>NC_141875.1:341726828-344226828 GCF_056163025.1 Triticum urartu
AATTACGTGGCCGTTTGCAACTTGGGGGCTTGATATGGTTGGACCCTTCAAGCGCTCTAAGGACAAGAAGACCCACCTGTTAGTAGCAGTTGATAAATTCACTAAATGGGTGGAGGCAGAGCCAGTCAGCAAGTGTGATGCAGCCACGGCGGTTCAATTCATCAAAAAGGTGATATTCCGGTTTGGTTTTCCACATAGTATTATAACAGATAATGGCACTAATCTGTCAAAAGGGGAGATGGAAGAATTCTGTCAACGTGAGCACATCCGGCTTGATCTAGCGTCAGTGGCTCACCCCCAATCTAATGGTCAAGCGGAAAGGGCAAATCAAGAGATTCTAAGGGGTATCAAACCAAGGCTCATGGTTCCCTTAAAGCGGACGCCGGGTTGTTGGGTTGAGGAGTTACCTTCTATGTTATGGAGCATCAACACCACACCCAATAGGTCTACGGGTTACACACCTTTCTTCATGGTGTATGGAGCGGAGGAAGTTCTTCCTAGTGACATTCGTCACGATTCGCCCCGTGTTGCAGCTTATGTTGAGGCTGATAATGAGAAGGCACGTGAGGATGCTCTGGACCTGTTGGATGAAGACCGTGATCTTGCAGCAGCACGTTCAGCGATTTATCAACAAGATCTTCGACGTTATCACAGCCGCCAGGTTAAAACTAGAACCTTTCAAGAAGGTGATTTGGTGCTCCGGCTCATCCAGGATCAGACTGATATGCACAAGTTATCCCCCCCTTGGGAAGGACCTTTTGTGGTCAGCAAAAACCTGCACAACGGATCTTACTACCTCATTGATGTTCGATAGCATGACGACTCACATCAATCGGAGGAGGAGACATAGGGCCATGGAACATAGCTCTCCTTCGGCCTTATTATACTTTAAGCCATAGGCTCTTCATCTGTACATATTTATGACAGTGTATATATCATATAATAAACCGGATCCTCCGTTATAAGCGGGGTATCTGTTCTTTCTTATATCATGTGTGTGCTTTTACACGATAACTAACAAAGCAGAGTCTTTGTTAAACCGGCTTTAGCAGCTGCATAGAGATAAAGAAAATCACTAGGGGGCTTGGTCATGTTTGAACCTCAGCTACACCTCTTGATAGGCATTTCAAGCCATACAAGGAAAATTTGTGGAGCCAAAGAGCGTGTTGTACATAGTACAGACTCAAACATAGGCACACACTGAGCATCGCTCACAAAGTTACTTGGGGGCTCTTTTTTGCAAAGCAACAAAGAGATTGAAAGGACCCTCATAATTGGCTATCAAGCCACGGCATGGAAGCCTGGTGTATTCTCCTAAAACCCCGAGTTAGCCTCCCTTCATCAAGTAAGCCACTCCTATCCACGTAATCCTGGTATGACCCATCGAAGGTTTGACAAGTCAATCTTTTACAGACCCTGAACTTTTCACAGTTAAAACGATGATTGGTTAATTGGAGGCCCATCTTAAAAGGCTTTGATAAATGGTTTAACTCAGAGGCCTGGCAGCCCATGAAAAGCCTTGATTTGGAGCCTGGCAGCTCGTAAAGAGCCTCGCATATTTTCCTATTTGAATTTTGCTTGTTGAAAATCATAAGTATTTTTTGATAAACTGGCGTCCTTGACATGGCTTGCTTTCCAACTACTAGTTGATTGGCACATGATCAATTATACACCGGTGGTCATTGACCCGGTCTGGTTTGACTAAATCACGAGTGTTATAAGAAAATCCGGTAGTTATACCGGTCCGGTTTAATATATAGACCAGCATTATGAAGATAAAATTATCAAACGTATCTGGTTGGTGTTAAACACCTTTGTTGTATACACGTTTGGTCAATCAATGAGGAAGGCAAGTCATCATAGGGTATGCATCAAATATATCCTGAAGGGCGGCACAAATTGTGACAAAGCGTTATGAAACATGCTCGATGGCATGGAAGATCAACAAAGTTTCATCTATCCTATTACATGAAGCTTCAAAGCGGCTCAAACAGTTCCATAGTTTTTCACAGTAGCAATATAAACTGGCAACCGGATCAGGACTCTTCATCACCATGGGTTGACGATTGCGGATCAGTTGATGTAGGCACTTCTTCATCCCTCCCCAGCCGCTGGAAATCAGCCGTTGACCAATCGATTCCGGTTAAAGCTTGGAACACTGCTTCCTCATGGATAAGATCAGAAGGGTTAATATCAGGGGCGTAAGTGTGCTTACGAATCGGAGGCACAAGTTCTTCAACTTCATGGATATCGGCCGGCTGTCTTTTCCTTTTTGCATCATAAAATGGTTGAAAATGGGACAAATCGGTGTCCTCAGCCAACTTGCTGGCCGCTGGCCGCATCTGTTTGGTCAGCCGCCGAAGATCATCATTGTCAAAATTTGAACCGTCTTCTTTAACGCCTTGATATCCTTTAATGATATCCTCCGCTTCAAGGTCTGGAATCCAGGCCTTGGCTCGAATAAGGGCGATTAATGCTCCTGCTCTGGTAGCGGCTCTCTTCAACTCGACAATACGCGCTGGTAACATGCCCAGCTTCTCAAGGGTCTCCTTAATCAAAGTTGGCGCCGGTTTGTTGTAAGCCGCCGTACTAATGGCTCGCTGAGACCCAGAGTATAGCTGCTCAACCAATGTATATTCCGCTTTGAGCTTCATCCACATATCTGCACCAAGATGAGTGATCCGAGTGCCTGCCAAAGATTTTATCAACATTTTGGTCAATTTTAAGATTCATTAACTGGCGCAACATACATAAGCAGACACTTACAAAGATAGCAGAGGTCATAGCATTGATTTGGCGCTTCAAACCGGCTAGTTCTTCAACCACCGGTTTCAGGGCTTCCTCGGCGTCTACAGCTCTTTTGGTTAAACCAGCTTTTTCGGTTTCCCATTCAGCACGATCTTGGTTGAAGGATTCTTTCAGCTTTTCCATTTCGGCCAGGGCCTGGGTTAGCTCCTCTTTGGCTTTTGCAGCTTCATCTTGCTGAGACTTCACATTTTCTTGCAAGTCAGAGTTTTGGGCATCTTTGTTTCTCAGTTCAGCCTGCAACATTGAAGGAATATTCAACAAACAACATATTTATGCACTAAGTATAAAGCATATAACAAGTTATCCACTTCATACTTGGGGGCTAATGCCTATTTTCTCTCAAATACAATACTCTATACAAGTCTCCAGAACAATGCAAGCATTATCCTTGACACTTGGGGGCTAATGTACGTCTGTTCTAAACTGGCGGTGTGGATTAAAAACCGGGTTAACTTGCCAAGTTAAACCGGCCTTTGGGGGCTATGCTGCAGAAAGTTATCTATTTTTTTCAAAGATGAGACATATCTATGATTGGGGACACGCCTTTGCAAGGATCAATGATGGGATGCTTGAAGTGTTACAAAGACCCGGTTTGTGATTAACAATCATAAAACGGCTCTTGGGGGCTACTTGGAATAGTATTTCAGCTATAAATTAATATACAAGGGAGAAGGATTTACCTCATATTGCTCTTTCATCAAATTCACCAAACCAGCTTCATAATCCCTGTTTGAGTACAGACGGTTCAAAAAGCCGGAATGAAGCTCATCAGCGTTAAGATGTGCATAGTTTGATAAGTCGCTGCTCCATTTACCTTTATCCCTAGCAATTTGCTCTTCTTTGGCACTATGCTGAGCCAAAATGACGGGATGGCCAGGAGAGCTGTGGCCTATTCCAGTAACAATAACGTCATCACCTTGGCCTTCAGGATTTTTGGTGGATGATGATGGAATTTTAGTGTCTTTCATTGGACTAGCCCGGTTTGGTTCTGCCGGTTCATTATCAGGGGCGGCAGGCTCAGCATCTGTTGGTTCGTAAGTATGTTGGCCTTCAAGGGGCGGATCATCAAAAGTTGTTTCAGGATGGGGGCCTTCCGGTTCACCAGTTTGTTCCGGTTCACCTCTTGGTTCTTCTTCGGCGACAGGGTCTTCTGGCGGATTGGTAACCCGAGCTTTCTTGCTGGATCTAGCTTTGGCCCTGCAAACAGAATAAAAAGGATTAACATCCTATTCAAAAGATAAAGGGCGCATTGAAAGGAAAGGTTTTTTATAACTCACCCGGCCACAGTTTTCAAAGGGGGGAGTTGAGTTGCTGTTGATTCACCAGAAGAGGAAGGAGGTGTCACTTGATAATTTGAATCGGACGGATTAAGAGGCTGTCTGAAATAACCTGCCTTGGGGTAAGAATGGTCAGAAGTAGGAGAGACCTCAGACCGGCGCTTCTGAACCGGAGTATTAGGTAAACCGGCAGAGGTGACCTGTTGGCCACTGTGCCGGGTTGTCCGGCGAGCTTCATGCTGTTGAGTTTTCAAAATAAATGTTGGATCCAAGTGAGCAAGAGGATGAGAAAAGCTTACTTTCCGGATTGCTTGGCGAGTTTTTTGTGTTGACATAGAGTCTGAACCGGAGGAAAGGGTAATTACCTCTACGTCATCAGCCTGACTAGCTTCTGCCTCCTCCTGAGGAAGATCATTGTTAACAAGATGCATAAAAAGAGAGCCAAGTGAGTCAAGTTCTACCTCAACTTCTGGGTCATCAGTATCATCATCAAGCTCCATATTAATCCGGTCAGCCGATTTCCGCTTTGACGTCCGTTTTACGTCTTTGGTCTTTGGGCGGGTTGGCTTGACCACTTTGTCTCCAGATGGCCTTGCTGCTTTCTCTATGGATTTCCGTTTCCAGAAGGGGTCATCACCCTATATATATATATATAAAGAAGAAGGGTTACAGATTGTATAAGTTAAAGATATTAGAGATGAAGGGGAAGTGTAATGTTTACAGCAGGCAGTTTGTTCTTGGCATAGAAGGGACTCAGACCGGTTTAACTGCAGACCAGTTCCGATTCATTCAGAATCTTCTTTACACCTTCAGTAACTTCTTCCTCAGATAACTGGATGTTGCAATGGCGTTGAGGGTCGTCAACCTCACCGGTATATTCGCACATTAAACCGGGACGCCGGCTTAGCGGCAAGATACTCCAAGATATCCAACAGCGCACAAAATCCACGCCTGTTAAACCGTTTGCCATAAAGGCCCGGTGCTTAGTGAGTTGAGGAGCGTATTTCACCCTTTCTAAAGAGCTCAGACGTTGTGGCATTGGGTGAGTATTGGATAGTCTGTGATCACGAAAACCGGGGAGGGGATTTTCATCCTCAGGCGAAGTGTCTCTGCAATAAAACCATGTTTGGTTCCATTCCTTTGGGTGGCTATGATGTTTGGCATGAGGAAATTCCATTTCTTTCCGCTTTTGAATTGATACACCACCAAGCTCTGTGTTCGGGCCATTCACAAACTCTGTGCACCGGTTTAAGTGAAAGAAATCCCGAAACAGTTCGGCAGTTGATTCTTCTTGTAAATATACTTCACAGAAGACCTGGAAGTTGCATAAGTTGGAAACTGAGTTGGGACCAATATCTTGTGGATGTAGTTGGAAGCTGGCAAGCGCATCTCGAACAAACTTTGACCCTGGCGGTTTGAAACCACGGCCTACATGGTCAACAAAGACCAGCACCTCGCCCTGCTTAGGGGTTGGAGGATTTTCTGTTCCTGGTACTCGCCATTTGATCTCAGTTTTCTTAGGCAGAGAGCCGATGCCAACCATCTCATTCAACTGAGCTTCAGTAACCCGGGAACGAGCCCAGTTGCAGGCAGTGAATTGTTTGGCCATTGCAAAGCAAACAAACTGAAAATGAAAGGTCGGTTTATATGTTACGTATGATTATATACAAGAGATAAGGGAGTAAGAAACATACTGAGATGTGAAATGGTACAACCCGTAGACTAATGCAATAAGAGAACAAGGGTATACTAGCACATGATGGCTCAGACACTGTTAAACCGGAGCATAATTATGAAGGTAAAATGCTCCTCCGGTTTATCAGAGGGCTAATGGCATAGACTGTTATACAAGGTCAAACCGCCTATATTGGTGCGAGGAGAAATGGATCTCACAGTAACATATAAAACTTTCGGATCTAAAGTAAGACAGAAAAACAAAAATAATTGGATCTTGAAGGGGTGCAGAACTAAAGCAATTTATGACAGACTAGATCAGTTTTTTTGCACATAAGGATTTATGGTGACCATGGTAGATTAGCCACGGCAAGAGATGCGTCAACCATGAAGTATCCATCTACGTACTAAAGGAAGAAAGTGAAGAACAACACTGATGAACTTCAGAAGAACTGTGAAGAACGTCGAAACCCTAGAACAGATCTGTGGCGGAAAAAGTGGAGAACTTACCGGAGCTGGTGAGGAAGTGGAAAGGCACCGCAGTATTCTGGTGCGTTCAGGGTGATGCAGCGGCCAAGGTCGAAGCAGAGGCGACAGTCGATGGTCGACGGTAGCGGCGGAGCTCCAGAGGCTGAGCGGCGCGAGGAAGACGACGCGAAGAGGCACGAGGGGAAAAGCTGAAAATGACCCCTCAGTACTATTTATAAGGCGAAGTGATAAAACGGCAAGCACGGGAATCGAGGAGCCCAAAAAATGGATAAGTTAATAAAGGTGTTGCCTCGATGACTGAATATATATTAAATGAAGGTAATCTCTGACATCAATGGATGGATGACATCAGGGCAGTTTATCATAATTTTGAAGTATGACATCACGGCGGTTTACAAGATCAAAAGTGAAGATAGGAGAAGATTTTTTTTAAGTGTGGAAGATTGACAGTTCAAACCAATCTGGGGCCTAATGTTGGGGATATTACTACTAGATGTAAACTGGCCTTATGTAGCCAGGTTGACTCCTTGAAGATTAGAAGCCCATAAAGATGCAAGGATGATGGCGCTTCATGGAGGCCCAAGGCCCAAAGGCGGGTTAAAGCCTGTAAATGTAAACCGGGTTAGTCATGTAACTTGTATTGTAAGATAGGAAGGATAGAGACCGAACTGGATACATTTATGATCCGGCTCGGGACTCTGTAAACCAGCGGGCGTCAACCTATGTATATAAAGGGACGACCCGGCAGCGGTTTAGGGACAGAAAGCAACAACACGAGAGCCAGACAAAGCGGATTCGCTCCCTGGCCTTCGAAACCCTAGCAATACCAATCACAACTAGATGTAGGCTTTTACCTTCCTCGAAGGGGCCGAAATAGTATAATATTCCACGTGTCCCTTGTCCGATTTAACCCCTTAAGCTAACCCGTAGCGATGGCTCCATGACTAAGTCCTTTCACAAGGACATCTGCCATGACAAACCCATGACACGTATCGCCTGGGAAAAGCCCCACCCTTGACTTTTAAACACTCCTACAATTTTTTATGGAAAAAGTCTAAATAAAACCTTCAATTCATACTTAATTGAGGTGGATCTCAGCATGCACTATGACGAGAGCGCGATCACCGTGTTCTAGCAGGACGCACGACGCTACGGGTGCTCCCGGCCAATGCGCGAGTGCCCACCCACCCCGTTCCATGCACTCATCGTCTACCTCGACATTCAGCAACTTGCGCAAAGGTGCTGACGAACAATAGTACAAGAGTGTCCAGCACCGATAAGAACCGGATGTCGTCTGTCATGACCATCTACACACAAGCCTGCAACATCGAGCTTAGCTCGCTGCCAGAGTTCATCATTTACAAGGCAATGGCGAGTACAACCAGCACACTGGATTTCCCCTTGCCACGTAACAATCCCAAAAAACCAAATGAGCCTTCAGCTAAAAATGGCCAGGATCAACCAGGATAAGTAAGGACGGCATGCCAATTTCGAGGATTTGAAGTTTAGGGTTCAATTCAGTCCTAGAGTACAAGTTTAAGGTTTATTTTATACTCCCCCATCCCAAAATAAGTGTCTCAAGCTTAGTACAGAGTTGAGACAGTTATTTTGGGACGAAGGGAGTACTTTTCTCGTTTTGTATCGATGAATTGCACCATGGAGCAAAAACACAAAATAAAAAGGTGGTACATGTAAACAAATATAGTTCAAGCTCTAGCTAGAGATTGGGAATGTAAACCGAGCATATGTTTATACATGTAGGTTAGTTATGAAACCTATAAAGTACGGTAAAAAGTGTGGCATGCAGTTAGTCACGTTAAATAAAGATTTTATTTTATTTAATGTCACGTCCACACATTGAAACTACTATTGTTGAGAGAAAAATAAAAATCACTCCACTCTATATATAGGCAGGAGCCTGAGCACTTGCTTTACTAGGGTTGCTCTCTTCACTCTCTTACCCTCTCCACGTCAAAACAAGATAGTGGTGGCCACATCCTCTCTCTGCCCACTACTGGTCATAGATCTGGCCAGATCCCATCGGCTGGGGTGTACGGGAGTAGGTCTATCCTTCACGCATTCATCGGCATCGTCGGAAGAAACCCACAACTGTCGGTGTATCCCGATCGGTTACCCGTGCCATTCTCTCTGACACAGTGCCGACTCAGGAGGTCCTCCGACCCCATCTTCCTCCTTGCCATATTGTGGCCAGATCCGCCCTCCCACTGCCTCCTAGCCACATCCAGACGACCCTCAGGTATAACTTCCTTCGGAAACGGCCTTGCTCTACTGCCCTAGCTCCCCACGTGGTTGCATGCAGATCTTTTTCTACTTCCATCATCTCTTCCAAAGTCAGCTAAATTTTTAGTATTATTAGTGGTAAAGATACTTCATGTAGTCGAATCTAGGACTTGGTTCAAACAAGGAAGAAAGGGGGGAAAGTCATAGCATGAATCTAGGACTTGATTCAAAGAGGAAATAAAAGGGGGAAAGTAGTAGAGACTGGATACCCAACTAGTCTCTTGGTTGAAGAGGGAAATAAAGGGAAAACATAGTACAAACAGGATAAGGAATAGATCTATTATTGGTTAAAAAGGAAAGAAAGTGGCGGCTAGGGGACAAGTCAACAGAGTATGTATAGGATTAGATTTGCTGCCCTCACAGAGTAAAAGGTGGGTAAAGAGAACAAAATTTGGGATCATCCCAGATCTTGATTGGATGTTGGCATCACCACTTTATGCCTCCCTGTAGGTACATGGTGCTGATGCATCCACTATCGCGTGCCCTTATACCAACTTTTTTATGTTGTTAATGTAAGGGCGCTTCATGGAGGCCCAAAGGCGGGTTAAAGCCTGTAAATGTAAGGATGCAAGGATGATGGCGCTTCATGGAGGCCCAAAGGCGGGTTAAAGCCTGTAAATGTAAACCGGGTTTGTCATGTAACTTGTATTGTAAGATAGGAAGGATAGAGACCGAACTGGATACGTTTATGATCTGGCTCGGGACTCTGTAAACCGGCGAGCGTCAACCTATGTATATAAAGGGACGACCCGGCAGCGGTTTAGGGACAGAAAGCAACAACACGAGAGCCAGACAAAGCGGATTCGCTCCCTGGCCTTCGAAACCCTAGCAATACCAATCACAACTAGACGTAGGCTTTTACCTTCCTCGAAGGGGCCGAACTAGTATGAAATTCCACGTGTCCCTTGTCCGATTTACCCCCTTAAGCTAACCCGTAGCGATGGATCCATGACTAAGTCCTTTCACAAGGACATCTGCCATGACAAACCCACGACACGTATCGCCTGGGAAAAGCCCCACCCTTGAATTTTAAACACTCCTACAATTTTTTATGGAAAAAGTCTAAATAAAACCCTCAATTCATACTTAATTGAGGTGGATCTCAGCATGCACTATGATGAGAGCGCGATCACCGTGTTCTAGCAGGACGCGCGGCGCTACGGGTGCTCCCGGCCAATGCGCGAGTGCCCACCCACCCCGTTCCATGCACTCATCGTCTACCTCGGCATTCAGCAACTTGCGCAAAGGTGCTGACGAACAATAGTACAAGAGTGTCCAGTACCGATAAGAACTGGATGTCGTCTGTCATGACCATCTACACACAAGCCTGCAACATCGAGCTTAGCTCGCTGCCAGAGTTCATCATTTACAAGGCAATGGCGAGTACAACCAGCACACTGGATTTCCCCTTGCCACGTAACAATCGCAAAAAACCAAATGAGCCTTCAGCTAAAAATGGCCAGGATCAACCAGGATAAGTAAGAAGGGCATGCCAATTTCGAGGATTTGAAGTTTAGGGTTCAATTCAGTCCTAGAGTACAAATTTAAGGTTTATTTTATACTCCCCCATCCCAAAATAAGTGTCTCAAGCTTAGTACAGAGTTGAGACAGTTATTTTGGGACGAAGGGAGTACTTTTCTCGTTTTGTATCGATGAATTGCGCCATGGAGCAAAAACACAAAATAAAAAGGTGGTACATGTAACCAAATATAGTTCAAGCTCTAGCTAGAGATTGGGAATGTAAACCGAGCATATGTTTATACATGTAGGTTAGTTATGAAACCTATAAAGTACGGTAAAAAGTGTGGCGTGCAGTTAGTCACGTTAAATAAAGATTTTATTTTATTTAATGTCACGTCCACACATTGAAACTACTATTGTTGAGAGAAAAATAAAAATCACTCCACTCTATATATAGGCAGGAGCGTGAGCACTTGCTTTACTAGGGTTTCTCTCTTCACTCTCTTACCCTCTCCACGTCTAAACAAGATAGTGGTGGCCACATCCTCTCTCTGCCCACTAGTGGTCACAGATCTGGCCAGATCCCATCGGCTGGGGTGTACGGGAGTAGGTCTATCCTTCACGCAGTTATCGGCATCGTGGGAAGAAACCCACAACTGTCGGTGTATCCCGATCGGTTACCCGTGCCATTCTCTCTGACACAGTGCCGACTCAGGAGGTCCTCCGACCCCATCTTCCTCCTTGCCATATTGTGGCCAGATCCGCCCTCCCACTGCCCTCCTAGCCACATCCAGACGACCCTCAGGTATAACTTCCTTCGGAAACGGCCTTGCTCTACTGCCCTAGCTCCCTACGTGGTTGCATGCAGATCTGTTTCTACTTCCATCATCTCTTCCAAAGTCAGCTAAATTTTTAGTATTATTAGTGGTAAAGATACTTCATGTAGTCGAATCTAGGACTTGGTTCAAACAAGAAAGAAAGGGGGGAAAGTCATAGCATGAATCTAGGACTTGATTCAAAGAGTAAATAAAAGGGGGAAAGTAGTAGAGACTGGATACCCAACTAGTCTCTTGGTTGAAGAGGTAAATAAAGGGAAAACATAGTACAAACAGGATAAGGAATAGATCTATTATTGGTTAAAAAGGAAAGAAAGTGGCGGCTAGGGGACAAGTCAACAGAGTATGTATAGGATTAGATTTGCTGCCCTCACAGAGTAAAAGGTGGGTAAAGAGAACAAAATTTGGGATCATCCCAGATCTTGATTGGATGTTGGCATCACCACTTTATGCCTCCCTGTAGGTACATGGTGCTGATGCATCCACTATCGCGTGCCCTTATACCAACTTTTTTATGTTGTTAATGTAAGGGCGCATGTAAAATGAAGCAATCGCACTATTACAATAAGGACATGTCTAACCAATGTTATTGCTAATCTAATGCCTCCGGTAATATGATGCGATTAAACTGTTTTACAAATGGTACTCTTCTACTATTTTTCCATTATGATAAGTTGCTTCTTTACGCTGGTGAATGTCCTTGTGTCCCCACTGTCCCATGCCCTTGTACCAACTCTTTAGCTGTTGTTAATCTAATGTATCTGGTAAAACAAGGAATGCCACCTTTAAAGTAATGCCATATTTAACTAAAGTCTTTGTTGATCATAATGCTTCCGGCAATATGAAGCAATGCTACAGTTTTAAAATTTATATTGTCCTTGCATGATTGCCATGAAGATAATGAAGATGCTTCTTTTCATTTCGTGTATGTTTCATATCTAGTTATTTACCAGTAATTGTTTTCTTTCTATATTTTTTGTGCAGATAGGGATATCCATTTGACCTTGTTGCTATTGTGACCTTTTAGTGAACTGAACAAAACACTTATTTTAAAGAGTGTCTTGTGTAGTTCTACTAAAATGTCACATGGGCAACTTCTCATGATTTTAGTGGAACTACGCAAAGGGTGACTGGAGTTCCTAACCTCTTTGGCTAACTCCATGGGTAATCTCATGCAATAGTTTATTTTCCTTTGGAAGATTAGCTGCCACCGTCACCACAATGGCACTTGATTTTGGTGGAACTCCACAAATGTATAAGCAAATTATAGTTGCACATTGCATGAGCATGACAGCTAACCATAATGTTGCTCAATTTTAGTGCAACTAATAAAGAAGAAGCTGCCAGCTCATGAGACCAACTACTTCTTGTTAGCTATCTGATCCAAACATTGCTTCATTTTAGGTGAACTGCACAAAAAGGTGGCATGAATTGAATCATCTAAGTGGAGCTGCACGTTCTCCACTTGCATAAGGTGTATCCGGGAGAATTGAGTCCTGGACTGGCTGAGTACATTAGGCCTACCATCGTGGCGGCATAGGGCCCCTCTCTCAGTTATGGTTCCTATGACCGGGTATGTTCCTTTTTTGTTGTTTTTAACTCTACATCTAGCTAATGATCTAGTGCTATTGTTTTGGCACTGCCATGAGAAAGCAAGACTGATAGTGTTTTTGCATCTCCATTTAATGCCACTAATAATTTGAGGCAATGTTTTGGCACAACTATTGCCACTGATAAAATGAACAAATAGTACTAGAGCTACTGTATTAGATACCATTTCATTTCCAATGTAGATAACTTGCAGAAGGCATACCCAGCAAAATCAAGTCCATGTGCACTGCATCGATCACATAGCATGTGCACTGGACTAGCTGAGTCCATCAGGCCTACCGTTGAGGATTCATGGGCCCTTCTCTCCCTTGGGGCATGGCGAGCGACATAATTTTTGTTGAACTGCACAAAAAATAGATTGGGATGAGTCGACACTCCTCCTTCTACTGCCACACTAAGGTTGTTAATAAATGTCAATTTATCGCCTCCATGGCAAGATAAGGGGACCTGGAGAATAACTTGACCTCCCAAAGTCATCTCACATAGGTCAGTATTGTCCTTTATCCACATGATCGTGCTTTTTCATACTGTGCTAACGTTGTATTTTTTAATAAAGCTATTCTATCGCAATATTTTCTCATTTTGAAAATAAAGTTGCTTCAACTAGTGCCACTATTATAGTAATCATGCTCTTTCTTTATCTGTGCTAATATGAGTACTCAACTACAGATGTTGGGATGGTCTTGGGTTGTATGACACGGCTAGCCAACAAGTATTTAAACCCGAGTTTCACTTTAGCCAAAGGCTCTAAGGGCCAAGCACATGTCCAAGCTAAGCAACCTCGTTAGCCTCACAAGTCTGTGAAGGAGAGACACCTGGCACCATTAGATCTCATCAACTCATACATTCAGATATGTGCGAGATGAATGGTGCCTTGACTAAAGTTTGAAAGAAATATTTCATGACCTTGATTGATGATTCCACTAGATTGTGCTATGTGTATTTGTTAAATACTAAGGATGAGGCTCCACACTACTTCAAAATCTATGACGCGGAAGTTGGAAGTGGTAGTGCCACCAGTGATGCAAAACATTTTATCTGCCAATGTTTGACCTGCATGGCCGTAAATAGGAATTGTTTCAATGTTTCAGAGAATCTTTGAATCAAATTGCTTCCACGAAGAATTGATCGATTTTTATTTATTTGTTCACATTCTCACAACGTTTTAGTTGTACAGTAACTATTGGCTCTGGTCTGTGAATCATTCAGATGTGTAGGCATCTTTGTTGTATTTATTATTTGAATCTTATGTGTTGGTTGTGAATCTTGCAAGCCGGGAAAAAGCGCATGATGACGCAGAGAATAGCAACCATAACAAGTTGTTCAAACTTGGTAGTATTGTAATTGTGAAAGTGTGGCAAATGAGCTGATCATGTGCGCCTTGAGAATAATATTTCTAATTGTTTTGCATATTGATCCTGTTGCGCTGATAGAAAGAGCCAATGATTTGCTTGTTTTAAGATAAAACAAATAAAATTTATGTCAAGTTACCCGCTCATGAACGGATGTGTGGGAAGAATAGGTTTCTCAGCTTCCATGCTGGTTTAATGGATGCCTTTGAATGCGTCGAAGAGGCATGTTATTTCGGGCGTATAGAGGGCGAGGGAGGATGGGTAGTATAAGTGTTGCCGCCTATACCAACTATGTTTACTCGTGAGTGCAGTTCCCAAGAGTTGAAAAACTAGCTGCTGCCGCTGCATACCCACTACGTTCACTGGCGATTGTAGTTCCCCAAGATTGGAAAAATGAGCTGCTGCTGCCACCCCCTAGTACCCCACTACACACACATCCCTAGTGTAAATAAGGAGCCCTCCGCTCTCCACATCTCCCCATCATCTTCATCTTCCCACTGCCCCCAATTCCCACAAAATGAGAACCGCCACATAAACTCTACGTGACAAGAGACTCCAATCGCGATTCGAGGGGTGAGCCTGCTGGATATGGACTTTAGCAAGGAGTTCACCTTTGACTCCGCCATTCAAAGACTTGGTGCTAAAGTTGAATGTGATGTACACCAACGATTCAGACTCGGTGAAGCTCTGCCTCACGAAGTTCAAGTAGTACCTACAGGAGGAGAAGCACAAGGTCGCGGGACTTGACCTTGTGACCATCCATCCATCTCCTGGCAAGGACCAGTGGATTGCCGTCGCCCAGGTATGTGTGGGGGACGAGGTTCTCCTCTACCATAACTGTAGGGCCATCAGAGGTTCTATCGGCACCGCCGACTGCACCTTCACTATGGTGGAGAGAAGGAAGAATGCCATTGTGCTTTATGATTCGGCCATCTGGTGCAAAAATCTCATTAACATCTAGAAGCAATAAAAGATCATCGGCAACGAGCAGGAGAAGAACTCGGTGGTTGACCTCGTTGCCGCCATCATCGACCCCTGCTACGCCAACATGAAAGAAGACGTGGATACAATAGGACTAAACAGGTGGGAGGTACCTCTGATTTTAGCCTACATCACCAACGCGGCCAAGGACGCATATGTATGCTACGACATGTACACGCGAATCTTGGACATGAGTGCATGTCTGCTTCCCGTAACCGAGGAGCACACGGACAGCCGCAGCGTCATGACCAAGCGTGCCAGGAAGATCTAGATGGTGTACTTTGTCTATTTAAGCACCTTTATAATCTGTGTGTTTCATGCATTATCCTATGTGTCGCAATTATCTATTTTATCTGAAATATTTCGTCTAGGAACCCATTAACTTGTTTGCCTTTTATTTTTTTAGTGGCTATTTGCCTATGTATGTAACTAGTTCACTGGCATGCGATGTTTCCTTTTTTAAGGTCCAGTAGGTATCAACTGGGTCGTGGCTGCCCAGCGCAGGTTTCTTTCTTAGGACATCCACGGCCACAACATGATCATGGGGATCCAGCAGGTGTATCAGTTTTTTCAATGCGGTTTTTCCTTTCCTATGTTTTCCCTTCTATAATATTATATATATATAATTTTATTACATATATTTTTTAAACAACCTAAGGTTCCCATTTGACTTGTCCTTCGTCCAATCTTTGTATAGACCTTACCACTTACTTTATTTTTCCTTTTTATTAATCATATCTCCGATTTTTTCCCCACTAGTTTTCCCTAGAACTAACTCAACTTCCCCGCCTCTAGCCTAAAAGATAATAATACCCCACATCTTATTAACTCATCAAATTAAATAATATTTTATTTCGTAAATGATAAGTTCTTACAAAATAATAATAATAATAATAATAATAATAATAATAATAATAATAATAATTGTTTAACAATAAGCTTGCAAGTTAATTCCTAGTGAACATAAGATTGCTAAGATTTTACTGACCAATGCAGCAATAGACGTGCAACCACGTGTTTACGTTTTTATAACATTTCTCTGTCCAGCCCAACATGATAACCCAGCCCATCAAATCCGTGTATTTCAATTTTCTACAAATGGGCTGTAAATTCTAACGTAACATACAAATGAGTTGCATAGGTGCTACGTTATTGTTTCACCCAGCCCACCAAATGGACTCGCTGACATGTGGGCCAATAGGTCGAAGCCTAAGTAAGGCGTTGGATTTACATCCAACGGGCGGCATTCTTCTTCAATCTATCATCTTCTTCCTCTAGCGCTGGCGAGACCGCCTGATCTACCCTCTAGCGTCCAACAATGCTACTTCGTGCACCTCAGAGTGAAACACTACCCCACGGATGGCCGGACCATCCCTCCACTCCTCCGCACCTGTTGTTATTCTCCGCCGAGTGTAGCCCCAGCCCGCACCCCAACCAGTCAAGTCTCACACTCCACTCTGTTTGCGACTCCGCTGTCGCGTCTTCCCCATCTCTAGATTGTTCCCATCTCCGAGCCTTGCCGTCGTCCACCACCTTGGTGCACTCAGCGTGGCACGGTCAACATGGTCAACAAGCAAGAGTCGTTGGAAGATGACTATATGTGGAGAGGCTAATAGTGGGGATGCACCACGTCCATGGACGCACGCATGCAACTGCCTCCTTTTTACGCGGAAAAAATAATGTTTCCTCCCCCTGATAGGTGGGACCCACCAGCTAAATCTTCTCTTACAAGGAAGTGCGTCCTTATTACGCGTGAAAAATGATTCATCCCCTGACAGATGGGACCCACCAACTATATCTTCGGACAGAACAAAGTGCCCCCATAACTCCCCTGACAGTTGGGACTCACCAAGTCAAAGTGTACGTAGTGTTATGTGTCTGGTCGCAAACATGTGCGTACATACTGGTGGATCGGTCTCTTTCCAAGGATGAACATTGGCCGAGCAAGCAGTGTCGCGTGTCATAGTAGAGCCCCGACGTAGCAGTTCAGGTAGTCCTATCTAAATCGTGTACACAGCCACACTGCAAGAGAGTAAATACGGCCACATACGTACATATAGGCAGGGTCTCGAATGCGTACAGCAATGGCGTCATGTTCGTCTATAGCCAACCGGCTAGGTCGGAATGGAGGAAACAAAGTCGTGTTCATCGGGAGCCAACCGATAGGGTCGGAATGCGTCGTGATCATCGGGAGTCAACCGGCTTGGAAGGAACAGCGGAAGCAGGGCCGTGTTCATCAACTCAGGGACTGGCGTACCACAAAACAGAGAAAATGGAGTTCTCTTCGACCGCCTAGATTGAAACGGGGTCCTGATCATTGGGAGGGGTGTGGCATACCACAAAACGGAGGAAACAACCTTCTGTCCAACCGCCTATGGTCAAAACGGGGTCATGTTCATCGGGAGGGGTGTGGCGTACTGCAAATGGACTTCTCTCCAACCGCCTATGGTCAAAACAGGGTCCTGTTGATCGAGAGGGGTGTGGTGTACCGCAAAATGGAACTCCATAGGCTACTTTTCATCCACCGCTGACTAACTCTCTAGCCTCCAAGTACTAGTGTTCATCTATCGTCGACTTCCTCCAGCCTCCACCTTGACTGTTCATCAATCGCCGACTTCCTACAGCCTCCACCAGAAACTATTCATCCACGGGCTACTGTTCATCTAGCCTCCACCAAACACTATTCATCCACGGGCTACTGTTCATCCAGCCTCCACTGTTTACTGTTCAACCAGCTTGCATGGGGTCTTGTTCATCCACCCACAACCGGTTGTTGTGTGTCGCGGCCTCCTCGGGGTCCTCTTCATCCAGCGGCAACCGCGTACTACCACGGGGTCCTGTTCATACAGTGGCAACTGCTTACACACTGTCGGGGTCCTGTTCATTCAACCCCCACCAGAACTGTTCATCCACATCCAACCAACTGGCTGGACTCACCACGTCTTGACTCGTTCTATGTATCATGCGCATAGCAGCAACGGACAACGTTCATCCAGAAGCAACCTAACTGGCTAGCTATGTATCGCACGGGGGTTCAATCGGCTTCAGTAAGCAGCATAAGCGATTGATTGGGTTCAGTTAGCAGCGAAGGAGTCGCCGGGTTAAGTTAGGAGCGAAGGGATCGATTGATTGGCTTCTGTACATAGCAGTACGATCGCTCGGGTTCAGTAAGCAAATACATCTTGCTCGGATTCAGTTATAGCGACACGGCTCGCACCTCGCACATGTACAAGTGAGAAACGCGCAAACCACACAGCATCGCGCAGCCCCGACCACCCGCCGTAACCGTGAACTGCGCAAAAATTTCTCGCCCTCACTTCTACCATGAATTTGTATGTCATGGATGGGCCAAACAATGTCATGAAGGTGCCTCCCTAGCCCACCGAGGACGTAAACCGACTTTCTGTCATGATTTTTTGTCATAGAAGTAGGAGCCCACCACATCTATGATGATACGTGTTTTTGTCACAATTATCGCCATAGAAGTGTCATAGCCATGACAGGAAAAAATATTCATTCGGGCCTGATACGTCTCCAACATATCTATAATTTTTTATTGTTCCATGCTGTTATATTATCATTCTTGATATTTATAATCATTTTATAGCAACTTTATATCATTTTTTGGGACTAACCTATTGAAATAGTGCCCAATGCCACTTGTTGTTTTTTCCTTGTTTTTCATTTCACATAAAATCAATACCGAACCGAGTCCAAATGCAACAAAACTTTTGGAGATTTTTTCTGGACTAGAAGACATCTGTTGGGCAAAAGAAGTACCAGAGCAGGGCTCCGAGGGGAGAACAACCCACCTGGGCGCACCCTCGTGGGTTGTGCCCACGTCGACCGCCTCCCGCACCGCCTCTTTGCTCTATAAATACCCCGAAAATCCAAAAACCCTAGGAGAGTCAATGAAACATAATTCCAGCCGCCACAAGTTCCAGAACCACCAGATCTAATCTAGACACCATAACGGAGGGGTTCATCATCCTCATTGGTGCCTCTCAGATGATGTGTGAGTATTTCATTGTAGACCTATGGGTCCGTAGTTAATAGCTAGATGGCTTCCTCTCTCTCTTTTGATTCTCAATACAATGGTCTCTTGGAGAACTATTTGATGTAACTCTTTTTGCGGTGTGTTTTTTTGAATCCGATGAACTTTGAGTTTATGATCAGATCTATTTTATCCATGATATTTATTTGAGTTTTGATCTCCTATATGCATGATTACTTATAGCCTCGTAGTTCTTCTTTTAATCTTTGGTTTAGTTAGGCCAACTAGATCGATTTTTCTTGCCATGGGAAGAGGTTCTTTGTGATGGGTTCGGTCGTGTGGTGTTCTTTCCAAGTGATAGAAGGGGCAGTGTCAGAGTCAAAACCGGCGGATCTCGGGTAGGGGGTCCCGAACTGTGCGTCTAAGGCGGATGGTAACAGGAGGCAGGGGACATGATGTTTTACCCAGGTTCGGGCCCTCTTGATGGAGGTAAAACCCTACGTCCTGCTTGATTATTCTTGATAATATGAGTAGTACAAGAGTTGATCTACCACGAGATCGGAGAGGCTAAACCCTAGAAGCTAGCCTATGGTCTGATTGTATGTTGTCCTACGGACTAAAACCCTCCGGTTTATATAGACACCGGAGGGGGCTAGGGTTACACAAGGTCGGTTACGAAGGAGGAGATATACATATCTGTATTGCCTAGCTCGCCTTCCACGCCAAGTAGAGTCCCATCCGGACACGGGACGAAGTCTTCAATCTTGTATCTTCATAGTCCAACAGTCCGCCCAAAGGATATAGTCCGGCTATCCGGAGACCCCCTAATCCAGGACTCCCTCAGTAGCCCCCGAACCAGGCTTCAATGACGATGAGTCCGGCACGCAGTGTTGTCTTCGGCATTGCAAGGCGGGTTCTTCTCCAAATTTCGAACGTTTGCAAAGCAGTGTCCGGTCCCATAAATGTTGAACCTCTTGGCTTCTGCACCCAATAAGGGCTATCTTCCACGCGTCGAATGAATGCGAGGTGCCAGGGCATTTTTACATTCGCCCCCCTAGCCAGATAAATAAATTGTCTATTAAAGGGATGGGGATCCTTAGATCCAATCCATACCATCCTCCCCCAGCGAGAATCCATCGGAGCGTGCTTCGGAAAGATCCACTCCAGCATGGCTGACCTCTGTAGCTCCTCCTCCCGCCCCCGTAGCCCTAAGCCCGGTGATTGGGAGAGGTGTTCAGTCCCACACAGTCGTTAGTCAAACTGAAGACTAAGGGATTTCTCCCTCCGGCGTATATGGTGCCGTCCGAGCCGGCCTTGCCACCTACAATGGCGGGGAGCAAGCGGAGAGCTTCCCCGGCCCTTCTACGGGGGAGCGGGTATGCCTTGTCCCTTACTTATTGAGGGGACTTGGATTTCCGATTCATCCGTTCCTCCGTGGGCTCCTGGAGTTTTACGACCTCCAACTACATAATTTCACCCATGCTTCCATTTTACACATCGCCGGCTATGTTGCCCTCTGCGAGTTATTCCTGGGCTGCGAGGCTCATTTTGAGCTGTGGAAAAGGTTATTTTGCCTTGTCCCTCGCACACAGAAGGGGTCACTTTATCAAGTGGGCGGAGCCAAGATATGGCGTATCGCCGAAATCGGATACCTGTCTGGTACTCCGAAGAAGACGTCCGAAGACTGGCCTTCAGAATGGTTTTATATGGAGGACGTCCCCCTTCTGGACCCTGTTCGGCGGGGTCTTCCTGAGTTCAGCAATGCTCCTCTGAAGAAACACCGAAGTTGGCGCCCGCGAAGCCCCCGGGAGGAAGACAACGGAGAAGTCCTCTACCCGATGAACCGGCTTAAAGCACTGGCTCAATCAGGATTGACAGTAATCGAGGTTATGTCAATATGCATAATGCGGGGAGTGCAACCGCTTCAATATCGAGGGCACCCTTTATGGTGTTTTAATGGGGAAGATGACGCCACCCGTTGCGGGCGTAAGGTCCCGGACAACGCTGCTGCCTTAGCAAAAAATATGTCTGAATTGTTCAAGGGAGAGGAAGAGGAGTTCAACCGCCTCAAGCCACGGGATGGATTCTCCATGTACAACCCTCCAAGCTGGGTGAGTTATATTTCCTTACTCCCATTCTTCCCGCATTCTCAGTCATAGGTACTCACCTTGCCATTTTGCGGCAGGAACTACGAAAAGCCATAAGGGAGGTCAGGAGCCCATCTCCTCAACCAGAGGACCCTGACTGGGCCCTCGGTTCCGTACTCGAAGAACATCCGGACATATTCATGCACTACTGGAATCAGCTGGTTTGCCATCTGCCAGTTCTTTGCCGTCCGCTAGCGGACGGCAAAGAAGCTCTTTGCCATCAGCTTCCAAAAAGCAGACGGCAAAGAACTGGCTGATGGCAAAGACCAAGTTTGCCATCAGCCAGTTCTTTGCCGTCTGCTAGCGGACGGCAAAGATTCTTTGCCGTCGGCTAGCGGACGGCAAAGAGGGCGGGGCCCCACTGACGAACTGCAAAAAAACCTAACGGGCCAAGAAAGCGGACGGCAAAGTGCCGCGGATGACAAAGAGGAAGGCCCAATGTAACGTTAACGGGGCCGCGCCCCACACCCCCCTCTCTCTCTCTTTCTCTCCCACCTCTCGCCACCCCGTCGCACCACGCCCCGCCGCCGCCCCAGCGCCCCCCGCCGCCGCCCCGGCGCCCCCCCCCGCCCCAGCGCCCCCCGCTGCCGCCCCGGCGCCCCCCCGCCCCGTCGCCCCCGCCGCCCCCGCCGCCCTGCCTTCTTGGCGCCGGCACCTCCGTGCCCCACCGCCCTAGGCCGCCCCACCCCCCTCCTCCGCCGCCCCAGGCCGCCCCGCCCCGCTCCTCCACCGCCCCAGGCCGCACCGCCCCCCTCCTCCTCCCTGCAGGTGATGAGCTTCTTCCTTTTTTCCTTTTTTCTGTTTTTTTAGTTTTAGGTTTATGTTTAATTTAGATTTAGTTTTAGTTTTAGGATTAGTTTTTAGGTTTATAGGTTTAGTTTTAGTTTAGTTTTAGGTTTAGATATAGTTTTTTTCTTTTTCTGTTTTTTTAGTTTTAGGTTTAGGTTTAGTTTAGTTTTAGGAAAGAAGAAAAAGAGAAAAAGAAGAGATCAGGAGAAGAAGAAGAAGAGGAGGAGGAGGAGAAGAAAAAAGAAGAAGAGGAAGAAGAAGAAGAAGAAAAAAGAGGAGAGGAGGAGAAGAAGAAGAGGAAAAAGGAAAGGAGGAAGAAGAAGAAGAAAAAAGAGGAGAGGAGGAGAAGAAGAGGAAAAAGGAAATGAGGAAGAAGAAGAAGAAGAAGAAGAAGAAGAAGGAAAAAAAGGAAGAAAAGGAAAAAGAGGAAGAAGAAGAAAAGGAAAAAAACCCGACCCGACACGGTACCCTGACCTCGACCCGGCACCCTGACACGACACCCCGACCCCGAGACCCCGACCCTGACACCCCGACTCCGACCTCGACCCCGACCCCAACCCCGACACCCCGACCCCGACCCCGACACCCCGACCCCGACCCGACACGGTACCCAGACCCCGACCCGGCACCCCGACACGACACCCCGACCCCGAGACCCCGACCCGACCCAGACCCCGAGACCCCGACCCCGACACCCCGACCCCGACCCCGACCCGACACGGTACCCAGACCCCGACCCGGCACCCCGACACGACACCCCGACCCCGAGACCCCGACCCGACCCAGACCCCGAGACCCCGACCCCGACACCCCGACCCCGACCCCGACCCCGACACCCCGACCCCGACCCCGACACCCCGACCCCCCAAGCCTGACCCGACACCCCGACCCCGACCCCGACACCCCGACCCCCCGAGCCTGACCCGACACCCCGACCCCTAGCCTGACCCGACACCACACCCCGACCCCGAAACAACACCCCGACACCGACACGGCACTACCCCGACATCGACACGACACCCCGACCCCCCGACCCCGAAACAGCACCCCGACCCCGACACGGCACCCCGACACCGACAGGACACCCCGACCACCGACACCTCCCGAAAAGGTGTTCTTTGGCCTTCCAGAGGCCGACGGGGTCATATATTTGTGAATTATTAGTTAGGTCATATATTTTTCGATTTTGTTATGAAAAACATCATATATAATTGTGTTGATCGTGTAGTTTTAAATGTGCAGTTGTTTCATCGCTGCGAGGTTTGGTGTTCGACGACCTCGCCGTGCGTTTGACGAGCTCTGCCCCTTCGTTCGTGGGTGAGCACAAATGACAAGTCCTCCTCCCCCATTAATTATTTGTTCTATTCCGATGAAACTTGATAGCTAGCTATATATGTGTCTTGAATCATCAGTATGCGTAACCAATATGTGTCTCCCATTCGAAAGCGTCATAGTTATAAATATGCATGCATTTGCATATTTATAACCTTGATTCTTTCGAATTGTCCAACGCTATCCATGGACAGCCCGAGTATGTGTAGATTGGGTTCGTTTTTCCATATGCTTTGCTCCGGATCCGACGCATATATTTCGTCAGTGCCTCCCCTGTTGTTCTCCGGGTACACATCCTCTCTGTTTATTACAGAGACGTGTATCAGGAGAACAGCGGGGAGGGGCTGCCGAAATTTTGCGTCGGATCCGGAGCATAGCATGGGAAAATAAACCCAATCTACACATACACGGGTGGGATTAGGACCTATCATTTCCTATTAGAATGTAGGTTGCATGGACGTAATAAAATTGACAAAGTAGATCAACTGATGAATATATACATGGTGAATTACATATATAATTGTTGTGTGTCCAGTAGCTCTGAAAGTCAAGATGAGTGACCGTTCTTGGATGTATATCGGTCACACTGGTCAGAACAAATGGAGCGCTGAATGGTTCACAAAAACTAAGGGGTTTGTGCAAGCCGCATTTGCAAATGGCCAAAAGAAAACCTGGTGCCCCTGTTTCCGGTGCGGCAATTGGGAAAAGAAGACAGAGGCTGAAATGGGCAAACACCTGCAGAAGAGTGGTTTTACTCCCGATTATACGGCGTGGACATTTCATGGTGAGTCTGCCCAACGTGACCGAGCTGAGGTGGATCGTCGTCGCACCGACGAGCATGGTACCGGGATGGAAAACAAGGTGCAAGGCTATGATGATGCTCGGGATTCGGACGAGGAGATGGAGGAATCTGCAAAGGCCTTCAATGAAATGTTGGAGTCTTCGAAACGTCCGCTCCACGAGCACACTGAGCTTTGTCAGTTGGATGCCATCTCACAAGTAATGGCTCTGAAGGCTCAGTTCAACTTGGGCAGAGAATGCTATGACGCAATTATGACAGTATTTGGACGCTTTCTACCCAAAGGCCATGTAATGCCTGCAAACCTGTACCAGTCGGACAAAATCCTCCGTGCACTGAAGATGCCCTATGAGAAGATACATGCCTGTGAGAAAGGATGTGCCTTATTTAGGCTTGACTATGCGGACTTGAACTATTGTCCCATTTGCAAGTCTTCCAGGTATATTGTGGTAGACAACGGTATGGGTGAGAAGACACAGACCAAAATCCCCGTTAGTGTTCTTCGGTATATGCCAATCGTACCAAGACTTCAACGTCTTTTCATGGTCGAAGAGACGGCCAGACAGATGACATGGCACAAAACAGGCAAAAGAACCGAACTAGATGCAGATGGGAATCTGATGATGGTACACACATCGGATGGTGTTGCGTGGAAAAAGTTTGATGAATTACATGCTGACAAAGCGGCAGATCCGAGGCATCCTCGAGTCGGCATCAGCACGGATGGGTTCAGTGTGTTTGGTATGACGGCAGCCCAATACAGTTGTTGGCCTGTATTTGTCATTCCACTCAATTTCCCCCCCCCCCCGGACAGATTATGCAAAGAAAGAACATTTTCCTGACGTTGATAATTCCAGGACCCAACTATCTGGGCAAAAATATGAATGTGTACATGCAGCCGCTTAAGGACGAATTGCAAGAAGGCTGGGATAATGGGTTCAAGACATACGACGCCTTTAGCAAACGGAACTTCATAATGCGTGTCTGGTACATGTACTCGACGCATGACTTGCCGGCGTATGCGCTATTCGTTGGCTGGTGTGTGCATGGAAGGTTCCCGTGCCCCACATGCAAGGGAGCTCTTGAGTTTCGTTGGCTTCAGGCCAGTCGCAAGTTTTCTTGCTTCGACATGCATAGACAGTTCCTGGATCCTCGCCATAAGTTCAGGAAAGACAAGAAGAACTTCATCAGGGGTAGAGTTGTCAAAAACTCTGCACCACCTGCATTGACAGGCCAACAAACCCTGGATCTGTTAAATGCTCTCGAGCCAGATCCACAACGTCCAGGGTACTTCAAGGGGTATAATACTAAGCATGCGTGGACTCACAAAACATGCTTATGGGATCTGCCTTACTTCAAAGACCTCCTTTGCCCACACAACATCGACGTGATGCACACTGAGAAGAATATCGCCGAGGCACTTTTTGGTACATTGTTCGGCATAGATGGGAAGTCAAAGGATAATACTAAGGCTAGAGTCGATCTGGAGGCGCTATGTGATAGGCCGTTACAAAACATGAAAGAACCGAAAGGAAAGCAGAACTGGACGAAGCCAAAGGCATGGTTCAATCTTGGAAGGCCAGCTATGAGGGAAATTCTCTTGTGGGTGCAACAGCAGTTGATGTTCCCCGATGGGTATGCAGCGAATCTAAAGAGGGGAGCGAATCTTGATAAACTGAAGATATTTGGTCTCAAGAGTCATGATTGGCACATATGGATTGAGCGGGTAATGCCGGTGATGTTGCATGGCTTCATCCCTGAGGATGAATGGCTAGTACTGGCAGAACTCAGCTATTTCTTCCGTGTTCTTTGCGCGAAAGAACTATCGCCTGCCGTGCTAGAAGAAATGGAAGAGTTGGCGCCGGAGTTGATTTGCAAGTTAGAGAAGATCTTTCCACCGGGCTTCTTTAATCCAATGCAGCATTTGATTTTGCATCTCCCGACCGAGGCAAGATTGGGGGGGGGGGCGTGCAAAATCGTTGGTGCTACCCAACTGAGAGGATGCAGAAGACGCTTCGAGAAAAATGTAAAAATAAACGTAGAATTGAAGCATCGATGGCTGAGGCATTCATCACAGAGGAGGCAGCAAACTTCGTAACAGCGCACTACGAAGCCAAAAATCATCATTTGCATAATCCGAAGCCTCGGTACAATGCTGACGAGCCTAAAAAGGGTGGATCCAACCTCAGCCTATTCAAAGGGAATCTCGCACCAGCTAGTGTTTCACATCCAGTATCTTTGGATAACGAAGAATGGCGGACCATTTCGTTGTATATCTTCAACAACCTGATAGAAGTGCGGCCGTACATCGAGTAAGTTCTCGGTACATTGTTTCGCAACTTCTATTTCCTTTGAACTACTCTTATTCCTGGATATGTCATACAGTCGATACGTCACCATATTCTCGTATGGAGCGGAGATCCAAAAGGATTCCGTCGAAGAGTATGAGCTTCTCGCAAAGCAAGGAGGTGGCTATCCCGGTTTCATCTCTTGGTTCAAACAAACGGTAATTTCTATTAGACAATTTCATATCATTCGCTAATTTGTGCATAATGCAACAATCCTTTCATATTAAACTTGTAGGCTAATTCAGAGTCTATGGACGCCGAATTGAGACAAGTCGCTAATGGTTTTGACTATAAGGTCCGTTCATTTGACAAGTACGACATCAACGGGTATCGCTTTCGTACCTATGGCAAAGAGCTATCTATGGCCGACCGAAAGTCAACAAATTGTTGTGTATCTGCTATCGGCGAAGGAGGTACCGAGTATTATGGGAGAGTTGAAGCAATTTATGAACTTCTGTTCTATGGTGAAAATCCACTGAATGTCGTAGTCTTCAAATGTTATTGGTTTCAGCCGAAGGAGACTAGAAGGACTCATGAACATGTAGGGCTAGTTGAAATCAACCAAAGCACTCATTTAGATGTTCCTGATGTCTATATTATGGCTCAACAGGCGACCCAAGTATTCTATCTACCGTGGGCCTGCCAAACTAATCCAAATCTGAAAGGTTGGGATGTCGTTTATGAAGTGCCGCCACGTGCTAGACTTTCTCCCCCAAAGGAAGAGGATTATGAACCTCACATTAACCCAGACACATATGAAGGAGAATTCTTCCAAGAGACACGTCTTTCCAAAAAGCGTTTCAAGAACCGCTATACTTCACCCCAAAACATTGAAGTAGACAGCGACAATGAATCCGACATCACCCCAGAGGAGGAACAAGAAGAGCCGGAACAAGAAGAGGTTACTGCTGCGGATGACCTGTCAATGCTTGACCGATTACGTCAAGGTGGCCTTGCACATGTTGATGCCAATGAACCCTATAAGCCCGTCATTGATTATAGTGATGATGATGATGATGATTATGCATTTATTGATGATACTGATCGAGATTATTAGTAGTGTCAGGTATTACATTTTTTTATGTTGTACTTGATGATGATACACTTAAGTGATACACATATTATTATTCATGTCGGTCTTTTTTTATGTTGTACTAATTTCGTTTACTGTTTGTCATGGCAAGTGTTGAAAGATGGTGGGCGCTGGTCGGGAGCGTGGTCTGAGGTCTTCCATTCCAGACGCACCTCTCCGCCGAGCGTTGCTGGACAGTATGGCCACACCGCCGGGCCCTTCTTCGTCGACCGCGGTGCCCAGCAGGGGACGAGGTAGGAAGAGAGGAGGTGGGGCACGTGGTCGTGGGAGAGGAGGTAGGGTGACTGCTACGGCGCCTTCCTCGCTGCCACCCCCAGCCGTTTCACCCGAGCACGTGACTGCTAGGGTGGACTCATCCGAGGAGGAGGCTACACGGACTCCGGTCCACGAGCCTCCGGTCCACGGGTCTTCGGCCCACGAGAGTTCGGCCCACGTGACCCCGGAGGAGTACAAGTCTGGATGGGGTACCTGGCCGGATCAGCCCGAGGAGCCGAGTGGCCATGCTGATGATGGCGGGGAGCCGACTGATCTTGAGGAGGAGGGGGGCACCGTCTACCAGCGTGGTGCTACACGGCTCCCGTCCGTGCCGGTGACCCGCGAGCAGAGGTGGTTGATTTTCCCTGATGGGGAGAGGTACGTAAGTGCATTTAATATTTTTGTACCTTGTGCATTCACGTTTTTTCAAATAACTAATGCGTTGGCCTTGTCATGCTGCAGGGGTTGGGACCACCATCATAGTGTCCGCCGGCCCAACTCCGTCCTTGGAGTTCTTTGCCGGCAAAACTTCCCGGGGTTTGTCACGTTGCCTGGTGAGGGTCGGCTTCCAGAGCTTGGATTGAGCTGGGAGCACTACGTGGCTGCCCCGACCCCGCCGGATGAGATTATCGACGGTGTCGTGTGCAACACGAGGGCAGACATGGTGATCAGAAAGTTCTGGGTAATTTCTCCTTTACACATTTAAAAATCTTCAACTAGTTAGTTATTAATTGTACTAATCAATATTGTCTCATTTGATTGCAGACATTCTACAGGTGTGAGGAGGGATACCAGGAGGACGCGGCACATGTTATCGAGAACGTCTGCAAGCGCCTACTCCAGAACTTACGGCACGAGGCTCGGGTGCAGGCTGTTCGAGACTACTACGCCTTGCGTGGTATCAAGAAGACCAAGCCGGCGTGCCGCGATAAGTTCCTGAGTAAGGAGCAGTACATGAAGGTAATTCTTAAGGCCTTCTCTACTTAAGTTCCTTCATTTAGTAATTCTTAGTCGTAGCGCTCAAGTTTCTATTTGCTAACTTAGGCGCCTCCGAGATGGTGTGCGGATCGGATGGATTGTTGGGAGGTGTTGCTCGATGAGTGGTGCTCACAACGATGGCTAGCCCTCCACAATGAGGCCAAGGACAAACGTGCCCAAATGGAAGGTGTGCCACACCATCAAGGCAGCTCCAACTTATATCAGTTCGGGCGCAACTGGGTATGTGGTTTGCTTCATGATTCATGCAATTCATTCATCATGCTAGCTTGAGCCCTTTAATTACTAATTTTCATTGTTTCTCTCTTTCAGGCACGCTACAATAAGGCGGATAAGGTGCCAGAGGTGTACGACCTGTATGCCATGGCCCACACTGCCTCTTTCAAGAAAGTCAAGGCTTTCTCTCAGTCTAACCTCGATGATGCAAACAACTTCACCAACATCTCCTCCCACAACAAGCTCGTGAGATATAGAGATGAGGGGAAGGCGAGGAAAGGGGAGGACTTTAACCCGAGCCAGGGTCCCATTGATCCAGAGCTGTTGATGATATCTGGTGGCGGGAGGTCCCATGGCTCCATAGCCATTGGAGATGGACTTATCCGTTGTCCTAGCACTCTCCCGGAGATCAAGGCGCGCCAGTCGAGCTCTGCTCCTGAGATAAGGCCTCGTGAACGGCCAGTGCAACTCGCCATCAAGGTTAGTGATACGTACTCAGTTATATTTCTCCATTACATTGTGTGCGCTTCCATCAATGATTACAAATGGTCATGTGAGTGGTGTTGCAGGCTGCTATACAGAGTGAGAGAGATAGAACGGAGAAAGTTCTGGCGGAGGCGGCGGAGAGGCAGCGGGAGTTGGAGGAGAGGACGACAAAGATGATGGAGGAGGAGAGGGCACGGAATGACATGCAGGCAAGGGCCATGTACGAGCTCCTTGTGGTAAGTTTCTTCTGCAGATTAGCCAAAACATTCATGTAGTGTTTGTCTCATTACTAACTAGTATGACTAAGTCGTCAAAACCAAATGTGCAGTCTGTGTGCGAGAAGACAGGTCAGACCGCTCCGCCGATGCCAGTGATTGCTCCTGGGACCATGGTGAGTTTTATTGAATGGACATTACTTGCTAGTCTTAACATTTGAGTGTCATCATGCTAACAAGACATTGGAAATGATCTTTGGTGCAGTGTAACTCCAGACAAGCATCGCACGATCCTTCTCCAGCTACCGACACGAGCCACCCCGCTCCTACACCTCCTACATCTTGGTAAGTTTATCTAGTGTTTTTCTTAACACATGCATAAAGACCTAGACTTAGCTTTATTTCCTCTAATGCTTACCATAATGACCTAGACTTAGCTTCTTCACCTCCAAAATGACTTAATAAGCTTACTGACCACCAAAACCATCCATTTTACCTAAGTTAGCTCTAAAACGATCTGTACTTAGCTTACTTATGTCAAAAATTTCATAATTAGCTTAGTTAGCTTATGGACGATCCATTTTACCTAAGTTAGCTCTAAAATGACCCATTTTACCTAGGTTAGCTTATAAATGATCCAGTTCATCCAAGTTAGCTCAAAAATGACCCATTTTACCTAGATTAGCTCCTAAATGATCCATTTTACCTACGTTAGCTTTAAAATGACCCATTTCACCTAGATTAACTCCAAAATGACCAATCTTACCTAGGTTATCTCATAAACGATCCATTTCAACTAATTTAGCTCATAAACGATCCATTTCACCTAGGTTACCTAAAAAACAATCCATTTCACCTAAATTAGCTCTTAAATGATCCATTTCACCTAAGTTAGCTCAAAAAGATCCATTTCAACTAAATTAGCTCATAAATGATCCATTTCACCTAAGTTAGCTCAAAAACGATCCATTTCAACTAAGTTAGCTCATAAATGATCCATTTCATCTAAGTTAGCTAAAAAAGATCCATTTCACCTTAGTTACCTGAAAAACGATCCATTTGACCTTAGTTAGCTCATAAACGACCCATTTCAACTAAGTTAGCTCATAAATGATCCATTTCACCTTAGCTAGCTCATAAACGACCCATTTCAACTTAGTTAGCTCATATATGATCCATTTCACCTAAGTTAGCTCAAAAAGATCCATTTCAACTAAATTAGCTCATGAATGATCCATTTCACCTAAGTTAGCTCAAAAACGATCCATTTCAAGTAAGTTAGCTCATAAATGATCCATTTCATCTAAGTTAGCTAAAAAAGATCCATTTCACCTTAGTTACCTGAAAAACGATCCATTTGACCTTAGTTAGCTCATAAATGACCCATTTCAACTAAGTTAGCTCATAAATGATCCATTTCACCTTAGCTAGCTCATAAACGACCCATTTCAACTTAGTTAGCTCATATATGATCCATTTCACGTAAGTTAGCTCATAAATGACATACTTTCTTGTTCTAGTCTTCTTCTTGTTCTACTCTTCTTGTTCTAGTCTTCTTCTTGTTCTACTCTTCTTCTTGTTCTACTCTTCTTGTTCTAACTTTCTTATTTTTCATTTTGCAGAGTTCATTCACTTGACGAAAGCTTGCATAGATGGAGTGCTCCTTATCCCTTTCTCTGTTTCTTTTGTATCGTTGAACTATGCATGTATCGTTGGATGAAACTATTGTAATATATATGGTTGGATGCCTCTATGTTGAACTTGTTATGTATGATGGAGCTATGCATGTAATATATATGGTTGGATGATGAAGTTATGTGTTGGATATCTTATATGTTTGCTCTGTAATGGCCTTTTGAAATATATCTATATATGTCATATATATTTGTGATGAAAATTGTTGGATTTAATAAAAAACAAATAAAAGAGCCAATATGCAGGCTCTTTGCCGTCTGCCATCGACGGCAAAGGGCTCTTTGCCGTCAGCTGCGGACGGCAAAGAAGGCACGTGGCATCCAGCTGTGCTTCCTGGGAGCTGACCCGTTTGGTCAGTTTGCCTACAGTGGCAGACGGCAAAGACTTTGCCATCAGTGGCAGACGGCAAAGAACCTGCCATGTGGTGACGTGTAGATGACATCATACGGCGGACGGCAAAGACCCTAGCAATTTTGCCGTCAGCGGCGGACGGCAAAGGTCTGCCGTTAGCCACTTAACGGACTGACAGCGCAATTATTGTCGTCCGCCTTCTTTGCCGTCTGCCGCTCTCTCTTTGCCGTCTGCGGCGGACGGCAAAGACTTTGCCATCAGTAGCAGACGGCAAAGTAGCTGTTTACCGAAGCCTACTTTGCCGGAGCCTTTTGCCGTCCGCGGCTGACGGCAAAGGCCTTTGTCGTCCGCCGTTCATGCCTTTGCCGTCTGCCGTGGCAGACGGCAAAGAACCTGATTCCTGTAGTGATGGAGCTGATAAACCGGCAGTTCTATCAGTTAAGCTGTGATAACGCCATGGTAGCCATTACGGCCGACTATCCCGGACTGCTTCCTGCGTCGCATGTAAGAAAAACCAAAAATCCGAACTCCAAAAACTAGGATCCCCATTTAGACACTTCACCTACCATATACATATGGTGTTTTTACAGGGAAGGCATTCGAGACGCCATGCCGAACCCGCAGCAACTCACCCACAAGAGGCACCAAGGCCGGGCAGGCCAAAAAGGAAGGCGGTCAGGATGGAGACGCCGACGCAGAGGTATGAGAGAAACCCCGCTCCGTGGTTGTCGTCTTTCTTGAAATGTAATGACGTCCATGTTTCTTTAACAGAAAAAACGCTCGCCGGAATATGTCCGGTGAGGCTGCCGATCACGCTTCCACCAGTCGGGCTCCAGGACCGGATATAGAGGCGGAAGCGGACATGGGGCGGACGCCGGATACTCTCCCTACAGAGGATGCGGATATGCTATCCGCTACAAATTCAGAAGTGGAGAGCGCCATGAATCATAGGCGCCGCCGGGCCGTACTCCGCGATGCTTTCATTTCACCAGAGGCATTTGATGCCTTCAATTCTAGAGAGGCGTACCTCCGTGCTGCTCAAGATGGTCTAGCCAGAGCCACGGACCAGTATATAAAGGATGTACGGGTAAGTAAATCTGACGATTATATGTATTAGTAGCCCCTGAGACTTGAAACAGTTAGCAGAACTGATTTAAGGATCATCGTATTGTGCAGGTTCTTACAAAGAAGAATAGTCGACTGTCACAGGAGCTGGAGGAATGCAAGACCCAACTTCGGGCCGCTGTTGCCTCATTGAAGGAACTGAAAAAGTCCCCAGATGGTAACATTTCTTTTAAAGAATAAAAGTTACCGTATAGCATGCAGCATGGCTACAGGTCTAACAATAGATGTTTGCAGATGAATCCGGAGGAGCAACACACCGTACGACAGCTAAAGGCTGGCGAACGTGTGCTGACTGAGGTCAGGCGGGAGAAAAACAATCTCCAAGACGCCAATACCAAGCTGAGCGTGGAACTGAAAGATGTTCAAGCCCAGCTTGCGGACTCCGAGAAGGAGAATAAGCGGCTTCGACGCGGCATATTTAGTAAGTGCTTGAACAAACCCTTAATAAAGGGGACGGCGGAGAAGTCGGCTAACAGAGTTATGTCTGTAGGTATGCTGACGGGTCGTCCCACGGAGGAGATGCCCGGGTCCGCGGGTGATCTTCTATCCGAACTCTCACAACTAGACGAACAAGTTCGGCAGGTGATGCAAGGCATTTCCCAGGCCTTGTGGCCATCCGTCTCCCTACCAGAAGGCGTTAGAGACCTTGTGGAGAAGCTCAAGGGAGCGCGGCGGCGCTTCCGATTATGGAAGATATCTGCCTACCGTCAAGGTGCCAGGGAAGCTTGGGCCATGGTGAAGACGTGGTACACCAAGGCTAACCCAAATCACATGGCCGAGGTTGGACCTGTGGGGCCCGACGGGAAAGATATCCCCGTTAGCTTAGTCTATGGGCAAGTAGAATTAGCCGCAAAATATTCCCAACAGGATTGTAGGCTAGACCGCCTGTTGGATGGTATAAAAGAGGAATTTAGTCAGTCTACATGACTATGTAATTAAAGTGACATGTATAATGCCTTCTAGCCGGATTGTAGATCATTTGTCATGGCGGACCTTTTCGCTTCAACCTCGGGACCCGATAGTCCGGAGTGTATCCGAATACCCGCTCAGTTATATAAGAACCGAGGTATGCATGGAGAACAGGCGTAGGGGTCATTAGTGCTTGAACAGACAAGTGCCCAACTAGTTATGTTATATTACATGGGTAATAAGAAACATCTTCCAGGGAGAATAGTTCCCTTAAGGGTTCCTTTCCCTGGGTACGCATGCCCTAAAGTGCATGTCCGGACTGTGAGAGGAAACGCAGGAAAAAACATCTGGGGGTATATATTGAAAATAAAAATAAACATCTTCTGTTCGCCGACTGAATATTCCCTTAACAACGCTAGCTTTCGGCTTCACCCAGTCTGAGGTACACATCCAGCTGACCCGGCAGTAACAATCACAGATGTGCTCCCCCTATGCCCTAGCCGAATTAACGGGAACATAGGGCATAAATACAAGAGCCAGGCAACCCAACTTGGCCAAAACTTAAGTCACATCGATGCATATAGTGGCGAAGAAAAGGTACATGCGGAAGAATAACACATGTGCGGGGCCTGAAGCCCGGATAGATAATTAAGCTTCTGTGTAAGAAGCCCCCGGGTATAATGAGCGCGGTTAGCACATCTGTAATGTGCAAGCGAGGCACAATGTGGCCCTTGAAGGCCTAGAGAAAGAGGAAAAGAAAGAAAGAGAAAAAAGACAGATAATGTATATGCAAAAAATGGACAGAGGAAGGAGACGAACATAGAGTCCTGCACTAGGCGTAGAATCTTCGGAGTCTGGCGGTGTTCCATGGGTTCGACTCAAGTCTATTATTCGATGCATCCCGCAGACAGTACGTTCCACCATTCAGAACTTGGTAAATAATGAAGGGACCTTCCCATTTGGGCTCGAGCTTGGACTTTTTCTTCTCCGGCAGGCGTAGAACTAACTCGCCAACGTTATAAGTTTTGGCCCGTACTTCTCTGCTTTGGTATCTGTGAGCCTGTTGCTGATAAAATGCGGAACGGGCTTTTGCCACGTCGCGCTCCTCCTCAAGGGTGTCCAGACTGTCCTGTCGATCGAGCTTGGCTTCTCGTTCTTCGTACATGCGCACTCGAGGTGAGTCATGAATTATGTCGCAGGGCAAAACTGCCTCTGTGCCGTACACCATAAAGAAGGGTGTATATCCGGTAGTGCGATTCGGCGTGGTCTGCAGCCCTAAGAGTACGGAGTCGAGCTCCTCTACCCAGTGCGTGTTAGACTCCTTTAAGGATCGCACTAATCTGGGTTTAATGCCGGTCATGATAAGACCATTTGCTCGCTCAACTTGGCCGTTGGTTTGTGGGTGATAGACGGAAGCATAATCGAGCTTGATGCCCATGTTGCTGCACCAGAGTTTTACCTCGTCTTCCGTGAAGTTTGTGCCGTTGTCCGTGATGATGCTGTGGGGGACGCCATAACGGTGTACAACCCCGGATATGAAGTCTATCACCGGTCTGGATTCGGCTGTTTTAACAGGTTTGGCTTCTATCCATTTGGTGAATTTATCTACCATGACCAATAAGTTTTTTTTCTTATGGGTTCCCCCTTTAAGGGGTCCAACCATGTCAAGCCCCCAGACCACGAAAGGCCAGGTAATGGGGATTGTTTGGAGGGCGGTGAGTGGTATATGGCTTTGGTTTGCAAACACCTGGCAACCGGCGCAGCGTCGGACCAAGTCATGTGCGTCTGTCCGGGCCGTCGGCCAATAAAAACCTGTGCGGAAGGCCTTGCTTACAAGGGCCCGGGCTGCGGTGTGGTGGCCGCCGAGTCTGGCGTGAATTTATGCCAAAAGCATCCACCCTTCCTCTTCAGAGATGCACCTTTGAAGGACTCCGGTAGTGCTTTTCTTATACAGCTCTCCCTCATGGACCCTGTAGGCTTTAGATCGCCGCACTATGCAGCATGCCTCATTTTGGTCCTCGGGGAGTTCCTGCCTAGTTAGGTAGGCCAGGAATGGTTCTGTCCACGGGGCGATGACGACCATTATTACGTGGGCTGAAGGTGTTATTTCGGTGGCAGAGCCTCCGATTATGTCAGTGTTCGGTATCGAGCGTTTTGGCTGGGTACGGACTGTTGTTACGGTGTCCCTTCCCATACCACTGATGGTTTAAACAACCTCTCCAAAAAGATGTTGGGGGACCGCGTTGCGTTTTGCGCCGATGCGGGTGGGGATATCCGCCGCCTGATTATTTTCCTGAGCCACATGGTGAAATTTGAGCCCCTCGAACCGAGCTGACATCTTTAGGACGGTGTTTCGATAGGCTGCCATCTTCAGATCCTTGGCATCAAAGTCTCCATTTATTTGGGATATTGCGAGGTTCGAATCCCCACGCACCTCCAGACGTTGAATGCCCATGGAGACTGCCATCCGAAGACCATGCAACAGGGCTTTGTATCCGGCTGCGTTGTTGGAGTCTGTATACAGTATCTGCAGTACGTACTGAACGATATCTCCGGTTGGGGACATCAAGACGATGCCAGCCCCCAGACTAGCCAGCATTTTGGAGCCGTCGAAGTGCATGATCCAATTGGAGTATGCACCGTACTCTTTAGGGTGTTCGGCTTCCGTCCATTCCGCGACAAAGTCGGCCAATACTTATGATTTAATGGCTCACCGAGGTTTGTATGTTATGTCGAACGGGAGGAGCTCAATGGCCCATTTGGTAATCTGGCCCGTGGCGTCGCGGTTGTTTATAATATCATTAAGTGGCACTTCCGAGTCTACTGTAATTGAACACTCTTGAAAGTAGTGTCGCAGCTTTCGGGATGCCATGAATACTGCATAGGCTATCTTTTGATAATGTGGGTACCGTGATTTGCATGGAGTGAGGATAGTGGATACATAGTATACCGGCTTTTGAAGAGGGAATTTATGTCCGTCAGCTTCTCGTTCGACGACGAGCACTGCGCTTACAACTTGATGAGTTGCCGCAATGTACAACACAATTGGTTCGCCGGTGTTTTGCGCGGCCAGGATTGGGTTGGTTGCTAGTATGGCTTTTATTTCTTCCAATCCGGCTGTGGCAGCGTCCGTCCACTCGAAGTGTTCGGTGCGCCGAAGGAGGCGATAAAGGGGTAATGCCTTTTCTCCTAAGCGGGAGATAAAGCGACTTAGAGCCGCCACACATCCAGTTAGTTTCTGGATTTGTTTGAGGTCCGTTGGGGTAGCCAACTGTGACAGAGCTCGGATTTGGCCGGATTAGCTTCAATTCCTCTACTGGAGACAATGAAGCCCAGGAGCTTTCCGGCTGGTACACCGAAAACGCATTTTCCGGATTGAGCTTGTCGTATGTTCAGAGGTTGTCGAATGTGATCCTCAAGTCCTCTATTAGAGAGTCGACGTGTTTGGTTTTAACGACCACATCATCTACGTATGCCTCTACTGTTTTGCCGATCTGTTTCTCCAGACATGTCTGGATCATGCGCTGATATGTTGCACCGGCGTTTTTGAGCCCAAAAGGCATTGTGTTGAAACAGAAAGGGCCGTATGGTGTGATAAATGTCGTTGCGGCTTGGTCAGACTCCGCCATCTTGATTTGGTGGTAGCCGGAGTATGCGTCGAGGAAACTCAATGACTCGTGTCCTGCGGTAGCATCGATAATTTGATCGATGCGGGGGAGGGGGAAGGGATCCTTTGGGCAAGCCTTTTTGAGGTCCTTGAAATCGACACATAGGTGCCAGGATTTGTCCTTCTTTGGTACCATCACCAGGTTTGCTAGCCAGTCCGGGTGTTTTTTTTCTCTAATGAATCCGGCCTCCAATAACTTGGCTAGTTCCTCTCCCATAGCCTGTCTCATAGGTTCAGAGAAACGCCGAAGAGCCTGCTTGACCAGCTTGAATCCCTTTAGGATATTGAGACTGTGCTCGACTAGCCTGCATGGGATTCCTGGCATGTCTGAGGGGTGCCAGGCGAATATGTCCCAATTCTCGCGCAGGAACTCTCGTAGTGCGGCATCCACGGCGGGGTTTAACTGTGCCCCGATGGAGGCTGTTTTTGTAGGGTCCGTTGGGTGGACTTGGAATTTGACTATTTTGTCCGCTGGTTTAAAAGAGGTGGACTTGGATCTCTTGTCAAGTATTACATCATCCCTGTCCACCGTGGAGCGTAGCGCAGTTAATTCCTCGGCCGAGAGGGCTTCGGATAATGCCTCGAGGGCCAATGCGGCTGTTTTGTTTTCGGCGTAGAGTGCTGTGTCCGGATCACTAGCGAGAGTGATGATTCCGTTGGGCCCGGGCATTTTGAGCACCCATAATGGGGTATGGCTTGGAAGATCGTGAACGCCCGTGATAGTGTAGTGTATATTGGCTTGGATTCTTTCTATTGTTATGGGAAAGGCATATCCCCACCCAGTTCTTCTTCATCTTAATTAATAACTCCTTCCTGAACTTCAAAGTACGATAGAAACTTACTTATATCTCGTAGGAAAACTAGAGAATGAGCCATCTCCATCTCGTAGAGAAACTAGAGAGGTGCTGGGCGCAGCTGAAAGGAAATCCAAGAAGAGTCCATGAAAGGCTAGCACGATTAGGATCCTTTGTAGGGTTTATCTCGGAAGAGCCCGTCCTAAAAGGCGTGGTATCCACTACTGAACGGGGCCACATGGAATGTAATTTCTTCGGACCTATAGTTCTCCGGCGTGCCGAATACCACATCTAGTGTGATTTTCCCAGCACAGTGTGCTTCCCTACTGGGGATGATTCCTCTAAAGGTTGTGCTGCTTTGCTCAATGCGGTTCCAGTCTATTTCCATTTTTTGAAGAGTTTCCTCATAGATGAGGTTTAATCCACTGCCGCCGTCCATGAGTACTTTGGTGAGTCGAAAGTCGTCCACAATTGGACTGAGGACCAGTGCAGCTGGTGCTTGGGCCATGTCACTCCATGGATTCATTGCTGCTACGTGGCAGATTTCGGCGAGGCTGCGGAGTGTTCGCTTGCGCCTATTATTTGATGCGAAGGTTTCAAAAACTGTTAATACCGTATTGTTATCCATGGGATGGTGCTATGTGGCATTTGGGATAAGAAGATCCTTACCACTTTTGGCCACCTGCCGGAGTATCCAACATGCTCTAAGGCTATGCGTTGGTATGGTATCCGCTGTGCTATGAATTTTGCAGGGTCCCTTAAGCCATCCCTCCAATACGGTTCCATGCCCTATAGAGGGTTTTTGTTTCTTTGTAACAAATTCGGGTATCTTATAATAGTGCACCCTTTTATTTCGGACTGGGTATATATTCTTAGCCGGATTATCCCAAAATTTGGTTTCGGTTTTCCAGGCGCTTTCCATCACACAGTACTTTCGTACTATGGACGCCAAGTAAGCGAAGCGTGATATGTCACGGCGACTTAAGGTGTTAAGGATTCCCTTGTCTGTGCAATTATTGCAGAAAAATGAGACTGCGTCTTCCTCGCGACAGTCCTTAACCTTGTTCATCACAAGGAGGAATCTGGCCCAATAATGATGTACTGTTTCATGGGGCTCTTGCCTGATGTGGGAAATATCGTTTATGTCTGGGTGGGTGGGTGGAATTGAGTCTGAACCCCTGCCCAATCTGAGACCCAGGGGCCGAGGTGTTTCCAATAGTGGAATTTCGGGTTCCGGTATGTTGCTCGATAAGTCTGGCCCGCTGCCTGACTCTAGGTTCAGGGCCTGGGTGGTGTCCTCCCGTAAACGGGTATCCGGCTCGGAGAGCTCAGGAATCCGGACATAGTTAGTCCTCAAGATAGAAGAGGAATCGCCGCATTGTTCCTCCACCACCGCAACATGGTGGGTGACCGGTGGAGAGTTAATCTCCCTTTGATCGGGTTTAAGCCCAATCCGATCATATTCTGTAGCGACTCCCAAGGCGGCGATGCGATCCAAGAGCTCGTTTAGGGAAGAGAGCTCCATTGGATCCATCTGCTCGGCGAATTCCGAGCCGACGTGGAGGTTGTTTTCGATGACCCGAGAAGTCATCGTCGGGGCAGCAGCCGAACGGGCGGTCATGATGAAACTACCTAGCCGGAGAGTTTGGCCGACAACCAGGGCTCCCCCGGCGGTGATGTTGTTCTCAACAACGAGATGACGCATCCTTCCTTATGGTGACGGCACAGAGGAACTCTCAATGAAAGCACCAATGTCGGTGTCAAAACCGGCGGATCTCGGGTAGGGGGTCCCGAACTGTGCGTGTAAGGCGGATGGTAACAGGAGGTAGGGGACATGATGTTTTACCCAGGTTCGGGCCCTCTTGATGGAGGTAAAACCCTACATCCTACTTGATTATTCTTGATAATATGAGTAGTACAAGAGTTGATCTACCACGAGATCGGAGAGGCTAAACCCTAGAAGCTAGCCTATGGTCTGATTGTATGTTGTCCTACGGACTAAAACCCTCCGGTTTATATAGACACCAGAGGGGGCTAGGGTTACACAAGGTCGGTTACAAAGGAGGAGATATACATATCCGTATTGCCTAGCTTTCCTTCCATGCCAAGTAGAGTCCCATCCGGACACGGGACGAAGTCTTCAATCTTGTATCTTCATAGTCCAACAGTCCGTCCAAAGGATATAGTTCGGCTGTCCGGAGACCCCCTAATCCAGGACTCCCTCAGGCAGCAAGACACGTATTGATCGTTGCTATTAAGGATAACAAGATGGGGTCTATTCCTACATGAATAGATATTGTCTACATCATGTCATCGCTCCTATTTCATTACTCCGTTTCTCTATGAACTTAATACACTAGATGCATGATGGATAGCGGTCGATGTGTGGACTAATAGTAGTAGATGTAGGCAGGAGTCAGTCTACTAATCTTGTAGGGGGCTAGCGGACGGCAAAGAACTGGCAGATGGCAAACTAGCTGATTCCAGTAGTGTGATGCCTATATAATGATCATAGTCTAGATATCGTCATAATTATATGAAGTTCTATCAATTGCCCAACAGTAATTTGTTTACCCGCCATATTCTATTTTTCTCGAGAGAAGCCACTAGTGAAATCTACGGCCCCGGGGTCTATTATTTATTATATTTGCTTTGAGATCTATTTTTCTTTTATTTTTTATAGATTTATTATTCTAAAAATCCAAAAATACCTTGCTGCACTTTTTCTTTATTTATTTAGTTTTGTTTTATTGCGAGATCTATTTATCCAAAATCATACAAATCAATCTATCTTTTACCCATGAGGGATTGACAACCCCTCTTATGCGCTGGGTTGCAATTATTTGTTATTTGTGTGCAGATACCGTTTACATAGTGCTCATTGGTTCTCCTACTGGTTCGATAACCTTGGTTTCATGATGACCCACAAGTATAGGGGATCTATTGTAGTCCTTTCGATAAGTAAGAGTGTCGAACCCAACGAGGAGAAGAAGGAAATGATAAGTGGTTTTCAGCAAGGTATTCTCTGCTAGCACTGAAATAATAGGTAACAAATAGTTTTGTGATAGGATAATTTGTAACAAGTAACAAGTAACAAAAGTAAATAAAGTGCAGCAAGGTGGCCCAATCCTTTTTGTAGCAAAGGACAAGCCTGGAAAAACTCTTATATGATGTAAAGCGCTCCCAAGGACACATGGGAATATCGTCAAGCTAGGTTTCATCATGTTCATATAATTCGCGTTCGGTACTTTGATAATTTGGTATGTGGGTGGACCAGTGCTTGGGTACTGTCCTTACTTGGACAAGCATCCCACTTATGATTAACCTCTATTGCAAGCATCCGCAACTACAACAAAAGTATTAAGGTAAACCTGACCATAGCATGAAACATGTGGATCCAAATCAGCCCCTTACGAAGCATCGCATAAACTAGGGTTTAAGCTTCCATCACTCTAGCAACCCATCATCTACTTATTACTTCCCAATGCCTTCCTCTAGGCCCAAATAATGGTGAAGTGTCATGTAGTCGACTTTCACATAACACCACTAGAGGAGAGACAACATACATCTCATCAAAATATCGAACGAATACCAAATTCACATGACTACTAATAGCAAGACTTCTCCCATGTCCTGAGGAACAAAAGTAACTATCTCTTAGTCTTGTGCTTCATGAATAGGAATTTGAAAAGCAGGACAACTGGATATTAAAATTCCTACGGTTTTCTTTCAAGGAGGCACTAAAGGAACAAATCCTACATTTTTCCTTTGCTCCATTCCTTTGAACCAAATGCATGAATAGTAGTACCATAGGAAACTTTCCCATTCCTATGTTTTTCCTTCACTTTTCCTTGCAAGCACTGGCGATTCTAGTAGGCAGGCTTGAGCAAGGAAAATCCTACACTCAAAAAATGTTTGTGTGCTACTTCTACTACTTTGGACCCAGGCCACTGCCCTACTAGCTCAACTCCCAGGGCCATCGACAAATGCACAACTCAAACGCGCAGAGATAAAATAATGATGGCTTTCAAGAGAGGCCATCACAGATAGCTAAGTTTCCTGGTACCTCACTGCTTGTCATATAGTAGGATAAAATAATCATATTTCATGTTACTATGTGTGCTCAGTGGACAATATATATAACATGTAGAGTAAAAAAGAGATGCAACAAGTGTAAAACCTCTTTGGCAAAGCCATGTCGATATCAGCGTGATTGGGTTGGTCGATGACGATGCTCCGACTGACTTGGCTGTTGGAGGAGGGGAAGATCTTAGGCGTCTGGAGATGGAGCCCGGGGTACTGCTCCACTGTGATGGAGGGTTTCGTCGTTGGAGCAGCTCCGGTGAGTTGTACGACGCCGAGGCTGAAGTAGGACAAGAGTCACAATGTTAACCTGAGTGGAATTCTAATAGCATCTCCAATAGATGACGTAAAATACATCACCACAAAGTGCTAGATGTCAAATACATCAGCCGCTCATCTATAAACTTAACTGTTGAAACTGAACTTAACTGTCGAAACTGAATTTTGCTGTCGAAACTAAATTTTACTGTCGAAACTGAATGCACTAATAGCAGAAAAGCAGTAGTAGCAGTAGCAGCGCCTGGAGCAGCAATGCATGCGAGAGCCGGGGCAGCTGGTCGCGTAGCAGCATCAGGGTGATGCTACACGTCAGTCGACTAACTTTTTCATCTCTGGTCAGTCGATTTTCCAGCCATTGGATACAAAATCATGGGCCTGCAGTTCATCTTCAACCTCCACCCCCTAAGCTGCCAGCCACCACCGGCCAAACCACCGCCCACAGCTGGTGGTGCGCCTCCCTGAAACCACTCCCCACCGCCGGTCCACCGCCACCCCGACCATCCCTCTAGCCCCCCCTCCCCGCTGAGCTTTTTCTCCGGTGATCCCCACACCACCGTCGGTGACCACCGCCCCCACCCTAGACCCGAAGATAGATAGTGGGGTACCTCTCCGGTGAGCCCCCCTCCCTACTACGGTTAGTTCTTCCTTAACTCCGGCGACCCCCCCCCCCTGAAACCCTGAAAATCGACTGACCCAAAAGTCGATTCAGTCGACTGAAGTGTAGCTAAATCGGAGCAGCATCGCAAGCAAGAGCAAGAGCGAGAGCAGCAGCAAGAGCAAGAGCAAGAGCAATAGCAAGAGCAGACCAGGCAGGGGATCGAGAGCAAGAGCAAAGCAGCAACGCGAGTGAGAGCTAAAGTAGCAGCAGCTCCTACTAATGTCGATGTCGCTGTCGGGGGAGCGACGTTGTGGAGGAAGTGGACGGCGACGCCGCCATTGATGGAGCCGCGCCATGTCGGCTCAGGACTGAGCACCGGCATCACGGTGAGATTGAATCAAGAGGAAATTGCAGCGATTAGTGTACAACCTCTTTGGTGGCGCCGATTAGGCCTCAGCTTCACCCGAGGAAACGGTGATGATGATGCTCTTCCGGTGGTGCAGGTGAAGACGGCGGTATGGGAAAGGAAGTGGCGCAAAAGACAAGGGGAACATCGGGGCAGCTCCTTGGAGGTGGAGGACGGGGTGGATAAACTGGCGGGACGACGAGATCGACGACGGATCCTCATTCAGTATGATGGATGAGGGACGTTGAGGTGTTGCTGTGGACGACGTCGTAGAGGAAGAGGCTCCGGCTGGGTGGCGGACGGAGGAGGGTGTGGGGCTTCGCGGGTTTTCGCGGCCTTGGTATACGAATGGGTGGGCGGATGGGATGGGAGTGGGGAACCATGGCTTAGGGACGCGCTTGTCTGAAATGTGGGGTACGAAAGTGCCCCCACCGATTTGAGCTAGGCAGTTCTTTTATTTCAGGGGTATCACGAGCATTTCACTTGTCGGCATTCCACAGGAGGTGGGAGTTTTCGCGCGTGTTGTAATTTTGGGATAGCAAGGCGCGGGTTGAGATGGAGGGAGTTTTCGGAGTACAACGAGACAAAGATATATCTTAAATATTTCGGGGTAACAAGGCGCGGGTTAAAGAGGCGGGAGTTTCGCGGCACGATAGATAGAGATGCTAGCTTGAAATTTCTGCATAACAAGGCGCGACTTGAAATTTCGGGAGAACAAGCTTAACGTGTACCAAAAAAGACAATTCGCACCTCATTACTAGAGAGAGCCATGTCCCGTTTTACTATATTACTATAAATGCATTCAAATACAACAACAACAAAACTAAAAAATCGGCACAACAAACATAACGTGTACAGTACCAAAACAATTTGCACTTCCCTCAACAATAAAAAAACAATGTGTGTTGTCTAGCATACAGACTAAATTTGAGTACATTTTCCCTGTTTGAATGAGATTGTACTCGAGTTAGTTATAAAACCATCTAAATATTATCTTCACAACACATGACATGAATATAGGAGAAGTAAATTCCTATATGTACATACGATCTCAAAGTCAAATATATGTATCCATTTTATGTTGAATTCAAATCATAGTACATGTATGCTCTAGCTAGATGTTCGGAATCTAAACCATGTATGATACTACGTACAATGTGTTTAACACGCACAACACACACACACACACAAACACCATTTAGACTAGTAAGGTACACGTGCATTGCACGCATGAGATTTGGCAACCAAATTATGAATAAATACCACATTATAGCATGTAAGCTTTGAGTATTATATGCATGATGTAGATGTTCGTTTAATTCTTATAGTTCATTTCATTCAAAATCATCTAGTTTTTATAAGAAAGCTAATCTATTTTAAGATTCATGTAATTGTGTGTTGTAAAGCATAAAGTAAAAAACAAATAATGGTAAATCATGTAGAAAAACATTTGGGAAATTCTGATACGGAAGATTCTAGAACAAAGCAGAAGTGCTTGTGTTTTGAGGTTTGTGCATTATGCTTAAGTTCAACCATGGAGTCCTCTAGATAGTACATGTGCCAAAATCTGGTGGAATCTAGATGATATCCAACGGCCAATAGTGCTCGAATTTGCCATCTCTGCACCATCGGATTGGCTTCATCCACTAGTGCAGAACCGGGCAATAGCACTGGTTCGTAAGGCCCTTTAGTGCCGGTTAGGTAACCAGCACTAAAATGTGGGAACTAAAGGTCCCCCCATTTAGTACCGGTTCAGCACGAACCGGTGCTAAAGGGCAACCACGTGGCACGAGCCAGCTCCGGAGGCAGGGAGCCCTTTAGTACCGGTTGGTGACACCAACCGGTATTAAAAGGTTGGGGGTTTTTGGGTTTATGATTTCTTTTTCATTTAACTTTGTCTTTTCCATTTAATTCTTTTTTGTTTGCTAGTATTTTACGATACTACATATTGTACACGTTATGCATATATATAAATAGAATTTCTAGTAGAACCGATATATATATATATATCATCGAATGTCTCACAACCACCATTAATTAATTCACACATATATACACACGTGTATATATATACAATTAGCTAGCTATATACAATTTCTCCTAATTGGTGCCTTCGGAGCCAGTGGATTAGCCTAATTGGTGATAACAATTGGAAGTGGTTCATGGGGGCGGTAGCGGATAAAAGTATTCTCCTTTGGGATCTATGACCTGGTCGAGCAAAAATCCTGCTATTTCCTCTTGAATTGCTTCTATGCGGTCCTCTGGTAGGAGCTTCTCCCGCACCTCTTTGAACTGTTAAGAAGGAGATCAATATGCATGTGTATTAGTTGTGTGACTAGATATCGATAATGGTGTAAAAATTGTGAATAGTGTTCTGACAAACGTACCCACTCCTGTCTTTGAGATCTGCTCCTTTCGGACGCCATCATGTGAATGCTCTCGCAAATGTAGTATGCACACAGATTATTCCCCGGCGACTGCTTCAGGGCCTTTACGAGAATGGAATTTGATCAGATAATAATTAATCAAGCATGATAATTAAAGAGATGGCACCTAGCTAGTACTACTTAATTACTTACCATGGGTCGATACCATTTCATATTTCGTTTCCATTGGCCTGGCGTGACGCTAATGAACTTTGCCCAAGCCCTGCCCGCCGACAAAGAAAATGAATAAATGGGTTATTAAATAGTTGTTATCAGGAAATGACGAACTAATTAAATAGGCTGAGATATAGTTAATAATGATTGAAATTACCTGTTGACTATCCCCTTCACGATGGTGTAGTCAGTTGGTTTCTTAAGTAGTGAGTCTAGTACTTCAACTGTTCCTTCATCAACTTTAATGATTAACAAGATCCAGGTAAATCTGCATGCACACACGTTTGCATGTCTTAATTAAGCGGGCATATGTAAGCAAAAACATGTAGCTAGCTACTAGGCAAAAACAGAATTTGTAGTACAAGACAGTGTGACTCACTCGAAGTTGTAAGGAAGTAGTATATCTTCATTGTATTTGAGGTGCTTGAAGAACTCTAGCATGCTTTCCTCTACACTTTTTTCGTAATATGGATCTAATTTGCATGTGTATTCATTAATGGTATTTGGGTCAATGAACCCAATGCCATAGCGTCCACCTTTTTTCATTTCATAAATCTTCATCCTGCATAATACCACAGAAAAGAATATAGTGAGGATAATTACAGGTAATGATTGATCAAAATGATCACTACAGCTAGCTTGAGACTTAAATTGCAGAAAGAAATCACTTACAGACAATAGCAACTGACGATAGATTTGTCGAGTGCGTCTTGATTGTATAACTAACATAGTTCTGAATACTCAACGGACACGGCTTTCTCATGGTAGTAATGATCCTTCTTGACATTCACCATGAGGGACTCTCGATTGGAAATCTTGGTAATGTTCATGTACCATTGATGCAATTCAAACATTCTGGTTGGGAGCTTCTTGACCTCGTCTGGCTCGGCCAAAGGTTGCCCCAGACATATTTCCGTTTTATTTCCTCCTCTCTAGTCGGAGACATGGGCTCGATATCGAGGAGTTGTCCAACAGTGATCTTGAGCATTTCAGCCTGCTCAATATGCTCCTCGGTTATTACCACATCGCCTAGCTCGGGAACGTAAACGGTTTGCCCACAACAATATTGGGCGCGCCTACTCTCATGTGTTGTTGGCACAACAAGCGGGGGGATTGATTGCGCCGCCTGTTCTCCCAGCTGGGGAACGGTTTTACCGCATGTTTTGCCAGCTGATTTGCTCGAGCTCGAGCTCGCCTCTTTCTGTAGACGTGCTCGATTTAACTTCCTAATGTGGCACTGATAATTTGTGTCAACAAGCTTGGGAGCTGGTGCTCTAGCCATACGAATGAAGTGGTCAATCTTTTCCTCAGACACTTACTCCCTTGGCGGCGGTGGCGGTTTTGGTGCAAAATGGGCTTCCACCTCGGTCTTCGATATGGCTGCATTTTCCTCCTCGGACTTGTCGTAAGGCCTCTACGGAAGAGGCGCGAGGCTGCTTGGACCATATTGAAATCTCTTGCCTCCGCTTGTACCTCCAGTACTACCTCGACTTGTACCGCTACGCACCATAGCTGAGGCGGCTCTCTTTCGTGATTGCTGAGGCGGCGAAGACGGCTGATGTGGCTGAGTTGGAGGAGGAGGAGTGGCCTGAAGCTGTGCCGGGCTTGGAGGAGGAGTGCCCTAACGCTTTGCCGGAGTTGGAGGAGGAGTGGCCTGAAGCTGTGCCGGACTTGGAGGAGGAGTGGCCTAACGCGTTGGTGGACTTGGAGGAGCGGCAGTCTGCTGACTCGGTGGCGGACTTCGACGAGGAGTCGGATGACGCGGTGTTGGTGGCCTTCGAAAGATGATGCAATCCTTTCTCCATAGGATGATACGATGGTTGGCCTCTCCCAGTGTGTGCTCCTCGTCACCTTCAGGAATGTCAAGCTCTAGCCCCGAATATTGGTCCACCACCTCATCAACCAAGACACGAGCATAGCCCGCTGGAATCGGGTTGCAATGGAAGGTTGCCTCAGGGTAATTTGTAAAAGCAACGGCGTCCGCCACCTTCATGGATATGTTCTTCATTTTGAAGTTTAGCTCGCAATTAGTGTTCTCCATGATGTCATCCACTGGGTAGCTATCCAGCAATGCATCGCCCGGGGCGGAACCCACGCTGCTTCTTAGCATGGATGAGACGGTGCTATCCAATGCTGGATCATTTGCTAGCTGCTGCAGTTGCTGAGACCCCCTTTGCTGGCTAAGTGAGTCGATCTGCTCCTGCTGCCGCTGGAAATTGACTGCCAAGTCCGCGTGCGCTGATTCTAGGCCTTGAAGGCGTTCATAGTCCAGCTTCCTCTGCTCCTCCTCCATCTTCCTCTTCTTCTCCTCCGCAATCTTCTTTCTCACACGGTTCTGTAGTCGGTGTTCCAGTCCGAAAACCCCTCATACCACGGAATAGAGCCCTTGCCTCATGTTCTTCCCGGGTGTTCAGGATTTCCCAGGGCACACGTAAGCTCGTCGTTCTCTCTGTTGGGATGGAACACCCCCGATTGAGCCTCTTCTATTGCAACAAGTAGCTTATCTTCGGCTCCGTCCAGACATGCCTTCTTCGAAACTTTGCCTGTCTTCGGGTCCAACACCCCCCCATGCGCATAGAACCAAGTCCTGCACCTGGGGGGTAGCTCAATGTTTCTGCAGTGACACCTGCATCCTCCATCTCTTTCTCAGACTTATCCCACTTAGGCATTCCCACCGCATAGCCACCTGGCCCCAGCTTATGGAACTTATCCTTTTTTGCGGCATTGGCCTTGTTTATTCTCGACCGTTCCTTAGATAATTTCGAATCCTTGAATTTCACGAAATCGTACCAATGAGCACTTTGCTTCTCTAGTGTTCCCTTGAATATTGGAGTCTTCCTTCCTCCCTTGACATACTTGTCCCATTCACAATTCTTGTGGTTGTTGAATGCAACCGCCATCTTCCTAAGAGCAGCGTCCTTGACTTTCTCCAGATCTGCATCTATGAAATGATCTGGTAGGGTGAAATGTTCCATGAGCGTTTCCCAAAGCAGAAGTTTCTGTCTGTCGTCGACAAAAGTAACTCCTAGACGTGGCTTTGCTGGCTCTCTCCATTCTTGAAGGGAGATCGGGAGTTGGTCCTTCACAAGAACTCCGCACTGACGAATGAAGTTGTCTGCAATCTTCTTAGGCGCTAATGGTTCGCCATTAGGTTTGATGGCCTCGATATTGTACTTTCCGCCCTCCTTCAACTTTTTGTTCAGGCCTCGTTTCCTGTTGCCTGAAGATTTGCTCGATTCAGATGGCTGAAATAAAAAAGATCGATTCGTTAATATATCTTCAAGTCATATAAAACATGTGATGATCACAAGATGCCTGCTTATATAAATATATATACCTCGCCGGTCTTTGTTGTTTCAAGATCAACATTTTCTTCGTCATGTTCATAGTTCATGACTTCATCAATTCGGTCATCGCGATCGAATATCATATCACCCTCCCCGGTGTTGTTTAGATATTCGGAGCCATCATAATCTTCTTCATTCTGATCATCATCTGGCCCGCGAGGATTGCGTATGATATTGAACAGGGCCTCTTCTCCCTCTCTGCCGGTATTGTCCGCTATAGGTTTTATTTAACTACTCCAAAAGAAATATATTCAAATTAAAATGCATGGATGCAATCAATTAATAAGGAAAAACTGAATCAATCATAGTACATAACAAGCATCATCGAATATAATCTCAAATACGTCGTCTCGAATAATAGATATAATCTCGAATACATCGTCTCAAATAATATATATAATCTCGAATAAATCATCTTGAATATTATATATTGAATACATCACCAACTAGCTAGCTAGCTAATAAAGATCGAATACTAGAGAGTAATCTAGGCGGTGGACAACCAAAGTGAAGGAACCATCACTGGATCATAGCTTGGGTGATCTCCCCAAAGAACCTGCCAGGTATTGGAGAACCTGACGTCCATAGCAGCCATGTAGCGATGGACATGCTCGTCCTCCTCCCTGACACGGCGACGTACCACCTTCGGCGGGGCCGGCTCCCTCCGCACCGAAAGTGGCCCACGCAAACGCCACCAAAGGAGATGAGGGTCGACGACGGGACCCGGGGCCGGGTTCCTCACCAAGCGTCATGCCCCTGAAGGTAGCACCTCCCAGTGCCAGCCCGGCGGAGCCCAGTGCCGGACATGGCTCCTCTGAAGCAGGACGTCGTCGTGAACGGGTCGACGGCGAGGATGCGGGCCGGGCATCGTCGACAACAAATACTATATGCCGCAAAAGTAAAGTAACAATTTTTCAAATGATGGATTGTGATTTCATATATGCAAATTCTAAATTTTATAACTAAAACTAACATTTCTAATATTTCTATAACTAAAACTAACATTTCTAATATTTCTATAACTAAAAAACATTTCTATATAACTAACATTTCTATATAACTAACATTTCTAATATAACTAACATTTCTATATAACTAACATTTCTAATATTTCTATATAACTAACATTTCTAATATTTCTATAACTAAAAACATTTCTATATAACTAACATTTCTATAACAATGTGTGTGTGTGTGTGGTACATGGTGGCCGGGGCAGGAGCTCACCAGCGAGGCGCGACGACGGGGGCGGCGACGGGGACGGGGAGGGAGATGGAGACGGCGACGGGGACGGGGCGGCAACGACGGGGACGGGGCGACGACGACGGCGACGGGGACGACGGGAGGACAGGGCGGGGCGCGGCGCGGCGAAGGGGACGGGGACGACGGGGACGGGGACGTGGACGGCGGCGGGGCGGTAACGAGGGGCGGCGGCGACGGGGCAGAGGAGAAAGAAGCAGAGGGAGAGATGAGAAACTGACAAATTTTTTGAAGTGTTTTCTTATATAGAACATCCTTTAGTACCGGTTGGAGCCACCAACCGGTACTAAAGGTCTGTTTTGGCCAGGCCAAGCGGCGGGAATGGCACCCCTTTAGTACCGGGTGGTGGCTCCAACCGGTACTAAAGACCCCCCCCTTTAGTACCGGTTTGAGCCACCACCCGGTTCTAAAAGGGGTGCACTGGCGCAGGTGCGGTGCGTCATGTTTAGTCCCACCTCGCTAGCCGAGGGGCGTCCGCAGTGGTTTATAAGCCCCAGTGCGGTAGCTCCCTCGAGCTCCTCTCCAAAGCAGGCCTACTGGGCCTAAATGTTCTATGCTGCCCTGTGGGCCTACTGGGCCTTTGCAGCCTACATCCTAGCCCAACAATAGGTTGGGTTTCTAGTCGTATGCAGGCCGCTGTGGCGCAGTAGGTGGGCTTTTTTTTTCTTTTTTTTTGCTTTATTTATTTTTGTTTTATTTATGTTTGAGTTGTTTTTTGCTGTATTTAGAGTTTCTTTGTGAATATTTTCGCTTTAGGTACAAAAAATTACAAACTTTCTGTTAGTACCGGTAGTTTACAAATTTGAATAGTTTAAATTTTGAATTATTTGAAATTTGTGTGAATCACTAGTTTGTGAATAACTTAACTTTGAAAATAGATTTTTCAGTGATTCTTTTTTCTTATGTTTAATATTAGTGTGTTTATCATTATATTCAATTTGGTAATGCTTAGGTTATTTAAAAAATGAAATGCCTTAGTAATGGATGAGTTTTCGTCCGAAACCCTGATACTTCGAAAGAGATTGTCCATTTTGTACACGAAGTGCATCCAGTTTTTGCAGTAACCCTCTCTACTTTTTTGCACATGCTATGTGGGTGAAATTATGAAACCATGCCAACTTTCAACCTTTTCTGAGTTCATTTGAAATGCTTTTAAATTTCAGGGTCATTTAGCTTAAAAAATCAGTAAATGCATGAAAGAATTTGCTTGCACATAAAATTTCTTCGCGTTTCAAATGCCAAACACACATAACTAGCTACCCTAACTATTACAGAGATTCCCTCCTGGGTGTGAAACACAGAAGAAAGTGATGATAGTGAAGCCGATCACATCCCAGATCTTTGGGTGTCAAACCTTTTCTTCGTGTGTGTCCCTTTGCGCCGTAGCCATGGAAAATCTTCATCATTTAACTGGATGCTCGGGTCAATATTCACTGTGAATGGAGCAATTTCATCAAACTTCTCATAATCTCCTGACATGTTTGTCTTGTCATCTACTCCCATGATGTTTCTCTTCCCAGAAAGAACTATGTGCCGCTTTGGCTCATCGTACGATGCATTCGCTTCCTTATCTTTTCTTTTTGTCGGCTTGGTAGACATGTCCTTCACATAGAAAACCTGTGCCACATCATTGGCTAGGACGAATGGTTCGTCTGCATACACAAGATTGTTGAGATCCACTGTTGTCATTTCGTACTGCGGGTCTTCCGTTACCCCACCTCGTTTCATATTGACCCATTTGCACCGAAACAAAGGGACCTTCAAACCACGTCGATAGTCAAGTTCCCATATGTCCTGTATATAACCATAATATGTTTCCTTTCCCGTCTTGGTTTCCGCATCAAAGCGGACACCACTGTTTTGGTTGGTGCTCATCTTATATTGGGCGATCGTGTAAAATGTATTACCATTTATCTTGTACCCTTTGAAAGTCATTATATTCGAAGATGGTAACTGGGACAGCAAGTACAGGTCATCTTCAATAGAGGCGTCATGCATGGTATGTGTCTGCAACCAGCTGGCGAAACTCCTGGTTTGTTCACGTGTAATCCAGTCATCAGACCGCTCCGGGTGTTTGGAGCATAGCAAATTCTTGTGTTCATCCATATACGGAGCCACCAAGGCGGAATTCTGTAGAACTGTGTAGTGTGCTTCAGTGAGAGAATGTCCGTCCATACATATTATTTGTTCCCCTCCTAGGGTGCCTTTTCCATCCAGTCTACCCTTATGCCGCGATTCAGGAACACCAATCGGCTTAAGGTCAGGAATAAAGTCAATACAAAACTCAATGACCTCCTCATTTTCATGGCCCTTGGAGATGCTTCCTTCTGGCCTATCACGGTTATGAACATATTTCTTTAAGACTCCCATGAACCTCTCAAAGGGGAACATATTGTGTAGAAATACAGGACCCAAAACGTTAATCTCTTCGCATAGGTGAACTAGAACGTGTGTCATGATGTTGAAGAAGGATGGTGGGAACACCAACTCGAAACTGACAAGACATTGCACCAAATCATTCTCTAACCTTGGTATGATTTCTGGATCGATTACCTTCTGAGAGATTGCATTGAGGAATGCACATAGCTTCACAATGGCTAATCGAACGTTTTCCGGTAGAATCCCCCTCAATGCAACCAGAAGCAGTTGCGTCATAATCACATGGCAGTCATGAGACTTTAGGTTCTGGAACTTTTTCTCTGCCATGTTTATTATTCCCTTTATATTCGACGAGAAGCCAGACGGTACCTTAATACTTAGCATGCATTCAAAGAAGATTTCCTTCTCTTCTTTGGTAAGAGCGTAGCTTGCATGACCCTGATGTATGCCGTCTTTTCCGTGCATACGTTGCTGGTCCTCCTATGCCTCAGGTGTATCTTTTGTCTTCCCATACACGCCCAAGAAGCCAAGCAGGGTCACACAAAGATTCTTCGTCACGTGCATCACATCGATTGAAATCGACGATGCCTGCTCGGAAGAAATCGACGATGTCCCAGGTACACATTCTTCTTACAATTAGCCAAATATATACTGTCGGTATCGTCCAAACAGTGCGTGCATGCGCGGTATCCCTTGTTTGTCTGTCCTGAAAGGTTACTGAGAGCAGGCCAATCATTGATGGTCACGAACAGCAATGCCTTTAGGTCAAATTCTTCCCCCATGTGCTCATCCCACGCACGTACACCTGTTCCATTCCACAGTTGTAAGAGTTCTTCAACTAATGGCCTTAGGTACACATTAATGTTGTTGCCGGTTTGCTTAGGGCCTTGGATGAGCACTAGCATCATAATGAACTTCCGCTTCATGCACAACCAAGGAGGAAGGTTATACAAACATAGTCACAGGCCAGGTGCTATGGTTGCTACTCTGCTCCCCAAAAGGATTAATGCCATCTGCGCTTAGACCAAACCATACGTTCCTTGCGTCATCTGCAAACTCCTTCCCGTACTTTCTTTAGATTTTTCTCCACTACGACCCGTCAGCGGGTACTCTCAACTTTCTGTCTTTCTTACGGTCTTTTCTGTGCCATCGCATCGCCTTGGCATGCTCTTTGTTTTGGAACAAACGTTTCAACCGTGGTATTATAGGAGCATACCAAATCACCTTGGCAGGAATCTTCTTCCTAGGGCGCTCGCCCTCGACATCATCAGGGTCATCGCGGCTGATCTTATAGCGCATTGCACCGCATACCGGGCAAGCGTTCAAATCCTCGTACTCACCGCGGTAGAGGATGCAATCATTAGGGCATGCATGTAGCTTCTGCACTTCTAACCCTAGAGGGCAGACAGCCTTCTTTGGTTCGTACATACTGTCGGGAAATTCGTTGTCCTTTGGAAGCATATTCTTTATCATTACCAGCAACTTTCCAAATCCCTTGTCAGATACACCATTCTCTGCCTTCCATTGTAGCAATTCCAGTGTGGTGCCCAGCTTTTTCTTGTCACCTACGCAATTCGGGTACAACAATTTTTTGTGATCCTCTAACATGTGCTGCAACTTCTTCTTCAAATCAGTTGCGCAGTTTCTCTTTGCATCGGCAATGGCCCGACCTAGATCATCAACGGGCTCATCCGATGCCTCTTCTTCAGCTTCTTCCCGCATTGCCGGCTCAGCTTCTTCCCGCATTACTGGCTCAGCTTCTTCCCTCATTGTTTTATCATTGTATTCAGGGAACCCATGGCCTGGATAGCTGTCGTCGTCCTCTTCTTCTTCATTATCTTCCATCATAACCCCTCTTTCTCCATGCTTGGTCCAAACATTATAGTGGGGCATGAAACCGGACTCAAACAGGTGGACGTGAATGGTTCTTGACGTAAAGTAATTGTGACCATTCTTACAGCCAGCACATGGACAAGGCATAAAATCATCCGCCCGCTTGTTTGCCTCAGCCGCAAGCAGAAAAGTACGCATGCCATTAATGAACTCGGGAGAGCATCGGTCATCGTACATCCATTGCCAGCTCATCTTCAATACACAGCACCGAAAACACCAAATTAATACAATACATCAAGTTCATACAACACTTAAATGCAACAAACAAATAACTCTCTAGATAAATAATTTAAATGCAACAACAAATGCGATCAAGATCGCAACTAAGGTAACAATTGATCCAACAGCATAATGATACCAAGCGTCACTATGAATGGCATATTTTCTAATATTTCTAATCTTCAAGCGCATTTTCTCCATCTTAATCTTGTGATCATCGACGACATCGGTAACATGCAACTCCAATTCCATCTTCTCCCCCTCAATTCTTTTCAATTTTTCCTTCAAATCCTCGTTTTCTCTTTCCACTAAATTTAACCTCTCGACAATAGGGTCGGTTGGAATTTCCGGTTCAACTACCTCCTACATACAAATATCTATGTCAACTTGATGGGCATAATTTGTCATCAACACAAAATGCAATGAATAGTTTTAAAAGAGAATATACCACATACGAATCATAACCCGGACGAGGGCCGACGGGGACGGATATCAAAACCATGGCACTATGCATAACAAACAACGTATGGGTAAGATAATTATACGAGTAACTATATATCCAAATCACACAAACATCAATTTTTTTATATAAAACTTCATGAACAAGAGGCTCACCACAAGGTGGTGCCGGCGACGGGACGTTGCGGGCGATCGACGGTGGTTACGACGGAGATTTAGAAGGCACTAAGTAAACCACACCTGCATATGCAAACTAAGTGTTATTTTTGACCTCAAATTGCATATAAATCAAATACTAGCACATATATATAATTCCTCCCAAATTACTAAACTCAAAAATCAATCACTATATAAAGCATTGCACGAGCTAATCTAGCAATGAGAGATGAAAGGACAAAGTTGCTAACCTTTGTGATCATTTGAATGGATGGGGGCCTTCAAATCTTGACAAATTTTGGGCAAAATGTGTGATGAGCTTGAGAGGAAGAGGGAAAAGAACAGAGAGGAGAGGGGAAAGGGGAAGAACAGAGCGAGCTCGGGTGGATGAAGGGTCTATGTAGGACTACCTTTAGTACCGGTTCATGATACGACCCGGTACTAAAGGTGCTGGAGGGGCCCTGGACTGACAACATCCTCCCACCACTCACTTTAGTACCGGTTCATGGCATGAATCGGTGCTAAAGGTTCACCACGAACCGGTACTAATGATGTCCGCCCTCCTAGCCGTTGGAACCGGCACTAATGGACACATTAGTGCCGGCTCAAATTCAAACCGGCACTACTGTGCTTCACATTTGACTCTTTTTCTACTAGTGATCCAACGACCATCTTTCAAAGCTAAAGTTATCCGCACACTATATAAAAAATATAAAATATAATATATAGGGGTATAGACATAGATATGTGATGCGAAAGCCACCTATCATCTCCAATTAGAATAGTGTGTCCATGCATGGATGCAATGTGGCCAAATGATGTCTGCCATCGGTATCTCAAATTCAAATCATTCTGACCTTTTTCAATGTGTATACAGTACAACATGCTTGTTTCCAAATCACACCGTGCATATCTCAGTTATATTCACGCATGCATGGTTTTCAAACATCATGATCTCTTATTCAAATATTTGAAATCAACTTTACATTTATTATGACCTCACCTAGTCTTTTACACCCACACAGTCGTCTTCTATTTATAATTGTACCACTAACTTTCTCTCATGCATGCATGCACACACACTACCACTCGCATCACCTTCTAGCCCCCCACCAGATTTTGTCGCATGTACAATCTAGCAGACTCCATGGTTGAACTTAAGCATAATGCACAAACCTCAAAACACAAGTGCTTCTCCTTTGTTCTAGAATCTTCCGTATCATAACTGCCCAAACTTTTTTTCTAGTTGAATTGCCATTATTTGTTTTTACTTTATGCTTTACAATGTACAATTCCATGAATCATAAAATAGATTAAGGGCTTCTTTGATTCAAAGGATTCTCAAAGGAATTTTGGAGGATTCTAATCCTTAGGAAATTTTCCTATCTTGGTTGGTTGATTCGTAGGATTGTAAATCATAGGAATTTTTCCAGAGGATTCATTTGCACTAGATTTCATAGGAAACATTCCATCCACTCAAACCTTTTTGAAAGAATGCTACCTTTTTTCTATGCACAATCAAACACTCGTACAATCCTGTAGGATTCAAGACGACATTCCACTCTAATCCCATGTTTTTCCTATTTCCGCATTTTGGAAATCCTATGAATCAAAGAGGCCCTAGATTTTTTATAAAAACTAATTGATTTTGAATGAGATGTACTATAAGAATTAAACAAACATCTACATCATGCATATATGACTCAAAGCTTACATGCTATAGTGTGGTATTTATTCATAATTTGGTTGCCAAATCTGATGCGTGCAATGCATGTGTACCTTACTAGTACTTCGAGTATGTGCAAAACACGTAAATTAGAATTCTAATGGCACACTACATGGTGTCTCTCTTTTAGTTCATGAAGCCATGTGGCGCATGTGGAGGCGTTGTCGCGACCTCCTTGTGTGGATTAATCATAGTGACGTGCTGCTGGTTCCAGAAGAATATACTCGTCCTCTCTGAGGCACACTGGCAGTACATGCACGAAGCAAAGATGTGCACGCATGCCACGCATGCACTCATTCCCTCGCAAGCACACACGGGTACATGAGGGACGCATTTTTGTACGAAGATCCACCCCATGTGATAATTTGATGCGTGTAAAGTCCTTCACTTCATTTATGGTCACTTAATACAGCGCATGCAAATCGAGTGGACATGAGGGAGGAAGAAACACATTACTACTCCACTGCGTGCATTCGAGTAGTTAAATCATGGGTTGCTACTTCCATTGGTATCCTTCGTATTTTGTGCCAATTTTTTACCATATTTTTAAGTAACATAATATTTATGCATGTCATAAAAAGTGGGACAAAAAAAGGGGTTCAATAAACCAGGACGCATGCATCATGATCAAGTTTTGCTAGGGCTACTGTTGGTGGCCTTTGTATTTAAATATGGACGGAGTGGAGTAGTAATATATTTATCTTAGCCTCGTAGGGCTCTCCCAGCGCCTAGTCTCATCTACCTCAAGAGGAAAGGGTGATGTAGCAAAGTAGTGTAAGTATTTCCCTCAGTTTTTGAGAACCAAGGTATCAATCCAGTAGGAGACTACACACAAGTCCCTCGTACCTGCACAAATAAATAAGAACCTCGCAACCAACGTGATAAAGGGGTTGTCAATCCCTTCACGGTCACTTACGAGAGTGAGATTTGATAGAGATAATAAGAATAAGATAAATATTTTTGGTATTTTTATGATATAGATTGAAAGTAAAGATTGCAAAATAAAATAGATGGGAAACTTATATGATAAAAGATAGACCCGGGGGCCATAGGTTTGACTAGTGGCTTCTTTCAAGATAGCATAAGTATTACGGTGGGTGAACAAATTACTGTCGAGCAATTGATAGAAAAGTGCATAATTATGAGAATATCTAGGCATGATCATGTATATAGGCATCACGTCCGCGACAAGTAGACCGAAATGATTCTGCATCTACTACTATATATTACTCCACACATCGACCGCTATCCAGCATGCATCTAGAGTATTAAGTTCATAAGAACAGAGTAACGCATTAGGCAAGATAACATGATGTAGAGATATAAACTCAAGCAATATGATATAAACCCCATCTTTTTATCCTCGATGGCAACAATACAGTACGTGCCTTGCTGCCCCTGCTGTCACTGGGAAAGGACACCGCAAGATTGAACCCAAAGCTAAGCAATTCTCCCATTGCAAGAAAGATCAATCTAGTAGGCCAAACCAAACTGATAATTCAAAGAGATTGCAAACATAACCAATCATACATAAAAGATTTCAGAGAAGTATCAAATATTGTTCATAGATAAACTTGATCATAAACACACAATTCATCGGATCTTGACAAACACACCACAAAAAGAGTTACATCAAATAGATCTGCAAGAAGATCGAGGAGAATAGTGTATTGAGATCCAAAGAGAGACAAGAAGCCATCTAGCTAATAACTATGGACCCGAAGGTCTGTGGTAAACTACTCACACGTCATCGGAGAGGCTATGGTGTTGATGTAGAAGCCCTCCGTAATTGATTTCCCCTGCGGCGGAGCTCCGGAAAAGGCCCCAAGACGGGATCTCTTGGGTACAGAAGGTTGCGGTGGTGGAAATAGGGTTTCATGGTGCTCCTGGATGTTTTCGGGGTATAGGGACATATATAGGAGGAAGAATTAGGTCGGTGGAGCCACGAGGGGCCCACGAGGGTGGGGGCACGCCCAGGGGGGCAGACGCGCCTCCCTGCGTCGTGGCCTCCTCATTGATTTCTTGGCGTCCACTCCAAGTCCTCTGGATCACGTTTGTTCCAAAAATAACTCTCCCGAAGGTTTCATTCCGTTTGGATTCCATTTTTCTGCGAAACACTGAAATAGGCAAAAAACAGCAATTTGCACTAGGCCTTGGGTTAGTAGGTTAGTCCCAAAAATAATATAAAAGTGTATAAATAAGCCCATTAACATCCAAAACAGATAATATAATAGCATGGAACAATCAAAATTTATAGATACGTTGGAGATGTATTCAAGCATCCCCAAGCATAATTCCTGCTCGTCCTCGAGTAGGTAAATGATAAAAACAGAATTTTTGATGTGGAATGCTACCTAGCATAATTCTCAATGTAATTTTCTTTATTGCAGCATGAATGTTCAGATCTGAAAAATTCAAGACAAAGTTTAATATTGACATAAAAATAATAATACTTCAAGCATACTAACAAAGCAATTATGTCTTCTCAAAATAACATGGCCAAAGAAAGTTATCCCTACAAAATCATATAGTCTGGCTATGCTCTATCTTCACCACACAAAGTATTTAAATCATGCACAACCCCTATGACAAGCCAAGCAATTGTTTCATATTTTTTATGTTCTCAAACCTTTTCAATCTTCACGCAATACATGAGCGTGAGCCATGGACATAACACTATAGGTGGAAAAGAATGGTGGTTGTGGAGAAGACAAAAAGGAGAAGATAATCTCACATCAACTAGGCGTATCAACGGGCTATGAAGATTACCATCAATAGATATCAATGTGAGTGAGTAGGGATTGCCATGCAACGGATGCACTAGAGCTATAAGTGTATGAAATCTCAACAAAAGAAACTAAGTGGGTGTGCATCCAACTTGCTTGCTCACGAAGACCTAGGGCATTTTGAGGAAGCCCATCATTGGAATATACAAGCCAAGTTCTATAATGTAAAATTCCCACTAGTATATGAAAATGATAACATAGGATACTCTCTATCATGAAGATCATGGTGCTACTTTGAAGCACAAGTGTGGTAAAGGATAGTAACATTGTCCCTTCTCTCTTTTTCTCTCATTTTTTCTTTTTTTATTTGGGCCTTTTGTCTTTTTTATGGCCTCTTTTTTTCTCTTTTTTTTGTTCGGAGTCTCATCCCGACTTGTGGGGGAATCATAGTCTCTATTATCCTTTCCTCACATGGGACAATGCTCTAATAATGATGATCATCACACTTTATTTACTTACAACTCAAAAATTACAAGTCAATTCTTAAAACAAAATATGACTATGTGAATGCCTCCGGCGGTGTACCGGGATGTGCAATGACTCATGAGTGACATGTATGAAAGATTTATGAACGGTGGCTTTGCCGCAAATGCGATGTCAACTACATGATCATGCAAAGCAATATGACAATGATGAAGCGTGTCATAATAACAGAACGGTGGAAAGCTGCATGGCAATATATCTCAGAATGGCTATGGAAATGCCATAATAGGTAGGTATGGTGGCTGTTTTGAGGAATTTTTATGGTGGGTTACGGCAAAAGTTGTGCGGTACTAGAGAGGCTAGCAATGGTGGAAGGGTGAGAGTGCGTATAATCCATGGACTCGACATTAGTCATAAAGAACTCACATACTTATTGCAAAAATCTATTAGTCATTGAAACAAATTACTACACGCATGCTCCTAGGGGGATAGATTGGTAGGAAAAGACCATCGCTCGTCCCCAACCGCCACTCATAAGGAAGACAATCAATAAATAAATCATGCTCCGACTTCATCACATAACGGTTCACCATACGTGCATGCTACGGGAATCACAAACTTTAGAACAAGTATTTCTCAAATTCACAACTACTCACCTATCATGACTCTAATATCACCATCTTCATATCTCAAAACAATCATCAAGTATCAAACTTCTCATAGTATTCAATGCACTTTTTATGATAGTTTTTATTATGCCCATCTTGGATGCCTATCATATTAGGACTAATTTTATAAACAAAGAAAATTACCATGCTTTTCTAAAGGACTCTAAAAATAATATAAGTGAAGCATGAAAGATCAATAATTTCTATAAAATAAAACCACCACCGTGCTCTAAAAGATATAAGTGAATCACTAGAGCAAAATTATCTAGCTCAAAAGATATAAGTGCATCACATAGAGTATTCTAATAAATTCCAATTCATGTGTGTGTCTCCCAAAAGGTGTGTACAGCAAGGATGATTGTGGTAAACTAAAAATCAAAGACTCAAATCATACAATACGCTCCAAGCAAAACACATATCATGTGCTGAATAAAAATATAGCCTCAAGTAAAGTTACCGATGGAAGAAGACGAAAGAGGGGATGCCCCAGAAGGCATACCCAAGCTTAGGATTTTGGTTGTCCTTGAATTTTACCTTGGGGTGCCTTGGGCATCCCCAAGCTTAGGCTCTTGCCACTCCTTATTCCATAATCCATCAAATCTTTACCCAAAACTTGAGAACTTCACACCACAAAACTCAACAGAAAATCTCATGAGCTCCGTTAGTATAAGAAAACAAACCACCACTTAATGTACTGTAATGAACTCATTCTTTATTTATATTCATGTTAAACCTACTCTATTCCAACTTCTCTATGCTTCATACCCTCCGATACTAGCCATAGATGCATCAAAATAAGCAAAATATGTCAAAAACAGAATCTGTCAAAAACAGAACAGTCTGTAGTAATCTGTAGGTTTCAAATACTTCTGTAACACCAAAAATTCTGAAATAAATTTCTGGACGTGAGGAATTTATCTATTAATCATCTACAAAAATAATCAACCTAATCGCACTCTCCAGTAAAAAAATGGCAGCAAATCTTGTGAGCGCTAAAGTTTCTATTTTTTACAGCAAGATTGCAGAGACTTTCCCCAAGTCATCCCAAAGGTTCTACTTGGCACAAACACTAATTAAAAGCATAAAACCACATCTAAATAGAGGCTAGATGAATTATTTATTCAAAAACATAAAGGAAATATATTGGGTTGTCTCCCAACAAACGCTTTTTCTTTAAAGCCTTTTAGCTAGGCATTGATAATTTCAATGATGCTCACATGAAAGACAAGAATTGAAGCACAAAAGGAGCATCATAAAGTATGTGACAAACACATATAAGTCTAACATACTTCCTATGCATAGGCACTTTATAAGCAGTCAAATTATCATAGCAAGCAAAAATTAGCATATGCAAGGAACAAGAAAGAGACGATAGTAATCTCAACATGACGAGAGGTAATTTAGTAAGATGAAAATTTCTACAACCATATTTTCCTCTCTCATAATACTTACATGTGGAATCATAAGCAAATTCAAAAAAATAGATATCACATAAAATATTTTCAACATGATCCACATGCATGAAAAGTAGACACTCTTCCAAAATAGTGGGATTAACATTAACTAAAGTCATGACCTCTCCAAATCCACTTTTATCAAAAAATATAAGATTGAACATTCTCCAAATATGTGGGATCTAAAGTTGACACTCTTCCAAACCCACTTTCAATAATATTGCAAAACACTATTATCAATCTCATATTCATCATGGGGCTTAAATAAATTTTCAAGATCATAAGAAGAATCACCCCAATCATGATCATTGCAACAAGTAGTGGACATAGCAAAACTAGCATCCTGAAGCTTAGGGTTTTGCATATTGTTAGCACAAATTGACCTTAATAGAATTTATAATATCATCATTGCAATCATGCTTTTTATTCAAATATCTATCTTGAATCACTTCATAAAGTACTTCATCACAATTTTCAGATTCACGAATTTCAAGCAAAACTTCATAAACATAATCTAGTGCACAATGCTCACTAGCAATTGGTTCATCATAATTGGATCTCTTAAAAAGATTAGCAAGCGGATGAGGATCCATAGATCTTAGGTTCTCTGTTTAGCAATAAATAAACAATTATTCCAACCAAACGAGCAAACAAGCCAAGTAAGACATCAAGGCAAACGAAAAGACGAAAAGAAGACGGGCGAATAAAACAGCAAGGGTGAAGTTGGGGAGAGGAAAACGAGAGGCAAATAGAAAATAATGAAAATGCGCGGGATAAGAGTTTGTTATGGGTACTTGGTATGTCTTGACTTGTGCATATATCTCCCTGGCAACGGTGCCAGAAATCCTTCTTGCTACCTCTTGAGCACTGCATTGGTTTTCCCTTGAAGAGGAAAGGGTGATGCAGCAAAGTAGCGTAAGTATTTCCCTCAGTTTTTGAGAAACCAGGGTATCAATCCAGTAGGAGACTACACGCAAGTCCCTCATACCTGCACAAACAAATAAGAACCTCACAACCAACATGATAAAGGGGTTATCAATCCCTTCACGGTCACTTTACGAGAGTGAGATCTGATAGAGATAATAATAATAATAAGATAAATATTTTTGGTATTTTTATGATATAGATTGAAAGTAAAGATTGCAAAATAAAATAGATTGGAAAGTTATATGATAAAAGATAGACCCAGGGGCCATAGGTTTCGGCTTCTCTCAAGATAGCATAAGTATTACGGTGGGTGAACAAATTACTGTCGAGAAATTGATAGAAAAGTGCATAATTTTGAGAATATCTAGGCATGATCATGTATATAGGAATCACGTCCGCGACAAGTAGACCGAAGCGATTCTGCATCTACTACTATATATTACTCCATGCATCAACCGCTATCCAGCATGCATCTAGAGTATTAAGTTCAGAAGAACAGAGTAACGCATTAGGCAAGATGACATGATGTAGAGGGATAAACTCAAGCAATATGATATAAACCCCATCTTTTTATCCTCGATGGCAACAATCCAATACGTGCCTTACTGCCCCTGCTGTCACTAGGAAAGGATACCGCAAGATTGAACCCAAATCTAAGCACTTCTCCCATTGCAAAAAAGATCAATCTAGTAGGCCAAACCAAACTGATAATTCGAAGAGACTTGCCAAGATAACCAATCATACATAAAAGATTTCAGAGAAGAATCAAATATTGTTCATAGATAAACTTGATCTTAAACCCAGAATTTATTGGATCTCGACAAACACACCGCAAAAAGAGTTACATCAAATAGATCTCCAAGAAGATCAAGGAGAACATTGTATTGAGATCCAAAGAGAGAGAAGAAGCCATCTAGCTAATAACTATGGACCCGAAGGTCTGTGGTAAACTACTCACACATCATCGCAGAGGCTATGGTGCTGATGTAGAAGCCCTCCGTGATCGATTCCCCCTTCGGCTGAGCTCGAAAAAGGCCCCAAGATGGGATCTCTTGGGTACAGAAGGTTGCGGCAGTGGAAATAGAGTTTTGTGGTGCTCCTGGATGTTTTCGGGGTATATGGACATATATAGGAGGAAGAAGTAGGTCGGCGGAGCCACGAGGGGCCCACGAGGGTGGGGGCGCGCCTCCCTACCTCGTGGCCTCCTTGTTGATTTCTTCACATCCACTCCAAGTCCTCTGGATCACGTTTGCTCCAAAAATAACTCTCCTGATGGTTTCATTCCGTTTGGATTCCATTTGATATTCCTTTTCTGCGAAACACTAAAATAGGTAAAAACAACAATTTGCACTGGGCCTTGGGTTAGTAGGTTAGTCCCAAAAATAATATAAAAGTGTATAAATAAGCCCATTAACATCCAAAAAAGATAATAAAATAGCATGGAACAATAAAAAATTATAGATACGTTGGAGACGTATCAGCTTGCCTCCCCGCCTTGACCATTGGATCCCGCCATGGAGGATCCCACCATGGATAATCCCTTAGATCCCAGGATCCCGCAGGCTGCCCTCTCTCTGCGGCCCGTAGCACTACCGCCTTTGAGCGAAACCCACATGTGTTTTAGAGGGGCTCCATTGCTCTGGAATCATAGATTAGTGGTGCCGAAGGACATGCCAGGGCTGCGTTTCAGGTGGTGGGCAGCAAGGGAAAAACGGATCGAGGAAGAATCGCATCGATTGGAGAGAAGTTCCAAGGAGTTGCGCCTGGCACAACACAAGGCGGAAGCAAGTCGATCTCAGGGGAGAGATGCTGAGGGATGTCAGCATCTGGTAACGTCGCGTTGATTTCAAGCTAGGGCTAATGGCAGAGATCATATTCATGGAGTCGACTGTGGAGGAAAAATGCGCATGCCTGCGCAATGGCATGACCAGCCGGTGCAACTGTTCAAATGGGCAGTAGGAGAAGCCAAATCCCGGGACCAGTTGCGCCGGCGCCACTGGGCATGCATCGTAGGCGAGGTGAGCTGCCCTCCTTCCCCGCCATCAATGCAGTGACCTAGTCGGTTGCTGCTGCAGTGAACTTGCAACGCCATGTCGGTTTGCAACCTTGAAAATCACTCCACCTATATGTATTGTATTCCTGTGAAAATACTTGGTCGTTTGGAAAAAGATGGTAATTGATTTATCACTAGTTTTTGAATGCTTGGTCGTGACAATCAACCGAAGCTACAACCAGAAGTCTCCATCGCGTAATAGTTTACGGTCGGTCGCACCAACAGACGGTCGGTCAGACCCTCGTCTCATCGAAGGAACACGCATCGGCTTGGTCTGACATGTACAACCAGTTACATCGCTGACTTGTGCGACTGCATTTGAGCAGTGTAGTACTCCCTCTATCTCAGTTTACTAGTCTTGCACATGTACATAGGTCATTAATTTGACCAACTTAATAAGAGGCATACATTACAAAAAATATATCATTACAAACTTCAAATATTCTATTTTTAATGATATATCTTATATGTTAAACATTTTATTTTATATAAGTTAAATTGATGACCTAGATACACATGCAAGCCTTGTAAACTGAGATGGAGGGAGTACTTGAAATTTATGTTCCACTAAACTCATTGGGAGCCGTTTCGGGCCTCAAAACCAAAACCATCAATTAATCTTTTCCTTGTTATCATCACATTCCAAAGTACTAGTTCTACAATTAAGTGCAAGCCTGCTCACACCTACTAGTACGTACCAAACCTGAACGTGTTCCCACTATGCAGGTTTTAGTACTAGTACTTAGGTTATAAAAAGGGGAACTACCTAACCGAAAATTACTCTACCCTACTCCTCATAAGTCCTTCTTATTCGTCCGTCCTTGCCATGGCCGGTGTGCAGAGCTCTAGGTCGAGAACTACTCGTAACAAGGGAGCGGCAACCAAGGCCGCCTAAAGAGAAGAGAGGGCTCGCTGCCTCGCAGAGACCTCAAAAGATCTCTCACGGGCAGGTGATGGCTCCCAGGAGCGCCCTAGCCGCGGAGGCGAACATGCCGAGTTGGCGGCGCTGGAGTCGTTATCCCTCGACAGCATGCCCGATCAGATCAATAAGTAGAAGGAGTTCATCCATGGCTTGGTGGAGCTGCTGAAGGAGAACCTTGAGGACATGCCCGTTGAGCTCAATTAGCAGGGGGAGTTGCCCGCCGGCTTGGTGATGCTGTTGAAGAAGAGCATTGCCTCAGAGAAGAAAGCGACCGACAAAATTCTGCAACTTTAGGAGGACAAGGCGAAGCTCTGCCATGAGCTTGACCTGCTGAAGGAGGAGAAAGACGGCTGGAAGAAGATGCATGAGAAGAGTAGTTCCTCGATGAAGATGATGCATGCCCTCGTCATGGAACAGAAGGAGGAGTTGGCGAAGGTCCGCATCAAGCACCCGGCTGCTGTCAAGGTACGTAATGTGGCCATGGAACAGATGATGGAGGCTCGCGTCGATAAATCCCGCGTCATGGATAGAATGAAGAAGATGGCGGAGGAGACGCGCAAGGAGATGGAGGTCATGGAGGTGATGAAGAAGCAGTTACGACTCTATGGCCAAGAACACTTCATATAGTAGAGAGCAGCACCCCAGACTTGTGTGTGTCTTCCTTCTTTTTGGGGGGTGATAATCTTCCTTCTTCTTTTGCTCATGTGTTTCTTCTTTCGCTTTGGGTGTTTCGTCGCACGTGTCACGTTCTCTGCGAGGCATGAATATAACAATGCTAACAATGAGATGACTAGCAAATTAGATCATTTTTATCGCCATATGGCACTGGGTTGCCGTGTTTCGTGCTCCTTTGTCGTACTCCAGTGGAAAACTTGAGTATACCACACGGTTCTTTGCTCCTCCTCAGGTTGTCAGCACATTTATACGAGCAGTCAAATCACAAGGCCCCGCCTTCCAGTAGTAATGAGCCATCAAATCACAAAGGCCCTCGCCCCTCGTGAAACCGACCAAGCTAGACTGCCCCACCCTCTAGCCTTTTAAAAAATGTATACTTTTGTACAGTAGTATCATCGATGGATTGCGCCATGGAGTAAAACTAACAAGATGAAATTAAAGAAAAAAGGTGGTACATATAGAGAGTGCTCGTCGCCAAATTATGCATATAGTACTATTAAAAAAGCTAGTACATGCTTAAATGGGGTGCTAAATTCTATTAAAGAAATTAGCATACCTATTTAATTCTTGGGTTCTTATTATTTATGCCACTAGTTGTGTATCACTACTCAGTTTTGCCATTAGAAGTTACAACTACTAAAAAATGACATCGATCCGCGAGATGCCTGCTCAAAAATGCAATTAGATATCTCAAAAATGCCATCGTTAAGTTAGATGTTTGCTCAAAAATGCCATTAGACATTGTTATTTTTACTTCAAACCCGTTGACCATGTTATATGACAAAAATAAGTTGATTCTCACAATGATAAGTGTGGCCCCGCTTTTCAGGAGTAACTAAGCGAATGATTTTATAGGAAAATAAGAACGCTGTTGGGATCAAGTAGGCCCCACACTTTATTTTACTGTAGTGAGATAGAGGGAGAGTTGGCATGTTGGTCCATCGGTATTTATGTCATTATAATATGGAAAAAGATATTTGAGTCATAATAATGGTGTCCAGCACAACACACCCCTCAAATAAAACTAAGCACCCTGAAATTCTTTGACAAAACTAAGCACTTTGAAATTCTTTGACAACTAAATTGCTGGCTATATGATGTTGGCCATATATATTGTACATATATAATGTGAAGAAACGAGTGGTAGTACTATACCAACTAAAAGATGAAGTGTAAGAAATACTAGTATGTACGTATTGAAGAGTTAAAGTAACGAGAAGGAACATAACATAGTTCCGCTAGGGGCTCAGCAAAACACACCCCTCAAATAAAACTATGCACGCCTGAAATTAAACTAAGCAACTAATCTAATAGAGACTTCATTAGAACCACCATGAGCAACAACACTGCCACCTTACTCTGACTGCTCGTCAACGTGCTCGACTTTGTCCTTGTCCCTCTTCCTCTTGGCCGATACTTCTTTGCTTGAACCACACACTTGGCTCTTGCTCTTCATCCAACCATTGTAGATGTTGAAACAAAGGTAGCATCCATTGCAGCATAGTGGATGTGGTCTATATCTAGTACATTCCGCCGCCATGCACGATGAAACTTGGGCGGAGGTTTCTTCAGTTTACCGTACGAAGGATGAACCATGGCTCCTGCAAGGGTCAGCATTGAAGGCTGATCATGGGAGGGCACCAGCCCATTCTTCTGGAAGTCGAAGGGCTTGCCTACAACGAGGCCTATCCGACCCAGGACTCTTATGTCGGTCGTAAAGTCTACAATAACGAATTTGACTAGGTCGCCTGCAAGGAACTTCTTTAATTCCTCGCACTCAATGTTGGCATGGCATATGTGGTAGACCAAGCACAAGTTATGCACACAAACCTGGATGACGGCGGGCTTCATCTTCTCTTCCTCGTTTAGATTCTTCTCTTTGCCCAGGGTTGTGTTGTACTCAACATCTAGCCAAGCGACCCACTCATCATTTGAGATTCCGAACATGCGTCTGAAGCGAGCAAGGCATCCTTTCACCGTCGCGGAAGAACGGGTGTAGATGACGTCGAACTCATCGCCGGTGATGGTTCTAACCTTGTACTCATGCCGATCATGGAGCTTTGGGATGCCATGGATTTGGGAGGAGGGCTAGGATTAGTGGAACTGCCGTAATGTGAAAGGACGGGACAACTAGGAGCGAACTGCCGTAATGTTCAAGGGCGTCCGTGGATGAGTAGGAGCGAACTGCCAGCGGTTTTTCGATTGTAAAAATGCTGAGTGGGGCATGCGAACGGCAGGGTAGTGGCTTGCCTGGTGGATAAATGGATTCATGCATAGTACTATGGGGGGCCAATTAGATGTCATGTCCACTTGACGCCCTATTTAAATGGCTTTTGATGTCATGTCAAGCATCCAGAAAATTACAGGTGATATGAAGCTTTCCATTCTCCCATGATATGAGCTTCCGAAAGCCGTTGGATCTAAGATCGCATGGTTGCATGGCGTGATTCTAGACCTATGGGTGAATATCCTATCCTGGAGGGTTATTCTGTAAAATTTCAGCAACTTAGCATGCGACCGTTTGATCTCAGATCCAAGGGATGCCAGCAGCCCGTATCATGGTCGCGCCTACCACGACCGTCGCCTCGCTCGCGCGGTCGGCCCTTGGAGATTTAACACGGTGCGTTAGGCTATCTGATGTTGGCATGTCATACATAGTCATTGAAGGAAATATGCCCTAGAGGAAATATTAAAGTTATTATTTATTTCCTTATATCATGATAAATGTTTATTATTCATGCTAGAATTGTATTAACCGAAAACTTAGTACATGTGTGAATACATAGACAAACAAAGTGTCACTAGTATGCCTCTACTTGACTAGCTTGTTGAATGAGTTGTCATTTTATTAACGGGATTACATCATTAGAGAATGATGTGATTGACTTGACCCATTCCATTAGCTTAGCACGATGATTGTTTAGTTTCCTGCTACTGCTTTCTTCATGACTTATACATGTTCCTTTGACTATGAGATTATGCAACTCCCGAATATCGGAGGAACACTTTGTGTGCTACCAAACATCACAACGTAACTGGGTGATTATAAAGGTGCTCTACAGGTGTCTCCGATGGTACTTGTTGAGTTGGCATAGATCGAGATTAGGATTTGTCACTCCGATTGTCGGAGAGGTATCTTTGGGCCCTCTCGGTAATGCACATCACTATAAGCCTTGCAAGCAATGTGACTAATGAGTTAGTTGCGGGATGATGCATTACGGAACGAGTAAAGACACTTGCTGGTAACGAGATTGAACTAGGTATTGAGATACCGACGATCGAATCTCGGGCAAGTAACATACCGATGATAAAGGGAACAACGTATACCGTTATGCGGTTTGACCGATAAAGATCTTTGTAGAATATGAAGGAGCCAATATGAGCATCCAGGTTCCGCTATCGGTTATTGATCAGAGACATGTCTCGGTCATGTCTACATAGTTCTCAAACCCATAGGGTCCGCACGCTTAACGTTCGGTGACGATTGGTATTATGAGTTTATGTTATTTGATGTACCGAAGGCCCGGATGAGATCACGAACATGAAGAGGAGTCTTGAAATGATCGAGCCGTAAAGATCGATATATTGGAAGGCTATATTCGGACATCGGAAAGGTTCTGAGTGGTTCAGGTATTTATCGGAGTACCGGAGAGTTACGAGAATTCGCCGGGGAGTATATGGGCCTTATTGGGCTTTAGGGGAAAGAGAGAGGAGAGGCTTCCCCCCCAAGGCCTAGTCCTAATTGGACTAGGGGGAGGGGCGGCGCCCCCTCCTTCCTTCTCTTCTCTTTTCCCTTTCGTTCTCTCCTACTCCTACTACATGGAAGGGGGGGAATCCTACTCCCGGTGAGAGTAGGACTCCCCAGGGCGCGCCAAAGTAGAGGGCCGGCCCTCCCCCTCCTCCACTCCTTTATATACGGGGGAGGGGGCACCCCATGGACACACAAGTTGATCAATTAATCTTTTAGCCATGTGCGGTGCCCCCCTCCACCATAATCCACCTCGGTCATATCGTAGTGGTGCTTAGGCGAAACCCTGTGCCGGTAGCATCATCATCACCGTCATCACGCCGTCGTGCTGATGGAACTCTCTCTCGAAGCTCTGCTGGATCGGAGTTCGTGGGACGTCACTGAGCTGAACGTGTGCTGAACTCGGAGGTGCCGTGCGTTCAGTACTTGGATCGGTCGGATCGTGAAGACGTACGACTACATCGACCGCGTTCTCATAACGCTTCCGCTTATGGTCTATGAGGGTACGTGGACGACACTCTCCCCTCTCGTTGCTATGCATCACCATGATCTTGCGTGTTCGTAGGAATTTTTCTGAAATTACTATGTTCCCCAACAGTCATCACTTAGTCACTCATACAACAAGGTTAGCTATAAGGTTGGCTATAAGAGTATTTTTTTACTTCTCTTTATCTCTTTCTTCATAGTATTTATTGCATTTGCCAAGGAGTGACCTTTTCCAATGAAATGGTGCTTAAATAAGGTGCTAAGGACATTAAATGGCTTAGTAACTCAAGTCCCCAATGCATAGGTGCTTAGGTTTTGTTGCTAAGTTTGCTTCATTTAATTAGCTATAGACTCAAAATTGTCTTTTCACCTAGGTACACGCGCTTAGAACCGTTTCTTCCTGGGGTCACCAAACTAGTATCTCTTCTTAATTAACTTGCCACATCAGACTTTATGCGTATGTGACAGGCTTACCACCTGTACGAGCAAGTACAATAGTGGGCTATAAGCCCGCTTACATGGCATTTTTGTATATGTGGAGGAAAGAGGCAAGGAAAAAGTGGAGGAGTGGGCTCTCATGCAAGAGCCAGCCTCTACATAGTGGAGCATTGGGAGAGGCACCTGTATACCATGGAGGTGGTCGGGAATCGGGTGTAACACCCTGAGAATCATGCTACAGTAATCTCCCCCTAATGGTGGCCATGTCATCATGGTTACTATGCAAATGGCCCACTTGTCCATAATCCAAGTCAAATTCAAATTTGAATTGCAAGTGAAATAATTTTTTCTTTGAATGGCAAAACTAAAATGTTCACAATATTCTATAAATTCCACTGATCTTTTTCATATTGCAACCAACTTCATTGGACTCTCAAATAAATTCTTTAGAATTTAATAAGTGATCTAACGGAAAAATAAAATGGCATTTTCAAAATAAACAAATGTATAAACTTTCCCAAATAAAATGGAACCTTGTGTGTAGCACCCGAAATGTTGTATTTGAATTATAGGTGAAGTATCTTGTAGAACTAATATCATTTAAGTGCCTAAAATAAATAGAAAACTAAGACCAATGGTTGGACAGAAAAAGATAATTAAGTGTCGTTGTTGTGCACTTTGGCCCGTATGAACAGTGCGGCCCAGCCCATCTACTGGATTTTCTCCTACCTCTGTATAGTAAGTACAGAGAGGAGACAGAGAGCCTGCGTGCCATCCATCTGCGGCGCCACGATCGCCATTGTGCATGCGTCGTGCATCCTCCGCTCCCCGACGACCTACAAGGCCGAGCCCCCGACCCCGCGGGCGAACCCTAACCTCTCCTCCCTTTCTCCCTCTCGCCGCTTTTGTCTCCTGCGTCCATGGCCGAATCACCATTGCCAAGCTCGCCGTCGATCCCGTGGCCACCGGCCATCCGCCATCGCACCACCTAGTCCAGGAGCAACACCATCGTCACCTTCACCACCTACGTCCACGGATTGGAGCCGGGCCATCAAGGATTGAGCGCATCGACCTCTTCTTCCTCATCATTGACCACTGCTTCTCGGCGTCGATTTGAGCTTCTCCGACCACCCTCGGCCTCGCCGTCTCCTCCCCCAGCTCCGCGGTGAGCGTCTCCACCGATTCCCCTGCTTTCCCCCTTGTTTAGTCGCCGTTCACGCCGCCCACCACTTCCCTGCGTCCTCGTGCTCACCGCGCCGGCCGCCCCTCGCATGGCCATGCGCCACCCATGCCCTGCCTCGCCGAGGCCGCACCCGGCCCGCGCCCTCACGCGCGTGTGCCCGGGCTTGTCCGCGGCCTGGCCCTGTCACCACGACCGCGCCTGCTGGTGCCGCCGTGCCCTCACTGCTGCTCGCCCGTCGTCGTCCGTCCGCTCACGCCCATGGTCGTCCTCATCCCGGCCCCGCCCCTGCATCCCGCGCACAACCTGGCCACGCCCCTGCAGCCACCCGCGTGCGGCAGCCCCTTCTCCTGGGCACGCCTACTGCTACATGCGCACCCGTAGCCGCCCGCTGCCTTGGCCCCTGCTGCTCCTGCCGGTGCAGCTGGTTGTTGCCGCTGCCACTGGTTCTGCTGCTGCTCTCTACTGCTGATCCTAGCCGCAGCCGCTGCTGCTTTTCACCACTACTACCTGTTGCTGCTTCGTACTAATGCCGCCGGCGGCTGCTGCTGCGTGGCTATGGCCAGGCATGTGAGCCAGCCATGTAGAGCCGGCTAGGCTACTGCCCAGCGTGGCTGACTTGTTTAATTAGAGGCAGGTTAGCTTTAGGATTAATTAGACTAATGTGTAGATTCCATGTGGGCCTCATTTGATTAGGATAATTTTATTTATTTGTCTAGGTGTAGTCTATGACATGCGGGGCCCCGGGCACTATTTATCCTTTGACCTTTCAAACATTTGACTAGCCATCTCAGTCAACAGGCCCACATCTCAGCCTCTACAGCACCCTGCTGTGTACACTTCAGTGTGTGCACATAGCATTTTTACTGCTTTTTCGAATTAAAATTAATTCAGTAAATTCCGTAAATTGTTTAAAACTTTGGAAAATCATATAAAATAAATCGTAACTCGGATGAAAAACCTTTGTACATGAAAGTTGATCAGAACGACGAGACGAATCCGAATACGCAGCCTGTTCGTCTGCCACGCATCCCTAGCATAGCGAACACACAACTTTCCCCCTCCGGTTCGTCTGTCCGAAAACACGAAACACCGGGGATATTTTCCCGGATGTTTCCCCCCTTCACCGGTACCACCTCATACTGCGTTAGGGCACACCTTGCATCATGCTTTGTCGTGTCACGCATCGTCATGCATCTGTTTGCTTAATATTTATTGTTTCTTCCCCCTCTTCTCTCACTAGACACCGAGACCGATGTCGCTGCTACCCAGTACGACTACGGTGTTGACGACCCCTCTCTTGCCAGAGCAACCAGGCAAGCCCCCCCTTTGATCACCAGATATCGCCTACTCTTCTCTCTACTTCTTGCATTAGAGTAGTGTAGCATGTTACTGCTTTCCGTTAATCCTATCCTGATGCATAGCCTGTCCTTGCTACTACTGTTGTTACCTTTACCTGCAATCCTAATGCTTAGTATAGGATGCTAGTTTATCATCAGTGGCCCTACATTCTTATCCGTCTGCCATGATATACTATCGGGCCGTGATCACTCGGGAGGTGATCACAGGCATATGATATATACTTATACTATTACATTAGTTATGATACTGTTCGGAGATGGGGGCTGAAGGGGCAGGTGGCTCCATCCTGGTAGAGGTGGGCCTGGGTTCCCGACGGCCCCCGACTGTTACTTTGTGGCGGAGCGACAGGGCAGGTTGAGACCACCTAGGAGAGAGGTGGGCCTGGCCCTGGTCGGCGTCCGTGGTTATATCAAAATAACACGCTTAACGAGATCTTGGTATTTGATCTGAGTCTGGCTACTGGCCTATACGCACTAACCATCTACACGGGGACAGTTATGGGCACTCGACGTTGTGGTATCAGCCGAAGCCTTCGTGATGTCAGTAACTGAGCGGCGCGCGCCGGGTTGGATCGCGTAACACAACTTCCTTTGTAATGGAGGTTGCTAGGTCTGCTCACCGGGCGCGTACGCAATGTGCAGGTGTGCAATGGGCGATGGGCCCAGACCCCTACGCCATAGGATTTAGACCGGCATGATGACCTCTCTGTTGTGCCTAGGTAGGGCTGCGACGTGTTGATCTTCTGAGGCTGGGCATGACCCAGAAAAGTGTGTCCGGCCAAATGGGATCGAGCATGTTGGGTTATGTGGTGCACCCCTGTAGGGAAGTTAATCTATTCGAATAGCCGTGATCTTCGGTAACAGGACGACTTGGAAGTGTACCTTGACCTTATGACAACTAGAACCAGATACTTAATAAAATACACCCTTCCAAGTGCCAGATACAACGGGTGATCGCTCTCTCACAGGGCGACGAGGGGAGGATCATCGGTTAGGTTTATGCTACACGATGCTACTTGGTGAACTTACCATCTACTCTCTTCTTCTGCTGCAAGATGGAGGTTACCAGAAGCGTAGTCTTCGAAAGGACTAGCTATCCCCCTCTTATTCCGGCATTTTGCAGTTCAGTCCACATATGATACCCTTAATCCATTTGATACCAATGCATACATATGTAGTGTAGCTCCTTGCTTGCGAGTACTTTGGATGAGTACTCACGGTTGCTTTGCTCCCCCCCCCCTTTCCCCCTTCCTATACCCGATTGCTGCGACCAGACGATGGAGTCTAGGAGCCAGACGCCACTGTCGATGACGACTACTACTACTCGGGAGGTGCCTACTACTATGTGCAGCCCACTGATGACGACCGGGAGTAGTTTAGGAGGATCCCAGGCAGGAGGCCTGTGCCTCTTTCGATCTGTATCCCAGTTTGTGCTAGCCTTCTTAAGGCAAACTTGTTTACTTATGTCTGTACTCAGATATTGTTGCTTCCGCTGGCTCGTCTATGATCGAGCTCTTGTATTCGAGCCTTCGAGGCCCCTGGCTTGTAATATGATGCTTGTATGACTTATTTTATTTGTAGAGTTGTGTTGTGATATCTTCCCGTGAGTCCCTGAACTTGATCATACACATTTGCATGTATGATTAGTGTATGATTAAATTGGGGGTGTCACAAGTTGGTATCAGAGCCGACTGCCTGTAGGAATCCCCCTTCCACACTCCCGGCCGAAGTTGAGTCTAGACATTATAAAAACTTTTACTAAGATGGCTGTGTGCCTTACGGGCCCACGTCACCATCTGGGTGGTATTAGGATCTTTTATTCCTCATCTATACTCTGGGAATCTGATCTCTCTAATATTTGGGTTAAATGATTTTGCTAAAATCTAACTTTAGGATCTCGCGATCACATCCACCCGAAGATCCCCTTCGTTCCAGATGATTGACTGCTTCCTCAGAAGATATTGAAGATACTCTTCGATCATTCCCACGACCCTTGTGTCCTCTTATTTTTCAATTCCCTAATACCGATATATCCATATGGATAATGACATACACTTGTTGTTCATACTATTACTCTGAATTGATCTTGTTATTACAAGATACCCCGATATTCTCTCTATTGCTCCGATAAAACTTTGTGCCTACTACCTTGCAGTTCTAAGCCACCTGAATACCCCTACGGATAATTCTTGCACTTACTGAGTATCCATTCATCCCCAATTGTTCATGTGTTTCACCAAAGTCTTCGAAATACTATTTGATCTTCCGAAAATCCTCAGCAGCTTATTGCTCTCGAAATTCTTGCTTGCTTGCATTATGGTTAATCCCATAAGTATAGTAATCTTAATGTCATCCTTTGCCACTATCATTTTGAGTGCATTGATTCAATGTGTTACGTTTGCTTCCAATCCTCAGAAGAATCTTAGAATTCTTTCCTCCAGCTCAGACGCCATTTTGAACACAAGCTGGATCTCGACCAATCAAATTGTCATCGATTGTACCCCTAAGGCTATTCATCTTATCCATCCCTAATCAGAGCATTGCTTTTGACCCCTTGTCTTGGAATTGATAATTCCTTTGCATTTGAGCTTTGAGTTAGTTAGTTGTTTCCATAAACTGATCTCCTTGCATTCTTTCTTCCTCTGGTTGAGTACCAATACTCACATCGGGTCCCTTTTGGACCACCAGATCCTTTGTTGGATTTTGTCCGACACCGTCCTTCATATTCATTTAACATTGTGAGCCTTTCATCTACATAATGCCTTTGGTAAATTGTATCCTCTTCTTTGTGAGCCATGCTCTACTTTCGAGCTTGTATTACTTACTCCAAAATTTGTGGTATATGTTCCTAAGATGCCCTGATGGGTTGAACCCACGCCTTCCCTAATCCATGTGTACCCGAAAGATTTCGCGGGTCATAATTATCTGGTATTACACCAGGTAAAAACTTTCAACAACTAATGTCATTTTTGAAATACGAGAGGTGAATGGAATGTTTTACATTGAAGAAGTGGGAGTCGACCTTGAACTTTGTGTTCATGCCCATGGACATGATGTATACCCTATCATGGAAGCTTCTTGTAATAATAGTTACTCCCTTGATATAGTATCATTTGGTATCTGTGAATTGATCTTTTGCAATCGTGGTTCCGACCATGTTTTCATTTAAATACCATTTCTCGTGCAAGTTTAAGCACTTATCTTCTACAGAGCAATACCCTAGTCCGACCTCTACCTTGATCTGTCGTTGAGTATCACCCCCCTGGTATCTCGAGATTATCATGAACTGCATAACTTATGAGTTCTTCCTCAAGTACTGCATTCTCACATATTCCACTTTTCACGGGCTCTAAGTTATTAAACAGACACCGATAACTGAACCGAGTCCGCACTACGGTTCAACAACCTTTAGTAATCTTCTTTACTTATGGATTGTACCCGATCACATCATTCTTAACTTGTTTGGCTATATCATTATCATGATGATTTTAACTGTGCTACCTGGTCCTTCTTCACGAAGCACAAATTTCGACCGTGAGCTAATCTTACGTCGATCTTCCTTGTCATATCATTTCTCCTTGAATAGCAAACTTTATTTCGAGTTTGTTTCATACCCATGGTTCTGATAACTTTCGCTTCACCCTCCCTTTTGCTTCATGTCAATGATGATCGATTACATCTTCATGAAATCTTCCGACCACTGTGTCGTGGTCATCTTCAACATCCTAAGCTCTTCCAAAATATCAATTGAATTCATGATGAGAAAACCATCCTTGCCCTTGATGATTTGTGTTATCATCGACAACTTTATTGCCTTCCCTCCAACACAAACTTGTTCATGTTTTGTGTTATACCTTGAGTTCCTTGCTACCCATCATTTGTTCTTCCTTACTTGGAGTATTACCATCTTTTATGTCAAGAATATTGTCAGAATTTCACCACCTCTTAAGAGATCTTGATACAAGTGATACTTCTTGCCATATCCATTCATTCCTTGGTCCCCGTGTTGCTTCTAACCGAAAAACCAACAATTGAACTATGATGTGCGACTTTAAAACTTCTAGCAACCCTATTGCTTTGAAGTTAATGGTTGTTATTTCATCCTTAGACCATTGGTTATCGAATCACCTTTCTAACATTGATCATGCTACCTAAGACCATATTTTGCGTGCACATTTCAACCAATGCTTAATTGTGTATGTTTTCCTCGAGCATACATCCTTATATCATTTGATCCGACAAATGTTATCTCCTTGTTCACATAAATGTGGAAATCCATCTTTTGGAAATCTCGGTGAAATTTCGATGAGTTCATCAGCTACCTCCTCATCCTCTCTTTGGTTTAATGATGAACTCTTGTTTCAGAACTCACTTCCATAGTTCATTTCCCGAGAAACTTACTATGTCATCTCGTCAAATTGTGTTGCACCTTTTCTTCTCAGGCATCCTGAGTCTGAGGTATCCTGACACCAACCGGATCTGAATCTTGGTCAGATATGATGGTTGGAACATATTTCAAAGAGTTATAACATTGGTCTTTATATGACCCGGTAAGGTGATGTCATGCCTGGCACACCTGGCCAGAGGACCTATTGTTATAGCTTGCTTTTTGGCAAGGTTAGCCATTCTTCCATGAGGAAATTGTAAGACTTATTCTATAAGTTGTTCCTGATGGATCCTTTGTGTATCCATAGCCCGATCTTTACCTGATGACCATGTCAATGCTATCTCGAAGCATGTCTGTGCTACTCCGATCATCAATAAGAGCATTTGAAGCACAATGCTAAATTTTCTTTATCAATTATCTAAACACCGTTGTATGGGTAATATCATGAAATTTCTTCCCCCTTTCCTAAAGGGTTTTCTACGTTATATCCTGTCATGGATATCATGCTCTGCTTGTCCTTGGAAAGGATATACCCCTGAAATATGTGTTTAAACACATTTTCCTTTCCATTGTTCTGTTTAATCTAATGATCACCTTTTCATTTCCATTGTTTTGTTTAACCTTTGTGGTGATCTATATGATCTAAGAAGTAATATTCTTCTGCTTATGTCAACACCTTGGTGTACAACCGTGTCAGTAGGACCCTGTTGCTTTTGTTGATGGCATTCCGGTAACCACCGATGGACGAGAACGTTGCCTATAGGTCCGCCTCGTTTCAACAAGAAGGAAAATGGTTCTCTTCATCCCTCGCCCTTGGTACCGACATTGTTGCTGACATAACTGGCATACTATTCCCTGACAGGCCTTGCTTTCATGCCCACGCAAGATGTGAGTGCCCTTACTACTTTTATCCCACGTGGTGAGCCCATAACCCACTGTTCCACAGGATCGAAACCTGACTCTCCTGTACATCCTTGTTTCCAAAGTTTATCCTTTGGACCTTACCTCGTATGTCATTCCGCGAGCTACCATCAATCAGATATTATCTTTCGGTATCACACACTACTTATTCTCGTTGCTCTAGACCCCTTTCACACTTTGTTTCAGGCATCGAACGATTTCTAGCCCGCTTGAAACTTCCCATGATACCTCCTTACTTTGCTCTTGATAATTTATTAAGTTTCAATTCGAGAGTTACTTTCCGCCACCTTCCCCGATGTTATCGACTAGATAGTCAACCTTACAGAGGTCCATTCTCCCGGAATACCCACCCTCTTTCGTAAGTACGATGGAGTTCCCAAAGGAATGATGACGACTTCATCAGGATGACCTGAAGTAGAGCAATGAAGACACCAATGTAATGGATCGACCTATTCGAGAAGAGCAACCAACAAAGAAAAGATCCGTTGGAATTTCGTAGCAAGAACTTTCCTCCTTACTCCACCTCTTAAATCTCGGGACGAGATTTCTTGTAGTGGAGGAGATTTGTAACACCCTGAGAATCATGCTACAGTAATCTCCCCCTAATGGTGGCCATGTCATCATGGTTACTATGCAAATGGCCCACTTGTCCATAATCCAAGTCAAATTCAAATTTGAATTGCAAGTGAAATAATTATTTCTTTGAACGGCGAAACTAAAATGTTCACAATATTCTATAAATTCCACTGATCTTTTTCATATTGCAACAAACTTCATTGGACTCGCAAATAAATTACTCAGAATTTAATAAGTGATCTAACGGAAAAATAAAATGGCATTTTCAAAATAAACAAATGTATAAACTTTCCCAAATAAAATGGAACCTTGTGTGTAGCACCCAAAATGTTGTATTTGAATTATAGGTGAAGTATCTTGTAGAACTAATATCATTTAAGTGCCTAAAATAAATAGAAAACTGAAACCATTGGTTGGATAGAAAAAGATAATTAAGTGTCGTTGTTGTGCACTTTGGCCCGTATGAACAGTGCGGCCCAGCCCATCTACTGGATTTTCTCCTACCTCTGTACAGTAAGTACAGAGAGGAGACAGAGAGCCTGCGTGCCATCCATCCGCGGCGCCACGATCGCCGTTGTGCACGCGTCGTGCATCCTCTACTCCCCGACGACCTACAAGGCCGAGCCTCCGACCCCACGGGCGAACCCTAACCTCTCCTCCCTTTCTCCCTCGCGCCGCTTTCGTCTCCTGCGTCCATGGCCGAATCACCGTTGCCAAGCTCGCCGTCGATCCCGTGGCCACCGGCCATCCGCCATCGCACCACCAAGTCCAGGAGCAACACCATCGTCACCTTCATCGCCTACGTCCACGGATTGGAGCCGTGCCATCAAGGATCGAGCGCATCGACCTCTTCTTCCTCATCATTGACCACTGCTTCTCGGTGTCGATCCGAGCTTCTTCGACCACCCTCGGCCTCGCCGTCTCCTCCCCCAGCTCCTGGTGAGCGTCTCCACCGATTCCCCTGCTTTCCCCTTTGTTTAGTCGCCGTTCGCGCCGCCCACCACTTCCCTGCGGCCTCATGCTCACTGCGCCGGCCGCCCCTCGCGTGGCCATGCGCCACCCACGCCCTGCCTCGCCGAGGCCGCACCCAGCCCGTGCCCTCACGCGCGTGTGCCCGGGCTTGTCCGTGGACTGGCCCTGTCACCACGACCGTGCCTGCTGGTGCCGCCGTGCCCTCACTGCTGCTCGCCCGTCGTCGTACGTCCGCTCACGCCCATGGTCATCCTCGTCCCGGCCCCTCCCCTGCATCCCGTGCACAACCTTGCCACGCCCCTGCAGCCACCCGCGTGCGGCAGCCCCTTCTCCTGGGCGCGCCTACTGCTACATGCGCACTCGTAGCCGCCCGCTGCCTTGGCCCCTGCTGCTCCTGCCGGTGCAGCTGGTTGTTGACGCTGCTGCTCTCTACTGCTGATCCTAGCCGCAGCCACTGCTGCTTTTTGCCACTACTACCTGTTGCTGCCGCTGGCGGCTGCTGCTGCATGGCTATGGTCGTGCATGTGAGCCAGCCATGTAGAGCCGACTATGCTACTGCGCAACGTGGCTGACTTGTTTAATTAGAGGCAGGTTAGCTTTAGGATTAACTAGCCTAACGTGTAGATGCCATGTGCGCCTCATTTGATTAGGATAATTTTATTTATTTGTCTAGGTGTAGTCTATGACATGCGGGGCCCAGGGCACTATTTATCCTTTGACCTTTCAAACGTTTGACTGGCCATCTCAGTCAACAGGCCCACATCTCAGCCGCTATAGCACCCTGCTGTGTACACTTCAGTGTGTGCCCCCCCCTTTGATCACCAGATATCTCCTACTCTTCTCTCTACTTCTTGCATTAGAGTAGTGTAGCATGTTACTGCTTTCCGTTAATCCTATCTTGATGCATAGCCTATCCTTTCTACTACTGTTGTTACCTTTACCTGCAATCCTAATGCTTAGTATAGGATGCTAGTTTATCATCAGTGGCCCTACATTCTTATCCGTCCGCCATGCTATACTATCGGGCCGTGATCACTCAGGAAGTGATCACGGGCATATGATATATACTTATACTGTTACATTACTTATGATAATGTTCAGAGATGGGGGCTGAAGGGGCAGGTGGCTCCATTCCGGTAGTGGTGGGCCTGCGTTCCCGACGGCCCCCGATTGTTACTTTGTGGTGGAGCGACAGGGCAGGTTGAGACCACCTAGGAGAGAGGTGGGCCTGGCCCTGGTCGGCGTCCGTGGTTATATCAAAATAACACGCTTAACGAGATCTTGGTATTTGATCTGAGTCTGGCTACTGGCACTCGACGTCGTGGTATCAGCCGAAGCCTTCATGATGTCAGCGATTGAGCGGCGCGCGCCGGGTTGGATCGCGTAACGCAACTTCCTTTGTAATGGAGGTTGCTAGGTCTGCTCACCGGCCGCGTACGTAACGTGCAGGTGTGCAATGGGCGATGGGCCCAGACCCCTACGCCATAGGATTTGGACCGGCGTGCTGACCTCTCTGTTGTGCCTAGGTAGGGCTGCGATGTGTTGATCTTCCGAGGCCGGGCATGACCCAGAAAAGTGTGTCCGGCCAAATGGGATCGAGGTGTTGGGTTATGTGGTGCACCCCTGTAGGGAAGTTAATCTATTCGAATAGCCGTGATCTTCGGTAACAGGATGACTTGGAAGTGTACCTTGACCTTATGACAACTAGAACCAGATACTTAATAAAATACACCCTTCCAAGTGCCAGATACAACCGGTGATCGCTCTCTCATAGGGCGACGAGGGGAGGATCATCTGTTAGGTTTATGCTACACGATGCTACTTGGTGAACTTACCATCTACTCTCTTCTTCTGCTGCAGGATGGAGGTTACCAGAAGCGTAGTCTTCGAAAGGACTAGCTTTCCCCCTCTTATTCCGGCATTCTGCAGTTCAATCCACATATGATACCCTTAATCCATTTTATACCAATGCATACATATGTAGTGTAGCTCCTTGCTTGCGAGTACTTTGGATGAGTACTCACGGTTGCTTTGCTCCCCCCTTTCCCCCTTCCTATACCCGATTGCTGCGACCAGACGATGGAGTCTAGGAGCCAGACGCCACTGTCGATGACGACTACTACTACTCGGGAGGTGCCTACTACTATGTGCAGCCAGCTGACGACGACCAGGAGTAGTTTAGGAGGATCCCAGGCAGGAGGCCTGCGCCTCTTTCGATCTGTATCCCAGTTTGTGCTAGCCTTCTTAAGGCAAACTTGTTTACTTATGTCTGTACTCAGATATTGTTGCTTCCGCTGACTCGTCTATGATCGAGCTCTTGTATTCGAGCCTTTGAGGCCCCTGGCTTATAATATGATGCTTGTATGACTTATTTTATTTGTAGAGTTGTGTTGTGATATCTTCCCATGAGTCCCTGAACTTGATCGTACACATTTGCGTGTATGATTAGTGTATGACTGAATCGGGGGCGTCACATCGGGAGACTCACACTGGTCGTAGCGCCGCAGTTAAAATGATAATGGCATGTCAAATCATGGGGCCCCACCTGTCCAGCAGTAACTCGTTGTCAAATCACACATCCCTACGTTTGCAGCAGCTTACTCCCTCATCTTCTTGCGTCTCTGTCGAACCGAATGGGCAAAAATGCCCCGCCTACCGCACGGGAAAAGCCTCACCCTCGACTTTTAAATAGTACGGCATACTAATTTTGTATCCATGTATTGCACCATGGAGCAAAGCCTCAAGAAAACGGTGGTACACATGTACGGAGTATACAACATGCCCGTCGTGTTCACGTCGCACCCCAGACGGTCAGTCGGTCTGGCACGCCGCTCTCCGAATGGAACGCGCGTCATATTGCATTTGCACAGACATGTGGGACCGCAATTGAGGACCGACCATAGGCACACTCCCCGGCCCCGCAAGTCAGGTGAGTTAATAGAAGAGAGAGACGAGCGATAGTACTAGAGAAGTGTTGTACAGATGTTGGTGCCTGGACGATCCCTACATGACACGGAAGATCAGTTCGTCCATGCATGTGACTAGACTCCAGCAGACACGGCTGGATTGGCTATCGTCTACATATCGTGCAGGCTGTGTTGTATAGGGCTATAGTTCTGATGAGAAATCTAAAAAAGGTTTCTTGTCATCTTGTAATATTAGGTGTCATGTGCTTCGGATCACTACGAGGGTTAAACAGCGACAACTGAGTTCCTCCAAGGCGCTGGTCATTGGGGGCACATGCATGAAGACTACTTGGCTGCCATCTAGGTAAAGTCGGCTATGTTAATTAGGACATCTATTGATGGACCCCTTTTCTACGAGTTTATCTCTAATTTGAGCTTTGATCATCGTCTAGTTTGTCCGTTGGGATTCATGTTTTCTCCTTTGGGCAGTGAGGTTATGGTTTCTTGTCATGTGGCATTTTTTCATGTTATATGTTATAATCCGGTGCTTCAAATCAAAATGATGAAAACTGCGCCATCGGGGCACGTGAATGAAGACTTCTCGACAGTCATTGACGTGGTCAAGCCGGCTCCGGTAGACAAAATAAAACTACTCCACTATATAGGCAGGAGCCTCTGCGCTTGCTTTCTAGTGTTGCTCTCTTCACACTGTCTCGTCCTCTCCTGATCTAAACACGACAGCAGTGGCCACACTCTCTCTCTCTTTGCTCACCACTGGTGACAGATCCAGCAGGATCCTCTCCACCGGGGAAGGTGAGAAGGTGCAACGTTCACGCGGTCATCCTCGGCGACGGCTCTTACCCACTGCTGACACGTCTCGATCAGCGTGCCTTGCCTTTCTCACCCAAGCACCGCTGGCTAGGGAGGGCCTCTGACCCCTTCTTCCTTGCTGCCATAGTGTGGGAAGATCCGGCCTCCCGCCGCCCACCTAGCGACATCCCGGCGACCCTCGAGTATAACTTCCTTCGAAACCGGCCTTGCTCTACCTCCCAAGCTCCTGACATCGCTGCATTTGTATCTTTTACTATATCTCAGGCCCCCTCGTAGATAGGATCGATCGGTTGTTTGAAAGCCACCTGAATATTTACTGTTAAGAGGTAAAACTAGTTCATGCACTCGAATCTAGTAATACTTGGTTCAAACAAGGAAGAAAGGGGGTGGGGCTAGGGGAAGATTTGTTACCTAAATCTAGGACTTGGTCAAAAGAGGAAATAATGGGGGCGAAAAGTAGCAGAGACTGGCTATCCAACTGTTCTCTTGGTCTAACAGGGAAATAAAGGGAAACACGGTACAAACTCAATATAATCCCGATCTATTGGTTGAAAAAGGAAAGAAAGTGGGGACTAGGGGACAAGTCAACAGAGTATGTCCAGCACTATATTTGCTAGCCTCACACAATATAAGGTGGCTATACCGAACAAAAATGGGACCAACCCAGATATCCTGTTCTGATGTTTGTTGCCTCGAGCCACTCTTATGTAATGCCACTAGTAAAATGTAGCAGTCGCACTTTTAAAAGTAAGGACACATTAAAGCAATGTTGTTTTCAATGTAATGCCTCCAGTAATATGAATCAATGGCAATTTTTTTCATGTCTTGCTAAATTCCCCATTAAGATAAGTTGCTTCTTTTTGTTAGAAATGCAACTATCCTGGTTCGCCTACTCTCCTATGCCCAAATGCCAACTCTATAGCAGTTGTTAATGTAATGTTGCTGGTAAAATGAAGCAATGGCACCATTAAAGTAATGTCTTATTTAACGGTTGTCATAGTTAATCCTAATGCCCACACTAATATCTAGCAATGTTGCTGCTTTAGAAATTTCTACTGTCCTTGTAGGATTGCCATTCAGATAAGGAACATGCTTATTTTCATTTGATGTATGTTTGATCACTTGTTAGTCACCCTCCTTTCCACCTTTTTTGTGCAAATAGGGATATACATTTCACGCTTGATCTTAGTTGAACTGCAAAAATGATATCCAAATTATAGTTGAACATTCTAGGAGCTTCACAACCAACCTTGATGTTGCTCAATTTTATTGCAACTAATGAAGAAGAAGCTCTGTGGGTTTCGTTTTCTGATGGAAATGGAACCGGGGCTGGAGCCCTTTTCTTAAAAAAATGAAGAAGAAGCTGCTAGCTCATGGGACATTGCTTCATTTTAGGTGAACTGCATCAAAAGGTCCCATGAATTGAATCATCCATGTTGGTGACTGGTGTCATCCCTTCTACGATGGCGTTGACTGCAGATATGGTTCCCATCACGAGGTATGTTCCTCTTTGGTCTGACCGTTTGCCAAAGATCCTGCATGTTGAGTCTGCTCTTGTGCTACTATTTTGGCACTGCCATGATAAAGCGGTAATGTTATTATTTTTCACCTTAATCTAGTGGCACTATTAATTTGAGGCAATGTTTTGGCACCGCTAGTTCCACTGATTTGTTATATATATCGAAAGAGGGGGTTTCCTCTGATTTCATTAAAGAAACCCAACCATAGAGAACCATTATTCAACAACATCTACTAGAATGGACTGAGTACAAGAAGGAGACAAGTTCGCCACATAAGCTAGGAAGGTAGGGGGACGCAGCACCAGCTCGACCAAGTTTGGATTACAACCCAAATGCTACCACAGAAACATTAGGGGGAAGATAGGGACTGAAAGAGCCAGCTTCAGCATCCCAGTCTAAGCACCCCCGGCCTCCATCCTTGCGACGCATGGTACACCTCATTTGCCACCTACTCGACCCTAGTGCCACTGATAAAATGAAGTAATAATACAGTTAAAATAGAGCGAGTGTCCTCTCTATCATTTCAATTCTAATGTAAATAAAGAAAGTGCTTCTCTTTGTTAGTATATGTTTCATCAACTGGTCCCATTGTTAATGTTTAAGCGTTTCTGCAAACTGGGGTGCTTAATTTTAGTTGATTTGCACAAAAATAGAGATTGGAATGTCTCAAGGCCCCTCCTTGTACTACCGATGTACACTGAGGTTCATCACTAGTAGAAGGTGTATCAGGGAGAATTGGGTCGATTTCCAGCATGAGGCGTACCGTATGAGGTATTGGAGGGCCCATGTCGCCTCGAAGCATGGCATACTATGATACTATCGCAATATTTTCTTCTATTTATTAGTGTATGTTTCATCAACTAGTGCCACTATAATGTAATCACGCTTTTTCGTTATCTGTGCAAACAGGGTTATTCAGGTACATTTTGGTGGAACTGCACATCTGTACGGATGGAACCGGCATATATGAAGAGTGCGAGGTGTGCCAAGTAAAAATTACTGACACCAACCATGCTCCATGCACGCATTGCCATCCACCACCACCAGTGTAATGTGTGGCGCTCTCTGTGGACGGATCTTTCTTAGCAGAAAATCCTGTAGCCAAATACTAGTAGCTTATATTGGCAGTTTTCTAGGGAGTACTCTTTTCTGAAAGAAGCACCAATCTATTTTTCTTTATTTGTACACAGTGTCACAACTTTGACCCAAAGGTCCAGAGCTATTTTAGGGTGATTGGCGTAGTACTCGGAGACTGATTGTAAGCATAATTTTCATTAGCTCTCACATTGATTGTAAGCATGAGCAGATGGAACATTAGGTTAGTGTGAAGCTTACCTTAAACCCTACCGCCCCCGTTGAAATGAGGCGAGCATCGAGGGAACCATGGAGAACAGCGGGGAAGCAACGTCGCGCCATCCGGCCTCCTCTTGCGGTGGGAAAACGAATACTCATGTGGCTCTGGCTGGCTCTGCACCACGGCACACCATACTCGATTGATTTGTTATCCTCTGGGTGCTCGACCTTCGACCTGTATGCCTACCACCTCCGCCCAACTTTCACCTTGGGCGAATCTGTCTACTACATCACCCAGAGGAGATACTTGATGAACTCGAATGACTGCGGCATGACTGCTGCCGAGGAGTACATCGTCGCCCTCATCGCCGTTGTCTTGCTCTTTCGCATACATTGCCACATGGCCGTCACCGTCCTCGAAATCTCCTACTCATTGTCAAACCAAGTAAGGATCACCTCAACCTGGCTAACTTTGCTGGTCGCTGATATGTCCATTTTGCATCATGGTTTTATATCAATATTTATTGCATTATGGGATGTTATTACACAGTATGTCATAATACTTATGCCTATTCTCTCTTATTTTACAAAGTTTACATGAAGAGGGAGAATGCCGGCAGCTGGGATTCTGGGCTGGAAAAGGAGCAAATATTAGAGACCTATTCTGCACAGCTCCATAAGTCCTGAAATTTCACGAAAGTTATTTCCAGAATATATAAAAAATATTGGGCAAAAGAAGTTCCAGAGGGGCCCACACCCTGGCCACGAGGGTGGGGGTGCGCCCTACCCCCTGGGCGCGCCCCCCTGCCTCATGGGCCCCCTAGTGGCCCTCCGATTCCCATCTTCTGCTATATCAAGTCTTTCATCGAGGAAAAAATCATAGGCAAGCTTTCGGGACGAAACTCCACCGCCACGAAGCGGAACCTTGGAGGAACCAATCTAGGGCTCCGGCAGAGCTGTTCTGCCGGGGAAACTTCCCTCCTGGAGGGGGAAATCATCACCATCATCATCACCAACGATCCTCTCATCAGGAGGGGGTCAATCTCCATCAACATCTTCACCAGCACCATCTCATCTCAAACCCTAGTTCATCTCTTGTATCCAATCTATGTATCCAAACCTCAAATTGGTACCTGTGGGTTGCTAGTAGTGTTGATTACTCCTTGTAGCTGATGCTGGTTGGTTTACTTGGTGGAAGATCATATGTTCAGATCCATTATGCATATTAATACCCCTCTGATTATGAACATGAATATGCTTTGTGAGTAGTTACATTTGTTCCTGAGGACATGGGAGAAGTCTTGCTATTAATAGTCATGTGAATTTGGTATTCGTTCGATATTTTGATGAGATGTATGTTGTCATCCCTGTAGTGGTGTCATGTGAACATCGACTACATGAAACTTCACCATTGTTTGGGCCTAGAGGGAGGCATTGGGAAGTAATAATTAGATGATGGATTGCTAGAGTGACAGAAGCTTAAACCCTAGTTTATGTGTTGCTTCATAAGGGGCTGATTTGGATCCATATGGTTCATCCTATGGTTAGGTTTACCTTAATACTTCTGTTGTAGTTGTGGATGCTTGCAATGGGGGTTAATCATAAGTGGGATTCTTGTCCAAGTAAGGACAGTACCCAAGCACCGGTCCACCCACATATAAAATTATCAAAGTACCGAATGCGAATCATATGAACGTGATGAAAACTAGCTTGACGATAATTCCCATGTGTCCTCGGGGGCACTTTCCTTCATATAAGAGTTTGTCCAGGCTTTTCCTTTGCTACAAAGAAGGATTGGGCCATCTTGCTGCACCTTATTTACTTTTATTACTTGCTACTCATTGCAAATTACCTTATCACAAAACTATCTGTTACCGATAATTTATGTTCTTGCAGAGAATACCTTACTGAAAATTGCTTGTCATTTCCTTCTGCTCCTTGTTGGGTTCGACACTCTTACTTATAGAAATGGCTATGATAGATCCCCCATACTTGTGGGTCATCAAGACTCTTTTCTGGCGCCGTTGCCGGGGAGTGAAGCGCCTTTGGTAGGTGGAATTCGGTAAGGAAAAATTTATATAGTGTGCTGAAATTTACTGTCACTTGTTACTATGGAGGATAATCCTTTGAGGGGCTTGTTCAGGATATCTTCACCCCGGCCAGTAGAACAAAGAGTTGCTCCTCAACCTACTGAACCTACTGAAAATGTTTACTTTGAAATTCCTTCGGGTATGATAGAGAAACTGCTAGCTAATCCTTTTGCAGGAGATGGAACATTGCATCCCGATTTACACTTAACCTATGTGGATGAAGTTTTTGAATTATTTAAGCTTGCAGGTATGCCCGATGATGTTATCAAGAAGAAGGTCTTCCCTTTATCTTTGAAGGGATATGCAGTGACATGGTATAGGCTATGTGATGATATGGGATCATGGGACTACAAGCGATTGAAATTGGAATTTCACCAGAAGTTTTATCCTATGCATCTTGTTCATTGTGATCGTAATTATATATATAATTTTTGGCCTCCCAAATGAGGAAGCATCGCTCAAGCTTGGGGGAGGCTTAAGTCAATGTTATATTCATGCCCCAATCATGATCTCTCAAGAGAAATGATTATTCAAAAAATTTATGCTCGGCTTTCTCTCAGTAATCGCTCCATGCTCGATACTTCTTGTACTGGATCTTTTATGATGAAAACTATTGAATTCAAATGGGATTTATTGGAAAGAATTAAACGCAACTCTGAAGATTGGGACCTCGACGAAGGTAAGGAGTCAGGTATAACACCTAAGTTTGATCGTGTTAAATCCTTTATGGATACCGATGCATTTTGTGAATTTAGCACTAAATATGGACTTGACTCTGAGATAGTAGCTTCCTTTTGTGAATCATTTGCTAATCATGTTGATCTCCCTAAGGAGAAGTGTTTTAAATATAATCCTCCCATTGAAGTAAAAGTAGTTGCACCTATTAAATTTGAAGAAAAGACTATCACTTTTTGTTGTTCCTACTGCTTATGTTGAGAAACCACCTTTCCCTATTAGAATAAAGGATCATGCTAAAGTTTCAACTGTAGTCAACAAAAGAAATATTAGGACACACAAACCCCCTGAGCAAGTTAAAGTCGAACCTAATATTGCTATGGTTAAAGATCTCTTGGCCGATAATATTGATGGGCATGTTATTTACTTATGTGATGAGACTGCTAGAATTGCTAGACATGGTACTACAAATAAACATAGACCTGTTGTGGGCATGCCTGTTATTTCTGTCAAAATAGGAGATCATTGCTATCATGGCTTATGTGATATGGGTGCTGGTGCAAGTGTAATACCTCATTCCGTATACAAAGAAATTATGCATGATATTGCACCTGCTGAGATAAAAGATATAAATGTCACCATTAAGCTTGCCAATAGAGATACTATTTCACCAATTGGGATTGTTAGAGATGTTGAATTCTTGTGTGGGAAGTTTAAATATCCTGCTGATTTTCTTGTTCTTGGTTCCCCACAAGATAGATTTTGTCCCATTACATTTGGTAGACCCTTCTTGAATACTGTTAATGCTAAGGTAGAGTGCAATAAGGATATTGTTTCTGTTGGTTTAGGGTATATGTCTCATGATTTTAATTTTGCTAAGTTTCGTAGATAACCCTGTGATGAGGAATTGCCTAATAAAGATGAAATTATTGGTCTTGCTTCTATTGTTGTGCCTCCTACTGATCCTTTAGAACAATATTTGCTAGACCATGAAAATGATATGTTCATGAATGAAAGAAGGGAAATAGATGAAGTATTCTTTAAACAGGGATCTATTCTGAAACACAACTTGCCTGTTGAAATCCTAGGGGGTCCTCCTCCACCCAAGGGTGATCTCGTGTTTGAGCTTAAACCATTGCCTGATACTCTTAAATATGCTTATCTTGATGAAAAGAAGATATATCCTTTTATTATTAGTGCTAACCTTTCAGAGCATGAAGAAGAGAGATTATTGAAAACTCTGAAGAAGCACCGTGCTACTATTGGATATACTCGTGATGATCTTAAGGGCATTATTCCCACTCTATGTCAACACAAAATAAATTTGGAAAAAGATGCCAAACCAGTTATTGATCACCAACGACGGCTAAATCCTAAGATGAAAGAAGTGGTAAGAAAGGAAATATTAAAGCTCCTTGAGGCAGGTATAATTTATCCTGTTGCTGATAGTTAGTGGGTAAGTCCTGTCCATTGTCTCCCTAAGAAGGGAGGTATTACTGTCGTTTCTAATGATAAAGATGAATTGATTCCACAAAGAATTATTATAGGTTATAGGTTGGTAATTGATTTCCGCAAATTGAATAAAGCTACTAAAAAGATCATTACCCTTTGCCTTTCATTGATCAAGTGCTAGAAAGATTATCCAAACATACACATTTTTGCTTTCTAGATGGTTACTCTGGCTTCTCTCAAATACCTGTGTCAGCTGATGATCAAGCAAAGACCACTTTTACTTGCCCTTTCAGTACTTTTTCTTATAGACGTATGCCTTTTGGTTTATGTAAGGCACCTGCTACCTTTCAAAGATGCATGATGGCTATATTCTTTGACTTTTGTGAAAAGATTTGTGAAGTTTTCATTGACGATTTCTCCGTTTATGGATCCTCTTTTGATGATTTCTTGAGCAACCTTGATTGAGTTTTGCAGAGATGTGAAGAAACTAATCTTGTCTTGAACTAGGAGAAGTGCCACTTTATGGTTAATGAAGGTATTATCTTGGGGCGTAAAATTTCTGAAAGAGGAATTGAAGTTGATAAAGCTAAAGTTGATGCTATTGAAAAGATGTCGTGTCCCAAGGACATCAAAGGTATAAGAAGTTTCCTTGGTCATGCCTGTTTTTATAGGTGGTTCATCAAGGACTTCTCAAAAAATTGTCGGCCTCTGACTAACCTATTACAAAAAGATATTCCTTTTATCTTTGATGACGATTGTGTAGAAGCATTTGAAATACTTAAGAAAGCTTTGATTTCTACACCTATTGTTCAGCCACCTGATTGGAATTTACCTTTTGAAATTATGTGTGATGCTAGTGATTATGCTGTAGGTGTTGTTCAAGGTCAAAGAGTTGATAAGAAGCTGAATGTCATCCCATATGCTAGTAAAACTCTAGACAATGCCCAAAGAAATTATGCTACTACTGAAAAAGAATTTTTAGCAGTTGTTTTTGCTTCTGATAAGTTCAGACCTTATATTGTTGATTCTAAAGTAACTATTCACACTGATCATGCTGCTATTAAATACCTTATGGAAAAGAAAGATGCTAAACCTAGACTTATTAGATGGGTTCTCTTGCTACAAGAATTTGATTTGCATATTATTGGTAGAAAGGGAGGTGAGAACCCCGTTGCAGACAACTTGTCTAGGTTAGAAAATGTTCTTGATGACCCACTACCTATTGATGATAGCTTCCCTGATGAACAATTAAATGTCATAAATGCTTCTCATACTGCTCCATGGTATGCTGATTATGCTAATTACATTGTTGCTAAATCTATACCACCTAGTTTCACATACCAGCAAAAGAAGAATTTTTTCTATGATTTGAGACATTACTTTTGGGATGACCCACATCTTTATAAAGAAGGAGCAGATGGTATTATTAGGCGTTGTGTACCTGAGCATTAACAGGAACAGATCCTACACAAGTGTCACTCCGAGGCTTATGGAGGACACCATGCTGGAGACAGAACTGCACATAAGGTATTGCAATCCGGTTTTTATTGGCCTACTCTCTTCAAGGATGCCCGTAAGTTTGTCTTATCTTGTGATGAATGTCAAAGAATTGGTAATATTAGTAGACGTCAAGAAATGCCTATGAATTATTCACTCGTTATCGAACCATTTGATGTTTGGGGCTTTCATTATATGGGACCATTTCCTTCCTCTAATGGGTATACACATACTTTAGTTGCTATTGATTACGTTACTAAGTGGGTAGAAGCTATTCCAGCTAGTAGTGCTAATCATAACACCTCTATTAAGATGCTTAAAGAATTTATTTTTCTGAGGTTTGGAGTCCCTAGATATTTAATGACTGATGGTGGTTCACATTTTATTCAAGGTGCCTTTCGTAAAATGCTTGCTAAGTATGATGTTAATCATAGAATTGCATCTCCTTATCACCCACAGTCTAGTGGTCATGTATAACTTAGCAACAAAGAGCTTAAATTAATTTTGCAAAAGATTGTTAATAGATCTAGAAAGAATTGGTCCAAGAAACTTGATGATGCATTATGGGCATATAGAACTACATATAAAAATCCTATGGGTATGTCTCCGTATAAAATGGTTTATGGTAACGCATGTCACTTACCTCTTGAATTAGAACATAAGGCATATTGGGCTATCAAAGAGCTCAACTATGACTTCAAACTTGCCGGTGAAAAGAGGCTATTTGACATTAGCTCACTTGATGAATGGAGAGCCCAGGCCTATGAAAATGCCAAGTTGTTTAAAGAAAAAGTTAAAAGATGGCATGATAAAAGGATACAAAAGCATGAGTTTAATGTAAGTGATTATGTACTGTTATACAACTCTCATTTAAGAATTTTTGCAGGCAAACTTCTCTCTAAATGGGAAGGTCCTTACATCATCGAGGAGGTCTATCATTCTGGTGCCATAAAAATCAACAACTTCGAGGGCACAAATCCGAAGGTGGTGAACGGTCAAAGAATCAAACATTATATCTCAGGTAATCCTATAAATGTTGAAACTAATGTTATTGAAACCATAAACCCATAGGAATACATAAGGGACACTTTCCGGAACGTTTCAGACTCCGAAAAGGGATAGGTACGTGGTACGGTAAGTAAACCGACTCCAAAACAGTTCTAATGGAAATTTTTCTCCATTTTGGAATATTTAATAAATTAGGAAAATAAGAAGCAGCCCGGAAAGGACACGAGGCCTCCAAGAGGGTGGAGGGCGCGCCCTACCCCCTGGGCGCGCCCCCTGCCTCGTGGGCACCTCGTGTGCCCTCCGGACTCCGTTTTCTTGCACGATACTTCTTTTGGTCAGTAAAAATTCATTATATAATCTCTCGAAGGTTTTGACCACCGTATCACACAAACATCTCTTGTCTTTGTTTCGAGGTGTTTTTCTGACAGATCTAGGTCGCCATGTCATCTTCAAGTGCCCCTAAGGACAAGTTCTTCGAGAAGGTCATCAACCTCTACCTTGCAGAGGTGTTGCAACACCCTCAAACCATTGAGATGCGTGAGGGGTTGTTGCACATCCGCGATGTTGAGGGACCAAGGAGAACCGGAAGCGTGGAGACAAGGCTCGATGCAATGGAGCAACTAGTTTTCAAGTGTCAGGAGATGGTGGAGCGTGGACTCGACTCCAATCACATAATGATCACGGAGTTCACCAACAACCACAAGCTAGACGCCAAGGACATTGGGGAGGACATCTTCAAGCTTCATGAGAAAATCGAGCACCTCCAAGCGCAGATCTATGACCTGCAAAATCAAAATTGTTAGTGTGAATATAGATTCAAGAGGATGAGTTTGGCTGCAGATTTGAGGATTCTGGAGACTCTATCATCCTTCTATGATGGTGAGCCTATGCCTTGGAAGAGGGACGACAAGCCTACATCATCAACAACTCCATCTCCTTCACCGGCAAAAGAGATATAATCACATCGGGTATGGGCACTCCCCTTGGCAAATGCCAAGCTTGGGGATTGCCCCGGTATCGTATCACCATCACTTTTACCTTTATCGTTTTTCTTAGTTTGATCCTTTTGATAATATCTTGATCTAGTAGAATAAAGTTTTAGTATGATCTAGTTGTGATTTTTGCTTTATGATCCTTCTATGTAATCAAGTCCATGAGCTATATATAATAAAGATTAGTGTTGAGTCAAGGGTTTGATTACCTTGCTATGATCTTGAGGGAATAAAATAAAAGAGAAGAAATAAAGAGATCATATGGATCTTATGGAGAGTAATGAGCTCACATATAAAGAGTATGATGAATAAAAGTTGTTGAGAGTTGACAAACGAAGTTTTGGTCATCATTGCAATTAATAAGAAGTAATAAAGAAAGAGAGGTCTTCACATATAAATATATTATCTTGGACATCTTTTATGATTGTGAGCACTCATTAAAGTATGATATGCTAAAGAGTTGATGTTGGACAAGGAAGACAACATAATGGGTTATGTTTTCTTACATTTGAGATAAATTATATTGTCATGGATCATCCAACATGTTGATCTTGCCTTTCCCTCTCTTGCTAGCCAATCCTTTGCACCAAGTAGAAATACTACTTGTGCTTCCAAATATCCATAAACCCAGTTTTGCCATGAGAGTCCACCATATCTACCTATGGATTGAGTAAGATCCATCAAGTAAGTTGTCATCGGTGCAAGCAATAAAATTTGCTCTCTAAATATGTATGACTTTTTAGTGTGGAGAAAATAAGCTTTATACGATCTTGTGATATGGAAGAAATAAAAGCGACGGACTGCATAATAAAGGTCCATATCACAAGTGGCAATATAAAGTGATGTTCTTTCGCATTAAGATTTTGTGCATCCAACCATAAAAGCGCATGACAACCTCTGCTTCCCTCTGCGTAGGGCCTATCTTTTATTCTTGTCTTATACTCCATGCAAAGAGTCATGGTGAGCTTCACCTTTCTTTTTTACATTTTATCCTTTGGCAAGCACAATGTGTTGGAAACATCCTGATATATTATTGTTGACATTACCCTTGAGGTAAAATGTTGGGAGGCAAAACTATAAGCCCCTATCTTTCTCTATGTCCGATTTAAAACTCCATATCCATAAATATTGCGTGAGTGTTAGCAATTATGAAAGACTAAATGATAGTTGAATATGTGGACTTGTTGAAAAGCTCTTATATTGACTCTTTCCTATGTTATGATAAATTGCAATTGCCTCAATGACCGAGATTAGAGTTTGTTAGTTATCAATGAAGTTTATGATTCATACTTGAAATTGTGATTGAAATGTTACGTTAGCATAAGAGATCATATGACAAAATATATATATGTTGTTTTTCTAAGAATGATCATGATGCCCTCATGTCCGTATTTTATTTTTATCGACACCTCTATCTCTAAACATGTGGACATATTTTTCGATTTCGGCTTTCGCTTGAGGACAAGCAAGGTCTAAGCTTGGGGGAGTTGATACGTCCATCTTGCATCATGGGCTGTTATTACACATTATGTCACAATACTTATGCGTATTCTCTCTTATTTTACAAGGTTTACATGAAGAGGGAGAATGCCGGCAGCTGGGATTCTAGGCTGGAAAAGGAGCAAATATTAGAAACCTGTTCTGCACAGCTCTAGAAGTCTTGAAACTTCACGGAAGTTACTTCCAGAATATAAAAAAAATATTGGGTGAAAGAAGTTCCACAGGGGGGCCACACCGTGGCCATGAGGGTGGGAGGCGCGCCCTACCCCCTGGGCGCGCCCCTGCCTCATGGGACCCCTGGTGGCCCTCCGATGCCCATCTTCTGCTATACCAAATCTTTTGTCGAGGAAAAAATCATAGGAAAGCTTTCGGGACGAAACTCCGCCGCCACGAGGCGGAACCTTGGCGGAAACAATCTAGGGCTCCGGCAGAGCTGTTCTGTCGGGGAAACTTCCCTCTGGGAGGGGGAAATCATCACCATCGTCATCACCAATGATCCTCTCATCGGGAGGGGGTCAATCTCCATCAACATCTTCACCAGCACCATCTCATCTCAAACCCTAGTTCATCTCTTGTATCCAATCTTTGTATCCAAACCTCAGATTGGTACCTATGGGTTGCTAGTAGTGTTGATTACTCCTTGTAGTTGATGCTAGTTGGTTTACTTGGTGGAAGATCATATGTTCAGATCCATTATGCATATTAATACCCCTCTGAATTATGAACATGAATATGCTTTGTAGGTAGTTACGTTTGTTCCTGCGGACAAGGGAGAAGTCTTGCTATTAGTAGTCATGTGAATTTGGTATTCATTCGATATTTTGATGAGATGTATGTTGTCATCCCTCTAGTGGTGTCATGTGAACATCGACTACATGACACTTCACCATTGTTTGGGCCTAGAGGGAGGCATTGGGAAGTAATAATTAGATGATGGGTTGCTAGAGTGACAGAAGCTTAAACCCTAGTTTATGCGTTGCTTCGTAAGGGGCTGATTTGGATCCATATGTTTCATGCTATGGTTAGGTTTACCTTAATACTTCTGTTGTAGTTGCGGACGCTTGCAACGGGGGTTAATCATAAGTGGGATGCTTGTCCAAGTAAGGATGGTACCCAAGCAACGGTCCACCCACATATCAAATTATCAAAGTACCGAACGCGAATCATATGAACGTGATGTGCTTGGGTAACCGGCACTAAAATGTGGGCACTAAAGGTCCCCCCATTTAGTACCGGTTCAGCACGAACCGGTGCTAAAGGGCAACCACGTGGCACGAGCCAGCTCCGGGGGTACGGAGCCCTTTAGTACCGGTTGGTGACACCAACCGGTATTAAAAGGTTGGGGGTTTTGGGTTTATGATTTCTTTTTCATTTAACTTTGTGTTTTCCATTTAATTCTTTTTCGTTTGCTGGTATTTTATGATACTACATATTGTACACGTTATGCATATATATAAATAGAATTTCTAGTAGAACCGATATATATATATATATATATCATCGAATGTCTCACAACCATCATTAATTAATTCACACATATATACACACGTGTATATATATATATACAATTAGCTAGCTATATACAATTTCTCCTAATTGGTGCCTTCGGAGCCAGTGGATTAGCCTAATTGGTGATAACAATTGGAAGTGGTTCATGGGGGTGGTAGCGGGTAAAAGTATTCTCCTTTGGGATATGAAAGTGCGTTATATCGACTAGAGGGGGGGTGAATAGGCGATTTTTATGGAAGTCTTCAAAACATGAGAGTTATGAAGACAAACTGCGAAGAGTATGCCTATTACTATGCAGCGGAAGTTAGATTACACTAGGCCAGCCATGGTCATGTATTCAATAGAGTGAAAGCACAATGACAAACAGCTTCAGTGTAATAAGGATCAGGTAGGAAGAAGTTATGAAGCCAAACAGATCATACTTTCACGTTGTGAAGACAAAAAGATAAAGCAAGCATGCAATGGCTTCACAATGAGTAACAGTAAGAGAAGGAAGTGAATATAAAACCAGTGACTCGTTGAAGACAATGATATGTTGGACCAGTTCCAGTTGCTGTGACAACTGTACGTCTGGTTGGAGCGGCTAGGTATTTAAACCTTAGGACACACAGTCCCGGACACCCAGTCCTGAACACACAGTTCAGGACACCAAGTCCTCACCGTATTCTCCTTGAGCTAAGGTCACTTAGTCCTCGCCCAATCACTCTGGTAAGTCTTCAAGGTAGACTCCCAAACCTTCACAGACTTCGTTCACTGGCAATCCACAATGTCTCTTGGATGCTCTGAACGCGACGCCTAACCGTCTGGAGGATTCACAGTCCTCAAGTGTAATAAGTCTTCAGATCACACAGACACGAAGACTTAAGTGATGCCCAATTTACTCTAGCTCTGGGTGGTTAGGGCTTTTCTCCTCACTAGAAATTTTTCTCTCAAAGGCATCGAGGTGGGTTGCTCTCAAACGACAAAAGCCGTGCACTGAAATCTGAGCAGCCAACCGTTTATGGTTGTGGGGGTGGGCTATTTATAGCCACTTGGCAACCCGACCTGATTTGTTCGAAATGACCTTGGGTCACTAAGGAACTGACACGTGTCTCAACAGTCACATTTCGAACTCTCATGGCAACTTTACTTGGGCTACAAGCAAAGCTGATTTGTCCGGCTCTGGACAAGATTCGCTCTCATTGTCTTCACTCGAAGACATAGGTTTTTGATTTAGGCATCACTTCAGTCATTCTGACTGGTTCTCCTAGACCCCACTTAACAGTACGGTGGTTCCTATGACTCAACACAAAATAAAAGGAACTACGAAAGATCTAAGTCTTCGAGCTCCATAGGCTTCATAATGTGTCTTCTTTTGTCATAGTCTTCAATGTGAATATCTTCATGTACCACCTTTGTCTTCAATGTCTTCATACATTTTTAGGGGTCATCTGTGGTAGTAAAACCGAATCAGTGAGGGACTTCTACCTGTGTTTTCCTGCAATTCTCACAAACACATTAGTCCCTCAACTAGGTTTGTCGTCAATACTCCAAAACCAACTAGGGGTGGCACTAGATGCACTTACAATCTCCCCCTTTTTGGTGATTGATGACAAACTAGTTGAAGTTTTCAACAGGGAATATAAAGTGTGAAGTTTGTAAAGGATAGGGAATTGTCTTCATAAGTTGCAAGGGCTCCCCCTGAAGATGTGCATATAAGTTAATTTGCTTTTGGAATGCAAATGCACATGGCAGGTTGTACTTGTGGAGATCCACTTCAGCTTATGATGACAATCCACTATGCATGTGAAAGTATATGAAGATAACGACATGCATAATGGAAAATGGACGTCTGCAGAATGAGATAAGTGCGGAATTTATCGTCGCACATGCGGAATTTATCTTCGCAAACAGAGTGGCAAACAAGTAGCAGACGACCATCGAGTTTTAGTGTTTACAACTCAAAGAACCAAATGAAGCAAAATCAAGAGTTGTAAACACGAAGCAAAATATAACAAAACATAAGGCACCCGCCCATATTGACCCGCTTGAAGACTATAAACATCATATGCTTCTCCCCCTTTTGTCAGTAATGACCAAAAAGGTTTGAAGACATAGAGTTTTCTACGCGTTCCCAGGCGCAGCAGGGTCGGTGGAGTTGTTTTGTGGTGCAGAGCTTGGATGTGCTAAAGCAGGTGGTGGTGATGTAGCATCGTCGTCTTCATCAATGATCCTTGCAGTAACTATGGCAGCAGATGAAGAAAACTCAGATTCTTCAAGTGATGGTGTGTTGCGCATCACAGCCCTTCTAGGAGGTGTGGTGTCAAACTTGAAACGATCTGTGAAGCCATCCTCTTCAAGTTCAGCTTCAGTACATATCATTGAGAGCCCTTTCCATGTACGACGGCAGGTTTCGTGTGTAACGAAGGCATTCTTGGTGGCAAGGTTTCGAAGACGATTGACATCCACCAAGAGGATCTTCATCTGACGTTTTAGCCAGTCGTGATGCCTATCCTGCTTTTGGTGAAGGGCCACAAGAAGCTCTCGGTCAGTGAGGACACAAGCACGCTTCTTGGGTCTTGGAGCATTTGTGCTGTCTGTGGCTTCAGTAGATGCTGGTGCACGTGTAGTGCCAGCCAACGGATATACCCTGGATATGGCTTCAACACCTTCAACATTCTGCGTGAAGCTCTGGTGTTCTGCATTCTGAAGACTTATGGGTTGCTTGTCAGGCTCAGGATATATTGCTTCAGCAGAGGTATCCACATCTGGCAAGAAGATTCGATGATTTCGGGCAGAGGGCTGATACGAGATCGCAGAGCGCAGTTTGATCAACCTCATCACCCAAGGAGCATAGAACTTCAAACCAAATAGTTCTGAGCCTGACGCTGCAAGTTGGCGTATGAAGAGATCCTGTGCGTTGAAGCATTTGCCATGCAGGATATAGAATATGAGAGTCTTCATTGCACCCTCAATCTTGGCATGTGGTGAGTGTCCCTTAATGGGCCAGAGAGTCCGCCGGATGATGTGATATATGGTCCTGGGCAGATACTCAAAGTCTTCAACGAAGAACTCAGTTGGATAGGGTGCATCCTGAGGCAATGGCTTCATCATTGAGAGCATCTGACTCATATTTGGTTCAGGCCTCTGGAATATGCTCTCAATAGCTTCAGAATGTAGTTCACAGCCTTCCTCAAAGAATTCGCCAGGAGTGGGCAGGCCGGTGAGCTCAATGATATCAAATGCATTGGCTTCATGATGGACATTACCGGTCATCCACTCCAGGACCCAAGTCTTCGGATCTCTGTTGTATCCTTTTATATGGAGAGTGGCATAGAACTAAAGCAGAAGCTCTTCATTCCAGTGCTCTTCATCAGTCACAAACGGCAGCAGACCCACTTGCTTGAAGCAATCCAAGGCTTCCTCAAGGCAGGGCAGACCAGCAATGGCTTCAACCTCAAGGCGCTTGTGCGGGAAGATGCGACCTTGGTTGTATAAGATGCATGAATAATAGCTACGCTGAGAATAGCTCCAGAACCTGTCTGATACAATCCTTTCCCTTGAATAGGGGTTCTTGGAGCTATTGAAAAATGTATTGTCTGCCTTGAAGTTGTTAATATCAAAGGAGCCAGGTGCTGATGCAGGACCTGGGAACCTTGGAAGCCTTGGGACTGGCTTCTGGACATGAGGCATGTGCTCAATATGATAATCAAACTGTGGACCTGCAGCAGACTCAGGAACAGAAGAGTCTGGCTCAGTAGCTTCGCTGTCCGCTGAAGCATTTGGTGGGGCAGGCTCCACATTGGCTTCAGTGTTTGTGGTGGCAACCGCAACATTTTCTTCCTCCGCTTGTGTAGTTGGAGGGACAACCTTAGGCACGTTCACCCGGAGAACTGCATCTTGATGGAGCGGGGGAGTGGGTTCTGGTGGTGCTTCTTCATTGTCTTTGGCTGATACAGCCGGAATTTCTGCAGTATGGACTTGAGGCCTTGGACCTTTGCGAAGCCTACGGAATGCAGACGACGCTTGTGGGGTTGGAGTGGGCTGGGCCTCAAAGTCTTCTTCCTCCTGAGGGCGATCCGCCCATCACTCATATTGTGCCATTGGCGTCAGAGGACGACCAATACTGATGAGTTCGCTTGTTTCAAGCGGAGGAAGGGCTGCATCATCTTGTACATTGTCTTGGTGACCAATGTCTTCAGCAACTGTGGGGTCGGCTGCTGGAATATCTTCAGCTTCAGGAGCCTCTGTGGGAGCAGGCTCATGAACTATCAGTCGTCTTTCTGCATTGGGGTGAATGACAGAGAGGGGTTCAACCATCAAGGGCTCTGTGGGAGCAGCCCGAGATTTCTTGGTCTTGCGCTTCTTTTTGCTGGGGGCAGTAGGAGAGGCTTCAGAGCTCTTCCTTTTTCTGGCTTCAGCCTCTGCAGTTCTTGTCTTCTTTAGCTCTGAAGCTGTTGACCGGCTTTTTGGCTTCGAGCCAGTCATTGCAGTGGGGAAGACAATTTGAACCGCTTCTTGCCTAGGTGCCTCTGGTTCATTCACAGCAGGCTTCTTCTTCTTCGCGGCCATCTTGGGGTCGATGCCAGGACGACCAATTGCCTTGCGCTTTTCAGCCTCGTTGTAGGCTTGAACACATCTTTCTGCCAAAGACTTTATCCGCTCACGTGAGCCCTGAGCTTCTGCACGCTTCTTTAGAAAATTTTCTTTGAGCTCATGCAGCATAGTTTTGAAGCTCCTCACTTCCTGCACGCTGAGGCTGGCCATGTGCTTCTTGAACTAATCCTTTTCGTGATCAATTTTCTGCTTCAGCTCAACAATGCGCTGAGCAATGGCCAGTTCTGAAGCAATTGCGCCTTGGAAGGCGACACTGAGGCCAACTGGCAGCTGCAGATCATTGAAGCTTATGTCTGGTGAGTCAAACCATTCATCGATGAAGCTGTGGATGATGGCGGCATCAAAGAGAGGTAGATTGTTGAAGATTTCAGCTTCTTCCTTGCTTTTGATAAGCTGCTCTAGAGCGTCATCTCCCAAATCTTCATCGCTTGATAGATCAATGGATTCGCTGCGCAGAATGGCAGCAGCAATGAGCTCTTTGCCTGTTTGTTGCTGGGGCTCCTTTTCCTTCTGGGGCTTGGAGACGCGATATACGTCTACAGACTGCACACTGACTTTACGAGGTGCAGTTTTCAATGGCTTCGCCCTTGAGATTTTTGAGGCAGGGGCCGGCTTTGAAGATTTTGGTTTCTTTGTCTGCTTTGGCTTCAGCACAGCAGGAGCTTCATCAGACTCAGAGTCAGCTGGAGGGTCATTTACGGCAGTCCCTTGGACTAAGATGTGGGTGATCAGGCCCTCAAGATTGGCAAACGGACCGATGACATTGGGTTCCGCGTCGCGTGTGCCATCTGCCCTTGGTGCGGAGGGACCAGGGTTGAAGTCTAACCCAAATTTCTTCTTGTTTAGCTTCGCTAACTATTGGCCAAACTGAAAGTTGCGCTTGAAGAGATTGTCGTCACGACACCAGAGAAGTGACGACGGATGTGCATCATCAGGCTGTGGTCCTCGGACCATGCATGGGTAGAAGCCTTGAGCAATGGCTTCATCTCTGGTCCTGGGTACAAGGTTCTTGTATAGGATATCCCCCCATGGCCTCTTGATAGCACTCTTTTCAGCATACTCCTGGGTGACGAAGCGGTATTTGAACCACTGTTCTGCCCAATCGCGTCGAATCCATTGGATTCGGGTCTTGCGCTGCCCATAGCTCTCTTCTGGATCTGTTTTGTACATTTCTACCAAGTCTTCAGGCAGATCTTTGGAAGTTCCCTCACGTCTCTGTCTGCCCCCCTTCCTTGCTGTTGTTTCTGAAGCCATAAACTTTAACTTGAAAGGCTTCAAAACTTTCAAAGGCTTCAAAGGCTTTCTTTTTCTGGACCAACAGGAACTGGCTTCAGGAGAGTTTATGTGATGCTGTAGGAATTCTGCAAATGAATGCAGACTATGAGAACCGAAGGATTCTCCCACGGACATGTACCTGTGACAGCATTAAGGTGCGAGGGAAGGGGAAGAGGTCATATGCATTCTCAGAAGGTTTTGAAGATTAATCAGTTTAGAAGACATTGACCTCATCGTGCGAAGACATTCACTCATAGATAAGAAGTTGGTTCCAGATTTGTACGAACCCACAGATCAGTACAAGTGAGGAATCTAACTACTTTATGAAGCACAAGTGAATATACTAGGCATGTCACGAGATGCAGCGAGAGATCTAACTAGTGTGAAGAGAAACTTCTTATGGAAGAAAGTGACAGAACCATGAGATCAAAGGGGCTGTAAAAAGAAGTTTTATTTACCACACTGGAACTGCTAGACGGAAGGGAGTTGATGCCGAGCAGTTCAGTCCTCCGTGCCCTAACTTGGCGACGGAAAACACCTACGGCGACGGCGGAGAGGATGATGTCCGCGGTCGGCGTGAGGACGGCGTTGGAGAGGTTGCGGCAGCGAAGCGCTTCGTCTCCGGCGTCGTCGAGTGCTAGCGGTGGTGCTAGGGTTCGTGCGAGGGTGGAAGAAGGAGATAATGACTGCGGTAAGTGTGAATTTATAGGCTCAGGGGCGGCACTGTGCTATTACACAGGTGCCCCTGGCGGTTCGCATTTAAGGAATGCGTGGCCAGTTAGCGGAAGTTTGGGGTTTGTTCCACGTCCCACGCATGCCTAAATTGTCGGGCGGTCGTTCCTGCTTCTCCGGATTTTATGTGGAGGAATGAGCATTAAAAATGGACTTTATGGTTGTCTCTATATCTTCAGCTGACAAGGACACAGTGAAGACATTCGACAGTTTCAATAGAATGCATATGACTTGGAGAGATAGAATTTGAGATAGAAAGCATAGAGAGATTAGGGTCCGATCACATTCACTTAGTTCAAAAGATTCAACCAAGAAGACATAGCTATAAGTGAATGCTGTAGAGGACAGAACACTAGTATGTATATATCTATATAATCAATGTAGTGAAGATAATCATGAAGACATGTTGAGTTCGAAGCCAAACCAAATGTGAAGATATTGCAAGGTAATGCCATGAGTGAAACACTTCAAAATGGAACGTTTGGTGGTGGCGTTACCCACCGTATAGGAAGTATTAGACCCAGACACGGCGCACAATTGTCGTGGCGCTTCGAAGTCAAATTCCACATTAATGTATTCACACTTAGAGTGTATGTCTTCATTAATTGAAGATATACTTTACTTTGTGTGTTGCACATCTAAGTCATCAATATGCATAAGTGTTAGGATGTGTGCCTGATCACAGGACATTTGAGGATTCCAAGATATTTAGCTCACAGCGTAACTTGCAAAACCTCTTCTCATCCAAGGGCTTGGTGAAGCTATCTGCCAATTGCTCTTCAGTGTTGACATGTATGATATCAATGTCTTCCTTCACAACATGATCTTTGAGAAAGTGATGACGAATTTCAATGTGCTTGTCTTTGAGTGCTGAACTGGGTTGTTGGCAATCTTGATGGCGCTTTCGTTGTCGCAGTAAAGTGGCACTTGCTTCAGATGAATGCCATAGTCCTTGAGTGTTTCCTTCATCCACAGAAGCTGAGCACAGCAAGATCCAGCAGCAATGTATTCAGATTCAGCAGTGGAGAGAGATACACAGTTCTGCTTCTTTGAAGACCAACATACAAGTGATCGTCCCAAAAAGTGACATGTGCCTGATGTAGACTTGCGATCAACCTTGTCACCAGCATAATCAGCATCTGAAAATCCAACCAAATCAAACTCTGAGCCCTTTGGATACCATAATCCTAGAGTTGGGGTGTGAGCCAAATATCGAAGAATTCGCTTCACAGCTAAGTGATGCGACTCCTTTGGTGCCGCTTGAAATCGAGCACACATGCAAACACTAAGCATGATATCTGGCCTAGATGCACATAAATAAAGCAAAGACCCAATCATGGAGCGGTATAACTTTTGATCGAACTCTTTACCATTGTCGTCAGGACCTAGATGATGTTTGGCTGGCATTGGTGTTGTGAAACCTTTGTAGTCTTGCATACCGAACTTCTTCAGGCAATCTTTGAGATACTTCTCTTGAGATATGAAGATGCCATTGCTCTGTTGTCGTATTTGAAGACCAAGGAAGAACTTCAGCTCCCCCATCATGGACATCTGATATTGCTCTTGCATCATATATCCAAACTCTTCACTGTACTTCTGATTGGTGCAGCCGAAGATAATGTCATCCACATATATTTGGCACACAAACAGTTCACCATCATATGTCTTCGTGAAAAGAGTGGGATCCAAGGAACCAGGTATGAATCCTTTGCTCTTCAGGAAGTACTTGAGTGTGTCATACCAGGCCCTAGGGGCTTGTTTGAGGCCATATAGTGCCTTGTTGAACTTCTTCAATCTTGCCATTGAGAAAGGAACTTTTCACATCCATTTGATATAGAAGTATGTTATGATGATTTGCATAGGCCAGCAGTATGCGTATGGCTTCAAGCCTAGCTACAGGAGCAAATGTTTCATCGAAGTCAATGCCCTCCACTTGAGTATATCCTTGAGCAACGAGACGAGCTTTGTTTCTGACAACTTGACCATGCTCATCTTGTTTGTTGTGGTATATCCATTTAGTGCCTATAATGTTGTGCTTCGATGGATCAGGACTCTTAACCAGTTCCCATACATTATTCAGCTCAAACTGTTGAAGCTCTTCTTGCATAGCTTGAATCCATTCAGGCTCCATGAAGGCTTCTTCAACTTTCTTGGGTTCTGATATTGATACGAATGCGAAGTGCCCACAGAAATTTGCTAGCTGAGTTGCCCTTGAACGAGTGCGTGGACCAGGTGCATTGATGCTGTCAATTATTCTGTCAATCTGCACTTCATTGGCAACATGAGGTTGTACAGGGCGAAGATTTTGCTCTTGTTGATCTGTGTTGTTGTTGGGAGGAATGTCTTCAGGCTGAGCAATGTCTTCATGTTGATCAGGTGCTGAGATGATAAGTTCTTCTTCAGGATGAGCTTCAGAAGGTATAATCTCTCCAGTTCCCATAAGCTTGATTGATTCACTAGCCGGAACTCCATCTAGAACATTTGGCAGTTGCTCTCTTTGTGAACCATTTGTCTCATCAAATCGCACATCCACTATTTCAACCACTTTGTAATGGAAGAGATTGAAGACTCTGTAGGAGTGTGAATCCTTTCCATATCCAAGCATAAAGCCCTCATGTGCTTTTGGTGCAAACTTTGAGGTGTGGTGTGGGTCTTTGATCCAGCACCTTGCTCCAAATACTCTAAAGTAACTGACATTTGGCTTCTTGCCAGTTAGGAGTTCATAAGATGTCTTGTTCAAAAGCTTGTGAAGATAAACATGATTTATTGTATGACATGCAGTGTCAATGGCTTCAGTCCAGAATTTTCTTGGAGTCTTCTATTCATCTAGCATTGTTCTGGCCATCTCAATGAGTGTTCTGTTCTTGCGTTCGACGATGCCATTCTGCTGTGGCGTGTACGGAGCTGAGAATTCATGTGTGATGCCCAAGGTATCCAGATATGTATCAAGGCCAGTGTTCTTGAATTCAGTGCCATTGTCACTTCTGATGTGCTTTATCTTGGCACCAAAATTGTTCATAGCTCGATTGGCGAAGCGTCTGAAGACATCCTGCACTTCAGTCTTGTAAAGTATTATGTGCACCCAAGTATATCTAGAGTAATCATCAACAATGACAAAGCCATAGAGGCAAGCAGAACTAGTAAAAGTGGAGTAGTGAGTGGGACCGAAAAGATCCATGTGGAGCAGTTCGAAGGGTTGTGTAGTAGTCATGATTGTCTTCGAAGGATTTTTTGCCCTTGTCATCTTCCCTGCTTCACAGGCACCGCATAAGTGATCTTTCTTGAACTTGACGCCCTCGATGCCTATGACATGCTACTTCTTCGCAAGGGTGTGGAGGTTCCTCATGCCAGCATGCCCAAGCCTCCGATGCCAAAGCCAGCATTCTGAAGCTTTTGCAAGAAGACATACTGCAAGTTGTGGCCCTGCTGAGAAATCTACCACGTACAAATCACCCTTTCGGTACCCTTCAAACACTACAGACTTGTCAGAAGCCATTAGTACTAGGCAACGATATTTTCCAAACATTACAATCATGTTCAAATCGCAAAGCATTGAGACAGACATTAAGTTGAAGCCAAGGGATTCAACAAGCATGACTTTATCCATGTGTTGATCCTTTGAGATTGCAACTCTACCTAGACCCAATACCTTACTTTTACCAGTGTCAGCAAATGTGATGTGGCTCTTGTCGGATGGACGTAAGGTTGAGTCCATAAGAAGGCTTCTTATGCCAGTCATGTGATTTGTACACCCACTGTCAATAATCCATTCTGAAGACTTTGAAGTCGCTGGTGTCGTACCCTACAGTGCAGTTAGGGGGATAGGCTTCACGAAGAGAATTGTGAAGCAAAAACATTCGACGAACCGGTGGGTTATGAAAACTTAGATCCAGATTAGGACTAATAGGGAGAGTAGCATGCGATTCAGGAACGAAGTACATAATGATGCCATTCGGGCATTTTATCTTGCGCCCTACAAGATTTTTAAGGTCCCCAGCAATAGCATCAGAAGATTTTGTTTTTCTGCTGGAGGCCTTTCCCTGCAAAAGAGAGTTAAGCTTTCTTAACCACCCACATCTTCAAGGGTGGCTTAGAAGCAATAAGTCTAAGTGCAGCATCTGAGAATTTTGGCTTTGAAGCCTTAGCAAACAGTCTAGCAGGTGGACAATAATACTCATAGGAATAAGCAGAATAATTTTTGGTCATATGAACATGACGATTCGAAGAACCGCTCTCATATTCATATGCCTGAGTATGGTTTCCCTGCAAAACATTTGCGTTAGTGTGACTCCGGTGAGTCCTCTGTTTGTATGAAGCCTTTGGACCATATGAAGCCTTTGGTCTGATGTTTGTCTTCTTCAAGTGAGGTGTCATGAAGACATTCATAGGAAGATTTTCCAGACACTTTTTCGGAACCCAGATCTTCTTCATAGGTGGTCCATTCCTGCAGTTAGTACCAATGTACCTGGCAAACACTTCACCATTCTGATTCTTAAACAGTTTATAGTTCGCATCAAAGGATTCATCAATGATAATGGGGTTAGCACAAGTGAAGCCAGATAAATTGGATGGATCTGCTAAAAGTTCCTTTGCAGCAACCCATGTGGTTTTGGGGTACTGCTCAGGTTTCCAGTAAGAGCCATCTACATTTATTTTCCTCACGAACCCAACACCCTCTTTCCTAGGGTTTCGGTTCAGAATCTGCTTCTTGAGGACATCACATAATGTCTGATGTCCTTTAAGACTTTTGTACATCCCTGTTTCAAGCAATGTCTTCAACCTAGCATTCTCATCAGCAATAGCAGTGGTATCCTCAGCAGAGGGTTTAGTTACCACATCAACAGTTGAAGATATTGGAACAGCAGTAGAAGTGGAACATTCAGCAACAGAAGTAGCATTATGACGCTCAATGCATTTAAGACATGGTGGTTCAAATCCTTCCTGAGCGGGACTAATCTGTTCGGCGCGAAGTGACTAGTTTTCCTTTTGAAGATCTTCATGAGCCGCTCTCAATTTCTCAAGTTCTTGCTTCCTTTGAAGATAATCATAGGAAAGCTTTTCATGAGTTGTTGAGAGAGTATCAAGATGATCTTCAAGTTCCTGATACTTAATGTGAAGGTTTTTTATGTCTTCAATTAAGGATTCAGATCGAGTCATTTCAGCACCCAACAGATCATCGCTTCTGTCTAACAGTTTTTGAATATGTTCCATAGCTTTCTGTTGTTCAGTTGCAATTTTAGCAAGTGTTTTGTAGCTGGGTTTTGAATCATAGTCAGAGTCATCGTCACTAGATGTGTGATAGCGAGTAGTGCGTGTGTTTACCTTGGCACCGCGTGCCATGAAGCAGTAGGTAGGAGTGGAGTCGTTCTTGTCATTTGCGTCAGTGTCGGTGATGCAGTCATTGTCTTCAGTGTTGAAGATGGACTTGGCGACGTATGCTGTAGCCAGACTCGCAATGCCAGAATCAGACTCCTCCTCAGACTCCACCTCTGCCTCCTCAGATGCGGACTCCTCCTCTGAATCCATCTCCTTGCCAACAAACGCACGTGCCTTGCCAGATGAGCTCTTCTTGTGTGATGAAGACTTTGAAGAAGACTTGGAAGAAGACTTTGAGAATTTCTTCTTTTTCTTGTCGTCAGAATCATATTCCTTTCTCTTCTTCTTCCTTCTGTTCTCATTGTCCCACTGTGGACACTCAGAGATGAAGTGTCCAGTTTTCTTACACTTGTGACATGTTTTCTTCTTGTAGTCATGAGCAGAAGCTTCATCATTCCTTGAGCTTGATCGTGAAGATTTTCTGAAGCCTTTCTTCTTGGTGAATTTTTGGAACTTCTTCACTAGCATTGCAAGTTCTCTTCCAATGTCTTCAGGATCATCAGAACTACAGTCAGATTCTTCTTCGGATGAGGAAACAACTTTTGCCTTCAAGGCACGAGTTCGCCCATAGTTTGGACCGTAGATATCTCTTTTCTCAGAAAGCTGAAACTCATGTGTGTTGAGCCTCTCAAGTATGTCAGACGGATCGAGTGTCTTGAAATTAGGACGTTCTTGAATCATCAGGGCCAGGATGTCAAACGAACTATCAAGTGATCTCAGCAGCGTCTTGACGATTTCATGTTTGGTGATCTCAGTGGCGCCGAGGGCTTGAAGCTCATTTGTGATGTCAGCGAGCCGGTCAAATGTGTGCTGGACATTTTCATTGTCATTTCGCTTGAAGCGGTTGAAGAGGTTGCGAAGAACACTGATTCTTTTATCTCTCTGGGTTGAGACGCCTTCATTGACCTTGGAGAGCCAGTCCCAGACCAGCTTGGATGTCTTCAAAGCACTCACACGGCCATACTGTCCTTTTGTCAGATGACCACAGATGATATTTTTGGCAGTAGAGTCCAGTTGAATGAACTTCTTGACATCAGCAACAGTGACACCTTCTCCAGCCTTGGGAACGCCGTTCTCGACGACATACCATAGGTCGACGTCAATGGCTTCAAGATGCATTCACATCTTATTCTTCCAGTAGGGATATTCAGTTCCATCGAAGACGGGGCACGCAGCGGAGACTTTGATTATCCCTGCAGTCGACATAGCTAAAACTCCAGGTGGTTAAACTGAATCACACAGAACAAGGGAGCACCTTGCTCTGATACCAATTGAAAGTGCGTTATATCGAATAGAGGGGGGGTGAATAGGCGATTTTTATGAAAGTCTTCAAAACATGAGAGTTATGAAGACAAACTGCGAAGAGTATGCCTATTACTATGCAGCGGAAGTTAGATTACACTAGGCCAGCCATGGTCATGTATTCAATAGAGTGAAAGCACAATGACAAACAGCTTCAGTGTAATAAGGATCAGGTAGGAAGAAGTTATGAAGCCGAATAGATCATACTTTCACGTTGTGAAGACAAAAAGATAAAGCAAGCATGCAATGGCTTCACAATGAGTAACAGTAAGAGAAGGAAGTGAAGATAAAACCAGTGACTCGTTGAAGACAATGATATGTTGGACCAGTTCCAGTTGCTGTGACAACTGTACGTCTGGTTGGAGCGGCTAGGTATTTAAACCTTAGGACACACAGTCCCGGACACCCAGTCCTGAACACACAGTTCAGGACACCAAGTACTCACCGTATTCTCCTTGAGCTAAGGTCACTTAGTCCTCGCCCAATCACTCTGGTAAGTCTTCAAGGTAGACTCCCAAACCTTCACAGACTTCGTTCACTGGCAATCCACAATGTCTCTTGGATGCTCTGAACGTGACGCTTAACCGTCTGGAGGATTCACAGTCCTCAAGTGTAATAAGTATTCAGATCACACAGACACGAAGACTTAAGTGATGCCCAATTTACTCTGGCTCTGGGTGGTTAGGGCTTTTTGAAAGTGCGTTATATCGACTAGAGGGGGGTGAATAGGCGATTTTTATGAAAGTCTTCAAAACATGGGAGTTATGAAGACAAACAGTGAAGATTATGCCAATTACTATGCAGCGGAAGTTAGATTACACTAGGCCAGCCATGGTCATGTATTCAATAGAGTGAAAGCACAGTGACAAACAGCTTCAGTGTAATAAGGATCAAGTAGGAAGAAGTTATGAAGCCAAACAGATCATGCATTCACATTGTGAAGACAAATGATAAAGCTAGCATGCAATGACTTCACAATGAGTAACAGCAAGAGAAGTAAGTGAAGGTGAAACCAGTGACTCGTTGAAGACAATGATATGTTGGACCAGTTCCAGTTGCTGTGACAACTGTACGTCTGGTTGGAGCGGCTAGGTATTTAAACCTTAGGACACACAGTCCCGGACACCCAGTCCTGAACACACAGTTCAGGACACCGAGTCCTCACCGTATTCTCCTTGAGCTAAGGTCACTTAGTCCTCGCCCAATCACTCTGGTAAGTCTTCAAGGTAGACTCCCAAACCTTCACAGACTTCGTTCACTGGCAATCCACAATGTCTCTTGGATGCTCTGAACGCGACGCCTAACCGTCTGGGGGATTCACAGTCCTCAAGTGTAATAAGTCTTCAGATCACACGGACAAGAAGACTTAAGTGATGCCCCATTTACTCTGGCCCTGGGTGGTTAGGGCTTTTCTCCTCACTAGGAATTTTCTCTCAAAGGCTTCGAGGTGGGTTGCTCTCAAACGACAAAAGACGTGCACTGAAGTCTGAGCAGCCAACCGTTTATGGTTGTGGGGGTGGACTATTTATAGCCACTTGGCAACCCGACCTGATTTGTCCGAAATGACCCTGGGTCACTAAGGAACTGACGCGTGTCTCAACGGTCAGATTTCGAACTCTCATGGCAACTTTACTTGGGCTACAAGCAAAGCTGACTTGTCCGGCTCTGGACAAGATTCGCTCTCATTGTCTTCACTCGAAGACATAGGTTTTTGATTTAGGCATCACTACAGTCATTCTGACTGGTTCTCCTGGACCCCACTTAACAGTACGGTGGTTCCTATGACTCAACACAAAATAGAAAGAACTACGAAAGATCTAAGTCTTCGAGCTCCATAGGCTTCATAACGTGTCTTCTTTTTTCATAGTCTTCAATGTGAATATCTTCATATACCACCTTTGTCTTCAATGTCTTCATACATTTTTAGGGGTCATCTCTGGTAGTAAAACCGAATCAATTAGGGATTTCTACCTGTGTTTTCCTGCAATTCTCACAAACACATTAGTCCCTCAACTAGGTTTGTCGTCAATACTCCAAAACCAACTAGGGGTGGCATTAGATGCACTTACACTTTTCTCCTCACTAGAAATTTTTCTCTCAAAGGCTTCGAGGTGGGTTGCTCTCAAACGACAAAAGCCGTGCACTGAAATCTGAGCAGCCAACCGTTTATGGTTGTGGGGGTGGGCTATTTATAGCCACTTGGCAACCCGACCTGATTTGTCCGAAATGACCTTGGGTCACTAAGGAACTGACACGTGTCTCAACGGTCACATTTCAAACTCTCATGGCAACTTTACTTGGGCTACAAGCAAAGCTGACTTGTCCGGATCTGGACAAGATTCGCTCTCATTCTCTTCACTCGAAGACATAGGTTTTTGATTTAGGCATCACTTCAGTCATTCTGACTGGTTCTCCTGGACCCCACTTAACAGTACGATGGTTCCTATGACTCAACACAAAATAAAAAGAACTATGAAAGATCTAAGTCTTCGAGCTCCATAGGCTTCATAACGTGTCTTCTTTTGTCATAGTCTTCAATGTGAATATCTTCATATACCACCTTTGTCTTCAATGTCTTCATACATTTTCGGGGTCATCTCTGGTAGTAAAACCGAATCAATGAGGGACTTCTACCTGTGTTTTCCTGCAATTCTCAAAAACACATTAGTCCCTCAACTAGGTTTGTCGTCAATACTCCAAAACCAACTAGGGGTGGCACTAGATGCACTTACAGGATCTATGACCTGGTCGAGCAAAAATCCCGCTATTTCCTCTTGAATTGCTTCTATGCGGTCCTCTAGTAGGAGCTTCTCCTGCACCTCTTTGAACTGTTAAGAAGGAGATCAATATGCATGTGTATTAGTTGTGTGACTAGATATTGATAATGGTGTAAAAATTTTGAATAGTGTTCTGACAGACGTACCCACTCCTGTCTTTGAGATCTGCTCCTTTCGGACGCCATGATGCGAATGTTCTCGCAAACGTAGTCTGCACATAGATTATTCCCCGGCGCCTGCTTCAGGGCCTTTACGAGAATGGAATTTGATCAGATAATAATTAATCAAGCATGATAATTAAAGAGATGGCAGCTAGCTAGTACTACTTAATTACTTACCATGGGTCGATACCATTTCAGATTTCGTTTCCATTGGCCTGGAGTGACGCTAATGAACTTTGCCCAAGCCCTGCCCGCCGACAAAGAAAATGAATAAATGGGTTATTAAATAGTTGTTATCAGGAAATGACGAACTAATTAAATAGGGCCGAGATATAGTTAATAATGATTGAAATTACCTGTTGACTATCCCCTTCACGATGGTGTAGTCAGTTGGTTTCTTAAGTAGTGAGTCTACTACTTCAACTGTTCCTTCATCAACTTTAATGATTAACAAGATCCAGTGAAATCTGCATGCACACACGTTTGCATGTCTTAATTAAGCGGGCATATGTAAGCAAAACCATGTAGCTAGCTACTAGGCAAAAACAGAATTTGTAGTACAAGACAGTGTGACTCACTCGAAGTTGTAAGGAAGTAGTATATCTTCATTGTATTTGAGGCGCTTGAAGAACTCTAGCATGCTTTCCTCTACACTTTTTTCGTAATATGGATCTAATTTGCATGTGTATTCATTAATGGTATTTGGGTCAATGAACCCAATGCCATAGCGTCCACCTTTTTTCATTTCATAAATCTTCATCCTGCATAATACCACAGAAAAGAATATAGTGAGGATAATTACAGGTAATGATTGATCAAAATGATCACTACAGCTAGCTTGAGACTTAAATTACAGAAAGAAATCACTTATAGACAATAGCAACTGACGATAGATTTGTCGAGTGCATCTTGATTGTATAACTAACATAGTTCTGAATACTCAACGGACACGGCTTTCTCATGGTAGTAATGATCCTTGTTGACATTCACCATGAGGGACTCTCGATTGGAAATCTTGGTAATGTTCATGTACCATTGATGCAATTCAAACATTCTGGTTGGGAGCTTCTTGACCTTGTCTGGCTCGGCCAAAGGTTGGCCCCAGACATATTTTCGTTTTATTTCCTCCTCTCTAGTCGGAGACATGGGCTCGATATCAAGGAGTTGTCCAACAGTGATCTTAAGCATTTCAGCCTGCTCAATATGCTCCTCGGTTATTACCACATTGCCCAGCTCGGGAACGTAAACGGTTTGCCCACAACAATATTGGGTGCGCCTACTCTCATGTGTTGTTGGCACAACAAGCGGGGGGATTGATTGCGCCGCCTATTCTCCCAGCTGGGGAACGGTTTTACCGCATGTTTTGCCAGCTGATTTGCTCGAGCTCGAGCTCGCCTCTTTTTGTAGACGTGCTCGATTTAACTTCCTGATGTGGCGCTGATAATTTGTGTCAACAGGCTTGGGAGCTGGTGCTCTAGCCACACGAATGAAGTGGTCAATCTTTTCCTCAGACACTTACTCCCTTGGCGGCGGTGGCGGTTTTGGTGCAAAATGGGCTTCCACCTCGGTCTTCGATATGGCTGCATTTTCCTCCTCAGACTTGTCATAAGGCCTCTACGGAAGAGGCGCGAGGCTTCTTGGACCATATTGAAATCTCTTGCCTCCGCCTGTACCTCCAGTACTACCTCGAGTTGTACCGCTACGCACCATAGCTGAGGCGGTTCTCTTCCGTGATTGCTGAGGCGGCGAAGACGGCTGATGTGGCTGAGTTGGAGGAGGAGGAGTGGCCTGAAGCTGTGCCGGGCTTGGAGGAGGAGTGCCCTGACGCTTTGCCGGACTTGGAGGAGGACGAGTGGCCTGAAGCTGTGCCGGACTTGGAGGAGGAGTGGCCTGACGCGTTGGTGGACTTGGAGGAGCGGGAGTCTGCTGACTCGGTGGCGGACTTCGACGAGGAGTCAGATGACGCGGTGTTGGTGGCCTTCGAAAGATGATGCAATCCTTTCTCCATAGGATGATACGATGGTTGGCCTCTCCCAGTGTGTGCTCCTCATCACCTCCAGGAATGTCAAGCTCTAGCCCCGAATATTGGTCCACCACCTCATCAACCAAGACACGAGCATAGCCCACTGGAATCGGGTAGCAATGGAAGGTTGCCTCAGGGGGATTTGTAAAAGCAACGGTGTCCGCCACCTTCATGGATATGTTCTTCATTTTGAAGTGTAGCTCGCAATTAGCTATCCAGCAATGCGTCGCCCGGGGCGGAACCCACGCTGCTTCTCAGCAAGGATGAGACGGTGCTATCCAATGCTGGATCATCCGCTAGCTGCTGCAGTTGCTGAGACCCCCTTTGCTGGCTAAGTGAGTCGATCTACTCCTGCTGCCGCTGGAAATTGACTCCCAAGTCCGCGTGCGCTGATTCTAGGCCTTGAAGGCGTTCATAGTCCAGCTTCCTCTGCTCCTCCTCCATCTTCCTCTTCTTCTCCTCCGCAATCTTCTTTCTTGCACGGGTTCTGTAGTCGGTGTTCCAGTCCAAAAACCCCTCATACCACGGAATAGAGCCCTTGCGTCATGTTCTTCCCGGGTGTTCAGGATTTCCCAGGGCACACATAAGATCATCGTTCTCTCTGTTGGGCTGGAACACCCCCGATCGAGCCTATTCTATTGCAACAAGTAGCTTATCTTCGGCTCCGTCCAGACATGCCTTCTTCGAAACTTTGCCTGTCTTCGGGTCCAACTCCCCCCCATGCGCATAGAACCAAGTCCTGCACCTGGGGGATAGCTCAATGTTTCTGCAGTGACACCTGCATCCTCCATCTCTTTCTCAGACTTATCCCACTTAGGCATTCCCACCGCATAGCCACCTGGCCCCAGCTTATGGAACTTATCCTTTTTTGCGGCATTGGCCTTGTTTATTCTTGACCGTTCCTTAGATAATTCCGAATCCTTGAATTTCACGAAATCGTCCCAATGAGCACTTTGCTTCTCTAGTGTTCCCTCAAATATTGGAGTCTTCCTTCCTCCCTTGACGTACTTGTCCCATTCACGATTCTTGTGGTTGTTGAATGCAACCGCCATCTTCCTAAGAGCAGCGCCCTTGACTTTCTCCACATCTGCATCTGTGAAATGATCTGGTAGGGTGAAATGTTCCATGAGCGTTTCCCAAAGCAGAAGTTTCTGTCTGTCGTCGACAAAAGTAACTCCTGGACGTGGCTTTGCTGGCTCTCTCCATTCTTGAAGGGAGATCGGGAGTTGGTCCTTCACAAGAACTCCGCACTGACGAATGAACTTTTCCGCAATCTTCTTAGGCGCTAATGGTTCGCCATTATGTTTGATGGCCTCGATTGTAGCGACCAGACCTCAAACAGTCTGATCTCTGTGCTCCGGTGTCATCCCTGGATCAGTAATGCTGACACCACACAGTACTCGGAGGATTTATAGCAGAGTAGCAATCACACACTTATTACATCGAGTGTCTCAAAAGAGAACTTATTACAATAAATATGGCTTAAGGCCATCTAATAACGATAACAGCGGAAGGCTTGGAAGATAAGTGAGTCCATCAACTCCAACGGCATCACTGAGTATAGAACCATGACCTAAAAACTCCTCAATCGTCGTCTGAAAAGTCTGCAACATTAACGTTGCAGCCCGAAAACGGGTCAGCACATGGAATATGCTGGCAAGGTAACACATAGAGAGTAATGTAATGCAACAGCTACAATATATGCATATTTGGCTGGTGGAAAGCTCTATGGTTACAGTTTTTGCGTAAAGCCAATTTTTTCCTACTTCAAAGGAATAGATTTAATTACTATCATGGTGGTTGTGAAACATTGAGAATGGTTGACAGCATCCTCAATCCCAATTAAGTAACATCATTAAAACCCATCAAAATTAATTTAGAGTAACATGTTGAGATTCACATGAAAATCCAGGTACTAGATACTCAAGATGTCCATAACCGGGGACACGGCTAACCATGATTAGTTTGTTACACTCCGCAGAGGTTTGCGCACTTTTCCCCACAAGACTCGATGGCCTCCGTTTGGTTTCTCGCACTACAAGATGTTTGAGAAACGGATGACCGAGACACAGTCTTTCAGAAGTGCTAGCACCTTACGACGGGTAGACCGGTACACCTACTTTCCCCTACATCTGCTAGTCTACCACTGTAAGAGTTCGCACAACTTAGTCAACTATGCCAGAGCCCATATTGGCTTGTGGCTGCACACGGAAGTTTCTAGTATGAATAATCTCATGATCCCTTTGGGCCTGGGTGGCGGTCCAAAGAAAAACAGGCAAGTCCTGGTAACCCCAGGTGCCTCAATCCACCCAGATGTGTGTTAGGTTACCACCTTAGATAAACCCTTAATTATCAATCTCACATCTGTCATGGATATCACTCACCTAATCCACGTCTACTAGCATAGCATGGCATAATAAGCAAACGTAGAAGTAACTCCCAAAGGTTTGATAAGAAACAGGTAATAGGTACTACCTCATCTACTTCCCATCCCACAGTTTAATTAGATCCTAATCATGCAATGTGTGAGGGTTGATCTAATGCAATAAAACTGGGTTGTAGAAAAAGGTATGATCAAAGTGTTACTTGCCTTGTTGATGATCCGTGAAACCTAGAGATTCGAAGTAACAAGCGGCGCACTCCGGGTATTCTATCGCAGACAAACAACAAGCATACAATAAGTACTCATCTAATGCACAGGTAAAACTCAAATAGAAGATCTAACCAGAAGGTTCAACTTAAGAACTCCGGTTGGCAAAAAGAATCAAATCGAACGAAGCAAAAGAAATCAAACGGCGAAAGAAAACAACTTCGTTCTAGTAATATGGATCTAGGGCAAATTTTACAGTAGCAAAAACTTGTTTAAGTTGATTATTCGGAAAGATGGTTTCGAGATGAAACTCCAGGCGCTTAAATCGCCTGATTCCGATAAATGAGCGAAAAGTTATACTAAAACGAAAATCGGATCAGAAATCGCGATCAGAAAATAACCGTGGAAAATCCGACAAAAAAGAAAAACGATGAACAGAATATTTTTTAAAAAAAACTGCATGGAAAACGAGGCGGCGGCGAACCTGGAAAATCGCGCGGCTCCGGCGGCGGCGGTGGCGACGACGGCGGGACAGGGGCTAGGGTTAGGGTTTAGGTGGCGGCGGCGGCTGGGCTTTCGGGCCCCGGGGCGGCGGCTTTTATAGCCTTAGCCGGCGGAGTCCAGGCCGAATACGTCCCGTAGTCGGTTCGCGTTTTTTTTAAATCCGCTCGGAAGAAAAATAAAAAGAAATACTAAACGGACTCCAAAAATCACGAAATAAATTTTGCTGGGTTCCTAAAATCAAGCCCGATAAAGTGAACATTTATCTGGGCCCAAACTACAACTTTGAGAAACGCCCATTTTTCCTAAATTCAAATAAAAATTCCGAAAAACTTCGAAATAAAACTTATTTGATTTTTTTATTAAATCCTCAATATTTCTATATTTTGGGAAAGTCATTTTATTCCCTCTCTCATATTTTTGTAATAGAAATAATTGATGATAAAATAAATAAAATCAAATGATCCTATTTACATAATTTGAGAAAACTCAAATATGTAAATAGCGAAATCCCCAACTCTCTCCGTGGGTCCTTGAGTTGCTTAGGATTTTCTAGGATCAAAACCAAAAGCAAAATAAAATATGTTATGCATGATGACCTAATGTATAACATTCCAAATTGAAAATTTGGGATGTTACAAACCTACTCCCCTGAAGATGAATCTCGCCCTCGAGATTCGGGTTGGTTAGAAAATAGGTGTGGGTGGTCCTTGAGCAAATCTTCCTCTCGCTCCCAGGTGGCTTCATCCTCCGTGTGGTGGCTCCACTGAACTTTGCAAAACTTGATAACCTTGCTGCGAGTGACTCGACTGGCAAACTCGAGGATCTTGACTGGTTTCTCCTCATAGGTCAGATTGTTATCCAACTGAATTACTTCCAATGGCACTGTGTCTCTCAAAGGTATGTCAGCCATCTCCGCGTGACACTTCTTCAACTGAGAAACGTGAAACACATCATGCACTCCGGCCAATCCTTCTGGCAATTCCAACTTATAGGCCACTTCTCCCATACGCTCCAAAACTCGATATGGTCCTACAAATCGTGGCGCTAACTTCCCCTTAACTCCAAAACGCTTAATCCCTCGAAGTGGGGATACTCGAAGATAAGCCCTATCTCCGGCTTCGTAAACTGTCTCCTTGCGTTTAGAATCTGCGTAGCTCTTCTGCCTGGACTGGGCTACCTTGAGCCTATCGTGAATCAACTTCACTTTCTGTTCAGACTCTTTAATCAGATCTGGTCCAAACAACTGGCGGTCTCCAACTTCGTCCCATGACAACGGTGTCCTGCACGTCCTTCCGTACAAAGCCTCGAAAGGTGCCATCTTCAAACTGGTCTGATAACTGTTGTTGTAAGAAAACTCTACATATGGCAAATTATCGTCCCAACTAGATCCATAATCTAGTGCACAAGCTCTCAGCATATCTTCCAAAATCTGATTGACTCTCTCAGTCTGTCCATCTGTCTGCGGGTGAAAAGCTGTACTAAATTCTAGCCTAGTACCCAAAGTCTCATGCAACTGCTTCTAGAACTTTGAGGTAAACTGGGTTCCTCTATCTGATACGATACTCCTCAGAACTCCATGCAAACATACGATCTTGGTCATGTATATCTTTGCCAACTTTGCACTGGTGTAAGTGGTCTTTACTGGGATGAAATGAGCTACCTTTGTCAATCGATCAACTACAACCCAAATCGAGTCATAGCCTGAACGAGTCCTTGGTAATCCCATGATAAAATCCATGCCTAGCTTATCCCACTTCCATTCGGGTATCGGCAATGGTTGCAACAATCCTGCTGGCTTCTGATGCTCTGCCTTTACTCTCTGACATACATCACAAACTGCTACATACTCCGCAATATCCTTCTTCATTCCGGTCCACCAGAAAATATCCTTCAAATCCAAATACATCTTGGTATTTCCTGGGTGAATCAAATACGGTGAATCATGTGCCTCCTGCAGAATCAACTTCTTGATTTCCGGGTTGTTGGGCACATAAACACGATCTTCAAACCATAGGGTGTCATGCTCATCCTCACGAAATCCTTTAGCTTTTCCTTTTCTCAGTTTCTCCTTTATAGCGGCAATCTCTTTGTCAGTTTTCTGAGCTTCTCTGATTCTATCCATCAAAGTTGACTGAATCTCTAGTGCTGCTAGATAGCCTCTCGGAACTATTTCCAATCATAGTTCACGAAGATTTCCTGCTAACTCCTTGGGTATTTCTCCCGTCATTAACGTATTGACATGGCTCTTGCGGCTTAATGCATCAGCTACTACATTAGCCTTTCCGGGATGATAATGCAATTTCATATCATAATCCTTGATAAGCTCCAACCATCTCCTTTGTCTGAGGTTCAATTCCTTCTGTGTGAAAATGTACTTCAAACTCTTATGATCCGCGTACACCTCACAATGATTTCCAATGAGGAAATGTCTCCATGTCTTCAACGCATGCACTACGGCCGCTAACTCCAAATCATGTGTGGCATAATTCAATTCGTGAGGCTTCAGTTGTCGTGAAGCATACGAAACAACTCTTCCTTCCTGCATAAGCACTGCTCCAAGTCCTCGACGTGAAGCGTCGCAATACACCTCATAATCCTTGGTCTGATCTGGCAAAATCAACACTGGTGAGGTCACCAAACGTTTCTTCAACTCCTGGAAACTAGCCTCACACTCCTCAGTCCATTTGAACTTAGTATCCTTCTTTAGCAACTCCGTCATAGGCTTCGCGATCTTTGAGAAATTCTCAATAAATCTCCGGTAGTATCCTGCGAGTCCAAGAAAACTCCGGATCTCTCCAACGGTAGTTGGGGCTTCCCACTTGGTCACGGTTTCAACTTTAGCGGGATCTACTGCTATACCTTCTCCAGATATAACGTGTCCGAGGAATCCTACTTCCTTCAACCAAAACTCACATTTGCTGAACTTGGCATATAATTGGTGTTCTCTGAGCTTTCCAAGTACCAATCGCAAATGCTCCTTATGCTCCTCTTCATTCTTCGAATATACCAGGATATCATCAATGAATACTACGACGAACTTATCCAAAAATTCCATAAACACTTTGTTCATCATGTTCATAAAATAGGCAGGCGCGTTAGTCAGTCCAAATGACATAACGGTATACTCATACAGTCCATATCTTGTGGTGAAAGCTGTCTTAGGTATATCCTGTTCTCGAATCTTCAACTGGTGGTACCCTGATCGCAAATCGATCTTGGAAAATACCTTAGCTCCTTGCAATCAATCAAACAGATCGTTGATCATTGGTAGTGGGTACTTGTTCTTGATTGTTACTTCGTTCAATCCTCGATAGTCAACAACCATCCTTAACGATCCATCCTTCTTCTCCACTAGAAGTACTGGTGATCCCCAAGGCGAAGAACTTGGGCGAATATATCCCTTATCCAGTAACTCCTTAATCTGCTTCTTAATTTCCACCAAATCTTTTGCTGGCATTCTATATGGTCTCTTCGATATTGGCCCAGTGCCTGGCAAAAGCTCAATTAAAAAACTCAATGTCTCTATCCGGTGGCATGCCTGGCAACTCTTCGGGAAATACATCTGGAAAATTCTTTACCACTGGTACTTCCTCCTGCACAACTCCTGATAAGGAATTTACTTGTGTCCTGTTTGGCGCATGCCGGGATACATACTTGATCCTTCTTCCTTCTGGCGTTGTGAGCAAAATTGTCTTACTGGCACAATCGATGTTTCCTCCATACATCGACAGCCAATCCATACCAAGAATCACATCCAAACCTTGGGATTCCAAAATAATTAAATCCGTTGGGAAAACATGCCTTCCTATACTTAATGGCACTTGAAAACATCCTTGTCTGGCCATGTACTCCGCTCCTGGTGAGCTTACTAGCATAGGTGTTTTAAGAATCCTAGTGGGCAGGCTATACTTTTCCACAAATCCCCTTGATATGTATGAATGCGATGCACCAGTATCAAAAAGAACGAGTGCAGTAAATGACTTAACCAAAAACTTACCTATTACTGCATCGGGCTGAGCTTCAACCTCCTCCACGCTAACGTGGTTCACCTGTCCCCTATTGAAAGGGTTCGGCTTCTTTCCAGAGCTTCCATTTCCGTTTTGTCCTTCAGGACAGTCATTTGCATAATGTCCTGACTTCGAACACTTATAGCAAGTGACGTGGCTCAAATCCTTCTTGGCTGGGGTTGATGGGGTGCTGCGGTTCTGTCCATTACTTCCTCCATTCCCATTACCAATCTTGGTGCCATTATGATTGTGCGAGCTACCTAATCCATGGGTATGCTGAAAATGTCCTCCTGGTCTAGGGGTAAAACGAGGCTTCTGCTGAGCTCCTGAATTATACTTTCCTTGTCCATACTTCCTCTTGCGGTTCTCAATTTGCTGCTGCTTCCCTTCAATCATAAGAGCACGGTCTACCAACTCCTGGTAGTTGTTAAAGGTGGCTACCATCAACTGCATACTCAACTCATCATTCAGTCCTTCCAGGAATTTCTCCTGCTTAGCTGCATCCGTAGCAACGTCATCTGGGGCATAACGTGCTAGCTTACTAAACTCTTCCACATACTGGCCAACTGTCCATCCTCCTTGGCGCAAGTTACGAAACTCACGCTTCTTCATGGCCATGGCTCCTGCTGAAACATGGGCGGTGCGAAAAGCTTGCTGAAACTGGTCCCATGTGACAGTGTCGATTGGGAAAGTGGCTGTGAAATTCTCCCACCAAGATGCTGCGGGTCCTTCTAACTGATGTGCGGCAAACTTAACCTTCTCCGCATCTGTGCATCCTGCTGTGGTCAACTCCCTAGCTATCTTGCGGAGCCAATCATCTGCTACTATCGGCTCGGTGCTACTGGAAAACACCGGCGGATTCAGCCTAAGAAAACGGGCTAAGTGGTCAACAGGTGGTGGTGGTGGTGGGTTGTTGTTGTTGTTCCCCTGATTCTGATTCTGAACTAGCAACTACATCAAGGTGTTTTGCTGCTGGATCAACTGGGTGAGCTCCAGCGGAAAGGCAAATCCGGGGTCACGTCTCGGAGGCATCTGAGGGTTTAGAAAAGATGAGACATAAGAATAGAGGGGGTCTAAAGGGAAAACACTACCCATATGCACATGAGGCAAAAACACACAATTCACTTCAATCAATCAAACAAAGGCATACAATCGATCTAACTATCGCAAAAAGTGCTCGGACTACTATATTTACATGGTGGACTACTACTACTGATGAGGTGGTCTACTAGAAATATTCTACGGTTGTAGACTCCATGATATCTGCTCCTGCTTCATCAACATAGTCATCATTGCTACTATCTTGTTCCGAGTCGGTGGCGTCAATGATGATGTAGTCCTCCGGGCTAATTTCCTTGGGTTCTTCGTCTTCATCTACTGGTGTCGGGCCTCCCATAAATATTCCAATCTTCTTGATCAGATCGTTATTTTTCTCCACCAATACTTCAATTTCTTCTTCATAACCTTCGCGTGTAGACTTGATTTCTTCCTCCAGTTCCTTGATTCTAGTCTTAGCCTTCTTCAGGTCTATCATGTCGGTGCACATCTGATTCTCCTGTCGTCGAATGTGCTGGTTTAACTCTTGGATAAAAGCTGCAATTGATCTATCCTTCCTGGTGCTGATCATCTCCCAGTGTTCATCTCGGCGCCCACAAATCTGGTAGATAGTATCTTTGAGATCCTTGCGGTAGACTTCTCCAATGCGTCCCATGGCGATGTGAGCTGCCATGCTCTTTCCTAGACTCCAAGTTGGGGCATCAAAAGAAAACTCTATGGGCTCAGTGACTGGCATGAACGTCCTTCCTGGAACTTGAACTTATATCATCCAGCGCTCTTCTTCAGGTAAAGTGGCGTTGTAGGTTCCCGTGAAGCTTGGTATTCCTATGTTCAGGTATCTAGTGACTTCCTTCAAGTGGCGTCCAAAGGGTGTATCTTCATCCGGTTGTGTGAACTTGTTCCTTACATCCGCCATCCTAAAGAGTAGAAAAGATGAGAAGTCAGAAGAGAAGAGAGTGATCTAGGTCTTTAGCTTAGTGGTCGTGTCCTACAGTCAGCGTGTCCTCTGATACCATCTCTGTAGCGACCAGACCTCAAACAGTCTGATCTCTGTGCTCCGGTGTCATCCCTGGATCAGTAATGCTGACACCACACAGTACTCGGAGGATTTATAGTAGAGTAGCAATCACACACTTATTACATCGAGTGTCTCAAAAGAGAACTTATTACAATAAATATGGCTTAAGGCCATCTAATAACGATAACAGCGGAAGGCTTGGAAGATAAGTGAGTCCATCAACTCCAACGACATCACTGAGTATAGAACCACGACCTAAAAACTCCTCAATCGTAGTCTGAAAAGTCTGCAACATTAACGTTGCAGCCCGAAAACGGGTCAGCACATGGAATATGCTGGCAAGGTAACACATAGAGAGTAATGTAATGCCATAGCTACACTATATGCATATTTGGCTGGTGGAAAGCTCTATGGTTACAGTTTTTGCGTAAAGCCAATTTTTTCCTACTTCAAAGGAATAGATTTAATTACTATCATGGTGGTTGTGAAACATTGAGAATGGTTGACAGCATCCTCAATCCCAATTAAGTAACATCATTAAAACCCATCAAAATTAATTTAGAGTAACATGTTGAGATTCACATGAAAATCCAGGTACTAGATACTCAAGATGTCCATAACTGGGGACACGGCTAACCATGATTAGTTTGTTACACTCTGCAGAGGTTTGCGCACTTTTTCCCACAAGACTCGATCGCCTCCGTTTGGTTTCTCGCACTACAAGATGTTTGAGAAACGGATGACCGAGACACAGTCTTTCAAAAGCGCTAGCACCTTACGACGGGTAGACCGGTACACCTACTTTCCCCTACATCTGCTAGTCTACCACTGTAAGAGTTCGCACAACTTAGTCAACTATGCCAGAGCCCATATTGGCTTGTGGCTGCACACGGAAGTTTCTAGTATGAATAATCTCATGATCCCTTTGGGCCTGGGTGCCGGTCCAAACAAAAACAGGCAAGTCCTGGTAACCCTAGGTGCCTCAATCCACCCAGATGTGTGTTAGGTTGCCACCTTAGATAAACCCTTAATTATCAATCTCACATCTGTCATGGATATCACTCACCCAATCCACGTCTACTAGCATAGCATGGCATAATAAGCAAACGTAGAAGTAACTCCCAAAGGTTTGATAAGAAACAGGTAATAGGTACTACCTCATCTACTTTCCATCCCACAGTTTAATTAGATCCTAATCATGCAATGTGTGAGGGTTGATCTAATGCAATAAAACTGGGTTGTAGAAAAAGGTATGATCAAAGTGTTACTTGCCTTGCTGATGATCCGCGAAACCTAGAGATTCGAAGTAATAAGCGGCGCACTCCGGGTATTCTATCGCAGACAAACAACAAGCATACAATAAGTACTCATCTAATGCATAGGTAAAACTCAAATAGAAGATCTAACCAGAAGGTTCAACTTAAGAACTCCGGTTGGCAAAAAGAATCAAATCGAACGAAGCAAAAGAAATCAAATGGCGAAAGAAAACAACTTCGTTCTAGTAATCTGGATCTAGGGTAAATTTTACAGTAGCAAAAACTTGTTTAAGTTGATTATTCGGAAAGAGGGTTTCGAGACGAAACTCCAGGCGCTTGAATCGCTTGATTCCGATAAACGAGCAAAAAGTTATACTAAAACGAAAATCGAATTAGAAATCACGATCAGAAAATAACCGCGGAAAATCCGACGAAAAAGAAAAACGATGAACAAAATTTTTTTTAAAAAAAACTGCATGGAAAATGAGGCGGCGGCGAACCTCGAAAGTCGCGCGGCTCCGGCGGCGGCGGCGGCGGCGGGACAGGGGCTAGGGTTAGGGTTTAGGTGGCGGCGGCGGCTGGGCTTTAGGGCCCCGGGGCGGCGGCTTTTATAGCCTTAGCCGGCGGAGTCCAGGCCGAATACGGCCCGTAGTCGGTTCGCGTTTTTTATTTAAATCCGCTCGGAAGAAAAAATAAAAAGAAATACTAAACGGACTCCAAAAATCATGAAATAAATTTTGTCGGGTTCCTAAAATCAAGCCCGATAAAGGGAACATTTATCTGGGCCCAAACTACAACTTTGAAAAACGCGCATTTTTCCTAAATTCAAATAAAAATTCCGAAAAACTCCGAAATAAAACTTATTTGATTTTTTTTGATTTTTTTATTAAATCCTCAATATTTCTATATTTTGGGAAAGTCATTTTATTCCCTCTCTCATATTTTTGTAATAGAAATAATTGATGATAAAATAAATAAAATCAAATGATCCTGTTTACATAATTTGAGAAAACTCAAATATGTAAATAACGAAATCCCCAACTCTCTCCGTGGGTCCTTGAGTTGCTTAGGATTTTCTAGGATCAAAACCAAAAGCAAAATAAAATATGATATGCATGATGACCTAATGTATAACATTCTAAATTGAAAATTTGGGATGTTACATCGATATTGTACTTTACGCCCTCCTTCAACTTTTTGTTCAGGCCTCGTTTCCTGTTGCCTGAAGATTTGCTCGATTTGGATGGCTGAAATAAGAAAGATCAATTCGTTAATATATCTTCAAGTCATATAAAACATGTGATGATCACCAGATGCCTGCTTATATAAATATATATACCTCGCCGGTCTTTGTTGTTTCAAGATCAACATTTTCTTCGTCATGTTCATAGTTCATGACTTCATCAATTCGGTCATCGCGATCAAATATCATATCACCCTCCCCGGTGTTGTTTAGATATTCGGAGCCATCATAATCTTCTTCATTGTGATCATCATCTGGCCCGCGAGGATTGTGTATGATATTGAACAGCGCCTCTTCTCCCTCTCTACCGGTATTGTCCGCTATAGGTTTTATTTAACTACTCCAAAAGAAATATATTCAAATTAAAATGCATGGATGAAATCAATTAATAAGGAAAAACTGAATCAATCATAGTACATAATAAGCATCATCGAATATAATCTCAAATACGTCGTCTCGAATAATAGATATAATCTCGAATACATCGTCTCGAATAATATATATAATCTTGAATAAATCATCTCGAATATTATATTTTGAATACATCACCAGCTAGCTAGCTAGCTAATAAAGATCGAATACTAGAGAGTAATCTAGGCGGTGGACAACCAAAGTGAAGGAACCATCACTAGATCATAGCTTGGGTGATCTCCCCAAAGAACCTGCCAGGTATTGGAGAACCTGACGTCCATAGCAGCCATGTAGCGATGGACATGCTCGTCCTCCTCCCTGACACGACAACATACCACCTCCGGCGGGGCCGGCTCCCTTCGCACCGAAAGTGGCCCACGCAAACGCCACCAAAGGAGATGAGGGTCGACGATGGGACCCGGGGCCGGGTTCCTCACCAAGCGTCATGCCCCTGAAGGTAGCACCTCCCAGTGCCAGCCCGGCGGAGCCCAGTCCCGGACATGGCTCCTCTGAAGCAGGACGTCGTCGCGAACGGGTCGACGGCGAGGATGTGGGCCGGGCATCATCGACAACAAATACTATATGCCGCAAAAGTAAAGTAACAATTTTTTAAATGATGGATTGTGATTTCATATATGCAAATTCTAAATTTTATAACTAAAACTAACATTTCTAATATTTCTATACCTAAAACTAACATTTCTAATATTTCTATAACTAAAAAACATTTCTATGTAACTAACATTTCTAATATAACTAACATTTCTATATAACTAACATTTCTAATATTTCTATATAACTAACATTTGTAATATTTCTATAACTAAAAAACATTTCTATATAACTAACATTTCTAATAATTCAATAACTAAAAAACAGAAAAATTGCTAACATTTCTATAACAATGTGTGTGTGTGTGTGTGGTACATGGCGGCCGGGGCAGGAGCTCACCAGCGAGGCGCGACGATGGGGGCGGCGACGGGGACGGGGAGGGAGATGGAGACGGCGACAGGGACGGGGCGGCAACGATGGGGACGGGGCAACAACGACGGGGACGGGGACGACGGGAGGACGGGAAGGGGCGCGGCGCGGCGACGGGGACGGGGACGACGGGGACGGGGACGGGGACGGCGACGGGGCGGCAACGAGGGGCGGCGGCGACGGGCAGAGGAGAAAGAAGTAGAGGGAGAGATGAGAAACTGACAAAATTTTTGAAGTGTTTTCTTATATAGAACAACCTTTAGTACCGGTTGGAGCCACCAACCGGTACTAAAGGTCTGTTTTGGCCAGGCCAAGCGGCAGGAACGGCACCCCTTTAGTACCGGGTGGTGACTCCAACCGGTACTAAAGACCCCCCCTTTAGTACCGGTTTGAGCCACCACCCGGTACTAAAGGGGGTGCACTGGCGTAGGTGCAGTGCGTCATGTTTAGTCCCACCTCGCTAGCCGAGGGGCGTCCGCACTGGTTTATAAGCCCCAGTGCGGTAGCTCCCTTGAGCTCCTCTCCAAAGCAGGCCTACTAGGCCTAAATGTTCTGTGCTGCCCTGTGGGCCTACTGGGCCTTTGCAGCCTGCATCCTAGCCCAACAATTGGTTGGGTTTCTAGTCGTATGCAGGCCGCTGTGGCGCAGTAGGTGGGCTTTTTTTCTTTTTTTTGCTTTATTTATTTTTGTTTTATTTATTTTTGAGTTGTTTTTTGCTGTATTTAGAGTTTCTTTGTGAATATTTTCGCTTTAGGTACAAAAAATTACAAACTTTCTGTTAGTACCGGTAGTTTACAAATTTGAATAGTTTAAATTTTGAATTATTTGAAATTTGTGTGAATCACTAGTTTGTGAATAACTTAACTTTGAAAATAGATTTTTCAGTGATTCTTTTTTCTTATGTTTAATATTAGTGTGTTTATCATTATATTCAATTTGGTAATGCTTAGGTTATTTAAAAAATGAAATGCCTTAGTAACGGATGAGTTTTCGTCCGAAACCCTGATACTTCGAAAGAGATTGTCCATTTTGTACACGAAGTGCATCTAGTTTTTGCGGTAACCCTCTCTACTTTTTTGCACATGCTATGTGGGTGAAATTATGATACCATGCCAACTTTCAACCTTTTCTGAGTTCATTTGAAATGCTTTTCAATTTCAGGGTCATTTAGCTTAAAAAATCAGTAAATGCATGAAAGAATTTGCTTGCACATAAAAATTTCTTCGCGTTTCAAATGCCAAACACGCATAACTAGCTACCCTAACTATTACAGAGATTCCCTCCTGGGTGTGAAACACAGAAGAAAGTGATGATAGTGAAGCCGATCACATCCCAGATCTTTGGGTGTGAAACCTTTTCTTCGCTTGTGTCCCTTTGCGCCGTAGCCATGGAAAATCTTCATCATTTAACTGGATGCTCGGGTCAATATTCACTGTGAATGGAGCAATTTCATCAAACTTTTCATAATCTCCTGACATGTTTGTCTTGTCATCTACTCCCACGATGTTTCTCTTCCCAGAAAGAACTATGTGCCGCTGTGGCTCATCGTACGATGCATTCGCTTCCTTATCTTTTCTTTTTCTCGGCTTGGTAGACATGTCCTTCACATAGAAAACCTGTGCCACATCATTGGCTAGGACGAATGGTTCGTCTGCATACACAAGATTGTTGAGATCCACTGTTGTCATTTCGTACTGCGGGTCTTCCGTTACCCCGCCTCGTTTCATATTGACCCATTTGCACCGAAAGAAAGGGACCTTCAAACCACGTCGATAGTCAAGTTCCCATATGTCCTGTATATAACCATAATATGTTTCCTTTCCCGTCTTGGTTTCCTCATCAAAGCGGACACCACTATTTTGGTTGGTGCTCATCTTATCTTGGGCGATCGTGTAAAATGTATTACCATTTATCTTGTACCCTTTGAAAGTCGTTATATTCGAAGATGGTAACTGGGACAGCAAGTACAGGTCATCTTCAATAGAGGCGTCATGCATGGTATGTGTCTGCAACCAGCTGGCGAAACTCCTGGTTTGTTCACGTGTAATCCAGTCATCAGACCGCTCCGGGTGTTTGGAGCATAGCAAATTCTTGTGTTCATCCATATACGGAGCCACCAAGGCGGAATTCTGTAGAACTGTGTAGTGTGCTTCAGTGAGAGAATGTCCGTCCATACATATTATTTGTTCCCCTCCTAGGGTGCCTTTTCCATCCAGTCTGCCCTTATGCCGCGATTCAGGAACACCAATCGGCTTAAGGTCAGGAATAAAGTCAATACAAAACTCAATGACCTCCTCATTTTCATGGCCCTTGGAGATGCTTCCTTCTGGCCTATCACGGTTATGAACATATTTCTTTAAGACTCCCATGAACCTCTCAAAGGGGAACATATTGTGTAGAAATACAGGACCCAAAACGTTAATATCTTCGCATAGGTGAACTAGAACGTGTGTCATGATGTTGAAGAAGGATGGTGGGAACACCAACTCGAAACTGACAAGACATTGCACCAAATCATTCTCTAACCTTGGTATGATTTCTGGATCGATTACCTTCTGAGAGATTGCATTGAGGAATGCACATAGCTTCACAATGGCTAATCGAACGTTTTCCGGTAGAATCCCCCTCAATGCAACCAGAAGCAGTTGCGTGATAATCACATGGTAGTCATGAGACTTTAGGTTCTGGGACTTTTTCTCTGCCATGTTTATTATTCCCTTTATATTCGACGAGAAGCCAGACGGTACCTTAATACTGAGCATGCATTCAAAGAAGATTTCCTTCTCTTCTTTGGTAAGAGCGTAGCTTGCATGACCCTGATGTATGCCGTCTTTTCCGTGCATACGTTGCTGGTCCTCCTATGCCTCAGGTGTATCTTTTGTCTTCCCATACACGCCCAAGAAGCCAAGCAGGGTCACACAAAGATTCTTCGTCACGTGCATCACATCGATTGAAATCGACGATGCCTGCTCGGAAGAAATCGACGATGTCCCAGGTACACATTCTTCTTACAATTAGCCAAATATATACTGTCGGTATCGTCCAAACAGTGCGTGCATGCGCGGTATCCCTTGTTTGTCTGTCCTGAAAGGTTACTGAGAGCAGGCCAATCATTGATGGTCACGAACAGCAATGCCTTTAGGTCAAATTCTTCCCCCATGTGCTCATCCCACGCACGTACACCTGTTCCATTCCACAGTTGTAAGAGTTCTTCAACTAATGGCCTTAGGTACACATTAATGTTGTTGCCGGTTTGCTTAGGGCCTTGGATGAGCACTAGCATCATAATGAACTTCCGCTTCATGCACAACCAAGGAGGAAGGTTATACAAACATAGTCACAGGCCAGGTGCTATGGTTGCTGCTCTGCTCCCCAAAAGGATTAATGCCATCTGCGCTTAGACCAAACCATACGTTCCTTGCGTCATCTGCAAACTCCTTCCCGTACTTTCTTTAGATTTTTCTCCACTACGACCCGTCAGCGGGTACTCTCAACTTTCTGTCTTTCTTACGGTCTTTTCTGTGCCATCGCATCGCCTTGGCATGCTCTTTGTTTTGGAACAAACGTTTCAACCGTGGTATTATAAGAGCATACCAAATCACCTTGGCAGGAATCTTCTTCCTAGGGCGCTCGCCCTCGACATCACCAGGGTCATCGCGGCTGATCTTATAGCGCATTGCACCGCATACCGGGCAAGCGTTCAAATCCTCATACTCACCGCGGTAGAGGATGCAATCATTAGGGCATGCATGTAGCTTCTGCACCTCTAACCCTAGAGGGCAGACAGCCTTCTTTGGTTCGTACATACTCTTGGGAAATTCGTTGTCCTTTGGAAGCATATTCTTTATCATTACCAGCAACTTTCCAAATCCCTTGTCAGATACACCATTCTTTGCCTTCCATTGTAGCAATTCTAGTGTGGTGCCCAGCTTTATCTTGTCACCTACACAATTCGGGTACAACAATTTTTTGTGATCCTCTAACATGTGCTGCAACTTCTTCTCCAAATCACTTGCGCAGTTTCTCTTTGCATCGGCAATGGCACGACCTAGATCATCAACGGGCTCATTCGATGCCTCTTCTTCAGCTTCTTCCCGCATTGCCGGCTCAGCTTCTTCCCGCATTACCGGCTCAGCTTCTTCCCTCATCGTTGTATCATCGTATTCAGGGAACCCATGGCCAGGATAGCTGTCGTCGTCCTCTTCTTCTTCATTGTCTTCCATCATAACCCCTCTTTCTCCATGCTTGGTCCAAACATTATAGTGGGGCATGAAACTGGACTCAAACAGGTGGACGTGAATGGTTCTTGACGTAGAGTAATTGTGACCATTCTTACAGCCAGCACATGGACAAGGCATAAAATCATCCGCCCGCTTGTTTGCCTCAGCCGCAAGCAGAAAAGTACACACGCCATTAATGAACTCGAGAGAGCATCGGTCATCATACATCCATTGCCGGCTCATCTTCAATACACAGCACCGAAAACACCAAATTAATACAATACATAAAGTTCATACAACACTTAAATGCAACAAACAAATAACTCTCTAGATAAATAATTTAAATGCAACAACAAATGCCATCAAGATCGCAACTAAGGTAACAATTGATCCAACAGCATAATGATACCAAGCGTCACTATGAATGGCATATTTTCTAATATTTCTAATCTTCAAGCGCATTTTCTCCATCTTAATCTTGTGATCATCGACGACATCGGTAACATGCAACTCCAATTCCATCTTCTCCCCCTCAATTCTTTTTTCCTTCAAATCCTCGTTTTCTCTTTCAACTAAATTTAACCTCTCGACAATAGGGTCGGTTGGCATTTCTGGTTCAACTACCTCCTACATACAAATATCTATGTCAACTTGATGGGCATAATTTGTCATAAACACAAAATGCAATGAATAGTTTTAAAAGAGAATATACCACATACGAATCATAACCCGGACAAGGGCCGACGGGGACGGATATCAAAACCATGGCACTATGCATAACAAACAACGTATGGGTAAGATAATTATACGAGTAACTATATATCCAAATCACACAAACATCAATTTTTATATATAAAACTTCATGAACAAGAGGCTCACCACAAGGTGGTGCCGGCGACGGGACGTTGCGGGCGATCGACGGTGGTTACGACGGAGATTTAGAAGGCACTAAGTAAACCACACCTGCATATGCAAACTAAGTGTTATTTTTGACCTCAAATTGCATATAAATCAAATACTAGCACATATATATAATTCCTACCAAATTACTAAACTCAAAAATCAATCACTATATAAAGCATTGCACGAGCTAATCTAGCAATGAGAGATGAAAGGACAAAGTTGCTAACCTTTGTGATCATTTGAATGGATGGGGGCCTTCAAATCTTGACAAATTTTGGGCAAAATGTGTGATGAGCTTGAGAGGAAGAGGGAAAAGAACAGAGAGGATAGGGGAAAGGGGAAGAACAAAGCGAGCTCGGGTGGATGAAGGGTCTATGTAGGACTACCTTTAGTACCGGTTCGTGATACGACCCGGTACTAAAGGTGCTGGAGGGGCCCTGGACCGACAACATCCTCCCACCACTCACTTTAGTACCAGTTCGTGGCACGAATCGGTGCTAAAGGTTCACCACGAACCGGTACTAATGATGTCCGCCCTCCTAGCCGTTGGAACCGGCACTAATGGACACATTAGTGCCAGCTCAAATTCAAACCGGCACTACTGTGCTTCACATTTGACCCTTTTTCTACTAGTGATCCAACGACCATCTTTCAAAGCTAAAGTTATCCACACACTATATAAAAAATATAAAATATAATATATAGGGGTATAGACATAGATATGTGATGCGAAAGCCACCCATCATCTCCAATTAGAATAGTGTGTCCATGCATGGATGCAATGTGGCCAAATGATGTCTGCCATCGGTATCTCAAATTCAAATCATTCTGACCTTGTTCAATGTGTATACAGTACAACATGCTTGTTTCCAAATCGCACCGTGCATATCTCAGTTATATTCACGCATGCATGGGTTTCAAACATCATGATCTCTTATTCAAATATTTGAAATCAACTTTACATTTATTATGACCTCACCTAGTCTTTTACACCCACACAGTCGTCTTCTCTTTATAATTGTACCACTAACTTTCTCTCATGCATGCATGCACACACACTACCACTCGCACCACCTTCTAGCCCCCACCAGATTTTGTCGCATGTACAATCTAGCAGACTCCATGGTTGAACTTAAGCATAATGCACAAACCTCAAAACACAAGTGCTTCTCCTTTGTTCTAGAATCTTCCGTATCATAACTGCCCAAACTTTTTTTCTAGTTGAATTGCCATTATTTGTTTTTACTTTATGCTTTACAATGTACAATTCCATGAATCATAAAATGGATTAAGGGCTTCTTTGATTCAAAGGATTCTCAAAGGAATTTTGGAGGATTCTAATCCTTAGGAAATTTTCCTATCTTGGTTGGTTGATTCGTAGGATTGTAAATCATAAGAATTTTTCTAGAGGATTCATTTGCACTAGATTTCATAGGAAACATTCCATCCACTCAAACCTCTTTGAAAGAATGCTACGTTTTTTCTATGCACAATCAAACACTCGTACAATCCTGTAGGATTCAAGACGACATTCCACTCTAATCCCATGTTTTTCCTATTTCCGCATTTTGGAAATCCTATGAATCAAAGAGGCCCTAGATTTTTTATAAAAACTAATTGATTTTGAATGAGATGGACTATAAGAATTAAACAAATGTCTACATCATGCATATATGACTCAAAGCTTACATGCTATAGTGTGGTATTTATTCATAATTTGGTTGCCAAATCTGATGCGTGCAATGCATGTGTACCTTACTAGTACTTCGAGTATGTGCAAAACACGTAAATTAGAATTCTAATGGCACACTACATGGTGTCTCTCTTTCAGTTCATGAAGCCATGTGGCGCATGTGGAGGCGTTGTTGCGACCTCCTTGTGTGGATTGATCATAGTGACGTGCTGCTGGTTCCAGAAGAATATACTCGTCCTCTCTGAGGCACACTGGCAGTACATGCACAAAGCAAAGATGTGCACGCTGCCACGCATGCACTCATTCCTCGCAAGCACACACGGGTACATGAGGGACGCATTTTTGTATGAAGATCCACCCCATGTGATAATTTGATGCGTGTAAAGTCCTTCACTTCATTGATGGTCACTTAATACAGTGCATGCAAATCGAGTGGACATGAGGGAGGAAGAAAGACATTACTACTCCACTACATGCATTCGAGTAGCTAAATCATGGGTTGCTACTTCCATTGGTATCCTTCGTATTTTGTGCCAATTTTTGACCATATTTTTAAGTAACATAATATTTATGCATGTCATAAAAAGTGGGACAAAAAAAGGGGTTCAATAAAACAGGACGCATGCATCATGATCAAGTTTTGCCAGGGCTACTATTGGTGGCCTTTGTATTTAAATATGGACGGAGTGGAGTAGTAATATATTTATCTTAGCCTCGTAGGGCTCTCCCAGCGCCTAGGCTCATCTACCTCAAGAGGAAATGGTGATGTAGCAAAGTAGTGTAAGTATTTCCCTCAGTTTTTGAGAACCAAGGTATCAATCCAGTAGGAGACTACACACAAGTCCCTCATACCTGCACAAATAAATAAGAACCTCGCAACCAATGCGATAAAGGGGTTGTCAATCCCTTCACGGTCACTTACGAGAGTGAGATTTGATAGAGATAACAATAATAAGATAAATATTTTTGGTATTTTTATGATATAGATTGAAAGTAAAGATTGCAAAATAAAATAGATGGGAAACTTATATGATAAAAGATAGACCCGGGGGCCATAGGTTTAACTAGTGGCTTCTTTCAAGATAGCATAAGTATTACGGTGGGTGAACAAATTACTGTCGAGCAATTGATAGAAAAGTGCATAATTATGAGAATATCTAGGCATGATCATGTATATAGGCATCACGTCCGCGACAAGTAGACCGAAATGATTCTGCATCTACTACTATATATTACTCCACACATCGACCGCTATCCAGCATGCATCTAGAGTATTAAGTTCATAAGAACAGAGTAACGCATTAGGCAAGATGACATGATGTAGAGAGATAAACTCAAGCAATATGATATAAACCCCATCTTTTTATCCTCGATGGCAACAATACAATACGTGCCTTGCTGCCCCTGCTGTCACTGGGAAAGGACACCGCAAGATTGAACCCAAAGCTAAGCAATTCTCCCATTGCAAGAAAGATCAATCTAGTAGGCCAAACCAAACTGATAATTCAAAGAGATTGCAAACATAACCAATCATACATAAAAGATTTCAGAGAAGTATCAAATATTGTTCATAGATAAACTTGATCATAAACCCACAATTCATCGGATCTTGACAAACACACCACAAAAAGAGTTACATCAAATAGATCTCCAAGAAGATCGAGGAGAATAGTGTATTGAGATCCAAAGAGAGATAAGAAGCCATCTAGCTAATAACTATGGACCCGAAGGTCTGTGGTAAACTACTCACACGTCATAGGAGAGGCTATGGTGTTGATGTAGAAGCCCTCCATAATCGATTTCCCCTGCGGCGGAGCTCCGGAAAAGGCCCCAAGATGGGATCTCTTTGGTACAGAAGGTTGCGGCGGTGGAAATAGGGTTTCATGGTGCTCCTGGATGTTTTCGGGGTATAGGGACATATATAGGAGGAAGAAGTAGGTCGGTGGAGCCACGAGGGGCCCACGAGGGTGGGGGCACGCCCAGGGGGGCAGGCGCGCCTCCCTGCCTCGTGGCCTCCTCATTGATTTCTTGACGTCCACTCCAAGTCCTCTGGATCACGTTTGTTCCAAAAATAACTCTCCCGAAGGTTTCATTCCGTTTGGATTCCATTTTTCTGCGAAACACTGAAATAGGCAAAAAAAAATAGCAATTTGCACTAGGCCTTGGGTTAGTAGGTTAGTCCCAAAAATAATATAAAAGTGTATAAATAAGCCCATTAACATCCAAAACAGATAATATAATAGCATGGAACAATCAAAATTTATAGATACGTTGGAGACGTATTCAAGCATCCCCAAGCTTAATTCCTGCTCGTCCTCGAGTAGGTAAATGATAAAAACAGAATTTTTGATGTGGAATGCTACCTAGCATAATTCTCAATGTAATTTTCTTTATTGCGGCATCAATGTTCAGATCTGAAAAATTCAAGACAAAAGTTTAATATTGACATAAAAATAATAATACTTCAAGCATACTAACAAAGCAATTATGTCTTCTCAAAATAACATGGCCAAAGAAAGTTATCCCTACAAAATCATATAGTCTGGCTATGCTCTATCTTCACCACACAAAGTATTTAAATCATGCACAACCCCTATGACAAGCCAAGCAATTGTTTCATATTTTTTATGTTCTCAAACCTTTTCAATCTTCACCCAATACATGAGCGTGAGCCATGGACATAACACTATAGGTGGAAAAGAATGGTGGTTGTGGAGAAGACAAAAAGGAGAAGATAGTCTCACATCAACTAGGCGTATCAACGGGCTACGAAGATTACCATCAATAGATATCAATGTGAGTGAGTAGGGATTGCCATGCAACAGATGCACTAGAGCTATAAGTGTATGAAAGCTCAACAAAAGAAACTAAGTGGGTGTGCATCCAACTTGCTTGCTCACGAAGACCTAGGGCATTTTGAGGAAGCCCATCATTGGAATATATACAAGCCAAGTTCTATAATGTAAAATTCCCACTAGTATATGAAAATGATAACATAGGATACTCTCTATCATGAAGATCATGGTGCTACTTTGAAGCACAAGTGTGGTAAAGGATAGTAACATTGTCCCTTCTCTCTTTTTCTCTCATTTTTTCTTTTTTTATTTGGGCCTTTTGTCTTTTTTATGGCCTCTTTTTTTTCTCTTTTTTTCGTTCGGAGTCTCATCCCGACTTGTGGGGGAATCATAGTCTCTATTATCCTTTCCTCACATGGGACAATGCTCTAATAATGATGATCATCACACTTTATTTACTTACAACTCAAAAATTACAAGTCAATTCTTAAAACAAAATATGACTCTATGTGAATGCCTCCGGCGGTGTACCGGGATGTGCAATGACTCATGAGTGACATGTATGAAAGATTTATGAACAGTGGCTTTGCCGCAAATGCGATGTCAACTACATGATCATGCAAAGCAATATGACAATGATGAAGCGTGTCATAATAACGGAACGGTGGAAAGCTGCATGGCAATATATCTCAGAATGGCTATGGAAATGCCATAATAGGTAGGTATGGTGGCTGTTTTGAGGAAGTTTTATGGTGGGTTACGGCGAAAGTTGCGCGGTACTAGAGAGGCTAGAAATGGTGGAAGGGTGAGAGTGCGTATAATCCATGGACTCGACATTAGTCATAAAGAACTCACATACTTATTGCAAAAATCTATTAGTCATTGAAACAAAGTACTACGCGCATGCTCCTAGGGGGATAGATTGGTAGGAAAAGACCATTGCTCGTCCCCAACCGCCACTCATAAGGAATACAATCAATAAATAAATCAAGCTCCGACTTCATCACATAACGGTTCACCATACGTGCATGCTACGGGAATCACAAACTTTAGAACAAGTATTTCTCAAATTCACAACTACTCAACTATCATGACTCTAATATCACCATCTTCATATCTCAAAACAATCATCAAGTATCAAACTTCTCATAGTATTCAATGCACTTTTTATGATAGTTTTTATTATGCCCATCTTGGATGCCTATCATATTAGGACTAATTTTATAAACAAAGAAAATTACCATGCTTTTCTAAAGGACTCTCAAAATAATATAAGTGAAGCATGAGAGATCAATAATTTCTATAAAATAAAACCACCACCGTGCTCTAAAAGATATAAGTGAATCACTAGAGCAAAATTATCTAGCTCAAAAGATATAAGTGCATCACATAGAGTATTCTAATAAATTCCAATTCATGTGTGTGTCTCCCAAAAGGTGTGTACAGCAAGGATGATTGTGGTAAACTAAAAATCAAAGACTCAAATCATACAATACGCTCCAAGCAAAACACATATCATGTGCTGAATAAAAATATAGCCTCAAGTAAAGTTACAGATGGAAGAAGACGAAAGAGGGGATGCCTTCTGGGGCATCCCCAAGCTTAGGATTTTGGTTGTCCTTGAATTTTACCTTGGGGTGCCTTGGGCATCCCCAAGATTAGGCTCTTGCCACTCCTTATTCCATAATCCATCAAATCTTTACCCAAAACTTGAGAACTTCACACCACAAAACTCAACAGAAAATCTCATGAGCTCCGTTAGTATAAGAAAACAAACCACCACTTAATGTACTGTAAAGAACTCATTCTTTATTTATATTGGTGTTAAACCTACTTTATTCCAACTTCTCTATGGTTCATACCCTCCGATACTAGCCATAGATGCATCAAAATAAGCAAAATATGTCAAAAACAGAATCTGTCAAAAACAGAACAGTCTGTAGTAATCTGTAGGTTTCAAATACTTCTGTAACACCAAAAATTCTGAAATAAATTCCTGGACCTGAGGAATTTATCTATTAATCATCTACAAAAATAATCAACCTAATCGCACTCTCTAGTAAAAAAAATGGCAGCAAATCTTGTGAGCGCTAAAGTTTCTGTTTTTTACAGCAAGATTGCAAAGACTTTCCCCAAGTCATCCCAAAGGTTCTACTTGGCACAAACACTAATTAAAAGCATAAAACCACATCTAAACAGAGGCTAGATGAATTATTTATTCAAAAACATAAAGGAAATATATTGGGTTGTCTCCCAACAAGCGCTTTTTCTTTAAAGCCTTTTAGCTAGGCATTGATAATTTCAATGATGCTCACATGAAACACAAGAATTGAAGCACAAAAGGAGCATCATAAAGTATGTGACAAACACATATAAGTCTAACATATTTCCTATGCATAGGCACTTTATAAGCAGTCAAATTATCATAGCAAGCAAAAATTAGCATATGCAAGGAAGAAGAAAGAGATGATAGCAATCTCAACATGATGAGAGGTAATTTAGTAAGATGAAAATTTCTACAACCATATTTTCCTCTCTCATAATAATTACATGTGGGATCATAAGCAAATTCAACAAAATAGATATCACATAAAATATTTTCAACATGATCCACATGCATGCAAAGTAGACACTCTTCCAAAATAGTGGGATTAACATTAACTAATGTCGTGACCTCTCCAAACCCACTTTTATCAAAAAAATATAAGATTGAACATTCTCCAAATATGTGGGATCTAAAGTTGACACTCTTCCAAACCCACTTTCAATAATATTGCAAAACACTATTATCAATCTCATATTCATCATGGGGCTTAAATAAATTTTCAAGATCATAAGAAGAATCACCCCAATCATGATCATTGCAACAAGTAGTGGACATAGCAAAACTAGCATCCTGAAGCTTAGGGTTTTGCATATTGTTAGCACAAATTGACCTTAATAGAATTTATAATATCATCATTGCAATCATGCTTTTTATTCAAATATCTATCTTGAATCACTTCATAAAGTACTTCATCACAATTTTCAGATTCACGAATTTCAAGCAAAACTTCATAAAGATAATCTAGTGCACAATGCTCACTAGCAATTGGTTCATCATAATTGGATCTCTTAAAAAGATTAGGAAGCGGATGAGGATCCATAGATCTTAGGTTCTCTGTTTAGCAATAAATAAACAATTATTCCAACCAAATGAGCAAACAAGCCAAGTAAGACATCAAGGCAAACGAAAAGACGAAAAGAAGATGGGCGAATAAAACAGCAAGGGTGAAGTTGGGGAGAGGAAAACGAGAGGCAAATAGAAAATAATGAAAATGCGAGGGATAAGAGTTTGTGATGGGTACTTGGTATGTCTTGACTTGTGCATATATCTCCCCGGCAACGGTGCCAGAAATCCTTCTTGCTACATCTTGAGCACTGCATTGGTTTTCCCTTGAAGAGGAAAGGGTGATGCAGCAAAGTAGCGTAAGTATTTCCCTCAGTTTTTGAGAAACCAGGGTATCAATCCAGTAGGAGACTACACGCAAGTCCCTCATACCTGCACAAACAAATAAGAACCTCGCAACCAACACGATAAAGGGGTTATCAATCCCTTCACGGTCACTTTACGAGAGTGAGATCTGATAGAGATAATAATAATAATAAGATAAATATTTTTGGTATTTTTATGATATAGATTGAAAGTAAATATTGCAAAATAAAATAGATTGGAAACTTATATGATAAAAGATAGACCCGGGGACCATAGGTTTCGGCTTCTCTCAAGATAGCATAAGTATTACGGTGGGTGAACAAATTACTGTCGAGCAATTGATAGAAAAGTGCATAATTATGAGAATATCTAGGCATGATCATGTATATAGGCATCATGTCCGCGACAAGTAGACCGAAGCGATTCTGCATCTACTACTATATATTACTCCACGCATCGACCGCTATCCAGCATGCATCTAGAGTATTAAGTTCAGAAGAACAGAGTAACACATTAGGCAAGATGACATGATGTAGAGGGATAAACTCAAGCAATATGATATAAACCCCATCTTTTTATCCTCGATGGCAACAATCCAATACGTGCCTTGCTGCCCCTGCTGTCACTAGGAAAGGATACCGCAAGATTGAACCCAATGCTAAGCACTTCTCCCATTGCAAGAAATATCAATCTAGTAGGCCAAACCAAACTGATAATTCGAAGAGACTTGCCAAGATAACCAATCATACATAAAAGATTTCAGAGAAGAATCAAATATTGTTCATAGATAAACTTGATCTTAAACCCACAATTTATTGGATCTCGACAAACACACCGCAAAAAGAGTTACATCAAATAGATCTCCAAGAAGATCAAGGAGAACATTGTATTGAGATCCAAAGAGAGAGAAGAAGCCATCTAGCTAATAACTATGGACCTGAAGGTCTGTGGTAAACTACTCACACATGATCGGAGAGGCTATGGTGCTGATGTAGAAGCCCTCCGTGATCGATTCCCCCTCCGGCTGAGCTCAGAAAAGGCCCCAAGATGGGATCTCTTGGGTACAGAAGGTTGCGGCAGTGGAAATAGAGTTTTGTGGTGCTCCTGGATGTTTTCGGGGTATATGGACATATATAGGAGGAAGAAGTAGGTCGGCGGAGCCACGAGGGGCCCACGAGGGTGGGGGCGCGCCTCCCTGCCTCGTGGCCTCCTTGTTGATTTCTTCACGTCCACTCCAAGTCCTCTGGATCACGTTTGCTCCAAAAATAACTCTCCCGATGTTTTCATTCCGTTTGGATTCCATTTGATATTCCTTTTCTGCGAAACACTAAAATAGGTAAAAAAACAACAATTTGCACTGGGCCTTGGGTTAGTAGGTTAGTCCCAAAAATAATATAAAAGTGTATAAATAAGCCCATTAACATCCAAAAAAGATAATATAATAGCATGGAACAATAAAAAATTATAGATACGTTGGAGATGTATCAGCTTGCCTCCCGGCTCGACCACCGGATCCCGCCATGGAGGATCCCACCACGGATAATCCCTTAGATCCCAGGATCCCGCAGGCTGCCCTCTCTCTGCGGCCCGTAGCACTACCGCCTTTGAGCGAAACCCACATGTGTTTTAGAGGGGATCCATTGCTCTGGAATCATAGATCGGTGGCGCCGAAGGACATGCCAAGGCTGCGTTTCAGGTGGTGGGCAGCAAGGGCAAATCGGATCGAGGAAGAATCGCATCGATTGGAGAGAAGTTCCAAGGAGTTGCGCCTGGCACAACACAAGGCGGAAGCAAGTCGATCTCAGGGGAGAGATGCTGAGGGATGTCAGCATCTGGCAACGTCGCGTTGATTTCAAGCTAGGGCTAATGGCAGAGATCATATTCATGGAGTCGACTGCGGAGGAAAAATGTGCATGCCTGCGCAATGGCATGACCAGCCAGTGCAGCTGTTCAAATGGGCAGTAGGAGAAGCCAAATCCTGGGACCAGTTGCGGCGGTGCCACTGGGCATGCATCGTAGGCGAGGTGAGCTGCCCTCCTTCCCCGCCATCAATGCAGTGACCTAGTCGGTTGCTGCTGCAGTGAACTTGCAACGCCATGTCGGTTTGCAACCTTGACAATCACTCCACCTATATGTATTGTATTCCTGTGAAAATACTTGGTCGTTTGGAAAAAGATGGTAATTGATTTATCACTAGTTTTTGAATGCTTGGTCGTGACAATCAACCGAAGCTACAACCAGAAGTCTCCATCGCGTAATAGTTTACGGTCGGTCGCACCAACAGACGGTCGGTCAGACCCGCGTCTCATTGAAGGAACACGCATCGGCTTGGTCTGACATGTACAACCAGTTACATCACTAACTTGTGCAACTGCATTTGAGCAGTGTAGTACTCCCTCTATCTCAGTTTACTAGTCTTGCACGTGTACATAGGTCATTAATTTGACCAACTTAATAAGAGGCATACATTACAAAAAATATATCATTACAAACTTCAAATATTGTATTTTTTAATGATATATCTTATATGTTAAACAATTTATTTTATATAAGTTAAATTGATGACCTAGATACACATGCAAGCCTTGTAAACTGAGATGGAGGGAGTACTTGAAATTTATGTTCCACTAAACTCATTGGGAGCCGTTTCGGGCCTCGAAACCAAAACCATCAATTAATCTTTTCCTTGTTATCATCACATTCCAAAGTACTAGTTCTACAATTAAGTGCAAGCCTGCTCACACCTACTAGTACGTACCAAACCTGAACGTGTTCCCACTATGCAGGTTTTAGTACTAGTACTTAGGTTATAAAAAGGGGAACTACCTAACCGAAAATTACTCTACCCTACTCCCCATAAGTCCTTCTTATTCGTCCGTCCTTGCCTTGGCCAGTGTGCAGAGCTCTAGGTCGAGAACTACTCGTAACAAGGGAGCGGCAACCAAGGCCGCGGAAAGAGAAGAGAGGGCTCGCTGCCTCATAGAGACCTTGAAAGATCTCTCACGGGAAGGTGATGGCTCCCAGGAGTGCCCTAGCCGCGGAGGCGAACATGCCGAGTTGGCGGCGCTGGAGTCGTTATCCCTCGACAGCATGCCCGATCAGCTCAATAAGTAGAAGGAGTTCATCCATGGCTTGGTGGAGCTGCTGAAGGAGAACCTTGACGACATGCCCGTTGAGCTCAATTAGCAGGGGGAGTTGACCGCCGGCTTGGTGATGCTGTTGAAGAAGAGCATTGCCTCAGAGAAGAAAGCGACCGGCAAAATCCTGCAACTTTAGGAGGACAAGGCGAAGCTCTGCCACGAGCTTGACCTGCTGAAGGAGGAGAAAGACGGCTGGAAGAAGATGCATGAGAAGAGTAGTTCCTCGATGAAGATGATGCATGCCCTCGTCATGGAACAGAAGGAGGAGTTGGCGAAGGTCCGCATCGAGCACCCGGCTGCTGTCAAGGTACGTAATGCGGCCATGGAACAGATGATGGAGGCTCGCGTCGATAAATCCTGCGTCATGGATAGAATGAAGAAGATGGCGGAGGAGACGCGCAAGGAGATGGAGGTCATGGAGGCGATGAAGAAGCAGTTACGACTCTATGGCCAGCAACACTTCATATAGTAGAGAGCAGCACCCCAGACTTGTGTGTGTGTCTTCCTTCTTTTTGGGGGGTGATAATCTTCCTTCTTCTTTTGCTCATGTGTTTCTTCTTTCGCTTTGGGTGTTTCGTCGCACGTGTCACGTTCTCTGCGAGGCATGAATATAACAATGCTAACAATGAGATGGCTAGCAAATTAGATCATTTTTATCGCCATATGGCACTGGGTTGCCGTGTTTCGTGCTCCTTTGTCGTACTCCAGTGGAAAACTTGAGTATACCACACGGTTCTTTGCTCCTCCTCAGGTTGTCGGCACATTTATACGAGCAGTCAAATCACAAGGCCCCGCCTTCCAGCAGTAATGAGCCATCAAATCACAAAGGCCCTCGCCCCTCGTGAAACCGACCAAGCTAGACTGCCCCACCCTCTAGCCTTTTAAAAAATGTATACTTTCGTACAGTAGTATCATTGATGGATTGCGCCATGGAGTAAAACTAACAAGATGAAATAAAAGAAAAAAGGTGGTACATATAGAGAGTGCTCGTCGCCAAATTATGCATATAGTACTATTAAAAAAGCTAGTACATGCTTAAATGGGGTGCTAAATTCTATTAAAGAAATTAGCATACCTATTTAATTCTTGGGTTCTTATTATTTATGCCACTAGTTGTGTATCACTACTCAGTTTTGCCATTAGAAGTTACAACTACTCAAAAATGCCATCGATCCACGAGATGCCTGCTCAAAAATGCAATTAGATATATCAAAAATGCCATCGTTAAGTTAGATGTTTGCTCAAAAATGCCATTAGACATTGTTATTTTTACGTCAAACCCGTTGACCATGTTATATGACAAAAATAAGTTGATTCTCACAATGATAAGTGTGGCCCCGCTTTTCAGGAGTAACTAAGCGAATGATTTTACAGGAAAATAAGAACGCTGTTGGGATCAAGTAGGCCCCACACTTTATTTTACTGTAGTGAGATAGAGGGAGAGTTGGCATGTTGGTCCATCAGTATTTATGTCATTATAATATGGCAAAAGATATTTGAGTCACAATAATGGTGTCCAGCACAACACACCCGTCAAATAAAACTAGGCACCCTGAAATTCTTTGACAAAACTAAGCACTTTGAAATTCTTTGACAACTAAATTGCTGGCTATATGATGTTGGCCATATATATTGTACATATATAATGTGAAGAAACGAGTGGTAGTACTATACCAACTAAAAGATGAAGTGTAAGAAATACTAGTATGTACGTATTGAAGAGTTAAAGTAACGAGAAGGAACATAACATAGTTCCGCTAGGGGCTCAGCACAACACACCCCTCAAATAAAACTATGCACGCCTGAAATTAAACTAAGCAACTAATCTAATAGACACTTCATTAGAACCACCATGAGCAACGACACTGCCACCTTACTCCGACTCCTCGTCAACGTGCTCGACTTTGTCCTTGTCCCTCTTCCTCTTGGCCGATACTTCTTTGCTTGAACCACACACTTGGCTCTTACTCTTCATCCAACCATTGTAGATGTTGAAACAAAGGTAGCATCCATTGCAGCATAGTGGATGTGGTCTATATCTAGTACATTCCGCTGCCATGCACGATGAAACTTGGGCGGAGGTTTCTTCAGTTTACCGTATGAAGGATGAACCATGGCTCCTGCAAGGGTCAGCATTGAAGGCTGATCACGGGAGGGCACCAGCCCATTCTTCTGGAAGTCGAAGGGCTTGCCTACAACGAGGCCTATCCGACCCAGGACTCTTATGTCGGTCGTAAAGTCTACAATAACAAATTTGACTAGGTCGCCCGCGAGGAACTTCTTAAATTCCTCGCACTCAACGTTGGCATGGCATATGTGGTAGACCAAGCACAAGTTATGCACATAAACCTGGATGATGGCGGGCTTCATCTTCTCTTCCTCGTTTAGATTCTTCTCTTTGCCCGGGGTTGTGGTGTACTCAACATCTAGCCGAGCGACCCACTCATCATTTCAGATTCCGAACATGCGTCTGAAGCGAGCAAGGCATCCTTTCACCGTCGCGGAAGAACGGGTGTAGATGACGTCGAACTCACCGCCGGTGATGGTTCTAACCTTGTACTCACGCCGATCATGGAGCTTTGGGACGCCATGGATTTGGGAGGAGGGTTAGGATTAGTGGAACTGCCGTAATGTGAAAGGTCGGGACAACTAGGAGTGCACTGCCGTAATGTTCAAGGACGTCCGGGGATGAGTAGGAGCGAACTGCCAGCGGTTTTTCGATTGTAAAAATGCTGAGTGGGGCATGCGAACGGCAGGGTAGTGGCTTGCCTGGTGGATAAATGGATTCATGCATATTACTATGGGGGGCCAATTAGATGTCATGTCCACTTGACGCCCTATTAAATGGCTTTCGATGTCATGTCAAGCATCCAGAAAATTACAGGTGATATGAAGCTTTCCATTCTCCCATGATATGAGCTTCCGAAAGCAGTTGGATCTGAGATCGCATGGTTGCATGGCGTGATTCTAGACCTATGGGGGAATATCCTATCCTGGAGGGTTATTATGTAAAATTTCAGCAACTTAGCATGCGACCATTTGATCTCAGATCCAAGGGCTGCCAGCAGCCCGTATCATGGTCGCGCCTACCACGACCGTCGCCTCGCTCGCGCGGTCGGCCCTTGGAGATTTAACACGCTGCGTTAGGCTATCTGATGTTGGCATGTCATACATAGTCATTGAAGGAAATATGCCCTAGAGGCAATAATAAAGTTATTATTTATTTCCTTATATCATGATAAATGTTTATTATTCATGCTAGAATTGTATTAACCGGAAACTTAGTACATGTGTGAATACATAGACAAACAAAGTGTCACTAGTATGCCTCTACTTGACTAGCTCGTTGAATCAAAGATGGTTAAGTTTCCTAGCCATAGACATGAGTTGTCATTTTATTAACAGGATCACATCATTAGAGAATGATGTGATTGACTTGACCCATTCCATTAGCTTAGCACGATGATTGTTTAGTTTCCTGCTACTGCTTTCTTCATGACTTATACATGTTCCTTTGACTATGAGATTATGCAACTCCCGAATATCGGAGGAACACTTTGTGTGCTACCAAACGTCACAACGTAACTGGGTGATTATAAAGGTGCTCTACAGGTGTCTCCGAAGGTACTTGTTGAGTTGGCATATATCGAGATTAGGATTTGTCACTCCGACTGTCGGAGAGGTATCTTTGGGCCCTCTCGATAATGCACATCACTATAAGCCTTGCAAGCAATGTGACTAATGAGTTAGTTGCGGGATGATGCATTACGGAATGAGTAAAGACACTTGCTGGTAACGAGATTGAACTAGGTATTGAGATACTGACGATCGAATCTCGGGCAAGTAACATACCGATGATAAAGGGAACAACGTATACCGTTATGCGGTTTGACCGATAAAGATCTTTGTAGAATATGAAGGAGCCAATATGAGCATCCAGGTTCCGCTATCGGTTATTGATCGGAGACATGTCTCGGTCATGTCTACATAGTTCTCAAACCCATAGGGTCCGCACGCTTAACGTTCCGTGACGATTGGTATTATGAGTTTATGTTATTTGATGTACCGAAGGTTGTTCGGAGTCCCGGATGAGATCACGAACATGACGAGGAGTCTCGAAATGATCGAGCCATAAAGATCGATATATTGGAAGTCTATATTCGGACATCGGAAAGGTTCTGAGTGGTTCGGGTATTTATCGGAGTACCGGAGAGTTACAGGAATTCGCCGGGCAGTATATGGGCCTTATTGGGCTTTAGGGGAAAGAGAGAGGAGAGGCTTCCCCCCAAGGCCTAGTCCTAATTGGACTAGGGGGAGGGGCGGCACCCCCTCCTTCCTTCTCTTCTCTTTTCCCTTTCGTTCTCTCCTACTCCTACTACATGGAAGGGGGGGATCCTACTCCCGGTGAGAGTAGGACTCCCCAGGGCGCGCCAAAGTAGAGGGCCGGCCCTCCCCCTCCTCCACTCCTTTATATACGGGGGAGGGGGCACCCCATGGACACACAAGTTGATCAATTAATCTTTTAGCCATGTGTGGTGCCCCCCTCCACCATAATACACCTCGGTCATATCGTAGTGGTGCTTAGGCGAAACCCTGTGTCGGTAGCATCATCATCACCGTCATCACGCCGTCGTGCTGATGGAACTCTCTCTCGAAGCTCTGCTGGATCGGAGTTCGTGGGACGTCATTGAGCTGAACGTGTGCTGAACTCGGAGGTGTTGTGCGTTCAGTACTTGGATCGGTCGGATCGTGAAGACGTACGACTACATCAACCGCGTTCTCATAACGCTTCCGCTTATGGTCTGCGAGGGTACGTGGACGACACTCTCCCCTCTCGTTGCTATGCATCACCATGATCTTGTGTGTTCGTAGGAATTTTTCTGAAATTACTATGTTCCCCAACAGTCATCACTTAGTCACTCATACAACAAGGTTAGCTATAAGGTTGGCTATAAGAGTATTTTTTACTTCTCTTTATCTCTTTCTTCATAGTATTTATTGCATTTGCCAAGGAGTGACCTTTTCCAATGAAATGGTGCTTAAATAAGGTGCTAAGGACATTAAATGGCTTAGGAACTCAAGTCCCCAATGCATAGGTGCTTAGTTTTTTGTTGCTAAGTTTGCTTCATTTAATTAGCTATAGACTCAAAATTGTCTTTTCACCTAGGTACACGCGCTTAGAACCGTTTCTTCCTGGGGTCACCAAACTAGTATCTCTTCTTAACTAACTTGCCACATCAGACTTTATGCCTATGTGACAGGCTTACCACCTGTACGAGCAAGTACAATAGTGGGCTATAAGCCCGCTTACATGGCATTTTTGCATATGTGGAGGAAAGAGGAAAGGAAAAAGTGGAGGACTGGGATCTCATGCAAGAGCCAGCCTCTACATAGTGGAGCATTGGGAGAGGCACCTATATACCATGGAGGTGGTCGGGAATCGGGTGTAACACCCTGAGAATCATGCTACAGTAATCTCCCCCTAATGGTGACCATGTCATCATGGTTACTATGCAAATGGCCCACTTGTCCATAATCCAAGTCAAATTCAAATTTGAATTGCAAGTGAAATAATTATTTCTTTGAATGGCAAAACTAAAATGTTCACAATATTCTATAAATTCCACTGATCTTTTTCATATTGCAACCAACTTCATTGGACTCTCAAATAAATTCTTCGGAATTTAATAAGTGATCTAACGGACGAACCCTAACCTCTACTCCCCGACGTGCATCCTCTACTCCCCGACGACCTACAAGGCCGAGCCTCCGACCCCACGGGCGAACCCTAACCTCTCCTCCCTTTCTCCCTCGCGCCGCTTTCGTCTCCTGCGTCCATGGCCGAATCACCGTTGCCAAGCTCGCTGTCGATCCCGTGGCCACCGGCCATCCGCCATCGCACCACCAAGTCCAGGAGCAACACCATCGTCACCTTCACCGCCTACGTCCACGGATTGGAGCCGGGCCATCAAGGATTGAGCGCATCGACCTCTTCTTCCTCATCATTGACCACTGCTTCTCGGTGTCGATCTGAGCTTCTCCGACCACCCTCGGCCTCGCCGTCTCCTCCCCCATCTCCGCGGTGAGCGTCTCCACCGATTCCCCTGCTTTCCCCCTTGTTTAGTCGCCGTTCGCGCCGCCCACCACTTCCCTGTGGCCTTGTGCTCACCGCGCCGGCCGCCCCTCGCGTGGCCATGCGCCACCCACGCCCTGCCTCGCCAAGGCTGCACCCGGCCCACGCCCTCACGCGCGTGTGCCCGGGCTTGTCCGCGGCCTGGCCCTATCACCACGACCGCGCCTGTTGGTGCCGCCGTGCCCTCACTACTGCTCGCCGTCGTCGTCCGTCTGCTCACGCCCATGGTCGTCCTCGTCCCGGCCCTGCCCCTGCATCCCGCGCACAACCTGGCCACGCCCCTGCAGCCACCCGTGTGCGGCAGCCCCTTCTCCTGGGCGCGCCTACTGCTACATGCGCACCCGTAGCCGCCCGCTGCATTGGCCCCTGCTGCTCCTGCCGGTGCAGCTGGTTGTTGCCGCTGCCACTGGTTCTGCTGCTGCTCTCTACTACTGATCCTAGCCGCAGCCGCTGCTGCTTTTTGCCACTACTACCTGTTGCTGCTTCCTACTAATGTCGTCGGCGGCTGCTGCTGCGTGGCTATGGCCGTGCATGTGAGCCAGCCATGTAGAGCCGGCTATGCTACTGCCTAGCGTGGCTGACTTGTTTAATTAGAGGCAGGTTAGCTTTAGGATTAAGTAGCCTAACGTGTAGATGCCATGTGGGCCTCATTTGATTAGGATAATTTATTTATTTGTCTAGGTGTAGTCTATGACATGCGGGGCCCCGGGCACTATTTATCCTTTGACCTTTCAAACATTTGATTGGCCATCTCAGTCAATAGGCCCACATCTCAGCCTCTATAGCACCCTGCTGTGTACACTTCAGTGTGTGCACATAGCATTTTTACTGCTTTTTCGAATTAAAATTAATTCAGTAAATTCCAGAAATTGTTTAAAACTTTGGAAAATCATATAAAATAAATCGTAACTCGGATGAAAAACCTTTGTACGTGAAAGTTGATCAGAACGACGAGACGAATCCGAATACGCAGCCTGTTCGTCTGCCACGCATCCCTAGCATAGCGAACACGCAACTTTCCCCCTCCGGTTCGTCTGTCCGAAAACATGAAACACCGGGGACATTTTCCCGGATGTTTCCCCCCTTCACCGGTACCACCTTATACCGCGTTAGGGCACACCTTGCATCACGCTGTGTCGTGTCATGCATCTGTTTGCTTAATATTTATTGTTTCTTCCCCCTCTTCTCTCGCTAGACACTGAGACCGATGCCGCTGCTACCCAGTACGACTACGGTGTTGACGACCCCTCTCTCTTGCCAGAGCAACCAGGCAAGCCCCCCCCCTTTGATCACCAGATATCGCCTACTCTTCTCTCTACTTCTTGCATTAGAGTAGTGTAGCATGTTAATGCTTTCCGTTAATCCTATCCTGATGCATAGCCTGTCCTTGCTACTATTGTTATTACCTTTACCTGCAATCCTAATGCTTAGTATAGGATGCTAGTTTATCATCAGTGGCCCTACATTCTTATCCGTCTGCCATGCTATACTATCGGGCCGTGATCACGGGCATATGATATATACTTATACTATTACATTAGTTATGATACTGTTCGGAGATGGGGGCTGAAGGGGCAGGTGGCTCCATCCTGGTAGAGGTGGGCCTGGGTTCCCGACGGCCCCCGACTGTTACTTTGTGGCGGAGCGACAGGGCAGGTTGAGACCACCTAGGAGAGAGGTGGGCCTGGCCCTTGTCGGCGTCCGTGGTTATATCAAAATAACACGCTTAACGAGATCTTGGTATTTGATCTGAGTCTGGCTACTGGCCTATATGCACTAACCATCTACGCGGGGACAGTTATGGGCACTCGACGTCCTGGTATCAGCCGAAGCCTTCGTGACGTCAGCAACTGAGCGGCGCGCGCCGGGTTGGATCACGTAACACAACTTCCTTTGTAATGGAGGTTGCTAGGTCTGCTCACCGGCCACGTATGCAACGTGCAGGTGTGCAATGGGCGATGGGCCCAGACCCCTGCGCCACAGGATTTAGACCGGCGTGCTGACCTCTCTGTTGTGCCTAGGTAGGGCTGCGACGTGTTGATCTTCCGAGGCCGGGCATGACCCAGAAAAGTGTGTCCGGCCAAATGGGATCGAGCGTGTTGGGTTATGTGGTGCACCCCTCTAGGGAAGTTAATCTATTCGAGTAGCCGTGATTGTCGGTAACAGGACGACTTGGAAGTGTACCTTGACCTTATGACAACTAGAACCAGATACTTAATAAAATACACCCTTCCAAGTGCTAGATACAACGGGTGATCGCTCTCTCACAGGGCGACGAGGGGAGGATCATCGGTTAGGTTTATGCTACACGATGCTACTTGGTGAACTTACCATGTACTCTCTTCTTCTGCTGCAAGATGGAGGTTACCAGAAGCGTAGTCTTCGAAAGGACTAGCTATCCCCCTCTTATTCCGGCATTCTGCAGTTCAGTCCACATATGATACCCTTAATCCATTTGATACCAATGCATACATATGTAGTGTAGCTCCTTGCTTGCGAGTACTTTGGATGAGTACTCACGGTTGCTTTGCTCCCCCCCCTTTCCCCCTTCCTATACCCGATTGCTGCGACCAGACGATGGAGTCTAGGAGCCAGACGCCACTGTCGATGACGACTACTACTACTCGGGAGGTGCCTACTACTACGTGCAGCCCGCTGACGACGACCGGGAGTAGTTTAGGAGGATCCTAGGCAGGAGGCCTGTGCCTCTTTCGATCTGTATCCCAGTTTGTGCCAGCCTTCTTAAGGCAAACTTGTTTACTTATGTCTGTACTCAGATATTGTTGCTTCCGCTGACTCATCTATGATCGAGCTCTTGTATTCGAGCCTTCGAGGCCCCTGGCTTGTAATATGATGCTTGTATGACTTATTTTATTTGTAGAGTTGTGTTGTGATATCTTCCCGTGAGTCCCTGAACTTGATCGTACACATTTGCGTGTATGATTAGTGTACGATTAAATCGGGGGTGTCACAAGTTGGTATCAGAGCCGACTGCCTGTAGGAATCCCCCTTCCACACTCCTGGCCGAAGTTGAGTCTAGACATTATAAAAACTTTTACTAACATGGCTGTGTGCCTTACGGGCCCACGTCACCATCTGGGTGGTATTAGGATCTTTTATTCCTCATCTATACTCTAGGAATCTGATCTCTCTAATATTCGGGTTAAATGATTTTGCTAAAATCTAACTTTAGGATCTCGCGATCACATCCACCCGAAGATCCCCTTCGTTCCAGATGATTGACTGCTTCCTCAGATGATATTGAAGATACTCTTCGATCATTCCCACGACCCTTGTGCCCTCTTATTTTTTCAATTCCCTAATACCGATATATCCATATGGATAACGACATACACTTGTTGTTCATACTATTACTCTGAATTGATCTTGTTATTACAAGATACCCCGATATTCTCTCTATTGCTCCGATAAAACTTTGTGCCTACTACCTTGCAGTTCTAAGCCACCTGAATACCCCTACGGATAATTCTTGCACTTACTGAGTATCCACTCATCCCCAATTGTTCATGTGTTTCACCAAAGTCTTCGAAATACTATTTGATCTTCCGAAAATCCTCAGCAGCTTATTGCTCTTAAAATTCTTGCTTGCTTGCATTATGGTTAATCCCATAAGTATAGTAATCTTAATGTCATCCTTTGCCACTATCATTTTGAGTCCATTGATTCAATGTGTTACGATTGCTTGCAATCCTCAGAAGAATCTTAGAATTCTTTCCTCCAGCTCAGGCGCCATTTTTAACACAAGCTAGATCTCGACCAATCAAATTGTCGTCGATTGTACCCCTAAGGCTATTCATCTTATCCATCCCTAATCAGAGCATTGCTTTTGACCCCTTTTCTTGGAATTGCTAATTCCTTTGCATTTGAGCTTTGAGTTAGTTAGTTGTTTCCATAAACTGATCTCCTTGCATTCTTTCTTCCTCTGGTTGAGTACCAATACTCACATCAGGTCCCTTTTGGACCACCAGATCCTTTGTTGGATTTTGTCCGACACCGTCCTTCATATTCATTTAACATTGTGAGCCTTTCATCTACATAATGCCTTTGGTAAATTGTATCCTCTGCTTTGCGAGCCATGCTCTACTTTCGAGCTTGTATTACTTACTCCGAAATTTGTGGTATATGTTCCTAAGATGCCCTGATGGGTTGAACCCACGCCTTCCCTAATCCATGTGTACCCGAAAGATTTCGCGGGTCATAATTATCTGGTATTGCACCAGGTAAAAACTTTCAACAACTAATGTCATTTTTGAAATACGAGAGGTGAATGGAATGTTTTACATTGAAGAAGTGGGAGTCGACCTTGAACTTTGTGTTCATGCCCATGGACACGATGTATACCCTATCATGGAAGCTTCTTGTAATAATAGTTACTCCCTTGATATAGTATCATTTGGTATCTGTGAATTGATCTTTTGCAATCGTGGTTCCGACCATGTTTTCATTTAAATACCATTTCTTGTGCAAGTTTAAGCACTTATCTTCTACAGAGCAATACCCTAGTCCGACCTCTACCTTGATCTGTCGTTGAGTATCACCCCCCTGGTATCTCGAGATTATCATGAACTGCATAACTTATGAGTTCTTCCTCAAGTACTGCATTCTCACAGATTCCACTTTTCACGGGCTCTAAGTTATTAAACAGACACCGATAACTGAACCGAGTCCGCACTACGGTTCAACAACCTTTAGTAATCTTCTTTACTTATGGATTGTACCCGATCACGTCATTCTTAACTTGTTTGGCTATATCATTATCATGATGATTTTAACTGTGCTACCTGGTCCTTCTTCACGAAGCACAAATTTCGACCGTGAGCTAATCTTACGTCGATCTTCCTTGTCATATCATTTCTCCTTGAATAGCAAACTTGATTTCGAGTTTGTTTCATACCCATGGTTCTGATAACTTTCGCTTCACCCTCCCTTTTGCTTGATGTCATCGATGATCGATTACATCTTCATGAAATCTTCCGACCACTGTGTCGTGGTCATCTTCAACATCCTAAGCTCTTCCGGAATATCAATTGAATTCATGATGAGAAAGACCATCCTTGCCCTTGATGATTTGTGTTATCATCGACAACTTTATTGCCTTCCCTCCAACACAAACTTGTTCGTGTTTTGTGTTATACCTTGAGTTCCTTGCTACCCATCATTTTTTCTTCCTTACCTTGGAGTATTACCATCTTTTATGTCAAGAATCGTCAGAATTTCACCACCTCTTAAGAGATCTTGATACAAGTGATACTTCTTGCCATATCCGTTAATTCCTTGGTCCCCGTGTTGCTTTGAAGTTAATGGTTGTTATTTCATCCTTAGACCATTGGTTATCGAATCACCTTTCTAACATTGATCATGCTACCTAAGACCATATTTTGGGTGCACATTTCAACCAATGCTTAATTGTGTATGTTTTCCTCGAGCATACATCCTTATATCATTTGATCCGACAAATGTTATCTCCTTGTTCACATAAATGTGGAAATCCATCTTTTGGAAATCTCGGTGAATTTTCGATGAGTTCATCAGCTACCTCCTCATCCTCTCTTTGGTTTAATGATGAACTCTTGTTTCAGAACTCACTTCCATAGTTCATTTCCCGAGAAACTTACTATGTCATCTCGTCAAATTGTGTTGCACCTTTTCTTCTCAGGCATCCTGAGTCTGAGGTATCCTGACACCAATCGGATCTGAATCTTGGTCAGATATGATGGTTGGAACATATTTCAAAGAGTTATAACATTGGTCTTTATATGACCCGGTAAGGTGATGTCATGCCTGGCACACCTGGCCAGAGGACCTATTGTTATAGCTTGCTTTTTGGCAAGGTTAGCCATTATTCCATGAGGAAATTGTAAGACTTATTCTATAAGTTGTTCCTGATGGATCCTTTGTGTATCCATAGCCCGATCTTTACCTGATGACCATGTCAATGCTATCTCGAAGCATGTCTGTGCTACTCCGATCATCAATAAGAGCATTTGAAGCATAATGCTAAATTTTCTTTATCAATTATCTAAACACCGTTGTATGGGTAATATCATGAAATTTCTTCCCCCTTTCCTAAAGGGTTTTCTACGTTATATCCTGTCACGGATATCATGCTCTGCTTGTCCTTGGGAAGGATATACCCCTGAAATATGTGTTTAAACACATTTTCCTTTCCATTGTTCTGTTTAATCTGATGATCACCTTTTCATTTCCATTGTTTTGTTTAACCTTTCTGGTGATCTATATGATCTAAGAAGTAATATTCTTCTGCTTATGTCAACACCTTGGTGTACAACCATGTCAGTAGGACCCTGTTGCTTTTGTTGATGGCATTCCGGTAACCACCGATGGACGAGAACGTTGCCTATAGGTCCGCCTCGTTTCAACAAGCAGGAAAATGGTTCTCTTCATCCCTCGCCCTTGGTACCGACGTTGTTGCTGACATAACTGGCATACTATTCCCTGACAGGCCTTGCTTTCATGCCCACGCAAGATGTGAGTGCCCTTCCTACTTTTATCCCACGTGGTGAGCCCATAACCCACTATTCCACAGGATCGAAACCTGACTCTCCTGTACATCCTTGTTTCCAAAGTTTATCCTTTGGACCTTACCTTGTATGTCATTCCGCGAGCTACCTTCAATCAGATATTATCTTTCGGTATCACACACTACTTATTCTCGTTGCTCTAGACCCATTTCACACTTTGTTTCAGGCATCGAACGATTTCCCGCCCGCTCGAAACTTCCCATGATACCTCCTTACTTTGCTCTTGATAATTTATTAAGTTTCAATCCGAGAGTTACTTTCCGCCACCTTCCCCGATGTTATCGACTAGATAGTCAACCTTACAGAGGTCCATTCTCCCGGAATACCCACCCTCTTTCGTAAGTACGATGGAGTTCCTGAAGGAATGATGACGACTTCATCAGGATGACCTGAAGTAGAGCAATGAAGACACTAATGTAATGGATCGACCTATTCGAGAAGAGCAACCAACAAAGAAAAGATCCGTTGGAATTTCGTAGCCAGAACTTTCCTCCTTACTCCACCTCTTAAATCTCAGGACGAGATTTCTTGTAGTGGAGGAGATTTGTAACACCCTGAGAATCATGCTACAGTAATCTCCCCCTAATGGTGGCCATGTCATCATGGTTACTATGCAAATGGCCCACTTGCCCATAATCCAAGTCAAATTCAAATTTGAATTGCAAGTGAAATAATTATTTCTTTGAACGGCAAAACTAAAATGTTCACAATATTCTATAAATTCCACTGATCTTTTTCATATTGCAAAAAACTTCATTGGACTCGCAAATAAATTCCTAAGAATTTAATAAGTGATCTAACGGAAAAATAAAATGGCATTTTCAAAATAAACAAATGTATAAACTTTCCCAAATAAAATGGAACCTTGTGTGTAGCACCCAAAAATTTGTATTTGAATTATAGGTGAAGTATCTTGTAGAACTAATATCATTTAAGTGCCTAAAATAAACAGAAAACTCAGACCATTGGTTGGATAGAAAAAGATAATTAAGTGTCGTTGTTGTGCACTTTGGCCCGTATGAACAGTGCGGCCCAGCCCATCTACTGGATTTTCTCCTACCTCTGTACAGTAAGTACAGAGAGGAGACAGAGAGCCTGCGTGCCATCCATCCGCGGCGCCACGATCGCCATTGTGCACGCGTCATGCATCCTCTACTCCCCGACAACCTACAAGGCCGAGCCCCCGACCCCACGGGCGCACCCTAACCTCTCCTCCCTTTCTCCCTCGCGCCGCTTTCGTGTCCTGCGTCCATGGCCGAATCACCGTTGCGAAGCTCGCCGTCGATCCCGTGGCTACCGGCCATCCGCCATCGCACCACCAAGTCCAGGAGCAACACCATCGTCACCTTCATCGCCTACGTCCACGGATTGGAGCCATGCCATCAAGGATCGAGCACATCGACCTCTTCTTCCTCATCATTGACCACTGCTTCTCGGTGTCGATCCGAGCTTCTTCGACCACCCTCGGCCTCGCCGTCTCCTCCCCCAGCTCCGTGGTGAGCGTCTCCACCGATTCCCCTGCTTTCCCCTTTGTTTAGTCACCGTTCGCGCCGCCCCCCACTTCCCTGCGGCCTCGTTCTCACCGCGTCGGCTGCTCCGCGCGTGGCCATGCGCCACCCACGCCCTGCCTCGCCGAGGCCGCACCCGGCCCGTGCCCTCACGCGCGTGTGCCCGGGCTTGTCCGCGGCCTGGCCCTGTCACCATGACCGCGCCTGCTGGTGCCGCCATGCCCTCACTGCTGCTCGCCCGTCGTCGTACGTCCGCTCACGCCCATGGTCATCCTCGTCCCGGCCCCTCCCCTGCATCCCGTGCACAACCTGGCCACGCCCCTGCAGCCACCCGCGTGCGGCAGCCCCTTCTCCTGGGCGCGCCTACTGCTACATGCGCACCCGTAGCCGCCCGCTGCCTTGGCCCCTGCTGCTCCTGCCGGTGCAGCTGGTTGTTGCAGCTGCCGCTGGTTCTGCTGCTGCTCTCTACTGCTGATCCTAGCCGCAGTTGCTGCTGCTTTTTGCCACTACTACCTGTTGCTGCTTCCTACTAATGCCGTTGGCGGCTGCTGCTGCATGGCTATGGCCGTGCATGTGAGCCAGCCATGTAGAGCCGGCTATGCTACTGCCCAGCGTGGCTGACTTGTTTAATTAGAGGCAGGTTAGCTTTAGGATTAAGTAGCCTAACGTGTAGATGCCATGTGGGCCTCATTTGATTAGGATAATTTTATTTATTTGTCCAGGTGTAGTCTATGACATGCGGGGCCCAGGGCACTATTTATCCTTTGACCTTTCAAACGTTTGACTGGCCATCTCAGTCAACAGGCCCACATCTCAGCCACTATAGCACCCTGCTGTGTACACTTCAGTGTGTGCACATAGCATTTTTACTGCTTTTTCGAATTAAAATTAATTCAGTAAATTCCAGATATTGTTTAAAACTTTGGAAAATCATATAAAATAAATCGTAACTCAGATGAAAAACCTTTGTACATGAAAGTTGATCAGAACGACGAGACGAATCCGAATACGCAGCCTGTTCGTCCGCCATGCATCCCTAGCATAGCGAACACGCAACTTTCCCCCTCCGGTTCATCTGTCCGAAAACATGAAACACCGGGGATATTTTCCCGGATGTTTCCCCCCTTCACCGGTACCACCTCATACCGCATTAGGGCACACCTTGCATCACGCTTTGTTGTGTCACGCATCGTCATGCATCTGTTTGCTTAATATTTATTGTTTCTTCCCCCTCTTCTCTCGCTAGACACCAAGACCGATGCCGCTGCTACCCAGTACGACTATGGTGTTGACGACCCCTCTCTCTTGCCAGAGCAACCAGGCAAGCCCCCCCCTTTGATCACCAGATATCTCCTACTCTTCTCTCTACTTCTTGCATTAGAGTAGTGTAGCATGTTACTGCTTTCCGTTATTCCTATCCTGATGCATAGCCTGTCCTTGCTACTACTGTTGTTACCTTTACCTGCAATCCTAATGCTTAGTATAGGATGCTAGTTTATCATCAGTGGCCCTACATTCTTATCCGTCTGTCATGCTATACTATCGGGCCATGATCACTCGGGAGGTGATCACGGGCATATGATATATACTTATACTGTTACATTACTTATGATATTGTTCAGAGATGGGGGCTGAAGGGGCAGGTGGCTCCATCCCGGTAGTGCTAGGCCTGCGTTCCCGACGGCCCCCGACTGTTACTTTGTGGCGGAGCGACAGGGCAGGTTGAGACCACCTAGGAGAGAGGTGGGCCTGGCCCTGGTCGGCGTCCGTGGTTATATCAAAATAACACGCTTAACAAGATCTTGGTATTTGATCTGAGTCTGGCTACTGGCACTCGACGTCGTGGTATCAGCCGAAGCCTTCATGACATCAGCGACTGAGCGGTGCGCGCCGGGTTGGATCGCGTAATGCAACTTCCTTTGTAATGGAGGTTGCTAGGTCTGCTCATCGGCCGCGTACGCAACGTGCAGGTGTGCAATGGGCGATGGTCCCAGACCCCTGCGCCATAGGATTTAGACCGGCGTGCTGACCTCTTTGTTGTGCCTAGGTAGGGCTGCGACATGTTGATCTTCCGAGGCCGGGCATGACCCAGAAAAGTGTGTCCGGCCAAATGGGATCGAGCATGTTGGGTTATGTGGTGCACCCCTGCAGGGAAGTTAATCTATTCGAATAGCCGTGAGCTTCGGTAACAGGACGACTTGGAAGTGTACCTTGACCTTATGACAACTAGAACCAGATACTTAATAAAATACACCCTTCCAAGTGCCAGATACAACCGGTGATCGCTCTCTCACAGGGCGACGAGGGGAGGATCATCGGTTAGGTTTATGCTACACGATGCTACTTGGTGAACTTACCATCTACTCTCTTCTTCTGCTGCAAGATGGAGGTTACCAGAAGCGTAGTCTTCGAAAGGACTAGCTATACCCCTCTTATTCCGGCATTCTGCAGTTCAGTCCACATATGATACCCTTAATCCATTTGATACCAATGCATACATATGTAGTGTAGCTCCTTGCTTGTGAGTACTTTGGATGAGTACTCACGGTTGCTTTGCTCCCCCCTTTCCCCCCTTCCTATACCCGATTGCTGCGACCAGACGATGGAGTCTAGGAGCCAGACGCCACTGTCGATGACGACTACTACTACTACTCGGGAGGTGCCTACTACTACATGCAGCCCGCTGACGATGACCAGGAGTAGTTTAGGAGGATCCCAGGCAGGAGGCCTGCGCCTCTTTCCATCTGTATCCCAGTTTGTGCTAGCCTTCTTAAGGCAAACTTGTTTACTTATGTCTGTACTCAGATATTGTTGCTTCCGCTGACTCGTCTATGATCGAGCTCTTGTATTCGAGCCTTCGAGGCCCCTGGCTTGTAATATGATGCTTGTATGACTTATTTTATTTGTAGAGTTGTGTTGCGATATCTTCCCGTGAGTCCCTGAACTTGATCGTACACATTTGCGTGTATGATTAGTGTACGATTGAATCGGGGGCGTCACATTGGGAGACTCACGCTGGTCGTAGCGCCGCAGTTAAAATGATAATGGCATGTCAAATCACGGGGCCCCACTTGTCCAGCAGTAACTCGTTGTCAAATCACACATCCCTACGTTTGCAGCAGCTTACTCCCTCATCTTCTTGCGTCTCTGTCGAACCGAATGGGCGAAAATGCCCCGCCTACCGCACGGGAAAAGCCTCGCCCTCGACTTTTAAATAGTACGGCATACTAATTTTGTATCCATGGATTGCACCATGGAGCAAAGCCTCAAGAAAACGGTGGTACACATGTACGGAGTATACAACATGCCCGTCGCGTTCACGTCGCACCCCAGACGGTCAGTCGGTCTGGCACGCCGCTCTCCGAATGGAACGCGCGTCATATTTCATTTGCACAGACATGTGGGACCGCAATTGAGGACCGACCATAGGCACACTCCCCGGCCCCGCAAGTCAGGTGAGTTCATAGAAGAGAGAGACGAGCGATAGTACTAGAGAAGTGTTGTACAGACGTTGGTGCCTGGACGATCCCTACATGACACGGAAGATCAGTTCATCCATGCATGTGACTAGACTCCAGCATACACGGCTGGATTGGCTATCGTCTACATATCATGCAGGCTGTGTTATATAGGGCTATAGTTCTGATGAGAAATCTAAAAAAGGTTTCTTGTCATCTTGCAATATTAGGTGTCATGTGCTTCAGATCACTACGAGGGTTAAACAGCGAGAACTGAGTTCCTCCAAGGCGCTGGTCATTGGGGGCACATGCACGAAGACTACTCGGCTGCCATCTAGGTAAAGTCGGCTATGTTAATTAGGACATCTATTGATGGACCCCTTTTCTATGAGTTTATCTTTAATTTGAGCTTTGATCATCGTCTAGTTTGTCCGTCGGGATTCATGTTTTCTCCTTTGGGCAGTGAGGTTATGGTTTCTTGTCATGTGGCATTTTTTCATGTTATATGTTACAATCTGGTGCTTCAAATCAAAATGATGAAAACTGCGCCATCGGGGCACATGAATGAAGACTTCTCGACAGTCATTGACGTGGTCAAGCCAGCTCCGGTAGACAAAATAAAACTACTCCACTATATAGGCAGGAGCCTCCATGCTTGCTTTCTAGTGTTGCTCTCTTCACACTGTCTCGTCCTCTCCTGATCTAAACACGACAGCGATGGCCACACTCTCTCTCTTTGCTCACCACTGGTGACAGATCCAGCAGGATCCTCTCCACCGGGGAAGGTGAGAAGGTGCAACGTTCACGCGGTCATCCTCGGCGACGGCTCTTACCCACTGCTGACGTGTCTCGATCAGCGTGCCTTGCCGTTCTCACCCAAGTACCACTGGCTAGGGAGGGCCTCTGACCCCTTCTTCCTTGCTGTCATAGTGTGGGAAGATCCGGCCTCCCGCCACCCACCAAGCAACATCCCAGCGACCCTCGGGTATAACTTCCTTCGAAACCGGCCTTGCTCTACCTCCCAAGCTCCTGACGTCGCTACATTTGTATCTTTTACTATATCTCTGGCCCCCTCGTAGATAGGATCGATTGGTTGTTTGAAAGCCACCTGAATATTTACTGTTAAGAGGTAAAACTAGTTCATGCACTCGAATCTAGTACTACTTGGTTCAAACAAGGAAGAAAGGGGGTAGGGCTAGGGGAAGATTTGTTACCTGAATCTAGACTTGGTCAAAAGAGGAAATAATGGGGGCGAAAAGTAGCAGAGACTGGCTATCCAACTGGTCTCTTGGTCTAATAGGGAAATAAAGGGAAACACAGTACAAACTCAATATAATCCCGATCTATTGGTTGAAAAAGGAAAGAAAGTGGGGACTAGGGGACAAGTCAACAGAGTATGTCCAGCACTATATTTGCTAGCCTCACACAATATAAGGTGGCTATACCGAACAAAAATGGGACCAACCCAGATATCCTGTTCTGATGTTTGTTGCCCCGAGCCACTCTTATGTAATGCCACTAGTAAAATGTAGCAGTCACACTTTTAAAAGTAAGGACACATTAAAGCAATGTTGTTTTCAATGTAATGCCTCCAGTAATATGAATCAATGGCAATTTTTTTCATGTCCTGCTAAATTCCCCATTAAGATAAGTTGCTTCTTTTCGTTAGAAATGCAACTATCCTGGTCCGCCTACTCTCCTATGCCCAAATGCCAACTCTATAGCAGTTGTTAATGTAATGTTGCTAGTAAAATGAAGCAATGGCACCATTAAAGTAATGTCTTATTTAACGGTTGTCATAGTTAATACTAATGCCCACACTAATATCTAGCAATGTTGCTGCTTTAGAAATTTCTACTGTCCTTGTAGGATTGCCATTCAGATAAGGAACATGCTTATTTTCATTTGATGTATGTTTGATCACTTGTTAGTCACCCTCCTTTCCACCTTTTTTGTGCAAACAGAGATATACATTTCACGCTTGATCTTAGTTGAACTGCAAAAATGATATCCAAATTATAGTTGAACATTCTAGGAGCTTCACAACCAACCTTGATGTTGCTCAATTTTATTGCAACTAATGAAGAAGAAGTTCTGTGGGTTTCGTTTTCTGATGGAAATGGAACCGGGGCTGGAGCCCTTTTCTTAAAAAAATGAAGAAGAAGCTGCTAGCTCATGGGACATTGCTTCATTTTAGGTGAACTGCATCAAAAGGTCCCATGAATTGAATCATCCATGTTGGTGACTGGTGTCATCCCTTCTACGATGGCGTTGACTGCAGATATGGTTCCCATCACGAGGTATGTTCCTCTTTGGTCTGACTGTTTGCCAAAGATCCTGCATGTTGAGTCTGCTCTTGTGCTACTATTTTGGCACTGCCATGATAAAGCAGTAATGTTATTATTTTTCACCTTAATCTAGTGGCACTATTAATTTGAGGCAATGTTTTGGCAATGCTAGTGCCACTGATTTTTTATATATATCTAAAGAGGGGGTTTCCTCTGATTTCATTAAAGAAACCCAACCATAGAGAACCATTATCCGACAACATCTCAGTGTGAACGGGCAGTTATGCAACTACTACTAGAACGGACTGAGTACAAGCAGGAGACAAGTTCGCCACATAAGCTAGGCAGGTAGGGGGACGCAGCACCAGCTCGACCAAGTTTGGATTACAACCCAAATGCTACCACAGAAACATCAGGGGGAAGATAGGGACTGAAAGAGCCAGCTTCAGCATCCCAGTCTAAGCACCCCCGGCCTCCATCCTTGCGACGCATGGTACACCTCATTTGCCACCTACTCGACCCTAGTGCCACTAATAAAATGAAGTAATAATATAGTTAAAATAGAGCGGGTGCCCTCTCTATCATTTCATTTCTAATGTAGATAAAGAAAGTGCTTCTCTTTGTTAGTATATGTTTCATCAACTAGTCCCATTGTTAATGTTTAAGCGTTTCTGCAAACTGGGGTGCTTAATTTTAGTTGATTTGCACAAAAATAGAGATTGGAATGTCTCAAGGTCCCTCCTTGTACTACCGATGTACACTGAGGTTCATCACTAGTAGAAGGTGTATCAGGGAGAATTGGGTCGATTTCCAGCATGAGGCGTACCGTATGAGGCATTGCAGGGCCCATGTCGCCCTCGAAGCATGGCATACTATGATACTATCGCAATATTTTCTTCTATTTATTAGTGTATGTTTCATCAACTAGTGCCACTATAATGTAATCACGCTTTTTCGTTATCTGTGCAAACAGGGTTATTCAGGTGCATTTTGGTGGAACTGCACAAATGTACGGATGGAACCGGCATATATGAAGAGTGCGAGGTGTGCCAAGTAAAAATTACCGACACCAACCATGCTCCATGCACGCATTGCCATCCACCACCACCAGTGGAATGTGTGGCGCTCTCTGTGGACGGATCTTTCTCGGCAGAAAATCCTGTAACCAAATACTAGTAGCTTATATTGGCAGTTTTCTAGGGAGTACTCTTTTCTGAAAGAAGCACCAATCTATTTTTCTTTATTTGTACACAGTGTCACAACTTTGACCCAAAGGTCCAGAGCTATTTTAGGGTGATTGGCGTAGTACTCGGAGACTGATTGTAAGCATAATTTTCATTAGCTCTCACATTGATTGTAAGCATGAGCAGATGGAACATTAGGTTAGTGTGAAGCTTACCTTAAACCCTACCGCCCCCGTTGAAACGAGGCGAGCATCGAGGGAACCATGGAGAACAGTGGGGAAGCAACGTCGCGCCATCCGGCCTCCTCTTGCGGTGGGAAAACGAATACTCATGTGGCTCCGGCTGGCTCTGCACCACGGCACACCATACTTGATTGATTTGTTATCCTCCGGGTGCTCGACCTTCGACCTGTATGCCTACCACCTCCGCCCAACTTTCACCTTGGGCGAATCTGTCTGCTACATCACCCAGAGGAGATACTTGATGAGCTCGAATGACTGCGGCATGACTGCCGCCGAGGAGTACATCGTCGCCCTCATCGCCGTTGTCTTGCTCTTTCGCATACATTGCCACATGGCCGTCACCATCCTCGAAATCTCCTACTCATTGTCAAACCAAGTAAGGATCACCTCAACCTGGCTAACTTTGCCTGGCCGCAGATATGTCCATTTTGCATCATGGTTTTATATCAATATTTATTGCATTATGGGATATTATTACACAGTATGTCATAATACTTATGCCTATTCTCTCTTATTTTACAAAGTTTACATGAAGAATGCCGGCAGCTGGGATTCTGGGCTGGAAAAGGAGCAAATATTAGAGACCTATTCTGCACAGCTCCATAAGTCCTGAAACTTCACGAAAGTTATTTCCAGAATATATAAAAAATATTGGGCAAAAGAAGTTCCAGAGGGGCCCACACCCTGGCCACGAGGGTGGGGGGTGCGCCCTACCCCCTGGGCGCGCCCCCCTGCCTCGTGGGCCCCCTAGTGGCCCTCCGATGCCCATCTTCTACTATATCAAGTCTTTCATCGAGGAAAAAATCATAGGCAAGCTTTCGGGACGAAACTCCGCCGCCACGAAGCGGAACCTTGGCGGAACCAATCTAGGGCTCCGGCAGAGCTGTTCTGCTGGGAAAACTTCCCTCCTGGAGGGGGAAATCATCACCATCATCATCACCAACGATCCTCTCCTCGGGAGGGGGTCAATCTCCATCAACATCTTCACCAGCACCATCTCATCTCAAACCCTAGTTCATCTCTTGTATCCAATCTATGTATCCAAACCTCAGATTGGTACCTGTGGGTTGCTAGTAGTGTTGATTACTCCTTGTAGTTGATGCTAGTTGGTTTACTTGGTGGAAGATCATATGTTCAGATCCATTATGCATATTAATACCCCTCTGATTATGAACATGAATATGCTTTGTGAGTAGTTACGTTTGTTCCTGAGGACATGGGAGAAGTCTTGCTATTAGTAGTCATGTGAATTTGGTATTCGTTCGATATTTTGATGAGATGTATGTTGTCATCCCTCTAGTGGTGTCATGTGAACATCGACTACATGAAACTTCACCATTGTTTGGGCCTAGAGGGAGGCATTGGGAAGTAATAATTAGATGATGGGTTGCTAGAGTGACAGAAGCTTAAACCCTAGTTTATGTGTTGCTTCGTAAGGGGCTGATTTGGATCCATATGGTTCATGCTATGGTTAGTTTTACCTTAATACTTCTGTTGTAGTTGTGGATGCTTGCAATGGGGGTTAATCATAAGTGGGATTCTTGTCCAAGTAAGGACAGTACCCAAGCACCGGTCCACCCACATATCAAATTATCAAAGTACCGAATGCGAATCATATGAACTTGATGAAAACTAGCTTGACGATAATTCCCATGTGTCCTCGGGGGCACTTTCCTTCATATAAGAGTTTGTCCAGGCTTGTCCTTTGCTACAAAGAAGGATTGGGCCATCTTGCTGCACCTTATTTACTTTTATTACTTGCTACTCATTGCAAATTACCTTATCACAAAACTATCTGTTACCAATAATTTATGTTCTTGCAGAGAATACCTTACTGAAAATTGCTTGTCATTTCCTTCTGCTCCTCGTTGGGTTCGACACTCTTACTTATAGAAATGGCTACGATAGATCCCCCATACTTGTGGGTCATCAAGACTCTTTTCTGGCGCCGTTGCCGGGGAGTGAAGAGCCTTTGGTAGGTGGAGATTTACATAGTGTGCTGAAATTTACTGTCACTTGTTACTATGGAAGATAATCCTTTGAGGGGCTTGTTCAGGATATCTTCACCCCGGCCAGTAGAGCAAAGAGTTGCTCCTCAACCTACTGAACCTACTGAAAATGTTTACTTTGAAATTCCTTCGGGTATGATAGAGAAACTGCTAGCTAATCCTTTTGCAGGAGATGGAACATTGCATCCCGATTTACACTTAACCTATGTGGATGAAGTTAGTGAATTATTTAAGCTTGCAGGTATGCCCGATGATGTTATCAAGAAGAAGGTCTTCCCTTTATCTTTGAAGGGATATGCAGTGACATGGTATAGGCTATGTGATGATATGGGATCATGGGACTACAAGCAATTGAAATTGGAATTTCACCAGAAGTTTTATCCTATGCATCTTGTTCATTGTGATCGTAATTATATATATAATTTTTGGCCTCCCAAATGAGAAAGCATCGCTCAAGCTTGGGGGAGGCTTAAGTCAATGTTATATTCATGCCCCAATCATGATCTCTCAAGAGAAATGATTATTCAAAAAATTTATGCTCGGCTTACTCTCAGTAATCGCTCCATGCTCGATACTTCTTGTACCGGATCTTTTATGATGAAGACTATTGAATTAAAATGGGATTTATTGGAAAGAATTAAACGCAACTCTGAAGATTGGGACCTCGACGAAGGTAAGGAGTCAGGTATAACACCTAAGTTTGATCGTGTTAAATCCTTTATGGATACCGATGCATTTTGTGAATTTAGCACTAAATATGGACTTGACTCTGAGATAGTAGCTTCCTTTTTTGTATCATTTGCTAATCATGTTGATCTCCCTAAGGAGAAGTGTTTTAAATATAATCCTCCCATTGAAGTAAAAGTAGTTGCACCTATTAAATTTGAAGAAAAGATTATCACTTTTTGTTGTTCCTACTGCTTATGTTGAGAAACCACCTTTCCCTGTTAGAATAAAGGATCATGCTAAAGTTTCAACTGTAGTCAAAAAAATAAATATTAGGACACACAAACCCCCTGAGCAAGTTAAAGTCGAACCTAATATTGCTATGGTTAAAGATCACTTGGCCGATAATATTGATGGGCATGTTATTTACTTATGTGATGAGACTGCTAGAATTGCTAGACATGGTACTACAAATAAACATAGACCTGTTGTAGGCATGCCTGTTATTTCTGTCAAAATAGGAGATCATTGCTATCATGGCTTATGTGATATGGGTGCTGGTGCAAGTGTAATACCTCATTCCGTATACAAAGAAATTATGCATGATATTGCACCTGCTGAGATAAAAGATATAGATGTCACCATGAAGCTTGCCAATAGAGATACTATTTCACCAATTGGGATTGTTAGAGATGTTGAATTCTTGTGTGGGAAGTTTAAATATCCTGCTGATTTTCTTGTTCTTGGTTCCCCACAAGATAGATTTTGCCCCATTATATTTGCTAGACCCTTCTTGAATACTGTTAATGCTAAGATAGAGTGCAATAAGGATATTGTTTCTGTTGGTTTAGGGTATATGTCTCATGATTTTAATTTTGCTAAGTTTCGTAGATAACCCCGTGATGAGGAATTGCCTAATAAAGATGAAATTATTGGTCTCGCTTATATTGTTGTGCCTCCTACTGATCCTTTAGAACAATATTTGCTAGACCATGAAAATGATATGTTCATGAATGAAAGAAGGGAAATAGATGAAGTATTCTTTAAACAGGGATCTATTCTGAAACACAACTTGCCTGTTGAAATCCTAGGGGGTCCTCCTCCACCCAAGGGTGATCCCGTGTTTGAGCTTAAACCATTGCCTGATACTCTTAAATATGCTTATCTTGATGAAAAGAAGATATATCCTTTTATTATTAGTGCTAACCTTTCAGAGCATGAAGAAGAGAGATTATTGAAAACTCTGAAGAAGCACCGTGCTACTATTGGATATACTCTTGATGATCTTAAGGGCATTAGTCCCACTCTATGTCAACACAAAATAAATTTAGAAAAAGACGCCAAACCAGTTATTGATCACCAACGACGGCTAAATCCTAAGATGAAAGAAGGGGTAAGAAAGGAAATATTAAAGCTCCTTGAGGCAGGTATAATTTATCCTGTTGCTGATAGTCAGTGGGTAAGTCCTGTCCATTGTCTCCCTAAGAAGGGAGGTATTACTGTCATTCCTAATGATAAAGATGAATTGATTCCACAAAGAATTATTACAGGTTATAGGTTGGTAATTGATTTCTGCAAATTGAATAAAGCTACTAAAAATATCATTACCCTTTGCCTTTCATTGATCAAGTGCTAGAAAGAATATCCAAACATACACATTTTTGCTTTCTAGATGGTTACTCTGGCTTCTCTCAAATACCTGTGTCAGCTGATGATCAAGCAAAGACCACTTTTACTTGCCCTTTCGGTACTTTTGCTTATAGACGTATGCCTTTTGGTTTATGTAAGGCACCTGCTACCTTTCAAAGATGCATGATGGCTATATTCTTTGACTTTTGTGAAAAGATTTGTGAGGTTTTCATGGACGATTTCTCCGTTTATGGATCCTCTTTTGATGATTTCTTGAGCAACCTTGATTGAGTTTTGCAGAGATGTGAAGAAACTAATCTTGTCTTGAACTAGGAGAAATGCCACTTTATGGTTAATGAAGGTACTATCTTGGGGCGTAAAATTTCTGAAAGAGGAATTGAAGTTGATAAAGCTAAAGTTGATGCTATTGAAAATATGTCGAGTCCCAAGGACATCAAAGGTATAAGAAGTTTCCTTGGTCATGCCGGTTTTTATAGGAGGTTCATCAAGGACTTCTCAAAAATTTCTCGGCCTCTGACTAACCTATTACAAAAAGATATTCCTTTTGTCTTTGATGACGATCGTGTAGAAACATTTGAAATACTTAAGAAAGCTTTGATTTCTGCACCTATTGTTCAGCCACCTGATTGGAATTTACCTTTTGAAATTATGTGTGATGCTAGTGATTATGCTGTAGGTGTTGTTCAAGGTCAAAGAGTTGATAAGAAGTTGAATGTCATCCCATATGCTAGTAAAACTCTAGACAATGCCCAGAGAAATTATGCTACTACTGAAAAAGAATTTTTAGCAGTTGTTTTTGCTTTTGGTAAGTTCAGACCTTATGTTGTTGATTCTAAAGTAACTATTCACACTGATCATGCTGCTATTAAATACCTTATGGAAAAGAAAGATGCTAAACCTAGACTTATTAGATGGGTTCTCTTGCTACAAGAATTTGATTTGCATATTATTGGTAGAAAGGGAGGTGAGAACCCCGTTGCAGACAACTTGTCTAGGTTAGAAAATGTTCTTGATGACCCACTACCTATTGATGATAGCTTCCCTGATGAACAATTAAATGTCATAAATGCTTCTCATACTGCTCCATGGTATGCTGATTATGCTAATTACATTGTTGTTAAATCTATACCACCTAGTTTCACATACCAGCAAAAGAAGAATTTTTTCTATGATTTGAGACATTACTTTTGGGATGACCCACATCTTTATAAAGAAGGAGCAGATGGTATTACTAGGCGTTGTGTACCTGAGCATGAACAGGAACAGATCCTACACAAGTGTCACTCCGAGGCTTATGGAGGACACCATGCTGGAGACAGAACTGCACATAAGGTATTGCAATCCGGTTTTTATTGGCCTACTCTCTTCAAGGATGCCCGTAAGTTTGTCTTATCTTGTGATGAATGTCAAAGAATTGGTAATATTAGTAGACGTCAAGAAATGCCTATGAATTATTCACTCGTTATCGAACCATTTGATGTTTGGGGCTTTGATTATATGGGACCATTTCCTTCCTCTAATGGGTATACACATACTTTAGTTGCTATTGATTACGTTACTAAGTGGGTAGAAGCTATTCCAACTAGTAGTGCTAATCATAACACCTCTATTAAGATGCTTAAAGAATTTATTTTTCTAAGGTTTGGAGTCCCTAGATATTTATTGACTGATGGTGGTTCACATTTTATTCAAGGTGCCTTTCGTAAAATGCTTGCTAAGTATGATGTTAATCATAGAATTGCATGTCCTTATCACCCACAGTCTAGTGGTCATGTATAACTTAGCAACAAAGAGCTTAAATTAATTTTGCAAAAGATTGTTAATAGATCTAGAAAGAATTGGTCCAAGAAACTTGATGATGCATTATGGGCATATAGAACTGCATATAAAAATCCTATGGGTATGTCTCCGTATAAAATGGTTTATGGTAACGCATGTCACTTACCTCTTGAATTAGAACATAAGGCATATTGGGCTATCAAAGAGCTCAACTATGACTTCAAACTTTCCGGTGAAAAGAGGCTATTTGACATTAGCTCACTTGATGAATGGAGAACCCAGGCCTATGAAAATGCCAAGTTGTTTAAAGAAAAAGTTAAAAGATGGCATGATAAAAGGATACAAAAGCATGAGTTTAACGTAGGTGATTATGTACTGTTATACAACTCTCATTTAAGAATTTTTGCAGGCAAACTTCTCTCTAAATGGGAAGGTCCTTACATCATCGAGGAGGTCTATCGTTCTGGTGCCATAAAAATCAACAACTTCGAGGGCACAAATCCGAAGGTGGTGAACGGTCAAAGAATCAAACATTATATCTCAGGTAATCCTATAAATGTTGAAAGTAATGTTATTGAAACCATAACCCCAGAGGAATACATAAGGGACACTTTCCGGAACGTTTCAGACTCCGAAAAGGGATAGGTACATGGTACGGTAAGTAAACCGACTCCAAAACAGTTCTAATGGCAATTTTTCTCCGTTTTGGAATATTTAAGAAATTAGGAAAATAAGAAGCAGCCCGGAAAGGACACGGGGCCTCCACGAGGGTGGAGGACGCGCCCTACCCCCTGGGCGCGGCCCCCTGCCTCGTGGGCACCTCGTGTGCCCTCCGGACTCCGTTTTCTTGCACGATACTTCTTTTGGTCAGTAAAAATTCATTATATAATCTCCTGAAGGTTATGACCACCGTATCACGCAAACATCTCTTGTCTTTGTTTCGAGGTGTTTTTCTGACAGATCTAGGTCGCCATGTCATCTTCAAGTGCCCCCAAGGACAAGTTCTTCGAGAAGGTCATCAACCTCTACCTTGCAGAGGTGTTGCAACACCCTCAAACCATTGAGATGCGTGAGGGGTTGTTGCACATCCGCGATGTTGAGGGACCAAGGAGAACCGGAAGCGTGGAGACAAGGCTCGATGCAATGGAGCAACTAGTTTTCAAGTGTCAGGAGATGGTGGAGCGTGGACTCGACTCCAATCACATAATGATCACGGAGTTCACCAACAACCACAAGCTAGACGCCAAGGACATTGGGGAGGCCATCTTCAAGCTTCATGAGAAATCATGAGAAAATCGAGCACCTCCAAGCCCAGATCTATGACCTGCAAAATCAAAATTGTTAGTGTGAATATAGATTCAAGAGGATGAGTTTGGCTGCAGATTTGAGGATTCCGGAGACTCTATCATCCTTCTATGATGGTGAGCCTATGCCTTGGAAGAGGGACGACACGCCTACATCATCAACAACTCCATCTCCTTCACCGGCAAAAGAGATATAATCACATCGGATATGGGCACTCCCCTTGGCAAATTCCAAGCTTGGGGATTGCCCCGGTATCGTATCACCATCACTTTTACCTTTATCGTCTTTCTTAGTTCGGTCCTTTTGATAATATCTTGATCTAGTAGAATAAAGTTTTAGTATGATCTAGTTGTGATTTTTGCTTTATGATCCTTCTATGTAATCAAGTCCATGAGCTATATATAATAAATATTAGTGTTGAGTCAAGGGTTTGATTACCTTGCTATGATCTTCAGGGAATAAAATAAAAGAGAAGAAATAAAGAGATCATATGGATCTTATGGAGAGTAATGAGCTCACATATAAAGAGTATGATGAATAAAAGTTGTTGAGAGTTGACAAACGAAGTTTTGGTCCTCGTTGCAATTAATAAGAAGTAATAAAGAAAGAGAGTTCTTCACATATAAATATATTATCTTGGACACCTTTTATGATTGTGAGCACTCATTAAAGTATGATATGCTAAAGAGTTGATGTTGGACAAGGAAGAAAACGTAATGGGTTATGTTTTCTTACATTTGAGATAAATTATATTGTCATGGATCATCCAACATGTTGATCTTGCCTTTCCCTCTCTTGCTAGCCAATCCTTTGCACCAAGTAGAAATACTACTTGTGCTTCCCAATATCCATAAACCCAGTTTTGCCATGAGAGTCTACCATATCTACCTATGGATTGATTAAGATCCATCAAGTAAGTTGTCATCGGTGCAAGCAATAAAATTTGCTCTCTAAATATGTATGACTTTTTAGTGTGGAGAAAATAAGCTTTATACGATCTTGTGATATGGAAGAAATAAAAGCGACGGACTGCATAATAAAGGTCCATATCACAAATGGCAATATAAAGTGATGTTCTTTCGCATTAAGATTTTGTGCATCCAACCATAAAAGAACATGACAACCTCTGCTTCCCTCTGCGTAGGGCCTATCTTTTATTCTTGTCTTATACTCCATGCAAAGAGTCATGGTGAGCTTCACCTTTCTTTTTTACATTTTATCCTTTGGCAAGCACAATGTGTTGGAAACATCCTGATATATTATTGTTGACATTACCCTTGAGGTAAAATGTTGGGAGGCAAAACTATAAGCCCCTATCTTTCTCTATGTCCGATTTAAAACTCCATATCAATAAATATTGCGTGAGTGTTAGCAATTATGAAAGACTAAATGATAGTTGAGTATGTGGACTTTTTGAAAAGCTCTTATATTGACTCTTTCCTATGTTATGATAAATTGCAATTGCCTCAATGACCGAGATTAGAGTTTGTTAGTTATCAATGAAGTTTATGATTCATACTTGAAATTGTGATTGAAATGTTACGTTAGCATAAGAGATCATATGACAAAATATATATATATGTTGTTGTTCTAAGAATGATCATGATGCCCTCATGTCCGTATTTTATTTTTATCGACACCTCTATCTCTAAACATGTGGACATATTTTTCGATTTCGGCTTTCGCTTGAGGACAAGCAAGGTCTAAGCTTGGGGGAGTTGATACGTCCATCTTGCATCATGGGCTGTTATTACACATTATGTCACAATACTTATGCGTATTCTCTCTTATTTTACAAGGTTTACATGAAGAGGGAGAATGCCGGCAGCTGGGATTCTGGGCTGGAAAAGGAGCAAATATTAGAAACCTATTCTGCACAGCTCTAGAAGTCTTGAAACTTCACGGAAGTTACTTCCAGAATATAAAAAATATTGGGTGAAAGAAGTTCCACAGGGGGCCCACACCCTGGCCACGAGGGTGGGAGGCGCGCCCTACCCCCTGGGCGCGCCCCTGCCTCGTGGGCCCCCTGGTGGCCCTCCGATGCCCATCTTCTGCTATACCAAATCTTTCGTCGAGGAAAAAATAATAGGCAAGCTTTCGGGATGAAACTCCGCCGCCACGAGGCGGAACCTTGGCGGAACCAATCTAGGGCTCCGGCAGAGCTGTTCTGTCGGGGAAACTTCCCTCTGGGAGGGGGAAATCATCACCATCGTCATCACCAACGATCCTCTCATCGGGAGGGGGTCAATCTCCATCAACATCTTCACCAGCACCATCTCATCTCAAACCCTAGTTCATCTCTTGTATCCAATCTTTGTATCCAAACCTCAGATTGGTACCTGTGGGTTGCTAGTAGTGTTGATTACTCCTTGTAGTTGATGCTAGTTGGTTTACTTGGTGGAACATCATATGTTCAGATCCATTATGCATATTAATACCCCTCTGAATTATGAACATGAATATGCTTTGTGGGTAGTTACGTTTGTTCCTGCGGACATGGGAGAAGTCTTGCTATTAGTAGTCATGTGAATTTGGTATTCATTCGATATTTTGATGAGATGCATGTTGTCATCCCTCTAGTGGTGTCATGTGTACATCGACTACATGACACTTCACCATTATTTGGACCTAGAGGGAGGCATTGGGAAGTAATAATTAGATGATGGGTTGCTAGAGTGACAGAAGCTTAAACCCTAGTTTATGTGTTGCTTCGTAAGGGGCTGATTTGGATCCATATGTTTCATGCTATGGTTAGGTTGTGACGCCCGGATAATTAAGCTACAGTAACTTTCTACTAATTATGCCACATCACCTCGATTACTATTGCTAATCTCGCGTTAGTTCAGAACCGATCCAAATTCAACTTTAAATTAAAGTCAACCGATAAAGTTTTCAAACATTAAAACTAAAATGTTCTAGAGGTGGAAAATAATCCATAATAAATATTGGAGGAGAAACCACATTTTTATAATGTGTTTGCGTGTTCCAAAATTAATAAAACATTGATTTAAATGTTTAGTTAAATGCCTTTTTATTATTTTGAAATACTAAACTATTCTATTTAGTAGTCAAACTTGTTATTGCAGAGGCTTATATTACAACACTAATTTAGGTGCCAATTGTGTATTTTACAAAACAAAATTGAATTGAACAATAAATAAAATAGAGAAGAAAATAAGTAAAACAGGAAGCAAAAACTAAAATAAAAATAAAGGCCACCCCCTCTCACTCATGGGCCTCAGCCCACCAGGCCACCACCTAGGCCGGCCCCACAGCCCAGCTCGCTCCCCCCCTTAACCCCCACTACCTCGAACCCTAACCCAAGTGCGCCCCACTCCCCCCCCCCACGTCGCTCGATCCCCACCCTCTCCCTCCAGCGCCGCCAGGGGAGAGCCCCACGCACGAACCCCCACTCTCTCTCGTCTCTCTCCCAGCTATGCTCGCCCTCGACGCCATTGCCGAACCGCCCCACCTCACACCGGCGCTCCACCGCCAGACCAGCGCCGCCCCGTCCTCACCTCCTCCCGACTGGCGCCCAGCGCTCGGCGCCCCCACCCCATCGCCACCGCCACCGGATCGCCCACCACCTCGTCGCACCGCCTCCAGGCCGGATCGCCCCGTCCTCGACCTCCTCCTTGACGGATCTGCGTCGTCGACCCATCGTCCGACCCCGACTCCTCCCCGAGCATGCCTCGCTCAACTACAGGGCTTTGTGAGCCCCCTCCCCTTCTTCTCTCTGCCTCCCTCACCCGCTCGCTAATTCGCCGTCGCCGCGCCGTGCTCGCGGACACTGCCGCCCGCGCCTCGCTGCTCGTAGTGGCCGCCAGCTCCCGCGCCATGCGCCCCTCCCCTGTGCTCCACTACTTCCCGCCGACCCCCCTTCACTGCCCTGCACCACCACAATCGCGTCGCGCGCACGCCACGGCTCGCCGTCGCAACATCACTTGTGCGCCTCGCGTGCACGCGCTCGCCGCCTGCCCCGCTCTGCCGCTTCTGCAGTCGTCGGCGCCCGCCGCTCCCTCCAGCTGCGGCCGCCCTGCCAACACGCGCCCGGGTCCGGCGACCCGGTGCCCCCAGCCTCGCTCGAGCGTCCCCGCCGTTGCTTCCACGCCCGTAACACCGGGTGCCCGTAAGGCCCCCAAGGCCTACGACAGGGCCCCACCCCAGAACGAATTAAAAAAAAAGAAAGGAAAAAAATGAATGTAAAAAAATAAATAATAAACAATTAAATTAATTAATTAATTAATTAAGTTAATTAATCCTACTTAATTAAACTAATTAAACCTGATTAGATTAACCTAACCATTATCTAAACAGCCAATGACATGTGGGCCCCAACCGTAGTTGACCCAGTCAACTGCACAATTGACTGCTGACGTCAGCATGATGTCATGCTGACGTCATCATTTACTATTCTGGATAATGTTGATTTAAATAATTAAATAAATCCTAAAAACGATTTCAATCTTTTAAAATTAATATAAAATGAACCGTAGCTCGGATGGGAAAACTTTGTACATGAAAGTTGCTCAGAACGACGAGACGAATCCGGATACACAGCCCGTTCGTCCGCCACGCATCCCTAACATAGCGAACACGCAACTTTCCCCCTCCGGCTCCTTTGTTTGAAAACGCGAAACACCGGGGATATTTTCCTGTATGTTTCCCCCCTTCACCGGTATCACCTCATACCACGTTAGGGCACCCCTACCACCGCTACTTGCCATGTCATGCATCGCCATGCATTTGTTTGCATTATATTTATTGTTTCTTCCCCCTCTTCTCTCGCTAGACACCGAGACCGATGCCGCTGCTACCCAGTATGACTTCGGAGTTGACGACCCCTCTCTCTTGCCAGAGCAACCAGGCAAGCCCCCTTTTTGATCACCAGATATCGCCTACTCTTCTCTCTACTGCTTGCATTAGAGTAGTGTAGCATGTTACTGCTTTCCGTTAATCCTATTCTGATCCATAGCCTGTCATTGTTGCTACAACTGTTGATACCTTACCTGCAATCCTAAATGCTTAGTATAGGATGCTAGTGTTCCATCAGTGGCCCTACACTCTTGTCCGTCTGCCATGCTATACTACTGGGCCGTGGTCACTTTCGGGAGGTGATCACGGGACTTATACTATTACATTAGTTATGATACTGTTCGGAGATGGGGGCTGAAGGGGCAGGTGGCTCCATCCTGGTAGAGGTGGGCCTGGGTTCCCGACAGCCCCCGACTGTTACTTTGTGGCGGAGCGACAGGGCAGGTTGAGACCACCTAGGAGAGAGGTGGGCCTGGCCCTGGTCGGTGTTCGCGGATACTTAACACGTTTAACGAGATCTTGGTATTTGATCTGAGTCTGGCTACTGGCCTATATGCACTAACCATCTACGCGGGGACAGTTATGGGCACTCGACGTCGTGGTATCAGCCGAAGCCTTCGTGACGTCAGCGACTGAGTGGCGCGCGCCGGATTGGACCGTAAGCCTGCTCTTGTATTAAGGGTGCTAGTTCTGCTTCCGGCCGCGTACGCAACGTGCAGGTGTGCAATGGGCGATGGGCCCAGACCCCTGCGCCATAGGATTTAGACCGGCGTGCTGACCTCTCTGTTGTGCCTAGGTAGGGCTACGACGTGTTGATCTTCCGAGGCCGGGCATGACCCAGGAAAGTGTGTCCGGCCAAATGGGATCGAGCGTGTTGGGATATGTGGTGCACCCCTGCAGGGAAGTTAATCTATTCGAATAGCCGTGATCTTCGATAACAGGACGACTTGGAGTTGTACCTTGACCTTATGACAACTAGAACCGGATACTTAATAAAACACACCCTTCCAAGTGCCAGATACAACCGGTGATCGCTCTCTAACAGGGCGACGAGGAGAGGATCGTCGGGTAGGATTATGCTATGCGATGCTACTTGGAGGACTTCAGTCTACTCTCTTCTACATGCTGCAAGACGGAGGCTGCCAGAAGCGTAGTCTTCGAAAGGACTAGCTATCCCCCTTATCCCGGCTTTCTGCAGTTCAGTCCACATATAATAGCCTTATTCCAGTTGATACCGATGCATACATATGTAGTATAGCTCCTTGCTTGCGAGTACTTTGGATGAGTACTCACGGTTGCTTTCTCCCTCTTTTCCCCCTATCCCTTCTACCTGGTTGTCGCAACCAGATGTTGGAGCCCAGGAGCCAGACGCCACCTTCGACGACGACTCCTACTACACCGGAGGTGCCTACTACTATGTGCTGCCCGCTGACGACGACCAGGAGTAGTTTAGGAGGATCCCAGGCAGGAGGCCTGCGCCTCTTTTGATCTGTATCCCAGTTTGTGCTAGCCTTCTTAAGGCAAACTTGTTTAACTTATGTCTGTACTTAGATATTGTTGCTTCCACTGACTCGTCTATGATCGATCTCTTGTATTCGAGCCCTCGAGGCCCCTGGCTTGTAATATGATGCTTGTATGACTTATTTTATTTGTAAAGTTGTGTTGTGATATCTTCCCGTGAGTCCCTGATCTTGATCGTACACGTTTGCGTGTATGATTAGTGTACGATTGAATCGGGGGCGTCACATAGGTTTACCTTAATACTTCTGTCGTAGTTGCGGACGCTTGCAACGGGGGTTAATCATAAGTGGGATGCTTGTCCAAGTAAGGATGGTACCCAAGCAACGGTCCACCCACATATCAAATTATCAAAGTACCAAACGCAAATCATATGAACGTGATGAAAACTAGCTTGATGATAATTCCCATGTGTCCTCGCGAGCGCTTTCCTTTATATAAGAGTTTGTCCAGGCTTGTCCTTTGCTACAAAAAGGATTGGGCCATCTTGCTGCACCTTATTTACTTTTATTACTTGCTACTCGTTACAAATTACCTTATCACAAAACTATCTGTTACCGATAATTTCAGTGCTTGCAGAGAATACCTTACTAAAAAACTGCTTATCATTTCCTTCTGCTCCTCGTTGGGTTCAACACTCTTACTTATCGGAAAGGCTACGATAGATCCCCTATACTTGCGGGTCATCTGTCGCCGCCGGCGATCTACCCGATTCGCTGCTGCATCCTCTCCATAGATGTCCTTCTGAGTGGTTTGGTGCTAGCTTTGGAAGGTGGGAGGAGAGATGGTGGTCTTGCAATAGAGAAGAGGGAGAGGCGAGACGGTGGTTTTGGAATGGAGATGATGGAGAGGAGAGGGAGTGGTTTTGCAATGGAGAAGAGGGAGAGGCGAGACGGTGGTTTTTGAATGGAGATGATGGAGAGGAGAGCAGGTGGTTTTGTAATGGAGAAAAGGGAGAGGAGCGTGCGTCAGTGATTTAGGATTGGAAGAGAGGGCCGGCGCGCTATGACTGGATCAAAATCAAAATCAATTTACCCTTCAATTAAGAAAGCGACCCCACATTAACTAGTCCCCCTTTTATTCTGGGTCATAATTGACCATGATTTTCACAAATAAAATATATGTTATACGTTGTAAAAATAATATAATTTGAAAGTACATTCAGATATGAACCAAACGATACAATTTTTGGTGACATGCATTCACATTTTGCTTGTCAAATACAGTACGTGGTCAAACTTTGACCCAAAATACGCGAAACAAAAAAATACTTCCAAGACCAGCGCTGCTCCTCTCCTCTTAAACCACCTCCAATCCTCTCTTGTTCCAATCAAAATCCAGCGCCGCACCTCTCCCGTTCTAATCCAAAACCAGCGCTGCTCCTCTCCCATTCTAATCCAAAACCAGCGCCGCTCCTCTCCTCTTCCATTCAAAAACCACTGCCGACGAGTGAAGGTGTTGTGGAGAAGAAGATTGATGGAGGTGTACAACCGATATGTGAGGATCACAGACGGCGACCTTGTGAAGCTAGCTAGGATGTTGGAGACATAGTCTTGGTTTGACAACAAGACCAACTAGCGGGGACGGCGGTATCCATGGCCAAATATATGCAACAGAGCGAAAAGGCGGTGATAGTCCCGAAAGGAGTCGCGCGGGAGTACATAGAGCTACTCCTCAGGGCCATGGAGCAAATAGATTCACCGAATCCGATCATGAGGCAACAGTGGTGGGAGTATCCATCCCAGATGGACCATCCACCCGAGATTGAAGGATCGAGCATCTATAGGGTGCCGTTTGTGAAGGTGCCATGCCAGAGTGAGCCGGTGGAGTCTTCGTCGACCGAACCCAACTGCAAGAGGAGAAAAGCAGTTGGCCCGACGACCCTTCCCTTCCATCCTCTCCCTCGCCATTCACATCGTCTCACAGGGCGGCTGTCTGCCACCGAGGAATAGGAGGGGACTGCCCCCCCCCCCCCCCGAGCCCAATAGTCGGGCAGGTTGTGTTGTGTATTTTGAGAGTACTTTCAGATATGAATATCTTTTGAATTTCAGATTTGCAGTATTCAAAATATGAAGTATTTTATGAATTCTAGATATCTATTTTTAGCACTTAAAAAATGTAGTTTCATAGGAGTATAAAAGTGTAGACAATATGATTCTCAGAGAAGAAACTGCTAGTTTCAGTTTCAGATAAGAAACTGCAACTTTCAGAGGCAGAGCATTTATATTAACACGGCCTTTTCAAACAGGGATAACATCATGTTGGAAGTTTTATTCATGGTCAAAAATGGAACTACCAGCTAGTTAACATCATGCTGATCAACATTCATACATAGCACATCTTCATATGATGCACAGTCAAAAAGATATGCTATTTTCATAATGCCCACACAATGTCAAGTGTGCGAAAAACAGAGAAAACGAGAGATGAAGTTTTGGCAAGTGTTGGACATGTTGTGTGTAGATGAATGTGGGGACCCACATGTCAATAATGGCAGAGGCAAAAAAATTGGAGATATTTTCCCTGCATCAGGTGGAATCGAACCCGGGCGGAACAACGGTCGGGTAGTGTCACTTGGCCACTGGGCTAGTTCAGTAATTTCGGTACAAATAAGGCACTGCCTTAGGTGGTCCGATCTCGTCATGCGTCTTTGTGCACTCGCCGCAGCGCCACTGTTTGCCATTGTGAACATGCTGAACAAACAAGAGGAATCTGGAGAGGTCTGTACGTGGAGAGGCGGACAGTCGGGACCCACCAGGTCTATGGCCGTACGCAAGCAAGTGCCTCATTGAAAAAAAATACTTCCTCCTAATGCTATACTGACGTTGGGGCCCACGGGTTTGTCAATATAGTTACATTTTTTAGGTGCTTCAACGTAGTTACTCAAGGAGATAAATTTACAACGAAGCCGGGAGCTGGCAGCTATCATTTATTATCACTGGGGCAGCAAGTATCAGTTGGGTTGTGGGCTGCCCCGTCTAGGCTTTGTTTTTTAACATGCGCGGCCCACGACATGCCGGTCTGTATTTTCTTGAGGTCCGTCATGTATAAACCGACCTATGGACCTCCCATCCGAGGTTTTATTTTTCCTGAAACATCGGCAGCCGAAGTTATGTATTTTTTTGAAGAAAACACAGAGGTCTGTTCTATTTTTCCATATAAGAATAGGAACGTCTGGTCCAACTTATGTTTCCCTTCTAACTACATTATATATATACATATTATTTTATATGTTATTATATATTATTGTTATTTTCATCATATATTTAACAGATACTTACATATGTAAGAAAAAAATATCCCACATCTTATTAACTTATAAAAATAGTTTCTTAACAATAAAATCCTGGATTTTTTTGGCAACGAAAATCCTGGTGATTGTGTACAAAAGCTTGGTAAGATTTAAGGACCAATGTAATAATAAATCACTTATTATTTAAATATATTTATAACAAAATGATCAGCCCCTGTTTATTTTTTGATAACATTGTTGTGCCCAACCTAACATTATAATTAGAATCAGCCCAGCAAAATCATTTATTTCGAGAAATGGCCTGTAATTTTCTAGGAAAAAAATAAATGGGCCGCACAGACGCTACATTATTTGTTCACCCAGCCCAGCAAATGGACTGTAATTCTAAAATAAGATAAAATTGACTATAAATTCTGGAAAAAATGGGTTGAATATGTGCCACATTTTTGGAGGCTGAAATGTGGGCCAATAGGTCGAAGCCAACGGAAGTCATTGTCAACTTAGTCAACAAATGATTCTGACATCGTTAGCCATTGGATTTACATCCAACGACTGGCATCCATCTTCAATCTCTCGTCTTCTTCCTCCAGCGCCGCCGGGACCACCTGCTCCCGCCTCCTGCTACTAGTAGCTCTGCTTAGCATGCTTCGCTGTGAAGCACTACCCCACCATCGGCCAGGCCATCGCTCCACACCTCTTGTTCTTCTCCACCGAATGTCGAACCACACCGCACCAGAACCAGTTAACCCTCGTACACCTCTCTGTCTGCGACTCCACTCCCGCGTCTTCCCATCTCCAGCTCATTGTTGTCCGGGGCCTCGCCGTCATCCACCACCTAGGATGCGCTCGGCGCGACATGGTCAACATGGTCAACGAACAACATACATCGGAAGTGGAATGTACGTGGAGAGACTGACAGTTGGGTCCATGGTCGCACACAAGGAAATGCCTCCTTATTACGCGCAAAATAATGATTCCTCCACCTAACAGCTGGTACTCACCGGAAGGGCCTCTGTATTTCATGAAAAAACGTTCCCCCGCTGATAGGTCGGACCCACCAGCTTTATCTTCACACGCAAGGAAGTGCCTCCTTATTACGCAAAAAAAATTCTCCCCCTGCTAGCTGGGACCCACCATAGTGGGAGGCTGACTTGTGGGCCTACTAAGTTGACGGGGATGGAGGGCTTTGTCAACCTAGTCAATATGAACGATTCTAGATCCAGTGACTGTATGATGTCCATCCAATGGTCGTAGTGCTTCTTCAACCTCTGGTCTTCTTGCTCCAGCCGCCCAAACCAGCGTCGGTCGTGCCGCGAGCTCCTGCCTCCCGTGGCCGGCTGTGATGCCGCGGAGGCCTCACCGCCCCCTACTACTCCCACCACTGGACATGCCATCCCTTTACTCACCCACACCCCCTGTTATTCTATGGCGACAGTAGCCTCACACTGAAGCCGAACCAGTGAACCCTCGTACTCCTCTTTGTGTGGGCATCCACTACCGCATCTTCCCCGGCTCCGCATCGTCCCCTTCCTAGGCCTCGCCGTCGTCCACCGCCTTGGTGCTCTCAGCGCGGCGTGGTCAATGTGGTCAAGGAATGACTTCCATCGGAAGAGTACTGTACGTGGAGAGGCTGACAGCTGGGTCCACGACCGCAGCAAGGAAGTGCCTCCTTATTACGCGCAAAATAATGATTCCTCCACCTGACAGCAGGGACCCACCGGATGGGCCACCGTATTTCACGAAAAAAACATTTCCCCCTGACTACTGGGACCCACCAGCTACATCTTCGCATGCAAGGAAGTTCCTGATAGCCGGGACCCACCTGGTCGAAGTGTACGTACCGTTGTCATTTTGGTTGCGAACATGTACGTACATACGATCGATCTGTCTGCAGGCTGCAGTGATGAACCGTGGTTGTGTAAGAAAGGGCACATGTCATAGTATAGGCGCGCACGTGTCGTAGTAGAGGCGCGCACGTAGCATGTGCACGTACATACAGCCAGGGTACAAGAAAGTAAATACGGCCACGTACGTACATATGGGCGGGGTCTCGAACGCCTACTCGCGCATACGTACGGCCAGGGCTCGTGTACATGGCTGTGTCGGAACGGAGAAATTGCGTCGTCGTGTTCATCATGAGCCAACCGGCTTGGACGGAACAGCCGATCGACATGAGGCATGGCATACCACAGTTGGAGGAAACAGCCTTGTGTTCGACTGGCCACAGTCGAAACGGGATCCTGTTCATCGGGAGGGGTCTGACGTACCACAAAACAGAGGAAACGGACTTCTCTTGGACCTCCTACGGTCCAAACGGGGTCCTGTTGATCGAAAGGGGTGTGGCGTACCGCAAAACAGAGGAAACAGACTTGTGTTGGAGCGCTACGGTCGAAACGGGGGTCCTAATCATCGGGAGGGGTGTGGCGTACAGCAAAACGGGACTCCACGGGATACTGTTCATCTCCACAGTCGACTGCCTCCACGGGCAACTGTTCATCCACCGTCGACCTCCTCCAGCCTGCACCTGCGACTGTTCATCCATGGGCTCTATTTCATCCAGCCTCCACCGCTCCTCCACCGGCTACTGTTCAACCAGCCCTCTCCACGGGGTCCTGTTCAACCACCCCTCCATAGGCTACTATTCATCTAGCCCTCCACCGGCTACTGTTCAACCAACCCTCCATGAGGTCCTGTTCATCCAGCCCTCCGTGGAGTCCTGTTCGTCCACCACCAACCAGCTCGATCAGGGTCCTGTTCATCCAACGGCAACGGCCTCTACTACCACGGGCTCCTGTTCATCCAACCCCCCCCCCCCCACCACCACCCACCGGGAACTGTTCATCCAACCCCGCAACCCCAACAACGCTCACTGTTCATCAAGAGGTAGCATCGATCAGCTTCAGTTAGCAGCAGTAGCGAAGGAATCACTCGGGTTTAGTTAACATCAAGGGATCGGTCGGGGTTCAGTAACGTAGCTAGTGCAATCGCTCGGGTTTAGTTAGAGCCCAAAGCCTCGCTCGGGTTCAGTTAGAGCGCAACACCTCGCACACACACGTGTACGTGTATGAGAGAAACGCGCAAACCTCCGTGCATCGCTCGGCCCCGACCACCCACTATAACCGGGAACTCCCCGATAGTTTCCTCGCCCTCGCTTCTACCATGTTTTTTTCGTCATGCACGGCCCAAAGAATGTCATGCAGCTGCGTCTCCGGCCCGCCCAGGACGAAAAGCCCATTTTCTGTCATGATTTTTTGTCATAGAAGTAGGAGCCCACCACATCTATGATGATACCGGGTTTTTTCACAATTATTATCATAGAAATGTCATAAGCATGACAGGAAAAAATTCATTCGGCCCAAAATGTCATGGATGTGTCTTTTTTTGTAGTCAGATGACCCTGACGTGTGGGGTCGGGGCGTCAGCGAGAGAGAGAGGGGTTGCAGGGCTGGGCTTGTTGAGGCACATGGCTTAGTGTAACACCCCCAGTGTCATGCTACAGTGACCTCACACTAATGGTGACATGTCATCAAGATTTACTAAACCAAATTGCCCTTTGATAAAAATCAAAGTCAAATTCAAATTTAAAATGCAAGTCAAATATTTATTCCTTCAAATAGTAAAACTAAAATGTTCACATTATCCTATAAATTCCTCTGATCATTGTCGTGTTCAAACCAACCACATTGAAATTCCCAAAATGCCCCTCGGAATTAATTTAGTGGTCCAGTAGCAATTAAATTGGCCTTTCCAATTTCTAAAAATGGTTGGACAACTTCTTTTGGCCCCGAACTTTTTGTGCCATCTCAAGATATTGTGTTAGAATTATGTGCCAAGTTTTGTTCAAAGCAAAAATCATTTGGTGGCTCAACTTAATGCAAATAGGTACTGGAAATTTAACACAAAAGAATAAAGGGAAAGAAAGAAAATCACTCGTGGACTGGGCTTCGAATCACCACACTGTAGCCCAGCCCACCAACATTGGTGGCAGCACACTCGCGATGGCCGCCCACATGCCAATGTGGCACGTGTCAAACATCTAGCGAGTCCCTATAGTGGATAAAAAGCTGCTCGACACCCCCGGCAAACCCTAGTCCTCCCATTCGTTCCCCTCGTCCCACCCCTTCGGTTTAACTGTCACCCACGACCATCATCGCCATGTCATCCTCGTCCTCTCAGCCAGTGTCATTTCTGACTGATGGAAGGATGTCCCGGAGATGCACTTATTCCTCCATGTTGCCTACGCGAGCATCGCAAGCTGGATCGCCATAGAGCCCTCCTTCCCGACCTCGGCTGCCGCACGCCATCACCCGATCCATTGCCGACGCGGCGCACTCGTCCTCACCGACCCCCTAGGGCATCTCTATGAGATTCCGGTCCGCCTCCACTCCCTCTGGCTCCTCTCCGTGTCTAGTAGCTTCATTGTCGGCGAGGCTGTCTCAGTGCCGCCACTGCTCGTCGTCGTAGACATTGATTCCGGTCGCTCTAACAAGTGTCAATGCAACCATTCGTCTCACCTTGATGCATGCGTTCGGACACCTCCACTCGTGCATCCAGCCGATGCCTGCTACTGCCTCGCGCCGTCCATGCGTGCGCCACACCCGCTCACCCACGCCCGTGAGCTACTCCCGCTGTTGTTGCTCCTTTGCGCGCTGCTGCTTGTTGCTCCTTTTGCTTGTTGCTTCTGCTCCTCCTATCTGCTACTGCTACCTTCTACGCCACTGCTGTCGTGGGAATGATTCCGACAATAAGAGAGGGGTAGGATAAAGGAGCATGATCTATCGAGATGCAAATGGGTGACACGGTGGTTTTAGCGAGTTCGGGCCTCTCACGGTGGAGATAACAACCCTACGTCTCGTGCTCCGAAGAGGCTTTGTTTTATCTGAGTATGTATCCAGAGATTACAATGTGTGTTTGAGAGAGAGAGGGGGGAGGGTGGATCTCCATGCCTGAGCTATGTCCTGAGACTAATGGTTCGATAGAGAGATAGGTGGAAGAAAAGGCCGCCTAGTCTAGTGGTGGGGGTGGCTTATATAGAGTGCGCCACCCCCTCATCCATTATGTTACACGGTGGAGCATCAATGCCATAATGCCTGCCCACTACAAAACTGTCATGCTGACTATTGGTCTTTGCATATCCGAGTGAGTTACACGGTCGAGTGGAATGAGCTCGTCGAGTGAAGTGCCGTGCTCCGAGTGGTTGTCGCCGTCCGAGTGACTTTCAAGTTGCGGTACATCTGGACGGCGATCTGGCCCAGGGGCCCAGTACAAAGTATACGGTGTCCATGGGTAGTGCCTTTAGGTCAGGCCTGTTACCCTACCCCTAATACATGTCCTCGTCATTAGCCCCCGAATCGGTCGAGGTTGAGCGGGTCGAGTCGAGGTGAATTCCCAGATGAGTCGAGTGTTGCGGAGGCACTTATGAACTCCCTCTGGTCACCCGGCGATCTTATCTCCGCATGTTGCCCTAACGGATTCCAGACTGTATGGTGTCCGAGTGAAATGAGCTCAAACGGGTCCGCGGAGGAGCGTTAAACTCACCTTATAGCAATTTTTTTGCTGTGATATGGAGCTGGTCCTGCATTGACTAACTGATTACTCGGAATTTCTTCACACCTGGAACGTATCTTTGTTTTGTTGTTTGGCCGTCACTCGGACCGGGCGGACCGTTCCGAGTGGATACCATTCCAGTGGGGGCACGCTGAGTGCACCCACTTGGTGTAGTCCCAGAGACTGCCGTCGAGTGCGGGCAGTCGGCGGAAATCTTAGAGCCTGTCTTTTTTGTTGTTGTTTGGCCGTCACTCGGACTGGGCGGACCGTTCCGAGTGGATACCAACAGTCGGCGGGAGTCTTAGAGCCTGTCTTTTTTGTTGTTGTTCATCACTCGGACTGGTCAGGCCGTACCGAGTGGAGATTACTCCAGTGGGGGCACGCTGAGTGCACCCACTGGGTGTAGTCCCCGAGACCGCCGTCGACTGTGGGTAGTCAGCGGGGGTCTGAGAGAACTAAAACTCTTCTTAGAAGGTACTGATCGAACTTGTTCTTCTCTGACTCGGAGGTCGAGTAATTCTGGAGCTGGTTTTGCATCGAGCAAAATGTTTCTTTCTGAGTTCTCTTCCAGTGGGGGCACGCTGAGTGCACCTGCTGGGTGTAGTCTCCGAGCCTCTGTCGGACTAGATGAGTCGGGCAGAGGGTTTAAGTCTCCTGGTAAACCTCCACGCAGTTGACACGGTAAATATCTTTTAGTCTGAAATTGAGTCAATCGGATGCATCTTCAGGTGCTTGACATGGTAAATAAGCTCAGCCTGGAGCTGAGTCAGTCGGAATGATCTTCGTGCACTTGGCACGGAATAAATTCAGCCTGGAACTCGGTCAAGCAGGTATTTGCGTGAAAGGGGTATTTGTAAGAGTACACTGTATCCGCATTGGAGCTTCATTTTCACCCTTTTGCATGAAAGGGGTATTTGTCCGAGTGGATGTGCTTCCTGACTGATCGGGGTATGATGACTGCAAGGAAAAACTTGGCGGCACTTGTATGTCTCCCGGAGGAGATAGACTAGTGGTCTGACATGGACGTGCCATGAAACCCGAGTGACGAGGCTAGTGTTGGTCTGACATGGACGTGCCATGAAACTCGAGTGACGAGGCTAGTGTGTGGGCTGACTCTCCGGAGAGATGCCACTTATTATCCTGGGGGAACATCGGCACATGCCATCTTTGAGTCCAAGTTTGTGAAACTGACGCCTTGGAGTCTAGGATAATGTCCAAGTGTATCCGTAGAGGAGCGTCGTTTTCACCCTTTTGCAGTCTAAAGATGACTTCAAGATATGATTTGGGTGATTGTCCGAGTGGACAGTACTACCCTTATAGATTTTCGGCGGAACGAGCATGTATGATCAGAAAGATATTCCTGATGCGATCAATGGGTTGATCGAATGGGCATAACCCCTGAGGGCAGCATGGCCAACAGCTGTGTGTAGCCCCCGAGTGATGCTCGAAAGAGGTAAGCTTGCTACAGAGTGTGATATGAGGTTTGATCATATGAGCAACTTAGTCGTTCCTGTGCTGGGGGTGTAGAGGTAAAGACATGTCCAAATGATGGAGACGCGCGAGGTGTCCGAGGGGCAATGATGTGTACAACCGAGTGACAACGCATGGGGCGGTCGATTGGTGAAGACGTGCACAGCCAAGTGGCGACGCGTGGAGCGGCCGAGTCATGATGTGTGAGGTGGTCTAATGATGAAGACGTGCACAACTAAGTGGCAACGCGCGGGGCGGCCGAGTGGTGAAGACGTGCACGACCAAGTGGCGACGCGCGGGGCGGTCGAGTGAGGATGCGCGAGGTGGCCGAGTGAAGGACTACGTGTCCAGCCAAGTTGTGACGCGCGGGGCGGCCATGTGGTGAAGGCATGCACAACCGAGAGGCGACGCGCGGAGCGGCCAAGTGGTGAAGACGTGTACAACTGAGTGGTGACGTGCGGGATGGCCGAGTGAGGATGCGCGAGGTGGTCGAGTGAAGGACTACGTGTCCAGCCAAGTGGTTGAAATGGTCTTCGAAGGAATTAGCCAGATGCTTTCGAAGCTAATGTAGCGATGAGGTTGATGTAGTGTGGTTGCGACGCAACAAGACCGGCGTGAAAACCGAGTTTGAGTAGGAATGAAGATGGCGCGCACAGCGTCTAGGTGATTATAAAGCTTGTCAAAGTGGCGGATCGAATGCACTTGTTGAAGTGAAGGATCTGACTGGTGATGAAGTACTCGACTACTCAGGAGAGTGTCATTCCAAATGAGATGCAGCCCCTGAGTGTGGTGTAGCCCCCGAGCGTACTACAGGAAATACGAGAAATATAGTGTTGAATGGATAATTTGTAATTCATCGAGTCAGAATCGGGTAAAGATGAGGAGAAGCTTCCGAGTGATGCTCAAAAGAGGCAAACTCGCAAAGGAGTGAAGTGTGAAGTTTAATTGTAAAAGGGACTTATCTGTCTCATGCCTGGCGGGGTCAATATCATTGATACGATGAAGAGGATTCCACAGAGGGGTTGGCTGGATGTGTTTGAAGTCAACAGAGCGACAAGGCCGGTGTTGTGGTGCGCTAGGACCGGTACGGTGACCGAGTCCGAGCAGCGATGAAGTTGGCGCATAGGGCCGTCGAGTGATCGCGTAACTTGTGTAAAAATGGCACAAGCCAACGGAATAATTTCTCGAGGAAATTTGATGTGTGCTGAAATGATTTGTGTGAATAACACCCATAGACACCCGCTGGGAGTGCAAGGGGCTTGCTGGTTGACCAGCAAGAGTCTGAAAGAGCGAAGGATCCGTTCGAACTTGTCGAAGCGACGGATCCGACCGAACTCATTGGAATACTGGCTCAAATAAAATGGAAGTGTAGTGTTTCAACTGAGTTGCAGCCCCAGAGGAGCGATGCAAACTCGAAATGAAGAACGACACATGGTGTTCGTGAATGATGTATCCAAAAAAATGGAAGCTGGACTCGTGAGTCACATAACCAGTACTAAGCAAGTATGTGAAAATAAGCAGCCAAGTGTAGAGGTACACTCGGTGGCGTGGCCTCCGAGTGAACGTGATGTGTGAATTACGGGACACTCGGGAAGACGGAAATAACAGGATGTAAAATGACTTAGCTGCCTGAAGGCGCGCAAGTGGCCGAGTGGTGACAAGGCGATGGTGACAGTTGACCTTCGTCTTGGTGTCTTTGCGGATAGGGATGGAGCGCACATTATACTTGTGATGCAGCTCCTTGAGTTAGAGGTTTGCTCTTGTCTCAGTCTGATTTTGGCTACTTAGGCGAGTCCTTGGACTGCAGCTAAGCCTCTGAGTGGGAGGCTTGCTCTCCACTCGATAGGATTTCAAACACTTAGGCGAGCACTGGACTGCAGCTAAGCCCCGGAGTGGGAGGTTTGCTCTTCACTCGGTAGGATTTTTTTTCAAACTTAGGCGAGTACTGGACTGCAGCTAAGCCCCCGAGTGGGAGGTTTTCACTTCACTCGGTAGGATTTTTTCAAACTTAGGCGAGTACTGGACTGCAGCTAAGCCCCCGAGTGGGAGGTTTGCTCTTCACTCGGTAGGATTTTTTCAAACTTAGGCGAGTACTGGACAGCAGCTAAGCCCCCAAGTGGGAGGTTTGCTCTCCACTCGGTAGGATTTTTTTTCAAACTTAGGCGAGTACTGGACTGCAGCTAAGCCCCCGAGTGGGAGGTTTGCTCTCCACTCGGTAGGATTTTTTCAAACTTAGGAGAGTACTGGACTGCAGCTAAGCCCCCGAGTGGGAGGTTTGCTCTTCACTCGGTAGGATTTTTTCAAACTTAGGCGAGTACTGGACTGCAGCTAAGCCCCCGAGTGGGAGGTTTGCTCTCCACTCGGTAGGATTTTTTTCAAACTTAGGCGAGTACTGGACTGCAGCTAAGCCGCCGAGTGGGAGGTTTGCTCTCCACTCGGTAGGATTTTTTCAAACTTAGGCGAGTACTGGACTGCAGCTAAGCCCCCGAGTGAGAGGCTGGCTCATCACTCGGTAGGATTTTTCGAACTTTAGTGAAAGAGATTCGCAGCTAAGCCCCCGAGTGAGAGGCTCACTCATCACTCGGTAGGATTTCTTGAACTTAGGCGAAACAGATTCGCAGCTAAGTCACCCACTGGGGGATTTTGGTTACAAGTATAAGCAACAACAATTATTTCAGAAAAAACTGTTAAAATCTGTGTGGTGATGAGGTGACCAACCGATGGCGACGCGCGGGGCGGCCAAATGGTGATGAGGTGACCAACCGATGGCGACGCGTGGGGCGGCCGAGTGATTATGAGGTGACCAACTTATGGCGACGCGTTGGGCAGCCGAGTGGTTATGAGGTGACCAACCTATGGCGACGGGCGGGGCGGCCGAGTGGTTACGAGGTGACCAGCCTATGGCGACGCGCGGGGCAGCCGGGTGGTGATGAGGTGACCAACCGATGCCGACGCGCGGGGCGGCCGAGTGGTGATGAGGTGACCAACCGATGGCGACGCGTGGGGCGGCCGAGTGATTATGAGGTGACCAACCTATGGCGACACGTTGGGCGGCCGAGTGGTTATGAGGTGACCAACCTATGGCGACGGGCGGGGCGGCCGAGTGGTTACGAGGTGACCAGCCTATGGCGACACGCGGGGCGGCCGGGTGGTTATGAGGTGACCAACCTATGGCGACGCGCGGGGCAGCCGAGTGGTTATGACGTGACCAGCCTATGGCGACGCGCGGGGCGGCCGAGTGGTTATGAGGTGACCACCCTAGTGGCGACGGGCGGGGCGGCCGAGTGGTTATTAGGTGACCAGCCTATGGCGACGCGCGGGACGGCCGAGTGGTTATGAGGTGACCAGCCTATGGCGACGCGCGGGACGGCCGAGTGGTTATGAGGTGACCAACCTATGGCGACGCGTGGGCGGCCGAGTGGTTATGAGGTGACCAGCCTATGGCAACGCGCGGGGCGGCCCAGTGGTTATGAGGTGACCACCCTATGGCGACGCGCGGGCCGGCCGAGTGGTTATGAGGTGACCAGCCTATGGCGACGCGCGGGGCGGCCGAATGGTTATGAGGTGACCAACCTAGTGGCGACGCGCGGGGCAGACGAGTGGTTATGAGGTGACCAACCGATGGCGACGCGCGGGGCGGCCGAGTGGTGATGAGGTGACCAACCGAGTGGCGACGCGCGGGGCGGCCGAGTGGTTATGAGGTGACCAACCGATGGCGACGCGCGGGGCGGCCGAGTGGTTATGAGGTGACCAACCGAGTGGCGACGCGCGGGGCGGCCGAGTGGTTATGAGGTGACCAACCGATGGCGACGCGCGGGGCGGCCAAGTGGTTATGAGGTGACCAACCGATGGCGACGCGCAGGGTGGCTGAGTGGTTATGAGGTGACCAACCGATGGCGACACGCAGGGCGGCCGAGTGGTTATGAGGTGACCAACCGATGACGACGCGTGGGGCGGCCGAGTGGTTATGAGGTGACCAACCGATGACGACGTGTGGGGCGGCCGAGTGGTTATGAGGTGACCAACCGAGGGCGACGCGCAGGGCGGCCGAGTGATGAGGACATGCCCAGCCGAGTGGCTGTGCACAGGGAGGCTGAGTCGGACAAGTTGATGAAGATGTTCCCAGCCGAGCGGCGATGCAAGGGGCACCTGAGTGGTGTAGACGCGTCCCGCGGAGTGTCGATGCACGGGGCGTCCTAGTGCAATAGACGCGTGTCCCGTGGAGTGGCGACGCGCGGGGTGTCCGAGTGAAGTAGACGCGTCCCACTGAATGGTGACGTGCAGGGCATCCAAAGGAAGTTGACACGTCCGTGGAGTGGTGATGCACATGGCGGTCGAGTGAACCTCCACAGGAAGGTCGAAGGCGTGTTGAGCGAGAGGAAGCAGATGTCGCAGTCGAGGGTCGCCCTGACCTGTCGCCGTGTTCACTGAAGGAGACGAATCCACCAGTGTGCTCGCCGCATGGAGTCGAGCCGCAGACTGGTTAAATGCAGTGGTCATGGTCATTGCATTTGAGGACCGGTCGAGTGAACCCCGCGACCTCATGGTCGAGTGAGGCCTGTCCGAGCAGACGCCTCATCCGAGTGTTTCCGCCCGTCCGAGTGAACCGCAGCCGCGGCTGTGAAGGTGCAAAGCAGATGACGCAGGGACGCGATACCGTGCTAGAGCTGGGTGGCTGACGAAGAGGTCAACTTGGTGCAGGACTCGGTCAATAACGGAGGAATAAATCCCTATTAATTAGGCATAATTGCTTGGCTAGCCAACGCATGGAAGGAGTAGCCCATGTCCAGACCATGAATGCAGAATCATGTACGCATAATCTGCATGTAAGAGGCATTAATTAGCGCTAATTAAGCAAAACTTAAAGCCGTTAGTGTATGTAATGGATGTAAATGGAAGTTTCCCTTTCCCACGGCCATTCACTGCATGCAGTTCATTGCTGTGCCGTGGGGGTTTGCCGGACTTGATCTCGCGGCCCCGGAAGGCATCGAACTCGCCGGGTACGGGACCGTCGGAGGGTCCGGAGAGCAGCTCGGAGACCGTCGACGTCATGGCCGTCGAGGGCGTGCCTGGTGCAGAGGGGCACGTTGACAAACCCTACGATGCCGGCGGGCACGTTGTACCCAACTATGGCGTTTCGGGCCGGGTTGCGACTGCCGGAGTCGCGCGTGTGTGTGGCACTGCCTCCATCGTTATGTGCACATCGATGGATCTGCGTTTCCATCGCAGGGGCAGCCGCAGTGCAGCTGTCCAGAGGAAAATGACGGCATCAAGGCCGAAGATGACGACGGTCGGACGGCGTCGGTGCCAATGCATGGAAGCGCAACGTCAGCGTCGTGGATGGAGCCAGAGATGGCAACGCGTGGATGGCGTCGCTTCATTGCCCGGGAGCAGAACCAATGATCACAACAAAGTGAGGTGTCCCTTTCGCTGCTTCTTCTCCTTATGATTGATCACGCATGGGTGATGTCGGATCCTGATCCTTTGCTCTGTACGAATGGCCCAATGCTCAGAACTCCAGCGGCCAATTGCTCTGGCGATGGTCGTTGATCCGTTGCTGAAGATTGAAGAAAAAACCATTTGCATCATGGCTCGATAGACGCCATGCCCCAAGGTGGGCGCCAACTGTCGTGGGAATGATTCTGACAATAAGAGAGGGGTAGGATAAAGGAGCATGATATATCGAGATGCAAATGGGTGGCACGGTGGTTTTAGCGAGTTCGGGCCTCTCACGGTGGAGATAACAACCCTATGTCTCGTGCTCCGGAGAGGCTTTGTTTTATCTGAGTATGTATCCAGAGATTACAATGTGTGTTTGAGAGAGAGAGAGGGGAGAGCGGATCTCCATGCCTGAGCTATGTCCTGAGACTAATGGTTCGAAAGAGAGAGAGGTGGAAGAAAAGACCCCCCTAGTCTAGTGGTGGGGGTGGCTTATATAGAGTGCGCCACCCCCTCACTCATTATGTTACACGGTGGAGCATCAATGCCATAATGCCTGCCCACTACAAAACCGTCATGCTGACTATTGGTCTTTGCATATCCGAGTGAGTTACATGGTCGAGTGGAATGAGCTCGTCGAGTGAAGTGCCGTGCTCCGAGTGGTTGTCGCCGTCCGAGTGACTTTCAAGTTGCGGTACATCTGGACGGCGATTTGGCCCAGGGGCCCAGTACAAAGTATACGGTGTCCATGGGTAGGGCCTTTAGGTCAGGCCTGTTACCCTACCCCTAATACATGTCCTCGTCAGCTGCTGCCGCTCGTGGCCGCCCCGGGAGCCGCCTTCGCCAGCCTGAGCGCCGCGCTCCACTACTCCTACCGCTACTGCTGCCTGCCGACGCCCGCAGCTCTTAGCGCGCACGTTGCACCCAGGCGCGCGCATGCGCCCCCTGTCACCATGTCTGTCGTCGTTTGCCCCACAAGGCGTGCACCCCGCAACGCCCGACCACGCCGTCCACTGCTCGCCACACCTCCCTGCTTGCCGTCGTGCTCCACCGCGCCCTACTCCCCTCCCCCCCCCCGGGGGGGGGGCGTGCTGGAGTCTGCCCGCCACTCCACGTGCTCACCAGGGCCGCCACTCCCGGGGCCGCGGCTGCGCCCCCTGTCACCCCTCCTGTCGTCGCTCGCCCCGCCCCGCGCGCACTCCGCCACGCCCGACCATGCCGGCCGCTGCTCGCCACACCTCTTCGCTTGTCGTCGCGCTCCGCCGCGCCCTGCTCCCCTCCGGCGCACTTGGGTCCACCCACCACTCCCCGTTCTCACCAAGGTCGCCCCTGCCAAGGCCACGCCCTGCCTTTTTCCCGGAGCGCTGCGAGCTGGCCCCCTACGCTCCTCTGTGAGCAACCATGTGCTTGAGCCAAGCTGTGGCCGGTTCGGGACACTGCGGTGTGGACCCGCCCATGCAAAAAAATGGAAGAAAAGATAGTAATAATAAAAATAAATGTGAGTTATTAAAGGATATGTCAATGACAAGTGGGTCCCGATGCCTACTTTGACTGGTCAATTTGGACCAGTCAACTGCTGACTGTGCACTTGACTGGCCCCACCAGACAGCCCCTCTATGCACTATTGGGTGCACTGCACCGGGTGCACCCAGCCTTTTCTGCTAATTGTTTTCTTTTTAAGAATTAGATTAATTCCAGAATATTCAGAGTATTGTTTAAAACTTTGAAAAATCATATAAATTAAATAGTAACTCTGATGAAAATAATTTATATATGAATTTTGATTAGGAAAATAAGACGAATCTGAATATGCCCTCCACATACCTATCACATGCCTCTAACACGGGAAACTTGGAACCTTCCCCTTCGGGTCGTATGACCGATAAATTCCTAGAGCCGGGAAAATATTCCCGGATATTTCTGCGCTCCACCTATAACACTTAGCACTATGTTAGGTCACCCCTAGCATAGCCTACTGTCATGTCATGCTTTCTGTTGCATTTGTATGCCTGTTATTTATTGTTTCTTCGCCCTCCTTCTTGTCCAGTACACCCCGAGACTGTTGTTGATCTGGTGATCGACTACTGCACCCTCGAGGGTCCGAGTCTGTCTGTAGAGCTTCTAGTCAAGCAAAAAACCCTTGATCATTTCTATATCGCATATTCCTTCTCTCTCACGCTTGCATTAGATTTTGCTATTGTAATTGATTGTTCCTATTCTGATGCATAGCCTGCTTTCATAACCTGCTTTTGCACCTTACCTGCTTATCCTATATGCTTAGTATAGGTTGGTTAGTGTGATCCATCAGTGATCCCTCACAGTATCCCTGTTGCCCCGCTGGATTACCAGATGACTCGATCGATGTGATCAACATCCAGAGCTAGACACATCACATCACACCCTCTTAGTTGTACGACACTGTAGGGTTACTACCGCGTGCCGAGGGTGATACATCGTATAGCACTTCTGATGAGATCTCTATAGTGTGGTTAATTAGTCGTGGTCTACGAGGGTGATTCCTCCTTCACCACTCCCGATAACGACTCTGTCGTGCAACACCTCAATTGTGAACCCTCGAGGGTAATTCCTCCAAGTTCACCTTGACGATTACATCAAGTGGAACCCATCGAGGGTGATTCCTTGGATTCCCCCTTGGTATTATGGACACACGGTTACTTTGACTTTACCCCCAGAACCATGTTAAAGACAGGTCGGCCCCGAGGGGTACCCACTAGAGTTACTATTTCTGCGGTACTGTCACAACCCTAGATTAGTCTTTGCTTGTCATGCACAATCATCCATGTGTCATGTTTACATTTACAGTGAACTGAAATGAGGATTGATCAAACCCTAGCACCCCTATGAATAACTAGGATCAACTAAAAATATTTTCAATGAACCCAAAATGCCCTTAGGAAAAGTTCATCATTTTTGAAATGGGTGAAAACCTCTACTGAAGACGTGATGAGATATAAATTGTTGTATGAGATGGTCATGTTTTGTAAAAGTTGTCGGCAACTGGCTGGAGCCTTATTGTTGTCGCTTTATTGTATGAAATGCAATCGCCATGTAATTGCTTTACTTTATCACTAAGCGGTAGCGATAGTCGTAGAAGCAATAATTGGCGATACGACAACGTACGATGGAGATCAAGGTGTCAAGCCGATGACGATGGTGATCATGACGGTGCTTTGGAGATGGAGATCAAAAAGCACAAGATGATGATGGCCATATCATATCACTTATTTTGATTGCATGTGATGTTTATCCTTTATGCATCTTATTTGCTTAGTACGGTGGTAGCATTATAAGATGATCCCTCACTAAATTTCAAGGTGTAAGTGTTCTCCCTAAGTATGCACCATTGCTATAGTTCGTCGTGCCGAGACACCACGTGATGATCGGGTGTGATAAGCTCTATGTTCACATACAATGGGTGCAAGCCAGTTTTGCACGTGAAGAATACTCGGGTTAAACTTGATGAGCCTAGCATATGAAGATATGGCCTCGGAACACTGAGACCGAAAGGTCGAACGTGAATCATATAGTAGATATGATCAACATAGTGATGTTCACCATTGAAAACTACTCCATCTCATGTGATGATCGGACATGGTTTAGTTGATATGGATCGCATGATCATTTAGATGACTAGAGGGATGTCTATCTAAGTGGGAGTTCTTAAGTAATATGATTAATTGAACTTTAATTTATCATGAACTTAGTACCTGATAGTATTTTCATGTCTATGTTGTTGTAGATCAATGGTTCGTGCTACCATTCCCTTGAATTTTAATGCAATCCTGGAGAAAGCTAAGTTGAAATATGATGGTAGCAATTACACGGACTGGGTCTGTAACTTGAGGATTGTCCTCATTTCTGCATAGAAGAATTACATCCTGGAAGCACCGCTAGGTGCAAAACTCGCTGCAGGAGCAACTCCAGATGTTATGAATGTCTAGCAAAGCAAAGCTGATGACTACTCGATAGTTCAGTGTGCCATCATGTACAGCTTATAATCTAGACTTCAACGACGTTTTGAACGTCATGGAGCATATGAGATGTTCCAGGAGTTGAAGTTAATATTTCAAAAAAATGCCGGAATTGAGAGATATGAAGTCTCCAATAAGTTCTATAGATGTAAGATGGAGGAGGAGAATAGTTCTGTCAGTGAACATATACTCAGAATGTCTGGGTACCACAACCACTTGACTCAACTGGGAGTTAATCTTCCTGATGATAGTGGCATTGACAAAGTTCTTCAATCACTGCCACCAAGCTACAAAAGCTTCCTGATGAACTATAATATGCAAGGGATGGATAAGACGATTCCCGAGCTCTTCGCAATGCTAAAGGCTGTGGAGGTTGAAATCAAGAAGGAGCATCAAGTGTTGATGGTTAATAAGACCACAAGTTTCAAGAAAAGGGGCAAACGGAAGAAGGGGAACTTCAAGAAGAACGACAAACAAGTTGCTACTCAAGTGAAGAAGCCCAAGTCTGGACCTAAGCCTAAGACTGAGTGCTTCTACTGCAAAGGGACTGGTCACTGGAAGTGGAACTGCCCCAAGTATTTGGCGGATAAGAAGGATGGCAAAGTGAAAGGTATATTTCATCTACATGTTATTAATGTGTACCTTACTAATGCTCATAGTAGCACCTGGGTATTTGATACTGGTTCTGTTACTCATATTTGCAACTCGAAACAGGGGTTACGGATTAAACGAAGATTGGCTAAGGTCGAGGTGACGATGCTCGTGGGAAATGGTTCCAAAGTCGATGTGATCGCCGTCGGCACGCTACCTCTACATCTACCTTCAGGATTAGTTTTAGACTTGAATAATTGTTATTTGTTGCCAGCTTTAAGCATGAACATTATATCTCGAGCTTGTTTGATGTGAGACGGTTATTCATTTAAATCAGAGAATAATGGTTGTTCTATTTATATGAGTAATATCTTTTATGGTCATGCACCCTTGATGAGTGGTCTATTTTTGTTGAATCTCGATAGTAGTGATACACATATTCATAATATTAAAGCCAAAAGATACAAGTTTAATAATGATAGTGCAACTTATTTGTGGCACTGCCATTTAGGTCATATTGGTGTAAAGCGCATGAAGAAACTCCATGCTGATGGGCTTTTGGAATCACTTGATTATGAATCACTTGATGCTTGCAAACCATGCCTCATGGGCAAGATGACAAAAACTCCGTTCTCCAGAACAATGGAGCGAGCAACTGACTTATTGGAAATAATACATACTGATGTATGCGGTCCGATGAGTGTTGAGGCTCGCGGCGGGTATCATTATTTTCTGACCTTCACAGATGATTTCAGCAGATATGGGTATATCTACTTGATGAAACATAAGTCTGAAACATTTGAGAAGTTCAAAGAATTTTAGAGTGAAGTGGAAAATCATCGTAACAAGAAAATAAAGTTTCTACGATCTGAACGTGGAGGTGAATATTTGAGTTATGAGTTTGGTCTTCATTTGAAACAATGCGGAATAGTTTCGCAACTCACACCACCTGGAACACCATAGCATAATGGTGTGTCCGAACATTGTAACCGCACTTTATTAGATATGGTGCGATCTATGATGTCTCTTACTGATTTACTGCTATCATTTTGGGGTTATGCTTTAGAGACGGCTGCATTCACGTTAAATAGGGCACCATCTAAATCTGTCGAGACGACACCATATGAGCTGTGGTTTGGCAAGAAACACAAGCTGTCGTTTCTTAAAGTTTGGGGTTGTGATGCTTATGTGAAAAAGCTTCAACCTTATAAGCTCAGACCCAAATTGGAGAAATGGGTCTTCATAGGATACCCGAAGGAGACTGTTGGATACACCTTCTATCACAGATCCGAAGGCAAAATATTCGTTGCTAAGAATGCATCCTTTCTACAGAAGGAGTTTCTCTCGAAAGAAGTGAGTGTGAGGAAAGTAGAACTTGATGAGGTAATTGTACCTACTCCCTTATTGGAAAGTAGATCATCACAGAAATCTGTTTCTGTGACTCCTACACCAATTAGTGAGGAAGCTAATGATGATGATCATGTAACTTTAGATCAAGATACTACCGAACCTCGTAGGTCAACCAGAGTGAGATCCGCACCAGAGTGGTACGGTAATCCTATTCTGGAGGTCATGTTACTTGACCATGACGAACCTATGAACTATGAGGAAGCGATGATGAGTCCAGATTCCGCGAAATGGCTTGAGGCCATGAAATCTGAGATGGGATCCATGTATGAGAACAAAGTGTGGACTTTGGTTGACTTGCCCGATGATCGACAAGCCATAGAGAATACATGGATCTTCAAGAAGAAGACTGGCGCTGACAGTAATGTTACTATCTACAAAGCTCGACTTGTTGCAAAAGGTTTTCGACAAGTTCAAGGAGTTGACAACGATGAGACCTTCTCACCCGTAGCGATGCTTAAGTCAGTCCGAATCATGTTAGCACTTGCCGCATTTTATGATTATGAAATTTGGCAAATGGATGTCAAAACTGCATTCCTTAATGGATATCTTAAAGAAGAGTTGTATATGATGCATCCAGAAGTTTTGTCGATCCAAAAGGTGCTAACAAAGTGTACAAGCTTCAGCAATCCATTTATGGACTCATGCAAGCCTCATGGAGTTGGAATATACGCTTTGATAGTGTGATCAAAGCATCTGGTTTTTTACAGACTTTTGGAGAAGCCTGTATTTACAAGAAAGTGAGTGGGAGCTTTCTAGAATTTCTAATATTATATGTGGATGACATATTGTTGATTGGAAATGATATAGAATTTCTGGTTAGCATAAAAGGATACTTGAATAAGAATTTTTCAATGAAAGACCACGGTGAAGCTACTTATATATTGGGCATCAAGATCTATAGTGATAGATCAAGACGCTTAATTGGACTTTCACAAAGCACATACCTTGATAAAGTTTTGAAGAAGTTCAAAATGGATCAGTCAAAGAAAGGGTTCTTGCCTGTGTTACAAGGTATGAAGTTGAGTTAGACCCAATGCCCGACCATTGCAGAAGATAGAGAGAAAATGAAAGGCATTCCCTATGCCTCAGCCATAGGTTCTATCATGTATGCAATGTTGTGTACCAGACCTGATGTGGGCCTTGCTATTAGTTTAGCAGGGAGGTACCAAAGTAATACAGGAGTGGATCACTGGACAGCAGTCAAGAACATCCTAAAATACCTGAAAAGGACTAAGGATATGTTTCTCGTTTATGGAGGTGTCAAAGAGCTTGTCGTAAATGGTTATGTCGATGCAAGCTTTGACACTGATCCAGATGAATCTAAGTGACAGACTGGATACGTATTTATATTGAATGGTGGAGCTGTCAATTGGTGCAGTTCCAAGCAGAGCGTCATGGAAGGATCTACATGTGAAGCGGAGTACAGAGCTGCTTCGGAAGCAACAAATGAAGGAGTTCATATCTGATCTAGGTGTAATACCTAGTGCATCGGGTCCAATGAGAATCTTTTGTGACAATACTGGTGCAATTGCCTTTGCAAAGGAATCCATATTTCACAAGATAACCAAGCACATCAAGAGACGGTTCAATTCCATCCATGATCAAGTCAAGGAGGGAGACATAGAGATTTGCAAGATACATATGGATTTGAATGTTGCAAGCCCGTTGACTAAGCCTCCCTCATGAGCAAAACATGATCAGCACCAAGACTCCATGGGTGTTAGAATCATTACTATGTAATCTAGATTATTGACTCTAGTGCATGTGGGAGACTAAAGGAAATATGCCCTAGAGGCAATAATAAAGTTGCTATTATATTTCCTTATATCATGATAAATGTTTATTATTCATGCTAGAATTGTATTAACCGAAAACTTAGTGCATGTGTGAATACATAGACAAAACTAAGTGTCCCTAGTATGCCTCTACTTGACTAGCTCGTTAATCAAAGATGGTTAAGTTTCCTAACCATAGACATGTGTTGTCATTTGATGAATGGGATCACATCATTAGAGAATTATGTGATGGACAAGACCCATCCGTTACCTTAGCATTATGATCGTTTAGTTTTATTGCTATTGCTTCCCTCATGACCTATACATGTTCCTCTTACTATGAGACTATGCAACTCTCGAATACCAGAGGAACACCTTGTGTGCTATCAAACGTCACAACATAACTGGGTGATTATAAAGATTCTCTACAGGTGCCTCTGATGGTGTTTGTTGAGTTGGCATAGATCGAGATTAGGATTGGTCACTCCGTGTATCTAAGAGGTATCTCTGGGCCCTCTCGGTAATGCACATCACTATGAGCCTTGCAAGCAATGTGACTAATGAGTTAGTTACAGGATGATGCATTATGGAACAAGTAAAGACACTTGCCGGTGACGAGATTGAACTAGGTATCATGATACCGATGATCAAATCTCGGGCAAGTAACATACCGATGACAAAGGGAACAGCGTATGTTGTTATGCAGTTTGACCGATAAAGATCTTCGTAGAATATGTAGGAGCCAATATGAGCATCCAGGTTCCGCTATTGGTTATTGACCGGAGATGTGTCTCGGTCATGTCTACATAGTTCTCGAACCCGTAGGGTCCGCACGCTTAACGTTCGATCACGATATGTATTATGAGTTATGTGATTTGATGAAGCGAAGTTTGTTCGGAGTCCCAGATGAGATCACGGATATGACAAGGAGTCTCGAAATGGTCCAAACGTAAAGATTGATATATTGTAAGGTTATGTTTGGACACGGGAATGGTTTCGGAAAGGTTCAGACATTTTCCGGAGTACCGGGGGGTTACCGGAACCCCCCTGGGGAGTTAATGGGCCTTCATGGGCCCTAGTGGAGAGAGGAGGCGGTGGCTAGGTGGAGGTGCCCCCCCAGCCTAAATCGAATTGGACTAGGGTTCGGGGGTGGCCTCCCTTTCCTTCTTCTCCTCCACTTCTTTCCCCTTCCCCTTCTCCGAAAAGGAAAGGAGGGGGCCGAATGCTAATTGGACCGGGAGTCCAAGTAGGACTCCCCCCCTTGGCGCCCCTTGGGCCGGCCACCTCTCCTCCCCCCTTTATATACGTGGGAGGGGGGCACCCCAAAGACACACCAAGTCTTCTCTTAGCCGTGTGCGGTGCCCCCCTCCACGGTTACACACCTCGGTCATATCGTTGTAGTGCTTAGGTGAAGCCCTGTGTTGGTAACTTCATCATCACCGTCAACATACCCTCGTGCTGAGGAAACTCTCCCTCGTCCTCAACTAGATCAAGAGCTCGAGGGACGTCATCGAGCTGAACATGTGCTGAACACGGAGGTGCCATACGTTCGGTGCTTGGATCGGTTGAATCGTGAAGATGTTCGACTACATCAACCGCGTTACTAAACGGTTCCGCTTTCGGTCTACGAGGGTACGTGGACACACTCTCCCCTCTCGTTTCTATGCATCTCCTAGATAGATCTTGCATGATCGTAGGAATTTTTTTTGAAATACTACGTTCCCCAACACCCCCTCCCCCCCCTCGAACCCTAGCTCGCGGCTGCCGCCGGCGCCGGCGCCAACCCCTATCGGTCTGCCCGTTCCTCCTAGCTTAGATAATAAAGTTTAGCTTACGCAGCGATTCCCTTACCGTCGCCCCACTCCCCTGAGTTTTGAGATGAGGCCTGCGGTGTCCCTCCCCGCCAGATCCACATCCCCTACTCCAGAATGTCCCAGCCTAAGCTCGACCACGTATCCCGGGGAGCCCGACGAGCGTTCGGCCAAGAAGAGGTTTCATGGCCTCTCCGGCGGACGTTGGCAAGGTGGCCGCCGTTCGCCCTGACCTGGTGATCCCGGAGCAACATGTCACCGCGGAAGCCGGCGAAGACGTTGACTGTGTTGCCATGCCGAAGGCTTCATGTCAGTGAGCTAGCGTATTATTGTATCTCGGGAAAGCTGGCTACGACATCAAGCTCGTCCACAGCGACGGCTTCACGCGGGCCGTGTCACAGGTTAAGTGGTCCATCCCCAACCCCTCTCGTCCAACCACCGTCGATCTCTTCGACGGCCCTGCCGCTGATCTCCTCCGCCAAGCGGTCAAGGATTTGCGAGCTTTATACGACATAGAGCCCATTTTGTCATTTCTGAAGGACATGTTCTACAGCGGCGGCTTGGGATCCTCAATTGCCAAGTCAGATCTCATTTACCACGACCACGAGGAGGGCACCCACGAAGGTTCTTCCAAGGTGAAACAACCCATCTGTGACATCAGAGAGCGCACCATGGGTCTGTGCTCTTCCAACTGGAAGGATCCCGTCCATGAAATGTGAGGCAACATTCTATCAGTAAATCTTACCTTATCTAGCTTGCCAACCCATACCCTTTTTGTAGTAGCATTTGTCGTGCGCTGCTTTAACTGTGCCGTGTTTAATTATTTCAGTTATGCAAAAATGTATTGTTCAATAGGGCTATGTGATGTTTAAGTATGAATTGTCCACTTCAGTTTTACGAATGGCCATATTTGGTTGTTTATAGTGAGTAGATGCCTTGTTTATCTGTATTTGGTTGTTAGGTTGGTTTGAGTGAGCATTTTTTCAGTTATCGAGCAGATGCCTTGTTTATATGTATTTGGTTCTTAGTTTGGTTGCAGTGAGCATTTGCCTAGTTATCAAGCAGATGCCTTATTTATCTGTATTTGGTTGTTAGGTTGCTTTTTTTAGCATTTTTCCAGTTATGACGTATATGCCTTGTTTATCTTATCTGCTTGATAGGTTGGTTGCAGTGAGGATTTGTCCAGTTTTCAAGCATATGCCCTATTTATCTGTATTTGCTTATTAGGTTGGTTGCAGTGAGACTCTGTCCAGTTGTCAATGGCTATATTTGGTTGTTATACTGGTCATTTATGCCTTGTTTATTTCAGTCACTCACAATGTGTTGTTCATTATGTGCAAGTCGGAACTGTACCGCTCGACTACATCAATACCAGTTTGAACGGCTATATTTGGTTCCAGTTATTCCTGGTTTAGTTAACACATACCCTTTATTTCAGTTTTAAACATTTATCCAGTGTGATATTTAAGCATTACCTATGTTCTATTCATTTTCAACAATACGAGTTTGAATTGCAATATTTGATGGCTGTTAAGCCTGCTGTCGGTAACATTGATTTACATTTTATATCTGCTTTAACAACATGCTAAAACCAACACATTCAAGCTATCATTTGGATATGATGTTGTTTACCTTTGCTATATTTGTTTGATGTTAAGGCTGTTGTACTTATCATGCCTTTCCACTACTTATGCAGGACAACAACGGGAGTGGCCACCATTTTCCACCGAGTTAGCTTCATCCCTCGGCTTGTACTTCCCCCATCATTCCATAATGTAGTGCATATAGATCCAGGCCTGGACACTTGTTAGCTTCTAATATTGACTTGTTGCTTGTAGGTACATATGCCCTTGGCAAGGATCCACGCATAGACCCTTTTTGCATATGGGGCAATGAGATATTCATGAACAAGCATCAAGTGAGGAAACTGATAAGGATTATTAGCAAAAAGATACGAATGGTGGCAAGAAAATTATTTGTTTATGCTCTATCCAACACAAAAGTGAGTTGTAGGATGGTAACTACAAACTCTGCAGCCTTCTCTTTTTACTGCCCATAATGAGTTGTTAGACAACAATGTCTGAATCTTTTTCGTTCGCAGTGGTTCCCAAAGTAGTTCACTCAAGATTACCTTGAAAAGTACATGATTGGTGGACACGCAATGAAGGTTAAAGTATTTCATCCAGACTACAATGAGCAACGAGAAGTCGTAATGAAGACAATGAAGGATGGATGGGCAGCCATCACAAGGGGTTGGCCTAGAGTCGTGTGCGCATTACGCATGGATGAGGACACAATATGGGCATTCCACTTCACCTTCTCCAGCAACCAGAATGTCTTTCGCCTCTCTCTTTACAGTCTTTAGTACAACTATGGTTCATCATTCTTTACATGGTGCTTCTGTAGTTCTTCAGTATATGTACCTGTGCATTGCATTATGCATTGCTAGTTGAACCTATATTTGTAATAAACATGGTTGGATATGAAATAAGTGATTGCCTACTTTCAAATTCAAAACATGTGATTTTTAAATTAGAGATTAATTAGGGAGTATACTGCACATGGTTTGTGAAAGCGAAACGACTGTGATAGACGTGGAGATCAGAAACGTTTCTAGAATCCACTACATGTGCGATCAATCTCCACTGCACACACGACATCCTCTTGAAAACAGCTTGTGTTAGGCCACCTTGCGCAAACGTTTACCACATAAAAACTGTGTGTGATGGACAGGCTTTGCCACACAGTTTCTTCTATGCACCGTGTGTGATGCATTCAATAACGCAAACGATTAAATTATTAATATCATGTGCAATGGCAACGCTATCACAAACGATTTAACGAGGAAAACTGTGTGTGATGTACTTGTGAATGGAAACGTTTTCCTTGGAGTGATTGTGTGGGATATATATATATATATGAACAGAAACGTTTAGTGGGGACAGACTGTGTGGGATGTACTTGCGACCGGAAACAATTTTGCATGTATAATTGTATTTTTAGCTCTATTGTATGTATTTCTGTATTTGAGCGCTCGCTAGTTGCACACGACCTCATTTCTCCGAGCGTGTGTGCTAGGAGGGAATATCCCCGACGGTTCCTGGGTCGTGTGGGAAGGACCCCCCTATTGCCGTCACTCACTTGGCGACGGTTCTGAACGCCGTCGCGGAAAGGGGTTAAAAACTGTTTGTATAGCACCAACGTGTACCACTGACTCACCGCATACACATGAGCAAAATGTTTCAACCCGACACATAGAAAGATAGGGCTTATAATTTCGCCTCCCAACGTGTTCACCTCAAGGGTGATGTCAACAATAATAACTCTTGCTACCCACATCCAACTGGATATATGTGCCTAGATCTTTCCTCACCATATGATGCTTGCCAAAAGAGAAAAATAAAAAGGAATAGAGAGAAAAGCTTTGACTCTTGCAAGAAAGTAAATACATAAAAGTAAAAGATAGGCCCCTAGCAGAGGGAATCAGAGGTTTCCATGCGCTTGTTGTTTGTATACTCAATCCCTTAGTGCAAAAGAATGTCACATTATATTGCCCCTTGTGATACCAACCTTTATTATGCAGTTTGTCGCTTTTATTCTTTGCCCTCACAAGTTCGACAACGCTCAATTTTCCCTTATGCTAAATGATCTAACACTTTTAGAAGCAATATTTATTGCCTTATTGCACCGATGACAACTTTACTAGAAGGATCTTACTCAATCCTTTGGTAGGTATGGTGTACTTTTGAAAATAAGATTTGGGTTTAAGGGTTTTTGGATGCACAAGTAGTATCTCTACTTGGTGCGGAATTTTTGGCTAGCAAAGATGGGGGCAAGCACCACATGTTGAAGGATCTATGACAATATAACTTCTATGTGAATATGAACAAACATAAATCATTACATTTTCTTCCTTGTCCAACGTCAACAATTTTGGCATATAATATTTTGATGGGGGCTCAATCACAAAAGATTTCCAAGATAGTGTATTTGCATGTGAATCTTCTCTTCCCTTATTAATTCTTTCATTAATTGCATCATTGACCAATGCTTTGTTTGTTAATCTCCAATAAAATTTTCTACTTATAATTTTCCTTACGTGGTGTCATTACTTACCATAAGATTAGCATATGATCTTTTTCATTTATTCCTTTATTTTTTATTGAACATGAAAGTAAAGAAAGAAAAACTCAAACTAAAATTTATTATATATCTCACACACGATTACAAAGATATATCGGTAAGAAAACTCTCGAAAAGAAAGGATCGATCTAAACTTTTATTCATCTAAAGCAAAAGATACCTATGGATCGAACTAAAGTAAATAAAGGCGAAAGATAGTGGAGGTGAAACGATACCGGGACACCTCCCCCAAGCTTGGTGCAAGCCAAGGGGAGTGCCCATACCCGATACTCAATTTCCTTTTGGTGATGAAGAAGGAGGTGGTGGTGATAAAGTGGAGGGTTTGTCTTTCTTCCTTAGCTTACGCTTGAGGATGGAATTCTCCTCCTTTAAATCACCGATCTCCTGCTCAAGCTCCAATACCTTTTTGCATAAATCTTGCTTGTTTTCCTGCAAAAGACGAAAGGGGATAAACTGGATCTTAGGCTGCTTTGCTTTGTTGGGGAGGATTGACTTCTTAAATTCAATGTGCATATCCCCAAGTTGAGGCAATGGGGCTTCATCCTCATATGAGCTCGTCTCATCCTCCCATTTAGGATCATAGTCTTCTTCTTCCTCTGAAGTCCAGCTATAGTGCTCCACATCCCCATAAACCTTAGGGTTTGCGATATAATCAGCAACATAGCTCTCACCCTCCGAGTCTTGGGATGACATATTTTCGGATCTGTCAGGAAAATAGCAAGAAAAGAAAATAGAAGATTTCTCTGTGATACGGAGGTCAATAGGTTCGGGGATATATAAAGACTTTTTATCTTGGGAAACAAGCAAACGGGAGAAAAACAGAGTCCGGAAGGTACCCGAGGTGGGCACAACCCACCTGGGCGTGCCTGGCTTGCCAGGCGCGCCCTGGTGTCTTGTGCCCACCAGGGTCACCTTCCTGCTAGTTTCTTATTTTCCTAATTTTTCAAATATTCTAAAACTAACAAAAAATATTTTTGCGGATTTTTTAGAGTCCATTTACTTACCGTATCACGTACCTCCTCTTTTTCACTATAGCGACCAGACATCAAACGGTCCAATCTCTGTGCTCAGGTGTCATCCCTGGATCAGTAATGCTGTCACCACACAGTACTTGAAGGATTTATAACAGAGTAGCAATCACACACTTATTACATCGAGTGTCTCAAAAGAGAACTTATTACAATAAATATGGCTTAAGGCCATCTAATAACGATAACAGCGGAAGGCTTGGAAGATAAGTGAGTCCATCAACTCCAACGGCATCACTGAGTATAGAACCACGACCTAAAAGCACCTTAGTCGTCGTCTGAAAAGTCTGCAACATTAACATTGCAGCCCGAAATGGGTCAGCACATGGAATATGCTGGCAATGTAACACATAGAGAGTAATGAAAGAATAAGGCTATACTACCTGCATATTTGGCTGGTGGAAAGCTCTATGGTTACAGTTTTGCGTAAAGCCAATTTTTCCCTACTGCAAAGGAATAAATTTTATTTAACTATCATGGTAGTTGCTAAACATTGAGAATGGTTGACAGCATTCTCAATCCCAATTAAGCATCATCATTAACCAAAACCCAACAAAATTAATTTTAGAGTAACATGATGAGATTCACATGATAATCCAGGTACTAGATACTCAAGATGTCCATAACCGGGGACACGGCTAATCATGATTAGTTTATACACTCTGCCGAGGTTTGCGCACTTTTCCCCACAAGACTCGATCTCCTCCGTTGGGATTCTCGCACTACATGGTGTTTGAGAAACGGATGACCGAGACATAGTCTTTCAGAAGTGCTAGCACCTTACGATCGGGTAGACCGTTACACCTACTTTCCCCTACATCTGCTAGTCTACCACTGTAAGAGTTCGCACAACTTAGTCAACTATGCTAGAGCCCATAGTAGCTTGTGGCTGCACACGGATGTTTCTAGCATGAATAATCTCATGATCCCTTTGAGCCTGGGTGGCGGTCCAAAAGAAAACAGCAATCGCTTGAATACCCAGGTGCCTCAATCCACCCAGATGTGTATTTAAGTTGCCACCTTAGATAAACCATTAATTTAACAATCTCACATCTGTCATGGATACACTCACCCAATCCACGTCTACTAGCATAGCATGGCATAATAAGCAAACGTAGAAGTAACTCCCAAAGGTTTGATAATAGACAGGTAATAGGTACTACCTCAACTACTTCCCAAAGCCACAATTTAATTAGATCCTAATCATGCAATGTGTGAGGATTGATCTAATGCAATAAAAACTGGGTAGTAGGAGGTATGATCAAAGTGTTACTTGCCTTGCTGATGATCCGCAAAACCTAGAGATTCGAAGTAGCAAGCGGCGCACTCCGGGTACTCTATCGCAAACAAACAAGCATACAATAAGTACTCAACTAATGCACAGGTAAAACTCGAATAAGAGATCTAACCAGAAAGTTCAACTTAAGAACTCCGGTTGGCAAAAAGAATCAAACCGAACGAAGCAACGAAAGACAAACAGCAAAAGAAACAAGCTTCTTTTACTAATCTGAATCTAGGGCAATTTTTACTGAGGCAAAAACTTGTTTGAGTTGGTTAAACAGAAAGAAGGTTTCGAGACGAAACTCTAGGCGCTTGAATCGCCTGATTCCGACAAACAAGCGAAAACTTAAACTAAAACGAACATCGGATCAGAAATCGCGATCAGAAAAACCACAGTTTTAATCCGAGAAGAAGAAATATGATGAACAGGTTAACGAACGAACATTTGTTAACAGGAACTAAACGATGCACACGTTCGTTAAAACGAACGAACGAGCGAACGCTCGCTAAAAAAATAAACCGGAGAAAAACCGATCTATTTTAAAAAAACAAAAACTAGGGTTTTCAAAAAAACCAAAATGGCTTTTTCTAAAAAACGGGTGGCGGCTACCTCGGCTCGGGGCTCCGGCGGCGGCGGGTGGTGCAGGGCGGCGGCTCCGACGCGGCGGCGGGGCGGCGGCGGTGGCAGGCGGCACGGGCGGCGTGGGGCGGCGGCGGTTATAAAGGGGGCGGGGAGAGGCGACTTGGGGGAGGGGTCGGCCTCGGGAAGCGGAGTCCTCCCCAGACTCGGGCGGTGGCGGCACTGGTCGGGACTCCTGTCCCGACCCGGCGAGAGACGGTGGCGGGCGGCTCGGCCCTTGGCCCAGTCGGGTGCGGGGTCGCGTTTTTTTTAAACAATTTCGCTGCGACCAAAAAAATTCTAGAAAAATAAATAAAAATCTAAAAATGGCAAAACAAATTTTCTCCGTCTAAATAAAATATTTAGAACAGGATGAACATTTTTTGGCTCTAAAAACAATTTTTGAAAACGTGCAATTTTTCCTAAAGTCAAATAAAATAGCAAATAAAACCAAAATAAAATCTTATTTGATTTTTTTATTAAATCCTCAATATTTCTTTATTTTGGGAAAGTCATTTTATTCCTTCTCTCATAGTATTTGTAATTGAAATAATTGAAGATAAAATAAATAAAATCAAATGATCCTATTTTCAAAATTTGAGAAAACTCAAATATGAAAATAATGAAATCCCCAACTCCCTCCGGGGGTCCTTGAGTTGCATAGAATTTCTAGGATCAACCAAAATGTGAGGAAATATGATATGCAATGATGATCTAGTGTATAACATTCCAAATTGAAAATTTGGGATGTTACAAACCTACCCCCCTTAAGATGAATCTCTCCCTCGAGATTCGGATTGGCTAGAAAATAGGTGAGGGTGGTCCTTCAGCAAATCTTCCTCTCGTTCCCAGGTGGCTTCATCTTCCGTGTGGTGGCTCCACTGAACTTTGCAAAACTTGATAACTTTGCTGCGGGTGACTCGACTGGCATACTCTAGAGTCTTAACTGGTTTCTCCTCATAGGTCAAATCACTGTCCAACTGAATCGCTTCCAGCGGCACTGTATCTCTCAGTGGTATATCAGCCATCTCTGCGTGGCACCTTTTCAACTGGGAAATGTGGAACTCGTCATGAACTCCTGACAATCCTTCAGGCAATTCCAACTTATAGGCTACTTCTCCCATACGCTCCAAAACTTTGTATGGGCCTACAAAACGTGGCGCTAACTTTCCCTTAACTCCAAAGCGCTTAACTCCTCGAAGTGGAGATACTCGAAGATAAACTCGGTCTCCGACTTCGTAAACTGTCTCCTTGCGTTTTGAATCTGCATAGCTCTTCTTCTTGGATTGAGCTATCTTGAGGCTATCGCGAATCAATTTCACTTTCTGTTCAGACTCCTTAATCAGATCCGGTCCAAACAATTGACGGTCTCCAACTTCATCCCATGACAATGGGGTCCTGCACCTCCTTCCGTACAAGGCTTCGAAAGGGGCCAGCTTCAAACTGGATTGATAACTGATGTTGTAAGAGAACTCTGCATATGGCAAATTCTCGTCCCAACTAGATCCATAATCTAGCGCACAAGCTCTCAGCATATCCTCCAAAATCTGGTTGACTCTCTCGGTCTGTCCATCTATCTACGGATGGAAAGATGTACTAAACTCCAGTCGGGTACCCAAAGTTTCATGCAACTGATTGTAGAACTTTGAGGTAAATTGGGTTCCTCTATTTGATACAATGCTCCTTGGAACTCCATGCAGACATACGATTCTGGTCATGTATATCTTTGCCAACTTTGCATCGGTATAGGTAGTCTTCACTGGAATGAAATGAGCTACCTTTGTCAAACGATCGACTACAGCCCATATTGAGTCATAGCCTGAACGAGTTCTGGGTAAACCTGTAATAAAATCCATGCCTAACTTATCCCACTTCCATTCGGGTATTGGCAATGGCTGTAGCAATCTTGCTGGCTTCTGATGCTCTGCCTTTACTCTCTGACATACATCACAAACTGCTACATACTCTGCAATATTCTTCTTCATTCCGGTCCACCAGAAAATATCCTTCAAATCCAAATACATCTTGGTATTCCCTGGGTGAATCAAATATGGTGAATCATGGGCCTCTTGCAGAATTAACTTCCAGATCTCCGAATCATTAGGCACATAAACACGGTCTTCAAACCATAAGGTATCGTGCTCATCTTCACGAAATACCTTAGCTTTTCCTTTGCTCATTTTCTCCTTTATAGAGGCAATCTCCTTGTCAGTCTTCTGGGCATCTCTGATCTTATCCATCAAAGTAGACTGAATCTCCAATGCTGCTACATAGCCTCTTGGTACTATTTCCAAGCATAGCTTTCGGAGATTTTTGACTAACTTGCTTGGTAAATCTCCCGTCATTAAGGTGTTGACATGACTTTTACAGCTCAGCGCATCGGCTACTACGTTAGCCTTTCCGGGGTGATAATGCAATCTCATATCATAATCCTTGATGATCTCCAACCATCTCCTTTGTCTGAGATTCAACTCCTTCTGCGTAAAAATATACTTCAAGCTCTTGTGATCCGTGTACACTTCACAATGGTTTCCAATGAGAAAGTGTCTCCAAGTTTTCAGTGCATGCACTACAGCTGCTAACTCCAAATCATGCATAGCATAATTTAACTCATGAGGCTTAAGCTGTCATGAGGCGTATGAAACAACTCTTCCTTCCTGCATAAGCACTGCTCCAAGTCCTCGACGTGAAGCGTCGCAATACATCTCATAATCTTTAGTCTGATCTGGCAAAATCAACACTGGTGATGTAACCAAACGTTTCTTTAACTCCTAGAAACTAGCCTCACATTCCTCAGTCCATATGAACTCGGTATCTGTCGTGGAATTGTCACGTCGATGTCCTTAGTGTGAGGACTTAGTCGCGAGGCCAACGCATCTATGTGGTAGCTTGAGAGGGGTTGAGCGGAATCGAGAGACGCAACACAAGACAAGGGTTTAGACAGCTTCGGGCCCCGGGAAACATCATCCGGTAACAACCCTACATGTTGTTTGAGGCTAGATCTCATTATCATCATGAAGGAGTCGCCGTAAACCAGCTCTCCTCTAGTTGTGTCTAGCACTAGAGATTGTTTCTTGCTCCACCCTCCTTGAGGAGCCCTGCCCCTCCTTATATATGTTGAAGGGGCGGGTTACATGTGGAGTCCAACTCAGACTTTAACTTAAACTATTTTGACTTCCCTTCCTGGGCTTCTTAATGTCTGCCGGTTTAACATTGTTCTATCGATTTAACATTGTCTGCCGGTTTAACATTGTCTGCCGGTTTAACATTGTCTGCCGGTTTAACATTGTTTGCCGGTTTAACACCAGCCGGTTTATCATCTTTCTTAGCCATCTGTCTTGACTCTCTGTCTTAACTCTCCGCTGATTTACAATCCGCCGGTTTACCAAGTCCCAGCCGGTTTACAACTCCAGCTGGGTCATACCGCGGGGTATATCCCCGAAATTAGCCCCCAGTTTAATTTGGATTTATCCATGTTAAACTGATCCTGAGCATCTTTAAATCCTTGTCATTTCCTTCTAGAAAATCCGAGTCAATAGACCAGCTTCATAATCAATTTGCTGGCATTGGTTTGTCATAGATAAATATTGTGAAGAATAACTCCTTTGACTTTAGCTCCCAATGCTTAACAAAAATATTGGCCTTTGAAATACTCATCTGATCTGCAGCCGGTTTAAGAATGTAGAACTTGTCGGTTTGAGAATGTAAAACTGTGCCGGTTAAAGACTTGAACTTGCCGGTTTTATCATTACCGGTTTATAAATATTGATGGCACCAGGTCATAATTGTAGTTAACATCAAGCTTGAAAATATACCTCTTATATGCCTATCACTTGTAGCCCTCAAGTCTTAAGAAGGTAACATAGCAACAGCTTAAGACTTGCTTCAATATGAATGTCACAATCTTGAAGAAATCCAGGTTGCTCATTTCAATCACCAGTCAGAACTGAGTATTCCACATATGTAGCCCCCAAGTGCCGGGTTGTCATTCTTGCAGTAACCTGGGACTTGAAATTGCTAACCTCCAAGGGCTGGGTTATTATGCAATACTGAGCAGAGACTTTGTAAATAAGATCATGTAAACTTGAGCAGCAATATGTAGCCCCCAAGGGACGGCTCAATGAGATAATATTGAGCTGGGACTTGATATATTCTTCAATGAAAATAACATCATATGATGTAACCCCCGTCATGGGGCTTGAACCCACGTCCACAAGGTTAAGAGCCTTGTGCTTTACCAACTGAGCAGTGGATCCTTCAATAATAAATGAAAATCTGTGTACCTTGAATTGTTGACAGGAGCAATTGGTAGCCCCCAAGGGCCGGCTTATTACGATGTGATGAGTCGGGTCTTCAATAAGTGAGCAAACAATGACTTTGCATTAGCCCCCAAGTATCATGGTGCATGCTTGCAGCGACATGAGACTTGTGTATTTGATGTAATCCCAACTTGAATAATGTAGCCCCTAAGTGCCGGGTCATATGCCTGCAATGACTCGGGACTATTCCTTCAATTGTAAAATAAATCATATCCACTGAAAAAATAATAGCCATTGCGCTGAAGCGACTTTGAAAACCTTAATCATAATAGTGGTTATTGATAACCATAATAAAAATCCAGCCATGTTGGCTATTAAAGATTTGAATACCTTACGAGTTGATAAATAATTCCGGAGTTGAAATACTCAGCGGCTCTTGGCCGATGGCAACTTAATGCGCATTCATTGTAAGCCGGAATTCTTATAACCCGGCGGGCGGGTCATAATGCCCAAACATATAGCCAGGGTTTATAACCAAGGCTGTAATTGAAGATAATCAAATATGACATAGATGATACCTGTGACATAGAATCACCCCGTTGGTTTAGCCAACTTTTGTAGTGAGGGTGGTAACCCCAATCTTGAGTATTGAGAATTCCTTACTTAATTTGCTGGATTATGATAATAAACCGCACCGGGATATAATAAACACCGGATTTTCCTTATAATACTGGCGACTTGTTAGTCAAAACCAGACCAGGTTAATGAATGCCGGATTATGACTGATCATGTAGTGACAACTTGTAGTTGAGAGCCAAGCCAGGTCAAGGACGCCGGTTTACCAGAAGATATTATGAACCTCAACAAAGGCGAAAAAACTTGGCAAATAGAACTCAAAAAGAACATGCGAGGCTTTTTATGAGCTGCCAGGCTCCAAATCGAGGCTTTTCATGGGCTGCCAGGCCGCTGAGTTAAACCATTTAACAAAGCCTTTTAAGATGGGCCTCCAATTAACCAATCATCGTTTTAACTTTGACAAGTTCAGGGTGTGTATAAGATAGACTTGTCAAACATTCGGCGGGTCATACCAGGATTACCTGGACAGGAGTGGCTTACTTGATGAAGGTAGGTTAACCCGGGGTTTTAGGTGAATACACCAGGCTTCCAAGCCGTGGCTTGATAGCCAATTACAAGGGCCCTTTCAAACTCTTTGTTGCTTTGCACAAAGAGCCCCCAAGTAACTTTTTGAGCTGTGCTCAGTGGGTGCCCATGTTTGAGTTTGTGCTTTTTGCAACACTCTCTTTGGTCCCGAAGTGAATTCATGTTGGCCTTACGCCGATCAAGAGGTATAGCTATGGTTCAAATATGACCAAGCCCCCTAGTGATATCCCTTTTGTGGTTTCAAACCAATCAAGAGGTGTAGCTATGGTTCAGATATGACCAAGCCCCCTAGTGATTTTTCTGGTGGCCTTGCGCCGATCAAGAGGTGTAGCTATAGTTCGAATACGACCAAGCCCCCAAGTGATCAATAATATGATAAGCCAATAAGGCATGATACCCATGTTTGAACCGCGCATCATGGCAGCAGGTCCTCTTCGGCAACTTTTAATTTTTTGCAAGAGATAAATTCTTCTTGAACCGGGATTTTGAACCGGATATTGAAAGCTTCAAAGCATTGCGGGAGATAGCTTTCCCTTGAGCCGGATTATAAACTGGAATCCTTCTTTTTAAGCCGGAAATTTTTCTGACGGCCTTTAAATTTGCACCAATATGGTGGTTTAGGGTCCTGCATTAGATAACTTTGCAAGCCGGAGTAATTGCTCTTTTTTAAAGAAAGCAATATATAATAAAAATATACTGGATGGATTTCACCTGATATGTCAGGCCAGTATTTATCCACCACGGAGTTGATGATTACCACGGTGAAGCTGAAATCAATCACAGTTGAGCCGGCCATGGTAGGAGACGGAGGAGTCGGCCATGGCGTTGTAAACAGGCGTGGACACGTGAAATGGCCACGAGAGCGAACGGGCGAGTCGCGCAATGCGAGCGCTAGTGAAAAAATAATATTTTCTCATGCCTCTTTTGTGACACCTTTTTGTAAGGGATAATAGTCCTGAAAAAATTTCATAGACCAAGTAATTGTTCTTTGATGAAAACAATAAAAATAAATTTAGATAGATTTCACCTGATTTGTCCGGATGACAGATGATCCGTTCAACGCAACAGAAACGGCTCAGGCAGGCCGGCGACTCAATATAACCCCGGCGGCTTAACACAGCAGAGGCGGCTCAACATGGCCCCGGTGGCTCAACACAGCATTGACGGCTCAACGTAGCCCTAGTGGCTCAATACAGCAGAGCCCTGGCGGCTCAATACAGCAGAGGCGGCTCAATACTGATAAACATCTGGTATTTTTGTCAGACAAACGCGGACACTAATGCTTGGTGCGCGTCCTGATGATTTTTTCAATGTACATGGTACTAATGGTCCTCATGTAGTACCCTCGTGAGAAGTATTATTAGTGGGTGACCTTGGATTGGCTTCTCCACATGAGCTAGTAGCACATGACTATGCTTGGTTAACCCGGCTATGATGAATACCTTGTCATTAGATTCCCCTGTGTGGCTGGCCTTAACAGAAGTTGAATTGATCTGAGACCGCTTTGTTTGGTACATGGTGCGACGGCAGTAGTAAGAGGAGTGCCTGGCTACCACGTAGGGAAAAGGGGGTTTGTGGACATGGTTGATTGTTCGCCATGTAGCATCGGGCTTGCCGCTTTTGACAGTATGCTACCGCCCCACATGGCATTCCTTGCAATTTTTGTGTGAGCATGTGTGGCTGTATAGCGTAGTTCCTGTTGCTGCCACAACTACATATTCGCAGGGAGCAGCATCCTGTTGATGTATGACTGTAGGCGAAAAAATTCCCGAGACTTGATCCGGCAGTGGCAATCTTGTAGACGTACAACTCTGTACACCGACCCTGTCTCTAGGTCCTTTTGACCATCAAATTAATACGGAGAGGCTCCAAGGCAGGAGATTGACCCGGCGATGGCTCGATGAAGGCTGTGGGGCAGCTTTGGAAGCAGGTGGTAGCAGCAGCGTCCGGCTGGCACCGGCGAGGCCGCGGAAACTGTTAGATAATAACGAGAATAAACGAGACACGAGAGACACGTATTTTTACGTGGAAACCCTTGCGGGAGAAAACCACGGACGCACGAAGGCGCAATCACTATGAGGAGGAGTATTACAAGCACGAGACGACAGGCCATCTGAGGTGCGACTACATGGGGTATATATGAGGGGCAACAGATAGGAGTCCTTGTAGGACAAGTAAACGAGTTGTACTCGTACGCGTCGGTACCAACGCAAAAGGCCCACACTGTATGTACTACGTCTAGTCCAATACGGTACTAGAATTTGGATCACAATTTAACAATCTCCACCTTGAGCCAAATTCCCTCCAGTAGTCGAAGAAAGTGAATAACTCCATCCAAATCAGCTTAAACACCTTGTGCGTCAAAGTCCATAGGACTAGTGAGAAATACCAACTAAGCCTGAGCAAAGCTCAAACTTATTGGTCGGAACTGGCTTTGTCATCATATCAGCTGGATTATCATGAGTACTTATCTTGCATACCTTCAAATCGCCTTCAGCAACAACATCTCGAATATAATGAAATCTGACATCAATGTGCTTTGTCCTCTCATGATACATTGGATTCTTTGTAAGATATATAGCACTTTGACTGTCACTAAATACGGTAGGGCAAGATTAGTCTCCACAAAGCTCAGTGTACAAACCTCTCAACCAGATAGCTTCTTTGCATGCCTTAGAAATAGCCATATACTCGGCATCAGTAGTCGAACAAGCCACAATAGACTGCAAAGTTGCTCTCCAACTCACAGCACAACCACCAATGGTGAAAACATAACTTGTGAGTGATCTTCTCTTATCCAAATCACCAGCAAAATCAGAATCAACAAAACCAACAAGTCCATCTCTAGTTTTCCCAAACTGTAAATAAGCATTAGAAGTACCTCGCGGGTATCTGAAAATCCACTGAACTTCTTTCCAATGTTCCTTTCCAGGATTAGCCATGTATCTACTGACAACACTCAATGCATATGATAAATCCGGACGAGAACAAACCATGGCATACATAAGTGAACCAACTGTACTTGAATAGGGAACTCTAGACATGTACTCAATATCGGCATCTGACTTAGGACATAAAGCTGATGATAATTTGAAGTGTGCAGCTAACGGAGTACTTACTGGCTTGGCATTATGCATATTAAAATGACGAAGAACTTTATCAATATATCCCTTCTGACTTAGATATACTTTTCTAGACGGTCTATCTCTAGATATTTCCATGCCAAGTATTTTCTTTGCTGCACCCAAATCCTTCATCTCAAATTCATTACTCAATTGCTTCTTTAGTTCATTAATCTGTGACATACTCTTTGCAGCAATAAGCATATCATCAACATAAAGGAGCAAATAAATAGTTGAACCTTTGACAGTTTTCAAATAAACACAACTATCATAATTAGACCTTTTGAAACCTTGAGAGAGCATAAAGGTGTCAAATCTCTTGTACCACTGTCTAGGGGATTGCTTCAATCCATAAAGAGATTTCTTTAACTTACAGACAAGCTTTTCTTTTCTAGGAATAACAAAACCTTCAGGTTGTTCCATATAAATATCCTCTTCTAATTCTCCATGTAAAAATGCAGTTTTAACATCCAATTGTTCAAGTTCAAGATCATGCATGGCAACAATACTGAGTAAAGTGCGAATAGAGCTATGCTTCACAACAGGAGAAAAGACTTTGTTATAGTCAATACCTGGAATCTGACTGTAACCTTTAGCAACTAACCTTGCTTTATATCTTGTCTCATCATTAGGAGAAACACCTTCTTTCCTCTTGAAAACCCACTTGCAACGAATAGGTTTCTTCTCTCTAGGTAATCTTACTAAACCCCAAGTGCCATTCTTTTCAAGTGATTCCATCTCATCATGCATAGCAGTCATCCACTTATTACTATCACCAGAAATAATAGCTTCGGAATATGAAGAAGGCTCAGAATTACCTTCAATTTCTTCTGCAACAGATAAAGCAAAAGAAACAATATTGCGCTCTTCAATCAACCTGTCTGGTTTATTAATACCCCGTCTAACTCTGTCACGTGCAAGATTCCAACTAGGCGGAACAATAGGCTGATTTGGAGTGGGAGTGACATGATCATCATTAACGACGGGTTCATCATGTGCATCAGCAATTTCATTACTAGATGTATCACCTGAGTCAATAACATGCTCCACTTGAATAGTAGGCTGCTGAATAGGAGGCTGTTGTTCACTCTCAACAGGAACATTAGTAGATGAAACATCATGTAACATAGCAGATTCATTAAAGATAACATTTCTACTAATAATAATCTTCTGGGTTTCAGGATTCCACAATTTAAAACCTTTAACACCAGACTTATAACCAAGAAAGATGCACTTAACAGCCCTAGGCTCCAACTTTCCATTATCAACATGAGCATAAGCAGTGCAACCAAAAACTCTCAACTGTGAATAATCAGCAGGTGAACCAGACCATACCTCAATTGGAGTTTTCTTATTAAGAGCAATAGATGGTGAACGGTTAATGAGATAACAAGCAGTGGAAGTGGCCTCAGCCCAAAAACGCCTATGCAAACCCGCATTGCACAACATGCAACGGGCTCTGGAAATAATGGTCCTGTTCATGCGCTCAGCAACACCGTTTTGTTGAGGAGTATAAGGAACGGTGTAGTGTCTGACAATGCCTTCAGACTTGCAATAATTCTTAAATTTCTTAGAACAGAATTCCATACCATTATCAGTGCGAAGTATTTTTATCTTCTTTTCAGTCCGCCTTTCAATCATAATCTTCCACTCCTTAAAAGCTGAGAATGCTTCATATTTATGCTTCAAGAAATAAGGCCAAACTTTTCTCGAATAATCATCAATTATAGTCAGCATGTAACTAGCACCACCTAGTGACTTTCTGCGAGATGGTCCCCATAAATCAGAATGCACATAATCAAGAATACCTTCAGTTGTATGAACCGAAGTATTGAACTTCACCCTCTTGTGTTTGCCGAAGATACAATGCTCACAAAATTTCAATTTACCAGGTTCATATCCATCAAGAAGACTTCTCTTATTTAACTCTGCTAAACCAAGTTCACTCATATGTCCAAGACGCATATGCAAAAGGTTAGCAGCATCACAATCAGAATTCTTTGAAATAACCGGAGTAGCGTTACCTGAAACGGTAGAACCTCGAAGGTAATAAAGACCATTGGTCGAACTTAAGTCACCTTTCATCACAACAAGGGAGCCTTTGGTGACTTTCAAAACACTATCTCCACCTGAATACTTGTATCCCTTTGCATCAAGGGCACTCATAGAAATAAGATTTCTCTTCATCTTCAGAATATACCGAACATCTGTCAAAGTTCTGATTATGCCATCAAACATCTTGATTCGAATAGAACCTATGCCTTCAATCTTGCATGGTGAATTATCAAAACCCAAATCGGAACCAACAGAAGTAGTGTAATCAAAAGTATTAAACCAATCTCTATGTGGACACATATGAAAAGTGCATGCAGTGTCAAGTACCCACTCATCATTGGTCTCAGCACATCTAGCAATAACGACAAGAGCATCATCGGAACTATCATCACGAGCAACGTTAGCAGAATTTTCACCTTGTTTGTTACCTGTCCTCTTTTCTTTATTCTGCAACTTGAAACACTCTGAGATGTCATGCCCGTCTCTTTTGCAATATCTGCAATATTTCTTGTCTCTGGATTGTGACCGGCCCTTGTAGCCGTTTTTACTTTTGCCTTTGTTTCCATTATTTGAGTTCTTCTCCTTTGTCCTGCCATGAACAGATAATCCCTCGGCTTGGGATGAATTCGAACCATCATGAGGCACCATTAATTCCATCTTCTCCTTAGAGTTCAAAGCTTCATAAACTTCATTAAGTGTGAGAGTATCACGACTGTATAATCTGGTGTCTCTAAAATTGGTATAAGAACTTGGCAGTGAACAAAGTAACATTAAAGCAGTATCTTCCTCTTCATACTTAACCTCCATTGCAGCTAGATCAGATATGATCTCTTTAAATTCAGAAATATGATTCAAAACATTACCTCCTTAGGGTAACCTGTGCAGGAATAATTTTTGCTTCAGATGCATCTTGCTGGTGAGATCTTTAGTCATGCAAATCCCTTCCAGCTTTAACCATAGAGCGGCGGCAGTTTTCTCGCTCAAAACTTCCTGCAAAATATTATTATGCAAATGGAGTTGAATTTGTGACAAAGCCTTACAATCAATTCTTTTCTCCTCAGCAGTCCAGTCCTCAATTCGGTTCTTCCCAAAACTATCCAGTGCTACATCATAGTCGGCCTGCCAACAACGCCCGCATCTTAACTTGCCATAGGGTAAACCTTGTGTCACGATTCAGCAGCGGAAAATCGTACTTCATGGATGCCATGAGTCAAACAAATATGTGCACAAAGTAGTACAAGTCGGAGTAGAATAATTCTTGACAGAATTTAATATGCGGAGCAAACGGAGCGAGGAACAGTAGCACCTGGTGGCTTGTTCGGTGGATGTAGCAACCGGATGTTAGTACTTGATGGATCAAAACATGTGCTTATTAGAGCTCACGTACTAGAAGTAGTACTAACGATGGATTGGTCTTCACGTGCACAGCAAAGATGACTGGATGGATTTGACTTGTGTGGGGTTGCGTCTTTGCTTCTGTCGCCTTGAGACTCGGGAGCAGCAGCGGCCAAATAAATCCCACAATACGCCAGCTGCCCGATTCGTCTCGATCTCGGCCTAGAGAAAAAAAGTCAGTCTTCGAACCTGACCTAGACACGGATGATGAGCCGTCGAATCCTATCGAACTCGGCAGATTGCACGACGCTGCGGCGGCGCACATGCTGCAACTCTAATCTCTCGATCTCAAACCGTGTCTCTGTAACCTCAGCTCTGATACCACTTGTTAGATAATAACGAGAATAAACGAGACACGAGAGACACGGATTTTTACGTGGAAACCCTTGCGGGAGAAAACCACGGACACACGAAGGCGCAATCACTATGAGGAGGAGTATTACAAGCACGAGACGACAGGCCGTCTGAGGTGCGACTACATGGGGTATATATGAGGGCAAACACATAGGAGTCCTTGTAGGACAAGTAAACAAGTTGTACTCATACGCGTCGGTACCAACGCAAAAGGCCCACACCGTATGTACTACGTCTAGTCCAATACGGTACTAGAATTTGGATCACAATTTAACAGAAACGGCGACGGATCGAGGTGTGTCGTGGGCGGCTCAAACGGAGAGTAGAAGGCAGAGCCGACGGGGGCCGGCTTTGGCGCGAGAGGATAAGTAGTGGCACTCGAGGCAATGCTGGCATGGCGCACACGCAGTCGGCGGCGGCCAATGATTCAGTGTGCGGCAGCTGAGGCGGCCCACGGCAGCGAGACCCGGAAGGGGCACCGCAAAGTGATGAAGCCAGCGGGCGTGACCCGGCGGAGCAGAATATAGAATCCTCGGGTGAGACGAAGTGAATACAACCGGCACACCAGGCAAAACCAGTAGCACTTAGTAATCCTCGGCTCCACACGCAGCGACTAGCACTTAATTAATATTTGTCTGATCTCCCGGATCGAGTAGTACTAGGATTGTCCATTGTGGCATACTAGTTGGTTTCTCTACCACGATGACCTCCTTTTGAGCTTCGACTAGCAATTTGTTTGAGCAGCAGAGAATCATACTGGTAGCTTCTCGAGACTTGATGTGTCAGTATATGTCCCTTTGGGATTTTTTTTTCAAGTATATGCAAGTAGCACAGCAGATCGCCTTTGGTTCGGCTCTAGCCGCCGCTTTGGAATTTCTTGGGCAGCTGAAACGTACGTGGACAGCAACCACGCGGACCCATGAGTCGAACAGCAGCATCAATAGCAATCAGACCCGGTCGGTGAATCTGCAGCGGATATCCGTGATATTTTCGATGAAAAACTTCCATCGAACTTGGCTGAATCTGAATTTAGACAGACTGTATAAACATAACCCTAATTTCCTTCGAATTTGTCCACTATGCTCAGGGTTGTCTCACGCCGGGTTATCCAACGCGATTGTTCCGTGCTGGCTATTTTTCCTTCATCACATGGCGAGCTTCTTGATCCCCGAAGAAATCCCTTCAAGAACTCAACACCATCGTGCGCAAGCCCCACGGTGGGCGCCAACTGTCGTGGAATTGTCACATCAGATGTCCTTAGTGTGAGGACTTAGTCGCGAGGCCAACGCATCTATGTGGTAGCTTGAGAGGGGTTGAGCGGAATCGAGAGACGCAACACAAGACAAGGGTTTAGACAGCTTCGGGCCCCGTGAAACATCATCCAGTAACAACCCTACATGCTGTTTGAGGCTAGATCTCATTATCATCACGAAGGAGTCGCCGTAAACGGCTCTCCTCTAGTTGTGTCTAGCCCTAGAGATTGTTTCTTGCTCCACCCTCCTTGAGGAGCCCTGCCCCTCCTTATATATGTTGAAGGGGCGGGTTACATGTGGAGTCCAACTCGGACTTTAACTTAAACTATTTTGACTTCCCTTCCTGGGCTTCTTAACGTCTGCCGGTTTAACATTGTTTTGCCGGTTTAACATTGGCTGCCGGTTTAACATTGTCTGCCGGTTTAACACCAGCCGGTTTATCGTCTGTCTTAGCCATCTGTCTTGACTCTCTATCTTAAATCTCTGCTGGTTTACAATCCGCCGGTTTACCAAGTCCCAGCCGGTTTACAACTCCAGCCGGGTCATACCCAAAATCAACACTGGTGATGTAACCAAACGTTTCTTTAACTCCTGGAAACTAGCCTCACATTCCTCAGTCCATATGAACTCGGTATCCTTCTTCAACAACTCCTTCATAGGCTTCGCAATCTTCGAGAAATTCTCAATAAACCTCCGGTAGTATCCTGCAAGTCCAAGAAAACTCCGGATCTCTCCAGCTGTTGTTGGCGCTTCCCAATTTGTCACAGTATCAACCTTAGTGGGATCTACTGCTATACCTTCTCCAGATATAACGTGCTCGAGAAATCCAACTTCCTTCAACTAAAACTCACATTTGCTAAACTTGGCATATAATTGATGTTCTCTAAGCTTTCCAAGAACCAAACGCAAATGTTCCTTATGCTCCTCTTCATTCTTCGAGTAAACCAGGATATCATCAATGAACACAACGACGAACTTATCCAAAAACTCCATAAACAATTTGTTCTATGTTCATAAAAAATGTAGGTGTGTTAGTCAGACCAAATGACATAACGGTATACTCGTACAGCCCATACCTGGTGGTAAAAGCCGTCTTAGGTATATCCTGTTCTCGAATCTTCAACTGGTGGTATCCTGATCGCAGATCGATCTTGGAAAATACCTTAGCTCCTTGCAATCGATCAAACAGATCATTGATCATCGGTAGTGGGTACTTGTTCTTGATGGTTACTTCATTCAATCCTCGATAATCAACAACCACCCTTAACGATCCATCCTTCTTCTCCACTAGAAGTACTGGCGATCCCCAAGGCGAAGAACTTGGGCGGATATACCCCTTATCTAGTAACTCCTTAATCTGCTTCTTAATCTCCACCAAATCCTTTGCGGCATCCTATATGGTCTCTTTGATATTGGCCCTGTGCCTGGCAAAAGCTCAATCAAAAACTCAATATCTCTATCTGGTGGCATGCCTGGCAATTCTTCTGGAAATACATCAGGGAAATCTTTCACCACTGGTACTTCCTCCTGCACAACTCCTGTTAAGCAATTTACTTGAGTCCTCTTCGACACATGCCGAGATACATACTTGATCCTTCTCCCTTCTGGGGTGGTAAGAAATATCGACTTACTGGCGCAATTGATGTTTCCTCCATACATCGACAGCCAATCCATACCCAGAATTACATCCAATCCTTGTGATTCCAAAATGATCAAATCCGAGGGAAACACATGCCTACCTATACTCAATGGCACTTGAAAACATCCTTGGCTAGCCATATACTCCGCTCCTAGTGAGCTTACTAACATAGGGATTCTAAGAACTTTGGTGGGCAGATTATACTTATCCACAAATTCCCTTGATATGTATGAATGCGATGCACCAGTATCAAAAAGAACGAGTGCAGTAAAGGACTTAACCAAAAACTTACCGATTACTACATCCGGCTGCTCTTCAACCTCCTCCACGTTAACGTGGTTCACCTGTCCCTGTTGAAAGGGTTCGGCTTCTTCCCAGAGCTTCCATTGCCATTTCCATTCTAGGATTCAGGACATTCGTTGGCATAATGTCCGATCTTCTGGCACTTAAAGCAAGTGACTTGGCTCAGGTCTCTCTTGGCTGGGGTTGATGGGTTGGTGCGGTTCTGGCCGTTGCTTCCTCCATTCCCATTACCGTTCTTGGTGCCATTGTGATTGTGCGAGCTACCTCCTCCATGGGTATGCTGAAAATGTCCTCTCGGTCTAGGGGTAAAACGTGGCTTTTGCTGAGCTCCTGAATTGTACTTCCCTTGTCCATACTTCCTCTTGCGATTCTCAATCTGCTACGGCTTCCCTTCAATCATGAGAGCACGGTCTACCAACTCCTGGTAGTTGTTGAAGGTTGCTACCATCAACTGCATGCTCAACTCATCATTCAGTCCTTCCAGAAACTTCTCCTGCTTAGCTGCATCCGTAGCAACGTCATCTGGGCATAACGTGCTAGCTTACTAAAGTCCTCCACATACTGGCCAACTTTCCGTCCTCCTTGGCGCAAGTTGCGAAATTCTCGCTTCTTCATGGCCATAGCTCCTGCTGAAACATGGGCAGTACGAAAAGCCTGCTGAAACTGATCCCACATGACAGTGTCGACAGGGAAAGTGGCTGTGAAATTCTCCCACCATGATGTTGTGGGTCCTTCAAGCTGATGTGCGGCAAACTTCACATTTTCCGCATCTGTGCATCCTGCGGTGGTCAACTCCCTTGCTGTCTTGCGGAGCCAATCATCTGCTACTATCAGCTCGGTGCTACTGGAAAACACCGGCGGATTCAGCCTAAGAAAACGGGCCAAGTGATCAACAGGTGGTGGTGGTGGTGGTGGGTTGTTTTTGTTGTTCCCTTGATTCTGATTCTGGACTAGCAACTGCATCAATGTGTTCTGCTGCTGGATCAACTGAGTGAGCTCCGATGGGAAGGTAAATCCGGGGTCACATCTTGGAGGCATCTGAGGGTTTAGAAAAGATGAGATTTAAGAATAGAGAGGGGTCTAGAGAGAAAACACTACCCATATGCACATGAGGCAAAAGCAAACAATTCACTTCATTCAATCAATCAAACAAGGGCATACAATCGATCTAACTATCGCAAAAGTGCTCGCACTACTATATTTACATGGTGGACTAGTACTACTGATGGGGTGGTCTACTAGAAATATTCTTCGGTTGCAGACTCCATGATATCTGCTCTAGCTTCATCAACATAGTCATCATCGCTATCATCTGGATCTGAGTCGGTGTCGTCGATGATGATGTAGTCTTCCGGGCGAATTTCCTTGGGTTCTTCGTCATCTTCTACTGGTGTAGGGCCTCCCATAAATATTCCAATCTTCTTGATCAGATCGTCATTCTTGTCCACTAATACTTCGATTTCCTCTACATAATCTTCACGTGTAGCCTTGAGTTCTTCCTCCAGTTCCTTGATTCTTATCCTCGCCTTCTTCAGATCTATCATGTCGATGCACATCTGGTTCTACTGACGTCGAATGTGCTGGTTTAACTCCTGGATAAAAGCTGCAACTGATCTATCCTTCCTGGTGCTGATCATCTCCCAATGCTCATCTCGGTGCCCACAAATCTGGTAGATAGTATCCTTGAGATCATTGTGGTAAACTTCTCCAATGCGTCCCATGGCGATGTGAGCTGCCATGCTCTTTCCTAGATTCCAAGTTGGTGCATCAAAAGAAAATTCTATGGGCTCAGTGACTGGCATGAACGTCCTTCCTGGAACTTGAACTTGAATCATCCAGCAGTCTTCTTCGGGTAGAGTGGCGTTGTAGGTTCCGGTGAAGCTTGGTACTCCTATGTTTAAGTATCTAGCGACTTCCTTCATGTGACGTCCAAAGGGTGTATCTTCATCTGGTTGCGTGAACTTGTTCTTTGCATCCGCCATCCTAAAAGAGTAGAAAAGATGAGAAGTCAGAATGAGAAGAGTGAGTAGTGATCTAGGTCTTTTAGCTTAGTGGTTGTGTCCTACAGTCAGCGTGTTCTCTAATACCATCTTGTAGCGACCAGACCTCAGACGGTCCAATCTCTGTGCTCAGGTGTCATCCCTGGATCAATAATGCTGACACCACACGGTACTTGAAGGATTTATAACAGAGTAGCAATCACACACTTATTACATCGAGTGTCTCAAAAGAGAACTTATTACAATAAATATGGCTTAAGGCCATCTAATAACGATAACAGCGGAAGGCTTGGAAGATAAGTGAGTCCATCAACTCCAACGGCATCACTGAGTATAGAACCACGACCTAAAAGCACCTTAGTCGTCGTCTAAAAAGTCTGCAACATTAACGTTGCAGCCCAAAATGGGTCAGCACATGGAATATGCTGGCAATGTAACACATAGAGATTAATGAAAGTATGAGGCTATACTACATGCATATTTGGCTGATGCAAAGCTCTATGGTTACAGTTTTGCGTAAAGCCAATTTTTCCCTACCGCAAAGGAATAAATTTTATTTAACTATCATGGTAGTTGCTAAACATTGAAAATGGTTGACAGCATTCTCAATCCCAATTAAGCATCATCATTAACCAAAAACCAACAAAATTAATTTTAGAGTAACATGATGAGATTCACATGATAATCCAGGTACTAGATACTCAAGATGTCCATAACCGGGGACACGGCTAATCATGATTAGTTTATACACTCTATAGAGGTTTGCGCACTTTTCCCCACAAGACTCGATCTCCTCCGTTGGGATTCTCGCACTACATGGTGTTTGAGAAACGGATGACTGAGACATAGTATTTCAGAAGTGCTAGCACCTTACGATCGGTAGACCGTTAAACCTACTTTCCCCTACATCTGCTAGTCTACCACAGTAAGAGTTTGCACAACTTAGTCAACTATGCTAGAGCCCATAGTAGCTTGTGGCTGCACACGGAAGTTTCTAGCATGGAACTAAACGATGATCAGAAAAACCGCGGTTTTAATCCGTGAAAAAGAAATACGACAGACAGGTTAACGAACGAATGTTTGTTAACAGGAACTAAACGATGCACGCCTTCGTTAAAACGAACGGACGAGCGAACGCTCACTAAAAAAATAAACCGGAGAAAAACCGATCTATTTTAAAAAAACGAAAACTAGGGTTTTCAAAAAAACCGAAACGGCTTTTTCTAAAAAAAATGGCGGCTACCTCGGCTCGGGACTCTGGCGAGGCTCCGGCGGGTGGTGCGGGGTGGTGGGGCGGCAGGCGGCGTGGGGCGGCGGCTACGGCGCGGCGGCGGCGGCAGGCAGCAGGCGGCGTGGGGCGGCGGCGGCGGCGGTGTGGGCTGCAGGGGGGCGGCGTCGGCGGTTATAAAGGGGGCAGGGAGAGGCGACTTGGGGGAGGGGTCGGCCTCGGGAGGCGGAGTCCTCCCAGGACTCGGGCGGCGGCGGCGCTGGTCGGGACTCCTATCCCGACCCGGCGAGAGGCGGTGGCGGGCGGCTCGGCCGGCTACTCGGCTGGGCCCTTGGCCCAGTCGGGCGCGGGGTCGCGTTTTTTTAAAACAATTTCGTTGCTACTAAAAACAATTCTAGAAAAATAAATAAAAAACTAAAAAATGCCAAAACAAATTTTCTCCGTCTAAATAAAATATTTAGAACAGGATGAACATTTTTGGCTCTAAATGCAGTTTTTGAAAATGTGCAATTTTTCCTAAATTCAAATAAAATAGCAAATAAAACCAAAATAAAATCTTATTTGATTTTTTATTAAATCCTCAATATGTCTTTATTTTGGGAAAGTCATTTTACTCCCTCTCTCATAGTATTTGTAATTGAAATAATTGAAGATAAAATAAATAAAATCAAATGATCCTATTTTCAAAATTTGAGAAAACTCAAATATGAAAATAATGAAATCCCCAACTCTCTCCGGGGGTCCTTGAGTTGCGTAGAATTTCTAGGATCAACCAAAATGCGAGGAAATATGATATGCAATGATGATCTAGTGTATAACATTCCAAATTGAAAATTTGGGATGTTACATTCACGATTCTGGAGTGTTCCAGAAGGTTTCTTTTATGTGTTCTTCCGATGTCATAGTTTGGATAATATTGCTTTCAACATTAATGGGCGTACCCGAGATATATTGTATTATTCGTTGCCCATTAACAACCTTCGGGTTAGTACCTACGACATTATTTATTTTGATAGCTCTAGATTGATAAACCTACTCGATAACATAGGGTCCTTCCCATTTGGAGAGGAGTTTGCCTGCAAAGAATCTAAAACGAGAGTTGTACAAAATAACATATTCTCCAACCTTGAACTCACGCTTTTGGATTCTTTTATCATGCCATCCTTTAACCTTTTTGTTTGAATAACTTGGCTTTTTCATAAGCTTGGGTTCTCCATTCATATAATGAGCTAATATCAAATAACCTCTTCTCACCAACAAGTTCGAAATCATAGTTGAGTTCTTTAATTTCCCAGTAAGCTTTATGTTCTAACTCAAGAAGCAAATGACAAGCTTTTCCATAAACCATTTTATAAGGAGACATACCCATAGGATTTTTATATGTTGTTCTATAGGCCCAAAGTGTGTCATCTAATTTCTTAGACCAATTCTTCCGGGACCTATTGACAGTATTTTGTAAAATTAATTTTATTTCTCTATTGCTAAGTTCAAATTGACCACTAGACTGAGGATGATAGGGTGATGCAATTATATGGTTAACATCATACTTGGCAAGCATTTTACGGAAAGCACCATGAATAAAGTGTGAACCATCATCAGTCATTAAATATCTAGGGACTCCAAACCTTGGGAAAATAACTTCCTTCAGCATTTTAATAGATGTGTTGTGATCAGCTCTACTAGTTGGAATAGCTTATACCCACTTAGTAACATAATCAACACCAACCAAAATATGAGTATACCCATTAGATGAAGGAAAAGGTCCCATGTAGTCAAATCCCCAAACATCAAATGGCAACAGCAAGTGAATAACTCATAGGCATTTCTTGACGCTTACCGATATTACCTATTCTTTGACATTCATCACAAGATAAGATGAACTTACGAGCATCCTTGAAGAGAGTAGGCCAATAAAACCCAGATTGCAATACCTTGTGAGCAGTTCTATCTCCCGCATGATGTCCTCCATAAGCTTCAGAGTGGCATTTTCGTAGGATTTGTTGATGTTCATGCTCAACTACACAACACCTAATAATACCATCTACTCCTTTATAAAGATGTGGGTCATCCCAAAAGTAGTGAGTTAAATCATAGAAGAATTTTTTCTTTTGTTGGTATGTGAAACTAGGGGGTATGTATTTAGCAACAATGTAATTAGCATAGTCAGCATACCAAGGTGTACTATTAGAGACATTTATCGCAGCTAATTGCTCATTAGGAAAACTATCATTAATAGGTTGTGGGTCATCAAGAATATTTTCAAGCCAAGACAAGTTATCAGCTACGGGGTTCTCCACTCCTTTTCGATAAGTGATATGCAAATCAAATTCTTGTAGCAAGAGAACCCACCTAATGAGTCTAGGTTTAGCATCTTTCTTTTCCATGCGATATTTTATAACAGCATGGTCGGTGTGAACAATAACTTTAGAATCAACAATGTAAGATCTAAATTTATCACAAGCAAACACCACTGCTAAGAATTATTTTTCAGTAGTAGCATAATTTCATTGAGCACTGTCTAGAGTTTTACTAGCATAATGAATAACATTCAGTTTCTTATCAACTCTTTGTCCTAGAACATCACCAATAGCATAATTACTAGCATCACACATGATTTCAAAAGGCAAATTCCAATCATGAGGTTGAACAATAGGTGCAGAAATTAAGGCTTTCTTGAGTGTTTCAAAGGCTTCTAAACAATCATCATCAAAAACAAATGGAATATCCTTTTGCAAAAGATTTGTAAGGGGCCTAGAAATTTTAGATAAGTCTTCGATAAATCTCCCATAGAAACCATCCTGACCAAGGAAACTACGAATACCTTTGATATCTTTAGGACATGGCAATTTATCAATTGCATCAACCTTAGCTTTGCCCACCTCAATACTTCTTTTAGAAATTTTACGGCCCAAAACAATACATTCGTTAACCATAAAGTGGCACTTCTCCCAATTCAAGACAAGATTCATTTGCTCACATCTCAGCAAAACTCGATCAAGATTGTTTAAACAATCATCAAAAGACTTCCCATAAATAGAAAAGTCATCCATGAAAACCTGAACAATCTATTCACAAAAGTTAGAGAATATAGCAGTCATGCATCTTTGAAAGGTAGCCGGTGCATTGTATGAACCAAAAGGCATATGTCTATAAGCATAAGTTCCAAAAGGACAAGTAAAAGTGATCTTTTCTTGATCAAGTTCAGAAACAAGTATTTGTGAAAGACAGAATATCCATCAAGGAAGCAGAAATGTGTGTGCTTAGGTAATCTTTCTAGCATTTGATCAATAAAAGGCAGAGGGTAATGATCTTTTCTAGTTGCTTTGTTTAATTTTCTAAAATCAATTACCATTCTATAGCCTGTACAATTCTTTGTGGAATAAGTTCATTCTTATCATTAGGACAACATTAATACCTCATTTCTTAGGGACACAATGAATAGGACTTACCCATCTACTATCAGCTATAGGATAGATTATACCTACTTAATCACTAGCATCACACATCTTTGAAATATAGCAGTCATACATCTTTGAAAGGTAGCAGGTGCATTGCATAAACCAAAAGGCATACATCTATAAGCATAAGTTCCAAAAGGACAAGTAAAGGTGGTTTTCTCTTGATCAGGTTGTGAAACAGGTACTTGAGAAAAACCAGAATATCCATCAAGCAAACAAAAGTGGGTGTGCATAGATAGTCTTTCTAACATTTGATCGATAAAAGGCAAAGGGTAATGATCTTTTCTAGTTGCTTTATTTAATTTTCTAAAATCAATTATCATTCTATAGCCAGTAACAATTATTTGTGGAATAAGTTCATTTTTATCGTTAGGAACAGCGGTAATACCTCCTTTCTTAGGGACAAGATGAATGGAATTCACCCACCTACTATCAGCTATGGGATAGATTATACCTGCTTCCAGAAGCTTTAATATTTCAGTTCTTACCACTTCTTTCATCTTAGGATTCAAACGCCATTGATGATCAACAACAGGTTTAGCATCAGGTTCCATATTAATCTTGTGCTGACAGAGAGTGGGACTAATGCCCTTAAGATCATCAAGAGTATATCCAATAGCAACTCGGTGCTTCTTTACAATTTTCAATAATCTCTCTTGTTCATGTTCTGAAAGGTTAGCACTAATAATAACAGGACATATCTTTTTCTCATCAAGATAAACATATTTCAAAGTGTCAGACAATTGTTTTAATTCAAACACGGGACCACCTTTAGGTGGAGGAGGACCTCCTAGTGTTTAAATAAGCAAATTGTGTTTAAGCAGAGGAGGTTGTTCAAAGAAAATCTTATCTATTCCACTTCTTTCATGCATATGTGATGCGAACGTCGACAAAAACTCGATGGCGCGAATGCTTTCCCAATCTTTCATGGTATGATAACACCAAGAATGATGTGGCACTCGAGATCTTATAGATGCAATCACCACAGAAACAACACACACACCCAAAAGAGGAAGTATGTGGACGATCCTCCACGGATCAGCAACAAACTAGAGACGGCGTCTCTAATCCCTCGCCAAAAACACAAAGCAATAATTTAAGCTCCTCGAGAGAAACACACGCATTAGCTCGCTACGGGGAGATACCCCGGCTTGCCAGCCTTTGTTCGACAACCAAAAAAATTCAAAAACTCCCCGTACACGGCCGAAGCTAGCCTCTTATATAGGCATCGCACGTCCCCACCCAAACCGACTCAAACAAGAAAATCTACATGGACTCTCTCTCTCTTATCTTAACTAATCACAAATTAACTAATTTAAATATCCGGCAAGCTGATCACAAGATGCCAAAACAAACTACTAGTACTAATTTAAATACTTGGCTAGACGTGTAGCTAGTACACGCATGTACTATTGAACGCAATACGTTGAACCTGAGTTTAATTTAACCTCAGTTGAATTTTTCCCACTGTCAAAAATTTGCATGGAGTCCTGAACGTCGGTTTCACTTCCTTCGCTGGTAGGATATGAACTTCGTCGGTCGCACAGGTGTCGTCTTGAATAATTTCATGTATACCTTTCGTCTGACGCCTAGCTGGTACGACATATATCTTCTTCTGTGCTTGGCCTACCTTCAAAATGTATGTTGCCAATGTAGCAGATACGGTCACATCAATATGCATATCATTCTCATGGTCTAGAAAATATTGTTCTAAAGGATCAGTAGGAGGTACAGCAATAGAAGCAAGACTAATAATTTCATCCTTACTAGGCAATTCTTTTTTATGAGGTTTTCTACTAAACTTGGAAAAATTAAATTCATGAAACTCATCACCAAAGCTAACACCGATAGTTTGTTTGTCACAATCTATTTTAGCATTAACGGTGTTAAAGAAAGGTCTACCAAAGATAATGGGACAAAAGTCATCTTGTGGGTAACCAAGAATAAGAAAATTGGTAGGGTATTTTATTTTCCCACACAAGACTTCAACATCTCTAACAATTCCAAGTGGTGTGATGGTGTCTCTATTAGCACGTTTAATAGTAACATCAATGTCTTCTATTTCAGTGGGTGCTATATCATTCATAATTTCTTGTTATAATGTAAAAGGAATAGCACTCACGCTAGCACCTATGTCACATAAACCATGATAATAGTGATCTCCTATTTTAACTGAGACAATGGGCATGCCAACAACGGGTCTATGTTTATCTTTTTCAATGGATTTGGCAATTCTAGCAGCTTCATCACAGAAGTAAATAACATGCCCATCTATATTGTCGACCAAGAGATCTTTAACCATAGCAACACTAGGTTCTACTTTGATTTGTTCAGCTGGTTTAGGTGCTCTTATATTACTTTTATTGGCCATAGTTGAAACTTTAGCATGTTCCTTTATCCTAACAGGGAAAGGTGGTTTTTCAATATAAGCAGTAGGAACAAGTGGATCAACATTATATATAATAGTTTCATCTTTAGCTACTACTAGTTCTTTAATTTCTTCTTTAATAGGTGGGTGATATTTAAACCACTTTTCTTTAGGGAGATCAACATGAGTAGCAAAAGATTCACAAAAGGAGGCTACTATATCAGAGTCAATTCTATATTGAGTGCTAAACTTTTGAAAAGCATCAGTATTCATAAAAGATTTAACACAACCAAACTTAATGTTAATATCTGACTCTTTACCTTCGTCGAGTTCCCAATCTTTAGAGTTGCGTTTAATTCTTTCTCCCACCGGAAATCAATAGTCTTCTTCATAAAGGAACCAGTAAAAGAAGTATCAAGCATGGATCGATCATCATGAGAAAGCCGAGCATAAAAATTTTGAATGATAATTTCCCTTGAGAGCTCATGATTGCGGCATGAATATAACATTGACTTAAGCCTCCCCCAAGCTAGAGCGATACTTTCTCCTTCACGAGGCCAAATATCATATAAGTAATTCCGATCACGATGAACTAGATGCATAGGATAATTTTTTTGGTGAAACTCCAATTTCAATCGATTCCAATTCCAAGATCCAATATCATCGCATAGCCTATACCATGCAAATGCTTTTCCCTTCAAAGATAAAGGGAAAACCTTCTTCTTACCTTCATCTCCGGGTAAACCTACAAGCTTAAATAATCCACAAATTTCTTCCACATATATCAAGTGCATATCAGGATGTTCGGTTCCATCTCCTGCATAAGGATTGGCTAGTAGTTGTTCTATCATACCTGATAGAGGCAAAGTTGTCCCGTCTTTCGATAAGAAGGTGATTATCATTTTGGTGGAGTAGACTTTGACGATCCGACTATGAACATGCATGGACGTCGCGCCTTAGCAATCGCCAAACCAACTCCGAGAGGTTATTGACCACACCGGAGCATGATTAACCTAACCACGAGGGTCTATTTCCTGCAAGCAAACGAAGAACAAGCAAGAAACTGAGATTGCAATCTGGATATTGCGAATATAAGATGAAAGCTTTATTGATCAAGCTGGGGTTCTGTGACGTCTTGGTCTGGTCGTTGAACACAAACGAAGTACGCGGAGTTGCAGCTATGGCGAACTTTTAATCTAAACAAAACCCAAAGTCTAAACGATGCCCTAAGGGTTGTATATATGGAGGAAAGAGGGGGGAATTTCGTGGCCCTTGGAGGAAGGGTCTGAATGAAGGAAATATGCCCTAGAGGCAATAATAAAGTTGTTATTTATATTTCCTTATATCATGATAAATGTTTATTATTCATGCTAGAATTGTATTAACCAGAAACTTTGTACATGTGTGAATACATAGACAAATAGAGTGTCACTAGTTTGCCTCTACTTGACTAGCTCGTTGAATCAATGATGGTTATGTTTCCTAACCATAGACATGATTTGTCATTTGCTTAACGGGATCACATCATTAGAGAATGATGTGATTGAATTGACCCATCTGTTAGCTTAGCACGATGATCGTTTAGTTTGTTGCTTTTGCTTTCTCCATAACTATACATGTTCCTATGACTATGAGATTATGCAACTCCCGAATACGGGAGGAACACTTTGTGTGCTACCAAACGTCACAAGGTAACTGGGTGATTATAAAGGTGCTCTACAGGTTCCTCCGATGGTGTTTTTTGAGTTGGCATGGATCAAGATTAGGATTTGTCATTTTGATTGTCGGAGAGGTATCTCTGGGCCCTCTCGGTAATGTACATCACTATAAGCCTTGCAAGCAATGTATCTAATGAGTTAGTTACAGGATGTAGTATTACGGAACGAGTAAAGAGACTTGCCGATTACGAGATTGAACTAGGCATTGAGATACCGATGATCGAATCTCGGGCAAGTAATATACCGATGACAAAGGGAACAACGTATACCATTATGCGGTTTGACCGATAAAGATCTTCGTAGAATATGTAGGAGCCAATATGAGCATCCAGGTTCCGCTATTGGTTATTGACCGGAGACATGTCTCGGTCATGTCTACATAGTTCTCGAACCCGTACGGTCCGCACGCTTAACGTTCGGTGACGATTGGTATTATGAGTTTATGTTATTTGATGTATCGAAGGTTGTTCGGAGTCCCAGATGAGATCATGAACATGACGAGGAGTCTCGAACTGATTGAGCTGTAAAGATCGATATATTGGAAGGCTATATTTGGACATTGGAAAGGTTCCAAGTGATCCGGGTATTTTTCGGAGTACCGGGGGAGTTACGGGAATACGGGAGTACATATGGGCCTTAGTGGGCTTTGAGGGAAAAGAGGAGAAGCCACGAGGGCTGGCCGCGTGCCCCCCATGGGCCTAGTCCGAATTGGACTAGGGGAGGGGCTGTGCCCCCTCTTTCCTTCTCCTTCCCTTCTCCTTCCTTCCCCCTCCTAGTAAGACTAGGAAAGGAGGAATCCTAGTCCTAATAGGAGGAGGCACTACAAAAGAAAAGACACATCCGTGACATTTTGGGCCGAATGAATTTTTTTTTCTGTCATACATATGACACTTCTATGACGATAATTGTGACAAAACCCAGTATCATCATAGATGTGGTGGGCTCCTACCTCTATGACAAAAAATCATGACAGAAAATGGGCTTTTCGTCCTGGGTGGGCTGGAGACGCAGCTACATGACATTCTTTGGGCCGTCCATGACAGAAAAAACCATGGTAGAAGCGAGGGCGAGGAAAATTTCGGGGAGTTCCCGGTTATGGTGGGAGGTCGGGGGCCGAGCGATGCGTGTTTCTCTCGTACACGTACACGCGTGTGTGCGAGGCGTTGGCTCTAACTGAACCCGAGCAAGGCGTTGGGCTCTAACTGAACCCGAGCAATTGCACTGCAGGCTATGCGTTACTGAACCCGAGCGATCGATCGATGGCTGTTAACTGAACCCGATCGAGCGATTCCTTCGCTACTGCTGCTAACTGAAGCTGATCGATGCTGCCTCTGGGATGAACAGTGAGCGTTGTGGGGGGTTTGGATGAACAGTGAGCGGTGGCGTTGCCTCTGGATGAATAGGACCCCATGATGTGGTGGAGGGCTGGATGAATAGTAGACGGTGTAGGGGTGCCCGTGGAGGGGTGGTTGAACAGGACCCCGTGGTGTGGAGGGCTGGATGAACAGTAGACAGTGGAGGGGTGCCCGTGGAGGGGTGGTTGAACAGTAGCGGTGGAGTAGCGCGCGGTGGAGGCTAGATGAACAGGAGCCCGTGGAGGCTGGAGGAGGTCGACGGTAGCCCGTGGAGGCTGGAGGAGGTCGACGGTGAAGATGCACAATATCCCGTGGAGTCCCGTTTTGCGGTACGCCAGACCCCTCCCGATGAACAGGACCCCCGTTTCGACCGTAGCGCTCCAACACAAGTCCGTTTCGTCCGTTTTGCGGTACGCCACACCCCTCCCGATGAACAGGACCCCCGTTTCGACCGTAGGAGGTCCGTTTCGTCCGTTTTGCGGTACGCCACACCCCTCCCGATCAACAGGACCCCTGTTTCGACCGTAGAAGGTCTGTTTCCTTCGTTTTGCGGTATGCCAGACCCCTCCCAATCAATAGGACCACGTTCCGAACGTAGGAGGTCCGTTTCCTCCGTTGTGCGGTACGCCAGGCCTCGTTTCCATCGCCTGTTCTGTCCAAGCCCTCCCGATGAACACGACCACGCATTCCGTTCTGACCCGGCCAGTTGGCTCCCACGCGTTCCGTTGCCTCCCGATGAACACAACGCATTCTGTTGCCTCCCCATGAACATGACGCATTCCGTTGCCTCCCCATGAACATGACGACGACGCTGTTTCTCCGTTCTGACCCAGCCATGTACACGAGCCCTGGCCGTACGTATGCGCGAGTAGGCATTCGAGACCCCGCCCATATGTACACATACGTGGTTGTATTTTCTTTCTTGCACCATGCCGATGTACGTACATGTACATGCTACGTGCGCGCCTCTACTACGACATGTACGCGCCTCTACTACGACATGTGCGCGCCTCTACATCCACTAGTATATATGTACGTACATGTTCGCGACCAGAATGACAATGCTACGTACGCTTCGACCAGGTGGGTCCCGACTGTCAGGCACTTCCTTGCCTGCAAAGATGTAGCTGGTGGGTCCCAGCAGTCAAGGGGGCGAATCGCTTTTTTTTGCTCGGACGCACTTCCTTGCATGCGAAGATGTAGCTGGTGGGTCCCAGCAGTCAGGGGGAAACGTTTTTTCACGAAATACAGTGGCCCGTCTGGTGGGTCCCAGCTGTCGGGTGGAGGAATCATTATTTTCCGCGTAATAAGGAGGCACTTCCTTGCTGCGACCGTGGACCCAACTGTCAGCCTCTCCACGTACAGTCCATGTCCGATGGAAGTCGTTCCTTGACCACGTTGACCATGCCGCGCCGAGAGCACCAGGGCGGTGGACGACTGTGAGGCCTAGGAAGGGGACGATGGGGAGCCCGGGAAGACGCGGCAGTGGAAGCCCGCGCGAAGAGGAGTATGAGGGTTCACTGGATCGGCTGCGGTGTGAGGCCGCCGTCGCCGCAGGGCCTGGCTAGCGGTGGGAATAGTAGGGGGCAGTGAGGCCTCCGCGGCAGCACAGCCGGCCACGGGAGGCAGGAGCATGCGACACGATAGGCGCTGCTTTGGGCGGCTGGAGCAAGAAGACCAGAGGTTGAAGAAGCACTACGGCCGTTGGATGGACATCGTACGGTCACTAGAGCTAGAATCATTCATATTGGCTAAAGTTGACAAAGTCCCCCGTCCCAGTCAACTTAGTAGGCCCACAAGTCAGCCTCCCACCATGGTGGGTCCCAGCTAGCAGGGGGTATTCATTTTTTTGTGCGTAATAAGGAGGCACGTCTGGTGGGTCCGAGCTGACAGCGGGAGGAACGTTTTTTTCACGAAATACGCTGGCCCGTCCGGCGGGTCCCAGCAGTCAGGGGGGAAACGTTTTTTCACGAAATAAGGTGGCCCGTCCGGTGGATCCCTGCTGTCAGGTGGAGGAATAATTTTTTTGCGCGTAATAAGGAGGCACTTCCTTGCAGCCGCTTGGACCCAGCTGTCAGCCTCTCCACGTACAGTACTCTTCCGATGGAAGTCGGTCGTTGACCACGTTGACCACACCGCGCCGAGAGCACCAGGACAGTGGTCTGGACGACGGCGAGGCCAAGTAAGGGGACGATGCGGAGCCAGGGAAGACGCAGCAGTGGAAGCCCACGCGGAGAGGAATACGAGGGTTCACTGGTTCGGCTGCGGTGTGAGGCTGCCGTCGCCGCAGAATAACAGGCGGTGTGGGTGAGTAGAGGGATGGCCTGGCCAGCGGTGGGAGTAGTACGGGGCTGTGAGGCCTCCGCGGCATCACAGCCGGCCACGGGAGGCAGGAGCACGCGACACGACCGGCGCTGCTTTGGGCGGCTGGAGCAAGAAGACCAGAGGTTGAAGAAGCACTACGGCCGTTGGATGGACATCGTATGATCACTGCAGCTAGAATCGTTTATATTGACTAAGTTGACAAAGCCCTTGGTACGCGTCAACTTAGTAGGCCCACAGCTCGGATTTGGCAGAGAACATATAGCCCATTTGCGATTTGTAAGAATGTACAGCCCATTTTTTAATTCTAATGGAATTTACTACAGCCCATTTACAGTTTGTTAAAAGTACAGCCCAACTTCTAGCTAGGACAATGATTAATAATTTCAAACAACCGCTCAAAACAGAATTCAAAAAATTCCCACATTTTGATGGGATCCGAAATATTTTTATCCGAAATTTCTAGTCAGGTCAAATATAATTTCAAAATAAAGTTGTATTACGTTAAAATCCAACGAAATATTACGCACGCAACAAGTAATCAAATTAAAATTTTCAAATTCCAAAAATAATATATCTTTCAAACTAATTACGTGTTTGGTGCATAGTAACTGTCCGGTTATTATTACATCCCATTTATTATTTCTTAAAGTCCATTTTCTTGTTAAGCCTAATGCATACCTCCTAGGAAAGTTTGCAGCCCAGCGGGGCGAAGAATAACAAGTTGGCCCGGATATTGTGTACAACTGTCGGCCTAGTTGCATTGTTGATGTTGAAAAAAAGGCATGTGTAGTACAGTACAACCTAACATGGTTACTCAGCCCACATTCAGCAACGCCGGAAAGGCCCAAACAAGGCTTCTATACAACTTTTTCAAGTCACTGAGCTCAATTAATAACTTAAGAAAAAAGTTAGATTACAGTGGAACCTAATTAAAAGTTGTCACGAGCAAATAAATAATTCAACGGGTCCCACTTGTGCGTCTGCACGCGCGTGTGTGTGTGTGAGAGAGAGAGAGACCCATCGGTCGATGCTCATAAATACATCTTTCAGCCATATGCATTGCTCATGCTCAGTAAAAACTTATATAGTTGACACAATCATATAGAACGGCACAATCAGGATGGAAGCAGTGGATCGCTACGGGAAGGGCTATGTTGAAACCAACGAAGTCGTACATAACGGTTCATCGTATTTATCAATGACGGGGAAATATATTGAATGTGGTGCAAAGAAAACAGACATACAACACAATAAGTTCTGATAGCACATTAAGTTGACGTACAACCCTTTCTAAAAAAAGTTCAGGTACAAAAATAGAACAGGTCACAATCAAATGTACTGGCATATCAGTGATTCACACCCATAGCTCGGATTTAACTAGTACTCCCTCCGTTTGGGAAAAGTTGTCCACAGGGCAGTGTATTTGTTTTTTTTTGCAAAAAAACCCACAGAGTTTTAAACACGTCACAAAGAAGTCCATCTCCTTCCTTCCTCCTCCCCCGTCGCCCGCGCCTTGTAACCATCGCCGGCTACCCACCTGCGCTGCCGCCCGCCTGGATCTGCGCCGCGACCAACACCAGAACCGTGGCCCAGCCCGCGACAAACAACAGCGCCACCGCCCGCTTGCACCTATGCCGCGGCTTACCACCTGCACCGCCCGCCGTGAAGGCGACCTGCGCCGGCGCCCTCCTCGAGCTACGCCGTCGGCCCTGTTGACGGTTGCCGCCCATGTTCGCCCACCTTCGCCCACCTTCGCCGCCCACTTGCGTGCTCCGATTTCGTCCGCTTCGTCCGCCGGCGCCGTGGACAATTCCGGCCACTCCCGCCTCTCATGCTGCTACTCGTGGACGACGCCGGTGCCGTGGACCTCTGATGCTGCTTTTGCCTTTTCCCCTGCCTCGCCTCTGCTGCCACTCCCGCCTGTGCTAGTGAGTCTGCCCCGCCCGCCTCTGCTACTGCTGCTATTCAATTTGTTGCTGTGAGTCTGAAGCTGTTCTCAGTACAGGCGGAGAAAATTCAGTCAGGGGATACAAAGCTGCCCCGCCCGCCCGCCTCTAAAGGTTGTACACTTCTGCTAAATGATGAACAGATTATAGTGAAAATTTAGTTTGATGCCATCAAATTCATTGAGTAATACTCTTGGCATTCTTGGAGATCTGCTAGTTTTTGGAAGTTTTTCTTGCTACAGTTAACTGAAAATGTTCAGTGTTCCAATACTGTAGAGAAACTATAGTGCCTGTAATTCAGTTATGACTCCTTTACTGAAACTGTAGTGTTTGCTAAAACTGAGATGTAAACTAAAGGAGTTTGTGATTTGCAGAAGCTGTAGCATACTCCAACAAGTGATAAATGCACTCAAAAGTTCACTGAGAAAAATGCAGAGGCTGCTCACTTGTTACTGAAAGTTTTCTAGAGTGATAAATGCGCGCAAAAGAAGTTCAGTTAACTGTTAGTGTTGTTGTATGAATTCCAACCAGGTAAATTTGTTGTCAATTACGCTGTAATACTCAACCAGGTTTATGCAAAATGAAGATCAACCATGTTTATTTGGATTTATTTGAATCATTTGAATTTATTTGCTTTATTTGGATTTATACACCATTTGTCCAATTGCAAACATACCTAAAGTTTCCAATTGTCCAATTTCAGTCATTCATTTTACAGAGAGCTAAGAATAGCCATGACTCTTCCCTAAATATTCCTGTAGAATCAATTCAAGCAGCACAAAACCGAAAACTGAAAACTGCCACAACCCCTTAACTAAGAGTTGATAAAAACATGTCCCTAAAATTGGAATTATTTGAATTAGCTAGGTTTATTCTTCTTCATATACAGAAAAAGATGAATATTGTTCGTCTACTAGTTACTTCAAATTTAGAACTTAATAAACACTTGTCATATTCAGTAAACACTTGTAAATCTAGAGTGGTTTTAAACTTAGAATGCACCAAGTACTAATATCCTTTGCCAGGCTACACACCATCTACTTGGAGTAGACAGCAAGATTCACAAAGTCATGCACGCTTCAATAGACTTGTGAATTCTAGCAAAGTGATAAGTAAAAACTTGGATGTTCTCAGAAATATAGCACCAGAGGACATTAAGTGAACTGGCCTGTATGCTAAAGGCAAGGAAATGCCACCTTCTTTTCTTCTTCGAGCAGTTGATGAACTGGCCTGTATGCTGCAGCTACACATAGGTTCTGTAGAAAATGCACCAAAAGAGTTACACACAGGTGAAGTAAGTGGAAAGCAGCATTTAATCTCCACTTCTTTTCTTTTGGTAGTGAAATTCAATCTGCATTTTGTAAGCACAGAAAATGCACCAATACTGAACATTTATTCCCACCTCCACCACCATCTTGTCAGTTTCGACAGTGTGTGTATGGAGTAGTTTTGACGGCAGTATAATTGTGCATCATGTAAACATTATGAGAATGATTAAGGGTTCAACAATCAGATTATAATTATGACCAGAACAGAGGAACAAATATCATGGTTAGTTTTATGTAAAAAAATCAGAAATGGACTTACTCACTTGAAGTTACTATAGTTACTCACTTGAACTTACTGTAGTAGTGGCCAAAATTCAGAAAAGTTACTAAACAGCAGAAGTAGTGGCCAAAATTCAAAGTACTAAAAAGATTCTACACTAAATATACAGTGTTATCCATGTTATGTATCCAGGACATTTGAATTATTCAGAGAAGGATAATGCAAACTGAAAAGTGTTATGCAAACTGAAAACTGATCCATGTTTTGTATCCAGGACACTAATTTTTGACATTTCAAGCTACATTTGAATTGTTATGCCTCTGTCAATTATTGAATTATTCAGAATATTTAAATTATTCAGAGATCCATGTTCTATATCCAGGATAATGCAAACTGAAAAGTGTTAAAAATACCATGTGTTTTTGGGGTCAAAATCTACATGTAAAACTGAAAAGTGAAAATAAAAATGGAGAATGTTGTGTCTCCCACTCACGCGCTCAAAAAAACTACGACACATTTTTTATCTGTTTGCATGGGTCCCACCTATCAGGAAGGATGGGCACGTACACGAACAGGTACGACTCACCAGTCTACCCGCATAGCCTTTTCTTTTAGTCTACCTAGTCGTCTAATCAACTGCCTGCACGCCACTTCTCCCATTTACTTCTCCATCGGGAACCGATTCTCCTCGGCTTCTTCACCTCCCCTTCGTCTTCATTTGCATCCAAACCCCACTGCATTCACATTGTTTTAACCTCTTTAAATAATCATCTACTACTTCAGTTAGACTAGCCATCTAATCCTAATTCTCCAAACCATAGCCCTTCGTTCTAGCGGTTCCAAATGGCGGAAGAGATCGAGATGCAGGTTTTTAGCGTCCAACATGTCCTCGTCGAAGGCTCGATGCGCATAGTTGCCACCGTCACCGTCCACTCAATGGTTGTTCGGCAGTGGATCAACAATGTATCCAACTCCCTCGAAAAGGTAGAGACGAGGGTCATCGGTCTCGACGCACAATACACAGAGCGTGCCCCTGGGAAGATCGAGTGCGCCGCCGTCCTTCAGCTGTGCCACGAAGATGATGTTTTGGTGTACCACATCATACACTCGCCCTCCATACCACGTGAGCTTCACGATTTCTTGTCTCGGGAGGACGTATACTTCTGTGGGGCAGCCATCGAAGGGGACAAACAGAAGCTGAAGCCGTACAACCTTGATTTGAAAAGCATCGCTGACCTACAAACCAGAATCAAAATGCCTGTAGAAGATTGTGATAAACAGACATCGTCCCTATTCGACGTAGCAAATTTTGTGCTCGGTACAAATCTTCAGAAGGGTGACGAGACAGTGGCATTAAGGTCGTCTGGATGGGAGAATTATCCCTTGATGTACGAGCGGATAAAATATGCTGCCCTCGATGCCCGTGTGAGTTTCGAGATAGCTGCAAGGTCCAAAGAGCTTGTTGCGAAGCCGTCTCCCACAGAGAAGAAGAAGAAGAAGAAGAAGAAGAAGAAGAAAAGGATGTACCAGCAGGAGGGCATTATGGATGGATGAACTATTTCGTCTCTTGTAAAAAAAATTATTCCCTCTCGGTGTCTATTGATATAGATGGACTATTTCAATGGTGTGCATGTCTTTGGAATAGAGTAGTAGCGTGGGTCCGCTTGACTATAAGGAACTATTTATCCGCATATATAGCTTTCTCTGCTGCTCCTTCCGGTGATCGGTATGCAGTGCATGTGTCCGTAGACATGACAGCTTGTGTGCATGGCATGTGGGCCACCTAAAATGCGGCGAGCATCAAGTTTCTACCACAGCCACCCGTGATTCCCATGACGCCGCTCGAACCCATGAAACCACACGGGCCCCGACCTGCGGCTCACCCCTCTTGGCCCCACTGCCCCTCTGCCTACGGGAGCATTACATGTGGACCAGTCACCTATCGGGTCCACATGTTATTAACTCAAAGGTAGGTGTAGTAAGGCGCTGAAGCTCAGTCTCGATGGCCCTGAGAGGGAAATGTAACTCCTGCGCCAGGGCTTGTGGTGCTCCCGCAGCACGAACTCATGCCAAACTCGAGATTTGTTTCTTTACTATACATGCACGCAACGATTTAATGGACATTGTAATCTAAACATGTGATGGGGAGCTCTAAATTTGAATTTGAAACTTATAAAACGAAAAGATTTAAAACAAATAAACTGGGAGAGAGGGAGTATATCGTAGGATGTGTCCCATACAAAATAAGTCCCCTGGTTTGTCACCGCGAAGATGCGGTTAGAAAGGAGCACAGCGTCTTCCTACTCGTACGGCAACAAATCGGCCGTAGATAGCATGGTCCGCCTTTGACCGCCATGTTCAAAGTTCGTGCTATCTTATTCAATCTCACTGTGGTTCCATCGTACCAATTCATGCGGTGGCCCGTTGCATGGCTGATCCCAATGTTGGACAAAGGTTCTACGGGAACGGTGTCACCGTTGTAAATGTTGTGCAAATTGATGTTGGTACCCTCCTGTACATATGCAAGCCAATCTCCACTCGCACCGAGCCTAACCTGTGAAACAGTGGGCAGGGGAGAATTGGGAAATGGACACGGAAGTAGTCTTTAGAATGCATTTACTACGTGGTCAAACTCATCTTACCTGCTCATCGAAGGAAATCCGAGTGCCCCTCAACATCGGCATCTCAAAGGGCGTCAACTTGCAACAACGGCCACGCTGCGCTGGAGAGACCCCCAAGGAAGCATCCTCGTGCGTTCCACGGAACATCAAGATGCATTTGTATGAGTAGTTTATCTTGTGAGAGAAAAGGATGAACGAGGGAAGGCCTCTAGAGATAGAGATGGACACTACTACTACCAATGTGCTGGCCCGTGCGTTGCAATGGATCCAAAGTAGTAGAATAATACTTGTTCACGTGCTTGAAATATAAACACTCTAGTTTTGATATACATGTGTTAGCAAACATGACAGCTTGTCCATGGAAGTCGAACCACGACGACCATCACGTTTCTTGTTTCTACCACTGCCACACCCACACGCGATTCCCACGACGCCGCTCCAACCCACGGCATGACGTCCCCCGACGTGGACATGGATCCTCTGACGTGGCTATCACTGCCTTGCCCTGCCTTTCCTTTGCTGATAGGTGGGACCCATGCTTATGGGTCCCACATGTCAGTGACAGAATGGTAGGATTGTTCGCGTCAGGGGATCCTCATCCCCCCGACGAGCCCCTCATCCCTCTCGGCCCCACCACTCCTCTGCCTTTGTGTGCATGACATGCGGGCCAGCTGAACTGCGGCGACCATCAACTTTCTACCACAGACACAACGATTGGACGCGGTTTGCCTGCTCCGCTGCTGTGCTCCGATCCATACTCCCGCACCATCGAATTTTCATCCAGCGGCTATGACACATTTTGTCCCAGGCATCAATCCTCAGCTGGAGTACTTATGTACTCCCTCCGGTCCTTTTTACTTTGCACATTGGATTTGCTGAAAGTCAAACTTTGCTAAGTTTGAGCAAATTTATATTAGAAATTATTAGCATCTATAATATCTAATAAATATAATATGAAAATATATTCCAAGATGAATCTAATGATATTGGTGTTGTTATGTGAATGTTTATAATTTTTTATATAAACTTGATCAAAGTTGGATGAGATTGACTTCGAAAAAACCTAATATGCAGAGTAAAAAGGACCGGAGGGAGTACTACAGGTAGTAGCTGCCGGTGTGGCCATCTACGCCTCGTAACGCCCCGACGCCCAGCTGTGGCACCCTCGCCACGGCCACGCCACCACCGGCCGGTTCATCTTGAATGAGTGAGTCGCGAACCACGCCACCACCATGAGAATGACATGTGGGCCAGCCGCATTTAAGGTCTGCATGTCATTGACTCATAGGCCAGGCACTAAGCCACTGAAGTTCGGTCCCGTGGGCCCCGAGAGGGAAATGTAACTCCTGCGGTAGGCCTTGTGGTGCTCCCGCGGTACAAGCTCATGCCAAAACTGGAATTTGTTTCTTACTAGTACCAACTAGTACTAGTAAGGTACACGTGCATTGCACGCATGAGATTCTGGTGGTTTGTGCATTATGCTTCTACATGTGGAGCTTTCTGGATTCTAACATGTGGCAAAATCTGGTGGAATGTAAGGTTAGGCAAGTTTGATTAAATTAGGTGAGTGTTTGGTTCAAGCCACACCTTAGGGAAGCCACACTAAGGCCCCACATGACATACACACAAAAAATGTGGCAACATTTCCTTAGGCTTGCCAACTTGTTTCTCTCGTTTTGAAGAACTAATAACTTTGCCTAAGCTTAGTTGTGGCAAAGTTAGTCATGAATTAAGTTCAACCATGGAGTCTTCTAGATTATACATGTGGTAGAATCTGGTGGATGATATCCAACGGCCAGTAGTGCTCAGATTTGCCATATTTGTACCGTCAGATTGGCTTCATCCAACGACCAACTTTCAAAGTTTTTCACACACTATATAGGGGGTATAGATATAGATGTGCCGGTCCGTTGCAATGGATCCAAAGTATATATATCTATTTAATGGAGTGCACTCTAAACACATTATCTATTTATTTTTCTCTAACCTTCTGTAGCCATGCAACCAAGTCACATAAGCTTCATGGGTGCCCCCCACATCATATTATTCATACTACGTTGATTGAAAAAAAGATAAATCACCCAAAACAAGATCTTCCCGTTTTTTGTTCCTATGATGTTGTGTCGTGCACGTACCTACTAGTTGTATAGTGGTAGTACTAGTAATATAGTATTAGGAGTACAAACTTGGTACTAGTAGGAGTAGTACTAGTACGGAATGCTCCTACTCTATCAATGAGCCCCGTCTGACACCAAATTTCTTGGCTTCCGTGCTACAGCTAGATCTTCCCCTCGTTTCTGTTTTCCAACCCGGCGGCGGGCGGGGTGTCGGTTTGCTCAATGGCGGTCCCACATGAAAGTGAAAATGCTAGGCAACACGCCTTCCCTAAGCTATGTGTCGTGCCAGACATGCCATGTTGTACTCCCGATTCCCGGGCGTGTGGGGGTGCGACGCGAACGCGGCATGCCTTTTCCTTTTACCAGCAATGTGTCCGTGCGTTGCGACGGATCCAAATTAGTAGAATAGTAGTATTTGTTCACAAACTTGAAAGAAATCACTATTGTTTTGATATACTCCTAATATATTACTCCCTCCGTACCTAAATATTTGTCTTTTTTGAGATTTCAAATGGACTATCACATATGGATTATATAGACATATTCTAGTGTTTCTACCAAGATGCCCACGCGTTGCATGAAGTTGATGGAAAAGGTAAGCACAACTTATAAATTGACGGATGGAGTACTAGTTACAGTGATGCATATAATTAAGCAAAGGGATCGCACATGTCGGTATTGACTGGAACGATAATGCAACAGCACAATAAGAATTAAGGCCACGAAGATGCGATCGCAGTGGTGGTTACAGAAGGCAAGAAGAAAGATGGATCCACGAATGTACGACCTCCTCCTCTTCAACTTAGTGCGTCGGGCCACCGACTGGCGTCTAAGGAGCGGCGGCTTTTGTGGCGAGGTCGAGGTGCTTCTCAGCAAAGGCATCCAAGGCTTCCAGCCAGTTGAGGAAGGCCAACGTCATAGCGTCCTCACTGGCCTTGTAGATACCTATGTACACGATTTCCTCGTACATGTGGGATGTGTAGGTCGACGAATTCTTGCAGGGCGAGGCGCCTCGCAGCAAGCGCGACCTCCAAGTGGACATTCTTCGTGGCGTCGATGGGCAGTCGCAGGGCCACCAGTGCTTGAAAGAGGTTCCGGCCTGGAGGCCGATTAGGGTGGTAGGCAATGAGGAGCCGGGGCACGCGAGCTGGAGGAGTACAGCGATGTCGTCCTCGAGCTTCTTAAGGACAGTGAACTTGTTGCTGGCGGCAACGATCATCTGGTCCAACTGAGAGTCATAGTTGGTGTCGAAGGCGGCCATCCACCAATCGGTCTCCAACAACGTCTGGAGACGATCCTCGGCGCCATGCCGCAGGCCGGCGTCGTGGACCATCTGGCGCCGCCACTGGCTGCTCACGAGCATCGCCGCCATGGGTCTGGAGTGAGCTCTTTTGCGCTTAGTGTAGGTGCTTAGGAAAATGCTTAGGTGCGTACGATGTGGTAGATGCATTGTAATGGAAGGGCGCCTTTATATGAGGGCAATGAGGGCAAACTGCGTTGCATTCACATCGTGAAGCCTCTTTTCCCGGACCTCTTCCCATTACTTCCCTCATGCATTAATTGAATGAGGATGCATTGGCCGTTCAACATATCGGGAACCGCTACTCCCTCCCTCGTCTGCATTAAAGCCGTATCGGGAACTGCACCGCCCGCTGTCAAATCGAATACTCCCTCCATCTAGGTGAGTATTAAGTCATCTTACGAAAACCAAATAGTAAACACATAGGCATGGTGCATTAACTCTCACATTGTTTCTTATTTTTTGACATAAATAGAGGAATCAACCAAGCAGAGATGTGGGGCTTGTATGCTTTTAATGACTTGAGACTATCAAACATGACATGCAGTGGTTAGTTCATTGCACAAGAACAAATACAACCCACGTCATCACACACGCATCTTATATAGCATCACATCCAATGGCTATAAAAGATGAATGAGACCAAATTATATCTCATCTAGATGAGTTCTAGCAAAATTGTATTCATAATACTTAGTACTCCTGCGCCATGTATCATATATTAGTATCATGTAGTACTTTATTTATTTATGAGGTATCCAGATGGCACTGCACCGCCAAGAAAAGAGGGTAACATCAAAATTATGGACTACTTTTTTGAGTATGTTGGTAAGGTCCGGTCATAGTCACTTGTTGAAATCTCTAAAAAGACAAATACTCCCTACGTCTGGAAATACTTGTCATCAAAATGGATAAAAGGAAATGTATCTAGACATATTTTAGTTTTAGATACATCTCTTTTTATCCATTTTGATGACAAGTATTTTCGGACGGATGGAGTAGAAAACAGAGTTGGTGATGATGGTGTGCGTGCCATCCTGCAATATAGGCTATCGGATTTATATCTAATGGATAGGAAAGAAACTATGGCAATTTTGCAAAAATATACCCACACGTCTCTCCACGTTCGCAAATAAGGCCTTCCCTCGTTCAACCTTTTCTCTCACAAGATAAACTACTCATACAAATACATCTTGAGGTGTCCATAGAATCGAAAAGTGGGATGATGTGTGTGTGTGCACGCGCGATCAATAAAGAGTGCCATCGAATTTGTGTGTGCCACGTCAAAGATATAGAGTGGCTGGCCTACTGGAACGTGAGATGGGACATGTGCAGTTTGTCTCTGTGGCATGGATACCTACCTGCAGTGCTCGACTATCGGTGTGTAGTGGGGGAAGAGGGAGGTCCAATTAACTATAGAGGTACAATGGCTGGTATATGTGTGGAGGAGGAGAGAGGCCTACCTCATGTATTAAGGAGATCGATCTACCTCATGTATTAAGGGAGATCGATCGGCATCCATGCATATGTGCAGGAGAGGAATAAGGTTGGGAGAGAGACAGAGCTAGAGTGTTGGATGGGGTGGTAGTGGAGTTGCTTCTAACAAATGGTGGGATAGGCTTGCTAGACAAACGGAGGGCACTCCCGCAATATCAATAAGAGAGGAGATGGCTGATTGTTGTCTGTGCACGTGCGTGTGAGAGACGGGTCAGGAGGCATGCACGAATGATGAGGGGGGACGATGCGGCTGTGGTAAGCAGACGTAACTACATAGGAAGATCAATCGCCCTTTGTTAGAGAAAGGAGAGACATAACTTGTGAGGTATGTCGATCGATGGGGGGTAGTTAAAGTCGATCTAGGTATATGTTGGGAGATCGATCGGTATACATTCATGTGTGTGTTAGAAGCAAATGAGGCACGAGGAGAAGGATAGAGAGAGAGGGATGCATGTAGGAGGTGGTACGAGAGGCATACTATATCGAGGGGGGAGGAGTGTGCGAGTATGAGAACGATGAAAAGAGTGGTGGGAGTGAGGCATGGACGGTGACAAGAGAAGAGGGGAAGCTTGTGTTTGTGCTAGGCACACCTGGCTAGAGGGGCATATCGATCGATGTGTGTTGTAAAGGAGCTGGGGGCCTACACACACCATGGGTGAACGACCTAAAGTGAAAAGACGAATTTGCATGATGGAGCTAGAGAATGCTGAGGGAGGGTGAGAGGGATGCGGGCGTGTGCATGCACAAGAGAAAGTTAGCGCTAGCTACAAAGATAAGAGGGTTGTGTGGGTGTAAAAAACGAATAGAGATCATATATACTTCATTATAAAAAGCGAATTCGGATATTTGAAGAATTTATCATAGTGTTTCAAACCGACGCATGTGTGAATATATATAACGGTGATACACATGGTGTGGTTATGAACATGTTATACTACATTTAATATATTTTATCTCTACTCTTATAAAAAACGGAGTTGTTGATGATGGTGTGCCTGGCATCCTGCATTATAGGCCGTCCGATTTATATCTGGCAGATAGCAAGGAAACTATGATGGTTGAAGTTGGCAACAATCATGATGGTAGATTCTTATTGAAATAGAGAAACGAATTCAAATTTAGTTCGAATTGGAGCGGTAGTATAGACATTTGGAATGCACTAAAATGTTGGTATGAGTAGGTTACATGCATTATACAGCAAGCGAAAAAAATTAATTGGACATAAAATGGATTCATACTCCCTCCTTCCATCTATATAGGGCGTAATGAGATTTTTAAGACCGCCTTTGACTATTGACAAGATTAATAGTACAAGACATGCACAATGTGAAAATTATAACATTGAAAGAACCTTTCATAGACGAATTTAACGGTGTGCTTTGTGTAAGTTGCATGTCATATATCATTGCTCTAATATTTGGTCAAAGTTAGCATAGAAAAAAGCAATAGGCCATATAGATGGAAGGAGGGAGTAGCTTTGAATAGCATTTGTATAGTAAAACGGGGCAAGACTCTCTCTTTGTGTGGTGTGAATAGTTTTATTTTTTTTTGTTTTCTTTTTGGTTGAGGGAAGTGTGAATTGATTTGGTACGTACAAGTACAATATTACTACACGTTAGGCTTGTCCCTAAAATTCAACCCGTGTCTTGTTATATCCCGAAAATTCAGATATCGTGCTCCTAAAACTGGTGCCTTCACAACACGCGCCTTGCTATCTCGAAATTACAACGCGCGCGAAAACTCCCTCCAGCTGCCAAATCCCGACACGCGAAAGCCCCCTTCTAACCCTGAGCCGAAAGGGCCGCTAGTTCAAATCGGTGGGGGGTACTTTTGTAACACACCCTACATTTTGGACAAGCGCGTCCCTAAGTCATGCTTCACCCCCTCCCATCGCCCCCTTTTCGCTATTCGAAATCCCAGGCCGCCATAACCTCTCCGCTCCAGCCACGAAATCCCACCCTCCTCCGTCCGCCACGTCACCGTTGCCCAGCCGGAGCCTCTTCCCCGACGACGTCGTCCACCGCAACAGCTCAACATCCCTCATCCACCTCCCCGGATGAGGATCTTTCGTCCATCTCGCCGTCCCGCCGGTTCAGTCGCCTCGTCCTCCACCTCCAAGGAGCTGCTCTGACGATCGCCTCGTCTAACGCGGCCGCTCCATCCCCACAGCGCTGCCTTAACCTACTCCACCGGAACTACGGCATCCTCACCGACTCCTCGGATGAAGCCGAGGCCTACTCGGCACCACCAAAGAGGTTGTACACTCATCGCATCGCACCTTCTCCTTAACTCGACCTCCCGGCGCCGACGGTGCTCCATCCCGCACCCCCATGGAGCGGCTACCTTGAAGCAGGCGCTGCGGGCGACATCTCCACGGCGGCTCTCCCCCAGTGCGAGGCCCCTTCGGCGGCAGCGTCCATACCAGCCGGATCTGCTGCTGCTGCTCCGGCTCTCGCTCGCTCACTCGCGGTGCTGCTGCTGCTCCGGCTCTCGCTCGATCGCTCGCTTGCCCAGCTGCTGCTGCTGCTCTCCCCCTCGCTTGTGCTGCTGCTCTGCTCCGATTAAGCCACACTTCAGTCGACTGAATCGACATTTGGGTCAGTCGATTTTCAGGGGTTGGGGGGCTTGCCGGAGTTAAGGAAGAACCACCCACAGTGGGGACGCGGGCTCGCCGGAGAGGTACCCCACTATCTATCTTAGGGTTCAGGGTGGGGGCGGGGGGCCTAGAGGGCTGGCCGGGGCGGTGGTGGCGAGTTGTTTCGGGGCGGCGAGGCGGCATTGGGGTCGGCGGTTCGGTCGGTGGTGGCTGGCGGCTCAGGGGGGTGCAGGTTGAAGATGAACTGTAGGCCCTCCCTAAACTACATGTCAAGTGCCTCTCTGCTACCATTGCGTTCAATTTCGACAGTAGCATTCAGATTCCACAGTAAATTTCAGTTTTGACAGTTAAGTTCAGAGTCAACAGTTTTTACCTCATCTGTTGTAGTCAGGTGGTTTTTGGTGATGTTAATTTTACATCCATTTTACATCATCTATTAGAGATGCTATTAGAATCCCACTTGAGATTGATGATGTTTGTCTTGTGCTGCTTCAGCCTTGACGTCTTATGGCTCACCGGAGCTGCTCCAACGACAGAACGATCCATCACAACAGAGCAGTGCCCTGGACGCCGTCTACAGATTCCTCAGATCTTCCTCCACACCTCCGACAGCCACCTCTGCATCAACTGCTTCAGCGACCAACCCAATGATGCTGAGGTCGACACGGCTACGGCAAAGAGGTTGTACACTTGTTGTGTCACTTATTACTATACATTCACGTCGATCCATTAGGGATATTTTGGTTCAACGGAAAAACGTCGATCCACTGGTTGTTGCCATCACTCTAAATTTCTGCATGCTCTCCTTACATAATCTCACCATATTTTTTTCGTATGCATGTCAGATATTGTACACAGTCATGCTAAACATGTAGACAAAAAGAGAAGAGTTTTGTGCGGCAATACAATGTCATGCAGACATCGCTCCATGGTGGGTTCAATGGCAAACCCTCCCCACCCCTCTCCAGATTGTAATCCAGAGGAAGATATCTGTTCTCAGGAGGATTCAGGCACTGCTGACCACTCCTATTTACCCCCCAAGGTGTTTGCTCTACCTTGGCATGATGATGTTAGTCATATCATGCATATGTTGCCTTGCAGTGCCTACTTTTGACATCATATATGTCATCTGCTTAGTTTAGACATGTTCTGTAATGCCACCTGTTTAGTTTCTATATCATATATGGGAATTATGCAGTCTCGTTTCTTTTAGCCAGCCATAATATATGTGAAATGTGCAATGCCATCCTGTTTAGCCAGGCATCATATATTTGAATGATATCTTCCCATCCTTTTCTTCATTACATTTCCATTTGTTGACAATGTTTGTACATTAAACTACTCTTCCTGTTAATCAGCCATTTGGGTGGGAGATGGAAAAATCTGGAGTGAAAACAAGGCCTTCAGAGCAGACAGTGCTACTTGTCGAAGCAGATCTCTTGTTGGGTCCCGATAGCTCCTTAGAGATGGATTCAGAGACAGATGACCAGTCCTATTCCCCCACTGAGGTGTATGCTCTAACTTGGCACGGTTATACTGCTCATATCATGCATACGGTATCTTGCATTGCATAGTTTAGACATCATATACACAATATTCAACACCATGTTCTTAGTTCAGACATCATATCGAATGCCCTCTGTTTAGCATATAAATCACATATGTGAATTAAATGATGCGATCTTGATTACTTAGATAACATGTAGGTGAATTATGTCATGCGATCCTATTTAGTTATTCATCATATCTTTGAATTATGTTATGCTATGCTATCCAGTTTAGATAGACATCATATATGTGAAATTATGTCATGCTATCCGTTTTAGTTAAACAATATACATGTCAACTATTTCCTGCCCTCTTTTTTCCACACTATCTATTGCATCTGTCTCTCATACAATGTCTGTACATTCAACTATGTTTCCTGTTTATCAGCCATTTGAATTGGAGCGGGTGATTCCAGTATCTAGCGGACTAAAAACACGGTCTTCAAATAAAACAGTGCTACCTCTTGGTGGAGATAGCACCCCGGTTGTACATGCACAAGAACCAGCCCTACCACACATAACCCAAACTCTCGCAGATTGTACCCCTACTGCGATGGACAGAGAACCAGCTTCACCCAATCTAACCCCAACCCCGGCCGATAGTAACCCAGTTCCTGTTGACACAGCACCATCTCCACCACAGAGCTCCCAAACAAGAGCAGTTAGTAAGGAAGCTCCAGTGCCCAAAGGGCCAGTACTATCACGACGAACCCCAACTCCACCAGTTAGTACACCTATTCTTGTGGAGGAAGCACAACCAGCTAGTCGTAGTTTAGCATCAATCGCATTTGATGTTGTTAAATCGTATGTGCGTATCTTCCCATCTTGGAAATATTATACTGAAGATGAAGGAAAATGCCAGTTGCAGGTGTTTGTCCAGGAGTTATGTGTAAGTAATGTTATTCATGGCAATTACTTTGCTTCGTCCCATACATCCTACCTCCATGATGGTTATAATACAGCAAATTTTCGCATTTTTCTCTATAGAGAAGGACCGATTTGGAAACTCAGGATGAGCTAACCTGTGCTAATACCTCTGCTGTCTTCAAGAATGCTTGGTGGCAGTATCGGAATTACCTGAAGAAAACGTACTTCACCGGCAAACAAACTCATCAAATTCCCTTACGTTCTCCTGAGACACATTTACTGGATGATGACTGGGAACGCCTTGTTCTGTACTGGTCGCGAACCAAGAATGTGGTAAGGTCTATGAGCTCATTTTATATTTTTAAGTATTATATTCTTGCGTCTTACTGTACTCTGTTCGTGTAGAATAAGTGCCTAAACCTGAAGAACAACTGTTCTACTTTAAGATTCCATTGCTATCATAGTTCAAAAAAGCGCTAGGCGTTAATTGTGTGTTTTGCCACCGCCTTGCGCTTTACTGACCAAAGCGCATGCTTATGCGCAGTTATGCATAGATTATGCATAGTTATGCACAATGCGTTTTGCCAACGCCTAGAGCCTAGGCGCGCTTAAGCGCTCACTTAGGCGCGCCTTTTTTAACTATGATTGCTTTGCTCTTGTATCACTGTATTTACTCATACAAACTTATTTTTAAATTGAAGGATCCAATCGAAACTCCAATGGCACAGCAGGTATGTTCACGCACATTTCTTTAATAGGTTTGCTCTTATCAATAGCTCTGTTGATTTCAATTTCAATTGTGTATACAGTTGACTTTCATATCATGCACATTACTAGCATCACAACAGAGCCAATAGTGTTGTTGTACATGTAGACCCGTGGTACCCATCTGAAATCTTGTTGTGCCATGTAGTTTCCCACGCTTTGTATTCTTTCACTGTTGCTTTGTCTTGAACTGATATGATTTGAACCGTGTCTCTATTTTGATTTGGCAAGACAATGCAGTGACCATAGGAGATAGATATATGTTTGTTTGATGCTTTGATTATGTACTAGTACTTGGCAATAGAAGACTTGGTAGTTTAATCCTGTTCACCTTACTAATGAACTGGTTCACCGAAATGAGTTTCATATACTAGTACATGCTAAACTTGTTATGTGTCTGCTTGTTTCTTCTTTTAGAATGCTGACAGAATATTGGGGAAGAGTGCCTTATTAAGCAATGGTAAAGGAAGTAATGCACATAAGGTTCAGGATAGTGACACATCCTTGTTGGTCTCCAACAAAGCTGATAAAACAGCTAAGGAAGACTATCTTGAAGACAGCGAGACAACCCCAAAGTCCTGTCTTGGTTTAGTGTTCGAGTTACTGGCCACTACCGCTTGCACAAGCTATTCAAACTCACTGTATGAATCAGTTCGGTTTCTTGAGTCTCAACTACAAGCTGAAAGACATCGATCAGCTGTGCTGCGACAAGAAGCAGAAGGAATGCGGAAGTCCCTGGAGCATTCAGATGCATACTTTCTGGTGCAATAGCAAGCGTTGGAGGATTTTAGCGCCAAACAGGACAAAGCTAATCAGCTTGCTAAGCTTATTGCCAGCATGGTGGATACCCAGGATAACGTTTCTTGAGCTCTTCTGAAGTTCTTTCAGTTATTCTCTTATTTTGCTGCCGCGTTTATTTGCACTTGTGGCCAATTTTGACGGCCAGTGTATGTAATGTGCTGCTTTGTTCCCTATATTTGCACTGGTGGCGAACTTTGATGCCCGGTGGATGTAATATGTGTAATAGCGGTAATAGGCTAGCGTTAATTGCTTGCTTATTTATTTCCTCATTGTCTTGTTTAGTTGTTTGATTGTAGTCACTGCAGTTCTTTTTCTGTTTTTTCTAGTGGCCACAATAGCCTATTTTTGGTAACTAGGCCAAAATAATCATGGCAACACACGGACTGTTGTAACCATGGGCCTCCTGCAGGCCGTATGATCCATGGGCCTTCGTCCGGCCGTAGGATCCATTGGCCTTCTATACGGGCCTTAGGGTCCATGGGCCTTCTACGGGCCGTACGATCCATGGGCCTTCTACGGGCCGTACTATCCATGGGCCTCATACGGGCTGTAGGATCCATGGGCCTTCTACGGGGCGTATCATCATTTCGCCAATCATGGGCCGTACTATTCGTGGACCATAACGGGCCGTTAACAGGTCGTATTTGATAACTCTATGCAAACAGCCCAACGGGTTTTTTACATGAAAACGGCCCAACGTATTAACGGTCCACAAACGGGCCGACTGCAACGACGGGCTGAATTTGGCCCACAAGCAGAAAATGTCAGTAACGGGCCGTATGTAACCGAATGTTGCAAATGAGCCCAAGAATCAATGGGCCCTGAGAAGGCCAAAAGATAACTTGGGCTGGAAACGACCCAATGGAATAACGGGCCGTTAATGGGTATAAAGTGATACACTGTTCATTACGGGCCAGTTTCACCACGGGCCGTTAATGGGCCAAGAGTTACAAAGGTCCTCATATGGGCCAAAAGAAGTCATGGGCCACACATGGGCCGGAAGTTAAAATGGGCTGAATCATATTGGATGGCCCAGATGACGCTATTGGGCCTAATTCGGATAGGGCGTAACGGGCCCTGGGTTAGCGGGTTGTAAATGGGCTATATGCGAACAGGTCGTTAACAGGCTTTCCGTGGGCCGGCCCGCCACCTTTTGACCAAGTCAAACGGGCCGGCCTTTTCACAGGAATGGGCCTCTGTTGGGCCGTGCCACGTGTCGTCGTATCATAGGAGCCTTTGGTCCAATGAGCGGATGACATCTGTCCGAACGGTGAGCCGACACGTGCTTCCTCCAGCCAATGATGATTTTACACGTGGAAAATCCCGATTGGTCGGGGCTGTTAACAGGTTATCGGATCCAAAACCAGACCCGATAGCTTAACGACGTTCCGTAACGGTGGATGCCACGTGTCGGTCACCCTTGACGAAAGCACTTCTGTGACGTGCGATTTATCGTCATGGAAGTGGACACTTGATACGTCTCCAACGTATCTATAGTTTTTGATTGCTCCATGCTATATTATCTACTGTTTTGGACTATATTGGGCTTTATTTTCCACTTTTATATTATTTTTGGGACTAACCTATTAACCGGAGGCCCAGCCCAGAATTGCTGTTTTTTGCCTATTTCAGTGTTTCAAAGAAACAGAATATCAAACGGAGTCCAAACGGAATGAAACCTTCGGAAACATGATTTTCTCATCAGATAAGATCCAGGAGACTTGGACCCTCCGTCAAGAAAGCCACGAGGCGGTCACGAGGTTGGAGGACGCCCCCCCTAGGGCGCGCCCCCTGCCTCATGGGCCCCTCGAAGCTCCACCGACGTACTTCGTCCTCCTATATATACCTACGTACCCCCAAACGATCGGGGATGGAGCCAAAAACCTAATTCCACCGCCGCAACTTTTTGTATCCACAAGATCCCATCTTGGGGCCTGTTCCAAAGCTTCGTCGGAGGGGGCATCGATCACGGAGGGCTTCTACATCATCATCCAAGCCCCTCCAATGAAGTGTGAGTAGTTTACTTCAAACCTACAGGTCCATAGCTAGTAGCTAGATGGCTTCTTCTCTCTTTTTGGATCTCAATACAATGTTCTCCCCCTCTCTCGTGGAGATCTATTCGATGTAATCTTCTTTTTGCGGTGTGTTTGTTGAGACCGATGAATTGTGGGTTTATGATCCAGTCTATCTATGAATAATATTTGAATCTTCTCTGAATTCTTTTATGTATGATTGGTTATCTTTGCAAGTCTCTTCGAATTATCAGTTTGATTTGGCCTACTAGATTGGTTGTTCTTGCCATGGGAGAAGTGCTTAGCTTTGGGTTCGATCTTGCGGTGTCCTTTCCCAGTGACAGAAGAGGCAGCAAGGCACGTATTGTATCGTTGCCATCGAGGATAACAAGATGGGGTTTTTATCATATTGCATGAAACTATCCCTCTACATCATGTCATCTTGCTTAAGGCGTTACTCTGTTTTTAACTTAATACTCTAGATGCATGCTGGATAGCGGTCGATGAGTGGAGTAATAGTAGTAGAAGCAGGCAGGAGTCGGTCTAGTTGTCTCACACATGATGCCTATATACATGATCATACCTAGATATTCTCATAACTATGCTCAATTCTGTCAATTGCTCAACAGTAATTTGTTCACCCACCGTAGAATACTTATGCTCTTGAGAGAAGCCACTAGTGAAACCTGTGTCCCCGGGTCTCTTTCTCATCATATCAATCTCCATCACTTTATTATTGCTTTGCTTTTACTTTGCTTTTACTTTTTACTTTGCATCTCTATACCAAAATACCCAAAATATTATTTATCATCTCTATCAGATCTCACTTTCGTAACTGACCGTGAAGGGATTGACAACCCCTAAGCACGTTGGTTGTGTTGAGCTATTGTTTTTGTTTAGGTACGAGGGACTCGCGCGTAGCCTCCTACTGGATTGATACCTTGGTTCTCAAAAACTGAGGGAAATACTTACGCTACTTTGCTGCATCATCCTCTCCTCTTCGGGGAAATCCAATGTAGTGCTCAAGAGGTAGCAAGAAGAATTTCTGGCGCCGTTGCCGGGGAGTCTACGCAAAAGTCAACATACCAAGTACCCATCACAATCCCTATCTCCCGCATTACATTATTTGCCATTTGCCTCTCGTTTTCCTCTCCCCCACTTCACCCTTGCCATTTTATTCGCCCTCTCTCTCTCTCTATCCTCCCTCTCTATTTGCCTCTTTTTGCCTGTTTGCTTTTTGTTTGCTCGTGTGTTGGATTGCTTGTTTGTCGCGATGGCTCAAGATAATAGTAAATTGTGTGACTTCACCAGTACCAACAATAATGATTTACTTAGCACTCCAATTGCTCCTCTTACCGATGCTGAATCTTGTGAAATTAATACTGCTTTGCTGAATCTTGTCATGAAAGATCCGTTCTCCGGCCTTCCTAGTGAAGATGTCGCTACCCATCTTAATAGATTCGTTAATTTGTGTGACATGCAAAAGAAGAAAGATGTCGATAATGATATTGTTAAATTGAAGCTATTTCCTTTTTCGCTTAGAGATCGTGCTAAAGCTTGTTTTTCATCTTTGCCTAAAAATAGTATTGATTCATGGAACAAGTGCAAAGATGCTTTTATCTCTAAGTATTTTCCTCCCGCTAAGATCATCTCTCTTAGAAACGATATTATGATTTTTAAGCAACTTGATCATGAACATGTTGCACAAGCTTGGGAGAGAATGAAATTAATGATACGTAATTGCCCTACTCATGGTTTAAATTTGTGGATGATTATACAAATTTTTTATGCCGGATTGAATTTTTCTTCTAGAAATCTTTTAGATTCGGCCGCGGGAGGCACTTTTATGGAAATCACTTTAGGAGAAGCTACTAAACTCCTAGATAATATTATGGTTAATTATTCTCAATGGCATACTGAAAGATCTACTAATAAAAAGGTGCATGCGATAGAAGAAATTAATGTTTTGAGTGGAAAGTGTGACGCCCCCGATTTAATCGTACACTAATCATACATGCAAACGTGTATGATCAAGATCAGGGACTCACGGGAAGATATCACAACACAACTCTACTAATAAAATAAGTCATACAAGCATCATATTACAAGCCAGGGGCCTCGAGGGCTCGAATACAAGAGCTCGATCATAGACGAGTCAGCGGAAGCAACAATATCTGAGTACAGACATAAGTTAAACAAGTTTGCCTTAAGAAGGCTAGCACAAACTGGGATACAGATCGAAAGAGGCGCAGACCTCCTGCCTGGGATCCTCCTAACTACTCCTGGTCGTCGTCAGCGGGCATCACGTAGTAGTAGGCACCTCCGGTGTAGTAGGGGTCATCGTCGACGGTGGCGTCTGGCTCCTGGGCTCCAACATCTGGTTGCGACAACCAGGTAGAAGGGATAGAGGGAAAGAAGGAGAAAGCAACCGTGAGTACTCATCCAAAGTACTCGCAAGCAAGAAGCTACACTACATATGCATGGGTAAATGTGTAAAGGGCCATATCGGTGGACTGAACTGCAGAAAGCCAGAATAAGAGGGGGGGATAGCTAATCCTTTCGAAGACTACGCTTCTGGCAGCCTCCGTCTTGCAGCATGTAGAAGAGAGTAGACTGAATACCTCCAAGTAGCATCGTATAGCATAATCCTAACCGATGATCCTCCCCTCGTCGCCCTGTGAGAGAGCGATCACCGGTTGTATCTAGCACTTGGAAGGGTGTGTTTTATTTAGTATCCGGTTCTAGTTGTCATAAGGTCAAGGTACAACTCCAAGTCGTCCTGTTACCGAAGATCACGGCTATTCGAATAGATTAACTTCCCTGCAGGGGTGCACCACATACCCCAACACGCTCGATCCCATTTGGCCGGACACACTTTCCTGGGTCATGCCCGGCCTCGGAAGATCAACACGTCGCAGCCCCACCTAGACCAACAGAGAGGTCAGCTCGCCGGTCTAAACCTAAGCGCACAGGGGTCTGGGCCCATCGCCCTTAGCACACCTGCACGTTGCGTACGCGGCCGGAAGCAGAACTAGCCCCCTTAATACAAGAGCAGGCTTACGTTCCAATCCGGCGCGCGCCACTCAGTCGCTGACGTCACGAAGGCTTCGGCTGATACCACGACGCCGGGATACCCATAACTACTCCCGCGCAGATGGTTAGTGCGTATAGACCAAATGGCCAGACTCAGATCAAATACCCAGAACTCGTTAAGCGTGTTAAGTATCCGCGAACGCCGACCAGGGCCAGGCCCACCTCTCTCCTAGGTGGTCGGAACCTGCCCTGTCGCTCCGCCTCAAAGATCCACTCGCGGGTGCTCCTCAAGCCGACCCGTCTTTAGTCACCACATGTATCATGTATAAAGTATATAGTATATACCCGTGATCAACTCCCGAGTGATCACGGCCCGATAGTATAGCATGGCAGACGGACAAGGATGTAGGGCCACTGATGATAAACTAGCATCCTATACTAAGCATTAGGATTGCAGGTAAAGGTAACAACAGTAGTAGCAAGGACAGGCTATGCATCAGTATAGGATTAACGGGAAGCAGTAACATGCTACACTACTCTAATGCAAGCAGTATAGAGAAGAGTAGGCGATATCTGGTGATCAAAGGGGGGGGGCTTGCCTGGTTGCTCTGGCAAGAGAGAGTGGTCGTCAACTCCGTAGTCGTACTGGGTAGCAGCGGCGTCGGTCTCGGTGTCTAGCGAGAGAAGAGGGGGAAGAAACAATAAATATAATGCAAACAAATGCATGACGATGCATGACATGACAAGTATCGGTGCTAGGGGTGCCCTATCGCGGTATGAGGTGATACCGGTGAAGGGGGGAAACATCCGGGAAAGTATCCCCGGTGTTTCGTGTTTTCGGGGAGAGGAGCCGGAGGGGGAAAATTGCGAGTTCGATAGGTTAGGGAGGTGTGGCGGACGAACGGGTTGCGTATCCGGAATCGTCTCGCCGTTCTGAGCAACTTTCATGTACAAAGTTTTTCGATCCGAGCTACGGTTTATTTTATATTAATTTTAAAAGATTTAAATCAATTTTAGGATTTATTTAATTAATTTAATCAACATTATCCAGAATAGTGTCTGCTGACGTCATCATGACGTCAGCATGACGTCAGCAGTCAACAGGGAGTTGACTGGGTCAATCTGACGTGTGGGTCCCGCATGTCATACACTGTTTACTCTAATTAGGATCTAACTAATCTAATCACAGTTTAATTAACTCACAATACTTAATTAGGTTAACTAAACAAGATTAATTAAGTTAATTAATTCACTAATTAATTAATTAATTATTAATTAATTTTTTTAATTCCTTTTTTTTTGCTCTCTTTTTTTTAACGTTCTGGGGCCGGGCCCCACATGTCAGTGGCCCAAAGGGCCACAGCGATTGGGGCGCGTGGGTTACGGGCGCAGGCACCCAGCCCGATTGGCAAATGCCCAGATGGGCAGGGGGCGCCGGCCACGGGCACGGCAAGCCCGGCCGCCTGGGACGACAGCGGCAGCGGCGAGGCCACGTCGGGGTGGCGCCGGGGCAGGGAACGAAGGCGCGGCACGGGCAAATGGCGGGACAGCGAGCGGCGGCGGACGCAACAGCGATCGGGGCGAGGGGAGCATCGCGAGCAAGTGGGCGGACACGCGTAAGCCGCGGACGGCGCGGGCGACCGGTGGGCGAGCACGGCGCGCGCGGAGCTTCAGCACGGGGCAGCGGCGAGTGTGCACATGCATAGGGCACGGCCGGGCGTGAGGAGCGGGTCGAGCAGGCGGGTGCGGCCTTGCGTGCGCAGTCGACGCCCGCAGCGCACAGGGGCGGGGCTTGGCGGCGCGGTGGCCGGAACGGGCAACGGGGACGGGGAGAGAGGGGGGGTGCTCACGGAAGGTGCAGGGAACGGGGCAGCGGTCTCGAGCTCGAGGAGGAGGACGAGGAAGGGGGCGGCGTTCGGGTCGCCGGAGACGAGTGCGGCGGGGCGACGGGGTCGAGGGCGCGGCGCCGGAATGGCGGCCTCGGCTCGGGACGAGGAGGACGTGAGGAGGTGTCGGGCACGAGGGATGGCGAGGGTAGTGAGGGGGTCGAGTGGGAGGAGTGGGGAGCTCGCTAGGGTTAGGTCTCAGGGGGGGTGGGGATAAGGTGCGGCCGGCTGGGCCGGCCCGTTCGGACGGCGAAGGCCAGCTGGGCCACTTGGCCCAGCGGGGGGGGGGGGGGGGGGTTCTGTTTTTTTTTGTTTGACCTTTTTCTTTTTTTCTATTTTTCTTTTCTGTTTTCTTTTAGCTCCTAATTATTTTAGTTTCTTTAAAATACCAGGTTAGCACCTAACTTAGTACCATCAAAATAGGCCACTGCCAAACCTAGTTTGGACCCAAAATAAATTAGTATAATGTATTTTTATTTTTCAAAAGCAATTAAATTATTAGTTTAGCCACTGTTTTTAATTAGTTTAGGGCATTTAAACACTTTGTAAAAGGTTTGTTCCACCACAAAATCTAGTTAGGGATCATTTGCCACATGATGAACATTTTAGTTTTGATGTTTGAAAACTTTTATTGTTTGCTTGATTTTGACTTTGAATTTGAATCGGTTTCGAACTAACGCGAGTTTAGCAACAGTAATCGAGGTGACGTGGCATCATTACGAGGGGGTTACTGTAGCTTAATTACCCGGGCGTCACAATTCTCCTCCACTACAAGAAATCTCGTCCCGATATTTAAGAGGGGTGTAAGGGGGGAAAGTCTGGTTAGAAACTAGCGGGTCTTCTCATCCTGGCTTGCTCTTCTCAAAGAGGCCGGTCCAATACACTGATATTTTCATCTCTCTGCTTTAAGTCATCATGATGAAGTCGGCGTCCTTCCTTCAGGAACCCCTTCGTATTTACGAAAGAATAAAGGGTGGGCATTCCGGGAGAACAGACCTCTGCAAGGTCGACTATCTGGTCGATAATATCAAGGAAGGTGGCGGAAGTAACTCTCGAATTGAAACTTACAAAAATATCGAGAGCATAGTAAGGTGGTATCATGGGAAGTTTCGAGCAGGCAGGCGATCGTTTGATGCCTGAAACAGGGCATGAAAAGGGGTCCAAAGCAATGGGAATAAGTATTGTGTCTGGTAGCAGAATGGATCGCTAGGCAGGTGGCCCGTGAATCACATACGAAGTCAAGCACGAGGAATAACTTTGACAACATGGTGTACGGGAGAGTCCGGTTTCGATCCTGTGGAACTGTGGGTTATGGGCCCACCATGTGGTTAAAAGCAGGAAGGCCGTTGGCATCTTACTCGGTCATGATAGCAAGACATGTCAGAGGGTAGCCTGTCAGTTAAGTTGGCAACAACGTTGGTACCAAGGGCGAGGGACGAAGAGAACCATTTTCCTGCTCGTTGAACGAGGCGGGCCATTAGGCAAAGTTCCCGTCCATCGGTGGATACCGGAATGTCATCAACAATAGTAACAGGTTCTTACTGACAGAGTTGTACACCGAGGTGCTTACAAAAGCAGTGTCTTATTACTGCTTAAATCATATAAACCTCAAGAAGGTTAAACAAAACAATGGAAAGGAAAATGTGTTTAAACACATATTCCACGGGTATATCTTTCCCAAGGACGAGCAGAGCATGATATCCATGACATGATAGAAACCAGAAAAACCTTTAGGTAAGGGGAGAGAAATTTCATGACATTACCCTTACAGCGGTGTTTGGATAATTGAGCAGGAAAAAATTAGCATTGGGCTTCAAATGTTCTTGATGAAAATCAGAGTATCATAAACATGCTTCGAGATAGCATTGACATGGTTTTCAAGCAAAGGTCAGACTTTGGATACAAAGGATCCATCGGAAACAACTTATAGAATAAGTCTTATAGTTTCCTTATGGAAGAATGGATAGCATTGCTGAAAAGGAAGAACTATAACAATAGGTCCTCCGGCCAGGTGAGGTAGGCATGACATCACCTTATCGGGTCAAATACTAATGTTATAACTCTTGGAAATATGTCCCAGCCATCATATATGACCGAGATTCAGATATGACTGGTGTCAGGATACCTCAGACTCAGGATGCCTGAGAAGAAGAGGTGCAACACAAATTGACGAGATGACAATGTAAGATTCTCAGGAAATGAACTATGGAAACGAGTTCCAAAACAAGAGTTCATCATTAAACCAAGGAGAGGACGAGGAGGTGGCTGATGAACTTAATGACAAGTCAATGAGATTTTCAAAAGATGGATTTCCACAACAAGGAGATAACATTTGTCATATCAAATGATATAATGAGGTATGTTCAAGGAAAACATACACAGTTAAACATTGGTTGAAAAGTGCACCCAAAATATGGGCTTAGTTAGCATGATCAATGTTAGAATGGTGATTCGATAACCAATAGCCTAAGAATGAAATGTTGACCATTAACTCCAAAGCAATGGGGTTGCTAGAAGTTTTGAAGTCACACATCATAGTTTAATTGTCGGTTTTCTGGTTAGAAACATCGCATGGACCAAGGAATGAACGGATATGGCAATAAGTATCACCAATATCAAGAATCCTTAAGAGGTGGTGAAATTCTCACGACATTCTTGACATAAAGATGGTAATACTCCAAGGTAAGGAACAAATGTTGGATAGCAAGGATCTCAAGGTATAACACGAAACACGAACTAGTTTGTGTTGAACAGAAGGCAATAAAGTGGTCGATGATAATACAAATCATCAAGGGCAAGGATGGTATTTCTCTTCATGAATTCGATTTACACTTGGAAGAAGGCATATCATTGCTGATGATGATCACAACACTTTTGTCGAGAGATTTCATTAAGATGTAATCGATTGGCGATGACATCAAATCAAAGGAATGATGGAGCGAAAGGTTATTGAAATCACTAGTACAATACAAACTTGAAATCAAAGATTGTTTTTCAAGGCGAAATGATATATGTCGAGGATGATCGTCGTAAGCTTAGCTCATCGTCGAGAGTTGTGCTCCAGGAATAAGGACCAGGTAGCACGGTTAAAATTTAGCACGATAATGATATAGCCGATCAGGCTAGGAATGACTTGATGGAGTATTAAAATTCTCAACAACAAAGAATTGGGAGTACTGAATCACAGTGTTGATTTGATTCACGAATCGGTGTTCTCGGTTGACGACAACCCAGAACTCGTGGAGTGACTCTGATAGGGAAAGGTATTATTCCAGCACAAATTCATAAGATGTAGTGCAATGGAATGATATCCTCGAGATACCAGGGGGGTAATACTCGAAGGCATATCAAACGAAATGTTGAAGTGGGGTGTATTGATATATAGAAGACAGGCACTTTTAACTTGTCTGAGAAGTGGAATCAAAGGAAGAAATTATGGTCGGAACCACAATCATAAATGATCGAACCACGGGTACAAGATGAACTTCTAACAAGGGGGTAATTATTTTTACGAGCAGCTTCCATGATAAGTTCTACATCGTGTCCATCGGCATGAACACAAAGTTCAAGGTCGACTCCCACTTCTCCAATGCATAACCTTTCATTAACTTCTCGTTTCTTTTCGAAATGGCATTAGTTGTTGAAAGTTTTACCTGGTGCAATACTAGATAAGTAGGACCTGTGAAATCTTTCGAGTTTGCACAGATCAGGGAAGGCATTGGTTTAACCCATCGGGGCTTCTTAGGAACATATACCACAAGTTTCAAGAGTAAGTATCACCAGCTCGAAAGTAGAGCATGGTTGAGAAAACAGAGGATACAATTTACCAAAAGCATTATGTATCAGAGGAAAGGCTCATGAGGTTATTGAATAAGGAGGACACTGTTGAATAATAATCCAATAAAGGATCCGACGGTCCATAGCGGAGCTGATGTGAGCATCGGCACACAATCGGTTGAAGAAAGGATGCAAGGGCATCAGATTATAGAACACCTGAATGATTCGATGCTTAGATATTGAAGGAATTATGATTTCCAAATAGAAGGATCAGAAGCAGACGCTCTGATCAAGGGTGGATAAGTTCAATAGACCTAAGGGTACAATTAACGGCAAACAGATTGGTCGAGAACAAGCTCATGTTCAAAAATGACGTCTGAGCCAGAAAGATAATTTGAAAGGATCAACTGATGATTGCGTGCATTCGCACTCATGTTGAATCAATAGGATCAAAATGACAGTTTCTAAGGATACTGACGAATATTGTCAGACATATGGAAAGCATCCATAATGCAAGCAGACAAGTATTGCAGAGCAATAAGCTACTAAGGATTTTTGGAGGATCGAATAGTATCTTGATGACCATTGTGAAACACATGAACAACTGGGGGATGAGTGGATACTCGATAAGTGCGAGAATTACCCATAGGGGTATTCAGGTGACAAAGAATAGCAAGGCAGTAAGCTTAAAGGATTATCGAAACAACGACGAGTATTTCGGGGTATCTTGTAATAACAAGACCAACTGGGGATGAATGTAAGAATAACAAATGCAAGTAGTTATCCATAAGAGTTGACGGTGGAAGGGGAAATGCAAACACGATGAACACAAGTTCTCGGGTTAACAGCGGAGAGAATCTTCAGGGTTTTCACGTGCAGCAGACGATCATCAGTAATAAGGGGTTCTCCGGGTGAAAGTGATAACGAGATCCTAATGTTAGATTTAGCAAAATTCATTTAAGCCGAATAGAAGAGAGTTCAGAGTCCCAGAGTAAAGGTCGAGGAATAAAAGATCCTAATAACACCCGATGGCGACGTGGGCCCAAGGGCCGCACAACCAAGTTAGTAAAACAATTTTCATCGACTAGACTCAACTTCGGCCAAGGAGTGTGGAAGGGGGATTCCTACAGGCAGTCGGCTCTGATACCAACTTGTGACGCCCCCGATTTAATCGTACACTAATCATACACGCAAACGTGTACGATCAAGATCAGGGACTCACGGGAAGATATCACAACACAACTCTACTAATAAAATAAGTCATACAAGCATCATATTACAAGCCAGGGGCCTCGAGGGCTCGAATACAAGAGCTCGATCATAGACGAGTCAGCGGAAGCAACAATATCTGAGTACAGACATAAGTTAAACAAGTTTGCCTTAAGAAGGCTAGCACAAACTGGGATACAGATCGAAAGAGGCGCAGACCTCCTGCCTGGGATCCTCCTAACCACTCCTGGTCGTCGTCAGCAGGCATCACGTAGTAGTAGGCACCTCCGGTGTAGTAGGGGTCGTCGTCGACGGTGGCGTCTGGCTCCTGGGCTCCAACATCTGGTTGCGACAACCAGGTAGAAGGGATAGAGGGAAAGAAGGAGAAAGCAACCGTGAGTACTCATCCAAAGTACTCGCAAGCAAGAAGCTACACTACATATGCACGGGTAAATGTGTAAAGGGCCATATCGGTGGACTGAACTGCAGAAAGCCAGAATAAGAGGGGGGATAGCTAATCCTTTCGAAGACTACGCTTCTGGCAGCCTCCGTCTTGCAGCATGTAGAAGAGAGTAGACTGAATACCTCCAAGTAGCATCGTATAGCATAATCCTAACCGATGATCCTCCCCTCGTCGCCCTGTGAGAGAGCGATCACCGGTTGTATCTAGCACTTGGAAGGGTGTGTTTTATTTAGTATCCGGTTCTAGTTGTCATAAGGTCAAGGTACAACTCCAAGTCGTCCTGTTACCGAAGATCACGGCTATTCGAATAGATTAACTTCCCTGCAGGGGTGCACCACATACCCCAACACGCTCGATCCCATTTGGCCGGACACACTTTCCTGGGTCATGCCCGGCCTCGGAAGATCAACACGTCGCAGCCCCACCTAGACCAACAGAGAGGTCAGCACGCCGGTCTAAACCTAAGCGCACAGGGGTCTGGGCCCATCGCCCTTAGCACACCTGCACGTTGCGTACGCGGCCGGAAGCAGAACTAGCCCCCTTAATACAAGAGCAGGCTTACGTTCCAATCCGGCGCGCGCCACTCAGTCGCTGACGTCACGAAGGCTTCGGCTGATACCACGACGCCGGGATACCCATAACTACTCCCGCGTAGATGGTTAGTGCGTATAGACCAAATGGCCAGACTCAGATCAAATACCCAGAACTCGTTAAGCGTGTTAAGTATCCGCGAACGCCGACCAGGGCCAGGCCCACCTCTCTCCTAGGTGGTCGGAACCTGCCCTGTCGCTCCGCCTCAAAGATCCACTCGCGGGTGCTCCTCAAGCCGACCCGTCTTTAGTCACCACATGTATCATGTATAAAGTATATAGTATATACCCGTGATCAACTCCCGAGTGATCACGGCCCGATAGTATAGCATGGCAGACGGACAAGGATGTAGGGCCACTGATGATAAACTAGCATCCTATACTAAGCATTAGGATTGCAGGTAAAGGTAACAACGGTAGTAGCAAGGACAGGCTATGCATCAGTATAGGATTAACGGGAAGCAGTAACATGCTACACTACTCTAATGCAAGCAGTATAGAGAAGAGTAGGCGATATCTGGTGATCAAAGGGGGGGGGCTTGCCTGGTTGCTCTGGCAAGAGAGAGTGGTCGTCAACTCCGTAGTCGTACTGGGTAGCAGCGGCGTCGGTCTCGGTGTCTAGAGAGAGAAGAGGGGGAAGAAACAATAAATATAATGCAAACAAATGCATGACGATGCATGACATGACAAGTATCGGTGCTAGGGGTGCCCTATCGCGGTATGAGGTGATACCGGTGAAGGGGGGAAACATCCGGGAAAGTATCCCCGGTGTTTCGTGTTTTCGGGCAGAGGAGCCGGAGGGGGAAAATTGCGAGTTCGATAGGTTAGGGAGGTGTGGCGGACGAACGGGTTGCGTATCCAGAATCGTCTCGCCGTTCTGAGCAACTTTCATGTACAAAGTTTTTCGATCCGAGCTACGGTTTATTTTATATTAATTTTAAAAGATTTAAATCAATTTTAGGATTTATTTAATTAATTTAATCAACATTATCCAGAATAGTGTCTGCTGACGTCATCATGACATCAGCATGACGTCAGCAGTCAACAGGGAGTTGACTGGGTCAATCTGACGTGTGGGTCCCGCATGTCATACACTGTTTACTCTAATTAGGATCTAACTAATCTAATCACAGTTTAATTAACTCACAATACTTAATTAGGTTAACTAAACAAGATTAATTAAGTTAATTAATTCACTAATTAATTAATTAATTATTAATTAATTATTTTTTAATTCCTTTTTTTTTGCTCTCTTCTTTTTAACGTTCTGGGGCCGGGCCCCATATGTCAGTGGCCCAAAGGGCCACAGCGATTCGGGCGCGCGGGTTACGGGCGCAGGCACCCAGCCCGATTGGCAAATGCCCAGATGGGCAGGGGGCGCCGGCCACGGGCACGGCAAGCCCGGCCGCCTGGGACGACAGCGGCAGCGGTGAGGCCACGTCGGGGTGGCGCCGGGGCAGGGAACGAAGGCGCGGCGCGGGCAAATGGCGGGACAGCGAGCGGCGGCGGACGCAACAGCGATCGGGGCGAGGGGAGCATCGCGAGCAAGGGGGCGGACACGCGCAAGCCGCGGACGACGCGGGCGACCGGTGGGCGAGCACGGCGCGCGCGGAGCTTCAGCACGGGGCAGCGGCGAGTGTGCACATGCATAGGGCACGGCCGGGCGTGAGGAGCGGGTCGAGCAGGCGGGTGCGGCCTTGCGTGCGCAGTCGACGCCCGCAGCGCACAGGGGCGGGGCTTGGCGGCGCGGTGGCCGGAACGGGCAACGGGGACGGGGAGAGAGGGGGGGGTGCTCACGGAAGGTGCAGGGAACGGGGCAGCGGTCTCGAGCTCGAGGAGGAGGACGAGGAAGGGGGCGGCGTTCGGGTCGCCGGAGACGAGTGCGGCGGGGCGACGGGGTCGAGGGCGCGGCGCCGGAATGGCGGCCTCGGCTCGGGACGAGGAGGACGTGAGGAGGTGTCGGGCACGAGGCGCTTCGCCTCTGGGCGTGCGGCGGCGCGAGGGATGGCGAGGGTAGTGAGGGGGTCGAGTGGGAGGAGTGGGGAGCTCGCTAGGGTTAGGTCTCAGGGGGGGTGGGGATAAGGTGCGGCCGGCTGGGCCGGCCCGTTCGGACGGCGAAGGCCAGCTGGGCCACTTGGCCCAGCGGGGGGGGGGGTTCTGTTTTTTTTTGTTTGACCTTTTTCTTTTTTTCTATTTTTCTTTTCTGTTTTCTTTTAGCTCCTAATTATTTTAGTTTCTTTAAAATACCAGGTTAGCACCTAACTTAGTACCATCAAAATAGGCCACTGCCAAACCTAGTTTGGACCCAAAATAAATTAGTATAATGTATTTTTATTTTTCAAAAGCAATTAAATTATTAGTTTAGCCACTGTTTTTAATTAGTTTAGGGCATTTAAACACTTTGTAAAAGGTTTGTTCCACCACAAAATCTAGTTAGGGATCATTTGCCACATGATGAACATTTTAGTTTTGATGTTTGAAAACTTTTATTGTTTGCTTGATTTTGACTTTGAATTTGAATCGGTTTCGAACTAACGCGAGTTTAGCAACAGTAATCGAGGTGACGTGGCATCATTACGAGGGGGTTACTGTAGCTTAATTACCCGGGCGTCACAGAAAGATGGATGAACTTATGAAATTATTTGCTAATAAGAGTGTTTCTTCTGATCCTAATGATGTGCCATTGTCTACTTTGATTGAGAATAATAATGAATCTATGGATGTGAATTTTGTTGGTAGGAACAATTTTGGTAACAACGCGTATAGAGGAAATTTCAATCCTACGCCTTATCCTAGTAATCCCTCTAATAATTATGGTAATTCCTATGAGAATTCTTATGGAAATTATAATAAGATGCCCTCTGATTTTGAATCTAATATTAAAGAATTTATTTCTTCGCAAAAGAATTTTAATGCTATGAGTGAAGAAAAAATGCTTAAGATTGATGATTTGGCTAGGAACATTGACAGAATTGCTCTTGATGTTGATTCTTTGAAACTTAGATCTGTTCCTCCTAAGAATGATATCAATGAGTCTCTCAAAGCCATGAGAATTTCCATTGACGAGTGCAAGGAAAGAACCGCTAGGATGCATGCTAAGAAAGATGCCTTTATAAAAGCGTGTTCTTCTAGTTCCTATGAAAATAATGATGAAGATCTAAAAGTTATTGATGTGTCCCCTATTAAATCTTTGTTTTGCAATATTAATCTTGATAATGATGGGACTGAATATGATCCACCTTTACCTAGAAGGCGTTCTAAAAATTCGGAATATTTAGATCTTGATGGTGAAATTGATAAAAGTGAGATTAAAAGAAATAAAACCCTAGATGATGCTAAACCCACTATATTGGATTTCAAGGAATTTAATTATGAAAATTACTCTTTTATTGATTGTATTTCCTTGTTGCAATCCTTGCTAAAATCTCCTCATGCTTATAGTCAAAATAAAGCCTTTACCGAACATATCGTTGATGCCTTGATGCAATCTTATGAAGAAAAACTTGAGTTGAAAGTTTCTATCCCTAGAAAACTTTATGATGAGTGGGAACCTACTATTAAAATTAAAATTAAAGATTATGAGTTTTATTCTTTGTGTGATTTGGGTGCTAGTGTCTCTACTATTCCCAAAACTTTGTGTGATTTGCTAGATTTCCGTGATTTTTATGATTGCTCTTTAAAATTGCATCTTGCGGATTCCACTATTAAGAAACCTATGGGAAGAATTAATGATGTTCTTATTGTTGCAAATAGGAATTATGTGCCTGTAGATTTTATCGTTCTTGATATAGATTGCAATCCTTCTTGCCCTATACCAAAAATACCCAAAAATATTATTTATCATCTCTATCAGATCTCACTTTCGTAAGTGACCGTGAAGGGATTGACAACCCCTAAGCGCATTGGTTGCGTTGAGCTATTGTTTTTGTGTAGGTACGAGGGACTCACGCGTAGCCTCCTACTGGATTGATACCTTGGTTCTCAAAAACTGAGGGAAATACTTACGCTACTTTGCTGCATCATCCTCTCCTCTTCGGGGAAATCCAACTCAGTGCTCAAGAGGTAGCAACACTTCCGTGATGATAATTTTGGTAATGTCATGGAACACTTCTACGACAGCATAGGTATGACTATCTTGATTCTGTCATAAAATTGTCATGGATGTACATGCATGACAAAAAACGCGACCTACTGTGACAAACACGTATCATCATGGAAGTGTATTTTTTGTAGTGAGGATTCCTCCCCCCTTGGCGTGCCTAGAGAGGCCGGCCGGTCTCCCCTCCCTCCTTTATATACGTGGGGAGTGGGGCACCCTAGTACACACAAGTTGATCGGTTGATCTTTTAGCCATGTGCGGTGCCCCCCTCCACCATAATCCACCTCGGTCATATCGTAGCAGTGCTTAGGCGAAGCCCTACGTCGGTAGCATCATCATCACCATCATCACGCCGTCGTGCTAACGGAACTCTCCCTCGAAGCTCTACTGGATCGAAGTTCGTGGGACGTCGCCGAGTTGAATGTGTGCTGAACTCGGAGGTGCCGTACGTTCGGTACTTGGATCGTTCGGATCGTGAAGACGTACGACTACAACAACCGTGTTCTCATAATGCTTCCGCTTACGGTCTACTAGGGTACATAGACGATACTCTCCCCTCTCGTTGCTATGCATCACCATGATCTTGCGTGTGCGTAGGAATTTTTTTGAAATTACTACGTTCCCCTACAGTGGCATCCGAGCCAGGTTTATGCGTAGATGTTATATGCATGAGTAGAAAACAAAGGAGTTGTGGGCATGGGTATATACATATTGCTTGTCGTCACTAGTTGATTCTTGATTCAACGACATTGTTGGATGAAGCGGCCCAGACCGACATTACGCGTACGCTTACGCGAGACTGGTTCTACCGACATGCTTCGCACACAGGTGGCTAGTGGGTGTCTGTTTCTCCAGCTTTAGTTGAATCAAATTCAATGAACAGGGTTCTTTCTGAAGATCAAAAAGCAATCACTATACCGCGTTGTGATTTTTGATGCGTAGGTAAGATCGGTTCTTGATTAGCCTGTAGCAGCCACGTAAAACTTGCAACAACAAAGTAGAGGACGTCTAACTTGTTTTTGTAGGGCATGTTGTGATGTGATATGGTCAAGACGTGATGAGATATAAATTGTTGTATAAGATGATCATGTTTTGTTAAAGTTATCGGCAACTGGCAGTAGCCTTATGGTTGTCTCTTTATTGCATAAGATGCAAGCGCCATGCCATTGCTTTACTTTATCGCTATGCGATAGCAATAGTTGCAAAAGAAATAATTGGCGTGACGACCATATGACGACACATTGATAGAGATCAAGATGATGGAGATCATGGTGTCATGCCGGTGACGATGGAGATCATGATGGTACTTTGGAGATGGAGATCAAAAGCACAAGATGACGATGGCCATATCATGTCACATATTTTGATTGCATGTGATGTTTATCTTTTATACATCTTATTTTGCTTAGTTCAGTGGTAGCTTTATAAGATGATCCCTTACTAAAATTTCAAGGTATAAGTGTTCTCCCAGAGTATGCATTGTTGCGACAGTTCTTCGTGCCGAGACACCACATGATGATCAGGTGTGATAATTCTACGTTCACATACAACAGGTGCAAGCCAGTTTTGCACGTGCAGAATACTCGGGTTAAACTTGACGAGCCTAGCATATACAGATATGGCCTCGGAACACTGGAGACTGAAAGGTCGAGCGTGAATCATATAGTAGATATGATCAACAAAGTGATGTTCACCATTGAAAACTACTCCATCTCACGTAATGATCGGACATGGTTTAGTTGATTTGGATCACGTGATCATTTAGATGACTAGAGGGATGTCTATCTAAGTGGGAGTTCTTAAGTAATATGATTAATTGAACTTTAATTTATCATAAACTTAGTCCTGGTAGTATTTGCATATCTATGTTGTACATCAATAGCTCGCGATGTTGCTCCCCGTTATTTTGATATGTTCCTAGAGAAAAACTATGTTGAAAGATGTTAGTAGCAATGATGCGGACTTGGTCCGTGATCTGAGGATTATCCTCATTGTTGCACATAAGAATTATGTCCTTGATGCACCGCTAGGTGACAGACCCATTGCAGGAGCAGATGCAGACGTTATGAACGTTTCACAAGCTCGGTATGATGAGTACTTGATAGTATAGTGCACCATGCTTTACGGCTTAGAACTGGGACTTCAAAAATGTTTTGAATGCCACGGAGCATATAAGATGTTCCAAGAGTTGAAATTGGTATCTCATACTCATGCCCGTGTCAAGATGTATGAGACCTCTAACAGTACTTTGCCTACAAGGTGAAGGAGAATAGCTCAACCAGTGAGCATGTCCTAAGATTGTCTGGGTACTACAATTGCTTGAATCAAGTGGGAGTTAATCTTCTAGATAAGATAGTAATTGATAAAGTTCTCTAGTCACTATCACCAAGTTACTAGAACTTAGTGATGAACTATAATATGCAAGGGATGAAGAAAGTAATTCCCAAGCTCTTCGCGATGCTGAAATCGGTGAAGGTAGAAATCAAGAAATAGCATCAAGTGTTGATGGTTAACAAGACCACTAGTTTCAAGAAAAGGGAAAAGGGAAAGAAAGAGGAACTTCAAAGAAGAAAGGCAAGCAAGTTGCCACTCCCATGAAGAAGCTCAAAGCTAGACCCAATCCTGGAACTGAGTGCTTCTACTGCAAAGGAAATGGTCACTGGAAGTGGAATTGCCCTAGATACTTGGCGGATAAGAAAGATGGCAAAGTGAACAAAAGTATATATTTGATATACATGTTATTGATGTGTACTTTACTAGTGTTTATAACAAGACCTCAGTATTTGATACTAGTTCAGTTACTAAGAGTAGTAAATCAAAACGGGAGTTGCAAAATAAACAGAGACTAGTTAAGGGCGAGGTGATGATGTGAGTTGGAAGTGATTCCAAGGTTGATAAGATCACCATCGCACACTCCCTTTACCTTCGGGATTACTGTTGAACCTAAAATAAATGTTATTTGGTGTTTGCGTTGAGCATGCATATGATTGGATCATGTTTATTGCAAAACGGTTATTCATTTAAGTCAAGGATAATTGTTATTCTGTTTACATGAATAAAACCTTCTAAGGTCATACACCAAAGCTTAATGGTTTATTGAATTTCGATCGTAGTGATACACATATTCATAATATTGAAGCCAAAAGATGCAAAGTTAATAGTGATAGTGCAACTTATTTGTGGCACTACCGTTTAGGTCATATTGGTGTAAAGCGCATGAAGAAAATCCATGCTGATGGAATTTTGGAATCACTTGATGCTTGCGAACCATGCCTCATGGGCTAGATGACTAGGACTCCGTTCTTCGGAACAATGGAGCGAGCAACTGACTTATTGGAAATAATACATACAGATGTATGCGATCCGATAAGTGTTGAGGCTCAAGGCGGGTATCGTTATTTTCTGACCTTCACACATGATTTGAGCAGATATGGGTATATCTACTTAATGAAACATAAGTCTAAAACATTTGAAAAGTTCAAAGAATTTCAAAGTGAAGTGGAAAATCATCATAACAAGAAAATAAATTTTCTACGATCTGATCGCGGAGGCGAATATTTGAGTTACGACTTTGGTCTTCATTTGAAACAATGTGGAATAGTTTTGCAAATCACGCCACCTGGAACACCACAACCTAATGGTGTGTCCGACCGTTGTAATCGTACTTTATTGGATATGGTGTGATCTATGATGTCTCTTACTGATTTACCACTATTGTTTTGGGGTTATGCATTAGAGACAGCTTCATTCACGTTAATAGCGCACCATCTAAATCCGTTGAGACGACACCATATGAACTATGGTTTAGAAAGAAACCTAAGCTGTCGTTTCTTAAAGTTTGGGGCTATGATGCTTATGTGAAAAAGTTTCAACTTGATAACCTCGAACCCAAATCGGAGTAGTGCGTTTTCATAGGATACCCAAAGAAGACTTTTAGGTATACCTTCTATCACAGATCCGAAGGCAAGATATTCGTTGCTAAGAATGCATCCTTTCTAGAGAAGGAGTTTGTCTCGAAAGAAGTGAGTAGGAGAGAAGTAGAACTTGATGAGGTAATTGTACCTTCTCCCGAATTGGAAAGTAGTTCATCACAAAATCAGTTTCAGTGATGCATACACCAATTAGTGAGGAAGTTAATGATGATGATCATGAAACTTCAGATCAAGTTACTACCGAACCTCGTAGGTCAACCAGAGTACGTTCCACACCAGAGTGGTACGGTAATCCTGTTCTGGAAGTCATGTTATTAGACCATGATGAACCTGCGAACTATGAGGAAGCATTGATGAGCCAAGATTCCGCAAAATGGCTTGAGGCCATGAAATCTGAGATGGGATCCATGTATAAGAACAAAGTATGGACTTTGATTGACTTGCCCGATGATCGGTGAGTCATTGAGAATAAATGGATCTTCAAGAGGAAGACGGACGCTGATAGTAGTGTTACTATCTACAAAGCTCAAATTGTCGCAAAAATGTTTTCGACAAGTTCAAGGTGTTGACTACGATGAGAGTTTCTCACTCGTATCGATGCTTAGAAGTCTGTCCAAATCATGTTAGCAGTTGCAGCATTTTATGAAATCTGGCAAATGGATGTCAAAACTGCATTCCCTAATGGATTTCTTAAAGAAGAGTTGTATATGATGCAACCAAAATGTTTTGTCGATCCTAAAGGTGCTAACAAAGTAAGCAAGCTCCAGCGATCCATCTATGGACTGGTGCAAGCATCTCGGAGTTGGAATATATGCTTTGATAAAGTGATCAAAGCATATGGTTTTATACAGACTTGCGGTGAAGCCTGTATTTACAAGAAAGTGAGTGGGAGCACTACAACATTTCTGATAAGTATATGTGAATGACATATTGTTGATCGAAAATAATGTAGAATTTTCAGGAAAGCATAAAGTAATGTTTGAAAAGAGTTTTTCAAAGAAAGACCTCGGTGAAGCTACTTACATATTGAGCATCAAGATCTATAGAGATAGATCAAGACACTTGATATATTTTCAATGAGTACATACCTTGACAAGATTTTGAAGTAGTTCAAAATGGAACAGCCAAAGAAGGAGTTCTTGCCTGTGTTGCAAGGTGTGAAGTTGAGTAAAGACTCAAAACCCGACCATGGCAGAAAATAGAAAGAGAATGAAAAGTCATTCCCTATGCCTCAGTCATAGGTTCTACAAAGTATGCTATGTTGTGTACCAGACCTATTGTGTACCTCACCATAAGTTTGTCAAGAGGGTACAATAGTGATCCAGGAGTGGATCACTGGACAGCGGTCAAAAATATCCTTAGTGGAATAAGGAAGTGTTTCTCGGTTATGGAGGTGATAAAGAGTTCGTCATAAAGAGTTACATCAATGCAAGCTTTGACACCGATCTGGATGACTCTAAGTCTCAATCTAAATACATAAAGTGGGAGCAATTAGCTAGAGTAGCTCCGTGCAAAGCATTGTAGACATAGAAAATTTGTAAAATACATACGCTCTGAATGTGGCAGGCCCGTTGACTAAATTTCTCTCACAAGCAAAACATGATCACTCTTTGGGTGTTAATCACATAGTGATGTGAACTAGATTATTGACTCTAGTAAACCCTTTGGGTGTTAGTCACATGGAGATGTGAACTAATCACATAAATATGTGAATTATTGGTGTTAAATCACATGATGATGTGAGCAAGATTATCGACTCTAGTGCAAGTGGGAGACTGAAGGAAATATGCCCTAGAGGCAATAATAAAGTTGTTATTTATATTTCCTTATATCATGATAAATATTTATTATTCATGCTAGAATTGTATTAACCAGAAACTTAGTACATGTGTGAATACATAGACAAACAAAGTGTCACTAGTTTGCCTCTACTTGACTAGCTCGTTGAATCAATGATGGTTATGTTTCCTAACCATAGACATGAGTTGTCATTTGATTAACGGGATCACATCATTCATCATTAGATAATGATGTGATTGACTTGACCCATTCGTTAGCTTAGCACGATGATCGTTTAGTTTGTTGCTATTGCTTTCTCCATAACTATACATGTTCCTATGACTATGAGATCATGCAACTCCCGAATACCGGAGGAACACTTTATGTGCTACCAAACATCACAACGTAACTGGGTGATTATAAAGGTGCTCTACAGGTGTCTCCGATGGTGTTTGTTGAGTTGGCATGGATCAAGATTAGGATTTGTCACTCCGATTGTCGGAGAGGTATCTCTGGGCCCCCTCAGTAATGTACACCACTATAAGCCTTGCAAGCAATGTAGCTAATGAGTTAGTTACGAGATGTAGCATTATGGAACGAGTAAAGAGACTTGCCGATAATGAGATTGAACTAGGTATTGAGATACCGACGATCGAATCTTGGGCAAGTAACATACCGATGACAAAGGGAACAACGTATACCGTTATGCGGTTTGACCGATAAAGATCTTCGTAGAATATGTAGGAGCCAATATGAGCATACAGGTTCCGCTATTGGTTATTGACCGGAGACATGTCTCGGTCATGTCTACATAGTTCTCGAACCCGTAGGGTCCGCACGCTTAACGTTCGGTGACGATTTGTATTATGAGTTTATGTGATTTGATGTACTGAAGGTTGTTCGGAGTCCCGGATGAGATCACGGACATGATGAGGAGTCTCGAAATGATCGAGCCATAAAGATCGATATATTGGAAGGCTATATTTGGACATCGGAAAAGCTCCAACTGATCCGGGTATTTTTCGGAGTACCGGGGGAGTTACGGGAATACAGGAGTACATATGCGCCTTAGTGGGCTTTAAGGGAAAAGAGGAGAATCCACGAGGGTTGGCCGCGCGCCCCCCATGGGCCTAGTCCGAATTGGACTAGGGGAGGGGGTTGCACCCCCTCTTTCCTTCTCCTCCCCTTCTCCTTCCTTCCCCCTCCTAGTAGGACTAGGAAAGGAGGAATCCTACTCCTACTAGGAGGATTCCTCCCCCCTTGGCGTGCCTAGAGAGGCCGGCCGGCCTCCCCTCCCTCCTTTATATACGTGGGTAGGGGGCACCCTAGTACACACAAGTTGATCAGTTGATCTTTTAGCCGTGTGCGGTACCCCCCTCCACCATAATCCACCTCGGTCATATCGCAGCGGTGATTAGGCGAAGCCCTGCATCGGTAGCATCATCATCACCGTCATCACGCCGTCGAGCTAACGGAACTCTCCCTCGAAGCTCTGCTGGATCGGAGTTCGTGGGACATCGCCGAGCTGAACGTGTGCTGAACTCGGAGGTGTCGTACGTTCGGTACTTGGATCTGTCGGATCATGAAGACGTACGACTACATCAACTGCGTTCTCATAACGTTTCCGCTTACGGTCTACGAGGGTACGTAGACGATACTCTCCCATCTTGTTGCTATGCATCACCATGATCTTGCGTGTGCGTAGGAATATTTTTGAAATTAGTATGTTCCCCTACACCGAAACCAACCCTAACTCTTATTTCCCACACATACGGACTCTAAAAATAGCCTATAATCAATTATTTCGAAATTACATGGGCCTGGCCCAAAAATAAGGTGACGCAACACCTAGAATAGCCTCTGGATGAAATTCATGAAGTGGCATCTTGTATATTTTGTCCAAGGCTTCATGCACTCATTATGGCGGCTTTAAAGTTCTAGAATCATCACTTGTAACTCCGTTCTTGTTCCCCTTGTGCATGCCATCATCTCCATGCTTGAACTTGCTCCAAGGTTCATCCTTCTTGTCCAAGCTAGGCCCTTCATTTGTAAGGAAAAACAAATGTATTCAATTTAGGTAGCATCATATTATCATGAACATTAGAATCGTTACCAAGAAATGAAAGTACCTGGTAATTCAATTGGCGTGCGCGAGCTCTAGTAATTGGTCCAGTATGTATAGCAGAAGGGACTGTGGGTGTAACAATGGTATTGATGTCCCCATCATCCTCCCCTTCTTGAAATGAAGTCGTCCTCGACGAAAGCTCATCTTCCTCACCCAAATAAGGCTTCAAATCTGCAATGTTAAAAGTGGGACTAACCCCAAAATCTGCAGGCAACTCAAGTTTATATGATTACCATTTATTTTCTCTAACACCTTAAAAGGACCATCAGCACATGGCTTGAGCTTTGATTTGCGCAAATTAGGAAATCTATCCTTACGCAAATGTAACCAAACAAGATCTCCAGGTGCAAACACAACATGTTTTCTACCCTTATCTCCAGCAAGTTTATATTTAGCATTCATACGCTCAATGTTTTCCTTAGTTAACTCATGCATTTTTAAAATCAATTCAGCACGTTGTTTATCATCAAAATTAACCTTCTCCGAAGATGGAAGAGGCAACAAATCAATAGGTGCACGAGATAGGAAACCATACACAATTTCAAAAGGGCACATCTTAGTAGTAGAATGCAATGAACGGTTATAAGCAAATTCAATATGAGGCAAGCATTCTTCCCACATTTTCTTATTATTCTTCAAAACAGCCCTAAGCATATTAGACAATGTTCTATTGACTACTTCAGTTTGTCCATCAGTTTGGGGGTGACAAGTAGTACTAAAAAGCAGTTTAGTCCCCAACTTAGCCCATAAACATCTCCAAAAGTGGCTAAGAAAATTAGTATCATGATCTGAAACAATAGTATTTGGCACACCATGCAAGAGAATAATTTCACGAAAGAACAAATCAGCAACATTAATAGCATCTTTGCTTTTATGGCATGGTATAAAGTGTGCCATTTTAGAGAATCTATCCATGACAACAAATATGCTATCCCTCCCCTTCTTTGTTCGAGGTAAACCTAAAACAAAGTCCTTAGATATATCCTCCCAAGGAACACTAGGTACAGGCAAAGGCATATATAAACCATGAGGATTGAGTCGTGACTTAGCTTTTTGACATGTAGTGCCGCGAGCAACAAAATGCTCAACATCCCGTCTCATCTTTGGCCAAAACAAATGTATAGCAAGTATGTCCTCCGTCTTCTTCACGCCGAAGTGTCCCATTAATCCTCCTCCATGTGCCTCCTGCAAAACAAAAAAAGACAAATGGAGCTAGCTGGAATGCATAGCTTGTTAGCACGGAACACAAATCCATCATTAACGACGAACTTGTTCCACGTTCTTCCTTCTTTACAATTCTGCATTACATCTTTAAAATCAACATCATGCACATATTGATCTTTGATAGTCTCCAAACCAAATATTTTGAAGTCAAGTTGTAGCGACCCGACTCGGTAAGAGTCGAAGTCTCTGTGCTTACCGTGCTAGTCCTTGGATCAACTTGCTAGCACACACAGTACTCGATGATATAACAAAAATAACACACATCTATTTATTACATCGATAGTCCAGGAGCAATAAATTTATTACAAAATAGGGCATAGAGCCAATAAGCAAATACTGCGGAAGCAAAGAAGTAAATGAGTCCAACTCCACGAGCAAGGTTGAGTGTAGAACATCGACCTATCGCACCTTAATCCTCGTCGGATATATCTGCAATGTGATAAGTTGCAGCCAAATGGGTCAGTACATTGAATGTACTGGCAATTCACATCATAGTGTAATGACCTACTTTTACATGCAATTTGGCTGGTGGAAAGCTCTAGGTTTAGTTTTTGCACAAAGCTAGTTTTTCCCTATTAGAAAAGATGTTATTCTACTACTACACATTTGCATAGGATGAGTTGGCAAACCCAACTCCATCCGTTCCCAAGTTTCATTTAAAACCCAACTATTTAATTAAAGGTGAGGAGATCTCCCAGCATTTCCACTACTAGATGCTCAAGTTGTCCGTAACCGGGGACACGGCTAATCGATTAGGTTGAAACTCTGCAAAGGTTGTGCACTTTTCCCCACAAGACTCGACCACCTCCATGATCGGAAGGTCGAGACATAGCCTTTCGAAAATGTTCCCCCTTAACCCATGGATAGGCCGGTACACCTACATCATTCTACATCTGCTAGCCCATCCCGGAAGGGGTCACACTAACTACTCAACTAAGCCAGAGCCCATATTGGCCTGTGGCTGCACACGTAAGCTTCTAGACATGGGAATATGATTGATCTCTTTGAGCCTGAGCGGACGGTCCACTAGTGGTGCACCACCATGGATTTCCCATGTGTGCCCCACTGTACTTCGCCACCATTCCCACAAGTTTTCGCCCAGGTAGTTCATTAATTAACATAGGTCCTATTTACTACATTGTCACTCAAACATTACAATGATCACTCCCCAATCCACGTCTACTTAGCATAGCAACATAATGTAAAACGATGGTGGCAAAGTTATATGGTTCAGACCTACCTCAATGAACTACTAGGTGAAAAACAAAGTCATGCGGCACCAGTTTCCTACCATGCGGTCCTACCGCAAAGAACTAAGTGCATAATAAAAACATAGGTAATGAAACATGATCAAGATGCAACTTGCCTTGGTACTGCTGGTTGAATTCTAAAGACTGATAATATTCTACTTCGCACTCCGGGCAATATATCGCAAAGAATATAACAAACATGAGCAAATTTTCCAGAGAACCAAAAGAACATGCATAGCAAAAGTCTCGGAAAAACCAAATGAACATACAACACACTAAGCTACTACAAAAATACTCTAAGTGCAAAACATCATAGGCCTATGGTTCAAAGAGTGATGTGAAAATTATTGCGACAAAGGTCCAGGTGATAGGGCTTTGCTACGGTGACAGCATGCAAAAGGAATCAACTTAATCGGAGCTACGGTTTGGGCGATATGGCCATTTGAAATTCAAATTCGAATCTGAATAAATTCTAATTTGAATCTGACAAAAGTTTGCAAAAACTATACTACTAGATAGATCTAAACAATACGAAGAATTTGCCGCTGGTTTCATCGAGTTTGGGTCTACGGTTTAAAAGTTATGGCTAATCTAAGATCAGGGACTAATTTGCTATTTACAGGGACTAAATGGTGAAGAAAAACTACCGCAAACAGGTCCCTGGCCACATGGCGGCTCCTGGCTGGCCGAGCAGCATCCGCCGCGGAGGCTATACGGCGAACGGCCGCTAAATAAGAAAAAAACAACGGCGGTGGCTAATTAAAGAAAACCGACGCTCGGTTTAAATAAACCGCACGGTCTAAGGGATCCGCGGTTAACCGCGTACCTCTTTGCAAAATAAAAAAATGGACCTAATCTAATCTGGGCCGTCCAAGGTAGATCGAACGGGCGAGGGTGGGGTGGTGGCTCACAGTGGGTGGTGGTGATGGCCAGCGACGATGAAGACGGCGGGGCGGCGGCGGTGACGAAGGGGGCGGCGGCTGTGGTGGTCCTCGTCGACGGGGAGGTGCGGCACGGCTTGGGCGTCCGGATGGTGGCGTCGGGGCGCGTTGGCGGCGTCCAAACGGGGTGGGGCGAAGACGGCGGCCTTCGGTGCTCTGGCGGCTCCGGCGTCGATGGTGCGGCGTCTCCGACGGAACCTAGGGGCGAAAATAGTGTCAAAAGGATGCGCCTCGGCGGGCTAAGAAGTTTTATAGAAAAGGAAGGGTCGGAGTGGTCTACGGGCGATGAACTGCTCCGGCGAGGTGCGCGGCTCCGGCGAGATGTGAACGGGTAGCGCGGCGGCTGTGAGCGGCGTGGGGAGAAGCGGGACGGCGAGGTCGATAGAGGGGAACCCGGGGCATTTATAGGCGAGGGGAGGGCGTGCGGGTGCCGCGGATAAGCTCTATCCGCGAGGGTCTCGCCCGGCGGTTGCGGGAACGCGGCGACGATGCTCATCCGAGCGGGGCAAGCGAGAGGTTGGGGGAGATTAGGTGGAGTGGGGCCCACCAGTCAGTGGCGGCGGCGGTAGCGAGCGAGGGGCTGTGGGCGGTCGACCGGTGCGGGAGGTTTTGGGCGCGCGGGCGGCCTTGGGCCGAAATGGCCAGCTGGGCCGGTCGGGCGCTCCTGGGCCGAACCCAGTTTCGGTCCAGGCTGCGTGCGTGTGTGTGTGTGTGTGTGTTTTTAACAGGAGACAAAAATGCTCATAACTAATTCAATTGAATTAACTAAAACACCAAATTAATTTCTAAAATAACTACATAATATTTAGAGCCTAATGAACTTTAACTTAAGCATAGAACATTTTAAAAATAATTTTCCTAATGCAACTAATGCACTTTTTGCAAATAAAATAAATACTAATCAACTCCAAAACTTAAAGTAATATTCAAAATAAATTTTCCCATTCTTTTTTAAATATTTTGAGGAAGTCATCTTATCCCCTCTCATTTGTTTTTCTCGAGTGGAAACTATTATTTGAATATTTCAAAAACTCCAAAATTCAAGGAAATATGAGATGCATTGAATGATTCTATTAACATCCAAATTTAATAAAATTGGGATGTTACAAACCTACCCTCCTTAATATGAATCTCGTCCTCAAGATTCGGGTTGGCCAGCAAAAAGGTGCGGATGGTCCTGCCTAAGATCTTCCTCTCGTTCCCAAGTGGCTTCCTCCTCGGTGTGGTGACTCCACTGAACCTTGCAGAACTTGATGATCTTGTACGAGTGATTCTCTCTACAGTCTCAAGAATCTTAATAGGCTTCTCCTCATAAGTCAGATCATTCTCCAACTGAATTGCCTCCAGTGGCACTGTATCTCTCAAAGGAATGTCCGCCATCTCTGCATGACACTTCTTCAGCTGGGAAACATGAAACACATCATGAACTCCCGACAAAGCCTCTGGTAATTACAACCGGTATGCAACCTCTCCTCTACGTTCCAGAACTTTGTATGGTTCCACAAATCGTGGTGCTAATTTTCCTTTGACCCCAAATCTCTTAATACCTCGAAGTGGAGACACTCGAAGATATGCTCTATCTCCCACTTCATAGATCACTTCCTTGCGTTTAGCATCGGCATAACTTTTCTGCCTTGACTAGGCTATCTTAAGTCTGTGACGAATCAATTTGACCTTCTCCTTAGAATCCCTAATCAAATCAGGTCCAAACAACTTGCGATCTCCAACTCCATCCCACATCAAAGGTGTACTGCATTTCCTTCCATACAATGCCTCAAAAGGGGCCATCTGCAAACTAGCTTGGTAGCTATTGTTGTACGAGAACTTTGCGTAGGGTAAGTTATCATCCCAACTAGACCCATAGTCTAGCGCACACGCTCTCAACATGTCCTCTAGAATCTGATTGACTCTCTCTGTCTGCCCATCAGTCTGTGGGTGGAAGGCTGTACTGAACTCTAGCCTGGTACCCAAAGTTTCGTGTAACTGTTTCCAAAACTTGGAGGTAAATTGTGTCCCTCTATCCGATACGATGCTCCTTGGAACTCCATGCAGACATACGATCCTGGTCATATATATCTTTGCCACCTTAGCACTTGTATAGGTGGTCTTCACTGGAATGAAGTGACCAACCTTGGTCAAACGATCAACTATCACCCAAATGGAATCATAACCTGAACGGGTCCTGGGTAACCCCGTGATAAAGTCCATACCAAGTTTATCCCATTTCCAATCAGGTATCGGTAATGGCTGAAGTAATCTTGCTGGTTTCTGATGTTCTGCCTTTACTCTCTGACATACATCACATATTGCCACATACTCGGCAATTTCTCTCTTCATACCGGCCCACCAAAAACTTACCTTCAAGTCCAAATACATCTTGGTATTGCCTGGGTGTATCGAATATGGTGAGTCATGAGCATCCTGAAGAATCAACTTCCTGATCTCCGGGTCATTGGGTACACAAATCCGTTGCTCAAACCATATGGTTCCATGTTCATCCTCATGGAATCCTTCTGCTTTCCCTTTGCTCATCATTTCTTTGATCTCAGCAATACCTTGGTCCAACTTCTGGGCTTCTCTGATTCTTCCCAACAAGGTGGACTGCACCTCGAGTGCGGCAACATAACCTATTGGAACTATTTCCAATTGCAGGTCTCTAAGCTCATCACATAACTCCTGAGGTAAACCTCCTGCTGTAAAGGTATTAACATAACTCTTACGGCTCAAAGCATTTGCCACAACATTGGCTTTTCCTGGATGATAATGCAGACTCATGTCATAATCCTTTATAAGTTCCAACCATCTCCTTTGCCTGAGATTCAACTCCTTCTGCGTGAAGATATACTTCAAACTCTTGTGATCTGTGTAAACATCACAACGATTCCCAATAAGATAGTGTCTCCATGTCTTGAGTGCATGCACTACAGATGCCAACTCCAAATCATATGTGGCATAGTTCAACTCATGAGGTCGAAGCTGTCGTGAAGCATAAGCTACAACCTTTCCCTCTTGCATAAGAACACCTCCAAGTCCATGACGTGAAGCATCACAATACACCTGAAAGTCCTTGCGTATGTCAGGTAGGATTAACACTGGGGCTGTAACCAAACATTTCTTCAACTCTTGAAAGCTGGCTTCACACTCTTCAGTCCAAACGAACTTGGTGTCCTTTTTCAACAACGCTGTCATGGGCCTCGCAATCTTGGAGAAATTTTCAATAAATCTCCGGTAATATCCTGCAAGTCCAAGGAAACTACAAATCTCGCCAACTGTGGTGGGTGCATTCCATTCTGTGACTGACTCTACCTTGGTAGGGTCCACTGCAATCCCTTCACCTGACACTACATGTCCAAGGAATCCGACTTCCTTTAGCCAAAGCTCACACTTGCTGAACTTGGCATAAAGTTGATGTTCTCTGAGCTTCTCCAAAACTAAGCGCAGATGTTCAGCGTGTTCCTCCTCATTCTTGGAGAACACTAATATGCATCAATGAATACCACAACAAACTTATCCAAGAACTCCATGAATACTTTGTTCATCATGTTCATAAAATAGGCAGGGGCATTAGTCAAACCAAAGGACATGACTGTATACTCATAAAGCCCATACCTTGTGGTAAAAGTTGTCTTGGGTATATCCTTCTCACGGATCTTCAATTGGTGATAACCCGATCGAAGATCAATCTTGGATAAAACACTAGCTCCTTCTAGCTGGTCAAACAAGTCATTGATCATCAGTAGGGGATACTTGTTCTTGATGGTCACCTCATTCAAAGAGCGGTAATCCACACACATTCTCAAGGTTCCATCCTTCTTCTACACTAAAAGTACTGGGGATCCCCAAGGTGATGAACTCGGGCGAATATACCCTTTCTCTAGCAACTCCTTAATCTGTTTCTTGAGTTCCTCTAAATCATTAGCAGGCATTCGATACAGCCTCTTGGAGATAGGCCCTGTGCCTGGCAGCAACTCAATCAAAAACTCAATCTCCCGATCTGGCGGCATACCCGGTAACTCATCCGAAAATACATCGGGATAATCCTTCACCACTGGTACTTCTTCCTGGACAACCCCCGTAAGAGAGTTCACCTGAGTCTTCTTAGGCTTAAGCCTGGATACGTACTTGATCCTCTTCTTCTCTGGGGTGGTGAGAAAAATCGATCTACTAGCACAATCAATGTTTCCCTCATACTTGGACATCCAAGCCATCCCTAGGATTACATCCAACCCTTGCGATTCTAGTATAATCATATCTGTGGGAAAAACATGTCCCCCTATGTTCAAAGGCAATTGGAAACATCCCTGACTAGCCATAGACTCGGCTCCTGGGGAACTCACTAGAATGAGTGCCTTAAGAGCTATGGTAGGCAACTTATGTTTATCCACAAATCCCCTTGATATGAATGAATGTGATGCACCAGTGTTAAAAAGAATGAGTGCTGGAAATGAATTAACCAAGAACTTACCAATCACTGCGTCAGGCTACTCATAAACCTCTTCCACATTGACATTATCCACATGCCCCTTAGTGAAAGGATTGGGCTTCTTGCCTCCAGAATTCCCGTTGCCATTTCCATTTCCATTCTGCGCCTCAGGGCACTCATTGGAGTAGTGACCTGTCTTCTTGCACTTGAAGCAGGTGATGTGACTCAGGTCCTTCTTCATCGGTGTGGAAGAATTGAAATGCTGCTGATTGCCATTTCCTCCATTACCATTGCCCTGCTTGTGACCATGGTGGTTGTGTCCATTCCCTCCATGATGAGTGTGGCCTCCATGGTTATGGTGATTCCCTCCAAACTTGCTAGTGCCTGATCCAGAACTTCCTGAGTACGGGCTGTAGCGGGGTTTCTGTTGAACTCCAGAGTTATACTTCCCATGACCGTACTTCCTCTTATGATTCTCCATCTGCTGGTGCTTGCCTTCAAGAATGGTAGCCTTATCAACCAGCTCCTGATAGTCCGCAAATGTTGCCACAGTCAACTGAACTCCCAACTCATCGTTCAGTCCCTCCGGAAACTTCTCCTGCTTGGCTGCATCAGCGGCCACGTCCTCTGGGGCGTAACGGGCCAACTTACCGAACTCATCCACATACTGAGACACCGTGCGTCCTCCCTGGCGCAAGCTTCCGAACTCCTCCTTCTTCAGACTCATGGCTCCAGCTGAGACATGAGCAGTGCGGAACGCCCGCTGGAACTGAGCTCAAGTCACATTCTCCATGGGATATGTGGTGGTGTAGTTCTCCCACCAAGCAGCTGCCGGTCCATCCAGCTGGTGGGCAGCAAACTTCACCTTCTCTGCATCATTGCATCCTGCCGTGGCCAGCTCCCTTCCTATCTTGCGGAGCCAGTCATCTGCGACGATCGGCTCCATGCTGCTGGAGAACACGGGTGGGTTCAGCCTCAGAAAACGAGTAAGACTGTCAACTGGGGGTGGCGGTGGTGGGTTATTGTTGTTGTTGTTCTAGTTCTGGTTCTGAATGAGCATCTTCATAAGAGCATTTTGTTCCTGGATCAATTGTCTAAGCTCCGGCAGAAAGTTGAATCCGGGGTCACGTCTTGGAGGCATCTGATGGGTTTCAGAGTGGATGAGGAGTTAGAATAGAACAAGGCCTAGTGAGTAAAATCACACTACCCATATGCACATGATAGCAATAAAACTTCAAATCACTCCAATTCAATTTCAAACAAAGAGGTTCACATGAATAATCAAACCTAAGGTAAGCCATGTCACAAGATTTGACAAGGTCTTACAAATGAAATAAAACTAATCGGATGACGAATCGAATTTCTAAACTCTCATGGTGGTATAAAATCTAACTCTCATCAGATGAGGACCAATCAACCATGTCAACATCGGGTGTCCTTGCATCGCTCTCCTTGTCGTCATCTCCGAGCTCGTCATTTTGGTCCCTCTCCTAGCTGACATAGGCACCACACGAGTGATCCTCCTGGATGTTTTCTCCCTCATACAGCTTCTCCTCGGCCTCCTCGAGCTCAAGCTTCAGGTCGTCTATCTTCTCCTGCAGTGCGTCCAGCTCTCCCTCGTGCTCGATGCGAGCGTCCTGGAGCTCCTCCTCTGGCACGGCATTGCGGGTCATGAGGTTCTTGATGACGACCATGTTGTCGGACAGCTCCAGCTCCATCATGCGAATGTGCTCCTCCATGTCCTGGATATGGGATGCTATCGTCTCGTCCTCCAGGGTACGCACCACATCTCCATTTGCATCGCGGCATCCATACATCACAAAGGAGGTCCTCTTGAGGTCTTCGTCATACACCTCCCGAATGCGTCCGAGAGCAATGTGAGCAGCGATACCCCTGCCCAAGCCCCATGTTGCGGTATCCACATGGAAGTCAATGGGCTTGGTGCGGTTTCCAAGGATGCGTCCGGGGATATGAGCATCGATCCTCCAACGTGTCTCCTCAGGCAGGGTGGCTGTGAAGGTTCCAGTGAATGTGGGAAGTCCAATCTTCAAGTGCTTCGTGATCTTCACCAGCTGCCTTCCAAAGGGCATGGTCTCATCGGGCTGCTCGAACTCAACAAGGGCGGACGACATCTACATTTTGAAAAAAGAGAAGAAATTAGTATTGAAGCAGAGAAGGTACGAGACCAAAGGATACATACGGAAAAGGAAAAATATAGTTTTTATCCTATGGCTTTTCTCCATTTCTAGGGGTCGCGTCCTACAGTCAACGTGTGCTCTGATATCATCTTGTAGCGACCCGACTCGGTAAGAGTCGAAGTCTCTATGCTTACTGTGCTAGTCCCTGGATCGACTTGCTAGCACACACAGTACTCGATGAAATAACAGAAATAACACACATCTCTTTATTACATCGATAGTCCAGGAGCAATACATTTATTACAAAATAGGGCATAGAGCCAATAAGCAAATACTGCGGAAGCAAAGAAGTAAATGAGTCCAACTCCACAAGCAAGGTTGAGTGTAGAACACCAACCTATTGCACCTTAATCCTCGTCGGATATATCTACAATGTGATAAGTTGCAGCCAAATGGGTCAGTACATTGAATGTACTGGCAAGTCACATCATAGTGTATGAACCTACTTTTACATGCAATTTGGCTGGTGGAAAGCTCTAGGTTTATTTTTTGCACAAAGCTAGTTTTTCCCTATTAGAAAAGATGTTATTCTACTACTACACATTTGCATAGGATGAGTTGGCAAACCCAACTCCATCCGTTCCCAAGTTTCATTTAAAACCCAACTATTTAATTAAAGGTGAGGAGATCTCCCGGCATTTCCACTACTAGATGCTCAAGTTGTCCGTAACTGGGGACACGGCTAATCGATTAGGTTGAAACTCTGCAGAGGTTGTGCACTTTTCCCCACAAGACTCGACCACCTCCATGATCGGAAGGTCGAGACATAGCCTTTCGAAAATGTTCCCCCTTAACCCACGGATAGGCCGGTACACCTACATCATTCTACATCTGCTAGCCCATCCCGGAAGGGGTCACACTAACTACTCAACTAAGCCCGAGCCCATATTGGCCTGTGGCTGCACACGTAAGCTTCTAGACATGGGAATACGATTGATCTCTTTGAGCCTGAGCGGACGGTCCACTAGTGGTGCACCACCATGGATTTCCCATGCATGCCCCACTGTACTTCGCCACCATTCCCACAAATTTCCGCCCAGGTAGTTCATTAATTAACATAGGTCCTATTTACTACATTGTCACTCAAACTTTACAATGATCACTCCCCAATCCACGTCTACTTAGCATAGCAACATAATGTAAAACGATGGTGGCAAAGTTATATGGTTCAGACCTACCTCAATGAACTACTGGGTGAAAAACAAAGTCATGCGGCACCAGTTTCCTACCATGCAGTCCTACCGCAAAGAACTAAGTGCATAATAAAAACATAGGTAATGAAACATGATCAAGATGCAACTTGCCTTGGTACTGTTGGTTGAATTCTAAAGAATGATAATATTCTGCTTCGCACTCCGGGCAATCTATCGCAAAGAACCAAAAGAACATGCATAGCAAAAGTCTCGGAAAAACCAAATGAACATACAACACACTAAGCTACTACAGAAATACTCTAAGTGCAAAACATCATAGGCCTATGGTTCAAAGAGTGATGTGAAAATTATTGTGACAAAGGTCCAGGTGATAGGGCTTTGCTACGGTGACAGCATGCAAAAGGAATCAACTTAATCGGAGCTACGGTTTGGGAGATATGGCCATTTGAAATTCGAATTTGAATCTGAATAAATTCAAATTTGAATCTGACAAAAGTTTGCAAAAACTATTCTACTAGTGATGAGGACATCAATACCATTGTTACACCCACAGCCCCTACTGTTACATATACTGGACCAATTACTAGAGCTCGCGCACGCCAATTAAATTACCAGGTACTTTCGTTTCTTGGTAATGATTCTAATGTTCATGAGATTATGATGCTGCCTAAATTGGATACATTTGTTTTGCTTACAAATGAAGGGCCTAGCTTGGAGAAGGATGAACATTGGAGCAAGAACACGCATGGAGTTGATGGCATGCGCAAGGGGATCAAGAACGGAGTTACAAGTGCTGATTTCGGGACTTTGAAGCCGCCATAAGGAGTGCATGAAGCCTTGGACGAAATATACAAGATGCCACTTCATAATATTCGTCCATAGGCTATTCTAGGTGCTGCGTCACCTTATTAATGGGCCAGGCCCATGTAATTTCGAAATACTTAAGTATAGGCTATTTTTAGAGTCCGTATGTGTGGGGAAACAAGAGTTAGGGTTGGTTTCGGACCCCACCCTCAAGGGCCACGAAATTCCCCCCCCCCCCCCTCTTCCTCCATATATACAGCCCTTAGGGCATCGTTTAGACTTTGGGTTTTGTTTAGATTAAAAGTTCGCCATAGCTGCAACTTCGCGTACTTCGTTTGTGTCCAACGACCAGACCAAGACGTCACAGAACCCCACCTTGATCAATAAAGCTTTCATCTTATATTCGCAATATCCCGATTGCAATCTCAGTTTCTTGCTTGTTCTTCGTTTGTTCGCAGGAAACAGACCCTCGTGGTTAGGTTGATCGTGCTCCGGCGTGGTCAATAACCCTCGGAAGTTGGTTTAGTGATTGCTAAGGCGCGACGTCTCGCACGTTCATAGTCAGATCGTCAAGGTCGACTCCCACAGAAAACGATAGCCACCATCTCATCGAAACATCGAGACACCTTAGCCTCTATCAAGTGGTATCAGATTTCCAGGTTGCTCGGTGAGATTTTACAGTTTTTGCTTTGTTGAACATTTTAATATTTAGAGCCTAATGAGCATTAACTTAAGCACAGAACATTTTAAAAATAATTTTCCTAATGCAACTAATGCACTTTTTGCAAAGAAAATAAATACTAATCAACTCCAAAACTTAAAGTAATATTCAAAATAAATTTTCCCACTCTTTTTTTTATATTTTGAGGAAGTCATCTTATCTCCTCTCATTTGTTTTTCTCGAGTGGAAACTATTATTCAGTTTAGCATTTTCTTTACCCTTCTTTAGTTTAATGACATAAGGGAAAGTCTCGATGAATTCAACCCATTTAGCTTGTCTATGATTCAGTTTAGCTTGACTTCTAATATGTTTCAAAGATTCATGATCAGGATGTATAACAAATTCTTTGGGCCATAAATAATGTTGCCATGTTTCTAAAGTCCGAACAAGAGCATATAATTATTTATCATAAGTAGAATAATTCAGACTAGGCCCACTCAATTTTTCAGAAAAGTATGCAACAGGGTTGCCATCTTGTAATAACACACCTCCTAATCCAATTCCACTAGCATCACATTCAAGATCAAAAGTCTTATTAAAATTAGTAAGTTGGAGTAAAGGAGCATGTGTCAACTTATCTTTCAATACCGTGAAGGCTTCTTCCTATGTGGTACCCCAAACAAAAGGCACATCCTTCTTTGTAAGCTCATTGAGAGGTGCAACAATGGTGTTGAAATCTCTCACAAAACACCTATAGAATCCAGCGAGGCCAAGAAAGCTCCTCACTTGTGTGACCGTTTTGGGCTGCGGCCAACTCTCAATAGCTTCAATATTGGCTTTATCAACTTCAATTCCCTATGGAGTAACAACATAGCCAAGAAAAGATACTCGGTCGGTGCAAAAGGTGCACTTCCCAAGGTTACCAAACAAACATGCATCACATAGAGCAATAAAAACAGCACGTAAATGTTCCAAATGTTCCTCCAAAGATCTGCTATAAATCAGTATATCATCAAAATAGACTACCACAAATCGTCCAATGAAAGCACGTAAAACTTCGTTCATTAATATCATGAAAGTACTAGGTGCATTAGTTAACCCAAAAGGCATGACTAACCACTCATATAATCCAAACTTAGATTTAAATGTTGTTTTCCATTCATCTCCCAATTTCATACGAATTTGATGGTATCCATTATGCAAATCAACTTTGGAGAATATTTTAGAGCCACTCAATTCATCAAGCATGTCATCTAGCCTAGGAATAGGATGACGATAACGAATAGTAATATTACTAATGCCTCTACAATCAACAGACATACGCGATGTACCATCCTTTTTGGCACTAGTATAATAGGAACAGCACAAGGACTAAGAGATTCGTGTATATAACCTCTGTCGAGCAGCTCCTGTACTTGATGCATAATCTCCTTCATCTCCTCTAGATTGGTACGGTATGGCGCACGGTTTGGCAGCGAGGCATCGGAAATTAAGTCATTCTAATGCTCAATCCCTCGAATAGGTGGTAATCCCGGTGGCACGTCTTGTGGAAAGACGTCAGCAAACTCCTGCAAAATGTTAGTGACAGCAGGAGGCAAAGAGGAAGGTACATCCTTGAAAGAAAATAATGCCTCTTTGCACACAAAAGCATAGCAAACAGATTTGGTGAAATCTAGATCATCAATATCAGATTTGGTGGCAAGTAAACATGCACTTTTCAATTTAATTTCAGAAGCAACACTAGATGGTTTATTATTAGGCTTCATTTGATGCTCAAATTCTTTTGCCACAATCTGATTTTCACTCTTTTTTTCCTCCTGTTTTGTTTTATTAGCTCTATTAATATCATCTTTCAAAATGGAATCAGGAGTCATAGGAAGCAAAGTAATATTTTTATCGTTATGAACAAGAGTATACTGATTGTTTCTATCATGGTGTAATTTTTTTTTATCAAATTGCCACGGTCTAGCAAGTAATAAGGAACATGCTTGCATAGGTACCACATCACAATCAACATAATCAGCATATGTAGAGATACTAAAATGCACACGAACAGTACGTGTTACCTTAACCTTGTCGCTGTTGTTGAACCATTGGATGTAGTAAGGATGTGGATATGGTCTTGTGGTGAGGGATAGATTCTCCACCATCTCCATGCTATCCAAGTTGTTGCAGCTCCCTCCATCTATGATGACGCAAACAGAACGTTCCTTCACAACTCCCTTTGTGTGGAACAAATTATGCCTCTGATTTTGCTCAGCTTGTGTGACCTGCACACTCAAAACACGTTGAGCAACTAAACATTCATACCTATCAGCGTCTTCAGGAGCCATGTATTGCATCTCATGATCAGAAACATTTCCACCATGTTCTTCACTTGTAATAAGAGCCAAAGTCTCCTCATCATAGTCACTAGCGGACTCATACCCACCATCCTCGGTAACAATCATCACACGCTTAGATGGGCATTGTCTTGCATAATGACCTCCACCCTTGCAATGACGACAAATAATATCATGCGTTTGCCCTGTTGATGCCATGGATGAAGAAGAGCTTTGTGCAGAACCAGAAGGTGTACTCCTGGCAGATGGTGGTGGTGCTGCCTGTTTTCTTGTATCTCGGTTGGAATTGGCAGTTGAAGTCAGTGGTGCTGTAGTAGGGCATGTGGGAGTATAGGATGCGCGGTGTGTCTTCATTTAATGCCTGTCGATCCGGCACTTCACGTTCAGCTTTGCAAGCAAGATGGAATAAACAAGTAATATTATTATACTCCTTATACTCTAGAATGGTCTAAATCTCTTTATTTAATCCACCCATAAAACGTGCAAGCATAGCTTCATTATCCACGACAATACCACATCTAATCATTCCAGTTTGTAATTCCTGATAATATTCTTCTACAGAACTTTTCCCTTGTCTTAAACACTGCAATTTTTGAAGTAATTCACGTTGATAATATGGTGGAACCCAACGACTACGCGTAGCAGTTTTCAAAGCAGCCCAAGTAGCTAGAATAGGATATAATCTACAATGTTCAGACCACCAAACACATGCAAAACTAGTGAAAGCACAAACAGCAGCAGGAACACATCTCTCCTCAGGATATTATAAACGTGTAAAACATTGTTCAGTTTCCAACTCCCAAGTAAGATATATATCAGGAACATATCTACCCTCAAATGGTGGAATATTCAATTTTAGTTTAGGAAGATGGTCATGATCTCGTACCTCAGGTGGTGGTGCATCCCTACCATTGTGATGATATGCATGAGGACGACCTGGTGGTGGTGGTGCTGGTAGTTGCACGTAGTTCTGATTTTGATCAACCTCATCCTCGTAATGGTCCTCCACCTTTGAAGTAGCAGCAGGAGCTACAGAATCAACAGTAGGTACAGCGGCACCAGAATTTGGACCAGGCTCAAGGGGAACACGCAATGCTCGTCCCACTTGATTTGGAAGGCGATGTTTTTGTTGTTGTAGAGGTACCACAAGTGCAGCGGGCGGTGGTTGTGGAAGACGCGCGAGTACTTCATTGAACTTGGCATCCAACTTGGTGTCAATTGTCTTCTCAATGTCATCAATCCTCTCCAGTGCCTTTCCGAAGGTGGCCATGACGTCTTCCACCTGTTGACTCAACATTTGCTGAAATTTATCATGAATCTCCTTCTTCGACATGTTCTCCCAGTTAACCTCGTCGGCTTGTGGCCCTGCCATGGTTAGCAGCAATAGAAACACACAAGAATATGATCCTACAGACTACTAGAAAGTGGCAATGTGTCACAAATCCGTCAAGCAAATCTCAAATTCTTACCAGTTCTTACCCAGCAGCAGGTGGTGATCGGCAACCGTTGTAGTCAAAACTCTCAAAGCTTGGATAGAGCGATTACCAGGGAGAGTCAAACGCACGATGTAGATGTATGTGGAGCTGGGAAGACTTATAATATGGTAGCAAAAAGGGTCAGCAATAATCAATTCAGAGATGCAAAATTGAATAAATGCTCAACGACGACACTGTGTTGGTCCTAGGCTAGACCGTACTAGAGACGCGAGCCTAGAACACTAACAAGATCACGACACGGCACGTAAACAAGGGAAAAGCACACTATGGAACTTTTTCGCTCTTTTTTGCGCTCCTCTTTTTTTTGCGGAAAATCACTATAATGGCGAGTGTCTCAAAACTCTTCCCAAGTCAAATTGACAGGATAGGCACGAAATTTTTTTGACTATTTTTTCTCGGAAATCAGGGCAGCGACGATGAAGAAGTGTGACAAATAACCACAATGATGGAGAGTGTCTCAAAAGACTCAGAAAAGCCTAAAATAGGATAGGAAAAAAATATTTTTCGCCTGCAAAAATTTTGGCCTAAAAACTGCCCGTGGGTCTCCAGACTTTTTTTTCGAAACCTACTCAGGCAAGGAAATATGAATTAGAAAATAGATGGATCTCGAAAACAAACCTAATATGAAAAGAACTTGGATTGGTGGTGGACAGGTGGATGTATATGTGGACTCGGATTGGTGGTGGGCAGGCGGATGTATATATGGACTCGGATTGGTGGTGGACAGGCGGATGTATATGTGGACTTGGATTGGTGGTATATGTGGACTAGATTGGTGGTTGATAGGCGGATGTATATGGTAGCGGTAAGGAATATGTTGGTGGTGGTGGTGGTATATGGCAGGAGCGATGACGATGGTGCGGCGGCGGCATGACAACTTGTGAACAGAACTCGAAACTCTATGGGAAACTAGACGCTAAGACCAGCAACTTGACACGACGATGCAATCGCAAATTCAACAAACAAAAATACTAAAAATACTATGCAAAGGCTCAGATTGGTTTGGATATGATGAGCCAACCCTAATTTTTTTGGCTTTTTCGTGGACTGTAGGTATGAAGAACAGACTCGACCGAAACTATGAAAAACTGTAAAATATCACCGAGCAACCTGGAAATCTGATACCACTTGATAGAGGCAAAGTTGTCCTATCTTTCGATGAGAAGGTGATTATCGTTTTTGTGGAGTAGACTTTGATGATCTGACTAAGAACATGCGTAGACGTCGTGCCTTAGAAATCGCTGAACCAACTCCGAGAGGTTATTGACCACGCCTGAGCACGGTCAACTTGACCACGAGGGTCTATTTCCTGCAAGCAAACAAAGAACAAGTAAGAAACTGAGATTGCAACCTGGATATTGCGAATATAAGATGAAAGCTTTATTGATCAAGGTGGGGTTTTGTGACGTCTTGGTCTGGTCGTTCAACACAAATGAAGTACGCAAAGTTGCAGCTATGGCGAACTTTTAATCTAAACAAAACCCGAAGTCTAAATGATGCCCTAAGGGTTGTATATATGGAGGAAAGAGGGGGGAATTTTGTGGCCCTTGGAGGAAGGGTCCGAAACCAACCCTAACTCTTGTTTCCCCACACATACGGACTCTAAAAACAGCCTATAATCAAGTATTTCGAAATTACATGGGCTTGGCCCAAAAATAAGGTGACGCAGCACCAAGAATAGCCTCTGGACGAAATTTATGAAGTGGCATTTTGTATATTTCGTCCAAGGCTTCATGCACTCATTATGGTGGCTTCAAAGTCCTAGAATCATCACTTGTAACTCCGATCTTGTTCCCCTTGCGCATGCCATCATCTCCATGCTTAAACTTGCTCCAAGGTTCATCCTTCTTGTCCAAGCTAGGCCCTTCATTTGTAAGAAAAACAAATGTATCCAATTTAGGCAGCATCATATTCTCATGAACATTAGAATTGTTACCAAGAAACGAAAGTACCTGGTAATTAAATTGGCGTGCGCGAGCTCTAGTAATTGGTCCAGTATGTATAGCAGCAGGGGCTGTGGGTGTAACAATGGTATTGATGTCCTCATCAATACCCAAAGGAATTTCATATTCAATATTTTTAGTAGGTGCAATAGGTTGAGGGGTGACTAATTGTGGTTCCGGTCGAGGTGAAGATACCCCGAACAAGCCCCTCGAAGGATTGTTTTCCATAGTAACAAGTGACAGTAAATTTCAGCACGTAGTAATAATTTTTTCCTTACCAATTTCCACATACCAAGAGCGTTTCACTCCCCGGCAATGGCACCAGAAAAAGAGCCTTGATGACCCACAAGTATAGGGGATCAATCATAGTCCTTTTGATAAGTAAGAGTGTCGAACCCAACGAGGAGCAAAAGGAAATGTCAAGTGGTTTTTGGCAAGGTAATGTCTGCAAGCACTGAAATTATAAGTAACGAGTAGTTTGATAGCAAGATAATTTGTAATGAGCAAGTAACAATAATAGTAACAAAATTGCAGCAAGGTATCCCAATCCTTTTGAGGCAAAGGACAGGCCAAAACGGTCTCTTATGATAAGCAAAGTGTTCTTGAGGGTACACGGGAATTTCATCTAGTCACTTTCATCATGTTGGTTTCATTTGTGTTCGCTACTTTGATAATTTCATATGCGGATGGATCAGTGCTTAGGTGTTGTTCTTACTTGAACAAACCTCCTACTTATGATTAACCCCGTCGCAAGCATCCGCAACTACGAGAAAAGTATTAAGAATAAATTCTAACCATAGCATTTAACTTTGGGATCCAATTAGTCCCTTACGGAATAGTGCATAAACTAGGGTTTAAGCTTCTGTCACTCTCGCAACCCATCATCTAATAACTACTCCACAATGGATTCCCTTAGGCCCAAATATGGTGAAGTGTCATGTAGTCTACGTTCACATGACACCACTAAGGGAATCACAACATACATACCATCAAAATATTGAACACATAAAATTCACATGATTACTTGCAACAAGATTTCTCCCGTGACCTCAAGAACAAAAGTAACTACTCACAAATGATAATCATGCTCAAGATCAAAGGGGTATTAAATAGCATAATGGATCTAAACATATAATCTTCCACCAAATAAACCATATAGTAATCAACTACAAGATGTAATCAACACTACTAGTCACCCTTAAGTACCAATCTATAGTTCCGGTACAAAGATTGAACACAAGAGATGAACTAGGGTTTGAGAGGAGATGGTGTTGTTGAAGATGTTGATGGAGATTGCCCTCCTCGAGATGGGAGAGTTGTTGGTGATGATGATGACGATGATTTCCCCCTCCGGGAGGGAAGTTCCCCCCAGTGGAATCGCTCCGCTGGAGGGAAAAAGTGCTCCTGCCCAAGTTCCGCCTCGAGACGGCGGCACTTCATCCCGAAAGTCCTCTATTTATTTATTTTCTAGGTCAAAATGACGTATATACGAGAAGATGGGCACCAGAGGTGGGCTGGGCAGAGCACAACCCACTAGGGCGCTCCTGGGGCACCAAGCGCACCCTGGTGTCTTGTGCTCACCAGGTGGCCCCCTCCGGTAGTTATTTGCTCCAGTATTTTTCATATATTCCATAAAAGTTCCCCATAAAGTCTCAGCTCATTTGGAGTTGTGTAGAATAGGTAGCCTGACGTAGCTTTTTCAGGTCCAGATTTCCAACTACCGGAATTCTCCCTCTTTGTGTGAACCTTGCATATTATGAGAGAAAAGGCATTAGAATTACTCCAAAATGCATTATTATGCATAAAAACATTATAAATAACAGTAGGTAAACATGATGCAAAATGGACGTATCATTCTCCTTGATGTTCTTGGAGTTCTATCATATGCAATCACTTTTTGCGGTGTGTTTGTTGGGATCCGATGAATTGTGAGCTTATGATCAGATCTATCCATGAATAATATTTGAGCTTTCTCTGAACTCTTATATTCATGATTACTATAGCTTCGTATTTCTCTCTGATCTATTGATTTGGTTTGGCCAACTAGATTGATTTTTCTTGAAATGGGAGAGGTGATTTGTAATGGGTTTGATCTTGCAGTGCTCAATCCCAGCGACAAAAGGGACATGATGATACGTCCATTTTGCATCATGTTTTTCTACTGTTATTTATAATGTTTTTATGCATAATAATGCTTTATGGAGTAATCCTAATGCCTTTTCTCTCATAATATGCAAGGTTTACACAAGGAGGGAGAATACCGTCAACTGGAATTCTGGACCTGAAAATTCTACATCAGAGTTACCTCTTTTGCACATCTACAAATGAGCTGAAACTTCACGAATATTTTTTATGGAATATTTAAGAATTATTGGAGCAAATAACTACCAGAGGGGGCCCACCAGATGGGCACAACCCACCATGGCGCGCCAGGGCCCCCAGGCGCGCCCTGGTGGGTTGTGCCCTCCTCGGCCCACCTCTGGTGCCCATCTTCTGGTATATAGGTCATTTTGACCTAGAAAAAACCAGGAGCGGACATTCGGGACGAAGCGCCGCCATCTCGAGGCGGAACCTGGGCAGGAGCACTATTGCCATCCAGGGGAGCGATTCCGTCGGGGGAACTTCCCTCCCGGAGGGGGAAATCATCATCATCATCACCAACAACTCTCCCATCTTTGGGAGGGCAATCTCCATCAACATCTTCAACAACACCATCTCCTCTCAAACCCTAGTTCATCTCTTGTGTTCAATCTTTAAACCGGAACCTTAGATTGGTACTTGTGGGTGACTAGTAGTGTTGATTACATCTTGTAGTTGATTACTATATGGTTTATTTGGTGGAAGATTATATGTTCAGATCCATTATGCTATTTAATACCCCTCTAACCTTGAGCATGATTATCATTTGTGAGTAGTTACTTTTGTTCTTGAGGTCATGGGAGAAATCTTGTAGCAAGTAATCATGTGAACTTGATATGTGTTCGATATTTTGATGATATGTATGTTGTGATTCCCTTAGTGGTGTCATGTGAACGTCGACTACATGGCACTTCACCTTATTAGGGCCTAAGGGAATGCATTGTGTAGTATTTATTATATGATGGGTTGCTAGAGTGACAGAAGCTTAAACCCTAGTTTATGCACCACTTCATAAGGGACTGATTTTGATCCAAAAGTTTAATGCTATGGTTAGATTTTATCTTAATACTTTTCTCATAGTTGCGGATGCTTGCGAGGGGGTTAATCATAAGTAGGAGGTTTGTTCAAGTAAGAACTGCACCTAAGCACCGGTCCACCCACATATCAAATTATCGAAGTAGCGAATGCTACCTCTTGAGCACTGCGTTGGTTTTCCCTTGAAGAGGAAAGGGTGATGCAGCAAAGTAGCATAAGTATTTCCCTCCGTTTTTGCGAACCAAGGTATCAATCCAGTAGGAGGACACACGCAAGTCCCTCGTACCTACACAAACAAATAAGAACCTCGGAACCAACGCGATAAAGGGGTTGCCAATCCCTTCACCGTCACTTACGAGAGTGAGATCTGATAGAGATGATAAGATAATACTTTTGGTATTTTTATGATAAAGATTAAAAGTAAAGATTGCAAAATAAAAGGGTAATAGAAATATCTTATTGGCAGAAGATTAATATGATGGAGAATAGACCCGGGGGCCATAGGTTTCACTAGTGGCTTCTCTCAAGATAGCATAAGTATTACAGTGAGTGAACAAATTACTGTCGAGCAATTGATAGAAAAGCGAATAATTATGAGAATATCTAGGCATGATCATGTATATAGGCATCACGTCCGTGACAAGTAGACCGACTCCTGCCTGCATCTACTACTATTACTCCACACATCGACCGCTATCCAGCATGCATCTAGAGTATTAAGTTCATAAGAACAGAGTAACGCATTAGGTAAGATGACATGATGTAGAGGGATAAACTCAAGCAATATGATATAAACCCCATCTTTTTATCCTCGATGGCAACAATACAATGCGTGTCGTTTCCCTTTCTGTCACTGGGATCGAGCACCGCAAGATTGAACCCAAAGCTAAGCACTTCTCCCATTGCAAGAAAGATCAATCTAGTAGGCCAAACCAAACTGATAATTCGAAGAGACTTGCAAAGATAACCAATCATGCATAAAAGATTTCAAAGAAGAATCAAATAGTTCATAGATAGACTTGATCATAAACCCACAATTCATCGGATCTCAACAAACATATCACAAAAAGAGTTACATCAAATAGATCTCCAAGAAGATCGAGGAGAACTATGTATTGAGATTCAAAGAGAGAGAAGAAGCCATCTAGCTAATAACTATGGACCCGAAGGTCTGAAGTAAACTACTCACACATCATCGGAGGGGCCGTGGAGTTGATGTAGAGGCCCTCCGTGATTGATGCCCCCTCTAGCGGAGCTCCGGAAAAGGCCCCAAGATGGGATCTCTTGGGTACAGGAGGTTGCGGCAGTGGAAATAGGGTTTTGTGGTGCTCCTGGTTGTTTTCAGGGTATATGAGTATATATAGGAGGAAGAAGTAGGTCAGTTGAACCACAAGGGGCCCATGAGGGGGGAGGGCGCGCCCCCCTGCCTCGTGGACTCCTCGTTCGTTTCTTGACGTCCACTCCAAGTCCTCTGAATCACGTTTGTTCCAATAATCACGTTCCCGAAGGTTTCATTCCGTTTGGATTCCATTTAATATTCCTTTTCTGCGAAACACTGAAATAGGCAAAAAAACAGCAATTTGCACTGGGCCTTGGTTTAATAGGTTAGTCCCATAAATAATATAAAAGTGTAAAATAAAGCCCATTGATACGTCTCCAACGTATCTAAATTTTTTGATTGTTCCATGCTATATTATATTCTGTTTTGGATGTTTAATGGGCTTTATTATACACTTTTATATTATTTGGGACTAACCTATTAACCGGAGGCCCAGCCCAAATTGTTGTTTTTTTGCCTATTTTAGAGTTTCGCCAAAAAGGGATATCAAACGGAGTCCAAACAGAATGAAACCTTTGGGAACGTGATTTTCTAAACGAACGTGATCCAGGAGACTTGGAGTGGGCGTCAAGAAACAATCGAGGAGGCCACGAGGCAGGGGGCGCACCTACCCCCCTGGGTGCGCCCTCCACCCATGTGGGCCCCTCGTTGCTCCACTGATGTACTTCTTCCTCCTATATATATATCCACGTACCCCCCCCCCCAAAAAAAACATCCAGGAGCACCACGAAAACCTAATTCCACCGTCGCAGCCTTCTGTACCCAAGAGATCCCATCTTGGGGCCTTTTCTGGAGCTCCGCCGGAGGAGGCATTGATCATGGAGGGCCTCTACATCAACTCCATGGCCTCTCCGGTCATCTGTGAGTAGTTTACTTCAGACCTTCGGGTCCATAGTTATTAGCTAGATGGCTTCTTCTCTCTCTTTGGATCTCAATACAAAGTTCTCCTCGATCTTCTTGGAGATCTATTCGATGTAATCTTCTTTTGCGATGTGTTTGTCGAGATCCGATCAATTGTGGGTTTATGATCAAGTTTATCTATGAACAATATTTGAATCTCCTCTGAATTATTTTGTGTATGATTGGTTATCTTTGCAAGTCTCTTCGAATTATTAGTTTGGTTTGGCCTACTAGATTGATCTATCTTGCAATGGGAGAAGTGCTTAACTTTGGGTTCAATCTTGCGGTGTCCTTTCCCAGTGACGGCAGGGGCGGCAAGGCACATATTGTATTGTTGCCATCGAGGATTAAACGACAGGCTTTATATCATATTGCATGAGTTTATCCCTCTACATCATGTCATCTTACTTAAAGCATTACTCTGTTCTTATGAACTTAATACTCTAGATGCATGCTGCATAGCGGTCGATGTGTGGAGTAATAGTAGTAGATGCAGAATCGTTTTGGTCTACTTGTCATGGATGTGATGCCTATATACATGATCATACCTAGATATTCTCATAACTATGCTCAATTCTATCAATTGCTCGTCAGTAATTCGTTTACCCACCGTAATACTTATGCTCTTGAGAGAAGCCACTAGTGAAACCTATGGCCCCCGGGTCTATCTTCCATCATATTAATCTTCCAACACTTAGCTATTTCTATTGTCGTTTATTTTACTTTGCATCTTTATTTCTCTTTATCATAAAAATACCAAAAATATTATCTTATCATATCTATCAGATCTCACTCTCGTAAGTGACCGTGAAGGGATTGACAACCCCTTTATCGCGTTGGTTGTGAGGTTCTTATTTATTTGTGTAGGTGCGTGGGACTCGAGCGTGATCTCCTACAGGATTGATACCTTGGTTCTCAAAAACTGAGGGAAATACTTACGCTACTTTGCTGCATCACCCTTTCCTCTTCAAGGGAAAACCAACGCAGTGCTCAAGAGGTAGCAAGAAGGATTTCTGGCGCCGTTGCCGGGGAGATTCGCGCCAAGTCAAGTCAAGATTTGACTCCCAGCAACGAGCCATTTCTGGCGTCGTTGCCAGGGAGTCTATGCACAAGTCAAGGCATACCAAGTACCCATCACAAACTCTTATCCCTCGCATTACATTATTTGCCATTTGCCTCTCGTTTTCCTCTCCCCCACTTCACCCTTGCCGTTTTATTCACCCTCTCTTTTCTGTTCGCCTCCCTCTTTCTTTTGCTCCTCGCACTTTCTTCCGTTATGACTAAAATTGGGGAAATTATTATCGATATGGACAATAATAATAACATGGAAAATTCTGATGCTCCTGCTGAAAAACCCCCTGTCTTACATACAAAAAAATTCTGAATCGGTAGTGGTAATATTATTGGAAAAGGAGTTATCCAAGATTTCTTTACTTGTGCCGGTGTTTTGCCTTCTATGGGTAATTCTATTCTTCATAGAAGTAGTAGTCTTGCCGACGCTATCGCCATGCTTGTAGTTGAACTTGAAAGGCAATTTATGCACATGCATCCTTGCATACAAAGGACTTTCCTAGAACTTTCTAATATTGAGCATTCTTCTATTAAGCGTGCCGCTACTATATATTTGGCTCATGAGTTCAGATTTATAATAAAAGAGGCCAAAGAAATCTTTGCGCACTACTGGGTGGACCTTGGCCGTCCTCCCATAGAGGCAATCCTCTTTGATCAAGAGGAATTAATGCGTTTTCAATCTTTAGACTATGTTGCTTTTAATGAGAACCTTAGAGAAAAGGTTCCTACCAATGTTCTAGTTGATAGAATTTCCGAACTTAATAATGATTTTGCTATTCAAAATAATGAGCTAGGATATTCTCTCAAGTATAGGCTCACGAAGTTTTTTCAAAAGAATGCTTATAATGATGAATTGGTTGTGCAATATGAAGGGCCAAAGGAGGAACCTATACCTCCCAAAATTGATCTTGGGGACTTCTGTCCCATTAAATTTAGCCCTTTTGATTACTTTTGCTTTCCTCAAAGAAAACTTGCTGCTGAACGTAGAGAATATGAAATGAGTTTTCGTGATCTATCCTATTATTATGGCAATACCTAGATCTATCATTGCTTTTATGCCCAGCTAGGGGCGTTAAACGATAGCGCTTGTTGGGAGGCAACCCATTTTTTTTATTCCTTGATTTTGCTCCTGTTTAGTAATAAATAATTTATCTAGCCTCTGTTTTGGTTTTGTTTTTTGTGTTTAATTAGTGTTTGTGCCAAGTAGAACCGTTGGGAAGACTTGGGGAAAGTCTTTTTGATCTTGTTGTAAAAAACAGAAACTTTAGCGCTCACGAGAATTGCTGCCATTTTTACTTGGAAAGTTCCATTTAGTTAATTCTTTTTGCAGATGATTAATAGATAAATTAATCACGTCCAGCAATTTATTTTTGAATTTTTTGAGTTCCAGAAGTTTGTGTTAGTTACAGATTACTACAGACTGTTCTGTTTTTGACAGATTCTGTTTTTCGTGTGTTGTTTGCTTATTTTGATGAATCTATGGCTAGTAAAAGAGTTTATAAACCATAGAGAAGTTGGAATACAGTATTTTTATCACCAATATAAATCAAGAATGAGTTCATTACAGTACCTTGAAGTGGTGTTTTGTTTTCTTTCGCTAACGGAGCTCACGAGATTTTCTATTTTGAGTTTTGTGTTGTGAAGTTTTCAAGTTTTGGGTAAAGATTTGATGGATTATGGAACAAGGAGTGGCAAGAGCCTAAGCTTGGGGATTCCCATGGCACCCCAAGGTAATATAAGGACACCAAAGAGTCAAAGCTTGGGGATGCCCCGGAAGGCATCCCCTCTTTCGTCTTCGTCCATCCGTAACTTTACTTGGAGCTATATTTTTATTCACCACAAGATATGTGTTTTGCTTGGAGCGTCTTGTATGATTTGAGTCTTTGCTTTTTAGTTTACTACAATCATCCATGCTGTACACACCTTTTGAGAGAGACACACATGATTCGGAATTTGTTAGAATACTCTATGTGCTCCACCTATATCTTTTGAGCTATATAGTTTTTGCTTTAGTGCTTCAGTTATATCTTTTAGAGCACGGTGGTGGAATTGTTTTATAGAAACTATTGTTATCTCATGCTTCACTTATATTATTTTGAGAGTCCTACAAAACAGCATGGTAATTTGCTTTAATCAAAAAAATAGTCCTAAAGTGATGGGCATCCAAGATTAGTAAATAAAATCTTATGAGTGTGTTGAATACTATGAGAAGTTTGATGCTTGATAATTGTTTTGAGATATGAAGATGGTGATATTAGAGTCATGCTAGTTGAGTGGTTATGAAATTTAGAAATACTTGTGTTAAAGTTTGTGATTCCCGTAGCATGCATGTATGGTGAACCGTTATGTGATGAAGTCGGAGCATGATTTATTTATTGATTGTCCTCCTTATGAGTGGCGGTCGGGGACGAGCGATGGTCTTTTCCTACCAATCTATCCCCCTAGGAGCATGCACGTAATACTTTTCTTTGATAACTTGTAGATTTTTGCAACAATTATATGAGTTCTTTATGACTAATGTTGAGTCCATGGATTATACGCACTCTCATCCTTCCACCATAGCTAGCCTCTCTAATACTGCGCACTTTTCACCGGTATCATACACCCACCATATACCTTCCTCAAAACAGCCACCATACCTACCTACCATGGCATTCCCATAGCCATTCCGAGATATATTGCCATGCAACTTACCACCATTTTGTTTACCATGACACGCTTCATCATTGTCATAATTGCTTTGCGTGATCATGTAGTTGACATCGTATTTGTGGCAAAGCCACCGTTCATAATTTTTATACATGTCACTCTTGATTCATTTCATATCCCGGTACACCGCTGGAGGCATTCACATAGAGTCATATTTTGTTCTAAGTATCGAGTTGTAATTTTTGAGTTGTAAGTAAATAAAGTGTGATGATCATCATTATTAGAGCATTGTCCCAAGTGAGGAAAGGATGATGGAGACTATGATTCCCCCACAAGTCGGGATGAGACTCCGGACGAAAAAAAGGCCATAAAAAAGGAGAAGGCCCAAAACAATGAGAGAAAAAGAGAGAAGGGACAATGCTACTATCATTTTTCCACACTTGTGTTTCAAAGTAGCACCATGATCTTCATGATAGAGAGTCTCCTATGATATCACTTTCATATACTAGTGGGAATTTTTCATTATAGAACTTGGCTTGTATATTCCAATGATGGGCTTCCTCAAAATGCCCTAGGTCTTCATGAGCAAGCGAGTTGGATGCACACCCACTAAGTTTATTTTGTTGAGCTTTCATATACTTATAGCTCTAGTGCATCCGTTGCATGGCAATCCCTACTCACTCACACTGATATCTATTGATGGGCATCTCCATAGCCCGTTGATACGCCTAGTTGATGTGAGACTATCTTCTCTTTTTTTTGTCTTCTCCACAACCACCATTATATTCCACATATAGTGCTATGCCCATGGCTCACGCTCATGTATTGCGTGAAGATTGAAAAAGTTTGAGAACATCAAAAGTACGAAACAATAGCTTGGCTTGTCATCGGGGTTGTGCATGATTTAAATATTTTGTGTGATGAAGATAGAGCATAGCCAGACTATATGATTTTGTAGGGATAACTTTCTTTGGCCATGTTATTTTGAGAAGACATAATTGCTTAGTTAGTATGCTTGAAGTATTATTATTTTTATGTCAATATTAAAATTTTGTCTTGAATCTTTCGGATCTGAATATTCATACCACAAATAACAGAATTACATTGAAAATTATGCTGGGTAGCATTCCACATCAAAAATTCTGTTTTTATCATTTACCTACTCGAGGACGAGCAGGAATTAAGCTTGGGGATGCTTGATACGTCTCCAACGTATCTATAATTTTTTATTGTTCAGTGCTATATTATATTCTATTTTGGATGTTTAATGGGCTTTATTATACACTTTTACATTATTTTTGGGACTAACCTATTAACCGGAGGCCCAACCCAAATTGCTGTTTTTTTGCCTATTTTAGAGTTTCGCCGAAAAGGAATATCAAACGGAGTCCAAACGGAATGAAACCTTCGGGAACGTGATTTTCTCAACGAACGTGATCTAGGAGACTTGGAGTGGGTATCAAGAAACAATCAAGGAGGCCACGAGGCAGGGGGCGCGCCTACCCCCTAGGCGCGCCATCCACCCTCGTGGGCCCCTCGTTGCTCCACCGATGTACTTCTTCCTCCTATATATATCCACGTACCCCCCAAACATCCAGGAGCACCACGAAAACCTAATTCCACCGCCGCAACCTTCTGTACCCGAGAGATCCCATCTTGGGGCCTTTTCCGGAGCTCCGCCGGAGGGGGCATTAATCATGGAGGGCCTCTACATCAACTCCATGGCCTCTCCAGTGATGTGTGAGTAGTTTACTTCAGACCTTCGGGTCCATAGTTATTAGCTAGATGGCTTCTTCTCTCTCTTTGGATCTCAATACAAAGTTCTTTGCGATATTCTTGGAGATCTATTCGATGTAATCTTCTTTTGCGGTGTGTTTGTCAAGATCCGATGAATTGTGGGTTTGTGATCAAGTTTATCTATGAACAATATTTGAATCTCCTCTGAATTCTTTTATGTATGATTGGTTATCTTTGCAAGTCTCTTTGAATTATCAGTTTGGTTTGGCCTACTAGATTGATCTCTCTTGCAAGGGGAGAAGTGCTTAGCTTTGGGTTCAATCTTGCGGTGTCCTTTCCTAGTGACAGCAGGGGCAGCAAGGCACGTATTGTATTGTTGCCATCGAGGATAAAAAGATGGGGCATGAGTTTATCCCTCTACATCATGTCATCTTACTTAAAGCATTACTCTGTTCTTATGAACTTAATACTCTAGATGCATGCTGGATAGCGGTCGATGTGTGGAGTAATTGTTGGGGAACATAGTAATTTCAAAAAAAATCCTACGCACACGTAAGATCATGGTGATGCATAGCAATGAGAGGGGAGAGTGTGTCCATGTACCCTCGTAGACCGAAAGCGTAAGCATTAACACAACGTGGTTGATGTAGTCGTACGTCTTCACGATCCAACTGATCAAGTACCAAACGCACGGCACCTCTGAGTTCTGCACACGTTCAACTCGATGACGTCCCTCGAACTCCGATCCAGTCGAGCTTTGAGGGATAGTTCCGTCAGCATGATGGCATGGTGACGATGTTGATGTTCTACTGTCGCAGGGCTTCGTCTAAGCACCGCTACAATATTATCGAGGTGGACTATGGTGGAGAGGGGCACCGCACACGGCTAAAAGATCCAAGAGATCAATTTTTGTATCTATGGGGTGCCCCCTGGCCACGTATATAAAGGAGTGGAGGAGGGGGAGAGGGCCAGCCCCTATGGCGCGCCCTGGAGGAGTCCTACTCCCACCGGGAGTAGGATTCCTCCCCTTCCAAGTAGTAGGAGTAGGAGACAAGGAAGGGCAAGAGGGAAGAGAAGGAAGGAGGGGGCGTCGCCCCTCCCCCTAGTCCAATTCGGACTAGTCATTGGGGGGGATGCCTCTCTCTCTCCCCTAAAGCCCAATAAGGCCCATATACTTCTTCCCTCGTATTCCCATAACTCCTCGGTACTCCGAAAAATACCCGAAGCACTCGGAACCTTTCCGATGTCCGAATATAGTCGTCCAATATATGGATATTTACATCTCGACCATTTCGAGACTCCTCGCCATGTCCCCGATCTCATCCGGGACTCCGAACTACCTTCGATACATCAAAACACATAAACTAATAATATAACTGACATCGAACTTTAAGCGTGCGGACCCTACGGGTTCGAGAATTATGTAGACATGACCGAGACACGTCTCCGGTCAATAACCAATAGCGGAACCTGGATGCTCATATTGGTTCCTACATATTCTACGAAGATCTTTATCGGTCAAACCGCATAACACTATATGTTATTCCCTTTGTCATCGGTATGTTACTTGCCCGAGATTCGATCGTCGGTATCTCAATACCTAGTTCAATCTCATTACCGGCAAGTCTCTTTACTCGTTCTGTAATGCATCATCCCGCAACTAACTCATTAGTTACATTGCTTGCAAGGCTTATAGTGATGTGCATTACCGAGAGGCCCAGAGATACCTCTCCGACAATTGGAGTGACAAATCCTAATCTCGAAATATGCCAACTCAACAAGTACCTTCGGAGACACCTGTAGAGCACCTTTATAATCACCCGGTTACGTTGTGACGTTTGGTAGCACACAAAGTGTTCCTCCGGTAAACGGGAGTTGCATAATCTTGTAGTCATAGGAACATGTATAAGTCATGAAGAAAGTAATAGCAACAAACTAAATGATCAAGTGCTAAGCTAACGGAATGGGTCAAGTCAATCACATCATTCTCCTAATGATGTGATCCCATTAATCAAATGACAACTCTTTGTCTATGGCTAGGAAACATAACCATCTTTGATCAACGAGCTAGTCAAGTAGAGTCATACTAGTGACACTCTGTTTGTCTATGTATTCACACATGTATCATGTTTCCGGTTAATACAATTCTAGCATGAATAATAAACATTTATCATGATATAAGGAAATAAATAATGACTTTATTATTGCCTCTATGGCATATTTCCTTCTGTCTCCCACTTGCACTAGAGTCAATAATCTAGTTCACATATTTATGTGATTAGTTCACATCTCCATGTGACTAATACCCAAAGGGTTTACTAGAGTCTATAATCTAGTTCACATCGCTATGTTATTAACACCCAAAGAGTGATCATGTTTTGCTTGTGAAAGAAGTTTAGTCTACGGGTCTGCAACATTCAGATTCGTATGTATTTTGCAAATTTCTATGTCTACAATGCTCTGCATGGAGCTACTCTGGCTAATTGCTCCCACTTTCAATATGTATCCAGATTGAGACTTAGAGTCATCTAGATCGATGTAAAAATCTTGCATCGACGTAACTCTTTACGATGAACTCTTTTATCACCTCCATAACCGAGAAATATTTCCTTAGTCCTCTAAGGATAATTTTGACCGCTGTCCAGTGATCTACTCCTAGATCACTATTGTACTCCCTTGCCAGAAAGATGCTAAGGTATACAATAGGACTGGTAAACAACATGGCATACTTTAACCTATCACTGAGGCATAGGGAATGACTTATCATTCTCTTTCTATTTTTTGCTGTGGTCGGGTCTTGAGTCTTTACTCAACTTCACACCTTGCAACACAGGAAAGAACTCCTTCTTTCACTATTCCATTTTGAACTACTTCAAAATCTTGTCAAGGTATGTACTCATTGAAATAACTTATCAAGCGTCTTGATCTATCTCTATAGATCTTGATGCTCAATGTGTAAGCAGCTTCATCGAGGTCTTTCTTTGTAAAACTCCTTTCAAAAACTCCTTTATGCTTTCCAGAAAATTCTACATTCTTTCCGATCAACAATATGTCATTCACATATACTTATCAGAAATGTTGTAGTGCTCCCACTCACTTTCTTGTAAATACAGGCTTCACTGCAAGTCTGTATAAAACCATATACTTTGATCACTTTATCAAAGCATATATTCCAACTCTGAGATGCTTTCACCAGTCCATAGATGGATTGCTGGAGCTTGCTCACTTTTTTAGCACCTTTAGGGTCGACAAAACCTTCTGGTTGCATCATATACAACTCTTCTTTTTAAGAAATCCATGAAGGAATACAGTTTTGACATCCATTTGCCAGATTTCATAAAATGCGGCAACTGCTAACATGATTCGTACAGAGTTTTAAGCATCAATATGAGTGAGAAAATCTCATTGTAGTCAACACCTTGAACTTGTCGAAAACACTTTGCGACAATTTGAGCTTTGTAGATAGTAACACTACTATCAACGTTTGTCTTCCTCTTGAAGATCCATTTATTCTTAATGACTCACCGATCATCGGGCAAGCCAATCAAAGTCCATACTTTGTTCTCAGATTTCATGGCCTCAAGCCATTTCGCGGAATCTGGGCTCATCATTGCTTCCTCATAGTTCGTAGGTTCGTCATGGTCAATTAACATGACCTCCAGAACAGGATTACCGTACCACTCTGGTGCGGGTCTCACTCTAGTTGACCTACGAGGTTCGGTAGTATCTTGATCTGAAGTTACATGATCATCATCATTAGCTTCCTCACTAATTGGTGTAGGAGTCACAGAAATAGATTTCTGTGATGATCTACTTTCCAATAAGGGAGTAGGTACAGTTACCTCATCAAGTTCTACTTTCCTCCCACCCACTTCTATCGAGAGAAACTCCTTCTCTAGAAAGGATCCATTCTCAGCAACGAATGTCTTGCCTTCGGATCTTTGATAGAAGGTGTACCCAACTGTCTCCTTTGGGTATCCTATGAAGACACATTTCTTCGATTTGGGTTTGAACTTATCAGGATGAAACTTTTTCTTATAAGCATCGCAACCCAAAACTTTAAGAAATGACAACTTTGGTTTCTTGCCAAACCACAGTTCATACGGTGTCATCTCAACGGATTTAGATGGTGCCCTTTTTAACATGAATGCAGCTGTCTCTAATGCATGACCCCAAAACTATAGTGGTTAATCGGTAAGAAACATCATAGATTGCACTATATCCAATAATAGTACGGTTGTGACGTACGGACACACCATTATGTTGTGGTGTTCCAGGTGGCACGATTTTGTGAAACTATTCCACATTGTTTTAATTGAATACCAAACTCGTAACTCAAATATTTGTCTCTGTGATCAGATCGTAGAAACTTTATTTTTCTTGTCACGATGATTTTCCACTTCACTCTGAAGTTCTTTGAACTTTTCAAATGTTTCATACTTATGTTTCATCAAGTAGATATACCCATATCTGCTCAAATCATCTATGAAGGTCAGAAAATAACGATACCCGCCGCGAGCCTCGACACTCATCGGACTCCATACATCAGTATGTATTATTTCCAATAAGTCAGTTGCTCGCTCCATTGTTCCGAAGAACGGAGTCTTAGTCATCTTGCCCATGAGGCATGGTTCGCAAGCATCAAAATGATTCATAATCAAGTGATTCCAAAAGCCCATCAGCATGGAGTTTCTTCATGCGCTTTACACCAATATGACCTAAATGGCAGTGCCACAAATAAGTTGCACTATTATTATTAACTTTGCATCTTTTGGCTTTAATATTATGAATATGTGTATCACTATGATCGAGATCCAACGAACCATTTTCATTGGGTGTATGACCATAGAAGGTTTTATTCATGTAAACAGAACAACAATTATTCTCTAACTTAAATGAATAATAGTATTGCAATAAACATGATCAAATCATATTCATGCTGAACGCAAACACCAAATAACATTTATTTAGGTTCAACACTAATCCCAAAAGTATAGGGAGTGTGCGGTGACGATCATAACAATTTTGGAACCACTTCCAACACGCGTCGGCACTTCACCCTTAACTAGTCTTTGTTCATTCTGCAACTCCCGTTTAGAGTTACTAATCTTAGCAACTGAACTAGTATCAAATACTGAGGGATTTCTATAAACACTAGTAAAGTACACATCAATAACATGTATATCAAATATACCTTTGTCCACTTTGCCATCCTTCTTATCCGTCAAATACTTGGGGCAGTTCTGCTTTCAGTGACCAGTCCCTTTGTAGTAGAATCACTTAGTCTCGGGCTTAGGTCTAGACTTGGGATTCTTCACTTGAGCAGCAACTTTCTTGCTGTTCTTCTTGAAGTTCCCCTTCTTCCCTTTGCCCTTTTCTTGAAACTAGTGGTCTTGTCAACCATCAACACTTGATGCTTTTTCTTGATTTCTACCTTCATCGATTTCCGTATCACGAAGAGCTTGGGAATCATTTCCGTTATCCCTTGCATACTATAGTTCATCATGAAGTTCTAGTAATTTGGTGATAGTGACTAGGGAATTCTGTCAATCACTATCTTATCTGGAAGATTAACTCCCACTTGATTCAAGTGATTGTAGCACTCAGACATTCTGAGCACATGCTCACTAGTTGAGCCATTCTCCTCCATTTTGTAGGCAAAGTACTTGTCAAAGGTCTCATACCTTTCGACATGGGTGTGAGTCTGAAATACTAATTTCAACTCTTGGAACATATTATATGCTCCGTGGCGTTCAAAACATTTTTGAAGTCCCGGTTCTAGGCCGTAAAGCATGGTGCATTAAACTATCAAGTAGTCATCATATCGAGCTTGCCAAACGTTCATAATGTCTGCTTTTGCTCCTGTAATTGGTCTGCCACCTAGTGGTGCATCAAGGACATAATTCTTCTGTGCAGCAATGAGGATAATCCTTAGATCACGGATCCAATCCGCATCATTGCTACAAACGCCTTTCAACTTAGTTTTCTCTAGGAACATAAAAAATAAAAATAGGGGAGCTAAAAGCGAGCTATTGATCTACAACACAGATATGCTAATACTATCAGGACTAAGTTCATGATAAATTAAAGTTCAATTAATCATATTACTTAAGAACTCCCACTTGGATAGACATTCCTCTGATCATCTAAGTGATCATGTGATCCAAATCAACTAAACCATAACCGATCATCACGTGAAATGGAGTAGTTTTCAATGGTGAACATCACTATGTTGATCATATCTACTATATGATTCATGCTCGACCTTTCGTTCTTAGTGTTCCGAGGCCATATCTGCATATGCTAGGCTCGTCAAGTTTAACCCGAGTAGTCTGCTTGTGCAAAACTGGCTTGCACCCGTTGTAGATGGACGTAGAGCTTATCACACCCGATCATCACGTGGTGTCTGGGCACGATGAACTTTGGCAATGGTGCATACTCAGGGATAACACTTTTATTTTGAAATTTAGTGAGAGATCATCTTATAATGCTACCGTCAATCAAAGCAAAATAAGATGCATAAAAGATAAACATCACATGAAATCAATATAAGTGATATGATATGGCCATCATCATCTTGTACTTGTGATCTCCATCTCTGAAGCACCGTCATGATCACCATCGTCACCGTCGTGACACCTTGATCTCCATCGTAGCATCGTTGTCATCTCGCCAACTATTGCTTCTACGACTATCGCTACCGCTTAGTGATAAAGTAAAGCAATTACAGGGCGATTGCATTGCATACAATAAAGCGACAACCATATGGCTCCTACCAGTTGCTGATAACTCGGTTACAAAACATGATCATCTCATACAATAAAATATAGCATCATGTCTTGACCATATCACATCACAACATGCTCTGCAAAAACAAGTTAGACGTCCTCTAATTTGTTGTTGCAAGTTTTACGTGGCTGCTACGGGCAGAGCAAGAACCGTTCTTACCTACGCATCAAAACCACAACGATAGTTTGTCAAGTTAGTGTTGTTTTAACCTTCTCAAGGACCGGGCGTAGCCACACTCGGTTCAACTAAAGTTGGAGAAACTGACACCCTCCAGCCACCTGTGTGCAAAGCACGTCGGTAGAACCAGTCTCAAGTAAGCGTACGCGTAATGTCGGTCTGGGCCACTTCATCCAACAATACCACCGAACCAAAGTATTACATGCTGGTAGACTTGTATTGCCCACAACTCACTTGTGCTCTACTCGTGCATATAACATCAACGCATAAAACCAGGCTCAGATGCCACTGTTGGGGAACGTAGTAATTTCAAAAAAAATCCTACGCACACGCAAGATCATGGTGATGCATAGCAAGGAGAGGGGAGAGTGTGTCCACGTACCCTCGTAGGCCGAAAGCGGAAGCGTTAACACAACGCGGTTGATGTAGCCGTACGTCTTCACGATCCGACCGATCAAGTACCGAACACACGACACCTCCGAGTTCTGCACACGTTCAACTCAATGACGACCCTCGAACTCCGATCCAGTCGAGCTTTGAGGGAGAGTTCCGTCAGCATGACGGCGTGGTGACGATGTTGATGTTCTACTGTCGCAGGGCTTCGCCTAAGCACTGCTACAACATTATCGAGGTGGACTATGGTGGAGAGGGGTACCGCACATGGCTAAAAGATCCAAGAGATCAATTGTTGTATCTATGGGGTGCCCCTTGGCCACCTATATAAAGGAGTGGAGGAGGGAGAGAGGGTCGGCCCCTATGGCGCGCCCTGGAGGAGTCCTACTCCCACCGGGAGTAGGATTCCTCCCCTTCCAAGTAGTAGGAGTAGGAGACAAGGAAGGGGAAGAGGGAAGAGAAGGAAGGAGGGGGCGCCGCCCCTCCCCCTAGTCCAACTCGGACTAGTCATTGGGGGGCGCGCGGCTTGCCTCTCTCTCTCCCATAAAGCCCAATAAGGCCCATATACTTCTTCCCCCGTATTCCCATAACTCCCCGGTACTCCGAAAAATACCCGAACCACTCGGAACCTTTACGATGTCCGAATATAGTCGTCCAATATATCGATCTTTACGTATCGACCATTTCTAGACTTCTCGTCATGTCCCCGATCTCATCCGGGACTCCGAACTACCTTCGGTACATCAAAACACATAAACTCGTAATATAACCGTCATCGAACTTTAAGCGTGCGGACCCTACGGGTTCGAGAACTATGTAGACATGACCGAGACACGTCTCCGGTCAATAACCAATAGCGGAACCTGGATGCTCATATTGGCTCCTACATATTCTACGAAGATCTTTATCGGTCAAACCGCAAAACACTATATGTTGTTCCCTTTGTCATCGGTATGTTACTTGCCCGAGATTCGATCGTCGGTATCTCAATACCTAGTTCAATCTCGTTACCGGCAAGTCTCTTTACTCGTTCCGTAATTCATCATCCCGCAACTAACTCATTAGTTACATTTCTTGCAAGGCTTATAGTGATGTGCACTACCGAGAGGGCCCAGAGATACCTCTCTGACAATCGGAGTGACAAATCCTAATCTCGAAATACGCCAACTCAACAAGTACCTTCGGAGACACCTGTAGAGCACCTTTATAATCACCCAGTTACGTTGTGACGTTTGGTAGCGCACAAAGTGTTCCTCCGGTAAATGGGAGTTGCATAATCTCATAGTCATATGAACATGTATAAGTCATGAAGAAAGCAATAGCAACAAACTAAATAATCAAGTGCTAAGCTAACGGAATGGGTCAAGTCAATCACATCATTCTCCTAATGATGTGATCCCGTTAATCAAATGACAACTCTTTGTCTATGGCTAGGAAACATAACCATCTTTGACAACGAGCTAGTCAAGTAGAGGCATACTAGTGACACTCTGTTTGTCTATGTATTCACACATGTATCATGTTTCCGGTTAATACAATTATAGCATGAATAATAAACATTTATCATGATATAAGGAAATAAATAATAACTTTATTATTGCCTCTAGGTCATAGTTCCTTCAGTAATAGTAGTAGATGCAGAATTGTTTCGGTCTACTTGTCACGGACGTGATGCCTATATACATGATCATACCTAGATATTCTCATAACTATGCTCAATTCTATCAATTGGTCGTCAGTAATTCGTTTACCCACCTTAATACTTATGCTCTTGAAAGAAGCCACTAGTGAAACCTATGGCCCCCGGGTCTATCTTCCATCATATTAATCTTCCAACACTTAGCTATTTCTATTGCCGTTTATTTTACTTTGCATCTTTATTTCTCTTTATTATAAAAACACCAAAAATATTATCTTATCATATCTATCAGATCTCACTCTCGTAAGTGACCATGAAGGGATTAATAACCCCTTTATTGCGTTGGTTTCAAGGTTCTTATTTGTTTGTGTAGGTGCGTGGGACTCGAGAATGATCTCCTACTGGATTGATACCTTGGTTCTCAAAAACTGAGGGAGATACTTACGCTACTTTACTGCATCACCCTTTCCTCTTCAAGGGAAAACCAACGCAATGCTCAAGAGGTAGCACCCATTAACATCCAAAATAGATAATATAATAGCATGGAACAATCAAAAATTATAGATACGTTGGAGGCGTATCAGCGAACTCGAATCAAACCAACATCCTGATATGCACTTAATATATGTAGATGAAATTTGTGGACACTAGTACAGCGACGTCCTAAACAAATGTTTTAAACCCCCTTTCCGCGACGGTATTTGGAACCGTCGCCAAGTGAGTGTGGGCGATAAGGGGGGTCCTTCCCGCACGACCCAGAAATCGTCGGGAATAGGCCCTCGTGGGACCCAGGCTGGGGCCGTGTGTGATCGGGCGAGGTATGGAAACCCAATCATTTCCATAGGTATGTACATCCCACACGGTGAATACCAGAAATCATTTTCGTAGGTATGTACATCCCACACGGTGAATCCCAGAAATCATTTCCGTAGGTATGTACATCCCACATGGTGATTCCCAGAAATCATTTCCGTAGGTATGTTCATCCCACACGGTGAATCCCAGAAATCATTTCCGTAGGTATGTACATCCCACATGGTGAATCCCAGAAAATCATTTCCGTAGGTATGTACATCCGACACAGTTCTTTGTGTGGAAACGTGTGTGCAAGGTGGCCTAACGCAAATAGTTTGCTGCTGGAAGCCGTGTGTGATTGTTAGTTGATCGAACACGCCTACTTTCTAGAAACCATGCGGGTTGTTTGAGTTCATCGCCCACGGTGTTGTCTGAGTAACCGTTCACAATAGAAAACCCTAATAAGAAGGGTAATTAGCCTATTATTGATAATCCATGTACTAATCAAACTGATATTTCTTATAAAACACGCCAGATATTTCATATCCGTATAAAAGCAACCATGATTTCATAATTGAATTACATCAGATAGTTTCGGCACTCAGTTACGCCATTACACAACAGGACCAAGTTTCACACGTAGCATCAAAAACCTTTGGAAAGTAGCATCATACATGGTAAATAGACAGATGAATCTCATCTGGGAAACTGCAGAAGCGGAAGGCAAATATTGAGCCTTCAGTGATGTTGAATAATGTCCTTGCAACTTTAGGCCAGTGGCTATGGTTAATTGCCCGCCCAACCTTCGTCCTCTTTAGCAAGACTTCAATATTGTACCGTGGGTGTTGAATGAATACCTTCCTCGCCTCTTGACCATGCAGGTGGTTTGAGAGGTAATCATCGGTGAACTTCTTTGAAAAGTACTGAAAACAAAGCTATGCATAAATTGTTGTAAATTTTGAAATGGCGCAAGGGGTAAAAACAAGGTAAAAGAGTTGGTACCATCCTATAGTTGACTGATGTCTTCTTCATTGTGCAAACAAAGATCTTGCTGTTATTCGTTGCAAGTTTCTTCATCCTAACAATCTTTCTGAGTTTCTTGACTTGACTGATATTCATGGACATCTCATTTCCCCATATACAAAATAGGTCGAATAGTGGGTCTAAGCCTCTGACAACAGGACCTACATGTGCAAGACCAAATTGTAAGAAACCTAAATATTAGAATGATTCCTGCAACTGCATAATAATGTGCTATTAGACAAAGGACCCTGCTTGAACAAACCTCGATGGTAAACCGTAGTGTCTCCCATTGTTTCCCTACAACACACATAAGGAAGATCTTGATCAGGTTAACTGAGAGTTGCCATACTTTCAGTAGAATATGTATTGAGTACAGCCAAATTCGATTGGTGTCACATGCATAACAATACAAAATTGTACCCACAGCAAATGAAAATCAAATTGCAGAACTGAACCAAACAGTTAAATGGATGGAGACCAAATGAAACAAAATAGTTAACTGAGCACGACATTGCAGAATAGAAGCATGTACTAGATGATAAGACAGTTAACAAAACAAAGAATGCTTGAGAACGGTACTACGAAATGTAGCAATTGTTGGACCAAAGTGTTAACAGAACATTACATTTCAGAGGACCAAACTGTTAACTGAACATCAGATTGCATATTAACATTATAGATGACAAATCACTAGAAGGCACTGGCGGTGGCCTCGAGAAAACATCACAAACTGTATTTTAAAGTAGACAACCGCACGGCGGTGTCGACGGTGGCCTTGAAGACGAGGTGCTCCTCCAAGATATGGCGGTTGACACGCATGTAATCCATAGCGACCTCGTTCGCGCGTGCGGCCGCATGCTACTTGGCTCCACGTTATACTGCGTGTAAAATGGCTGTGGGCGGCGCTTAACTGGAGGAGGGGGCAATGATCTAGGTGGAAGGTGTCGCTCCGTCAGTCGAGGCATGTAGGATGGGAAAGGAGGAGGATGGTGTGGGTGGGGTGTGGATTACCTGACCATATCGACAAGGCGGCGCAGCAAGAAGAAGGGTCGGCGGCGAGGAGGCCGCGCAACAAGAAGAAGGGTCAGCGGCGAGGAGGCCGCGCAGCAAGAAGAAGGGTAGCCGGCGAGGAGGTGGCGCTGCAAGAAGAAGGTTCGCCGGTGAGGAGGCGGCGCTGCAAGAAGAAGGGTCGCCGGCGAGGAGGTGGCACTACAAGAAGAAGGGTCGCCGGCTAGGAGGCTGAGCTGCCAGTAAGCAGCAGTGAAGGTTTGAACTTGGAAAGCAAGGAGGAAGAGTGAAAATGTGGCTTTTGGTAGGAGGGAGGGGGCAGGGAGATAGATATTTCCGCGGTGGCAAAAACAATTCGCTCGGTGCCGCGACAAACTGGCGCGCAAGTGTGGTTCAAGCAGGGGCGGTGGACTGTAGACGACGAAGCTTCCTGCGTAAGCCAGACAAGACGGTGCGCCAAGATATTTTATATCGCATCCCACACGATTCTTTCTAGTAAACTGTTTGTGGTATACCTGATTTTTTTTCATTATGTTTTGAATGAAAAAATGGTGTTACAGAGGGAAAGGATGGTGTTTGAATTGCTAGAACATTTACGTACAGTGAACATGCAACTAGTACATGAGTGTCGTGTTTAAATTTGGAATTATTCTAGGTTCGCTTGGCATTTTTATGCATTAATTGAGTTTCTGGGCATTTAATGTGCATAATTCAAATTTGAACTACAAGCACATGCTCCAATGCACCAAAGTTTGCTGAAAAATCACATGTGTGTCTTTGGGTGAATTTATAGGTCCCATGTAAGAAATGGGAATAAAATTCAAACATCTGGGTGTCGTGGCTCAGCCGGAAAGATTGAGAAACTTGGTTTTTTAATTCCAGTAAATCCAAAACACGGCTGAAAATCATGAAACTTGGCATGGTGTCATGACATGGCACCAACATGCTGCAGTAAATTTTTTGGCCGAATTGGGACAAGCTTTGGTGTAAGCTTCTTGCAAACCGGAGCTTCCGTCAAGAAGGCTCCTAGTTTCGAGACGGAACGTGTCACCTCCGTGTGTGAAACGACATATGTACACTGCCTTCTGTCGGATTTCGGGTTCCGGCAGACCCTTGAGGTTCGAACACTGGGGTGCGCGCGGAGATCTCGCTTCCTACCTACCTGCACCCCTCTGCCTCGCTAAGATCTAAACTATGGAAAGAACAACACAAGGGACACGAGGTTTATACTGGTTCGGGCCACTGTTGTGGTGTAATACCCTACTCCAGTGTGTGGTGTGGTGGATTGCCTCTTGGGCTGATGATAATGAGTGATACAAGGAAGAACAGCCTCGCGAGGGTCTGTTCTTGGCTGGGGCGATGAACTGCTGGGAGGAGTTCAGCCACCTTTCTCTCTCTCTCTCTCTCTCTGGTCAAACCCCCCCTCCTCTGTGGGTGGCTGGTCCTACTTATAGAGGCCCTGGTCCTCTTCCCAAATATCAAGCGGGAAGGGAACCAACAATGGCGGGCTAATTTGAAGGGGGGACAGCTAGTACTAGCTACCCTTACAAAAGTAGTCTTCGCCTGCGCAAAGCTCTGGTGGTGACGCCGTCTTGGGCTCCACGATGACCTCCGTCTTGCAGTCCTTCTGGTCTTGGTCTTGTTGCACCGAAATGGCAACCTTTTCCTGATGCCTCGGTACTCCGCGGCTACGCTTGCCCCCTTTGCACCAAAGAGGAAAGGAGGACACTGCGTGGGCTGGCACCCGCCTGGCGCCCTTGGTCGTCATGGCTTGCGTCACGGGCACCTCGTGAGGTACTCCGCCTTGGTCTTTCCGCCTCCTCGTGAGCCAGCCTGATGAGGTCGTGCCTGAGGAACCTCCGCGTCGTCCGCCCCGCGAGGCTTGGCCCCTCGCGAGGGTCTTGGGTTTGTGTTGGTGAAGCCGGGCCGTGCTGGGCCCCCTTTTGAGCCACGCCGCAGGCCGCAGGCAGGCAAGTCTGGGGACCCCCATTCCCAGAACGCCGACAGTAGCCCCCGGGCCCAAGGCGCACCCAGGCTTGGCCGTGCAGGGAGGCGGAAGGGCAAGAGCGAAGCGCCGCAGGCCCTAACATCCTGCGGCCTTGGGCGCCGCGTGGCGGTTGATTGGACGTGGGCGTCTCCACTTCCCCATGGCGCCTCGGCACCTGCATGGATTGGACAAGTCCCTGCATGCAAAGCGGGTCATAATTACCTGCGATCGTGGGGGGCGTCGGTTGGCCCTCGCCAGCTATAAGTACGGATCGGCGCACGCCCTTCCAGTTCATCCCCCCTTGCTTCTCCTTCTTCTTCATGGCCCCGTCAAGGAGGTTCTCGGCCGCAGAGAAGGGGAAGGCTCGCCAGGTTGAGCCCGCCTCTCCCCCGCCCAAGCACGGCCGAGGGCGCCCTCGCAAACATCCTGTGGCCACCACGGTAGCTCCCCGCGGCCGTGGAGGCGATTTTCAGCACAGCGACGGGCGGATTGCTGCGGCCGGGGGGCGCGCTCCGGCTGCGCGTCCCCCTAGGCCGCGCTTTTGCGCTGCTGAAGTGCTGCCGGAGTTCGTCATGTGGTCGGCGGAGCCGGCTAGCACTCGGCTTCCACTTCCTCACTTCCTCCTTGGTGAGCTCTCGGCCGATGCCCCGAGCGGCCTCTGGCTTCAGGCCGACGGCTGCTGCAGCCGGGCCTCATGGGTCTCACTGGATGTCTCCGCAGCCGGGAGCCTGTCCCTGGCCCGCAGTTGGAAGACGTTTGCCTGCGCGCGTGGTCTGAGCCGTCGGTGCACCCTGCACTTCAAGTTCGACGGCGATGCCACCCTCTACGTGAGGGTGTTTGGGGAAGATGGTCACTGCGCAGGGTGTTGCCCTGAGGGCGACGACCGCGGCTGGGAACCCAGCTCCGGCGATGATGGAGAAGGCAGCGCTCGCGCGGCTGGCTGCGCTCAGGGTTCCTAAAGCTTCTCCGGTTCTTCTTCAGGCGGCGACTCTTCTAGCGGTGGCTGCGGTCAGCCTCCACGCCGTCGTATCTGCTTGGGAGATGGTAGCGTGTCCGCCCACCGTCGCGCCCTGGTGAAGCGCGAGAGGGAGTCTGCCTGAGCTCTGGAGGCAGCTCGGGTCTTCCCTGCGGGCCGGTGTGAGGCGAGCTGCACCTAATTTGTTCTTTCTTTTCCTTTTTCCTGCGTAAAAAAGATAGTAGTGTGGAGCCCCGCGGGGGCGTGTTTGGGTTATTGTTGTTAATCATCGTTTTGCTTCCGTTATCGTACCTTCCAGCTACGTGCCCGCGCGTGGATAGTTCCCGGCCCCGTCCGTGGGGGGCGACCGACCCAGGCCCTGTGTTTGTGTCGCGGTGCCCATGGGGCACGGACTGGAGGGGTGCTCCTGTAATGGGCCCAGGTCGCGAACCCTTTAAACGACTAGGATAGGAACACTCGCGAGGGCGCTCGGCTGCACCCCCCCCCCTCGTGAGGCCTTGCACAAGAGAAATCGAGGCAGGAGAGTGGAAAGTCGAAGAACCACAAGCCAAAGACGGCAACAACTTCAATAAAACTTCGAATGAGAAGGAACAAGCCAACTGCGGAAAGCAAATGAAAAGCCGCGTCTGGCACCTAATCTAGTCTTCGATGTCTTCTCACCACCGCGGAGCTAAGTGCTGCCACTGGGCGTGGGAGGGAGCCCCAGGGCCTGAGGCCGGCGCTCCTGAGACTCCGGGGCGTGTACAACCCCAACTCATTATTACGTGAGAGTGTCACGGGCGGCGAGCTTCACAGGCGTTGGCCTTCTTCACAGGCTCCGGGCCTTTTCCAAAACGTGATAGCTTCACAGGCATTCGCCTTCTTCACAGGCTCTGGGCCTTTTCCAAAATGCGATAGCTTCACAGGCATTCGCCTTCTTCACAGGCTCTGGGCCTTTTCCAAAACGCGATAGCTTCATAGGCATTCGCCTTCTTCACAGGCTCTGGGCCTTTTCCAAAACGCGATAGCTTCACAGGCATTCACCTTCTTCAGAGGCTCCGGGCCTTTTCCAAAACGCGATAGCTTCACAGGCATTCGCCTCCTTCATAGGCTCTGGGCCTTTTTAGGGGTAGAACCTCCGGAGGTGCTGGATGTTCCATGCGTTCTGGACTGGCACCCCCTCCTGAGTCTCCAAGCGCGCGAAGCCGGGCCTGGAAACATGAACAACTTTGAACGGGCCCTCCCACATGGGAGAGAGCTTGTGCAGCCCCTCCCTGGAGAGAACCCGCCTGAGCATGAGGTCTCCTACCTCGAGAGTTCTGGGGCGGATGTTGCGGCAGTGATATCGCCGCAGTGCTTGTTGGTACCTCGCCGCTCGTAGCGCGGCTTCTCGGCGACGTTCCTCCCCCAGCACGAGGTCCATCCCCCGCATGGCGTCCTGCTGTGCCTCGTCAAACGCTAGGACCCGCGCGGAGCAACGTCTGACCTCCTGAGGGAGGACCGCTTCGGCTCCGTAGACCAGGAAGAACGGGGTCTCTCTAGTCGGCTTGGTCGTGGTTGTGCGGATGGACCACAACACGGACTGAAGCTCGTCGTACCAACCTCTGTCGCAGGCCTCCAGCTTCTTCTTGAACGTCCTGGCCTTGAGGCCCCTCAGGACCTCCGCGTTGGCTCGCTCGGCCTGGCCGTTGCTTCGGGGGTGTGCCACCAAAGCGTAGCACATCTGCGTTCCAAGGTTAGCACAGTATGTTTTGAAGAGGTTACTGGTGAACTGCGAACCGTTGTCCGTGATGATGCGGTTCGGCACCCCGAACCGGCTCACGATGCCCTTGATGAACTTGACCGCGGAACCCGCGGGAATGGTGCGGACAGCCTCTACCTCAGCCCACTTGGTGAACTTGTCCATGGCGACGTAGAGGTAGCGATAGCCCCCTGGCGCCTGAGGAAACGGGCCCAAGATGTCTAACCCCCAGACTGCGAATGGCCACGAAAGGGGTATAGTCTGCAAGCGTCCTGCTGGCTGATGGATCTGCTTGGCGTGGAACTGGCAGGCCTCACAAGCTTTCACTAGTTCGACGGCGTCATTGAGCGCGGTGGGCCAATAAAACCCACTTCGGAACGCCTTGCCGACGAGGGTCCGTGATGATGAATGATGTCCACAGTCCCCGCCGTGTATATCTTCCAGCAGTTCCTTCCCTTGCTCCCTGGAGATGCAGCGCAGGGATACATTGTTTGGTCGCTTCCGGTAGAGCTCTCCATCCTTGATGCAGTATGCCGTGGCCTGGCGTGCCACTCGCTCCGCTTCCTCCTCCTTCTCCGGCAGGGTCCCTTGCGTTAAGTAACTCCGGAGCTCCGTGATCCAACATCCCTCCTGAGGTTCCATCGTCAGGAGCATGCGTGCTCCTGAGGCCGGGCCACAGGCCGGAGCTCCTGAGGCAGGTGGCTGGGGGAGCTCCTCCCGGGGCTGAGCCGTGTTTGATAATGACGGCGGGGCTGAGGGCTTGAAGAGCCGCTCCTCGAAAACGCCATGCTCCTGAGGTAACCGCCTGGACGCCCGTTTGGCGATGTCGTCGGCCTCCTGATTGGTGCCACGGGGCACATGCTGCAACTCCAACCCCCAGAACTGCTTCTCCATCCTGCGGACCTCTGCAAGGTAGGCTTCCATGTGCTCATCCTTCGGCTCATACACCTTGTTGGAGAAATTGACAAGGAGCTGCGAATCGCCCTTGATGGTGAGGCGTTTCACCCCCAGGGCAGTTGTGGCCTTCAAGCCCGCTATTAAACCTTCATACTCCGCTATATTGTTGGAGACCTTTTCACCTTGCTGGAAACAGAGCTACACAGCGTAATAGAGCTTGTCCTGAGTGGGCGATATAAGCACCGCCCCAGCCCCAACGCCATGCCTGGAGAACGCCCCATCGAAGTACATGACCCAGCCTTCTGGCGCCTCACTTCCCGGGGATAGGGACCGATCCTCGTCGGCCTTGAGGCCTGGCGCCTCCGTCCATTCTACCACAAAATCCGCCAAGGCTGCTCCCTTGATGACTCTGGTCGTGCTGAATTCGAGCTGAAACGCTTGCAGTTCTATGTTCCACTCAGCGACCCTTCCAGCTGAGTTAGGGCTCCTGAGCACTCTCTCCAGGGGGTATGACGAGACGACCTTTATGGGGTGACCCTGAAAATAGTGCCGCAGCTTGCGCGAGGCCACCATTAGCGCGAGGAGGAGTTTCTGAGGCATGGGGTACCGTGCCCTTGCATCCCGCAACACCGTGCTGACGAAGTACACTGGGTGCTCAACGAGGTGGAGTGCGTCAGTGCTGGTGGCTCCCTTCGGAGACCATGGCGCCTCTTGAGGCAATGAGGCCTCCTAAGACTGGCCATCTGGGAGAGGGGCCTCTTCCGCCTCCGGTGCGCCCCTCTGCGGCGGCTGATCCTCCTCAGCCGCGGTGGCGGCTTCTGTGGGCCTTCCTTGTTCCTGTTCTACCTTGTCCCGGGCTGCTGCCGCGGTTTTGATTCGACGCTCCTCTCTGACTGCCACCAAGGCTGCGCTGGCAGAGTAGGGAGTGGCGGCGAGGTAAAGCACCAGGGGCTCTTGAGGGCGCGGAGCCACCATGACCGGTGGGCTGGTCAGGTATCTCTTGAGATCCTGGAACACCTTGTCGGCCTCTTTAGTCCACTCGAAGGGCCCCTTTTTCTTCATTAGCTGGAAGAAGGGCCGCGCTCGTTCCCCCAACTTGGAGATGAAGCGCCCTAGCGCGGTCATGCGCCCCATGAGCTTCTGCATTTCTCTGAGGGTCTTTGGCGGGCTCATGTCTTCCACCGCCTTGACCTTTTCCGGGTTAGCCTCAATGCCTCGGTGGGACACGAGGAAACCCAAGAGCTTGCCCGAGGGGTCTCCGAACACACACTTCTCTGGGTTGAGCCGTAGGTTCACTGCATTGAGGCTCGTGAAGGTTTCCTCCAGGTCTTGTATCAAGGTCCTGGCCTCCCGAGACTTTACCACAATGTCATCGACGTAAGCTTCAACATTCTTCCCGAGCTGCGGGCCCAAGGTGATGTGCATCAGCCGCTGAAAGGTCGCCCCTGCGTTACGCAGCCTGAATGGCATGCATGTGTAGCAGTACACCCCACACGGGGTTAGGAAGGCTGTCTTCTCGACATTTTCTACCGCCATCTTGATCTGGTGATACCCAGAGAAGGCATCCAAGAAGCATAACAGGTCGCATTCCGCAGTGGAATCGACGATCTGGTCAATGCGGGGGAGCGGGAACGGATCTTGTGGGCATGCTTTGTTGAGGTTGGTGAAGTCGACACACATGCGCTCCTTCCCTCCCTTCTTTGGCATAACGACAGGGTTGGCCAACCAATCTGGGTATCGGACCTTGCGAATGACCCCAGCGACTTCTAATTTGCGGGTCTCTTGGATGATGAAGGCTTGCTTTTCTGTGGACTGCCGCCTGGCCTTCTGCTTCACAGGGCGCACGTTGGGGCACACGTTGAGGTGATGCTCGATTACACTCCTAGGGATCCCTGCCAACTGGTCAGGCTCCCAAGAAAATACCTTCTTGTTTGCGCGCAGGAACCCGACCAGGGCCTCCTCCTGCTCGGGTTTGAGGTGGGCGCCTATGGTGAAAGTGGCGTTGGTGGACCCGTCCTCATCGACGGGTATCTGCTTGGTTTCTGCCTTGTCTTGGGTGAACAACTGTTTCTTCTTGGCGGGTGCAGCCCCCTTGGGCTCGGGGGTCTCCAAGTCGGTGGGCTGTGCCGACGCTGCCGTCTTGAAGGCGAGCTTGAGCACCCGCAGCACGTCCCCGGTGTCCCCGTGCACGGTGAGGACTCCGCTGCTCCCGGGCATCTTCATGAGGTTGTACGCCGGGTGCGTCGAGGCCATGAACTGGGCCAGCATTGGGTAGCCGAGGATGGCGTTGTAGGGGAGGCCGATGGGGGCGATGTCGAAGTCGACCAGCTCCGTGCAGAAGTTGTCGTAGGTGTCGAAGGTTACTGGGAGCCGGATCTGTCCCAAGGAGCTGGACGATCCTCCCCCAACACGTGAGAAGGGCCGGCTGGGTTGCAGCCGTTCCAAGGGTATGCAGAGGAGGTTGAAGGCCTTGACCGAGAGCATGCTGAGGCCCGCACCGCCATCAATGAGGGTTCTGGTGACGGCCACCTGGCAGATGGTGGGGGTGCACAGCATGGGGAGCGCACCCGAGCAGGCCGAGTTGGAGGGGTGGTCCTCCGAGCTGAAGGTCAGGCTGGTCTCGGGCGCCGCCCGATCCAGGGGAGCCCCCTGCCGCGTGGAAGTGGCGCTGACCCGGCGGATGAACGGCTTGACGTGGTGACTTGTAGGCGGCGCATGCGAGCCGCCCAGGAGGGTCGCGACGACCGGGGGTATTGGTGTAGCGCGATGGGCGGGGAAGAGGTTGCGGGGCTCTTCCCGAGAGGCCACGGAGGCTGCCGGCGGGTGGAGCAGCCATGTGCGCGGAGCGCCGGTGAGGGCCATGGGGAGCCAGTTGGCCACGACCCTATCATCACCTCCGGCTTCGAGGAGGGCCTCCTCACTCGCCGGCAAGAAGGCCAGCGGATCTGTCACGTCGCCGTAGCGCGGCGGCGTCGTTGGCTTGAGCTTGTACGGCCACCGTACCCGTTGCAGGGCTGGGGCCAGGGCTCAGAGCCCCCTGGCCCCCGTGCTGGCGCCGGCGGCCGGAGCAGGCGACGCGCTACTCATCGCGAGGCAGGCCGTGGCGGTGGCGGAAGAGAAAACTCCGGTGCACCCTTACCTGGCGTGCCAAATGTCGGGTTTTGGGTTCTGGCAGACCCTTGAGGTTCGAACACTGGGGTGCGCGCGGAGATCTTGCTTCCTACCTACTTGCACCCCTCCGCCTCGCTAAGATCTAAACTATGGAAAGAACAACACAAGGGACACGAGGTTTATACTCGTTCGGGCCACTGTTGTGGTGTAATACCCTACTCCAGTGTGTGGTGTGGTGGATTGCCTCTTGGGCTGATGATAATGAGTGATACAAGGAAGAACAGCCTCGCGAGGGTCTGTTCTTGGCTGGGGCGATGAACTGCTGGGAGAAGTTCAGCCACCTTTCTCTCTCTCTCTCTTTGGTCGAACCCCCCCTCCTCTGTGGGTGGCTGGTCCTATTTATAGAGGCCCTGGTCCTCTTCCCAAATATCAAGCGGGAAGGGAGCCAACAATGGCAGGCTAATTTTAAGGGGGACAGCTAGTACTAGCTACCCTGACAAAAGTAGTCTTCGCATGCGCAGAGCTCTGGTGGTGACGCCGTCTTGGGCTCCGCGATGACCTCCGTCTTGCAGTCCTTCTGGTCTTGGTCTTGTTGCACCAAAATGGCAACCTTTGCCTGATGCCTCGGTACTCTGCGGCTGCGCTTGCCCCCTTTGCACCAAAGAGGAAAGGAGGACACTGCGCGGGCTGGCACCCGCCTGGAGCCCTTGGTCGTCATGGCTTGCGTCACGGGCACCTCGTGAGGTACTCCGCCTTGGTCTCTCCGCCTCCTCGTGAGCCAGCCTGATGAGGCCGTGCCTGAGGAAGCTCCGCGTCGTCCGCCCCGCGAGTCTTGGCCCCTCACGAGGGTCTTGGGTTTCTGTTGGTGAAGACGGGCCGTGCTGGGCCCCCTTTTGAGCCACGCCGCAGGCCGTAGGCAGGCAAGCCTGGGGACCCCCGTTCCCAGAACGCCGACACCTTCTCCCACCTTAATTTTTTTACACAGGCAGATTAGACCAAATAGAAGTACCGTGCTAAATTTTGGAATTATTCCATGTTCGTTTGGCCTTTTTTATACTTAATTGAGTTTCTCGGTGTTTAATGTGCATAATTCAAATTTGAACTACAAGCACGTGCTCCAGTGCACCATAGTTGTTTGAAAAATCACATGTGTCCTTGGGTGAATTTCTAGGTCCCATGCAAGAGATGGGAGTGAAATTCAAACATCTAGGCGTCGTGGCTTGGCCCGGAAGATTGAGAAACTTGGTTTTCTAATTCCTGTAATTCCAAAACACGCCTGAAAATCATGAAACTTGGCATGGTCTCATGACATGGCACGAACATGCTGCGGTAATTTTTTTTGGATGAATTAGGACAAGCTTTGGTGTAAGCTTCTTGCAAACAGGAGCTTCCCTCAAGAAGTCCCGTGGTTCTGAGAGGGAACGTGTCACCTCCGTGTGTGAAACGACATACGTACACTGCCTTATCCCGCCTTAATTTTTTTACACAGGCAGATTAGACCAAATAGAAGTATCGTGCTAAATTTTGGAATTATTCCATGTTCGTTTGGCCTTTTTTTATACATTAATTGAGTTTTTGGGCATTTAATATGCATAATTCAAATTTGAACTACAAGCACAGGCTCCAGTGCACTAAAATTGTTTGAAAAATCACATGTGTGTCTTTGGGTGAATTTCTAGGTCCCATGCAAGAGGTTGGAGTGAAATTCAAACATCTGGGCGTCGTGGCTCGGACGGAAAGATTGAGAAACTTGGCTTTTTAATTCCTGTAATTCCAAAACACGCCTAAAAATCATGAAACTTGGCATGGTGTCATGACATGGCACGAACATGTTGCGGTAATTTTTTTGGCCGAATTGGGACAGGCCTTGGTGTAAGCTTCTTGCAAACCGGAGCTTCCCTCAAGAAGGCTCGTGGTTTCGAGAGAGAACGTGTCACCTCCGCTTGCGGAACGACATACGTACATTGCCTTCTCCCGCCTTAATTTTTTTACACAGCCAGATTAGACTAAATATAAGTACCGTGCTAAATTTTCGAATTATTCCGGGCTCATTTCGCCTTTTTATACGTTAATTGATTTTATGGGCATTTAATGTGCATAATTCAAATTTGAACTACAAGCACATGCTCCAGTGCACCAAAGTTGTTTGAAAATCGCGTGTGTGTCCTTAGGTGAATTTCTAGGTCACATGCAAGAGATGGGAGTGAAATTCAAACATCAGGGCGTTGTGGCTCGGCCGAAAAGATTGAGAAACTTGGTTTTTTAATTCCTGTAATTCTAGAACACGCCTGAAAATCATGAAACTTGCCATGGTGTTATGACATGGCACCAACATGCTGCGGTAATGTTTTTGGCTGAATTGGGACAAGCTTTGGTGTAAGCTTCTTGCAAACCGGAGCTTCCCTCAAGAAGGCTCGTGGTTCCGAGAGGGAACGTGTCACCTCCGTGTGCGAAATGACATACGTACACTACCTTCTCCTGCCTTATATTTTTTACACAGCCAGATTAGACCAAATAGAAGTATCATGTTAAATTTTGGAATTATTCCGGGCTCGTTTCAGCTTTTTTATACATTAATTGAGTTTCTGGGCATTTAATGTACATAATTCAAATTTGAACTACAAGCAATGCTCCAGTGCACCAAAGTTGTTTGAAAAATCACATGTATGTCATTGGGTGAATTTCTAAGTCCCATGCAAGATATGGGAGTGAAATTCAAACATCTGGGCGTCGTGGCTCGGCCCGAAAGATTGAGAAACTTGGTTTTTTAATTCTTGTAATTCCAAAACATGCCTGAAAATCATGAAATTTGGCATGGTGTCATGACATAGCACCAACATGCTACGGTAATATTTTTGGCCGAATTGGGACAAGCTATGGTGTAAGCTTCTTGCAAACCGGAGCTTCCCTTAAGAAGGCTCGTGGTTCCGAGAGGGAACGTGTCACCTCCGTGTGCGAAACGACATACGTACACTGCCTTCTCCTGCCTTATTTTTTTACATAGCCAGATTAGACCAAATAGAAGTACCGTGCTAAATTTTGGAATTATTCCGGGTTCATTTGGCCTTTTTTATACATTAATTGAGTTTCTGGGCATTTAATGTGCATAATTCAAATTTGAACTACAAGCACATGCTCCAGTGAACCAAAGTTGTTTGAAAAATCACATGTGTGTCCTTGGATGAATTTCTAGGCCCCATGCAAGAGATGGTAGTGAAATTTAAATATCTGGGTGTTGTGGCTCGGCTGGAAAGATTGAGAAACTTGGTTTTTTAATTCCTCTAATTCCAAAACACGCCTGAAAATCATGAAACTTGGCATGGTCTCATGACATGGCACCAACATGATGTGGTAATTTTTCTGTCCGATTTGCGAAGGCCCACACATTAACAATCAACAAAGTCATTTTGGAACAAGTGTTGTCATGTTACAAATCGGAAACACAAGTATTATTGAAACCGTGGGTGTTCGACTTACCAATTACGTGCGGCCACGCGTCCCCTTTTTTTATTGGCTAGGAGGCGTCGTGCAGGGTAGCTATTTGAGTATGGGAGGCGTGCAATCAGACTCCTACGCGTGCTCATCGGGAGGAGAGCCCTTTGACCGCTACCCGCCGCGCACCTCCCTCCCAACGTCTCCATTAATGGCATCCGAGCACCTGTTCTATGGCGTGAATATGTCTCACTAGACTGAGATTTAGGAGAGAAAAATGAAAATCTTAAAGGAAAGTTTTGCACGGATCTTGATGTAAGATCTGACGGACCTATATAGCACCGACTGCGACTTATAGCAAGCATGATGAATATAAGGACGATGACAGTGGATAATAATTGTATTACATATTTAGAAACATAATTAAAAAAAGCCACATGCGGCAACGCCCGAAATACACAAGGGCAAAACAAGAAGGAAGACAACGATCTGGCTCGCTGATCTCTACTTTCTTGATGCGTTGTTGCAGGCCGCGGGGACTAGTCTCCACGACGAGCGGCGATGAGCTCTGTAACATCCCAAAATTCTAAATTTTGGAATGTTATAATAAATAGATAGATTTGACTGATTGTTTGATTGATTGTCTGAAAGTGAGTGAATTCGAAACTTTTGAAAGTTAAATGAGAGGGAATAAAAGGACTTTCCCAAACTTTCATATTTGCTTTCTGATCTCTATGAATTCAAATGCTTTTCAAACACAAAACCCTTGAGCGAAGATGATATGACTTCTTCCATTTAAATTAAATGAAAAGGGTTGTTGAAAATATTTGAATTTCATTTGAAAATATTTTTCAATTCTGAAACCTTATGCGACTCAATGATTTTCACGAGAGAAGATAAAATGACTTCTTCAAATTATATGAAATATGAGTTGGGAGTTTCAAAGAATTAAATTCAAAGCTCTTTTGAATTTATTTTCAATTTGGAATGTTATACATTAGATCATCATGCATATCTTATTTTCTTGCTTTCTGGTCGATCCTATAAATTTCACGCAACTCAAGGACCTTCGGAGAGAGTTGGAGATTTCGTTATTTTCTTATTTGAGAGTTTTCTCGAATTGGAAAAGAGGATCATTTGATTTATTTATTTCATCTTCAATTATTTTTCCGACGTCAAAAAAAATATAAGAGAGGGAATAATATGACTTTCCCAAAATATAGGAAAAATGAAGATTTAATAAATAGATCAAATTTCGTTTTCCGGTGTTTGTTTGTTTTTCTTTGGATAGGGAAAAATGCGCGTTTTTGAAAATTGCATTTTAGGTCCGGAGAAAAGTTCATTTTGTTCGACTCATTTTTAGGAGTCGGGGAAAATTTACTTTAGTAATTTTGGAGCTCGTTTAGATTTTCTTTTCTGTGTTTTTCTGTGTTTTCGGTTCTTTTAAAAGAAACCGTTCCGATTTTCTTTTCCGGTTTTTCTCTCCGATTCTTCGTTTCGGTTTCTTTTCCGAAACCCTAGATCGGATTTCCATTTTCTTTTTCGGTTTCTTTTCCGAAAACCCTAGATCGGTTTTCGTTCTTCTTTCGGACCGTTCGTCTCAACGAACGTGATCACCGATTATTCCCGGTTAACGACGCCCGTTCATTTAACCGTTCTTCTTTTTCTTCTCGTCGGATTTATTCTGCGATCGCGATCTCAGATCCGATCATCGTTCTAGTTTATCTTCTCGCTCGTTTATCGGAATTAGGTGATTCAAGCGCCTAGAGTTTCGTTTCGAAACCGCCGTTCCGTCTAATCAACTTAAACAAGTTTTTGCTACTGTAAAATTTTGACCTAGTTCAACTTGCTAGAACCGAGTTGTTCTTCCGTCGTTTGTTTTCGGTTTCTTTGTTCGGTTCCTTCTTTCTTTGCAACCGGAGTTCTTAAGTTGAACCTTCTGGTTCGTTCTCTCGTTCGAGTTTTACTTGTGCATTAGATGAGTACTTATTGTGTGGTTACTATTGTTTGCTTACGATAGATTGACCGGAGTGTGACGAGTAGATCTATCACGAATTTTGAGTGCGAATCATCTTCATCAACATTGCAGGCAAGTTCACACTTTGATCATACCTTTTCTACAACCCAGTTTTATTGCATTAGATCAATCCTCACACATTGCATGATTAGGATCTAATTAAACTGTGGGATGGGAAGTAGATGAGGTAGTACCTATTACCTGTATTATTATGAAACCTTTGGGAGTTACTTCTACGTTTGCTTATTATGCCATGCTATGCTAGTAGACGTGGATTGGGTGAGTGATATCCATGACAGATGTGAGTTGATAATTTTAATGGTTTATTTAAGGTGGCAACATAAACACACATCTGGGTGGATTGAGGCACCTGATGTCTATCAGGACTTGCCTGTTTTTTTTGGACCGCCACCCAGGCTCAAAGGGATCATAAGATAATTCATGCTAGAAACTTTCATGTGCAGCCACATGCTACTATGGGCTCTGGCATAGTTGACTAAGTTGTGCGAACTCTTACGGGGTGGACTAGCAGATGTAGGGGTTGTAGGTGGTACGGTCTACCCCACATGTAAGGTGCTAGCGCTTCTGAAAGACTATGTCTCGGTCATCCGTTTCTCAAACACCATGTAGTGCGAGAAAACAAACGGAGGCGATCGAGTCATGTGGGGAAAAGTGCGCAAACCTCTGCAAAGTGTACAAACTAATCATGATTAGCCGTGTCCCCGGATATAGACAACTTGAGTATCTAGTACTTGAATATCATGTGAATCTCATCACGTTACTTCTAATTAATGTTGTTGGGTTTTAATTATTTTTAACTGGGATTGAGAATGCTGTCAACCATTCTCAATGTTTAACAACCACCATGATAGTTAAATAAACTTATTCCTTTGCAGTAGGGAAAAATTGGCTTTACGCAAAAACCTTATAACCATAGAGCTTTCCACCAGCCAAATATGCATATAGTGGTAGCCATTGTTCATCATTTTCTCTATGGTGTGAATTTTCCAGTACATTCAATGTACTGACCCGTTTCGGGCTGCAACGTCTTATGTTGCAGGTTTCTTATGACGAGTAAGTGATACGTTAGGGTTACGATTTCTACACTCAACTTTGCCGTTGGTGTTGATGGGAATCCACAACCTTGTTGCTTCCGCTATTTGGATTAAGGTAATAGTATTTACGTTACTTTATACATGTGATTTACCTCTATTATAAATCCTTCGAGTACTGTGTGTGTCAGCATACCGATCCAGGGATGACACGTAAGCACAGAGACTTGACCCATTCGGGTCGGGTCGCTACAAGATGGTATCAGAGCACATGTTGACTGTAGAACGTGACCCTAGAAACTGGCAAGCCCATAGCAAAGATTTTTCTCTACAACTTTTCCTTTCAAAAAGATCTTTTACCTCTCTTCTCTTCTGAGCTTATTCAAAAATTCCCTTTAGTGAGACCATACCCCTTTCCCCTTTTGACCATTCGAAGATTCGACGGATGAGACAACTCCAAGAAGTACAAGATATCGGAAAACTAAGACCACTATGGAATGAAGGAGATTTTACCATACATTATGATAATGGAAACTACAACTGTGAAGACTCTGAAGACAAGTAGAATTTGTAGGCTCTGAAGAATTCTCTGATTTGTATGACCTAGGAAGGCTACCCTTATGGAACTTGGCAGATTATGGAAGTTGTCAATACCCGAGATCAAGGTGTATTGGAGAAAGACTGAAACAAGGAGCACGAGAACTCGAAGAAAACCCTAAGGCAGGGGATATCAACTATGGAAGATAGCTCATGGCAATGACAAGGGAAACACGGTTATCCGTGATGTCATCACCCGCTAATGCTATTGTCACCGTGCTGAGTTAAGGATGCAAGTCTTCAGAATGGATTTGATGGAAGAAGGCTGACAGAGCACCTATCATAAGATGAAGTTTTAACCCTAGCCGGTGTATCACCAGGATCTGGAGTATTACATCAAGAAGTTTAAGGTGGAGCTCCAGGAAGTCGTATTAGACAAGGAAGCATTTCGTGAAGAACTTAAGACCAGAAGTTGAAAGCAGCCAAGCTAGAGAAGTAAAACCTTGAGATACCGGAGATTTGTCAGGAACTGAAGGACAGTATGACCATGGCTTATGCCAAGGATGTTGAAACCTAGAAGTTTGGAATGCAATTCCAGAATATTCAAGGATGTCACGAGAGACTTCGTGTCAACAGAGTTGATCTGGCAAAAGAACTTGAGAAGGACAAGCATGATTGGAAGAAGCCATTGGAGGCTTGAACAAGGCTTGAAGAGTTTGGAGACGTTGAAGAGTTATTGACCTTTAGAAGACCAAACCCCTATTATATACCTACGTTAGATGCGATGTTTGTGAGCTGTCAATTGTTTGTTGTTTTTTTCGACAGCCACAACAAAAATCTGACTTTTCAAAACTGTTGTTTGCATTGTGTGTATCCCTCTTGATCTCTCTTATCTCACCCCAAACCCATGGACCCAATAGATGATGAATGGAGATGAGCTTGTATTTTCTGGACCGATGAGTCAATTGGAGACAGACCGATGGATTCAGAACATGGAGGATCATATGGAGAACAACCCTATAGTCAGAAAGGATATGGCCCAGTATGCTCTTCAATGCTTTGAAAGAGGTGCTGCTACTTGGTGGAGGATGTACCAAACCATCAATGGATGGCAAGGAGTAACCACTTGGAAAGAATTTAAGTTGACTTTGCTAAAGTCACAGTTTGTGTCCCAGAAGTTGAAGCCTTATGGAAAAGACATGAAGAAACCTTGTGCATGCAAGATTTGTGGAGAAATCGGACACAATCATAAAGAACACAAGGATGAATGCCCTAATTGTGAAGGAAGTCACCCAGCTGAAGAATGCCCAACTAGGCAGATCACTTGTTTCTTGTCTGAAGGGACTACCCACTATCCTGCTCAGTGTCACATTTACCCCTTGGTACAAAGAACCATCCAGCAGAAGGAAGAAGCAATGAAAGGAGCTCTTATGGAAAGTTTAGAAGAACCTGTGATGAAGAAAGAGGTGGAGGACACACCCAAAGAAGAACCAATTAAACCCTGCATCAAGTCTTGCTATTCATGTGGAGAAGAAGGACACATCTCCCAAAATTGTATGAATGGGGATCTAGTAGAATTCCCGGCTGAGGAAGTAGAGAATGACCCACAGGAAATAGAAGCCCTGATTGGAATGGAAAAGTCCAGAAAGAGAAGTAGATTGGATTCCGGGAAGGATTTGAGTCATGTCATCTATTATGGGTGCAAGGAGTCAGGGCACTACCTCAACAAATGCCCAAAAAGGAAACCTCGATACTTGTCAGAAGTAATATGTTTTAGTTGTAATAAAGCAGGGCACTTTGCCAGAGATTGTCCGAAGGAGGAGACTTGTGATAAGTAGTTGAGTTTGTAACAGAAGAAATATAGTCATAGTAGTGAGGACATTTTCCTTTATATTGAGGTGTTGAGTTGAGGCATGTAATGGAAAAACAAGAGATTGTAATAATTTGAGAATCAATAAAGTAGCATCGTTGGTACTGATATGGAGTTTATGAGTTGTTACTCTATGAAGGAGAATTTTGGCCATTCTGAGGATAAGAGAAATATGGTCTATGGAAGATTTGTGCATTTTAAGGGTGGTAGTACCCTGTAATGGATTTCGGACAAAATGAATACGAGTTTTGTCTCGATATGTGTGATGCCCCAAGAGTATGTGGGATGAAGTTGGAGACCGACAGATGTTTGGACCAAAGGAGTCGGAAGAGAATGTTAAGTTGATTCGAGATAGAATGAAGGTAGCTCAGTCCAGGCAGAAGAGTTATGTAGACTCACAAACTCAAGGAGGTAGTCTATGATATTGGAGACAAAGCATGTCTTCATGTGTTTCCTCTGCGAGGAGTTAAATGATTTGGAGTTAAGGTAAAGATAGCCCCGAGATTTGTAGGACCATACCGAGTTTTGGAGCGTATGAGAGAAGTGGCCTACAAGTTGGAGTTACCCGAAGGACTGTCAGGAGTTCAAGATGTGTTTCACGTTTCCCTGTTGAAGAAGTGCCATGCAGAGATGGCCAATATTCCCCTGTAAGGACGCTTGACCGCGGAAAGGATAATGATGTTCCACGAAGTGGAATACGGACTTCATAAGTATAAGTTTTTACCTCAGTATGAGGGATATCCCACGAGGATGAAGAGACGAAGTACTATTGGATATAAAGGAGGTATGATGTTGGAAATATGGATCAATGGAAAACTCCATGATGAGTCTGAGTAAACATGTCCTAGTTTGGAGCCAATAGAAGGAAGGAAGACAGTACAATTGGATGGATTTAAGTATACTAGGAAAGCTGGAAGTTGGATGTTGGATTAGAGATCCGCTGCCCCGATGAAGAGTTCAAGGTTTGCAAGTGATGAGATGGGCCATAACCCACAGGCCCCAGGACCTGCCAAGAAGCAAGCACACTCTTGCTGAAGGAAAAACCCTGGAAGAGGATATGCCCTTATCGATAGACGATCCTATAGGAGTAACGCAAAACCTGAGAGTTGTGAAGGAACGATAGATGGTTGTTTGGCTTGCAGAATCTATGGATATATCCGAACCTGGTTTGTTGACAAGAGAAATTCTGCAATGCTTGTGAGGATGACCAAGTGTTAGAATGCGAGATTCGCTAAATCGTATACAAGGTAATGATTTGGGTGCGGGATGGATTGATCACCATACCGACTTACTCTTATTATTCGCCTTGCTATATGGGATGGTAAATCTGAGTGACTTGCCTATAGTAGAGAGACGACGATATTAAACCTTGTTAAACCTTAGAATGGTATACGTAATTTTCCCTTGTACACGGCAGTTGTTGCCAACCGTAGGTTATACGGTGAGGATCACCCAGACCCATTTCCTGCAGGAGAAACCATAAATTGTTGACCACCATGAGGTATCGATAGTTGTTTAGTAATGGTGCCAGACCCGTCAGCTAAGAAGACCCAATCTCGGAATAACCTTACCAGGATGAAAGTACAGAAGAATTGAGGAAAAGGTTATGCCACTACCGGAAGAGCCCGGATAAGGAATTATCCTGAAGATCTAAGAAGACCGACACTGTTAACAATATGGATGAAGTATATGAGTTTCGATGGAACAGTAACCATGCTTCTAAGGGTGGTAGCACCCCAGACCCCTATGATGATCAATGGATTTTGAGGAGACCCCCAAACCCTAACCTTTTCTTGCTAGCCTCTCCGAATCTCGAGGACGAGATTCATTTTAAGGGTGGTAGGTTTGTAACATCCCAAAATTCTAAATTTTGGAATGTTATAATAAATAGATAGATTTGACTGATTGTTTGATTGATTGTTTGAAAGTGAGTAAATTCGAAACTTTTGAAAGTTAAATGAGAGGGAATAAAAGGACTTTCCCAAACTTTCATATTTGCTTTCTGATCTCTATGAATTCAAATGCTTTTCAAACACAAAACCCTTGAGCGAAGATGATATGACTTCTTCCATTTAAATTAAATGAAAAGGGTTGTTGAAAATATTTGAATTTCATTTGAAAATATTTTTCAATTCTGAAACCTTATGCGACTCAATGATTTTCACGAGAGAAGATAAAATGACTTCTTCAAATTATATGAAATATGAGTTGGGAGTTTCAAAGAATTAAATTCAAAGCTCTTTTGAATTTATTTTCAATTTGGAATGTTATACATTAGATCATCATGCATATCTTATTTTCTTGCTTTCTGGTCGATCCTATAAATTTCACGCAACTCAAGGACCTTCGGAGAGAGTTGGAGATTTCATTATTTTCTTATTTGAGAGTTTTCTCGAATTGGAAAAGAGGATCATTTGATTTATTTATTTCATCTTCAATTATTTTTCCGACGTCAAAAAAAATATAAGAGAGGGAATAATATGACTTTCCCAAAATATAGGAAAAATGAAGATTTAATAAATAGATCAAATTTCGTTTTCCAGTGTTTGTTTGTTTTTCTTTGGATAGGGAAAAATGCGCGTTTTTGAAAATTGCATTTTAGGTCCGGAGAAAAGTTCATTTTGTTCGACTCATTTTTAGGAGTCGGGGAAAATTTACTTTAGTAATTTTGGAGCTCGTTTAGATTTTCTTTTCTGTGTTTTTCTGCGCGCGAAATCAAAAAAAACAGGAGCCAGGCCAGCCGGGCCAAGGCCCAAGCCAGCCGGCCGGCCGCCCCAGCCTCCCAGCCGCGCGCGTGTGCCAGGAACCAGCCAGGCCGCCGCCTCGCCTTGCTCTAGCCGAATCCTTTTAGGATTCTAGGGTAGCCCCCTCCCCTTTCCTTTGTTTCGTTTTCCTTTTTCCTCTCTTTTTCTTGTCCCCTACCCCAAGTAATCTCTCCCCTCTCCTATATAAATACCCCAACACCCCCCCTCTAAACCCATCAAATCAAACCCCAAGCCCTCCACCGCACCCCACCCCGCGCTCTACACCGCCGCCCCCCCCCCCCCACACCCGCGCCGCCGCACCTTGCCCACGCCGCCGCCGCCCTAGCACGCCGCCGTCGCCACCGTTCGCCCCGCCTCGCCGGAGGTAGCCCCACGCCTCTCTTTTTGTTCCCCGCGGTTCGGTTCTTTTAAAAGAAACGGTTCCGGTTTTCTTTTCCGGTTTTTCTCTCCAATTCTTCGTTTCGCTTTCTTTTCCGAAACCCTAGATCGGATTTTCGGTTTCTTTTCCGAAAACCCTAGATCGGTTTTCATTCTTCTTTCGGACCGTTCGTTTCAACGAACGTGATCACCGATTATTCCCGGTTAACGACGCCCGTTCGTTTAACCGTTCTTCTTTTTCTTCTCGTCGGATTTATTCCGCGATCGCGATCTCAGATCCGATCATCGTTCTAGTTTATCTTCTCGCTCGTTTATCGGAATCAGGTGATTCAAGCGCCTGGAGTTTCGTTTCGAAACCGCCGTTCCATCTAATCAACTTAAACAAGTTTTTGCTACTGTAAAATTTTGACCTAGTTCAACTTGCTAGAACCGAGTTGTTCTTTCGCCGTTTGTTTTCGGTTTCTTTGTTCGGTTCCTTCTTTCTTTGCAACCGGAGTTCTTAAGTTGAACCTTCTGGTTCGTTCTCTCGTTCGAGTTTTACTTGTGCATTAGATGAGTACTTATTGTGTGGTTACTATTGTTTGCTTACGATAGATTGACCGGAGTGTGACGAGTAGATCTATCACGAGTTTTGAGTGCGAATCATCTTCATCAACATTGCAGGCAAGTTCACACTTTGATCATACCTTTTCTACAACCCAGTTTTATTGCATTAGATCAATCCTCACACATTGCATGATTAGGATCTAATTAAACTGTGGGATGGGAAGTAGATGAGGTAGTACCTATTACCTGTATTATTATGAAACCTTTGGGAGTTACTTCTACGTTTGCTTATTATGCCATGCTATGCTAGTAGACGTGGATTGGGTGAGTGATATCCATGACAGATGTGAGTCGATAATTTTAATGGTTTATTTAAGGTGGCAACATAAACACACATCTGGGTGGATTGAGGCACCTGATGTCTATCAGGACTTGCCTGTTTTTTTTGGACCGCCACCCAGGCTCAAAGGGATCATAAGATAATTCATGCTAGAAACTTCCGTGTGCAGCCACATGCTACTATGGGCTCTGGCATAGTTGACTAAGTTGTGCGAACTCTTACGGGGTGGACTAGCAGATGTAGGGGTTGTAGGTGGTACGGTCTACCCCACATGTAAGGTGCTAGCGCTTCTGAAAGACTATGTCTCGGTCATCCGTTTCTCAAACACCATGTAGTGCGAGAAAACAAACGGAGGCGATCGAGTCATGTGGGGAAAAGTGCGCAAACCTCTGCAGAGTGTACAAACTAATCATGATTAGCCGTGTCCCCGGTTATGGACAACTTGAGTATCTAGTACTTGAATATCATGTGAATGTCATCACGTTACTTCTAATTAATGTTGTTGGGTTTTAATTATTTTTAATTGGGATTGAGAATGCTGTCAACCATTCTCAATGTTTAACAACCACCATGATAGTTAAATAAACTTATTCCTTTGCAGTAGGGAAAATTGGCTTTACGCAAAAACCTTATAACCATAGTGCTTTCCACCAGCCAAATATGCATATAGTGGTAGCCATTGTTCATCATTTTCTCTATGGTGTGAATTTGCCAGTACATTCAATGTACTGACCCGTTTCGGGCTGCAACGTCTTATGTTGCAGGTTTCTTATGACGAGTAAGTGATACGTTAGGGTTACGATTTCTACACTCAACTTTGCCATTGGTGTTGATGGGAATCCACAACCTTGTTGCTTCCGCTATTTGGATTGAGGTAATAGTATTTACGTTACTTTATACATGTGATTTACCTCTATTATAAATCCTTCGAGTACTATTTGTGTCAGCATACCGATCCAGGGATGACACGTAAGCACAGAGACTTGACCCATTCGGGTCGGGTCGCTACAAGCTCTTTCTTGTCCTCAAGATGCTGCTCTAGAGCATCCACGGATTCCTCCACCAGCCTTCTCCGCTCGATGCGTAGCTTGTTATTCTCGTCCATAAGTTTCTCGATGATGACGCTGGTCCTCTTCAACAAGGAAGTGATCTGCTCCTGCTGCTCCGCACTTCCGACGATCTTCGCCCTCAGCAGGTCGCGCTCGGCCCAGAGCTTCGCATTGCTCTCATTTAGTTGCCGGATGACGTCGGTAGACTGTTCAAATGAGGCTTGCAGGTCATCCTACAACCTCGCCCACCTGGAGATCTGATCCATCTGCCTATGGACGAGGGCACGCATGCGCCTGTAAGAGTCCTCGCCTACCCGCGAGGCATCTTCCCAGGCCGTCGCGGCAAGGGATGACATCTTTGTTGCATTCGTGGCGTGACAAGACATCTCTTCTACTTTTGCGGCGCAGCCGGCCCAGTCTGTTGCATCGACGGCGCGGTGGGTCCTCCGTGCTTCTTTTGCGGCATGGCGGGACCTCTCTGCTGCTACGGTCGTGCGGCAGGATATGTTGGCTGCTATCGCGGCGAGGCGGGACATCTCTCGTGCTCCCGCTTCCAGGCTCGCCTCTCCCTGGTGGTAATCTCTCAACCCAGAACTCACACTGGCCATGGCGGACGCAAGGGAATGATGATGAATGACTTGTTTGCTTTTGACTTTTTGTGGATGAGGAGTTGAGGAGGAATGTGTAGTCATCTTGGAGTAGTAGTATTTATAATCATGTAGTAATACGCTCCTAAGTGGGAAACCGTTTAGGTTTTGATCACTGTGAACAGGTTTGCAATTTGGAATGTGACGGGACGCATGCTCAAAATTTACTGACGGTTATAAGTGCGACACTATTCCCGGAAGGCGTAACGTGGGAACGTACGCCTTCTCGGTCGCGTACATGGCGTTTGCACCATAGGGTGCACTGCAATAGGCAATGTCAGCACACGTCTTTTAATTAGAATGGGTGTGCCAGTCTAGCACACACACGTTGATCTATCTAACTGTTTCAGTTTGTTGTGGCTAACCGCAAATAGTTCATCCATGTGAAGTGTGTGCCATCAATCACAGACACTTTGATCTAGCTTACCTGTTTCTGTTCTATTGCCTAATCGCAAACAGTTAATCCTTCTGAAGTGTATGCCCTCAATCACACACACCTTGATCTGGCTGACCATTTTTTTTGTGTTGCCTAATCACAAACAGTTCATCTGAGTGAACCGTATGTTGTATACCGCACACACCTTCATCTGGATGCCCGTTTCTTTTGTGTTGCCTAATCACAAACAGTTCATCCGAGTGAACCATATGCTCTATATCGCACACGCCTTCATCAGGCTGCCCGTTTCTTTTGTTCCGCCTCATCGCAAACAGTTCATTGGACTAAACCGTATGCCCTGGATCACACATGCAACTAAAATATGAACAGTGTTTTATGCATCCTCTATCGCAAATGTTTTCACCTTTTTTGACGGTTTTCATACATCACCGTTTGCGATTATGGCATCGCACACAGTTTCTCGAAGGGTCTCTGATCGTAGTGTCGTGTGAGCAGCATCCTGTAGTAGTGGGATTATTTAAGCTTGCAGGTTTACCTAGAGGTGAAGCTAAGAAGAAGGTTTTCCCTTTATCTTTGAAGGGAAAAAAGCATTAGCATGGTATAGGCTATGTGATGATATTGGATCTTGGAACTGGAATCGATTGAAATTGGAATTTCACCAAAAAAATTATCCTATGCATCTAGTTCATCGTGATCGGAATTATATATATAAATTTTGGCCTCGTGAATGATAAAGTATCGCTCTAGCTTGAGGGAGGCTTAATTCAATGTTATATCCATGCTCGATACTTCTTGTAGTGGTTCTTTTACGAAGAAGACTATTGAATTCGGGTGGGATCTTTTAGAAAGAATTAAACACAACTCTGAAGATTGGAACTCGGCGAAGGTAAAGTGTCAGGTATTAATCTTGAGTTTCATTGTGTTAAATCTCTTATGAATACCGATGCTTTTCAAAAGTTTAGCACTAAATATGGACTTGACTCTGAGATAGTAGCCTCTTTTTGTGAATCATTTGCTACTCATGTTGATCTCCCTAAGGAGAAGTGGTTTAAATATCATCCCCATATTAAAATAAGAAGTTAAAGAACTGGTAAGTGCCAAAGATGAAACTATTATTTATAATATTGATCCCGCTGTACCTACTGCTTATATTGAAAAACCACCTTTTCCTGTTAGGATAAAGGAACACTCTAAGGTTTCAACCATGGTCAATAAAAGCAATATTAGAGCACCTAAACCATCAGAACAAATCAAAGTAGAACCTAGTGTTGCTATGGTTATAGATCTCTTGGTAGAAGATATAGATGGGCATGTTATTTACTTCTGTGATGAAGCTGCTAGAATTGCCAAACCTGGTGAAAAAGATAAACATAGACCTGTTGTTGGCATGCTTGTTGTCTCAATTAAAATAGGAGATCATTGTTATCATGGTTTATGTGACTTAGGTGCTAGCATGAGTGCTATCCCTTTTACCTTATATCAAGAAATTATGGATGACATAGCACCTGTTGAACTAGAGGACATAGATGTTACTATTAAACTTGCTAATAGAGACACCATCACACCACTTGGGATTGTTAGAGATGTTGTAGTCTTGTGTGGGAAATAAAATATCCTACTGATTTTCTAGTTCTTGGTTCTCCACAAGATGACTTTTGTCCCATTATCTTTGGTAGACCTTTCTTGAACACCGTTAATGCTAAAATAGATTGTGAGGAACAAACCGTCAGTGTCAGTTTTGGTGATGAATCTCATGAGTTTAATTTTTCTAACTTCAGTAGAAACATCATAAGCAAGAATTGCCTAGTAAAGATTAAATAATTGGTCTTGCTTCTATTGTCGTGCCTCCTACTGATCCCTTAGAACAATATCTGCTAGAGCATGAAAATGATATGCATATGCATGAAAGGAATGAGATAGATAAGATTTTATTTAAACAGCGACCTCCGCTTAAACACAATTTGCCTATCGAAACTCTAGGAGGTCCACCTCCACCTAAGGGTGATCATGTGTTCGAATTAAAACAGTTGCCTAACACTTTGAAATATGCTTATCTTGATGAGAAAAAGATATGTCATGTTATTATTAGTGCTAACCTTTCAGAACATGAATAAGAGATATTATTGAAAATTGTAAAGAAGCACCGAGCTGCTATTGGATATACTCTTGATGATCTTAAGGGCATTAGTCCCACTCGCTGTTAGCACAAGATTAATATGGAACCTGATGCTAAACCCATTGTTGATCATCAACGATGTTTGAATCCTAAGATGAAAGAAGTGGTAAGAACTGAAATATTAAAGCTTCTGGAAGCAGGTATAATCTATCCCATAGTTGATAGTAGATGGGTGAGTCCCGTTCATCGTATCCCTAAGAAAGGAGGTATTACCATTGTTCCTAACGATAAAAATGAACTTATTCCACAAAGAATTGTTACTGGCTGTAGAATGGCAATTGATTTTAGAAAATTAAATAAAGCAACTAGAAAAGATCATTACCCTTTGCCTTTTATCGATCAAATGTTATAAATACTATCTAAGCACACACACTTTTGTTTGCTCGATGGATATTCTGGTTTTTCTCAAATACCTGTTTCACAACCTGATCAAGAGAAAAGCACCTTTACTTGTCCTTTTGGAACTTATGCTTATAGACGTATGCCTTTTGGTTTATGCAATGCACCTGCTACCTTTCAAAGATGTATGACTGCTATATTCTCTGGTTTTTGTGAAAAGATTGTTGAGGTTTTCATGGATGATTTTTTTGTTTACGGAACTTCTTTTGATGATTGCCTAAGCAACATTGATCGAGTTTTGCAAAGATGTGAGCAAACCAATCTTGTCTTGAATTGGGAGAAGTGAGACTTTATGGTTAATGAAGGTATTGTCTTGGGGCATAAAATTTCTGAATGAGGTATTGAGGTGGATAAAGCTAAAGTTTATGCAATTGAGAAAATGCCATGCCCCAGAGATATTAAATGTAATGCCCTCGATGCGGCTATATCTCCCACGTGTCGAGGCACGACTTAGAGGCATAACCGCATTGAAAGCAATGTCGCAAGTTAGGCAATCTTCACAACATCCCATCTAATATAGATAATAAAAGGGGAGATAACATAGTTGGCTTACACTCGCCACGTCAATCAAAGTACATGAATAGCATTACAACATTCAAACACTCATGGCCCGACTACGGCGCCAAAATAAAAGATAACCCAACATGCGACACGGTCCCGATCACCCCAACTGGGCACCACTACTGATCATCAGGGAAAGACACGTAGTATCGTTGAGAGTCCTCGTCGAACTCCCACTTGAGCTCAAGCGCGTCATCTGGAGCGGAATCATCAGGCCCTGCATCTGGTTTGGAAGTAATCTGTGAGCCACAGGGACTCAGCAATCTCGCACCCTCGCGATCAAGACTATTTAAGCTTAATAGGTAAGGCAAGGAAAAATATGTGGAGCTGCAGGAAGCGACTAGCATATATGGAGGCTAACCTGATCGCAAAAGAGAGCGAGAAGAGGAGGCAAAGCGCGAGCGATTAACTAAAGGACAACCTGTGCAAGCATTACTCCAACACCGTGTTCACTTCCCGGACTCCGCCGAGAAGAGATCATCACGGTAACACACTCAGTTGATTCATTTTAATTAAGTTAAGGTTCAAGTTATCTACAACCGGACATTAACAAAATCCCATCAGCCCATAACCGCGGGCACGGCTTTCGAAAGTTCAAATCCCTGCAGGGGAGTCCCAACTTAGCCCATGACAAGCTCTCACGGTCAACGAAGGAATAGACCTCCTCCCGAGACATTCCGATCAGACTCGGTATCTCGGTTCTACAAGACACTTCGACAAGTTAAAACAAATCCAGCAACACCACCCAGATGTGCCGACAAATCCCGATAGGAGCTGCACATATCTCGTTCTCAGGGCACACCGGATGATCAAGACGTCGGGTAGGCCAGCCCAGAGTTGCCCCTGGTAGCCCCGGACATCGCTCGGTTGGACCAACACTCAGAGGAGCACTGGCCCGGGGGGGCTAAAATAAGATGACCCTCGGGCTCCGGAAACCCAAGGGAAAAAGAGGCTAGGTGGCAAATGGTAAAACCAAGGTTGGGCATTGCTGTAAAAGCTTTAATCAAGGTGAACTATCAAGGGGTTCCCATTATAACCCAACCGCGTAAGGAACGCAAAATCCGGGAACATAACACCGATATGACGGAAACTAGGGCGGCAAGGGTGGAACAAAACACTAGGCGAGAGGCCGAGCCTTCCACCCTTTACCAAGTGTATAGATGCATTAAGATAACATGGTAATATAATGATATCCGAACAAGTAAATAATGTTCCAATAAGGAACGGTCTCCAAACTTCACCTGCAACTAGCAATGCTATAAGAGGGGCTGAGCAAAGCGGTAACATAGCCAATCAACGGTTTGCTAGGACATGGTGGGTTAGAGGTTTGACATGGCAATTTGGGAGGCATGAAAGCAAGTGGTAGGCATCGTAGCATAGGCATAGCAAAAGAGCGAGCATCTAGCAAAGCAAAGATAGTAGTGATTTCGAGGGTATGATCATCTTGCCTGCAAAGTTGTCAGAGTTGACTGGATCCTCGAAAGCAAACTCAACGGGCTCCTCGTTAGCGAACTCGTCTCCCGGCTCTCAAACAAGACAAACAAGCAAACGGAGCACAATCAACCACGTGCAAACTCAAACAACATGATGCAAGGATGGTATGCTTTGCGGGATGCGATGCGGGATGCATATGCAAGATTTGACGAGGAACGAATGAACCTGACCTCAACTTGGAAATCCAAGTGTGCCACTGGAAAGATGAGATGAAATAACTTGAAAACGATATAAAGAACGCCGGAATCGGAGTTACGGTTTGGAAATGACAAGCAATTCAAATATGGCCACGTTCTGCGATTTACAGCAAGTAGCCATCTAAATGCAACAAGATGAACATGCTACAGCACTCAAACATGGCATCAAAATACATGGCAGGGATCCATTCATGATGCTTAACAAAAGTCTAGCACTGAGCTATGGCCAATTCATCCATTAACAGGTTCAAACAAGCATGGCAAAAATGCATTTGGCAAACAGATTTCAGACTTAGTGAAATTAACACTTGTCTGGAATTTCAGATCAGATAGCACTCTTCGGAGCATGAAAACTATATACTACAGGACCTGAACATGGCAAAGTAAAGAATGGCATGGAGCTACTCAAAGAGCTTAACAAAAATCCCTTAGTGACCTTGAGCCAAAAGGGATCAGAAAATACATTTGCAAGCATGTGAACATGGCAAAAACATAATCAGTTCTCAGACTTAGTGAAAACTGGAGCAAGCTGAAACAGATATCAAGTAGGCATGTTAACGAGCTCGATGCACTCACTACAGAGCAAGTCATGACAAGCTAAGCACACACCCATCAAGAATACACAAAATGCAAGCTAGACATGGCAAGAACAATAGCATGGCATGCACGGATCAACTACAACATCCTCGGCAAAATTGCTAACAAGTAGACAATCTGTCCAGATTCACGAAATAGCAAAAGTAGAGCTCGATTGACTCAAGCTAGAGTACTCCATAATTGCAAACAAAGACCTGGATGGATAGAGCACTACAAGATTAACAAAACATCCTTACTGATCATCCTCAAAAGAGGCACGGATCACTAGGAAACAACATGAACATATGGCAATATGAGATAAATAGTCCAAGGACTTAGTGGAAATGCTAAGTCCCTGAAATCAGCATTAACAAATGCCTCACTTTGCAAGCTTGTGCTAGTCACCACACACATCACAAAACTACATGGGTTGCATCTCTGGATAGATGGCAAAACATATAACAAAACACATGTAGAGCTCATGGGCATATCATGCACACATAAATCATGGAAAAAATGACAAATATCTAATTGGAGCAGCAGATCTGACAATTATCTCAAATAGCACTCTTCTAACAGCATTTCGGGCATCAAGATGAACTCAAATGAAAATGATGCAATGAGATGAAATGATGTACTCTCTGAGATGAACATTTTGATATGCTATATGCCCAAAACGGAGCTACGGATGCAGAGTTATACCATGATGAAAAATGCATAAAACATTAGGGTTAGGGCAAAAGAGGTTAACCGGATCCAATCCAGATCTGGATCCGGGGCACTGTATCAGCCTGCACGCGAACCGAGGTCGACGGCGCGGGCTCGCTGGAGAAGGAGTTGGCCGATCGGATGGTGAGGTGGCGGAGGGCGGCGCCGGTGGGTGCGGACGACGCCGGAGACGATGGCGTGGGCGGCGCGCGGAAGGCGGCGAGGTGAGGCGGTCGGCGGCCGGGCGCGACGGGGCGGCGCAGTCGCCAGAGTTGATGGCGCGGTGGCGGGGCCCGGCGACTGGGCGGCGGGGAGGCCGAAGGGTGGCGGTGGCCGCGATGGGCCTCGGGGGCCCGGCTCGGGCCTGGCGGGCCCCGAGCGGCGGCGATGTGGGCACGGGCCACGTGTCGGCGCCTGGTTGGTCGCGGGCGTCGGCGGCGGGGTGTCCGGCCCGGACGGACAATGTCCGGCGCGGCGCGAGGGGTGGATCTAGGGTTAGAGAAGGAGGGGATCCGGGATTTTCGGGGAGAGACCTTTATATATGCATAGAGGGAGCTAGGAGAGTCCAAATGAGGTGCGGTTTGCGGCCACGCGATCGTGATCAAACGCTCTAGATGATGGAGAGGGTTTTGGTGGGTTTTGGACCAACTTGGAGGGGTTTTGGGCTGCAACACACATGAGGCCTTCTCGGTCCCTCGGTTAACCGTTGGAGCATCAAACGAAGTCCAAATGGTACGAAACTTGACAGGCGGTCTACCGGTAGTAAACCAAGGCCGCTTGGCAAGTCTCGGTCCAATCCGGAAATGTTTAATCCCCACATACAGAAGAAAGGTAGAAATGACCACCGGAGGAGAACGAAGCGCCGGAATGCAAAACGGATAATGGGGAAAATGCTCGAATGCATGAGATGAACACGTATGCAAATGCAATGCACATGATGACATGATATGAGATGCATGACAATGATAACAACACACGGAGACAAAAACCCGAATCCGAGAAAATAAAATAACTTAAGGCCGGAAACGACAAGAGTTGGAGTACAAATTGGGTAAATCATATCCGGGGTGTTACAACACTCCACCACTACGAAAGGATCTCGTCCCGAGATCTAGGACTGAAATAACGCAGGGTACTCAGAACGGAGGTGATCCTCGCGTTCCCAGGTAGCTTCATGGTCGGAATGGTGTGACCACTTGACTTTGAGGAATTTGATTGACTTGTTGCGAGTCTTGCGTTCAGTCTCTTCAAGAATAGACACGGGGTGCTCGCGATAAGAGAGATCTTCTTGGAGCTCAATGTCCTCGAAGTTGACGGTGCGGTCAGGAGTCTTGAAGCACTTTCGGAGCTGAGAGACATGGAACGCATCATGAACATTTGCAAAGTTTGAAGGAAGCTCGAGTTGATAGGCGAGATCGCCTCTCTTGCTGACAATCTTGAAAGGTCCCACGTATCTAGGGGCAAGCTTGCCTTTGATACCGAAGCGACGAGTACCTTTCATTGGAGAGACACGGAGGTAAACATGATCTCCGATCTCGAAAGCCAAATCACGGTGCTTACTGTCATAGTAGCTCTTCTAGCGGGATTGGGCTGCTTTGAGGTTATCTCGAATGACTTTGCACATTTCCTCTGCCTCTATGATTAAGTCATTGCCCAAAAGCTGACGTTCACCGGTTTCAGACCAGTTGAGAGGGGTACGGCACTTCCTGCCATATAGAATTTCAAATGGGGCCTTGCCCGAACTTGCTTGAAAACTGTTGTTGTAGGAGAATTCAGCATAAGGAAGACAATCCTCCCACTTCGTGCCGAAGGAGATCACACAAGCCCTGAGCATATCTTCAAGAATCTGGTTGACACGCTCGACTTGGCCGCTAGTTTGAGGATGGAAAGCTGTGCTGAAGCGGATGTTGGTGCCCATGGCCTTCTGAAAAGAATCCCAAAACTTGGAGGTAAAGAAGATGCCACGGTCTGAAGAGATCACTTGTGGGATACCGTGCAGAGAGACAATTCGAGAGGTATAGAGTTCCGCCAATTGAGCTGCAGTGATTGACTCTTTGATAGGTAGAAAGTGAGTCACTTTAGTGAGTTTGTCGATGACAACGAATATAGCATCATTGCCACGCTTGGACTTTGGAAACCCAGTCACGAAGTCCATTTCAATGTGGTCAAACTTCCATTCTGGAATGGCAAGAGGTTGGAGGAGACCAGCTGGTCTTTGGTGTTCTGCCTTCACTCTTCTGTAAACATCACATTCATTCACTAATTGCACAATCTCGCGCTTCATTCGAGTCCACCAATAAGCCTGCTTGAGGTCCTGATACATCTTCGTGCTCCCAGGGTGGATGGAGAGGAGAGAATTGTGAGCCTCGTTCATGATCACTTTACGAAGGTCACCTTTGGGCACAACAATACGATCCTCGAAGAAGAGAGTGTCCTTGTCATCAAGGCGGTAGCACTTGTACTTGGGTTGACTCTTGGCAATCCCAATCTTCACCTTTTTTCACCATAGCATCAAGAAGCTGGGCTTGGCAAATCTGGTCTTCCAAGGTAGGAGAGACTTGAAGGTTGGCGAGGAAACCTTGAGGAACAACTTGCAGATTAAGTTTGTGGAAAGCTTCACAAAGCTCGGGTTGATAAGGCTTGAGAATCAGACTGTTGCAATAAGCCTTTCTGCTCAAAGCGTCAGCAATCACATTGGCCTTGCCTGGAGTATACTCGATACTCAGATTATACTCTTGAATCATTTCGACCCATCGAGTTTGCCTGAGGTTGAGATTAGGCTGAGTGAAGATATACTTGAGACTCTTGTGGTCAGTGAAGATGTCCACTTTTCTTCCCAATAAGAGATGTCTCCAAGTCAAAAGAGCATGCACAACTGCCGCCAACTCGAGATCATGAGTGGGGTAGTTCTTCTCATTGGGCTTCAACTGGCGAGAGGTATAAGCAACAACTTTCTTCTCTTGCATCAACACTGCGCCAAGACCTTGGAGAGAGGCATCACAAAAGACCTCATACGGCTTGGATTCATCAGGCGGAGTCAGAAATGGAGTAGTGATCAATTTCTCTTTCAAAGTGTTGAAAGCAATGTCACACTCTGGAGACCAAATGTACTTGACGTGCTTCTGGAGAAGATTTGAGAGAGGCTTCGCGATCTTAGAAAAGTTTTCAATGAATCTTCGACAGTAGCTTGCGAGACCAAGGAAGCTACGGAGTTGCTTCACGTTCTGAGGTGGTTCCCAATTCACAATTGCAAACACCTTCTCAGGATTCACCGCAATGCCCTTGGCAGAGATGATATGACCAAGATAAAGAACCTCATCAAGCCAAAATTCGCACTTGGAGAACTTGGCGTAGAACTTGTGTTCCCTCAGCTTATCGAGTACCAAACGCAAGTTCTTGGCATGATCTTCCTTGTTCTTCGAGAAAACCAGAATGTCGTCAAGATAGACCAAAACAAAGTCATTGGTGTAGGCGTTGAAGATAAAGTTCATCATGTGAGAGAAAGTCGAAGGAGCATTGACGAGGCCAAAAGACATGACAGTGTATTCATATGAACCATAGCTTGTCCTGAAAGCCGTCTTGGGAATATCTTGCTCACGGATTCGAATCTGATGATAACCCATACAGAGATCAAGCTTGGAGAATACTTGGGCACCTTTGAGTTGTTCGAACAGCTCGTTGATGTTGGGAAGTGGGTATTTGTTCTTGATAGTCTTCTTGTTCAATGGACGGTAATCAACACAAAGTCGGTCCATTCCATCCTTCTTCTTCACAAAAAGAACACCACAACCCTACGGAGAAGAACTAGGTCGTATGAGACCCATTCTCTCTTGAACATCAAGTTTCTTCTTCAGCTCCTCCAACTCTTCAGGTCCGAGCTGTAAGGACACTTGCACACTGGTTCCGTACCGGGCTCAAGATCGATGACGAATTCAACTGGCCGGTGTGGAGGCATTCCTGGAAGCTCTTCTGGAAAGACGTCTTGATATTCGCAAACGACTGGAATTTGCGAGATAGCATCCAGTTCACCCTTCTCATTGAGAGAAAACAGACGGATGGTATCATCACGAGCGGCAAAGACAATTACATCCTCAGACGAATGAGTCAATTGAATCTGCCTGGCTGCACAATCAAGATGCGCCTTGTGCTTAAAAAGCCAATCCATTCCGAGAATAAGATCAATATCCGAGTTACCCAGAACCATTGGAGAAGAAAGAAACTTGTAGTCGCCCAAGGTGATAGTAACATCCGGAGCGATCATTTTAGTGTTCATGAACAAACTCGGAGAAGAAACCGCTATCGGCTTAGGCAAATCAATAGTATGCACATCATGCATGGATGCAAAAGGCTTCGATAAAAAAGATAAAGACATGCCAGAAACTTGAAATCGCCCATCATAATAGAAACATCCGGGACTATTGAAGTAGCCCTCATAGACTTAGCCGGAGAAACCACTCCCATAGGTTTACCCAACATTTGTGAAACGAAGTCATGCTTGGAAACAAATGATCTTGACATGAAACAATGCGATGCACCCGTGTCAAAAAGAACTTTTGCGGGAATAGAGTTAACTGGAAAGTTACCCATGATCACATCTGACGAGTCCTCTGCCTGAGCTGCATTCAGCAAGTTGACCTTAGCGTGCTTGGGGTTATGCTTGACCACAGCTGTACTTGCCGATCGTACAGGAGGAGGAGGAGGAAGACGCCTCTGGTTGAAACACTTGTTGGCATAGTGACCCATTTGTTGGCACTTGTTGCACATGACCTCTGAAAGCGGACGGTGATACAGAGCACTCGATCTTGGAGCTTGAGACGAAGTCTTGTTCTGAAAGCCAGGGTTTGGTGGGTGGGAAGAACCACTGCCACCTTTGCTCTTCTGGTGATACGGCTGACGGAACGGAGGAGGAGGAGGAAGCCAATACTTCTGCTGCTTGGCCACTTGAGTAGAGGAAGAAGGAGTAACATCTCTGACTCGCTTCTTGAAAGCATCACACCTCAATTGAGCAGCCTCTTGCTTCAGTGCCATGTTGTAGAATTCATCGTACCTCAAGGGCTCAAAGAGAACAAGAGCGAGCTGGATTTCTTCTCTGAGACCATGCTCTTCTCATCAGGGACGTCCTGCTTGGCAAAACGGGTGAGCTTCTGGAACAACTTGTTGTAGTCATAGACAGACAAAGAGCCTTGCTTCAGGTTGCGGAATTCCTCACGCTTGCTTTCAACCACGCTTTCAGGGATATGGTGAGCTCTGAAATCTTGACGGAATTCATCCCAGGTGATAACACATCCACCTCTGGAATCCTTGTACTGCTGGAACCATTCCGCAGCTTGATCTTTGAGTTGGAAGGAAGCAAACTTGACAAAGTCCTCAGGCCTGACGTTACTTCACTCGAAATGCTTGCACAGATCCACTAGCCAATCGTCAGCATCGGTTGCCTCAACACAATTGCTGAAAGTCTTTGGCCCGTTAGCAAGGAACTGGTTGAGTGTAGCAGAGTGATTCTGATTGTTGCCTTGGTTGCCTTGATTGCGCTCTTGAAGAATTTGCATGATCAATTGTGTGTTTGCATTGGTTGCGGCCATCACAGCTCGCCATGCCTCCGGAGGAGGTGGATGTGGTGGTGGATCAGGATTCGGAGTCGTGCGCGTTGGAGGAGCCATCCTGAAGAGGTTGACCACCCTTAGCACATAGACAGATAAAATAAAGCTGAATCCAACGGAATGAAAATTGCAACATATAGTCTTCACATCCGAACAAAATGAACGAATGCATTCCTCTTGAAATGGTCACATATCCATAAATTGAGAAGCCACTTAGAATTAAGGTAGAGAAATAAATCAACAAGGTACGGATCAAGAACGAATAATCGGTAAGAAATCCCAGTCTCAAACCAATATCCGTGGAAGAAGAACTAGAGCTACGAGAATTCCCACCTATGAAACTCCCGAACCTTTCCAGTTATGCAATCAGGTGTTGGGGATACAGGGGAAGCATAATATCTCACCCAAATCTGGCAAATCCTACATCCAGCTGGATCCATCCTTCAACACATAACCGAGAAAAACTTCGGAAACCATCTACCTCAACCTTCGAAAAGCATCCGTTATACAAGTTATGGCGATACTCCCGAACTCCCGCCCCAGTACTGGGTGGCGTCGAGGTTATCTCACCAATGAACTGCATAAAAGAGATTTTCGATGTCGGCGTACTAAACTCAGGTATTCCAGAACTGCAACGATAAAATTATGACGACAACACCTCAGAGCTCAACTCCCCGGGACACTTCCACAAAACCCCTGACAGGAGGCACCAAGACAATGTTCTCATCATAAAACCATCGGAACGATTCCAAGATACCCGCGTGATCCTAAAAAAAATTTAGTGAAATTTGAGAAGAGAAGAGTCAAAACTCTACGTCAGGATGCCTTACCAGAGCGATGAGGAGACTGGGAAGTAAAAAGAATTCCTAACTCTCCGATATATAATTCCTAGATGACTCAAAACATTTTTCTAGACACAACTCGGCCGCTAAAAACAATCAAGCAATGGGGCTCCTAAGGTCGGGGAAGGCTCTGATTACCAACTTGTAACACCCTCGATGTGACTATATCTCCCACGTGTCGAGGCACGACTTAGAGGCATAATCGCATTGAGGACATATGTCGCAAGTAAGGTAATTTTTACAACATCCCATGTAATATAATAATAAAGGAGAGATAACATAGTTGGCTTACACTCGCCACATCAATCAAGGTACATAAATAGCATTACATCATCCAAACACTCATGGCCCGACTACGGCGCCAAAATAAAAGATAACCCAACATGCGACACGGTCCCGATCACCCCCAACTGGGCACCACTACTGATCATCAGGAAAGGAAACATAGTAACGCTGAGAGTCCTCGTCGAACTCCCACTTGAGCTCGAGCACGTCACCTGGAGCGGAATCGTCAGGCCCTGTATCTGGTGTAATAATAATCTGTGAGCCACAGGGACTCAGCAATCTTGCACCCTCGAGATCAGGACTATTTAAGCTTATAGGTAAGGCAAGGTAAATATGTGGAGCTGCAGCAAGCGACTAGCATATATGGTGGCTAACCTGTTCGCAACAGAGAGCGAGAAGAGGAGGCAAAGCGCGAGCGAGAAACTAGAGAACAACCTGCGCAAGCATTACTCCAACACCGTGTCCACTTCCCGGACTCCGCCAAGAAGAGGCCATCACGGTAACACACTCAGTTGATTCATTTTAATTAAGTTAAGGTTCAAGTTATCTACAAGCGGACATTAACAAATTCCCATCTGCCCATAACCACGGGCACGGCTTTCGAAAGTTCAAAACTCTGCAGGGGAGTCCCAACTTAGCCCATGACAAGCTCTCGCAGTCAACGAAGGAATAGACCTCCTCCCGAGACGTTCCGATCAGACTCGGTATCCCGGTTCTTCAAGACAACTCCGACAATGGTAAAACAAGTCCAGCAACACCACCCGATGTGCCGACAAATCCCAATAGGAGCTGCACATATCTCGTTCTCAGGGCACACCGGATAAGCTAAGCGTACGGGAGCCAACGTAACCCAAGTTGCCAAGGGACGGCCCCGCATGGTGCTCTAGGTTGGACCAACACTCAGAGGAGCACTGGCCCGGGGGGGTTTAAAATAAGATGACCCTTGAGTCCCGAAACCCAAGGGAAAAGGCTAGGTGGAAAATGGTAAGACCAAGGTTGGGCATTGCTGGAGGAGTTTTATTCAAGGCGGACTATCAAGGGGTTCCCATTATAACCCAACCGCGTAAGGAACGCAAAATCCGGGAACATAACACCGATATGACGGAAACTAGGGCGGCAAGAGTGGAACAAAACACTAGGCGAGAGGCCGAGCCTTCCACCCTTTACCTAGTATATAGATGCATTAAGATAACATAGCAATATAATGATATCCCAACAAGTAAATAAATGTTCCAACAAGGAACGGCCTCCAATCTTCACCTGCAACTAGCAACGCTATAAGAGGGGTTGAGCAAAGTGGTAACATAGCCAATCAACGGTGTGCTAGGACATGGTGAGTTAGAGGTTTGACATGGCAATTTGGGAGGCTTGAAAGCAAGTGGTAGGCATCGTAGCATTGGCATAGCAAAAGAGCGAGCAATCTAGCATAGCAAAGATAGTAGTGATTTCGAGGGTATGATCATCTTGTCTGCAAAGTTGTCAGAGTTGACTGGATCCTCGAAAGCAAACTCAACGGGCTCCTTATTAGCGAACTCGTCTCCCGGCTCTACCCAAACAAGACAAACAAGCAACAAGGACACAATCAACCACGTGCAAGGATCAAACAATATGATGCAAAGATGATATGCTATGCGGGATGCGATGCGGAATGCATATGCAAGATTTGACAAGGAATGCATGAACCTGGCCTCTACTTGGAAATCCAAGTGTGTCACTGGAAAGATGACATGAAGTTGCTTGAAAACGATATAAACATCACCGGAATCAGAGTTACGGTTTGGAAATGGCAAGCGATTCAAATATGACTACGGTCTGTGATTTACAGCAAGTAGCCATCTAAATGCAATGAGATGAACATGATGCAGCCTCCAAACATGACAGAAAAATACATGGCAGGGATGCATGCAAGATGCTTAACAAAAGTCTAGCACTGAGCTACGAACAAATCATCCATTAACAGGTTCAAACAAGCATGGCAAAAATGCATATGGCAAACAGATTTCAGACTTAGTGAAATTAACACTTGTTTGGAATTTCAGATCAGGTAGCACATTTTGGAGCAACAAAACTATATGCTACAGGCCCTGAACATGGCAAAGTAAAGCATGGAATGGAGCTACTCAAAGAGCTTAACAAAAGTCCCTTAGTGACCTTGAGCCAAAAGGGATCAGAAAATACAATTGCAAGCATGTGAACATGGCAAAAACATAATCAGTTCACAGACTTAGTGAAAACTGGAGCATGCTGAAAACAGATATCAAGTAGGCATGTTTATGAGCTCGATGCACTCACTACGGAGCAAGTCATGACAATATAAGCATACACCCATCTAGAACACACAAAATGCAAGATAGACATGGCAAGAACAATAGCATAGCATGCACGGATCAACTATAACATCATCAGCAAAATTGCAAACAAGTTGACAATCTGCCCAGATTCGCAAAGTAGCAAACGTAGAGCTCGATTGACTCAAGCTAGGGTGCTCCATAATTGCAAACAAAGACATGGATGGATAGAGCACTACAAGATTAACAAAACATTCTTACTGATCATCCTCAAAAGAGGCACGGATCACTAGGAAACAACATGAACATATGGCCATATGAAATAAACAGATCAAGGACTTAGTGAAATTACTAAGTCCCTGAAATTAGCACTAACAAGTGCACCACTTTGCAAGCTTGTGCTAGTCACCACAAACATCATAAAAATACATGGGTTGCACCTCTGGAAAGATGGCAAAACCCTTAACAAAACATATGTAGAGCTCATGGGCATAACATGCACCCAATAATCATGGCAAAAATGACAAATATGCAAATGGAGTAGCAGATCTGACAATTATCTCAAGTAGCCCTCTTATAACAGCATTTCGGGCATCAATATGCACTCAAATGAAAATGATGTAATGCAATGAAATGATGTACTCTCTGAGATGAACATTTTGATATGCTATATGCCCAAAGCGGAGCTACAGATGCAAAGTTACGAGGCTATGAACATCAGCACATGGATCTGAGAATTCGGGGACTTAGAAGAAAAATGAACCTCCGGATCTAGGGTTTGACCCGGCACGCAAAACGAGGCGGTTCCGGCGAGCTCAGTTCGTCAGCGGGGAGACGAGGGAGAGGCGAGGCCGGGCGGCGCGGGGTCAGCCCGCGGCGGTGGCGGCCGGCACCGGGCGGCGGAGCGAGGAGGACGCGAGGCGGCGGGGCGGAGCACGGCGGCCGGCGATGAGGGAGGGTGGCGGCGTGGCGAGGCGGGCGCCCGCGGCCTCGGTCGGGCGGCGATGCGGGCCGGGAGGCCCGGCCTGGGCTGCAGTGGGCCCGCGCGGGTGGCGGCGCGGTGATGCGGTCCCGCGGGGCGCGGACCAATGGCGTGGCGACACGTGGCGGCGGGGTGGCGATTCGGACGTGTGCGTCGGCGGGGAATTTGTCCGGCGGGCGCGAGGGGTGGATCTAGGGTTTTTCGGGAGGAAGGAGAAGGAGATTTTCGGGGGTTCTTTAAATAGGCATAGAGGGAGCTAGGAGAGTCCAAATGAGGTGCGGTTTTCGGCCACGCGATCGTGATCGAACGATCTAGATGATGGAGAAGGCTTAGGTGGGTTTTGGGCCAAGTTGGAGGGGTGTTGGGCTGCAACACACACGAGGCCTTTTCGGTCCCTCGGTTAACCGTTGGAGTATCAAACGAAGTCCAAATGATACGAAACTTGACAGGCGATCTACCGGTAGTAAACCAAGTCCGCTTGGAAAGTCTCGGTCCAATCCAGAAATGTTTAATCCCCACACACGAAAGAAAGGTAGAAATGACCACCGGAGGAGAACGAAGCGCCGGAATGCAAAACGAACAACGGGGAAAATGCTCGAATGCATGAGATGAACACGTATGCAAATGCAATGCACATGATGACATGATATGAGATGCATGACAACGACAACAACACACGGAGACAAAAAAACCGAACCCGAGAAAATAAAATAACTTAACGCCAGAAACGGCAAGAGTTGGAGTACAAATTGGGAAAGTTACATCCGGGGTGTTACAACACTCCACCACTACGAAAGGATCTCGTCCCGAGATCTAGGACTGAAAGAACGCCGGGTACAAATTGGGAAAGTTACATCCGGGGTGTTACATAAACGGACTCCAAAAAATCCGCAAAATATTTTCTGTTAGTTTTGGAATATATTAAAAATTAGGAAAATAATGAACAACCAGGAAGGCACCCGAGGAAGGCACAAGACACCAGGGCGCGCTTGTGCCCACCTTGGGGACCTTCCGGACTCCATTTTCTCCCGTTTGCTTGTTTCTCAAGATAAAAAATCTTTATATACCCCCCGAATGTATTAACCACCGTATCACGAAGAAATCTTCTGTTCTTCTTTCTTGCTGTTTTTCTGGCAGATCGGAAAATATGTCATCTCAAGATTCGAAAGAGGATTGCCCAGTTTCTTATCAGCCATTGGATAAAAATATCTTCAAGGACACCTATCCCTATTTATGGTTCACCGATAAGGAAGATGAAGATGAACCAGTCCCTCCTCGTTTCAAGTAGGAAAGCAAGGAGGCATTATGCAAGGGGATAATAAAGCTTGAGATGGAGAACGAGGAGTTGATGATAGATAATTTTACTCTCCGACGCAAGCGAGAGAAAAAGCATAAGCCTACTGCCTCATCACCACCACCACCACCATCTTCATCACCAAAGGAGACTTGAGCTCATGGTATGGAAACTCCACTTGGCTTGTGCCAAGCTTGGAGGAGGTGTCCCGGTATTGTATCACCACCACTATCTTTGCCTTTATCTATTTTAGTTCGATCCTTAGTTATCTTTTGATTTAGTTGAATAAAAGTTTAGTTTGATCCTTTTTTTTCGAGTGCTTGCTTAGTGATCTTTCGATGTAATTGTGTGCAAGATATATAATAAAGAGTAGTTTGGGTTTTGTTTCTTTACTTTCATGTTCCAATAAAAAAAAGAAATAAATGAAAAGGATCATATGATAATCTTATGGTAAGTAATGACACCACATAAGGAAAAGTATAAGTAGTAAAAATTATTGGAGAATACATTACTAGGAAATAGCTTATAGATAGATGCTTACTAGTAGCGCGCTATATTGACTCACGCTACTGCTAATTACTAGTAGCACGTTGTATTGTCCCCTCGCTATTAGTAAATATTATAGGTAGTACATGGCAAAAAACACGCTATTAGTAAATATCTTTCATGGATAGGGCGCATGTGGTAAAACCTGCGCTATTGCTAAGTGAAAAGCTATAACACAGGTGAGACACCCCACGCTAGTACTACCCCCATCCACTCCCACCCCACCGAACTGATCTCTTGTGAATCCCTCAAAAAAACCTCGCGAACCTCACCCCCACCCCTTGGTCGACCTCCTCTCCCCCACGATCTCCTCCCCGCCGCTACCACCCACGTCGGCCGGTTCCGACGAGCTCCGGCCGTGCGCAACACGCCCCCAAGCTCCGCCCCTCCCTCCCCCTCATCCAGATCCGTGCCTCAAGGCCTGCATCCTTGCCTGCGGCTAGGATTTCGGGCGCATCCCGCGTTCTTGCCGGAATCCACCACAATCAGCGATGGCGAGGCCAGAGCTCGCGGGATCCGTCACCAGTGTTGCCCAGGTAGGCCCTTCCCCTCCTTCCTTGCTCGGGCCTGCCCTCTTCTCCTCACCTCACCTTCTCCTCATATCCGTCCCTTTGCTGCAGGTCACCATGGCGCGGAGGCGGAAATGACGGCAAGAGGGCACCAACCTTTCCCTGCTCGTGGAGGAGGAGGGGCGCACCTAGCCGCCGGCCCTGCTCTGCTCGAGGAGGAGGAGCGGGAGGGGTCTGCTCCTAGGGCGACCAAGAGGTCCTGCACGAGCTCAATCATGGCCACGATGACCCACCACAGCAGGTAGCACCTCCATCTCCCTCCCCCTCTTCCCACTACTCACTACTGCTGCTAAGTTGAGGCCAAATGTCAATAAATATGCATCATGGGCCTAAGTCAGTTCATTGAATTTTGTCTTCAATCAACCTACCATTGAATTTTGTAATAATTGCAGCTTGTTGAATCTCGTGAGATGCTAAATTCACCAAATCCTCGAGCAAGTATATGGGAGAGAAGGATGCAGTAGCATTGAAGATTAGTATTTTTCCAATGAAAAACCATTATATGGCTGCTTCACACCATCTTGAGTTGTATCAGGATATTTGGTAACTGAAAAAAAAGAGAAATAAATATATTATCTGAATTTCCTTTAGCTAGTTTTATAAGCCCCTGCGTCCACATTTCTTGAACCCTCTATTATGTTTCAAATCTGCATAGGAAGCCCTAGCGGCTCTCGCAAAGGTGTGTAGTATGCGCTTTGTCCATGGAGTACGTTCTCGGACAGGATTGGTGGGAATAGATTACCCTACCGCCGCATGGCTTTCCAGGTGAGCATGACACTGCGTCTACCATTTACCTGTACATTTATTCTTGCTTTACTTATTATTTTGTCCTTACACATGATAGCTGAACCTGAACTGCAGTTTTGGCATACACGGTTTCATACAAATATATTCGGTGATCCAATTACAAAATGTAATGCATGGATTCTTTTGATTTGCTACTTTAAGTTACTTCAGAAGTGAGACAATCATACTTTAGAGAAAAGTATTGATCTAATAATCTGGAATTTGACTCCATTGAATTGGTCGCATAGAAGGTCACACACTTGCTGTTAGTATGAACGATCTCTCAACACTTAAACTTTTTTTCTGGTATTGTGTGCCAATTCATGATTTAGACGTGCAAAATGTCTGGCTTGCATATTTGTGCCTAGTATGAAAGTAGACCGCCTGGCATAAATAATAATTTTAGGAAAAACGACAATAGCCTAAAGTGGCACGAAAGTTCTGCCCTTCTACATATATGTAAGTGGGTAGGTGTTCTATTATCGGAAGTCTGTTGTATCAAATGATTATATTGAAATGGTTTGGCACTGCACTATGTTTGTCTCACTAGTAGTTGTAATAGGTGCTCATTCTTCCTGATGGTATAAAATGCTTACATAGTGTATTTATTTATCTGTGGCACTTGCAGACTTGTGAATCAATCAAGATGCATTTACAATCTTGACGTAAAAGTGTTCGTCAGATAAGTTTGTGTCTATCTTTGTTTCCTCACTTTGGTTCTATTATTCCAGTTAACTGAAAAGGATCCAAACAAGGCAGTTCCATTGTTCTGGGCCAGTGGTGAACGAATTGAGAGTGCATTGAAGGATATGGCTACTGTACTGAAACAAGCAAATTGGGCTGAAGAAGCCATCAAAGCGATAAGATCCTTCCGTCACCGGTTGTCGAAATGAAGCTACTTATAATTCATATATACTATGATGCTGCTCTATGCTTTTGTTTCTGCTATTGTTACTTAGTGATCTATAGGTTACTGTTATATTGTACTAATGCTCCAGGTTCTTTGTGAGTTCCTAGTAGTGGTCTTGGTTCATTATTAATTCTAGGATTTTTTGAGTTCCTAGTAGGGAACACATGGACATGAAGAAGCAGCGATGACGACGGCATTGACATCGACACGAGGCTGTGGCGGCGGCGATGATGACGGCATCGACACCGGGCTGCGGTGGCGACGACGACGACGACATCATCGTGGTGATGCGGGGACTACGGCGACGTCGTCACGATGCTGCTGCGGCGGCAACGACGATGACATCAACACCAACGGTCTTGTGGAGGCGCCGAAGACCTATACATGTGGCGTATACTGTATATATGTGTATTAATTATCTATATCAGATATGCATGACTAACTATATGCATAACATGTGCGTATTATGAAATGCATGTATGTGAGTACTATAAATGAAATAGGTATATTTTTATATTTTTTTAAAATCCTAATTTGTTACTAGTAGCGTGGGTGTATCATAGATGGGCTACTACTATTCCGTTAGTAGTAGCGCGGTTTGAAATAGTAGTAGCACGGGGCACCAATGCTACTGGTATGTCTGTTTATTAGTAGTGTGGGGTAAAACACACGCTACTGCTAAAAAATAGTTGTAGCGTCATAGCAGTAGCGTGAGAACCTACGCTACTGGCAGTCCAAAAACCAACGCTACCGCTAAGGTTTTTTATAGAAGTGTCGACAAACATAGCATTGGTCAATGATGCAATTCATGAAAGAATTAATAAGGGAAGAGAAGATTCACATGCAAACACACTATCTTGGACACCTTTTACGATTGTGAGTCCTCGTCAAAATATTATATGACAAAATTGTTGACGTTGGACAAGGAAGACAACGTAATGATTTATGCTTGTTCATATTCACATGGAAGTTATATTGTCATAGATCCTTTAACATGTGGTGCTTCCTCAATATCTTTGCTAGCCAAAAATTCTGCACTAAGTAGAGATACTACCTGTGCAACCAAAACCCTTAAACCCAAATCTTGTTTTGAGAGTCCACCATCCCTACCTATGGATTGAGTAAGATCCTTCAAGTAAGTTGTCATCGGTGCAATAAGGCAATAAAAATTGCTTCTAAATATGTTAGATCATTTCGTGTAAGAGAAAATTGAGCGTTGTACAAACTTGTGATGGCAAAGTAATAAAAACGACAGACTGCATAATAAAGGTTGCTATCATAAGGGGCAATATAACGTGATGTTCTTTTGCACTAAGAGATCGAGCATACAACCAAAAAGTGTATGGCAACCTATGCTTCCCACTACGAAGGGCCTATCTTTTACTTTTATGTATTTACTATGCAAGAGTCAAAGTATTTCTCTCTATTCCATTTTATTTTCTCTTTTTGTAAGCACCATGTGGTGAAGAAAGATCTAGGCATATATATCTAGTTGGATATGGGTGGGCATGAGTTATTATTGTTGACATCACCCTTGAGGTGAATACGTTGGTAGGCAAAACTATAAGCCCCTATCTTTCTATGTGTCTGATTGAAACTCTTTGCTCATGTGTATGTGCTGAGTGTTAGCAATCATGGAAGACTATATGATGGTTGAGTATGTGGACTTGTCAAAAGGCTCCGATACGTGACCCTTCCTGAAAAGATGATGAATTGTAATTGCAAAATTGATTGAGAACATAGTTTGTTGGTTTTCAATAGAGTTTATGCTTTATACTTTAATGTTGTGATGAATTGTTACTTGCTCATGAGAAGTTATATGATAACTATGTGATAAAGTTTTATGATAAAGTTGTTTGATTAAATTTCATATTAAAAGTTCTACAATAAAGTTTGTTGCTATTATAGTAACATGCATGATGCTTCTATGTCTGTATTTTGTTTTTATCGACACCTCTCTCTCTCTCTAAGCATGTGGACATGTTTTTCGATTTTGGTTTTCGCTTGAGAACAAGCGAGGTCTAAGCTTGGGGGGTTGATATGTCCATTTTGCATCATGTTTTTCTACTATTATTTATAATATTTTTATGCATAATAATGCTTTATGGAGTAATTTTAATGCCTTTTCTCTCATAATATGCAAGGTTTAACAAGGAGGGAGAATACCGGCAGCTGGAATTCTAGACTTGGAAAAGCTACGTCAGAGTTACCTATTCTGCACATCTCCAAATGAGCTGAAACTTCACGGAGATTTTTTATGGAATATTTAAGAATTATTGAAGCAAATAACTACCAGAGGGGGCCCACCAGGTGGGCACAACCCACCTGGGCATGCCAGGGCCCCCAGGCACGCCCTGGTGGGTTGTGCCCTCCTCGGCCCACCTTTGGTGCCCATCTTCTGGTATATAGGTCATTTTGACCTAGCAAAAAAATCAGGAGAGAACTTTCGGGATGAAGCACCACCGTCTCAAGGCGAAACCTAGGCAGGAGCACTTTTGCCCTCCGGCGGAGCGATTCCGCCGGGGGAACTTCCCTCCCGGAGGGGGAAATCATCGTCATCATCATCACCAACAACTCTCCCATCTTTGGGAGGGCAGTCTCCATCAACATCTTCAATAGCACCATCTCCTCTCAAACCCTAGTTCATCTCTTGTGTTCAGTCTTTGTACCGGAACCTTAGATTGGTACTTGTGGGTGACTAGTAGTGTTGATTACATCTCTTAGTTGATTACTATATGGTTTATTTGGTGGAAGATTATATGTCCAGATCCATTATGCTATTTAATACCCCTCTGATCTTGAGCATGATTATCATTTGTGAGTAGTTACTTTTGTTCTTAAGGTCACGAGAGAAATCTTGTTGCAAGTAATCATATGAACTTGATATGTGTTTGATATTTGATGATATGTATGTTGTGATTCCCTTAGTGGTATCATGTGAACGTCGACTGATGTCTACTACGCAACTTTATTCTTGTAGACACGTGTTGGGCCTCCAAGCATAGAGTTTTGTAGGAGAGTAACAATTTTCCCTCAAGTGGATGACCTAAGGTTTATCAATCTGTGGGAGGTGTAGGATGAAGATGGTCTCTCTCAAATGACCCTGCAACCAAATACAAGAAATCTCTTGTGTCCCCAACAGACCCAATTGTAACAGCCCGAGAATCAAGCTACAGTAATCCCCCGTTAATGGTGGCCATGTCATCAGCATCACTATGCTAATTGCCACTTTTCCGAAAATCAAAATTAGATTCAAATTCAAATGCAAGTAAAATTACTAAATTCTGAAATAGTAAATTATAAATGTAGACTGAGTTGAAAATATTCGCTAACTATTTGTCATGAATTATCCAACATATCTTGAATTAATAAAGTGCCTCTAACCTATTTTAAAACAGGGTTAGCAACAATTGAATTGACCATTTCAATTTAAATAAATATCTAACCTTTTCAAAATAAATTATAACTTTGTGTGTTGCCTTATAATATTGTCTAGCATTTTTTTACTAAGTGGCACATTTAACAAAGTTCATTTGTTAGATAAAACAAATAGAAAACAGTAGAGAAATACAAAACAGAAAAGAATAAAAGAAATAGCAAAAGGAAATGGAAAGAGAAAAGAGATAAGACGTCACTGTGCCCTTGGGCCTTAAACCAACGGTGAGGCCCAGCCCAAAAAACCCTCCCCACATATCTTCTACCTCCCGCTACAGGAGCTAGGGCTGCGTGGAGGCCATCCCCATGGCACCCTACACGTGTCAGCCATCCCCCATCCCCTGTTGGTTACAACCGTCGCTCGCGGCCCCCTGCAAACCCCAGGCCACTCCTCCCCTTCCCTCGTGCCATAGCTCTTGCCCCGCACATGCCCGAGCCCCCGCCGCCACACACGTCGTCGATCTCGTGCTCCGGAGACGTCCCGTGCCGCGCCAACTTGTCCAAGAGCCTCGCCGTCAACGTATCCTTCGTCTGGGTACTCTGAATCGAGCCGGGGAGGAATGCATCGAGCGGATTGAGCTCCTCTTCAACCTGCGGTCGCCGGCGTCTTCGTCGAATCCGGCCACCATCGGCGCTGCTAAGCTATCACCGAGCCTTCCTTGCGCTCCTAGGTGATCTTCTCCCCCGATTCCCCCATGATTCCATTATCATAGAGGCCGTACGCCGGAACCGATCGAGCCCCGATGTTCGCGCTCACCGCAGCTGCTCCCGGTCACCCCACACGCACGTGGTTGCGCCCCTACCTCATGTGGTCGCGCCCGACCGCGACGCACCCTCCTCGTGAGCGCATACCCACTTGGCTGTGTGCCCGCCTCGCCTAGTCGCCCCCGTTTCCCCTCCGCACACGCCTGCCTCTGCCGTTGCCGCCCGCCACGTTGATGTTGTCCGGCACCCCCGCCTGCTGCTGTTCTGCCCTGCCACTGCTTGCCCAGCCTCCCCCTCAGCCTCGCCACTGCGCTGTGTGCCGCTTCGTCGCGTCGGCGCCGCCCGCTATAGTGTTCGTCGGCGCCGCCCGCCACCGCGCCACTCGCACCCGCGGCTGTCCGCCACGCCCCTCTGCGGGCCGCCGCTGCTCGACCCCCTGGCGATGCCCCGCCTCTGACCCGTAACCTTCGGCCGCCGGCCCACACCCGCTGCTAGCCGTCGTGGCTCGCACCGGCCCTTGCTGCTGCACGGCGCTGGCGATGTTGGCTTCGGTCGCCGCCGGCGCCATGTATTTTTGTTCATGCGTGAATACACATCCCCTATTGGTGGCTTAAGCCACTGCCAGGCGGGCCCTGCCACTTTTTAATTAGGCTTAAAACTAGTTAGTTGCTAATCCTCCTTTAGTTAGTCACTGACCAGTGGACCACCACCCTTTATTTAACCAAGTTAATTAACTTGCCAAATTAAGTCTATGCCATGCGGGCCTCTTTGACCCTGTTGATTGGTCAACTTTGACCTAGTCAACGCTGACTGTACTGCTGACTCAGCCACCCTGGACCCCACTTGTCATCCACTAGAGCTAGTTCCTAGTGGGTACAATGTGTTTTTCTTTTATTTTTAATGATAAAGTAAATAGATAAAAGAAAATCCATAAATTGCATTGAACTTTGGAAAATCATATAAAATAAATCGTAACTTCGATGAAAATGTTTTCTACATGAAAGTTGCTCAGAAAAACGAGACGAATCCGAATACGCAGCTCGTTCGTCCGCCACACATCCCTAGCATAGCGAACACGCAACTTTCCCCCTCTAGTTCATCTGTCCGAAAACGCAAAACACCGGGGATACTTTCCCGGATGTTTCCCCCCTTCACCGGTATCACCTGTCCCTAAGTTAGGTCACACCTCGCACAAAGTATTGTCGCATCTTGCTTTGTGTTACATTTGATTGCTCCATTATTTATTGTGTTCGCCCTCCGTTACTTATTTCCGGTAGACTCCGAGACCGCTGCCGATGTCTGTGTGTTCGACTATGTTGAAGATGACCCCTCCTTCTTGCCAGAGCAACCAGGCAAGCCCCCCCTTGATCACCAGATATCGCCTATTATTCTCTCTATTGCTTGCATTAGAGTATTGTAGCATGTTACTGCTTTCCGTTAATCCTATTCTGATGCATAGCCTGTCCTTGCTACTACTGTTGTTACCTTTACCTGCCATCCTAAATCACTACAAAAAAATACACTTCCGTGATGATACGTGTTTGTCACAGTAGGTCACGTTTTTTGTCATGCATGTACATCCATGACAAATTTATGACAGAATCAAGATAGTCATACCTGTGTTGTCGTAGAAGTGTTCCATGACATTACCAAAATTATCATCATGGAAGTGTCCACTTCCATGACGATAAATCGTGCGTCACAGAAGTGCTTTCGTCAAGGGTGACCGACACGTGGCATCCACCACAACGGAACACCGTTAAGCTATCGGGTCGGGTTTTGGATCTGATAACCCGTTAACAGCCCCGACCAATGGGGATTTTCCACGTGTAAAATCATCATTGGCTAGAGGAAACACGTGTCGGCTCATCGTTGGGACAGATGTCATCCACTCACTGGACAAAAGGCGCCTATGATACGTCGACATGTGGCACGGCCCAACAGTGGCCCATTCCTGTGAAAAGGCCGGCCCGTTTGACTTGGTAAAAAGCTGGCGGGCTGGCCCATGGAATGCCTGTTAACGGCCTGTTCGCATATAGCCCATTTACAACCCGCTAACCCAAGGCCCGTTACGCCCTATCTGAATTAGGCCTAGTAGCGTCATCTGGGCCATCCAATATGATTCCATCCCGTTTTCACTTCTGGCCCATGTATAGCCCATGACGTCTTTCGGCCCATATGAGGCCCTTTGTAACTCTTGGCCCATTAGCGGCCCGTGCTGAAACTAGCCCATAATGAACAGTGTATTACTTTACACCCATTAACGGCCCGTGGTGAAACTGGCCCGTAATGAACAGTGTATCACTTTATACACATTAATGGCCCGTTATTCCGTTGGGCCGTTTCCATCCCAAGTTAACTTTCGGCCTTCTGAGGGCCCGTTTATTCTTGGGCTCATTTGCAGCATTCGGTTACTTACGGCCCGTTACTGTCATTTTCTGCTTGTGGGCCAAATTCAGCCCGTCGTTACAGTCGGCACATTTGTGGACTGTTAGTCTGTTGGGCCATTTTCATAGCATCACCAAATACGGCCTATTAACGGCCCATTATGGTCAGCCCATAAAACGTACGATTTCCATTAAAGGCCCGTCTACGGCCCATTAAAGGCCCATACAAGACCCATAAATGAGTCGGTGGCCCATGGATCCTACGAGACGTAGAAGGCCCATGGATCCTACAAGACGTAGAAGGCCCATGGATCCTACGAGACGTACAAGGCCCATGGATCCTACGAGACGTAGAAGGCCCATGGATCCTACAAGACATAGAAGGCCCATGGATCCGACGGCCCGTGAAGGGCCATGGTCGGGCGAGTTGGCCCCCGTTTGAACGATATAGCATATTCAAAGAATTATCCTACTCAATACTATCACCTCTAAAAAGCATACACTATACAACAAAGAGATCAAGGCATAGAAAGGTAGAATAATCCTACACTATACAATAAAGAAATTACAGTCGATTATACCCACTTGGCATTATGGTTTGGCACAGGTGATAATAAAGCATACACAAACAACAAATTACATACACTGGGCAAATACAGCTCATACATCATGGACGCGCATCAACTTAACTCCATTTGAACTATAATCTCTTCAGAAAATAGGATTGGTCGGATTCAGATAACACAAATTTCAGTCTGCAAAATCTCCAATTCCTTCATGGTTACCTCAGTGTCTTGTTTCATTTTTTGACTCATGCATCTAATACATGCATGTCCAGTCTCAACTTGTTGATTATACGTTGACAATCATGTACACGTTGTCTTTCCACCTCTAGTTGATGCTCGAGAACATCAGCACATTCCAATTCCAATCCATAATCATTCGGTAACAGCCATGCCGCACTGCTCACAGATCTTTGTGTTGATGTCACTTCATCCTGAAATGTTTCTGTAAGTACACATGACTAGGGCAAAAATATAGTTACAACAGTGAAGCGAACAAGACACTATTTTGTACTACATGGCAAAACAGGACTAACAATAATGTTACACGTCACTTCCAAAAAAAATGTTACACGTCATGAAGCATAAGCATGTGATATTTTAAAAATTATAAAAAAGATAGTCTGTGCAGCCTGCATACAGAAATCCCTCTTAGCTCACCAGAGGAGCATGATGTTGGGGCCCAATCGAAAACACAGACAAGTTACAAATTTAGACAGCACGTTGCGTATAAGTAAGCAAGCAGCTGGCCATTTTGTGCCTCAATTAAAGTCTTAGGGAGCATAATGAACAGCAAAGGGTTTCATACAAACATACTACAGCAGACAAAACTATGCAATCTGCGTAGTATAAACTAGATTGTGAGCCTCATGCAATAATAGTTGGTTAATAGACTTCAAAGCTTCAGGCACACTTCGGCAGAGTAATTAAATGGTAAGGCCTTTAATTATGTCAACTAATAGTGATACAAGTACCGAACATCAGGCATGATTATTTGGGCATCTCATTAACTGAGGACAAATAAAGCAATTGAAAAGATAAAATTAACTATGCCTGAAACAAACAAGGAATTGAACTATTGAGTTGCATACAGTGACTTACCTTAGCAGGTTGAAGAGGCTCAGCGCAGCTCCTACTTCTCTTGCAAGGCTCCTTCCTAACATCTTGTACTTCGAAATCCTCAATCTTATCTTCATTGCACCCCCTCTGCAAGGTGACACAAACTAGTTACTTGTCTCCTTGGAAGATAAATATGCATACTTTCCAGTCTGTGAACACAAAAGGATGAGATTATAACAAAACAACACCACATAATGAAACATGCCGCATCTCTTGCACTTGCACACAATGAAATGAGCATTTACTATGTCCGCGCTATGTAAAAACTAGGCATACCTTCGAACTAGATCTCCAGGTACTCTTGGAGAGCCTACTGTAGTGTACAGCCAAACCTTTATGTCACCTATGAGTTAGACAAGGCCCCACTACAGCAGCCCTTAGTGTTTAAATCATTGACAAGCTCTGTTAGAGTGTTAGGTCAAGAAGAACAAGTAATCAAAGCAAACGGTCCTAGTATGGCTGGCTGATGCAAACAAGCAATTGAACAGATGTGTGAGCAAATCTTACATATCAAGAAAAGAAGCAAAGAAGGAGGCTTAAAGACCATCACTTGACTGACCAGATTTAAGGGGCATTTAAACATCATGTGCAACGTATGAACTAACATAAACATTGCATATTCCAGATTCTACAACGGAATGCACATGTATTAGGTTATGCCATGTATGATGATGCCTAAATGTACAGATAGCAGGCAGAAGTGATTCATCATTGCACGCACAATTGAATTGCAGGTTAAGGGCCAGTTCAATTCCGCCTTTTTAGGGCATATTATCAAAATAAGCCATAAAAGATGTAAAGTAGTCATTTTTGAGTTATGGGCTTGGGCTTAACTAATTTCGCTTTGGAGGGGGGTGTTTCGGGTAGAACCTCACTAAAAATTGAAGGGAAGGGGAATAGTGAAATGACTCTGTTGTCTGCCTATATTACACTCAAAATGCAACTGCTGACGCTCGTGTCACACCTGACCCTCAAGTAAAAACAAACACGCAAGCATTCATTGCCCTGCCCGCTTGCATCTCCTCTCCCCTTTCCCTCTACCTCGATCCCCTGCCTACAGCACTAGGGTTCCTCCAGCGAGCCGTTGCCACTGGTCCCATCTGGCCTGGTCCTCGACGATGCTATGTATAGCTAGGCTACATGGCCGGCGGGTAGGGGAAAATCTCCCTGGCTGCTCCTCCCTCTGGCGTCGCCCCTCATTCTCATGGTCTCCAGCAGCTGCTCCACTGTGGTTCATCCAACGCACTACTCCGGCGGGCGCTGCACAACTACAGCTGATGCCACACTGCGGCAGAAGGCACCTTATTCCCCCTCCCCTCCTCCCAGGCCATGGCCTTGAGGTGCTGTTGAAGGATGAGCTCATCCAACAAGGTGAGGATCCCCTCTGATTTTTTTGCCAAATTTTCATTCTGATCCACTATACGATGAATTGCTATGAGCTACTTCTGCTGCTGCTATATGATGCATTGCTATGAGCTGCTCCTGCTGCTGCTATATGATGAATTGCTATGAGCTGCTGCTGTATGATGAGTTGCTATGAGCTGCTGCTGCTGCTATATGATGAATTGCTATGAGCTGATGCTGCTGCTATATGATGAGTTGCTACAAGCTGCTCCTGCTGCTGCTATATGATGAATTGCTATGAGCTGCTTCTGTTGCTGCTATATGATGAATTGCTATGAGTTTTTCCTGCTGCTGCTATATGATGAATTGCTATGAGTTGCTGCTGGTATATAATGAATTGCAGACTGTTGCTGCTCGCTGCCTCTCCTTTTCTGCGATGTTCCATGAAATTGCCACATACATCTTGTACTTTTTCATTGTGTAACCCTATCTGCAAGTTGACATGGCTAATTTCAGACATCTCTACATGATACTACATTGCATATCCCTTGCGCATATTTAAACCACCAATTAACGATTGTGTGCATACCATAAACTAGCCATGACTCTGTATGCTGGACTAGCAGGCACTCTAAGGGATCCTAATGTAGTGCACTGGAATTCCTACATGCCACCTACGATTTTGTGTAATGTACTGCCCCTATTCTTAAATATATGTCTTTGTAGAGATTCCAGTATGGACCACATACAGATGTATATAGATGCATTTTCGAGTGTAGATTCACTCATTTTGCTCCGTATGTAGCCTATAGTGGAATCTCTAGAAAGACTTATATTTAGGAATGGAGGTGCGAGGTAGTATCATGTATGACATCTACATATCTAATTTAGCAACCAGTAGTAGAAATCATTGTCTGCGCAAAGGGATTACTGGTCGAAAATCCTAGCAAAGCACGCTGGCAGGCACAGAACAATACAAGAGAGAGAGACGCGCTTACAAGATCATAGCAATGCCTCAGTCCAGGATCTTGGTTGGCCAAGCTGTTAGATCCAGAAGAAACATCATCCTTGTAGTTTTTGCCAGCTGCATAACAGGTAACAGCGACCGGTTAGTATATTTGAAGTACATCGGGCAGGTGATGCCGGACGGGTTTAAAGGTGACAAGTACCTAGGCCGTGGCGGGTGCTTGGCATCTCTCCAGACGATGGGAATCAAGTTAGAAACGTCGAGGGTGATGACGCTGCGCTGGCTGTCGGGGTCTGGTAAGGAGATCTAGAACCGTCGAGTAGGGTGTTTGTGGAGCGGCTCCGGTAGGGTGGACAACGGTGTGGGCGAAGCGGATCTATGGCCGTGGACGAGGGCGTAGGTGAAGCTGCTCTGGTGGTTGGGTTAAGGATGGTGTCGACGACGCGGATCTGCGGCCGTGGACGGGGCGTCAGAAGCTGCTCCGGTGGTTGGGTTAAGGATGGTGTCGATGATGCAGATCTGCGGCCGTGGACGGGGCGTCAGAAGCTGCTCCGGTGGTTGGGTTAAGGGTGGTGTCGATGATGCGGATCTGCGGCCGTGGACGGGGTGTCAGAAGCTGCTCCGGTAGGTTGGATGAGGGTGCGAGGAAGCGGATTTGAGGCCGTGGACTTGTGAGTTGGCAAAGCGGCCCCGGTAGGGTTGAGAATGGTATAGGCGAAGCTACTCCGGTAGGGTTGACGATGGTGTCGGCGAAGCGGCTCCGGTAGGGTTGAGGAAGGTGTCGGCGAAGCGGCTCCGGTAGGGTTGAGGAAGGTGTCGGCGAAGATGATCAGAGGTCGTCGACGGGGGCATCGGTGGGGCGGCTCCGAGGGATGTGGACGAAGCGTCTCCGGTGGGGAGTATGAATGAGCCGCTGCAGATGCGCGGCGGTTGACGAGAGTACCGACGAAGCAGATCCGGCACCGTGGACAATGCCGGCACTGAATGGGCTGTGGTACAGTGGTGGATGAGTAGTCTACTTGTTTCTAGGGGAGGTGGGAGGGGTAGATGCGGCCGCAGAAGCAGATCCGGCGAGGTGGACGCCGCTGGCAGTGAATGGGCTATGGTACGCCGGTGGATGAGTAGTCTAGGATTTCGAGAAGGGAGGGGAGAAAGGGCAATGAAGTATGGACAACGTGATGTAAGATGCTCTGGTGCTGTGGAGTTAGTCGTTTTTGCGGGAGGGGGAGAGGAAATGGGGTGCCGTGTAGTGGGGGAACCGGAAGTTACCAAAGCAGCCCCGACCTATCATGTAGATGAGGGCGGTATTGTAACTGTTGGTCTCCGTGCACCAAGGACAAAAGGGGGATTTCGCATGCTAAAGACTAAGGTGGCGGAAAGTTTAGAAGGAGGCGGGAGATTTTGCCACCCGCGGGATCGTTCGTATCCAGTTTCAACTAATTTTGGAACGTGCTAGAGGGAAGGTCATGCTAGACTGTGTACACGGGGCACGCGTCAGCAGTTAATAACTGGTGTGAAGTCCACCCCAGAAAAAAAGACAATAACTCGGGATGATGCGCCGATAACTTGGACGTTCACACGGGCGCGACCAATCGTACGGGTGTAGTGGCGCGTTCACAAAAAGGGATCAAACGCTCAGCCTATGTATTTATCATGTAAATAGATAATTTAGTGTCATTGGTTATTTACTTTAAACATAATGCATTGACGTGTTAGTGTAGAGGCGCACAAAAAGAAATGGATATTGTAGTCAGCTACTTAAAAGTGTTACCTCATATGATTACATAGCCTCCATTTCATAAATTGTGTACCCGTTGAATTCATATATGAATATTACATATATTACTTCAAAATAGAAACTTAAATCATCCAACACTAATGAATTTGAATGCAAGAGTAACAATGGTGCATGTACATGATAGCTACATTGGTTGTTTGAAGAAACATCACTGTAACTTTGGCATGCACAACTGAAAAGGTTTATTTAAATAGAAAAAAATGTGATATGTGAGTGTCCAATCTTTATAGCGTTGAATCGATATTGTACCTTTGGCCACGATACGAAGAAGATATTGACTTATGTTCAAGCGATGCACGTCCATGATCGCTAGATAGTGATACGTGAATGAATTGTGTAATCTCTCTCACACGCATACATATCTCATTTACCTGTGGGCATCGGAATCACACACGCGTACTTCGTGTATTTCTCTCTCTCTGTCAGGGTTAAATTCGTCTTTCTACCCCGTCCTGCAAGTCTCTCACACAGAAACACACACGCTCTCTATGTCTAACACGCCCACCCCTTTAATTCCGCCCACCCACAGCCACTAATGTCTCAAAGTATAATAATGTCTCTCACACATATGCTATCTATATATCCCTTAATATAGCTAGATATGTGTCACACAAACTCCTTCTCCCTACTAGCAAGATGCCCATGAGTTGCACGGAACATCAAGATGCATTTGTATGAGAAGTTTATCTTGTGGGAGAAAAGGATGAACGAGGGAATGCCTTGTTTGCAAATGTGGAGAGGGTGTGGGTATCTTTTTGCAAAATTGCCATAGTTTCCTTCCTGGCCGTCGGATATAAATCCGATGGCCTATATTGCAGGATGGCAGGAACACCATCATCACCAACTTTGTTTTTTATAAGAGTAGAGATATGTGAGTGTCACTGCCCCCCCACACACACCCACACTTCCCAACACCGAAGGAGTAGGGTGACACCTCGATCTTGATACTAATCTATCGACCGGCTTCTCTCTCAAACATACACACACACACACACACTACCCGGCACCAAATGAGTAGGGTGGCACATCGATCTTGATAATAATCTATCTACTCCTATTTCAAACACACACACACACACACTTGCTAGTTGTGCCTCTGTGCCTACCGCGCATACTCTCGATACGTCTTTCTCTCCCTCCCCCAACAATGACAGCAGAAGGGTGACAACTCGATCTGATCATAATCTGTCAATTGGTTTCTCTCTCAAACATTGTGTCTCGGTGCCTCGCTCGGTAGCCCCCTCGATATGTAGACTTCTCACGCGTGCACAGATGTAGTGACGATGACGCTGAACCCAGTGTGCCTTGTTTTTACCGGCCTCATGCGATAGTTTTCACCCTGTTTTCTGTTAATTAACAAGGCAACCTATTCTTTGTTACTACTAGTGAATCTGAAATCATTCAGGGCAGACATAAAATATATCACATCAACCCAATTATCACAGCAACTATTTTAAAATAAATTAGCTAGCTGCCCGTGCGTTGCACGGAACATCAAGATGCATTTGTATGAGTATTTTATCTTGTGAGAGAAAAGGTTGAACGAGGGAAGGCCTTATTTGCGAACGTGGAGAGACGTGTGGGTATATTTTTGCAAAATTGCCATAGTTTCTTTCCTATCTGTTAGATATAAATCCGACGACCTATATTGCAAGATGGCATGCACACCATCATCACCAACTTTGTTTTCTACTCCCTCCGTCCAAAAATACTTGTCATCAAAATGGATAAAAAGAGATGTATCTAAAACTAAAATACGTCTAGATACATTTCCTTTTATCCATTTTGATGACAAGTATTTCCGGACAGAGGGAGTATTTGTCTTTTTAGAGATTTCAACAAGTGACTATGACCGGACCTTACCAACATAATCAAAAAAATAGTCCATAATTTTGATGTTACCCTCTTTTCTTGGCGGTGCAGTGCAATCTGGATACCTCATAAATAAATAAAGTACTACATGATACTAATATATGATACATGGCGCAGGAGTACTAAGTATTATTAATACAGTTTTGCTAGAACTCATCTAGATGAGATATAATTTGGTCTCATTCATATTTTATAGCCATTGGATGTGATGCTATATAAGATGCGTGTGTGCTGACGTGGGTTGTATTTGTTCTTGTGCAACGAACTGACCACTGCATGTCATGCTTGATAGTCTCAAGTCATTAAAAGCATACAAGCCCCACATCTCTTCTTGGTTGATTCCTCTATTTATGTCAAAAAAAAAGAAACAACGTGAGAGTTAATGCACCACGCCTATGTGTTTACTATTTGGTTTTTGTAAGATGACTTAATACTCACCTAGACGGAGGGAGTATTCGATTTGATAGCGGGCGGCGCAGTTCCCGATACGGCTTTAATGCATACGAGGGAGGGAGTAGCGGTTCCCGATATGTTGAACGGCCAATGCATCCTCCTTCAATTAATGCATGAGGGAATTAATGGGAGGAGGTCCGGGAAAAGAGGTTGCATGATGTGAATGCAACGCAGTTTGCCCTCATTGCCCTCATATAAAGGCGCCCCTCCATTCCAATGCATCTACCACATCATACACACCTAAGCATTTGCCTAAGCACCTACACTAAGCGCAAAAGAGCTCACTCCAGACCCATGGCGACGATGCACGTGAACGGCCAGCGGCTGCGCCAGATGGTCCACCATGCCGGCCTGCGGCATGGCGCCGAGGATCGTCTCCAGACGGTGTTGGAGACCGGCTGGTGGATAGCCACCGTCGACGCCAACTACGACTCTCAGTTGGACCAGATGATCGTTGCCACCAGCAACAAGTTCACCGTCCTCAAGAAGCTCGCGGACGACATCGTCGTACTCCTCCAGCCCATGCGCCCGGGCTCCTCATTGCCTGCCACCCTAATCGGCCTCCATGGCCGAAACCTCTTTCAAGCACTGGTGGCCCTACGACTGCCCGCCGACGCCATGAAGAATGTCCACCTGGAGGTTGCGCTCGCCGCGAGGCGCCTCGCCCTGCAAAATTCGTCGACCTACACATACACGTGTACGAGGAAATCGTGTACATAGGTATCTACAAGGCCAGTGAGGACATTATGACGTTAACCTTCCTCAACCGGCTGGAAGCCTTGGATGCCTTTGCTGAGAAGCACCTCGACCTCGCCACAAAAGCCGCTGCTCCTTAGCCGCCGGTCGGTGGCCCGGCACACTAAGTTGAGGAGGAGGAGGTCGTACGTTCATGGATCCATCTTTCTTCTTGCCTTCTGTAACCACCACTGCGATCGCATCATCGTGGCCTTAATTCTTATTGTGTTGTTGCATTCTCGTTCCAATCAATACCGACATGTGTGATCCCTTTGCTTAATTATATGCATCACTGTAACTAGTACTCCATCCATCAATTTATAAGTTGTGCTTACCTTTTCCATCAACTTCGTGCAACGCGCGGGCATCTCGCTAGAAACACTAGAATATGTCTATATAATCCATATGTGATAGTCCATTTGAAATCTCAAAAAAAGACAAATATTTAGGTACGGGGGGAGTAATATATTAGGAGTATATCAAAACAATAGTGATTTCTTTCAAGTTTGTGAACAAATACTACTATTCTACAACTTTGTATCCGTCCCAACACACAGGCGCATTGCTGGTAAAAGGAAAAGGCCTGTTGCGTTCGCGTCGCACCCCCACACGCCCGAGAATCGGGAGTACAACACAGCCCGTCCGGCACAACACATAGCTTATGGAAGGCGTGTTGCCTAGCATTTTCACTTCCATGTGGGACCGCCGTTGAGCAAACCGACACCCCGCCCGCCGCCAGGTTGGAAAACAGAAACGAGGGGAAGATCTAGCTGTAGCATGGAAGCCAAGAAATTTGGTGTCAGACGGGGCTCGTTGATAGAGTAGGAGCATTCCGTACTAGTACTACTCCTACTAGTACCAAGTTTGTACTCCTAATACTATATTACTAGTACTACCACTATACAACTAGTAGGTACGTGCACGACACAACATCGTAGGAACAAAAAAAGGGAAGATCTTGTTTTGGGTGATTTATCTTTTTTTCAATCAACGTAGTATGAATAATATGATGTGGGGGGCACCCATGAAGCTTATGTGGCTTGGTTGCATGGCTACGGAAGGTTAGAGAAAAATAAATAGATAATGTGTTTAGAGTGCACTCCACTAAATAGATATACTTTGGAACGGACCGGCACATCTATATCTATACCCCCTATATAGTGTGTGAAAAACTTTGAAAGTTGGTCGTTGGATGAAGCCAATCTGACGGTACAAAGATGGCAAATCTGAGCACTACTGGCCGTTGGATATCATCCACCAGATTCTGCCACATGTATAATCTAGAAGACTCCATGGTTGAACTTAATTCATGACTAACTTTGCCACAACTAAGCTTAGGCAAAGTTATTAGTTCTTCAAAATGAGAGCCACAAGTTGGCAAGCCTAGTGGAATCTTGCCACATTTTTTGTGTGTACATCATGTGGGGCATTAGTGTGGCTTGCCTAAGGTGTGGCTTGAACCAAACACTCACCTAAGTTAATCAAACTTGCCTAACCTTACATTCCACCAGATTTTGCCACATGTTAGAATCTAGAAAGCTCCACATGTAGAAGCATAATGCACAAACCACCAGAATCTCATGTGTGCAATGCACGTGTACCTTACTAGTACTAGTTGGTAGTAGTAAGAAACAAATTCCAGTTTTGGCACGAGCTCGTACTGCGGGAGCACCACAAGGCCTGCCGCAGGAGTTACATTTCCCTCTCGGGGCTCACAGGACCGAACTTCAGTGGCTTAGTGCCCGGCCTATGAGTCAATGACATGCGGACCTTAAATGCGGCTGGCCCACATGTCATTCTCATGGTGGTGGCATGGTTCGCGACTCACTCATTCGAGATGAACCGGCCGGTGGTGGCGTGGCTGTGGCGAGGGTGCCACAGCTGGGCGTCGGGGCGTTATGAGGCGTAGATGGCCACACCGGTGGGTACTACCTGTAGTACATAAGTACTCCAGCTGAGGATTGATGCCCGGGACGAAATGTGTCATAGCCGCTGGATGAAAAATCGATGGTGCGGGAGTACGGATCGGAGCACAGCAGCGGAGTAGGCAAACCACGTCCAATCGGGTATGTCTGTGGTAGAAAGTTGATGGTCGTCGCAGTTCAGCTGGCCCGCATGTCATGCACACAAAGGCAGAGGAGCGGTGGGGCCGAGAGGGATGAGGGGCACGTCGGGTGATCCATGTCCACGTCGGGGGACGTCGTGCCATGGGTTGGAGCGGTGTCGTGGGAATCACGTGTGGGTGTGGCAGTGGTAGAAACAAGAAACGTGATGGTCGCCGTGGTTCAACTTCCATGGACAAGCTATCATGTCTGCTGACACATGTATATCAAAACTAGAGTGTTTATATTTCAAGCACGTGAACAAGTATTATTCTACTACTTTGGATCCATTGCAACGCACGGGCCAGCACATTGGTAGTAGTAGTGTCAATCTCTATCTCTAGAGGCCTTCCCTCGTTCATCCTTTTCTCTCACAAGATAAACTACTCATACAAATGCATCTTGATGTCTCGTGGAACAAACGAGGATGTTTCCTTGGGGGTCTCTCCAGCGCGGCGTGGACGTAGTTGCAAATTGACGCCCCTTGAGATGCCGACGTTGAGGGGCACTCGGATTTCCTCCGATGAGCAGGTAAGATGAGTTTGATCACGTAGTAAATGCATTCTAAAGACTAATTCCGTGTCCATTTCCTAATTCTCCCCCTACCCACTGTTTCACAGGTTAGGCTCGGTGCAAGTGGAGATTGGCTTGCATATGTACGGGAGGGTACCAACATCAATTTGCACAACATTTACAACGGTCACACCATTCCCATAGAACCTTTGTCCAACATTGGGATCAACCATGCAACGGGCCACCGCATGAATTGGTACGATGGAACCACGGTGAGATTGAATAAGATAGCACGAACCTTGCACATGGCGGTCAAAGGCGGACCATGCTGTCTGCGGCCGATTTTTTGCCGTACAAGTAGGAAGACGATGTGCTCCTTTCTAACCGCATCTTCGCGGTGAAAAACCAGGGGACTTATTTTGTATGGGACACATCCTATGATATACTCCCTCTCTCCCAGTTTATTTGTTTTGAATCTTTTCGTTTTATAAGTTTCAAATTCAAATTTAGAGCTCCCCATCACATGTTGAGATTACAATGTCCATTAAATTGTTGCGTGCATGTATAGTAAAGAAACAAATCTCGAGTTTGGCATGAGTTCGTGCTGCGGGAGCACCACAAGACCTGGCGCAGGAGTTACATTTCCATCTCAGGGTCGTCGGGACTGAGCTTCAGCGCCTTAATACACCTACCTTTGAGTCAATAACATGTGGACCCGATAGGTGACTGCTCCACATGTAATGCTCCCGTAGGCAGAGGGGCAGTGGGGCCAAGAGGGGTGAGCCGCGGGTCGGGGGACGTGTGGTTTCATGGGTTCGAGCGGCGGCATGGGAATCATGGGTGGCTGTGGTAGAAACTTGATGCTCGCCGCATTTTAGGTGGCCCACATGTCATGCACACAAAGGTAGAGGGGCGGTGCAGACAAGAGGGGTGAGGCGCACGTCAGGGGGCGTGGTGCCGTGGGTTGGAGAGGCGTCGTGGGTATCGCGAGATGAAACGTGATGGTCGCAGTAGTTGAACTTCCATGGACAAGTTGTCATGTCTACGGACACATGCACTGCATACCGATCGCTGGAAGGAGTAGCAGAGAAAGCTATATATGCGGATAAATGGTTCCTTATAGTCAAGCGGACCCACGCTACTACTCTGTTCCAAAGACATGCACACCATCGAAATAGTCCATCTATATCAATATACACCGAGAGGGAATAATTTTTTTTACAAGAGAGGAAATAGTTCATCCATCCATAATGCCCTCCTGCTGGTGCAGCCTTTTCTTCTTCTTCTTCTTCTTCTTCTTCTTCTTCTCATTCTCTATGGGAGACGGCTTTGCAACACGCTCTTTGGACCTTGCAGCTATCTCGAAACTCACACGGGCATCGAGGGCACATATTTTATCCGCTCGTACGTCAAGGGATAATTCTCCCATCCAGACAACCTTAATGCCACCATCTCATCACCCTTCTGGAGATTTTTACCGAGCACAAAATTTGCTACGTCGAATAGGGATGGTGTCTGTTTATCACAATCTTCTACAGGAATTTTGATTCTGGTTTGTAGGTCAGCGATGCTTTTCAAATCAAGGTTGTACGGCTCCATCTTATGTTTGTCCCCTTCGATGGATGCCCCATAGAAGTATACGTCCTCCCGAGACAAGAAATCGTGAAGCTCACCTGGTATGGAGGGCGAGTGTATGATGTGGTACACCAAAACATCATCTTTGTGGCATAGCTGAAGGACGGCGGCGCGCTGGATCTTCCCAGGGGCACGCTCCGTGTACTCTGCGTCAAGACCGATGACCCTCGTCTCTACCTTTTCGAGGGAGTTGGATACATTGTTGATCCACTGTCGAACAACCCTTGGGTGGACGGTGACAGTGGCAACTATGCGCATCGAGCCTTCGACGAGGACATGTTGGACGCTAAAAACCTGCATCTCGATCTCATTCGCCATTTGGAACCACTGGAACGGAGGGCTATGGTTTGGAGAATTAGGATTAGATGGCTAGTCTAACTGAAGTAGTAGATGATTATTTAAAGAGGTTAAAACAATGTGGACGCAGTGGGGTTTGGATGCAAATGAAGACGAAGGGGAGGTGAAGAAGTCGAGGAGAATCGATTCCCGATGGAGAAGTAAATGGGAGAAGTGGCATGCAGGCAGTTGATTAGACGGCTAGGTAGACTAAACGAAAAGGCTATGCGGGTAGACTGATGAGTCGTACCTGTTCGTGTACGTGCCCATCCTTCCTGATAGGTGGGACCTATGCAAATAGATAAAAATGTGTCATAGTTTTTTTTTGAGCGCGTGAGTGGGAGACACAACATTCTATGGTTAAGGAATACTCCCTCCGTTTAGGTGAGTATAAGTCACCTTATGAAAATCAGGTTTTCCCAAAACCTTTAGGCGTGGAGCATTAACTTCCTGCTCGATCCCCTCCTAGCCTCGTTAGCTAGCGTTCTCTTTCTCTGCTGCCGCGTTCTACCTTTCCATTTTTCCTCTTCTCAAGTGTGGAACGATCTGCATGCCGTCCTTGATGCACCAGAACGACCACTGCATGCATCGCGGCAGGGCGTTGATTGGGCATGCACGAGAATTTGGTTCTGCTCGCAATATGGATGATACCTGAACGATGAAGTGAACAGGCATGCTAGCACGGGAGACCTATTTCCACTATACAATACTGGAGTACTCATGTTCCTACTAGTAGGAGTAGTAGTAGTACAACTGTGGTACACTTGTTGGTCAAAATACTATTCATCCGGTCCTCATAGTGAAGTGACAACACCCTGCGCCTGACACTAGTCCAGGCGGCGTGTTCGGGTTACCAAAGTCAGCCTCACCCTGTGCACTGTGCAGTCTGTCACCGCCGCTATACAGCACATTGGCGCCTCGCCTCATCTCCCTCTCCGCTCCCATAGCACCACTCCATCTCCATCTCCTTCTCCGTCTCCATCTAACTGTGCCCCCGTGTACCGTCGCCTCACTCGCCTCCCCTAGTACCACTATTCCCTCGCTAGCCGCTCCAGCACCGACATCCTTCTCCCCTGTAAATCAAGCCCCCTTCCAAACTCCACCATGGCCCAACACGAACCGCGCAGCATCCATATGAGCCGCGATTGGAGCAATCTCCCCAGTGACATCCTCGGCCTCTGTTGTTCATGTATGGATATGTTGAGCACCCTGCGGCTGGCTGCATGCTTGAGGGACATGCACAGGGCCATTGTCGAAGCAAGGCCTAAGCTTTTCAAGACACCCTGCTTGCTGCTCTCTGGTCTTGCGAGATTGGCTCACCATGATACGGAGGCGTGCATGATGCCCCTCGACTTCAATCCGATCTCCATTAGGCGAAACTTATTTGCAGGTATGTAGTGGGTCGCCGTACATCATTTCCCTCGACATCGATCCGATCACCATCGCCCGAAACTTCTTAGCAGGTATGTACTGGGTCGGCATGAACTCCCACTGGATGGCTGCCTTCAGAGAAGACGGTAAAAAGTTGGTGCTCGTGAACTTCCAAACCTCCCATGAGATTATCCTTCCTCCGTTGGATTATATAGAGTATTACCATCGCGGTCCAAGTCATCTAGATTACTACGTCAGTTGGACGGACCTTGTTTTGCAGAAGATTGTAGAAACATGCACCACACTGTTGGTTTCATCTAACCATACATTAGGGAAGTAAATGTGCATATGGAGAACTCTATATTTGGAAGTAGTGAAATCCTGCAATGCTTACCATGTGTACATACCTATATTCGCCCTTCAGCAATCAATGGCTAGAATAATATCCTCACAAAATTTTTGCCCACAGAACACGAGTATATAACAATGCATGGTCTGTTAGTTACCTTGAAGAATTTGTTTGTGAGGACAGAACATGATTACATAACATGCATGACATGGTAGTTTCCTGTGAAGAATCGATTGCGAGATAACATGAGTATAACCATGCATGGCACTTCTATATTTTCGAACCCAGTATACATTTCCCTGTATTTTTCTCCCAGTTCCAACAGGGAGATATCAATGCTGTTTCTTGCATTATCCTACTCATACTCTGAACAATGCTGATCTGACATTAACAATGCATGTCCTTTTTGATATGATGAAGTGTCCCTACAGTTACTGCCCTTTGTAATCACCCCACCTTTGCCAAAAACAGGGAAGCACAACTGGTTCCTCGCTCGATCAGACGACAGCAAAAGACTGATGATCATTCGGACACATGAGCCAGAAAAGTTATATTGCAAAAACCCCACTGTATACAAGCACCGTGTAATACGTGAGTATCCGGACAGTGACTGTTACGTCTATGAGCAGGATACCAGCTTGTTGGGGCCTTTAGGACTTTTTAGTTGGAAGCGGGTAAACAGCCTTGGTTCACACTCTCTGTTTCTCGGACTCAATTATCCGATTAACCAGGAGATCACCGTTGGCAAGGACCTTGATGGCAGAGAGGCTCTGTTTGCTATGGACAACTGTGTCTACACGGCGAGCCCTAGGAGTTCGGGAGCAAACTCCCCTGATTGTCAACGATACAGCCTGCAGCCAAAAGAAGGTGAGAATGACAAAGGCATCCGGATTAACTTTGATCCCTGGATGTCTCAATTACGACAGGCAGTGATGTGGTTCAAGCCTTCACGTTGATAGGTAATTGGGCTGTTGCATCGAAAGGGTGGAGTACTGGTGTCTCTGAATCACTGGTCGCTGAAGCGGGGCTGCAAATTATGATGGTGTTGGATCATCTCTTTGAATGACTTTGTTGTCTTTGCTGCTGGTTCTGGATGGGTAGTTCTTTCTTTTGTTATGCATATTCCTTGTCATTTGGTCATCCTCGTCTATGTCACTCTTACTATGTAATAGTTGCTTCTGTTTAGAATGTCATTCTCGTATGGATCACGAGTCTGAGCGCTGCAGATGGGTGCGTTTTGGTGGTGTAGCAAGACTTCTTATGAACTATCATGTCTTGCTGTTTATGTCAGTAGTAGTCACTAGTCAGTGTTTGAATGTTGTATATATCGTTGTTTCGAACTGTTTATTGTCTCGAACTACTAGTGGGCTAAATGAGGGTATCACCATTCTCCAGTGTTCAGAGTATATCTCCCTTTTTCAAGTTATATAATTTGAGCTCAGTGTCTTTTCGATGATGTACACTTGTTTGGGCCAGTGAGGTCTCGTTGAATATGGGCCGAGTAGTAACGCAATGCCAAATAGGTCAATTATGACTCTCAAGCCGGGCTCTCAAAAGATCCTGAAAAAAAAGGTCGGGCTCTCCAAAAAAGAAAGAATAAGGACTCTTAAGCCGACATGTGGGCGCCACCGGTGTTTTTGTGCGCTTGAGCGCCGAGAGCATATTTGCGCGTCGAAGTCTGTCCGCCACCGGCTGATTTCTTCGTCAGGTTCCGGACAACTTTCGACTGCAGTCGTGCGTTCGAATCTTCCTGGTGTTTGTTCTGCGATGGCGCGCTGGTGAGCTTTGATCGGTGGCACCCAGGATGGGGCTCGGTGCCCTCTGAGCTTGAGTTTTTAACAAAGCTTACCTTCCACGGCATGCCTCGACGTGCTTGGAACAGCGAGTCCATGAACGAGCTTATCAACGACCTTGGAGGTGAGCTTGTAAGTATGTTTGTTCCTCCAGACAGCTGGGCTCTGACGGTTATGGCATGGATGAAGAACCGTCCACCATACCGAAGGTGATTGGTGTTGAGATACCGGTGCAGGAACCAGGGTTGTACTATTTGTCGCCACCAAGGCCGCCGCGGACCACGTTAGGGATGTACTTGTATTGAGTGTTCGTGCATGTCGAAGAAGTGGTCAATCCATCAATCAAAGTCCTGTCGCCGCCGCTGGTGCCAGGGTCCGTCGACGACGTCCATTACAGGAGTCAACGTCAGACTTTGCCCGTGTTGCTCGGAACGATGGATGGCACAGGGCCTACTCCATCGCGCGGCGGAGGCCACTGCTTCTTTGGGAGAAGAGGCAGGGCTGGCTGCCTGGATGTGCTCTAATTTGAGGTAACAAGTGAATCTTGTCAGATACTAGCTAAATCCGAGCTATGGGTGTGAAGCACTGATATGCCAGTACATTTGATTGTGACATGTTCTAATTTTGTACCTGAACTTTTTTTAGAAAGGGTTGTACGTCAACTTAATGTGCTAGCAGAACTTATTGTGTTGTCTGTCTGTTTTCTTTGCACAACATTCAAGATATTTCCCCGTCATTGATAAAGACGATGAACCATTATGTACGACTTCATTGGTTTCAACATAGCCCTTCCCGTAGCGATCCACTGCTTCCATCCTGATTGTGCCGCCTGCGTGAAATTTTTGTATGCAAGTTCAGTGTGCTATGATGTTCTATATGATTGTGTCAACTATATAAGTTTTTACTGAGCATCAGCAATGCATATGGCTGAAAGATGTATTTACGAGCATCGACCGATGGGTCTCTCTCTCTCTCTATCTCTCTCTCGCTCTCTCTCTCTCTCACACACACACGCGCGCGCGCGCGTGCGCGCACACGCACAAGTGGGACCCGTTGAATTATTTATTTGCTTGTGACAACTTTTAATTAGGTTCCACTGTAATCTAACTTTTTTCTTAAGTTATTAATTGAGCTCGGTGACTTCAAAAAGTTGTACAGAAGCCCTGTTTGGGCCTTTCCGGCGTCGCTGAATGTGGGCTGAGTAACCATGTTAGGTTGCACTGTACTACACAAGCCTTTTTTTCAACATCAGCAATGCAACTGGGCCGACAGTTGTACACAATATCCAAGTCAACTTGTTATTCTCCGCCCCGCTGGGCTGCAAACTTTCCTAGGAGGTATGCATTAGGCTTAATAAGAAAATGGACTTTAAGAAATAATAAATGGGATGTAATTATAATAACTGGACAGTTACTGTGCACCAAACACGTAATTAGTTTGAAAAATATATTATTTTTGGAATTTGAAAATTTTAATTTCATTACTTGTTGCACGCGTAATATTTCGTTGGATTTTAACGTAATACAACTTTATTTTGAAATTATATTTAACCTGACTAGAAATTTCGGATGAAAATATTTCGGATCCCATCAAAATGTGGGAATTTTTTTTTGAATTCTGTTTTGAGTGGTTGTTTGAAATTATTAATCGTTGTCCTAGCTAGAAGTTGGGTTGTACTTTTAACAAACTGTAAATGGGCTATAGTAAATTCCATTTGAATTAAAAAATGGGTTGTACGTTCTTACAAATCGCAAATGAGCTATATGTTCTCTGCCAAATCCGAGCTGTGGGCCTACTAAGTTGAGCGTACCAAGGGCTTTGTCAACTTAGTCAATATAAACGATTCTAACTGCAGTGATCGTATGATGTCCATCCAACGGCCGTAGTGCTTCTTCAACCTCTGGTCTTCTTGCTCCAGCCACCCAAAGCAGCGCCGGTCGTGTCGCGTGCTCCTGCCTCCCGTGGCCAGCTGTGATGCCGTGGAGGCCTCACCGCCCCTTATTACTCCCACCACTGGCCAGGCCATCCCTCTACTCACCCACACCCCCTGTTATTCTGCGGCGACGGCAGCCTCACATCGCAGCCAAACCAGTGAACTCTCGTACTCCTCTCCGCGCGGGCTTCCACTGATGCGTCTTCCCCGGCTCTGTGTCGTCCCCTTCCTAGGCCTCGCCGTCGTCCAGACCACCGCCCTGGTGCTCTCGGCGCCGCGTGGTCAACGTGGTCAACGACCGACTTCCATCGGAAGAGTACTGTACGTGGAGAGGCTGACGGCTGGGTCCAGGCAGCCGAAGTGCCTCCTTATTACGCACAAAATAATTATTCCTCCACCTGACAGTAGGGACCCACCGGACGGGCCACCTTATTTCGCGAAAAAAACGTTCCCCCCTGACTGCTGGGACCCACCGGACGAGCCAGCGTATTTCACGAAAAAAACGTTCCCCCCGCTGTCAGCTCGGACCCACCGGAAGTGCCTCCTTATTACGCACAAAAAAATGAATACTCCCCCTGCTAGTTTGGACCCACCATGGTGGGAGGCTGACTTGTGGGCCTACTAAGTTGACTGGGATGGGGGCCTTTGTCAACTTTAGTCAATATGAACGATTCTAGCTCCACTGACCGTACGATGTCCATCCAACGACCGTAGTGCTTCTTCAACCTCTGGTCTTCTTTCTCCAGCCGCCCAAAGTAGCGCCGGTCGTGCCACATGCTCCTGCCTCCCGTGGCCGGTTGTGCTGCCGCGGAGGCCTCACTGTCCCCTACTATTCCCACCGCTGGCCGGGCCCTGCGGCGACGGCAGCCTCACACCGCAGCCGAACCAGTGAACCCTCGTACTCCTCTCCGCACGGGCTTCCACTGCCGCGTCTTCCCCGGCTCCCCGTCGTCCCCTTCCTAGGCCTCACCGTCGTCCACCGCCCTGGTGCTCTCGGCACGGCATGGTCAACGTGGTCAAGGAACGACTTCCATCAGACATGGACTGTATGAGAGGCTGACAGCTGGGTCCACGGCCGCAGCAAGGAAGTTCCTCCTTATTACGCGGAAAATAATGATTCCTCCACCTGACAGCTAGGACCCCCCTGACTGTTGGGACCCACCAGCTACATCTTCGCACGCAAGGAAGTGCGTCCGGGCAAATAAAGATTCGTCCCCCTGACTGCTGGGACCCACCAGCTACATCTTCGCAGGCAAGGAAGTGCCTGACAGTCAGAACCCACCTGGTCGAAGCGCACGTAGCGTTGTCATTCTGGTTTCGAACATGTACGTACATATATACTGGTGGATGTAGAGGCGCGCACGTGTCGTAGTAGAGGCGCGTACGTGTCGTAGTAGAGGCGCGCATGTAGCATGTACACGTACGTACAGCGGCCAGGGTGCAAGAAAGAAAATACGGCCACATATGCGTACATACGGACAGGGTCTCAAACGCCTACTCGCGATACGTACGGCCAGGGCTCGTGTACATGGCTTGGTCGGAACGGAGAAACAGTGTCGTCGTCGTGTTCATGGGGAGGCAACGGAATGCGTCGTGTTCTTGGGGAGGCAACGGAATGCGTCGTGTTCATCGGGAGGCAACGGAACGCGTGGGAGCCAACCAGTTGGGTCGGAACGGAAAGCGTGGTCGTGTTAATCGGGAGGGGATTGGATGGAACAGGCGATGGAAACGAGGCCTGGCGTACCGCACAACGGAGGAAACGGACCTCCTACGTTCGGAACGGGGTCCTGTTGATCGGGAGGGGTCTGTCGTACCGCAAAATGGAGGAAACAGACCTCCTACGGTCGAAACGGGGGTCCTGTTGATCGGGAGGGTGTGGCGTACCGCAAAACGGACGAAACAGACCTCCTACGATCGAAACAGGGGTCCTGTTGATCGGGAGGGGTGTGGCGTACCGCAAAACGGACAAAACGGACTTGTGTTGGAGCGCTACGGTCGAAGCGGGGGTCCTGTTCATCGGGAGGGGTGTGGCGTACCGCAAAACGGGACTCCACGGGATACAGTTCATCTCCACCGTCGACCTCCTCCAGCCTCCACGGGCTACCGTCGACCTCCTCCAGCCTCCACGGGCTACCGTCGACCTCCTCCAGCCTCCACGGGCTCCTGTTCATCCAGCCTCCACCGCGCGCTACTCCACCGGCTACTGTTCAACCACCCCTCCACCATCTACTGTTCATCCAGCCCTCCACACCACGAGGTCCTGTTCAACCACCCCTCCACCGTCTGTTGTTCATCCAGCCCTCCACACCACGGGGTCCTGTTCATCCAGAGGCAACGCCACCGCTCACTGTTCATCCAACCCCCCCTGCAACGCTCACTGTTCATCCAATCGATCGACTTCAGTTAGTAGCAGTAGTGAAGGAACCGCTCGATCGTGTTCAGTTAACAGCCATCGATTGATCGCTCAGATTCAGTAACGCGTAGTCTGCAGTGCAATAGCTCGGGTTCAGTTAGAGCCCAACGCCTCGCTCGGGTTCAGTTAGAGTCAACGCCTCGCACACACGCGCGTACGGGTATGAGAGAAACGCGCATCGCTCGGCCCCCGACCTCCCATCGTAACCGGGAACTCCCTGAAATTTTCCTCCCCCTCACTTCTACCACGGTTTTTTCCATCATGGACGGCCTAAAGAATGTCATGCAGCTGCCTCTCCAGCCCGCCCAGGACGAAAAGCCCATTTTCTGTCATGATTTTTTGTCATAGAAGTAGGAGCCCACCACAACTATGATGATACCGGGTTTTGTCACAATTATCGTCATAGAAGTGTCATATGTATGACAGAAAAAATTCATTTGGACCAAAATGTCACGGATGTGTCTTTTTTTTGTAGTGAATGCTTAGTATATGATGCTAGTATTCCATCAGTGGCCCTACATTCTTATCCTTCTGCCATGCTATACTATCGGGACATGATCACTCGGGAGGTGATCACGGGTTTATACTTATATACATAATATATGATATTTGTGGTGAGTAAAGTCGGGTCGGCTCATAGAGTACGCGCAAGTGATTTTGATGTGGGGGGCTGAAGGGGCACGTGGTTCCATCCACGTAGTGGTGGGCCTGGGTTCCCGACGGCCCCCAACTGTTACTTTGTGGCGGAGCGACAGGGCAGGTTGAGACCACCTAGGAGAGAGGTGGTCCTAGCCCTGGTCGATGTGCGTGGTTACTTCAAAATAACATGCTTAACGAGATCTTGGTATTTGATCTGAGTTTGGCCACTGGCCTATACGCACTAACCAACTACACGGGAACAATTATGGGCACTCGACGTCGTGGTATCAGCCGAAGCCTTCGTGACGTCAGCGACTAAGCAGCGCGTGCCGGATTGGACTAGAACGCCTGCTCTTGTATTAGGGAGGCTAGGTCTGTTTCCGACCGCCCTCTCAACATGCAGGTGTGCAATGGGCGATGGGCCCAGACCCCTGCACCATAGGATTTAGACCGGCGTGCTGATCTCTCTGTTGTGCCTAGGTAGGGCTGCGACGTGTTGATCTTCCGAGGCCGGCATGACCCAGGAAAGTGTGTCCGGCCAAAGGGGATCGGGCGTGTTGGGAAATGTGGTGCACCCCTGCAGGGAAGTTTATCTATTCGAATAGCCGTGTCCCTCGGTAAAAGGACGACCCGGAGTTGTACCTTTACCTTATGACAACTAGAACCGGATACTTAATAAAATTCACCCTTCCAAGTACCAGATACAACCCGGTGATCGCTCTCTCACAGGGCGACGAGGAGAGGATCGCCGGGTAGGATTATGCTATGCGATGATACTTGGTGAACTTACCATCTACTCTCTTCTACATGCTGCAAGATGGAGGTTACCAGAAGCATAGTCTTTTATAGGACTAGCTACCCTCCTCTTATTCCGGCATTCTGCAGTTTAGTTCACATATGCTACCCCTTTTTCATTTGATACCAATGCATACATATGTAGTGTAGATCCTTGCTTGCGAGTACTTTGGATCAGTACTCACGATTGCTTTGCTCCCCTTTTCCCCCTTTCTATACCCGATTGTTGCGACCAGACGATGGAGTCCAGGAGCCAGACGCCACCGTCGACGACGACTCCTACTACACTTGAGGTGCCTACTGCTACGTGCGGGCCGCTGACGACGACCGGGAGTAGTTTAGGAGGATGCCAGGCAGGAGGCCGGTGCCTCTTTCGATCTGTATCCCAGTTTGTGCTAGCCTTCTTAAGGTAGACTTGCTTAACTTATGTCTGTACTCTGATATTATTGCTTCCATTGACTCTTGTGCATTCGAGCTTATCTATTCGAGCCCTCGAGGCCCCCTGGCTTGTAATATAAAGCTTGTATTATTTTAATTTGTGTCTAGAGTTGTGTTGTGATATCTTCCCGTGAGTCCTTGATCTTGATCGTACACATTTGCGTGTATGATTAGTGTATGGTCAAATCGGGGGCGTCACAAGTTGGTATCAGAGCCGACTGCCTATAGGAATCCCCCTTCCACACTCTTTGGCCGAAGTTGAGTCTAGTCGATGAACATTGTTTTACTAACTTGGCTGTGCGGCCCATGGGCCCACGTCGCCATTGGGTGGTATTAGGATCTTTTATTCCTCGTCTATACTCTGGGACTCTGATCTCTCTTCTCTTCGGGTTAAAGATTTTGCTAACTCTAACATTAGGATCTCGTGATCACATCCACCCGGAGAGCCCCTTATTACAGATGATCGCCTGCTGCATCAGAAGATTCTGAAGATACTCTTAGATGTTCTCTCACGCCCGTTGCTTTTGCAATTCTTTACCACCAAAATATCCCTATGGATAAATACATACACCCGTCGTTCTTACTTTTATTCCCAGTTGATCTTGTTATTACAATATACCCCGTACTTCTCTCTATTGCTCTGAGAAAACTTTGTGCTTACTGCCTTGTAGTTCCTTGTCGCCTGAATACACCTATAAATTAATCCTCACACTTACCGAGGATTTGTTTCTCCCCAGTTGTTCATGTGGCCACAAAAGTCTTCGAAATGCTATTCAATCTCCCGAAAATCCTTAGCAACCTATTGCTCTTGAAATTCTTGCTTGCTTGCATAATGATTAATCCCATAAGTCTGGTAATCTTATTGGCATTCATTGTCATTATCATTTTGAGTCTGTTGATTCAATATGTTGTGAATGCTCGCAATCCTCAACCAGATCCTAGAGTTCATCCTTCAGGCTCAGGCATCATTTTGAACATGAGCTGGTCCTCGACCAATCAAGTTGTCGTCGAATGCACTCCTAAGTTTATTCAACTTATCCATTCTTAATCAGAGTGCTTGCTTCTGATCCCTTGATTTGGGAATCATGACTCCTTTATATTTGAGCTCTGAGTTAGTCAGTTGTTTCTATAATCCAATGTCTTTGCATTGATTGTTCCTCTGGTTGTGTCCGATACTCACATCAGATCCTTTGTGGACCACCAGATCCTTTATTGGATTTTATCTGACAACGTCCTTCATATTCAATAACCTCGTGAGCCTTTCCTTGGATACATAATGCCTTTGCAAAATTGTATCCTCTACTTTCTCAACCATTGCTCTGCTTTCGAGCTAGTGATAATTACTATCAAAGCTTGTGGTATATGTTTCTAAGACGCACCGATGGGTTGAACCTATGCCTTCATCTGTGTGAACCCGAAAGTTTTTCACGAGTCATACTCTTCTGGTATTTTGCTAGATAAAATTTCAACACTACAACTTCTTCGAAAGTGAGAGGTGAATGGAAGGTTATACATTGAAGAAGTGGGAGTCGACCTTGAACTTTGTATATCCTATCATGGAAGCTTCTTGTAATAATAACTTTTCCCTTGATATAATATCATTTGGTATCTGTGAATTGATCCTTTACAACCGTGGTTCCGGACATGTTCTCTTTTAAATACCATTTCTCGGACAAGTTGAAGTACTTGTCTTCTACAGATCATTGCACCCGTCCAACCTTTACTTTGATCTACCGTCGTGTATTACACTCTGGTATCCAAAAATATCATAGAACTGCATAACTTCTTATGGGTTCTTCATCAACTATTATTTCTCACTGATTCCAAATTTTCCTGGGTTCTTGGTTGTCGTCAACTGAGAACACTGAATAGTGAATCGAGTCCGCACCTCGATTCAATAACTCTAAGTAATTTTCGTTGCTTACGAGTTTAATAATCCTTCAAGTCATCCCAAGCCTGGTCGGCTATATCGTTATGGTGCTAAATTTTAACTATGCTACCTGGTCCTTCCCGGAGCACAATTTTCGACGATGAGCTAAACTTACGTCAATCTTCCTCGTCATATCATTACACCTTGAGAAACAAGCTTGATTCCGAGTTTGTGTCGTATCTGTGGTTCCAATAATCTTTCACCGCATCAGTCCCTTTGCTTTATGTCATTGATGATCGATTACACCTTCATGAAACCTCTCGACAAATTTGTCGTGATCATCATCAACATTTTGACTCCTTCCAGGATATCAACCGAATTCATGATGGTAAGTACCATCCTCGTCCCTTGGTAATTTGAGTTACCTTCGACAACATCCTTATCTTTCTTTCATCATAAACTTGTTCATGTTATGGATGCAACTTGCTATCGAGCTTGTATTATGTTCTACCTTGAAGTATTACCACCTTTTATGTCAAGGATGTTGTGAGAATTGCTCCACCTCTTAAGAATTCTTGATATAGTAATAATTCTCGCCATCCCCATTCATTTCTTGGTCCCCGTGTTATTTCTAACCAGAATACCGACAACTGAACTATGATGTGTGAATTCAAAACTTCTAGCAACTCTATTGCTTGGAAGTGAATGGTCGATAGTTTCATTCTACTTCTTTTGTTCATTTAGTCAGCATTCTAACATTGATCGTGCGACCCAGCCCATATTTTGGGTGCACATTTCAATCAGTGTTCAATTGTGTATGCTTTCCTCGAGCACACCATTATATCATTTGATCTGACAAATGTTATCTCCTTGTTCACATGATTGTGGAAACCCATCTTTTTGGGAATCTGGAGGAATGGTCGCTGAGCCATCAGCCACCTCCTCACCCTCTCCTTGGCTTAATGATGAACTCTTGTTTCGGAACTCGCTTCCATAGTTTGTTTCCCGAGAATCTTACAATATCATCTCGTCAATTGGTGTTGCGCCTTTTCTTCTCAGGCATCCCAAGTCTAAGGTATCCCGACACCGATTAGATCTGAACCTCAATCAGATATGATGGTGGGAACATATTTCCAAGAGTAATAATCATGGTCTTTATATGACCTGGTAAGGTAATATCGTGCCTAGCACACCTGGCCGGAGGACCTATTGTTACGTTTCCTTTTTAGCAAGGCTATCCTTTCTTCCATGAGGAAATTATAAGACTTATTCTACAAGCCGTTCCTGATGGATCCTTTGTGTTTATAAAGTCTGATCTTCACCTGATGACCATGTCAATGCTATCTCGATGCATGTCTATGGTACTCCAATTTTCAACAAGAACATTTGAAGCCCAATGCTAAATGTTTCCTGCTCAATTATCCAAACACCGTTGTATGGGTAATGTCAGGAAAATTCTCTCCCCGTACCTAAAGAGTTTTCTACATTATATCCTATCATGTATATCATGCTCTATTTGTCCTTGGGAAGGATATACCCCTGAAATTTGTGTTTAAACACATTTTCCTTTCCATTGTTCTGTTTAATATGAAGATCACCTTTTCCTTTCCATTGTTTTGTTTAACCTTTCTGGTGATCTATATGATCCAAGCAGTAATATTCTTCTGCTTATGTAAACACCTTCGTGTATGACTGTGTCAGTAAGACCTTGTTGCTTTTGTTGATAGCATTCCGGCAACCACCGATGGACGAGAACTTTGCCTATTGGTCCGCCTCGTTCAACGAGCAGGAAAATGGTTCTCTTTGTCCCTCGCCCTTGGTACCAATGGTCGTAGCCGATATAAATGATAGTCTATCCTCTGACATGCCTTGCTTACATGATCATGCAAGACGTCATCCCCCTTCCTAATTTTAACCCACGTGGTGGGCCCATAACCCATAGTTCCACATGATCAAAACCTGACTCTCCTATACCCCCTTGTACCCAAGGTTGTTCCTCGCGTGTGGCCTTGGATGTAATTCACGAGCCACCTTCTGAGAGATCATCAATTCTGGTATTTGACACAGTACTTATTCCCGTTGCTTTGAACCCCTTTCACGCCCTGTATCAGGCATCGAACGATTGCCTGCCCACTCGAAACTTCCCGTGATACCTCCTTACTTTGCTCTCGATATTTTTTTAAGTTTCAATTCGAGAGTTACTTTCCTCCACCTTCCCCGATGTTATCGACTAGATAACCAACCTTGCAGAGGTCCGTTCTCCCGGAATACCCACCCTTTATTCTTTCGTAAGTACGATGGAGTTACCAAAAAAGGGGGATGTCGACTTCATCATGATGACCTGAAATAGAGAATTGAAGACATCAACGAAAGGGATTAACTTCTTCGAGAAGAGCAGCCAAGACCGAGAATATCCGTTAGAATTTCATAACCTAGTCTTTCCCCCTTGCTCCACCACCTTAAATCTCGGGACGAGATTTCTTGTAGTGGAGGAGATTTGTAACACCCCGAGAATGAAGCTACAGTAATCCCCCTTTAATGGTGGCCATGTCATCAACATCACTATGCTAATCGCCACTTTTCCAAAAATCAAAATTAGAATCGAATTCAAATGCAAGTCAAATTATTAAATTCTGAAATAGTAAATTATAAATGTAGACTGAGTTGAAAATATTCTCTAACTATTTTTCATGAATTATCCAACATATCTTGAATTAATAAAGCGCCTCTAACCTATTTTAAAACAGGGTTAGCAACAATTGAATTAACCATTTCAATTTAAATAAATATCTAACCCGTTCAAAATAAATTATAACGTTGTGTGCTGCCTTATAATATTGTCTAGTATTTTTTTTGCTAAGTGGCACATTTAACAAAGTTCATTTGTTAGATAAAACAAATAGAAAACAGTAGAGAAAAACAAAACAGAAAAGAATAAAAGAAATAGCAAAAGAAAATGGAAAGAGAACAGAGCTAAGACGTCACTGTGCCCCTGGGCCTTAAACCAACGGTGAGGCCCAGCCCAAAAAACCCCTCCCCACATATCTTCTACCTCCCGCTACAGGAGCTGGGGCTGCGTGGAGGCCATCCCCATGGCGCCCTACACGTGCCAGCCATCCCCCCATCCCCTGTTGGTTAAAACCGTCGCTTGCGGCCCCCTGCAAACCCTAGGCCACTCCTCCCCTTCCCTCGCGCCATAGCTCTTGCCCCGCACACGCCCAAGCCCCCGCCGCCACACACGTTGTCGATCTCGTGCTCCGGAGCCATCCTGTGCCACGCCTACTTGTCCAAGAGCCTCGCCGTCAATGTCTCCTTCGCCTGGGTACTCTGAATCGAGCCGGGGAGGACTGCATCGAGCGGGTCGAGCTCCTCTTTAACCTGCGGTCGCTGGCGTCTTCGTCGAATCCGGCCACCATCGGCGCTGCTAAGCTATCACCGAGCCTTCCTTGCGCTCCTAGGTGATCTTCTCCCCCGATTCCCCATGATTCCATTATCGTAGAGGCCGTACGCCGGAACCGATCGAGCCCCAATGTTCGCGCTCACCGCAGCTGCTCCCGGTCACCCCGCACGCACGTGGCCGCGCCCCTACCCTACCTCGCGTGGTCGCGCCCGGCCGCGACCCACCCCGCTCGTGAGCGCATACCCGCTTGGCTGCGTGCCCGCCTCGCCTAGTCGCCCCCGTTTCCCCTCCGCGCGCGCCTGCCTCTGCCGTTGCTGCCCGCCATGCTGATGTTGCCCGGCACCCCCGCCTGCTGCTGTTCTGCCCTGCCGCTGCTTGCCCAGCCTCCCCCTCAGCCTCGCCACTGCGCCGAGGGCCGCTTCGTCGCGTTGGCGCCGCCCGCTGTAGTGTTCGTCGGCGCTGCCCGCCACCGCGCCACTCGTGCTCGTGGCTGTCCGTCGTGCCCCTCTGCGGGCCGCTGCTGCTCGACCCCCTGGCGATGCCCCGCCTCTGACGCGTCGCCGCCGGCCCACACCCGCCGCTAGCCGTCGTGGCTCGCGCCGGCACCTGCTGCTGCACGGCGCTGGCGATGCTGGCTTCGGCCGCCGCCGGCGCCCTGTATTTTTGTTCGTGCGTGAATACACATCCCCTGTTGGTGGCTTAAGCCACTGCCAGGCGGGCCCTGACACTTTTTAATTAGGCTTAAAACTAGTTAGTTGCTAATCCTCCTTTAGTTAGTCACTGACCAGTGGACCACCCCCCTTTATTTAACCAAGTTAATTAACTTGCTAAATTAAGTCTATACCATGCGGGCCCCTTTGACCCTGTTGACTGGTCAACTTTGACCCAGTCAACGCTGACTGTACTGCTGACTCAGCCACCCTGGACCCCACTTGTCATCCACTAGAGCTAGTTCCCAGTGGGTACAATATGTTTTTCTTTTATTTTTTTAATGATAAAGTAAATAGATAAAAGCAAATCCATAAATTGCATTAAACTTCGGAAAATCATATAAAAAAATCGTGACTCCGATGAAAATGTTTTCTACATGAAAGTTGCTCAGAAAAACGAGACGAATCCGAATACGCAGCCCGTTCGTCCGCCACACCTCCCTAGCATAGCGAACACGCAACTTTTCCCCTCTGGTTCATCTGTCCGAAAACGCAAAACACTGGAGATACTTTTTCGGATGTTTCCCCCCTTCACCGGTATCACCTGCCCCTACGTTAGGTCACACCTAGCACAACATATTGTCGCATCTTGCTTTGTGTCACATTTGATTGCTCTATTATTTATTGTGTTCCCCCTTCGTTAATTATTTCCGGTAGACTCTGAGACCGCTGCCGATGTCCGTGTGTTCGACTACATTGAAGATGACCGCTCCTTCTTGTCAGAGCAACCGGGCAAGCCCCCCCTTGATCACCAGATATCGTCTATTCTTATCTCTATTGCTTGCATTAGAGTAGTGTAGCATGTTACTATTTTCCGTTAATTCTATTCTGATGCATATCTTGTCCTTGCTACTACTGTTGTTACCTTTACCTGCAATCCTAAATGCTTAGTATATGATGCTAGTATTCCATCAGTGGCCCTACATTCTTGTCCGTCTGCCATGCTATACTATCGGGCCGTGATCACTCGGGAGGTGATCACGGGTTTATACTTATATACATAATATATGATATTTGTGGTGACTAAGGTCGGGTCGGCTCATAGAGTACCCGCAAGTGATTTCGATATGGGGGCTGAAGGGGCAGGTGGTTCCATCCAGGTAGTGGTGGGCATGGGTTCCCGACGGCCCCCAACTGTTACTTTGTGGCGGAGCGATAGGGCAGGTTGACACCACCTAGGAGAGAGATGGGCCTGGCCCTGGTCGACGTTCGCGGTTACTTCAAAATAACACGCTTAACGAGATCTTGGTATTTGATCTGAGTCTGGCCACTGGCCTATACGCACTAACCAACTACGCGGGAACAGCTATGTGCACTCGACGTCGTGGTATCAGCCGAATCCTTTATGACGTCAACGACTGAGCGGCGCACGCCGGATTGGACTAGAACGCCTGCTCTTGTATTAGGGAGGCTAGATCTGTTTCCGGTCGCCCTCGCAACATGCAGGTGTGCAATGGGCGATGGGCCCAGACCCCTACGCCATAGAATTTAGACCGGCGTGCTGCCCTCACTGTTGTGCCTAGGTAGGGCTGCGACATGTTGATCTTCCGAGGCCGGGCATGACCCAGGAAAGTGTGTCCGGCCAAAGGGGATCGATCCCATTGGAAAATGTGGTGCACCCCTATAGGGAAGTTTATCTATTCGAATAGCCGTGTCCCTCGGTAAAAGGACGACCCGAAGTTGTACCTTGACCTTATGACAACTAGAACCGGATACTTAATAAAATTCACCCTTCCAAGTACCAGATACAACCTGGTGATCGCTCTCTCACACGGCGACGAGGAGAGGATCGCCGGGTAGGATTATGCTGTGCGATGATACTTGGTGAACTTACCATCTACTCTCTTCTACATGCTGCAAGATGGAGGTTGCCAGAAGCATAGTCTTCGATAGGACTAGCTATCCCCCTCTTATTCCGGCATTCTGCAGTTCAATTCATATATGCTACCCCTTTTTCATTTGATACCAATGCATACATATGTAGTGTAGCTCCTTACTTGCGAGTACTTTGGATGAGTACTCACGGTTGCTTTGCTCCCCCTTTTCCCATATCTATACCCGATTGTTGCGACCAGACGATGGAGTCCAGGAGCCAGATGCCACCGTCGACGACGACTCCTACTACACTGGAGGTGCCTACTACTATGTGCAGACCGCTGACGACGACCATGCGTAGTTTAGGAGGATCCTAGGCAGGAGGTCGGCGCCTCTTTCAATCTGTATCCTAGTTTGTGCTAGCCTTCTTAAGGCAAACTTGTTTAACTCATGTTTGTACTCAGATATTATTGCTTTCGCTGACTCTTGTGCATTCGAGCTTATGTATTCGAGCCCTCAAGGCCCCCTGGCTTGTAATATAAAGCTTGTTTTATTTTAATTTGTGTCTAGAGTTGTGTTTTGATATCTTCCCGTGAGTCCTTGATCCTGATTGTACACATTTGCATGTATGATTAGTGTACGGTCAAATCGGGGGCGTCACACCAATACAATGGAAAATTGTATAGGTGCACTAGTTCGGCGAAGAGATGGTGATAAAAGTGTAATATGGATGGTAGAAATATATTTTTATAATCTGAATAAATAAAAACAGCAAAGTATAGCAAATAGTAAACGGGTACAAAAACGGTATTGCAATGCTTGAAAATGAGGCCTAGGGTCCGTACTTTCTCTAGTGCAATTTCTCAACAATGCTAATATAATTGTATCATATAACCGTCCCTCAACGCGCAATGAAGAATCACTTCAAAGTTCCTATCTAGCGGAGAACATAAGACGGAATTGTTTGTAGGGTATGAAACCACCTCAAAGTTATTCTTTCCGATCGATCTAAGCAAGAGTTCGTACTAAAATAACACCAAAGCAAATTCAGATTCGTAATATTCAATCCAACACAAAGAACTTCAGAGAGTGCCCCAAGATTTCTACCAGAGAAACAAAGACAAGAACGTGCATCAACCCCTATGCATAGATTACCCCAACGTCACCTCGGGAATCCGCGAGTTGAGTGCCAAAACATATATCAAGTGAATCAATACGATATCCCATTGTCACGATGAGTATTCAATTGCAAGACATATATCAAGTGTTCTTAAATCCCTAAAAGTATTCAATCCGATAACAACGAGATCTCAAAGGGAAAAACTCAATTCATCACAACAAGATAGAGAGGGGAAAACACCATATGATCCGACTATATTAACAAAATCCATGATACATCAAGATCGTGACATCTCAAGAACACGAGAGAGAGAGAGATTAAACACATAGCTACTGGTACAAACCCTCAGCCCCGAGGGTGGACTACTCCCTCCTCATCGTGTTGGTCGCCAGGATGATGAAGATGGCCACCGGAGATGATCCCCCGCCCTCCGGCAGGGTGCCGGAAAGGGTCTAGATTGGTTTTCGGTGGCTATAGAGCCTTGCGGTGGTAGAACTTCTGATCTAGGTTAACCCCAAGGGTTTTCGGAATATTTGTGAATTTATAGGGTAAAGAGGGGGTGCGGGAGGCCACCGAGGTGGGCACAACCCAGGTGGGTTGTGCCCCCCTCTGGGCACCCCCGAGGTGCTGCTCTGAGATGTTTTGGTCCATAAAAATTCTCCAAAAAGTTTCGCAGTGTTTAGACTCCGTTTGATATTGATTTTCTGTGATGTAAAAAACAAGCAAAAAACAGCAACTGGCACTGGACACTGGGTCAATATGTTAGTCCCAAAAAATGATATAAAGTTGCTATAAAATGATTGTAAAACATTCAAGAATGACAATATAACACCATTAATACTTCATAAATTATAGATACGTTGGAGACGTATCATCGACTACATGGCACTTCACCTTATTAGGGCCTAAGTGAATGCATTATGGAGTAGTTATTAGATGATGGGTTGCTAGAGTGACAGAAGCTTAAACCCTAGTTTATGTGCTACTTCGTAAGGGACTGATTTGGATCCAAAAGTTTAATGTTATCGTTAGATTGTATCTTAATACTTTTCTCGTAGTTGCGGATGCTTGCGAGGGGGTTAATCATAAGTAGGAGGTTTGTTCAAGTAAGAACAACACCTAAGCACCAGTCCACCCACATATCAAATTATCAAAGTGGCGAACACGAATCAAACCAACATGATGAAAGTGACTAGATGAAATTCCCATGTACCCTCAAGAACGCTTTGCTTATCATAAGAGACCGTTTTGGCCTGTCCTTTGCCACAAAAAGATTGGGCTACCTTGCTGCACTTTATTTACCGTTACCGTTACTTGCTCGTTACAAACTATCTTGCTATCAAACTACTCGTTACCGACAATTTCAGTGCTTGCAGAGATTACCTTGCTGAAAACCACTTGTCATTTCCTTCTGCTCCTCGTTGGGTTCGACACTCTTACTTATCGAAAGGACTACGATTGATCCCCTATACTCGTGGGTCATCATATGACACGTATTGTATCGTTGCTATTAAGGATAAAAAGATGGGGTTATTCATAGGTGAGTTTATCTTATCTATATCATGTCATCTTGCTTAAGGCGTTACTCCGTTCTTTATGAACTTAATACTCTAGATGCATGTTGGATAGCGGTCGATGTGTTGAGTAATAGTAGTATATGCAGACAGGAGTCAATCTACTTGTCTCAGACGTGATGCCTATATATGATCATTGCCTTGGATATCATCATAATTATTTGCTTTTCTATCAATTTCCCAACAGTAATTTGTTTACCCATCGTATTTTATTTTCAAGAGAGAAGCCTCTAGTGAAAACTATGGGCCCCGGGTCTATCTTTTATCATATATTAAAACAAAAATGCCTTGCTATGTTTTTTCTTTATTTATTGTATTTTGTATTTTTGTTCAATCTATCTATCTATAACCATACAATTTAATCTTGCTCGTAACCGTCGAGGGATTGACAATGCCTTGTTCACGTTGGGTTGCAAGGATTTGTTGTTTGTGTGTAGGTGCCGGTAACGAGGTTTTGCTTGGTTCTCCTACTTGATTGATAACATTGGTTCTAGATTGAGGGAAATACCTATCTCTACTGTACTGCATCATCCTCTCCTCTTTGAGAAAATCCCAACGCAGCTCACAAGTAGCATTGGGCAACGTGCTATGCAAAAAAACAAAAATCCAACACATGAACCAAACCAAGATCACTATTGAGGTGCAAGCAATGAGATTATACCCTCGATGATTGCTTCCTCTCTACTAGGAAGTGGTTGGGCCTCCAAGTGCAAGGGTTTGTAGCAAGCAACAATTTCCCTTAAGTGACCTCAAGGCTTACGGAACCAATAGAAGCTAAGTGGCACAACCAATGATCAATACCTGCACACACAAAACAAAACTTCCTTGTGCCACCAGCGGGTCTAGTAATATTGTAAATACCACTGGCTTTGCTAGTTACAAAAGGAATTACACACAAGTGTGAAAAAAGTTGATGGAAATAAACAAGAAAAGCGGAAACTGAAGGAACATTGATTAAGGTTGAAAGCTTTATGGAAGAAAATGGACCAGGGTCCATAGGTTCACTAGAGGCCTCTCTTCAAAAGAAAACATGGTGTGGTAAACAAATCACTGTTGGCCAGTGATTAAATTACTATTTTTATGAGTATGACTATTCATGGTATAATTAACATATGAGCACTAGTAGAAAAAGGGTCAAATGTGAAGCACATTAGTGCCGGTTTGAATTTGAGTCGGCACTAATGTGACCATTAGTGCCGGTTCCAACGGCTAGGCGGGCGGACATCATTAGTACCGGTTCATGGGCAACCTTTAGTACCGGTTCATGCCACGAACCGGTACTAATGAGGCTGTGTCAGGCTGTGGTCAGGTTGGGGCCCCACGAAGACCTTTAGTACCGATTCATGGCATGAACCGGTACTAGAGTTTCTTAGTAAGCTGATTTTTAGTCCCAACTCGTCAAGAGAGAGGCAGTATGAGCGGTTTATAAGCCATGAGTGCAGAGACAATGACGAAGAGCCGCAATGCTCACCTGCAGGTTGCTTAGCTTCAAGCCTTTCGGAATAGCATAGATTGCACTGAGCTATGTGCAGTGCAGTCTACACTATTCCGAAAGGCTTGAAGCAAATTAACCAGCATTACACCTCTTTTTTATTTTTAATAACTTATTTGAACTTCGGACTTCTTGTGTTCAGTATGCAGTATTCAAAGCGACGTCATCAATTTCCAACATGTTCTGACATCATTTGCTGTTTTCAGTCATTTATCGAATTGTTTGGAGAGCTAAATGACCGTGAAATTGAAAATCACTACAAAATGAGCTGTGAAAATGTTGAAATTTGGCATGGTATCATCATTTCACCCGCATAGCATGTGCAAAAGAGTAGAGAGGGTCACGGCAAAAACTGGACGCACTTCGTGTACAAACTGGACAATGTCTTTCGGAGTATCAGGGTTTCGGACGAGAACTCATCTGTTACACTGGCACTTCAATGTTGTTTATACTTATTTGAAATCCCGACTTCTTTTGCGTTCAGTACGCAACATTCAAAGCGGCGTCATCAATTTCCAACACGTTCTGACATCATTTGCTGTTTTTCAGTCATTTACCGATTTGTTTAGAGAGCTAAATGAGTGTGAAATTGGAAATCACTACAAAATGAACTATGCAAATGTTGAAACTTGCCATGGTATCATTATTTCACCCGCATAGCATGTGCAAAATAGTAGAGAGGGTCACAAAGAAAATAAATACAGAAAAAAATTACTCAGAAATAAATAGAAGAAAATAAATAAAGCAGAAAAGAAAAAAACTATATAAAAAATTACTCAAAAATAAATAGAAGAAAAGAAATAATGCACAAAAGAAAAAAAAACTATATAAAAAAATACTCAAAAATAAATAGAAGAAAATAAATAATGCAGAAAAGAAAAAAACTATAAAAAAATTGTTGGGCGCTGCCAAGTGGGCCTGCCAGACCTAGGGTGTGCAAATTTAGGCCCAGAAGGTCCGGCAGGCTCACAGGGCAGCGCGCCATAGTTAGGCCCAGAAGCCTGATATATAGAGGAGTTCGAAGGAGCAGCCGCAGCTGGGTTTATAAACCAGTGCGCCTGCCCTTCGCTCGGCGAGGTGGGACTAAATATTGTGCATCGCGGGTGGCAGCGCAACACCTTTAGTACCGGTTGATGGCTCCAACCGGTACTAATGAGTGGGCCTTTAGTACCGGTTCGTGGCATGAACCGGTACTAAAGGGGTCCGCTTCCCGCCCCTTGGCCTGGCGAAAATTGGCCTTTAGTACCGGTTGGTGGCTCCAACCGGTATTAAAGGTCGCTCCTATATATATGGCACTTACGAAAAATCCAGTTTTCATCCGCGCGCCGCCCATCTTCTATCCAACTGCTTCATCGCCCGATATCGTCGTCGTCGCCGTCGCCCGTCGCGCGCCGCCCTCGCCGCCCGTCGTCGCCGTCCCCGCCACGCGCCGTACGTCGTCGTCGCCGCCCCCGCCGCCCGCCGTCGCCTCCTCGCTGCCCGTCGTCGCCGTCTCGCGCCGCCCCCGCCGCTCGCCCTCGCCGCCCCCGCCGCTCCCCGTCGTCCCCGTCGTTGCCGTATCGCCCCCGCCCTCGATCGTACACACACACACAAGCATGTACACGCACGCGCGCGCGCGCACACACACATTTTTTTTACTTATTTTCTGTTTCTGTTTTTTAGATTAATGCATGTCAAATTGTTAATTAGATGATCGAATTAGATGAATTACCTAGATAAGAATGTCAGAATGTTAATGTTAGATGAATTAGATAGAGAAGTTAAATATTAATGTCAATTGTTAGATGAATTAGCTAGATATTAATTAATTAATTAGGTATATGAGATTATTTGAACTAGTTGAAATAATATAACTAGTTTATTTTTAGTAAATGCTTAGTTGAACTAGCTAGTTGAATTAGTACTAGTTTATTTTTAGTAATAAAATTTAGGTATATATGAGATTTGATGATCTAATTAAAATATTACTATATATAGCTAATTTATATATTTTAGTAAGAAAATTAATAGAACTAGTTTATTTAGTTGAATTAATAGAACTAGTAAGTGTTTAATGTTTCATCTATATATGAACATTTTACTATATAGAACTAGCTACCTTATTTTTAGTTATATGAGATTTGGTTGTCTAATTAACATTTACTATATAGAACTAGCTACCTTATTTTTAGTAAGAAAATTAATAGAACTAGTTTAGTTGAATTAGTTGAATTAATTAGTTGAACTAGTTAGTTGAATTAGTTGAGCTACTTTATTTAGGTATATTTTTCGTAAGTGCTTAGTTGAATTAGTTGAATTAATTAGTTGAACTAGCTGAATTAACAGAACTAGTTGAATTAGTTGAATTAATAGAACTAATAAGTGTTTAGTGTTTCACCTATGAACATAGGAATGTCGTTTGACGACGAACATGATTTCATTATCTGCGAATACTGCGAAGACCAGCGTGGCCTGTGCGGCAGAAATTTTCTAGTTGATGATAGGCGCTTCAGCATCAAGCTGGATGAGAACTTCGAAGTGGATACAATAAGTTAGAACGACAAGTCTTTTTTCATAATTAAGCATGACTTATGCTTCATTTGCTTCAACTTTTAATTTTAATCTTTTCACTATTCTACTAGTGTATCCCGCCATGCAAATTTTTTTGTCTTGGATAAGATAGGTTTCAGTCCTAACAAAACTATGGAGGTAAAAAAGTTTACTTGAAGACCGAGCATGGTTATACCTTCAACGTCAAATTATACAATGCAGACACATACACCTATTTTGAATGCAAAACTTGGCAAGCACTATGCAAGACTTATGCATTTGAGCCTGATATGGTTATCACCTTTGATATTCGTTCGGAAGATGATATTGAAGGTAATAGAGACATCTGGGTCGATGTGCAGATGCCTCCAGTTCTACCATTATGGAGTTTCTCAACCATATTTATGTCTTCGATATTGTTTATTCAAAAAGAGTTGACAAGTAATTTATATTGACAGCTTATTTCCAATCAAGCACACATGTCCGGCGCTTGGTAGACAGGATCGTCCATTGTCCCGGGGCTGAACTAAACTGCGAGGAGACAAGTCATTATATTTCATGGCTTGAGGATCTTGATGCTGTCAAGACAAAAAATTTCCCCGCACTTAGAAATGTTAGTACTCAAAACGTGCGACCAATAGTGTTCGTACTGAACTACGGTCACATATATTTAGGAAAGATGGTAAGATTTCTACTATTTCTCCTCAGTGCATCTTTTGCATACATTATTTTTTTAAGCTAAACTTCATCGCTAAGTATGTTACTATACGATGTTCTTCAACAGGGACTCCCGATGAATGTTGTGCCTGATTGGATCGAGACTAAAGGTACCATGAATATTGTTAGCTTACGGCCAAGATATCCTACAATGCACTTTAGTGCATTCAGGATTTCTAATAGCGAGGAATGCTTAATAGTAAAAGACTAGAGCAAAATTGTGAATGATCGCAGAGAAGTACTAGGGGGTAGCAATCAGAAGCGCAACCCATGATTAGGAGACAGGTTCATCTGCATACTCCAATATGATGAATCAGGAAAGCTATACATATTCTATGCTATTTTACCTGAGACAGAGCAGCAGGAGTGATTAGCTAGTTCATGCTCTTAGTACTTGTCCTCTCATGTCCGTGTTCTTCGTCCTGAACTTAATCTCAAAGAGTGATTTGCTTTTGTGGTGTTATGAACGCTTATAATATCATTACCATGTTGAACTCGATGATATCTTGGCTTCTGGTACAAGTGAATGTTTCTTCTTTAAGCTAGTGTTGGTGGTGATTAGATAGCGGTAATGACTATATGATGATTAAGTAGTGGTAATGAGACGACTATTATATGATGATTTTTAGCTAGCTATGAAAACTGTTGTTGGTGATGATATATATGATGCAAGAGTTTTTATATTAATATGATGATGATGAGTTATTATATCATTTATGAAAGAAACCGCAGATTAGTTTCAACTGGATGGATTCTAGCTAAGTGATCAAGTATATGTTATATCCATATTACCTCGATCACTTAATTAGGTGATCAAGTATATATAATATGGATATGGCATATACTTGATGACTTAGCTAGGATCCACATGCATCCAGTCAAACTAATCTGCAGTACTTTCACCTAATGATTTAACAACTCATTATAATGTAAAACAATCACTAAATTAAATTGAAAACACAAAACTAAAGTAAAAATAAAAATAAAACCAAAACACACCCAAACATTTAGCACCGGTTGGTGTTACCAACCGGTACTAATGTCCTACGCGCCCCGGAGCTGGCTCGTGCCACGTGGTTGCCCTTTAGCACCGGTTCATGCTGAACCGGTACTAAAGGGGGGGCCTTTAGTGCCCACACTTTAGTGCCGGTTACCGAACCGGCACTAAAGGGCCTTACGAACTGGTGCTATTGCCCGGTTCTGCACTAGTGGAGCATCACATCCGTAAATCTATAGACTGTTATCCGACTGCATCTATAGCTAATACTCCCCCCAAGACCGTTGTCCAACATGCATCCTAAAGTACTAAGTTAAAAATAGAGTATTGCAAGAGTATGGTGGCATGAAGTAGATGGTTTATTGTCTTCACCCTACGTTCAAAGGATAACTAGGGAACCATCCGTTTTATCCTTAGTGTTAAAAATACAAATACAAGCCTTTTTCACTTTTTATCACTATGGTAGCTTACTTGCACGGTTGAACCCAACTATTGTGTGGCGGCGGAAAAATCTGGACGATAAAATCCCGAGGCTTTTTAGAGGCATATAAAGACGTATCGACCAACAGGGTATAAATCTTACCACCGGGGGCCCATGCGCCGCTTGGGCGTGTGGGGGCACAGGTAGCCCCCAGGCCTATATCTGTTGCTGCCAGATCCTTTCGGATCTTTCATTGATGTTTTTCTAGATTTTTTTATGTTCGATAAATTTGATTTTCCTAAAAAGCCTAAAAACATCAACTAGCGTTGGGCACTGAATTAATAGGTTAGTCTAAAAAATAATATAAATTGGTGCCAAAAATTATGCCAAAGTGATAAAAGTATAACATGAAACGATAAAAATCATAGATACATTTGAGGCGTTCAATGATCACGTTGGTGCCATGGAGAAGTTGATGGTGCCGATAAAGTCCTCCAACTCTCGCAGCTAAGTTGTACTTCTCCTCGTGAAGGTTCATTTGGTTGAACTCCGAAGTGTTTGACGTCTCCAAGGTAAACACGAATACCACACCAGTAACCCGCGGCAAAATGTGGACTAGCACACCAAGAGTAGAGAGAGTCTACGAGATGAAGTACTAGCAGCTGCACTAGATGTGATCTAAAGGAGAAAGAGCGGACGGAGGCCAACTAGAGGAGGGGCGACGACCAGGGAGAGGGGGCGACCATGGTTGGTTGGGTGCCCTCCATGGTGCACTCTACCCCTCCTTTTATATGTGCCAAGGGGGTGGGTTGACCGACTAGGGGGTGCCTTACCCCCCCCCCCTCCCAAGCAAGGGGGAGTTTGGTTGGCCCTCCATACACCTTCATGGTGGATGAAATAACATTGATGTTGGGGGAACGGAATATGTGTATTACTCATGTGCATTAATCTCAAAATTGTGCAAACCACCCGTTGATGAATTTTCATATATGTTAGAAACACATTGTCTTTTGGCTAGAATGGGACCAAATGTGGTCGCAAATCATTGTAATGAGGAATGTGACCTTGCTATTTGAGTAATACAAAGTACTTACCCAAAAGGTCACCTGCTACCTCTGCATTGGTTGCAAAGCGCACAACAGAGTGAGGAATAGGATTTCCTTGCCTCCCATTTGCTACCTTCTTGACCCTTCCCCACGAGAGCCTCCAAGATGACTAGGGGTTTCTCGCCTCCTATCGGCGTCGCCGCTGATCTACCTCTTCTTCTGTGGCCTTAGGGCCATGGAGGCACAGTGGGTCCAAGCGTTTGCCGACGGTAGAGCTCCCACTTTGTTTTTAGATATTTTGTAGAGTTTGTTTAGGGTATGTGTCTTGCTCAGGAAGGAAGGGCTGCGAAGACTCCTTGAAAACGGAATAATGTTCTCCCCACCTAGCTCCCGTCCCAGCGGTGCGTCCAGCGTCGTCGAGGGCTGGTGGGGGTGTGTCTCTTACGGATCTCGCAGGATTCGGTCGGTATTTGTTTTTGGTGGATCTACTTGGATCATATATTTGTTTGTGTGCTTTAATTTGTTTACAAGTTCGATCATTTCGATCTACACTTTTCTAGTTCTATTCAACAACAACGGTTTTTGTTCTGGTCCCCTGGTCCTTTGGGGCCTTAGCACGATGGCTTCCCCACAGTCTACTAAAACCAAGTTTGTCCAATTTTAGAGAGAGAGAGAGAGACGACGATGGCGCGTCATGGCTCGTCCTAGGGCGTGTTTGGTTGCCGTCGCATACAGTACCCGCGTTGCATACACATCTCCACTTGGCCTGGCTCTAGAAAAACAGCCTCATATGCGACATCTGTGAGTTGTTTGGTTGCCTGCATATGGACTGCCTTCATTAGGAGATCAACTTTGGCATGTTGTTTGGCTGCCTGCATTGTCTCGGCGCATGCAACTACACGCTGTTTGGTTGCCCGCATGGGGTATGATTAAGAGCTAGCACTTGCACTTAGCACACATGGTTAAGAGATAGCAGAGGAAGTGGGAGAAGAAATGCAGTGTACGCTGGACCATGGCGACTGCGGTGGATAGTGGCCGTGGCGCCGTGTCCGACATGACGAGCATGGAGTCGTGGACGAGCGACCCCGTCGGCGGCACGGCGAGCGACACCGTCGGCGAACTAGTTGCGGTGCTCGCGCAAAGACAGTCGACAGAGTGATGAGGACATCAATACCATTGTTACACCCACAGCCCCTACTGTTACATATACTGGACCAATTACTAGAGCTCGCGCACGCCAATTAAATTACCAGGTTTTCTTGGTAATGATTCTAATGTTCATGAGATTATGATGCTGCCTAAATTGGATACATCTGTTTTGCTTACAAATGAAGGGCCTAGCTTGGAGAAGGATGAACATTGGAGCAAGAACACGCATGGAGTTGATGGCATGCGCAAGGGGATCAAGAACGGAGTTACAAGTGATGATTTCAGGACTTTGAAGCCACCATAAGGAGTGCATGAAGCCTTGGACGAAATATACAAGATGCCACTTCATAATATTCGTCCATAGGCTATTCTAGGTGCTGCGTCACCTTATTAATGGGCCAGGCCCATGTAATTTCGAAATACTTAAGTATAGGCTATTTTTAGAGTCCGTATGTGTGGGAAAACAAGAGTTAGGGTTGGTTTCAGACCCCACCCTCAAGGGCCACGAAATTCCCCCCCTCTTCCTCCATATATACAGCCCTTAGGGCATCGTTTAGACTTTGGGTTTTGTTTAGATTAAAAGTTCGCCATAGCTGCAACTTCGCGTAATTCGTTTGTGTCCAACGACCAGACCAAGACGTCACAGAAACCCACCTTGATCAATAAAGCTTTCATCTTATATTCGCAATATCCCGATTGCAATCTCAGTTTCTTGCTTGTTCTTCGTTTGCTCGCAGGAAACAGACCCTCGTGGTCAGGTTGATCGTGCTCCGGCGTGGTCAATAACCCTCGGAAGTTGGTTTAGCGATTGCTAAGGCGCGACGTCTCGCACGTTCGTAGTCGGATCGTCAAGGTCGACTCCCACAGAAAACGATAGCCACCATATCATCGAAACATCGGGACACCTTAGCCTCTATCAAGTGGTATCAGATTTCCAGGTTGCTCGGTGAGATTTTACAGTTTTTCGTAGATTAGATCGAGTCTGTTCTTCATACCTACAGTCCACGAAAAAGCCACACAAAAAAATTAGGGTTAGTTCATCATATCCGAACCAATCTGAGCCTTTGCATAATCTTTTTAGGGTTTTTGCTTTGTTGAATTTGCGGTTGCATCGTCGTGTCAAGTTGCTGGTCTTAGAGTCTAGTCTTTTAGAGTTTCGAGTTCTGGTCATAAGTTGTCACGCCGCCGCCGCACCATCATCATCGCCCATCTACCACTTTTGCTTATCCGCCACCGCTCTGTATCCATATCCATATACCACTACCAATCCGTATCCATATACCACCACCAATCTCTATCCATATACCACCACCGCTACCATATACCACCACCGCTGCCATATACCACAACCATATATCCACCACCAATCCGAGTTCTTCTCATATTAGGTTTGTTCTTGAGATCAATCTAAATTCCGATTCGTGTTTCCTTGCCTGCGTAGGTCTCGGAAAAAAAAAGTTTGGAGACCCCCGGGCAGTTTTTAGGCCAAAATTTTCACGGGCAAATTTTTTTCCCTATCCTATTTTTAGGTTTTTCTGAGTCTTTTGAGCCACGTGCCATCATAGTGATTTTTTGTCGCACTTTTTCGTCGTCGCTGCCCTGATTTCCGAAAAAAAAGTGAAAAAAAAAATTTCGTGCCCATCCTATCAGTTTGACGAGGGAAGAGTTTTGAGACACTCGCCATTATAGTGATTTTTCGCAAAAAAAAGGAGCAAAAAAAAGAGCGAAAAAAGAGTTATAGAGTGTGCTTTTCCCTTATTTACGTGCAGCACCGTGATTTTGTTACTGTTCTAGGCTCGCGTCTCTAGCACGGTCTAGCCTAGGTCCAGCACAGTACCGTCGTTGAGCGTTTATTCAACTTTGCATCTCTGAATTGATTATTGCTGACCCTTTTTGCTACCATACTATAAGCCTTCCCAGCTCCACATACATCTACGTCGTGCGTTTGACTCTCCCTGGCAATTGCTCTATCCAAGCTTTTGAGAGTTTTGACTACAACGGTTGCCGATCACCGCCTGCTGCTGGGTAAGAACTGGTAAGAATTTGAGATTTACTTGACGGATTTGTGACACCCGCCACCACCACCACTTGTTAGTAGTCTGTAGGATCATATTCTTGTGTGTTTCTATTGCTGCTAACCATGCCAGGATCACAAGCCGATGAGATTGACTGGGAGAACTTGACGAACAAGGAGCTTCATGATACGTTTCAGCAAATGATGAATGGACAGGTGCAAGATGTGATAAACAGATTTGAAGAGGCCATGGAGAAGATAGATGGCATGGAGAAGACGTTTGAAACAAAGCTCGATAACAAGTTTGCTGAATTGCTTTCGCGTTTTCCACCACGACCACCGGCTGCTCCTGCCGCACCTCTGCAACAACAGCAACAACACCGACTACCTCCACGTCGGGAAACAGCCCTCCACCGAGCGAGCCGTGTCCCTCTTCAGTCGGGCCAAACTGCTGGTGCTGCTGTTGATACTTCTGTGGCTCCTACTGCTGATGTGGAGGAGGATGATTATGTGGGAGATTATGAGGATGAGGTTGATCAAAATCAGAACTACGTGCCACCAACAGCACAGCAACCACCAGGTCGTCCACATGCAAATAATGGCAATGGTAGGGCTCACCCTCAGGTACGGGATCATGACTATCTCCCTAAACTAAAATTGAATACTCCACCATTTGAGGGTAGATATGTTCCTGATATATATCTTACTTGGGAGTTAGAAACTGAACAACGATTTACATGTTTACAATATCCCGAGGAGAGACGTGTTCCTGCTGCTGTTTGTGCTTTCACTAGTTTTGCATGTGTTTGGTGGTCTGAGCATTGTAGATTATATCCTATTCCGGCTACTTGGGCTGCTTTGAAAACTGCTATGCATACTCGTTGGGTTCCACCATATTATCAACGTGAATTACTTCAAAAATTGCAGCGCTTAAGACAAGGAAAAAATTCTGTAGAAGAATATTATCAGGAATTACAAACTGGCATGATTAGATGTGGTATTGTTGAGGAGAATGAAGCTATGCTTGCACGTTTTATGGGTGGATTAAATAGAGAGATTCAAACGATTCTAGAGTATAAGGAGTATACTAATATCACTCGTTTATTCCATCTTGCTTGTAAAGCTGAACGTGAAGTGCAGGATCGACAGGCATTGGCGCGGACTAACTTTTCTGCAGGTCGACCTTCATCATGGACACCACGTGCATCATCTACTTCCACACGTTCTGCTACACCGGCGCCTCCGTCGGCTGCCACCTCCAACCGTGATACAATAAAGCAGGCACAATCACCACTATCTTCCAAGAGCACACCTTCTGGGCCTGCAAAGAGCTCTTATTCATCCATGGCATCAACAGGGCAAACACATGATATTATTTCTCGACGTTGCAAGGGTGGAGGTCATCATGCGAGAGAATGCCCATCTAAGCGTGTGATGATTGTTACTGAGGATGGTGGGTATGAGTCCGCTAGTGACTATGATGAGGAGACTTTGGCTCTTATTACACGTGACGAACACGGTGGAGACGATTCTGATCATGAGACGCAATACATGGCTCCTGAAGATGCTGACAGGTATGAATGTTTAGTTGCTCAACGTGTTTTGAGTGTGCAGGTTACACAAGCTGAGCAAAATCAGAGGCATAATTTGTTCCATACAAAGGGAGTTGTGAAGGAACGTTCTGTTCGCGTGATCATAGATGGAGGGAGCTGCAATAACTTGGCTAGCATGGAGATGGTGAAGAAGCTATCTCTCACCACAAGACCACATCCACATCCTTACTACATCCAATGGTTCAACAACAGCGGCAAGATTAAGGTAACACGTACTGTTCGTGTGCATTTTAGTATCTCTACATATGCTGATTATGTTGATTGTGATGTGGTACCTATGCAAGCATGTTCCTTATTACTTGGTAGACCATGGCAATTTGATAAAAATTCTGTACACCATGATAGAAACAATCAGTATGCTCTTGTTCATAATGATGAAAATATTACTTTGCTTCCTATGACTCCTGATTCCATTTTGAAAGATGATATTAATAGAGCTAATAAAGCAAAACAGGAGATAAATAAGAGTGAAAATCAGATTGTGGCAAAAGAATTTAAGCACCAAATGAAGCCTAATAATAAACCATCTACTGTTGTTTCTGAAATTAAATTGAAAAGTGCATGTTTACTTGCCACCAAATCTGATATTGATGAGCTAGATTTTAGCAAATCTATTTGCTATGCTTTTGTGTGCAAAGAGGCATTATTTTCATTCGAGGACGTGCCTTCCTCTTTGCCCCCTGCTGTCACTAACATTTTGCAGGAGTTCGCTGACGTCTTTCCACAAGACGTGCCACCGGGATTACCACCTATTCGAGGGATTGAGCATCAAATTGACTTAATTCCCGGTGCTTCGCTACCCAACCGTGCACCATACCATACCAATCCAGAGGAGACGAAGGAGATTATGCGTCAAGTACAAGAACTGCTCGACAAAGGTTATATACGCGAATCCCTTAGTCCTTGTGCTGTTCCTATCATTTTTGTGCCGAAAAAGGATGGTACGTCGCGTATGTGCGTTGATTGTAGAGGCATTAATAATATTACTATTTGTTATCGTCATCCTATTCCTAGGTTAGATGATATGCTTGATGAATTTAGTGGCTCTACAATATTCTCCAAAGTTGATTTGCGTAGTGGATACCATAAAATTCGTATGAAATTGGGAGATGAATGGAAAACAACATTTAAAACTAAGTTTGGATTATATGAGTGGTTAGTCATGCCTTTTGGGTTAACTAATGCACCTAGTACTTTCATGAGGTTAATGAACGAAGTTTTACGTGCTTTCATTGGACGATTTGTGGTAGTTTACTTTGATGACATATTGATTTATAGCAAATCTTTGGAGGAACATTTGGAACATTTACGTGCTGTTTTTATTGCTCTACGTGATGCACGTTTGTTTGGAAACCTTGGAAAGTGCACCTTTTGCACCGACCGAGTATCTTTTCTTGGCTATGTTGTTACTCCACAGGGAATTGAAGTTGATAAAGCCAAGATTGAAGCTATTGAGAGTTGGCCGCAGCCCAAAACGGTCACACAAGTGAGGAGTTTCCTTGGCCTCGCTGGTTTCTATAGGCGTTTTGTGAGAGATTTCAGCACCATTGCTGCACCTCTCAACGAGCTTACAAAGAAGGATGTGCCTTTTGTTTGGGGTACCGCACAAGAAGAAGCCTTCACGGTATTGAAAGATAAGTTGACACATGCTCCTTTACTCCAACTTCCTAATTTCAATAAGACTTTTGAGCTTGAATGTGATGCTAGTGGAATTGGATTAGGAGGTGTGTTATTACAAGATGGAAAACCTGTTGCATACTTTTCTGAAAAATTGAGTGGGCCTAGTCTGAACTATTCTACTTATGATAAAGAATTATATGCTCTTGTTCGGACCTTAGAAACATGGCAACATTATTTATGGCCCAAGGAATTTGTTATACATTCTGATCATGAATCGTTGAAACACATTAAAAGTCAAGCAAAACTGAACCGTAGACATGCTAAATGGGTTGAATTCATTGAGACTTTCCCTTATGTCATTAAACACAAGAAGGGTAAAGAAAATGTTATTGCTGATGCCTTGTCTCGTCGTTATACTATGCTTTCACAACTTGACTTTAAAATATTTGGTTTGGAGACCATCAAAGATCAATATGTTCATGATGCTAAATTTAAAGATGTATTACAGAATTGTAAGGAAGGGAGAACTTGGAACAAGTTCGTTCTTAACGATGGATTTGTGTTTCGTGCTAACAAGCTATGCATTCCAGCTAGCTCCGTTCGTCTTTTGTTGTTGCAGGAGGCGCATGGAGGAGGATTAATGGGACATTTTGGCGTCAAGAAGACGGAGGATATACTTGCTACACATTTCTTTTGGCCAAAGATGAGACGGGATGTTGAGCGTTTTGTTGCTCGCTGCACTACATGTCAAAGAGCTAAGTCACGACTCAATCCTCATGGTTTATATATGCCTTTGCCTGTACCTAGTGTTCCTTGGGAGGATATATCTATGGACTTTGTTTTAGGTTTACCTCGAACAAAGAAGGGGAGGGATAGCATATTTGTTGTCGTGTATAGGTTCTCGAAAATGGCACACTTTATACCATGTCATAAAAGCGATGATGCTGTTAATGTTGCTGATTTGTTCTTTCGTGAAATTATTCGCTTACATGGTGTGCCAAATACTATTGTTTCAGATCGTGATACTAAATTTCTTAGCCACTTTTGGAGATGTTTATGGGCTAAGTTGGGGACTAAGCTGCTTTTTAGTACTACTTGTCACCCCCAAACTGATGGACAAACTGAAGTAGTCAATAGAACATTGTCTACTATGCTTAGGGCTGTTTTGAAGAATAACAAGAAAATGTGGGAAGAATGCTTGCCTCATATTGAATTTGCTTATAATCGTTCATTGCATTCTACTACTAAGATGTGCCCTTTTGAAATTGTGTATGGTTTCCTACCTCGTGCACCTATTGATTTGTTGCCTCATCCATCTTCAGAGAAGGTTAATTTTGATGCTAAAGAACGTTCTGAATTGATTTTAAAAATGCATGAGTTAACTAAGGAAAACATTGAGCGTATGAATGCTAAATATAAACTTGCTGGAGATAAGGGTAGAAAACATGTTGTGTTTGCGCCTGGAGATCTTGTTTGGTTACATTTGCGTAAAGATAGATTTCCTAATCTGCGCAAATCAAAGCTAATGCCACGTGCTGATGGTCCTTTTAAGGTGTTAGAGAAAATAAATGATAATGCATATAAACTTGAGCTACCTGTAGATTTTGGGGTTAGTCCCACTTTTAACATTGCAGATTTGAAGCCTTATTTGGGTGAGGAAGATGCGCTTCCGTCGAGGACGACTTCATTTCAAGAAGGGGAGGATGATGAGGACATCAATACCATTGTTACACCCACAGCCCCTACTGTTACATATACTGGACCAATTACTAGAGCTCGCGCACGCCAATTAAATTACCAGGTACTTTCGTTTCTTGGTAATGATTCTAATGTTCATGAGATTATGATGCTGCCTAAATTGGATACATTTGTTTTGCTTACAAATGAAGGGCCTAGCTTGGAGAAGGATGAACATTGGAGCAAGAACACGCATGGAGTTGATGGCATGCGCAAGGGGATCAAGAACGGAGTTACAAGTGATGATTTCAGGACTTTGAAGCCGCCATAAGGAGTGCATGAAGCCTTGGACGAAATATACAAGATGCCACTTCATAATATTCGTCCATAGGCTATTCTAGGTGCTGCGTCACCTTATTAATGGGCCAGGCCCATGTAATTTCGAAATACTTAAGTATAGGCTATTTTTAGAGTCCGTATGTGTGGGGAAACAAGAGTTAGGGTTGGTTTCGGACCCCACCCTCAAGGGCCACGAAATTCCCCCCCTCTTCCTCCATATATACAGCCCTTAGGGCATCGTTTAGACTTTGGGTTTTGTTTAGATTAAAAGTTCGCCATAGCTGCAACTTCGCATACTTCGTTTGTGTCCAACGACCAGACCAAGACGTCACAGAACCCCACCTTGATCAATAAAGCTTTCATCTTATATTCGCAATATCCCGATTGCAATCTCAGTTTCTTGCTTGTTCTTCGTTTGCTCGTAGGAAACAGACCCTCGTGGTCAGGTTGATCGTGCTCCGGCGTGGTCAATAACCCTCGAAAGTTGGTTTAGCGATTGCTAAGGCGCGACGTCTCTCACGTTCGTAGTCGGATCGTCAAGGTCGACTCCCACAGAAAACGATAGCCACCATCTCATCGAAACATCGGGACACCTTAGCCTCTATCACAGAGGAGGAGGAGAATGCAGTGCCCGCGCCATGGTATCGTCAGTGTAGTGGACGAGAGAGGAGGCCGAGATGATCGACACCGGAAATGACTCCGGTGTAGTAGGGCGAGAGAGAGGAGGCCAAGATGATTGACCCTATCGGTGGCGCGGCGAACTTCAGTGTGCACGGAGGCAGAGGACACAAGAAAGCAGTGTGCACACCATTGCAGCGTCAGTGTAGTAGGAGGACGACAGAGAGTAGGCCGAGATGAGCGACGCTGGAAACGACTCTAGTGTAGTAGGACGTGGGCAAGGAGATCAAGGGGAAGGGCTTCGGCGTCGAGAGAGACGAATAGGAGGGCTCTGAGCAGAGGACAGAGGAGCTCGACATGGCGGCGTCAGTGCAGTAGACTGCTTGTAACACCCCGGATATGATTTACCTAATATGTAATCCAACTCTTGCCGTTTCCGGCGTTAAGTTATTTTATTTTCTCGGGTTTGGGCTTTTGTCTCCGTGTGTTGTTATTGTTGTCATGCATCTCATATCATGTCATCATGTGCATTGCATTTGCATACGTGTTCGTCTCATGCATTCGAGCATTTTCCCTGTTGTCCGTTTTGCATTTCGGCGCTCCGTTCTCCTCCGGTGGTCATTTCTACCTTTCTTTCGTGTGTGGGGATTAAACATTTCCGGATTGGACCGAGACTTGCCAAGCGGCCTTGGTTTACTACCGGTAGACCGCCTGTCAAGTTTCGTACCATTTGGACTTCGTTTGATGCTCCAACAGTTAACCGAGGGACCGAAAAGGCCTCGTGTGTGTTGCAGCCCAACACCCCTCCAATTTGGCCCAAAACCCACCAAAACCCTCTCCATCATCTAGAGCGTTCGATCACGATCGCGTGGCCGAAAACCGCACCTCATTTGGACTCTCCTAGCTCCCTCTATGCCTATATATATATATATATATATATATATATATATATATATATATATATATATATATCCCCCTTTCAAAATCACGGGTTAAACCCTAGTCCCCCTCCTCCTCCAGCCGCCGGACAAAAATCCGGACGGCCGGACGTTGTCCGCCGCCACCGCCGACCTATCACTCGCCGCCACGTGTGTAACACCCGGATAATTTGGCTACAGTAAAACTCTCCTAATGATGCCATGACATCTGCGATTACTGTTACTAATCTCGGGATAATTCGAAACCGTGTCAAATTCAAGCTTAAATTTAAAGTCGACAATGAAAGTTTTCAAATATTAAAAATAAAATGTTCGGGCTATGTCTATTATTGCATCGGTAATTATGGTGAAGTAAACACATTTTTATAAAATGCCTAACTGCTTTTAAATGAATTAAAACAGAAAAGAAATAGTGAAAGAAAATACAAAGGGGAAAAACAAACAAAAAAAAGAAAAGAAAGAGAAGGCCCCCCACTGGGCTTCGGCCCAGCAGGCCGCCCATTCGGCCGCAGGCCCAACCGGCCTCCCCCCACTCCCCATAACTCCCCACTCCCCCCGAACCCTAACCCTCACCCGATCCCCACTCCCCCCCCACTCTCCCCTCGTCTCACTCACCCGCCGCCACCACACCACACACACACGCACACAGGAGAGGAGCTCCTCGCCCCGGTTCCTTCGCCTCTGTCGCCGTGCGCCGTTGCCGGCGGCAACCCCGTCGCCATCTCGCCGTCCCGCTCCTCCAGGGTCGCCGCACCGAACCTCTCCGCCGGATCTCGACCTCGCCGGCGACGCTCGCCGCCCTGCCTTCTCCTGCGCTGCTCGCCCGTGGACCCCCCTGCTCTGGCGATCTGCCGGCTCCGCCCGCCCCTGTGGTGCGCCCGAAAGAGCGGGTGCTGGGCACCGTTGCGCCCGCGCCCGTTCGGGCGACAACCGCGCGGCCATGCGCCCGAAACCCGCAAGGCCCCCTGGGGCCAATGACATGGGGGCCCCAGCCCCAGAACGTTTTAATAAAAAACGAAATAAAAATAAATATATATTTAAATAATTAATTAAAAATTAATTAATTAATAATTAAAATAGTTAATGAATTAATTAAGTTAATTAATCTTGTTTAATTAAACTAATTAAGTAGATAGTTTAATTAAACCCTAATTAGACTAATCAGTCAATGACGAATGGGACCCACACGTTAGTTGACCAGTCAACGCCTCTGTTGACTGCTGACGTCATGCTAACGTCATGCTGACGTCAGCATGCACTGTTCCGGATAATGTTGAATTTAAATAATTAAATAAATCCTAAAAATGAAATTAAGTCTTTTAAAATTAATATAAAATAAACCGTAGCTCAGATGAAAAAACTTTGTACATGAAAGTTGCTCAGAACGATGAGACGAACCCGGATACGCAGCCCGTTCGTCCGCCACGCACCCCTAACATGTCAAACTCGCAACTTTCCCCCTCCGGCTCCTCTGCCCGAAAACACGAAACACCGGGGATACTTTCCCGGATGTCATCCCCCTTCACCGGTATCACCTACTACCGCGTTAGGGCACCTCTAACGCCGTTACTTGTCATGTCATGCATCACTATGCATATGCTTGCATTATATTTATTGTTTCTTCCCCCTCTTCTCTCGCTAGACACCGAGACCGACGCCGCTGCTACCCAGTACGACTACATCGACGACCCCTCTCTCTTGCCAGAGCAACCAGGCAAGCCCCCCCTTTGATCACCAGATATCGCCTACTCTTTTCCCTATACTGCTTGCATTAGAGTAGTGTAGCATGTTATTGCTTTCCGTTATTCCTATCCTGATGCATAGCCTGTCCTTGCTACTACTGTTGTTACCATTACCTGCTATCCTACTTCTTAGTATAGGATGCTAGTGTTCCATCAGTGGCCCTACACTCTTGTCCGTCTGCCATGCTATACTACTGGGCCGTGATCACTTCGGGAGGTGATCACGGGCATATACGATATACTTTACACAGTTACATTGCCTGTGATACTGTTCGGAGATGGGGGCTGAAGGGGCAGGTGGCTCCATCCCGGTAGAGGTGGGCCTGGGTTCCCGACGGCCCCCGACGGTTACTTTGAGGCGGAGCGACAGGGCAGGTTGAGACCACCTAGGAGAGAGGTGGGCCTGGCCCTGGTCGATGTTCGCAGATACTTAACACGTTTAACGAGATCTTGGTATTTGATCTGAGTCTGGCTACTGGCCTATACGCACTAACCATCTACGCGGGGACAGTTATGGGCACTCGACGTCGTGGTATCAGCCGAAGCACTTCGTGACGCCAGCGACTGAGCGGCGCGCGCCGGGTTGGACCGCGTAACGTGACTTCCTTTGTAATGGAGGTTGCTAGGTCTGCTCTCCGGCCGCGTACGCAACGTGCAGGTGTGCTATGGGCGATGGGCCCAGACCCCTGTGCGCTTAGGTTTAGATCGGCGTGCTGGCCTCTCTGTTATGCCTAGGTGGGGCTGCGACGTGTTGATCTTCCGAGGCCGGGCATGACCCAGGAAAGTGTGTCCGGCCAAATGGGATCGAGCGTGTTGGGTTATGTGGTGCACCCCTGCAGGGAAGTTAATCTATTCGAATAGCCGTGATCTTCGGTAACAGGACGACTTGGAGTTGTACCTTGACCTTATGACAACTAGAACCGGATACTTAATAAAACACACCCTTCCAAGTGCCAGATACAACCGGTGATCGCTCTCTCACAGGGCGACGAGGGGAGGATCAGCGGTTAGGGTTATGCTATGCGATGCTACTTGGAGGACTTCAGTCTAATCTCTTCTACATGCTGCAAGACGGAGGCTGCCAGAAGCGTAGTCTTCGAAAGGACTAGCTATCCCCCCTTATTCCGGCTTTCTGCAGTTCAGTCCACATATGATACCCTTATTCCATTTGATACCAATGCATACATATGTAGTATAGCTCCTTGCTTGCGAGTACTTTGGATGAGTACTCACGGTTGCTTTCTCCCTCTTTTCCCCCTATCCCTTCTACCTGGTTGTCGCAACCAGATGTTGGAGCCCAGGAGCCGGACGCCACCTTCGACGACGACTCCTACTACACCGGAGGTGCCTACTACTACGTGATGCCCGCTGACGACGACCAGGAGTAGTTAGGAGGATCCCAGGCAGGAGGCCTGCGCCTCTTTCGATCTGTATCCCAGTTTGTGCTAGCCTTCTTAAGGCAAACTTGTTTAACTTATGTCTGTACTCAGATATTGTTGCTTCCGCTGACTCGTCTATGATTGAGCTCTTGTATTCAAGCCTTTGAGGCCCCTGGCTTGTAATATGATGCTTGTATGACTTATTTTATTTGTAGAGTTGTGTTGTGATATCTTCCCGTGAGTCCTTGATCTTGATCGTACACATTTGCGTGCATGATTAGTGTACGGTCAAATCGGGGGCGTCAAAAGTTGGTATCAGAGCCGACTGCCTGTAGGAATCCCCCTTCCACACTCCTTGGCCGAAGTTGAGTCTAGACATTACAAAAACTTTTACTAACATGGTTGTGTGCCTTACGGGCCCACGTCGCCATTGGGTGGTGTTAGGATCTTTTACTCCTCGATCCTTACTCTGGGACACTGAACTCTCTCCTACTCGGGTTAAACGATTTTACTAACTCTAACACTAGGATCCCATGACCACGTTCACCCCAAAGTTGGATAAGCCCTAGTTATTCTTTAGAGTAGTAATTGAACATTATCCACATTGTCATTTGACTCCTGTGAAAACATCTTTGTTTTCAGATGGAACCCACGAGGCAGGTCGTGCGCCACACGACGGCCATTGGTGCCTCAGGATCACCTGCTGTGTTAGTGGAGATGATGACCTATCTGGGTTATCGCTGGCACCCTGAGTACACCGTCTATGAGGAGTATCAGGACTTCAACCAAGAGCAGTACCGTGCCATCGTCCACCTCTACTCTCGGGAGTATGACTCCACTACTGTGCTGCACACTTCTCATGGTGTTGGAGTGACTATCGATATGGCGGTCCACGATGTTGCTTATGCTGCTCTGACACGTCTTCGTGGAGAGTATCAGGAGTTGGATACCTCCCCTTCAGGCACATTGCTATCGCATCCGATGTTGGTGTGGAGGGATACTACACTGCTGCCTACTCCACTGTCACCCGAGAGCCCTTCTACCATCAGAACCTGGTTCTGCATGCTGATGGGCTGGATAGAGCTAACCGAGCTCTTCTCCATGAGTTGTACACTACCCGTCAGCACCTGTATCGTGCTCTGACGCTGTTGCACCCCTCTGTCCGCTCTGGTGATCTGTCGCGTTCTGCGATCTACCCTGCCCGGACCGTGATGCCCCAGGGTGTCGACTGGCCAGATGTGGGAGGCTACTCTCCTGCACTTGGTCCTCTCCTGCCACCTGCGCATCGGGTTCCGCACCAGAGTATCCGCGGACCCCAGGCTAATCGCGTGGAGGTCTTCCCTTCACGTCACTACCAGCTGTTAGGCTACACCTACCTCCACAGTTCCACCTGGGACTGATGAGGGCTTGCTTATTAGTGTTAGATGCATTCGTCGCGAGCCTGCGTGCTGCCTATGATGTCTTAGCCTGTGTACCGAACTCTGTGTAACGAACTCTATGCATGATCTCTTTTGTAAGATATGCCGACTACTATGTAGTATCTATCGTGCTGCTTTCGTTGTGCATGTTTCATCATGAATGATTCTCGTCTTTGCAAATTTCTCAATGCTGAACTACCCCTGTTATATATTAGCAGGATGGTTAGACCAGGTGGTCGTGGTCGTGGTGGCAACGCCCCACCACCGCCTGAGTACATGACTGGTATGATCCAACAGCTTGAGATGAATCGCCAGTTCATGGAGAATATGATGGCTCAGTTTCCTCGCCCCAATATAAACCAGCAGCCAACCCCAGTAACTCTGCAGGATTTCATGTGCCTGAACCCAACTGTGTACCGCAACTCAACTCAGCCTCTGGATGCTGATGACTGGCTCCGTGACATCACCTATGAGATGGAGTCTGCTGATGTAGCCCCTGCCAGCTATGTCACCTTTGCTTCCTTCTTCTTGAAGGGACCCGCGGCTCAATGGTGGGACAGCCACAGGAGTACTCTGCCAGCTGGAACAATCATCACCTGGCCAGACTTCCAAGCTGCCTTTCGAGCTTGCTTCATTCCTCAGGGAGTCATGGACCGGAAGAAGCGTGAGTTCCGCAACCTCACCCAAGGCAACAAGACTGTTGAAGCTTATTAGCGGGAGTTTCTGGACTTGTCCTGCTATGCTGAAGAGGACATTGCAACTGATGCACGCAGACAGGAGAAGTTCCGTGATGGCCTTCAAGCTGACATCAAGCTCGCACTTCTAGTGCATGACTTTGCTGATTTCGCCACCCTGGTGAACAAGGCCATCAATGTCGAAACTGGTCTGCAGGAATACCAGGGCTCTCACAGGCGCAACCGTGACACGGGCTCATCTTCGGGCCCATCTTCGCAGAAGTGCAAGATATGGATTCCCAACAGCATGTACCAGCCGAATGCACCTGCCCCAAGGCAGACCTATGCTGCACCTCGTCTGCCTGCTCCTCCAACTAGGCAGCCAAGACTTCCAGCTCCACCACTACAAGCTCCTGTTCCCACTCCTAATAATGGTCTGTGCTACAAGTGTGGTCAACCAGGTCACCTTGCCAGGAACTGCAATCAGAATCAGAATCAACTGTCCCTTCCCGCAACTGGCCGTGGAAGCAACCAGCCCCGCAACAACAGTGCCAAGTCTTATGGTCGTGTTCATGCCAACCACGTTGATCTCAACGAAGCTCAAGACCAGCCTGCTACTGTGATGGGTACACTCCTCGTAAATTCAGTACCAGCATCCGTTTTATTCGATTCAGGAGCATCGCATTCATTCATGTCAGAAGATTTTGCATACAAGCATGACGTTAAATGTGAGGAGATGAACACTTCGGTATTGGTAAAAAAACCCCGTGGGACAATGTCAAACCTCACTGGTTGGCATCGATGTCCCCGTGGAAATTGAAGGGCTGGAATTCTATGCCTCTCCCATTATCCTGAAGTCTTCTAACATCGACCTCATTCTGGGAATGGATTGGTTGAAAGCGCATACTGCTTCTATAGTTTGCGCCACTAAGGTCGTCCATCTGCTACACCCTTCTGACGAAATAATAGCTTACCAAGCTCATCTAGTTCAGAACGCCGAGGCACGACTTTATGTCTTGAACGCGTTGAACGCTGCGCCACTCGAGGGCATTGAAAACATTCCCGTCGTTCATGAATTCCAAGACGTCTTCCCAGAAGAACTTCCAGGGATTCCCCCTGCTAGAGCTGTCGAGTTCATCATCGACTTGAAACCCGGCACCACCCCTATAGCTAAACGACCCTATAAGATGCCGCCGCATGAACTCATTGAGCTTAAGGAGGAAATCGACAAATCTCTTGTCAAAGGTTTCATTCGCCCAAGTTGCCCTCCTTGGGGAGCACCTTCTCTTTTTGTTAGGAAGAAGGATGGGACAAACCGATTGGTCCAAGACTACCGTCCTATAAACCAAGCTACCATTCAGAATAAATACCCTCTTCCTCGGATCAATGATCTTTATGATCAACTGGCTGGCTCATCAGTGTTCTCCAAACTCGACTTGAGGTTGGGTTACCACCAGATCCGTGTTCGTGAGGAGGACATCCCAAAAACCGCCTTCGTGACTCGGTATGGATCATACGAGTACACCGTCATGTCATTCGGCTTAACGAATGCTCCCGCCACCTTCTCTCGTCTGATGAACTATATATTCATGGATTACCTCGACAAGTTCGTCGTGGTTTATCTGGACGATATCCTTGTATTTTCCAAGAACGAGGAAGAACATGCTAGACATCTTCGTCTGGTGCTAGAAAAGCTTCGAGATCACCAACTGTATGCTAAGTATTCCAAGTGTGAATTCTGGCTCCCCGAAGTAACCTATCTTGGGCATGTCATCTCCAAGGATGGTATTGCCGTCAACCCTGAACGAGTTCAGGCTATTCTCGATTGGACTCCTCCGAAGAATGTCAAGCAAGTCCGAAGTTTTCTCGGTCTCGCCAGCTATTGCCGTCGATTCATCGAGAACTTCTCCAAGATTGCCAGGCCTCTGACTAATCTGTTGCATAAGGGTGTCAAGTTCGAATGGACAGACAAGTGTCAGGAAAGTTTCCAGGCGCTCAAAGACAAGTTGACTTCTGCCCCCGTGCTTGCACCACCTGATACTAAGAAGGACTTCGTCATTTACTGCGACGCTTCCCGTCAAGGATTAGGTTGTGTCCTAATGCAAGAGCGCAGAGTGATTGCTTATGCCTCTCGTCAACTGCGCCCTCACGAAGAAAACTACCCAGTTCACGACCTCGAGCTTGCTGCCGTCATTCATTCACTGAAGCAGTGGCGACACTACCTTCTCGGTAATCGTTGAGAGATCTTCACCGATCACCAAAGTCTGAAGTATCTGTTTACTCAGCCAGATCTGAACCTCCGTCAGCAGAGATGGATGGAGACTGTTGCAGACTTTGATGTGGGTATATCTTATACCCCCGACAAGGCTAATGTAATGGCCGATGCCTTGAGCCGCAAGTCTTACTGCAACCACCTCCAGGTTCATAAAGTTCAGCCCTCGCTTGTCGAAGAATTTAGAAAGCTGAATCTCCATATTGTTCCTCCTGGAGCACTCGCTCCCCCTTCCCCGGAATTCCGCAAGATGAATCTTCTTGTTATTACTAAGGGTTCTCTAAATACCCTGACTGTCGTACCAGATCTCGTAGCTGGTATAAAGACTATTCAAGGTTATGACTCTGAGGTCCATAAGATTAAACGCCATCTAGCAGAAGGAAAGCCCTCATTCTTCACTATCGCCGACGATGGCGCCTTGTATTTCAAAGGCCGCCTAGTGGTACCATGTTCGAAGAAAAACCTGGATAAGACTAAAAGGGTTATGCAAGAAGCTCATGATATGCCTCTGTCCATCCATCCTGGTAGTACGAAGATGTACCAGGATATTCGTTAAAGATTCTGGTGGTCTAATATGAAGCAGGACATTGCTCGTTATGTTGCTGAGTGTGACGTTTGTCGCCGAATCAAAGCAGAGCATCAAAGGCCTGCCAGAACTCTGCAACCTATCTCTATTCCTGAATGGAAATGGGACCATGTTGAGATGGACTTCGTCACTGGATTTCCCAAGTCGCAGAAAGGTAATGATGCTATTCTTGTCGTCATTGACCGGCTCTCTAAAGTTGCACATTTTCTGGCGGTCAAAGAGACAATCACTGCTAGTCAGCTTGCTACTCTCTACATGGGCAGAATTGTTTCACTTCATGGTATTCCACTGGTTATCAGTTCAGACCGTGGCAGCTTATTCACTTCAAGGTTTTGGGCGAGTTTCCAAGAAGCTATGGGAACTCATCTGTCGTTCAGTACTGCGTTTCATCCTCAGTCGCAAGGACAGGTTGAACGTGTCAACCAAGTTCTCGAAGACATGCTTCGAGCTTGTGTAATCTCATTCGGCAAGAAATGGGAGGAATCTCTTCCATATGCCGAGTTCTCTTATAATAATAGCTATCAAGCTAGTCTGAAGATGTCCCCCTTCGAAGTGCTATATGGACGAAAGTGTCGAACCCCTCTGAACTGGTCAGAAACTGGGGAACGTCCACTCTTTGGTCCGGATATTATCCAACAGGCCGAAGAACAAGTTCGCATTATTCGCGAGAATCTCAAGACTGCTCAGTCATGTCAGAAAAGTCAGTATGACCGTCATCACCAAGACATGGTCTATCAACCTGGCGAAAAGGCTTATCTTCGAGTTACACCAATGAAGGGTGCTCACCGCTTCAGGATCAAGGGCAAGCTAGCTCCTCGCTATATCGGTCCTTTCACTATTCTCGAAAGGCGTGGAAAGGTGGCATATCAACTGGAGCTTCCGCCGAACCTTTCTCAGGTTCACGATGTGTTCCATGTGTCACAACTCCGCCGTTGCTTCAAGGATCCAATCCGAGCGGTGGATCATGAAGTGCTCGAATTGCAACAGGACCTCTCTTATAAAGAGCATCCGGTCCGCATCCTTAACCAAGCTGAACGCTGCACACATCAGAAGGCGATCAAATTCCTCAAAGTCCAGTGGTCGAATCACTCTGAAGACGAAGCCACTTGGGAACGCGAGGATCGCCTACGTGATGAATACCCCATGTTGTTTCCTTCTACCTCCTAAATCTCGGGACGAGATTTCTTGTAGTGGGGGAGATTTGTAACGCCCGGATAATTTGGCTACAGTAAAACTCTCCTAATGATGCCATGACATCTGCGATTACTGTTACTAATCTCGGGATAATTCGAAACCGTGTCAAATTCAAGCTTAAATTTAAAGTCGACAATGAAAGTTTTCAAATATTAAAAATAAAATGTTTGGGCTATGTCTATTATCGCATCGGTAATTATGGTGAAGTAAACACATTTTTATAAAATGCCTAACTGCTTTTAAATGAATTAAAACAGAAAAGAAATAGTGAAAGAAAATACAAAGGGGAAAAACAAACAAAAAAAGAAAAGAAAGAGAAGGCCCCCCACTGGGCTTCGGCCCAGCAGGCCGGCCCATTCGGCCGCAGGCCCAACCGGCCTCCCCCCACTCCCCATAATTCCCCACTCCCCACTCCCCCCGAACCCTAACCCTCACCCGATCCCCACTTCCCCCCCACTCTCCCCTCGTCTCACTCACCCGCCGCCACCACACCACACACACACGCACACAGGAGAGGAGCTCCTCGCCCCGGTTCCTTCGCCTCTGTCGCCGTGCGCCGTTGCCGGCGGCAACCCCGTCGCTGTCTCGCCGTCCCGCTCCTCCAGGGTCGCCGCACCGAACCTCTCCGCCGGATCTCGACCTCGCCGGCGACGCTCGCCGCCCTGCCTTCTCCTGCGCCGCTCGCCCGCGGACCCCCCTGCTCCGGCGATCTGCCGGCTCCGCCCGCCCCTGTGGTGCGCCCGAAAGAGCGGGTGCTGGGCACCGTTGCGCCCGCGCCCGTTCGGGCAACAACCGCGCGGCCATGCGCCCGAAACCCGCAAGGCCCCCTGGGGCCAATGACATGGGGGCCCCAGCCCCAGAACGTTTTAATAAAAAAACGAAATAAAAATAAATATATAATTAAATAATTAACTAAAAATTAATTAATTAATAATTAAAATAGTTAATGAATTAATTAAGTTAATTAATCATGTTTAATTAAACTAATTAAGTAGATAGTTTAATTAAACCCTAATTAGACTAATCAGTCAATGACGAATGGGACCCACACGTCAGTTGACCAGTCAACGCCTCTGTTGACTGCTGACGTCATGCTGACGTCAGCATGCACTGTTCCGGATAATGTTGAATTTAAATAATTAAATAAATCCTAAAAATGAAATTAAGTCTTCTAAAATTAATATAAAATAAACCGTAGCTCAGATGAAAAAACTTTGTACATGAAAGTTGCTCAGAACGATGAGACGAACCCGGATACGCAGCCCGTTCGTCCGCCACGCACCCCTAACATGTCAAACTCGCAACTTTCCCCCTCCGGCTCCTCTGCCCGAAAACACGAAACACCGGGGATACTTTCCCGGATGTCATCCCCCTTCACCGGTATCACCTACTACCGCGTTAGGGCACCTCTAACGCCGTTACTTGTCATGTCATGCATCACTATGCATATGCTTGCATTATATTTATTGTTTCTTCCCCCTCTTCTCGCGCTAGACACCGAGACCGACGCCGCTGCTACCCAGTACGACTACATCGACGACCCCTCTCTCTTGCCAGAGCAACCAGGCAAGCCCCCCCTTTGATCACCAGATATCGCCTACTCTTTTCCCTATACTGCTTGCATTAGAGTAGTGTAGCATGTTATTGCTTTCCGTTATTCCTATCCTGATGCATAGCCTGTCCTTGCTACTACTGTTGTTACCATTACCTGCTATCCTACTGCTTAGTATAGGATGCTAGTGTTCCATTAGTGGCCCTACACTCTTGTCCGTCTGCCATGCTATACTACTGGGCCGTGATCACTTCGGGAGGTGATCACGGGCATATACGATATACTTTACACAGTTACATTGCCTGTGATACTGTTCGGAGATGGGGGCTGAAGGGGCAGGTGGCTCCATCCTGGTAGAGGTGGGCCTGGGTTCCCGACGGCCCCCGACGGTACTTTGAGGCGGAGCGACAGGGCAGGTTGAGACCACCTAGGAGAGAGGTGGGCCTGGCCCTGGTCGATGTTCGCAGATACTTAACACGTTTAACGAGATCTTGGTATTTGATCTGAGTCTGGCTACTGGCCTATACGCACTAACCATCTACGCGGGGACAGTTATGGGCACTCGACGTCGTGGTATCAGCCGAAGCACTTCGTGACGCCAGCGACTGAGCGGCGCACGCCGGGTTGGACCGCGTAACGTGACTTCCTTTGTAATGGAGGTTGCTAGGTCTGCTCTCCGGCCGCGTACGCAACGTGCAGGTGTGCTACGGGCGATGGGCCCAGACCCCTGTGCGCTTAGGTTTAGACCGGCGTGCTGGCCTCTCTGTTGTGCCTAGGTGGGGCTGCGACGTGTTGATCTTCCGAGGCCGGGCATGACCCAGGAAAGTGTGTCCGGCCAAATGGGATCGAGCGTGTTGGGTTATGTGGTGCACCCCTGCAGGGAAGTTAATCTATTCGAATAGCCGTGATCTTCGGTAACAGGACGACTTGGAGTTGTACCTTGACCTTATGACAACTAGAACCGGATACTTAATAAAACACACCCTTCCAAGTGCCAGATACAACCGGTGATCGCTCTCTCACAGGGCGACGAGGGGAGGATCAACGGTTAGGGTTATGCTATGCGATGCTACTTGGAGGACTTCAGTCTAATCTCTTCTACATGCTGCAAGACGGAGGCTGCCAGAAGCGTAGTCTTCGAAAGGACTAGCTATCCCCCCTTATTCCGGCTTTCTGCAGTTCAGTCCACATATGATACCCTTATTCCATTTGATACCAATGCATACATATGTAGTATAGCTCCTTGCTTGCGAGTACTTTGGATGAGTACTCACGGTTGCTTTCTCCCTCTTTTCCCCCTATCCCTTCTACCTGGTTGTCGCAACCAGATGTTGGAGCCCAGGAGCCAGACGCCACCTTCGACGACGACTCCTACTACACCGGAGGTGCCTACTACTACGTGATGCCCGCTGACGACGACCAGGAGTAGTTAGGAGGATCCCAGGCAGGAGGCCTGCGCCTCTTTCGATCTGTATCCCAGTTTGTGCTAGCCTTCTTAAGGCAAACTTGTTTAACTTATGTCTGTACTCAGATATTGTTGCTTCCGCTGACTCATCTATGATTGAGCTCTTGTATTCGAGCCTTCGAGGCCCCTGGCTTGTAATATGATGCTTGTATGACTTATTTTATTTGTAGAGTTGTGTTGTGATATCTTCCCGTGAGTCCTTGATCTTGATCGTACACATTTGCGTGCATGATTAGTGTACGGTCAAATTGGGGGCGTCAAAACGTGTCCCCGAGGGGACCTCTTCGCCGCCTCCCACCGACGCGGGCCCGCAGGCCCAACGCCGGCCCTCTCCCCACGCCGATCCGGGCCGCCACCTCCGCAGCGCCCCGCCGCCCGTTGCCTCCAGCCCCGGCGAGGGACCAGCTTCGGTGGCCCGCGCCGCCGTCGCCAAGCCGTCGCCCGACCCGGCCGTCCTCGCCCCGCCACGGCGCCTGCAGCTCCGCCGTCGCGCCGGATCCGCCGCTCGCCGCCCTCGGCTTCCGCGCCCGCCACCGCCTCCTCGACGTCCCTCCTCCTCCGGCGGCCAACTCCCTCTCCAGCGAGCTCGAGGACGAACCTCGGATTGCGTGCAAATCTCAGATCTAAAAATATCTCGGTTGACTTTTTGCCTCAAACCCTAACTATTTTGCTATGTTCGTCGTGCCGTAACTTTGCATCCGTAGATCCGTTTTGGGCATATAGCATATCAAAATGTTCATCTTAGAGAGTACATCATTTCATCTCAGTGTATCATTTTCATTTGAGTTCATCTTGATGCCCGAAATGCTATTGGAAGAGTGCTATTTGGTATAATTGTCAGATTTGCTGCTCCAAATAGCTATTTGTCATTTTTGCCATGATTATTGTGTGCATGATATGCCCCTGAGCTCTACATATGTTTTGTTATATGCTTTGCCATCTTTCCAGAGGTGCAATTCATGTATTTTTGTGATGTGTGTGGTGACTAGAACAAGCTTGCAAAGTGGTGCATCCGTTAATGCTGATTTCAGGGACTTAGCAATTCCACTAAGTCTTTGATCTGTTTTTATCAATATGCCATATGTTCATGTTGTCTCCTAGTGATCCATGCCTCTTTTGAGGATGATCAGTAAGGATGATTTGTTAATCTTGTAGTTCTCTATCCATCCATGTCTTTGTTTGCAATTATGGAGCACCCTAGCTTGAGTCAATCGAGCTCTACTTTTGCTATTTCGTGAATCTGGGCAGATTGTCTACTTGTTAGCGATTTTCCCGAGGATGTTGTAGTTGATCCGTGCATGCTATATTGTTGTTATTGCCATGTCTAGCTTGTATAATGTGTATTCTTGAGGGATGTATGCTTAGATTGTCATGACATGCTCTGTAGTGAGTGCATCGAGCTCGTAAACATGCCTACTTGATATCTGATTTGCATGCTCCAGTTTTTCACTAAGTCTGAGAACTGATTATGTTTTTGCCATGTTCACATGCTTGCAATTGTATTTTCTGATCCCTTTTGGCTCAAGGTCACTAAGGGACTTTTGTTAAGCTCTTTGAGTAGCCCCATGCCATGCTTTACTTTGCCATGTTTAGTTCCTGTAGCATATAGTTTTCATGCTCCAAAGTGTGCTACCTGATCTGAAATTCCAGACAAGTATTAATTTCACTAAGTCTGAAATCTGTTTGTCAATTGCTCTTTTGCCATGCTTGTTTGAACCTGTTATTGGATGAATTGGCCGTAGCTCAGTGTTCATCTTTTATTAAGCATCATGAATGGATCCCTGACATGTATTTTGATGCCATGTTTAGGTGCTGTAGCATGTTTAACTTGTGGCATTTAGATGGCTACTTGCTGTATATCGCAGACCGGTGCCATATTTGAATTGCTTGCCATTTCCAAACCGTGTCTCCGATTCCGGTGATCTTCATATCGTTTTCAAACAAGATCATCTCACCTTTCCAGTGGCACACTTGGATTTCCAAGTTGAGGTCAGATTCTTTCATTCCTTGTCAAATCTTGCATATGCATCACATATCGCATCCCGCATAGCATACCATGTTTGCATCATGTTGTTTGAGTTTGCACATGGTTGATTGTGTTCTTGTTGCTTGTTTGTCTTGCTTGGGTAGAGCCGGGAGACGAGTTCGCTAACGAGGAGCCCGTTGAGTTTGCTTTCGAGGATCCAGTCAACTCTGACAACTTTGCAGGCAAGATGATCATACTCTCGAAATCACTACTATCTTTGCTTTGCTAGATGCTCGCTCTTTTGCTATGCCTATGCTACGATGCCTACCACTTGCTTATCATGCCTCCTAAATAGCCATGTCAAACCTCTAACCCACCATGTCCTAGCAAACCGTTGATTGACTATGTTACCGCTTTGCTCAGCCCCTCTTATAGCGTTGCTAGTTGCAGGTGAAGATTGGAGACCGTTTCTTGTTGGAACATTATTTATTTGTTGGGATATCATTATATTATCTTGTTATCTTAATGCATCTATATACTTGGTAAAGGGTGGAAGGCTCGACCTCTCGCCTAGTGTTTTGTTCCACTCTTGCCGCCTTAGTTTCCGTCATATCGGTGTCATGTTCCCGGATTTTGCGTTTCTTACGCGGTGGGGTGATAATGGGAACCCCTTGATAGTTCGCCTTGAATAAAGCTTCTCCAGCAATGCCCAACCTTTGTTTTACCATTTGCCACCTAGCCTCTTTTTCCCTTGGGTTTCCGGAGCCCGAGGGTCATCTTATTTAAACCCCCCCGGGCCAGTGCTCCTCTGAGTGTTGGTCTGAACTAGAGTCCTGTGCAGCGCCCCCTCGGGAAAACTCAAGGTTTGGTTTTAGTTGTATGGAGCGCTCATCTGAGTGTGCCCTGAGAACAAGATATGTGCAGTTCCTATCGGGATTTGTCGGCACATTCGGGCGGTGTTGTTGGATTTGTTTTAACTTGTCGAAGTGTCTTGTAGAACCGGGATACCGAGTCTGATCGGAAAGTCTCGGGAGAAGGTATATTCCTTCGTTGATCGTGAGAGCTTATCATGGGCTAAGTTGGGACTCCCCTGCAGGGATTTGAACTTTCGAAAGCCGTGCCCGCGGTTATGGGCAGATGGGAATTTGTTAATGTCTGGTTGTAGATAACTTGAACCTTAACTTAATTAAAATGAATCAACTGTGTGAGTTACCGTGATGGTCTCTTCTCGGCGGAGTCCGGGAAGTGAACACGGTGTTGGAGTAATGCTTGCCGCAGGTTGTTCTCTAGTTATTCGTTCGCGCTTTGCCTTCTCTTCTCGCTCTGTTTTGCGAACAGGATAGCCACCATATATGCTAGTCGCTTGCTGCAGCTCCACACATATTACCTTGTCTTACCTATAAGCTTAAATAGTCTTGATCGCGAGGGTGCGAGATTGCTGAGTCCCTGTGGCTCACAGATTACTTCCAAACCAGATGCAGGGCCTGATGACTCCGTTCCAGATGACGCGCTTGAGCTCAAGTGGGAGCTCGACGAGGACTCACGCCGTTACTATGTGTCTTTCCCTGATAATCAGTAGTGGTGCCCAGTTGGGGCGATCGGGACCATGTCGCATGTTGGGTTGATCTTTTATTTTGGCACCGTAGCCGGGCCATGAGTGTTTGGATGATGTAATGCTTTTTATGTACTTTGATTGACGTGGCGAGTGTAAGCCAACTATGTACCTTCCCCTTTTATTATCTATATTACATGGGATGTTGTGAAGATTGCCTTGCTTGCGGCATGCTTTCAATGCGGTTATGCCTTTAAGTCGTGCTTCGACATGTAGGAGATATAGCCGCATCGAGGACGTTACACTGCTGCTTAAAGAGAGATGAAGCTACGATCGTCGAAACCAAAAACTTTAAACCCGAATGTTGTGAGGAACTGCGAGATTAGGCTGCTGGTCAAAGGAAATTTCAAACGATCGATCGTGCGCGATGAATCTGACAAAATTCGTTAAGAACAGCCTCAAACGGGAAGACGAATTTAAGAACTTACGGTCGACGAAACTACGAACTGATCGCCTGAATGAAACCGTAGCATCGAGGTGCATATTTTTCGTGTAGAGCTTACCTCGAATCGAAGCACCGTTGTGTAGATCGGAAGAGGCTAGGAAGAACAGAATTGGAGGGAAAGTTACTCAAGGTAGGAAAAGATAAGCACGCACAGGCTGCATACCAGCTCGTATCCCTCCCATCTCCCCTCGTGCAAGTGGCTCATCTTGTGCATTCGCCTTAGCCTAGCTCGCTAGAAACTGCCGATCTGAACGTTTTCAACGAGTTAGGCCTAAGTGTCCTTTAAGAATCGTGTCATGCAGGCCGCATAATAAACACATGCAACCAAACGGATCATTTTCTTCATGCGCGGATCAGGCTGGATCTAATGCGGGCAACCAAACACGTCCATATGTTTTTAGTGGATGCTAGATGGTCTATAATCATCGACGCAATTTCTATTACTTTTGTATTTTTTTGCGGTGCATGATTGATGAGTGCTTCCCCGAAAAAAGTTTGGAACAAGACAAACCAACGGCGTCGGTCCGGTCGACAACGATCTCAGCCGTCCACCACGAATCAGACGCCCACGACTCAGCCACAGGCCCAACCTTTGTCTTGACCGTTTGTTGCTCTACCTTGTCGGGAATCGCGACCAAGCAGCGGCCACCGCGGGCCGCGGCAGTGTTTCCTCGCCCTCACAGAACACCGTCTCGCCGCCGCCGAAACCCCTCCTTGCCCCCGTTCTCTGCGCGCCAGATCGACACATTCCTCGATCTCAGCCACCGGCGGCGCCGGCTCCGCGGTGCCCAATTCCTCAAACCCTAGAGCCAAATCCCCCATTTGGCCGCGCCTAACAGAGCCGGATTTACTCGGCGCTGGCTGGTGCGAGCGGCGAATCGAGTCCCCTCCCGTGCGCTGCTCCGCATGTCGCACCGCGTGTACGCATGAACTCGTCCATGGACGAGATCAACCTGCTACGGCAGCACCAGCGACACCAGCAGCACCACCTGTCGGTGCGCGGCATCGGTGAGGAGATCGACCTCGAGATCGACCAGTGTGAAGATCCCACTTTCTCGGGCGCCGCACTCGAGGGCGTGACCTGCCATCACCCTCAAGACCCCGTTGTCCCTGCCGATGACCACAAGAGCTTCCTCATCCCGTGCTCGCAGCCTGGCGCAGTGGACGGCCAACCGCAGCCCACGCCACCGCAAGCAGAGGAACGGGCAGGGATGCTGAGGCTGTCGGCGCATACCAAGAAGAAGAAGAAGAAGGTGGTCAAGAAATGGCGGGATGAGTGGGCGGACACATACAAGTGGGCCTATGTGGCCGTGCACGACAACACCAGCAGAATCTTCTGCACCGTCTGCAAGGAGTATGGCCGCAAGCATCGCCGGAACCCCTATGGGAACGAGGGGAGCAAGAACATGCAGATGAGTGCGCTAGAGGAGCACAACAATAGCTTGCTGCATAAGGAGGCGCTCCGACTGCAGTCAGCCTCCAAGGAGAAGGTGCAAACTCCTGAGATAGAGAGGCCGGTTTATGTCAAAGGTTGGTGGTGTTGCCTGACCTCCTGCGATTATGCTGTGGGTTTGCTTGTCGATATTTCAGGGGATTAGGAAATGTATTACCAAGTTCGTGCTTATTAACAAGTAGTTTGATTTTTGCCTTTTGGTTTCTAGTTTTTTGCCATAATGTTTATAATATGTTTAGGTGTAGTCATAGTAACTTCGTAAGAACTTTTAATATTTGTTTGTTTGATGATCCGATGCCAACGGTACACAGTTGGCAGTGCTTTCGTGTTAGATTGGAGGAAATGAAACATAGCATAAGCAAATAAATAGATAGGTCCAAGTTCCAGTAATAGTCTTCCACTAAACAGTTAGTAACTATGTATTCCAAATTTTGGAAGCTTTTTTTTGGACGTGCTCCGTTTTATATCAAACTGAAACAATTTAAAAGGTGTACTTATCTTAATTTTCATTTCCCATTTCAGCTTTGTCGAAAACAGCAGCTTCAATACTTGAATCTCTCTTCAAGAAGGACCCTCATGAAGCTGAATTTATACAGTCTATACAGGAGGTGGTTCATTCTATAGAACCAGTTTTGGTGAAGAACTCACAGTTAGCTCTCTCTCTCTCTCTCTCTCTCTCTCTCTCTCTCTCTCCCTCCCTCTTCCTCTCCCCTTCCTGAGGAACAGTATCTCCTCAAGTATAACATGGTTTCTGATGTTGATTTTTCAGATATGTTCAGATATTGGAGCGTTTATTAGAACCTGAGAGATGTTTTATCTTCAGAGTGCCATGGGTTGATGACAGAGGTGAAGCTCATGTCAATCGAGGTTTCCGTGTGCAGTTCAGTCAGGCTTTAGGTCCATGCAGAGGTGGTCTCCGTTTCCACCCGTCCATGAACTTAAGTGTGGCAAAGTTTTTAGCTTTTGAGCAGGTATTAGCATACTTGTCCGACATGCATTTTTCATGTAAACAACCTCCTGCTACAACCTGTTCTTCATTCTTGTACCATTTGTTTTTCTGTTTTTGTATCAGACTACCTTTGATTCAGTTATTGTAACAAATGATATAATGCACCTACATACAAGTAATGAACTACAAAATAACGTGAGCTTTGATGCAAATTGTAATGAATTTTCCCCCTTATTTCATACTAGATTCTAAAGCCAATGGCATGTTTCCTAAGAAAGTCTTCATTTTATTTTGTGTGTGTACAATGGGGTTTGCGTGGATGTGCAAATGGTGGAAATTTGCACTGTGTTTACTTCTGCCACGAGAAGATAAATGTCTAATAGTGTGCAAATAGAGTCAAGTTATATAAATTTTGGGTGCTTGCACTGCTGTACGATGATTTCGTAATCTATTAGTACGTATTGGGATTGAGAAGTGACCGCTAAACCGAGAGGGTGTTTTCTGGACGTCGAACCTGTAATCTTACATGAGAATTCAATGTACCATTCTAAGCAATTTCCCTTTGTGCAGACTCTGAAGAATGCTCTGTCACTATATAAACTTGGAGGTGCTGCTGGAGGGAGCGATTTTGATCCAAAGGGTAAAAGTGAAATTGAGGTATTCGTGTTGTATTTTATTTCCTCTGGGCAACAATATTTACTGCATGTAAATATGGATATTTTTCCATGCCAGGTAATGCGCTTTTGTCAAAGTTTCATGGATGAGCTGTATAGATACTTGGGGCCTGATCAGGTACCTTGCATTGTATTACGTGCATTTTTTTCAGAATTTGCCATTTATTTCTAAATTAGTTAAGTGGCAGAAATTCATGCTTCAGTTTGTGACGTAGGATTTTCCTGCTGAAGATGTTGGTGTTGGTCCAAGGGAAATGGGTTTCCTTTTTGGGCAGTACAGACGCCTTTCTGGTCATTTTCAGGTACACCATAGTACCATACATGTTACCCAGAACAATGTTTATGCCGATCCCCTTTAGGTGTCGTTCTTCCTGTTGTTACTCACTAAGAATTTATCTAAAGCATTGCCCTTCCCTATTTAGAATACCGGGACATCTTTTTAAAGTTGCTTTTGAATTTATAGTTCTCTACTGGATAATATATATTGTCATTATAGTTGTCTAACTTAGAATTTGTTCCTGAAGTGGTAGTGTATTTTTACTCGTTACATTCTCTGAGAAAAGGTGTTCCTGTCCTGATGTTGAACGTGTCTCTTGGTTCTACTAGTCCCTTTAGTCTACTTGAAGACTGTTTGATCGGTTTCTACTTTCAGCTCTTTGGTTCAAATATCTTTTCTCTTTTCTGTAGATTTCATTGCTGTTCTTATGCAGGGAAATTTTACAGGGCCTAAGATCTTCTGGTCTGGTTCTAGTTTTAGAACAGAAGCTACTGGATACGGGCTGGTAAAGTGGTATCTTAACTCCTCTTATGAGCACAACTAGTCGCTATCTTTTCACGTGGCACAGTTCTTTCACAAAGTAATGCTTTTGCCACATGTGCTGACAATTTTTTCCTACTAAAACAAATATTGTGTAACTTGTCACAGGTATTTTTTGCACGTGTTGTACTTGCTGATATGAATAAGGAGCTCAAAGGATTAAGGTTGTTGACAGGGATCCATTTGTTTTACTGGTATTGTAATTTATTGATTTGGCAGCTTTCTTATGTGTGTAATTTGTGCAGATGTGTGATAAGTGGTTCAGGAAAGATAGCAATGCATGTCTTGGAAAAGCTTCTGTCGTGTGAAGCTATTCCTGTTACAGTCTCAGGTATGCAGATTTAAAGCTTAAGTTGAATTACTTAAACAGGAAATATTGTGAGGTACATCGGTGGTCAGGAGCATAATCAAAAGTCTGTCGCCATTGTGCGAATAGGCGAAAGCATCTTACCCTCGATGTGAGGGGGCACGTTACGTGTTATAGGCTGCAGGGGCGCACCTCCCTGACAATAGCGCATACAAGTTTGTTGGAGAAGATTACAACTTGGAGAGGAAGAGATAAAGAGATAAGAGGTTTTACAAGATATTGAATGACTTGTCTAACAACCTAGTCTATCTCCTGTACGTCTCCTGTGCGCCAACTCTGAAGACCAATGTAACATGTATATGTGTTTAACACCCTCCCTTAATCACAACTTCATCAAGTTGAGATTATGTTTGAAGTCTTCAAAGCTTCTTGTGGGTAAAGGTTTTGTGAATCCATCTGCTATCTGATCCTTGGAATGCACAAAACGTATATCAAGTTTCTTCTGAGCCACTCGTTCTCTGACAAAGTGAAAATCAATCTCAATGTGTTTGGTCCTAGCATGAAACATTGGATTAGCAGACAAGTATGTAGCACCCAGGTTATCACACCATAAACATGGAACTTGAGTACTCTTTACACCAAGTTCTTTTAGCAGTGATTGCACCCATATGATCTCAGCTATAGCATTTGCCAATGCTTTGTATTCTGCCTCTGTGCTGGAGCGAGAGACAGTGGCCTGTTTTCTTGCACACCATGAAATTAAATTTGGACCAAAAAATACCGCAAAGCCACCAGTGGACCGCCTGTCATCCAGGCACCCTGCCTAGTCAGAATCTGAGAAAGCACTCAAAAGTGTAGATGATAACTTACTGAAATTCAGACCAATATTAAGAGTATTCTTGACATATCGAACTATACGCTTTGCAGCAGTCCAGTGAACTGTGGTGGGTGCATGAAGAAACTGACATACCTTATTAACAACAAATGAGATATCAGGCCGTGTAAGAGTCAAATATTGAAGTGCACCTACCAGACTCCTATATCTTGTGCTGTCATCTTGACCCAAAGGCTGCCCTTATGTAAGGGACAATTTTTCTGAACTGGATAGTGGAGTAGGTGAGGGTTTACACCCTTGCAAACCAGCCTTTTTTACCAGATCTGTTGCGTACTTTTCCTGGGAGAGATGAAGTCCATCCTCATGTTTCTTCACTTCTATCCCTAGGAAGTAATGCAATTCTCCAAGGTCCCTGAGAGCGAACTCTGCACTGAGATCCTTTAAAAGTCCTGTGATAGCCTCATCAGATGAACTTGTGACAATAATATCATCAACATATATGAGAACAAATATGTGAGTGTTGCATTTGTTGTAAATGAACAAGGAGGTGTCAGACTTTGAAGGAATGAAGCCAAGTGCTTGCATTTTGTGACTCAACCGCGAGTACCATGCTCTAGGAGCCTGTTTCAGTCCATATAAAGCTTTGTCAAGCTTGCATACATGAGAAGGTGCATTCTTGTTTTCAAACCCAGGAGGTTGTTTCATGTACACTTCCTCTTCCAGAACACCATGCAAAAACGCATTCTGTACGTCTAGCTGTCTGAGACTCCAGCCCCTGGAAACAACAATGGACAAAACAAGACGGATAGTGGCAGCTTTTACAACTGGACTAAAGGTATCCTCATAGTCTATGCCATACCGTTGTTTAAAGCCTTTTGCTACAAGTCTTGCTTTGTAACAATCAATGGTTCCATCGGATTTTCTCTTAATCCTAAATACCCACTTGCAATCAATGAGGTTTTTACCTTGCCGTGAAGGAACCAAGTGCCATGTGTTGTTTCTCTTTAGGGCCATGTACTCTTCTTTCATTGCTTTCTTCCAATTTTCATCACCAAGGGCTTCTTCAAGTGAATATGGCTCGCCTGGTTCACCTGTGGAACATATCATCCCAAATTTTGTCATACGTTTATAATTTATGGGTTGTATTACCCCTTGTTGGAGACGAGTGCGTTGTAACGTAGTTGGCTCCGGCGCAGAAGATCCCGTGTGAGCTGCAGTAGCCGATCCTGAGGTGGATTCACGAGGGTCCGCAGCAGCCGCGTCGGAACAGAGGCTGGATCCTCTGTGCGCGGGAACGAAGCAGCGGCATGAGACGGAGCCACACGCGCCGCAGAAGATCCCGCCTGGCGAGGCTCATCACGCGGCAATGATTGGGCCGATTCCTCGCGCGTGCCAGGCATGGGGCCCACGCCAGTCGGCCGACGCAGATCCCGCCGCTTGTAGCAGACAGGCTGGACGGGAAAACGACTGCCCGTGGGCCCTGGTGAGTGCAGGCCGTCGCCACCAGCCGCTGGCTGCCGCGTGGCGTAGGCGGGGCCGCCTGCTGACGCGCGGTCGGGTGCGGGGGAAGCAGCGGAGGGCGCGGAATCCAGAGAGTATCAGCCCGACCGATCTGCAAGCGGTGATCCCGGGGCGGATCCTGCTGTCAGGTCTGCCGCGCCTGCGGGCATCGATCCCGAGAGTGATTTGCTCCCCAAATCCTGGCACATGAAATATGGCCCTGTTGGGCGATTTTCTTCACCGTTTTCAACTCCGTTTTCTTCAGCATGGCTCCCTGTATCATCACACAACTCATGCAAAGTGGTGTGAGGGTTAGTCACAATAGAATCATTAGAGTTATACTCCCCATGATCAAAGCTGGTTAGATTTGGAGGTAGAAGAAGGATTTCTTTTCGAAGTAAGGCGCCGGCATTTGGATGTAGATCAGCAAAAGGGAATTTAGTTTCATCGAACACAACATCACGGGATATGCAAACTTGACCAGTAGAGACATCTAGGCATTTGACCCCCTTGTGTTGAGAGCTATACCCAAGTAAAACACATTGTTTCAAGCGAAACATAAGTTTGCAAGAGTTGTATGGTCGGAGATTAGGCCAACAGGCACACCCAAATACGCGGAGTGATGTGTAGTCAGGTTTGACATAAAGGAGCCGTTCTGTGGGTGTTTCATTGTTGATGACTCGACTAGGGAGCATGTTGATAATGTGAACGGCCATGAGAAAAGCTTCATCCCAAAACTTGAGGGGCATGGAAGCGCCGGCAAGAAGGGCTAGACCAACCTCAACTATGTGCCTATGTTTGCGTTTGGCAGATCCGTTTTGTTGGTGAGCGTGGGGGCATGACACATGATGAGATATGCCAAGTGTTTGAAAGAAGGAGTTTACCTTCTCATACCCCCCCCCCCCCCCCCCAAGTCGGATTGGACAGCAATAATTTTGCTGTCAAACTTGCGTTCTACAAGTGCTTGGAAATTTTTGAACACTTGAAAAACATCAGATCTTTTCTTGAGGAGATAAATCCAAGAAAATTTGCTATAGTCATCAATGAAGCTAACATAGTATGTGTGTCTACCAACAGAGGTGGGGGCAGGACCCCAAACATCAGAAAATATCAATTGCAAAGGTTGACTAGAAACACTAGTTGATATGGGATAAGGTAATTGATGACATTTTGCTCTTTGGCAAGAATCACAAATAGTTTCAATATTTCGCTCACCAACAAACTGGAGCTTATTTTTCCTAAGCAAACGTTCAACTAAGGAAAAGAGGCATGTCCTAAACGATCGTGCCATCGTGTGGACGAAAGCTTGATAGCACCACAAGCTTGTTTATTTGATCTTCTAAACTCAGGAATCAACGGGTAAAGCCCTCGAACACATCTACCTCGATAGAGAACTTTCCTCGGGGCCTGATCCTTGATCAAAAAGAAGAAAGGATGGAATTCAATGAACACATGATTATCAATAGTAGTTCGATGAACGGAGAGAAGATTTTTGTTGGCACTAGGAACATGCAATTTTTTTAAGATGAATCTTGCGAGAAGGGGTACGTATAACCGAATGACCTATATGACTTATCCTCATACCTGCACCACTTGCCGTGTGGATTTGATCTTTTCCATGGTATTTCTCACGAAGGGTCACCTTCTCAAGCTCCCCCGTGAGATGATTGGTGGCGCCACTGTCAAGATACCAGTTGGTATCGACGCCGTAGGATCCATCGGCGGCGGCAGCAACCTTGTCATCTTCATCAAAGGAGGCTTCGTCTTCATCGAAGCGATACCAGCAGTCCTTGGCTGTGTGGCTAGGCTTGCCACAGACCTGGCAACGCACGGCATCAGTCGTGATCTGCCCGAGCCGCCGCCGTTGCCGCCCCGCCATGACGGCCCCTGTTGTTGGTGAAGTTGGGGCGTCCGCCGCGGGAGCCGGAGTTGCTGGAGCCGCCACCACCTTGCTTGCCCTTGTGTCGAGGAGGACCGCGAGGACGAGGTGAGTACCCGCCGCGCCCGCGAGTGGCCGCGTTGGCCGAGGACTTGAAGCCGCCGCCGATGCTGTGAAACTGAGCAACGCGCTGATCAAAGTTGCTTAGCATGGCATACAACTCGTCAAGGGAGACCGGCGTGACGCGGGCGTCGAGGGCGGAGACGAGGGGCTGGTAGTCCATATCCAGCCCATGCAGCAGGTAGGAGACGAGCTCATCGTCCTGGATGGGCTTGCCGGCCGCGGCGAGTTCATCGGCAAGACCACGCATATGAGCGTAGTATGCAGCAACCGATTGGTTGCCCTTCTGTGCATTGATCAAGGCAGTGCGAATATTGTTGACACGACTCAAAGATTGAGAGGAAAACATGCCTGCAAGCGCCACCCAGAGGGCGCGCGCGGTGGTGACCGTGGTCACCGCGATCAGCACTTCTTTGGAGAGATTGTTGAGGAGGTAGCCGAGCACTTGCTGATCCTCCCTCACCCAGATGGGATGGAGAGGGTTGAGCTCGGACGACTCCTTGCCGTCCTTGTCCTTGGTGACGAGGAGGCGGGTGGGTTCCGCACAGTTCCATCGACGTAGCCGAAGAGCCCAGCTCCCCTCAGCTGCGGCGTAACTTGTGTTCGCCACAGGACGTAGTTCGTCCGGGAGAGTTTCTCCGTGACCTGGCCACTGAGATTGGTTTGGGGGGCGCTGGAGGAAGACATGGCTTGGGACTATGGAGCAGCTAGGGTTTGGAAGAGGAGGCTCTGATTACCATGTGCGAATAGGCGAAAGCGTCTTACCCTCGATGTGAGGGGGCGCGTTACGTGTTATAGGCTGCAGGGGCGCACCTCCCTGACAATAGCGCATACAAGTTTGTTGGAGAAGATTACAACTTGGAGAGGAAGAGATAAAGAGATAAGAGGTTTTACAAGATATTGGATGACTTGTCTAACAACCTAGTCTATCTCCTGTACGTCTCCTGTGCGCCAACTCTGAAGACCAACGTAACATGTATATGTGTTTAACAGCCATGAGAGGCACGCAGAATTTGGTCAATCGATCGTGATTTGTTCTTAAGTATTTGCATATCCCCAAGACCCACATGGTTCACATTATTATTACTACCTCCCATTGAACACGGTTGATATCTGATTTCGAAGGGCGTCAACTGTAACTCTCGAGGGGCATGTAGTTACACATTCTTACAATAGTTTTTTGTGCTTCGCGTTGGTTTCTTCATGATAATGGATTTCAGGACTTTAAAGGTTTCTGTTGGTTTTGTTAAGGAAATATCTCTTACCAAACCAATGGTTGAACTCTGGAAACCTCCATCTTCATCAGAAGATTGTTGTTGTACATTTGCATTAGCAATACCAGTTCTGACCATGGAACCTGAGTGTCGCAATTCTTGCAGATTCAGAAGGCTATCTATTTGATGGAGACGGGTTTGATTATGTGAAATATACACTTATAAGGAATATTAAGGCACAACAAAGGAGCCTCAAGTGGGTATTTGCCTTTCATATTTTTTCCGAAAAGCATTTGCCTTTCCTGTAATTTTAGTTTGTAAATGTTGAGCTTTTGAGATGCCACTTTCCATTTTACCAAACAGGGAATACTTGAAAACATTTCCACGTGCCAAATATATCAATGATGCTAAGCCATGGGGTGAGCAGTGTGATATTGCATTCCCTTGTGCATCACAAAATGAAATTGACCAGGGGGAGGCTCTTTCAATAATTAGCTCTGGTTGCCGTGTTCTTATAGAATGTATGATGTCTTGAATTGTGTCTTTTGATTGCCTTCTCAGTGTTTATCCTTTGCAGATTAATTGTGTTTGTTAATTGCAGGTTCAAACATGCCATGCACTGGTCAAGCAGTTGATATCCTAAGAAAGGCAAAAGTCCATGTTGCTCCAGCAAAGGCAACTGCTGCTGGTGGGGTAATTCACTGTTTTGTTTGTTCTTGCCAATCATTTTGTTTGTTCTTGCCATTCATAGAAGAATGAGGTGTGGTTCAGTACAGCCCACTTAGAAAAGTTTACAATTTTAAGGGAGATTAAAACTTAACTTTTATTTGTAAAGGATACTGTGGTCTATTTTTAAGTGTATGTGCTCCAACCGTTAAAACTTCATTTCAATCTACACCAGAATCTTGACTGATTCTCATGGGCTTTTCCAAAATTTTGGAGCTCAGCACTTTCCCAAGTATGGTTGATGTACTTTGCACTGAGCACGTATATTTGAAACACTACTTTAATGAAAACCACTTAGACGGATTCCCGTCTCATACATATGCTCCCGACAGTAAATCATTAGACTCACACTATTCCCAAACATGTTCATGTTTTTTGTTTCTCTTGAATAACAAACAGGTAGCAGTCGGTGAACTTGAACTGAATCCAGAGTTCAGCTTAATGCAGTGGTCAGTAGAGGATTTCGAGAACAAAATACAGGTATAAGCCGCTGCTTCTGCCCGTTGGTGGCTACCCTTCCATTTTTCAATAAAGGGCGTATTTATTAACTCAAAATGTAGCATCAAGCGGATACAAAGCATGATGAGAAACACCCGGCCTCTGCATAACTAAGATCCACACAGCCAAATACTAACAAATTGACCCCAAAAAACGACATATCAGCAACGTAGAGTCATATAAGATCGACACTATGCCTATGTCGAAGGAGGTGGCTACCCTTCCATATGTGGTAATATGAAGCCCTACTAAGTTTCTTCTTTTGGTTAAAACAGGAAGCAGTAAAGCAAACATATGACAGGTCGATGAAAGCTGCTCAAGAATATGGAATCCTGAAAGAGAACCCAGAGTTAGTTTCCTTGCGATATCTTGTCCATTTGCCTACACCGGGCTTTTCACTCTAGAAGCTGATCAAGTACTCTCTCTCCAGGTCTTTGGTGCATGGTGCAAACATATCGGCCTTCCTGAACATTGCACAAGCCATGACTGATCAAGGATGTGTGTAGTTAAGCGTTTTTGTTCTGTCAAGAAGCAGAATTTGACATCCCTGCGGGCTGCATCCATGATCTCTGGTTGTACTGTGGTTGCTGCAGCCATTTGACATTTATTCGTAGCCTTCCTCACAGATCACTGTTTTACGTTTATTGGTAGCCTCCCTCACAGATCAATTTTATGTTTAGGCCTTGTCAAAGCTTTCCTCTGGTATGAAGGAAAAGCTTAGATATATTTAGAGTATAGAAGTGTTTCCTGTTGTAGATCCCCCATGTATTTATTCATTACTGCCAGCATTTTGAAGAAGGAAATGTTCCTTTTTTGTGTGAATTCTGCTACCGAGTGTTTAGGGTATTAGGTTTTGCTAAGACAATGCTTTTAGTAGTATATGCCTTATATGACAAGTCAAATGCATCAAGGATGGAGGATATCAGCTCCTGGTGAAGGACGAGGAGACATAAATGGCGGTAGTACTTCGGCAATCTGTTCAATGGAGAGAATGAGGGCGCTACCATTGAGTCGGATGACTCTTTTGATGATATCATTGAGTTGGACGACTCTTTTAATGATATTAGCAGGCGTTATAGTGAGTGTGGATTTTTGGAGGCCGAGCTCCAGTGAGCTCGGTATTTTGAAAAAGTCAAAAAGCATATTTAAAAGTTTCAAAAAAATCTGAAAAAAATACCATGGAAACTTATATGTATTCCGCAAGAATGTGTTAAATTTCTTCGAAAAATGTTGTGATTTGTAGACTGTACAAAAATAACAAATTTCTGGCCCAATAACAAAAATAAAAGGCCCATTAAAAATATGTATTTGTCTTTTTCTTGTACGCCACATGTAAACATATAACACCGTGAAATTTTGCATATACATAGTATACATGCGCATGTGTGTTCAAAAAATAAATTTGGAATTTTTCACGCTCCAAAAAAAAAATTGTAAACGAGCTCACTGGAGGTCGGCCTCCGTTGGCATTTTCCGGCGTTATAATGGCTTATAAAGGTTGAAAGAAGGCAAGCTGATGGGCCTCATTGTATCCTCATTGTGGTGTGCAGAGGCCTTGAAGACATAGCCATAGTATGGCTAACTAAACTTTTCAAACTCATTTTTCCAGCAAACGAGATACTAGAAGAATAAAAGCTGATTATATTAGTATTAATCTTCAAGAACAAAGAAGATGTTCAAACTTGTACTTGTTACCATGAAATTAAGCCGATGAGCCATTCAATGAAGCTATATTGTTAATTAAGCTGATAAGCCATTCAATAAAGTATATTACTCTCATCAAGGACAAGTACGAGAATATTGTGTCAAGTGTGTAAATAAGTGCTGGCGACACTGATAACTTTCTAATTAAAATAAGACCGCACCAAGGGTTAACTTTTAGCCCTTGCCTTTTTTTGCTTTGATGATGAATATGGTCACACGAGATATACAAGGAAATATCCCATGGTGTATGTATGCTCTTTGTGGATGATGTGGTGCTAATCGATGATAGTCGGACTAGGGTTGATAGAAAGTTATAGTTATGGTTTTAGGCTTAGTAGAATTAATACTGAGTACATGAGGTGCAGTTTCAGTACTGCTAGGCATGAGGAGAAGGAGGAGGTTAGCCTTGATGGATGGGTGTTAGCTCAGAGGACAACTTTTGATATTTGGGTCAATGCTGAAGAAGGATGATGATATCGATAAAGATGCGAGACATCAAATCAAAGTCGGGTGGATGAAGTGGCGTCAAGATTCTGGCGCTCTCTGTGACAAGAGAGTGCCACAAAAACAAAAAAAAACAGATTGTATAGAACGGTGATCAATGTTGTATGGCTGAGTGTTGGTCGACTAAAAGGTAACATGTTCAACAATTGGGTGTAGCGGAGGTGCACATGTTGAGATGGATGTGCGGCCACACAATAAAGGATCAAGATCAGAATGTTGATATACGAGATAGAATTGGAGTAGCATCAATTGAAGAGAAATTTATCCAACATCATATGAGATGGTTTGGGCATATATGCTGCTAATCTCTAGAAACTCCAATGCATAGTGGACGATTAAAACATGCTGAAAATTTCAAAAGAGATTGGGTAAGGCCAGATCTGATATGAGAGGAGTTTATTAAGGAAAATCCGAAGGACTGAAATATCACCAAATAACTAGTCGTGATGAGGACATAACTACCTTGGATACGACCAAAAATATTGCATACATGCATATTTGTCAAGTGATTTCTAGTGCAAACTATTCAATAATCTATTTATATTATCCAGAACAAAAATACTTCACACACTTTTGTGTTTTGTCTAATTGCAGATGTATGGGACATTTGTACAATCCACATATGAAGATAAGGGAAAAGGAGAATTTTAGGTTCTGTTCAAAAAGTCCTCTCACGTCACTTTTGGGCCAAGAGAAGATAGAGTCCAAGCCTCTCACGTTCTGGATTCAGATTCGGACTGCACAGACATACCTAACTCAAAACGTCAACAACTTTTTCATACGGACTCCGAATTGGGTGATTCTTTTTTCCATGGAAAGTAGATTTTGTGCTATTTCCAACCCATTTGAAATCACCTTCAAATTAGTCCGGAGCATTGAGATATCGACGAAACAATCTAACGCTGCAGCAGAATCTGAGTCAAACACCAAGTCTAAAGGTGTTGCATCACCTCCACTTGGGCCCATGAGCCTTGTACGACCTAGGGTTAGTTTTAGGATGCCTTGGGACATCCTTCACCTCCTTGGCCGCCACCCCTTGCTCCTATATAAGTAGTGTAACACCCACGATGTGGCTATATCTCCCACGTGTCGGGGCACGACTTAGAGGCATAGCTGCATGGTAGGTTTGTCGCAAGAGGGGTAATCTTCACACAATCCCATGTATTAAATAAAAAAGGGATAAAGAATTGGCTTACAATCGCCACTTCACACAAATACAAGTTATACATACATCATCCAGAATACAATCAAGGTCCGACTATGGAACCAAAGTAAAAGAAGACAACCCCAAATGCTAGATCCCCGATCGCCCCGACTGGGCTCCACTACTGATCAACTGGAAACGAAACAACACAACGAACACAGCCTTCATCGAGCTCCCATATGAGCTCAGTTGCGTCACCTGCACTGGTATCATCGGCACCTGCAACTGTTTGGAAGTATCTGTGAGCCACGAGGATTCAGCAATCTCACACCCGCGAGATCAAGACTATATAAGCTTATGGGTAGGAAAAAGGGTAGTGAGGTGGAGCGGCAGCAAGCACTAAGCATATATGATGGCTAACATACGCAAGTAAGAGCGAGTAGAGAAGCAATGCAACAGTCGTGAACTAGAAGCGATCAAGAAGTGATCCTGAAACTACTTATGCACAAACATAACTCCAAAACCGTGTTCATTTCCCGGACTCCGCTGGAAAGAGACCATCACGGCTACACACGCGGTTGATGCATTTTAATTAAATTAAGTGTCAAGTTCTCTACAATCGGACATTAACAAATTCCCATCTGCCCATAACCGCAGGCACGGCTTTCGAAAGTTCAAACCCTGCAGGGGTGTCCCAACTTAGCCCATCACAAGCTCTCACGGTCAACGAAGGATATTCCTTCTCCCAGGAAGACCCGATCAGACTCGGAATCCCGGGTACAAGACATTTCGATAATGGTAAAACAAGACCAGCAAAGCCACCCGAATGTGCCGACAAATCCCGATAGGAGCTGCACATATCTCGTTCTCAGGGCACACCGGATTGTCCAAGATTCCGGTAGGCCAACCCAGAGTTGCCCCTGGTGGCCACCGGCCACTGACAGGTTGAACCAACACTCAGAGGAGCACTGGACCGGGGGTTTAAAATAAAGATGACCCTCGGGCTCCGGAAACCCGAGGGAAAAAGGCTTAGGTGGCAAATGGTAAAACCAAGGTTGGGCCTTGCTGGAGGAGTTTTATTCAAAGCGAACTGTCAAGGGGGTCCCATTCCCCCAACCGCGTAAGGAACGCAAAATCAAGGAACATAACACCGGTATGATGGAAACTAGGGCGGCAAGAGTGGAACAAAACACCAGGCATAAGGCCGAGCCTTCCACCCTTTACCAAGTATATAGATGCATTAAAGTAAACAAGATATATTGTGATATCCCAAACATATCCATGTTCCAACAAGGAACAAACTTCAACTTCACCTGCAACTAGCAACGCTATAAGAGGGGCTAAGAAAAAGCGGTAACATAGCCAAACAACGGTTTGCTAGGAGAAGGTGGGTTAGAGGCTTGACATGGCAATATGGGAGGCATGATATAGGAAGTGGTAGGTATTGCAGCATAGCAATAGAGCGAGCAACTAGCAAGCAAAGATAGAAGTGATTTCGAGGGTATGGTCATCTTGCCTGAGATCCCGCAAGGAAGAAGAATGAATCCATGAAGAAGACAAACGAACGTAGTCGAACGGATCCTCACAAACGCGACATTATGGAACTAACCCGAAGAAGCAACACCGGAAAGAAGCAAACAATATAGTAAAACAACCATCACATAAACATGGCATGATGCACAACCAAGTATGATGCATGTCTGGTTTAATGAAGCATGGCATGGCAAAGTGCATAAGCAACACTACAAGTTAATTGGAGCTCAATATGCAACGAGTTGCATATTGACGGAACACCACATTCAAGTTATTTAATTCGATCTCGTTTATGTACCCAACAATATTAAATGTTGATTAACATGGCAAGAGGTGAAGCAAATCAAAACTACATATCTAGGCAAGTTTAAATGATGCCGGAACAACAAACAACAAGTCTGGAGAAATCCTCATGAGCATATATTAGATTTGGTACTGTTCTGTCCTAGACCATATTTTAGAGTTGTTAAGAATGCAAAGTAATGTCACCATGTTAAACTAGGCATTTTTCTAGCCCATTTACATATAAATATTATTTAAATCAGAGCTACGGTTAATTAGTTATGAATTAAAGCATTTTAACATGGCAATTAAGCAAATACATGCAAACGGTAGTTTAAACATTTTAAACATGGATGGAAGTTGGAAATGATTAATCTACACAAAATTCTAAGCAACTTTCATATAAAGTTTGTTTAAATCCGATGCACGGTTTGTGAGTTATTAAATGCATGAACTAGAGGGACTAAACTGTAAAACTGCAACTCTAAGGATAAATGCTAAAAATGCAGCGCAGGAAAAAAACATACTATGGGCCGAAACTGGCAGGCCCAATATGAGAAAGAAGAAAAAAAAGGTGGGGCGCTGGGTGTGGCCTCACCCAGTGGGCCTGGCCCAGTTGATGGAGAGGCCTGGCGCGCCATTCGCTTTGCTGGGCTGTGCGGGGAAATGGCCCAGGCGCTGGCGATGCGGTCAACGCGGGGCGAGGTGCTGCTGCTCTCGTCTCTGAACTCTGAAGGACAGAAACAGCAGCGGGATGAGAGGTTCAGAGCGGCAGCAGCGCTGGAGACGAGCGGTTCTAGGAGCGGGGCATCATTCTCCAGCGAGGCACTTGGCAGTGGCGACGGATTCAGGAGGATGGCGATGTTGGGCACGGTCGATGGCGAAGACCTGCCGGGTCCGACGAGGAACCGAACAAGGAGGACGGGGAGGGGCGTCGGGGCCGGATCCTGCTTTGCTACTGCGGGCACGGGGACGAGGAGGAGGGAGCTCGTGCTCCTGCAGGGGAACACGGGGAAGAGAGAGAGAGGTTAGAGCAGAGGGAGAAGAAGAACGTGAGGAAGGAGGGGCGGCGACGATGTGGAGGAGGCGGGTGAGCTCTGCTGATCCTCGGGGAGAATAAGCGAAGGCGCCGGAGCCTCGGGTGCTGCTGCTGTCACCGACGACGGCGAGCTCCGGCTCGAGGGGAAGGCCGAGGCACTCGGGAACAGGGAGGTGAGGTGGTTCGAGGTGGAGGCATGCAGGGGGGTCCGGCGGCCGCGGGGTTGAGGACGAGGTGGAGGCAGCGCGGTTGCCGATTGCTACTACTACTCGCGAGGTGGCTCGGGGCATGCTGGTTCCTCGGGCACGAGGGATCGAGCGAGGAGGAGGGGGTTGCGCTGGTTGGTGGGTTGGATTTTTTGGATCGGGGGAAAACGAGGAGGGCGGCTGGTTGGTTCAGTGGATCAGACAGGGGAGATCCCGAGGGGGGATTTGGTCAGGTGGCGGCGGCGATGGGACAAACTCCTAGGTTTTAGGGTTTGATCTGATATATATAACAAGTGGATTTTTGGATAGGGCCATTTGGTCCCTCCGATATTAATCGTATGGTCCCGGATAAATAGGTTAGGGAGCCCAATTAAGAAAACGAAGACGTTATGTAGATGTTTGGGGATGATCCGAACACAACGGTAGCGACAGTCCGAGTCGGGTTCGGGACAACTTTCGGACGCACGCGTGAGGAGGGCCACGGGCTGACGAGAGAGGTTAGGTTGGACCTGGCGGTAGGTAGTGGACTGTGTAGATGGTCTAGAGAGGAAAGAGAGGGAAAACCCGGAGCTGACGAGAGAGGTTAGGTTGGACCTGGCAGTAGGTAATGGAACTAACCCGGACAGACGATGTTTTCAGCAGAATTACCATGGTGTTATTTATGTGCAGGAGCAAACGTTCTCGGAATGACCTGAAACTTCACGGAGACACTTTTTAGAAAATAAGAAAAATATCTGCCAAAGATGAAGGCCAGAGGGCCCACCGTCTTACCACGAGGATGGGGGGCGCGCCGCCCTACCTCGTGGGCCCCCTGTTGCGTCTCTGTAACGCCCTCGATGCGGCTATATCTCCTACGTGTCGAAGCACGACTTAGAGGCATAACCGCATTGAAAGCAATGTCGCAAGTAAGGTAATCTTCACAACAACCCATGTAAATAGATAATAGGGGAAAAAGGTACGTAGTTGGCTTACACTCGCCACGTCACACAAATACATGAATAACATTACAATCATCCAATACACTCATGGTCCGACTACGGTACCAAAATAAAAGATTAACCCCAACAAGCGACATGGTCCCGATCGCCCCAACTGGGCACCACTACTGATCATCAGGAAAAGACACATAGTAACGGCATGAGTCTTCGTCGAACTCCCACTTGAGCTCAAGCTCATCATCTGGAAAGGAATCATCGGTCCCTACATCTGGTTTTTGAAGTAATCTGTGAGTCACGGGGACTCAGCAATCTCACACCCTCGCGATCAAAACTATTTAAGCTTATAGGTAAGGCAAGGTAATATGTGGAGCTGCAGCAAGCGACTAGCATATATGGTGGCTAACCTGTTCGCAAAAGAGAGCGAGAAGAGAAAGGCAAAGCACGAATGAAGAACTATGATCAAGAAGTGATCCTAGAACAACCTACGTCAAGCATTACTCCAACACCGTGTTCACTTTCCGGACTCCGCCGAGAAGAGACCATCACGGTTACACACGCAGTTGATTCATTTTAATTAAGTTAAGGTTCATGTTATCTACAACTAGACATTTACAAATTCCCACCTGCCCATAACCGCGGGCACGGCTTTCGAAAGTTCAAATCCCTGCAGGGGAGTCCCAACTTAGCCCATCACAAGCTCTCACGGTCAACAAAGGATATTCCTTCTCCCGAGACATTCCGATCAGACTCGGTATCCCGGTTCTACAAGACATCTTCGACAATGGTAAAACAAGTCCAGCAACACCGCCCGAGTGTGCCGACAAATCCCGATAGGAGTTGCACATATCTCGTTCTCAGGGCACACTCAGATTGTCCAAACTTCTGGTAGGACGGCCCAGAGTTGCCCCTGGTGGCCACCGGCGGCTGACGAGGTGGACCAACACTCAGAGGAGCATTGGCCCGGGGGGGGAGGGGGTTAAATAAAGATGACCCTCGGGCTCCGGAAACCCAAGGGAAAAAGGCTAGGTGGCAAATGGTAAAACCAGGGTTGGGCATTGCTGGAGGAGTTTTATTCAAGCCGAACTGTCAAGGGGTTCCCATTATCACCCAACCGCGTAAGGAACGCAAAATCCGGGAACATAACACCGATATGACAGAAACTAGGGCGGCAAGAGTGGAACAAAACACTAGGCAAAAGGCCGAGCCTTCCACCCTTTACCAAATATATAGATGCATTAAGATAACAAGATAATATGGTGATAATCCCAACAATAAACAATGTTCCAACAAGGAACGATCTCCAATCTTCACCTGCAACTAGCAACGCTATAAGAGGGGCTGAGCAAAATGGTAACATAGTCAATCAACGGTTTGCTAGGACATGGTGGGTTAGAGGTTTGACATGGAAATTTGGGAGGCATGATAAGCTAGTGGTAGGTATCGTAGCATAGGCATAGCAAAAGAGCGAGCATCTAGCAAGAAAAGATAGAAGTGATTTCGAGGGTATGATCATCTTGCCTGCAAAGTTGTCAGAGTTGACTTGATCCTCGTAAGCAAACTCAACGGGCTCCTCATTCGCGAACTCGTCTCCCGTCTCTACCCAAACAAGAACAACAAGCAAACGGAACACAATCAACCACGTGCAATGCTCAAACAACATGATGCAAATATGGTATGATATGCGGGATGCGGTATGTGATGCATATGCAAGATTTGACAAGAAATGATTGAACTTGACCTCAACTTGGAAATCCAAGAGTGCCACTGGAAAGGTGGGGTGATTTCGGTTGAAATCTATATAAAGATCACCGGAATCGGATGCACGGTTTGGAAAAGGCAAGCAAAACAAATATGGCATCGGTCTGCGATAATAAGCAAGTAGCCATCTAAATGCATCAATATAGTTATGCTACAACACTCAAACATGACAAAAAAATAGATGGAAGGGATCCACTCATGATGCTTGACAAAAGATGAACACTGAGCTACGGCTAGTTTATCCATTAACAGGTTCAAACAAGCATGGCAAAAGTGCAAACGATAACAGGTTTCAGACTTAGTGAAATTAACACAAGTCTGGAATTTATCATCAGGAAGCACACTTTAGAGCATGAAAACTACATGCTATAGGAACTTAACATGGCAAAGCAAGGCATGGCATAAAGCTACTCAAGGCACTTAACAAAAGTCCCTTAGTGACCTTGAGCCAAAAGGAATCAGAAAATACAATTGCAAGCATGTGAACATGGCAAAAACATAAACAGATCTCAGACTTAGTGAAAAACTGGAGCATGCAAATCTGTTAACGAGTAGGCATGTTTACGAGCTCGATGCACTCACTACAGAGCATGGCATGACCAACTAAGCATACACCCATCAAGAATACATGGCATAGAAGCTATACATGGCAAGAACAACAACATAGCATGCATGGATCAATAACAACATCCTCGGCAAAATCGCTAACAAGTCAACAATCTGCCAGGATTCACGAAATAGCAAAAGTAGAGCTCTATTGACTCAAGCTAGGGTGCTTCATAATTGCAAACAAAGACATGGATGGATAGAGCACCACAATGTTAACAAAACATCCTTACTGATCATCCTCAAAAGAGGCACGGATCACTAGGAAACAACATGAACATATGGCATAATGACAAAATTAGGACAAGGACTTAGAGAAATTCTAAGTCCCTGAATGCACTACTTTGCAAGCTTGTGCTAGTCACCACACATATCACAAAAATACATGGTAAGCACCTATGTAAAGATGGCATGGCATATAACAAAACACATGTAGAGCTCAGGAGCATATCATGCACACAATAATCATGTCAAAAATGACAAATAGCTATTTGATGAAACAGATCTGACAATTTAACCACATAGCCCTCTTCCAACAGCATTTCGGGCATCAAGATGAGCTCAAATGAAAATGATGCAATGAGATGAAATGATGTACTCTCTGAGACGAACATTTTGATATGCTACACGCGCAAATCGAAGGTATGGATGCGGAGTTATAGCATGATGAAAATAGCCAAAAATTAGGGTTTCGGGGGAATAAAGTCAACCGAGTGGATTGTCTCAGATCCAGATCTGGGCGCACTGTAGCTGCACGGACGCCGAGGTCACCGGAAATGGAGATGGGGCCACCGGAGTTGATGAGGAGACGGCGGATCCGGTGCGGGGCGACGCCGGGGACGTCGGAGGCGACCGGATCCGGTGCGGGGCGGCGCCGGCGGGGTTGAAGACGACCGAAGGAGGTCGGCGGCGGGGCGGCTCGCGGTGGCCGGACCTCGTGGCGGCGAGGCGCGCGACGCCGGTGGGCGGCGGAGCGGCGTCGGGGGCAACGAGCGGCGTCGGGGCGAAGGAGGCAGGCGGCGGCGGACGCGGGATGGGCCGCGGGGGCCGGCGCTGGGCTTCGGCGGGCCCGCGCGGTCGGCAGCGATGTGGGCGCTCGCGGGGACATGTGTCACGCGCTGGTTCATCCGGCGGAGTGGGCGGACGTGTCCGGCCGGCCGGGTTTCGTCCGGCGGCGCGAGGAGAGGGAGAGGACTAGGGTTTGACCGGATTTCGGGGAAGGGATCTATATATAGGCATAGAGGGAGCTAGGAAGCTCCAGATGGAGTGTGTTTTTCGGCCACGCGATCGTGATCGAACGCTCTAGATGATGGAAGGGTTTTTGGTGGGTTTTGGGCCAAATTGGAAGGGTGTTGGGCTGCAACACAAACGAGGCCTTTTTGGTCTCTCGGTTAACCGTTGGAGTATCAAACAAAGTCCAAATGGCACGAAACTTGACAGGCGGTCTACCAGTAGTAAACCAAGGCCGCTTGGCAAGTCTTGGTCCAATCCGGAAATGTTTAACCCCCATACATGAAAAGAGGTAGAAAGGATCACCGGAGGACATAGGAGCGTCGGAATGCAAAACGGACAACGGGGAAAATGCTCGGATGCATGAGACGAACACGTATGCAAATGCAATGCACATGATGACATGATATGAGATGCATGAAAAAGGCAACAACACGCGGAGACAAAAACCCGAACCCGAGGAAAATAAAATAACTTAGCCTGCTTGAGGTCCTGATACATCTTCGTACTCCCAGGGTGGATGGAGAGGAGTGAATTGTGCGCCTCATTCATAATAACTTTACGAAGGTCACCTTTAGGCACAACAATGCGATCCTCGAAGAAGAGAGTATCCTTGTCATCAAGGCGATAGCACTTGTACTTGGGTTGACTCTTGGCAATCCCAATCTTCACTTTCTTCACCATAGCATCAAGAAGTTGAGCCTCGCGAATCTGATCTTCCAAAGTAGGAGAGACTTGAAGGTTGGCGAGGAAACCTTGAGGAACAACTTGCAGATTGAGTTTGCGGAAAGCTTCACAAAGCTCGGGTTGGTAGGGCTTGAGAATCAGACTGTTGCAGTAAGCCTTCCTGCTCAATGCGTCAGCAATCACATTGGCCTTGCCTGGAGTATATTCGATGCTCGGATTATACTCTTGAATCATTTCGACCCAACGAGTCTGCCTGAGGTTGAGATTAGGCTGAGTGAAGATGTACTTGAGACTCTTGTGGTCAATGAAGATGTCCACTTTTCTTCCCAGTAAGAGATGTCTCCAAGTCAAAAGAGCATGCACCACTGCTGCCAACTCGAGGTCATGAGTGTGGTAGTTCTTCTCGTTGGGCTTCAACAGGCGAGAGGTATAAGCCACAACTTTCTTCTCTTGCATCAACACTGCACCAAGACCTTGAAGAGAGGCATCGCAGAAGACCTCGAACGGTTTGGATTCATCAGGAGGAGTCAGAACTGGAGCAGTGACTAATTTCTCTTTCAAAGTGTTGAAAGCGATGTCGCATTCCGGAGACCAAACATACTTGACGTGCTTCTGGAGAAGGTTTGAAAGAGGCTTCGCGATCTTTGAAAAGTTCTCAACGAACCTTCGACAGTAGCTTGCGATACCAAGGAAGCTGCGGAGTTGCTTCACGTTCTGAGGTGGTTCCCAATTCACAATTGCAGACACCTTCTCAGGATTCACCGCTATGCCCTTGGCAGAGATGATATGCCCAAGATAAAGAACCTCATCGAGCCAAAACTCGCACTTTGAGAACTTGGCGTAGAACTGATGTTCTCTGAGCTTATCGAGCACCAAACACAAGTGCTTGGCATGATCTTCCTTGTTCTTCGAAAAGACCAGAATTTCATCAAGGTAGACCAAGACAAAGTCATTTGTGTAGGCGTTGAAGATGAAGTTCATCATGCGAGAGAAAGTCGGCGGAGCGTTGACGAGGCCAAAAGACATGACAGTGTATTCATATGAACCATAGCTTGTTCTAAAAGCCGTCTTGGGAATATCTTGCTCATGGATTCAAATCTGGTGATAGCCCATACGGAGATCTAGCTTGGAGAATACTTGAGCACCTTTGAGTTGTTCGAACAGCTCATTGATGTTGGGAAGTGGGTACTTGTTCTTGATAGTCTTCTTGTTCAATGGACGGTAGTCAACACAGAGTCGGTCCGTTCCATCCTTCTTCTTCACAAAAAGAACTCCACAACCCCACGGAGAAGAACTAGGTCAGATGAGACCCATTCGCTCTTGAATATCGAGTTGCTTCTTCAGCTCCTTCAACTCTTCAGGTCCAAGCTTGTAAGGACGTTTGCAAACAGGTTCCGTGCCAGGCTCAAGATCGATGACGAATTCAACTGGCTGGTGTGGAGGCATTCCTGGAAGCTCTTCTGGAAAGACGTCTTGGTATTCGCAAACGACTGGAATTTGAGAGATGGCATCCAGTTCACCCTTCTCATTGAGATAAAATAGACGGATTGTATTATCCCGAGCGGCCAAGACAATTACATCCTCAGACGAATGAGTCAATTAAATCTGACTGGCAGCACAATCAAGCTGAGCCTTGTGCTTAGAAAGCCAGTCCATTCCAAGAATAAGATCAATATCTGAGTTACCAAGGACCATTGGAGAAGCCAGAAACTTGAAATCACCCATCATGATAGAAATATCTGGAATCTCGTAGTTTGTGAGCAAACATTTACCCGGTGAGACAAATGCTAACGGTTTCTGCAAAACTCGAGAAGACAACTCATGCTTAGATGCAAAAGGTCTCGAGATGAAACAATGCGATGCACCAGTGTCAAAAAGTACTTTTGCAGGAACATCATTAACAGGAAGGTTACCCATGATGACATCTGACCAGTCCTCTGCCTGAGCTGCATTCATTAAGTTGACCTTGGCGTGCTTGGGGTTATGCTTGACCACAGCTGTACTTGCCAATCTCACAGGAGGAGGAGGAGGGAGACGCCTCTGATTGAAGCATTTGTTGGCATAGTGACCCTTCTATTGGCACTTGTTGCACGTGACCTCTGAAAGCGGACGGTGATATGGAGCACTTGATCTTGGAGCTTGAGACGAAGTCTTGTTCTGAAAGCCAGGGTTGGGTGGGTGGGAAGATCCACTGCCACCTTTGCTCTTCTGCTGATAAGGCTGACGGAATGGAGGAGGAGGAAGCCAATACTTCTGCTGCTTAGCCACTTGAGTTGAGGAAGAAGGAGTAGCATCTCTGACTCGCTTCTTGGAAGCATCACACTTCAGTTGAGCAGTCTCTTGCTTCATTGCCATGTTGTAAAACTCATCGTACCTCCTGGGCTCAAAGAGAACGAGAGCTAGCTGGATTTCTTCTCTGAGACCACCCCTGAACTGGTATATCATGCTCTTCTCGTCACGGAAGTCCTGCTTAGCAAAACGGGCGAGCTTCTGAAACATCTTGTTGTACTCGTAGATAGACATAGAGCCTTGCTTCAGGTTGCGGAATTCCTCACGCTTGCTTTCAACCACGCTCTGAGGAATATGATGAGCTTTGAAGTCTTGACGGAATTCATCCCAGGTAATCACACGGCCTCCTCTGGAATCTTTGTACTGCTGAAACCATTTTGCAGCTTGGTCTTTGAGTTGGAAGGAAGCGAACTTGACAAAGTCCTCAGGCCTGACGTTACTGCACTCGAAATGCTTGCATATGTCCACGAGCCAATCATCAGCGTCAGTTGCCTCAACACAATTGCTGAAGGTCTTTGGCTGGTTAGCAAGGAACTGGTTGAGTGTAGCAAAGTGATTCTGATTGTTGCCCTGGTTCCCTTGGTTGCGCTCTTGAAGAAGTTGCATGATCAGCTGCGTGTTTGCATTGGTAGCGGCCATCACAGCTTGCCATGCCTCCGGAGGTGGAGGTGGTGGTGGCGGATCAGGATTCGGAGTCGTGTGCGTTGGAGGAGCCATCCTGAAGAGGTTGACATCCATTAGCACATTGACAGACAAATATTGAAGCTGAATCAAATGGGTTGAAATTGCAATATATAGTCCTCACATCCGAACAAAATGAATGAATGCATTCCAATTGAAATGGTCACATATCCATAAATTGAGAAGCCACTTAGAATTGATGTAGAAGAAAAACAACAACAAGGTACGGAACAAGAACGAATACTCGGTAAGGATCACCCAATCTCAAACCAAATATCCGTGGAAGAAGAACTAGAGCTACAAGAATTCCCACCTATGAAACTCCCGAACCTTTCCGGTTATGCAATCAGGTGTTGGGGATACAGGGGAAGCATAATATCTCACCCAAATCTAGCAAATCCTACATCCAGCTGTATCCATCCTTCAACACATAACCGAGAAAAACTTCGGAAATCGTCTACCTCAACCTTCGAAAAGCATCCGTTATACAAGTTATGGCAATACTCCCGAACTCCCGCCCCAGTACTGGGTGGCGTCGAGGTTATCTCACCAACAACTGCATAAAAGAGATTTTTGATGCCGGCGAAACTAAACTCAGGTATTCCAGAACTGCAACGATAAAATTGTGACAACAACACCTCGGAGCTCAACTCCCGGGGACACTGCCACAACCCCTAAATGACAGGAGGCACCAAGAATAATGTTCTCGTCACAAATCGATTGGAACGATTCCAAGATACCCGCGTGATCCTAAATTTTTTTAGTGAAATTTGAGAAGAGAAGAGTCAAAACTCTACGTCAGGATGCCTTACCAGAGCGATGAAGGAACTGGGGAGTAAAAAGAATTCCTAAACTCTCCAATATATATAATCCTAAATGACTCAAAACATTTTTCTAGACTCAACAACGCCAGCTAATCGATCAAGCAGGGGGGCTCCTAAGGTCGGGGAAGGCTCTGATTACCAACTTGTAACGCCCTCGATGCGGCTATATCTCCTACGTGTCGAAGCATGACTTAGAGGCATAACCACATGGAAAGCAATGTCGCAAGTAAGGTAATCTTCACAACAACCCATGTAAATAGATAATAGGGGAAAAAGGTACATAGTTGGCTTACACTCGCCACGTCACACAAATACATGAATAACATTACAATCATCCAATACACTCATAGTCCGACTACGGTACCAAAATAAAAGATTAACCCCAACAAGCGACATGGTCCCGATCGCCCCAACTGGGCACCACTACTGATCATCAGGGAAAGACACATAGTAACGGCGTGAGTCTTCGTCAAACTCCCACTTGAGCTCAAGCGCATCATCTGGAACGGAATCATCGGTCCCTGCATCTGGTTTTTGAAGTAATTTGTGAGTCACGGGGACTCAGCAATCTCGCACCCTCGTGATCAAAACTATTTAAGCTTATAGGTAAGGCAAGGTAATATGTGGAGCTGCAGCAAGCGACTAGCATATATGGTGGCTAACATGTTCGCAAAAGAGAGCGAGAAGAGAAAGGCAAAGCACGAACGAAGAACTATGATCGAGAAGTGATCCTAGAACAACCTACGTCAAGCATTACTCCAACACCGTGTTCACTTTCCAGACTCCGCCGAGAAGAGACCATCACGGTTACACACGCAGTTGATTCATTTTAATTAAGTTAAGGTTCATGTTATCTACAATCGGACATTAACAAATTCCCATCTGCCCATAACCGCGGGCACGGCTTTCGAAAGTTCAAATCCCTGCAGGGGAGTCCCAACTTAGCCCATCACAAGCTCTCACGGTCAACGAAGGATATTCCTTCTCCCGAGACATTCTGATCAGACTCGGTATCCCGGTTCTACAAGACATCTTCGACAATGGTAAAACAAGTCCAGCAACACCGCCCGAGTGTGCCGACAAATCCCGATAGGAGCTGCACATATCTCATTCTCAGGGCACACTCAGATTGTCCAAACTTCCGGTAGGCCAGCCCAGAGTTGCCCCTGGTGGCCACCGGCGGCTGACGAGGTGGACCAACACTCAGAGGAGCACTGGCCCCGGGGGGGGGGGGGGGGGGGGGGTTAAATAAAGATGACCCTCGGGCTCCGGAAACCCAAGGGAAAAAAGGCTAGGTGGAAAATGGTAAAACCAGGGTTGGGCATTGCTGGAGGAGTTTTATTCAAAGCGAACTTTCAAGGGGTTCCCATTATCACCCAACGCGTAAGGAACGCAAAATCCAGGAACATAACACCGATATGACGGAAACTAGGGTGGCAAGAGTGGAACAAAACACTAGGCAAAAGGCCGAGCCTTCCACCCTTTACCAAGTATATAGATGCATTAACATAACAAGATAATATGGTGATAATCCCAACAATAAACAATGTTACAACAAGGAACGATCTCCAATCTTCACCTGCAACTAGCAACGCTATAAGAGGGGCTGAGCAAAACGGTAACATAGCCAATCAACGGTTTGCTAGGACATGGTGGGTTAGAGGTTTGACATGGCAATTTGGGAGGCATGATAAGCAAGTGGTAGGTATCGTAGCATAGGCATAGCAAAAGAATGAGCATCTAGCAAGCAAAGATAGAAGTGATTTCGAGGGTATGATCATCTTGCCTGCAAAGTTGTCAGAGTTGACTTGATCCTCGTAAGCAAACTCAAGGGCTCCTCGTTAGCAAACTCGTCTCCCGGATCTACCCAAACAAGACAAACAAGCAAAAGGAACACAATCAACCACGTGCAATGCTCGAACAACATGATGCAAACATGGTATGCTATGCGGGATGCGATATGTGATGCATATGCAAGATTTGAGAAGGAATGATTGAACCTGGCCTTAATTTGGAAATCCAAGAGTGCCACTGTAAAGGTGAGGTGATTTTGGTTGAAATCGATATAAAGATCACCGGAATCGGATGCAAGGTTTGGAAATGGCAAGCAAAACAAATATGGCACCGGTCTGCGATAATCAGCAAGTAGCCATCTAAATGCATCAAGATAATTATGCTACAGCACTCAAACATGACAACAAAATACATGGCAGGGATCCACTCATGATGCTTGACAAAAGATGAACACTGAGCTATGACTAATTCATCCATTAACAGGTTCACACAAGCATGGCAAAAACGCAAACGATAACAGGTTTCAGACTTAGTGAAATTAACACAAGTCTGGAATTTAACATCAGGTAGCACACTTTGGAGCATGAAAACTATGTGCTACAGGAACTTAACATGGCAAACCAAGGCATGACATGAAGCTACTCAAAGTACTTAACAAAAGTCCCTTAGTGACCTTGAGCCAAAAGGGATCAGAATATAATTGCAAGCATGTGAACATGGCAAAAACATAATCAGATTACAGACTTGGTGAAAAACTGGAGCATGCAAATTTGTTAACGAGTAGGCATGTTTACGAGCTCGATGCACTCACTACAGAGCATGGCATGACCAACTAAGCATACACCCATCAAGAGTACATGGCATAGAAGCTAGAAATGGCAAGAACAACAACATAGCATGCACGGATCAATAACAACATCCTCGGCAAAATCGCTAACAAGTCAACAATCTGCCAGGATTCACGAAATAGCAAAAGTAGAGCTCGATTGACTCAAGCTAGGGTGCTGCATAATTGCAAACAAAGACATGAATGGATAAAGCACCACAATGTTAACAAAACATTCTTACTGATAATCCTCAAAAGAGGCACAGATCACTAGGAAACGACATGAACATATGGCATAATGACAAAATTAGGACAAGGACTTAGAGAAATTCTAAGTCCCTGAAATCAGCATTAACAAATGCACTACTTTGCAAGCTTGTGCTAGTCACCACACATATCACAAAAATACATGGTAAGCACCTCTGTAAATATGGCATGGCATATAACAAAACACATGTAGAGCTCAGGAGCATATCATGCACACAATAATCATGGCAAAAATGACAAATAGCTATTTGATGAAACAGATCTGACAATTTAACCACATAGCCCTCTTCCAACAGCATTTCGGGCATCAAGATGAGCTCAAATGAAAATGATGCAATGAGATGAAATGATGTACTCTTTGAGGTGAAAATTTTGATATGCTACACGCGCAAATCGGAGGTACGGATGCAGAGTTATAGCATGATGAAAATAGCCAAAAATTAGGGTTTCGGGGGAATAAAGTCAACCGAGTGGATTGTCTCAGATCCAGATCTGGGCGCACTGTAGCTGCACGGACGCCGAGGTCGCCGGAAATGGAGATGGGGCCACCGGAGTTGACGAAAAGAGACGGCGGATCCGGTGCGGGGCGACGCCGGGGACGTCGGAGGCGACCGGATCCGGTGCGGGGCGGCGCCAGCGGGGTTGAAGACGACCGGAGGAGGTCGGCGGCGGGGCGGCTCGCGGTGGCCGGACCTCGCGGCGGCGAGGCGCGCGACGCCGGCGGGCGGCGGAGCGGCGTCGGGGGCGGCGAGCGGCGTCGGGGCGAAGGAGGCAGGCAGCGGCGGACGCGGGATGGGCCGCGGGGGCCGGCGCTGGGCTTCGGCGGGCCCGCGCGGTCGGCTGCGATGTGGGCGCCCGCGGGGACACGAGTCACGCGCTGGTTCGTCTGGTGGAGTGGGGGACGTGTCCGGCCGGCCGGGTTTCGTCCGGCGGCGCGAGGAGAGGGAGAGGACTAGGGTTTGACCGGATTTCGGGGAAGGGATCTATATATAGGCATAGAGGGAGCTAGGAAGCTCCAAATGGAGTGCGGTTTTCGGCCACGCGATTGTGATCGAACGCTCTAGATGATGGAAGGGTTTTTGGTGGGTTTTGGGCCAAATTGGAAGGGTGTTGGGCTGCAACACAAATGAGGTCTTTTTGGTCCCTTGGTTAACCGTTGGAGTATCAAACAAAGTCCAAATGGCACGAAACATGACAGGCGGTCTACCGGTAGTAAACCAAGGCCGCTTGGCAAGTCTCGGTCCAATCCGGAAATGTTTAACCCCCATACACGAAAAGAGGTAGAAAGGATCACCCGAGGACATAGGAGCGCCGGAATGCAAAAGGGACAACGGGGAAAATGCTCGGATGCATGAGACGAACACGTATGCAAATGCAATGCACATGATGACATGATATGAGATGCATGACAAAGGCAACAACACGCGGAGACAAAAACCCGAACCCGAGGAAAATAAAATAACTTAGCGCCGGAAACGGCAAGAGTTGGGATACATATAAGGTAAATTACATCCGGGGTGTTACAGTCTCCGACTCCAACTCCAACTCCATATATTGAGTTTCGATGAGAAAAAAATCAGAGAGAAGAAATCATCACGTTTTACGATACGGAGCCGCCGCCAAGCCCTAAAACCTCTCGGGAGGGCTGATCTGGAGTCCGTTCGGGGCTCCGGAGAGGGGAATCCGTCGCCATCGTCACCATCAACCATCCTCCATCACAAATTTCATGATGCTCACCACCGTGCGTGAGTAATTCCATCGTAGGCTTGCTGGACGGTGATGGGTTGGATGGGATCTATCATGTAATCGAGTTAGTTTTGTTAGGGTTTGATCCCTAGTATCCACTATGTCCTGAGATTGATGTTGCTATGACTTTGCTATGCTTAATGCTTGTCATTAGGGCCCGAGTGCCATGATTTCAGATCTGAACCTATTATGTTTTCATCAATATATGAGTGTTCTTGATCCTATCTTGCAAGTCTATAGTCACCTATTATGTGTTATGATCCGTTAACCCCGAAGTGACAATAATCGGGATAATTACTGGTGATGACCGTAGTTTGAGGAGTTCATGTATTCACTATGTGTTAATGCTTTGTTCCGGTACTCTATTAAAAGGAGGCCTTAATATCCCTTAGTTTCCGTAAGGACCCCGCTGCCACGGGAGGGTAGGACAAAAGATGTCATGCAAGTTCTTTTCCATAAGCACGTATGACTATGTTTGGAATACATGCTTACATTGTATCAGTGAATTGGAGCTAGTTCTGTGTCACCCTAGGTTATGACTGTTACATGATGAACCGCATCCGGCATAATTCTCTATCACCGATCCATTGCCTATGAGCTTTCCATATATTGTTCTTCGCTTATTTACTTTTCCGTTGCTATTGCTATCATCACTACAAAATACCAAAAACATTGCTTTTACTACCGTTACCTTTTGTTACCGTTATCACCACTATCATATTACTTTGCTACTAAACACTTTGCTGCAGATATTAAGTTTCCAGGTGTGGTTGAATTGACAACTCAACTGCTAATACTTGAGAATATTCTTTGGCTCCCCTTGTGTCGAATCAATAAATTTGGGTTGAATACTCTACCCTCGAAAACTGTTGCGATCCCCTATACTTGTGGGTTATCAGGCCACTTATAAAATACTATTTCGGACATGCCGCGGGCGCATGCAAGTGTCGTTGGGCTCAGAACGGACAACAGAGAGAACGGGGAGACCGGGACGGATGCAAGTTTTGAAAACATGCAGATGCAATGCGAATGATAACATGGCAATATGTGACACGCAAGCAAAAGACAAGGCAACAACAGCGAATAACTGGAAGACACCTGGTGCATCGGTCTCGGGGCGTTACAACACTCCACCACTATGAGAGGATCTCGTCCCAAGATCTAGGATGGCACCGGAGGGAAACGGAAGAGGAAGGGGAAGAGGTAAAACTAAGTTGCTTCTTTGACAAACGAGTGAAACCACGAACCTTGAGAGGTTGAACAAATTGAAAGAAGGAATACAACGAAGGTGAACAAAGTTGAAAGACATAAGAAAAGAGGAACAGGGAACCTTACTAGAACCTTGTAGGTTGAAAGACATAAGAAAGGGTTACAATGGACAAGAAGTACATGCAAGCACTCTGGTTGAAACGAGATGTACAAGGAACGATAAGGATCAATTACGACAACACTACGGTTGGAAAAGGAAGGTAAAGAATATGAGCCTGGCAAAATGAAAGCACTTGGATGAGAGTCCGGTTAGAAGAGGAATGATAGACAACACCCCGGTTAAAACAAGATAGAGAAGGAAAAAGAATGATATAATTTGGGCAGCACTCTGACTGTAAATGGAAGTAATTGAACATGAATTTGACAAAATGAGAGGATACTTGAAAACAACAACACACTGCCTCCGGAACTATTGAAAGAATGGCACAATGGGTAAGAAAGGTTTCAGACAGCACTCCGGCTGAGAAGGGAGGCAAAACTTGATAAGATGAGAGAACTAGAATGAAGGACACGACACTCCGGTTGAATGGATAAGCAAAAGAAAGAACATGATCTTCACAATATGAGATGATGAGTGAAGAGTGAAGAGAGCATCATCACAATGCCTCTGGAAGAAAGAATAGAAGATAGATCATTGGAATGAAAGAATGGAGAAGAAATGCCAACTTCTGCCACAAAAGAGCTTGGATAGCACCCTTCCAAGAAGGTTGTAACAGAGTTGTTGGATTATCAACAACGAAAGCATAAGCTTGATGTGGGCTAATGGAATACATCTCAAAATTTTGAGGTGACAACCTGCCACTCACGGGAAAAAGATTGAATTGACATCAACAAGGAGATGAGAAGCTTATCTCACCAGAAGGATAAATGAAGGCCTTGGGTCATTTATAAGCACCATAAAAGCAACAATCCTTAGGGAAAGCTTTAGGTGAAATGTATCCCAAGATAACTCGAATGAAGAGATTGATGGATTGCAAAGGATCTCATGAACGAAATGAAAATGATGGGTTTACAATATGTCATCTCGGACAACTTGTGAATCATGAAACATGAAGCAATTGTCAAAAATGACTTAACACCACCTCAAAAGATAAGGTAGAACGAATTGCACTTCGGAATGCAAGATGAAGAATACTTGAGCTCCTATGAAAAGAATCTCGATGAACACTTCGAGAAGGAATTAAATCCTTGATGAACCACCATGTAGAACCTCCATGAAGAACTCCGGTAATCAAAGGAATGATCACAAAGAAGTGAAGGATGAAAAGAATAAGATTGAAGCCTTGCAATGATTAGATAAATGTTTGTGGTGATATAGGTGAGAGATCTTGGAACTCCGGGAAAAGTATGAAGCACTTGAACCAAGAATTTACTCATCGTGAACAAACTCCGGAAGAATGAATCGATCACTCGGATGGAGCAAGAATAAGAATTATGTTATGCGTATCCTTCATCAATTTAGATTGATGACAAGCAAAGGATTTGGCATACTAATTATTCTCATAAAAAGGATTAAGATAGATATAGCACAAACTTGAGAAGGTCTTCGATGAACCACCGGTAGGATTGAAACAATGAATAAATTGATGTGATAACCAAGGAAAAGAAATCTTGAACGAACCACCGTAAGAATTGAAAAAGAAAGTACCAAAGACACAATTCACCGGGAAGAATTAGAAAACGAATAAAAATACTTGAGGGGATTTGATACAAGAGAACAAAGTGATCACGAGCTGATCAGAGAATACTTGAATGATGCACCGGTAAGATTTGGAGAACGAGAGCTGAAAACTGGAAAGAATAATTCTGGGATGATGGCTTCGGATGAAACAAAACTGAAAAGACTCTTGAATTGCTCCGGATAGGTGAAAAGAGTTCTCACAATCAAAACAATTATGAGAGGATGGCATCAAGCTTGAACTACGCATCTTCAAGAGAACATACCAAGATTTGGAGGAAAACTCTTCTCCGGTCTTCAAATGTTGAGAATGACGAAAAGAAACACCACCATGAATTATTGATGCACTCCGGAATGGAAATTAGAATGGTTGAACCAATGATGAAAAAAATTTGAAAGATCTTAGAGAAAGACATATGACTAATGACAATTCATACTTACATCAAACTTGGAGAAGAATTTGATAGTAACTCCCGAAAAATAGAAGAGTCAGGTAAGATCCTGGGAAAAGACCTGTGGGTTAGGGCCCACTCAAGAGAAATACCGTTGAATGATTTAAGAGAGATTTGCGCCGGTTGAATTAAATGGCTTGAATGAGATAACATCCTCAAAAGAACTTGAGCGAATAGATAATGGAAACTTGAATCTTCTGAGATATCTTCAGCACTCCGGGACAATTGAATAGCGAGAAGTGGATGATTAGGAGGTGCACCGGCATGGGAAAACATTTGGAACGAGGAAAAAGGATATGATCAACAAAGGTTGAATTGAATCCACCAAAGAGGAAAGAGAACGAATAAAGATGAAGTTAAGGCTCTGTTAGTATCTTCATGAGAATCACCGGATAAGAACATTGACAGAAAAGAATGGAGAGACTTCACATCAATAAAAGGATACTTGATTAAGAAATCTTAGTCCTCGAAGAAAAAGGGTGGGAGGGCGGGAAAACAAAGGCAACTTGGGACGGATGAAACAAATAACATTGAGAAGACTTTGAGTTGAACTTGCGGATGTTGAAAATGATCGGATCCACTTGAAGAGAAATACGCGGTTGAAAAGGATTGGCATGACCATCTCGATGATCGAAAAGGATTAGCACTCCCATAGAAATATGAGAGCATCGGTGAGGAAAAAGGCATAGAATCAACACTTGACTTCGAAGCAACTCGAATACCATAACTGAAAAACAAAACAAAGGATTTGGCTTGCAAAATAAGCCGGAAACAAACATATGATAGATCCCATATCATATCATGTGTCTGTTGGGAAGAATTCCTATGATATACTTGAATTCCCACTTATAAACTCCCGAAACTTTCTAGTTATGCAATCATGTGTTGGGGATACAGGGGAAGCATAATATCTCACCCAAACTAACAATTCCTACATCCAGCTGTATCCATCCTTCAACACATAACCAAGAAACCTTCGGAAATCATTTACCTCAACCTTCGAAAAGCATCCGTTGTACGAGTTATGGCAATACTCTCGAACTCCCGCCCCAGTACTGGGTGGCGTCGAGGTTATCTCACCAACAACTGCATAAAAGAGATTTTTGATGTCGGCGAACTCAGGTATTCCAGAACTACAACGATAAAATTGTGACGACAACACCTTGGAGCTCAACTCCCCGGGACACTGCCACAACCCCTAAATGTCAGGAGGCACCAAGAACAATGTTCTCGTCACAAGACTATCGGAACGATTACAAGATACCCGCGTGATCCTAAAAAAATTCGTGAAATTTTAGGAGAGAAGACTCAAAACTCTACGTCAGGAGGCCTCACCAGAGCGACGAAGGGACTGAGGAGTAAAAACAATCCTACTCTCCGATATATATAATCCTAAGACTCAAAACATTTTCTTCTAGACTCAACAACGTCAGCGATTCGATCAAGCAGGGGGGCTCCTAAGTCGGGGATGGCTTTGATACCAACTTGTAACACCCACGATGCGGCTATATCTCCCACGTGTCGGGGCACGACTTAGAGGCATAGCCACATGGTAGGTTTGTCGCAAGAGGGGTAATCTTCACACAGTCCCATGTAATGAATAATAAAGGGATAAAGAGTTGGCCTACAGTCGCCACTTCACACAAATACAAGTTATACATACATCATCCAGAATACAATCAAGGTCCGACTACGGAACCAAAGTAAAAGAAGACAACCCCAAATGCTAGATCCCCGATTGCCCCGACTGGGCTCCACTACTGATCAACTGGAAACGAAACAACACAACGAACACGGCCTTCATCGAGCTCCCATCTGAGCTCAGTTGCGTCACCTGCACTGGTATCATCGGCACCTGCAACTGTTTCGACGTATCTGTGAGCCACGAGGACACAGCAATCTCACACCCGCGAGATCAAGACTATATAAGCTTATGGGTAGGAAAAAGGGTAGTGAGGTGGAGCGGCAGCAAGCACTAAGCATATATGGTGGCTAACATACGCAAGTAAGAGCGAGAATAGAAGCAATGTGCTACGTCTTGAGCTTGCGTTGGTTTTCCCCGAAGAGGAAGGGATGATGCAGCAGAGTAGCGTAAGTATTTCTCTCAGATTTTGAGAACCAAGATATCAATCCAGTAGGAGGCCACGCTCAAGTCCCTCGTACCTGCACAAAACGATAGCTACTCGCAACCAACGCGATTAGGGGTTGTCAATCCCTTCACGGTCACTTACGAGAGTGAGATCTGATAGATATAATATTTTTGGTATTTTTGATATAAAGATGCAAAGTAAAAAAGCAAAGCAAGATTAAAGTGATGGAGATTGATATGATGAGAATAGACCCGGGGGCCATAGGTTTCACTAGTGGCTTCTCTCAAGTGCATAAGTATTCTACGGTGGGTGAACAAATTACTATTGAGCAATTGACAGAATTGAGCATAATTATGAGAATATCTAGGCATGATCATGTATATAGGCATCACGTCCGTGACAAGTAGACCGAAACGATTCTGCATCTACTACTATTACTCCACTCATCGACCGCTATCCAGCATGCATCTAGAGTATTAAGTTAAAAACAGAGTAACGCCTTAAGCAAGATGACATGATGTAGAGAGATAAATTCATGCAATATGAAATTCTTGTTATCCTCGATGGCAATGATGCAATACGTGCCTTGCTGCCCCTTCTGTCACTGGGAAAGGACACCGCAAGATCGAACCCAAAGCTAAGAACTTCTCCCATGGCAAGAACTACCAATCTAGTTGGCCAAACCAAACGGATAATTTGAAGAGACTTGCAAATATAACCAATCATGCATAAAAGAATCCAGAGAAGATTCAAATATTATTCATAGATAGACTTGATCATAAACCCACAATTCATCGATCTCAACAAACACACCGCAAAAACAAGATTACATCGAATAGATCTCCAGAAGAGAGGGGGAGAACTTTGTGTTGAGATTCAAAGAGAGAAGAAGCCATCTAGCTACTAACTATGGCCCCGAAGGTCTGAGGTAAACTACTCACACTTCATCGGAGGGGCTAGGATGATGTAGAACCCCTCCGTGATGACGGCCCTCTTTCGGCGGAGCTCCGGAACAGGCCCCAAGATGGGATCTCGTGGATGCAGAAAGTTGCGGCGGTGGAATTAGGTTTTTGGCTCCTGTTCTGATCGTTTGGGGGTACATAGGTATATATAGGAGGAAGGAGTATGTCGATGGAGCACCGAGGGGCCCACAAGGCAGGGGGCGTGCCCTAGGGGGGCGCGCCCCCACCCTCGTGACCTCCTCTTTGATCCCTTGCAGTAGGGTCCAAGTCTCCTGGATCACGTTCGGTGAGAAAATCACGTTCCCGAAGATTTTATTCCATTTGGACTCCGTTTGATATTCTGTTTCTCCGAAACACTGAAATAGGCAAAAAAACAACAATTCTGGGCTGGGCCTCCGGTTAATAGGTTAGTCTCAAAAATAATATAAAAGTGGAAAATAAAGCCCAATATAGTCCAAAACAGTAGATAATATAGCATGGAGCAATCAAAAATTATAGATACGTTGGAGACGTATCAGGCATCCCCAAGCTTAATTCCTACTCTTCCTCGAGTAGGTAAATGATAAAAAGAGAATTTTTGATGCGGAGTGCTACTTGGCATAATTTCAATGCAAATCTTCTTAATTGTGGTATGAATATTCAGATTAGAAAGATTCAAGACAAAAGTTTATATTGACATAAAAATAATAATACTTCAAGCATACTAACAAAGCAATTATGTCTTCTCAAAATAACATGGCCAAATAAAGTTATCCCTACAAAATCATATAGTCTGGCTATGCTCCATCTTCCCCACACAAAGTATTTAAATCATGCACAACCCTGATGACAAGCCAAGCAATTGTTTCATACTCTAACTTTTTCAAACCTTTTTAATCTTCACGCAATACATGAGCGTGAGCCATGGATATAGCACTATAGGTGGAATAGAATGGTGGTTGTGGAGAAGACAAAAAGGAGAAGATAGTCTCACATCAACTAGGCGTATCAACGGGCTATGGAGATGCCCATCAATAGATATCAATGTGAGTGAGTAGGGATTGCCATGCAACGGATGCACTAGAGCTATAAATGTATGAAAGCTCAACAAAAGAAACTAGTGGGTGTGCTTCCAACTTGCTTGCTCACGAAGACCTAGGGCAATTTGAGGAAGCCCATCATTGGAATATACAAGCCAAGTTCTATAATGTAAAATTCCCACTAGTATATGAAAGTGACAACATATGAGACTCTCTATATGAAGAACATGGTGCTACTTTGAAGCACAATATATGAGACTCGCTATATCATGGTGCTACTTTGAAGCACAAGTGTGGAAAAAGGATAGTAGCATTGCCCCTTTTTATTTATTTATTATTATTATTTGGCCTTTTTTATTTGGCCTTTTTTTGGGGGGGGGGGACAATGCTCTATTGAATGATGATCATCACACTTCTATTTATTTACAACTCAATGATTACAACTCGATACTAAAACAAAGTATGACTCTATATGAATGCCTCCGACGGTGTACCGGGATATGCAATGAATCAAGAGTGACAAGTATGAAAATTATGAACGGTGGCTTTGCCACAAATACTATGTCAACTACATGATCATGCTAAGCAATATGACAATGATGAATGTGTCATGATGAACTAGATGGTGGAAAGTTGCATGGCAATATATCTCGGAATGGCTATGGAAATACCATAATAGGTAGGTATGGTGGCTGTTTTGAGGAAGGTATATGGTAGGTGTATGATACCGGCGAAAGTTGCGCGGTATTAGAGAGGCTAGCAAGGGTGGAAGGGTGAGAGTGCGTATGATCCATGGACTCAACATTAGTCATAAAGAACTCATATACTTATTGCAAAAATCTAGAAGTTATCAAAGCAAAGTACTACGCGCATGCTCCTAGGGGGATAGATTGGTAGGAAAAGACCATCGCTCGTCCCCGGCCGCCACTCATAAGGAATACAATCAATAAATAAATCATGCTCCGACTTCATCACATAACGGTTCACCATACGTGCATGCTACGGGAATCACAAGCTTTAACACAAGTATTCTTTAAATTCACAACTACTCAACTAGCATGACTTTAATATTATCACCTCCATATCTCAAAACAATTATCATGCTTCAATCTTTTCTTAGTATTCAACACACTCAAAAGAAAGTTTCACAAATCTTGAATACCAAGCATATTATTATTAAGCAAATTACCATGCTATTAAGAGACTCTCAAAATAATTTAAGTGAAGCATGAGAGATCAATAGTTTCTTTAAAACAAATCCACCATCGTGCTCTAAAAGACCTAAGTGAAGTACATAGAGCAAAATTATAATGCTCAAAAGATATAAGTGAAGCACATAGAGCAAAACTACTTAGCTCAAAAGATATAAGTGAAGCACATAGAGTATTCTATCAAATTTTAATTCATATATGGCTCTCCCAAAAGGTGTGTACAGCAAGGATGATTGTGGCATACTAACAAACAAAGATACAAATAATACAAGACGCTCCAAGCAAAACACATATCATGTTGGTGAATAAAAATATAGCTCCAAGTAAATTACCGATGGAAGTGGACAAAGAGGGGATGCCTTCCGGGGCATCCCCAAGCTTTGACTTTTTGGTGTCTTTGGATTATCTTTGGGGTGCCATGGGCATCCCCAATATTAGGCTCTTGCCACTCCTTGTTCCATAATCTATCACAAGAATTCACCCAAAACTTGAAAACTTCACAACACAAAACTTAAAGAAGAAAACTCGTGAGCTCCGTTAGCGAAAGAAAACAAAAGACCACTTCAAGGTACTGTAATGAAATCATTATTTATATATATTGGTGTTAAACCTACTGTATTCCAACTTCTCTATGGATTATAAACTATTTTACTAACCATAGATTCATCAAAATAAGCAAACAACATACGAAAAACAGAATCTGTCAAAAACAGAACAGTCTGTAGTAATCTGTAGCTAGCGCAAGATATGGAACCCCAAAAATTCTAAAATAAATTTCTGGACGTGAGGAATTTATCTATTAATCATATGAAAAAAGAATTAACTAAATATCACTCTTAAAATAAAAATGACAGCAGTTCTCGTGAGCGGTAAAGTTTCTGTTTTTTTACAGCAAGTTCAACAAGACTTTCCCCAAGTCTTCCCAACGGTTCTACTTGGCACAAACACTAATTAAACACAAAAAACACAACCATAACAGAGGCTAGATAATTTATTTATTACTAAATAGGAGCAAAAAGTAAGGAATAAAAATAAAATTGGGTTGCCTCCCAACAAGCGCTATCGTTTAACGCCCCTAGCTAGGCATAACAAGCAAGAATAGATCTAGGTATTGCCATCTTTGGTAGGCAATCCATAAGTGGCTCTCATGATAGTTTCATATGGTAATTTTATTTTCTTTATCGGAAAGTGTTCCATGCCCTTTTTTAATGGAAATTGAAATCTAATATTTCCTTACTTCATATCAATAATCGCACCAACCATTCTAAGGAAAGGTCTACCAAAAATAATAGGGCAAGAAGGATTGCAATCTATATCAAGAACAATGAAATCTACGGGCACATAATTCCTATTTGCAACAATAAGAACATCATTAATTCTTCCCATAGGTTTCTTAATAGTGAAATCCGCAAGATGCAAGTTTAGAGAGCAATCATCAAAATCGCGGAAATCTAGTAAATCACACAAAGTCTTGGGAATAGTAGAGACACTAGCACCCAAATCACAGAAAGCATAAAACTCATGATTTTAAATTTTAATTTTAATAGTTGGTTCCCACTCATCATAGAGTTTTCTAGGGATAGAAACTTTCAACTCAAGTTTTTCTTCATAAGATTGCATCAAGGCATCAACAATATGTTCGGTGAAGGCTTTATTTCGACTATAAGCATGTGGAGAATTTAGCACGGATTGCAACAAGGAAATACAATCAATTAAAGAGCAACTTTCATAATTAAATTCCTTGAAATCCAATATAGTGGGTTTAGCATCATCTAGGTTTTTATTTCTTTCAATCCCACTTTCATCAATTTCATCATTAAGATCTAAATACTCCGAATTTTTAGAACGCCTTCTAGGTAAAGGAAGATCATATTCATTTTCATCAAGATTCGTATTGCAAAACAAAGATTTAATAGGAGACACATCAATAACTTTTAGATCTTCATCTTGATTTTCATAGGAATTGGAAGAACACACTTTAATAAAGGCATCTTTGGAAGCACGCATCCTAGCGGTTCTTTCTTTACACTCATCAATTGAAATTCTCATGGCTTCAAGAGACTCATTAATATCATGCTTAGGTGGAATAGATCTAAGTTTCAAAGCATCAACATCAAGAGCAATTCTATCAACGTTCCTAGCCAAATCATCAATCTTAAGCAAGTTTTCTTCAATCATAGCATTAAAATTATTTTGTGAAGAAATAAATTCTTTAATATTAGATTCAAAATCAGAGGGCATCTTATTATAATTTCCATAAGAGTTGTTGTGGTAATTCCCATAATTATTAGAAGGATTACTAGGATATGGCCTAGGATTAAAATTCCCTCTATAAGCATTGTTACCAAAATTATTCCTACCAACAAAATTCACATCCATAGATTCATTGTTATTGTCAATCAAAGTGGACAAAGGCATATCATTAGGATCAGAAGAAGCACTCTTAGTAGCAAATAATTTCATAAGTTCATCCATCTTTCCACTCAACACATTAATTTCTTCTATCGCATGCACTTTTTTATTAGATGATCTTTCAGTGTGCCATTGAGAATAATTAACCATAATATTATCTAGGAGTTTAGTAGCATCTCCTAAAGTGATTTCCATAAAAGTGCCTCCCGCGGCCGAATCTAAAAGATTTCTAGAAGCAAAATTCAATCCGGCATAAAAATTCTGTATAATCATCCATAAATTCAAACCATGAGTAGGGCAATTACGTATCATTAATTTCATTCTCTCCCAAGCTTGTGCAACATGTTCATGATCAAGTTGTTTAAAGTTCATAATATCGTTTCTAAGAGAGATGATCTTAGCATGAGGAAAATACTTAGAGATAAAAGCATCTTTGCACTTGTTCCATGAATCAATACTATTTTTAGGCAAAGACGAAAACCAAGCTTTAGCACGATTCTAAGCGAAAAAGGAAATAGCTTCAATTTAACAACATCATTATCGACATCTTTTTTCTTTTGCATATCACATAAATCAACGAAGTTATTCAGATGAGTAGCGGCATCTTCACTAGGAAGGCCGGCGAATTGATCTTTCATAACAAGATTCAACAAAGCAGTATTAATTTCACAAGATTCAGCATCGGTAAGAGGAGCAATCGGAGTGCCAAGGAAATCATTATTATTGGTATTGGTGAAGTCACACAATTTAGTATTATCTTGAGCCATCGCGACAAACAAGCAATCTAACACACGAGCAAACAAGAGAAAACGGGCAAAAGAGGCAAACAGAGAGGGAGGATAGAGAAAGAGAGGGCGAATAAAACGGCAAGGGTGAAGTGGGGGAGAGGAAAACGAGAGGCAAATGGCAAATAATGTAATGCGAGAGATAGGGATTGTGATGGGTACTTGGTATGTTGACTTTTTGCACAGACTCCCCGGCAACGGTGCCAGAAATCCTTCTTGCTACGTCTTGAGCTTGCGTTGGTTTTCCCCGAAGAGGAAGGGATGATGCAGCAGAGTAGCGTAAGTATTTCCCTCAGTTTTTGAGAACCAAGGTATCAATCCAGTAGGAGGCCACGCTCAAGTCCCTCGTACCTGCACAAAACGATAGCTACTCGCAACCAACGCGATTAGGGGTTGTCAATCCCTTCACGCTCACTTACGAGAGTGAGATCTGATAGATATAATATTTTTGGTATTTTTGATATAAAGATGCAAAGTAAAAAGTAAAAGCAAAGTAAAAAAGCAAAGCAAGATTAAAGTGATGGAGATTGATATGATGAGAATAAACCCGGGGGCCATAGGTTTCACTAGTGGCTTCTCTCAAGAGCATAAGTATTCTACGGTGGGTGAACAAATTACTGTTGAGCAATTGACAGAATTGAGCATAATTATGAGAATATCTAGGCATGATCATGTATATAGGCATCACATCCGTGACAAGTAGACCGAAACGATTCTGCATCTACTACTATTACTCCACTCATCGACCGCTATCCAGCATGCATCTAGAGTATTAAGTTAAAAACAGAGTAACGCCTTAAGCAAGATGACATGATGTAGAGAGATAAATTCATGCAATATGAAATAAACCCCATCTTGTTATCCTCGATGGCAACGATGCAATACGTGCCTTGCTGCCCCTTCTGTCACTGGGAAAGGACACCGCAAGATCGAACCCAAAGCTAAGCACTTTTCCCATGGCAAGAACTACCAATCTAGTTGGCCAAACCAAACGGATAATTCGAAGAGACTTGCAAAGATAACCAATCATGCATAAAAGAATTCAGAGAAGATTCAAATATTATTCATAGATAGACTTGATCATAAACCCACAATTCATCGATCTCAACAAACACACCGCAAAAACAAGATTACATCAAATAGATCTCCACAAGAGAGGGGGAGAACTTTGTATTGAGATTCAAAGAGAGAGAAGAAGCCATCTAGCTACTAACTATGGACCCGAAGGTCTGAGGTAAACTACTCACACTTCATCGGAGGGGCTAGGATGATGTAGAAGCCCTCCGTGATGACGGCCCTCTTTCGGCGGAGCTCCGGAACAGGCCCCAAGATGGGATCTCGTGGATGCAGAAAGTTGCAGTGGTGGAATTAGGTTTTTGGCTCCTGTTCTGATCGTTTGGGGGTACGTAGGTATATATAGGAGGAAGGAGTACATCGATGGAGCACCGAGGGGCCCACAAGACAGGGGGCGCGCCCCCCACCCTCGTGACCTCCTCTTTGATCCCTTGCAGTAGGGTCCAAGTCTCCTGGATCACGTTCGGTGAGAAAATCACGTTCATGAAGATTTTATTCCGTTTGGACTCCGTTTGATATTCTGTTTCTCCGAAACACTGAAATAGGCAAAAAAACAGCAATTCTGGGCTGGGCCTCTGGTTAATAGGTTAGTCTCAAAAATAATATAAAAGTGGAAAATAAAGCCCAGTATAGTCCAAAACAGTAGATAATATAGCATGGAGCAATCAAAAATTATAGATACGTTGGAGACATATCACAATGCAACGGTCGTGAACTAGAAGCGATCAAGAAGTGATCCTGAAACTATGTACGCACAAACATAACTCCAAAACCGTGTTCACTTCCCGGACTCCACCGGAAAGTGACCATCACGGCTACACACGCGGTTGATGCATTTTAATTAAATTAAGTGTCAAGTTCTCTACAACCGTACATTAAAAAATTCCCATCTGCCCATAACCGCGGGCACGACTTTCAAAAGTTCAAACCCTGCAGGGGTGTCCCAACTTAGCCCATCACAAGCTCTCACGGTCAATGAAGGATATTCCTTCTCCTAGGAAGACCCGATCAGACTCGGAATCCCGGGTACAAGACATTTCGACAATGGTAAAACAAGACCAGCAAAGCCACCCGAATGGAGCTAGCTGCTTCCATATCGCCCCCAAAAAAGAACCAAAAAGTTCCAGAGGCATCTTCCATTCATTTCGATTTAGGTCTTTCTGCACCATATTTAGATCTTCCCTTTCTACGATCCGGAATTCCCAGCAAATCCTTGACTCCTCGAATACGATGGCCGACAAATCCCGATAGGAGCTGCACATATCCCGTTCTCAGGGCACACTGGATTGTCCAAGATTCCGGTAGGCCAACCCAGAGTTGACCCTGGTGGCCACCGGCTGCTGACAGGTTGGACCAACACTCAGAGGAGCACTGGCCCGGGGGTTTAAAATAAAGATGACCCTCGGGCTTCAGAAACCCGAGGGAAAAAGGCTTAGGTGGCAAATGGTAAAACCAAGGTTGGGCCTTGCTGGAGGAGTTTTATTCAAAGCGAACTGTTAAGGGGTCCCATTCCCCCAACCGCGTAAGGAACACAAAATCATGGAACATAACACCGGTATGACGGAAACTAGGGCGGCAAGAGTGGAACAAAACACCAGGCATAAGGCCGAGCCTTCCACCCTTTACCAAGTATATAGATGCATTAAAGTAAACAAGATATATTGTGATATCCCAAACATATCCATGTTCCAGCAAGGAACAAACTTCAACTTCACCTGCAACTAGCAACGCTATAAGAGGGGCTAAGCAAAAGCGGTAACATAGCCAAACAACGGTTTTCTAGGAAAAGGTGGGTTAGAGGCTTTACATGGCAATATGGGAGGTATGATATAGCAAGTGGCAGGTATCGCAGCATAGCAATAGAGTGAGCAACTAGCAAACAAAGATATAGTGATTTCAAGGGTATGGTCATCTTGCCTGAGATTCCACAAGGAAGAAGAATGAGTCCATGAAGAAGACAAATGGACGTAGTCGAACGGATCCTCACAAACGCGACGTTATCAGAACTAACCTGAAGAAGCAACACCGGAAAGAAGCAAACAATATAGTAAAACAACCATCACATAAACATGGCATGATGCACAACCAAGTATGATGCATGTCCGGTTTAATGAAGCATGGCATGGCAAAGTGCACAAGCAACACTACAAGTTAAGTGGAGCTCAATATGCAACGAGTTTCATATTGACGGAACACCACATTCAAGTTATTTAGTTCGATCTTGTTTATGTACCCAACAATATTAAATGTTGATTAACATGGCAAGAGGTGAAGCAAATGAAAACTACCTATCTAGGCAAGTTTAAATGAGGCCGGAACAACAAACAACAAGTCTGGAGAAATCCTCATGAGCATATATTAGATTTGGTACTGTTCTGTCCTAGACCATATTTTAGAGTTGTTAAGCATGCAAAGTAATGCCACCATATTAAACTTGGCATTTTTATACCCCATTTACATATAAAGATTATTTAAATCCGAGCTACGGTTAATTAGTTATGAATTAAAGCATTTTAACATGGCAATTAAGCAAATACATGCAAACAGTAGTTTAAACATTTTAAACATGGATGGAAGTTGGAAATTATTAATCTACACAAAATTCTAAGCAACTTTCATATAAAGTTTGTTTAAATCTGATGCACGGTTTGTGAGTTATTAAATGCATGAACTAGAGGGACTAAACTGTAAAACTGCAACACTGAGGATAAATGCTAAAAACGCAGCGCAGGAAAAGCATACTATGGGCCGAAACTGGCAGGCCCAATATGATAAAGAAGAAGAAAAAAAGTTGGGGCACTGGGTGTGGCCTCACCCAGTGGGCCTGGCCCAATTGAAGGAGAGGCCTGGCGCGCCATTCGCTTTGCTGGGCTATGCGGGGAAGTGGCCAAGGCGTTGGCGATGCGGTCAACATGGGGCGTGGGGCAAGGTGCTGCTGCTCTCGTCTCTGAACTCTAAAGGACAGAAACATTAGCGGGACGAGAGGTTCAGAGCGGCAGCAGCGCTGGAGACGAGCGGTTCCAGGAGCGGGGCATCGTTCTCCGGCGAGGCACTTGGCGGCGGTGACGAATTCAGGAGGATGGCGACGTTGGGCGCGGTCGACGGCGAAGACCTGCCAGTCCGACGAGGTACCGAACAAGGAGGACGGGGAGGGGCGTCGGGGCCGGATCCTGCTCTGCTGCTGCGGGCACGGGGACGAGGAGGGAGCTCGTGCTCCTGCAGGGGAACACGGGGAAAAGAGAGAGAGGTTAGATCAGAGGGAGAAGAATAAGGGAAGGAAGGAGGGGCGACGACGATGTGGAGGAGGCGGGTGAGCTCTGCTGATCCTCGGGGAGAATAAGCGGAGGCGCGGGAGCCTCCGGTGCTGCTGCTGTCACCGACGGCGGCGAGCTCCGGCTCGAGGGGAAGACCGAGGCGCTCGGGAACAGGGTGGTGAGGTGGTTCGAGGTGGAGGCACGCAGGGGGATCCGGTGGCCGCGGGGTTGAGGACGAGGTGGAGGCAGCGCGGTCGCGGGTTGCTGCTACTACTCCGGCGAGGTGGCTCGGGGCATGCTGGTTCCTCGGGCACGAGGGATCGAGCGAGGAGGAGGGGTTGCGCTAGTTGGTGGGTTGGATTTTTTGGATCGGGAGGGGATGGATTGGATTGGATCGGGGGAAAACGAGGAGGGCGGTTGGTTGGTTCAGTGGATCGGGCAGGGGAGATCCCGAGGGGGGATTTGGTCAGGTGGCAGCGGCGATGTGACAAACTCCTAGGTTTTAGGGTTTGATCTGATATATATATATATAACAAGTGGATTTTTGGATAGGGGCATTTGGTCCCTCCGATCTATATCGTACGGTCCCGGATAAATAGGTTAGGGAGCCCAATTAAGAAAACGGAGACGTTTTGTAGATGTTCGGGGATGATCCGGACACAACGGTAGCGACAGTCCGAGTCGGGTTCGGGACAACTTTCGGACGCGCGCGCGAGGAGGGCCGCGGGCTGACGAGAGAGGTTAGGTTGGACCTGGCGGTAGGTAGTGGACTGTGTAGACGGTCTAGAGAGGAAAGAGAGGGAAAACCCGGCAACAGTTTTCGGAGACCGAAAACGTCCGACGATTTGACCGACTATATTGTCGCTATAGTTATCCGTTGGGGCGTCAAACGGACTCCGAAAGCGATGAAACTTGGCAGGCGACCTACCGACAACATAACAACACCGCATGCCAACTTTCAACCAATTCCGAGAACATTTTTCCGGCCACTTATAAAATACTATTTCGGACGTGCCGCGGGCGCGTGCAAGTGTAGTTGGGCTCAGAACGGACAACGGAGAGAACGGGGAGACCGGGACGGATGCAAGTTTTGAAAACATGCTGATGCAATGCGGATGATAACATGGCAAGATGCGACACGCAAGCAAAAGACAAGGCAACAACAGCGAATAACTGGAAGACACCTGGCGCGTAGGTCTCGGCGCGTTACAAGTAGATCCATCTAGTGGCTTTTTCCTTGGGATTTGTTTAGTTAAAAGTTAGCCATTGCAACTTCGTGTACTTCGTTTGTGTCCAACGACCAGACCAAGACCGCTTTTGGATCCCGACCTTTATCAATACTTCATCTATTTTCGCAATATTCAGATTACATTATCATATTCTTGCTTGTTCTTCGATTACGTGCAGGAATAGACCTTCGTGGTCAGGCTGATCGTGCTTCCAGCATCGTCAGTAACCTCAGGAGATTGGTGTAGCGATTGCTAAGGCACAACGTCGTGCACGTTTGTAGTCGGATCCTCAAAGTCGTCTCCACCAAATTGATAGTTATCATCTCATCGAAAGATCGGGACACCCTCGCCTCTATCAAGTGGTATCAGTTTTCAGGTTGCTCGGTGAGAATTTCCAGTTTTTCCTAGATTAGATTTATTTTCTTACCTATTGTCCAAGAAATGCCTAAAAAAAGTTAGATCTATTCATCCTTTATCCAAGCCAGTCTGAGCCTTTGCAATTTTCTTTTCATTGCTTGCATAATTGAATTATCGGTTGCATCGTCGTGACGAGTTGCTGGTCTTAGTGTCTAGTTCGTTTAGAGTTTCGAGTTCTGTTCACATTAGTCACGCCACCACTGCATCGTTATCCCATCCGCTGTCCACCACCCATCCATCAATTTCCACCACGTGCTACCCATTGTTCATTTTCACAATCATAGTTGAGGTCGTTGACATCTTCGCTAGATCCAATCTGCATCTTATCTAATTTGTCTTGGAAAGAGGGAGAGAGAAAAAAAAGGCTGAGAAAAAAAGAGAGAAAAAAGTTAAAAAAAAGTCAGAGAAAAAAAGAGAGAAAAAAGTTAAAAAAAGTCAGAGAAAAAAAGGAAAGAAAGAAAAAAAGTGTGAGGAAAAAAATAGAGAAGAAAAAAACAAAATTTGGATATATCTAGACTCAATCTCGTAGTTGAATTCGGATTGGAATCTGTTTTGTGCACTGTTCAGTAAAACAGGCATAACTTCCTCATACGAAGTCCGTTTAGGCTCCGCGAGTACTCAAATAAAAGTTAGCGACGAGCCTCATCTAAATAGTTGAATAAGCTAGTTCAATATTTGGCAGCTCAAAATCGGCTTCTAAATAGGTCTTTTTGCCCTCCGAAGTTCACGAACACAACTTATTCCACCTTTTCAGACCGATTTTAGAATTTTTTGACTCCTCATATCAACTCGGAATTGAGTGATTTTTTTGTGTTTGAAAGCTTGTGTCAATACCATTTTTTTAAAAAAAATAGCAAAAAAGGCACAAACTTTTTCATAGGAAAGTTGGAGACAAAGTTGTTGATATATCCTGCTTGGCTGTTGTTTCACATCATTATCTTTACTGCCGTTGTGATCTTCACTTATATCTTGCTGTCCAGAGCTACTTAGTATCCTTCATTGATGCTAGTTGTGCTATGACGTGACCTCATTAGTGTTCTAGGCTCGCGTCTCTAATTCGGTCTAGCCCAGGACTAGCATAGTACCGTCGTTGAACATTTATTCAACATTGCATCTCTGAATTGATTATTGCTAATATTTTGCTACCATATATAGCCAACCCAGCTCCACATATTTCTACACCGTGTATACATACGTTCCCCTGGCAATCGCTTTACACAATCTTCGGAGTTATTTGACACCGCTGGTTGCCTGTCACCACCTGTCGCATGGTAAGAACTTGTAAGATATTGATATTTGCCTTACTGTGAGCACTTTACAACCACATCCTAGTAGTTCATAGGAACATTATTCTCGAATTTTGTTTCTTGTTTCTACTAATCATGACAGGTTCCAGAGATAGAAGTTCTTGGACGACAGACACATCTTCACCATCACGAGAGTTGGGACAACACATACAAGCACATGGTCAGGTTATCTTTTTACCGCCATTTGAGGGTAGATTTAATCCTGCTATTTATCTTGCTTGGGAGCTTGAAGTAGAACAAGTTTTTAGTCACCATGACTTTTCTGAACTTGAGCGAGTGCGAGCTGCCACTAGAGCATTTATTGGTTTTGCTTTTGTTTGGTGGAGTGTGCATTGTAAGAAAAACATTGATAACCAACCCACAACTTGGAAAGATTTGAAATATGTAATGAGACAACACTTTTTCCCTCCTTACTATCGTCGTGAATTGCTCCGCAAATTTGAACAATTTAAACAAGGCAACAACAATGTTCATGCTTACTACCAAGAGTTCAAATCTTATATGCATCATTGTGACATAGAAGAATCTGAGGATGATACAATGAATAGATTTTTTGGTGGTTTGAACCATGATATTCAGGCAAGATTTCAGTATATTCCTCGTTGAATTACTGGTATGTATGTTCGTGCTTGTACCTTTGAGAGACAGATACAGGAGGATGCATTGGGTGACTACAACAACTACTATTCCAGTTCATGCTCACCACCGCCGGTTGGTTCCTCCACCGTTGCACCTAATAGAGCAGCCCCACCTCGTATTGTGAGCGCGACATCATCTCAAGAGTATGGTACATTGTCAACGTCCGTACCTACATCAGCTACGTCTTTGCGACAAGGTAACAATATAGGTATTGATGATATAACTTCACATGAGAATGATGCATGCCTAGTTAACTTGAATGCATCATGTGTTGAGTTACTTGTTGATTTGAGCACACCACCTATTTTAGAGAATCTTGTTACTGTCATGAATGCGTCATGTGATCAAATAACTAAAATACCAACAATTTTGAGTGCACCCATTGAATTAACCGTTGATGCAAAAGAATCAATGTTTAATCATTTTGATATGACCTCTAATCTTGGTGATGATTCTATGTCCAATGACTTATTGCATGTTTGCTTATTTAAGCATGTTGTAGCATGTAAATTTGATGCAAGTAAGGTTTATTCATCAATGTTGGGATGGTTTAATGATGAACATTGTCAATCTTTTGAAATGAATAAGAGCTTCACTTATATGTGCAAACTGAGTTGCAATATTTTCATGCCTTCTACTTCTTGTGATAATTTTTTGGCTTTAGATTTTATGAACTATGAAAGTTACTCATGTATACATGTGTCATATGTGCAAAAATCAAAGGAAGTAAAAATGGATGACATATATATATATACAACATGTACACCTTGTCTCTTTTGTTAGCCACATTTCAGATTAAGCAACACCGAGGACGGCTTTGTTTTCAAGAAGGGGAGGATGATGAGTCAGCCTAGACGTGGCGAGCGGGCTTTCGGCCCGGCTCGCGGCCCGCTATGGACCGGACCGTACGGTCTTGGCCCGCTCAAGAATATGGTCGGTCCGGTTACGAAATATCGGCCCGTAAAAAGTGTCGGTCCGGTTCGGTTTTAGCTCGGTCCAACTCGGTTAACCGAAACAACGCAACTCAAAAACAACCCAGCACACGATTCTGCGATATGCGTAATCAGCGTTCTTTTGTTTTCTTTCCTTTTTATTCTGTCCGATCCACACATCTCGGAGATCATGACCCGTCGTTACGCTACACCTCCCCACGATCTGCCATCTAACTGAAGATCGATCAGAGGCAGACCAAATTTTTGTACGTGGGCATAGCCGTGATAGGCCCTGTTTATTTGCAACATGCAAATTGTAAAGAGGATCAACATGGCACATGCAACAACCCTGCAGTGCAGACTCCTTTCGGCTCAACAGAGTTAACGTGACAGAAATCAGAATTAACGTGTCAAAAAAACAGGAAGCAACGAGGCAACACCATTAATTACATAACACTACCTCGTGAGTAACATAGCTTCCATGGGATTCATCCGCTCAGGGGCCTCCCAGATGAAAAAACTCCAGCTACACATGGTAGGAAGGAAGAACTAGGGCACCAGCCTGAATGCACTGACGGTGACGCCGCCGCTGCTACTCGAGGCGTCCCTGCGCTTCTTCTCAACGAGCTCAGAGAAGGCCATGTCGAGCGTGGCGATGAGGCCCGCGGCTGCTTCCCCTCTCCTTCCTCTCCTTCCCATACCCTATAGACTCCCGTCGCCGTGCGCTGCCGCTCGCCGTCGCCGTCTGCCACGAGCGGTCCACTCGGTCCGGCACGAGCTTTACCACTGCCGGTCCGGTCCAGGAAAAGAGGACCGAGGAGTTGCTCGGTCCGGTCCGGTCCGGTCCGCCGCCGGCCTGTCCAAACGACGGCTCGGTCAGGGTCCGGACCGACCCGGACCGTGTCCACCCTGAATGATGAGGACATGACTACCTTGGATACGACCAAAAATATTGCATACATGCATATTTGTTAGGTGATTTCTAGTGCAAACTATTCAATAATCTATTTATGTTATCCAGAACAAAAATACTTCAGACTCTTGTGTTTTGTCTAATTGCAGGTGTATGGGACATTTGTACAATCCACATATGAAGATAAGGGAAAAGGAGAACTTTAGGTTCTGTTCAAAAAGTCCTCTCACGTCACTTTTGGGCCAAGAGAAGATAGAGTCCAAGCCTCTCACATTCTGGATTCAGATTCGGACTGCACAGACATACCTGACTCAAAACGTCAACAACTTTTTCATACGGACTCCGAATTGGGTGATTCTTTTTTTCATGGAAAGTAGATTTCGTGCTCTTTCCAACCCATTTGGAATCACCTTCAAATTAGTCCGGAGCATTGAGATATCGACGAAACAATCTGATGCTGCAGCAGAATCTGAGTCAAACAACAAGTCCAAAGGTGTTGCACCACCTCCACTTGGGCCCATGAGCCTTGTACGACCTAGGGTTAGTTTTAGGATTCCTTGGGACGTCCTTCCACCTCCTTGGCCACCACCCCTTGCTCCTATATAAGTAGATCCATCTAGTAGCTTTTTCCTTGGGATTTGTTTAATTAAAAGTTAGCCATTGCAACTTCGTGTACTTCGTTTGTGTCCAACGACCAGACCAAGACCGCTTTCGGATCCCCACCTTTATCAATACTTCATCTATATTCGCAATATTCAGATTGCATTATCATATTCTTGCTTGTTCTTCGATTGCGTGCAGGAATAGACCTTCGTGGTCAGGTTGATCATGCTTCCAGCATCGTCAGTAACCTCGGGAGATTGGTTTAGCGATTGCTAAGGCGCAACGTCGTGCACGTTTGTAGTCGGATCGTCAAAGTCGTCTTCACCAAATCGATAGTTATCATCTCATCGAAAGATCGGGACACCCTCGCCTCTATCAAGTCGTGGACATGGATGGATGAAGGTAACTATCCACATGTCAAAGTCATGAATTGGTTTCGAGGTTTGCTATAAAGGTTGTGTTGTTGTTTCCTTATATGGCATGAAATCTGTATCGGGTTTTTTCCGGAGAAACTTTCGTTCTATTCATCTTCAATCATGGCAATACGAACAACAGAAATATTAAAAACTGCATCTAGATCCGTAGATCACCTAGCGATGACTACATACCCTGAAGTGGGCCGAAAGCGCGCCACTGTCATCGTCCCTACCTCGGTGGAGTCGGGAAAAAATTGTTGTAGTAGATAGTCGGGAAGTTGTCATGCTAAGGCTCGTAAGACCAGCGCACCAGAACAACAACCGTTAATGATAAAGAGTAGCATAGATCAGAAGGATCCAACCTGAAGACATACACATATGTAGACGAACTACAACCCGATCCGAACAAATCCATCAAAGACATATTCGTCGAAGACACCTCCACACATCCACCGATGATGCTAGACGCACCACCGGGACAGGGGCTAGGCAGGGAGAAACTTATTCCATCTTCAAGGAGCCGCCATCGTCTCACCTTGCTGAGCAAAACACAAACCCTAACAAAATTCAAAGAAATGTCTAAAAACGAAACCCTCCCGCTGGCAAGGGCCGGGTTCCACCACGTCGCCATCACTGGAGAGAGGCAGACTGGTGGCGGCACCGGCGGAAGGAAGGGGAACCCTAAATTTTTTTGGAGAAGAGGCGAGATTTATTTGCTCATGGATAATTCTTAATCTATACCTAATAATAAAAGGGTTATTGCTTCTTGCGGTACGTCATGGAAATTACCCTCAAAGTTGCAAAATATTGCCCACCGATGCCACCTGCAAGTGATAAAAAACATTTCACACACGGGAAACCCCTGCCTGGGTCGGCTCATGCAGTAGGGACCTCCTATACTGCACTCTGTATGCTGGGAGAGGATGCAGAGCGTCCGTTTAGGTCGGCCATGTCCGGGCGGCCTGTTTTTTTCTTCTGTTTTTTCTACTTTAAATAATTTCGGACTCCAAAAAAGTTCTGAAAATAAAAAAAAAGAATTTTAAAATGAGATGTTTGTGGATTAAAAATGTTTGTGATTTTATAAAAAATGTTCGTGATTTTATAAAAAAAAATTCAAAATTTTGAAAAAAGGTTCAGGATTTTTCCAAAAGTTTGTGTATTAAAAAATGTTAATGAACTTGAACAAAATTTCGCCAATTCAAAAAATGTTCATGAATGAAAAAATATCCTAAAAATTCGAAAACTGGTCGTGACTTACAAAATAGTTTATTCATTCATAAATTGTTCGTTGATTCAAAAATGATCATGCATTTTAAAAAATGTCCGTTAAATCAAAAAAATGTTCGTGAATTTTAAAAATTATTCCACCATTTTTCATAGCAATGTTCATCCATTCTAGAAATGTTCGCCGATTCAAGAAAATTGTTTAAAAAATGTTCATAAGTTTTTAAAAATGTTTGCAAATGTATAAAATGTTCATGAATTCAAAAATGTTATTGATTTTAGAAAATGTTTGAAAATTTGTAAAAGTTTTCATGAATTTAAAAAATATTCATGATTTCAAATGTGTTCATGAGTTTAAAACATTGTTCATGATTTCATGAAATTGAGAGTGATAGTGTATCTCAATGATGCAGCAAAATGCAATCATGGTCATTGAAGATTTTTTTTCTCCCATTGCAACGGACAGGCCTTTTGCTAGTTTGTATCATATACGAACAATTCCTCATAGTAAGCGGAACGTATATGGTGTTGTTACATAATCTAGTGTAGAATGAAGACATAATGTAAGGATAAGCTGATTTGCATCAAACCCCGACTCAAGTCATATCGTGTAATGCATAACACCAATAGCGTTCACGTCAAGAAACTATTTATCTCAAGCATGTATCTGAAAGAATTACCGGTGTAAACTTGGATTGAAGTATCACGTTGACAATATTCACGTACAGAACGGAAGTTATAACATTCTCTGCAAAGCATACATGTTCACCGGACGAAAAACACGATAAATTACACGACGAAGTACATTACACAGATGCAGTTCCATGCTCAACGCCTCAAATTTGATCAGTGAGAGAGACCCACTGCTACCTCGGCTTTTAGATATTTATGCAGCTACGTCGTCAGTCGCCACGAGGCAACTGAATGATGGGGAAAACACACAAAGATAGTGAGCTCTATGATATATGTCAACACATCGGGCTTCCCCTAAAATAGATTTTGCGCAGCATGATGTTCCCTTTTACAGTGTCCAAGCCTAAGCTGACGATTTCCCCGTCTGTTCTGCTAAAAAATGCTCGAGCATGTCCTCCTCATCATCTGCACCCACATTAGGACGGCACGTTTTAAGGTACATGTCACTATCTAATATCCACAAAAAGTGCTAGTAGCATATTTACCTTCAAAATCGTCATCGAATTCGATATCCTCCTCCTCTTCCTCATCTTCTTCAGCAACTGTACCTGCTCCTTTCTGAAAAGACAACTTATGTAATGAGAGAGTTACAAAAAACATCGATAAATACAGAAATAGAAACAGGTGGCAGTAGTTAGGCATGTCCGCAAGTATGCTGCACAGAGTCAAGGGAAAACATCTTATATAGGATGATGAACTCTACCGTTATATGCCTTCCACTTTCAAAATACTGTCTTCCAGAGAGTTTCTTTTCCTTTGGGGCAGTAAGAGCTGACTCTGGCATTAGCCTGCACATAATGGAAACTCAGAAGACTATCCATTTGGGCACTTCAATTAAGCAACAAATGCTATGAAAAACATGTCACGTGTGAGGAAGATTCATTTTCCATGACATAATCAAGGGCAAAGTCAGTTATACTATATAACAAAAATAGAATAAATAACTGGATGCTTACTTAGCACGCTGCAGCGCCAATTCAGCTTCAAAACGTTCCCTCCAGGCCATAAAGCTCTCTACAGTAACAGCTTCACCATGGGGTATAATGACCTAATACGCACGTAAATCTTTCATGCATTAAGTATATGCATTGAAATTGTATATGCTACGGTGAATGGAACAGTAAGTTTCTACAGTCGATAATTCAATAGTATAACACATGTAATAGTCACATTTGCTGGAGTAACCATGTAAGTGGCTCAGTGGGACAAGCAGAAGAAACACTTCAAAACATGCAGCCAATTGCTGCCAGTGGCAGTGAGTTTCTTAATATATGTACTGTTAGTTGGTGTGTGTGTGTGTGTGTGTGTGTGGGGGGGGGGGGGGGGGGTGCACCACTATATAAATACACAGCTTTATTTCATCATCTGTCCACTTATTCTGTATGGTGATATATGCAACGCTTGCACATGCCAGTTTGACAGCAATGGCTGAACCCAGGTTATACAGATACTCCCTCCGTTCCAAATTACTTGTCTTAGATTTGTCTAGATACGGAGGTATCTAGCACTAAAATGAGTCTAGATACATCCGTATCTAGACAAATCCAAGACAAGTAATTCGGAACGGAGGGAGTACATTGCAAAGAACATACAAAATTAGAAGAAACTAAAGCTAAGAATACCTCCTCTGCTGGTTCTTCAGTTTCGTCAGGTTCCTCATCTCCAGCATTTTGACCATATTTTTCAGTTAACCATTCTTTAGCCGAGTCGAGAAGAGTATAAATCATAGCCATACCAAGATTCTCAGTTGCCTAAATGATTGGAAGGTTGCACATAAATGAGAAGACATATCAGGTGAATGAGGGGGATGTATATACCTCACAACCAATAATACACTTCTAATGAGTTGTGTTGGTATTTGAGCACACTATATTGAATTTCAATGACCTTTTGGCGAATCCTAGAATACTACATCTGGGTCAAAACATGGGTTGTTGTGAATATTGACAAGGTCTTCAAAATGAAACTTTGGTGATTGAACTTCTATGAATACATGCTTTCTCATTAATTAAGTATAATATTCAGAAATTATATTTAAGGGTTGTGATAGGCTTGGCGAGCCAACGTAAAAACTAGCCAGTCTTTTGGGTATGAAACCCATTTGGGCGAGAGTAGTACTAGGATGGGTGACCTCCTGGGAAGTCCTCGTGAAAGGGTTTCATATCTAGCCTACCCCAACTTGTTTGGGATAAAAGGCTTCGTAAGTAAGTAAGTAATTCAGAAATTATATTTAATGATACATCTAGTAATACCAATGTGGTGTTCTAGATGTTGGTATTTTTCTCTATACTCACAAACATAAAATTATTTGACTAGCATTTTTATAAAATGACATGCATTGTGGCTCAAGAGGGAGAACGAACCAGTTTTCTGCGGTGGGGGTTTCCTTGGCTGTTTTGTTGTTTGGAGTCTCTATGGGCTGTGGGTGCTGTTGTCAGCTCGGGTTATTGTGGGTCGCTAAGCACCCTATGGGTGTTGTTCTTGTGGTTAGCTAGACAAGAGTAAGCAACGTTGGTGCAAGTTTGCCAACCACAGTGGTTATGATGTGGGGAACAGTGTTCTTATCGCGTCCTTATATCGTCGCTATATCGACGATATAACAGTGTGGCGCGGTCGTAGCCTGAAGCGTCCAGGCTTGCGATATGTTTGGCCGTTGGTGTCCGCCATACACGTGTGGCATCCGTAGGTCATTCATATGATGTGTTTTTGGTCGCCAAACCAGAAATTGGACGCCATGGACTAGGTGAGCTCGTGCGTGCGGGAACAGCAGCCAGCGGCGGGAGAAATTGGCGCGCGCGCTTGAACAATCAGCCAGCGGCGGGAAGGAAAAAGCTTTCCAGACTCCAGAGGCAGAGCGAGAGCGAGAGCGGACATGGCAGGTTGAAATCGTTGCATACCTCGAGTCTCGACCTCGTCCTCTCCGGCGAACGGCCAACGACAGCAAACTCCGCCTCCGCACCACCTCCCCTCCAGCCCTGCGAGCCATTTTCCCTCCACCCGCCACCCCCTCTTCCCTCTTCCCTCCTCCCACCACCCCCTTTCCCCTCCTTCTGCCAGCCCCTTTCCCCTCCAGATCCAGCTGTAGGGCAGCGCCTCTGCTCCAATCCAGCACCACTGCTCCTCTCCTACGTTCATCAGGTGACCATCAGTGTATCTCCCCGGCTCCCCCCTCCCCCTCTTCTTCTCCTTGCTCTTCCTCCCCATGCCAGTGCTCTGTTTCTTCTGTATCTGTCCTCTCTGTTCTAATTTCTGAATATGTGATGTACATGTACTGTCGACTGCTTGTTGCGCTGTTGCTATATGTAGTGTTCAGTTTTGAGTGTAGAGGTATGTTTCTATGTACCTGTGATGTACATGTACTGCCTGACTGCATGTACTACTTGGGCAACCACGAGGTATGCATGTAGATGTAGTCATGTACAGCTCATTTGGTGCTTTAGTTTGTTGTCATACATATTATATAGTTAGGTTATGTCTATGAAGTTGTGATTTAATTTGTTATCATTCGCCATAAGGTTGTGTCTATGATGTCGCCACGCCATACGCCATAAGCGTTATAATGTTATGAAGGGGGTCGGTCGCCATAAAACGCATTACGCCATAAAAACATTGGTGGGGAATAGTCCACACAAGGTGTCATGGACTCATGGTTACTCCAGGTGTTTTCCATTAAAATCTCAGCTCCTGTATTTAATTGGCACTCTTAATTGAATGGCAGAGCTCCTGCTAGCTTTTCAAAAGAAAAAAAAACAGATACCCCCACCCCGTGAATAATAATAATAAAATAACTGTCCATGGTTATTTGGTTCGTTCCAATTATTTAACTTGAAATAAGTTCAGCTTCAGTTGCACACTTCGACGATTTTAGCTATGTGAACTGAACACGGGATTGGAGCCAAAACCAAGTCTTACATACCTCTTGGTCAAGCTTTTCTTTCAAGGATGTGAGGTCGTCTGGTTTAATACCCCGTACACTGCAGATGTTGTTTGCAATTCAAATATAAGCTTTAGAAAACAATAAGCACACGGCTTGCACCAAAAGCAAGAGTATCCATAGACAAAATGCTTGCTTCAAGCCATGCTGGATCATCAAGTTCTAAGTAAAATAACACAACCTTTTGATATTCACAAGTGGAGGCTCATCTGGGTACTTCTCAGTGTGTGCAAAAACCAGAGCCATTTGAACTGCAAATAAGTCCCAGATAACACAATGACATGAGCCCAGCATTCCGGAATGTATGCAAGCTTATTTGTTTTCCTAAAAACAATAGAATTGTGTACAAAATCAATTTACCTGGTACATGAGCTGCCTCGTCGAAATCATCATCCTAGTCAATATAAAGCAGGGAGAAATCACTAATTGCATCAAACCAATCGAAATAAATTTGTAAACATAACTAGCGCCGCAATTTCAAGTAGGTTAAGCACACGATGTTCATCGTTGTTGCCTAGGGAGAACTCAATCGCGTGCTACAAATGGTGTACACAACGGAAGCATTCCCTGCAAGTACCTGAGGGGATAGCAGGATCTCGAAGCAGCGGGAGTTGGTGTCGATCCCGCTTTCGCTGGGGTCGATCTCTGCATCAAATCCCGTAAACCATGGTGGTTAGGTTTGGCGAGGAATAGCAAGGCCGAGCTACAGAAATCAAAGAAGCAAGTAAATTAGGAAAAGAAGAACCCTTGATGTCGTCCATGAGGATGGCCTGCAGGGCCTCCAACTCCATCTCCTGTTCCTGCTCGTAGTCTTCCATGCCAATTGCCATACACGGAAGCGCAGGCGCACGCACAAGTGCAGTGAGTACCACAGCGGAAGCGGGAGGGGAAGAGGAAGGGCACAGCCAAGTCGGCGTGAGGAGGAAGCAGGGTTTGTGTTCGTCCTACCTGCCATGACGGGTGGCATCTCTATTGCTTCTTACTCTGGTGCTTTACTCGTGGGGGATCCAGTGTTCTCCTACCGGAGAGAAATTGGAGGCGGCGGGGCGGCGGCGGAAAGGCGAGGGGTGCGGCTGCGGGCGTCGCCGGTGGAGAAGTGTGTGCCAAGGGGAGAGAGACGGGCTTGGCAGGGGCTCGTTCCGCTGTGGATGGGCTCGACCAGATAATGGACCTTTAAGCCCATGAGGTTGAGATTGAGAGGCGTTCCACGCAAGGATTTTCTCATAAAAATTCCGAAGGCTAGAGAAAAAAAATCCTCACGCTAGGGTTGTTTCTTTTTTTCTTCCGAGAAAGGGCGCTTTATTAAAGGTTTAAGCATTACACCCGACCTCTGTACAATTAAGATGCACACAGCCAACAAAGTCCTTACACCAAGCCAAAATAAAAGCAGAAGGCGATATACAAGGAAAAATGAATGATCTGTATAATGCCTAAACTGAAGGTGGCCAAATTCTAAGATCATGCTACCACCCACGTGGGTAAAAGTATCCTCGCCGTAGCCTCCAATCGTGTATACACTTCCGTAAATAGGTCTCGATTTTTCATTCATTGTAGAAAGGATCATAAACGAAAAATCCCAGTACATATGTAGATAACATGCATAAGAGAAGTATTTTTATCGTTAAAAACTTTATCATTCCTACATAGCCAAAACGACCAAATCACGACAAGCGCTCCCGCGGTGGGAAGAATTTTAAATTTGTGATCAATCCCATGTAGCTAGTTGTCAAATATATTAGCAACACTTTAAAGAAGATACAAGCCCTAAGCTATTTGGATGACTGGCCATATAGAATGAGTCAATTTATATTGGAAGAATAAATGTTTTATTGTCTCATAATGAGGACAAAAGACACATTGTGTACTTTCATGCTAATTCCTCTTAATAAGGTTGTCTTTTGTAAGAATAACTCCGCGGTGAAGATACCATGCAAAGATTTTATTCTTAAGAGGTATCTTCATCTTTCAATCTTCTTGTTATGATCAACTGACACGTCAGAGTGGATCAAAGCTCTATACATAGAATCCACTAAGGATTTCCCATTCCCATGTAGGTTCCAACAAAATACATCGGATCCTTGTGACAACTATACCGTGGCTAATCGCTGGAGTAGTATGTTCCATGATTGGAGTCTAGGTCCAATTAAATCTCTTCTGAACGTCACATTTGACCGAAATGATTCCAAAACCTAGTATCATCCTTATGATGCACAGTTGTATAGAGTTGGATATTGTTCCCGGAGTGTTGCATTACCTAGCTACTTATCCTCCCAGAATATAATTTCCGAGCCATCCTTAATCGAGAAGGAACCATAGTGGAAGAAATATTTCTTCGTTGCCATTAGTCCCGCCCAAAAATAGGAGTCCCCAGACTTCCACTATACTTGAGAACCACCTTTGAGCCCACATATTTTCTCCTTAGTAGGGTTTGCCATACACCATCTTTCGTCAATAACTTAAACAACCATTTACCGAGGAGGGCCCTATTCTTCACCTCAAGGTCATGAATGCCCAACCCGCACTACTGTAGGATGCTACTAACGCGACACTACGATCAGAGACCCTTTGACGAAACTGTGTGTGATGCATTAATCATAAATGGTGCTGTAAAAAAACTGTCAAAAAGGTGCAAAACGTTTACGATGGCGGAGCCATCAAACATGGTTCAGATTTTAGTCGCGTATGCGATGTAGGGCACACGGTTAATCTATTCGAACTGTTTGCGATGAGGCAGGACAATAGAAACGAGTAGCCATATCAATGTGTGTGCGATAAACGGCATACGGTTCACTCAGACAAACTGTTTTCGATTAGGGAACACAACAGAAACGGTTCAACTTAATAAGATGTGTGTGATATGCGATATACAGTTCACATGGATGAACTATTTGCGATGAGCCAAAAGAACACAAACGAGTCGTGTAAACAAGATGTGTGTGATACATGGCAAACAGCCGACTCGGATGAACTGTTCGCGATGAGAAATTACAACACAGACGGTTAATACAGTTAGTTCGTGTGCGATTCTGTGTGTACAAAAAACTTTGAAAAATGCAAACTAGTTGCTTGCGGTGGCTAGGAGTATAGCATAGGAGTACTCGTGTGCGATGATCAGTAAGTTACACATATGTTTCCTTATGTTAACATATGAGTGAATTTGCAATATGGACAGTTAATATGCAAATGCCTTCTGGACATGGGGCACACGCTTAAACTCAATGAAATGTGTATGATACTAATACTTTCCATGAAAATTTAAGAACTTAGGTAACAACATTTGAGTAACATATATATAGTGGTTACACTATTCGACAAAAGGAGAATTTTTGTAACACGATTTTGACAACCATAGTCCATATCTACATACGTAACATAGTAACAACTATCACATTTTAAGAGGCTAAGAGCCAACAATCATATAGTCCATATCTACATACTTAACATATATAGTAACAGCTATCACATTTTAAGAGGCTGAGGGCCAACAACCACAACTATCCGCTGGAAGCAGCTTGATCACGGCGATTCGACATCTCGTCAATGAAAAGGAAGAGCCCTCCCGTGCCTTGGTAGAGCATGAGTAGAACAGCGTCTCTAATTTTTTTAATATGGATGCATTGCGACGACAAGCGAGAACTTGTTAATTTGAATGGTTCAATTTCTGTGGGGAATGCAGTACCTTGCAATCACTTTGGCGTTATTAGCAGGCACAAGTGTGATTCGACCACGCCGGGAAATCGATCCAGGAACTGCTACAGCGGGCAATTTCTGTTGAAATGTAGAATAAAAACCAATTGTAACATATCATTGAAAATATATATAGTTTATGAGCATCAACATTAAAATAAAACTTTTTACCAGCGTTTTGTGCACACATTTGGTCTTGTTCAATGTGTGCACCATAGGTATAATTAATCTCATCCAAAATCCAGCGTTCATACGTTGTGCTATCTCTATCAGATTATCAACAAAGTTTATGACATGCTTCAAGTACTTCCAGTGAAATTTGATACGCTTAGTAACATACAGATCATTCACTATGCATCCAACATATCCTACTTAAAAGGTGGAAAGGTATTATTTATTCATAACATGGCAGAAGAATATATAGTGCGCATAAATTGGTAAATAAAATTTGTTATTGCCTAGGAACAGAGTCAGAAAATGAAATCACAATTGGTTGCTTACATGGTGATTAATTAATCAGAACAAATTCCCACTTATAAACTCCCGAAACTTTCTGATTATGCAATCAGGTGTTGGGGATATAGGGGAAGCATAATATCTCACCCAAACTAACAATCCCTACATCCAGTTGTATCCATCCGTCAACACATAACCAAGAAACCTTCGGAAATCGTGTACCTCAACCTTCGAAAAGCATCTGTTATACGAGTTATGGCAATACTCTTGAACTCCCGCCCCAGTACTGGGTAGCGTCGAGGTTATGTCACCAACAACTGCATAAAAAGAGATTTTCGGTGTCGGCGAACTCAGGTATTTCAGAACTGCAACGATAAAATTGTGACGACAACACCTCGGAGCTCAACTCCCCGGGACACTGCCACAACCCCTAAATGTCAGAAGGCACCAAGAACAATGTTCTCGTCACAATACTATCGGAACGATTCCAAGATACCCGCGTGATCCTAATTTTTTCGTGAAATTTGAGGAGATGAGAGTCAAAACTTCTACGTCGGGAGGCCTCACCAGAGCGACGAAGGGACTGAGGAGTAAAAAGAATCCTACTCTCCGATATATATAATCCTAAGACTCAAAACATTTTGTTCTAGACTCAACAACGTCAGCGATTCGATCAAGCAGGGGGCTCCTAAGTCGGGGATGGCTCTGATTACCAACTTGTAACACCCACAATGCGGCTATATCTCCCATGTGCCGGGGCACGATTTAGAGGCATAGCCACATGGTAGTTTTGTCGCAAGAGGGATAATCTTCACACAATCCCATGTACTAAATAAGAAAGGGATAAAGAGTTGGCTTACAATAGCCACTTCACACAAATAACAAGTAAACATACATCATCCAGAGTACAATCAAGGTCCGACTACGAAACCAAAATAAAAGAAGATAACCCCAAGTGTTAGATCCCTGATCGTCCCAACTAGGCACCACTACTGATCAACCGGAAAAGACACATAACAACGACCAAGATCTTCATCGAGCTCCCACTTGAGTTCGGTTGCGTCACCTACACTGGTATCATCGGCACCTGCAACTGTTTGGAAGTATCCGTGAGTCACGAGGACTCAGCAATCTCACACCCGCGAGATCAAGACTATTTAATGTTATGGGTAGGATAGGGTAATGAGGTGGAGCTGCAGCAAGCACTAAGCAAATATGGTGGCTAACATACGCAAATAAGAGCGAGAAGAGAAGCAACGCAACGGTCGAGAAGTTAGAAGTGATCAAGAAGTGATCCTGAAACTACTTACGTTCAAGCATAACACAAGACCGTGTTCACTTTCCGGACTCCGCCAATAAGAGACCATCACGGTTACACACGCGGTTGATGTATTTTAATTAAGTCAAGTGTCAAGTTCTCTACAACTGGATATTAACAAATTCTCATCTGCCACATAACTGCGGGCACGGCTCTCAAAAGTTTATACCCTGCAGGGGTGTCCCAACTTAGCCCATCACAAGCTCTCACGGTCAATGAAGGATATTCCTTCTCCCGGAAAGACCCGATCAGTCTCGGAATCCCGGTTACAAGACATTTAGAAAATGGTAAAACAAGACCAGCAAAGCCGCCTGATGTGCTTACAATCCTGATAGGAGTCGCACGTATCTCGTTCTCAGGGCACACCGGATGAGAATAGCTACGAGTAAAACCAACCCTCAAGTTTCCCCGAGGTGGCCCCGCAGGCAGCTCGATTCAGACCAACACTTAGAGAAGCACTGGCCGGGGGGGTTAAAATAAAGATGACCCTCAGGTTGGCCAACCAAAGGGAAGGGTAATAGGTTGTTAGGCAAATGTAAAACCAATGTTGGGCCTTGCTGGAGGAGTTTTATTCAAGGCGAACTGTCAAGGGGTTGCCATAACACCCAACCGCGTAAAGAACGCAAAATCAAGGAACATAACATCGGTATGAGGGAAACTGAGGTGGCAAGAGTGGAACAAAACACCAGGCATAAGGCTGAGCCTTCCACTCTTTACCAAGTATATAGATGAATTAATTAAATAAGAGATATTGTGATATCCCAACATATCCATGTTCCAACATGGAACAAAGTTGAACTTCACCTGCAACTAGCAACGCTATAAGAGGGGCTGAGCAAAAGCGGTAACATAACCAAACAATGGTATGCTAGGAAGGTGGGTTAGAGGCTTGACATGGCAATATGGGAGGCATGATATAACAAGTGGTAGGTAGCGCGGCATAGCGATAGAACGAACAACTAGCAAGCAAAGATAGAAGTGATTTCGAGGGTATGGTCGTCTTGCCTGAGATCCCGCAAGGAAGAAGAACGAGTCCAAGAAGTAGACGACCCAATTTAGTCGAACGAATCCTCATAACTCTGGAACAAAACCGAAGCTAACGAGAGAAGCAGCTCGGAAAGAAGGAAGCACAGACAGTAAACAACCATCACATAAACATGGCATGATGCGCAAACAAGTATGATGCATGTCCGGTTTAAATAGCATGGCATGGCAAAGTGCAACAAGCAATACTACAAGTTAAGTGGTGCCCAATATGCAACGAGTTGCATATTGGCGAAACTTCACAACATTTATTTAGTTCGCTCTTGTTTATGTACCCAATAATATTAAATGTTGTTAAACATGGCAAGAGATGAAGCATGAGCAAACTACCTATCTAGGCAATTTAAATGAGGTCGGAAACAACAAACAATAATTCCGGAAAAACCCCATATGCATATTTTGAATTCGGTACTGTTCTGCCCTAAAACATATTTTAATGTTGTTAAACAGTAAAACAAAGCGCACCAAGTTACGCTATGCATTTTTCTACCCCATTTGCATATAAAGTTTATTTAATTTGAAGCTACAATTATTTAGTTATGAAATAAACCATTTTAACATGGCATTAGAGCAAAATTAATGCAAACAACAAATTAAACATTCTTAACATGGATGAAAGTTGCATATTATGAAACTAGATGAAATTCTAAGCATTTTACATATATAGTTTGTTTAATTTGGATGCATGCATATTTAGTTATTGACAAATCAAAACGATGGCATTTCCTGTAAATATGTATGCATTGGAAAATGCTAAAATCACAGAGCAGAAAAAAAAACACATACGCGGGCCAGAAGCAATACAGTGCAACGGCCCCGAGAGTGAATGAGGCCCAAGAGGATTTGAGGTCCAGCGGCTGAGTGTGTGGGAGCAAAAATAAAAGGAAACAAGGCAGAAGAATTGGTGGCTCCATCCCAGGACCTCCCGGATGTTTGCACTAGCGAATAACCACTGGGCTAGCTCAGTATCCATGATATAAAGAGCTCCCAGGTTCTTTTGAGCCATTCAACAACAAGTCGAGCTTGGCCATGGCTACAACAGCGACAACTGACGGCGAGGGCAAACAAAAGCGACGGCCGTTGGGGTTATGAACCCGCGGCGGGCGTGCAGAAACATAAGACGGTGCACGCGTACTTGCCGAGAGCTGCGAGAGGGGCCGGAGCATAAGCCTCAAGTAGAAGTTCTTCCCGGCTGAGGCAAGACATGCGACTATGTGGTGGCTGCTGGGCGTGAGCGTGCGCGGATGCGTGTGCATGGAGGTGTGCATCGAAGGTGCAGCAAGGGCCGGCAAGTGTGACGAAGGCAGCGGGCATGTGCGCAAGCAAGAAGCAGAGAAGAACAAGGCGGGCACGCAGAATAGCAGGCAAGCTCGTCGGAGGAACTCCGGCGACCAAAACTCGCAGAGGAGGGCATCAGAAGATGTTGCGCTACAAGGCGATCCTAAAGGGCTACGGATGAATCAAAACATGAACGGGAACCTCGCCGGCGATGAGGTCCCGCGGGTGCGCATGGAAAATGGTAACGACGACGGGGTATGACAGGGAAGGAGATGGGAAGGAGCAGCGGCTCACCATGGGGGTGCTGCTGGAGTCGGCGGACTCATCGGGGTAGTAGAGGAGCCGGCATGGGGCTGCACTGATCGAGGCGGTGCTCGGCTCCGTGAAGAAGATGAAGCAGAGGAGGTAGACGACGAGGAACTTGGCGTTCCGCGGTGATGAAGAGGAAAAAGATGACGCCGGGGAAGAAGATCGTGGCGCCCTTGGGCCCTTCTGTCTCCTGGCCTTGTTGGAAGATGAAGAAGATGACGACGAACTGGGCATTCCGCGGTGATTAGGAGGAACAAGACGACGCCGGGGAAGAAGATCGTGGCGCCCTTGGGCCCTTCTGGCTCCTGGCCTTGCTGGAAGACGAAGAAGACGATGAGGAGGCCTCGCAAACGAGGGTGGAGCGCGCTCGATGATTCTCTGGTCCTCTGTTTCTTGAGGAAGAAGGAGAAACCGAGGGAAGGAAAGGGGTGGCGGCAGCGAGAGGGGGAGAGGGAACCCTAGGGCGCAAGGCTGCAGTCCTTATAGGAGGGGAGGCGCGAGGCCGTGGCTGCCCTCGTGGACATGTGCCTCTGATCATGATGTTTTACTGCGAGAGAGAGGGAGGCGTGAGGTGGAAGAAAAAGGAGGGCGACGAGAGACTGGCAGGCGGGCCCGGCGTGGGTGTCCATCGTGGATTACCGTGGGAGGGCGAGCGAAGGAGGCTGGGAGCTGGCGCTGGGCTGCTGCTACGTTGCTATTACTGGCCACGTCTGGGCTCCAGGTAAACCATTCCATTCTCTTAAAACTTCTGTTTATTCAAATGAACAAAACAAACAAATTTAAAGACAAAAGGCCAGGGGTTTTACAAAGTAAAAGGAATATACATCGATATATATCTGGTGTCCTGAAATTATGCACAATTTTAATAAATTGGTTTGGCAATTTTTAAAGGTAGAAAAATAATTCAAGTTTGAATTGAATTCAAACTTGAGCCATTTTCGAACCCAACCAAAACAACTCCAAAATGGGATGAAACTTGGCAGAGAGGGTGTAGGCATCATTTAGGATTTATAGGGACATGTTGAACATTTTTCCGAACAGGAAAAATGCCACAAGAAAAAAATAAATGAAATAAAGAAGAAAGGAGAAGTTTGGATGGGATAGAAACTTGGGTGAACTTGAAGAATGGCTGCTGATATGTGCATGGTGAAAATAATGAGGTGGAGATATGAATAAGAGGGGTTCACACAAGAACACACAAAAAAACTTAAATATGCAAAACAAGGCATGATGATCATGATGCAATGCAAATGATGCAACGATGAATGCAACAAACAAAACAAATCACAGGACGAAACTTGGAATCCATGGAAGGCATCTGGAGCGCCGGTCTCGGGGCGTCACAACACTCCTCCACTTACAAGAGATCTCGTCCCGGGATCTAGGATGGCACCGGAGAGAAAACGGAAGAGGAAGAGGTAAAACTAAGTTGCTTCTTGGACAAACGAGTGAAACCATGAACCTTGAGAGGTTGAACAAATTGAAAGAAAGAATACAATGAAGATGAACAAAGTTGAAAACACTCCGTTAGAAAAGAGGAACAAGGAACATTACTAGAACCTTGTAGGTTGAAAGACACGTGAAACAAGAGCTCAAGGGGCAAGAAAGAATTTAAAACCACTCGGGTTGAAAATGGAAGGCATATAATATGAACTTGGCAAAATGAAAGCACTTGGATGAGACTCCGGTTAGAAGAGGAATGATAGACACAACACTCCAGTTAAAACAAGATAGACAAGGAATAAGAATGATATAAATTGGACAGCACTCCGACTGTAAATGGAAGGAATTGAACATAAACTTGACAAGACGAGAGGATACTTGATGAAATCAACAACACACTGCCTACGGAACTATTGAAAGAATGGCACAAGGTGTAAGAAAGATTTCAGACAGCACTCCGGTTGAGAAGGGAGGCAAAACTTGACAGAATGGGAAGAACTTGAAAAGAGGGCATGACACTCCGGTTGAATGGATAAGCAAAAGAAAGAACATGATCTTCACAATCCAAGATGATGAGTGAAAAGAGCAACACCACAATGCCTCTGAAAGGTAGAATAGAAGCTACATTGTTGGGACAAAGGGACGGAGAAGAAAACAACATCTTCTACCACAATTGAATTTGAGAGAGCATCCTTATAAAGAAGGATTGAACGGAGTTGTTGAAAAAACTCAACAAGGCACAAGATATGCTCCTCGTGGGCTTATGAAAACATCTCAAAACTAGAGGTGAAATTCTGCCACTAACGAAAACAATTGCTTGCTTGAGAGAAACGAAGGGATGAAAACTTCTTCCACCAAGATGATAAAGAGACAACTTGGATCACTGTTAAGCACCACAATAGTAACATTCCTTAGGGAAGGCTTTAGGTGAAATCTGACACAAGATAACTCCAATGAAGTGATTAATGGCTTTAAAATACCTCATTCTTGACAACATGTGAAACGAGAAACATGAAGGAAATTGTCAAGAATGACATAACACCATCCCAAAAGATAAGATAGATAGAATTGCACTTTGGAATGCAAGATGAAGAAGGCTTGAACTCCTCAAAACAAAGCATGTGTTGAGCACCATGTTTATTTAGAGTATAGCTTGGCGGATCTTAACTCTGAGAGAAATCTTGAAGAACAATTGAAGAATGAAAGGAATCTTGATGAACCACCATGTAGAGCCTCCATGAAGAACTCTGGTAATAAAAGGATGATGAAAAGAAAGAGAAGTTGAATAACACAAGGTGAAACCTTGCGATGATTTAGATGGAGCTTTGCGATGATATAACCGAGAAAACTTGGAACTCCGAAAAGAAAGATGAACAAATTTTGATGAACCTCCGGAATAAGGAATTACTCGCTTGGATGAAACAAGAATAAGAATTACATTATGCTTATCCTTCATCAATTAAATTGATGACAAGCAACGGATTTGGCATACTACTTATTCCCGTTGAAAAGGATTGATGAGAGATATAGCGCAGACTTGAATAAGGTCTTGATGGAACCACCGGTGGGATTTGGAAATAGCGAAACATCGGGAAGAATTAGAAAATGAACGAAGATACATGAGAGAATTTAGATACAAGAGAAAGAAGAGATCATGAATTGATTAGAGGATATTTGAGCGATGCACCGGTAAGATTTGGAGAACGAGAGCTAAAAGCTGGAATGAATAATTCTAAGATGATGGGCTCCGAAGAATCGAACTGAAAAGACTCCTGAATTGTTCTGGATGGGTGAAAATAATTCTCACAATCGAAAACAATTATGAGAGGATGGCATAACGCTAGAACCATGAATCTTCGAGAGAGCGGACCAAGATTTAGAGGAAACACTTCTTCGGTCTTCAAATGTTGAGAGTGACGATGAGAAACACCACCATGAATTGTTGAGATACTCCAGGATGAAAATTAGAAAGGTTGAACCAACGATGAGAAGAATTTGAAAGATCTTGGAGAAATACATATGACTGAGAATAACTCATTCTTACGTCAAACTTGGAGGAGAATTTGAGAATAGCTTCAGAAAAATAGAAAAGTCGGGTAAGATCCTGGGAAAAGACCTATGGGTTAGGGCCCACTCAAGAAAAGCACCATTGAAATGATTTTGAAGAGAGTTTGCACTGGTTGAATTAAATGGCTTTAATGAGATAACAACCTCGAAATAGCTTGAACAGATTGATAATGGAGACGCAAATCTTCTGAGATATCTTCAGCACTTCGGATATGAATAGAGAGGGGTGAGAGATTAAGAGGTGCACCGGCATGAGAAAATATTTGAAAGGAGGAGAAGGATTTATGAACACCAAAGGCTTGCATTGAATCCACCGGGGAAGAAAAAGAATGAAGAATAATAAACTTGAAGCTCGTTAGTATCTTCCGGAGGATCACCGGATAAGAGCATTGACGGAGAAGAATAGAGAGACTTCCCATCAATAAACGGATACTTGATTAAGAAATATGAGTCCTTGAAGAAAAAAAAGGGTGGGAGGGCGGGAAAACAAAGGCAACTTGGGGACGGATGGAACAAACACGGTTGAGAAGACTTTGAGTTGATCTTGCGGATGTTGAAATGATCGGATCCACTTGAAGAGAAGCACGTCAGATGGAAAAGAATTAACATGACAATCTCGACGATCAAGAAGGCATAGTATCCACATAGAAACATGAGAACACCACTTAGGAAAGGTATGGAATTAACACTTGACTTCGAAGCAACTCGAATACCACAAACCAAAACAAAACAAAGGATTGGCTCGCGGAATAAGACGGAAAAAAACATATGATAGATCCCATATCGTATTATGTGTCTGTTGGAAAGATATCCTACGAGATACTTGAATTCCCACTTATAAACTCCCGAAACTTTCTGGTTATGCAATCAGGTGTTGGGGATACAGGGGAAGCATAATATCTCACCCAAACTAACAATCCCTACATCCAGTTGTATCCATCCGTCAACACATAACCAAGAAACCGGAAATCGTGTACCTCAACCTTCGAAAAGCATCCGTTAAACGAGTTATGGCAATACTCCTGAACTCCCGCCCCAGTACTAGGTGGCGTCGAGGTTATCTCACCAACAACTGCATAAAAGAGATTTTCGATGTCGGCGAACTCAGGTATTCCAAAACTGCAACGATAAAATTGTGACAACAACACCTCGGAGCTCAACTCCCCGGGACACTGCCACAACCCCTAAATGTCAGGAGACACCAAGAACAATGTTCTCGTCACAAGACTATCGGAACGATTCCAAGATACCCGCGTGATCCTAAAAAAATATTCATGAAATTTGAGGAGAGGAGAGTCAAAACTTCTACGTTGGGAGGCCTCACCAGAGCGACGAAGGGACTAAGGAGTAAAAAGAATCCTACTCTCCGATATACATAATCCTAGGACTCAAAACATTTTGTTCTAGACTCAACAACGTCAGTGATTCGATCAAGCAGGGGGCTCCTAAGTCGGGGATGGCTCTGATTACCAACTTGTAGCACCCACAATGCGGCTATATCTCCCACGTGTCAGGGCACGACTTAGAGGCATAGCCGCATGGTAGTTTTGTCGCAAGAGGGGTAATCTTCACACAATCCCATGTACTAAATAAGAAAGGGATAAAGAGTTGTCTTACAATCGCCACATCACACAAATAACAAGTAAACATACATCATCCATAGTACAATCAAGGTCTGACTACGGAACCAAAATAAAAGAAGACAACCCCAAGTGCTAGATCCCCGATCGTCCCAACTGGGCAGCACTACTGATCAACCGAAAAAGACACATAACAACGACCAAGATCTTCATCGAGCTCCCACTTGGGTTCAGTTGCGTCACCTGCACTGGTATCATCGGCACCTACAACTGTTTGGAAGTATCCGTGAGTCACGAGGACTCAACAATCTCACACCCGCGAGATCAAGACTATTTAAGCTTATGGGTAGGATATGGTAATGAGGTGGAGCTACAGCAAGCATTGAGAAAATATGGTGGCTAACATACGCAAATAAGAGCGAGAAGAGAAGCAACGCAACGGTCGAGAAGCTAGAAGTGATCAATAAGTGATCCTGAAACTACTTACGTTCAAGCATAACACAAGACCTGTTCACTTCCCGGACTCCATCGAGAAGAGACCATCATGGTTACACACGCGGTTGATGTATTTTAATTAAGTCAAGTGTCAAGTTCTCTACAACCGGACATTAACAAATTCCCACCTACCACATAACCGCGGGCACGGCTCTCGAAAGTTTATACCCTGCAGGGGTGTCCCAACTTAGCCCATCACAAGCTCTCACGGTCAACGAAGGATATTCCTTCTCCCGGAAAGACCCGATCAGTCTCGGAATCCCGGTTACAAGACATTTTGATAATGGTAAAACAAGACCAACAAAGCCGCCCGATGTGCTGACAATCCCGATAGGAGTCGCACGTATCTCGTTCTCAGGGCACACCGAATGAGACTAGCTATGAGTAAAACCAGCCCTCAAGTTTCCCCGAGGTGGCCCCACAGGCAGCTCGGTTTGGACCAACACTTAGAGAAGCACTGGCTCGGGGGGGGGGGGGGGGGTTAAAATAAAGATGACCCTCGGGTTGGCCGACCCAAGGGAAGGGTAATAGGTTGTTAGGCAAATGTAAAACCAAGGTTGGGCTTTGCTGGAGGAGTTTTATTCAAGGCAAACTGTCAAGGGGTTCCCATAACACCCAACCGCATAAGGAACGCAAAATCAAGGAACATAACACGAGTATGACGGAAACTAAGGCGGCAAGAGTGGAACAAAACACCAGGCGTAAGGCCGAGCCTTCCACCCTTTACCAAGCATATAGATGCATTAATTAAATAAGAGATATTGTGATATCCCAACATATCCATGTTCCAACATGGAACAAACTTCAACTTCACCTGCAACTAGCAACCCTATAAGAGGGGCTGAGCAAAAGCGATAACATATGGGAGGTATGACATAACAAGTGGTAGGTAGCGCGGCATAGCGATAGAACGAACAACTAGCAAGCAAAGATAGAAATGATTTCGAGGGTATGGTCATCTTGCCTGAGATCCCGCAAGGAAGAAGAACAAGTCCAAGAAGTAGACGACCCAACATAGTCGAACGAATCCTCACAACTCCAGAACGAAACCGAAGCTAACGAGAGAAGCAACCCGGAAAGAAGCAAGCACAGATAGTAAACAACCATCACATAAACATGGCATGATGCGCAAATAAGTATGATGCATGTCCGGTTTAAATAGCATGGCATGGCATGGCAATGTGCAACAAGCAATACTACAAGTTAAGTGGAGCCCAATATGCAATGAGTTGCATATTGACGAAACTTCACAACATTTATTTAGTTCGCTCTTGTTTATGTACCCAATAATATGAAATGTTGTTAAACATGGCAAGAGATGAAGCATGAGCAAACTACCTATCTAGGCAATTTAAATGAGGCCGGAAACAACAAATAATAATTCTGGAAAAACCCCATATGCATATTTTGAATTTGGTACTCTTCTGCCCTAAAACATATTTTAATGTTGTTAAACTGTAAAACAAAGTGCACCAAGTTAAGCTATGCATTTTTCTACCCCATTTGCATATAAAGTTTATTTAACTTGGAGCTATGGTTATTTAGTTATGAAATAAACCATTTTAACATGGCATTAGAGCAAAATTAATGCAAACAACAAATTAAACATTCTTAACATGGATGAAAGTTGCATATAAAGAGCTCCCAGGCTCTTTTGAGCCATTCAACAACAGGTCGAGCTTGGCCATGGCTGCAACGGCGACAACCGACGGCGAGGGCAAGCAAAAGCGACGGCCGTTGGGGTTATGAACCCGCAGCGGGCATGCGGAAACATAAGACGGTGCACACGTACTTGCCGAGAGCTGCGAGAGGGGCCGGAGCATAAGCCTCGAGCAGAAGTTCTTCCCAGCCGAGGCACGACATGCGACTATGCGGCGGCTGCTGGGCGTGGGCGTGCACGGATGCGTGTGCATGGAGGTGTGCATCGAAGGTGCAACAAGGGCCGTCAAGTGCGACGAAGCCGGCGGGCATGTGCGCAAGCAAGAAGCAGAGAAGAACAAGGTGGGCATGCAGAACAGCGGGCGAGCTCGTCGGAGGAAATCCGGCGACCAAAACTCACAGAGGAGGGCATCAAAAGATGCTGCGCTACAAGGCGATCCTAAAGGGCTACGGGTGAATCGAAACATGAACGGGAACCTCACCGGCGATGAGGTCCCATGGGTGCACGTGGAAAACGGCAACGACGACAATGGGGTATGACAGTGAAGGAGATGGGAAGGAGCAGCGGCTCACCATGGGGGTGCTGCTGGAGTCGGTGGACTCGTTGGGGTAGCAAAGGAGCCGGCGTGGGGCTGCGCTGATCGAGGCGGTGCTCGGCTCCGTGAAGATGAAGCAGAGGAGGTAGATGATGACGAGGAACTTGACGTTCCACGACGATGAAGAGGAAGAAGACGACGTCGGGGAAGAAGATCGTGGCGCCCTTGGGCCCTTCTGGCTCCTGGCCTTGCTGGAAGACGAAGAATACGACGAGGAACTTGGCGTTCCGCGGCGAGGAGGAGGAAGAACACAACGCCGAGGAAGAAGATCGTGGCGCCCTTGGGACCTTCTGGCTCCTGGCCTTGCGGGAAGACAAAGAAGACGATGAGGAGGCCTCGCAAATGAGGGTGGAGCGGGCTCGATGGTTCTCTGGTCCTCTGTTTCTTGAGGAAGAAGGAGAAACAGAGGGAAGGAAAGGGGTGGCGGCAGCGATAGGGGGGAGAGGGAACCCTAGGGCGCGAGGCTGCGGTCCTTATAGGAGGGGAGGCGCAAGGCCGTGGCTGCCCTTGTGGCCATGTGCCTCTGGTCGTGGAGTTTTACTGCGAGAGAGAGGGAGGCATGAGGTGGAAGAAAAAGGAGGGCGACAAGAGACTGGCAGGCGGGCCCAGTGTGGGTGTCCATCGTGGATTACCGCGGGAGGGCGAGCGAAGGTGGCTGGGAGCTGGCGCTGGGCTGCTATTACTAGGCCGCGGCTGGGCTCCAGGTAAACCATTCCGTTTTCTTAAAAATTTTGTTTATTCAAATGAACAAAAAAAGATTTTAAGAGAAAAAGGCCAGGGGTTTTAGAAAGGAAAAGGAATATACATGGATATATATATCTGGTGTCCTGAAATTATGCACAATTTTAATAAATTGGTTTGGCAATTTTTAAAGGTAGAAAAATAATTCAAGTTTGAATTGAATTCAAACTTGAGCCATTTTCGAACCCAACCAAAACAACTCCAAAATGGGATGAAACTTGGTGAGAGGGTGTAGGCATCATTTAGGATTTATAGGGATAGGTTGAACATTTTTCCAAATAGGAAAAATGCCACAAGAAAAAAAATAAATGAAATAAAGAAGAAAGGAGAAGTTTGGATGGGATAGAAACTTGGGTGAACTTGAAGAATGGTTGCTGATATGTGCATGGTGAAAATAATGAGGTGGAGATATGAATAAGAGGGGTTCACACAAGAACACACAACAAAACTTAAATATGCAAAACAAGGCATGATGATCATGGTGCAATGCAAATGATGCAACGATGAATGCAACAAACAAAACAAATCACAAGATGAAACTCGGAATCCATGGAAGGCATCTGGAGCGCCGGTCTCGGGGCGTTACATTTGGGGTCCTCGGAGAACTGGCCTATGTGACATGGGTAGGACTGATGGGCCGTGAAGATGCAAGATTAAAGACCTTCCCCCGTATCTAGATGGGACTCTCCTTTGCGTGGATGGCAAGCTTGGATTTCGGATAATGTACTTTCCTTTATGTGTAAACCGACTCTGTAGAACCCTAGGCCCCTCTGGTGTCTATATAAACCGGAGGGTTTAGTCCTTAGAGGCAATCATAATCATACATGCTAGACATCTAGGGTTTAGCCATTACGATCTCATGGTAGATCAACTCTCGTAACCCCTATACTCATCAAAGTCAATCAAGCAGGACATAGGGTTTTACCTCCATCAAGAGGGCCCGAACCTGGGTAAACACCGTGTCCCCTGCCTCCTATTACCTTCAATCCTTAGATGCACAGTTCGGGACCCCCTACATGAGATCTGCCGGTTTTGACACCGACATTGGTGCTTTCATTGAGAGTTCCTCTGTGCCGTCGCTAGAAGGCTCGATGGCTCCATCGATCATATACAACAATACCGCCTTGAGGGAGACTTTTCTCCCCGGCCAAGTTTTCGTATTCGGCAGCTTCACACTGCGTGCCAACTCGATTGGCCACCTGGAGCAGATCGATAGCTACGCCCCCGGTCAATAGATCAGTTTTGGAAATCTGAACTATGTCGCTGATATTCAAGGAGATTTGATCTTCCAAGGGTTCACGGCCCCAACCGCCGCTCTGGCCTTAGATCCGGAGCACATCACCAGGTCCGAGGAAAGAAGTTTAGAGCCCACCGGACTCTCTGCAGCTATAGAGCTTGTCACTGGAGAAACGGAGGGGAGCGCGTCACCGGGAGGCCTGGAGTTACGCCAGGCTTCCTCTATCATCATGAAGCCGGACTCTCCTCCGGACACTATCTCCGAACCCTCGAAGTCCACGGTACAAGAGCTCGGCCAGGGAACTTCCGTCCCGCCCGACTCCACGGATTATCGCTTCCCCGTCCAAACCTCACTCTTAAACGAGGCTTTGAACTTAATGCGATCCCTCGCCATCACAGAGGAATCGCTTCTGAATTATGCCCGGCACAGACTAGGGGCTGAAAGCAGGGAAATTTACCTCCCACCCACCACCCACTTCATAGCCAATGTCGAAGATTTAACCGACGTGCTCGATTACGCCTCCGAAGACATCGACGGTACTAACGACGATGCCAGAGATGAGCAAGGACAGAACCCGCCATTCACCGAACACTGGACGACCACTTCCACATATGACGTGTATATGGTGGACACACCCAAAGAAGATGACGAAGATGGTAGGAAGGATCCATTGAGGACAAGCCTGCCGAGGCACCTCCAAAACGTCGACGTTAGCGACGCCGCTCAAAATTGCGTCGCGAAAAAGACAGCAACACCGGCACCAAAGACAATAATACTCCAGAGAACGCTGAATACCAAGAATCCCCTATCGAGCCAATATCCGATCATGACGATTGGGAGGATGGGCAAGTTAACCCTGATGATCCTGTCGGGAACGAGGGCTCGAAGGATAGTAACTACCTACTGACCTCCGAAGAGGGTGTGAGCCTCGGCGACGAAGATTTCATCGTGCCGGAGTGTAAGTGCATCTAGTGCCACCCCTAGTTGGTTTTGGAGTATTGACGACAAACCTAGTTGAGGGACTAACGTGTTTGTGAGAATTGCAGGAAAACACAGGTAGAAGTCCCTCATTGATTCGGTTTTATTACCAGAGATGACCCCTAAAAATGTACGAAGACATTGAAGACAATGGTGGTTTATGAAGATATTCATATTGAAGACAATGACATGAGAAGACTCCCTATGAAGCTTATGGAACTCGAAGACTTAGATCCTTCGTAGTTTTATTTCATTTATGTTGTGTCATAGGAATCACCGTACTGTTAAGTGGGGTCCAAGAGAACCAGTCAGAATGACTGAAGTGATGCCTAATTCAAATCCTATGTCTTCGAGCGAAGACTTTGAGAGAAAATCTTGTCCAGAGTCAGACAAGTCAGCTTTACTTGTAGCCCAAGTAAAGTTGCCGTGTGAGTTCAAAATTCGACCGTTGGTACACGTGTCAGTTCCTTAGTGACCCAGGGTCATTTCGGACAGATCAGGTCGGGTTGCCAAGTGGCTATAAATAGTCCACCCCCCACAACCATAAACGGTTGGCTGCTCAGATTTCAGTGCACGGCTTTTGTCGTTTGAGAGCAACCCACCTCGAAGCCTTTGAGAGAAAAATTCCTAGTGAGGAGAAAAGCCCTAACCACCCAGAGCCAGAGTAAATTGGGCATCACTTAAGTCTTCGTGTCTGTGTGATCTGAAGACTTATTACACTTGAGGACTGTGCATCCTCCAGACGGTTAGGCGTCGCGTTCTGAGCATCCAAGAGAAATTATGGATTGCCGGTGAATGAAGTCTGTGAAGGTTTGGGAGTCTACCTTGAAGACTTACCAGAGTGATTGGGCAAGGTCTGTGTGACCTTAGCTCAAGGAGAAAATGGTGAGGACTGGGTGTCTTGGACTAAGTGTCCTTGACTGGGTGTCCGGGACTGTGTGTCCTTCGGTTTAAATACCTAGTCGCTCCAACCAGACGTACAGTTGTCACAGCAACTGGAACTGGTCCAACAAATCATTGTCTTCGACGTGTCACTGGTTTCATCTACACTTCCTTTTTACTTACAGTTATTCATTGTGAAGCCATTGCGTGCTTGCTTTATCTTTTGTCTTCACAACATGAATGTATGATCTGTTTGGCTTCATAACTTCTTCCTACCTGATCCTTATTACACTGAAGCTGTTTGTCATTGCGCTTTCACTCTATTGAATACATGACCATGGCTGGCCTAGTGTAATCTAACTTCCGCTGCATAGTAATAGGCATAATCTTCACTTTTTGTCTTCATAACTCTCACGTTTTGAAGACTTTCATAAAAATCGCCTATTCACCCCCCCTCTAGTCGATATAACGCACTTTCACGGAGGAACCCCTCGAACAAGAGCGCTTTAAGCGCTGGCTAATAGCCACTGCAAGAAGCTTGAAAAAGAAGCAGCAACAGCTTCAAGCTGATCATAATTTACTCAATGACAGATGGACTAATGTCCTGGCAGCCGAGGAATACGGCCTCGTACGCCCAACTAAGAGTTACCCGAAGCGCAAGCTGCTACCCCAATTCGATGATGTGGCCCTGGAGCCTATACCGCCAGCGCATAACGCCGCTAACAAACCTGACCGACCACCAAGTGGTCGGGATAGAGCGGCAACTCAAGCCGAACACCAGCCTGCACCACCTCGCCATAGAGGCAGAGAGACAGCGGCCACAGGATACACTTACGACCTACGACAAGACCTGGACGATAGAGCCTGTCAGACCAGATCAATCTACGGATCAAGGGGGCGTGCCCCAGTGCGAGAAGATGGCCATTAGGTCTGGCGCGACAAGCACAACCTCACCCGGGCCAAAAACCGCATTCGAACTTCATCCGAACTGCGTCAAGACGTCGCCCGATACAGAGGCGCCGCACACCCCCTATGCTTCACCGATGAGGTAATGGAGCACCAGTTCCCAGAAGGGTTTAAACCCGTGAACATCGAATCATACGATGGCGCAACAGATCCCATAGTATGGATTGAAGATTTTCTTCTCCACATTCACATGGCTTGCGGTGATGATCTACATGCCATCAAATACCTCCCCCTAAAACTTAAGGGACCAGCTCGGCACTGGTTAAACAGCCTCCCAGAAAACTCTATTAGAAGCTGGGAAGACTTGGAGGACGCCTTTAGAGACAACTTCCAAGGCACTTATATCCGGCCTCCGGACGCAGATGACCTCAGTCACATAGTCCAGCAACCCGGAGAGTCCGCCAGAAAATTCTGGACCAGGTTCCTAATTAAAAAGAACCAAATTGTCGACTGTCCGGACGCAGAAGCCTTAGCAGACTTTAAACACAGCATCCGCGATGAATGGCTCGCCCGACACCTCGGCCAAGAGAAGCCAAAGTCCATGGCAGCCCTTACAACACTCATGACCCGCTTTTGCGCGGGCGAAGATAGCTGGCTAGCCCATAGAAGCAACAATACCAATGACCCTGGCACTTCCAAAGCCAGCAACGGCACCGGCAGACCCCAACGCAACAAAAACAAGCGTCGAAGCAACAATGACAATACCGAAGACACGACGGTCAACACCGGATTCAGTGGCTCCAAATCCGGTCAGAGGAAGAAGCCATTTAAGAGAAATAAGGACGGTTCATCCAACTTGGATCGAATACTCGATCGACCTTGCCAAATTCATGGCACCCTCGGCAAGCCTGCCAACCATACCAACATAAGCTGTTGGGTCTTTAAATAGGCCAGTAAGTTAAACACCGAACATAAGGGGAAAGGGTCGCCCAGCGAGGACGACGATGAAGAACCTCGCCCACAGAACATAGGGGGACAGAAGAAATTTCCCCCCGAGGTCAAAAGGGTAAACATGATATACGTTACCCACATCCCCAAGAGGGAGCGCAAGTGTGCGTTAAGGGATGTCTATGCAATAGAGCCAGTTGCTCCAAAATTCAACCCATGGTCTGCATGTCCGATCACTTTTGATCGCAGAGACCACCCGACCAGTATCCGTCATGGAGGTTCGGCCGCATTGGTCCTCGACCCAATCATCGACGGTTTCCAGCTCACGAGAGTCCTCATGGACGGCGGCAGCAGTCTTTACCTGCTCTATTAGGATATTGTCTGCAAAATGGGTATTGACTCATCAAGAATCAAACCCACCAAAACTACCTTTAAAGGGGTCATATCTGGTGTAGAGGCCCATTGCATGGGCTCAATCACATTGGAAGTCGTCTTCGGCTCACCGGACAACTTCCGTAGCGAAGACTTGATCTTCAACATCGTCCCTTTTCACAGTGGCTATCATGCACTACTCGGACGAACCGCGTTCGCTCACTTCAATGCGGTCCCGCACTATGCCTATCTAAAACTCAAGATGCCAGGACCACGCGGTGTTATAACAGTCAATCGAAACATGGAGCGCTCCCTCCGTACTGAGGAGCACACCGCGACCCTCGCATCGGAAGTACAGGGTGGCCTTCTCAAGCCAAATACTAAATCAGCAGTCACGCCCCCGGACACTATCAAACGAGTTTGGGCTACCCTGCAGAATGACAGTTCATCTCGTCAAGAGCTCTATTAGCAATTCGGCCTCCATCTCAGCCCCAACCAGAATGCGGCATATGTACCGTGCGTACATAATTACACACTAAAGATACCTTGGGCAAAGATGGAGGCACATTAAAGATAAAGTCCACAATACGGCTCGACCCTACCTGGACCCTCATATCCTTTCTTTTCTTATTTTCATTTTTTTCGGGTTCCTTACAACCCACACCACCTTCCGATGGTAACAAGGGCCCCTTCTCCAGGCCCCTTATAAGAACCCGATCATTGATCCTCTCAAAGGATCATACACCAAGGCGAAAAGCGGTGCAGATATGCGGCAGAGTATCTAAAGGATCTTTAAAGATCACCTCTTCCTTTTTTAAGAATTGTACACAGCTTTCCCTTGTGCGCAACATGTAAAATGGCCTCGATGCTTACAACACTATCTGTACAAACACGTTTTGACGTATCAATCAGACTATAATGGAAACAGTTTTCTCGCCCAATCTATTTGGTACTGGCTTATTTCCTAATCTGTATTCCCTCCTTTTTGTCCGATTGTCATGTACACCTTGGTACGACTTAAATCTCCACGGGCTCCATTCAAGCCACGTACATTTCTTAAAACAAAGAATAAACACTTTTATAGTATAATTTGGCGTCCCGAATATAGCATTATATGCATCGACTCCGAATCATGTCTTTGGTAAATAGTTGGGTTGCCCGGCTCCTGTGGTTACTACCTTACGTTCCGCTTGTTCGGCTAAGGTAGTAAAGGGAGAACTACTGCGATTGTATTTCGGGTTCATCTGGTTAAACACCTCAGTAGAGAAAGCCAAAAACTGACTGTCATGATGCGGCGAGAGGTGGTCAGCTATTCGGTGACTAAGTATAAATCTCTTGCAATTTTTCCGCATTACGCGACAGGTCGGCCTTCACCCGGCCGGGCATCCACAACACCCAAGTTCGGATAATCGAACAACACTAGGGGCTGCGCCTACACTCCCATTATAAAACTCCTATGGCTAAGTGAGAGCGATAAAGCCATATAGTCCGATTGCCTGGTTTGCCGCACTAACACCTCCTTCATGGACCAAGTCGTTGGGTCAAGTGTGTTTAGGTGCTATCCCGAACACCCCCGTACTACCTACGTGGGGGCTGAAGTCGACGACTGCCAACTCTCAGATATCGTAAACGGCCGCACATGAGGAAATATTTTCAAGTAAAACAAGCAACATATCATACATAAGCCTTGTTTCATAATACATGATTGGACAACATAGATACATTCATTCAAAAATGATGTCCTTCGAACACTACCCCTCTACAATGCGGGATCCTTCCAGGACATCATCGAAATACCGCTCCGGCGTGCGGTGCTATTTGCCTGCGGGCGGTCCCTCGGTTGCGAGCTTGACGACGTCCATCTTCGCCCACTTGCACTTTGACACGAGCGAAGGCCATCCGCGCACCTTCGATATAGACTGACCCCTTCACGGCATCAAGCCGGGGGCAGGCACTGACCAGCCGCTTCACGAGCCCGAAGTAGCTGCTGGGTATGGGTTCGGCAGCCACAGACGGATTATCAAATCCCTCATGGCCAATCCGGCCACCCTATGTAGTTTGATCAACTGCTTCAGCTGATCGCTGAGGGGCACGGGATGCTTAGGCGCAAGGTACTGCGACCAGAACAACTTTTCCGTCGAGCTCCCCTCTTCGGCTTGGAAGAACTGTGCGGCATCGGCAACACTTCGGGGCAGGTCCGCAAACGCTCCTGGAGAACTCCAAATCCGAGTCAGTAAGATATATTTCCTTTCCACAAATTTTCTCTGCATGTTAAAGGCCTTACTCACCGCAATCTGCTTCGCCTCTTGGATCTCCCGGTAGGCGTTTTGGGCTTCGGCCTAGGCCTCCTATGCACTTTGGAGGGCCTTTGCAAGTTCGGATTTTTGATCCGTAATCTTGCGCTCTAAGGAGTCACATTTGCTTATAGCACCCTTGAGCTCTTTCTGGACTTCCTCCACCCTTAACTCGTGTTTTAGGCGGGTGGCTCGTTCCTCCTCCGCCTCTTTCTTGGCCTCGGCGAGCGCGTTCTTGAGGGTCCCGACCTCATATCCGTCAGCTATGAGAAAAGTTATCACACTCATTCAGATGACAAATTATTGCTGATATTATTTCAGACTCATTTTCGGTATAACATACCTTGCTTTTCCTCTAACTTTCACCTCAGTTCAGACGCTTCGGCAACATGGGAAGTGGACGCTTGCATTGCAACCTGTTTGATTCGAATAGATATGTATGTTAATCCCCGACACGAGTTATTAGATCCTCTGTTCGGCCTTTCTTTGCGAACACCGAACAGAGTCTTAGGGGCTACTATCTATACACGGTCATTCTTCTTATATAGCTAAAAGGCATTATATTACATACCTCAAAGCCTCTCAGAAGGCTAGTGTAGGCCTCGTTCAATCCACTTTTAGCGGACCAAACTTTTTCAATCACCGTACCCATAAGGGAACACTGTTCTTCCACAATGGTGGCACTCTGAAGCGCTTTCACCAGAGTATCTGGCGCCTCCGGATTGACAGAGGTCGTCGGTGGTATTGGCGCACCCCTTTGTTTAGAAGGAGGCTACTCACTTGATTCCGGAGCCATATGGGTCTCCGGAATAATGTCCGGTTGGGGGCCGAATTGAGCATGGCCCATGTTGTCAGTCTCCATGGGGGTTCGCTCCCCCATGTTTTCGGCTACAGAGGTATTGCCCTCTGACGCCACCTTGACGGCTTCCCATGCATCTCCGTGTCCTGGAGAGGCCCTTTGGGACAACACTTCGGTGTTGTCTGTAGCTTTGGGGGAGGAGGCCGATGGAGGCGACCCGCTATCCATCATGTTTGGATCCAGCGAATTCCCCGAAGATGAGGATTGCTGGGGGGAGGACGTGAGCCGGACTGCAGCAAGTAATTCAATATATTAAAATCACAAGGCGGAAAACCGGATAGATATATAAGTACAAGTGCCTTTGGGGTGCTTACGATCCGGCCAGGGGCTTCGGCCTGGGGCGCCACTCATCGACATCCGATTCAGAGTCATCCGTGAGGGAGATTCTCCCTTTCTTGGATGCCCCCGCCTCCAGATCCGCGGAAGCCCCCCTTTTCTTCTTCCCCACTTAAGGGGAGAATTACTCTCTTCCTCCTACCCTTCGTCTTCATCGGGGGAGGAGTGAGTCTCGGTGTCTTCGGACACTACGTCCGAAGCACCTTTACGGCAGAGGCCACTTTTGGCCTCCTTGCCCTTCTTCTTGGTCTTCTTTTCTGGCGCTTGATATGGCACCGGAACCAGCATCCTCTCTAGTAGAGGGATGGCTGGGTCTTCAGGAAGCGGAGCCGGACAGTGAATCCGCTCCGCCTTCTTCGTCTAGCCCTATGGGAAGAATGGAAAGCTTAGTATGCTCCTTGGATTTACAAAATAAGGTCATTGGAAAACTTATGGGAGACGCTGAGTGAGTATAGTCGAGGCCGAGGTCATCAGTCGTTTTTGGCCACATCTTTTGGGTCTTGAAGAGCAGCTTCCACATGTCTTCGTGCTTCATGCCGAAGAACCGCTGCAAGGTCCGGGGACCGGCCGGGTTGAACTCCCACATATGCTGAGTCCGGCGTTGGCATGGGAGAATCCGATGAAAGAGCATTACCTGGATCACACTGGCAAGACGGATATTCTTGTCTAACATACTCTTGACACGCTTCTGCAGCATTGTCACCTCATTAGATGACGCCTAGTCCAGGCCCTTGTTGAGCCAGGATGTTAGCCGCAGTGGAGGCCCAGACTTAAATTTGGGAGGGGCGGCCCAGGTGGCGTCACGGGGTTTCGTGATATAGAACCACCCCTGTTGCCACCCCTTCATGGTCTCCACAAAGGTACCCTTGGGCCAGGTGACGTTGGGGAGTTTGCTCACCATGGCGCCGCCGCACTCTACATGTTCACCGTCGACCACTTTCGGCTTCACATTGAAGACCTTGAGCCATATGCCAAAGTGGGGGGAGACGCGGAGGAATGCTTCACACATGACGATAAACGCCGAAATATTGAGGAAGGAGTTCGGAGCTAGATCATGGAAATCTAGCCCGTAGTAAAACATGAGGCCGCAGACGAAAGGATGATGGGGAAAACCTAGGCCGCGAAGGAAATGGGGAATGAACACTACCCTCTCATTAGGCTCTGGGGTGGGGATGATCTACTTTTTGGCATGAAGCCGATGAGCTATGTCCACGGCCAAGTACCCTGCTTCCCGAAGTTCCTTGATGTTTCCCTCCGTAATGGAGGAGGTCATCCACTTGCCCTGCGCTCTAGATCCGGACATGGTTGGAGTGCCTTCTGGTAGAAAGGATTGAAGCTTGGGCACTGGAGCTCGAGGGCGGATGGGCTGAAGAGGAAGAAGGCGTGGGGTAAAAAGACAGATCCTTATCTTCTTATAAAGGCAATGAATATCAAGCGTCCCCCACTAGTCTTAAAACTCGCCTATTCCCAAGAGGTCGTGCGAATGGCACGGTTGGATTACCCAAACCTGTATTGATGAGAATCCCGTGATAAGGGGACACGATCTCTGCTTTGACAATACGTGTCAATGGTCGTGCCTTGAAGCGCGAAGCTGGGGTTGTAAAACGGTTCAGAATAATAACAAGGCTAGAACATAACTTCTCACTGAAAAAGTCGCCAGTGGATGTGACTTACTTTGTTTTAAGTATTTTTGCCCTCACAGCTTAGGGTTGTGTTTATTGAACAGAGCCGGATATAGTTCCTATGTACGGAAGACTGCTTTAGAGTATTCGGAGAAGGAACCCGCCTTGCAATGCCGAAGATAATCTGCGCGCCAGACATGTCGTCATTGAAGCCTGGTTCAAGAGCTACTGAGGGAGTCATGGATTATGGGGTCCTCGGAGAGCCGGCCTATGTGATATGGGCTGGACTGTTGGGCCGTGAAGATGCAAGATCAAAGACCTTCCCTCGTATCCAGATGGGACTCTCCTTTGCGTGGATGGCAAGCTTGGCGTTCGGATAATGTACTTTCCTTTCTCTATAAACCGACTCTGTATAACCCTAGGCCCCTCCGGTGTCTATATAAACCGGAGGGTTTAGTCCTTAGAGGCAATCATAATTACAATCTAGACATCTAGGGTTTAGCCATTACGATCTCGTGGTAGATCAACTCTTGCAACCCCTATACTCATCGAAGTCAATCAAGAAGGACGTAGGGTTTTACCTCCATCAGGAAGACTCGAACCTGGGTAAACACCGTGTCCCCTGCCTCTTGTTACCTTCGGTCCTTAGACGCACGGTTCGAGACCCCCTACCCGAGATCTACCAGTTTTGACACCGACAACCGCCGCGATAGAAGTTGATGAGGTGCAGAGTTGTGGAGGAGTCCGTGGCGAGTGGGTGGGGACAAAGTGGGTGAGGGTTTTCTTTTTCATTTTGAATGTGTGAGTGAACACACACGGTTCATAGAGGCGGCGGAGATGAATCGTGTGCGATAGTAAATCACCGAGATTGAATGGGAATCCAAATTTCCTTCGTCCTTCGTCCATGAGTTTTTTTCTATGATGAATATAAACCCTGCTAATCACCATCTTCATATTTGGCACTTTTCTGGGTTCATTTACAATATTTAGGGGATTATGTGCATTTCGTAGGCATTACTACACATAATTCAAATTCAAACAATCGGTGCTTGAAAAGGTGCACAAGAACGGTCTGGAAAAACCATACTCGTGGTATTTAGTAAATTCTCAAGCCTTTTACAAGGAATGGGCCGAGATTTCAAGGGAATGCGTGGCAATAGTCAACCACAAACGCGTCATTTACTGGGTTATCAACTATAGAAAAATGAAATACGTGCTTGAAAAACATGATGCCTAGCATGGTGCCATGGTATGGCCTCACCATGCCCTGGTTAAAAGCTAAGAAGGTTTGATTTATGTCGTCATGCACGCCCTTCATAAATCGAACCATCACTGAGGAAGTTCCATGCTTTCGAGAAGGAAATCACCAAGTTTAAAGGGGAATCCAAATTTCCTTCCTAGTTTGTCATTTAGTTTTTTCCAACGATCAACATACCGCCTCAAATGCAACGTGTTCAAATTTGACATTTTTCGGGGCTCATTTACCATATTTAGGGGATTATTTGCATTTTCTAGTAATTAATGCACATAATTCAAATTCGAACAATCGGTGCATGAAAAGGTGCACAAGAATGGTCTAGAAAACAATGCTCGTGCTATTTAGTACATTCTCATGCCTTTTACATGGAATGGGTAGATATTTCAAGGAAATGTGTGGCAATAGTCAACCATACATGCATCATTTACTGGGTTAACAACTATACAAAAATGAAATACATGCTTGGAAAACATGACGCCTAGCGTGGTGCCACGGTATGGCCTCAACGTGCCCTGGTAAAAATTTGAGAATGTTTTCCTTATGTCGTCATGCACGCCTTTCATAAATCGAACCATCATCGAGGAAGTTTCATGGTTTCGAGGGGGCAAATCACCAAGATTGAAGGGGGATCCAAATTTCCTTTGTCCTTTGTCCATGAGTTTTTTCTACAATGAACATACAACCTGCAAATCACCATGTTCAAATTTGGCACTTTTCTGGGTTCATTTACCATATTTAGGGGATTATGTGCATTTTCTAGGCATTAATGCACATAATTCAAGTTCAAACAATCGATGCATAAAAGGGTGCAACAAGAACGGCTTGGAAAACCATGCTCGTGCCATTTAGTAAATTCTCATGCCTTTTACAAGGAATGGACAGATATTTCGATGAAATGTGTGGCAATAATCAACCATAAACGTTTGTTTATTGGGTTTTCAACTATAGAAAAAATGAAATAAATGCTTGAAAAATATGATGCCTCGCATGGTGCCATGGTATGACCTCACAATGCCCTGGTAAAAATTTGAGAAGGTTTGGCTTATGTCGTCATGCACGCCTTCATAAAACGAACCATCACCGAGGAAGTTCCATGCTTTCGAGAGGGAAATCACCAAGATTGAGCGGGAATCCAAATTTTCTTCATTCTTTGCCCTGGATTTTTTTCTATGACGAACATACACCCTGCAAATAACCGTGTTCAAATTTGGAATTTTTCCGGACTCATTTACCATATTTAGTGGTTTATGTGCATCTTCTAGGCATTTAGCGCATATAAATCGAATCCAGCTACAGCTGCACGGGTGTGATGTGAGGGATGTGGATTGCCGTTCGATTGTGGCGCATCCTACGGTGCACACGCACGATCCACGTGGCTGGGGTTCCGGCCAGTCATAACGCAACACACAATAGGCTCAGTGCACACTGTTTCCAGAAGCAACGGAGATGAACCTTGTGCGATAATGAATGATAACCCACAAGTATAGGGGATCGCAACAGTTTTCAAGGGTAGAGTATTCAACCCATATTTATTGATTCGACACAAGGGGAGCCAAAGAATATCCTCAAGTATTAACAGTTGAGTTTTCAATTCAACCGCACCTGAAAGACTTAATATATGTGGCAGAGTATTTAGTAGCAGAGTAATATGGAAGTAACGGTAATGGTGGTAAAAGTAACAGTAGTAGTTTTTGTAGTGATTGTAACAGTGGCAACAGAAAAGTAACTAAGCAAAGATCAATATGTGAAAAGCTCGTAGGCATTGGATCAGTGATGGATAATTATGTCGGATGTGATTCCTCATGCAACAGTTATAACATAGGGTGACACAGAACTAGCTCCAGTTCATCAATGTAATGTAGGCATGTATTCTGAATATAGTCATACGTGCTTATGGAAAAGAACTTGCATGACATCTTTTGTCCTACCCTCCCATGGCAGCAGGGTCCTATTGGAAACTAAGGGATACTAAGGCCTCCTTTTAATAGAGTACCAAAACAAAGCATTAACACTTGGTGAATACATGAACTCCTCAAACTACGGTCATCACCGGGAGTGGCCCCGATTATTGTCACTTCGGGGTTACCGGATCATAACACATAGTAGGTGACTATTGACTTGCACAATAGGATCAAGAACTCACATATATTCATGGAAACATAATAGGTTCAGATCTAAAATCATGGCACTCGGGCCCTAGTGACAAGTGAAGGAAATATGCCCTAGAGGCAATAATAAAGTTATTATTTATTTCCTTATAATCATGATAAATGTTTATTATTCATGCTAGAATTGTATTAACCGGAAACATAATACATGTGTGAATACATAGACAAACAAAGTGTCACTAGTATGCCTCTACTTGACTAGCTCGTTAATCAAAGATGGTTATGTTTCCTAACCATGAACAATGAGTTGTTATTTGATTAACGGGATCACATCATTAAGAGAATGATCTGATTGACATGACCCATTCCATTAGCTTAGCACCCGATCGTTTAGTATGTTGCTATTGCTTTCTTCATGACTTATACATGTTCCTATGACTATGAGATTATGCAACTCCCGTTTGCCAGAGGAACACTTTGGGTGCTACCAAACATCAAAACGTAACTGGGTGATTATAAAGGAGCATTACAGGTGTCTCCAAAGGTAGATGTTGGGTTGGCGTATTTCGAGATTAGGATTTGTCACTCTGATTGTCGGAGAGGTATCTCTGGGCCCTCTCGGTAATGCACATCACTTAAGCCTTGCAAGCATTGCAACTAAATGAGTTAGTTGCGGGATGATGTATTACAGAACGAGTAAAGAGACTTGCTGGTAACGAGATTGAACTAGGTATTGGAATACCGACGATCGAATCTCGGGCAAGTAACATACCGATGACAAAGGGAACAACGTATGTTGTTATGCGGTCTGACCGATAAAGATCTTCGTAGAATATGTAGGAGCCAATATGGGCATCCAGGTCCCGCTATTGGTTATTGACCAGAGACGTGTCTCGGTCATGTCTACATTGTTCTCGAACCCGTAGGGTCCGCACGCTTAACGTTACGATGACAGTTATATTATGAGTTTATACATTTTGATGTACCGAAGGTTGTTCGGAGTCCCGGATATGATCACGGACATGACGAGGAGTCTCGAAATGGTCGAGACATAAATATTGATATATTGGAAGCCTATGTTTGGATATCGGAAGTGTTCCGGGTGAAATCGGGATTTTACCGGAGTACCGGGAAGGTTACCGGAACCCCCCGGGAGCTAAATGGGCCATGATGGGCCTTAGTGGAAAAGAGAAGAGGCAGCCCTACATGGGCTGTGCGCCTCCCCCTTCCCCTAGTCCTATTAGGACTAGGAGAGGTGGCCGGCCCCCTCTCTCTCTTTTCCCCCTCCGCGAATCCTATTCCAACTAGGATTGGGGGGGGGGAATCCTACTCCCAGAGGGAGTAGGACTCTCCTGGCGCGCCTCCTATGGCCGGCCAGCCTCCCCCCTCTAGTCCTTTATATACTGAGGCAGAGGCACCCTAGAACACACAAGTTGATCCACGTGATCTATTCCTTAGCCGTGTGCGGTGCCCCCTGCCACCATAGTCCTCGATAATACTGTAGCGGAGTTTAGGCGAAGCCCTGCTGCTGTAGTGCATCAAGATCGTCACCACGCCGTGCTGACGGAACTCTTCCCCGACGCTTTGCTGGATCGGAGTCCGGGGATCGTCATCGAGCTGAACGTGTGCTCGAACTCGGAGGTGCCGTAGTTTCGGTGCTTGATCGGTTGGATCGTGAAGACGTACGACTACTTCCTCTACGTTGTGTCATCGCTTCCGCAGTCGGTCTGCGTGGGTACGTAGACAACACTCTTCCCTCTCGTTGCGATGCATCACATGATCTTGCGTGTGCGTAGGAATTTTTTTGAAATTACTACGAAACCCAACAGTGGCATCCGAGCCTAGGTTATTTATGTTGATGTTATATGCACGAGTAGAACACAAGTGAGTTGTGGGCGATATAAGTCATACTGCCTACCAGCATGTCATACTTTGGTTCAGCGACATTGTTGGACGAGACGACCCGGACCAACCTTACGCGTACGCTTACGCGAGACCGGTTTCCCCGACGTGCTTTGCACATAGGTGGCTTGCGGGCGACTGTCTCTCCAACTTTAGTTGAACCAAGTATGGCTACGCCCGGTCCTTGCGAAGGTTAAAACGGAGTCTATTTGACAAACTATCGTTGTGGTTTTGATGCGTAGGTGAGATTGGTTCTTGCTTAAGCCCGTAGCAGCCACGTAAAACTTGCAACAACAAACTAGAGGACGTCTAACTTGTTTTTGCAGGGCATGTTGTGATGTGATATGGTCAAGACATGATGCTGAATTTTATTGTATGAGATGATCATGTTTTGTAACCGAGTTATCGGCAACTGGCAGGAGCCATATGGTTGTCGCTTTATTGTATGCAATGAAATCGCGATGTAATGCTTTACTTTATTACTAAGCGGTAGTGATAGTCGTGGAAGCATAAGCTTGGCGAGACGACAACGATGCTACGATGGAGATCAAGGTGTCACGCCGGTGACGATGGTGATCACGACGGTGCTTCGGAGATGGAGATCACAAGCACAAGATGATGATGGCCATATCATATCACTTATATTGATTGCATGTGATGTTTATCCTTTTTATGCATCTTATCTTGCTTTGATTGACGGTAGCATTATAAGATGATCTCTCACTAAATTATCAAGAAGTGTTCTCCCTAAGTATGCACTGTTGCGAAAGTTCTTCATGCTGAGACACCACGTGATGATCGGGTGTGATAGGTTCTACGTTCAGATACAACGGGTGCAAAACAGTTGCACACGCGGAATACTCAGGTTATACTTGACGAGCCAAGCATATACAGATATGGCCTCGGAACACGGAGACCGAAAGGTCGAGCGTGAATCATATAGTAGATATGATCAACATAACGATGTTCACCATTGAAAACTACTCCATCTCACGTGATGATCGGTTATGGTTTAGTTGATTTGGATCACGTAATCACTTAGAGGATTAGAGGGATGTCTATCTAAGTGGGAGTTCTTTAATTAACTTGATTAACTGAACTCAAATTTATCATGAAACTTAGTACCTGATTAGTATCTTGCTTGTTTATGTTTGATTGTAGATAGATGGCTCGTGCCGTTGTTCCATTGAATTTTAATGCGTTCCTTGAGAAAGCAAAGTTGAAAGATGATGGTAGCAATTACACGGACTGGGTCCGTAACTTGAGGATTATCCTCATTGCTGCACAGAAGAATTACGTCCTGGAAGCACCGCTGGGTGCCAGGCCTGCTGCAGGAGCAACGCCGGATGTTATGAACGTCTGGCAGAGCAAAGCTGATGACTACTCGATAGTTCAGTGTGCCATGCTTTACGGCTTAGAATCGGGACTTCAACGATGTTTTGAACGTCATGGCGCATATGAGATGTTTCAGGAGTTGAAGTTAATATTTCAAGCAAATGCCCGGATTGAGAGATATGAAGTCTCCAATAAGTTCTATAGCTGCAAGATGGAGGAGAACAGTTCTGTCAGTGAGCACATACTCAAAACGTCTGGGTATAATAATCACTTGATTCAATTGGGAGTTAATCTTCCAGATGATAGCGTCATTGACAGAATTCTTCAATCACTGCCACCAAGCTACAAGAGCTTCGTGATGAACTATAATATGCAAGGGATGAACAAGACTATTCCTGAGCTCTTCGCGATGCTGAAAGCTGCGGAGGTAGAAATCAAGAAGGAGCATCAAGTGTTGATGGTCAACAAGACCACTAGTTTCAAGAAAAAGGGCAAAGGGAAGAAGAAGGGGAACTTCAAAAAGAGCGGCAAGCAAGTTGCTACTCAAGAGAAGAAACCCAAACCTGGACCTAAGCCTGAAACTGAGTGCTTCTATTGCAAGCAGACTGGTCACTGGAAGCGGAACTGCCCCAAGTATTTGGCAGATAAGAAGGATGGCAAGGTGAACAAAGGTATATGTGATATACATGTTATTGATGTGTACCTTACTAATGCTCGCAGTAGCACCTGGGTATTTGATATTGGTTCTGTTGCTAATATTTGCAACTCGAAACAGGGACTACGGATCAAGCGAAGATTGGTTAAGGACGAGGTGACGATGCACGTGGGAAACGGTTCCAAAGTCGATGTGATCGCAGTCGGCACGCTACCTCTACATCTACCTTCGGGATTAGTATTAGACCTAAATAATTGTTATTTGGTGCCAGCGTTAAGCATGAACATTATATCTGGATCTTGTTTGATGCGAGACGGTTATTCATTTAAATCAGAGAATAATGGTTGTTCTATTTATATGAGTAATATCTTTTATGGTCATGCACCCTTGAAGAGTGGTCTATTCTTGTTCGATCTCGATAGTAGTAACACACATATTCATAATGTTGAAGCCAAAAGATGCAGAGTTGATAATGATAGTGCGACTTATTTGTGGCACTGCCGTTTAGGTCATATCGGTGTAAAGCGCATGAAGAAACTCCATTCTGATGGACTTTTGGAACCACTTGATTATGAATCACTTGGTACTTGCGAACCGTGCCTCATAGGCAAGATGACCAAAACGCCGTTCTCCGGTACTATGGAGAGAGCAACAGATTTGTTGGAAATCATACATACAGATGTATGTGGTCCGATGAATATTGAGGCTCGTGGCGGATATCGTTATTTTCTCACCTTCACAGATGATTTAAGCAGATATGGGTATATCTACTTAATGAAACATAAGTCTGAAACATTTGAAAAGTTCAAAGAATTTCAGAGTGAAGTTGAAAATCATCGTACCAAGAAAATAAAGTTTCTACGATCTGATCGTGGAGGAGAATATTTGAGTTACGAGTTTGGTGTACATTTGAAAAATTGCGGAATAGTTTCGCAACTCACGCCACCCGGAACACCTCAGCGTAATGGTGTGTCCGAACGTCGTAATCGTACTTTACTGGATATGGTGCAATCTATGATGTCTCTTACTGATTTACCGCTATCGTTTTGGGGATACGCTCTAGAGACGGCCGCATTCACGTTAAATAGGGCACCATCAAAATCCGTTGAGACGACGCCTTATGAACTGTGGTTTGGCAAGAAACCAAAGTTGTCGTTTCTGAAAGTTTGGGGCTGCGATGCTTATGTGAAAAAGCTTCAACTTGATAAGATCGAACCCAAATCGGAGAAATGTGTCTTCATAGGATATCCAAAGGAAACTATTGGATACACCTTCTATCACAGATCCGAAGGCAAGACTTTTGTTGCTAAATTCGGAAACTTTCTGGAGAAGGAGTTTCTCTCGAAAGAAGTGAGTGGGAGGAAAGTAGAACTTGACGAGGTAACTGTACCTACTCCCTTATTGGAAAGTAGTACATCACAAAAAACTGTTTCTGCGACACCTACACCAGTCAGTGAGGAAGCTAATGATGATGATCATGAAACTTCAGAACAAGATACTACTGAACCTCGTAGATCAACCAGAGTAAGATCCGCACTAGAGTGGTACGGTAATCCTGTTCTGGAAGTCATGTTATTAGATCATGATGAACCTACGAACTACGAAGAAGCGATGGTGAGCCCAGATTCCGCAAAGTGGCTTGAAGCCATGAAATCTGAGATGGGATCCATGTATGAGAACAAAGTGTGGACTTTGGTTGACTTGCCCGATGATCGGCAAGCAATTGAGAATAAATGGATCTTCAAGAAGAAGACTGACGCTGACGGTAACATTACTGTCTACAAAGCTCGACTTGTCGCAAAAGGTTTTCGGCAAGTTCAAGGGATTGACTACGATGAGACCTTCTCACCCGTAGCGATGCTTAAGTCTGTCCGAATCATGTTAGCAATTGCCGCATTTTATGATTATGAAATTTGGCATATGGATGTCAAAACTGCATTCCTGAATGGATTTCTGGAAGAAGAGTTGTATATGATGCAACCAGAAGGTTTTGTCGATCCAAAGGGAGCTAACAAAGTGTGCAAGCTCCAGCGATCCATTTATGGACTGGTGCAAGCCTCTCGAAGTTGGAATAAATGTTTTGATAGTGTGATCAAAGCATTTGGTTTTATACAGACTTTTGGAGAAGCCTGTATTTACAAGAAAGTGAGTGGGAGCTCTATAGCATTTCTGATATTATATGTGGATGACATATTGTTGATTGGAAATGATATAGAATTTCTGGATAGCATAAAAGGATACTTGAATAAGAGTTTTTCAATGAAAGACCTCGGTGAAGCTGCTTACATATTAGGCATTAAGATCTATAGAGATAGACCAAGACGCTTAATTGGACTTTCACAAACAACATACCTTGACAAAATTTTAAAGAAGTTCAAAATGGATCAAGCAAAGAAAGGATTCTTGCCTGTGTTACAAGGTGTGAAATTGAGTAAGACTCAATGCCCGACCACTGCAGAAGATAGAGAGAATATGAAAGATGTTCCCTATGCATCAGCAATAGGATCTATCATGTATGCAATGCTGTGTACCAGACCTGATGTGTGCCTTGCTATAAGTCTAGCAGGGAGGTACCAAAGTAATCCAGGAGTGGATCACTGGACATCGGTCAAGAACATCCTGAAATACCTGAAAAGGACTAAGGATATGCTTCTCGTAAATGGAGGTGACAAAGAGCTCATCATAAAAGGTTACGTTGATGCAAGCTTTGACACTGATCCGGACGATTCCAAATCGCAAACCGGATACGTGTTTACATTAAACGGTGGAGCTGTCAGTTGGTGCAGTTCTAAACAAAGCGTCGTAGCGGGATCTACATGTGAAGCGGAGTACATAGCTGCTTCGGAAGCAGCAAATGAAGGAGTCTGGATGAAGGAGTTCATATCCGATCTAGGTGTCATACCTAGTGCATCGGGTCCAATGAAAATCTTTTGTGACAATACTGGTGCAATTGCCTTGGCAAAGGAATCCAGATTTCACAAGAGAACCAAGCACATCAAGAGACGCTTCAATTCCATCCGGGATCTAGTCCAGGTGGGAGACATAGAGATTTGCAAGATACATACGGATCTGAATGTTGCAGACCCATTGACTAAGCCTCTTCCACGAGCAAAACATGATCCGCACCAAGGCTCCATGGGTGTTAGAATCATTACAGTGTAATCTAGATTATTGACTCTAGTGCAAGTGGGAGACTGAAGGAAATATGCCCTAGAGGCAATAATAAAGTTATTATTTATTTCCTTATAATCATGATAAATGTTTATTATTCATGCTAGAATTGTATTAACCGGAAACATAATACATGTGTGAATACATAGACAAACAAAGTGTCACTAGTATGCCTCTACTTGACTAGCTCGTTAATCAAAGATGGTTATGTTTCCTAACCATGAACAATGAGTTGTTATTTGATTAACGGGATCACATCATTAAGAGAATGATCTGATTGACATGACCCATTCCATTAGCTTAGCACCCGATCGTTTAGTATGTTGCTATTGCTTTCTTCATGACTTATACATGTTCCTATGACTATGAGATTATGCAACTCCCGTTTGCCAGAGGAACACTTTGGGTGCTACCAAACATCACAACGTAACTGGGTGATTATAAAGGAGCATTATAGGTGTCTCCAAAGGTAGATGTTGGGTTGGCGTATTTCGAGATTAGGATTTGTCACTCCGATTGTCGGAGAGGTATCTCTGGGCCCTCTCGGTAATGCACATCACTTAAGCCTTGCAAGCATTGCAACTAAATGAGTTAGTTGCGGGATGATGTATTACAGAACGAGTAAAGAGACTTGCCGGTAACGAGATTGAACTAGGTATTAGAATACCAACGATCGAATCTCGGGCAAGTAACATACCGATGACAAAGGGAACAACGTATGTTGTTATGCGGTCTGACCGATAAAGATCTTCGTAGAATATGTAGGAGCCAATATGGGCATCCAGGTCCCGCTATTGGTTATTGACCGAAGACGTGTCTCGGTCATGTCTACATTGTTCTCGAACCCGTAGGGTCCGCACGCTTAAGGTTACGATGACAGTTATATTATGAGTTTATACATTTTGATGTACCGAAGGTTGTTCGGAGTCCCGGATATGATCACGGACATGACGAGGAGTCTCAAAATGGTCGAGACATAAAGATTGATATATTGGAAGCCTATGTTTGGATGTCGGAAGTGTTCCGGGTGAAATCGGGATTTTACCGGAGTACCGGGAAGGTTACCGGAACCCCCCGGGAGCTAAATGGGCCATGATGGGCCTTAGTGGAAAAGAGAAGAGGCAGCCCTACATGGGCTGTGTGCCTCCCCCTTCCCCTAGTCCTATGAGGACTAGGAGAGGTGGCCGCCCCCCTCTCTCTCTTTTCCCCCTCCGCGAATCCTATTCCAACTAGGATTGGGGGGGGGGGGGAATCCTACTCCCAGAGGGAGTAGGACTCTCCTGGCGCGCCTCCTATGGCCGGCCAGCCTCCCCCCTCTAGTCCTTTATATACTAAGGTAGAGGCACCCTAGAACACACAAGTTGATCCACGTGATCTATTCCTTAGCCGTGTGCGGTGCCCCCTGCCACCATAGTCCTCGATAATACTGTAGCGGAGTTTAGGCGAAGCCCTGCTGCTGTAGTGCATCAAGATCGTCACCACGCCGTCGTGCTGACGGAACTCTTCCCCGACGCTTTGCTGGATCGGAGTCCGGGGATCGTCATCGAGCTGAACGTGTGCTCGAACTCGGAGGTGCCGTAGTTTCGGTGCTTGATCGGTTGGATCGTGAAGACGTACGACTACTTCCTCTACGTTGTGTCATCGCTTCCGCAGTCGGTCTGCGTGGGTACGTAGACAACACTCTTCCCTCTCGTTGCGATGCATCACATGATCTTGCGTGTGCGTAGGAATTTTTTTGAAATTACTACGAAACCCAACAACAAGCATTAAGCATAGCAAAGTCATAGCAATATCAATCTCAGAACATAATGGATACCAGGGATCAAACCCTAACAAAACTAACTCGATTACATGATAAATCTCATCCAACCCATCACCGTCCAGCAAGCCTATGATGGAATTACTCACGCACGGCGGTGAGCATCATGAAATTGGTGATGGAGGAAGGTTGATGATGACGATGGCGACGGATTCCCCTCTCCGAAGTCTCGAACGGACTCCAGATCAGCCCTCCTGAGAGAGATTAGGGCTTGGCGGTGACTCCGTATCGTAAAATGAGATGAATCCTTCTCTATGATTTTTTCTCCCCGAACGTGAATATATAGAGTTGGAGTTGACGTCGGTGGAGCCTCAGGGGGCCCACGAGATAGGGGGCGTGCCCTAGGGGGTGGGCGAGCCCCCTCCCTCGTGGATAGGGTGTGGGCCCCCTGGTGCTGATTCTTTCGCCAGTATTTTTTATAAATTCCAAAAATATTCTTCGTGAAGTTTCAGGTCATTCCGAGAACTTTTATTTCTGCACAAAAATAACATCATGGAAATTCTGCTGAAAATGGCGTCAGTTCGGGTTAGTTCCATTCAAATCATGCAAGTTAGAGTCCAAAACAAGGTCAAAAGTGTTTGGAAAAGTAGATACGATGGAGACATATCAACTCCCCGAAGCTTAAACCTTTGCTTGTCCTCAAGCAATTCAGTTAACAAACTAAAAGTAATAAAGAAAAACTTTTACAAACTCTGTTTGATCTTGTTGTTGTAAATATGTAAAGCCAGCATTCAAGTTTTCAGCAAAGATTATGAACTAACCATATTCACAATAACATTTAGGTCTCACGTTTACTCATATCAATGGCATAATCAACTAGCGAGCAATAATAGTAAATCTCGGATGACAACACTTTCTCAAAATATAAATGCAGAGCACCTTTGAAGTTCAAGGACTGACTAAACATTGTAATTCATGGTAAAAGAGATCCAGTCACAGTCATACTTTTAGTTGATTATTGCTCGCTAGTTGATTATGCCATTATTATGAATAGTAAAGCCTTTCTGGAAATATAAATAAGAGGATGGTGACTCAACATAAAAGTAAATAGATAGGCCCTTCGCAGAGGGAAGCAGGGATTTGTAGAGGTGCGAGAGCTCTATTTTTGAAATAGAGATAAATAATATTTTGAGTGGTATACTTTCATTGTCAACATAACAACCAAGAGATCTCGATATCTTCCATGCTACACACATTATAGGTGGTTCCCAAACAGAATGGTAAAGTTTATACTCCCCCACAACCAACAAACATCAATCCATGGCTTGTCCGAAACAACGGGTGCCTCCAACTAACAAAAATCCCGGGGGAGTTTTGTTTGCAATTATTTTAATTTAAGCATGGGACTGGGCATCCCGGTTACCAGCCATTTTCTCGTGAATGAGGAGCGGAGTCCACTCCTCGTGAGACTAACCCACCTAGCATGGAAGATATAAACAACCCTAGTTGATACATGAGCTATTCGAGCATACAAAGCAGAATTTCATTTGAAGGTTTAGAGGGCACATACAAATTTACTTGGAACGGCAGGTAGATACCGCATATAGGAAGGTATGGTAGACTCATATGGAATAACTTTTGGGGTTTATGGAAGTGGATGCACAAGCAGTATTCCCGCTTAGTACAAGTGAAGGCTAGAAAAAGACTAGGAAGCGACCAACTAGAGAGCGACAACAATCATGAACATGCATTAAAATTAATCAACACTGAGTGCAAGCATGAGTAGGATATAATTCACCATGAACATAAATATCGTGGAGGCTATGTTGATTTTGTTTCAACCGCATGCGTGAACATGTGCCAAGTCAAGCTACTCGAATCGTTCAAAGGAGGATACCACCCTATCATACCACATCACAACCATTTTAATAGCATGTTGGCACGCAAGGTAAACCATTATAAACTCCTAGCTAATTAAGCATGGCATGATCAACTATAACCTCTAATTGTCATTGCAAACATGTTCCATTCATAATAGGCTGAATCAAGAATGATGAACTAATCATATTTACAAAAACAAGATAGGTCGAGTTCATACCAGCTTCTCTCATCTCAATCAGTCCATCATATATCATCATTATTGCCTTTCACTTGCACAACCGAACGGTGTGGATAATAATAATAATAGTGCACGTGCATTGGACTAAGCTGGAATATGCAAACATTCAATACAAGGGAGAAGACAAGGTAATATGGGCTCTTAGTTAGATCAACAATAATGCATATGAGAGCCACTCAACATTTTTATCATGGTCTTCTCCTCTCGACCCCAAAGAAAAGAAAGGAAATAAAACTATTTACATGGGAAAGCTCCCAACAAGCAAAAGAAGAACGAGAAATATTTTTGGGTTTTCTTTTAGTTACTAATACTGAAGGCATGGGAAGTAAACTAGCTAAAAGCTACAACTAATTTTTTTGATTTTTCTTAAGGTTTTTCAAACACACAAGAAGAATGCTGGAAAAGAAAATAAACTAGCATGGATAGCACAATGAAAAGGTATGAGCACCGACAACTGACATGAGTGTGTGAACATGAATGTAATGTCGGTGAGAAATACGTACTCCCCAAGCTTAGGCTTTTGGCCTAAGTTGGTCTAGGGCTACGGCTGGCCTGGTGGACATCCAAAGTTGTAACTGGGGCCGTACTGTGATGCAACAGCTACTGCCTGACGAGCTGCAGCTTGGAGGCGAGCTGCCTCCGTCCTCCTCTCGTACTCGTTCGCCTCCTCCCTAGTTATAATATATCTCCTTTTTTCTTGAAAGTCAAAGAAAGTAGGAGCAGGGAGAGCAACATGGATGGTGCATTGTCTGTCAAAGATTAGTCGGTACTGGAGGAACTGATCGTTCCTCTCAACAAACTGACGATGAACCATGGCATTGTAATCTAGGTAAGCAGGAGGTAATTCTATATCATTTCCATGTATGGGTATATCAAGATAGTTTGCTACATGAGTTGCATAAATTCCACCAAACAAATCTCCAATTATACTGTTGTGATGCAACCTACGTGTAACAATAGCCCCCAAGTTATATTGTTTATCACCTAATACCGCACTCTTGAGGACACTAAGATTTGGAACGCACATTTGACAAGCCTCATCTTTACCGTTAATGCATCTACCAATGAAGAGAGCAAAATAATGTATGGAAGGGAAACGAATGCTCCCTATGGTAGCTTGTGTGATTTCTCTAGATTCCCCCACGGTAATACTAGCAAGAAAGTCTTTACATTCAGATTTGCGAGGTTCACTAACATTTCCCCATAGCGGGAGTTTACAAGAAATATTAAAATCTTCTAGGTCCATGATGTATGATTTATCATAAAGATCAAATAAAACAGTGTGAGAATTGTGCGAGGATGTAAATTTAAACCTTCTCACAAAGGAATCAGTTAGATAGTGGTATTGCTGGCACTTATCTGACACAAAGCTCTCAAGATCAGCGTTATGCACATACGAGTCAAATTCATCCTTGATGCCTGCATGGACCATGAACTCCTCTGACGGCCATTCACAAGGCTGCACTTGAGCTTCCATCGGTGGTTCATCATCCGGCACACGTATCGCGAGCCCCGGTCCTTGCTTCCTTGAGGAACCACCTTGGTACATTTTCTTAAACATTTTTCTACCTCTGAAAAATTTCTGAAATTTTTAGTGATTCAAAATAAGAGTGAATCAAACTCAACAAGATTGATAGCAACTACTCCTACAAGTGCCTAGAGGCCATATCATGCATTAGAACTACTTTTGACCACATAAATTTGACATGTAAGCTCAAGAATAGGGTCACCTAAGCAGCAAAAATTTGGAATAAATAAAGCACTAGAACAAAAACTAATTGGACCATTGGAGGAGTCACATACCGAAGAACAATCCCGCAAAGCAGTTTTGTGAATGGATCTTTGAGCTAGGAGATAAAAAATGGCAGCAAGATGAGCTAGAACTCAGGTTTGAGCTGTGGGATGATTTTTCCTGGAGGAAGACGAAGTGTGTGGTTGATGGAATATGTGGAGGGGGCCCACGTGGGGTCCATGAGGCATGGGCGTGCCCTGGACCCTCGTGGCCAGGTGGTGTGGCCCCCTGGTGTGTTCTCACTGCCAATAATTCTTAAATATTCTACAAAAAATCATCTAAAATTTCCAGGACATTTGGAGAACTTTTATTTCCGGGGTATCTTTTATTGCAAGGATAATTCAGAAAACAGACAGAAAATACTATTTTTGCTTTATTTAATCTAAATAACAGAAAGTAAAAGGAGGGTACAGAGAGTTGTGCTTTCTAACTTCATCCATCTCATGCTCATCAAAAAGGAATCCACTAACAAGGTTGATCAAGTCTTGTTAACAAACTCTTTCCGAATCGCATGAAACCAGAGAATTTTCGAATGACACTAAGTTACCTCAATGGGGATATGCACATCCCCAAAAATAAGAATATCACATTTCTTCTTGATAGTAGGAAGAGGGAATTCAAAACCTCCAATAATAATCGTTGGAAATTTTCCAATAGAATTTATACTGTGGACTTGAGGTTGTTTCCTCGGAAAATGTACCGTATGCTCATTACCATTAACATGAAAAGTGACATTGCCTTTGTTGCAATCAATAACAGCCCCTGCAGTATTCAAAAAGGGTCTACCAAGAATAATAGACATACTATCATCCTCGGGAATATCAAGAATAACAAAGTCCATTAAAATAGTAATGTTTGCAACCACAACAGGCACATCCTCACAAATAGCGACAGGTATAGCAATTGATTTATCAGCCATTTGCAAAGATATTTCAGTAGGTGTCAACTTATTCAAATCAAGTCTACGATATAAAGAGAGAGGCATAACACTAACACCGGCTCCAAGATCACATAAAGCAGGTTTAACATAGTTTCTTTTAATGGAGCATGGTATAGTTGGTACTCCCGGATCTCCCAGTTTCTTTGGTATTCCACCCTTAAAAGTATAATTAGCAAGCATGGTGGAAATTTCAGCTTCCGGTATCTTTCTTTTATTTGTAACAATATCTTTTATATACTTAGCATAAGGATTCATTTTAAGCATATCAGTTAAACGCATATGCAAAAAGATAGGTCTAATCATTTCAGCAAAGCGCTCAAAATCCTCATCATCCTTTTTCTTGGATGGTTTAGGAGGAAAAGGCATGGGTTTCTGAACCCAAGGTTCTCTTTCTTTACCGTGCTTCCTAGCAACGAAGTCTCTCTTATCGTAACATTGATTCTTTGATTGTGGGTTATCAAGATCAACAACAGGTTCAATCTCTACATCATTGTTATTGCTAGGTTGAACATCAACATGAACATCATCATTAACATTATCACTAGGTTCATGTTCATTACCAGATTGTGTTTCAGCATCAGAAATAGAAATATTATTGGGATTCTCAAGTGTGTCAACAACAGGTTCACTAGAAGCATGCAAACTCCTATCATTTTTCTTTTTCTTCTTCTTAGAAGAACTAGGTGCATCAACATTAGTTCTCTGAGAATCTTGCTCATTTCTCTTAGGGTGGCCCTCAGGATACAAAGGTTCGTGAGTCATTTTACCCCCTCTAGTCAATACTCTAACAACACTATCATTTTTCTTATTATTTAATTCATTGAGCAAATCATTCTGAGCTTTAAGCACTTGTTCTACTTGAGTAGTAACCATAGAAGCATGTTTACTAATAAGTTTAAGCTCACCTTTAACTCTAGACATATAGTCACTCAAGTGTTCAATCATATAAGCATTACATTTCAATTGTGTACCAACATAAGCATTGAAGTTTTCTTGTTTAACAATAAAATTATCAAACTCATCCAAGCATTGGCTAGCAGACTTATTACGAGGAATATCACCTTCATCAAATCTATAGAGAGAATTTACCTTTACTACCTGTGTCGGGTTATCAAGACCATGTATTTCTTCAATAGGTGGTAAATTCTTAACATCTTCCGCTTTAATACCTTTTTCTTTCATAGATTTCTTTGCCTCTTGCATGTCTTCAGGACTGAGAAATAGAATACCCCTTTTCTTCGGAGTTGGCTTAGGAGTTGGTTCAGGAAGTGTCCAATCATTATCATTACTCAACATATTATTCAATAGCAATTTAGCTTGATCAACAGTTTTCCCCTGAAAACACAACCAACACAACTATCCAGGTGGTCTCTGGAAGTATCGGTTAGTCCATTATAAAAAATACCAAGTATTTCATTTTTCTTGAGAGGATGATCAGGCAAAGCATTAAGTAATCGGAGAAGCCTCCCCCAAGCTTGTGGGAGACTCTCTTCTTCAATTTGCACAAAATTATATATTTCCCTTAAGGCAGCTTGTTTCTTATGAGCGGGGAAATATTTTGCAGAGAAGTAATAAATCATATCCTGGGGACTACGCACACAACCAGGATCAAGGGAATTAAACCATGTTTTAGCATCACCCTTTAATGAGAACGGAAATAACTTAAGGATATAGTAGTAACGATTTTTTCCTCATTAGTGAATAGGGTGGCTATATCATTCAATTTAGTAAGATGTGCCACAACAGCTTCAGATTCATAGCCATAAAAATGATCTGATTCAACCTAAGTAATTATCTCAGGATCAATAGAGAAATCGTAATCCTTATCAGCAATACATATAGGTGAAGTAGTGAAAGCAGGGTCATATTTTATTCTAGCATCCAAAGACTTTTCTTTCAACTTAGCTAACAGTTTCTTAAGATCATATCTATCATTGCAAGCTAAAAAGGCTCTAGCAGTTTCTTCATCCATAACATAACCCTCAGGCACAATAGACAATTCATATCTAGGGGGAGAATCTTCATCATCACTTTCATCAATATTATCAGTTTCAATAATTTCATTCTCTCTAACCCTAGCAAGTTGTTCATCAAGAAATTCACCTAATGGCACAGTATTATCAAGCATAGAAGTAGTTTCATCATAAGTATCATGCAAAGCAGAAGTGGCATCATCAATAACATGCGACATATCAGAATAAATAGCAGGAGTAGGTGTCACAAGTTTACTCAAAACAGAAGGTGAATCAAGTGCAGAGCTAGATGGAAGTTCCTTACCTCCCCTCGTAGTTGAGGGAAAATATTGGTTCTTTCATCTTTCAAGTTCCTCATAGTGATCAGCAGATATAAATCCCAAGTGACTCAAAGAATAAAGCTATGCTCTCCGGCAACGGCGCCAGAAAATAGTCTTGATAACCCACAAGTATAGGGGATCACAACAGTTTTCGAGGGTAGAGTATTCAACCCATATTTATTGTTTCGACACAAGGGGAGCCAAAGAATATTCTCAAGTATTAACAGTTGAGTTGTCAATTCAACCGCACCTGAAAGACTTAATATCTGTGACAAAGTATTTAGTAGCAAAGTAATATGGAAGTAACGGTAACGGTGGTAAACGTAACAGTAGTAGTTTTTGTAGTGATTGTAACAGTGGCAACGGAAAAGTAACTAAGCAAAGATCAATATGTGAAAAGCTCGTAGGCATTGGATCAGTGATGGACAATTATGTCGGATGCAATTCCTCATGCAACAGTTATAACATAGGGTGAGACAGAACTAGCTCCAGTTCATCAATGTAATGTAGGCATGTATTCCGAATATAGTCATACGTGCTTATGGAAAAGAACTTGCATGACATCTTTTGTCCTACCATCCCGTGGCAGCGGGGTCCTATTGGAAACTAAGGGATATTAAAGCCTCCTTTTAATAGAGTACCGGAACAAAGCATTAACACTTAGTGAATACATGAACTCCTCAAACTATGGTCATCACAGGGAGTGGTCCCGATTATTGTCACTTCGGGGTTACCGGATCATAACACATAGTAGGTGACTATTGACTTGCAAAATAGGATCAAGAACTTGTTGGAAATATTCCCTAGAGGCAATAATAAAATGGTTATTATTATATTTCCTTGTTCATGATAATTGTCTATTGTTCATGCTATAATTGTATTAACCGGAGACCGTAATACATGTGTGAATACATAGATCACAACATGTCCCTAGTGAGCCTCTAGTTGACTAGCTCGTTGATCAATAGATGGTTATGGTTTCCTGACCATGGACATTGGATGTCGTTGATAACGGTCACATCATTAGGAGAATGATGTGATGGATAAGATCCAATCTTAAGCGTAGCACAAGATCGTGTAGTTCGTTTGCTAAAGCTTTTCTAATGTCAAGTATCATTTCCTTAGACCATGAGATTGTGCAACTCCCGGATACCACAGGAATGCTTTGGGTGTACCAAACGTCACAACGTAACTGGGTGACTATAAAAGTGCACTACAGGTATCTCCAAAAGTGTCTGTTGGGTTGGCACGGATCGATACTGGGATTTGTCACTGCGTATGACAGAGAGGTATCTCTGGGCCCACTCGGTAATGCATCATCATAATGAGATCAATGTGACTAAGGAGTTGGTCACAGGATCATGCATTACGGAACGAGTAAAGTGACTTGCTGGTAATGAGATTGAACGAGGTATTGGATACCGACGATCGAATCTCGGGCAAGTAACATACCGATGGACAAAGGGAATTGTATACGGGATTGATTAAATCCCGACATCGTGGTTCATCCGATGAGATCATCGTGGAACATGTGGGAGCCAACATGGGTATCGCGATCCCGCTGTTGGTTATTGATCGGAGAGATGTCTCGGTCATGTCTACATGCCTCCCGAACCCGTAGGGTCTACACACTTAAGGTTCGATGACGCTAGGGTTATAGGGAAAGTTTGTACGTGGTTACCGAATGTTGTTAGGAGTCCCGGATAAGATCTCGGACATCACGGGGAGTTCTAGAATGGTCCGGAGGTAAATAATAATATATAGGAAGTGAGGTTTTGGCCACCGGAAGTATTTCGGGTGTCACCGGTAATGTACCGGGACCATCGGAAGGGTTCCGGGGGTCCACCAGGAGGGGCCACCAGCCCCAGAGGCTTGCATGGGCCAAGAGTGGGAAGGGACCAGCCCCTGATTGGGCTGGTGCGCCTCCCACCAAGGCCCAAGGCACAGCTAGGAGGAGAGGGGGGAAACCCTAGGCGCAGATGGGCCTAAAGGCCCACCCTAGGGTGCGCCCCCCTCTCGCCCTCTTGGCCGCCCCCTCCAATACCATCTAGGGCTGCCGCACCCCCTAGGGTGGGAACCCTAGAGGGGTCACAGCCACCTCCCCTCCTCCTATACATAGTGGGGTTTTTGGGGCTGCCAAGGACACGAGTTTCTCTCTCCCTCGGTGCAGCGCTACCTCTCCACATCCTCATCCTTCGTAGTGCTTGGCGAAGCCCTGCTGCAAACCACACTGCTCTACCACCACCACGCCGTCGTGATGCTGCTGGAGTTGTCTTCCCCAACCTCTCCCTCCTCCTTGCTGGATCAAGGCGCGGGAGACGTCACCGGGCTGCACGTGTGTTGAACGCGGAGGCGCCGTTGTTCGGCGATTAGATCGGAATCGACCGCGATCTGAATCGCTGCGTGTACGACTCCTCCAACCGCGTTCTTGTAACACTTCCGCATCGCGATCTTCAAGGGTATGAAGATACACTCCCCTCTCTCTCGTTGCTAGTCTCTCCATAGATTGATCTTGGTGATGCGTAGAAATTTGTTAATTTCTGCAACGATCCCCAACAGTGGCATCATGAGCTAGGTCTATGCGTAGTTTCTATGCATGAGTAGAACACAAGTTGTTGTGGGCGTCGATTTTTTCAATTTACTTGCCGTTACTAGTCTTATCTTGATTCGGCGGCATCATGGAATGAAGCGGCCCGGACCTACCTTACACGTATGCTTACGTGAGACAGGTTCCACCGACTGACATGCACTAGTTGCATAAGGTGGCTAGCGGGTGTCTGTCTCTCCCACTTTAGTCGGATTGGATTCGATGAAAAGGGTCCTTATGAAGGGTAAATAGAAATTGGCATATCATGTTGTGGTTTTGGCGTAGGTAAGAAACGTTCTTGCTAGAAACCTATAGCAGCGACGTAAAAACTTGCAACAACAATTAGAGGACGTCTACACTACAAAAAAAGACACATCCATGACATTTTGGGCCAAACGAATTTTTTTCCTGTCATACATATGACACTTCTATGACGATAATTGTGACAAAACCCGGTATCATCATAGATGTGGTGGGTTCCTACTTCTATGACAAAAAATCATGACAGAAAATGGGCTTTTCGTCCTGGGCGGGCCGGAGACGCAGCTGCATGACATTCTTTGGGCCGTCCATGACGGAAAAAACCGTGGTAGAAGCGAGGGCGAGGAAAATTTCGGGGAGTTCCCGGTTACGGTGGGAGGTCGGGGGCCGAGCGATGCGCGTTTCTCTCGTACACGTACACGCGTGTGTGCGAGGCGTTGGCTCTAACTGAACCCGAGCGAGGCGTTGGGCTCTAACTGAACCCGAGCGATTGCACTGCAGGCTACGCGTTACTGAACCCGAGCGATCGATCGATGGCTGTTAACTGAACCCGATCGAGCGATTCCTTCGCTACTGCTGCTAACTGAAGCCGATCGATGGGATGAACAGTGAGCGCTGCAGGGGGGGGGTGGATGAATAGTGAGCGGTGGCGTTTCCTCTGGATGAACAGGACCCCGTGGTGTGGTGGAGGGCTGGATAAACAGTAGACGGTGGAGGGGTGCCCGTGGAGGGGTGGATGAACAGGACCCCGTGGTGTGGAGGGCTGGATGAACAGTAGACGGTGGAGGGGTGGTTGAACAGGACCCCGTGGTGTGGAGGGCTGGATTAACAGTAGACGGTGGAGGGGTGCCCGTGGAGGGGTGGTTGAACAGGACCCCGTGGTGTGGAGGGCTGGATGAATAGTAGACGGTAGAGGGGTGGTTGAATAGTAGCTGGTGGAGTAGCGCACGGTGGAGGCTAGATGAACAGGAGCCCGTGGAGGCTGGATGAACAGGAGCCCGTGGAGGCTGGAGGAGGTCGACGGTGGAGATGAACAATATCCCATGGAGTCCCGTTTTGCGGTACGCCACACCCCTCTCGATGAACAGGACCCCCGTTTCAATTGTAGCGCTCCAACACAAGTCCGTTTCGTCCGTTTTGCGGTACGCCACACCCCTCCCGATCAACAGGACCCCCGTTTCGACCGTAGGACGTCCGTTTCCTCCGTTTTGCGGTATGCCAGACCCCTCCCGATGATCAGGATCCCGTTTTGAACATGGCCGATCGAACACAAGGCCGTTTCCTCCGTTCTGCGGTACGCCAGGCCTCGTTTCCATTGCCTGTTCCGTCCAAGCCCTCCTGATGAACATGATGCATTCCGTTGCCTCCCCATGAACACGATGCATTCCGTTGCCTCCCCATGAACACGACAATGACGCTATTTCTCCGTTCCGACCCAGCCATGTACACGAGCCCTGGCCGTACGTATGCGCGAGTAGGCATTCGAGACCCCGCCCGTATGTACACATACATGGCCGTATTTTCTTTCTTGCACCCTGGCCGATGTACGTACGTGTACATGCTACGTGCGCGCCTCTACTACGACATGTGCGCGCCTCTACATCGACTAGTATATATGTACCTACACGTTCGTGACCAGAATGACAACGCTAAGTATGCTTCGACCAGGTGGGTCCCGACTATCAGGCACTTCCTTGCGTGCGAAGATGTAGCTGGTGGGTCCCAGCAGTCAGGGGGGCGAAATATGGTGGCCCATCTGGTGGGTCCCCGCTGTCAGGTGGAGGAATAATTATTTTGCACGTAATAAGGAGGCACTTCCTTGCTGCGGCCGTGGACCCAGCTGTCAGCCTCTCCATGTACAGTCCACGTCCGATGGAAGCCGTTCCTTGACCACGTTGACCACGCCGTGCCGAGAGCACCAGGGCGGTGGACGACGGCGAGGCCTAGGAAGGGGACAACGCGAAGCCGGGGAAGACGCGACAGTGGATGCCCACGCGTAGAGGAGTACGAGGGTTCACTGGTTCGCTGCGGTGTGAGGCTGCCGTCGCTGCAGAATAACAGGGGGTGTGGGTGAGTAGAGGGATGGCCTGGCCAGCGGTGGGAGTGGTAGGGGGCGGTGAGGCCTCCGTCGCATCGCAGCCGGCCACGGGAGGTAGGAGCACGAGGCACGACCGTCGCTGGTTTGGGCAGCTGGAGCAAGAAGACCAGAGGTTGAAGAAGCACTACGGCCGTTGGATGGACATCGTACGGTCACTGGAGCTAGAATCATGCATATTGACTAAGTTGACAAAGCCCTCCGTCCCCGTCAACTTAGTAGGCCCACAAGTCAGCCTACCACCATACTGGGTCCCAGCTAACAGGGGGAGTATTCATTTTTCTATGCGTAATGAGGAGGCACTTCCTTGCATGCAAAGATATAGCTGGTGGGTCCGAGCTGTCAGCGGCGGTAACGTTTTTTTCGCGAAATACAGAGGCCCTTTCGGTGGGTCCCTGATGTCAGGTGCAGGAATCATTATTTTGCGCGTAATAAGGAGGCATTTCCTTGCGTGCGGCCGTGGACCCAGCTGTCGGCCTCTTCACGTAAAGTCCACTTCAGATGCATGTCGGTCGTTGACCATGTTGACCAGGCTGCAACGAGAGCACCAGGGCGGTGGACGATGGCGAGGCCTAGGAGGGGAACAACACAGAGGCAGGGAAGACTCAGCAGTTGTTTCCCACGCGGAGGGGAGTACGACTGTACGAGGGTTTACTAGTTCGTCTGCCGTCGCCGGAGAATAACAGCAGGTGTGGGTGAGTAGAGGGATGGCTAGGCCAGCGATGGGAGTACGGTGGGGCGGTGAGGCCTGCGTGGCAGCAGAGCCGGCCGCGGGGAGGAGGGAGCAGGCAGTCCCGCCGGCGCCTGTTTGAGCGGCTGGAGCAGGAAGAGCAGAGATTGAAGAAGCACGACGGCCGTTGGATGGCCATCCAACAGTCATTGTTTGTGCGTCAACCTTTTTTTAGGAAAGCCTCAAATCCGTGGAAAACAGCATACAACCCATTTGCTAATTATTAAGGTTTTTTTGGAGCCCATATTCTTTTTGTTAGCATTACAGCCCATATTGTGGCCATGGTTAAAAAATTATACGAAATTTTGCATATTTCGGTGCGGTCCGAACTGTTTTTAATCCCGAAATTTTGACTCACATTCAAACTGATTTAAAAAATAAATGTATACGAATATAAAATCCAACAAATTCTTCACGCATAAAAATTAATGTAATTTAGAATCTCGAAATGAAAAAAAAGATATTTGAAACTAATTGTCGGTTTGATGTGTTTTAAAAATGTACAGCCCATTTCTCATTACTGACGGGCCATTTTCTCGGCCAGCCGAATGAAAGCTCTCCTCGTCTTGAAAGATTTGCAGCCCAACAGGCCTGACAAAGCGACTTACTTGACAAATCACAAAAAACTGGGCTGTGGCCGTGGACCCAGCTGTCGGTCCATTTGTTTTTTAGTCCATTTGGTGGGCTAGGTGAAACAATGATTTAGCATCTATGCAGCCCATTTAAATCCCATTTGCATTTTTCTTGAAAGCCGCGGACTTGCTGGGCTGGGTGAAAATATCATGTTGGGCTAGACGGAGAAATGTTATAAAAACATAAACACATGATTACACGTCAGTAAAATCTTTGCAAGCTTATGTACACAATCACTAGGAGTTAACTTGCCAAATTATATATAAACAATTATTATTATTATTTTGTAAGAAGTTTCAACTTACGAAATAAAATATCATTTTAATTTGATGAGTTAATAGTATGTGGGGTATTATTTTTTTAAGGATAGACGTGGGACAGTTGAGTTGGTTCTAGGGGAAAGTACTGGGAGAAAACCCAGTTTACATTGAAAAAGAAATTGAGAGAAAATTCAGAGACCTGCTGGGTCCACCTGAGGAGGGGAATATGTTGGGAGGAAGGAGATTCAAAGCACGGCGGCCGAGTGAACTAGTTTTTTTTACGGACAAGTGAACTAGTTTACATACATAAGCAAATTGCCACTAAAAAAGCAATCAGGTTAATGGGTTCTTAAAAGAAATATTTCAGACAAAACAGATAATTACGACACATAGGCTAATGCATGAAACACTCACATGATAAAGGTGCTTATAAACAGATAAAGTACAACATCTAGACCTTCCTGGCACGCTTGATCATGACGCTGTGGCTGTCCGTGTACTCGTCGGTTACGGGAAGCAGACACGCCTTCATGTCCAAGATCTGCATGCACATGTCGTAGCATGCGTATGCGCCCTTGGCCGCGTAGATTATGTAGGCTAGATTCAGAGGTACCTCCCACGTGTTCAGGTCGTCTTCTTTCATGTTGGCGTATTAGGGGTCGATGATGGTCTCAGCGAGGTCAACCACAGAGTCCTTCTCCTGCCCATTGCTGATGATCTTGTATTGCTTCTGGATGTCGACAAGCTTGTTGCACCAGATGGTCGAATCGTCACGTTCTTCCTTCTCTCCACCGTAGCGAAGGTGCAGTCGGCGCTGCCGATGAAACGGGCGAATGCTCCAGAACCTGGTGCAGCCATAGGACTGAGGCGAGGCAGAGCTTCACCGAGTCCGTATCGTTGGTGTACATCACATTCAACTTGGTGCAGCCATAGGACTGAACGGCGAACTCAAAGGGGAACTCCTTGCTGAAGTCCATATCCAGCAGGCTCACCCCTCAGACCGCCATTGGAGTCTCTTCGAGTGAACGAGTGTGTTGGCGGCGGCAGCAGTTCGTTTTTCAGCTCTTGGGGAACTGGATTCAATAGTAAGCTGAGTGTGTACAGGCAACAATAGTTACTACCCCTCCCTCGTCCGCTACACGCCCGACAGAAGATGCACCCTCGGCCACACGTCGGTTCACGAGCAGGTCTATACTGGTACTGTAATAACAAGAGTTAGTGGTCACTTTACTTAAATTTAATTAGCTTTAATAGAAATTTGTACTTAAAACAAGCATGCATTCGCTCGTTCTATCAGTGCCACAGGATCAACATGCACAACAATTAGAATTATTATTCTCAGGACGCACACGATCATCACATTTGTCGCACTTTCACAAAGATAATACTGCCGAGTTTGAACTGTTTGTTATGGTTGTTGTCCTCTGCATCATCATGCCGTGTTTCCCAGCTTGCAAGATTCAGAACCAACAAATAAGATCCAAATAATAAGTACAACAAAGATGCCTACACATCTCATTGATTCCCAGCTTGCAAGATTCAGAACCAACAAATAAGATCCAAATAATAAGTACAACAAAGATGCCTACACATCTCACTGATTCCCAGCTTGCAAGATTCAGAACCAACCCATTAGAGCCTTTTGATAAAGTGAATATCGGGATTAAATCCATCTTGGCTAGCCATGTCATACAATCGAAGAACTTGGCGAATGCTCTTGACCGCCACAACATCTGTAGTTGAGTATTCCTGTTTGCACATCACAAACAAGGAGACACGAGAGCATGATTTCGCTTTAATAGCGGCCTCCTTGAACTCAACCTCTAGCTCTACTTGGATGAGGTCTGCCTGGAGTTCCATGATTCAATTCATGCACCTTTTTCTACAGTTCACCTGAAATGAAGCAAAGATTGCATCATTCAGCTAGCAAGAAGTACTTGCTCTTGTGAGCTGGCAGGTTCTTCTTTAGTAGTTGCACTAAAATTGAGAAACATTAAGGTTGGCTGTCCGGCTCACGTAAGGTGCAACTATAATTTTCTTACTCTTTTGTGCAGTTTCACTAAAATAAAGTGCCATTGTGGTGACAGTGACGGCTCCATCTTGCAAATGCTAATAAAATGTTGCACGAGATTACCAGCAGAACTTGGCGGAGATTTTGGAAACTCCAATCACCATTTTGTGCAGTTCCACCAAAATTGAGAGATGTTGCCCACGTGACATTTTAGTTAAACTGCACAAGACACTCATTCCAAAAAAGTGTTTTCTGTAGTTCACCAAAAGGTCACAATAGCAACAAGGTGAAATGGATATCCCTATCTGCACAAAAAGATAGAAAGTAAATAGTTGCTGGTCAATAAGAATATACGAAACATATACAAAATGAAAAGAAGCATCTTAATTATGTTCATGGCAATCACGCAAGGACAATAGAAATTTTAAAATGTCAGCGATGCTTCATGTTACTAGAAGCATTACGATCAACAATGAGATGCCTCAAATATGAGATTACTTTAATGGTGGCATTGCTTGTTTACCAGACACAGTAAATCAACAGCAGCTAAAGAGTTGGTTTAAGGGCATGGGACCGTGGGGACACCAGGACACTCAGCAGCGTAAAGGAGCAACTTACTTATCATACTGGGGAAACAGCAGGAGTGCCATTGTACTATGTGAGGGCAGCAAATCTAATCCTGGAGACCTTTTACTATGTGAGGGCAGCAAATCTAATCCTGGAGACCTTTTACTATGTGAGGGCAGCAAATCTAATCCTGAGACCTTTTACTATGTGAGGGCAGCAAATCTAATCATGGAGACCTTTTACTATGTGATGGCAGCAAATCTAATCCTGGACATACTCTGTTGACTTGTCCACCAGCTGCCACTTTCTATCCTTTTTTCAACCAATAATAGATCTGTTCCTTATCCAGTTTGTACTGCGTTTTCCCATTATTTCCCTTTTCAACCAAGAGACCGGTTGGGTATCCGGTCTCTACTACTTTCACCATATTATTTCCTCTTTGAATCAAGTCCTAGATTCATGCTACAACTTTCCCCCCTTTCTTCGTTGTTTAAACAAAGCCCTATATTTGAATGCATGAAGTAGCTTTACCTCTAATAATACTAAAAAATTAGGTGGCGTTGGAAGAGCTGATGGGAGTAGGAAAAGATGCACATGCAGACATGTGGGGAGCTGGGGCAGTAGAGCAAGGCCACTTTCGAAGAACTTATACCTGAGGGTCGCCGGGATGTCGGCGGCGGCAGGTCGGATCTGTGGAAAATACGGCAGGGAGGAAGAAGGGTCGGAGGACCTCCCGAGCCAGCCATGTGTCAGAGAGAACGGCACGGGCAGAGGATCGGGCCCCTCCGACAGCTGTGGTTTTCCTCCCTCGGCGGCGATGACCGCGTGAACGATGCACCTTTTAGTCCTCTACACACACCGGCCGAAGGGATCCGACCGGATCTGTGACCAGCGGTGAGCAGAGAGAAAATATCGCTACCGCTGTCTTGTTTATATCTGGAGAGGATGAGAGAATGAAGAGAGCAACCCTAGTAAAGCAAGCGCTCAGGCCCCTGCGTCCATATATAGTGGAGTGATTATCTTTTTTCTCTCATTAAAGAAAAGAAACTCTCTATTTAAGGTGACTACTGTACGACTCCTACTTACTACTAGTAGTACTACAATATTGTTCACTTGTGCTCCCCGCCCCTCCATTCATTGAACAACCCCACGGGTGAATAAACATACAGTAAGTACTGTATTTATATAGAACAAACAAGCTCGAACTGTTTTCGCGTAGTTAAAAGTTGAGGGCAGGGCTTTTCCCGGGCAGTACGCGTGGCAGTTTTCGGGTAGGGCCAGAAGACTATTTTAATTCTTTTAAAAAACTTCGAGACGGCCACATAGCATGTAGCCGACCCCAACGATTTTAAGCTTACAGGCACGGTACACGCTATCCTAGACTACTATACACATGAAACTGCCACATGAGCGTCCGGGCTGTGCTTGGCTATTCGCCTCTTCGGGAAGTCGAACAATGATGGAATACTACTGCACTAGAGGAGTACTACAGTACGCTTCTGGCCATCTGACACCGATTGAACTGCTGCATGTCCACCGCGTGCGTGAGGGAGAGCGTGTAGCGAAAGCTTCTCCTAGTCTTGCCAGCCACCACGCTCATGGGCGAGGGAGGGACGCTCCTGCCTTTGCGTGTATGACAGGTGGGCCCTACAGGTGTGTGGCCAACCTGTCATACAGCCAAAGGCATGTGTAGTTAAGTCCGCGAGGGAGAGGATAATCAAACTTCTCGTTGATGTATGAGTTGACGTGACACATCAAAGCACTGCACTTGATATATTTCAATAATTTGCATGTGTGACTCCCAGATGCAGAGGCCGGGGGTCATCATCCTCCTTTTCGAGAAAAAATAGACGCGTGTGTGAGAGGACGAGTGCGTGCGTGCACCTCTTCTCTTCCTGTATAACATACTACTAAACTCAGAGTACAAGTTTTTGTGGGTGGCATGATGGTGCGTGCGAGAAGTCCCGAGAGATAGGTTTAATGCATTAATTACAATGCATGCATGCATAAAGTACATGCATTGGTCAATTTTCTCTTAATACTTGCATGCAATGATTTAATGCACCTTGGAATCTGAACATGTGTTGGGGACAACCAAATTGAGCCTTATAAAATGGAAAAACTAAAATTTTGAGATAAGCCCTATAAAACCAGAAAGGAGGGAGTAGAAAAAGAAGTACTCCATCCGGGAATGGTGCCGCACTTCAAAACTAGAACCATCAATAAATTTTGAGCTTGCGTCTCATCACATTCCAAATTACTCCATGCTATATTGAATTGCAAACCTATTCACACCAATCACAACCTAAATGGTTTCCCACTTAGGAGCGTATTAGTACTCGGTTGTAAATACTAGTATGCCAAGATGACTACACATTCCTCCTCAACTCCTCATCCACAAAAACAAACAAGTCATTCAGCATCCTTCCCTTGCGTCCGCCATGGCCAGCGTGAGTTATGGGTCGAGAGATTGCCACCAGGGAGAGGCGAGCATGGAAGCGTAAGCACGAGAGATGTCCCGCCTTGCTGCGAGAGCAGCCGACATGTCCCGCCGCACGGAACTAGCAGCATAGAGGTCCCGCCATGCCGCTGAAGCAGCACGGAGGTCCCGCCACGCCGTTGATGCAGCAGACTGGTCCGGCCGTGCCACGGAAGCAGCAGAGATGTCCCGCCGCGCCATGAATGCAGTAGAGATGTCCCGCCGCGCCGCGGCGGCCTGGGAATTTTTTTCGCGAGCACGCGACGACTGTTACAGGCGCATGCATGCGATCGTCCATAGCCAGATGGATCAGATCTCCCGCTCGGCGAGGTTGCAGGACGACATGATAGCCTCATTTGAACAGGCTACCGACGTCATCCGGCAACTAAGGGAGGGTAATGAGAGGCTCCGGGCCGAGCGCGACCTGCTGAGGGAGAAGATCGTTTGAAGTGCAGACCTGTAGGAGGAGACTAGTGCCTTGTTGAAGAAACTTATGGACGAGAATGACATGCTCCGCAACGAGCGCCAAAGGCTGGTGGAGGAATCCGTGGATGTTCTCAAGCAGCGTCTTGAGGACACGAAAGAGCTCATTGCCGCTCGCCGCGGAGACTAGTTTCCTGGTTTCTTTTGATGTAATAATCGGTTTAGGATGTGGATTGTGTCATCGGTTGTGAAATGTTGGGTTCTAGCGCGGATGTTTGGCCTTTGGTGGCCTCTTGGGATGTTGCGATTTCAATCTGGTAGCTTTTAGTCCTTCGTGTTAGGCTAGAGTTGTGCTGAACTTCTTGTGAATTGTGGTGGTTTTCAGTAATGAAAATCGGAAGGGGCAAGCCCTTCTTTGATAAAAAAAAATTTAATCGTCCTTATATATTCATTAGTCTTGCTATAAGTCGCAGTAGATGCTATATAGGTCCGTCGGATCTTACATCAAGATCCGTGCTTTCAGATTTTCTTTTTTCTCTCTTAAATCTCAGTCGAGTCAGACATAGCCACGCCATTAAACAGAGGCTCAGACTCCATTAATGGAGACCTTGGGAGAGAGGTGTACGGCAGATGGAGGTCAAAGGGCTCTCCTCCCGATAAGCACGCGCAGGGGTCTGATCGCACACCTCTCGTACTCAAATAGCTACCCTGCACGTCGCCTCCTAGCTAATAAAAAAGGGGACGCGTGGCGGCACGTAAATGGTACTAGTAAGTAGAACGCCCATGGTTTCGATAATACTTGTGTTTCCGATTGTAACATGACAGCACTTCTTCCAAAATGACTTTGTTGATTGTTAATGTGTGCGCCTTCGCAAACCGGACTGCAAATTTACCACCGCATGTTGGTGCCATGTCATGGCACCAAGCCAAGTTTCATTATTTTCATGCGTGTTTTGGATTTACATGAATTAAAAAAACTAAGTTTCTTAATGTTTCCAACCCAGCCACGACGCCCAGAATTTTGAATTTCATTCCCATTTCTTGCATGGAACCTAGAAATTTACCCGAGGACACACATGTGATTTTTCAACCAACTTTGGTGCACTGGAACATGTGCTTGTATTTCAAATTTGAATTATGCACACAAAGGTGACACGTTCCCTCCCAGAACCACGAGCCTTCTTGAGAGAAGCTCCGATTTGCAAGAAGCTTATACCAAAATTTGTTCCTATTCGGCCAATTTTTTTACCACGACATGGTACTACCATGACATGACACCATGCCAAGTTTCATGATTTTAAAACCAAGTTTCTCAATGTTATCGACCGAGCCATGATGCCCAGATGTTTGAATTTTATTCTCATTTTTTGCATGGGACCTACTCCCTCCTTCCATCTATATAGGGCCTAATGTGTTTTTCAAGACATCCTTTGACTATTGACAAGATTAATAGCACATGAGATGTATACTATGCAAATTATATTATTGGAAGCTCCTTTGACATACAAAATTGAAGGTATGCTTTGTGTAAGTTGCATGTCATATATTATTGATCTAACGTTTGGTAAAAGTTAGCCTCGAAAAACACATTAGAACCTATATGCATGAGAGGAGTCGACTTCGAGAGAACGTGTTTGTTCGAGAGACACCGAGGAAGACTACTATATATCGATGGTGCATGTAGGCGGGAATTAAACTAAGGGATGGTCTTATTGGTTTCGGGGATATAGGGGAAGAGTGAGAGGCGGGGGGGGGGGGGGGGTAGCTAGAAGGAGATTGTTAAGAGTGTGAGTGTGTGTTTTACCCATCCAGGCGGAAGTTATGTGCACAAAAGAGGAGAACAATTCGATGTGGCATTAGGATTGAGGGTAATTAACTACGTATGGAGACATAGAGACCTTGAACATGCATGTGTGAGAGGTATACATGTATATATGGGATGTGTGTGTGTGTGCGCGCGCATGATCGAGATAAAAGAAAGAAGACATAATTCATAAGATCAACGACATGGGAGAGACGGATCAGTATGATAGTATGCATGCATCTGAGAATGCATGGAAGAAGTCCCGACAATTGAGCATGTGTTTTTGTCTTTAAGAGATAGTGGCGTGGGCTGGAGCATGCATCTATGGCGAGCAGAGGGAGTGAGGCGCAACGATTGTGCAAAAGAGACCAACCTATAAATGCATATGTATGGAGAGACATATATAGTGTGGGTGATAGGAAGCAAGACTCCGTGCGAGAAAGAAATGTTGACAGAGAAACTACAGATAGATACAGAGATGGAGATGCTAGCTAGAGGGACATCTGCTAGTTTGGGTGTTGGAGATGACCGTCGGGTGGTTCAAAGGGTGAAGTTATATATGTGTGTGAGAGGGCACTTGACTGCATGTAGAGAGAAACATATGTAGTGTGCGTGATAGGAATCAAGAGTGAGGGCGAGAAAGAAGGTTGATGGAGAAACAGATAAATAGAAAGATAAAGATGCTAGCTAGTGTGCGTTAGAGATAGGAGTCGAGTGGATCAGAAGGCTGGGTTATGTGTGTGGGTGTGAGAGAGATAGATAGATGGTGCGTGTGAGTCACATACAAACAGATATCAGAGAGAAATGAGATCCAGAGAGACGGAGTTTTGTGTCTACGAGAGAGAAAGATATTTCACAACGAGAGTGATAGCTAGAGAGACATACGAGGGAACACAAGATATCTCTAGGGAGAGAGGGTGTGTGTGAGCGACATACAAGAGAACAATGGAGAAATATGAGACCCTGGGAGACAGAGTTTGTGTTTGTGTGTGAGAAAGAGATATTCAAGAGGAAGAGTCGTAGGTTCTCATATCTAAGGAGCGAAAGACATCTCTGTATGAGGGGTGTGCGAGTGGCACACATGGGAATAGTAGAGAGAAATGAGACCCCGGGAGACAAAGTTTTGTGTTTGTGTGAGAGAAAGAGATTCCACATGGAGAATCATAGTTAGAGACACATAGCAGGGAGCGAGATATACTTAGAGAGAGATAGAGCGATGAAGGTCGAGGGAGAGAGTACCATCAGTGTGTTACGAAGATAAAAGATCATTGTCGACATACAGGTAGCACGAGAGATACCTGAGAGACGATGAACGCATATAGGTCTAGAGAGATAGTCCTATATAAGCATGAGTGATAGCTATATGAGACGAATATCTGGATTAAAGGGGATTCAAATATTTAAACTGGAGATCACGACATTGATAATATCATAACGCAAATTGGTGTATCAAACATGCATATTCATTTGAATTTGGGCACACGTGTAATGTTATATAGTTTATCAATATTGGTGATCCATAGATTCTTCAATTACAAACAATGCATGGTTTATATGCAATTACTGTCTAAACGAGATTACACTATATGTTGCGTGTGTGAAACACATTATACATGTTTGAGAAGTAAAAAAACCCACATGAAACGCACATTAATTGGAGACAGTTAGCGAGGAATGCATACATTGGATTTCAACATAAAGTGGTTTCAAATATTTGAAAATCCAAATTGATGGATACAACCTTATGAATCTGAAATCATGCCATTTGTAAACCATATTTATGTATAAATGGTGTTGTGCTTTTGAAAGTATATATAAAAAATGATGTATATAGAATGTAATTCCAATTGAAAATGGATCCCGCCCGAAAAAAATAGAATACAAGCGGGATTCGAATTGAGTTGGCACGGTAAACGTGCACTCTACAAAATTTGAACGAAGGGGGGAAAGTCGCAGTAACCGCCCGAAACCAAAATCCGCGAGATGGAAATCACTACTACCTATCCCTGCCACGCAAAGCCTATATGCTGGATTTCTATAGGTTTCGATAGGGGTAGGTTTGTAATTTCACCCAAACATGACGTAACCGCCTCTCACCCGGATTCATACATGGTGGGCGCCAAAACACAGTGTGTCCTCGGCCGAAATCGACTCCCTCCCCGATTCATATTCATACACGGTGGGCGTCAAAAACAAACTCTCGTCGGCAAATATTCGGTGTATGCGAGATTACCATCCTATCCCCAACCGACTATTGTTCCTGTGATGTAGTAGAAATTTAAAATGGGGGCTAAGTTTGTAAATTTCCTTGCATTTGAGACAAGCGTGCCCTGAATACATGGTTCCCCCTTCCTCTCTACCTCCCTTTTCCCCATTCGTACTCCGTGGGCGCCAAAACACCCTCTCCACCCCACCCTCCTCCGTCCGCCGCCGTCCGCCACCCCATCCACCGCCGTCCTCCTCCACCATGCCAGAGCTGATACCCCGACACCGCCGTCCATTACAAGAGATCGACCTCTCTCATCCATGGCTTCGGAGCGGGATCCTTGCATCCCATCCTCTCGCTTCATCCCCGCCGTCGTCCACCTTGCCGGCGCCGCTCCTACGACTGTCTCGTCCACTGCGCCCCGCCGCCACCGTCTACCCTCCTAGATTTGCTTCCACGCCGCCGACAGCCATGGCTACCACAGCACCATCAAATTCTCAGCAGATGCGTACATGGCGCCGCGCCAGAGGCGGTACTCTTTCGTATCTGCTCAACTTATTTATCGCAGCAAGAAAATAGATCGCCACTGCTTTACTCTGATTTCTTGTCTTGGTTGCGAAGTTGCCTTTATCCGATTTGCACCTTCAGATCCGCCATGGCACGCTCAACACCATACTCGCAATGCTTATGGTTTTCCCCTTTTATATTCCACACTAGTTAAATCACAGTAGACTAAATTTCAAAATTGGGTCAGTCGATTTTTCAGAGCTCGCCGGAGTTCGCCGGTGCGATCGAAGGGGCTCGGGTGGTTGTGGGGCCTCGCCGAACGAAGAAAACTTGACGCAGGTGGGGGTTGGGGGTGGGGGGTGGGGGTGGCGGAGGAACACAGGCGGTGGGGGCCGGTGGTCCGGCCGGCGGCCCGTGCGGTGTTCTGTATGGGAAGAATCAGAGACGAGGAAGAAGAAGGGTTAGGAGATGTAGGATCTTCATCCAACCACCTGAAATGGTCGAGAGACAGCTAGGAGTTGCATTCTTAATGCTCTCTGGTTCATCATGTGTGGGCACTGCGCAACCAACATTTTATTATCCAAAATCTGCTTGCTCTTCTTTACCATGTTCCTCTTCCATTCTTCTTTAATATGTACTCTCTCCGTTCCTAAATACAAGTCTTTGTATAGATTCCACCATGGACTACATATGGAGAAAAATGAGTGAATCTACACTCTAGAATGTACCTAGATACATCTGTATATGATCCATAGTGGAAATCTCTACCAAGACTTATATTTTGGAACGGAGGGAGTATGATAGTAGTACAGTATGTTCCTTGTACTGAAGATGAGAAGGGACATTTGCAGTGTAGAGGTCTATACGGTCGGTTGTGATGGACGCTTTGAGCCTCTTTGATTCGTAGGATCTTGTAAACATAGGAATAGGATTTGTAGTGGCCTGCCCACTTGAATCCTATAAGAATAGCAAGGAAATGTGGGGAGCTGTGTCGCCTTTGAGAGTTACATTGATATTAACAGTACCGCACCTTCACTTGAAGAGAGCTGGTATCCGAAGCCTTTCTAGCCGTACCGGCAATACTATCACATATATTCCAGCAAGTTCCACTTTGCTGATTTTACTCTGATGCTTAAGGTTTTCCCGTTATATCTACACTATGATCTGTGTAGCTGCTTTGTGTCGCACTAGCAGCAGTCCACTCTTGAAGCTAAACACTGCAATGACTTACAAAATTGGCACCAAGGCATTGAGTGCCATTCTGGATGCAATGAAACTCATATGCTCCCCACCTGTTGATTCTTGTTCAGAATATGATCCTAATGACTATTCTAACCTCGAGGAGTCAAAGGCAGAAGGCCTGTCCTGTTCACCCATCAAGGTGCCTATTCTAATTTGGCAATGTTTTATTGATTGCGGGTATCTTGCATATGTTGTCTTGCATTTCTTCTACTTTGTTGCACCGCCATCTGCTTAGTTTACTCATCATATATGTCCAGATGCCATGCCCATCCATTATCAATACATATTCCATCTGTCATCATACCATGTTTTTCCACTCAAATGCTATTCTTGTGCATCAAACATCAAAAAGGAAGAGGATGATTGCCGAATCTGAAGGAGCACCAGCAAAGTCCTTGAAAAACGTGGTGGTGCCGGAGAAATCAGACAACACCCCACTTATATTGGCTGTACAACCAGTGACACAAAACGTAGGACCGACTCCAGCAGACTGTACCCATACTTCACTGGCCACACCACTAGCCCCACCACACAGGACCTGCACTCCAGCAAAAGGTATACCGATTTCATTTTCCATAGCACTAGCTGTACCATAGAAAAATCCCACTCCAGCAAAAAGTACAGCAAGTCCACTGGCCGAAGACCTATCCCAACTGCAGAGACGGCCAATTCCTGCAGATTGGAACCCCATTCCATTTATTCCCAGTTTAAAAGACAACGCTTTCAATGTTGTTAGGGACTACATGCATATATTCCCATCATGGGAAGATTATTGTGAAGACAAACACCATTTTCACATCTTCCTGTCCAACTTACGTGTAAGTGCTATTATTCATGGTTATTATTTTCCTGTTTTCTGCTGATTGAACACATGAATGATTTACATTACATTGTTGTAACTAGGCGAGGGTCAATCTGGATAGTCATGACGAGCAAAGCTTGCTTGTGCTTTTCAAGGAAGCATTGCAGCAGTATCGGTGTTACCTGAGGAAATCACACTTTGATGGCAAGTCTATAAACGAATTTCCGGTGAAGTCTCCTATGCTAAATTTAGAAGACATTGAATGGAAAAACCTTTTTATGCACTGGTCTCGTTCCCAGGATGAGGTACTGTCTATGAAATCACATGACAATTTGAACTTCTACTTTTCCACATGTGCCTTACGGATCTTTTTTGCAGGAAATCTGCTCGAAGAAGAATTCCGGTTTGACAAGAACGACAGGATATCGCAAATATGCTGTCCGCTGCTTTGCTCTTGTTAGTACCTGTTGTCCTGTATCACTGTACTTGCATACGTACCTGGTTCATTATGTGACAGCAGTATGCATGATAGCTTTCTTATCAATTGTTCGCTCCAAATTATCTGATCTGTATGAATGGTTACATTAGTGTAGAATATATCCAATGCCAATGTTTTTTAGCTCTGCATTGTTCTTGTAAGTACATGCTGTCCTTTATCAGTGTACAGGTAGTTGTTCATGTACCATCACTCTGCAGCTTATTTTCCTTTGCCCTCCATTTTCTACACATCAGATCTATATTTACTCTTACCATAAGGTTGGTACTGAAGAAGTTTAGCTGTGCATTGCTCTTGGCTGTACCTTTTGCCTGTATCGCTGCACTTACATTTATAGCTACTTGGTTATGTAGCATCACTCTTCATCTTATCTTAAATATTCTCCATTTTTTCGTATATTATCACATCTATATTTACTCTTAACAAAATGTAGAATAAAGGCAATGCTTTTGAAGAAGATTCTGTGGTAAACTTCCTGAATTGCCCCCCCATCAGCATGTACAAGGCCTTTATAGAGCCTGTCTTCACCAATAATGTAAGTTTGTCCATCTCAAGCCTTCAAACTTTGTTGTATATATTTGGTTAGGCATGCCTGCAACAACTGTTTATTTTTGGTGTTTGCATCAAATTGCTTGTTTAAAGTTTATTATGTAGTTCATAAACAAAAGTGTGTCCTTTCTGAATTTAAGTTTTCAGTTGTACAACCAACTTCCTTCTTCATACCATGTAAATTAAACTATACAGAGCAAGTGATCTTCTTTTGCACTGCATGTATGCTTCTGTTCTTCATCCGTAATCCAGTGGTGTGGTGAACCTACCCACTACAGCACAATGTCATATTCTGCAATGTCTTAACTATGAACAATGTCATATCATTCTACTATTATTTAAACCGTCTCTTTATTTTCCAATCTGAAATGGTATAAATTGACAGCACACTAACCATTGATACTTATGAGTTCTTGATCTGTAATCCAGTGGTGTCGTCAAGCTGCCAACTCCTTCACAATGTCATTTCCTGCCATGTCTTGACCTGAACAATACCATATTGTGTTAATGCAAATTTAAACTATGTCACTTTATTCGTCAGTAAGAAATGTGATGAATTGTCAGCACTGATACTTTTATGTGCAAAACCTGTCATCTGTCTGCTTGTTTATCTTTCAGAGTGAGGAATATATAAGTGTTGAACAAGTGCAGTCTCTTCATCTTGCTCAGCTACTTGCGCTGCAGCTCCCCAGCAGGGCTAACCTTTCTTGAACTCTATTGAAGTGCTGTCGGTTTTGTATATTATTTTTTCGGCGTGTTTATTTGCACTGGTGGCGATCTATGATGCCCAGTGTATGTAATCTGCTGTCTACTTGTGCTTTATTCATAGTGGCGAACTTTGATGCCCAGTGGATGTAATATGCCATAATTTCTTTATTGTATAGTATAGGTTTTTTCTTATTCATGATGCTGCAGTTATTTTACTGTATATATATCCTGTCTTCACAGTAAACTGGCCAAACCGTAAAATTACGGTACATAATCGGGCCGTCATGCAATCACGATGTAGGTTGGGCCTGAAACGTGCCGATCAGCTCACGGGCCAGCAGCAGCCCGAAATGAACCCCGACCCATGATTGTGCGAATCAAATCACGGGCTTTTAACAGGCCGAAAAATTGTCTCGGTCCTTGTTTGGCCCAATCAGATATCGCCTGCGAGCAGGCCGGATGCAAACCGGGCCGTAGTTAGGCCCAACTATATGACGGGCTTTTAACAGTCTGAAATTAGTATAGGGCCGAAATGTTAAACGGGCCCTTAACAGGCCAAAACTAATATCAGGCCGAATTACTAAGTGGGCCTTTAGCAAATGGGCCCAAAAGCATAGTGTCCAGTTGATGGGCCGAATCTAATATGGGCCATAATTAGGCCCAAAACCTCTTAAAGGGCTGGACCTGATCTGGGCCGTAATTTGGCCCAGAACGTGGTAGGCTTTTAACGGGCCGGATCTCATATGGGCCACTATTAGGCCCGGAGCGTGGCAGGCCATTAATAGACCGGATCAAATATGGGCCGACATTTGGCCCAAAACATGGCAGCCAGTTAACGGGTCGGCCTACTAGGGTCCTCAAAATCTTGTGGGCCTATAGCTGGGTCGGCCCATTAATGTCGACGAAATCTCGTGGGCCTTTAGCTGGGCTGGCCCATTATGATCTGCAAGAATTTTGTGGGCCTTTACCTGGGCCGGCCTATTATGGCACACGAAAATCTTGTGGGCCTTTACCTGGGCCGACCCATTATGGCCCGCGAAATCTTGTGGGCCTTTAGCTGGGCCAGCCCATTATGGTCCGCAAAATATCGTGGGCCTTTAGCTGGGCCGGCCCATTATGGTCTGCAAAATCTTGTGGGCCTTTAGTTGGGCCGACCCATTTAAACTTGTTGGGTCGTGCCACGTGTCGACGTATCATAGGCGCATTCTGTCCAGTGAGTGGATGACATCTGTCCCAACGATGAGCCGACACGTGTTTCCTCTAGCCAATGATGATTTTACACGTGGAAAATCCCCATTGGTCGGGGCTATTAACGGGTAATCGGATCCAAAACCCGACCCGATAGCTTAACGGCGTTCCGTTACGGTGGATGCCACGTGTCGGTCACCCTTGACGAAAGCACTTCTGTGACGCGCGATTTATCGTCATGGAAGTGGACACTTCCATGATGATAATTTTGGTAATGTCATGGAACACTTCTACGACAGCATAGGTATGACTATCTTGATTCTGTCATAAATTTGTCATGGATGTACATGCATGACAAAAAAGCGACCTACTGTGACAAACACGTATAATCACGGAAGTGTATTTTTTTTGTAGTGCTAACTTGTTCTTGCAGCATATGCCATGTGATGTGATATGGCCAAAAGGATGTGATGAATGATATATGTGATGTATGAGATTGATCATGTTCTTGTAATAGGAATCACGACTTGCATGTCAATGAGTATGACAGCTAGCAGGAGCCATAGGAGTTATCTTAATTTATTGTATGACCTACGTGTCAATGAAAACGCCATGTAATTACTTTACTTTATTGCTAACCGTTAGCCATAGTAGTAGAAGTAACAGTTGGCAAGACAACTTCATGAAGACACGATGATGGAGATCATGGTGTCATGCCGGTGACAATGATGATCATGGTGCCTGAAAGATGGAGATCAAAAGGAGCAAAATGATATTGGCCATATCATGTCACTATTTGATTGCATGTGATGTTTATCATGTTTTTACATCTTATTTGCTTAGAACGATGGTAGCATAAATAAGATGATCCCTCGCTAAAATTTCAAGAAAGTGCCCCCCCTAACTGTGCACTGTTGTGAAGGTTTGTTGTTTCGAAGCACCACGTGATGATCGGGTGTGATAGATTCTAACGTTCGAATACAACGGGTGTAAGCCAGATTTACACATGCAAAACACTTAGGTTGACTTGACGAGCCTAGCATGTACAAACATGGCCTCGGAACACGAGAGACCGAAAGGTCGAACATGAGTCGTATAGTAGATACAATCAACATGGAGATGTTCACCGTTGATGACTAGTCCGTCTCACGTGATGATCAGACACGGCCTAGTCGATTTGGATCATGTATCACTTAGATGACTAGAGGGATGTATATCTGAGTGGGAGTTCATTAAATAATTTGATTAGATGAACTTAATTTTCATGAACTTTGTCTAAAAATCTTTACAATATGTCTTGTAGATCAAATGGCCCACGCTAATGTTGCCCTCAACTTCAACGCGTTCCTAGAGAAAACCAAGCTGAAAGACGATGGTAGCAACTATACAGACTGGGTCTGTAACCTGAGGATCATCCTCATAGCTGCCAAGAAAGCATATGACCTTGAAGCACCGCTAGGTGATGCACCCATTTTTCCAGCAACTCAAGCCGTTATGAATGCCTGGCAGTCGCGTAGTGATGATTACTCCCTAGTTCAGTGCGGCATGCTTTACAGCTTAGAATCAGGGCTCCAAAAGCGTTTTGAGCAGCACGGAGCATATGAGATGTTCCAAGAGCTGAAAATGATTTTCCAAGCTCATGCCCGGGTCGAGAGATATGAAGTCTCCGACAAGTTCTACAGTTGTAAGATGGAGGAAAACAGTTCTGTCAGCGAGCATATACTCAAAATGTCTGGGTTGCACAACCGCTCGTCTCAGCTGGGAGTTAATCTTCCAGATGACTTGGTCATTGACAGGATCCTCCACTCGCTTCCACCTAGCTATAAGAGCTTTGTGATGAACTACAATATGCAAGGGATGGATAAGTCCATTCCCGAGTTATTTTCAATGCTGAAATTAGCGGAGGTGGAAATCAAAAAGGAACAACAAGTGTTGATGGTGAATAAAACCACTAGTTTCAAGAAAGGCAAGGGTAAGAATAACTTCTAGAAAGACAGCAAGGGAGTTGCCGCGCCCGGTAAATCAGTTGCTGGGAAGTAGCCAAAGAATGGACCCAAGCCCGAGACTCAGTTCTTTTATTGTAAGGGAAATGGTCACTGGAAGCGGAACTGCCCCAAGTACTTAGCGAATAAGAAGGCCGACAATGCCAAAGGTATATGTGATATACATGTTATTGATGTGTACCTTACCAGCGCTCGTAGTAGCTCCTGGGTATTTGATACCGGTGCGGTTGCTCATATTTGTAACTCAAAATAGGAGCTGCGGAATAAGCGGAGGCTGGCAAAGGACGAGGTGATGATGCACGTCGGGAATGGTTCCAAGGTCGATGTGATCGCCGTCGGCACGCTCCCTCTACATCTACCTACGGGATTAGTTTTAAACCTCAATAATTGTTATTTAGTGCCAGCTTTGAGCATGAACATTGTATCTGGATCTCATTTAATGCGAGATGGCTACTCATTTAAATCCGAGAATAATGGTTGTTCCATTTATATGAGACATATGTTTTATGGTCATGCCCCGCTGGTCAATGGTTTATTCTTGTTTAATCTCGAATGTGATGTTACACATATTCATAGTGTGAATGCCAAGAAGTGTAAGGTTGATAATGATAGTCCCACATACTTGTGGCACTGCCGCCTTGGTCACATTGGTGTCAAGCGCATGAAGAAACTCCACGCAAATGGACTTCTGGAGTCTCTTGATTATGAATCATTTGACACGTGCGAACCATGCCTTATGGGAAAAATGACCAAGACTCCGTTCTCCGGAACAATGGAGCGAGCAACCAACTTATTGGAAATCATACATACCGATGTGTGCGGTCCAATGAGCGTTGAGGCTCGCGGTGGCTATCGTTATGTTCTCACCCTCACTGATGACTTAAGTAGATACTAGCACATATGCCCATGCGTTGCAACGGGAAAAATTGATGTTTTATGCAAGCATAATGTCCCACAACACCAGATTCACTATGAAGAACATGCTGCAATGCAGCATCCTTCTACAAAATGAACATAAAAAATACGTTGCAATTTAGCCGTGTTCATATTTTCTTTGCTGGGCATAATCTCCCACTATTTTCATCTAAGTATAATCCTTTTTAATGGCATTTAAGTATAATTATTTCGTTAATTACCATGGCGTCCTTACCCGTTTTAGTCGGAAATCAAATCCTTACTTTTCTAATTTAGTAGCTCCAACACATTGAAGCCTATAGATCCTTCCTTTTAAATTTTAATTATCCTACCTTTTTGCCTCAAATCCTTCATGTAGAATTTATTAAGATCACAATCTTTCTTTTAATTATTCCACTGGTTTATCCATAATCCTTTTATTAATTAGGCACATCCGTTTAAATATTCTATTTAAGCCCACAATCTTTCTTTATTAGCTCATTTGCTTAATTAGCTCGCCCTAAACATGATGACTGCCACTTGTATATTTAGAGCGAGTTAGAATTAGTAAATGTGAAAGGCGCATAGGCCGTTGGTTGTTACATCGAAGAGCTACACAGGAGGCCCTGTGTTTAATTCCAACAATCTTGATTTATTTTGATCCAATTATTTTTCACGGTCTCTATGAAAGCCCATAAAAGGCCCATCAACATACAAGTATCTGGGCCAGATAGCTTAGCGTGTGCAAACCGAACGAAAAGGACTAAACCAAACCAAGAATACCTATTCCCTTTAATAGCAGGTATAGATGGGTATGTCTACTTAATGAAACACAAGTCTGAGACCTTTTAAAAGTTCAAGGAATTTTAGAGTGAGGTAGAGAATCAACGTGACAAGAAAATAAAGTTCTTACGATCAGATTGTGGAGGAGAATACTTGAGTCACAAGTTTGGCACACACTTAAGGAAATGTGGAATTGTTTCACAACTCACGCCGCCTGGAACACCTTAGCAAAATGGTGTGCCTGAATGTCGTAATCGCACTCTATTGGATATGGTGCGATCTATGATGTCTCTTATAGATCTACCTCTATCATTTTGGGGGTTATGCTTTAGAGACTACCACATTCACTTTAAATATGGCTCCGTCGAAATCCGTTGAGACAACACCGTATGAATTATGGTTTGGAAAGAAACCTAAGCTGTCGTTTCTGAAAGTTTGGGGATGCGATGCTTATGTCAAGAAACTTCAACCTAAAAAGGTCGAACCCAAGTCGGAAAAATGCGTCTTCATAGGATACCCTAAGGAAACTATCGGGTATACCTTCTACCTCAGATCCGAAGGCAAGATCTTTGTTGCCAAGAATGGATCCTTTCTAGAGAAAGAGTTTCTCTCGAAAGAAGTAAGTGGGAGGAAAGTAGAACTTGATTAGGTACTACCTCTTGAACCGGAAAGTAGCGCAGCTCAGGAAGATGTTTCTGTGGTGCCTACACCGACTAGACAGGAAGTTAATGATGATTATCATGAACCTTCGGATCAAGATGCTACTGAACCTCGTAGGTCCACGAGGACACGTTCCGCACTCGAGTGGTACGGCAACCCTGTCTTGGAAATCATGTTGTTAGACAACGATGAACCTTCGAATTATGAAGAAGCGGTGGCGGGCCCGGATTCCAATAAATGGCTCAAAGCCATGAAATCCGAGAGAGGATCCATGTATGAAAACGAAGTATGGACTTTGACAGACTTGCCCGGTGATCGGCAGGCCATAGAAAATAGATGGATCTTTAAGAAGAAGACTGACACGGATGGTAACGTGACCATCTATAAGGCTCGGCTTATCGCTAACGGTTATCAACAAGTTCCAGGGGTTGACTACGATGAGACCTTCTCACCCGTAGAAAAGCTGAAGTCCGTCCGAATCATGTTAGCAATTGTCGCATTCTATGATTATGAGATATGGCAAATGGACGTCAAAACGACATTCCTTAATGGTTTCCTTAAGGAAGAATTGTATATGATGTAGCCGGAAGGTTTTGTCGATCCTAAGAATGCTGACAAGGTATGCAAGCTCCAGTGCTCAATCTATGGGCTGGTGCAAGCATCTCGGAGTTGGAACATTCGCTTTGATGAGATGATGAAAGCATTTGGGTTTACACAAACTTATGGAGAAGCATGTGTTTACAAGAAAGTGAGTGAGAGCTCTGTAGCATTTCTCATATTATATGTGGATGACATACTATTGATGGGAAATGATATAGAATTTTTGGAAAGCATAAAGGCCTACTTGAATAAGTGTTCTACAATGAAGGACCTTGGAGAAGCTGCTTACATAGTAGGCATCAAGATCTATAGAGATAGATCGAGACGCCTTATTGGTCTTTCACAAAGCACATACGCTGACAAGATATTGAAGAAGTTCAATATGGATCACTCCAAGAAGGGGTTCTTGCCTGTATTGCAATGTATGAAATTGAGCACGGCTCAACGCCCGACCTCGGCAGAAGATAGAGAAAAGATGAGTGTCATCCCCTATGCCTCAACCATAGGGTCTATTATGTATGCCATGCTGTGTACCAGACCTGATGTGAACCTTGTCATAAGTTTGGTAGGAGGTACCAAAGTAATCCTGGCATGGAACACTGGACATCGGTCAAGACTATCCCAAAGTACCTGAAAAGGACTAAGGATATGTTTCTCGTTTATGGAGGTGATGAAGAGCTCGTCGTAAAGGGTTACATCAATGCTAGCTTTGACACAGATCTGGATGACTCCAAGTCACAAACCGGATACGTGTATATTTTGAACGATGGGGCAGTTAGCTGGTGCAGTTGCAAGCAAAGCATTGTGGCAGGATCTACATGTGAAGCGGAGTACATAGCAGCCTCGGAGGCAACACAGGAAGCAGTCTGGAAGGAGTTCATCACCGACCTAGGAGTTATTCCCAATGTGTCGGGCCCAATGACTCTCTTCTGTGACAACACTGGAGCTATTGCCCTTGACAAGGAGCCCAGGTTTCACAAGAAGACCAGGCACATCAAGCATCGCTTCAACTCCATTCATGAATATATTCAGGATGGAGACATAGATATTTGTAAAGTGCATACGGATCTGAATGTCGCAGATCCGTTGACTAAACCTCTTCCACGAGCAAAACATGATCAACATCACAACTCTATGGGTGTTCGATTCATCACAATGTAACTAGATTATTGACTCTAGTGCAAGTGGGAGACTGTTGGAAATATGCCCTAGAGGCAATAATAAAATGGTTATTATTATATTTCCTTATTCATGATAATTTTCTATTGTTCATGCTATAATTGTATTAACCGGAGACCATAATACATGTGTGAATACATAGACCACAACATGTCCCTAGTGAGCCTCTAGTTGACTAGCTTGTTGATCAATAGATGGTTATGGTTTCCTGACCATGGACATTGGATGTCGTTGATAACGGGATCACATCATTAGGAGAATGATGTGATGGAAAATACCGAATCTTAAGCATAGCACAAGATCATGTAGTTCGTTTGCTAAAGCTTTTCTATGTCAAGTATCATTTCCTTAGACCATGGGATTGTGCAACTCCTGGATACCGTAGGAATGCTTTGGGTGTACCAAATGTCACAACGTAACTAGGTGACTATAAAGGTGCACTACAGGTATGTCCGGAAGTGTCTGTTGGGTTGGCACAGATCGATACCGGGATTTGTCACTATGTATGACAGAGAGGTATCTCTGGGCCCACTCGGTAATGCATCATCATAATGAGATCAATGTGACTAAGGAGTTGGTCACAGGATCATGCATTATGGAACGAGTAAAGTGACTTGCTGGTAATGAGATTGAACGAGGTATTGGATACCGACGATCGAATCTCGGGCAAGTAACATACCGATGGACAAAGGGAATTGTATACGGGATTGATTGAATCCCGACATCGTGGTTCATCCGATGAGATCATCGTGGAACATGTGGGAGCCAACATGGGTATCGTGATCCCGCTGTTGGTTATTGATCGGAGAGATGTCTCGGTCATGTCTACATGCCTCCCGAACCCGTAGGGTCTACACACTTAAGGTTCGATGATGCTAGGGTTATAGGGAAAGTTTGTACGTGGTTACCGAATGTTGTTCGGAGTCCCGGATAAGATCTCGGACGTCACGAGGAGTTCCGAAGGTAAAGAATAATATATAGGAAGTGAGGTTTTGGCCACCGGAAGTATTTCGGGTGTCACAAGTAATGTACCGGGTGAAGGAAATATGCCCTAGAGGCAATAATAAAGTTATTATTTATTTCCTTATATCATGATAAATGTTTATTATTCATGCTAGAATTGTATTAACCGGAAACATAATACATGTGTCAATACATAGACAAACATAGTGTCACTAGTATGCCTCTACTTGACTAGCTTGTTGATCGAAGATGGTTAAGTTTCCTAGCCATAGACATGAGTTGTCATTTGATTAACGGGATCACATCATTAGGAGAATGATGTGATTGACTTGACCCATTTCGTTAGCTTAGCACTTGATCGTTTAGTTTGATGCTATTGCTTTCTTCATGACTTATACATGTTCCTATGACTATGATATTATGCAACTCCCGTTTACCGGAGGAACACTTTGTGTGCTACCAAACGTCACAACGTAACTGGGTGATTATAAAGGCGCTCTACAGGTGTCTCCGAAGGTACTTGTTGGGTTGGCGTATTTCGAGATTAGGATTTGTCACTCCAATTGTCGGAGAGGTATCTCTGGGCCCTCTCGGTAATGCACATCACATAAGCCTTGCAAGCATTGCAACTAATAAGTTAGCTGCGGGATGATGTATTATGGAACAAGTAAAGAGAATTGCCGGTAACGAGATTGAACTAGGTATTGAGATACCGACGATCAAATCTCGGGCAAGTAACATACCAATGACAAAGGGAACAACGTATGTTGTTATGCGGTCTAACCGATAAAAGATCTTCGTAGAATATGTAGGAGCCAATATGAGCATCCAGGTTCCGCTATTGGTTATTGACCGGAGACGTGTCTCGGTCATGTCTACATTATTCTCGAACCCATAGGGTCCGCACGCTTAACGTTACGATGACAGTTTCATTATGAGTTTATATATTTTGATGTACCGAAGATTGTTTGGAGTCTCGGATATGATCACGGACATGACGAGGAGTCTCGAAATGGTCGAGACATAAAGATCGATATATTGGACGGCTATATTTGGACACCGGAAGTGTTTCGGGTGATTTTGGAGAAAACCGGAGTGCCGGAAGGGTTACCGGAACCCCCCGGGGAAGTATTGGGCCTTAGTGGGCCTGAGGGGAGAGAGAGGGCAGCAGCCCAGGAGGTGGCGCGCCCCCTCCCATGGGGAGTCCGAATTGGACTAGGGGAGGGGGGCGCGGCCCCTCTTTCCCTCTCCCTCTCCCTCTCTTTCCTTCCCCCTTCTCTCTTCCTAGTTGGACTAGGAAAGGGGAGTCCTACTCCTACTAGGAGGAGGACTCCCCCCTCCTTGGCGCGCCCAAGAGCCGGCCGGCCTCTCCCCCTTGCTCCTTTATATACAGGGGCAGGGGGCACCTCTAGACACACAAGTTGATCTTCGTGATCGTTCTCTTAGCCGTGTGCGGTGCCCCCCTCCACCATAATCCTCGATAATATTGTAGCGGTGCTTAGGCGAAGCCCTGCGACGGTAGAACATCAAGATCGTCACCACGCCGTCGTGCTGACGGAACTCTTCCCCGACAGTTTGCTGGATCAGAGTCCGGGGATCGTCATCGAGCTGAACGTGTGCTAGAACTCGGAGGTGCCGTAGTTTCGGTGCTTGATCGGTCGGGCCGTGAAGACGTACGACTACATCAACCGCGTTGTGCTAACGCTTCCGCTTCCGGTCTACGAGGGTATGTAGACAACACTCTCCCCTCTCGTTGCTATGCATCACCATGATCTTGTGTGTGTGTAGGAATTTTTTTGAAATTACTACGTTTCCCAACATCGGGACCACCAGAAGGGTTCCGGGGGTCCACCGGGAGGGGCCACCAGCCCCGGAGGCTTGCATGGGCCAAGAGTGGGAAGGGACCAACCCCTGAGTGGGCTGGTGCGTCTCCCACCAAGGCCCAAGGCGCAGCTAGGAGGAGAGGGGGAAACCCTAGGCGCAGATGGGCCTAAAGGCCCACCCTAGGGCGCGCCCCCTCTCCCCCTCTTGGTCGCCCCCTCCAATCCCATGTAGGGCTGCCGCACCCCCTAGGGTGGGAACCTTAGAGGGGGCGCACCCACCTCCCCTCCTCCTATATATAGTGGGGTTTTTGGGGCTGCCAAGGACACGAGTCTCTCTCTCCCTCAGCGCAACCCTACCTCTCCACATCCTCATCCTTCATAGTGCTTGGTGAAGCCCTGCTAGAAACCATGCTGCTCCACCACCACCACGCCGTCGTGCTGCTGCTGGAGTTGTCTTCACCAACCTCTCCCTCCTCCTTGTTGGATCAAGGCGCGGGAGACGTCACCAGGCTGCACGTGTGTTGAACGCGGAGGCGCCGTTGTTCGGCGCTTAGATCGGAATCGACCGCGATCTGAATCGCTGCGTGCACGACTCCTCCAACCGCGTTCTTGTAACACATCCGTATCGCGATCTTCAAGGGCATGAAGATACACTCCCCTCTCTCTTGTTACTAGTCGCTCCATAGATTGATCTTGGTGATGCATAGAATTTTTTTAATTTCCGCAACGATCCCCAACAGAACTTGCATATATTCATGGGAACATAATAGGTTCAGATCTGAAATCATGGCACTTGGGCCCTAGTGACAAGCGTTAAGCATAGCAAAGTCATAGCAACATCAATCTCGGAACATAATGGATACTAGGGATCAAACCCTAACAAAACTAACTCGATTACATGATAAATCTCATCCAACCCATCACCGTCCAGCAAACCTACAATGGAATTACTTACGCACGATGGTGAGCATCATGAAATTGGTGATGGAGGAAGGTTGATGATGACGATGGCGACATATTCCCCTCTCTGGAGCCCCGAACGGACTCCAGATCAGCCCTCCCAAGAGAGATTAGGGCTTGGCGGCGGCTCCGTATCGTAAAACGCGATGAATCCTTGTCTCTGATTTTTTTCTCCCTGAACGTGAATATATAGAGTTTGAGTTGACGTCGGTGGAGCCTCAGGGGGCCCACGAGACAGGGGGCGCACCACCACCCTCGTGGATAGGGTGTGGGCCCCCTGGTTTTATAATTCAAAAAATATTCTCCGTGAAGTTTTAGGTCATTTTGAGAACTTCTATTTCTGCACAAAAATAACATCATGGCAATTCTGTTGAAACAGCGTCAGTCTGGGTTAGTTCCATTCAAATCATGCAAGTTAGAGTCCAAAACAAGGTTAAAAGTGTTTGGAAAAGTAGATACGATGGAGATGTATCAATGAACGAGCAAAATTGTAAGGGAAGCCAAATTTCCTTTGCCGTTTGTCGTTGAGCTCTCAAATACCACCCCACTGTACGGCTGCCCGGTCTCTCCGTCCCAGAGCTCTCTCCAAGCGTCATTCATGGCACCATGGCGCACAGTAACTGGTAAGGAAGCGATGGCATCCCGCCGCGCTGCTTTCCTCGCCGCGCCGAGTTCATTGCCGCCGGCGGCCACATAGTTACGTGGGCGGACTTTGAGGCTGCCATGGCCGAATGGGCAGTGGATCTAGAGGCGGGAAAAGCCGCACACAAGAAGCGGAAAAGGCAGAAAGCAGTCAAGAAAAGAGAGTCCCGCCGCCGCAAGAAAGAAGAGGCTGCATGTCGTGGTGAGGAGAGCTTGGCGGAGATCAAAGCACTGTGGGCTGCCGCCTACAAGGACGGAAAAGAGAACGCTGGCGTCTGGCCAGCATGCCCCGATGGCAGCATGTGAGAAGTAGTTTAAGTTTGTAGTATTAGAGCAAATTACCAGTAGTACTTTAAGTTTGTAGTATTAACATACAATGTCGGTAAGAGCATCCTTTGAGGGCTTTGAGCGTTGATTAGCATGTGTGCCCATGTGCATTTTTTGTGTTAATCATTAGAAGATCACAAAACACATGGTTTCTATGCTGTACCTGTGTGCATTTCTTTATCTTAATGATCCATAAGTCAGTTACCTGTGCGATGTTTCCTAATAAACCAGGCGTACCATTGACCAACAAAATCAACTACACATGTACATTTTTTGGAGATGGGATCTACCAATTTTCCGTTTTCTCGCACACAAGTATTTTACGCGCTTCGTTTGCGTTATGTGTTTCCCCCGCCCAAGTTTCAAGTTTCGCAGCGAAATTTTCATTAGGCGCGCGATTTCAGAATTTATTCCTCCAACCACATCCCCACCCGTCAAATTTCCTCAGTATCTCCTCCCGGGCCTCCCCCTAGAGGCAGCTCAAACCGCCGCCGCCGCAACCACAGCTTCAACCACATCTTCGTTCTACTCAGATCCAGTCAAGTAACCCACCAATCTATATCATGGCCCCGCCTGATTGCTTAAATGGCGCCTGCAAAACATCCTCATGCCTCCAAATCCCCACCACCAGGAGCTGATGGCGGTCCATGGTGCGATGGCCGCTATGCTTGTTGACCCGGAGGAACACCTCGCCTCCACCAACGCCGACATGGTGCAGGCTCTGGCCCAGATGAAGTGCCCCAGCGACTATCCCCAGGACTTAACAAGTATGATCTGGCCAGCTAAATCTTACCAATACCACTTGCAATGGCTATGTTTTGTACGGGTTGTCGGATTTCGGGTTCCGGCAGACCCTTGAGGTTCGAACACTGGGGTGCGCGTGGAGATTTCGCCCCCTTACCTACCTGCACCCCTCCGCCATGCTAGGATCTAAACTATGGAAAGAACGACACAAGAGACACAGGGTTTATACTGGTTCGGGCCACCGTTGTGGTGTAATACCCTACTCCAGTGTGTGGTGTGGTGGATTGCCTCTTGGGCTGATGATGATGAGCAATACAAGGGAGAACAGCCTCGCGAGGGTCTGTTCTTGGCTGGGACGATGAACTGCTCGGAGGAGTTCAGTCACCTTTCTCTCTCTCTCTCTCTCTGGTTTCCTCCGACCGACCCCTTGCTGTGTGGGTTTCTGGTCCTATTTATAGAGGCCCTGGTCCTCTTCCCAAATATCGAGCGGGAAGGAAGCCAACAATGGCGGGCTAATTTGAAGGGGGACAGCAAGTATCAGCTATCCTGACAAAAGTAGTCTTCGCCTGCGCAAATCTCTGGTGATGACGCCGTCTTGGGCTCCACGGTGACCTCCATCTCGTAGTCCTCCTGGTCTTGGTCTCGTTGCACCGAAATGGCAACCTTTGCCTGATGCCTCGGTACTCCGCGGCTGCGCTTGCCCCCTTTGCACCAAAGAGGAAAGGAGGACGCTGCGCGGACTGGCACCCGCCTGGCGCCCTGAGTCGTCATGGTTTGCATCATGGGCACCTCGTGAGGTACCCCGCCTTTATCTCTCCACCTCCTCGTGAGCCAGCCTGACGAGGCCGTGCTTGAGGAAGCTTCGCATCGTCCGCCTCACGAGGCTTGGCCCCTCGCGAGGGTCTTGGGTTTGTGTTGGTGAAGATGGGCCGTGCTGGGCCCCCCCTTTGAGCCACGCCGCAGGCCGCAGGCAGGCAAGTCTGGGGACCCCCGTTCCCAGAACGCCGACAGTAGCCCCCGGGCCCAAGGCGCGCCCGGACTTGGCTGTGCAGGGAGGTGAAAGGGCAAGAGCGAAGCGCCACGGGCCCTAACAGCCTGCGGCCTTGGGCGCCGCGTGGCAGTTGATTGGACGTGGGCGTCTCCACTTCCCCACGACGCCTCGGCAACTGCACGGATTGGACAAGTCCCTGCATGCAAAAAAAACGGGTCATGATTACCTGCGATCGTGGGGGCCATCGGTTGGCCCTTGCCAGCTATAAGTACTGATCGATGCGCATCCTTCCAGTTTTATCTCCCCTCGCTTCTCCTTCTTCTTCATGGCCTAGTCGAGTAGGTTCTCGGCCGCGGAGAAGGGGAAGGCTTGCCAGGCTGGGCGTGCCTCTCCTCCACCCAAGCACGGCCGAGGGCACCCCCGCAAACATCCTGTGGCCACCACGGCAGCTCCCCGCGGCCGCGGAGACGCTTTCCAGCACGGTGGCGGGCGGATTACGGCGACCAGGGAGTGCGCTCCGGCTGCGCGTCCCCCCATGCCGCGCTTCCGCATTGCCGAGGTGCTGCCGGAGTTCGTCGTGTGGTCGGCGGAGCCGAGTAGCACCCGGCTTCCTCTTCCTCGCTTCCTCCTCGGCGAGCTCCCGGACGGCGCCCAGGGTGGCCTCTGGCTTCAGGCCGACGGCTGCTGCAGCCGGGCCTCATGGGTGTCACTGGAGGTCTCGGCAGCCGGGAGTCTGGCCCTGGCCCACGGTTGGCAGTCGTTTGCCCGTGCGCACGGCCTGGGCCGTCGGTGCACCCTACACTTCAAGTTCGACGGTGATGCCACCCTCTACGTGAGGGTGTTTGGGGAAGATGGTCGCCGCACAGGGTGCTGCCCCGAGGGTGATGACCGCGGCTGGGAACCCGGCTCCGGTGATGATGGAGAGGGCAGCGCTCGCGCGGCCGGCGGCGCTCAGGGTTCCTCAAGCTTCTCTGGTTCTTCTTCAGGCGGCGACTCTTCTAGCGGTGGCCGTGGTCAGCCTCCACGTCGTCGCATCTGCTTGGGAGGTGGTAGTGTGTCCGCCCACCGTCGCGCCCTGGTGAAGCGCGAGAGGGAGTCCGCCTGAGCTCCGGAGGTAGCTCGGGCTTCCCTGCGGGCCGGTGCGAGGCGAGCTGCACCAGATTTGTTCTTCCTTTTCCTTTTTCCTGCGTAACAAGGACAGTAGTGTGGTGCCCCGCGGGGGCGTGTATGGGTTATTGCTGTTAATCATCGTTTTGCTTTCTTTATCTTACCTTCCGGCTACGTGCCCACGCGTGGATGGTTCCCGGCCCCAGCCGTGGGGGCGACCGACCCAGGCCCTGCGTCTGTGTCGCGGTGCCCGAGGGGCACGGACTGGAGGGGTGCTCCTGCAAGGGGCCCAGGTCGCGAACCCTTTGAATGAATAGGATAGGGACTCTCGCAAGGGCGCCCGGCTGCCCCCCCTCGCGAGGCTTTGCACCAGAGAAATCGAGGCAGGAGAACGAAAGGTCGAAGAACCGCAAGCCAAAGACGGCAACAACTTCAATAAAACTTCGAATGAGAAGGAACAAGCCAACTGCGGAAAGCAAATGAAAAGCCGCGTCCGGCACCTAATCTAGTCTTCGACGTCTTCTCACCAGCGTGGAGCTAAGTGCTGCCACTGGGCGTGGGAGGGAGCCCCAGGGCCTGAGGCCGGCACTCCTAAGACTCCGGGGCGTGTACAGCCCCAACTCATTATTACGTGAGAGTGTCACGGGCGGCGAGCTTCACAGGCGTTGGCCTTCTTCACAGGCTCCGGGCCTTTTCCGAAGCGCGATAGCTTCACAGGCACTCGCCTTGCTTCACAGGCTCTGGGCCTTTTCCAAAACGCGATAGCTTCACAGGCACTCGCCTTGCTTCACAGGCTCTGGGCCTTTTCCAAAACGCGATAGCTTCACAGGCACTCGCCTTGCTTCACAGGCTCTGGGCCTTTTCCAAAACGCGATAGCTTCACAGGCACTCGCCTTGCTTCACATGCTCTGGGCCTTTTCCAAAATGCGATAGCTTCACAGGCACTCGCCTTGCTTCACAGGCTCTGGGCCTTTTCCAAAACGCGATAGCTTCACAGGCACTCGCCTTGCTTCACAGGCTCTAGGCCTTTTCCAAAACGCGATAGCTTCACAGGCACTCGCCTTGCTTCACAGGCTCTGGGCCTTTTTAGGGGTAGAACCTCCGGAGGTGCTGGATGTTCCATGCATTTTGGACCGGCACTCCCTCCTAAGTCTCCAAGCGCGCGGAGCCGGGCCTGGAAACATGAACAACCTTGAACAGGCCCTCCCACATGGGAGAGAGCTTGTGCAGTCCCTCCCTTGAGAGAACTCGCCTGAGCACGAGGTCTCCTACCTCGAGAGTCCTGGGGCGGATGTTGCGGTAGTGATATCGCCGCAGTGCCTGTTGGTACCTCGCCGCTCGCAGCGCGGGTTCTCGGCGACGCTCCTCCCCCAGCACGAGGTCCATCCCCTGCATGGCGTCCTGCTGCGCCTCGTCGAACGCCAGGACCCGCGCGGAGCGACGTCTCACCTCATGAGGGAGGACCGCTTTCGCTCCGTAGACCAGGAAGAACGGGGTCTCTCTAGTCGGCTTGGTCGCAGTGGTGCGGATGGACCACAACACGGACTGAAGCTCGTCGTACCAACCTCTGCCGCAGGCCTCCAGCTTCTTCTTGAACGTCCTGGTCTTGAGGCCCCTCAGGACCTCCGCGTTTGCCTGCTCGGCCTGGCCGTTGCTTCAGGGGTGCGCCACTGAAGCGTAGCATATCTACGTTCCAAGGTTAGCACAGTATGTTTTGAACAGGTTACTGGTGAACTGCGAACCGTTGTCCGTGATGATGCGATTCGGCACCCCGAACCGGCTCACGATGCCCTTGATGAACTTGACCGCGGAACCCGCGGGAATGGTGCGGATAGCCTCTACTTCAGCCCACTTGGTGAACTTGTCCACGACAACGTAAAGGTAGCGGTAGCCCCCTGGCGCCCGAGGAAACGGGCCCAAGATGTCCAGCCCCCAGACTGCGAATGGCCATGAAAGGGGGATAGTCTGCAAGCGCCCTGCTGGCTGATGGATCTACTTGGCATGGAACTGGCAGGCTTCACAAGCTTTCACCAGTTCCACGGCGTCATTGAGCACGGTGGGCCAATAGAACCCACTGCGGAACGCCTTGCCGACGAGGGTCCGTGATGATGAATGATGTCCGCAGTCTCCGCCATGTATATCTTCCAGTAGTTCCTTCCCTTGCTCCCTGGAGATGCAGCGCATGGATACATCGTTTGGTCGCTTCCGGTAGAGCTCTCCATCTTTGATGCAGTATGCCATGGCCTGGCGTGCCACTCACTCTGCTTCCTCCTCCTTCTCCGGCAGGGTCCCTTGCGTTAAGTAGCTCCGGAGCTCCGCGATCCAACATCCCTCCTGAGGTTCCATCGTCAGGAGCAGGCGTGCTCCCGAGGCCGGGCCACAGGCCGGAGCTCCTGAGGCAGGCGGTTGGGGGAGCTCCTCCCGGGGCTGAGCCGTGTTTGATAATGACGGCAGGGCTGAAGGCTTGAAGAGCCGCTCCTCGAAAACGCCAGGCTCCTGAGGTAACCGCCTGGACGCGCGTTTGGCGATGTCATCGGCTTCCTGATTGGTGCCACGGGGCACATGCTGCAACTCCAACCCCCAGAACTGCTTCTCCATCCTGCGGACCTCCGCAAGGTAGGCTTCCATGTGCTCATCCTTCGGCTCGTACACCTTGTTGGAGAAGTTGACAAGAAGCTGCGAATCGCCCTTGATGGTGAGGCGTTTCACCCCCAGGGCAGCCGCGGCCTTCAAGCCCGCTATTAGACCTTCATACTCTGCTATGTTGTTGGAGACCTTTTCACCTTGCTGGAAACAGAGCTGCACGGCGTAATAGAGCTTGTCTTGAGTGGGCGATATAAGCACCGCCCCAGCCCCAGTGCCGTGCCTGGAGAACGCCCCATCGAAGTACATGACCCAGCCTTCTGGCACCTCGCTTCCCGGGGACAGGGACCGATCCTCGTCGGCCTTGAGGCCTGGCACCTTCGTCCATTCTGCCACAAAATCCGCCAACGCTGCTCCCTTGATGACTCTGGTTGTGCTGAATTCGAGCTGAAACACTTGCAGCTCTATGTTCCACTCGGCGACCCTTCCAGCTGAATTGGGGCTCCTGAGCACTCTCTCCAGGGGGTATGACGAGACGACCTTGATGGGGTGACCCTGAAAATAGTGCCGCAGCTTGCGCGAGGCCACCAGCAGCGCGAGGAGGAGTTTCTGAGGCATGGGGTACCGTGCCCTTGCATCCCGCAACACCGTGCTGATGAAGTACACTGGGTGCTCAATGAGGTGGAGTGCGTCAGTGCTGGTGGCTCCCTTCGGAGATCTTGGCGCCTCTTGAGGCAATGAGGACTCCTGAGACTGGCCATCTGGGAGTGGGGCCTCTTCTGCTTCCGGTGCGCCCCTCTGCGGCGGCTGATCCTCCTCAGCCGCTGTAGCGGTTTCTGTGGGCCTTCCCCGTTCCTGTTCCGCCTCGTCCCGGGCCGCTGCTGCGGTTTTGATTCGACGCTCCTCTCTGACTGCCACCAAGGCTGCGCTGGCGGAGTAGGGAGTGGCGGCGAGGTAAAGCACCAGGGGCTCTTGAGGGCGTGGAGCCACCATGACCGGTGGACTGGTCAGGTATCTCTTGAGATCCTAGAACGCCTTGTCGGCCTCTTTAGTCCACTCGAAGGGCCCCTTTTTCTTCATTAGCTGGAAGAAAGGTATCGCTCGCTCCCCCAACTTGGAGATGAAGCGCCCTAGCGCGGACACGCGCCCCGTGAGCTTCTGCATTTCTCTAAGGGTCTTTGGCGGGCTCATGTCTTCCATTGCCTTGACCTTCTCCGGGTTAGCCTCAATGCCTTGGTGGGACACGAGGAAACCCAAGAGCTTGCCCGAGGGGACTCCGAACACACACTTCTCTGGGTTGAGCCGTAGGTTCACTGCGTTGAGGCTCGCGAAGGTTTCCTCCAGGTCTTGTATCAAGGTCCTGGCCTCCCGAGATTTTACCACGATGTCATCGACGTAAGCTTCGACATTCTTCCCGAGTTGCGGGCCCAAGGTGATGTGCATCAGCCGCTGAAAGGTCGCCCTTGCGTTACGTGGCCCGAATGGCATGCATGTGTAGCAGTACACCCCACACGGGGTTAGGAAGGCTGTCTTCTCGACGTCTTCTACCGCCATCTTGATCTGGTGATACCCAGAGAAGGCATCTAGGAAGCATAACAGGTCACATTCCACAGTGGAATCGACGATCTGGTCAATGCGGGGGAGCGGGAACGGATCTTGCGGGCACGCTTGTTGAGGTTGGTGAAGTCGACACACATGCGCTCCTTCCCTCCCTTCTTTGGCACAACGACAGGGTTGGCCAACCAATCTGGGTATCGGACCTCGCGAATGACCCCAGCGGCCTCTAATTTGCGGGTCTCTTGGACGATGAAGGCTTGCTTTTCTGTGGATTGCTGCCTGGCCTTCTGCTTCACAGGGCGCACGTTGGGGCACACGTTGAGGTGATGCTCAACTACACTCCTGGGGATCCCCGCCAACTGGTCTGGCTCCCAAGCGAATACCTTCTTGTTTGCGCATAGGAACCCGACCAGGGCCTCTTCCTGCTCGGGTTTGAGGTGGGCGCCTATGGTGAAAGTGGCGTTGGTGGACCCGTCCTCATCGACGGGTATCTGCTTGGTTTCTGCCTTGTCTTGGGTGAACAACTACTTCTTCTTGGCAGGCGCAGCTTCCTTGGGCTCGGGGGCCTCCAAGTCGGCGGGCTGTGCCGACGCCGCTGTCTTGAGGACGAGCTTGAGCACCCGCAGAGCGTCCCCGGTGTCCCCGTGCACGGCGAGGACACCGCTGCTCCCAGGCATCTTCATGAGGTTGTACGCCGGGTGCGTCGCTGCCATGAACTGGGCCAGCGCTGGGTAGCCAAGGATGGCGTTGTAGGGGAGGCCGATGGGGGCGATGTCGAAGTCGACCAGCTCCGTGCGGAAGTTGTCGTAGGTGCCGAAGGTTGCTGGGAGCCGAATCTGTCCCAAGGAGCTGGACGATCCGCCCCCAACGCCTGAGAAGGGCCGGCTGGGTCACAGCCGTTCTTGGGGTATGCAGAGGAGATTGAAGGCCTCGACCGAGAGCATGCTGAGGCCCGCGCCGCCATCAATGAGGGTTCCGGTGATGGCCACCTGGCAGATGGTGGGGGTGCACAGCATGGGGAGCGCACCCGAGCAGGCCGAGTTGGAGGGGTGGTCCTCCGAGCTAAAGGTCAGGCCGGTCTCGGGCGCCGCCCGATCCAGGGGAGCCCCCTGCCGCGTGGAAGCGGCGCTGACCCGGCGGATGAACGGCTTGACGTGGTGACTTGTGGGCGGCGCCTGCGAGCCGCCCAAGAGGGCCGCGACGACCGGGGGTGTTTGACGCAGCGCGATAGACAGGGGAGAGGTTGCGGGGCTCCATGGGCGCGCGGAGCGCGCGGGGCGAAGAACCAGCTGGGGTGAGTGTGGGAATTGCGGTGCGGCCGCCTTGCCGCATGGACAGATGCCGGGACGATGCTTGCTGCCCATCCCCCGCCGGGCCGGTGGCGGCGTTGACGGCAGGTGACGGGGAACAGCGTGGATGCCCGCCGACAGGGGCCATCTGGGCGACGCGGGAAGCGAGTGCGGCCCGGCGCGGGCCCGACGAGCGTCAGACATGGGCGTGATGGTCGGAGGAGAACGGGGCGGTGGAAGACGAATTCCGGCGCACCCCTACCTGGCGCGCCAAATGTCGGATTTCGGGTTCCGGCAGACCCTTGAGGTTCGAACACTGTGGTGCGCGTGGAGATTTCGCCCCCTTACCTACCTGCACCCCTCCGCCATGCTAGGATCTAAACTATGGAAAGAACAACACAAGAGACACAGGGTTTATACTGGTTCGGGCCACCGTTGTGGTGTAATACCCTACTCCAGTGTGTGGTGTGGTGGATTGCCTCTTGGGATGATGATGATGAGCAATACAAGGGAGAACAGCCTCGCGAGGGTCTGTTCTTGGCTGGGACGATGAACTGCTCGGAGGAGTTCAGTCACCTTTCTCTCTCTCTCTCTCTCTGCTTTCCTCCGACCGACCCCTTGCTGTGTGGGTGGCTGGTCCTATTTATAGAGGCCCTGGTCCTCTTCCCAAATATCAAGCGGGAAGGAAGCCAACAATGGCGGGCTAATTTGAAGGGGGACAGCAAGTATCAGCTATCCTGACAAAAGTAGTCTTCGCCTGCGCAAAGCTCTAGTGATGACGCTGTCTTGGGCTCCACGGTGACCTCTGTCTCGTAGTCCTCCTGGTCTTGGTCTCGTTGCACCGAAATGGCAACCTTTGCCTGATGCCTCGGTACTCCGCGGCTGCGCTTGCCCCCTTTGCACCAAAGAGGAAAGGAGGACGCTGCGCGGACTGGCACCCGCCTGGCGCCCTGAGTCATCATGGTTTGCGTCATGGGCACCTCGTGAGGTACCCCGCCTTGATCTCTCCGCCTCGTCGTGAGCCAGCCTGACGAGGCCGTGCCTGAGGAAGCTTCGTGTCGTCCGCCCCGCGAGGCTTGGCCCCTCGCGAGGGTCTTGGGTTTGTGTTGGTGAAGATGGGCCGTGCTGGGCCCCCCCTTTGAGCCACGCCGCAGGCCGCAGGCAGGCAAGTCTGGTGACCCCTGTTCCCAGAACGTCGACACGGTTGATGTATTAAGTGTAGGATCGAAAGTATGTCTAGAGGGGTGGGGGTGATTAGACTACTTGACCAAATAAAAATCTAGCCTTTTCCCAATTTTAAGTCTTGGCAGATTTTAGCAACTTATCATAAGTCAAGCAATCAACCTACACATGCAATTATAAGAGTATAGCAGCGGAATGTAAATCATTGCATATGAAGGTAAAGGGGAGGAGTTTAGAGGGAGCAAATGCAATGTTGACACGGAGATTTTTGGCGTGGTTCCGATAGGTGGTGCTATCGTACATCCACGTTGATGGAGACTTCAACCCACGAAGGGTAACAGTTGCGCAAGTCCACGGAGGGCTCCACCCACGAAGGGTCCACAAAGAAGCAACCTTGTCTATCCCACCATGGCCACGCCCACGAAGGACTTGCCTCACTTGGGTAGATCTTCATGAAGTAAGCAATCTCCTTGCACTTACAAACTCCTTGGTTCAACTCCACAATCTTGACAGAGGCTCCCAAGTGACATCTAACCAATCTAGGAGACACCACTCTCCAAAAGGTAATAGATGGTGCGTTGATGATGAACTCCTTGCTCTTGTGCTTCAAATGATAGTCTCCCCAACACTCAACTCTCTCACATAGATTTGGATTTGATGGAAAGATGATTTGAGTGGAATGCAACTTGGGGAAGGCTAGAGACCAAGATTCTTGTGGTTGGATTGGAATATCTTGGTCTCAACACATGAGTAGGTGGTTCTCTCTCGGAAAATGAATGGTGGAAGTGTAGGCATGTTCTGATAGCTCTCTCCACTAATGGAGGTTGGGTGGAGGGGTATATATAGCCTCCACACAAAATCTAACCGTTACACATAATTTACCAAACTCGGTGAGACCGAATAGTTAAACTCGGTCAGACCGATTTAGTTCAGAATGTGAACATTAGGCTTTTCAGTGGGACCGATATGATCAACTCGGTGGGACCGATTTCATTAGTGTTAGGGCATAACGTAATCTCGGTGAGACCGATCACATGAACTCGGTGGAACCAATTTCTGTAATAGGCAAACAGAGAGTTGGTCAGGCAAACTCGATGGGACCGATCACTCATTTTGGTGAGACCGAAACGTTACGAAAAGGAAACACATAGTTTGCATTGTGAACTCCATGGGACCGATCGCTCATCTCGGTTAGACCGTAACGTTATGAAGGTAAATAGAGAGTTTGCAATCCCATCTCGGTGAGACCGAGATCCCTATCGGTGAGACCGAACTGATTAGGGTTTCTGGCTATGTCTATGTCAAATGAACTCGGTGGCGCTGGATAGATCAAATCGGTGGGGCCGAGTTTGACTTTTGGTTTGGGACATATGTGGATATGAGAAAGTGGTTGAGGGCTTTTGGAGCATATCACTAAGCATTTTGAGCAAGTAAGCCATTAAGAAACACCTCATCCCCTTTTAATAGTATTGGCTTTTCCTATGGACTCAGTGTGATCTTGGATCACTAAAATGAAAAGTACAGTCTTGAGCTTTTTGCCAATATGTGTCCTTCGCATTTGAGGGGTCCACATTCCTAGTCCATGCCATGCCAATCATTGAACTTTCTGAAATAATCATCTTGAAAGAGCATTAGTTCAATGAGCTATATGTTGTTAGGAATTACCAAAACCACCCAAGGATAGTTGCACTTTCACTCTCCCCCTATTTGGTAATTGATGACAACATATAGATCAAAGCTTCTACAAATGATAATAAGATTGAAATACATCGTTGCTTTGAGAAGTATGTGATAAGAGAGAGCTCCCCTAAATTTGTGCATTATTTAAAATTTGCTTTTGAATGCAAATGCCCAATCGATTAGGATCATGGGTTACTCTTTCATGTCACATACATCTTGGTGGAGCGCTCAAAATGATAGAATATGAAATATGCACTCATCACCAAGGCAAGGTGAATGATCATACATAAGTGATAAATAATAGCATCATTCAAGCACAAGCGTTAACGTATGATATGATCAAACACATGATCAAACGAGTATTTCACACACATAAACATAGAGTATCATCCAAGCAAGCACACAAATAAGTATCAAACAAGTGGCAAATAAGGCAAAACGAAGCAAAGCTCTGTCTCTCTCGAAGCCTATGATCTATACACTTTCTCCCCCTTTGGCAACAAGTTACCAAAAAAGCTCGAAAATGCATAGTGCTATGCGTCTCTCTAGGCTTGATCTTTGGGAGGAGGCGTTGAGAGGACTCCTAGGACGAATGCATCTGTTGAAGTTGTTGGAGCTGGTGGAGTGACAACTGGAGGTGGCGCTGATGCTTTGGCTGCAGGTGCTGATGTAGTTGCTCTTGTGTCAGTCACTGGCACTGCAGTAGATCTCTGTCCTCTTGGCACTCTCTGAAAGGCATCTGTGGTAGCATGCCCTTTCCTCTCCTTAGCTTCTTCCTGAAGCTGCTCAACTGCTGTCTGCATCTATGTTACTTTCAAGTCAAGATCATAGAATTTAGTCTCAATGACCCTCTCCAGACTTTCTTGGTTCTGAGTCAAGGTGGCCAATCCCTTCTCAATCCTCAAGGTAGCTTGAATCAAATATCCAAGTTGGTATTGCTTTGACTTGAGGAACACTTGAGAAGCCTCTTCAGCACTTGGCATCTTTGCTGCCTTCTCAGCTTTAGCTTTCCCCTCTTCTCTTGAGCCTCTGCAGATGTGGGATCTTCAGCATTCATGACAACTATGTTGTCCTCAAATTTAGCCCCAAAGGGAAGATGTTTCTTGTCCAACAAGTAAGTGCCTGTGCCCATCTTGGAGTTGATGAGCACCTGGATGTGTGGAGCATACCCACATGACCTCTTCTGATCTGCAACTGTGCTCTTGATTACCTCAACAATCAGACTCATCACTTTGAACTTTTGGGGCACATCAAACAACTATAGCAGGTTAATGGAGTGGCCTATGATCATACTATGATCACCTGACTTAGGCAACAAGGTATGCCTCAAGATTGTGTTGCTGGTGGTCAGGCTAGACAATAGATAGTACACGAAGCCCATCTTGTGAGTCTCCAAAGCTTTGTCAGGAATCTCCTTATACATGTTAGCCATTGAGTTATGATCTTTCTTCTTCATGGCACATACATCTATGTCATCTTCATGCTCTACAGGGGCATTTATCAGTTTTGCCCACTCAGCAACTGTCGATTGTTACCTGGTACCCTCAGACATCCAGACAATTCTGCCATCAGGATAGAAATATATTGTGGAGTAGAATTGCATGATGAGTTCATCATTCCACTTGGTCAACTTCTGACCCACAAATTTGTCTACCCCACATAGCCTAAAGCTCTCATGCACTCCTGGAAAGTGGTCTTCATTGCTGTCAATGTACTCCCAGTCCACCCACTTCATATTGTAGACAATGGGCTTCTAATCTAGTAGAATAGTCTCATAGAAGTCCTGCTACTCCATGATGTGAAACCTGTAATCCACAGCAGTCCTTCCCCTCACAGCATATGGATAAGATTCTCTCCATAGTCTGAGACCTGCATCCTTTCTGATCTTCATATTCTCAGCCACTGGATGGTTGTCATCATGGTCTGGGATCTTGGGCTTGAGCTTCCTAAGCAGTTGGGCTTCAGCCTCTCCTTCTTCCTCAACTTCAGTCTCATGCACTAGGGCCTTGTTCTTCTCAGCAGTTGGTATATTCCTTATGCTCCTCTTTGGTGCAGTCTTGGGAGCTGGAGCAAAATCTTTGGGGCAGTCTTGGGCTTGGAAGGGGCACCCCCAGACTTGATGGCATCCCCCATCAGCTTTTGAGCTTTGGTTGCTGGTGCACCATCCTCTTCTTCCTCTTCCTCTTCATCCTTAGTTGGGTCTTCCATCATAGATGATCTCCAATGACTTTGGCCATAGTTTTCTTGACCCTTTCCTTTCTTTTCTTGCGCTCACCAGCAGCCTCTTTAGTTGATTTGGAAGTCTCAAGAGTGGAGGCTCTGGCCTTTGACATGGGCACTCTCTTTGCAGGAGCCTTTTTGTGCATTCTAGGCTTGGTTGAAGCAGCTGTGCCAAACTCTTTCTTGAGAACATTCTTTTTATTGGAGCTGACCTCCTCCTCAGCAGCTACATAGTCTTCATCTTCATACTCATAATTTTTCTTCCCCCTCTGCCTAGTAGCAGCCTTAGGCAGGTTGCTAGGAGTACTTCTGCCGCCATCGTCATAACTGTCAGAGGGACTAGTGCCCTCACTCAGATTCAACTGCTCCTCAGACTTGTTCTGGCTGTCACCCTGATCAGACATGGTTGATACTGCAAACTAAAAGCTGACCCTGTGAATGGTTATAGATGAGATAGAGTGGATCAGTGAGGGAGTCCTGGACTGAGGGGTCCTCGGGCGTCTGGCCTGTTATCCCTGGGTCGGACTGATGGGCTGTGAAGACATGAAGACCGAAGACTGTACCTAAGTCCGGATTGGACTCTCCTTGGCGTGGAGGGCAAGCTTGGTGACCAACTATGAAGATTCCTTCTTATGTAACCGACTCTATGTAAACCCTAGACCCCCCCGGTGTCTATATAAACCGGAGGGGTTAGTATGGAAAGGATATATTCATTACCATAGTCATACAGGCTAGGCTTCTAGGATTTAGCCATTATGATCTCGTGGTAGATCAACTCTTGTAACACACATATTCATCAATATCAATCAAGCAGGACATAGGGTATTACCTCCATAGAGAGGGCCCGAACCTGGGTAAACATTGTGTCCCCTATCTCCTGTTACCATCGATCCTAGACGCACAGTTCGGGACCCCCTACCCGAGATCCGCCGGTTTTGACACCGACATTGGTGATTTCATTGAGAGTTCCACTGCGCCATCAACGAAAGGTTCAATGCCCCCTTCAATCGTCCATAGCGACGCTGTCCAAGGAGAAACCTTCCTCCCCGGACAGATTTTCGTGTTCGACGGCTTTGTACTACGGGCCAACTCGCTCGACCATCTGGATCAGATCGATAGCTACGCCCCTGGCCACCAGGTCAGATTTGGAATCTTGAACTACGTCACAGATATCCGTGGAGACTTGATCTTCAATGGATTTGAAACTACAGCGATCATTCCCCCTCGCTCCGAGGAACATGACTTAAATCTGTCATCGAATCACATCCATGAGATGTTCCCTGTTGCTGCAACGACCTTAGAACCAGAGCAGATCGTGCCATCTGAATCCACAGAGTCCGCGGCGTTGGAGGCGCACACGAACTCGGCACCCCGCGATATCTGCCAATGGAACTCTGGATTCGTCTCCGGCTATAAATTCCGGACCATATACGCTTGCGGACACCGAGCTAGATCGGTTATCGATCTTCATTGCCGCAGACGTCTTTCAGCACTCACCTTTGGGCGATGTGCTAAACTCTTTAAAGAACCTATCATTCACGGGAGACTTGCAGCCGAACTATGTTCGGTTCGAACTAGGGGCTGACGACAGAGAATTTTTTTCCCACCTGCCACCCACTTCATAGCCACTGTCGAGGACTTAACCGACATGCCCACTCCTGGCTCTACAAACATTGACGGTCCAGACGACGATGCAAATAAGGAGCAAGGCCAAGATCCGCTAGTCATCAGACGCAAGACAGCCACCCCTTCACATGATGTGTACATGATAGATATACTTAAAAAGCCCCGCGGCAAAGACAAGGGAGATCCAGTTAAAACTCCTGAGTCACAGTCTAAGTTTCATTGCCCCAAGTCACACCGCAGCAACAATGGCACTGGAGAAAATAGTACTCTGGACGACGCCGAAAGCAATGAAGACCCTGTGGGAGCAACATTCGAGCAGGAGGAATAGGAAAACAGGCAAGCCAGCCCCGACGAACAGGCCCTGCCCAGCGATGGATCGGAGGACGACAACTACCTTCTGCTCTCTGAAGATGAGGAAAGCCTCGGTGATGAAGACTTCATCGTACCCAAAGAGCCCCTCGAATAGGAGCGCTTCAAGCGCAGGCTGATAGCTACGACAAGGAGCCTGAAAAAGAAGCAGCAGCAGCTTCAAGCTGACCAAGACCTACTCAATGACAGATGGACCAAAGTCCTGTTCGCCGAAGATTACGGCCTCAGTGGCCCAGCCAAAAGCTACCCAAAGCATAGATCGCTCTACCAGTCCGATGATGGGGCATTGGAGCCCATACCATCGTCACACAACACGGCAGGTCGTCGGCAACTCTGTTCGGATAAAAAGGCAACTCAAGCTGAACACTAGACCACCCCACCTCGTCATAAAGGCAAGAACAACGCAGGCCACGATTACCCAGAAAACCTGCAGAGGGACTGGGACAATACAACAGGAAGCGCAAGACCGATCTACGGATCACGAAAACATGCTTCGACACGCGATGATGGCTACCTATTCGGACGTGTCACACCTCGCCGCAACCAGGCCGAAAACCGCAATGGGACTCCTTCGGAGTTACGCCGCAGTGTGGCGCAACATAGAGGCGCCGCACACCCGCTTTGCTTCACTGATGAAGTAATGGATCATGAATTCCCCGAAGGATTCAAACCCGTCAATATTGAATCATACGACGGGACAACCGATCCCGCAGTATGGATAGAAGATTTCATCCTCCACATCCATATGGCCCATGGAGACGACCTCCACACCATTAAATACCTCCCACTAAAACTAAAAGGACCAGCTCGGTATTGGTTAAACAGCTTGCCTGAAAATTCCATAGGTAGCTGGAAGGACTTGGAAGAGGCCTTCCTCGATAACTTCCGATGAACACATGTCCGGCCACCGGATGCCGATGACCTAAGTCACATCGTCCAACAGCCCGGCGAATCAGCCAGGGAGCCCTGGACCTGGTTCTTAGTCAAAAAGAACCAAATCGTCGATTGTCCGGACATGGAAGCCCTCGCGGCTTTCAGACACAGCGTCTGGGACAAATGGCTTGCATGCCACCTCAGCCAAGAAGGACCTAAATCCATGACAGCTCTCACTGCTCTGATGACTAGCTTTTGCGCGGGAGAAGATAGCTGGCTCACTCGTAGAAGCAATAGTGCCAGCAACCAGGGCACCTCCGAAATCCGAGACGCCAACGGCAAGCCACGGGGAAGAAAAACAACATTCACAATGAAAATGAAAGATCAGGCAACACAACGGTCAACGCCGGATTCAGCAACCCCAAGCCCGGTCAGCGGAAGAAGCCATCCAAGGCGAATCGAGATGAAGCATCCAACCTGGACAGGATTTTGGACCGACCCTGCCAGATTCACGGCCACCCCGATAAACCAGCTAATCATACCAACAGAAACTGCTGGGTCTTTAAACAGGCCGACAAGCTCAATGCCGAACACATGGGAAGGAAGCCGCCAAGCGACAGGGATGACGGAAAGGTTCACCAACGAAAAACCGGGGGTCTGAAGCAGTCTCCACCCGAGGATCAACTACCCCTAGAACAGAAATAGCAACCCAGCTTCCGCCGCCCACTCCGTACACCTACAAAGTTTGTACCGCGCGTACATCATTATGCACTCAAGATACCATGGGCATCGGCGGAAGCACAATACGGACAAGCCTGCGAGCACTCCAGTAACTTTTTCTATATATAATTATTTATTTTCTTTTTTATTTCCTCTTTTGATATCCATTAAAAAATAGGTGACGAAGAGTTTGAAAATTGGAAACTGGCTCTATTGGAGTACGAATCCATACACTCACCTAAGGGGCTATGTCCATCAAGGATTCCCCATCGAGGACTGGCGGCACAAACATGCGACAGGTGGTCCAAAATAACTTTTTGTAGACCACACTCTCTATTTTTCGAGCCTGTACTATGCCTGTTCCTCCGCCTCCAACCCCGAGCATGTCAAATAGCCGGGGGGATGGCTTTTATATAATCATAAGTAATCATCGGCATGTCGCTCAGTTACTAGTAAACAATATCCGAACTAATCATCCGTATGGTTTTCCTGACAAATATGGCTCCTACGGTTATTTCACAGAAATACCTTGGCCTAATCTTCCAGGGGCTCGGTGTGGGAACAAATGAGATGCCAGTAAAAGTCCGAACAAGTCTATAGCATACTTCAGCGTCGCAAGTTTGGCCTTATATGCATCAGCTCTGAATCATTGTCTTGGGTCAATATTGGGTTGCCCGGCTCCTGTGCTTGCTACCCTACGTTCCGCTCTATCGGCTAGGGTAGTAAAGGGAGAACTACTGCGATTGTGCCCTAGTCTAAACCAGACTAGCATCTCAGTAGAGAAAGCCGAAAACTGACTGTCATGATGCGGCGTGAGCTGGTCAACCACTTTACGACTTATCGGAATCTTTTAGCGATTCTCCGTGTCACACGAAGGATCTTTTTCAGATCAAATATGTAAGGCACCATACGCCTCATACATACCAGGGGCTATGTCGTAGCCCCACCATAAAACTCCTATGGCTAAGTGAAAGTGTTAACGCCTTATAGTCTGATTGCTTGGTTCGCCACATTATCACCTCCTTCATGGACCAAGATGTTGGATAAAGAGTGATTAAATGATTTTCCGAACACCCCCGTACTTCCTACGAGGGAGCTGAAGACGACGACTGGAAAACTTTCAGACTATATCAAAACGGCCGCACAGGAGGAATTCCAGCTTTCAAGCAAAACATAAATAGATTAACTATAAAATTGTCTTTTACAATTTTCATACACCTCATTCGAACATTATGTTTTTGGAGCACTGACCCTCTATAATGCGGTCGGCCTCTAGGACATCTTTGAAATAATGCTCCGGTTCCGTACGGTCCTTGCCTTTGGGTGGACCCTTCGTCGCAACATCGATGGCCTTCATCTTCCCCCAGAATGTCTTGACTCGGGCAAAAGCCATCCGTGCACCCTTAATGCACGTTGACCGCTTCACAGCGTCGATTCGTGGCACCGTGTCAGCAAGCCTTTGCACCAAACCGAAATAGCTATTCGGAACAGGCTCGGTTGGCCACAACCGGATTACGACGTCCTTCATGGCAGCGCCAGATATCCTATGAAGTTCGGCCCATTGGGGCATCTGTTCATTGAGCAATAGACGGTGCTTTGATGTGCCAACCTGCAACCAAAAAAGCTTCTCCGTTGCATACCCATCCCCTCGCTTGGTAATATTGCGCCGCATCGGCAAAACTCTTCGGCAAGTCCAAGAACTCATCCGGAGAACTCCATACTTGGTTCAGCTAGGCATAGTTCGGGTCACCGAACTTAGTTTGCAGCAGAAATGGCTTTCCAGCCGCAATCTCCCTCACTTGTCGAACCTCCTCACGAGCTGCTCTGCATTCCGACCGCGCTTCCCTCACCTCTTGTAAGGCCTTCTCCAGATCAGCCGTTAAGGCTTCACTCTCCTTCTCCAGAAATTCACAACGGATGGTAGCATTCTCAAGTTCGAGCGTCATCGCGGATATTTTCTCCTCATCTTGGCGCTGTGCAGCTTGTTCGTCTTTTAATTCAGTCGATGCGTTTTCGGCAGCAGCATTGCTACGCAGGGCCTGCTCCTTGGCCCGGGCCAGTTCCGCTCGAAGAACTTCAACTGCAGCAGCACCATCTGCAGCCATGCATATTTCGACATCTAAATCTTAGCATCACACTTCTACCACACAAAAGTATGAGGATTGTCCCGAATACATACCTTGCGACTCGTCAAGACACATATTGATTAAAGCAAGATCATCCCCTACCACATCAAGTTTCCGCTGCAAATTGGCAATCTCCATAGTCTGGGAAGTGGCCAAAGGGGAAGTAGCCTGCGTTCAAGGTTTATCAGGTTAGTCCTCAAATGATCCTTTTTTGATCCTCCGTTTTGCTTCCCAGTGGAAGCCAACCCGAGTATCAGGGGCTACTACCTATACACAGGTGTATCTTCGCAAATGAAACATAGCTAAAAACATTATGTTACAAACCTCGAAGCCCTTCAGTAGGCTCATGAAGGCTTCATTTAATCCGCTCTTCGCGGATGAAATCTTCTCAATCACTGTACCCATCAAGGCACACTGTTCCCCCAAGACAGATGCTTTCTGCAACATGTCTCGCAATATATCCAGAGTCTCTGGGAATCCTTTGAAGGAATCCGCTCGCCCGTCTCCAAAATCGTTGTCGGCTGTGAACCGGACAGTCCGGGGCCGTTGTTACCATCAGCCCCGGAATGCCGGATGGTCGGATGTCCACCTTTGGGTACCGCCTCTTCTGTCCCCTGGTCTAAAGGGACCCTCCGCGATGAAACTTCAGAGTCATCCGCCTTGTTGGGCGAGGAGGTTGGAGGAGGCGTCTCGCTCTCGATCATCTCTGGAAGGAGACTCCCCGAAGAAGAGGATCGCCCAGAAAAACTCTGTGCCGACCTGTAAAAATGCACGAATGCGTTACGGTAACAGCAACGGAACGGGACGCTATCAAGGTACTCAGATTCTCTTACGGTTTAGCCGAGGGTTTGTCCCCTTGTTGGAGCTGCTCAACGGCGTCGCCTTCCAAACCCAAACCTGTCCACGGTGGCATCTTGCCCTTCTTAGGAGATCGCCCCTCCCTCCCCATCTTTGGAGGCAGCCCTTTTCCTCCTGTTCAGGGAAGGGATACTGGGTCATTTTCCGCCCCTGTCTTCGGGCGAGGAAAGGTCGATTTCTTCGGACTCAGTGTCCGACTTACCTCCGGAACCAAGGTCATCTTGGATCTTTTTGCCCTCCCCTGCTGGTGCCTGGTATGGCACCGAGGCCAGCATCCTTGTCAACACAGGAGTAGCCGAGTCCTCGGGAAGGGGAGTCGGACACCTAATCAATTCCACCTTCTTTATCTAGCCCTAAAAAAGGATGATACTGTTGGTATCTTGCCACTGGGTATCTGGTTATGAAGTATTCAGTAAACGAGTACTTACTGGAGTGTCTGGATGGTTACAGTCAAGACCGACATCTCCGGTGGTGTCGGCCATTGCCTTCATTTTCCGAAGACTAATCTCCACATTTCTTTGTGCGTTGTGCCGAAGAAGTTCTGAAGAGTCCGCGGCCCTTCTGGATTGAACTCCCATATGCGGAGAGGCCGTCGCTGGCACGGCAGGGTCCGACGAACTAGCATTATATGAACGACACTGGCTATGTTGATGTCCCTCTCAATGAGGCTCCGGATGCGACTTTGCAGAGTTCGCACATCATTCGTTGATACCCAATCTAGCCCCTTATTAATCCACGTTGCAAGTTGAGTTAGAGGGCTGGGTCGAAATACGGGCGTGGCCACCCACTTGGAGCTATGGGGCTCGGTGATATAGAACCACCCCTGCTGCCACAGATCGGAAGATTTGGTGAAGGATCCTTTCAGCCAAACAACACTAGCAAGCTTGCTCACCGCAGCGCCGCCACACTCGGCCTGCTCCCCCTCTACCACTCGTGGCTTCACATCAAAGGTCTTGAGCCACAGGCCGAAGTGCGGAGGAGTTCGGAGGAGGGCTTCGCATGTAACGATAAACGTCGAGATAAGAAGAATAGAGTCCGGGGCCAAATCATGGAAGTCTAGCCCGTAATAGAACATGAGCCCTCGAACGAAGGGGTTAAGTACAAACCCCAACCCGCGGAGGAAGTGGGACACGAACACGACCCTCTCGCCGGATCTGGGGGTGGGAATAACCTGCCCCTCGGCAGGAAACCGATGATGGATTTCAGCGGTCAGGTACCTCATCGCCCGCAGTTTTGCAATATCTTCCTCCGTAACAGAAGAAGCTACCCACCGGCCTTGACGGCTAGATCCGGACATGATTGGGGCTGGTGGCGACCGAAGCCCGAGTGTTGGAACTCGGGGTAGTAGGGGTTGAGGAAGAGGCAAGCATGGAAGAAAAAGACGGGTCTATACCCCTATATAAAGGTTGCGAATATCAGACGTCTCCTCTCGGACCTAAAAAACTTGCTTGTTTCCAAGGAGTTGTGCCCCAGCGACGGTTGGGTTACCCACGTTCGGGTCGACAGGAGTCCCTTAAAAAAGGGAGGCATGATCTCCGCTTGGATAAGATGCACCAATAAGGCCACGTCTTGGGACATGGGGCGACGGGCCAGCTAAAACGGTTTGCAAGTAAAGGCCGGGCAGGCGTGGTGTTATATTACCAAAAAGTGGTCAGTGGGTTGAACCTATAAAATATTATATCCTCTATGATTGTGCATACAAGTCCGGATACAATCATTACATCTGCAGATCAACTGGGAGTTTGGAAGGGGAACCCGCCTTGCAATGCCGAAGACAATCTACGCGCCGAACTCCTCATCATTGAAGCCAGGTTCAGGGGCTACTGAGGGAGTCCTGGACCGAGGGGTCCTCGGGCGTCCGGCCTGTTATCCATGGGCGGACTGATGGGCTGTGAAGACATGAAGACCGAAGACTGTACCTGAGTCCGGATTGGACTCTCCTTGGCGTGGAGGGCAAGCTTGGCGACCGACTATGAAGATTCCTTCTTATGTAACCGACTCTATGTAAACCCTAGATCCCTCCAGTGTCTATATAAACTGGAGGGGTTAGTCCGGAAAGGATATATTCATTAGCATAGTCATACAGGCTAGGCTTCTAGGGTTTAGCCATTACGATCTCGTGGTAGATCAACTCTTGTAACACCCATATTCATCAATATCAATCAAGCAGGACGTAGGGTATTACCTCCATAGAGAGGGCCCGAACCTGGGTAAACATTGTGTCCCCTGTCTCCTATTACCATCGATCCTAGATGCACAGTTCGGGACCCCCTACTCGAGATCCGCCGGTTTTGACACCGACAATGAGCATCACAAAGTGTAGAGATTTTGCAAAAGAGATGAGTCAAAAACTTAGTTTTAGTTTTCCATAGAAAGCATTTCGGAGCTACCGATTTGTAAGCTCGGTGACACCGAAGCAACTTTTGGAGTCTAAACTAGTGAAATCGGTCAGACCGAGACATAGTTCGGTGACTCCGAGATTGCTAGTGTTTCGCTGAGAATTGAATTCGGTCACACCGATTTGCAAGTTTCAGTCAGACCGAAAAGTGCAAGTGCAATGGCCTAAGCCAAATCGGTGAGACTGATTTCCACAACCTGGTCGGTACAACATGAGTTCGGCGGAACCCTAACACTAAATTTTTGAATCAAATCTAGTCTAAAGAAAGATTTTGCTGGATAGATTGATCTCATACGTGGTAAGAAACATGGCATTGACCTTGTGCTTAGAATTGGAGGTAAAAAGAATGCACAAGGGGTCGAACTCATACCCTAACTCGGCGACGAGTTTGCTACGGCGGCAACAATGGTGTTGAAGTCCGTTGACAGTGATGGAGACCAGCGGCAGGAGGTCGCTGGCGACGAGAGGATGATCCGGAGACCCTCGACGGCAGAGCAGGACACGCGCGGGTGAAGAGGTTTTGGAGAAATTTCCAAAATTTGGCCCGTCGGTGTATATATCCTGACCCTATCGGTGTGACTGAGTGGAACAACTTGGTGGCACCGAGATGCAGAATCACAAGCGGTTACTGCAACTCGGTGTGACCAAAAAGTTCTAATCGGTTGCATCGAGATTGAAAACCTAGATCACCTCATTGAACTCGGTTTGACCGAATGAAACGTTCAGACTGAAATGCACAGAGAGGTTTTGGAAGTTTAAGTCTATGACGAATTGCTGACTCCGAGTGCTCCTCACACAGAGTGTTCGAATCCGACTTGATCAAACTTTGTGATGTAGCATGAATAGAGTTTGAGACAAGAAAAACATAGATAGCTAGAAGAAGTTCTTAGGCATTCTTGTCCATCCATTTGGCAAAATAAAAAGAACCAAACAATCAAAGCAACAAATGGATGTCCTCAAATGAGTAAAATATACAACCAACATGCTCACACAATAAAATGGCAAATGAAATATGTGGCAAAGCATGCACAAACACTCTAGCATTTATCAAGTAATTGGCGATGACTAGGTCATCTATATATGAGTATATTGACTGAGGAGTCAAATGAGAACATTTGATCATAGGTCATACTCATCGTTTAAGCACAAGTGGGGTTACCACTTTTACATAAAGCATTGTTGTGTTGACATCATTAGAGCTGCTTTAGCTCAATTCTTAGAGTAAAGCTCCCACTAGATGTGATATCCCCCCTAAGAGGGATGAACTAACCTTGGGTTTTGTCGATGATGACTTCATGTAGATGTTGAAGATGTGGATGCTCAATATTGATGTAGATCATTTGGACCAATCCATTGGAGTGAGTTGCACTTTCAATACCTACATGGGTTAGTCCCACAAGGAACAAACAAGGATATCCAGAAACATAGAGTGAAGTTCACACAAGATGGTGTCCATGAAAGCATTAGGTTACCTTGTCCCTTGTCTTACCAACTAGAGGGTTTGTGACTCCTTGAACTAGTGCAAGATGTGGAAGTTTTTTGCACTTGTTCTAGACAAAATGATATGAGTGAAATATGTTGGCAGAGTCACCCTCAAGAACTTTCTAGTTCTTCTTCTTCGGGATCCACATCAACTTGATGCGAATCCTTTGAGTTGTAGTCATACTTGATGAAGTAGAACTTGATGTAGTCTTCGGAATCCACTTGACCAAGGCCTTGGGAGCTTCTTCAAATGCATCAATCTCCTCTTGATGCTTGTCCTTGCCTTTTTGCTTGTGGTCTTGTGGTTGAAGATCATCTTGAGCTTGTGTTCCCTTGAAAGAAGTAGGATCATACTTCTCTTATTGAGGAACAAACTTTGTCTTGGGGTATTAATCTTCTTCCCACTCAACTCCATTGGAATTGAACTTTCATTCAAAAGCAACAACTTGATTCTTCCAGTGCCTTCCCTGCTTGCGTACAATTTCCTCAAATTGCTTACTGATAACCCACAAGTATAGGAGATCGCAACAGTTTTCGAGGGTAAAGTATTCAACCCAAATTTATTGATTCGACACAAGGGGGGCCAAAGAATATTCTCAAGTATTAACAGTTGAGTTGTCAATCCAACCGCACCTGAAAGACTTAATATGTTTAGCAAAGTATTTAGTAGCAAAGTAATATGGAAGTAACGTTAAAGGTGGCTGTTGGTGTCAAAATCGGCGGATCTCGGGTAGGGGGTCCCGAACTATGCGTCTAAGGTTGATGGTAAGATGAGAGAGGACATGTTGTTTACCCAGGTGTGGGCCCTCTCTATGGAGGTAATACCCTACTTCCTGCTTGATTGATCTTGTTGAATATGAGTATTACAAGAGTTGATCTACCACAAGATCGCAATGGCGAAAACCCTAGAAGTCTAGCCTACCTGATTATGATTGTCTCTGCCTCTACGGACTAGACCCTCCGGTTTATATAGACACCGGAGGGGACTAGGGTTATACAAAGTCGGTTACAGAGAAAGGAATCTTCATATCCGAACGCCAAACTTGCCAACCATGCCAAGGAGAGTCCCATGCGGACACGGGTGAGAGTCTTTGGTCTTCTATCTTCATAGCCCATCAGTCCGGCCCATGTCCAACAGGCCGGACGCCCGAGGAACCCTTAGTCCAGGACTCCCTCAGTAGCCCCTGAAACAGGCTTCAATGATGAGGTGTCCAACGTGCAGATTGTCTTCAACATTGCAAGGCAGGTTCCTCCTCCGAATACTCCAACACAGTTTTCGAACACAACGAACGTGACTAGATCTGCAAAACAAGTACCACACACCACCGCAGAGAGTATAACATTTCACGAGTCCAATCTGCTGACAACTTTTTGGTAACGTGATATCACGTCCCTGCCCGGTTATTATTTTGAACTATTTTTCGGCCTGTCGCTCCATATTTCGAGATACGGTTTTATTGGCACGTCTTGTCAAAGCAGAGATCGTGTCCCCTTATTGCGGGATTCTCATCAATACGGGTATGGGTAATCCAACCGTGCCATCAGCACGGCCCCTGGGGAATAGGCGAGTTTTATGGCGAGTGGGGAGGTGCTTGATATTCACTGCCTTTATAAGGAGATAGGGATTCACATCTTTCATCCGCGCCTTCTCTCTTTCCGCCTACCCACTCTCGCACTCCAGCGCCCAAGTTCTCATCTTTTCTGCCTCAAGAAAGCACTCCGACCATGTCCGGAGCGCAGGGCAAGTGGATGGCCTCCACCGTCAAGGAGAAGGACATCACCCAGCTTCAGGAGGCCGAATATTTGGCCAAGGAGGTCGCCCATTGGCTTCCGACCGAGGGATAGATCGTCCCTACCCTGAAGCCCCATGAGAGGGTAGTTTTCATCCCCCATTTCGTCCGCGGGCTGGGATTTCCACTCCACCCCTTCGTCCGCGGGCTCATGTTCTACTATGGGATGGATTTCCATGATCTGGCCCCAAATTCCTTCCTCACTATCTCATCATTCATCGTCGTGTGTGAGGCTTTCCTCCGCATCCCACCCCACTTCGGATTGTGGCTGAAGACCTTCAATGTAAAACCGAAGGTGGTGGGTGGCCAACATGCAGAGTGCGGAGGCGCCATGGTGAGCAAAATGTCCAATGTCCCGTGGCCCAAAGGCACCTTCGTGGAGACCGTCAAGGGGTGGCAGAAGTTGTAGTTCTACGTCACAGAGCCCCGCAACACTACCTGGGCCGCGGCTCCCGAACTCAAATCCGGGGCCCCAACGCGGCTTACCTCGTGGAAAGAGAAGGGCCTGGATTGGTCTTTGTCGGACGAGCTAACAGCGCTTCAGACGCGCATCAGGAGCATGATGGACAAGAACGTTAAGCTTGTCAATGTGATTTAGGTGATGCTAGTTCGCCGGATCCTTCCATGCTAGGACCGGGCTTGCCACCTATGGGAGTTTGATCCGGCCGAGCACAAGACCTTGCAACAGTTCTTCGGAAATACGCACGAAGATATCTAGAAGGTGCTCTTCAAGGCCAATGAGACGTGGCCGAAGACGACCGAGGATCGTGGGCACAACCTGGCCCATCCCGCCAGTTCGGTAAGTTTCCCGTGCTTCAAGGTGTATCCCTTACTTGCTTACTCGAGGAGGATGTCTGAACTTGCCTATTCGTTTTTTCAGGGTTGGACAAAGAAGGCGGAGCGAATTCAGTGTCCGGCTCCGCTGCCCGAGGAACCAGCTATCCCGCTTCTGACGAAGATGCTAGTTCCAGCACCCTAGAAGGCGCTGGAGAGGAAGGCCAAGAAGAAGGCCAAGGGGACCAGAGGTGGCCTCCGTCCCAAGGGTACTTCGGACATGGCGTCCGAAGACGCCGAAACTCACTCCTCCATTGCCGAAGATGACGAGGAGGAGGAAGAGGAAGAAGAAAGCAACGCGCCCTCCCCAAGGGGGGAAAGAAGAGGGCGGCCTCCCCATATGTGAAGGCAGAGGCGTCCAAGAAGGGGAAGGTGTCCCTCGTGGATGGCTCCGCGTGGGACATCGATAGCAGTCCAGAACGGTGCCCCCAAGAAAATCCCCTGGCCGAATCATGAGTATTCAAATGACCCCGACTGAGGGAGTCTTGGATTAGGGGGTATCCGGACAGCCGGATTATATCCTTTGGCCGGACTGTTGGACTATGAAGATACAAGATTGTAGACTTCGTCCCGTGTCCGGATGGGACTCTCCTGGCGTGGAAGGCAAGCTTGGCAATACGGATATGTAGATCTCCTTCCTTGTAACCGACTCTGTGTAATCCTAGCCCCCTCCGGTGTCTATATAAACCGGAGGGTTTAGTCCGTAGGACCAAGGACAACAATCATACCATAGGCTAGCTTCTAGGGTTTAGCCTCTCTGATCTCGTGGTATATCAACTCTTGTACTACTCATATCATCAAGAACAATCAAGCAGGACGTAGGGTATTACCTCCATCAAGAGGGCTCGAACCTGGGTAAACATCGTGTCCCCCGTCTCCTGTTACCATCCGCCTAGACGCACAGTTCGGGACCCCCTATCCGAGATCCGCCGGTTTTGACACCGACATTGGTGCTTTCATTGAGAGTTCCTCTGTGTCATCATCATCAGGCTTGATGGCTCCTTCGATCATCGATAGCAATGCAGTCCAGGGTGAGACTTTTCTCCCTGGACAGATCTTCGTATTCGGCGGCTTCGCACTGTGGGCCAACTCGCTTGGCAATCTAGAGCAGATCGAGAGTTACGCCCCTGGCCACCGGGTCAGGTTTGGAAGCTTAAACTACACGGCCGACATCTGCGGAGACTTGATCTTCGACGGATTCGAGCCCCTGCCGAGTGCGCCGCACAGTCATGATGAGCATGATTTAGCTCTACCATCGGACAATGTTCAGGAGACCGCACCGGCAACCGCTCCGACCCTCAATTCGGAGCCAATTGCGCCATACATGGACGGGTGGATAGACCCCGCCACGGAGGCCGCATTCTCATCGGCGATCGAGCCGAGTATCGATCTTACCCTTCATGACAGCCGTGACGCCAAACTGCCAGATTCTTTCCCGGCGACGGACTCCGAACCGCCTGCGCCCGTGCCTATCGAATCCGACTGGGCGCCGATCGTGGAGTTCACCTCCGCAGATATCTTTCAGCACTCGCCCTTCGGTGACATACTGAACTCATTAAGGTCTCTCACCTTGTCAGGAGAGTCTTGGCCGAACTATGTCCGGCAGGATTGGGATGCGGATGACGAAGAAATTCGCCGCCCACCCACCACCCACTTAGTAGCCACTGTCAACAATTTGACCGACATGCTCAACGTCGACTCCGAAGACATCGATGGTATGGACGACGATGCAGGAGACGAACAAGAACCACTGCCCACAGGGCACTGGATAGCCACCTCATCATATGATATATATATGGTGGACACACCCAAAGAAGACAATGGCGACGGGACAGCGGAGGATGACCCCTCCAAGAAGCAACCCAAGCGCCGACGTCAGCGGCGCCGCTCTAAGTCTCGCCAAGGAAAAAGCGGTGATACCGGCACAGGAGATAATAGCACTTCGGACAGTGCCGAAGATGACGACAGTCCCCTCCAGCAAGATTTAGAGCAAGAGGATGGAGAAGCCAGCCCTCCCGAGAGAGCGGCAGATGGAGAGGCAGAGGATGATAATTACATGCCTCCCTCCGAAGATGGGGCAAGCCTCGACGATGATGAATTTATCGTGCCTGAGGATCCCGTCGAGCAAGAGCGCTTCAAGCGCCGGCTTATAGCCACGGCAAATAGCCTTAAGAAAAAGCAACAGCAGCTTTGAGATGATCAAGATTTGCTAGCTGACAGATAGACTGAAGTCCTTGCGGCCGATGAATATGAACTCGAACGCCCCTCCAAGAGTTACCCAAAGCGCAGGTTGCTACCCCGACTGGAGGAGGAAGCATTAAAACCTACATCTCCAGCGTATGACATGGCTGATCGGCCACCTCGTGGCCGTGACAGAGAGGCATTTCAGCGAAAAGCTCAGCCCGCACCCCGACGCCACTCAAATAAAAATGTCAAGGCACGGGGAAACACGCTAGACCTGCGAGACATATTGGAGGACAAAGCAAACCACGCAAGATCGATCTACGGATTCAAGAGGGCGCGCCACTATGCGAGACGATAACCGTCACGCCGGATACAGTAGAAGTAAATCCGGTCGGGCCGAACACAGCGGACAAGACTCATTCGAGCTGCGTCGCGACATAGCCCAGTACAAAGGCGCCGCACACCCCCTATGCTTCACAGATGAAGTAATGGATCACCAAATCCCAGAGGGTTTCAAACTCGTAAATATCGAATCATACGACAGTACAATAGATCCTGTGGTATGGATCGAGTACTTCCTCTTGCACATCCACCTGGCCCGCGGTGACGATCTACATGCCATCAAATACCTCCCACTCAAGCTCAAAGGACCAGCTCGGCATTGGCTCAACAGCCTGCCAGCAGAATCCATTGGCTGTTGGGAAGATCTGGAAGCCGCATTCCTCGACAACTTCCAGGGCACTTATGTGCGACCACCAGATGCTGATGACTTGAGCCACATAGTTCAGCAGCCAGAGGAATCAGCCAGGCAATTCTGGACACGGTTCCTGACAAAGAAAAATCAAATCGTCGGCTGTCCGGATGCAGAGGCCCTAGCAGCTTTTAAGCACAACATCCGCGACGAGTGGCTCGCCCGGCACCTTGGCCAGGAAAAGCCGAAACTATGGCAGCCCTCACGACACTCATGACCCACTTTTGCGCGGGAGAGGACAGCTGGCTAGCCCGCAGCAATAATATATCAAAGAACCATGGTACTTCAGATACCAAGGATAGCAATGGTAGGTCACGTCGCAACAAACATAGGCGCCGCATCAACATCGACAATACAGAGGATACGACAGTTAATGCCGGATTTAGAGGATCTAAACCCGGTCAGCAAAAAAATCCCTTCAAAAGAAGCACTCTGGGCCCATCCAGTTTGGACCGTATACTCGATCGCTCGTGTCAAATACACGGCACCCCCGACAAGCCAGCCAACCACACCAACAGGGAATGTTGGGTGTTCAAGCAGGCCGGCAAGTTAAATGCCGAAAACAAAGATAAGGGGTTACATAGCGATGATGAGGAGGAGCCCCGGCTGCCGAACACCGAAGGACAGAAGAGGTTCCCCCCACAAGTGTGGACGGTGAACATGATATACGCAACCCATATCCCCAAGAGGGAGCAGAAGCGTGCGCTAAGGGACGTATATGCGTTGGAGCCAGTCGCCCCAAAGTTCAACCCATGGTCCTCCTGTCTGATCACCTTCGATCGCAGGGACCACCCCACTAGTATCCGTCATGGAGGATTCGCTGCACTGGTCCTAGACCCAATCATCGACGGATTTCACCTCACTCGAGTCCTTAATGGATGGCGGCAGCAGCCTGAACCTGCTTTATCAGGACACAGTGCGCAAAATGGGTATAGACCCCTCAAGGATCAAACCCACAAAAACGACCTTCAAAGGCGTCATACCAGGTGTAGAGGCCCATTGCACAGGCTCAGTCACACTGGAACTGGTCTTCGGATCCCCGTATAACTTCCGAAGCGAGGAGTTAATCTTCGATATAGTCCTGTTCCGCAGTGGCTATCACGCACTGCTCGGGCGAACCGCATTTGCGAGATTCAATGCGGTACCGCATTATGCATACCTCAAGCTCAAGATGCTAGGACCTCGGGGGGTCATCACGGTCGATGGAAACACAGAGCGCTCTCTCCGCATGGAGGAGCACACTTCGGCCCTCGCAACAGAAGCACAAAGCAGCCTCTTCAGGCAATCCACTAGTTCGGCGATTAAACACTCGGACACCGTCAAGCGCGCCCTAAGTAATCTGCAACAAGACCGCCTGGCACGTTCCGAGCTCGCATAGCAATGCGGCCCCACCCCAGTCCTAGCCAAATGGCGAAATCCGTGCCACGCGTACATAATTACGCATTGAAAATACCATGGGCATAGGTGGGGGGGCACGACTACGACATGCCCCAAAACGCGGCTCAACCGCACTAGGGGCTTCCCGCTTTGTTAATTTTTCTCCCTTTCAGGACTTTACTCTCTGGAAACCCCGTCCGGCAGTACGATTGCCGGACACACCATACAACAACCAAGGAGGGAGAAAGCTACGTCGCACCATGGAACTCCCAGGTGGTCTCTAATAACGAGTGAAATACCTGCTTTAAATAACATTCCCCAGCTTGCCCTTAGAGGGGAAATGTCAAATAGTCCTAATTTTTGCTTATCGCACTACTTGTATCATTCTGCTTCGACGCACCTTTTTGAATAAACAATGCATAGCACTAGACTATTACTGCATTCTCTATTCTTTTATATATATATGTTCATTCATGACATTCAGCACCCGTACACTCTGGTAGGGCCAATATGCCAGGGGCTTAAGCGTACCCTATAATACGGCGTGAGAAGTCCGAACACTTTCGACAGTGCGGCACCCCGAACTTATAGCATTATATGCATCAGCTTCGAATAATGTCTTGGGTCAATAGTTGGGTTTGCTCGGCTCCCATGTTTTGGTACCTTACGTTCCGCTATATCGGCTAAGGTAGCACTGGGATAACTACTGCGATTGTGCCCCGGTTCATCTGGGCAAGCACCTTAGTAGAGAAAGCTAAAAACGACTGTCATGATAAGGTGAGAGCTGGTCGCTGTTCGAGTGGTCTCGAGTCCCTAAATACTTATGCCGCTTAGGGCGAGGAGTCGGCTTTGTCCGGCTTAGGCGTGTATAGCGCCCCGAATTTGGCCTTCCGAATACTAGGGGCTTCGCCAAAATTTAAAATTGTAGACTTCTATGGCTAAGTGAGAGTGATAAAGCATTATAGTCCAATTGCCTTGTTCGTTGTGCTGAGCACCTCCCTCGAAGGACCCAATAATGGGAAAAAGAGTGCTCAGATTTATCCCGAACACCCCAGCACTTGTGGCATGGGGGCAGAAGCCGATGACTGGCCATCTCTCATATTTGATAAACAGCCGCACAGAAGGTAATATTTTAAATTCAAACAAGCGTTGCATAGCGCACGTGAACAAGTTTTCATAATACAGGATCACACGAGCAAGTTCATTCAAAAATTACATCCTTTGCACACTTGTCTGCCACAAGACGGGCACCCTTCAGGACACCCTCATAATACATTTCAGGTTGGCGATGCTCCTTGCCCTGTGGCGGCCCCTCCTTCACTAGCTTCTCGGCGTCCATCTTGGCCCAGTGGACCTTCACACGGGCAAAAGCTCGGCGTGCACCTTCGATGCAGACGGACCGCTTTATGACTTCTAGCCGTGGGCAGGCATCCACAAGGCGCCTCACCAGGCCGAAGTAGCTGTTGGGAAGGGAGTCGCCAGGCCACATCCGGACTATAAGGCCCCTCATGGCCTGTTCGGCCGCCTTGTGCAGCTCGACCAGTTGCTTCAGCTGGTCGCTCATAGGCATCGGGTGTTCGGTCCCAGTATACTGAGACCAGAACAACTTCTCTGTCGAGCTCCCCTCCTTGGCCTGGTAGTACTTTGCGCCATCTGATACGCTGCGGGGCAAATCTGCGAATGCTCCTGGAGAGCTCCGGACTCGGGTAAGTAACAAGTAATTTACTTTCACATGCTTGCTTTGCATAATGAATGCCTTACTCGCCGCTATCTTCCTCATCGCCTCAATTTCCTAGAGGGCCTTTTGGGCTTCAGCCTTGGCACACTTTGTGCTCTCGAGGGCCGTGGCAAGCTCGGACTCTCGCGTCTTTGAGTCAAGCTCCAAAGTCTCGTGCTTCTTCACGAGAGCCTAGAGCTCTTGCTGCACCTCGCCCACCTGTGCCTCCTGTTTCTCCCGCTCGGTGCGCTCCTTGGCCACTTTGTTTTCGGCCTCGGACATCGCTTGCTTCAGGGTCGCCACTTCCGTCGTGTCCCCTGGCACATCCATGATGATCCTATCATTTTGCAACCACATCATTTTTTATATATATAGACAAGGTATTGCTTACCTTTGTTCTCCTCGAGTTGCCTCTTGGCAAGGCCGAGCTCTTTCTCGGACCGCTCGAGGTTCTGCTTCAGTGCGGCGACCTCCGCAGTCAGTGCGGCAGAGGTCAGCAGCGAAGCCTGCATACGCATACAGACATACTTATATTCGACTCCTGCAGATACTATTTGATCCTCTATTCGGCTTTTCTTTGTGAACACCAAACAAAGCATTAGGGGCTACTGTCTATGCAGTAATATTTTCCTATATTTTAAATACTTACCTCAAAGCCTGTTAGAAGGCTGGCACAGGCTTCAGTCAGTCCGCTCTTGGCAGACTGAACCTTCTTGATCACCGCACTCATAATAGTGCGGTGCTCTTCATCGATGGAAGCGCCGCGAAGCGCTCCCAGCAGGTTGTCCGGTGCCTCTGGATGGACAGAGGTCACCGGCACGGGCGGCTTGCCCCTCTTGGAAGGGGTCCGCCTGCCGAAGTCCGGAACCACTGGAGGTTCCGGCGCGGTGTTCGGCTGAGGGCCGAACTTGGAGCCCTTGGGAGTCTTGCTCCCTTTGCGCCTGGAGTCCGGAAGGTCGCCTTGAGGCGCCTCCAGGACTATCTCCCCCGGCTCGATGCCCCTTGAGATAATACCTCGACATTGTCCGTAGGGCGAGGAGAGGAGGCAGTTGGAAGTGACTCACTATTCATATCCAACAAGTCCAAGGAACCGCCCGATGAGGATACGTCGATACGGGCTCGGGACGGACTGCGTGATCATATTCGGCGTTAGGAAAAGCAGTGCAATAAAAGTATGCTATGAGTTACTCTGGTATCCGAATAATTACGACTTCGCCAGGGGCTTGGCCCTGAGTAACCACTCGTCTTCGCTGTCGGCGACGGTGGTGGAACAGTCTGGAAGGAGAGTCCTTCCCTTCTTGGACCCTTCGGCCTCCCCGGTTGGGGCGGCCTTCCTTTTCTTGTCTCCCCCGGCTGGAGGGGGAGAATCTTCATCTTCCTCCTCCTCATTTTCATGGCAGGAGTGCGTCTTGGAGTTATCGGATGATGAGTCCGATACCACCTGGCGCCAGGAACTCTTTCGGGTTCCCGTGGCCTTCTTCTTGATCTTCTTCTCTGGCACCTCATAAGGAGCCAGGATCCACATCTCTGTCAGGAGAGCGTCTGCAGGGTCTTCGGGCAGAGGGGCCGGGCAGTCAATCTGCTCCGATGTCTCCACCCAGTCCTCTCAAAAGCACGGGAGCTCAGATCCTGCACATGGTTAAACTATGGATAATAAATACCCTACGAGATGTACAGAACTTACCGGATTCGCAGGGCGCGTCGCGCTTAGCCCGCGGTCCTCGGTAAGGGGAGGGGGACCTCGGCGCCCTTGAACAACACCTTCCAGACGTCCTTATGCATCGTGTCGAAGAACTCGCATAGAGTCTAGTGCTGGGCCGGGTCGAACTCCCATAAGTTGAAAGCCTGTTGTTGACACGGGAGGATCCGGCGGAAGAGCATGATCTGGACTATGTTGACAAGTTTGAGTTTCTTGCCTATCATGTTCCGGATACACTTCCGGAGTCTGTCCAGCTCCACCGATGAGCCCCAGGACAGGCCCTTCTCCTTCCAGGAAGTAAGCCGAGTGGGGATTCCGGATCGAAACTCGGGGGCCGCCACCCAGTTGGTGTCGCATGGCTCGGTGATGTAGAACCACCCCGATTGCCACCCCTTTATGGTGTCCACGTAGGAGCCCTCGAGCCATGTAACAATGGGCATTTTTCCCACCATGGCTCCACCGCATTCCGCTTGTTGGCCACCTACTACCTTTGCTTTGACATTGAAGGTCTTCAGCCAAAGGCCGAAGTGGGGCCGGACACGGAGGAAAGCCTCGCACATGATGATGAACGCCGAGATGTTGAGGATGAAATTTGGGGCCAGATCATGCAAGTCCAGCCCATAATAGAACATAAGGCCATAGACGAATGTATGGAGGGTAAACCGTAGTCCGTGGACGAAGTGGGTGAGGAAAACCACCCTTTCGTAAGGTTCCGGGGTAGGGATGATCTGCCCCGCAGCTGGCAGCCGGTGCGTGATATCCGCGGCTAAGTATCTGCCCCCATGTAGCTTTTTGATGTCTCCCTCCGTGATGGAGGAGACCATCCACTTGCCTCCTGCTCTGGACATGTTTGGAGAGAGTTGAGGAGAAGGATATGGACTTGGCCACTGGAGCTCGACTGCGCGAGAATGGATGAGCAAGGAGGAAGAAGGCGCGGGAAGAAAAATGTGCACCCTTATCCCTTTATAAGGGCGGACGAAAACTATGCGCCCCCACCAGCCTGGTAAAACTCGCTTATCCCCCAAGTGCCGTAATTGATGGCGCGGTTGGGTTACCCACGTCCAGATTGATGGGAATCCCGTAATAAGGGGACACGATCTCTGCTTCGACAAGACGTGCCAAGGAAACCGCCTCGCGAAACATGCTGAGTTTGGTTGTGAAAGACGATTCGAATGGTGACCTGGCTGTGGTGTGATGTCACACTGTGAAACACATCGGCAGATTAGATTTGTGGAAATATTATTCTCTCTACGGTTGTATGTGGAACTTGTTTTGCAGAGTCGGACACAATCCTCGTGTTCAAAATCTTCTATGCAGTATTCGAAGGAGGAACCGGCCTTGCAATGCCGAAGACAATCTGCGCGCCAGACTCATCGTCATTGAAGCCTGGTTCAGGGGCTACTGAGGGAGTCCTGGATTAGGGGGTATCCGGACAGCCGGATTATATCCTTTGGCCGGACTGTTGGACTATGAAGATACAAGATTGAAGACTTCGTCCCGTGTCCGGATGGGACTCTCCTTGGCATGGAAGGCAAGCTTGGCAGTACGGATATGTAGATCTCCTTCCTTGTAACTCACTCTGTGTAACCCTAGCCCCCTCCGATGTCTATATAAACTGGAGGGTTTAGTCCGTAGGACCAAGGACAACAATCATACCATAGGCTAGCTTCTAGGGTTTAGCCTCTCTGATCTTGTGGTAAATCAACTCTTGTACTACTCATATCATCAAGAACAATCAAGCAGGACATAGGGTATTACCTCCATCAAGAGGGCCCTAACCTGGGTAAACATCGTGTCCCCTATCTCTTGTTACCGTCTGCCTAGACGCACAGTTCGGGACCCCCTACCCGAGATCCGCCGATTTTGACACTGACACCGACGCATTCATATATCAGCCTCTTTACTTCATAATTTTGACATGTTGAATCATGTACTTGCAGTCCGGCCTGTTTCGCCCTTGAGCGATCCTCATCTTCGGGGAACTCGCTGGACCCGAATGTGATGGACAACGGGTCCCTTTCGGTGGCCTCCTCTCCCAGGGCCATGGATGACACCGATGTGTTGTCCAGAAGGATCCCAGACCTGAGAGAGACGCAGGAGGCCGTCAGGGCAGCGCCAGTGGGTGAGACCTCGGCCGCCAGACACATGGGGGAGCAAATCCCCATGGAGACCGGCGATGGGGGCCGTGTCCAATTCCGCCCTAGCCGAATACGATCCCGGAGACCTATATGGCTCCGGAATCTGGCAAGCAGCCTCCTTCGTCAGACAGAGGTGTGCCCATTCCGCCGGTGACCTCTGTCCAACCAGAGGCACCAGATACTCTACTGGAAGCGCTGCGAAGTGCTTCCATCATTGAGGAACACCGTACCCTCATGGGTGCGGTGATAGAGAAGATTCAGTCCGCGAAGAGCGGACTGACCGAAGCCTGCACAAGCCTTTTAACAGGTTTTGAGGTAAGCAATGAAATTTGTGAAAAGAAAGTCACAGTATAGACAGTAGCCCCTGAGACTCTGTCCGGTGTTCGGAAAGAATAGCCGAACAGAGGATCAAATAGTTTTTCGCAGGAGACTAACTAGATATGTCTATCTGAATAAGTAGGAGTTGCTTCTAGCCACGACTTCTCATCCTGCCGAAGTTTCCGGACTGAGGCAGAGTCTGGAGCGGGCTGAGGAAGAGCTCGACTGAGTGAAAAAGCAGCTAGAGGACAAGCAGGGTATGTAATGACCTATTCAGGTATAGCAATATATGAATTGCTTGTGTTGATCGTATGATAATTTGTAGGGGCGGCGTCCGATGTGGAAACCCTCAAGGCAGCGCTGGCCGAAGCGCAGAAGATGTCCGCAGATGAATAGGCCGCCCGCGAAAAGCACGAGGCCAGGGTCGGTGAGGTCCAGCAGGAGCTACAGGATGCCATGAAGAAATGCGATTCCTTGGAGCGTTAGAATGCAGACCAAGAGTCTGAACTTGCCAAGGCCCGTCAAAGTGCTCAAGAGGCCCGGGTCGAAGCCCAGGGCGCCCTCCAGGAAATCCAATAGGCCAAGAAAATTATGGCGGGTAAGGCTTTTATTATGCAGAGCAAGTATGTGAAGAAGAGATATCTCTTGCTAACCCGGATTTGGAGTTCTCCAGGGGCATTTGCGGATCTTCCACACAGTGTTTGTGACGCTGCGGAGTTCTTCCGAGCCGAAGAGGGGAGCTCAACGGAGAAGCTATTCTGGTCGCAATACCTTGCGCCAGAACATCCGACGCCCTTTAGCGACCAACTAAAACAGCTGGTCGAGCTGCATAGGGTGGCCGAACGAGCCATGAAGAATTTAATAATACGACTGTGGCCTGCAGAAGCTATACCCGACAGCTACGTTGGACTCTTGAAGCGGCTGGTCAATGCCTGCCCTCGGCTTGACGCCATCAAGCGGTCGGTCTGCATAGAAGGTGCGCGGATGGCCTTCGCCCGTGTCAAGATACAATGGGCGAAGATGGACGCCGTCAAGCTTGTGACTGAAGGACCGCCCGCGGGCAAGGAGCACCGCACGCTCGAGCGGTATTTTGAAGATGTTCTGAAGGGATCCCGCATTGTGGCGGAGCAATGTGCTAATGGCATTATTTTTGAATGAATACATTCATGTTATCCCGTCCTGTATGATGAAAACAAGGGTGATATGTAATATAATGCTTTGATGTTTATTATTTCAAATTTTACCTCATGTGCAGCCATTTTATCAAGTCTGAGAGTTGGCCAATCGTCGGCTTCAACCCCCACTTAGGTAGTACGGGGGTGTTTGGGATGAATCTGAACACTCTTTATCCAAGAATTTGGTCCTTGAAGGAGGTGTTTAGCACAACGAAGCAGACAATCGGACTATGTGGTTTTATCACCCTCACTTAGCCATAGGAGTTTGACAATTATTTTTTTGGTGCAGCCCCTAGTATCCGAACTAGGGTGCTGTAAACACCTAATCGGATAAGAACCGATTCATCACATAATGACGAAAAAATCACGAAAGATTTGAACCCTCCGAAGAGCTGACCGGCTCACGCCGCATCATGACAGTCAGTTTTCAGCTTTCTCTTCTGAGGTGCTCATCCGGATAAACCAGGACACAATCGCAGTAGTTCTCCCTTTACTACCCTAGCAGATATATCAGAATGTAAGGTAGTAAGCACAAGAGCTGGGCAACCCAACTATTGACCAAAGACAAGATTCGGAGCCAATGCATATGATGCTAAATTCGGGGCGCCGAACTATACTGTAAAAAGTGTTCGGACTTTGTTGCCGTATTATGGGGCGCAATGAAGCCCCTCGCGGATTAAAGCGTACCAAAGTGTATGTGTGCGATTTGATAAGATTATCAAAAGAGCAAACTAGTGCCGCAGAAGTTGGGCTGCAAACTGTTTCCATTATATTTTGATTTATATGTTAAAGTGTATTTGTACAAGTAGTGCAATAAGCAACATGGCTATTTAATATGCCACAACCAAGGGAGAGCTGCATGCGGGTCCTGAAAACAGGTAGAGTGATCATTGAAAGAGACCACCTAAAAATTCCCTTATACGTCAGTGCTTTTTGTCGTCTTGGTGTATCTATCCTTTTGAAAGGACCTGTGATCAGGCCGTCAGGGAAGGCTTGTGGAAAAGAAACCTGAAAAGGAAGAAAGAACAAAAAGGAAGAAGTAAAAGTACGTGTGTCCAGGGGAGGTCGAGCCATATTATGATTCACAATCTAGTTATGCCTTCGTCTATGCCCATGGTATTTTGAGTGCGTAGTTATGTACGTGCGGTATGAATGCCGCCACTTGGTGGGGACTGGGACAGAGGCTAGATTGCTAATCAAGCTCTTGACGAGATGGGCTGTCCTACTGTGGAGTAGTCCGAACTCATTTGACCCTGTCCGGGAACTCGACCGCTGAATTGAGGTTCTGCTTGAAGAGGCCGCTCTGTACTTCTGCTGCTAAAGCAGCGGTGTGCTCCTCCGTATGGAGGGAGCGTTCCTTGTTTCCATTGACTGTTATGACACCACGTGGTCCAGGCATCTTGAGCTTGAGATAAGCATAGTGTGGCACCATGTTGAATCGAGCAAATGTGGTCCGTCCCAGCAGTGCGTGATAGCCACTACGGAAGGGGACGATATCAAAGATCAACTCTTCGCTTCAGAAGTTGTCCGGGGATCCGAAGATAGCCTCTAGCGTGATTGAGCCCGTATAGCGGGCGTCTACACCCGGTATGACTCTTTTAAAGGTAGTCTTTGTGGGCTTGACCCTTGAGGGATTAATACCCATTTGTCGCACTGTGTCCTGATAGAGCAGGTTCAGGCTGTTGCGAGGACTCACGTGAGATGGAATCCATCAATGATTGGGTCAAGGACCAGTGCGGCTGAACCGCCATCACGGATACTGGTCGGATGGTCCCTGTGAACGAAAATGATCGGGCAGGAAGACCATGGGTTGAACTTTGGGGCGACTGGATCCATCGCGTAGATGTCCCTGAGCGCGCGTTTGTGCTCCCTCTTGTGGATATGGGTAGCGTATATCATATTCACTATTTTAACTTGAGGGGGGAACTTCTTCTGTCCTCCTATGTTCGGCGGATGGACTCCTCATCATCGTCCTCGCTTTGCGACCCTTCTCCTTGTTCTCGGCGTTTAATTTGTCGGCCTGTTTAAAGACCCAGTAGTCTTTGTTGGTATGATTGGCTGGTTTGTATGGGTAGCCATGGATCTGGTAGGGACGATCGAGTATGCGGTCCAGGCTGGATGGGCCCGGATTGTTTCTTTTATATGGCTTCTTCCGCTGGCCGGACTTGGAGCCACTAAATCCGGTGTTGACCGCCATGTCGTCGGTATTGTCATCGTTGCTTTGACGCTTGTGCTTGTTGCGTCGAGGCTTGCCATTGCTATTTTTGGTCTCAGAGGTGCCAGCCTCGCTTGCAGTATTTTTGCTATGGGCTAGCCAACTATCCTTGCCCACGCAAAAACGGGTCATGAGTGCCGTGAGGGCTGCCATGGACTTCGGCTTTTCTTGGCGGAGGTGATGGGCGAGCCATTCGTCACGGATGCTATGCTTAAAGGCGGCTAGAGCTTCGGCATCCGGACAGTCGATGATCTAGTTCTTTTTAGTTAGGAACCTGGTCTAGAATTCCTTTGCTGACTCTCCAGGCTGTTGAACTATGTGACTTAAGTCATCAGCATCCGGAGGTCATATGTATGTACATTGGAAGTTCTCACGGAAGGCGTCCTCCAAGTCCTCCCAGCTGCCAATAAAGTTTTCAAGCAGACTGTTTAACCAGTGCTGAGCTGGCCCTTTGAGTTTTAGCGGGAGGTATTTGATGGCATGAAGGTCATCACCGCAGGCCATATGAATGCGATGAAGAAAATCTTCAATCCATACCGCGGGATCTGTTGTTCCAACGTATGATTCGATGTTCATGGGTTTAAACCCTTCGGAGAATTCATGCCCCATTACTTCATCAGTGAAGCAAAGAGGGTGTGCGGTGCTTCTATTTCGGGCCATATCGCGACGTAGCTCGGATGGAGTCCGTCTGCGGCATTTGGCCCGGGCATGATTAGGTTTGTCACGTCAGAATAGATAGCCGTCGTCGCATGTCGGGGCACGCCCCCGCGATCCGTAGATCGATCTGGTATGTCCTGCTCTACTGTCCAGGTCCTGCCGAAGGTCATATGTATATGCCCGAGCTGTTTTATCCCTGCCTTTACAATGAGGTAGTGCGGGCTGGTGTTCGGCTTGGGTTGCCGCTTTGTCCTGACCACGTGGTGGTCGGTCAGCCGCATTGTGCGCTGATGGCACGGGATCCAACGCCTCGTCTTCGAATTGAGGTAGTAATTTGCGCTTTGGGTAACTTTTGGGTGGTCGCTCGAGGCCGTATTCCTCGGCTGCCAGGACGTTAGTCCATCTATCATTGAGCAGATCTTGATCATCTTGAAGCTGTTGCTGCTTCTTTTTCAGGCTCCTTGCAGTGGCTATTAGCCGGCTCTTAAAGCGCTCCTGTTTGAGGGGTTCCTCAGGCATGTTAAAATCCTCGTTGCTGAGGCTCACCTCATCCTCAGAGAGTGGAAGATAATTACTGTCCTCCGAGTCTTCGTGCACGGCCTGTTCATCAGGGCTGACTCGCCCATCTTCCCATCCGTCCTGTTCGGGACTTGGCTCAACGGGGTCTTCGTTGTCTCCGGCATCGTCTAGAGTATTGTTTTCTCCTGTGCCGGTATTGCTGTCTTTTTCACGGCCTGACTTAGAGTGGCGTTGCTGTCGTCGACGCTTTGGCTGTGTCTCTGGAGGTTTATCTTCCACTGGGTCTTCTTTGTCATCTCCGTTAACTTCTTTGGGTGTGTCCACCATATATACGTCGTAGGAGGAGGCAGCTGTCCAACGCCCGGTAAATGGCGGGTTCTGGGCCTGCTCCTCTTTGGCATCATCGTCCATACAGTCGATGTCTCCGGAGTCGTAATCGAGCATGTCGGTTAGATCTTTGAAAGTGGCTATTAAGTGGGAGGTGGGTGGGAAGTGAAATTCACCGTCGTTAGCCCCCAGTTCGAACCGGGTATAATTGGTCTATGAGTCCCTTGCTAAAGAGAGGGTTTTTAATGAGTTTAGCACATCGCCTAAAGGTGAGTGTCGAAAGATGTCTGCGGAGCTGAATTTGATGATCGGCATGTGGTAAGGCTCGGCGGACGCGGATGCACATAGTTCAGAACCAGTAAGCGGAGATGAATCCAGGGGTCCAGCGACACAGACCTCGCTCGAAGTTGGATCAGTGTGTGGCTCCAACGCCGCTGAGTCTGCGGCTTCCGTGGAGGGGTTAAGCTTCCCGTCTTTGGATGGCGCAAGCTACTCAGGATCTAGGGCCAGAGCGCTTACATGCGCAATCTCCTGGGTATGGTCCGATGACAGATTTAGGTCATGTTCATCGCGGTGGCAGGGAACGGCTGCCATGGTCTCAATCCGTCGAAGATCAAGTCTCCGCGGATATCAGCGACGTAGTTCAAGCTTCCAAACCTGACCTGACGGCCAGGGGCGTAGCTGTCGATCTGCTCTAGATGGCCAAGCGAGTTGGCCTGCAGTGCTAAGCCGCCGAATACGAAGATCTGGCCAGGGAGAAAGACATCCCCCCGGGCAGCGTTGTGGTAGATGATGGATGGAGCCATCGAACCTTCTGATGATGACACAACGAAACTCTTAATGAAAACACCAATGTCTGTGTCAAAACCAGCGGATTTTTGGTAGGGGGTCCCAAACTGTGCGTCTAAGGTTGATGGTAACAGGAGACAGGGGACATGATGTCTACCCAGGTTCGGGCCCTCTCTATGGAGGTAATACCCTAATTCCTGCTTGATTGATCTTGATGAATATGAGTATTACAAGAGTTGATCTACCACAAGATCGCAATGGCTAAAACCCTAGAAGTCTAACCTATCTGATTATGATTGTCTCTGCCTCTATGGACTAAACCCTCCGGTTTATATAGACACCGACGGGGACTAGGGTTATACAAAGTCGGTTATAGAGAAAGGAATCTTCATATACGAACGCCAAACTTGCCATCCACGGCAAGGAGAGTCCCGTCCGGACACGGGTGAGAGTCTTCGGTCTTGTATCTTCATACCCCATCAGTCCGACCCATGTCCAACAGGCCGGACGCCCGATGACCCCTTAGTCCAAGACTCCCTCAGTGGAAGAAGTAACAGTATTGGTTTTTGTAGTAATTGTAACAGTGGCAACGTAAAATAACTAAGCAAAGATCAATATGTGAAAAGCTCGTAGGCAATGGATCAGTGATGGATATTTATGTCGGATGCGATTCCTCATGTAACAGTTATAACATAGGGTGACACAGAACTAGCTCCAGTTCATCAATGTAATGTAGGCATGTATTCCGAATATAGTCATACATGCTTATGGAAAAGAACTTGCATGACATCTTTTGTCCTACCCTCCCATGGTAGCGGGGTCCTATTGGAAACTAAGGGATATTAAGGCCTCCTTTTAATAGAGTACCGGAACAAATCATTAACACTTAGTGAATACGTGAACTACTCAAACTATAGTCATCACTGGGAGTGGTCCTGATTATTGTCACTTCAAGGTTACCAGATCATTACACATAGTAGGTGACTGTTGACTTGCAAGATAGGATCAAGAACTCATATATATTCATGAAAACATAATAGGTTCAGATCTGAAATCATGGCACTCGGGCCCTAGTGACAAGCATTAAGCATAGCAAAGTCATAGCAACATCAATCTTAGAACATAATGGATACTAGGGATCAAGCCCTAACAAAACTAACTCGATTACATGATAAATCTCATCCAACTCATCACCGTCCAGCAAGCCTACGATGGAATTACTCACGCACAGCGGTGAGCATCATGAAATTGGTGATGGAGGAGGGTTGATGGTGATGATGGCGACGGATTCCCCTCTCCGGAGCCCCGAACGGACTCCAGATCAGCCCTCCCGAGAGAGACTAGGGATTGGCGGCGACTCTGTATCGTAAAATGCGATGAATCCTTCTCCTTGATTTTTTCTCCCCGAACATGAATATATAGAGTTGGAGTTGAGGTCGGTGGAGCATCAGGGGGCCCACGAGACAAGGGGTGCCCCCCCAAGGGGGTGGGTGTGCCCCCCACCCTCGTGGACATGGTGCGGGCCCTTGATGTTGATTCTTTCGCCAGTATTTTTTATATATTCCAATAATATTCTCCGTGAAGTTTCAGGTCATTCTGAAAACTTTTATTTCTGCACAAAAAATAACACCATGGCAATTCTGCTAAAAACAGCGTCAGTCCGGGTTAGTTCCATTCAAATCATGCAAGTTAGAGTCCAAAACAAGGTCAAAAGTGTTTGGAAAAGTAGATACGATGGAGACGTATCAACTCCCCCAAGCTCAAACCTTTGCTTGTCCTCAAGCAATTCAGTTAACAAACTGAAAGTGATAAAGAAAAACTTTTACAAACTCTGTTTGATCTTGTTGTTGTAAATATGTAAAGTCAGCATTCAAGTTTCCAGCAAACATTATGAACTAAACATATTCACAATAACATTTAGGTCTCATGTTTACTCATATCAATGGCATAATCTACTAGCGAGCAATAATAATAAATCTTGGATGACAACACTTTCTCAAAACAATCATAATATGATATAACAAGATGGTATCTTGCTAGCCCTTTCTGAGACCGCAAAACATAAATGGAGAGCACCTTTGAAGTTCAAGGACTGACTAAACATTGTAATTCATGGTAAAAGAGATCCAGTCACAGTCATACTCAATGTAAACTAATAGTACTGCATGCAAATGACAACGGTGCTCTCCAGCTGGTGCTTTTTAATAAGAGGGTGATGACTCAACATAAAAGTAAATAGATAGGCCCTTCGCAGAGGGAAGCAGGGATTTGTAGAGGTGCCAGAGCTCGATTTTTGAAATAGAGATAAATAATATTTTGAGTGGTATACTTTCATTGTCAACATAACAACCGAGAGATCTCGATATCTTCCATGCTACACACATTATAGGTGGTTCCCAAACAGAATGGTAAAGTTTATACCCCTCTACCACCAACAAACATCAATCCATGGCTTGTCCGAAACAACGGGTGCCTCCAACTAACAACAATCCCGGGGGAGTTTTGCTTGCAATTATTTTAATTTAAGCATGGGACTGGGCATCCCGGTTACCAACCATTTTCTCATGAGTGAGGAGCGGAGTCCACCCCTCTTGAGAATAACCCGCCTAGCATGGAAGATATAAACAACCCTAGTTGATACATGAGATATTCGAGCATACAAAACAGAATTTCATTTGAATGTTTAGAGTTTGGCACATAAAAATTTACTTGGAATGGCAGGTAGATACCGCATATAGGAAGGTATGGTGGACTCATATGGAATAACTTTTGGGTTTATGGAAGTGGATGCACAAGCAGTATTCCCGCTTGGTACAAGTGAAAGCTAGAAAGAGACTGGGAAGCGACCAGCTAGAGAGCGACAACAGTCATGAACATGCATAAAAATTAATCAACATTGAATGCAAGCATGAGTAGGATATAATTCACCATGAACATAAATATTGTGGAGGCTATGTTGATGCGACCAGCTAGAGAGCGACAACAGTCATGAACATGCATTAAAATTAATCAACACTGAGTGCAAGCGTGAGTAGGATATAATTCACCATGAACATAAATATCGTGGAGCCTATGTTCATTTTGTTTCAACTACATGCGTGAACATGTTCCAAGTCAAGCCACTCGAATCGTTCAAAGGAGGATACCACCCTATCATACCACATCACAACTATTTTAATAGCATGTTGGCACACAAGGTAAACCATTATAAACTCCTAGCTAATTAAGCATGGCATGAGCAACTATAATCTCTAATTGTCATTGCAAACATGTTTCATTCATAATAGGATAAATCAGGAATGATGAACTAATCATATTTACAAAAACAAGATAGGTCGAGTTCATACCAGCTTCTCTCATCTCAATCAGTCCATCATATATCGTCATTATTGCCTTTAACTTGCATGACCGAACGGTGTGGATAATAATAATAGTGTGCATGCATTGGACTAAGCTGGAATCTGCAAGCATTTAATACAAAGTAGAAGACAAGGCAATATGGGCTCTCTTTTAGATCAGCAATAATGCATATGAGAGCCACTCAACGTTTTCATCATGGTCTTCTCCTCTCGACCCCCAAAGAATGAAGGAAATATGCGCTAGAGGAAATAATAAAAATGTTATTTATATTTCCTTATATCATGATAAATGTTTATTATTCATGCTAGAATTGTATTAACCGGAAACTTAGTACATGTGTGAATACATAGACAAATAGAATGTCACTAGTATGCCTCTACTTGACTAGCTCGATGAATCAATGATGGTTATGTTTCCTAACCACAGACATGAGTTGTCATTTGATTAATTGGATCACATCATTAGAGAATGATGTGATTGACTTGAGCCATCCGTTAGCTTAGCACGATGATCATTTAGTTTGTTGCTATTGCTTTCTCCATAACTTATACATGTTCCTATGACTATGAGATCATGCAACTCCCGAATACTGGAGGAACACTTTTTGTGATACCAAATGTCACAATGTAACTGGGTGATTATAAAGGTGCTCTACAGGTGTCTCCGATGGTGTTTGTTGAGTTGGCATGGATCGAGATTAGAATTTGTCACTCCGATTATCGGAGAGGTATCTCTGGGCCCTCTTAGTAATGCACATCAATATAATCCTTGCAAGCAATGTGACTAATGAGTTAGTTGCGGGATGATGCATTATGGAACAAGTAAAGGGACTTGCCGATAATGAGATTGAACTAGGTATTGAGATACCGACGATCGAATCTCAGGCAAGTAACATACCGATGACAAAGGGAGCGACGTATATCGTTATGCGGTTTGACCGACAAAGATCTTCGTACAATATGTGGGAGCCAATATGAACATCCAGGTTCCGCTATTGGTTATTGACCGGAGACGTGTCTCGGTCATGTATACATAGTTCTCGAACCCGTAGGGTCCGCACGCTTAACGTTCGGTGACGATCGGTATTATGAGTTTATGTGTTTTGATGTACCAAAGATAGTTTAGAGTCCTGAATGAGATCACGGACATGACGAGGAGTCTCAAAATGGTCGAGACATAAAGATTGATATATTGGATGACTATATTCGGACACCGGATGAGTTCCGGGGGTCACCGGATAATTATCGGAGTGCCGGGGGGTTATCTGAATCCCTGGGGGAACTAATGGGCCAACATGGGCCTTGTGTGAGGGAGAGGAGGGGCCATAGGGCTGGCCGTGCCCCCCTTGGGAGTCCGAATTGGACAAGGAGGCGGGCAGTGCTCCCTCTTTCCCTCCCTCTCTCCCTCTCCTTCCTTCCTTCCCCCTCCCTCCTCCTAGTTGGACCAGGAAAGGGGGAGTCCTACTCCTACCAGTAGGAGGACTCCTCCCTCTCCTTGGCGCGCCCCAAGACCGGCCGGCCTCCCCCTTGCTCCTTTATATATGGGGGCAGGGGGGCACCCTAGAACACATACCAGACATTGATCTCTTAGCCGTGTGCGGTGCCCCCATCCACCATAATCCACCTCAGCAATATCGTTGCAGTGCTTAGGCGAATACCTGCACCGGTAGCTTCATCATCACCATCATCACGCCGTCGTGCTGATGAAGCTCTCCATCGACACTCTGCTGGATCGTGAGTTCGTGGGACGTCACCAAGCCGAACGTGTGCAGATCGCGGAGGTGCCATACTTTCGGTACTAGGATCGGTCGGATCGTTAAGACATATGACTACATCAACCGCGTTGTCATAACGTTCCGCTTACGGTCTACAACAGTATGTGGACGACACTCTTCCCCTCTCGTCGCTATGCATCACCATGATAGATCTTGCGTGTGCGTATTTTTTTTTGAAATTACCGCATTCCCCAATAGTGGCATCCGAGCCAGGTCTATACATAGATGTTAGATGCATGAGTAGAACATAAATGAGTTGTGGGCGTGGGTATATACACATTGCTTGCCGTTGTCGGTGTCAAAACCGGCGGATCTCGGGTAGGGGGTCCCGAACTGTGCGTCTAAGGTCGATGGTAACAGGAGACAGGGGACACGATGTTTACCCAGGTCCGGGCCCTCTCTATGGAGGTAATACCCTACTTCCTGCTTGATTGATCTTGATGAATATGAGTATTACAAGAGTTGATCTACCACGAGATCGCAATGGCTAAAACCCAAGAAGTCTAGCCTATCTGATTATGATTGTCTCTGCCTCTATGGACTAAACCCTCCGGTTTATATAGACATCGGAGGGGACTAGGGTTATACAAAGTCGGTTACAGAGAAAGGAATCTTCATATACGAACGCCTAACTTGCCATCCACGCCAAGGAGAGTCACATCCGGACACGGGTGAGAGTCTTCGGTCTTGTATCTTCATAGCCCATCAGTCCAGCCCATGTCCAACAGGCCGGACGCCCAAGGACCCCTTAGTCCAGGACTCCCTCAGTAGCCCCTGAACCAGGCTTCAATGATGAGGTGTCCGGTGCACAGATTGTCTTCGACATTGCAAGGCAGGTTCCTCCTCCGAATACTCCAACATAGTTTTCGAACACAACGAACATGTCCGGATCTGGAAAGCAAGTACCACACACCACCGCAGAGAGTATAACATTTCACATGTCCAATCTATTGACAACTTTTTGGTAACGTGATATCACGTCCCTGCCCGGTTATTGTTTCGAACCGTTTTTCAGCCTGCCGCTCCATATTTCGAGATGCGGTTTTATTGGCACGTCTTGTCATAGAAGAGATCGTGTCCCCTTATTGCGGGATTCTCATCAATACGGGTATGGGTAATCCAACCGTGCCATCAGCACGGCCCCTGGGGAATAGGCGAGTGGGGAGGCGCTTGATATTCACTGCCTTTATAAGGAGATAGGGATTCACATCTTTCACCCACGCCTTCTCTCTTTCCACCTACCCACTCTCGAGCTGTAGCGCCCAAGTTGTCATCTTTTCTACCTCAAGAAAGCACTCCGACCATGTCCGGAGCACAGGGCAAGTGGATGGCCTCCACCGTCAAGGAGAAGGACATCACCCAGCTCCGGGAGGCCGGATATTTGGCCAAGGAGGTCGCCCATCGGCTTCCGACCGAGGGACAGATCGTCCCTACCCCGAAGCCCCTTGAGAGGGTAGTTTTCATCCCCCACTTCGTCTGCGGGCTGGGATTCCCACTCCACCCCTTCGCCCGTGGGCTCATGTTCTACTATGGGCTGGATTTCCATGATCTGGCCCCAAATTCCTTCCTCACTATCTCGGCATTCATCGTCATGTGTGAGGATTTCCTCCACATCCCACCCCACTTTGGATTGTGGCTGAATACCTTCAATGTAAAACCGAAGGTGGTGGGTGGCCAACACGCAGAGTGCGGAGGCGCCATGGTGAGCAAAATGTCCAACGCCCCATGGCCCAAAGGCACCTTCTTGGAGACCATCAAGGGGTGTCAGAAGTTGTGCTTCTGCGTAACAGAGCACCGTGACACTACCTGGGCCGTGGCTCCCGAATTCAAATCTGGGGCCCCAACGCGGCTTACCTCCTGGCAAGAGAAGGGCCTGGATTGGTCTTCGTCGGATGAGCTGACAACGCTTTAGACGTGCATCAGGAGCATGCTGGACAAGAACGTCAAGCTTGTCGATGTGATTTAGGTGATGCTAGTTCGACGGATCCTTCCATGCCAGGACCGGGCTTGCCACCTATGGGAGTTCGATCCAGCCGAGCACAAGACTTTGCAACGGTTCTTCGGAACTACGCACGAAGATATCTGGAAGGTTCTCTTCAAGGACAACGAGACGTGGCCGAAGACGACCGAGGACCGTGGGCATGACCTGGCCCATCCTGCCAGTTCGGTAAGTTTTCCGTGCTTCAAGGTGTATCCCTTACTTGCTTACTCGAGGAGGATGTCCGAACTTCCCTATTTGTTTTTTCAGGGGTGGACGAAGAAGGCAGAGCGGATTTAGTGTCCGACTCCGCTGCCCGAGGAACTAGCCATCCCGCTTCTGACGAAGATGCTGGTTCCGGCACCCTACAAGGCGCCAGAGAGGAAGGCCAAGAAGAAGGCCAAGGGGACCAGAGGTGGCCTCCGTCCCAAGGGTACTTCATACATGGCGTCCAAAGACGCCGAAACTCACTCCGTTGCTGAAGATGATGAGGAGGAGGAAGAGGAAGAAGAAAGCAATGCTCCCTCCCCAAGGGGGGAAAGAAGAGGGCGGCCTCCCCAAATCTGGAGGTGGAGGCGTCAAAGAAGGGGAAGGTCTCCCTCACGGATGGCTCCGCGTGGGACCTCGATAGCAGTCCAGAACGGTGCCCCCCGAGATAAGCCCCTGGCCGAATCATGAGTATTCAAAAGACCCCGACGCAGAGCAAGTATGTGAAGAAGAGATATCTCTTGCTAACCCGGATTTGGAGTTCTCCAGGGGCATTTGCGGATCTGCCACGCAGTGTTTGTGACGCTACGGAGTTCTTCCGAGCCGAAGAGGGGAGCTCAACAGAGAAGCTGTTCTGGTCGCAATACCTTGCGCCAGAACATCTAGTGCCCTTTAGCGACCAGCTAAAATAGCTGGTCGAGCTGCATAGGGTGGCCGAACTAGCCATGAAGGATTTAATAACCCGTCTGTGGCCTGCAGAAGCTATACCTGGCAGCTACGTTGGACTCTTGAAGCGGCTGGTCAATGCCTGCCCTCGGCTTGACGCCATCAGGCGGTCGGTCTGCATAGAAGGTGCGCGGATGGCCTTCGCCCATGTCAAGATACAATGGGCGAAGATGTACATCGTCAAGCTCGCGGCCGAAGGACCCCCCGCGGGCAAGGAGCACCGCACGCCCGAGCGGTATTTTGAAGATGTTCTGAAGGGATCCCGCGTTGTGGCGGAGCAATGTGCTAAGGACATTATTTTCGAATGAATACATTCATGTTATCCTGTCGTGTATGATAAAAAACAAGGCTGATATGTAATATAATGCTTTGCTATTTATTATTTAAAATTTTACCTCTTGTGCGGCTGTTTTATCAAGTCTGAGAGTTGGCCAGTCGTCGGCTTCAGCACCCACGTAGGTAGTACGGGGGTGTTAGGGATGAATCTAAACACTCTTTATCCAAGAATTTGGTCCTTGAAGGAGGTGTTTAGCGCAACAAACCAGGCAATCGGACTATGTGGCTTTATCACCCTCACTTAGCCATAGGAGTTTGATAATAAAATTTAGGCACAGCCCCTAGTATCCGAACTAGGGTGCTGTAAACACCTGATCGGATAAGAACCGCTTCAGCGCATAATGCGGAAAAAATCGCTAAAGATTTGAACCCTCCGAAGAGCTGACTGGCTCACGCCGCATCATGACAGTCAGTTTTCGTCTTTCTCTACTGAGGTGCTCATCCAGATAAACCCGGACACAATCGCAGTAGTTCTCCCTTTACTACCCTAGCCGATATAGCGGAACGTAAGGTGGTAAGCACAGGAGCCGGGCAACCCAACTATTGACCAAAGACATGATTCGGAGCCAATGCATATAATGCTAAATTTGGGGTGCCGAACTATACTGTAAGAAGTGTTCGGACTTTGTTTGGCGTATTATGGGGCACAATGAAGCCCCCGGCAGATTAAAGCGTACCAAAGTGTACAGGTGCGATTTGATAAGATTATCAAAAGAGCAAACTAGTGCCGCAGAAGTTGGGCTGCAAACTGTTTCCATTATAGTTTGATTTATACGTCAAAGCGTATTTGTACAAGTAGTGCAATAAGCAACAGGGCTATTTAATATGCCACAACCAAGGGAGAGCTGCGTGCGGGTCCTGAAAACAGGTAGAGTGATCATTGAAAGAGACCACCTAAAAATTCCCTTATATGTCAGTGCTTTTTTCCGTCTTGGTGTATCTATCCTTTCAAAAGGACCTGTGATCAGGTCGTCAGGGAAGGCATATGGAAAAGAAACCTGAAAAGTAAGAAAGAACAAAAAGGAAGAAGTAAAAGTACGTGTGTCCAGGGGAGGTTGAGCCGTATTATGATTCACAATCTAGTTATGCCTCCGTCCATGCCCATGGTACTTTGAGTGCGTAGTTATGTACGCACGGTACGAATGCCGCCACTTGGTGGGGACTGGGACGGAGGCCGGATTGCTAGTCGAGCTCTTGACGAGCTGGGCTGTCCTGCTGCGGAGTAGTCCAGACTCGTTTGACAGTGCCCGGGAGCTCAGCCACCGAATTGAGGTTCTGCTTGAAGAGGCCGCTCTGTACTTCTGCTGCTAAAGCAGCGGTGTGCTCCTCGGTTCGGAGGGAGAGTTCCGTGTTTCCATTAACTGTTATGACACCGCGTGGTCCGAGCATCTTGAGCTTGAGATAAGCATAGTGTGGCACTGCATTGAATCGAGCAAATGCGGTTCATCCCAGCAGTGCGTGATAGCCACTGCGGAAGGGGACGATATCGAAGATCAACTCTTCGCTTCGAAAGTTGTCTGGGGATCCGAAGACAACCTCTAGTGTGATTGAGCCTGTACAGCAGGCCTCTACACCTGGTATGACTCCTTTAAAGGTAGTCTTTGTGGGCTTGACCCTTGAGGGATTAATACCCATTTTGCGCACTGTGTCCTGATAGAGCGGGTTCATGTTGCTGCCACCATCCATGAGGACTTGCTGCTACCTCTTGAGCACTGCGTTGGTTTTCCCCGAAGAGGAAGGGATGATGCAACAAAGTAGCGTAAGTATTTCCCTCAGTTTTTGAGGACCAAGGTATTAATCCAGTAGGAGGCTACGCGCGAGTCCCTCATACCTGCACAAAACAAATAAATCCTCGCAACCAACGCAAATAGGGGTTGTCAATCCCTATAAGGCCACTTACGAGAGTGAGATCTGATAGATATGATAAAGATAATATTTTTGGTATTTTTGTGATAAAGATGCAAAGTAAAATAAAGACAAATTAAATAGAAAAGGAAATAACTAAGTAGTAGGAGATCAATATGATAAAGATAGACCTGGGGGCCATAGGTTTCACTAGTGGCTTCTATCGAGAGCATAAGTATTCTACGGTGGGTGAACAAATTACTGTTGAGCAATTGACAGAATTGAGCATAGTTATGAGAATATCTAGGCATGATCATGTATATAGGCATCACGTCCGAGACAAGTAGACCGACTCCTGCCTGCATCTGCTACTATTACTCCACTCATCGACTGCTATCCAGCATGCATCTAGAGTATTAAGTTAAAAACAGAGTAATGCCTTAAGCAAGATGACATGATGTAGAGGGATAGACTCACGCAATATGAAGTAAACCCCACCTTGTTATCCTCGATGGCAACAATACAATACGTACCTTGCTGCCCCTACTGTCACTTGGAAAGGACACCGCAAGATTGAACCCAAAGCTAAGCACTTCTCCCACTGCAAGAAAGATCAATCTAGTAGGCCAAACCAAACTGATAATTCGAAGAGACTTGCAAAGATAACCAATCATACATAAAAGAATTCAGAGAAGATTCAAATATTGTTCATAGATAGACTTGATCATAAACCCATAATTCATCGGTCTCAACAAACACACCGCAAAAAGAAGATTACATCGAATAGTTCTCCACAAGAGAGGGGGAGAACATTGTATTGAGATCCAAAAAGAGAGAAGAATCCATCTAGCTACTAACTATGGACCCGTAGGTCTGAGGTAAACTACTCACACTTCATCGGAGAGGCTATGGTGTTGATGTAAAAGCCCTCCGAGATCGATGCCCCCTCCGGCGGAGCTTCGGAACAGGCCCCAAGATGGGATCTCGTGGATACAGAAAGTTACGATGGTGGAATTAGGGTTTTGGCTCCGTATTTGATTGTTTGGGGGTACGTGGATATATATAGGAGGAAGGAGTACGTTGGTGGAGCAACAGGGGGCCCACAAGGGTGGAGGGCGCGCCTGGTGGGGGTGGGCGCGCCCCCCTACCTCGTGGCCTCCTCTCTTGTGCCTTGATGTAGGGTCCAAGTCTCCCGGGTCTTATTCGTTGAGAAAATCACGTTCCCGAAGGTTTCATTCCGTTTGGAGTCCGTTTGATATTCCTTTTCTTCGAAACCCTAAAACAGGCAAAAAACAGCAATTCTGGGCTAGGCCTCCGGTTAATTGGTTAGTCCCAAAAATAATATAAAAGTGGATAATAAAGCCCAATAATGTCCAAAAGAGTAGATAATATAGCATGGAGCAATCAAAAATTATAGATACGTTGGAGACGTATCAAGCATCCCCAAGCTTAATTCCCGCTCGTCCTCGAGTAGGTAAATGATAAAAACAGAATTTTTGATGCGGAGTGCTACTTGGCATAATTTTAATGTAATTCTTCTTAATTGTGGTATGAATATTCAGATCCGAAGATTCAAGACAAAAGTTCATATTGACATAAAAATAATAATACTTCAAGCATACTAACTAAGCAATTATGTCTTCTCAAAATAACATGGCCAAAGAAAGTTCATCCCTACAAAATCATATGGCTTAGTCATGTTTCATTTTCGTCACACAAGAATGCTCTCATCATGCACAACCCCGATGACAAGCCAAGCAATTGTTTCATACTTTAGTAATCTCAAACCTATAAACTTTCACGCAATATATGAGCGCGAGCCATGGACATAGCACTATGGGTGGAGAAGACAAAAAAGGAGAAAGTCTCACATTAACGAGGCTAGTCAATCGGCTATGGAGATGCCCACCGATTGATGTTAATGCAAGGAGTAGGGATTGCCATGCAACAGATGCACTAGAGATATAAATATATGAAAGCTCAACAAAATAAACTAGTGGGTGTGCATCCAACTTGCTTGCTCACGAAGACCTAGGGCACTTGAGGAGGCCCATTATTGGAATATACAAGCCAAGTTCTATAATGAAAAATTCCCACTAGTATATGAAAGTGACAAAACAAGAGACTCTCTAACATGAAGATTAAGGTGCTACTTTGAAGCACAAGTGTGGCAAAGGATAGTAACATTGTCCCTTCTCTCTTTTTCTCTCATTTTTTTGGGCCTTCTATTTTTTATGGCCTTTTCTCTCCTTTTTTATATATATTCCTCACTTGGGACAATGCTCTAGAAAATGATGATCATCACACTTCTATTTATTTACAACTCGATACTAGAACAAAAGATGACTCTATATGAATGCCTCCGGCGGTGTACCGGGATATGCAATGGACCAAGAGTGACATGTATGAAAGAATTATGAACGGTGGCTTTGCCACAAATACTATGTCAACTACATGATCATGCTAAGCAATATGACAATAATGAATGTGTCATGATGAACGGAATGATGGAAAGTTGCATGGCAATATATCTCGGAATGGCTATGGAAATGCCATAATAGGTAGGTATGGTGGCTGTTTTGAGGAAGATATAAGGAGGTTTATGTGTGAAAGAGCGTATCATATCACGGGGTTTGGATGCACCGGCGAAGTTAGCGCCAACTCTCAATGTGAGAAAGGGCAATGCACGGTACCGAAGAGGCTAGCAAGGATGGAAGGGTGAGAGTGCGTATAATCCATGGATTCAACATTAGCCATAAAGAACTCACATACTTATTGTAAAAATCTACAAGTCATCAAAAACCTCGGTACTACGCGCATGCTCCTAGGGGGATAGGTTGGTAGGAAAAGACCATCGCTCGTCCCCGACCGCCACTCATAAGGAAGACAATCAAATAACACCTCATATTTCAAATTTGTTGCATAACGTTTACCATACGTGCATGCTACGGGACTTGCAAACCTCAACACAAGTATTTCTCAATTTCACAACTACTCAACTAGCATGACTTTGATATTATTACCTCCATATCTCAAAACAATCATCAAGCATCAAACTTCTCATAGTATTCAACACACTCATAAGAAAGTTTTATTATTAATCTTGTATACCAAGCATATTAGGATTTTAATCAAATTACCATGCTATTTAAGACTCTCAAAATAATCCAAGTGAATCATGAGAGATCAATAGTTTCTATAAAACAAATCCACCACCGTGCTCGAAAAGATATAAGTGAAGTACTAGAGCAAAAATATATAACTCAAAAGATATAAGCGAAGCACATAGAGTATTCTAACAAATTCCAAATCATGTATGGCTCTATCAAAAGGTGTGTACAGCAAGGATGATTGTGGTAAACTAAAAAGAAAAGACTCAAATCATATAAGACGCTCCAAGAAAAACACATATCATGTGGCGAATAAAAATATAGCTCCAAGTAAAGTTACCGATAGAAGTAGATAAAAGAGGGGATGCCTTCTGGGGCATCCCCAAGCTTTGGCTTTTAGGTGTCCTTAGATTATATTGGGGGTGCCATGGGCATCCCCAAGCTTAGGCTCTTGCCACTCCTTGTTCCATAATCCATCAAATCTTTACCCAAAACTTGAAAACTTCACAACACAAAACTTAAAGTAGAAAATCTCGTGAGCTCCGTTAGCGAAAGAAAACAAAAGACCACTTCAAGGCACTGTAATGAACTCATTATTTATTTATATTGGAGTTATACCTACTGTATTCAAACTTCTCTATGTTTTATAAACTATTTTACTAGCCATAGATTCATCAAAATAAGCAAACAACACACGAAAAACAGAATCTGTCAAAAATAGAACAGTCTGTAGTAGTCTGTAGCTAGCGCAAGATATGGAACACCAAAAATTCTAAAATAAATTGATGGACGTGAGGAATTTATCTATTAATCATCTGAAAAAAGAATTAACTAAATATAACTTTCCAAATAAAAATGGCAGTAGTTCTCGTGAGCGCTAAAGTTTCTGATTTTTACAGCAAGTTCAACAAGACTTTCCCCAAGTCTTCCCAACGGTTCTACTGGGCACAAACACTAATTAAACACAAAAAACACAAAAAAACAGAAGATAGATAAATTATTTATTACTAAACAGGAGCAAAAAGCAAGGAGTAAAAATAAAATTGGGTTGCCTCCCAACAAGCGCTATCGTTTAACGCCCCTAGCTAGGCATAACAAGCAAGGATAGATCTAGGTATTGCCATCTTTGGTAGGCAATCCATAAGTGGCTCTCATAATAGATTCATAAGGTAATTTAATTTTATTTCTAGGAAAGTGTTCCATGCCTTTCCTTAATGGAAATTGGAATCTAATATTTCCTTCCTTCATATCAATAATTGCACCAATCGTTCTAAGGAAAGGTCTACCAAGAATAATAGGACATGAAGGAATGCAATCTATGTCAAGAACAATAAAATCTATGGGCACATCATTCCTATTTGCAACAATAAGAACATCATTAATTATTCCCATAGGTTTCTTAATAGTGGAATCCGCAAGGTGCAAGTTTAGAGAGCAACCATCAAAATCACGGAAACCTAACAAATCACACAAAGTTTTTGGAATCATGGAAACACTAGAACCCAAATCACATAAAGCATAGCATTCATGATCTTTAATTCTAATTTTAATAGTTGGTTCCCACTCATCATTAAGTTTTCTAGGGATAGAAACTTCCAATTCAAGTTTTTCTTCATAAGATTGCATCAAGGCATCAACGATATGTTTCGTAAACGCTTTATTTTGACTATAAGCATGAGGAGAATTTAGTATGGATTGCAAAAAGGAAATACATTCAATAAAAGAGAAATTTTCATAGTTAAATTCCTTGAAATCAGTAATAGTGGGTTTAGCAACATCTAGGGTTTTAAATTCTTCAATCCCACTTTTATCAATTTTAGCATCAAGATCAACAAATTCCGAATTCTTAGAACGCCTTCTAGGTAAAGGTGGATCATATTCAGTCCCATCATTATCAAGATTCATATTTCAAAACAAAGATTTAATAGGGGACACACCAATAACTTTTAGATCTTCATCATTATTTTCATAGGGACTAGAAGAACACGCTCTTATAAAGGCATCTTTCTTAGCATGCATGCTAGCGGTTCTTTATTTGCACTCATCAATGGAAATTCTCATGGATTTGAGAGACTCATTGATATCATGCTTAGGTGGAATAGATCTAAGTTTCAAAGAATCAACATCAAGAGAAATTCTATCAACGTTCCTAGCCAAATCATCAACCTTAAGCAATTTTTCTTCAATCATAGCATTAAAATTCTTTTGTGAAGTAATAAATTCTTTAATATTAGATTCAAAACCAGAGGGCATCTTATTATAATTTCCATAAGAATTTTTGTAGGAATTACCATAATTATTAGAGGGATTACTAGGATAAGGCCTAGGATTGAAATTTCCTCTATACGCGTTGTTACCAAAATTGTTCCTACCAAGAAAATTCACATCCATAGATTTATTATTATTCTCAATAAAAGTAGAAAAGGGCATATCATTAGGATGAGAAGAAACACTCTTATTAGCAAATAATTTCATAAGTTCATCCATCTTTCCACTCAAAACATTTATTTCTTCTATCGCATGCACCTTTTTATTAGTAGATCTTTCAGTATGCCATTGAGAATAATGAACCATAATATTATCTAGGAGTTTAGTAGCTTCTCCTAAAGTGATTTCCATAAAAGTGCCTCCCGCAGCCGAATCTAAAAGATTTCTAGAAGAAAAATTCAATCTGACATAAAAATTCTGAACAATCATCCACAAATTTAAACCATGAGTAGGGCAATTACGTATCATTAATTTCATTCTCCCATGCTTGTGCAACATGTTCATGATCAAGTTGCTTAAATTTCATAATATCGTTTCTAAGAGAGATGATCTTAGCGGGAGGAAAATAGTTAGAGATAAAAGCATCTTTGCACTTGTTCCATGAATCAATACTATTTTTAGGCAAAGACGAAAACCAAGCTTTAGCAGGATCTCTAAGCGAAAAAGGAAATAGCTTCAATTCAACAATATCATTATCCACATCTTTCTTCTGTTGCATGTCACACAAATCAACGAAGCTATTTAGATGGGTAGCGGCATCTTCACTAGGAAGGCCAGAAAACGGATCTTTCATGACAAGATTCAGCAAAGCAGTATTAATTTCACAAGATTCAGCATCGGTAAGAGGAGCAATCGGAGTGCTAATAAAATCATTGTTGTTGGTATTGGTGAAGTCACACAATTTAGTATTATCTTGAGCCATTGTGACAAGCAGGCAAACTAACACACAAGCAACCAAAAAGCAAACGTGCAAAAAGAGGCAAATAGAGAAAGAGAGGGAGGATAGAGAGAAAGAGGGCAAAAAAACGGCAAGGATGAAGTGGGGGAGAGGAAAACGAGATGCAAATGGCAAATAATGTAATGCGGGAGATAAGGGTATGTGATGGGTACTTGGTATGTTGACTTTTGCAAAGACCTCCCCGGCAACGGCGCCAGAAATCCTTCTTGCTACCTCTCGAGCACTGCGTTGGTTTTCCCCAAAGAGGAAGGGATGATGCAGCAAAGTAGCGTAAGTATTTCCCTTAGTTTTTGAGAACCAAGGTATCAATCCAGTAGGAGGCTACGCGCGAGTCCCTCGTACCTGCACAAAACAAATAAATCCTCGCAACCAACGCAAATAGGGGTTGTCAATCCCTATAAGGCCACTTACGAGAGTGAGATCTGATAGATATGATAAAGATAATATTTTTGGTATTTTGTGATAAAGATGCAAAGTAAAATAAAGGCAAAGTAAATAGCAAAGGAAATAACTAAGTAGTAGGAGATCAATATGATAAAGATAGACCCGGGGGCCATAGGTTTCACTAGTGGCTTCTCTCGAGAGCATAAGTATTCTACGGTGGGTGAACAAATTACTGTTGAGCAATTGACAGAATTGAGCATAGTTATGAGAATATCTAGGCATGATCATGTATATAGGCATCACGTCCGAGACAAGTAGACCGACTCCTGCCTGCATCTACTACTATTACTCCACTCATCGACTGCTATCCAGCATGCATCTAGAGTATTAAGTTAAAAACAGAGTAATGCCTTAAGCAAGATGACATGATGTAGAGGGATAGACTCACGCAATATGAAGAAAACCCCATCTTTTTATCCTCGTTGGCAACAATACAATACGTGCCTTGCTGCCCCTACTGTCACTGGGAAAGGACACCGCAAGATTGAACCCAAAGCTAAGCACTTCTCCCATTGCAAGAAAGATCAATCTAGTAGGCCAAACCAAACTGATAATTCGAAGAGACTTGCAAAGATAACCAATCATACATAAAAGAATTCAGAGAAGATTCAAATATTGTTCATAGATAGACTTGATCATAAACCCACAATTCATCGGTCTCAACAAACACACCGCAAAAAGAAGATTACATCGAATAGTTCTCCACAAGAGAGGGGGAGAACATTGTATTGAGATCCAAAAAGAGAGAAGAAGCCATCTAGCTACTAACTATGGACCCGTAGGTCTGAGGTAAACTACTCACACTTCATCGGAGAGGCTATGGTGTTGATGTAGAAGCCCTCCGTGATCGATGCCCCCTCCGGCGGAGCTCCGGAACAGGCCCCAAGATGGGATCTCATGTATACAGAAATTTACGATGGTGGAATTAGGGTTTTGGCTCCATATTTGGTCGCTTGGGGGTACGTGGATATATATAGGAGGAAGGAGTACGTCGGTGGAGCAACAGGGGGCCCACGAGGGTGGAGGGCGCGCCTGGTGGGGCTGGGCGCGCCCCCTACCTCGTGGCCTCCTCTCTTGTGCTTTGACGTAGGGTCCAAGTCTCCCGGGTCTTATTCGTTGAGAAAATCACGTTCCCGAAGGTTTCATTCCATTCGGAGTCCGTTTGATATTCCTTTTCTTCGAAACCCTAAAACAGGCAAAAAACAGCAATTCTGGGCTGGGCCTCCGGTTAATAGGTTAGTCCAAAAAATAATATAAAAGTGGATAATAAAGCCCAACAATGTCCAAAACTGTAGAGAATATAGCATGCAACAATCAAAAATTATAGATACATTGGAGACGTATCACTGACGTAAGATGGAATTCATCAATGATTGGGTCAAGGACCAGTGCGGCTGAACCGCCATGACGGATACTGGTCGGATGGTCCCTGCGATCGAAAGTGATCGGGCAGGAAGACCATGGGTTGGACTTTGGGGTGACTGGCCCCATCTCGTAGACGTCCCTGAGCGCGCGTTTTCACTCCCTCTTGGGGATATGGGTAGCGTATATCATATTCACTGTTTTAACTTGAGGGGGGAACTTCTTTTGTCCCCTTGTGTTCGGCGGATGGGACTCCTCGTCATCGTCCTCGCTTTGCGACCCCTTCTCCTTGTTCTATGCGTTTAATTTCCCGGCCTGTTTAAAAACCCAAAAGTCTCTGTTGGTATGATTGACTGGTTTGTCTGGGGTGCCATGGATCTGGCATGGATGATCGAGTATGCGGTCCAAGCTGGATGGGTCCGGATTGTTTCTTTTATATGGCTTCTTCTGCTGGGCGGACTTGGAGCCACTAAATCCGGTGTTGACCGCCGTGTCGTCGGTATTGTCACCGTTGCTTCGACACTTGTGCCTGTTGTGCTGGGGCTTGCCATTGCTGTTTCTGGTCTCAGAGGTGCCAGCCTCGCTTGCAGTATTTTTCTACGGGCTAGCCAACTATCCTCGCCCGCACAAAAACGGGTCATGAGTGTCGTGAGGGCTGCCATGGACTTCGGCTTTTCTTGGCCGAGGTGACGGGCGACCCATTTGTCACGGATGCTATGCTTAAAGGCCGCTAGGGCTTCGGCATCCGGACAGTCGACGATCTAGTTCTTTTTAGTTAGGTACCTAGTCTAGAATTTGCTGGCTGACTCTCCGGGCTGTTGAACTATGTGACTTAAGTCATCAGCATCCGGAGGTCGTACGTATGTACCTTGGAAGTTGTCGCGGAAGGCGTCCTCCAAGTCCTCCCAATTGCCAATAGAGTTTTCAGGCAGACTGTTTAACCAGTGCCGAGCTGGCCCTTTGAGTTTTAGCGGGAGGTATTTGATTGCATGAAGTTCATCACCGCGGGCCATATGAATGTGGAGAAGAAAATCTTCAATCCATACCGCGGGGTCTGTTGTTCCATCATATGATTCGATGTTCACGGTTTTAAACCCTTCGGGGAATTCATGCCCCATTACTTCATTAGTGAAGCAAAGAGGGTGTGCGGCGCCTCTATGTCGAGCCATATCACGACATAGCTTGGATGGAGTCCGTCTGCGGCATTCAGCCCGGGCGTGATTAGGCTTGTCACGTCAGAATAGATAGCCGTCGTCACGTGTCGGGGCACGCCCCCGTGATCCGTAGATCGATCTGGTATGTCCTTCTCTACTGTCCAGGTCCTCCCGAAGGTCATATGTATATGCCCGAGCTGTTTTATCCCTGCCTTTACAACGAGGTAGTGCGGGCTGGTGTTCGGCTTGGGTTGCCGCTTTGTCCTGACCACGTGGTGGTCGGTCAGCCGCATTGTGCGCTGATTGCACGGGATCCAATGCCTCGTCTTCGAATTGAGGTAGTAATTTGTGCTTCGGGTAACTTTTGTGTGGTCGCTCGAGGCCGTATTCCTCGGCTGCCAGGACGTTAGTCCATCTATCATTGAGCAGATCTTGATCAGCTTGAAGCTGTTGCTGCTTCTTTTTCAGGCTCTTTGAAGTGGCTATTAGCTGACTCTTAAAGCGCTCCTGCTCGAGGGGTTCCTCAGGCATGATAAAATCCTCGTTGCCAAGGCTCACCTCATCCTCGGAGAGTGGAAGATAATTACTATACTCCGAGTCTTCGTGCACGGCCTGTTCATCAAGGCTGACTCGCCCATCTTCCCGTTCGCCCTGTTCGGGAGTTGGCTCAACGGGGTCTTAATTGTCTCCGGCATCGTCTAGAGTATTGTTTTCTCCTGTGCCGGTATTGCTATCTTTTTCACCGCATTACTTAGAGTGGCGCTGCTGTCGTTGGCACTTTGGCTGTGTCTCAGGAGGTTTATCTTCCACTGGGTCTTCTTTGTCATCGCCGTTAACTTATTTGGGTGTGTCCACCATATATACATCGTAGGAGGAGGTGGCCGTCCAGCGCCCAGTAAATGGCGGATTCTGGGCCAGCTCCTCTTTAGAATCTTCGTCCATACCGTCGATGTCTCCGGAGTCGTAGTCGAGCATGTCGGTTAGATCTTCGAAAGTGGCTATTAAGTGGGAGGTGGGTGGGAAGCGAAATTCACCGTCGTCAGCCCCCAGTTCAAACCGGGTATAATTCTACTGTGAGTCCCTTACTAAAGAGAGGGTTTTTAATGAGTTTAGCACATCGCCTAAAGGTGAGTGTCAGAAGATGTCTGCGGAGCTGAATTCGATGATCGGCCTGTGGTAAGGCTCGATGGACGCAGATGCACGTAGTTCGGAACCAGTAAACGGAGATGAATCCATGGGTCCAGCGACACAGACCTCGCTCGAAGTTGGATCTGTGTGCGGCTCCCACGCCGCTGAGTCTGTGGCTTCCGTGGAGGGGGTTAAGCTTCCCATCTTTGGATGGCGCAAGTTGCTCAGGATCTAGGGCCAGGGCGCTCACATGCGCAATCTCCTGGGTATGGTCCGATGACAGATTTAGGTCATGTTCATCGCGGTGGCAGGGAACGGCTGCTGAGGGAGTCCTGGATTAGGGTGTCTCTGGACAGCCGGACTATATCCTTTGGCCGGACTGTTGAACTATGAAGATACGAGATTGAAGACTTCGTCCCGTGTCCGGATGGGACTCTACTTGGCGTGGAAGGCAAGCTAGGCAGTATGGATATGTATATCTACTCCTTTGTAACCGACCTTGTGTAACCCTAGCCCCCTCCGGTGTCTATATAAACTGGAGGGTTTTACTCCGTAGGACAGCAGACAATCATACCATAGGCTAGCTTCTAGGGTTTAGCCTCTTTGATCTCGTGGTAGATCTACTCTTGCAATACTCGTATCATCAAGAACAATCAAGTAGGACGTAGGGTATTACCCCCATCAAGAAGGCCCGAACCTGGGTAAACATCGTGTCCCCTGCCTCCTGTTACCATCCGCCTTAGACACACAGTTCGTGACCCCCTACCCGAGATCCGCCGGTTTTGACACCGACATTGGTGCTTTCATTGAGAGTTCCACTGTGTCGTCACCATAAGGCTTGATGGCTCCTTCGATCATCACTAGCGATGCGGTCTAGGGTGAGGCTTTCCTCCCCGGACAGATCTTCGTATTCGGCGGCTTCGCACTGTGGGCCAATTCGTTTGGCCATCTGGAGCAGATCGAGAGCTACGCCCTTGGCCATCAGGTCAGATTTGGAGACTTGAATTACATGGCCGACATCCACGGAGACTTGATCTTCGACGGATTCGAGCCCATGTCGGACGCGCCGCACAGTCGCGACGAGCATGATGTAACTTTGCCGTCAGACAATGTCCGGGAGATCGCATGCGCTATTCGAGAGTGGAGGGATGGACCCTTACATGGAGGCCACACTCAGTGGCGATAGAGCCGGATACTGACTACACCCCTTACGAGAGCCGTGTCGCCGAACCACTGGATTCATCTCCGGCCACGGACTCCGAGCCGCTCACATCCATGCCTGTCGAGTCCGAATGGGCGCCGATCAAGGAGTTCACATCCACGGATATCTTTTAGCACTCACCTTTCAGAGATGTGCTAAACTCATTAAGGTCTCTCTCCCTGTTGGAAGAACCTTGGCCGAACTATGTCCGGCTAGAATGGGATGCGGACGACGAAGAAATTCGCTGCCCACCCACCACCCACTTAGTAGCCACTGTCGACGACTTAACCGACATGCTCGACTTTGACTCCGAAGACTTCGACGGTATGGACGACGAAGCCGGAGACGAACAAGAACCACCGCCCTCAGGGCGCTGGACCGCCACCTCATCATATGATATATACATGGTGGACACCCCCAAAGAAGGCAATGGCGACGAGACAACAGAGAATGACCCCTCCAAGAAGCAACCCAAGCGTCGACGTCAGCGGCGCCGCTCTAAGTCCCGCCACAGCAAGAGCAATGATACCTGCACAGGAGATAATAACACTCCGGATAGCACCGAAGGCAACAACAATCCCCTCCAGCACAGTGTAGAGCCAGAGGACGAACAAGGTAGCCCTCTAGGGAAGGCAACAGATGGAGAACCGGAGGAGGACAATTACATGCCTCTCTCCGAAGACGAGGCGAGCCTCAGCGACGACGAGTTTATCGTGCCTGAGGACCCCGTCGAGCAAGAGCACTTCAAGCGCCGGCTTATGGCCATGACAAATAGCCTAAAGAAAAAACAGCAACAGCTTCAAGCTGATCAAGACTTGCTAGCAGACAGGTGGACCGAAGTCCTTGCGGCCGAGGAGCATGAACTCGAGCGCCCGTCCAAGAGTTACCCAAAACGCAGGTTGCTACCTCACCTCGAGTAGGAAGCATTGAAACCTCACTCAAAAGTGTACGATGCGGCTGACCGGCCACTACGTGGCTGAGCCAGAGAGGCATTTCATCCTAAAGTCCAGATGCACCCCATCGCCACTCAGCCAAAAATACTAAGGCCCGGGGCAACACAGAGGACCTGCGAGACATCTTGGACAGTAAGGCAAAAATCGCAAGGTCAATATACGGGACACGGGCACGTGCGCCCACACGGGACGATGATCGTCGCGTCAGATACATCAAGAGTAAATCCGGCCGGGCCGAATACAGCAGACAAGACTCATACGAACTACGTCGGGATATAGCCCGGCACAGAGGTGCCGCACACCCCCCTATGCTTGACTGATGAAGTTATGGATCATTAATTCCTGGAGGGTTTCAAACCCGTAAATATCAAATCATACGATGGCACAACAGATCCCGTTGTATGTACTGAGGATTTCCTCCTTCACATCCACATGGCTCGTGGTGATGATCTACATGCCATCAAGTACCTCCCACTAAAACTCAAAGGACCATCTCGGCATTGGCTGAATAGCTTGCCAGCAGATTCCGTCGGCAGTTGGGAGGATCTGGAAGATGCATTTCTTGAAAACTTCCAGGGTACTGATGTGCGGCCACCAGATACTGATGACTTGAGCCACATAACCCAGCAGCCAGGGGAATCGGCCAGATAATTCTGGACACGGCTCCTGACTAATAAAAATCAAATTGTAGACTGTCCGGATGCAGAGGCCCTAGCGATATTCAAGCATAACATCCGCGACAAGTGGCTCGCCCGCCACCTCGGCCAGGAGAAGCCGAAATCAATGGCAGCCCTCACGATACTCATGACCCGCTTTTGCGCGGGCGAGGACAGCTCGCTGGCTCGCAACAACAACACATCGAGGAATCTAGATACCTCGGATACCAAAGATGTTAATGGTAGGCAGCATCGTAATAGACCAAAGCACCGCAATAACGGCGATAACACCGAAGATACGGCAGTCAATGCCGGATTCAGAGGCTCTAGATCTAGTCAACGGAAAAAGCCATTTAAAAGAAATACTCCAGCTCCGTCCAGTCTGGATTGCATACTGGATCGCTCGTGTCAAATCCATAGCACCCCCGACAAGCCAGCCAATCACACCAACAGGGAATGCTGGGTGTTCAAGTAGGCCGGCAAGTTAAATGACGAGAACAAGGACAAGGGGCTGCATAGCGATGACGAGGAGGAGCCCCGGCCGCCGAACACAGGAGGACAGAAGGGGTTTCCCCCTCAAGTGAAGACGGTGAACATGATATACGCAACCCACATTCCCAAGAGGGAGCAGAAGCATGCACTAAGGGACGTCTATGCGATGGAGCCCGTCGCCCCAAAGTTCAACCCATGGTCTGCTTGTCCGATCACCTTTGATTGCAGGGACCACCCCACTAGCATCCATCATGGCAGATCCGCCGCACTGGTCCTAGACCCCATCATTGATGGATTTCACCTCACTCGAGTCCTTATGGACGGCACCAGCAACCTGAACCTGCTTTATCAGGATACAGTGCGAAAAATGGGTATCGATCCCTCGAGGTCAAACCCAGCAAAACCACCTTTAAAGGCATCATCCCAGGTGTAGAGGCCCATTGCACAGGCTCAATCACACTTGAAGTGGTCTTCGGATCACCGAATAACTTCCGAAGCGAAGAGTTAATCTTCGACATCGTCTCGTTTCGCAGTGGCTATCATGCACTGCTCGGACGGACATCATTTGCAAAATTCAATGCAGTGCCGCATTACGCATACCTCAAGCTCAAGATGCCAGGACCACGCGGCGTCATAATAGTAAATGGAAACACAGAAAGCTCGCTCCGTACGGAAGAGCACACTACGGCCCTTGCAGGAGAGGCACAAAGCAGCTTGTTCAGGCAGACCACTCATTCGGCGTCACAGCCCCCGGACACCTTCAAGTGAGTCCGGAACAAGCTGCAACAGGATCGCCTGGCACGATTAGACCTCGCCTAGCAATCCGGCCCCCGTCCCAGTCCCAGTGAAGCGACAAATCGTTGCTGCGCGTACTTAACTACGGATTGAAAATACCATGGACATAGGCGGGGGCACAATCAGGGCACGCCCAGGATTGTGGCTTAACCACACTAGGGGTTGTATACCTTTGACATTCATTTTCTCTTTCAGGGCCTAACTCTTTGGAAGCCCTTTCTGGCAGTATGATTGCTGGACACATTCCGGAAGCAACAACCAAGGCAGCAAGAAGCTAAGATGAACACGGGAACCGCCAGGTGGTCTCTAGTAATACTTGATATACCCGCTTTTCACTATTTCTGCGTAGCTTGCCCTTGGATAGGACATTTCGAATTGTCCTACTTTATGCTTATTGCACTACTTGTACCAGTACGCTTCGACATATTATTCAAATAACAATGCATATCATTAATCTGTCATTACATTATTTAAGTTTTTCTCTTTCTCTTATACGTCCATTTACGACAATCCGCACCCGCACGTTCGGGTACGGTCAGTACGCCAGGGGCTCTCGTTTAGCCCATAATACGGTGCAAGAAGTCCGAACACTTTCGACAGTGCAGCACCCCGAACTTATAGCATTATATGCATTAGCTCCGAATCATGTCTTTGGTCAAATGTTGGGGTGCCCGGCTCCCATGCTTTGGTACGGCTAAGGTAGCGGTGGGAGAACTACTGCGATTGTGTCCCGGTTCTTCCGAATGAGCACCTCAGTAGAGAAATCCAAAAACTGGCTGTCATGATAAGGCGAGAGACTGGTCGCTGTTTGAGAGGTCTCAAGTCCTTAAAGAATTTTTCCGCTTCGGGCGAGGAGTCGGCCTTGTCCGGCTTAGGCGTGTATAGCGCCCCTACCAGGGGCTTCGCCAAAAATTTAAAATCATAGACTTCTATGGCTAAGTGAGAGTGATAAAGCATTATAGTCCGATTGCCTGGTTCGTTGTGCTGAACACCTCCCTTGAAGGACCCAAAATTGGGGTAAAGAGTGTTCAGATTTACCCCGAACACCCCAGTACTAGTTACATGGGGGTAGAAGCCGACGACTGGCCAACTCTCAGATTTTATAAACGGCCGCATAGAAGGTAATATTTTAAATTAAGAAAGCGTTGCATGGTGCAAAAGAACTCGTTTCATATTACAGGATCACATGGAGCATGTTCACTCAAAAATTACATCCTTGGCACACTCATCTGCCACTAAGCGGGAGCCCTTCAGGACACATTCATAGTAATTCTCAGGGCAGCGATGCTCCTTGCCCTCCGGCGGCCCCTCCTTCACCAGCTTCACGGCGTCCAGCTTCGCCCAGTGCACCTTCGCCCGGGCAAAAGCCCTGCGTGCACCCTCGATGCAGACGGACTGCTTGATGACTTCAAGCCGTGGGCAGGCTTCCACAAGCCGCCTCACAGACCAAAGAAGCTGCCGGACAAGGGCTCTCCAGGCCACATCCAGACTATAAGGCCCCTCATGGCCTGTTCAGCCGCCTTGTGAAGCTCGACCAACTGCTTCAGCTGGTCGCTCAAGGGCACGGGGTGTTCGGTCCCAGTATACTGGGACCAAACAACTTCTCCGTTGAGCTTCCCTCCTCAGCCCGGTAAAACTCCGTGGCATCCACTACACTGCGGGGAAGATCTGCAAACGCTCCTAGAGAGCTCCGAACCCGGGTAAGAAAAAGGAAAGTCTCCTTCACATGCTTGCTTTGCATAATGAATGCCTTACCCGATGCTATTTTCTTCACCACGTCAATCTCCTGGAGGGCCTTATGGGCTTCGGCCTTGGCACTCCGGACGCTTTCAAGCGCCTGCGCGAGCTCGGACTCTCGCGTCTTAGAGTCAAGTTCCAAGGACTCATGCTTTTTGGCGAGAGCCTCGAGCTCTTGCTGCACCTCGCCTACTCGGGCTTCTTGCTTCTCCCGTTCAATGCGTTCTTTGGACGCTTTGTCTTCGGCCTCGGACAACGCCTTCCTCAGGGTATCCACCTCGGTCGTGGCCCCTGACAAATTCATGATGATCCTATTACTTTACACCCGAACTTCTTTTTAACTATATAAACAGGGGTATATCCTACCTTTTCTCTCTTCGAGCTGCCTCTTGGTAAGGCCGAGCTCGTCCTCGGACCGCTTCAGGTCCTGCTTCAGCGTAGAGACCTCCGCAGTACGTGTGGCAGTGGCCAGCAGTGTAGCCTGCACATACACATAGACATACTCTAATTAGACTCCCGAGTTATCATTTGATACTCTATTCGGCTTTTCTTCGCGAACGCCGAACAGAGCATAAGGGGCTACTATCTATGTGGTAATATTTTCTTATATTTTGAATGCTTACCTCAAATCCTGTTAGGAGGCTGGTGCAGGCTTCGGTCAGTCTGTTTTTGGCGGACTGAATCTTCTCGACCACCGCACTCATGATAGTGCGGTGCTCTTCTTCGATGGAAGCGCTGCGAAGCGCTTCCAGCAGGTTGTCCGGTGCCTCTGGTTGGATAGAGTACACCAGCACGGATGGTCGGCCCCCCTTAATGGGGGACCGCCTGCCGGAGTCCGGAACCATCGAAGGTTCCGGCGCAGTGTCCGGCTGGGGCCCGAACTCTAAGCCCATAGGAGCCTCGCTCCCTTAGTACCCAGGGTCCGGGAAGTCGCCGTGAGGCACCCCCAGGACCACCTCCCCTTGGCTCGGTGCCTTTTGAGACAACACCTTAGTGTTGTCCGTAGGGCGAGGGGTGGAAGCGGTCGGAGGAGAACCTCTGTTCATATCCGACGAGTCCAAAGAGCCGCTCGACGAGGGTACATCGAGATGAGCTCGGGACGGACTGCATAATCATGTTCGGCATGAGGAAAGGCAGTACGATAAAACATACCATGAAGTACTATGGTGTCCGGACACTTACGACTTCGCGAGGGGCTTGTCCGTGGGTAGCCACTCGTCGCCGCTGTCGGCGGCCGTCGTGGCACAGTCCGGAGGGAGGGTCCTTCCCTTCTTGGACCCTTCGGCCTCCCCGGTTGGGTCGGCCTTCCTTTTCTTGTCTCCCCCGGCTAGGGGAGAACTTTTCTCCTCCTCCTCGTTTCCGTGGGAGGAGTGCGCGTCGGAGTCATCGGATGATGAGTCCGATATAACCTTGCACCGGAGACCCTTTCGGGTCCCCGTGGCCTTCTTCTTGGCCTTGTTTGCCGGCACCTCATAAGGTGCCGGAGTCAGCATCTTTGTTAGAAGAGCATCTGCAGGATCTTCGGGTAGGGGGGCTAGACAATCAAGCTGCTCCGCTGTCTCTATCCAGTCCTGTTAATGACATGGAAGCTTAGATCCAGCACATAACTAAACCGGGGCAAATAAATACCCTGAGAGATATAAAAGCCTACCGGATTGGCACGGCGCTTTGCGCTGAGCCCGCGGTCCTTGGTGAGGGAGGGAGGAATCTCGACGCTCTTGAACAGCACCCTCTAGATGTCCTCGTGCGTCGTGTCATAGAGCTCTCGCAGCGTCTGGTGCTTGGCCGAGTCAAACTCCCACAAAACAAATGCCCGTCGTAGACACGGAAGGATCCAGCGGAAGAGCATAACCTGGACCATGTTGACAAGTTTGATTTTCTTGTCCGTCATGTTTTGGATGCAGATCTGGAGTCCGGTCAGCTCTACCGAAGAACCCCATGATAGGCCCTTCTTTTTCCAAGAGGTGAGCCGCATGGGGATTCCGGATCAAAATTTGGGGGCCGCCACCTAGTTGGAGTCGCGCGGCTCGGTGATGTAGAACCACCCCGATTGCCACCCCTTTATGGTATCCAGATTGGTGCCTTCGAGCCAGGTGACATTAGGCATCTTGCCGCACCATGGCGCCTCCGCACTCTGCTTGCTGGCCGCCCACCACCTTCAGTTTGAAAGTGAAGGTCTTCAGCCATAGGCCGAAGTGGGGCCTGATACGGAGGAAGGCCTCGCACACGATGATAAACGCCGAGATGTTGAGGATGAAGTTGGGGGCCAGATCATGAAAATCTAGCCCATAGTAGAACATGAGCCCGCGGATAAATGGGTGGAGAGGAAATCCCAGTCCACGGACAAAATGGGTAAGAAAAACTACCCTCTCATGGGGTTCGGGCGTTGGGATGATCTGCCCCGCATTTGGCAGCCGGTGCGCGATATCCGCAGCCAAGTATCCGGCTTCCCGTAACTTTTTGATGTTCTCCTCCGTGACGGAGGAGACCATCCACTTGTCTCCTACTCCGCACATGCTTGGAGTGGTTTGAGAAGAAGAACGCGAGCTTGGGCGCTAGAGCTCGAGTGTGTGGGAATGGGTAAGCGAGAAGGAAGAAGGCGCGGGTGAAAAAAGTAAATCTTTGTCCCTTTATAAGGGCGGAAGAGGCGATGTGTCTCCCCACTTGCCTGGCAAAACTGCTTATTCCCCAGGCGCCATAATTGATGGCGTGGTTGGGTTACCCACGTCCGTACTGATGAGAATCCCGTGATAAGGGGAACACGATCTCTTCTTTGACAAGACGTGGCAAGAAAACCGCCTCGCGATATGTGCGGAGCTGGTTGAGAAAAGCGGTTTGAATAATAACCAGGCCATGGCGCGGTGTCATGGTGTCAAAACGTGTCAACAAATTAGGTTTTTGGAAATATTATTCTCTCTATGGTGGTATGTGGACCTTATTTTGCAGGGTCGGACACTATCCTTGTATTCAAACTCTTCCATGGTGTATTCGGAGGAGGAACACGCCTTGCAATGCCGAAGACAACACTGCGTGCCGGACTCATTGTCATTGAAGCCTGGTTCAGGGGCTATTGAGGGAGTCCTGGATTAGGGGGTATCCGGACAGCCAGACTATATCCTTTGGCCGGACTGTTGGACTATGAAGATACGAGATTGAAGACTTCGTCCCGTGTCCGGATGGGACTCTACTTGGCGTGGAAGGCAAGCTAGGCAGTACGGATATGTATATCTCCTCCTTTGTAACTGACCTTGTGTAACCCTAGCCCCCTCCGTGTCTATATAAACTGGAGGGTTTTAGTCCGTAGGACAACAGACAATCATACCATAGGCTAGCTTCTAGGGTTTAGCCTCTTTGATCTCGTGGTAGATCAACTCTTGTAATACTCATATCATCAAGAACAATCAAGCAGGGCGTAGGGTATTACCTCCATCAAGAGGGCCCGAACCTAGGTAAACATCGTGTCCCCTGCCTCATGTTACCATCCGCCTTAGATGCACAGTTCGGGACCCCCTACCCGAGATCCGCCGGTTTTGACACCGACTGCTGCCATGGTCTCAGATTCGTCGAAGATCAAGTCTCCGCGGATATCAGTGACGTAGTTCAAGCTTCCAAACCTGACCTGACGGCCAGGGGCGTAGCTGTCGATCTGCTCTAGATGTCCAAGCAAGTTGGCCCGCAGTGCGAAGCTGCCGAATACAAAGATTTGGCCAGGGAGAAAGACATCCCCCCGGTCAGCGTTGTTGTAGATGATGGATGGAGCCATCGAACCTTCTGATGACGACATAATGGAACTCTCCATGAAAACACCAATGTCGGTGTCAAAACCGGCGGATCTTGGGTAGGGGGTCCCAAACTGTGCATCTAAGGTTGGTGGTATCAGGAGACAGGGGACACGATGTTTACCCAGATTCGGGCCCTCTCTATGGAGGTAATACCCTAATTCCTGCTTGATTGATGTTGATGAATATGAGTATTACAATAGTAGATCTACCACGAGATCGCAATGGCTAAACCCTAGAAGTCTAGCCTATCTGATTATGATTGTCTTTGCCTCTACGGACTAAACCCTCCGGTTTATATAGACACTGGAGGGGACTAGGGTTATATAAAGTCGGTTACAGAGAAAGGAATCTTCATATCTGAATGCCAAACTTGCCATCCACGCCAAGGAGAGTCCCATCCGGACACGGGTGAGAGTCTTTGGTCTTGTATCTTCATAGCCCATCAGTCCGGCCCATGTCCAACAGGCCGGACGCCCGAGGACCACTCAGTCCAGGACTCCCTCAGTCGTCACTAGTTGTTTCTTGATTCGGCGGTATTATTGGATGAAGCAGCCCAGACCGACATTATGCGTACGCTTACGCGAGACTGGTTCTACCAACGTGCTTCGCACACAAGTGGCCAGTCGGTGTCAGTTTCTCCAACTTCAGTTGAATCGGATTCAATGAACAGGGTTCTTTCTGAAGATCAAAAAGCAATCAATATACCGCGTTGTGTTTTCTTGATGCGTAGGTAAGAACGGTTCTTGCTCAGCCCATAGCAGCCACGTAAAACTTGCAACAACAAAGTAGAGGACGTCTAACTTGTTTTTGCAGGGCATGTTGTGATGTGATATGGTCAAGACATGATGCTAAATTTTATTGTATGAGATGATCATGTTTTGTAACACAGTTATCGGCCACTGGCAAGAGCCATATGGTTGTTGCTTTATTGTATGAAATGCAATCGCCATGTAATTGCTTTACTTTATCACTAAGCGGTAGCGATAGTCGTAGAAGCAATAGTTGGCGAGACGACATTGATGCTTCGATGGAGATCAATGTATCAAGCCGGTGACGATGGTGATCATGACGGTGCTTTGGAGATGGAGATCAAAGGCACAAGATGATGATGGCCATATCATATCACTTATATTGATTGCATGTGATGTTTATCCTTTATGCATCTTATTTTGCTTAGTTCAGCGGTAGCATTATAAGATGATCTATCACTAAATTACAAGGTATAAGTGTTCTCCCTGAGTATGCACCGTTGCTACAGTTCGTCGTGCCGAGACACCACGTGATGATCGGGTGTGATAAGCTCTATGTTCACATACAACGGGTGCAAGCCAGTTTTGCACACGTAGAATACTCGGGTTAAACTTGACGAGCCTAGCATATGCAGATATGGCCTCGGAACACTGAGACTGAAAGGTCGAGCATGAACCATATAGTAGATATGATCAACATAGTGATGTTCACCTTTGAAAACTACTCCATCTCACGTGATGATCGGACATGGTTTAGTTGATATGGATCACGTGATCACTTAGATGATTAGAGAGATGTCTATCTAAGTGGGAGTTCTTAAGTAATTTGATTAATTGAACTTTAATTTATCATGAACTTAGTACCTGATAGTATTTTGCATGTCTATGTTGTTGTAGATAGATGGCCCGTGATGTTGTTCCATTGAATTTTAATGCATTCCTAGAGAAAGCTAAGTTGAAAGATGATGGTAGCAACTACACGGATTGGGTCCGTAACTTGAGGATTATCCTCATTGCTGCACAGAAGAATTACGTCCTGGAAGCACCGCTAGGTGACAAACCCCCTGCAGGAGCAATGCCAGATGTTATGAACACCTGGCAGAGCAAAGCTGATGACTACTCAATAGTTCAGTGTGCCATGCTTTACGGCTTAGAACCGGGACTTCAACGATGTTTTGAACGTCATGGAGCATATGAGATGTTCCAGGAGTTGAAGTTAATATTTCAAGCAAATGCCCAGATTGAGAGATATGAAGTCTCCAATAAGTTCTACAACTGTAAAATGGAGGAGAATAGTTCTGTCAGTGAACATATACTCAGAATGTCTGGGTACCACAACCACTTGACTTAGCCGGGAGTTAATCTTCCTGATGATAGTGTCATTGACAGAGTTCTTCAATCACTGCCACCAAGCTACAAGAGCTTTGTGATGAACTATAATATGCAAGGGATGGATAAGACAATTCCTGAGCTCTACGCAATGCTAAAGGCTGCGAAGGTAGAAATCAAGAAGGAGCATCAAGTGTGGATGGTCAACAAGACCACCAGTTTCAAGAAAAGGGTAAAGGGAAGAAAGGGAACTTCAAGAAGAACAACAACCTAGTTGCTGCTCAAGTGAAGAAACCCAAGTCTGGACGTAAGCCTGAGACTGAGTGCTTCTACTGCAAAGGGACTGGTCACTAGAAGCGGAACTGCCCCAAGTATTTGGCGGAGAAGAAGGATGGCAAAGTGAAAGGTATATTTGATATACATGTTATTGATGTGTACCTTACTAATGCTCGCATAGTGCCTAGGTATTTGATACTGGTTCAGTTGCTAACATTTGCAACTCGAAACAGGGGCTATAGATTAAGCGAAGATTGGCTAAGGACAAGGTGACGATGCATGTGGGAAATGGTTCCAAAGTCGATGTGATTGCCGTCGGCACGCTACCTCTGCATCTACCTTTAGGATTAGTTTTAGACCTAAATAATTGTTATTTGGTGCCAGAGTTAAGCATGAATATTATATCTGGATCTTGTTTGATGCGAGACGGTTATTCATTTAAATCAGAGAATGATGGTTGTTCTATTTATACGAGTAATATCTTTTATGGTCATGCACCCTTGATGAGTGGTCTATTTTTACTAAATCTTGATAGTAGGGATACACATGTTCATAGTATTGAAGCCAAAAGATGTAGTGTTGATAATGATAGTGCAACTTATTTGTGGCACTACCGTTTAGGTCATAGTGGTGTAAAGCGCATGAAGAAACTCCACTCTGATGGACTTCTAGAATCACTTGATTATGAATCACTTCGTACTTGCGAACCATGCCTCATGGGCAAGATGACTAAAACTCCATTCTCCGGAACAATGGAGCGAGCAACAGAGTTATTGGAGATCATACATATTGATGTATGTGGTCCAATGAACATTAAAGCTCACGGCGGATATCGTTATTTTCTCACCTTCATAGATGATTTGAGCAGATATGGGTATATCTACTTAACAAAACATAAGTGTGAAACATTTGAAAAGTTCAAAGAATTTCAGAGTGAAGTGGAAAATCATCATAACAAGAAAATAAAGTTTCTACGATCTGATTGTGGAGGAGAATATTTGAGTAACGAGTTTGGCCTTCATTTTAAACAATGCGGGATAGTTTCGCAACTCACACCATCCGGAACACCACATCGTAATGGTGTGTCCGAACGTCGTAATCGTACTTTATGAGATATGGTGCGATCTATGATGCCTCTCACCGATTTACCGTTATCATTTTGGGGTTATGCTTTAGAGACAACTGCATTCACGTTAAATAGGGCATCATCTAAATCCGTTGAGACGACACCTTATGAACTGTGGTTGGCAAGAAACCCAAGTTGTCGTTTCTTAAAGTTTGGGGCTGCGATGCTTATGTGAAAAAGCTTCAACCTGATAAGCTCGAACCCAAATCGGAAAAATGTGTCTTCATAGGATACCCAAAGGAGACCGTTGGGTACACCTTCTATCACAGATCTGAAGGCAAGATATTCATTGCTAAGAATGGATCCTTTCTAGAGAAGGAGTTTCTCTCTAAAGAAGTGAGTGGGAGCAAAGTAGAACTTGATGAGGTAATTGTACCTAATCCCTTATTGGAAAGTAGTTCATCACTGAAATCAGTTCCAGTGATTCCTACACCAGTAAGTGAGGAAGCTAATGATGATGATCATGAAACATTTGATCAAGTTACTACTGAACCTCGTAGGTCAACTAGAGTAAGATCCGCACCAGAGTGGTATGGTAATCATATTCTGGAGGTCATGTTACTTGACCATGATGAACCTACGAACTATGAGGAAGCGATGATGAGCCCAGATTCCGCAAAATGGCTTGAGGCCATGAAATCTGAGATGGGATCCATGTATGAGAACAAAGTGTGGACTTTGGTTGACTTGCCTGATGATCGTCAGGTTATAGAGAATAAATGGATCTTCAAGAAGAAGACTGACGCTGACAGTAATGTTACTGTCTACAAAGCTCGACTTGTTGCAAAAGGTTTTCGACAAGTTCAAGGAGTTGACTATGATGAGACCTCCTCACCCGTAGAGATGCGTAAGTCCATCCAAATCATGTTAGTAATTACCGCATTTTATGATTATGAAATTTGGCAAATGGATGTCAAAACTGCATTCCTTAATGGATATCTTAAAGAAGAGTTGTATATGATGCAACCAGAAGGTTTTGTCGATCCAAAAGGTGCTAACAAAGTGTGCAAGCTCCAATGATCCATTTATGGACTGGTGCAAGCCTCTCGGAGTTGGAATATATGCTTTGATAGTGTGATCAAAGCATATTGTTTTATATAGACTTTTGGAGAAGCCTGTATTTACAAGAAAGTGAGTGGGAGCTCTATAGCATTTCTGATATTATATGTAGATGACATATTGTTAATCGGAAATGATACTGACTTTCTGAATAGCATAAAAGCATACTTGAATAAGAATTTTTCAATGAAAGACCTCGGTGAAGCTGCTTATATATTGGGCATCAAGATCTATAGAGATAGATCAAGACGCTTAATTGGACTTTCACAAAGCACATACCTTGATAAAGTTTTGAAGAAGTTCAAAATGGATCAAGCAAAGAAAGGGTTCTTGCCTGTATTACAAGGTGTAAAGTGTCAGGACCCCGATTCCAAGTCACATCGATCTAGCCGGTAACACCTCATATCACTTTGCGGCCTCACGCACGGTATCCCACGGGTGTCGCCTTACCATGGCCCGGGACCGTTTGCGCCTTTTGGCTCACGTATATGATAGTGTCGCTAGCATCCATATGACAGAGAACCCGGGCCGACATGGCTAGTCGTGAACCCAAAGCGGCACAGACCTATGGAGACAGGCATACATGTATCACATCGAGCATGTCGGTCATCAGCGAGTGATTCCGGGCTGTAGCACTGGGCTAACAGGACTCCGGGGGACCCGGGCTGTAGCAGGCTAGGCAGGACTCCGGAAGTCACCGCGTGACATTTCCCTAAAGGGACAGACATAGGAACGAAGTGAAACACATGCCGGCCAGTCAAGTGTCCTAAATAGTAGTGCTGGGCTAGCAGGACTCCGGTGAACCGGGCTGTAGCGGACTACTATGGTCGAGGAACACTAAACTACATTTCCCCATAAGAAAGGCTGCCAAGGATAAACAACTAGATTGTCGGATCCCACTCATACCAAGCATTTCAATCATACACACAATATGCCCGATATGAGTACATACAACATGGCATCACAACAAAACTCTACAACTCAAGTACTTTATATAAAGGCTCCAGGGAGCCATACATAACATGTTCATACAGATAGGGGTCACATGACCTGACACTCAAGTCATACAAACATACAAGCACATGCGGAAGCAACTAGTCTGAGTACAGACTCTAGAAAGAAAGAAGGCTTCTCGAAGCCTGTCTATCTACATAGGGCCCTCCATGGCCAAGATCACCACCTGGGTGGCTAGTCACTCGTCGACGTCAAGGTCTACGTAGAACCCATCGGAGGGGGCGGTGTTGTCGTCTGAAAACAGTAATTAAGCAAACATGAGTACAAAGGTACTCAGCAAGTCTTACATTAGAACCTACTATACATGCTTATTCTCAAGAAGGTGGTGTGGTTAATGCAGCAAGCCTACCTAACACTTAAGTCTCTAGTCCAGGTTTATCGCCTATCCAGGTTCCATCCGCAGGGAGTCCGGACGAGGTTTCCACATACGGCCCCGAACGATGTGAACAGGGTCCCGAGACGCCAAACGGGCGCCCGGCATACCCGGCCACGGTGTATCTACCGCAACATAGCCCACCCCTAGGGTCAGCGCTACGCACGGCCGTCAACACATAACCTACAAACACCAGAAACTATTTGCAACTCCTGGACAGAGTACTAAGGTGATTAAGAAGCCGAGAGGGTCCATTGGTTTCGGGCCCAATGTACGGTAGTAACTGCATCTTAAATCACACATACAGATCTCAGTTCTTAGGGACGGCCTCAATGAAACAACACACCATGTACTCCTACATGGCCTCTCATCGATACCTTTACCAAAACATGTTCAACACATCCCTCACATTACTGACATAAGAATTTCACTCTAGCCCATCACCCAGATGAACCAGACCTGACACAACTCTAAGCATAGCAGGCATAGCAAGGTAGGAATCACATACATGGCTCAATCAACTCGTACACATGCTAGTGGGTTTCATCTAGTTACTGTGGCAATGACAGGTCATGCAGAGGATAAGGGTTCAACTACCGTAGCACACAGCAGATTGAAACGCGTTGTCTTAATGCAGTAAACAAGGGCAGAAGCGAGAACATGGGTTGTATCGGAATGATCAATGGTTGCTTGCCTGATGGAGTGGTAGTGGGATACTACCCTTCAGTTGGATACTCGTGAATATCCTCGGAGGCAGAACCTACCACGAAGAACACATCGGAACACAATCAACACATGACGATATGCAACAATATGATGCATGCTATGACATGGCAATATGAATGTGTCTTGGCCTAATGCAAGCTATAACAGAAAGGAATGAACTCATTTGAATCAAAGATTCAAATATTAGCTCATTAAACATGGCCTTAATAGTGCATTTCCTTATTCTGCTTAAACAGCAAGGTAAACAAACTTGTTTTATCATGCATGAAACCATTACAGATGGATAGATTGAATTTTTCTGATCATTTTTCATATATAAATCTTTGCATTTGGATCTATGGTTGATTTTCTATGATTTTTAGAAGTTTTGACTATTTTCTGGAATTTCCTATATAAGAATAAATCCAGTAATTTAATTACTGCGTCAGCATTACGTCAGAGTGACGTCAGTGGTCAACAGGGACGTCCAGGTCAAACCTGACTGGTGGGTCCCGCGTGTCAGTAGTTAATTAAGCTAATTATCTTTAGTTAAAACTAATTTGATTTAGTTAACAGAGGGGGCCCACTTGTCATTGACTCAGGGGAGTCAAACTGGGGTCAAACCCCTGGTCAGCAGGGCTAATCCCGCCGGCGGTGAGTCGCCGGCGAGGCCCGAGACGGTGGCGCGGCTCGGAAAACGCCCACAGGGCACGGGCGAGGCCGTTCTTGGGCTCGTTGGAGAGCTCTTGCAGTCGCGCATCTAGTGGTGGTGGAGGCCGGGCCTATGGTGGCCGGAGACAACGACGGCGAGCTCCAAGGCGGCGGCCGGAGTTCGGCCATGTGCGGGGAGTGGGCTGCGGCGTGCAAACACGGAAACTGAGGCGCTAGCGAGGCACTACGCGATGCGGCAAGCACGTTGCATAGCACGGGAGGACCAAATGGTCGCCGGAGCGACGCCGGCGACGAGCTCAAGCGGAGACGATCTTCGGCCATGGTGGAACTATGGCCTAGAGGGTGCAAACGCGTGGGAAAGAAGAGGGGAAAGGCGGCGGAGCTCATAGTGAGGTCGATGAGCAGCTCAGTGGGCTCGGGGGCGACCGGAGCGAGGCGAATCGATGAACGGCGTCCGGCGGGTACCGAGGTTGAAGACGACGCGATAGTGGCGATGCAGGGCCTCCGGCGAAGCGTGGCTCGGTGGGGAGGGCGAGGGCGTGACGGCGGAGCAATTTGGCTTGTCGGAGGGGCGAAGGGGTGGCTCTGGCGTCGTCTACGGCGAACGGCAGCGAGGAACGCGCTCGGGCATCGCGGGAGAGAGTGAGGGAAACGAGGGGGAGAGTGAGCGAGGATGAGAGGGGGACGTGGGGGGTCGCGTGGCACCCCTAGGCGTCTCCAGGTGTCGGCGGAAGCAGGAGGTGACCGGCGTGTGGCCGCGGGCGCCGGCCACGCGCTCCGCGTCCTTCTGGCGCGAGGAGGACGACGACTGGCAGAGCCAGTAGGCTGGGCCGAGCCAGGTGGGCTGGGCCAGCACAGGTAAGGCCCAGGTGGGCTTCCCTCTCTCTCTCTCTGTGTTTTTATTTGTTTTTGTTTTTCTAATTAACTGCAACTGTTGGGCTTTAAATAAAATACTAAAACGTTTCCAAAAATCCTGAAAATAATTGTGGGCTCTGTTTAGATTATTTCCAACAGCAAACATTTATTTCCAGAATTATTTGGGCATTTAAATTATTTTATAGCATTTAAATGCCCAAATTCAAATACTTATGATTTAATTCAATGACCTTCTGTTGACCTAGAAAAATGTGCACCAATTTTGCCAGAGGTTTTAACCCAAGACAAAGAGGGTGAACTTTTTAGAAGGGCATTTCAGGTTCATTGAAAATAATTTTAGTAAACCCTAGTTGTTTCCAGGGGGGTGTTGGGGGTTTCTGCCTTCCCCATTTCAAATTTAAGAGAAATTTAAACATGATACACACTCTAATGCTTGAACTAGCTAGGGTGTGACAACTCACCCCCACTCAAAAGAATCTCGTCCCGAGATTTAGGATCCTCTGGAAAGAAGGTGGGGTACTCGAGTCGAAGACGATCCTCCCTTTCCCAAGTGGCTTCTTTCTTGGAATGGTGTGACCATTGAACCTTGAGAAACTTGATATTCTGACGTCGAGTGGTACGCTCGGCTTGATCAAGGATACGAACGGGATATTCCTGATATGAGAGGTTATCTTGTAGATCAAGCGTTTCGTGGTCCACTCCACGGATAGGATCCGCGAAGCAACGCCTGAGTTGTGAAACGTGGAAGACATCGTGAACTCTGGAAAGATGCGGAGGTAGTTCCAATTGGTAGGCAACTTCTCCTCGTTTGGCAAGAATGCGAAAGGGTCCAATGTAACGAGGAGCCAATTTGCCTTTGATACCGAAATGATGGGTTTCCTTTAACGGAGTAACCCGAAGGTAAGCCTTCTCGTCGACTTCATAAGTCATAGGCTTATGTTTACGATCATATTGACTCTTTTGACGAGATTGGGCTGTTTTCAATTTCTCACGAATAACGCGAACCTGCTCTTCTGCTTCCTGAATCATATCCGAGCCAAAGAGTTGTCTTTCCCTGGTTTCTGACCAGTTAAGAGGCGTTCGACATTTTCGTCCATAGAGAAATTCGAAAGGAGCCTTGCCTAAGCTGGCTTGATAACTATTGTTATAAGCAAACTCCGTGAATGGAAGGCATTTCTCCCAACTCATTCCGAACGAGATGACAGAAGCTCGGAGCATATCTTCCAGAATTTGATTGACTCATTCTACTTGACCACTTGATTGAGGATGGAAGGCGGTGCTAAAGGAGAGACGAGTTCCCATAGCATTTTGGAAACTTTCCCAAAATCGAGAGGTGAAGAGACTTCCACGGTCTGAGTTAATTTCCAATGGAACACCATGAAGAGACACTATTCGGGAGATGTATAAATCAGCTAGCTGGCTAGCGGTGATACTCTCACGAACAGGTAGGAAATGGGCTACTTTGGAAAGATGGTCGATCACGACGAAGATGGCATTATTCCCTCTCTTGGTCCTGGGAAACCCAGTGATGAAATCCATACTGATTTTATCCCATTTCCACTCGGGAGTAGCCAAAGGTTGAAGGGTGCCAGCAGGCCGTTGATGCTCTGCTTTAACACGACGACAAATGTCACAATTAGCAATGTATTGAGCGATTTCTCTCTTCATCCTAGTCCACCAAAACCTCTGGCGTAGGTCTTGATACATTTTAGTACTACCGGGATGAATGGTGAGAGGGGATTCATGAGCTTCCTTAAGGATCAGCCGCCTCAGGTTTCATGCCTTTGGAACCACTAGGCGATTCCCAAAGTATACGACACCTTGATCATCAATGATGAAACAATTCGCAACTCCTTTCTTAATGTTTCTCTTAATACGGGAGATTCCCGGATCTACCTTCTGTGCCTTGATGATCTGATCCGTAAGGGTAGGTTTCGCCACCAGGGTGGATAGGAATCCTTGAGGAACAATGTGAAGATTTAGCTTACGAAATTCCTCATGGAGAAATGGTTGACTTTGTTGTAACATCAGGTTCTTACAATAGGACTTATGGCTTAGCGCATCAGCCATGACATTGGCTTTACCCAGGGAGTAAGTTATTCCTAAGTCGTAATCTGAGATCAACTCAACCCAACGTCTTTGCCTGAGATTCAAATCTGGTTGGGTGAAGATATATTTCACGCTTTGGTGATCGGTGAAGATTTCGCAACGATTACCGAGGAGGTAATGTCGCCAGGTTTTAAGTGCATGGACTACAGCTGCAAGCTCTAGATCATGTGTGGGATAATTTTCCTCATGTGGGTGTAATTGCCGTGAAGCATAGGCAATTACCTGACGACCTTGCATGAGTATGCAACCTAGTCCTTGTCGCGAGGCGTCGCAATAGATAATAAAGTCCTTGGAGAAGTCTGGTGGTACCAGTACGGGAGCAGATGTTAGGCGTCTTTTCAGTTCCTGAAAGCTAAACTTGCACTGCGGAGTCCACTCGAACCTTTTATCTTTCTTGAGGAGTTCAGTTAGAGGTTTAGCAACCTTGGAGAAATTCTCGACGAAGCGGCGGCAATAGCTCGCTAAGCCAAGGAAACTCCGAACTTGCTTGACCGTCTCAGGTGGAGTCCAATCAAGGACGGCTTGAACTCGCTCGGGATTGACAGCAATACCCTTGCCAGAGATTACATGGCCTAGATAGGTCACTTCTGGCAACCAAAATTCACACTTGGAGAATTTGGCATAAAGGCGATGCTCTCGGAGTTTCATCAATACCAGCCTTAGATGTTCGGCATCTTCCTCTTCGTTCTTGGAGTAGATGAGTATGTCATCGAGGTATACTACGACGAATTTATCCAAATACTCCATGAAGACCGAGTTCATTAACCGGGAGAAGGTGGCTGGGGCATTGGTTAAACCGAAGGACATAACGGTGTACTCGTATTGGCCATAACGAGTAACAAAGGCCGTTTTGGGAATGTCCCCGTTTCTGATTTTGATTTGATGGTAGCCCAACCTCAGATCCATCTTGGAAAAGACTGAGGATCCAGCGAGCTGATCATACAGATCGTTGATCCTGGGAAGCGGATATTTGTTCTTGATGGTGACCAAATTGACAGGTTGGTAATCCACAACCATTCGATCCGTTCCATCCTTCTTCTTGACGAAGAGGACGGGGCAAGCCCCAGGAGAGGAACTAGGACGGATGAAACCCTTTTTCAAGGACTCATCGAGTTGGTTCTTAAGCTCGGCTAGTTCTAAGGGTGCCATCTTGTAGGGTCTTCTAGAAATTGGAATGGTTCCTGGAACAAGGTCTATCACAAACTCAACATCCCTGTCAGGTGGAACACCTGGCAGTTCTTCTGGAAAGACATCCGGAAAGTCTCGGACTACCGGAACATCCTCAAGGTCTGGAAGGGGGTTGGCATTTAGGGAGTAAAGCTGGCGCTTGGCCACTCGAGTTAAGACATTGACTGTCTTGCCCGATGGGTGAGTAAGCTGAACGGTTCTAGTGGCACAATCAATCTTAGCGTAATGAGCTGACATCCAGTCCATACCCAAGATGATGTTTATGTCCGTGGACTTGAGAGCTATCAAGGATGCAAGGAAGACAAGTCTATCGACAAGAATTTCGTTCCCATGACTTACTCTAGAAGTTTGTCATTTGGAACCCGGAGTTTGAATTACCATGGAAGTGGGCATGTCACAGAATGTCGTGTTATGCAATCGAGCATAGCTCTCGGATATGAATGAATGAGATGCTCCAGTATCGAAAAGAACAGATGCCGGATGGCAGTTAACAAGGAGCATACCAAGGACGACGTTGGGATCCTCATGAGCCTCCTCGGCTGAAACATAGTTGACATGGCCACGGGCAGTGGTGACCGGCTTGGCGTAGAATGTCTTTCCCGCGGGTTTACCACGGGCAACGGACTTTCCAGTCTGAATGGGGTTGTTGTTCTGGGGACACTCTCGACTATAGTGACCCGGCTCTCCACACTTAAAGCATGTCACCACATTGGGGCGTGGAGCAGCATTAGCAGCGGGGCCACCATAGGGCTTGGGCGGTGCAAATTGCTGGTTGGGACGAGGCGCCTCAAAGGATGGCCTCGGGATGAACCTGGGTGGCAGTGCCGTGCTTGGGATCCACACCCGGCGCTTCTGAGCTCCAGAGCCGGATGAAGAGCCAAAGTCACGGGAGTGCTTGTGTGAAGCGTCATAATCAGTCTGGCCCGTCTCAGCACTGATGGCTTTATTGACCAACTTCTGAAAGGAGGTGCACTCGTGCAGACGAAGATCGCGGCGAAGCTCAGGGCTAAGTCCCTTGCGGAACCTTGCCTGCTTCTTAGCATCAGTAGATACCTCTTCAGGGGCATAGCATGCCAGATTTCCAAATTCACGACTATAAGCATCCACAGTCAGTCTTCCTTGGGTGAAGTTACAGAACTCCTCCCTCTTGCGATCCATGAGACCTTCCGGAATATGATGCTCGCGGAAAGCCTCGCTGAACTCAGCCCAAGTAGTAACTTGGCCGACCTGGCGCATAGCTTTGAAGTTTTCCCACCAAAGGCTAGCAGGGCCTTCGAGGTGATAGGCAGCATAGGTAACCTTGTCGGCTTCGGCTACGTTGGAAGAACGTAGCTTGTGAGTGATGCTGCGAAGCCAGTCATCCGCGTCGAGGGGTTCGACGGAATGGTTAAACTTTGGTGGGTACAGCTTGATAAAGTCATTGATTGACACCAAGTCATTTCGTGGGTGGCGTGCAGTGTTCTGCTCAATCCGCTCTAGCAGGCAGTTGGTCTCACACTTGTTTCTTTCCGCCTCCAGCATTACTTCGGCCAGAGAAGGCGGGTGAGGCAGATTTTCACCCCTAGCTGCACTGGCTTCCCCCTGCTCCGAGGCAGCAAGGTTGCTGCGGGTGTTGACCATCCTAGGAGAAAACAAGACAATGGTTTAGATAAGGATGGCTCAAACTTAGCAAGGAAGTGCAGAATGTAATGGATAACACGGAATGCAGAGATGTTCATCCGTATATCATGGTAATATAAAACTACCATATATATACCAACGGTCATACACATCATACATAGTTTAGTACAAGCCCAGGCTACAGTACAACTATGATGAAAGACATTACATCTCATCGGAGGCATTCCAAGCTCCTATACATTATTTGTCTACACCTCCGGAATTGACTACACACTAAGTCGTATTCCACAAGTCATGCAGGACAGTGGAGATACAACTACTACAATACTAGTGGTACTACTACTAACTCAGACAGCTCCGTAGTAGTCCTCATAGAAGTCACCTCCGTAGCCTGGAAGTTCAACATGACCATCCGGGAACAGACGGTCCTGAGGAGCCTGTGGACCAAAGGGGCTAGGATGAGGTCTTGGACCAACAAACGGTGGCCTGCGGGGACCACGGGGTGGGGTGATGCCTCCCACATCACGCCAATCCACCATGTCTGGCAGAGCTGATCTCACAGGATACAGATCCCTTGTATCCATACATCTAGCTTGCACCGCAGGTGCAAACCGAGTCAATGTGGCCCAATGATCAGCACGGGTATTGAAAAGCTCCAGCCTCAAGGCCCGATTCTCTCGGTCCTTATCTTCGAGCATCTCGGCAGTGGTGCGAGTTAATGAGTCCTCCTGAGTGGAGTCAGCATAGATAGCCTGAAGATACCCTTGCGCTCCCGGAAGTGAAGCTGGCATGTAACGGAAGTCGGTGTTCCGAAGCAGGCCAGTCCGGACTCGCATAATGGTCATCATGGAATGGGCAGCATCCTGCACAGCCATCTCAACAGTAACCCCGAGTCCATAGGAACAGTGAAGGGGCTCGATAGATCCAGGATAAGAAGGAAATATCCTGACGGTGCAGAAATATTGGCTTTGATTAAAGTCTCGGAATTGCTCTTCGACGGTGTATTCGGGATACCAACGGTAACCCGTCTCGATCATTACCCAGACTAACATAGCAGTATGACCGGGCACGTCGAGGCACCGGGTCAGGCGAACCACTTGGTTTTGAACACGGTTGGCCATCTGAAAGCACAACCACAATGCAAAGACATCAGAATTTCTAGGGAAAATTGGACAACATAACAACTGTAAATGCTCAGAAAAAGATTTGAGACATCCACAACAGTTCGCAATACCACTCAACAACATCATATCAAGATTCTGATCCAATTAGCAACATACTAAAATAGTAGAAACTGAACTGGGGCTTGTAGCATCAATCCTATAAGCTACTACGGATTAGTAACACGTGAACCTGATAGAAGGAGAGAGCCTAGTCCTTCACCCCAGTTGAATGAGAAGAGAATGACTCAGATCAGAGGCATAGGGTAAAGGAGTAAAAGAGCCTTACGTTCCCTCCCACAATCAATTCCCCTACATATAACTAAAGCATTTCTAGACTCGACATCGACCAGTTTGGCTCAACGAACCTACAGGCAGTCCAGCTCTGATGCCAACGCTGTCAGGACCCCGATTCCATGTCACATCGATCTAGCCGGTAACACCTCATATCACTTTGCAGCCTCACGCACGGTATCCCACGGGTGTCGCCTTACCATGGCCCGGGACCGTTTGCGCCTTTTGGCTCACGTATATGATAGTGTCGCTAGCATCCATATGACAGAGAACCCGGGCCGACATGGCTAGTCGTGAACCCAAAGCGGCACAGACCTATGGAGACAGGCATACATGTATCACATCGAGCATGTCGGTCATCAGCGAGTGATTCCGGGCTGTAGCACTGGGCTAATAGGACTCCGGGGGACCCGGGCTGTAGCAGGCTAGGCAGGACTCCGGAAGTCACCGCGTGACATTTCCCCGAAGGGACAGACATAGGAACGAAGTGAAACACATGCCGGCCAGTCAAGTGTCCTAAACAGTAGTGCTGGGCTAGCAGGACTCCAGTGAACCGGGCTGTAGCGGACTACTATGGTCGAGGAACACTAGACTACAATTCCCCATAAGAAAGGCTGCCAAGGATAAACAACTAGATTGTCGGATCCCACTCATACCAAGCATTTCAAGCATACACACAATATGCCCGATATGAGTACATACAACATGGCATCACAACAAAACTCTACAACTCAAGTACTTTATATAAAGGCTCCAGGGAGCCATACATAACATGTTCATACAGATAGGGGTCACATGACCCGACACTCAAGTCATACAAACATACAAGCACATGCGGAAGCAACTAGTCTGAGTACAGACTCTAGAAAGAAAGAAGGCTTCTCGAAGCCTGTCTATCTACATAGGGCCCTCCATGGCCAGGATCACCACCTGGGTGGCTAGTCACTCGTCGACGTCAAGGTCTACGTAGAACCCATCGGAGGGGGCGGTGTTGTCGTCTGAAAACAGTAATTAAGCAAACATGAGTACAAAGGTACTCAGCAAGTCTTACATTAGAACCTACTATACATGCTTATTCTCAAGAAGGTGGTGTGGTTAATGCAGCAAGCCAGCTTTGACTCTTGGCTAAGCTATCCTACGGAACTTCACCAGTAAAATAGTTTTCGCACACGAGTCCACTACTCACCAACACAATACTCCACCTGGGATCCTCCCTCATCATCCTACGAGAGGGCCATCCTCGGTACTCACACTTATCTTGAGTCTTTTATTAATACCCATTAACTTGTCTATGAACTGTATAGGCAACCAAGTAGTCCTTTACCGCGGACGCGGCTATTCGAATAGTTTTATACCCTGCAGGGGTCTTCTTCATACACGCTTTCACCACTTACCGCCGTTTACACAACATGTACTCGGCAACCTTCAAGCGGAAGCCCAGCGAGGGTGTCGGCCACGGCCTACCTAACACTTAAGTCTCTAGTCCAGGTTTATCGCCTATCCAGGTTCCATCCGCAGGGAGTCCGGACGAGGTTTCCACATACGGCCCCGAACGATGTGAACAGGGTCTCGAGACGCCAAACGAGCGCCCGGCGTACCCGGCCACGGTGTATCTACCGCAACATAGCCCACCCCTAGGGTCAGCGCTACGCACGGCTGCCAACACATAACCTACAAACACCAGAAACTATTTGCAACTCCTGGACAGAGTACTAAGGTGATTAAGAAGCCGAGAGGGTCCATTGGTTTCGGGCCCAATGTACGGTAGTAACTGCATCTTAAATCACACATACAGATCTCAGTTCTTAGGGACGGCCTCAATGAAACAACCCACCATGTACTCCTACATGGCCTCTCATCGATACCTTTACCAAAACATGTTCAACACATCCCTCACATTACCGACATAAGCATTTCACTCTAGCCCATCACCCAGATGAACCAGACCTGACACAACTCTAAGCATAGCAGGTAGCAAGGTAGGAATCACATACATGGCTCAATCAACTCCTACACATGCTAGTGGGTTTCATCTAGTTACTGTGGCAATGACAGGTCATGCAGAGGATAAGGGTTCAACTACCATAGCACACATGGGTTGTATGGGAATGATCAATGGTTGCTTGCCTGATGGAGTGGTAGTGGGATACTGCCCTTCAGTTGGATACTCGTGAATATCCTCGGAGGCAGAACCTACCACGAAGAACACATCAGAACACAATCAACACATGAAGATATGCAACAATATGATGCATGCTATGACATGGCAATATGAATGTGTCTTGGCCTAATGCAAGCTATAACAGAAAGGAATGAACTCATTTGAATCAAAGATTCAAATATTAGCTCATTAAACATGGCCTTAATAGTGCATTTCCTTATTCTGCTTAAACAGCAAGGTAAACTTGTTTTGTCATGCATGAAACCATTACAGATGGATAGATTGAATTTTTCTGATCATTTTTTATATATAAATCTTTGCATTTGGATCTATGGTTGATTTTCTATGATTTTTAGAAGTTTTGACTATTTTCTGGAATTTCCTGTATAAGAATAAATCCAGTAATTTAATTACTGCGTCAGCATTACGTCAGAGTGATGTCAGTGGTCAACGGGGACGTCCAAGTCAAACCTGACTGGTGGGTCCCGCGTGTCGGTAGTTAATTAAGCTAATTATCTTTAGTTAAAACTAATCTGATTTAGTTAACAGAGGGGGCCCACTTGTCATTGACTTAGGGGAGTCAAACTGGGGTCAAACCCCTGGTCAGCGGGGCTAATCCCGCCGGCGGTGAGTCGCCGGCGAGGCCCGAGACGGTGGCGCGGCTCGGAAAACGCCCACAGGGCACGGGCGAGGCCGTTCTTGGGCTCGTTGGAGAGCTCTTGCAGTCGCGCATCTAGTGGTGGTGGAGGCCGGGCCTATGGTGGCCGGAGACAACGACGGCGAGCTCCAAGGCGGCGGCCGGAGTTCGGCCATGTGCGGGGAGTGGGCTGCGGCGTGCAAACACGGAAACTGAGGCGCTAGCGAGGCACTACGCGATGCGGCAAGCACGTTGCATAGCACGGGAGGACCAAATGGTCGCCGGAGCGACGCCGGCGACGAGCTCGAGCGGAGACGAGCTTCGGCCATGGTGGACCTATGGCCTAGAGGGTGCAAACGTGTGGGAAAGAAGAGGGGAAAGGCGGCGGAGCTCACAGGGAGGTCGATGAGCAGCTCAGTGGGCTCGGGGGCGACCGGAGCGAGGCAAATCGATGAACGGCGTCCGGCAGGTACCGAGGTTGAAGACGACGCGATAGCAGCGATGCAGGGCCTCCGGCGAAGCGTGGCTCAGTGGGAAGGGCGAGGGCGTCACGGCGGAGCAATTTGGCTTGTCGGAGGGGCGAAGGGGTGGCTCTGGCATCGTCTACGGCGAACGGCGGCGAGGAACGTGCTCGGGCATCGCGGGAGAGAGTGAGGGAGACGAGGGGAGAGTGAGCGAGGATGAGAAGGGGACGTGGGGGTCGCGTGGCACCCCTAGGCGTCTCCAGGCGTCGGCGGAAGCAGGAGGTGGCCGGCGTGTGGCCGCGGGCGCCGGCCACGCGCTCCGCGTCCTTCTGGCGCGAGGAGGACGACAACTGGCAGAGCTAGTAGGCTGGGCCGAGCCAGGTGGGCTGGGCGAGCATAGGTAAGGCCCAGGTGGGCTTCGCTCTCTCTCTCTCTCTCTGTTTTTATTTGTTTCTGTTTTTCTAATTAACTGCAACTGTTGGGCTTGAAATAAAATACTAAAACGTTTCCAAAAATCCTGAAAATAATTGTGGGCTCTGTTTAGATTATTTCCAACAGCAAACATTTATTTCCAGAATTATTTGGGCATTTAAATTATTTTATAGCATTTAAATGCCCAAATTCAAATACTTATGATTTAATTCGATGACCTTCTGTTGACCTAGAAAAATGTGCACCAATTTTGCCAGAGGTTTTAACCCAAGACAAAGAGGGTGAACTTTTTAGAAGGGCATTTCAGATTCATTGAAAATAATTTTAGTAAACCCTAGTTGTTTCCAGGGGGGTGTTGGGGGTTTCTGCCTTCCCCATTTCAAATTTAAGAGAAATTTAAACATGATGCACACTCTAATGTTTGAACTAGCTAGGGTGTGACATAAAGTTGAGTCGGACTCAATGCCCGACCACTGCAGAAGATAGAGAGATAATGAAAGGTGTTCCCTATGCTTCCGCCATAGGCTCTATCATGTATGCAATGTTGTGTACTAGACCTGATGTGTGCCTTGCTATCAGTTTAGCAGGGTGGTACCAAAGTAATCCAGGAGCGGATCACTGGACAGCGGTCAAGAACATCCTGAAATACCTGAAAAGGACTAAGGATATGTTTCTCGTATATGGAGGTGACAAAGAGCTCGTTGTAAATGGTTACATCGATGCAAGCTTTGACACTAATCCGGATGACTCGAAGTCACAAACTGGATACATATTTTTATTAAATGGTGGACCTATCAGTTGGTGCAGTTCCAAACAGAGCTTCATGGCGGGATCTACGTGTGAAGCGGAATACATAGCTGCTTCGGAAGAAGCAAATGAAGGAGTCTGGATGAAGGAGTTCATATCCGATCTAGGTGTCATACCTAGTGCATCGGGTCCAATGAAAATCTTTTGTGACAATACTGGTGCAATTGCCTTGGCAAAGGAATCCAGATTTCACAAGAGAACCAAGCACATCAAGAGACGCTTCAATTCCATCCGCGATCAAGTCAAGGAGGGAGACATAGAGATTTGCAAGATACATACGGATTTGAATGTTGCAGACCCATTGACTAAGCCTCTCTCATGAGCAAGACATGATCAACACCAAGACTCCATGGGTGTTAGAATCATTACAATGTAATCTAGATTATTGACTCTAGTGCAAGTGGGAGACTAAAGGAAATATGCCCTAGAGGCAATAATAAAGTTGTTATTTATATTTCCTTATATCATGATAAATGTTTATTATTCATGCTAGAATTGTATTAACCGGAAACTTAGTACATGTGTGAATATATAGACAAACAGAATGTCACTAGTATGCCTCTACTTGACTAGCTCGTTGAATCAATGATGGTTATGTTTCCTAACCATAGACATGAGTTGTCATTTGATTAACGGGATCACATCATTAGAGAATGATGTGATTGACTTGACCCATATGTTAGCTTAGCACGATGATCGTTTAGTTTGTTGCTATTGCTTTCTCCATAACTTATACATGTTCCTATGACTATGAGATCATGCAACTCCCGAATACGGGAGGAACACTTTATGTGCTACCATACGTCACAACATAACTGGGTGATTATAAAGGTGCTCTACAGGTGTCTCCGATGGTGTCTTTTGAGTTGGCATGGTTCGAGATTAGAATTTGTCACTCCGATTGTCGGAGAGGTATCTCTGGGCCCTCTCGGTAAAGCACGTCAATATAAGCCTTGCAAGCAATGTGACTAATGAGTTAGTTGTGGGATGATGCATTACAGAATGAGTAAAGAGACTTGTCGGTAACGAGATTGATCTAGGTATTGAGATACCGACGATCGAATCTCGGGAAAGTAACATACCGATGACAAAGGGAACGATGTATATCGTTATGCGGTTTGACCGATAAAGATCTTCATAGAATATGTGGGAGCCAATATGAACATCCAGGTTCCGTTATTGGTTATTGACTGGAGACGTGTCTCGGTCATGTCTACATAGTTCTCAAACCCGTAGGGTCCGCACGCTTAACGTTCGGTGACGATCGTTATTATGAGTTTATGTGTTTTGATGTACTGAAGATAGTTCAGAGTCTCGGATGAGATCACAGACATGACAAGGAGTCTCAAAATGGTCGAGACATAAAGATTGATATATTGGATGACTATATTCGGACACCGGATGAGTTCTGGGGGGTTATCAGAACCCCCGAGGGAACTAATGGGCCAACATGTGCCTTTGTGAGAGAGGAGGGGCCATAGGGCTGGCTGCGCCCCCCTAGGGAGTCCGAATTGGACAAGGAGGGGGGCGGCGCCCCCTCTTTCCCTCCCTCTCTCCCTCTCCTTCCTTCCCCCTCCCTCCTCCTTGTTGGACTAGGAGGATGACTCCTCCCCCTCCTTGGCGCGCCCCAAGGCCGGCCGACCTCCCCCTTGCTCCTTTATATACGGGGGCAGGGGGCACCCTAGAACACACAACAAACATTGATCTCTTTGCCGTGTGCGGTGCCCCCCTCCACCATAATCCACCTCAGTCATATCATTGCAGTGCTTAGGTGAAGCTCTGCGCCGGTAGCTTCACCATTACCGTCATCACGCCGTCGTGCTGACGAAGCTCTCCCTCGACACTCTGCTGGATCGTGAGTTCATGGGACGTCACCGAGCCGAATGTGTGTAGATTGTGGAGGTGCCGTACTTTTGGTACTAGGATCAGTCGGATCATGAAGATGTACGACTACATCAACCGCGTTGTCATAATGCTTCTGCTTACGGTCTACAAGGGTACGTGGAAGACACTCTTCCCCTCTCGTTGCTATGCATCACCATGATAGATCTTGCGTGTGCGTAGGATTTTTTTTGAAATTACTACGTTCCCCAACAAAGAAAAGAAAGGAAACAAAACTATTTACATGGGAAAGCTCCCAACAAGCAAAAGAAGAACGATAAATCTTTTTGGGTTTTCTTTTTAATTACTACTACTAGAGGCATGGAAAGTAAACTAGCTAAAAGCTACAACTATTTTTTTGTTTTCCTTAAGGTTTTTCAAACACACAAGAAGAATGCTGGAAAAGAAAATAAGCTAGCATGGATATTACAATGAAAAAGTATGAGCACCGACAACTAGCATGAGCGTCTGAACATGAACGTAATGTCGGTGAGAAATATGTACTCCCCCAAGCTTAGGCTTTTGGCCTAAGTTGGTCTATGGCCATTGCTCAAAGCTGCCCTCTCTGGTGTACAGAGGAGTGTCCTCTAGGTGCCACTGGTTGGCAATCTCCTCCAGATCTTGGTAAACTGACTGCCGATAAGGATCAAGGGGTGGCTCCGGCTCGGGCTCTGGAGCTGATGTCAGGCTCCAGTAGGCATGAATGGCCTCCAGCAAAACGAGGTACATGCCTGAAAATATGTTAAACAAAGAGGGTGCAGGCAAGGTAATAGTCTCATAGTAGTTTTTATCAAATATCAATCTATACTTAAACATCTTCTTTTTATCCTTAACAATAAAATCATGTGCTACCATACTCTTATAATCTAGAAAAATAGGGGGCATCAACTTCTCCTCTTTCTCATAATGCCTAATAGGTATCCTAAAGTGTGCAGCAAGGCGTGAAGCAAAGATGCCTCCAAAGATGGGGCCCTTTATACGGTCAAATTCAACCGTTTAGCAACAATAGCGCCTAGACTGAAAGTTGTATCACGAAACAAAGCATGGCGCAAAATAACAATATCAGGGGCACTAAGGTTTCCACTGTTCCTGCGACCAATTAAGCATCTACTAGCAAATATTGCAAAGTAACGTAGAACAGGAAAGTGTATGCTAGTAATTCTTGCATCAAAAACTTTCCTCGTTTCCCCTACATCAATTGTATCAATAAACCCCTCCACATCATTACGATGTGGTTCCTCTATGCTGCCCACAAAGGGTATCTTACAGACCCGACAAAAATCATATAGTGACATCTCCTTAACCTCATCATATAAATGAAATTCCACCGAAGGTGGTGATTTCTTAGCATGAGAGTAAAAATTTTGCACGAAAATATTAGTGAGGAGGAGATACTGTTCACACTGGTCGCGGAGGAAGTCGATGAGGCCTGCATTCTCAGCCAAATAATAAAAGTCTTCATAAATCCCAGTTGCTCTCAAGAACTCATCACAAGGCCATTCACACGGTCGAACCTCCGCAGTGCGAGGGAGATTATATTTGGGCTTCTTATTCTCTTCTCTTTGCTTATCCTTCGAGCTTCGGCTCGAAGAGCCCCTCAACAATCTCTTCATCATTTTCTCTGAAAAATTTCTGAAATTTTTAGTGACTCAAAATAAAAGTGAACCAAACTCAACAAGATTAATAACAACTACTCCCACAAGTGTCTAGAGACTATATCATGCAATAAAACTACTTTTGACCCCATAAATTTGGCATGCAAGCTCAAGAACATGGTCAGCTAAGCAGCAAAAAGTTGCAATAGATAAATCACTAGAACAAAAACTAATTGGACCATTGGAGGAGTCACATACCAAAGAACAATCCCCCAAAGCAGTTTTGTGAATGGAGCTTTGAGCAAGGAGATCGAAAATGGCAGCAAGATGAGCTAGAACTCGGGTTTGAGCCGGTGGAGGATTTTTTCTGGAGGAAGATGAAGTGTGTGGGTGCAAGAATAAGTGAAGGGGGTCCACGTGGGGTCCACGAGGGAGGAGGCCCACCCAGGGGGGTGGGCGCGCCCTGGTCCTTCATGGCCAGGTGGTGTTACCCCTAGGTGTGTTCTTAGTGCCAAAAATTCTTAAATATTCTACAAAAAATCATCTAAAATTTTTAGGGCATTTGGAGAACTTTTATTTTCGGGGTATTTTTTATTGCAAGGATAATTCAGAAAACAGACAAAAAATACTACTTTTTACTTTTTAACCTAAATAACACAAATTAAAAAGAGGGTATAGAGAGTTGTGCTTTCTAACTTCATCCATCTCATGCTCATCAAAAGGAATCCACTAACAAGGTTGATCAAGTCTTGTTAACAAACTCATTCCGAATCGCATGAAACCGGAGAAATTTTGAATAACACTAAGTTACCTCAAAGGGGATATGCACATCCCCAACAATAAGAATATCATATTTCTTCTTGACAGTAGGAAGAGGAAATTCAAAACCTCCAATAGTAATCGTTGAGGTTTTTCCAATAGAATTAATACTATGGACTTGAGGTTGTTTCCTCGGGAAGTGTACCGTATGCTCATTACCATTAACATGAAAAGTGACATTGCCTTTGTTGCAATCAATAACAGCCCTTGCAGTATTCAAAAAGGGTCTACCAAGGATAATCGACATACTATCGTCCTCGGGAATATCAAGAATAACAAAGTCCGCTAAAATAGTAGTGTTTGCAACCACAACAGGCACATCCACACAAATACCGACATGTATAGCAGATGATTTATTGGCCATTTGCAAAGATATTTTAGTAGGTGTCAACTTATTCAAATCAATTCTACGATATAAAAAGAGAGGCATAACACTAACACCGGCTCCAAGATCACATAAAGCAGTTTTAACATAGTTTCTTTTAATGGAGCACGGTATAGTTGGTACTCCTGGATCTCCTAGTTTCTTTGTTATTCCACCTTTAAAAGTATAATTAGAAAGCATGGTGGAAATTTCAGCTTTCGGTATCTTTCTTTTATTTGTGACAATATCTGTCATGTACTTAGCATAAGGATTCATTTTAAGCATATAAGTCAAACGCATACGCAAAAAGATAGGTCTAATCATTTCAGCAAAGTGCTCAAAATCCTCATCATCCTTTTTCTTGGATGGTTTAGGAGGAAAAGGCATGGGTTTCTGAACCCATGGTTCTCTTTCTTTACCGTGCTTCCTAGCAATGAAGTCTCTCTTATCATAACATTGATTCTTTGATTGTGGGTTATCAAGATCAACAGCAGGTTCAATCTCTACATCATTGTCATTACTAGGTTGAGCATCAACATGAACATCATCATCAACATTGTCACTAGGTTCATGTTCATTACCAAATGTGTTTCAGCATCAGATATAGAAATATCATTGGGATTCTCAGGTGTGTCAACAACAGGTTCACTAGAAGCATGCAAAGTCCTATATTTTTTATTTTCTTCTTCTTAGAAGAACTAGGTGCATAAACATTAGTTCTCTGAGAATCTTGCTCAATTCTCTTAGGGTGGCCCTCAGGATACAAAGGTTCCTGAGTCATTTTACCCCCTCTAGTCACAACTCTAACATCATTATCAATTTTCTTATTATCTAATTCCTTGAGAAAATCATTCTGAGCCTTAAGTACTTGTTCTACTTGAGTGGCAACCATAGAAGCATGTTTACTAATAAGTTTAAGTTCACCTTTGACTCTAGACATATAATCACTCAAGTGTTCAATCATATAAGCATTACGTTTCAATTGTCTACTAACATAAGCATTGAAGTTTTCTTGTTTAACAATAAATTATCAAACTCATCCAAGCATTGGCTAGGAAACTTAGTAGATGGGATTTTACCCTTATCAAATCTATAGAGAGAAACTTGTGTCGGGTTATCAAGACCATGTATTTCTTCAATAGGTGGTAAATTCTTAACATCTTCAGCTTTAATACCCTTTTCTTTCATAGATTTCTTTGCCTCTTGCATATCTTCAGGATTGAGAAATAGAATACCCCTTTTCTTCGGAGTTGGATTAGGAGTTTGTTCAGGAAGTGTCCAATCATTTTCATTACTCAACATATTATTCAATGGCAATTCAGCTTGATCAACAGTTCTTTCCCTGAAAACACAACCAGCACAACTATCCAGGTGGTCTCAAGAAACATCAGTTAGTCCATTATAAAATATATCAATTATTTCATTTTTCTTGAGAGGATGATCAAGCAAAGCATTAAGTAATCGGAGAAGCCTCCCCCAAGCTTGTGGGAGCCTCTCTTCTTCAATTTGCACATAATTATATATTTCCCTTAAGGCTGCTTGTTTCTTATGAGAGGGAAAATATTTAGCAGAGAAGTAATAAATCATATCCTGGGGACTATGCACACAACCAGGATCAAGAGAATTAAACCATATTTTAGCATCACCCTTTACTGAGAACGAAAATAACTTAAGGATAAAGTAACAGTAAGTTTTCTCATCATTAGTGAACAGGGTGGCTATATCATTTAATTTAGTAAGATGTGCCACAACAGTTTCAGATTCATAGCCATAAAAAGGATTAGATTCAACCAAAGTAATTAACTTAGGATCGACAAAGAAATCATAATCCTTATCAGAGATACAGATAGGTGAAGTAGCAAAAGCAGGGTCATATTTCATTCTAGCAATCAAAGACTTTTCTTTCAGCTTAGCTAACAGTTTCTTAAGATCATATCTATCATTGCAAGCTAAAAAGTCTCCATCAGTTTCTTCATCCATAACATAACCCTCAGGCACAACAGGCAATTCATATCTAGGTGGAGAATCTTCATCATCACTTTCATCAATATTATCAGTTTCAATAATTTCATTCTCTCTAACCCTAGCAAGTTGTTCATCAAGAAATTCACCTAATGGCACAATATTATCAAGCATAGAAGTAGTTTCATCATAAGTATCATGCATAGCATAAGTGGCATCATCAACAACATGCGACATATCGGAATGAATAGCAGGAGTAGGAGTCACAAGTTTACACAAAACAAAAGGTGAATCAAGTGCAAAGCTAGATGGTGGTTCCTTACCTCCCCTCGTAGTTGAGGGAAAAATCTTGGTTCTTTCATCTTTCAAGTTCCTCATAGTGATCAACAGATATAAATCCCAAGTGACTCAAAGAATAGAGCTATGCTCCCTGGCAACGGCGTTAGAAAATAGTCTTGATAACCCACAAGTATAGGGGATCGCAATAGTTTTCGAGGGTAAAGTATTCAACCCAAATTTATTGATTCGACACAAGGGGAGCCAAAGAATATTCTTAAGTATTAATAGTTGAGTTGTCAATTCAACCGCACCTGAAAGACTTAATATCTGCAGCAAAGTATTTAGTAGCAAAGTAATATGGAAGTAACGGTAAAGGTGGCAAAAGTAAAAGTATTTGTTTTTGTAGTAATTGTAACAGTGGCAACGGTAAAGTAACTAAGCAAAGATCAATATGTGAAAAGCTCGTAGGCAATGGATCAGTGATGGATAATTATGTCGGATGCGATTCGTCATGTAACAATTATAACATAGGGTGACACAGAACTAGCCCCAGTTCATCAATGTAATGTAGGCATGTATTCTGAATATAGTCATACGTGCTTATGGAAAAGAACTTGCATGACATCTTTTGTCCTACCCTCCTGTGGCGGGGTCCTATTGGAAAGTAAGGGATATTAAGGACTCCTTTTAATAGAGTACCGGAGCAAAGCATTAACACTTAGTGAATACATGAACTCCTGAAACTATAGTCATCACCGGGAGTGGTCCCGATTATTGTCACTTCAGGGTTACCGGATCATGACACATAGTAGGTGACTATTGACTTGCAAGATAGGATCAAGAACTCATATATATTCATGAAAACATAATAGGTTCAGATCTAAAATCATGGCACTCGGGCCCTAGTGACAAGCATTAAGCATAGCAAAGTCATAGCAACATCAATCTCAGAACATAATGGATACTAGGGATCAAACCCTAACAAAACTAACTCGATTACATGATAAATCTCATCCAACCCATCACCGTCCAGCAAGCCTACGATGGAATTACTCACACACGGCAGTGAGCATCATGAAATTGGTGATGGAGGAAAGTTGATGATGACGATGGCGACGGATTCCCCTCTCCGGTGCCCCGAACGGACTCCAGATCAGCCCTCCCGAGAGAGATTAGGGCTTGGCGGCAGCTCCATATCGTAAAACGCGATGAATCCTTCTCCCTGATTTTTTTCTCCCCGAACGTGAATATATAGAGTTGGAGTTGAGGTCGGTGTTTCATCAGGGGGCCCACGAGACAAGGGGCACGCCCCAGGGGGTGGGCGCCCCCCCACCCTTGTAGACAGGATGTGAGCCCCCTGATGTTGATTCTTTCGCCAGTATTTTTATATATTCCAAAAATATTCTCCGTGAAGTTTTAGGTCATTCCGAGAACTTTTGTTTTTGCACAAAAATAACACCATGGCAATTATGCTGAAAACATCATCAGTCCGGGTATTTTCCATTCAAATCATGCAAGTTAGAGTCCAAAACAAGGTCAAAAGTGTTTGGAAAAGTAGATACGATGGAGACGTATCACTTACTTCTGGCAAGGCTCTTGTAAACACCTTTCTCTATAATTCCCTTCAATAAGATATTTTCTTGCTCAAGTGTAACTTGGCTAGGAGAGTCATTAGTGGAATAAAGAGAACTACTAGAAGCAACAACATTGGATTTAACATGATTATTGTTACTACTAGAAGAAGAATCTTTCTTACTCTTGTTGCTAGATTTTACTTGTGGCATGTAAGTAGACAAGAATAAACGCTTGGCGATGTAAGAAAAACTTTTCTTGTGAAGATCATCATTGATTGCCTTTAAGAACCCATGCTCTTGCTCAAGGTTGAGCTTTTCAAAGTGTAGCTTCTCATGAGTCTTTAAAAGCTCTCGATGATCTTCCAAGGTAGTTTCATGAGCTAACTTAAAAGTGTTTAGTTCTTTAGTTAGGCGCTCAATCTCATTCTTATCATCGTCATTCGTTTTATCTTGATTAGCATGATTAATATCAAGTTCATCATAGTTTTCATCACTAGATTTGTCAACAAGTAAATCATCATCACCTAGCAAATCATCTTCATCACTATTGAAATCAACATACTCGGGGTGTGATACCTTTGGGACTTTAGCCATGAAGCACCTTCCAATTCCCTCATTTGGTGAGTCAAATATGTCATAGGAGTTGGTTGACACAAGTGCTAGACCGACAACGCCTTCATCTTGAGCATATTCGGAGTCGGAGTGATAACTTCTCTCAGAGTGATGGTCGGAGTCGGAGCCGGATACCCATTCACCAACATGAACTTGATGTCTTTGTTTTGTAGCTCCTTGCTACCTCTTGAGCACTGCGTTGGTTTTCCCCGAAGAGGAAGGGATGATGCAGCAAAGTAGCATAAGTATTTCCCTCAGTTTTAAGAGCCAAGGTATCAATCCAGTAGGAGGCTACGCGTGAGTCCCTCGTACCTGCACAAAACAAATAAATCCTCGCAACCAACGCAAATAGGGGTTGTCAATCCCTATAGGGCCACTTACGAGAGTGAGATCTGATAGATATGATAAAGATAATATTTTTTTGGTATTTTTATGATAAAGATGCAAAGTAAAATAAGGCGAAGTAAATAGCAAAGGAAATAACTAAGTATTAGGAGATCAATATGATAAACATAGACCCGGGGTCCATAGGTTTCACTAGTGGCTTCTCTCGAGAGCATAAGTATTCTACGGTGGGTGAACAAATTACTGTTGAGAAATTGACAGAATTGAGCATAGTTATGAGAATATCTAGGTATGATCATGTATATAGGCATCACGTCCGAGACAAGTAGACCGACTCCTTCCTACATCTACTACTATTACTCCAGCATGCATCTAGAGTATTAAGTTAAAAACAGAGTAACGCCTTAAGCCAGATGACATGAGTAGAGGGATAGACTCATGCAATATGAAGAAAACCCCATCTTGTTATCCTTGATGGCAACAATACAATACGTGCCTTGCTGCCCTTACTGTCACCGGGAAAGGACACCGCAAGATTGAACCCAAAGCTAGGCACTTCTCCCATTGCAAGAAAGATCAATCTAGTAGGCCAAACCAAAATGATAATTCGAAGAGACTTGCAAAGATAACCAATCATACATAAAAGAATTCAGAGAAGATTCAAATAATATTCATAGATAGACTTGATCATAAACCCACAATCCATCAGTCTCAACAAACACACCGCAAAAGAAGATTACATCGAATAGTTCTCCACAAGAGAGGGGGAGAACATTGTATTGAGATCCAAAAAGAGAGAAGAAGCCATCTAGCTACTAACTATGGACCCGTAGGTCTGAGGTAAACTACTCACACTTCATCGGAGAGGCTATGGTGTTGATGTAGAAGCCCTCCGTGATCGATACCCCCTCCGGCGGAGCTCCGGAACAGGCCCCAAGATGGGATCTCATGGATACATAAGTTAATGTGGTGGAATTAGGGTTTTGGCTCCGTATCTGATCGTTTGGGGTACGTGGATATATATAGGAGGAAGAAGTACATCGGTGGAGCAACAGGGGGCCCACGAGGGTGGAGGGCGCGCCTGGGGTAGGCAGGCGCGCCCCCTACCTCGTGGCCTCCTCTCTTGTGCCTTGACATAGGGTCCAAGTCTCCTGGGTCTTATTCGTTGAGAAAATCACGTTCCCGAAGGTTTCATTCCGTTTGGACTCCATTTGATATTCCTTTTCTTCGAAACCCTAAAACAGGAAAAAACAGCAATTCTGGGATGGGCCTCCGGTTAATAGGTTAGTCCCAAAAATAATATAAAAGTGGATAATAAAGCCCAATAATGTCCAAAACAATAGATAATATAGCCTGGAGCAATCAAAAATGATAGATACGTTGGAGACGCATCAAGCATCCCCAAGCTTAATTCCTGCTCGTCCTCGAGTAGGTAAATGATAAAAACAGAATTTTTGATGCGGAGTGCTACTTGGCATAATTTTAATGTAATTCTTCTTAATTGTGGTATGAATATTCAGATCCGAAAGATTCAAGACAAAAGTTCATATTGACATAAAAAAATAATACTTCAAGCATACTAACTAAGCAATTATGTCTTCTCAAAATAACATCGCTAAAGAAAGTTATCCCTACAAAATCATATAGTCTGGCTATGCTTCATGTTCACCACACAAAATATTTAAATCATGCACAACCCCGATGACAAGCCAAGCAATTGTTTCATACTTTTGACATTCTCAAAACTTTTTTAATTTTCACGCAATACATGAGCGTGAGCCTTGGACATAAAACTATAGGTGGAATAGAGTGGTGGTTGTGGAGAAGACAAAAAGGGAGAAGATAGTCTCACATCAACTAGGCGTATCAACGGGCTATGGAGATGCCCATCAATAGATATCAATGTGAGTGAGTAGGGATTGCCATGCAACGGATGCACTAGAGCTATAAGTATATGAAAGCTCAAAAAAAGAAACTAAGTGGGTGTGCATCCAACTTGCTTGCTCATGAAGACCTAGGGCATTTTGAGGAAGCCCATCATTGGAATATACAAGCCAAGTTCTATAATGAAAAATTCCCACTAGTATATAAAAGTGATAACATGAGAGACTCTCTACTATGAAGATCATGGTGCTACTTTGAAGCACAAGTGTGGTAAAAGGATAGTAACATTGTCCCTTCTCTCCTTTTCTCTCATTTTTTGGGCCTTTTCTCTTTTTTTATGGCCTCTTTTCTTTCTCTCTTTTTATCGTCCGGAATCTCATCCCGACTTGTGGGGGAATCATAGTCTCCATTATCCTTTCCTCACTGGGACAATGCTCTAATAATGATGGTCATCACACTTTTATTTTTCTTACAACTCAACAATTACAACTCGATACTTACAACAAAATATGACTCTATATGAATGCCTCCGGCGGTGTACTGGGATATGCAATGACTCATGAGTGACATGTATGAAAGAATTATGAACGGTGGCTTTGCCACAAATACGATGTCAACTGCATGAGCATGCTAAGCAATATGACAATGATGGAGTGTGTCATAATAAACGGAACGGTGGAAAGTTGCATGGCAATATATCTCGGAATGGCTATGGAAATGTCATAATAGGTAGGTATGGTGGCTGTTTTGAGGAAGGTATATGGTAGGTGTATGATACCGGCTTAAGGTGCGCGGTATTAGAGAGGCTAGCAAAGGTGGAAGGGTGAGAGTGCGTATAATCCATGGACTCAACATTAGTCATAAAGAACTCATATACTTATTGCAAAAATCTACAAGTTATCAAAGCAAAGTATTACGCGCGTGCCTCTAGGGGGACAGATTGGTAGGAAAAGACCATCGCTCGTCCCCGACCGCCACTCATAAGGAAGACAATCAAAAAATAAATCATGCTCTGACTTCATCACATAACGGTTCACCATACGTGCATGCTACGGGAATCACAAACTTCAACACAAGTATTTCTCAAATTCACAACTACTCAACTAGCACAACTTTAATATCACCATCTTCATATCTCAAAACAATTATCAAGCATCAAACTTATCATAGTATTCAACACACTCATAAGAAAGTTTTATTATTAATCTTGTATACCAAGCATATTAGGATTTTAAGCAAATTACCATGCTATTAAAGACTCTCAAAATAATCTAAGTGAAGCATGAGAGATCAATAGTTTCTATAAAACAAATCCACCACCATGCTCTAAAAGATATAAGTGAAGCACTAGAGCAAAATTATATGACTCAAAAGATATAAGCGAAGCACATAGAGTATTCTAACAAATTCCAAATCATGTATGGCTCTCTCAAAAGGTGTGTACAGGAAGGATGATTGTGGTAAACTAAAAAATAAATACTTAAATAATACAAGACGCTCCAAGAAAAACACATATCATGTGGCGAATAAAAATATAGCTCCAAGTAAAGTTACCGATAGAAGTAGACGAAAGAGGGGATGCCTTCCGGGGCATACCCAAGCTTTGGCTTTTAGGTGTCCTTAGATTATCTTGGGGGTGCCATGGGCATCCCTAAGCTTAGGCTCTTGCCACTCCTTGTTCCATAATCCATCAAACCTTTACCCAAAACTTGAAAACTTCACAACACAAAACTTAAAGTAGAAAATCTCATGAGTTCCGTTAGCGAAAGAAAATAAAAGACCACTTCAAGGTACTGTAATGAATTTATTATTTATTTACATTGGTGTTATACCTACTGTATTGCAACTTCTCTATGGTTTATAAACTATTTTACTAGCCATAGATTCATCAAAATAAGCAGACAACACACGAAAAAACAGAATCTGTCAAAAACAGAACAGTCTGTAGTAATCTGTAGCTAGCGCAAGATCTGGAACCCCAAAAATTCTAAAATAAATTTATGGACGTGAGGAATTTATCTATTAATCATCTTAAAAAATAATTAATTAAATATCACTTTCCAAATAAAAATGGCAGAAGTTCTCGTGAGCGCTAAAGTTTCTGTTTTTATAGCAAGTTCAACAAGACTTTCCCCAAGTCTTCCCAACGGTTCTACTTGGCACAAACACTAATTAAACACAAAAAACACAACCAAAAAAGAGTCTAGATAATTTATTTATTACTAAACAGGAAAAAAAAGAATGAATAAAAATAAAATTGGGTTGCCTCCCAACAAGCGCTATCGTTTAACGCCCCTAGCTAGGCATAACAAGCAAGAATAGATCTAGGCATTGCCATCTTTGGTAGGCAATTCTTCAATTAGGCATATACCATCTTTAGGAATTTCTTTATTTTTATTGATTATCAAACTTTTAGGCACAAGATCTAAAAATTCATTTGTAACAAATGGTTCCTTAATGATAGCAAAAAGATTGGGATGAATACTTATAGATTTGAGATCCGCATCCTTACTGGAGGATTTACCCTTATTTTTAGGAACATACATAAGCTTGGCAACTTTAGTGGAAGAACTTGGAGTATTCTTAATGGAAGAAAAAGAGGTTCCCAAGTTGGTAATAATATTCTCAAGTTTATCCATCCTAACGGAATCGTGATTTATTTTCTCATTAACTATGGGTTCCTTTTCTTTAATATCTTTCAAAGTAACTCCTACTTTAGATCCATATTGAGAGATTCGGCTGTGGATCTTTTTATCCAAATTTTCAATTAATTCTACGGTAGCAACCTTATTTTCAATAATTTCAAGCTTTTGCACTACATGCTCCAAAGTTAATATAGTTCCATTAATCAAGAGAGGAGGTGAGCCAAATAAATCTAACATAGCATTATAAGAATCAAAAGTATGGCTACCCAAAAAATTCACTCCGGTAATAGTATCAAGAACATAACGGTGCAAAGGAGTAATGCCTACATAAAAATTGCGAAGAAGAACGGAAGTAGATTGCTTCCTAGTAGATTTATTTTGAGCATTGCAAATTCTATACCTAGCATCTTTTAGATTTTCTCCCTCCCTTTGCTTACAATTTAGAATTTCACTCTCGGGAGACAACGGAGAAGACAAGGGACTAGCCATAACGACAAGCAAACAAACTAACACACAAGCAAACAAAAAGCAAGCGAGCAAAAAGAGGCAAATAGAGAAAGAGAGGGAGGATAGAGAGAGAGGGCAAATAAAACAGCAAGGGTGAAGTGGGGGAGAGGAAAACAAGAGGCAAATGGCTAATAATGTAATGCGGGAGATAAGGGTATGTGATGGGTACTTGGTATGTTGACTTCTGCGAAGATCTCCCCTTCTTGCTACCTCTTGAGCACTGCATTGGTTTTCCCCGAAGAGGAAGGGATGATGCAGCAAAGTAGCATAAGTATTTCCCTTAGTTTTGAGAACCAAGGTATCAATCTAGTAGGAGGCTACGCACGAGTCCCTCGTACCTACACAAAACAAATAAATCTCGCAACCAACGCAAATAGGGGTTGTCAATCCCTATAGGCCACTTACGAGAGTGAGATCTGATAGATATGACAAAGATAATATTTTTTGGTATTTTTATGATAAAGATGAAAAGTAAAATAAAGGCAAAGGAAATAGCAAAGGAAATAACTAAATAGTAGGAGGTCAATATGATAAAGATAGACCCGGGGGCCATAGGTTTCACTAGTGGCTTCTCTCGAGAGCATATGTGTTCTACGGTGGGTGAACAAATTACTATTGAGCAATTGACAGAATTGAGCATAGTTATGAGAATATCTAGGTATGATCATGTATATAGGCATCACGTCTGAGACAAGTAGACCGACTCCTGCCTGCATCTACTACTATTACTCCACTCATCGACCGCTATCCAGCATGCATCTAGAGTATTAAGTTAAAAACAGAGTAACACCTTAAGCAATATGACATGATGTAGAGGGATAGACTCATGCAATATGAAGAAAACCCCATCTTGTTATCCTCGATGGCAACAATACAATACGTGCCTTGCTGCCCTTATTGTCACCGGGAAAGGACACCGCAAGATTGAACCCAAAGCTAGGCACTTCTCCCATTGCAAGAAAGATCAATCTAGTAGGCCAAACCAAAATGATAATTCAAAGAGACTTGCAAAGATAACCAATCATACATAAAAGAATTCAAAGATTCAAATAATATTCATAGATAGACTTGATCATAAACCCACAATTCATTGGTCTCAACAAACACACCACAAAAAGAAGATTACATCGAATAGTTCTCCACAAGAGAGGGGGAGAACATTGTATTGAGATCCATAAAGAGATAAGAAGTCATCTAGCTACTAACTGTGGACCCGTAGGTCTAAGGTAAACTACTCACACTTCATCGGAGAGGCTATGGTGTTGATGTAGAAGCCCTCCGTGATCGATACCCCCTCCGACGGAGCTCCGGAACAGGCCCCAAGATGGGATCTCGTGGATACAAAAAGTTACGGCGGTGGAATTAGGGTTTTGGATCCGTATCTGATCGTTTGGGGGTACGTGGATATATATAGGAGGAAGAAGTACGTCGGTGGAGCAACAGGGGGCCCACGAGGGTGGAGGGCGCGCCTGGGGTAGGCAGGCGCGCCCCCTACCTCATGGAGTCCTCTCTTGTGCCTTGACGTAGGGTCCAAGTCTCCTGGGTCTTATTCGTTGAGAAAATCACATTCCCGAAGGTTTCATTCCGTTTGGACTCCGTTTGATATTCCTTTTCTTCGAAACCCTAAAACAGGCAAAAAAACAGCAATTCTGGGCTGGACCTCCGGTTAATAGGTTAGTCCCAAAAATAATATAAAAGTGGATAATAAAGCCCAATAATGTCCAAAACAGTAGATAATATAGGATGGAGCAATCAAAAATTATAGATATGTTGGAGACGTATCACTCCTTGATGACTTGTCCTTCCTTTCGGAATCCTTGCTTTTGCGAGAGGTTCTTTGTTCATAACGATCATCTCTACTCCTTCTCTCTCTTGGAGGTGATTCTTCTCTTCTACTTCTCCTTTTAGGTGAGTCTTCTCTTCTTTTGTAGGGAGCCATACACTCATTAGAGTAGTGTCCGGGTCTTCCACAATTGTAGCAATTACGCTCATGACTATAAGATCTTTTGTCATTGTAGGACCTTGACTGGGAACTTCTTTCTTTGCTTGTACTCTTGTAGAACTTGTTGAAGTTCTTCACCATTAGGCTCAATTCCTCATTGAAGGCTTGTTTCTCACTTGATGATGAAGGAGCACCACATGAGGATTTGTATGCACCACTTGACTTGTTGTGAAGCTCTTATTTATCCTTGAGTGACATCTCATGAGCAAAAATTCTTCCAATGACTTCCGTTGGCTTGAGATCTTTGTAGTTGGGCATCATTTGGATCAATGCGCACAAGGCATCATATTTTCCACCCAAGGCTCTTAGGATCTTCTTGATGATGAATCTGTCGGTCATCTCTTCACTTCCTAAGCCGGCAATCTCATTTGTGATGAGAGAAATCCTAGAGTACATTTCAGCGACACCTTCACCATCCTTCATTTTGAACTTGTCAATCTGACTTTGAAGCACATCCAATTTGGATTCCATGACGGAGTCGGTACCTTCGTGCATATCAATCAAAGTATCCCAAATTTCCTTTGCATTCTCAAGATGGCTGATTTTGTTGAATTCTTCGGGGCACAATCCTTTGAAGAGGATATTGCAAGCTTGAGCATTATATTGCAGCATCTTCAACTCCTCCGCGCTAGCTTCACGGTTTGGTTCTCTCTCATCAAAGGAATCACCTTGCAAGCCAATACACACAATAGCCCAAAAGACGGGGTTATGTCCAAGAATATGCATTTTCATCTTATGCTTCCCACTAGCAAAATTAGTACCATCAAAGTAAGGACCTCTATGGTGGTAATTTCCCTTGCTAGATGCCATACTCTCCTAGGTTGTGAAACCAAGGCTATGATCACCAAAGCTATGGAAATCAAGGCAAATGGAGACCAAAGCTCTGATACCACTTGTAGGATCGAAAGTATGTCTAGAGGGGGGGTGATTAGACTGCTTGAGCAAATAAAAATCTAGCCTTTTCCCAATTTTAAGTCTTGGTAGATTTTAGCAACTTATCACAAGTCAAGCAATTAACCTACACATGCAATTATAAGAGTATAGCAGCGGAATGTAAATCATTGCATATGAAGGTAAAGGGGAGGAGTTTAGAGGGAGCAAATGCAATGTTGACACGGAGATTTTTGGCGTGGTTTTGATAGGTGGTGCTATCGTACATCCACGTTGATGGAGACTTCAACCCACGAAGGGTAACGGTTGCGCGAGTCCACAGAGGGCTCCACCCACGAAGAAGCAACATTTTCTATCCCACCATGGCCATCGCCCACGAAGGACTTTCCTCACTTGGGTAGATCTTCATGAAGTAGGCGATCTCCTTGCCCTTATGAACTCCTTGGTTCAACTCCACAATCTTGACGGAGGCTCCCAAGTGACACCTAACCAATCTAGGAGCACCACTCTCCAAAAGGTAATAGATGGTGCGTTGATGATGAACTCCTTGCTCTTGTGCTGCAAACGATAGTCTCCCCAACACTCAACTCTCTCTCATAGATTTGGATTTGGTGGAAAGGTGATTTGAGTGGAAAGCAACTTGGGGAAGGCTAGAGATCAAGATTCTTGTGGTTGGGTTGGAATATCTTGGTCTCAACACTTGAGTAGGTAGTCCTCCCTCAGAAAATGAATGGTGGAAGTGTAGGCACATTCTGATAGCTCTCTCCACTAATGGAGGTTGGGCCGAGGGGTATATATAGCCTACACACAAAATCTAACCATTACACACAATTTATCAAACTCGGTGAAACCGAATAGTTATACTCGGTCAGACCAATTTGGTTCAAAATGCGAACGTTAGGCTTTTCGGTGGGACCAATATGATCAACTCGGTGGGACCGATTTCATTAGGGTTAGGGCATAACGTAATCTCGATGAGACCGATCACATGAAATCGGTGGAACCGATTTCTATAATAGGAAAACAGAGAGTTAGCCAGGCAAACTCGATGGGACTGATCGCTCATTTCAGTGAGACCAAAACATTACGAAAAGGAAACACAGAGTTTGCATTGCGAACTCGGTGGGACCGATCGCTCATCTCGGTTAGACCGAAACGTTACAAAGGGAAACAGAGAGTTTGTAATCCCATCTCGGTGAGACTGACATCCCTATCGGTGAGACCGAACTGATTAGGGTTTCTGGCTATGGTATGTCAAATGAACTCGGTGGCGTCGGATAGATCAAATCGGTGGGGCCGAGTTTGACTTTTGGTTTGGGACATATGTGGATATGAGAAAGTGGTTGAGGGCTTTTGGAGCATATAACTAAGCATTTTGAGCAAGCAAGCCGTTAAGTAACACCTCATCCCCTTTTAATAGTATTGGCTTTTCCTATGGACTCAGTGTGATCTTGGATCATTAAAATGAAAATGTAGAGTCTTGAGCATTTTGCCAATATGTGTCCTTAGCATTTGAGGGGTCCACATTCCTTGTCCATACCATGCCAATCATTGAACTTTCTGAAATAATCATCTTTAAAGAGCATTAGTTCAATGAGCTATATGTTGTTAGGAATCACCAAAACCACCCAGGGATAGTTGCACTTTCATTAAGCATGTCCTGCCTTGATTATTTCAGTACTGCACACTGTGTGATGTTCAAGTATTAACTGTCCAGCTCATTTCACCAATACCAGCAACAAACTTATAATACATGACTCAGGATATCACTAGAGATGCTGCCCATTTGCTATTTTGGGTGGATGCTAACCCTGTTGTACTTAACATGCCTGTCCATGTACTTACATAGGGTCATAACGGCTAATGATGTTGTTTGTCGTCGAGGTTAGCTGCATCCCATGTCTTACAATACTTCACATCATTTGTGAAATTGTAGTTTAACTTCTACCATTTACTGTTTGCCTGTAGGTACACATGTTAGTGGCACTGATCCACGCTTCGACCCGGAGGAACAGCTCCCCTCCACTGCCGCTGACTTTGGGCGGGCTCTGGCCAAGATGATGTGCCCCAGCAACTACCTCTCAAGACTTACCAAGTATGTACTCACCAGTTCAATCTTACCAATACCAGTTGCAATTAATGGCTATGTTCTGTACGGGCAATGTATTAAGAATGTTCTAGTAAACATGCCTAACACGTTTTGGCTACTTTCCCTACCTTTTTATAGACAACTAGGCCATTCTCTGCTCTGGCAGCACCTACCTTATGATGTTTAACTCTGTCAATTGCATTTTTATCAGTACCGGTTTCAATGGCTATTAAGCCTGTTGCAATTAACAGTTGAATCCATTTTTAAACAGTTGTATTTCAATGGCTACAAGCTTACAAGACATGAATTAGGATGATGTTAAGCCTGTTGCAATTAACCGTTGTATCCATTTTTTAATCTGTCCCTTTGCTACCATGCTACTCTCCGCAATGAAGATATACTAGAGATGCTGCCCATTTGCTATTTTTGGTGGATGCTAACCTTGTTGTACTTAACATGCCTGTCCATGTACTTACGCAGGGTCATAACGGGCGATGATGTTGTTTGCCGTCGAGGTTAGGTGCATCACATGTCTTACAGTATCTCACATTATTTGTGCAATTGCAGTTTAACTTCTACCATTTACTGGTTTCCTGTAGGTACACATGTTAGTGGCACTGATGCACGCTTCGACCCGGAGGAACTGCTTGCCTCCGCTGCCGCTGACTTTGGGTAGGCTCTGGCCAAGCAGATGAAGTGCCCCAGCAACTACCTCTTAGGACTTACCAAGTATGTACTCACCAGTTCAATCTTACCAATACCAGTTGTAATTAATGGCTATGTTTTGTACAGTCAATGTATTAAGCATGTTGTAGTAAACATGCCTAACACGTTTTAGCTATTTTCCCTACCTTTTCATAGACAACTGGGCCATTATGTGCTCTGGCAGCACCTGCCTTGTGATGTTTAACTCTGCCAATTGCATTTTTATCAGTACCGGTTTCAATGGCCATTAAGCCTGTTGCAATTAACAATTGTATCCATTTTTAAACAGTTGTATTTCAATGGCTACAAACTTACAAAACATTAATTAGGATGTTGTTAAGCCTGTTGCAATTAACAGTTGTATCCATTTTTAATTCGTCCCTTTGCTTCCATGCTACTCTTTCGCAATGAAGATATCACTACAGATGCTACCTTTTTATTACTATTTTCTATTTTTGGTGGATGTTAACCCTATTGTAGTTAACATTGGCTTTCCATGTACTTACATAGGGCAACAATGCGCGATGTTGTTGTTTGCTTTCAAGGTTAGCTACGTCCCATATCTTATACACAATCTATTCCTAAATATAAGTATTTTTAGATATTTCAATATATACTACACAAGGAGCAAAATGAGTGAATCTAGATTCTAATGTAAACTATATCTATAATTCTATATACATCCATATGTAGTTCATATTGAAATCTCTAAAAATACTTGTACTTAGGAATGTAGGTAGTTGTATTTTACATCATTTGTGCAATCTCAGTTTAGCTTCTAACATTTATTGGTTGCTTGTAGGTACATATATGAGCGGTACTGATCCACGCTTCGATCCCTTTGGCGCATGCGGCAATGAGATATTCATGAACAAGCTTCAAGTGAGGAAACTAAGAAAGATTGTTAGGCGAAAGAAATGAGTGATGGGAATTAAGCTCTTTATTTACACTTTGTCCAAGACAATAGTGAACTTTAGGATGGTAAGTAATGTGTTGCCTTTTCCCCCTGCCCACAATAAGTTACTCTATTAGACCTCACTATCTGATATTTTTTCTCTTTTCTGTGGTTTCCGAAGCTATTTGCTGATGATTACCTTGCAAACTACATGACCGGAGTGGAGGCAACTAAGGTTAAAGTATATAATTCATGCTACCATGATAATGCTCTAGAAGTCTTCCTGAAGGCGGTGAAGGATGGGTGGGCAATCGTCACAAGGGGTTGGACAAAAGTTGTTCATGCCTATGGCATGCAGGAAGGCACATTATGTGCATTCCGCTTCTTCTACACCATCAGCAGTCAAAATGATTTACACTTGTCTCTTCACCTTTACCGCCTGTAAATATTCTGGTTCATCATAGTTAATAGCTGTCTAATCATGTAATTACTCAACATATTGTACTGACAATTTTATTTATGGATTCGTTGTTCAACCAATGTGCTGAGAATTTGAATTGCATGTTTCATATTTCAAAATTTCCAATTCGAATAATAAATTATAGGCAAAAATAAAATTATGCAGGAGCGAATAAAATAATGTGCACACGGTTAGAATGAAAATAGTGTGTGTGATGAAAAAAAGAGAACAGACGGTTCTTTGACGTGAAACGTTTGCGATGCTCGACGGACGCACACACGGTTTCGTCTCATATGCGTGTGGGATTCGTGGTAATACGGCAAATGTTTCAAACCAGTGTGCGTGTGTGATAGGAATACCAATCGCACAAAGTTATGAAATGGACACGTTGGCGTTAGTAGAGGCACCGCACACATTTTACATTCTTGAACCGTGTGCGATAATGTACCTATCAAAAACATATCGGTAGATTAAATGTTGATGTCCACCTTTTTCACATGACTATAGGGCGTAATCGTTTGGGATGTCTCTCTGATCAGAAATGCAACGTCGAGATGTAACGTGTGGGACTGTGGCGGCTTCTCATATGTTTATTCTATGGCGATCATCAGTATCCGCTCTCCTATCCCCGACGGTTTTTGGGTTGTGTGGGAAGGACCCCCCTATCGCCGTCACTCACTAGGCGACGGTTCCAAATGCCGTCGCAGAAAGGGGTTAAAACCGTTTGTATAGCACGATACTGTACCAGTGCCGCCTTGGTCCTTGGGACGACAAACCACACTTCATTTAGCCAGCCGATATTTCTTTCTCTCACTATCTCCTTGCGAAAAGAATCTCGATCGGAAGTAATCCAATCTATGTAATACTCCTTTTGGCAACTGGAAGAAGGAAATCATATATAGCACCATATTACTTAGTACTGAATTTATGAGGACCAACTTTCCACCCAGAGATAGCACTTTACCTTTCCAACTTCTAAGTCTTTTTTGTAGTCTCTCCTCAACGTGTTTCCATTCAGCATTTGTGAGTTGCGGATAATGTATGGGTATCCCCAAATAAGTGATCGGAAACTGACCCAATTGGCATATGAAGAGGTTAGCATACAGGTGGGCCTCATCTTGAGCCTCGCCAAAACAAACCAATTCACTTTTATGGAAATTGATCTTAAGCCCTGAGAGTTGCTCGAATGCTGATAAAATTAATTTCAGATTTCTTACTTTCTCGAGGTCATGATCCATAAAGAGAATCGTATCTTCAGCATATTGAAGGATAGAGAGACCACCATCAACTAGATGATTCACTATCCCATCAATTTGGCCATCAACCTTGGCACGCTCAATCATGACCGCTATATCCGCCACTATATTGAATAGTATGGGCGATATTGTGTCACCTTGTTGCAATCCTTTCTTCATTTGAAAATAGTGACCAACGCCAGCATTAACTTTAATGGCAACACTACCTCCAGTCACAAAGCTATGGATCAATTGCGTGCCACTCTGTAGAAAATCCTTTCATTCTGAGAGTCTGTTGAAGAAAAGACCACTTGACTTTGTCATAAGCTTTTTCAAAGTCGATTTTAAGAACCTAGCCATTTGGTTTTTTCTGATGCAATTCATGGACTGTTTCATGAAGGATGACATCCCCATCTAGGATGTTTTATCCTTGTATAAAATTAGTTTGAGAAGGACGAACAACATGTTTAGCAATCGAATTTAGCCTAATTGTCGCTACCTTAGGGAAGATTTTAAAACTAACATTAAGGAGGCAGATTGGATGATACTATTGTATCCTTTCAGACTCATTAACCTTAGGTAATAAAATAATTTCACCAAAGTTTAAGTGAAACAACTCTAGTTGGCTAACATGAAGGCAGCTAAACAAGAGTAGGAGATGATGTTTGATGACATCCCAAAAGTTCTGGTAGAACTCAGCGGGAAAACCATATGGACCCGGTGCTTTGTTGTGCTCCATTAGGAAAACCACCTTTCTAACTCCCTCCTCAGAAAGTGAGGTTGATAGAAGGATATTTTACACATCAGAAACTTGCGGGATGTCATCTATTCGAGACTCATCCATCGAGAAGTTTCCTTCCTCAGGGGTTTCGAACAGATTTTTGTAATAACTAGTTATATAAGACTTAAGTTGCCCATGCCCTTCAATCGTGCTCTCCTCCTGTTGTGGGGAATGAATAAGTTTCTTCCAGTGTTTACCATGGGTGACACCATGGAAATATCTTGTACTCGAATCACCTTCAGGATAAACCGAGAGTTTGAATGTTGGTACCACTTAAGTTCCTCCTCATGCAGCATGCGAGCTAACTGGGCATTCGATTGGCACTTGATCTTGACATGTCCATTTTGCATCATGTTTTCCTACTGTTATTTATTGTATTTTGGATTGTTATTTCACTTTATGATGCAATTCTTATGCCTTTTCTCTCTTAATTTGCAAGTTCCACATGAAGAGGGAGATTGTCAGCAGCTGGAATTCTGGACCCGAAAGGGCAACAATAGAGATAGCTATCCTGTACAACTACAAATGACTTGAAAATTTGTGGAGAATTATTTTGAAATGTATAAAAAATATTGGTGAAAGAATTACTAGAGGAAGACTTTTGGGATGAAGCGCCACCGTCTCGAGGCAGAACCTCGGTAGGAGCACCTTTTCTCTCTAGCGGAACGATTCCGTTGGTGACACTTCCCTTCGGGAGGGGGAAATCGAAGCCATTGACATCACCAACAATTCTCTCATCATGGGAGGACCAATCTTCATCAACATCTTCACCAATACCATCTCATCTCAAACCTTAGTTCATCTATTGTATTCAATCTTTGTCCCAAAACCTCAGATTGGTACCTGTGGGTTGCTAGTAGTATTGATTACATCTTGTAGTTATGTTAGTTGGTTTATTTGGTGGAAGATTATATGTTCAGATCCTTAATGATTTTCAACAGCCCTTTGATCTTGAACATAAATATGTTTTGTGAGTTGTTACTTTTGTTCTTGAGGACATGGGAGAAGTCTAGTTATAAGTAATCATGTGAACTTGGTATTCGTTCGATATTTTGATGATACTAGATGACACCCCACGCGTTGCTGCGGGAACGCATGCTACAAAAACAATTCATTAAACATGGAAATTCTTATTTGCAAAGATAGGTCTGAATGCACATAGTATAACTGATAATTCTCAATAACTAAAAGCACTGTGAGATGCTGCACTAAAATATGAAAAATTGTTCAAACAATCAGATCCGAGGCCAAGTCCATTGCAATGCAAGACAGACCTGTTAACAGAATGAATTCTCACTAAGAGAAATACTAATCCCAGATGCACCGAGGCTCTAAGAGAAACTAGATCATGAAGGCGTGCGTTGCCGAGCCTGATCATTCTAAGAAAATATAAAATGGACAATAGAAACATCCTCTAAATTTTGCAAAATTTGGATTACAGTGCGTTGATAAACGTGATTGGAGATATTGAAGTCAAAACTTATGCACTCATGTAAATGCTTTCATTTTCTACATTTTCGTCCCATCACATTCATGATATAGGAAGATAAAAAAAGGATGGAGCGGAAAAATGAAATATATACAATCTTAGAGGTTTCCATCAATGGTAATAAGTCACGTTCTCAAGGGATTGAACTCTTTGCATCATGAAAGATGAATTATCGAATTAGAGCCGCACATAGCTCTCCTCAATGACCTTCAGCACCTCTGCAATTCGCAACATAGATGAGCAATATTTTGCAGGCAACACAAAAGATCTTTATAATAATGAACATGAAAGATCAGACCTGAGGCGGGTGATGAATATCTTGATGCTATCGTCATGTGTAAGCACCATGCCAATGGAATACTTAATCTTGGCGAAGCGCTTCTTTGGATACACAGTGTGGTTGCACACTGTGCTGCAGCCAGAGCAATAATAAAACTAAAATATGAATCAATCACCAAATTTGAATTTTTGTACAGGCTGCAACTCGAAGAAACCAACACCTTGTTCTTCTCGGCCCGTCGTTGAGTGATTCGATCAAACATGCGAGTGACCGCGACTGTAGAGAGTGGACGTCATGGACGCTGGGGGGGGGGGAGCGAGAGCCACCGGCAACTGGGCGCTGTACGTTACTGCCGCTTTCGCATGGAAAGAGAGAAGCTGAAACAAGGTCGTCCCTTCGAGAAGCCGCAGCGTGCAGGCATGGCACACTTGTAGGCTCATGCGGCAAAGAAGGCCCAGGAGATTTTCTTAGGGGCGGAAAGCCCAAGCTAGTGATGTGGAAGTTTCTTGGCCTGATTTATGACAAGTTGTCCTCAGCAGTCCCTGGAGCAGCGGCCCAGAGACATTGAGGTCTGCGTGATGGGGAGGTTACGGGCGAAGAAAAACTGGGTGCACAGTGGGACGACCAGGTGATCTGGGGCGTTCGTTCGTGGGATCCAAGGGCTGACTAACTCAAATCACTGTGGTGGCTTGTAGCTCGCCCCATTATACTGTTTCTCAATACTAAGCCCAGATGCACTATGGGTTTGGCAGGCGTATAGATACTTTAACCAAAATGATTGCTAAAAAAGTATTGAGAATAAACTAAATGTACCATACGTAAAGAGTATATCCACAATCTTTAAATAGAACTACATTGACTATAATTATAATAAATAAGACCTCAAGGCATTAGTCATTCCATTCCACTTTCTGAAGCATAGAGAATCGATGCCAGGTAAGAATTACCAAGATCCTTGGAGAGACAGTTTGTTGGATAGATAGTAATTAATTCGATCCAAATTGTGTCAAATCCTCGACTCCACTGCCGAGCATAGCATGGATGTACACACTGTTGTCGGCCCATCATTCCTTCATTCCGCAGACAATCACTATAAAAAATTAGTAGCAAGCATATTTTTTTCTGTGGCTGGACTTGAGGCTGCAAATAATGGTGAAGCTAGCTAGGATGATTATTTGTAGTTTCTTTGTCTGCCAGCCTGTTAATGAGCAACAAGCATACATTTATTTTCTGTGACTGGATAAGAGCCACCAAAAACAAAACAATTGATGGGAGAAATATGACGGATTTTGCACCATCAATGTCGTCGACACTGTCTTGCACTACAGACCTAATTTGGCTAGCTCCATGTCATGTGTGCTCAGGTAATGTAGTTCCTGGCTGTAGCTATGATAGGGAGTTCATAATAGCATACCTCTCAGTATGAGGGCGTCAAATTACAGAAAATCCTTACATTATTATATGTCACAATATAAACTTCTCAGTGTTTAACTATCCATGGTGGAAAACAGGGATATAGATGCATCTTCAGGATATACATGTTAAAAGCCAATTGTTTGAAGTACGTGGATGTTTATATGTGTCATTAATCAACCATCATGGATTTCTACCAAAAAAGGTGCAACAAAGGTAAGATAGCTAATATAAGGCCATACATGCTATGCTAATTTTGCCAAATGGGATTTAGAAAACCAAAAGAAATATGAAATATTCTATTAAAATGTAGAATGCCAACAACTCTCGATTTATACTATGTGATACATGAACACTGCAATCGCTACAGATAAAATGAATTCTTTTTGATCAAAATCTCTAGTATAAAATCGCTATATGCCTCATCAAACTGAATGGAAATATGATGGCTTGATGAGTAGATGAATTAATCGGTCCCCGTGTTTTCGCCATAAGAGCGTGAAGTATACAACATTACCTTTGTACTGTACTTGATTCTTTGTTCCTTCCGCTATATTATCCTAAGAATTATTTTGCTATCACCGTTGTTTGCCTGTCAACATCCTCTAACACAACAATCAGTGGATAAAACGTGAAACCCATGGTAACCTAATTATTTCTTTTGTAGGTTATTGTTGTGATTAACCAAGAGTTAAGCAAGCATAAGTAGTTGCTTATTTCTAACTGAACTACAACAGCGAGGACTCTATCCAAAATACCATGGCAAAATTTCTGAACACGACATGTCCAGGAAAACAAAGTACAGTATTCTCACCTTATCAAATGCTAGATACTCACAATTCTACAACACACGACAAATTTTGGATGAAATCTTCCAATGATGCGGCATAAAAGAATCTCATATCTTTCTCACCTTTTCTTTGGACCGCATTGAAGCGAAATTTGGAAGATCAGGAAGGGAGCGTGGCTGGCTGAGCTCGGTTGAAAAAGGGGTCGGCACAACTCCTCGCTTTACAGTGGCACGGGTCAGCCTGCTCCTTGCCGTGATTCTAGCGATTGCGGGGGTCGGCGAGGTTGTCCGCTGGGATTACTCGATAGGATAATTCTGATCTCTGCTTTCGCCACGTAAGGTGGGATATGGTTGGGAATACACCTGTTGGGCTCTCTCACCAACATAGCCAAATCGAGGAGTGGGCAGTCTGCGGCGGGTGCTGCCTGATGTTGTCGAGTGACCGTTGGGAGGAGGAGGCCACGGCTGCGAGCAGCGACACGAATGGCTCAGACATGACCACTGACAAGGCCACAGCTCCATCAAGCCGTGGCTCCACCTCGACATCAACCTAGACCTAAACCTCGATCTTGTCGTCTCATGGCTCTGATGTGATCGATTGATGGGTAAATATGTTGAGGAACGTAGCATGAAATTTCAAAATTTTCCTACGATCACGCAAGATCTATATAGGAGATGCATAGCAACAAGAGGGGGTGAGTGTGTCCACGTACCCTCGTAGATCGAAAGTGGAAGCGTTAGGTTAACGCAGTTGATGTAGTCGAACGTCTTCACGATACAACTGATCAAGTACCGAATGTACGACACCCCCGAGTTCAGCACACATTTAGCTCAATGACGTCCCTCGAACTCTTGATCTAGCAAAGTGTCGAGGGAGAGTTTTGTCAGCACGACGGCGTGGTGACGGTGATGGTGATGTGATCCACGCAGGGCTTCGCCTAAGCACTACGATAATATGACCGGAGGAGTAAACTGTGAAGGGGGGCACCACACACGACTAAGAAACAACTATTGTGTTTTAGGGTGCCCCCTGCCCCCATATATAAAGGAGGAGAGGGAGGAGGCCGGCCAAGGGGCGCGCCATAAGGGGGAAACCAACTAGGACTCCCAATCCTAGTCGCCCCCTTTCCTTTCTATCGGAGGAGGAAAAGGGAAGGATAGGGAGAGGGAGAGGGAGAAGGAAAGGGGATCGTGCCCCTCCCCATTGTCCAATTTGGACTCCCTTGGGGGGGGGGGGGGGGGCGCCACCCCTTGCGGGCTCCCCTCTATCTCCCCTATGGACCATGTAGGCCCATTACTTCCTCGGGGGGTTCCGGTAACCTCCCGGTACTCCGAAAAATACCCGAACCACTCCAAAACCATTCCGGTGTCCAAATACCATCATCCAATATATCAATCTTTACCTCTCGACCATTTTGATACTCCTCGTCATGTCCGTGATCTCATCTGGTGCTCCGAACAATCTTCGGTCACCAAAACACATAATCCTTAATACAAATCGTCATCGAACGTTAAGCATGCGGACCCTAAGGGTTCGCGAACTATGTAGACATGACCGAGACACCTCTCTGGTCAATAACCAACAACGAAACCTGGATGCTCATATTGGTTCCCACATATTCTATGAAGATCTTTATCGGCCATACCATAATGACAACATACGTTATTCCCATTGTCATTGGTATGTTACTTGCCTGAGATTCGATCATCGGTATCTTCATACCTAGTTCAATATCGTTACTGGCAAGTCTCTTTACTCATTCCGTAATGGATCATCCCACAACTAACTCATTAGTCACGTTTCTTGCAAGGCTTATTATGATGTGCATTACCGAGAGGGCCCAGAGAAACCTCTCCGATACTCGGAGTGACAAATCCTAATCTCGATCTATGCCAACCCAACAAACACCTTTGGGGATACCTGTAGAGCATCTTTATAATCACCCAGTTACGTTGTGACGTTTGATAGCACACAAGGTATTCCTCCGGTATTCAGGAGTTGCATAATCTCATAGTCAAAGGAATATGTATAAGTCATGAAGAAAGCAATATCAATAAAACTTAACGATCATTATCCTAAGCTAACGGATGGGTCTTGTCCATCACATCATTCTCCTAATGATGTGATCCCGTTCATCAAATGACAACACATGTCTATGGTTAGGAAACTTAACCATCTTTGATTAACGAGCTAGTCTAGTAGAGGCTTACTAGTGACACTGTGTTTTGTCTATGTATCCACACATGTATCAAGTTTCCAGTTAATAAAATTCTAGCATGAATAATAAACATATATCATGATATAAGGAAATATAAATAACAACTTTATTACTGCCTCTAAGGCATATTTCCTTCAGTCTCCCACTTGCACTAGAGTCAAAATCTAGTTCACTAGTCATGTGATTTAACACCAATAGTTCACATCTTTATGTGATTAGTTCACATCTCCATGTGACTAACACCCAAAGGATTTACTAGAGTCAATAATATAGTTCACATCGCTATGTGATTAACACCCAAAGAGTACTAAGGTGTGATCATGTTTTGATTGTGAGAGAAGTTTAGTCAACGGGTCTACCACATTCAGAGCCATATGTATTTTCCAAAATTTCTATGTCTACAATGCTCTGCATGGAGCTACTCTAGCTAATTGCTCCCATTTTTAATATGTATCCAAATTGAGACTTAGAGTCATCCGGATCGGTGTAAAAGCTTGCATCGACGTAACTCTTTATCACCTCCATAACTGAGAAATATTTCCTTAGACCTCTTAGGTAACTAAGGATAACTTTGACCGCTATCCAGTGATCCACTCCTGGATCACTCTCGTACCGCCTTGCGAAACTCATGGAAAGGTACACAATAGGTCTGGTACACAGTATAACATACTTTATAGAACCTATGGCTGAGGCATAGGGAATGACTTTCATTCTCTTTCTATTTTCTGTCGTGGTCGGGTTTTGAGTCTTACTCAAATTCACACCTTACAATACAGGCAAGATCTCCTTTTTGACTGATCCATTTTGAACTTCTTCAAAATCTTGTCAAGGTATGTGCTTTGTGAAAGTCCTATTAAGTGTCTCGATCTATCCCTATAGATATTGATGCCCAATATATAAGTATCTTCACCGAGGTCTTTCATTGAAAAACTCTTATTCAAGTATCCTTTTATGCTATCCAGAAATTCTATATCATTTCCAAACAACAATATGTCATCCACATATAATATTAGAAATGCTACAGAGCTCCCACTCACTTCCTTGTAAATACATGCTTCACCATAAGTCTGTATAAAAACATATGCTTTGATCACCTTATCAAAGCGTATATTCCAACTCTGAAATGCTTGCACCAGTCCATAGATGGATCGCTAGAGTATGCACACTTTGTTAGCACCTTTAGGATCGACAAAACCTTTTGGTTGCATCATATACAACTCTTCTTTAAGAAATCCATTAAGGAATGTAGTTTTCATATCCAATTGCCAGATTTCATAAAATGTGGCAATTGCTAACATGATTCGGACAGACTTAAGCATCGCTACGAGTGAGAAAATCTCATCATAGTCAACACCTTGAACTTGTCAAAAACCTTTTGCGACAAATCGAGCTTTGTAGATAGTAACACTACCATCGGTGTCTGTCTTCCTCTTGAAGATCCATTCATTCTCAATGGCTTTCCGATCATTGGGCAAGTCCACCAAAGTCCATACTTTGTTCTCATGCAGGGATCCCATCTCAGATTTCATGGCCTCAAGCCATCTGTCGGAATCTGGGCTCATCATAGCTTCTTCATAGTTCGTAGGTTCGCCATGGTCTAATAACATGACTTCCAAGACAGGATTACCGTACCACTCTAGTGCGGAACGTGCTCTGTTCGACCTACGAGGTCCAGCAGTAACTTGATCCGAAGTTTCATGATCATTATCATTAGCTTCCTCTCTAGTTGGTGTAGACATCACGGGAATGGATTTCACGGATGTGCTACTTTCCAATTCGAGAGAAGGTACAATTACCTCATCAAGTTCTACTTTCCGCCCACTTACTTCTTTTGAGAGAAACTCCTTCTCTAGAAAGGATCCATTCTTAGCAACAAAGATCTTGCCTTTAGATCTGTGGTAGAAGGTGTACCCAACAGTTTCTTTTTGGGTATCCTATGGAGACGCACTTCCCCGATTTGGGTTCGAGCTTTATCAGGCTGAAACTTTTTCACATAAGCATCGCAACCCCAAACTTTAAGAAACGACAACTTAGGTTTCTTGCCAAACCACAATTCATAAAGTGTCGTCTCAACGGATTTAGATGGTTCCCTATTTAACGTGAATGCAGCTGTCTCTAATGCATAACCCCAAAACGATAGTGGTAAATCGGTAAGAGACATCATATATCGCACCATATCCAATAAAGTACGGTTACAATGTTCGGACACACCATTACACTGTGGTGTTCCAGGTGGCGTGAGTTGTGAAACTATTCCACATTGTTTTAAATGAAGGCCAAACTCGTAACTCAAATATTCGCCTCCACGATCAGATCGTAGAAACTTTATTTTCTTGTTATGATGATTCTCCACTTCACTCTGAAATTCTTTGAACTTTTCAAATGTTTCAGACTTGTGTTTCATTAAGTAGATATACCCATATCTGCTCAAATCATCTGTGAATGTTAGAAAATAATGATACCCGCTGCGAGCCTCAACACTCGTCGGACTGCATACATCAGTATGTATTATTTCCAATAAGTTAGTGGCTCACTCCATTGTTCTGGAGAATGGATTCTTAGTCATCTTGCCCATGAGGCATGGTTCGCAAGTATCAAATGATTCATGATCAAGTGATTCCAAACTCCCATCTGCATGGAGTTTCTTCATGCGCTTTACATCAATATGACCTAAACGGCGGTGCCACAAATATGTTGATCTATAATTATCAACTTTGCATCTTTTGGCATCAATATTATGAATATGTGTATCGCTACGATCAAGATTCAATAAACCATTCACCTCGGGTGTATGACCATAGAAGGTTTTATTCATGTAAACAGAACAACAATTATTCTCTGACTTAAATCAACAACCGTATTGCAATAAACATGATCTTATCATATTCATGCTCAACGCAAACACCAAATAACATTTATTTCAGGTTCAACACTAATCCTGAAGGTAGAGGGAGTGTGCGATTTTGATCGTATCAACCTTGGAATCACTTCCAACACACATCATCACTTCGCTCTTAACTAGTCTTTGTTCATTCTACAACTCTTGTTTAGAGTTACTAATCTTAGCAACTAAACCGGTATCAAATACCCAGGGGCTACTATGAACACTAGTAAAGTACACATCAATAACATGTATATCAAATATACCTTTGTTCACTTTGCCATCCTTCTTATCCGCCAAGTATTTGGGGTAGTTCCGCTTCCAGTGACCATTCCCTTTGCAGTAGAAGCACTCAGTTTCAGGCTTAGGTCTAGCTTTGGGCTTCTTCACGGGAGTGGCAACTTGCTTGCCATTCTTTTTTGAAGTTCCCCTTCTTTCCCTTGCCCTTTTTCTTGAAACTAGTGGTCTTGTTAACCATCAACACTTGATGCTATTTCTTAATTTCTACCTTCACTGATTTTAGCATCGCGAAGAGCTTGGGAATCATTTTCATCATCCCTTGCATATTATAGTTCATCACGAAGTTCTAGTAACTTGGTGATAGTGACTAGAGAACTATGTCAATCACTATCTTATCTGGAGGATTAAATCCCACTTGATTCAAGCGATTGTAGTACCCAGACATTCTGAGCACATGCTCACTAGCTGAGCTATTCTCCTCCATCTTGTAGGCAAAGTACTTGTCAGAGGTCTTATACCTCTTAACACGGGCATGAGGCTGAAATATCATTTTCAGCTCTTGAAACATCTCATATGCTCCATGGTGTTCAAAACATTTTTTAAGTCCTGGTTCTAAGCCATAAAGCATGGTGCACTAAACTATCAAGTAGTCACCATACCGATCTTGTCAAATGTTCATAACATCCGCATCTCCTCCTGCAATAGGTCTGTCACCTAGTGGTGCATCAAGGACATAATTCTTCTGTGAAGCAATGAGGATAATCCTCAGATCACAGACCCAGTCCACATCATTACTACTATCATCTTTCAACATAGTTTTTCTCTAGGAACATATCAAAAATAAAACAGGGGAGCTATACGCGAGCTATTGATCTACAACATAGATATTGAAATACTAGCAGGACTAAGTTCATGATAAATTAAGTTCAGTTAATCTAATTACTTAAGAACTCCCACTTAGATAGACATCCCTCGAGTCATCTAAATGATACGTGATCCAAATCAACTAAACCATGTCTGATCATCACGTGAGATGGAGTACTCATCAATGGTGAACATCTCTATGTTGATCATATCTACTATATGATTCACGTTCGACCTTTCGGTCTGCAGTGTTCCGAGGCCATGTCTTTAAATGCTAGGCTCGTCAAGTTTAACCCGAGAATTCCGCATGTGCAAAACTATCTTACACCTGTTGTATGTGAACGTAGAGCTTATCACACCCGATCATCACGTGGTGTCTCGGCACGATGAACTGTCACAACGGTGCATACTCAGGGAGAACACTTATACCTTGAAATTTAGCGAGGGATAATCTTATAATGCTACAACCGTACTAAGCAAAGTAAGATGCATAAAAGATAAACATCACATGCAATCAAAATATGTGACATGATATGGCCATCATCATCTTGTGCCTTTGATCTCCATCTCCAAAGCACCGTCATGTTCTAAATCGTCACCATCTTGACACCTTGATCTCCATCATAGCGTCGTTGTCGTCTCGCCAACTATTGCTTCTACGACTATCACTAACGCATAGTGATAAAGTAAAGCAATTACATGGCGATTGCATTTCATACAATAAAGAGACAACCGTAAGGCTCCTGCTAGTTGCCGATAAGTTTTACAAAACATGATCATCTCATACAATAACGTATGTCACATCATGTCTTGACCATATCACATCACAACATGCCCTGCAAAAACAAGTTAGACGTCCTCTATTTTATTGTTGCAAGTTTTACCTGGCTGCTACGGGCTTCTAGTAAGAACCGTTCTTACCTATGCATCAAAACCACAATAATTTTTTGTCAAGTGTGTTGTTTTAACCTTCAACATGGACCGGTTATAGTCAAATTCGATTCAACTAAAGTTGGAGAAACAGACACCCGCCAGCCACCTTTATGCAAAACTAGTTGCATGTCTGTCTGTGGAACTGGTCTCTTGAACGTGGTCATGTAAGGTTGGTCTGGGACGCTTCATCCAACAACCGCCGAATCAAAATAAGACATTGGCGGCAAGCAGTATGACTATGATCGCCCACAACTCTTTGTGTTCTACTCGAGCATATCATCTACGCATAGACCTGGGTCGGATGCCACTGTTGGGGAATGTAGCATGCAATTTCAAAATTTTCCTATGATCACGCAAGATCTATCTAGGAGATGCATAGCAACGAGAGGGGGAGAGTGTGTCCACGTACCCTCGTAGACCGAAAGTGGAAGTGTTAGGTTAACGCGATTGATGTAGTCGAACGTCTTCGTGATCCAACCGATCAAGTATCAAATGTACGGCTCCTCTGAGTTTAGCACACGTTTAGCTCGATGACGTCCCTCGAACTCTTGATCCAGCAAAGTGTGGAGGGAGAGTTTCTTCAGCACGACGGTGTGGTGATGGTGATGGTGATGTGATCCACGCAGGGCTTCGCCTAAGCATTACGACAATATGACCGGAGGACTAAACTGTGGAGGGGGGCACCGCACACGGCTAAGAAACAACTGTTGTGTGTTGGGGTGCCCCCTGCCCCCGTATATATAGGAGGAGAGGGAGGAGGCCGGCCGAGGGGCATGCCATAGGGGGGACTGACTAGGACTCCCAATCCTAGTCGCCCCCCTTTTCTTTCTTTCGGAGGGGAAAAGGGAAGGAGAGGGAGAGGTAGGAGGAAAGGGGGTCATGCCCCCTCCCCCTTCTCGGATTTGGCTCCCTTGGGGGCACCCCTTTCGGGCTCCCCTCTCTCTCCCCTATGGCCCATGTAGGCCTATTACTTCCCCAGGTGGTTCCGGTAACCTCTCGGTACTCTCGAAAAATACCCGAACCGCTCCGAAACCATTCCGGTGTCCGAATACCATCATCCAATATATCAATATTTACCTCTCGACCATTTTGAGACTCCTCGTCATGTCCGTGATCTCATCCGTGACTCCAAACAATCTTCGGTCACCAAAACACATAACCCATAATACAAATCGTCATCAAACATTAAGCATGCGGACCCTACGGGTTCGAGAACTATGTCGACATGATCGAGACACCTCTCTGGTCAATAACCAATAGTGGAACCTAGATGCTCATATTGGTTCCCACATATTCTATGAAGATCTTTATCGGTCGTACCATAATGACAACATACGTTATCCCTTTGTCATCGGTATGTTACTTGCCCAAGATTCGATCATCGGTATCTTCATACCTTGTTCAATCTCATTACCGGCAAGTCTCTTTACTCGTTCCTTAATGCATCATCCTGCAACTAACTCATTAGTCACATTGCTTGCAAGGCTTATTATGATGTGCATTACCGAGAGGGCCCAGAGAAACCTCTCCGATACTCGGAGTGAAAAATCCTAATCTCGATCTATGCCAACCCAACAAACACCTTTGGAGATACCTATAGAGCATATTTATAATCACCCAGTTACGTTGTGACGTTTGATAGCACATAAGGTATTCCTCCAGTATTCGGGAGTTGCATAGTCTCATACTCAAAGGAATATGTATAAGTCATGAAGAAAGCAAAAGCAATAAAACTTAACGATCATTATGCTAAGCTAACGGATAGGTCTTGTCCATCACATCATTCTCCTAATGATGTGTGATCCCGTTCTTCAAATGACAACACATGTCTATGGTTAGGAAACTTAACCATCTTTGATTAACGAGCTAGTCTAGTAGAGGGTTACTAGTGTCACTATGTTTTTTCTATGTATCCATACTTGTATCAAGTTTCTGGTTAATACAATTCTAGCATGAATAATAGACATTTATCATGATATAAGGAAATATAAATAACAACTTTATTATTGCCTCTAGGGCATATTTCCTTCAAAATATAGATGTGCATCCTTTCCACTATCGTGATTTAATGGTCTTTGGAGAAGATGAAGTGGGGAGAAGTTGTTGTGGAGAAGACAAGACGTTGCAATTGGGAAGAAGAGGAGGCACTACATTGAAAAAAGGAGGTCACGGGAGTGGGGAAGAGGAATCGTGCGATGGGGAACCTCTCGGGGAGAAAACGCCCCCAACAAAACGGTGCGGTGTGGAATCCACTGTAGAAAAAAACGTGGAATGACCAAGAGGATAGAAAAAAGAAAATAAAAAATTTGATGATGTGGCAGATTAGCTGAGGTGGATGCCTGCATGTCGATTGCTGATGTGGATAGCCTGCATGTCAAGAGAAATAGGTTAGTGGGGATGAACTATTTAGGTATTATAGATGTATGTTGTTGCTTCCTTTAGTGGTGTCATGTGAACATCAACTACATTATGGGTTGCTAGAGTGACAGAAGCTTAAACCATAGTTTATGCATTATTCCATAATGGATTGATTTGAATCCATATGTTTCATTCTATGGTTATATTTATCTTAATTCTTCTTTCGTAGTTGCGGATGCTTGCGAGAGGGGGTAATCATAAGTGAGAGGCTTATTCAAGTAAGAACAACACCCAAGCACCGGTCCACCCACATATCAAATTATCAAAGTAGCGAACGTGAATCAAACAAACATGATGAAAGTGACTAAATGATAATTCCCATGTGTCCTCAAGAACGCTTTCCTTGTCATAAGAGAACGTTCTGGCATGTCCATTGCTATAAAAAGGACTGGCTGCTTTGCTGCACTCTTGCTACCATTGTTACTTGTTACCCGTTACGAAATACCTTGCTACAAAACTATCTATCATTGTTACTTACAACACTTGCAGAGAATACCTTGCTGAAAACCTCTTGTCATTTCCTTCCGCTCCTTGTTTGGCTCAACACTCTTACTTATCGAAAGGACTACGATTGATCCCCTATATTTGTGGGTCATCAAAACTCTTTTCTGGTGCCGTTGCCGGGGATTGAAGCGCCTTTGGTAAGGAAACATTTATACTACATGCTGGAATTTTCTATCACTTGTTACTATGGAAAATAATCCTTTGAGGGGTTTGTTCGGGGTATCTTCACCTCGGCCACAAGCTCTAAGAGTTGCAACTCAACCTACTGAACCTACTGAAAATATTTATTATGAATGTCCTTTGGGTATGTTGGATAAACTGCTAGCTAATCCTTATGTAGGAGATGGAACATTACATCTTGATATGCACTTGACCTATGTGGAATAAATTTGTGGATTGTTTAAGCTTGCAGGTTTATCCAAGGATGGAGTTAATTAGAAGGTTTCCCCTTTATCTTTGGAGGTAAAGTCATTAAAATGTTATAGGCTATTGGATGATATTGGGATGTGTGATTGGAACCGATTGAAATTGGAATTTCATCAGAAGTTTTATCCCATGCTTCTGGTTCACCGTGATTGGAATTATATATATAATTTTTGGCCTCGTGAAGGAGAAAGTATATCTCAAGCTTGGGGGAGGCCTAAGTCCAGGATGTACACATGCCCCAATCTTGAGTGTCGGTGTCAAAACCGGCGAATCTTGGGTAGGGGGTCCCGAACTGTGCGTCTAAGGAGGATGGTAACAGGAGGCAGGGGACACGATGTTTACCGAGGTTCGGGCCCTCTTGATGGAGGTAATACCCTACGTCCTGCTTGATTGTTCTTGATGATATGAGTATTACAAGAGTTGATCTACCACGAGATTGTAGAGGCTAAACCCTAGAAGCTAGCCTCTGGTATGATTGCATGTTGTCCTACGGACTAAACCCTCCGGTTTATATAGACATCGGAGGGGGCTAGGGTTACACAAGATCGGTTACAAGGGAGGAGATCTACATATCCGTATTGCCTAGCTTGCCTTCCACGCCAAGGAGAGTTCCATCCGGACATGAGACGAAGTCTTCAATTTTGTATCTTCATAGTTCAACAGTCCGGCCAAAGGATTTAGTCTGGCTGTACGGAGACCCCCTAATCCAGGACTCCCTCAGTAGCCCCTGAACCAGGCTTCAATGACGACGAGTCCGGCGCGCATATTGTCTTCGGCATTGCAAGGCGGGTTCCTCCTCCGAATACTCCATACAAGATTTTGAACACCAGAATAGTGTCCGGCTCTGCAAAACAAGCTCCACATACTACCGCAGAGAGAATAATATTTCCACAAATCTAATCTGCTGACACGTTTTGACAACATGACATCATGCCATGGCACGGTCATTATTCGAACCATTTTTCTCAACCAGCACCGCACATATCGCGAGGTGGTTTTCTTGACACGTCTTGTCAAAGCAAAGATCATGTTCCCCTCATTACGGGATTCTCATCGATACGGACGTGGGTAACCCAAGCACGCCATCAATTACGGCGCTTGGGGAATAAGCAATTTTACCAGGCAAGTGGGGAGGCGCATCGCCTTCTCCGCCCTTATAAAGGGACGAAGATTCACTCTTTTCACCCACGCCTTCTTCCTCCTTGCTTACCCATTCCTGCACACTCGAGCTCTAGCGCCCAAGCTCGTGTTCTTCTTCTCAAACCACTCCAAGCATGTCCGGAGTAGGAGGCAAGTGGATGGTCTCCTCCGTCATGGAGGAGAACATCAAAAAGTTACGGGAAGCTGGATATCTGGCCTCGGATATCAGGCACCGGCTACCAGATGTGTGGCAGATCATCCCAACGCCCGAACCCCATGAGAGGGTAGTTTTACTTACCCATTTTGTCCACGGACTGGGATTTCCCCTCCACCGGTTTGTCCGCGGGCTCATGTTCTACTACGGGCTGGATTTTCATGATCTGGCCCCCAATTTTATCCTCAACATCTCAGCGTTTATCGTCGTGTGCGAGGCCTTCCTCCGCATCAAGCTCCATTTCGTCCTGTGGCTGAATACCTTCAATGTCAAACCGAAGGTGGTGGTCGGCCAGCAAGCGGAGTGTAGAGGCGCCATGGTGGGAAAGATGCCTAATGTCACCTAGCTCGAAGGCTCCTATGTGGAGACCATAAAGGGGTGGCAATCGGGGTGGTTCTACATCATCGAGCCGCGCGACACCAACTGGGCGGCGGCCCCCCAATTTCGATCCGGAATCCCCACACGGCTCACCTCCTGGAAAGAGAAGGGCCTGTCCTGGGGTTCTTCGGTAGAGCTGACCGAACTCCAGACCTGCATCAGGAACATGATGAGCAAGAAAATCAAGCTCGTCAACGTGGTCCAGGTCATGCTCTTTCGCCGGATTCTCCCGTGTCAACAACGAGCATTCAATTTGTGGGAGTTTGACCCGTCCAAGCACCAGACGCTGCGAGAGCTCTATGACACGACGCACGAGGACATCTGGAGGGTGCTGTTCAAGGGCGCGAGGTACCTCCTTCCCTCACTGAGGACCGCGGACTCAGCGCAAAGCGCCGTGCCAATCTGATAAGTTTTTATATTTCACAGGGTATCCATTTGCCCAAGTTTAATCATGTGTGGAATCTAAGCCTTCCATGCCTTTGACAGGACTGGGTGAAGATAGCGGAGCAGATCGATTGCCCCGCCCCCCTGCTAGAAGATCCTGCAGATGCTCTCCTGACAGAGATGCTGGTTCCGGCACCTTACGAGGTGCCGGTGAAGAAGGCCAGGAAGTAGGCCGCGGGGACCCAAAAGGGTCTCCGGCGCAAGGTTGTATCGGACTCATCGTCCGATAACTACGACGCGCCCTCCTCCCACGAAAACGAGGAGGAGGAAGAGGAAAGTTCTCCCCCTCCAGTCGGGGAGACAAGAAAAGGAAGGCCGACCCAACCGGGGAGGCCGAAGGGTCCAAGAAGGGCAAGACCCTCCCTCCGGACTGCTCAACGACGGCCGCCTACAGCGGCGACGATTGGCTACCCAGGGTCAAGCCCCTAGCGAAGCCATAAGTATTCGGACACCATAGTCATTCGTGGTATGTTTTACTGCACTACTTCTTCTCATGCCGAACATGATTATGCAGTCCGTCCCGAGCTCATCTCGATGTAACTTCATCGAGTGGTTCGTTGGACTCATCGGATATGAACATCGGTTCTCTTCCGACCGCCTCCACTCCTTGCCCTACGGACAACGTCGAGGTGCTATCTCAACAGGCACCGGGCCAAGGGGAGGCAGTCCTAGGGGTGCCTCGAGGCGACCTTTCGGACCCTGGGCGCAAAGGGAGCCGGACTCCCATGGGCTCCAGGTTCGGCCCCCAGCCGAACACTACACCGGAATCTTTGGTGGTTCTGGACTCCGGCGGGTGACCCCCCGTTAAGGGGGGCAAGCCGCCCGTGCCGGTGTACTCTGTCTATCCAGAGGCACTGGACAACTTGCTGGAAGCGCTTCGCGGCACTTCCACCAACAAAGAGCACTGTACTATCATGAGTGCGGTGATCGAGAAAGTTTAGTGCGCCAAAAATGGACTGACTAAAGCTTGCGCCAGCCTCCTAACAGGTTTTGAGGTAAGCAATCAAAATATAGGAAAATATTACCACATAGATAGTATCCCCTGATGCTCTGTTCGGCGTTCGAGTAGAAAGGCTGAATAGAGGATCAAATGATGACTCAGGAGTCTAATCAGAATATATCTCTGTGTATGTGCAGGCTTCGCTGCTGGCCGCTGCCGCACGTACTGCGGAGGTCTCTGCGCTGAAGCAGGACCTGGAGCGGTCCGAGAACGAGCTTGGCCTTACCAAGAGGCAGCTCGAGGAGAGCAAAGGTAAGCAATACCTTGCTTATATGAAATAAAAGAAGTTCATGTGTAAAGTAATAGGATCATCATGGATTTTCCAGGGGCAACGATCGAAGTGGCAACCCTGAGGAAGGCGCTGTCCGAGGCCGAAGAGAAAGCGGCCAAGGAGCGCATTGAACGGGAGAAGCAAGAAGCCCGAGTAGGCGAGGTGCAGCAAGAGCTCGAGGCTCTCGCCAAAAAGCACGAGTCCTTGGAGCTTGACTCTAAGACGCGAGAGTCCGAGATCGTGCAGGCGCTTGAAAGCGTCCGGAGTGCCAAGGCCGAAGCCCACAAGGCCCTCCAGGAGATTGACGCGGTGAAGAAGATAGCAGTGGGTAAGGCATTCATTATGCAAAGCAAGTACGTGAAGGAGACTTTCCTTTTTCTTACCCGAGTTCGGAGCTCTCTAGGAGCGTTTGAAGATCTTCCCCGCAGTGTACTGGATGCCGCAGAGTTTTACCGAGCTGAGGAGGGGAGCTCGACGGAGAAGTTGTTCTGGTCTTAGTATACTGTGACCGAACACCCGGTGCCCTTGAGCGACCAGCTGAAGCAATTGGTCGAGCTTCACAAGGCGGCCGAACAGGCCATGAAGGGCCTTATAGTCCAGATGTGGCCCGGCGGGCCCCTACCCGGCAGCTACTTCGGTCTGGTGAGGCGGCTTGCGGATGCCTGCCCACGGCTTGAAGTCATAAAGCGGTCTGTCTGCATCGAGGGCGCGCGCAGGGCTTTTGCCCGGGCGAAGGTGCACTGGGCGAAGCTAGACGCCGTGAAGCTTGTGAAGGAGGGGCCGCCGGAGGGCAAGGAGCATCGCTGCCCCGAAAATTATTATGAGAGTGTCCTGAAGGGTTCCCGCCTAGTGGCGGATGAATTTCCCAAGGATGTAATTTTTGAATGAACATGCTCATGTGACCCTGTAATATGAAACAAGTTCATCTGCGCTATGCAATGCTTTTTTAATTTAAAATATTACCTTCTGTGCGGCCGTTTACAAAATTTGAGAGTTGGCCAGTCGTCGGCTTCTGCCCCCATGTAACTAGTACTGGGGTGTTCGGGATAAACCTGAGCACTCTTTACCCCAATTTTGGGTCCTTCAAGGGAGGTGTTCAGCGCAACGAACTAGGCAATCGAACTATAATTCTTTATCACTCTCACTTAGCCAAAGAAGTCTACAATTTCAAATTTTTGTGAAGCCCCTGGTATTCGGAAGGCCGAATTTGGGGCGCTACACACGCCTAAGCCGGACAAGGCCTACTCCTCTCCTGAAGAGGAAAAAGTCTTTAAGGACTTGAGACCTCTCGAATAGCGACCAGTCTCTCGCCTTATCATGACAGTCAGTTTTCGGCATTCTCTACTAAGGTGCTCATCCAAAAGAACCGGGACACAATCGCAGTAGTTCTCCCACCGCTACCTTAGCCGATATAGCGGAATGTAAGGTGCCAAAGCATGGGAGCCGGGCAAACCCAACATTTGACCAAAGACATGATTCGGAGCTGATGCATATAATGCTATAAGTTTGGGGTGCCGCACTGTCGAAAGTGTTCGGACTTCTTGCACCGTATTATGGGATAAACGAAAGCCCCTGGCGTACTGACCATACCCGAACGTACGGGTGCGGATTGTCGTGAATGGACATATAAGAGAGAGAAAAGATAAAAAAAAATGCAATATAGACTAATGCTATGCATTGTTATTTAAATAATACATCGAAGCGTACTGGTACAGGTAGTGCAATAAGCAGAAAGTAGGACTATTCAAAATGTCCTATCCAAGGGCAAGCTACGTATGGATAGTAGAAAGTGGGTATTATTATTAGAGACCACCTGGGGGTTCCCGTGTACATCTTAGCTTCTTGCCGCCTTGGTTGTTCCTTCCCGTAATGTGTCCGGCAATCATACTGCTGGAAAGGGCTTCCAGAGAGTTAGGCCCTGAAAGAGAAAAGAAATGATAAAGATATATATCCCCTAGGGCGGTTAAGCCGCATTGTGGGGCGTGCCCTGATCGTGCCCCCACCTATGTCCATGGTATTTTCAGTGCGTAATTATGTACGCGCAGCACGGATTTCATCGCTTGACTAGGACTGGGACGGGGGCCGAATTGCTAGGCGAGCTCTAAACATGCCAGGCGATCCTGCTGTAGTTTACTCCGGACACGCTTGAAGGTGTTCGGGGGCTGTATCGCCGAATTAGTGGTTTTCCTTGAAAGGCTACTTTGTGCTTCTGCTGCGAGGGCCGCAGTGTGCTCTTCCGTGCGGAGCGAGCGTTCTGTATTTCCATTCACTGTTAGGACCCCCCGAGGTCCTGGCATCTTGAGCTTGAGGTATGCGTAATGCGGTACTGCATTGAATTTTGCAAATGCAGTTCGTCCGAGCAGTGCATGATAGCCACTGCGAAACGGGACGATGTCGAAGATTAACTCCTCGCTTCGGAAGTTGTCCGGTGATCCGAAGACCACTTCTAGTGTGATTGAGCCTGTGCAATGGGCCTCTACACCTGGGATGACACCCTTAAAGGTGGTCTTGGTGGGTTTGATCCTCAAGGGATCGATGCCCATTTTTCACACTGTATCCTGATAGAGCAGGTTCAGGCTGCTACCACCGTCCATAAGGACGCGAGTGAGGTGAAATTCGTCGATGATGGGGTCTAGGACCAGTGCGGCGGATCCACCATGACGGATACAGTGGGGTGGTCCCTGCGATCAAAGGTGATCGGGCAAGCAGACCATGGGTTGAACTTTGGGGCGACGGGCTCCATCGCATAGATGTCCCTTAGCGCACGCTTCCGCTCCCTCGGGAATTTGGGTTGCGTATATCATGTTCACCGTCTTCACTTGTGGAGGGAACCCCTTCTGTCCTCCCGTGTTCGGCAGCCGGGGCTCCTCCTCGTCATCACTATGAAGCCCCTTGTCCTTTTTTTCTGCATTTAATTTGCCGGCCTGCTTGAACACCCAACATTCTCTGTTGGTGTGATTGGCTTGCTTGTCGGGGGTGCCGTGGATTTGACATGAGCGATCCAGTATGCGATCCAAACTGGATGGAGCCAGAGTACTTCTTTTAAGTGGCTTTTTCTGCTGACCGGATCTAGAGCCTCTGAATCCGGCATTGACTGCCTTATCCTCGGTGTTATCGCCGTTATTGCGGCGCTTTGGTCTGTTACGACATTGTCTGCTGTTGGCATCTTTGGTATCCAAAGTGCCCGAATTCCTCGATGTGTTATTGCTGCGAGCTAGCCAGCTATCCTCGCCCGCGCAAAAGCGGGTCATGAGTGTCGTGAGGGCCGCCATAGACTTCGGCTTCTCCTGGCCAAGGTAGCGGGAAAGCCACTCGTCATGGATTTTGTGCTTGAATGCCGCTAGGGCCTCTGCGTGCGGACAGTCGACAATTTGTTTTTTCTGAGTCAGGAACCGAGTCCAGAATTGTCTGGCCGATTCCCCTGGCTGCTGAGTTATATGGCTCAAGTCATCAGCATCCGGTGGTCGCACATAAGTGCCCTGGAAGTTGTCCAGGAATGCGTCTTCCTGATCCTCCCAACTGCCGACGGGGTCTGCTGGCAAGCTATTCAGCCAATGCCGAGCTGGTCCTTTGAGTTTTAGTGGGAGGTAATTGATGGCATGTAGATCATCACCGCGAGCCATGTGGATGTGAAGGAGGAAATCCTCAATCCATACAGCGGGATCTATTGTACCATCATATGAATCGATATTTACGGGTTTGAAACCCTCCGGGAATTCATGATCCATAACTTCATCAGTGAAGCATAGGGGGTGTGCGGCGCCTCTGTTCTGGGCTATATCCCGACACAGTTCATATGAGTCTTGTCTGTTGTATTCGTCCCGGCAGGATTTGCTTTTGGCGTATCCGGTGCGACAATCATCATCCCGTGTTGGAGCGCGTGCCCGTGACCCGTATATTGACCTTGCAAGTTTTGCCTTACTGTCCAATATGTCTCGCAGGTCTCGTGTGTTGCCCCGAGCCTTGGTATTTTGGATTGTGTGGCGGCGGGGTGCGGGCTGAACTTCAGGCTGAAACGCCTCTTTGGCTCGGCCACACAGTGGCCGGTCAGCCGCATCGTACACTGGTGCATGAGGTTTCAATGCTTCCTCCTCGAGGTGAGGTAGCAACCTGCATTTTGGGTAACTCTTGGAGGGGCACTCGAGGTCGTATTCCTCAGCCGCAAGGACTTCGGTCCATCTGTCTGCTAGCAAATCTTGATCAGCTTGAAGCTGTTGTTGCTTTTTCTTCAGGCTATTTGCTGTGGCCATAAGCCGGCGCTTGAAGCACTCCTGTTCGATGGGGTCATCAGGCATGATAAATTCTTCATCGTCGAGGCTCGCCTCGTCTTCCGAGAGAGGCATGTAATTGTCCTCCTCTAGTTCTCCCTCTGCTGCCTGCTCTGGAGGGCTGGCTTGTTCATCCTCCGGCTCTACATCATGCTGGAGGGGATTGTGGTTGTCTTTGGCGCTATCCGGAGTGTTATTATCTCCTGTGCCGGTATCACTACTTTTGCTGTGGCGGATTTAGAGCGGCGCCGCTGACGTCGGCACTTGGGTTGCTTCTTGGAGGGGTCATCCTCCGCTGTCTCGTCACCATTGCCTTCTTTGGGGGTGTCCACCATGTATATATCATATGATGAGGTAGCGGCCCAGCGCCCTATGGGCGGTGGTTCCTGCTCGTCTCCTGCATCGTCGTCCATACCGTCGATGTCTTTGGAGTCGAAGTCGAGCATGTCGATTAAATCGTCGATAGTGGCTACTAAGTGGGTGGTGGGTGGGCAGCGAATTTCTTCGTCGTCCGCATCCCATTCGAGCCGGACATAGTTCGGCCAAGGTCCTCCTGACAAGGAGAGAGACCTTAATGAATTTAGCACATCACCGAAAGGTGAGTGCTGAAAGATATCCACGGAGGTGAACTCCATGATCGGCGCCCAGTCGGATTCGACTGTCACGGATGTAAGCGACTCGGAGTCCGTGGTCGGAGATGAATCCAGGGGTTCGGCGACACGGCTCTCGCAAGGGGTGAAGTCAGTATCCAGCTCTACCGCCACTGAGAGTGCGGCCTCCATGGCGGGGTCTATCCCTCCGCTCTCGGATGGCGTGATTTGCTCTGGATTGACGGCCGAAGTAGTTGCAGATGCGATCTCCCGAATATTGTCCGATAGCAGAGCTACGTCATGCTCGTCGTGACTATGCGGCGCACCTGACATGGGCTCGAATCCGTTGAAGATCAAGTCTCCGGGGATGTTGGCAGTGTAGTTTAAGTTTCCGAACCTGACCTGATGGACAGGGGCGTAGCTCTCGATCTGCTCCAGATGGCCAAGCGAATTGGCCCGCAGTGCGAAGCCACCAAATACAAAGATCTGTCCAGGGAGGAAAACCTCACCCTGGACAGCATCGTCACCAATGATCTAAGGAGCCATCAAACCTTATGGCGACGACACAGTGGAACTCTCAATGAAAGCACCAATGTCGGTGTCAAAACCGGTGAATCTCGGGTAGGGGGTCCCGAGCTGTGCATCTAAGGAGGATGGTAACAAGAGGCAGGGGACACGATGTTTACCCAGGTTCAGGCCGTCTTGATGCAGGTAATACCCTACGTCCTCCTTGATTGTTCTTGATGATATAAGTATTACAAGAGTTGATCTACCACGAGATCGTAGAGGCTAAACCATATAAGCTAGCCTATAGTATGATTGTATGTTGTCCTACGGACTAAACCCTCCGGTTTATATAGACACCGGAGGGGGCTAGGGTTACACAAGGTCGGTTACAAGGGAGGAGATCTACATATCCGTATTGCCTAGCTTGCCTTCCACGCCAAGGAGAGTCCCATCCGGACACGGGATGAAGTCTTCAATCTTGTATCTTCATAGTCCAACAATCCAGCCAAAGGATATAGTCCGGCTGTCCGGAGACCCCCTAATCCAGGACTCCCTCATTGAGCTCTCAAGATAAATTATTATACAAAACTTTTATGCTTTTCTTTCTCATAATGATCAACCCATGCTCGATTCTTCTTCTACTGGTTCCTTTACAAAGAAAACTATTGAATTCAAATGGGGTCTTCTGGAAAGAATTAAACGCAACTCTGAAGATTGGGAACTCGACAAAGGTAATTGATATGTCCATTTTGCATCATGTTTTCATATCAATATTTATTGCATTATGGACTGTTATTTCATTTTATAATACAATTCTTATGCCTTTTCTCTCTTATTTTGCAAGTATCACATGAAGAGGGAGATTGCCGGTAGCTGGAATTCTAGACCGGAAAGGGCTATATTAGAGACACCTTTTCTACACAACTCCAAATGTGCAGAAAATTGACGGAGAATTATTTTGAAATATATAAAAAATATTGGCGAAAGAATCAATAGACGGGAGTCCACCAGGCGTGCCCCCTGAGCTTGTGGGGTCCCTGGCAGGCCTCCGAAGCCCATCTTCTGCTATATGATGCCATTTGACCTAGAAAAATCAAAAGGAAGGTTTCGGGATGAAGCACCACCGTATTGAGGCGGAACCTGGGCAGGAGCACTTCTTCTCTCCGGCGGAGCGATTTCGCCGAGGAAACTTCCGTCCGGGAGGGGGAAATCGAAGCCATCGAGATCATCAACAATCCTCTCAATGTGGGAGGACCAATATTCATCAACATCGTCACTATTACCATCTCGTCTCAAACCCTAGTTCATCTCTTGTATTCAATCTTAGTCTCAAAACCTCATATTGGTACATGTGGGTTGCTAGTAGTGTTGATTACATCTTGTAGTTGATACTAGTTGGTTTATTCGGTGGAAGATTATATGTTCAGATCCTTAATAATATTCAATAACCCTCTGATCTTGGACATGAATATGATTTGTGAGTAGTTACTTTTGTTCTTGATGACATGGGAGAAGTCTTGTCATAAGTAATCATCTGAATTTAGTATTCGTTCAATATTTTTGATGATATGTATGTTGTGATTCCCTTAGTGGTGTTACGTGAACATAGACTACATGGCACTTCACCATATTTGGGCCTAAGGGAAGGCATAGTGGAGTGTTTATTAGATGATGGGTTTCCAGAATGACAGAAGCTTAAACCCTAGTTTATGCGCTATTCCGTAAGGGGCTGATTTGGATCCATATGTTTCATGCCATGGTTAGATTTATCTTAATTCTTCTTTCATAATTATGGATGCTTGCGAGACGGGGTAATCATAAGTGGCAGGCTTGTTCAAGTAAGAATAGCACCCAAGCACCGGTCCACCCACATATCAAATTATAGAAGTAGCGAATGTGGATCAAACAAACATGATGAAAGTGATTAGATGAAATTCCCGCGTGTCCTCAAGAATGCTTTGCCTATTATAAGAGACCATTCGGACTTGTCCTTTGCTACAAAAAGGATTGGGCTACCTTGCTGCACCTTTGTTACCGTTTAATCGTTACAAATTACCTTGCTACCAAACTATCTGTTACCAATAATTTCAGTGCTTGCAGACAATACCTTGTTGAAAACCGCTTGTCATTTCCTTCTGCTCCTCGTTTGGTTCTACACTCTTACTTATTGAAAGGACTACGATTGATCACCTATACTTGTGGGTCATCAAGACTCTTTTCTGGTGCCATTGCCAGGGAGTGAAGCACCTTTGGTGAGTGGAATTTGGTAAGGAAACATTTATATTACTTGCTGAAATTTATTGTCACTTGTCATTATGGAAAACAATCGTTTGAGGGGTTTGTTGAGGGTATCTGCACCTCGACTGGAAGCATGAAGAGTTTCTCCTCAACCTACTGCACCTACTAAAAATATTTATTATGAGATTCCTTCGGGTATGATAGAGAAACTGCTAGCTAATCCTTATGTAGGAGATGGAACAATACATCCTGATAGGCACCTAATCTATGTGGATAAAGTTTGTAGATTATTTAAGATTGCAGGTTTATTTGAAAATGGAGTTAAGAAGGTTTTCCCTTTATCTTCGGGGGGAAATGCATTGACATGGTATAGGCTATGTGATGATATTGGAACTTGGGTTTGGAATCGATTGAAATTGGAATTTCATCAAAAGTTTTATCCTATGCATCTAGTTCATCATGATCAGAATTATATATATATAATTTTTGGTCTCATGAAGGAGAAATTATCACTCAAGCTTGGGGGAGGCTTAAGTACATGATGTACACATGCCCCAATCATGAGCTCTCAAGAGAAATTATCTTACAGAATTTTTATGCTCGACTTTCTCATAATGATCAAATCATGCTCGATTCTTCTTCTAATGGTTCCTTTATGAAGAAAACTATTGAATTCAGATGCTGGAAAGAACTAAACACAAATCTGAAGATTCGGAACTCGACAAAGGTAAAGATTCAAGTATAAAACTTGAGTTTGATTGTGTTAAATCTTTTATGGATACCGATGCTTTTCATAAGTTTAACACTAAATATGGACTTGACTGAGATAGTAGCCTCCTTTTGTGAATCATTTGCTGCTCATGTTGATCTCCCTAAGGAGAAGTGGTTTAAATATCATCCCTCTATTAAAGAAAATATTGAGGAACCCATTACAGTTAAAGATGAAACTATCATTTACAATGTTGATCTAGTTGTACCTACTGCTTATATTGAGAAACCACCTTTTCCTGTTAGGATAAAGGAACATGCTAAAGTTTCAACGGTGGTTAATGTCGTGGTTTTTTCATGGCAGATGCCCTTGTGAAAGGACTTAGGTGTGGAGCCATTGCAACGTAGGTTAGCTTAAAGGGCTTGAGCAGGACGAGAGACACGAGTTTACCTAGGTTCGGCCCCTCACCAATGAGGTAAAAGCCTAGTTCCTGCTTTGTCTTATATTGATTGAGTATCGATTACAAGGGAGCGGGATCGCTTAACTTAGCTCTCGATTGATTGTAACTTAAGTTTACCCGCCGTAGGGTCTCGCCTTTATATACATAGGTCGTGGCCCTGGGCTTACCAGAGTCCAAGTCAGATCATTCAACGTGACTGACCCAGGTTCTAAGTCGCCCTGCCTTGCCAGGCAAGTCGCCATCAGGCGGCTCATACCTCCGAGTTATGACGCCATCTACAGGTCTTGGGCCTTCAACATGCCCATCTTGTAAGACGCCTCCAGGCTCTTAAATCTTGGGCCTTCTTAGGCTTTCACTTATGAGTCACCAACAGTGTAACCTGGCCCCTCCTGGGCGGGTCACACTGTGGGGTTATATCCCCAACATTAGGCCCCATATTGATTTGAACTTGTTCATGTCAATCTTCATCCTATAGTTGGCGAGTCTTCTTCAATTATTCTAAAACTTGACCACATACCTTCATGGCCCGTCACAAGAAAAGATGACGTCACATTATTAAATTCAGAAAAAATCCGATGACATCACAACGGATCTTTGAGTTAATCAACCATTCTGAAAATCGAGGCACTCCCCCTGTTATGATAATTATGATGCCTCCTCGATCTTCGGGCATGCCGCTTCACTATTCACCTTTTCCTTATAAATAGGGACGGGGGGCCTGCCTTTTCACTTTTTCCCCTGTCTCCTCCTTTTTTTCTTCCTCACGCTGTTCATCGCGACCGGAGCTCCGCCGCCCCAGCCAAGCTTCATCGACAACTCTGCCAAAGGCCGCTGCATCAACCTGTTTGAACCAGAGCTCTACGATGCTCGTCCGCTCTTCACCTTTCTTAGATTCACATTAGGGCACTTGCGTTCATGTAGTTCACCAGCGTTCATCCAAGCCCATCCAAGTTCGTCCATCCACTGTTTTAGAAGTGGTATTTTAATCCAAAAACAAAGAAGAAGTAGTGTGGTAGCGGTTTTAGCCTTTATCTCGCATCTTGGACAGATCCCTTCTTCTTTTGAATTAGTACCCAGCTTACTAGTTCTTCTACTGTGACGTTCTAGGTTTAGCAAATATGCATCTTTTCTGAACTGCCACAGATATGTAAACGCAACCACAATCTGCAGAACTTGTTTGCCCAATACTTAGCAAAATTTAAAAACTTAGGATCTGTAGATAATTGATCTGCCCTTCATTGTTCATGCGGCTTAACAATGACTTTGTAATCCGCTAATAAATCCAGAAACTGTTTATATTATTATCCACCATATTCTTATTGCTTGATAATTATTCCATCCATGGCTAGGGCGGCTCATAAGTTTCTTAACGGTTTACTGTGCCGGTAGTTTTTTAGCTCATTATTGCAAAATCATCATGTAATCACCTGGGCGGCTCACCATTGCAATCTTGACCCGCCATACTCTTAGTCCTAGGTCGCAACTTTTAACCCGCCACTCATGACAAAGGCTCCTACTTCTTGCGATTGGGTTGCTTCTAGAGTGTCTAAGTTCTCACTGAATGAGTATGTAAATATGGGGGTCTTACCATCCAAGGATGTCATCCACTGGCGGGTTCCAGGTGTTTAAACTACCCCTCAACCAAAAGAGGGTGAAGTTTTCATCTTTGCGGATCACCTTCTCCGTGGTTTTTCACCGCTCGGGTCAAAGTTCTTATGAGATGCTCTTCACTTTTACAACCTTCACCCCAAGACATTGGACCCAATTCCGTCTCAAATCTATGCCACTTTCAAGAGTTTTGTGAAGTGTATCTTCAAGAGGAACCCACTGTTGACCTCTTTCGAGATTATTTTTATATCAACCGCCAGACTAAGATGTCAGATGGGCCCAGTCTTGAGCTTGAAGGTGTTTCTATCCAGAGGCGGAGGGATGTAACATTTCCCTCTACCGCACTGCCTAGCCATCCCAAGGACTGGAACTCTACTTGGTTTTATTGCAGAGACACATCCCCAGTTGGAGAGAACCCCCTACCGGGTTACCTCCCTTACTGGGTCACCACCAATGGCGTGCTCCCAGGTCAATTGTCTGCCACAGAACGCGGTCAATATGCCTCTACTTTTTTCAAAGATAAGGGCTTTGATCGCCAACGGCTTAACTGGAGTTGACCTGGTCCGCTGCTAGGGTTCCATGGAGGATTTTACCACTGAGCCAGCGTGGCTGCGTAATGTGCCAATACGCCAGTTACACAAATGACCCATAGAGTTTCAACCCCACACAGCTAACTGACAAAGAGATCAATGACACTGTTAAGTCACTGCTTGGGGAGTCACTAGAAAACTGTAGCAAAGCGAGTCTAAACCCTTTCTGCGCTCTTAACCCAGCTCCTCCTATGAGTATTCAAAAACGTCATCTTGTTTATCCTTCTCTTGTGCTTTATATCCTTTCAACTATTGCTTATGTTCATATGTGTATAAGCCAACTCTCCTTCCTGGAAGAAGTAGGTAAACACTGCTCAACCCACCAAGAAGACTTGGGCAGCTAAGTCCGTGGCACGAATCGCCGCAAGAAAGCAACAACAAAAGAGCTCTTTGAGCTAGATGAGTCAGAGGTAGAACTTGACTCCCTTGGCCTTTTCTTTATACAACTTATTGATGCTGATTCTTCTCGGGACGAGGTAGAGACAAGCCATGCCGATGCAATAGAAGTAATTCCAGTCTGCTCCGACTCAGTACCTTTGCCAAGAAAGAAAACACGGTGGGTCATCTGGAAAGTAAGATTTTCTCATCCTCCTGCTCATTTCGACCCCAACTTTCTTTTTAAGACACAACCGCATGAATCCAAACGCTTGACCCGAGCGGCGGCTCTGAAGATCTTATGGCCAGCTTATCCAACACACCAGCTCCTCGCAAGCGTCGCCCAATGAGGTGCCTCATAGTCCAACTTTATCTCTTCCAAAGGTCGGTCTGATGTGTCAGCCTCTGACTCCTTCTAATTCCAAAGGGAACACCACCATCATCTGGTGACTCAAGTGGAACCCAGATGCCTGCCTACATTGTTGCACATGGGTAACTATTTTCATTTGTCGATAAAGGACTTATGATGGTATACTCATAAGCTTTGTTATTTTTATCATAGGGCCAATGCCAAAACTGCCAAGAAGCAGAAGGTGGGCGATTCTTCCAAAGCCCCTGAAGTATCTAAGCTAGAGAAGCAAACGACAGACATTGCTGAGGCCCCTGTCTAAGACCCTGAAGAGCCTGTTAATGACCCACCACTGCAAATTGATGCTATGGTCCTTGAACCAATGGATACTGAGATTAACTCGGCTGTCCATCATGATACGCCAAGTCCTAAACTGCCCATCCTGCCAAGTCTACTGACAAGAGTCCTACCGCTGCTGATGTTGATGACATCACTGTTATTGGGTCAGCTTTTAAGGTGCCCAAGGTCTCCAAAGTCCTAGCCAAGCACTCAGCCAAGGAAGAAACGCCTTCGCTGGAGAAAGGCAAGGCTAAGTTGGACTTGGAAGACTATTCATCTTATAGTGCAAGTGAAATCCACGCAGGCTACTTAAGCCGCCCCTATACAAGGCACGACATGGTGACCGGCTTAGTGAATCTGATGAAGCAGAGATATGAGGTATGTTTTAGCCCCTTTGCTCCTTAGTACATATACATACTTATGTATCCGCCAAGTCTTAAGTATAGGAAAAGACATTTGAGTATGCTTGAGACTTCATAAAAATCTTCCAAAGTGTAGCCCATAAGGGTCGACTTGTCTTGAAAAGATGAGTCGGGTCTTTTAAATCATTGTGTTAAGAACCAAATCTGTAGCCCCCAAGGGCCGACTTATCTTGATAAGATGAGTCAGGTCGTATAAATTGAAAATGACCTACATTAGCCACAAGTGCCAAGTAGATTGCTTGCAACATGATTGGAACTTGCACAATTTTATCACAGTAACCCTGTTCATTATGTTGTAACCACTATCTCAATCTCTTATTTCAGGAAGCTTTGAACGTGAAAGAGTCACAGCTTGGCGACTTAAAGAAGAATATAGAACTTCAACAAGCTGAAACTATCAAAACCGAGTCAATTTTGAAAACTTCCTTGGAGGAACTTGAAAAAAATCAAGGCAGGCTTTGATGCTAAAAGAACCGCCTGGGAAACTGACAAGGCTATTCTGCTAAAAAGAGCCGAAGAAGTCGAAAAGCAACTTAAATCGGTCACTAACGAGCTTGCCGACTTAAAAGAACATGTATCCCAAATGACAGCTGCCATCTCTGGTAAGTAGAAAAGTTACAATGCATAATCTTCTGTAAAGTTCTATAACCTTCCTGGTGACTTTATATATGACTTCTAACTCACCTGATGACTCAGAACTTTAATTGCTAACTCATCTGACCTGTTTTGCAATTGTATGACAGGCGTCAGGAGTGCCAACCTTGGCGAAAACATGTTGCTAGCTGAAGGCAATTTACTCATTGACTGAATAGTTATACACTGGAACTCTGCACAGCCTTATATCCTCATCAAGTGGTAAAAAACGTCCAACCCTTATCAATACTGTGTTGGATCATCTCTCAACGGTTCCGTCTCAAGTTGAAGAGGTTAAGTTATCGTCCACCCGCGCAGGAGCCATTGTTACTATAAGCAGGGCCAAAGCCTGGCAATCAGAGCTAGACCCAGAAGAGATGGCGACCCGGTGTCCAGAGTTCAAATATGATGGTCAATCTTTGAAGAGGAGGACTTCAACAAATGCATCAGAGAGATGCGGCCTTTGGCGTGTAAGCTTGCGAAAGAGTTGGACTTAAACAAGTACCAGTATGCTTACGATAACAATAATGCTAGGATTAAGCCGACAACCCATCCTGTTATAGACCTTACCCCGCCAAGGCGTAAGCATACCTTTGCTCCTGATCTCGATCCTTCTGTTATACTTAACGATGAAGCAACATCTCAAGCTTTAACCGGCATCAACTCGACATCGGCGAATCTTCAAATTGTTATCGACGAAGAGCCAACACAGGATGATTTGGGGGCTTCAAGTTCAAGGCGGCAAGATGACAACAACTCGCCAGGCCACAACCCAGACGGCGTTGACACTAGCTTAACAGAGTAACTTAACTCCAAAAAACACTTGATCACAAATTTTGTTGGGCTCAGCTGAAGCCTTGTAATAGGTAGCTGAAAAGCAATTTATCTGCTTTGTCATGTCGTCGTGCATGCTTTTCCAACCATGCTTCAGTAATGCAATCTTTTTGCTCTTGCCTAATTTTAATCCTTCAACTTTGCCAAAATGTCTCAAAAGCTTGACATATGATTTGTGAAAGGTCCAAAAGTATCTTGTACTGTCGGCTTATAGTCCCAACCCAAGGCGAGTCAAATAACTCAACCAGCTAGATCTAGTCTTTGAGAAAAATCATTGTGGCGGCTTATAGCCTCAACAAACCTAGTATAGAGTAATATAACCCGAATCTTTATATGACCCGACAAATTATCATCTACAAAAAACTTCTGCAAAACAAAAACATAGAGTATATATGACTCAAATATATGTTAATCCGTCTTATAAAGCACGGCCAAAAAAGATTGGTTTTTGAAAGTCAATTTTTTGCTTCAAAGAAGCTTGACATAAAAGCCTGTCATCCCGTAAGCTGCCTCTCTCGTGACATAAATCCGTTGTTTAAACCTTAACTAGTTCAGGGTCTTATGTAAAAGATTAACTGTTAAGAGTAGGAATGGGCCACATAGTGGAGAGACTACAACAAACGGGTGAGTTTATCCTAGCTCACTGTAAGTCGGCCCTCACGTGACATAAGCTGCCATTTAAACTTTGATGAGTTCAGGGTCTTATGTAAAATATTAACTATCGAAAGTACGGCGGGTCACCTAGCAGAGTGGCAAGTTGCAAACAGGTAGGTTTAACTCAGTCATGGCATAAAAGTCGGTCAAAATGGGTTATAAAGCTATACTCAAAGAGTAGGAAGCCCCCACGCGACCAATAACATGGCATAAAAGCCGATCAAGAGGGTTATATGCTATGCTCATAGAACAGGAAGCCCCCAAATGACCTAATCATGGCATAAAAGCCGATCAAGAGGGTTATGTAGCTATGCTCATAGAGCAGGAAGCCACCAAATGACCTAATCATGGCATAAAAGTTGATCAAGAGGGCTATGTAGCTACGCTCATAGAACAGGAAGTCCCAAAGTGACCTTATGAGTAATCAATAATGACTCTTGCTCAAAGATTTGAGATGAAACGACAGAGCCCCCGGATTTTGGGGATGTCGGCTTTATATTGATCATAAAAATATATGTACATCAATGAAGGTATAGACAATGAGGAGAGTCAATGACTCAAGTGTAGTAAGGCTAAAGATGAGCAATATGCCACGGCCGGCGGGTCTACTCTTCAGATTTGCGGGAATCCTTGTGTTCTCGTATGTCAGTGAGCTAGTAAGACCCGTTATTGAGATTTTTGCTGACCACAAAAGGCCCTTCCCAAGGAGGTGAAAGCTTATGCAACCTAGTCTGGTCTTGAATCAAACGGAGCTCTAAGTCGCCGTCCTAAAAAGTCCGGCTTCGAACTCTACGGCTATGATAGAGACGTAGGTCTTGCTGATATATTGCTGAACAAGCCGCCGCAAGGTAACGCTCCTCCTCAAGAGCATCCAAAGCATTTTGACACACCATCTCATTGTCAGCCTCCACATAAGCCGCCACCCTAGGAGACTCATGTCGAATATGATTGGGGAGCACTGCTTCGGCCCCATAAACCATGAAGAAGGGTGTATAACCCGTCGATCTGTCGGGGGTGGTCCTGATACTCCAAAGAACCGAAGGAAGCTCTTCCACCCAACAACCCGAAGTCTGCTGTAAAGGGACCATGAGTCGGGGTTTGATACCTCTCAAGATCTCCTGGTTAGCACGTTCTGCCCGACCATTGGATTGAGGATGTGCAACCAACAAAACATCAAGTCGGACGTGCTCTGATTGACAAAACTCTTTCATGGCACCTTTAGACAAATTTGTCCCATTATCAGTGATGATACTATGAGGATAACCAAAACAAAAAATCAGCTTCTTAACAAACTGAACTGCAGTAGCTGCTTCACAATTACTGACCGACTCTGCCTCAACGCAATTGCTAAACTTATCAACTGCCACCAAAAGGTGGGTCTTCTTATCCTGATATCTCTTGAAGAGTCCAACCATATCAAGGCCCCAGACCGCAAACGGGCAGGTGATTGGTATCATCCGCAATTCTTGAGCTGGCACATGAGAATGCCATGCAAATTGTTGACACCCATCACACTTATTGAAAATATCCTCTGCATCTACATGAGCCGTCAACCAGAAAAATCCATGACAAAAAGCCTTAGCCACCAATGACTATGAGTCAGCATGATGACTGATGTCTACTATGCAGCCTTCTTCTTGTAGACTCATGTTGGGCCTCCAAGCATAGAGTTTTGTAGGACAATAGCAAATTCCCCTCAAGTGGATGACCTAAGGTTTATAAGTTCGTGGGAGGTGTAGGATGAAGATGGTCTCTCTCAAACAACCCTACAACCAAATAAAAAAGAGTCTCTTGTGTCCCCAACACACCCAATACAATGGTAAATTGTATAGGTGCACTAGTTCGGCGAAGAGATGGTGATACAAGTGTAATATGGATGGTAGATATAGGTTTCTGTAATCTGAAAATATAAAAACAGCAAGGCAACTAGTAACAAAAGTGAGCAAAAATGGTATTGCAATGCTTGAAAACAAGGCGTAGGGTTCATACTTTCACTAGTGCAAGTTCTCTCAACAATGATAACATAATTAAATCATATGGTAATCCCTCAACATGCAACAAAGAATCACTCCAAAGTTTCTATCGGAGAACGTAGGACAAAAACATGCATCAACCCCTATGCATAGATTACCCCAATGTCTCCTCAGGAATCCGCGAGTTGAATGCCACAACATGCATCAAGTGAAGCAATAGAACATCCCATTGTCACCACACATATCCCATCGCAAGACATACATCAAGTGTTCTCGAATCCAATACTCAATCCAACATAACAAAACCTCAAAGAGCAAGACTCAATTCATCACAAGAAGGTAGAGGGGGAGAAACATCATATGACCCAACTATAGTAACAAAGCTCACAGTACATCTAGATCGTGCCAAATGAAGAACACGAGAAAGAGATCAAACACATAGCTACTGGTACATACCCTCAGCCGCGAGGGTGAAATCCTCCCTCCCCGTCATGGAGACCGCCGAGATGATGTAGATGGCCTCCGGTGATGGTTTCCCCTCCGGCAGGGTGCCAGAATGGGCTCCCGGTTTGTTTTTCATGGCTACAGAAGCTTACGGCGACGAAACTTCTGATCTAGGGTTCTTTTCGGAGGTTTATATATTTATAGGAATTTTTGGCGTCGGTCTCACGTCAAGGGAGTGTCTGAGGGGCCCACAAACCAAGGGGCGCGCCCCTAGGCTTGTGGCCTCCTTGGTCACTTCCTGGCCTAGCTCCGGTGCTTCGGGGGTCTCTTTTGGTCCATAAAAAATCACCGTAAATTTTCAGCCCATTTCGAGAACTTTCATTTCTGCACAAAAAAGACACCAAGGTAGTTCTGCTAAAAACAACGTCACTCCGGGTTAGTGAGGGAGTCCTGGACTAAGGGGTCCTCTGGTGTCCGGGCTATTTTATATGGGTCGGACTGATGGGCCGTGAAGATACAAGGTAGAAGACCTTCCCCCGTGTCCGGGTCGGACTCTCTTATGCGTGGATGGCAAACTTAATGTTCGGATGTACAATTTCCTTTCTCTGTAAACCGACTCTGTACAACCCTAGGCCCCTCCGGTGTCTATATAAACCGGAGGGTTTAGTCCGTAGAGGCCATCAGAATTCATATAGGCTAGACATCTAGGGTTTAGCCATTATGATCTCGAGGTAGATAAACTCTTGTAACCCGTATACTCATCAAATACAATCGAGAAGGACATAGGGTTTTACCTCCATTAAGAGGGCTCGAACCTGGGTAAACATCGTGTCCCCCTTGTCACCTGTTACCTTCGATCCTCAGACGCACAGTTCGGGACCCCCTACCCGAGATCGGTCGGTTTTGACACCGACATTGGTGCTTTCATTGAGAGTTCCACTATGCCATCAATAGAAGGTTTGTTGGCTCGTTCGATCATCAACAATGATGCCGTTTCCAGGGAAACTTTCCTCCTCGGCTAGATTTTTGTGTTTGACGGCTTTGTTCTGCGTGCCAACTTGATTGGTCACCTCAAACAGATCGACAACTACGCCCCTGGTTATTATATCAGTTTCGGGAACCTAAATTATGTCACTGATATCCGAGGAGATTTGATCTTCGAAGGGTTCGCGACCCCGACCACCGCTCTGGCCTTAGATCCGGAGCAAACTTCTGAGTCCAAAGATGGGAGTTTGAAGCCCGCCAGACTCTCACCTACGAAACTCACATTCGGGGATCCGGAGGCGATTTTGTCTTCGGCTAGCTTGGAGTCAGGCTGGGTTCCCCCTATCATGGAAAGGCCGGACTCGCCCTGGACTCTAGCTCTAAACTCTCGAAGCCCGCGCCCAGCAAGTGTGGCTAAGAGGCCTTTGCCCTGGCCAGCCCCGCGGACTCTCTTTTCCCCGTCCAACCCTCGCTCTTAAACGAGGATCTAGACTTGATGAGGTCCCTCGCCATTACAAAGGAGTCGCCTCCAAACTATGCCTAGCCCAGACTAGGGGCTGAGAACAGGTAATCTTACGTCCCACCCACCACCCGCTTCGTAGCCACCCTCGAGGACTTAACCGGCATGCTCGATTACACCTCCGAAGACATCGACGACATGGAAGATGATGCCGGAGACGCACAAGGCCAAGACCCACCATTTACCGGACGTTGGACGGCCACCTCCGGATACGACGTGTATATGGTGGATACACCCAAAGAGGAAGACGGCGCAGACAGGAAGGATCTGGTGGAGGACAAACCTGATGAGGCATCGCCGAAGCGTCGACGCCAGCGACGCCGCTCAAAATCGCGTCATGGCAAAGACAATAATACCGGCACCGGAGAAAATAACACTCCAGAGTATGCCGAAGACCCCAAAGCCCCCGTCAAGCCCACATCAGAATAGGATGATGTGGAGGAGGGGCAAGTTAACCCCGATGATCTGGTCGGGAATGAGGATTCAGAAGATAGTAACTATCTACTGCTCTCCGAGGATGATGTCAGCCTCGATAATGAAGATTTCATCGTGCTAGAGGAACCCCTTGAGCAGGAACGCTTTAAGCACCATCTAATCGCCATTGCAAGAAGCCTGAAAAAGCAGCAGCAATGGCTCCAAGCTGAATTGGATACACTCAACGACAGATGGACCCAGGTCCTAGCTGCTGAAGAATATGGCCTACAACGCCCAACAAAGAGTTATCCGAAGTGTCGGCTACTACCACAATTCGACGACAAGGCCTTCGAGCCAATCCCATCGAAACATGATCATGCTGATGAACCTGACCGGCCACCACGTGGGCGAGATAAAGCGGCCACCTACGCCGAACACCAACCCGCACCACCTCGCCATAAGGGCAGAGAGATAGCGACTCCGGGATACACTTACAACTTACGACAAGACCTGAGTAATAGAGCAGGCCAAACAAGATCAATCTATGGATCAAGGGGGCGTGTCCCAACACGAGAAGACGACCGTCAAGCTTGGCGCGACACACATAACCTCACCAGGGCCGAAAACCACATACGGATGTCATCTGAACTCTGCCGTGACGTTGCCCGATACAGAGGCGATGCATACCCCTTATGCTTTACCGACGAGGTAATGCAGCACCAATTCCCAGAAGGGTATAAACCCGTAAACATCGAATCATACGATGGCATGACGGATCCTGCGGTATGGATTGAAGATTTCCTTCTCCATATCCACATGGCCCGCAGTGACGATCTCCACGCCATCAAATACCTTCCCTTAAAACTGAAAGAACCAGCATGGCACTGGCTAAATAGCCTCCCAGAGAACTCTATTGGTAGCTGGGAAGATCTGGATGATGCCTTTAGAGACAACTTCCAAGGTACCTATGTCCGGCCCCCGGACGCCGATGACCTCAGTCACATAGTCCAGCAACCCGGAGAGTTGGCCCGCAAACTCTGGACCAGGTTCTTAATTAAAAGGAACCAAATCGTCGATTGTCCGGACATTGAAGCCCTCGGGGCCTTTAAGCACAGCGTTCGTGACGAGTGGCTTGCCCGACACCTCGGCCAAGAAAAGCCGAAGTCCATGGCAGCTCTCACCGCGCTCATGACCCGCTTTTGCGCAGGAGAAGATAGTTGGCTAGCTCGTAGAAGCAACAACACCAGCGACCCTGGCCCCTCCGAAGCCAGAGATGGCAACGGCAGGCCGCGATGCAATAAACACAAGCGTCAAAACAACAATGAAGATACCGAAGACACGACGGTCAACGCCGGATTCAGTGGCTCTAAACCCGGTCAGCGGAAGAATCCATTCAAAGGAATCAAAGACGGTTCATCCAGTTTGGACAGAATACTAGAACGGCCTTGCCAAATCATGGCACCCCTGACAAGCATGTCAATCATACCAACAGGAATTGTTGGGTCTTTAAACAGGCCGGTAAGCTAAACACCAAACATAAGGGGAAAGGGCCGCCTAGCGAGGATGACGATGAGCCTCGCCCAACAAATATAGGGGGGCAAAAGAAATTTCCCCCCGAGGTAAAAATAGTGAATATGATCTATGTCACTCATATCCCCAAGCGGGAGCGCAAGCACGCACTAAGGGACATTTACGCCATAGAACCAGTCGCCCCAAGATTCAACCCATGGTCGGCCTGTCCGATCACTTTTGACCGCAGAGACCATCTGACCAGTATCCTTCATGGAGGTTCAGAAACATTGGTCCTCGATCCAATCATTGAGGGATTCCATCTCACACGAGTCCTCATGGATGGTGGCAACAGTCTTAACCTGCTTTATCAGGACACTTTCCGCAAAATGGGCATTGATCCGTCAAGAATCAAGCACACTAAAACCACCTTTAAAGGAGTAATACCTGGCATATAGGCCTGTTGCACAGGGTCAATAACGCTGGAGGTAGTCTTTGGTTCACCGTATAACTTCTGAAGCAAAGATCCAATCTTCGACATCGTCCCCTTCCACAGTGGTTATCATGCACTTCTTGGACGAACCGCTTTCGCTTGTTTCAATGCAGTCTCGTATTATTCCTATCTAAAGCTCAAGATGTTCGGACCACGTGGTGTTATAATAGTAAATGGAAACATGGAGAGCTCCCTCCGTATCGAGGAGCATACCGCGGCCCTCGTAGCTGATGTACAGGGTGGCCTTATCAAGCGTAATACTTCATCGACCATCAAGCCCCCGGACACCGTCAAAAGAGTCTGGTCTACCCCGCAAAAGGACAATCCGGTTTGCCCAAAACTAGATTAGCAATCCGGCCTCCATCAATACCCCCAATTAATCGCGGCATACGTACCGCGCGTACATAACTACACACTAAAAATACCATGGGCAAGGACGGAGGCACACTAAGGGCAAAGTCCACAATCCGGCTCAACCCTATTTGGACCTTCATGTTCTTCCTTTTTTCCTTTTTTTTAGGTTCTTAAAAACCCAAATCACTTTTCAACATTACCAAGGACCCTTTTCCAAGCCCCTTATGTATACTCGATCGTTGATCCTCTCAAATGATCCTACAACAAGGTGAAAAGCGGTGCAGACGTGTGGTAGGGTGCCCAAAGGATCTTCAAGACCACCCTTTCTTTTTAGGACCTGTATACAGCTTTCCCTTGTTCTCAAACTCTGGGCAAGTAAAATAGCCTTAATGATTATGGCATTCTCTGTAAGAACACGTTTGACGTATCAATCAGACTATAATGGAAACAATTTTGTCCAACCTTATTCGGTATTGGCATATTTCATAATATTTATTCCGTCTTCACGACAGATTGACACACACACCTCGGCATAAAATTGCCAGGGGCTATATTTGGCCACATACATTAAAAAAACAAAAAGTCCAAACACTTCTACAATACATTTTGGCTTCCCGAATACTGCATTATATGCATCGGCTCTAAATCTTGTCTTTGGTCAATAGTTGGGTTGCCCGGCTCCTCTAGTTACCACCTTACGTTCCACTTGTTCAGCTAGGGTAGTAAAGGGAGAACTACTGCGGTTGTGTTTCTTGTTCGTTCGGTCAAACACCTCAGTAGAGAAAGCCGAAAACTGACTGTCATGATATAGCGAGAACTGGTCAGCGATTCGGCGACTTACAAAATTTTTTGCGATTTTTTTCGTATTGCACGAAGGACTAGCATCACCCGGTCACGCGCCTAAGGCATCCAAGTTCGGAGAGCCACACACGCACCATGGGCTAGCTCATAGTCCCTTTGTCAAACTCCTATGGCTAAGTGAGAGTGATAAAGCTGCATACTCCGGCTGCCTAGTTCGCCGCACGATCACCTCCTTTATGGACCAAGACGTTGGGTGAAGAGTGGTCAAGTGCTATTCCGAACACCCACATAGTATCTACATGGGGGCTAAAGCCGGCGACTGGCAAATTTTCAGATATACAAACGGCCGCACAAGAGGAAAATAGTTTTAGATAAAAGCACAAATATATTATACAAGCCTTGTTTCATAACACAAAAGTCTTGGCAGCCCGGATACATTCATTCAAACATAAGATCCTTCGAGCATTGGCCCTCTACTAAACCGGCACCCTCTAGTACGTCTTCAAAATAGCGCTCCGACTTGCGATAGTCCTTGCCTTCGGGTGGGCCATCAATCGCTACGACGGCAGCCTTCATCTTTGCCCAGTGCATCTTGACACAGGCAAAGGCCATCCGAGCACCCTCAATACACGAGGAGCACTTCACAACTTAAATATGGGGTAGGGTGTCGGCGACCCTCTTGACTAGGCCGAAGTAGCTGTCAGGAATAGGTTCGGCCAGCCATAACCGGACTATGATGTCCTTCATGGGCAGTCCGGACATCCTATGCAGCTTCGCCAGCTGCATCATCTCATCGTTCAATAGCGCTGGATGCTCCAGCGCCAGGTATTACGACCGGAAGAATTTCTCCATCGTGTTCCCCTCTTGGGCCCGGAAAAACTTTGCAGCTTCGGCGGCGCTCTTCGGAAGATCCGCAAACGCATCTGGAGAACTCCACAATCGAGTAAGCGGGGCATATTCTTGACTGCCGAATTTACTCTACAAAAGAAAGGGCTTACCAGCCGATATCTATTCAGCCTGCTTGATCTCCTCGTGAGCCGCCCGGGACTCAGTCTACGCCTCCCTGGCCTCTTGGAGTGCCTTCAAGAGTTTGCCTTCTTGAGCCTTATTCTTCTCCTCCAAGGCCTCACACTTAAGAGCAGCGTCCTTGAGCTCTTGCTCTACTTCTCCTCCAAGGCCTTACACTTAAGAGCAGCGGGTGGCCTGCTCGGCCCTTAAGTGACTCGACCTTGGCCGCACTACCTGCAAATCATTTACACAAGAAAGTGTGTTAGCTTAAACTCCACACTCGAATATAATTTCAATCGTACAAATGCGTACCTTGCGCCTCATCGAACCGCTTGTTATTACGGTTGAGGTCATCATCGGCCAGCTTTAGCTTTCGTTTGACCTCGGAAATTTCAGCGGCCTGGGAGGTCGCCACCAACAGTGAAGCATGTACATTTAATAGATATGTACGTCACCTTCTACGATATTCATTTGATCCTCTATTCGGCTTTTTCCAAAACCTCAAGGGCTACTATCTGTATACAGGCATAGTTTTTTCATATAAAAAGGCGTCTTACATCGCATACCTCAAAGCCTATTTGTAGGTTGGTAAAGGCTCCATTCAACCCGCTCTTGGTGGACTGAATCTTCTCAACCACCGCATCCAATAGGGTACAGTGCTCCTCTACGATGGAAGTGCGTCAAAGTGCTTCCATCAGGGTGTCCGACGCCTCTGGATTGGTGGAGGTTGCAGTGGAGTCGGTGCTCCCCCGTCCTTCAAAGGGGTTGCCCGCTCGATTCCGAAGCCGTACTGGTCTCCGGAATGGTGTTCGGCCGGGGGCCAGATTGGTCATGGCCCCCGTCGTCAGTTTCCATAGGAGTTGGTTCCCCCATGTTCCTGGCAGCCGAGGTGTTACCCTCTGGCGCCACCTAGATGGCCTCCTGCACCTCTCCATGGCCTGGAGAAGCTTTTTGGGACAACACTTCGGTGTCGTCCATAGCGGTTGGCGGGGAGGCTCGCGAAGGCGTCTCGCTCTCCACCAACCCTGGCTCCAGCGAATTCCCTGAAGACGATGATTGGGGAAGATCGCGGGCCGGACTGAGCCACACAACACAAATATGTTAGAACTACACTCATAAAAACTTGACATACGTATAGTGTCCTTGGGTACTTACGATGCGGCCACGGGCTTCGACCTGGGGCGCCATTCCGGGAGGGATTCAGCATCTAAATCCGAACCATCCGAGAGGGTTATTTTCTCCCTCTTGGATGCCTCCGCTCTTGGGTCTGTAGAGGTTGCCCTCTTCTTCTTCCTCCCCTTAGGGGGAGAATTGCTCTCTTCTTCCTCCTCCTCTTCATCTTCATCTCCCTCGTGGGAGGAGAGAGCTTCGGTATCTCCAGACATGGTGTCCAAAGTACCTTTACGGCGGAGGCCACCTTTGGCCTCCTTGCTCTTCTTCTTGGCCTTCTTCTCCGACACCTGATAAGGCATCGGGACTAGCATCCTCATTAATAGAGGAGTGGTTGGGCTTTCAGGTAGCAGCGCCGGACACCTGATTCACTCCGCCTTCGCTATCCATCCCTGAATAAGGAATGGACGTCTCAGTATATCCTTCGACTTATGGACCGAAATTATGTTCGAAGGTAAGAAGCTTACCTCAGTAGCCGGGTGTGCGCTGTCGAGACCAATGTCTTTGCTCTTCACCGACCATGACTTCTGGGCCTTAAAAAGAACTTTCCAGATCTCTTCATGCATTGTACCGAAGAAGCACTGCAGGGTCCGGGGGCCGTACGGATTAAACTCCCACATGCGAAGAGGTCGGCGTTGGCATGGGAGGATCTGGCGGAAGAGCATCACCTGAATCACATCGGTGAGACTGGTGTGCTTCTTTATCATACTCTTGATGCGCTTTTGCAGCATGATCACTTCATCGGTCGACCCCCGGTCTAGACCCTTGTTGGTCCAAGATGTGAGCCACATAGGGGCCCCAAATCTAAATTCAGGAGCGGCCGCCCATTTGGTACCGCGAGGCTCGGTGATGTAGAACCACTCCTGCTGCCACACCTTCATGGCCTCCATGAAGGCCTCTTTGGGCCAAGTGGTGTTGGGGAGTTTGCTCACCATGGCACTGCTGCAGTTGGCGTGCTGCCCGTCAACCACCTTCGGCTTCACATTGAAGACTTCGAGCCACATGCCGAAATGGGGTGGAATACGGAGGAGCGCCTCACACACGACGATGAATGCCGAGATGTGAAGGAAGGAGTTTGGGGCTAGATCGTGGAAATCTAGCCTGTAATAGAACATGAAACCGTGGACAAATGGGTGAAGTGGAAACCCTAGGCCGCAGAGAAAGTGAGGGATGAACACAACCCTCTCGCCGGGCTCTAGAGTGGGGATGATTTCTCTTTGGCAGGGAGCTTGTGTGCGATTTTCTGTGGTCAGATACTTTGCCTCCCGGAGTTCCTTAATGTCCTTCTCCGTGATGGAGGAGGCCACCCACTTTCCCTGAGAGCCGGATCTGGACATGGTTGCAAGGATGGGGCGGTGGGAAAGGTGGAAACTTGGGCGCTGGAGCTGGAGGATGGGAAGGCTGAGGAAGGAAGAAGGAGTGGGATAAAAAGATGGATCTTTTATCCACTTATATAGGCAGTAAATACCAAACGCCCCCCATTAGCCTTAAAACTCGCCTATTCCCAAGGGGTCATGCGCATGGCACGGTTGTATTACCCATACCCGTATTGATGAAAATCCCGCAATAAGGGGGAACGATCTCTGTTTTGATAAGACATGTCAATAAAGGCTGCGCCTCGAAGCACGAAGCGGGAGGCCAAAAAATGGTTCGAAATAATAAAAAGGCCAAACGTGACATTTCGCTGAAAAAGCTGTCGGTAGATATGCCTTATTAAGTATTTATATCCTTGTGGTTGAGGGTTGTGACTATTATACAGAGCTGGGTATAGTTCTTTTGCTCAGGAGACTACTTTGTACACGAAGAAGGAACCGTCTTGCAATGCCGAAGACAATCTGCGTGCCGAACACATCGTCACTGAAGACTAGCTCAGGGGCTACTGAGGGAGTCCTGGACTAAGGGGTCCTCGGGTGTCCGGGCTATTTGATATGGGCCGGACTGATGGGCCATGAAGATACAAGGTAGAAGACCTTTCCCCGTGTCCGAGTAGGACTCTCTTATGCGTGGATGGCAAGATTAATGTCCAGATGTACAATTTCCTTTCTCTATAAACTGACTTTGTACAACCCTAGGCCCCTCCCGTGTCTATATAAACCGGAGGGTTTAGTCCGTAGAGGCCATCAGAATTCATACAGTCTAGACATATAGGGTTTAGCCATTACGATCTCGAGGTAGATCAACTCTTGTAACCCCTATACTCACCAAATACAATCAAGCAGGACGTAGGGTTTTACCTCCATTAAGAGGGCCCGAACCTGGGTAAACATCATGTCCCCCTTGTCACCTGTTACCTTCGATCCTCAGACGCACAGTTCGGGACCCCCTATCCGAGATCGGCCTGTTTTGACACCGACAACTAGTTCTAATCAAATCATACCAAAACCATATAAAATTGTTGTAAACATGGCATGAATAGTTCATAAATTATAGATACGTTGGAGACATATCAGCATCCCCAAGCTTAATTCCTGCTTGTCCTCGAGTAGGTAAATAAAAGAAAGAATTTATGAAGTGTGAATGCTACCTAACATATTTATCAATGTAATGTTGTTTATTGCGGCATGAATGTTCAAATCCATAAGATTCAAAAAAAAGTTTAATACTGACTTAAAAACAATAATACTTCAAGCATATTAATAAATCAGTCATGTCTTCTAAAAATATCATGGCCAAAGAAAGTTATCCCTACAAAATCATATAGTCTGGCTATGGTCTATCTTCATCACACAAAATATTTCATCATGCACAACCCTGATGATAAGCCAAGCAATTGTTTCATACTTTTAATGTTCTCAAGCCTTTTCAACTTTCACACAATACATGAGCGCGAGCCATGGCTATAGTACTATAGGTGGAATAGAGTATGGTGGAGGTTGTGAGGATAAGACTAAAAGGAGAAAGTCTCGCATCAACTAGGAAAATTAATGGTCTATGGAGATGCCCATCAATTGATATCGATGCAAGTGAGTAGGGATTGCCATGCAACGGATGCACTAGAGCTATAAGTGTATGAAAGCTCAAAAGAAACTAAGTGGGTGTGCATCCAACTTGCTTGCTCACGAAGACCTAAGGCAATTTGAGGAAGCCCATCATTGGAATATACAAGTCAAGTTTTATAATGAAAAATTCCCACTAGTATTTGAAAGTGACAAAATAGGAGACTTAGATAATGGTGCTACTTTGAAGCACAAGTGTGCAAAAAGGATAGTAACATTGTCCCTTCTCTCTTTTCTCTCATTTTTTCTTTTCACTTTTTTTGTTTGGGCTTCTTTGGCCTTTTTTTATTTGGGCTTCTTTGGCCTCTTTTATTTTTTTGTGACGTCCGGAGACTCATCCCAACTTGTGAGGGAATTATAGCTTCCATGATCATTCCCTCACATGGGACAATGCTCTAATAATGATAATCATCACATTTTTATTTACTTACAAATCAAGAATTACAACTCGATTCTAGCATAAAATATGACTATATGAATGCCTCTGGCGGTGTATCGGGATGTGCAATGATCAAGAGTGACATGTATAAAAAATATGAACGGTGGCCTTGCCACAAATACTATGCCAACTACATGATCATGCAAAGCAGTATGACAATGATGGTATGTGTCATAATAAAATGGAACGTTGGAAGTTGCATGGCAATATATCTCGGAATGGCTATGGAAATGCCATAATAGGTACGTATGGTGGCTATTTTGAGGAAGGGTATATGGTGGGTGTAATGCATGAGCGAAAATTGCGCGGTACTAGAGAGGCTAGCAATGGTGGAAGGGTGAGAGTGCGTATAATCCATGGACTCAACATTAGTCATAAAGAACTCACATAATTATTGCAAAAGTTTATTAGCCATCAAAACAAAGTACTACACGCATGCTCCTAGGGGGTAGATTGGTAGGAAAAGACCATCGCTCGTCACCGACAGCCACTCATAAGGAAGACAATCAAAAAATAGATCATTCTCCGACTTCATCACATAACAGTTCACCATACGTGCATGCTACGGGAATCACAAACCGTAACACAAGTATTTCTACTAATCCACAATTACTCACTAGCATGACTCTAATATCACCATATTTATATCTCAAAACAAATGCAAGGAATCAAACTGCTCATATTATTCAATGCTCCATATGAAATTTTTATTATAATCCCTCTTGGATGCCCATCATATTAGGACCAATTTCATAACACATGCAAGTGCCTATACTATTTCAAGACTCAAAATAATATAAGTGAAGCACGAGAATTCATGAAAAGCTACTCCAAAAAGATATAAGTGAAGATCAATGAGTAGTTGAATAATTATGTAGCTATGTGAAGACTCCCTCTCATTTAAGAATTTCAGATCTTGGGATATTATTAAAACAGCAAGCAAAACAAAATAAAATGACATTCCAAGGATAGCACAACTCATGTGGAGAAGCAAAAAGTTAGGCTTAACCGATACTAACCGATAATTGTTGATGAAGAAAGGTGGGATGCCTACCGGGGCATCCCCAAGCTTAGATGCTTGAGACTTCTTGAAATATTATCTTGGGATGCTTTGGGCATCCCCGAGCTTGAGCTCTTGTGTATCCTTAATTCCTTTTATATCACGGTTTCCCTAAATCTTAAAAACTTCATCCACACAAAACTCAACAAAAACTCATGAGATAAGTTAATATAAATCAATGCAATAACCTTATCATTCTCTACTGTAACAAATCACTAAAATTATTATTTAAAATTGCATGCTAAATTCCTCTGCATATTTAATACTCCTATCCTGAAATAGCATCATTAAACAAGCAAACATGTGAAAACAATGCACACATAAAAGCAATCTTTCTAAACAGAGAAGTCTGTAAAGAATGCAAGAATATTCATACTTCTCTAACTCCAAAAATTCTGAAAAATTACTACACTGTAGAAAATTTGTTGTAGCTCATTGTGTAAAAAATTCAAGATTTAATCACATTCTGACTTTTCATAAGAATTCATACAATGATAGAAACCTTTTTGTTTTCAAAACAGCAACATATAGACTTGCAAAATAAGCATGGTAATGGCTATACTTGACCTTTTTGTTGAAATAAAGATGCAAAACATTACTCTAAATAACAACAAACAAATCCTAATAAAATAAAATGATGTTCCAAGCAAAACTTATATCATGTGACGAATAAAAATATAGCTCCAAGTGAGGTTACCGATAATGTTGGAGACGAAAGAGGGGATGCCTTCCGGGGCATCCCCAAGCTTAGTTTCTTGGATCTTCCTTGAATATTAACTTGGGGTGCCTTGGGCATCCCCAATCTTAGTGTCTTTCCACTCCTTATTCTCCTCATATCGATATCTCATCCAAAACTTGAAAACTTCAATCACACAAAACTTAATGGAGCTTCGTGAGATAGGTTAGTATGATAAAGACAAATCATTCACTTTCGAACTGCAAAGACAAGATTGATGTTGCTTGAAGCTACATCGGTATTTCCCCAAAGAGGAAGGGATGATGCAGCACAGTGGCGGTAGCTATTTCCCTCGGATATGAAACCAAGGTTATCGAACCAGTAGGAGAACCAAGCGACACAACGTAAACAACCACTGCACACAAATAACAACACCTCGCAACCCGACGTGTTAAAGGGGTTGTCAATCCCTTTCGGGTAACGGCGCCAGAAACGGCGTGTGACCAGAGAAAGTTGTAAATATTGATAGATCGAACGCCAAATAAAATAAATTGCAGCAAGGTATTTTTGGGTTTTTGTTTTAGTAGATCTGAAAATAAAAGCAAATAAAAAGGTAGATCACAAAGGAAAATATATGAGAAAGAAGACCTGGGGGCCGTAGGTTTCACTAGTGGCTTCTCTCGAGAAAAATAGCAAACGGTGGGTAAACAAATTACTGTTGGGCAATTGATAGAACCTCAAATAATTATTACAATATCAAAGCAATGATCATTACATCGGCATCACGTCCAAGATTAGTAGACTGACTCCTGCCTGCATCTACTACTATTACTCCACACATCGACCGCTATCCAGCATGCATTGATACGTCTCCAACATATCTATAATTTTGATTGTTCCATGCTATTATATTATCCATCTAGGATGTTTTATATTTGCATTTATATGCTATTTTATATGATTTTTGGGACTAACCTATTAACCTAGAGCCCAGTGTCAGTTTTTGTTTTTTCGTTGTTTTTGAGTATCGCAGAAAAGGAAAACCAAACGGAGTCCAATTGACCTGAAACTTGACGGAGCTTATTTTTGTACCAGAAGAAGGCTAGGAAGTAAAAGAACTAGGCCAGAAGAGTCTCAGGCTGCCAACGAGGGTGGGGGTGAGCCCCTGCCTCATGGACAGCCCGGAGACCCCCCTGCCTTGTTCCCGACTCCAACACCTCTTATATAACCCAAAACTTCTAGAAAGAAACCTAGATCGGGAGTTCCGCTACCAGAAGCCTCTATAGCCACCGAAAACCTATCTAGACCCGTTCCGGCACCCTACTGGAGGGGGAATCCCTCTCCGGTGGCCATCTTCATCATACCGGCACTCTCCATGACGAGGAGGGAGTAGTTCACCCTCGGGGCTGAGGGTATGTACCAGTAGCTATGTGTTTGATCTCTCTCTCTCTCTCATGTTCTTGAGTCAGCACGATCTTGATGTATCGCGAGCTTTGCTATTATATTTGGATCTTATGATGTTTCTCCCCCTCTACTCTCTTCTGATGAATTGAGTTTTCCCTTTGAAGTTATCTTATCAAATTAAGTCTTTAAGGATTTGAGAACACTTGATGTATGTCTTGCATGTGCTTATATGTGGTGACAATGGGATATCACGTGATCCACTTGATGTATGTTTTGGTGATCAACTTGCGAGTTCCGTGACCTCGTGAACTTATGCATAGGGGTTGTCACACGTTTTCGTCTTGACTCTCCGGTAGAAACTTTGGGGCACTCTTTGAAGTTCTTTATGTTTGAATAGATGAATCTGAGATTGTGTGATGCATATCATATAATCATAACCACAAATACTTGAGGTGACATTGGAGTATCTAGGTGACATTAGGGTTTTGGTTGATTTGTGTCTTAAGGTGTTATTCTAGTACGAACTCTAGGATAGATTGAACGGAAAGAATAGATTCGTGTTATTTTACTACAGACTCTTGAATAGATCGATCAGAAAGGATAACTTTGAGGTGGATTCATACCCTACAATAATCTCTTCGTTTGTTCTCCTCTATTAGTTACTTTGGAGGGACTCTTTGTTCCATGTTGAGGGATAGTTATATTATCCAATTATGTTATTATTGTTGAGAGAACTTGCACTAGTGAAAGTATGAACCCTAGGCCTTGTTTCCTAGCATTGCAATACCGTTTACTCACACTTTTATCATTAGTTACCTTGCTGTTTTTATATTTTCAGATTACAAATACCCATATCTACCATCCATATTGCACTTGTATCACCATCTCTTCGCCGAACTAGTGCACCTATACAATTTACCAATGTATTGGGTGTGTTGGGGACACAAGAGAATCTTTGTTATTTGGTTGCAGGGTTGCTTGAGAGAGACCATCTTCATCCTACGCCTCCCATGGATTGATAAACCTTAGGTCATCCACTTGAGGGAAATTTGCTACTGTCCTACAAACCTCTGCACTTGGAGGCCCAACAAACGTCTACAAGAAGAAGGTTGTGTAGTAAACATCAAGCTCTTTTCTGGCGCCGTTGCCGGGCAGGTTAGCGCTTGAAGGTATATCTTTAGATCTTGCAATCGAATCTTTTTGTTTTTTGTTTTATCACTAGTTTAGTATATAAAAAAAATTACAAAAAATATGGAATTGAGTTTGCCTCATACGCTTCATCTTTTTAATATCTTTCGTGAGAATGATGGAAAGGAAAATTGTGCTTAAATGCTAGAAGAAGAAGTGTATAAAATGTTTGGCACTAAATTTTTGAATGATGAGCATGATTGCAATGTTGTTAGTATGAACTCGTTGAATATCCATATTACTAACGATGATTGCACCAGTCATGATGAAAATGTCTCTTATAAGCATGTCAACTTTTGTGGAGTGCATAGAGTTTGCAAGTACATATCAAATAGGGAAGATAGATTTTGCAAGAGGCATAAGTATTTGGAAACTAAGTGGTTGCAAGAGAGGCTAGATCTTTGTGCTGAAAATTTAAAATTAACTTTGCAATGAACATGGTCATTTAAATCTTTGATGAAAATTGTCCCATGATCGTATCGTATCCAAAAATTGTGATGATTTGATTTCCCTTGCACATCATAATGAACTTAGTTTGCTTTTGGGTTATGAAGAAATGAAATGTATAACTAAGCATATTACAGAATATAACCTTGAGAAATTCCTCGATATTGATCTAGAAGAAATTTTTATGTATTGTGCGGTGAATTGCATTGAAAATCCCTATATTGCCAATTACATAAAGAAAAGAAAACAAATAGAGGATGAAGAGAATACTAATGAAAGGGAAGAGGCTTCCCAATATCCTCCTATTATTTCTTATGATGAATCAGGTAACGAGGAGGAGCCTTCTAATTAACCAATCTCATCAATAAGGAGCTCCAAAAAGAGGATTGAACCCACACATAATGTGAAGAAGAAAAAGAAAATACGAAGGAGCAAAGTTGAAAAGGTATCCCTCACAAATGATGTTGCCCCTATTACTCATTGTGATGATGATAATTGCTATACTATTGGTTCTATCCATACTATTAATGATGAGAGTGATTATGCTTATGATATGAAAAGGCGCAAGCTTGGGGATGCTATGTTTGATGAGAATGACATATTTGAGAATATATTTGCTGCAATTAATGTTTGTCCCAAGCTTGGGGATGCTATGTTTAATGAAGATGATATTTCTAGCCTCCCAAGTTTTGATATGCAAATTTGTTGTGATGATAGCATGCCTCCTACTTATGACGATTATATTGATGAAAGTGTGCTTGGAAGAATGTCAACTTTAGGAAGTAATGATCCCACTATTTTGGAGGGTGTTGAATCTTATTGTGATAGTTATGAAAGTGGATTTGGAGAGGTCATGACTTTAGGAGGGTGTTTAATCTTATTGTGATAGTTATGAAAGTGGATTTGGAGAGGTCATGACTTTATTTAGTAATGATTCCACTATCTTAGAAGAGGTTTCAATCGATTATGATGAGAACAAAGTTGCTACTTATGATGAATATTGTGATGATACTTATGCTATAAAAAGTAGTGATGATTATATTTATAAAACTTGTCATGATTATGATTACCATTTTTCTGAACATTACTCCTTCAATGTGGAAACAATTTATAGTATTCGAGTTTCTTATAATACTCCCACTATTCTGAATGAGAAGAATTTTGCTTATGTGGAGAATAATAAAATTTCTATGCTTGTAGATCATGAAAAGAATGCTTTAGGTGCTGGTTATATTGTTTAATTCATTCATGATTCTATTGAAAATTATTATGAGGGAGGAATATATGCTTGTAGGAATTGCAATAATATCAAGTTTCCTCTCTATGTGCTTAAAGTTTTGAAGTTATGCTTGTTTTGCCTTCCTATGCTAGTTGATTATTGTTCCCATAAATTGTTTGATCACAAAATACCTATGCATAGGAAGTGGGTTAGACTTAAATGTGCTATTCATATTCTTCTTGATGCTCTCTTTATGTTTCAATTCTTATCTTTTATGTGAGCATCATTGAAATCATCATGCCTAGCTAGGGGCGTTAAACGATAGCGCTTGTTGGGAGGCAACCCAATTTTATTTTTTTTCTTTGCTTTTTGCTCCTGTTTAGTAATAAATAATTCATCTAGCCTATGTTTATATGTGGTTTTATGTTTTAGTTAGTGTTTGTGCCAAGTAGAACCTTTGGGAAGACTTGGGTGAAGTCTTTGCGATCTTGCTGTAAAAAACAGAAACTTTAGCACTCACGAGATTTGCTGCCATTTTTTAATGGAGAGTTCTATTTAGTAAATTATTTTTGCAGATGATTAATAGATAAATTCCTCAGGTCCACCAATTTATTTTAGATTTTTTTGAGTCCCAGAAGTATACGTTTTATACAGATTACTTCAGACTGTTCTGTTTTAGACAGATTCTGTTTTCTATGTGTTGTTTGCTTATTTTGATGAATCTATGAGTAGTATCGGAGGGTATGAACCATAGATGAGTTGGAATATAGTATATATTACACCAATATTAATTTATAATGAGTTCACAACAGTACCTAAGTGGTGATTTATTTTCTTATACTAACGGAGCTTACGAGTTTTCTGTTAAGTTTTGTGTTGTGAAGTTTTCAAGTTTTGGGTAAAGATTCGATGGACTATGGGATAAGGAGTGGCAAGAGCCTAAGCTTGGGGATGCCCAAGGCACCCCAAGGTAATATTCAAGGACAACCAAGAGCCTAACCTTGGGGATGCCCCGGAAGGCATCCCCTCTTTCGTCTTCGTTCATCGGTAACTTTACTTGGAGCTATATTTTTATTCACCACATGATATGTGTTTTGCTTGGAGCGTCATTTTATTTTATTTTCTTTTGCTTGATGTTTGAATAAAATACCGAGATCTGAAATTATTAAATGTTAGAGAGTCTTCACATAGTTGCATAATTATTTGACTACTCATTGATCTTCACTTATATCTTTCGGAGTAGTTTGTCATTTGCTCTAGTGCTTCACTTATATCCTTTTAGAGCACGCGGTGGTTTTATTTTGAAGAAATAGTTGAACTCTCATGATTCACTTATATTATTTTTAGAGTGTTTAGAACAGCCTGGTAATTAGCTTTGGTTATGAATTTAGTCAAATATGATAGGCATCCAAGATGGGTATAATAAAAACTTTCATATAAAGTGCATTGAATATTATGAGAAGTTTGATACTTGATGATTGTTTTGAGATATGAAGATGGTGATATTAGAGTCATGCTAGTTGAGTAGTTGTGGATTTGAGAGATACTTGTGTTGAAGTTTGTGATTCCCGTATCATGCACGTATGGTGAATCATTATGTGATGAAGTCGGAGCATGATTTATTTATTGATTGTCTTCCTTATGAGTGGCGGTCAGGGATGAGCGATGGTATTTTCCTACCAATCTATCCCCCTAGGAGCATGCACGTAGTACTTTGTTTCGTTAACTAATACATTTTTGCAATAAGTATGTGAGTTCTTTATGACTAATGTTGAGTCCATGGATTATACGCACTCTCACCCTTCCACCATTTGCTAGCCTCTCTAGTACCGCGCAACTTTCGCCGGTACCATAAACCCACCATATACCTTCCTCAAAACAGCCACCATACCTACCTATTATGGCACTTCCATAGCCATTCCGAGATATATTGCCATGCAACTTTCCACCGTTCCGTTTATTATGACACGCTCCATCATTGTCATATTGCTTTGCATGATCATGTAGTTGACATCGTATTTGTGGCAAAGCCACCATTCATAATTATTTCATACATGTCACTCATGAGTCATTGCACATCCCGGTATACCGCCGGAGGCGTTCATATAGAGTCATATTTTGTTCTAAGTATCGAGTTGTAATTCTTGAGTTGTAAGTAAATAAAAGTGTGATGATCATCATTATTAGAGCACTGTCCCATGTGAGGAAATGATGATGGAGACTATGATTCCCCCACAAGTCGGGATGAGACTCTGGACGAAAAATAAAAAAATAGAAAAAGAGGCCATAAAAAAAGAGAAGGCCCCAAAAAACAAAAAAAATGAGAGAAAAATAGAGAAGGGGCAATGCTACTATCCTTATACCACACTTCTGCTTCAAAATAGCACCATGATCTTCATGATAGAGAGTCTCCTATGTTGTCACTTTCATATACTAGTGGGAATCTTTCATTATAGAACTTGGCTCGTATATTCCAAAGATGGACTTCCTAAAAATGCCGTAGGTCTTCGTGAGCAAGCGAGTTGGATGCACACCCACTTAGTTTCTTTTTGAGCTTTCATACACTTATAGCTCTAGTGCATCCGTTGCATGGCAATCCCTACTCACTCACATTGATATCTATTGATGGGCATCTCCATAGCCCATTGATATGCCTAGTTGATGTGAGCCTATCTTCTCCCTTTTGTCTTCTCCACAACCACCATTCTATTCCACCTATAGTGCTATGTCCATGGCTCACGCTCATGTATTGCGTGAAGATTGAAAAAGTTTGAGAACATCAAAAGTATGAAACAATTGCTTGGCTTGTCATCGGGGTTGTGCATGATTTAAATATTTTGTGTGATGAAGATAGAGCATAGCCAGACTATATGATTTTGTAGGGATAGCTTTCTTTGGCCATGTTATTTTGAGAAGACATGATTACTTGGTTAGTATGCTTGAAGTATTATTATTTTTATGTCAATATTAAACATTTATCTTGAATCTTATGGATCTGAATATTCATGCCACAATAAAGAGAATTACTTGGATAAATATGTTAGGTAGCATTCCACATAAAAAAATTCTGTTTTCGTCATTTACCTACTCGAGGACGAGCAGGAATTAAGCTTGGGGATGCTTGATACGTCTCCAACGTATCTATATTTTTTGATTGTTCCATGCTATTATATTATCCATCTACGATGTTTTATATGCATTTATATGCTATTTTATATGATTTTTGGGACTAACCTGTTAACCTAGAGCCCAGTGCCAGTTTCTGTTTTTTCGTTGTTTTTGAGTATCGCAGAAAAAGAAAACCAAATGGAGTCCAATTGGTCTGAAACTTGATGGAGCTTATTTTTGGAACAGAAGAAGGATAGGAAGTAAAAGAACTGGGCCAGAAGAGTCTCAGGCTACCCACGAGGGTGGGGGGCGCACCCCCCTGCCTCGTGGACAGCCCGGAGACCCCCTGCCTTGTTCCCGACTCCAACACCTCTTATATAACCCAAAACTTCCAGAAAGAAACCTAGATCGGGAGTTCCACCGCCAAAAGCCTCCGTAGCCACCGAAAACCAATCTAGACCCGTTTCGGCACCCTGCCGGAGGGGGGAAATCCCTCTCCGGTGGCCATCTTCATCATTCCGACACTCTCCATGACGAGGAGGGAGTAGTTCACCCTCGGGGCTAACGGTATGTACCAGTAGCTATGTGTTTGATCTCTCTCTCTCTCTCTCTCGTGTTCTTGAGTCAGCATGATCTTGATGTATCACGAGCTTTGCTATTATATTTGGATCCTATGATGTTTCTCCCCCTCTACTCTCTTGTGATGAATTGAGTTTTCCCTTTGAAGTTATCTTATCGGATTGAGTCTTTAAGGATTTGAGAACACTTGATGTATGTCTTGCATGTGCTTATCTGTTGTGACAATGGGATATCACGTGATCCACTTGATGTATGTTTTGGTGGTCAACTTGCGAGTTCCTTGACCTCTTGAACTTATGCATAGGGGTTGGCAGACGTTTTCGTCTTGACTCTCCGGTAGAAACTTTGGGCACTCTTTGAAGTTCTTTGTGTTGATTGAATAGATGAATCTGAGATTGTGTGATGCATATTGTATAATCATACCCACTGATAATTGAGGTGACATTGGAGTATCAAGGTGACATTAGGGTTTGGGTTGATTTGTGTATTAAGGTGTTATTCTAGTGCGAACTCTAGGATAGATTGAACGGAAAGAATAGCTTCGTGTTATTTTACTATGGACTCTTGAATAGATCGATCAGAAAGGATAACTTTGAGGTGGATTTGTACCCTACAATAATATCTTCCTTTGTTCTCCGCTATTAGTGACTTTGGAGTGACTCATTGTTGCATGTTGAGGGATAGTTATATGATCCAATTATGTTTTTATTGTTGAGAGAACTTGCACTAGTGAAAGTATGAACCCTAGGCCTTGTTTCCTAGCATTGCAATACCGTTTATGCTCACTTTTATCATAAGTTACCTTGCTGTTTTTATATTTTCAGATTACAAATATCCATATCTACCATCCATATTGCACTTGCATCACCATCTCTTCGCTGAACTAGTGCACCTATACAATTTACCATTGTATTGGGTGTGTTGGGGACACAAGAGAATCTTTGTTATTTGGTTGCAGGGTTGCTTGAGAGAGACCATCTCCATCCTACGCCTCCCATGGATTGATAAACCTTAGGTCATCCACTTGAGGGAAATTTGCTACTGTCCTAGAAACCTCTGCAATTGGAGGCCCAACAAACGTCTACAAGAAGAAGGTTGTGTAGTAGACATCATGCATCTAGTGTATTAAGTTCATGGAAAAATGGAGTAATGCAATAAGAACGATGACATGATGTAGATGAGATCCGTGTATCTATATGGCGGTAGATATAGATCTCGTCTTTTTATCCTTAGTAGCAACAATACATACATGTCAGTTCCCTTTCTTTCACTGGGATCAAGCACCGTAAGATCGAACCCACTACCGGGCACCTCTTCCCATTGCAAGATAAATAGATCAAGTTGGCCAGACAAAACACAAATATCGGAGAAGGAATACAAGGCTATAAGATATCATGCATAAAAGAGACCAAAGAAACTCAAATACTTTCATGGATATAAAAAGATTTATCTAATCATAAACTCAAAGTTCATCGATCCCAAAAAACACACCACAAAAGAGTTACATCATATGGATCTCCAAGAGACCATTGTATTGAGAATCAAAAGAGAGAGATGTATGTATCGTTGCACCTACCAGCGCGGTCGGGGGGCACCCGAGGTGGGCACAACCTACCAGGGCTACTACAAAAAAAGACACATCCGTGACATTTTGGGCCGTACGAAAAAAATTTCTGTCATACATATGACACTTCTATGATGATAATTGTGACAAAACCCGGTAGCATCATAGATGTGGTGGGCTCCTACTTCTATGACAAAAAATCATGACAGAAAATGGGCTTTTCGTCCTGGTCGGGCCGGAGACGCATCTGCATGACATTCTTTGCGCCGTCCATGATGGAAAAAGCCATGGTAGAAGCGAGGGGGAGGAAAATTTCGGGGAGTTCCCGGTTACGGTGGGAGGTTGGGGGCCGAGCGATGCGCGCTTCTCTCGTACACGTACGCGCGTGTGTGCGAGGCGTTGGCTCTAACTGAACCCGAGAGAGGCGTTGGGCTCTAACTGAACCCGAGCGATTGCACTGTAGGCTACGCGTTACTGAACCCGAGCAATCGATCGATGGCTATTAACTGAACTCGATCGAGCGATTCCTTCTCTACTGCTGCTAACTGAAGCTGATCGATGCTGCCTCTGGATGAACAGTGAGCGTTGCGGGGGGTTTGGATGAACAGTTCCCGGTGGGGGTGGATGAACAGGACCCCGTGGTGTTGCCTTTGGATGAACAGGACCCCGATCGATCCAGCCGGTTGGGGCTGGATGAACAGGACCACCCCGTGGAGGGCAGGATGAACAGTAGACGGTGGAGGGCAGGATGAACAGTAGCTCGTGGAGGGGTGGTTGAACAGGAGCCCGTGGAGAGGGCTGGTTGAACAGTAGCCCGTGGAGTAGCGCGCGGTGGAGGCTGGATGAAAAGGAGCCCGTGGATGAACAGTCACAGGTGGAGGCTGGAGGAGGTCGACGGTGGATGAACAATAGCTCGTGGAGGCTGGAGGGGGTCGACGGTGGAGATGAACAGTATCCCGTGGAGTCTCGTTTTGCGGTACGCCACACCCCTCCCGATCAACAGGACCCCCGTTTCGACCGTAGCGCTCCAACACAAGTCTGTTTCGTCCGTTTTGCAGTATGCCACACCCCTCCCGATCAACAGGACCCCCGTTTCGACCGTAGGAGGTCCGTTTCCTCCGTTTTGCGGTACGCCAGACCCCTCCCGATGAACAGGATCCCGTTTCGAACATGGCCGGTCGAACACAAGGCCGTTTCCTCCATTTTGCGGTACGCCAGGCCTCGTTTCCATCACCTGTTCCGTCCAAGCCCTCCCGATGAACACGACCACGCATTCCGTTCTGACCCAGCTGGTTGGCTCCCACGCGTTCCGTTGCCTCCCCATGAACACGAGACATTCCGTTGCCTCCCCATGAACACGACTCATTCCGTTGCCTCCCCATGAACACGACGACGACGCTATTTCTCCGTTCCGACCCAGCCATGTACACGAGCCCTGGCCATACGTATGCGCGAGTAGGCATTCAAGACCCCGCCCGTATGTACACATACATGGCCGTATTTTCTTTCTTGCACCCTGGCTGCTGTACGTACGTGTACATGCTACGTGTGCGCCTCTACTACGACATGTGCGTGCCTCTACATCCACCAGTATATATGTATGTACACGTTTGCGACTAGAATGACAACGCTATGTACGCTTCGACCAGGTGGGTCCCGACTGTCAGGCACTTCCTTGCGTGCGAAGATGTAGCTGGTGGGTCCCAGCAGTCAGGGGCAAACGTTTTTTCGCAAAATACGGTGGCCCATCCGGTGGGTCCCTGCTGTCAGGTGGAGGAATAATTATTTTGCACGTAATAAGGAGGCACTTCCTTGTTGCGGTTGTGGACCCAGCGGTCAGCCTCTCCACATACAGTCCACGTCCGATGGAAGCCGTTCCTTGACCACGTTGACCACGCCGCGCCGAGAGCACCAGGGCGGTGGACGACGGCGAGGCCTAGGAAGGGGACGATGCGGAGCCGGGGAAGACGCGGTAGTGGATGCCCACGCGTAGAGGAGTACGAGGGTTCACTGGTTCGCTGCGGTGTGAGGCTACCGTCGCCGCAGAATAATAGTGGGTGTGGGTGAGTAGAGGGATGGCCTGGCCAGCGGTGGGAGTAGTAGGGGGCGGTGAGGCCTCTGCCGCATCGCAGCCGGCCACGGGAGGTAGGAGCACGAGGCACGACCGGCGCTGGTTTGGGCGGCTGGAGCAAGAAGACCAGAGGTTGAAGAAGCACTACGCCGTTGGATGGACATCGTACGGTCACTGGACCTAGAATCGTGCATATTAACTAAGTTGACAAAGCCCTCTGTCCCCGTTAACTTAGTAGGCCCACAAGTCAGCCTCCCCCCAAGGTGGGTCCCAGCTAGCAGGGGGTATTCATTTTTTTGTGCGTAATAAGGAGGCACTTCCGGTGGATCCGAGCTCACAGCAGGGGGAACGTTTTTTTCGCGAAATACGGTGGCCCATCGGGTGGGTCCCAGCAGTCAGGGGCAAACGTTTTTTTCGCGATATACTGGTGGGCGTCCGGTGGGTCCCTACTGTCAGGTGGAGGAATAATTATTTTCTGCATAATAAGGAGGCACTTCCTTGCGGCTTCCATGGACCTAGCTGTCAGCCTCTCCACATACAGTATTCTTCTGATGGAATTCGGTCGTTGACCACATTGACCACGCCACACCGACAGCACCACGGCGGTGGACGAGGCGAGGCGTAGGAAGGGGACGACGCGGAGCCGGGGAAGATGCGGCAGTGGATGCCCACGCGGAGAGGAGTACGAGGGTTCACTGGTTCGGCTGCGCTGATGTCGCCGTAGAATAACAGGGGGTGTGGGTGAGTGGAGTGGAGGGATGGCCTGGCCAGCGGTGGGAGTAGTATGGGGGCGGTGAGGCCTCCGTGGCAGCACAGGTTGAAGAAGCACTACGGCCGTTGGATGGACATCGTACGGTCAGTCGAGCTAGAATCGTGCATATTAACTAAGTTGACAAAGCCCTTTGTCCCTGTCAACTTAGTAGGCCCACTATACTGGGTCCCAGCTAGTAGGGGGAGTATTCATTTTTTATGCGTAATAAGGAGGCACTTCCTTGCATGCGAAGATATAGCTGGTGGGTCCGAGCTGTCAGCGGCGGTAACATTTTTTTCGCGAAATACAGAGGCCGTTTCGGTGGGTCCCAGATGTTAGGTGGAGGAAATCATTATTTTGCATGCAATAAGGAGGCATTTCCTTGCGTGCGGCCGTGGACCCAGCTGTCAGCCTCTCCATGTACAGTCCACATTAGATGCATGTCGGTCATTGACCACGCTGACCACGCCACGCCGAGAGCAACAGGGCGGTGGACGACGGCGAGGCCTAGGAAGGGAACGACACGGAGGGAGGGAAGACTCGGCCGTTGTTTTTGTTTCCCAAGCGAAGGGGAGTACAACTGTACGAGGGTTTACTGGTTCGTCTGCCATCGCCGGAGAATAACAGCAGGTGTGGGTGAGTAGAGGGATGGCTAGGCCAGCGATGGGAGTAGGTGGGGCGGTGAAGCCTGCGCGGCAGCACAGCCGACCGCGGGGAGGAGGGAGCAGGCAGTCCCGCCGGCGCTTGTTTGAGCGGCTAGAGCAGGAAGAGCAGAGATTGAAGAAGCACGACGGTCGTTGGATGGACATCCAACAGTATACAGGCCATCTGTGGAAAGCCTCAAATCTATGGAAAACAGCATACAACCCATCTGCCATTATTTCAAATAATTTACAGCCCATTTGCTAATTCTTACGAGTTTTTTTGGAGCCCATATTCTTTATGTTAGCATTACAGCCCATATTGTAGCCACGGTTAAAAAATTATACGAAATTTTGCATATGTTAGTGCGGTCTGAACTGTTTTTAATCCCGAAATTTCGAGTCACATTCAGACTGATTTTAAAAATAAATGTATATCAATATAAAATCAAATAAATTGTCCACGCATAAAAATCAATGCAATTTAAAATCTCGAAATGAAAAAAACATATTTGAAAATAATCGCCGGTTTGATGTGTTTTAAAAATGTATAGCCCATTTCTCATTACTGATAGGCCATTTTCTCGGCCAGCTGAATGAAGCTCTCCTCATCTTGAAAGATTTGTAGCCCAACAGGCCTGATAAAGCGACCTTCTTGACAAATCACAAAAGAACTGGGCTAGCCATTTTCAGAAAGAAAAAAAAACTACTGGGCTGGTCTGTGGTAAACATAAAAGAAAAGGTTGTCTAGACAAGCCAGAGTGTCCCGCACAGCCCAGTTGACACCCTGCTTCCGTCTGCAAAACAAATTAGATAAATGCCACTCCAATTATGGCGATTCATAAAAATGCCACTGCAATTTCCAAACTTTGAAAAATGCCACTGCAATTTTTGCAAACTTTGAAAAACGCCACTGCAGTTTGCAAACTTTGAAAAATGCCACTCCAGACTTCGAAAAATGCCACTAGAAATGGCATGAAATGGCATTTTTCAAAGTTTGGAAATTGCAGTGGCATTTCCCGAATACACCAGATTTGGAGTGGCATTTATCAAATTAACCCAAAACAAAAATAACTGGGCGAGCTGCTGGGTCCCTGGTGTCAGCCGCTCGTTGTGCAATTCTCTCGTTTATTGACTACGTTGACAACGGCATGGGACCCAGATGTCAGAAATCCACTAGAAGGAGCCATTTTTTTATTGGCTTGAAATAAGGACGCACTTGCTTGCATACTGCCATGACCTTGGCGGGTCCCTACTGTCATCCTCTCCACGTACAATCATCTCCTGATTGTGTACGCGTCAACTTGCTAGGCCCACAAGTCAGCCTCTAAACCGTGGACGACAAATACAACCCATTTAAAAAAATAACAGCCCATTCCATATGTTCAAACGGAAAGTTCAACAGTCAGAGCAAAGTAACAGGTCTGATCCACATATAGAGTACTGAACTTCCACGTTGACAACCATCATAGCCAAGTTAACTATCTACTCCCAGTAACACTCTAGTAGCGTACAAGTACTAACTTACTCATAGCTAACTAGACGATGCCGGCCGCCATCTGCTGTCCATGCTAAACGCCGGCACCGGCGTCCTCTGCCTCGACTCGGACTTGCCAGAGGTGCGATAGGGCGCGTTGCTCATGCGAGTTGGCCCTTTCCATGCCGGCGTGGTCCACCGAAGCTTCGGCTTCCAAGCGGGAAACCTACTTGACGAGCTGGTAGTAAAAATCAGCGTCGCGAACATGTGCATGCCTGATAGCCTCCAGGGCTATTTGCTGGGCACCGGCCCCCACGTAGTCGCCCCAGTTGCGGGCGCTCTGCTCGCGACTCAGAGCGTCGGTACGTTGCTGCTCCATGTCCCGCTGGCGGCGCAAATCGGCGATGCGCTGCTCCTCCACCAGGCGGTCGCGCTCCAACAACTCCTGCTCCTCCGCCATGCGGTCACGCTCCAACAACTCCTCGATCTCTGCATTGCCATCTAAAGACAGATAGAATGCCTCCTCCCTCCGTCTGCCTTCCGGTGAAAACCCGAACACTAGTTCCAGCGGTGACCGCCTCCGGCGTCGCCTACCGCGGACGGGCGGGGGCATGGCGGACGTGGCGAGCGACGTCGGGCCGGTGGGGGCTTATGAGGATATGGCGAGTTGGGTCACGGTGGAACCTGAGAAGGCTGGGAAACAGTACTTATAGGCAGAAGGTAGCGCGACGGTCATCGGAATTCAAGGCATAATGGCTTAGCGCGCCAGCTTGCCGTGGAAAACTAGAGAAACTGAAATTATGACGGTGCCGCCTCGTCCCGTCTGGGTCGCACGCCGGCATGGCAGTCAAACGAGTGCACTCAAATCATCTCCCTCCTTGTCAATAATGATTCCACGGATTTAAAGCGTATCTTTTTTCGCATCAGTTAGCTGCCTTAATTACGGCCGGTGGCATGCAGGCACTCAGAATCGCTCGCAGGCAGTACGCGAAGCAGCATGCAACGAGTCGCAGCCGAGGGCACGCATGCAGCCACTTAAATCACTGGAATTAATTAGGCTTAATCTTCTGCATGCCGTTAATTATTGCCATGCCTTGGTCTTGCTGCTTTGCTCACGGGACTAATAAACCCCGGATGAAGGGAGTACCTTGGTTGGTGAGAGGTTTGAATTAAGCCCTGCAAACCGGAAAGGAGGTACTAGTACGTGCGTGATCCGCTATTTATTCATGTAGGATCGAGTAGGTCGTTTCTTGAATTGAGCCCTGCAAACCGGAAAGGAGGTAGTACGTGCGTGATCCGCTATTTATCCGTGTAGGATCGATAGTGTAGCTTTTCAGTTTCTTCAAAGGTAGGCATTTTTATCCGTGTAGGATCGAAAGTGTAGCATGTCAGTTTCTTCGGAGGTAGGCATTTTTATTCAAAAGCAAAGATCAGCCACTTCGCTCAGATCCGAAGCAAATATGTAGCTCCAAAAGCAAAGATCAGCCACTTCGGATCTTGCGTCGCAACTAAAACTAACTAGTACGATTCCCATACATAAGATCAACATGTTAATGCATCTCAATGATTCACAGATCATATACAAATATGTAGCTCCAAAAGCAAAGATCTAGAAAAAACATGTGTTCTTCCTACTAACATGGATGCTTATCTTGGCCAACATTCAGTACAGACTGAAAGACAAATTTGTTTGTGAAGTCTACAATTCCTCTTGCAAACGTAAGTGGTTTCACCAACAGCTGGAACCATGGGAATGAACCACACATGATGGAGGAACATCCACTGCAATATGATTTGGTCTTCTCTCGATCACACGGCGAGACTATTTTCGGAATACAAACTTTAACTTAGGCAAAATGATGCCCATTGTATAATCGGACCAAAGCAATGAAGCACCTAGTGTTGGCCAATAAATAGTACAGTACTACTTTTCTGCAGTCCATGAAGTGACTATCCAATCTTTCTGTGTCTATTTTCAAATGGCACTGCATGCAATGACTATACTATTCTCTTGTGTCGTTCAACCAAAATTGCGGGCACTTTGTTTGTTTGCCAAATAGCAACGGGCAGACATCTCTGTCTGCACAAATATCAAGCAGCTAGTAAACATATACCACACCTTGTATTTTCAGTTTAAACATGTCTCTTCTGCTTAGCATCTGTCATGTTCTGCACTGGACAATCTGGTACAGTTATGTTTTGCCCTGGACAATTTCATACTGAATTGATTTGCTGGTTCAGAGTAGAAATATAGCGCCTATTCTTCATCAGACCAAGGATATCCATGTTTGCAGTGATGGAAAAGGTGAAATTGATACAACCGAAATTGAGCATCCAATCATTGAATCCTGTCCTGCACCTCCAATGTAGGTCCACCCTGCCAATAAATTCACATGCAAACCACCAGTATTACTATCTAATGACAGTACAAAAAGAGTAGCAAGATAGTAGCAAACCATGTGCCTTCATAACGAACAGCTCATAGTGCCACCAATTGGATATAAAGGTTTGGAAAAAACATGCTCCTAATGTTGAACCAGTTGGACTTTTTGTGCAGTTCCACTAAAATCGAGCATCCCTGTTTGCATAGATATTGAAAGTGTGATTACTCTAAAAGTGGCACTAGTTGAAGCATAGACTCACAAATATAAGCATTCCAATTTCTTAATGGGAAAAGGTAGCAAGACTGTTTCTAACCACCTGTTTGAAGGAATAAATAAAGCAACAGCGGCTGATGTCAGGAAGGCATACCTAGTTTTTTCTGGAAAAGTGAGCCATTCCTGACCTTTCCTCTTCTTTTAAGCAAATTTTGTGTAGTGCTACTAAAATAAAATGCCATCACCGCCTTGACAATTCAGTGACACTGTACAAAAGGAAATGACTTAACATTACATCATGATGTCAGGTATGTAGTCGACATGCATTAGAGACAAACATACAGACCTCCTCAAGAGAACAGCCGAAGGAGGTGCCCACTCTTGACCTTTCCTCTTGTCTTCATAATTGTCTGTGCAGTTTAACCAAAATAAAATGACATCAGTGCCTTGGCATTTTGGTGACACTATACAAAAAAATTAACTTATCTCATGAAAGTGAGGTATGTAATCTATAAGCATTAACAGTGCAAAAATCTGAAGGTAGTAACAAGTTTCATCGTTGGTATACTGGTTGTGCAACAGCATTAGAATGCCTTAGCTGAAAAATCTTTAATACATCCACAATCAACAGCTAATCCTGAAATAATCCAGTGACATTAAATGGCATTGCTTAAATTTATGGGTGGCATTAGACTGAGAGCGGCATTAGTTAAATGTGGCATCACTTTAGCAGTAGCATTGCTTGACTTGACTGCTGGCGTTGTACTAACAGCAAAAAAAGTGGCAATAAGAGCATGGGAGGCCCATTCGGACAGTGGGCGCACCAGTACGATGTACCTCCACGGACGCAGAGTGGTGAGGGAGGTATGGTTGCCTAGAGCAACAAATATCCAGGCAGCATATGTGGATTACGTCCCATTTTTGTTCTCTTTAGCCACCTTTTTCGTATGCGAGGACAACAAACCGATCGACCTGGTCATTCTCTATTGCTTTGTCATGCCTTTCTACCCTTCTTCAACCAAGAGACACGAGACTCGTTCCTTAGCTACTGATTTTCCCCTTTTCAACCTAGATGCGGGTTCGATGCCTACTCTATTGGACATACAGTCTCCCTTCCTTTCCTTATTCAACCCAGACATGGATTAGTCTGCATGAAGTAGGGTTTCCTTTAATAGTGCAAATTATGGTTTTCGTCTGCGTGGCCAGCAGAGCAGAGGATAGCAAATTGGGAAGAAGGTGGAGTGGAAAAAGATCCACATGCAACGTCGTGGCAGATGGGGCAATAGAACAAGGTTATGGTTCGAAAAGAGGTAGCATACCTGAGGGTCGGCGGGAAGTGGCTTCGCTCATGGTCGTCGTCCTCCGCACACACTATGGTAACAAGCTTGGGGACGGAGGCCATCCCGCGCGGGCGCTAGGTCTGAGAGGACGGCCTTGTCGTCAGTGCGTGACCTCGCTCGCTGACGACGAGTGCGTCAACGTTGCACGTCCTTTTCTTCCCCGGCGGATCTGTGACCACCGGTGAGGAGGGAGAGAGGGGCCGTCTTTTTTAGATCTGGAGAGAGGGTGGTAGTGTGAGAAGCAAGTGGGCAGCCCTTAGCAATAAAGCGCTCAAGCTCCAGCCTATATATCTTTTTTATACTACTAGTACTGGAGGTGGAGTAGTGGTAGAGTAGTTTATATTTTCTCTGCATACAGTACCAGTTAATCGTGCTTCAAAACTGATCGGCACACCATTAAAAAAATAAAGGTCGATAACTAATGCGGCACCTCGGGCCAACGCGGCCAGATCGCATTTTGCACGAGAAATTACACACCATGTTTCATTGACATGTGGTCCCGTTCCAACATATCAGTGAGACGACGGCGAGTAGTAGGAGTATTTCCGAATGGACGTGTAGGCCGGGGCGCCTCTTCATGAACCGTGGCAAACTCGCAACCGTCCACTGACTCTTTGCCTTTCCCTCTCGATTTGGAACTGCTATCGCACGCTCTTCCTCTCCCTCCTCCATTTTCCTTCAGCCCTTCACCCTTTCTTCTGCCATTGTTCGATCGTCTTCTCCATGGAGGGAACAGGACGGAAACGACCCCGTTATTCTTGCCCCGATCTAAAAGATGACGTGGTGGAGGAACTCATTGATCGGTGCGACGTCATCACCTCGGCTAGCATGGCAGGTTCGTTCAAGCCCATTCTCGACTCAACTAATAACATCATTACAAAGAACCCAAGAGTCAAGGAGTGGTTTGATCTCCCCTATCTTCTTTGCCGTGACCCTAATGACTGGCGCCGGCACGACGGAGGCCTTGCCCTATACCAGTTGATGCCGCTTGATAATGATACGTATGATGTTAAGATGCCATCGCTTGAGGGCAAGGCTTGGGCGGGCGCAAATGGAGATTGGGTTGTTTACATTGGGTCCAACTACGAGTGGGAACTTGTGAATGTGTACACTCGTGACTGGGTTCCACTTCCAAAAATCTCAGCAGACTGCCCAGAGGTTGAGCACACCGGTATTGTACGCACGTTCAAATACGATCATGGTGATTGTCTTCTACGGAAGATAGCAATTTGTCGATTTCCCGACCACTCTTGGAATTACAACAACTATCAAGTTGTTGCTATCTTCGACAAGCTTGTTGCCATCCTTCATGGTTCGACTCGATGGATATTTCTCAAAAATCAGTTTATGTACACGGATGAGTACTGTGATGCAATTCAATACGAGGGCCTTGTGTTTGCTGCCACCACTCGTGGCACTGTTTTTGCATGGGATCCTCGTAGTTTCGGTACGTTTGTCTTCCACCGTAATTATAATTGTTTCATCCACATGCATGCGGGTTAGCAAGTTTCCCTTTACTAATTAACCTTCTTCTTGTGTTTCCAAGGTCCTGTGAACATCCCACCACCTATACTTGAAAATTTTAATAACCAAGGGGGAGATGACGATGGTGATGATCACGAGCATGAGGACGAGCAGAACCCATATACTCAGTGGCGCCTGGCAACTAATTCTGATGGATCACCTCTTCTTGTGTGTATACAGCCCACTGATGATGTTAGTACTAAGGAAGCAGGTGTAGTCTCCCATGGTCGCACTCTTCGGACCTATTCCAACACCCGTTGCATGGTATTCGGGATGGATACTAGTGTGCTAGCGCCAACTCGTTCTCCCTGGTACAGAATTGATAGTCTTGGAGAGAACTCGCTCTTCCTTGGACAAAACTATCCGATGATGGTGAAAGGCGATCCAACTGCTGTTGACACAATGTTAACAGTACCATTTATGAGAAGCAACTGTGTCTATACCTCGGACATTTGGGTGGTTCCCTACCCTGGTACCGATATAGTAGGCCGCTTCAGCCTGGATGATCAGTCCTGCGTTGGTTTCCAGATCGACAATCGATGGCCCATCCCAGAGAATCACTTGTGGTTCAAAGCAAGCGTTTCCAACGCCGAGGAATGGTTGAGTTGAAGTTCATTTCATTTCTTGTTATTTGTTGTGTGGTGAAAACTTTAGTATTTATAATGTATCCTCGTTGTCGATGTGGGTTGATGACCTGTTGTATGTAATAAAATGATATGCGTGTGATAAACTTACTAAATTTATGAATGGCTTTCGAGTCGCTTCTCTAAATTTGTACTAGGTTCACATGCTTCGTGTGTCGGGCGGGTGTTTTTACTGTAGCCATATGTTAATGTGTTCATTGTATGTAACCAGAACGTCGAATCCTCGATACTAGTATATATATAGTAGGAGGAGTAAGTAGTAGGAGTAGTAGGGTGGCATGGGCCAGAACAAGCATTCACATCCAGGAGTACGGCACACGCCACCACCACGACATCCATCTGACACCATATTATTTCTTGGAGTCCGTGCTAGAGCAATCTCTTCAACCTTGTCGTTTCTCTAACTTCAGCCATCACGCGGCGGGCGAGGTGGGGGTTTGCCGATAGTCGGTTTCCTTAACTGCGGTCCCACTTGTAAGGCCAACTCCAATGCACGACCCCAAACACACCTCTGTTTTGCATGAACTCCAACGATAATTTTGACTAGAAAAGCAAGACCAAAGAAAACAAGAACCACAAGAATACATTTTACTACTCATGTAAGCTAGATTAGTGCCTTCTCGATGCATTCATTGTTGATCTGCGGAGGCTCGATCTTGCGTCTGTGCTAGCTAAAAGTGATAGAACATCTACTAAATTGCGCTCTATCAATATATGGATGTACTCTTCTTCCCAATACAAAAACTTGCATCCATTCTACTCCCTCCGTTGCACAATACATGCCTTCTATTTGTCAAAATATATATGTATCTAGACATGTCTTAGTATATAGGTACATCCATTTTTGGACAAATGGAAGTCAAGTATTTTGAAACGGAGGGAGTACACAATAAATTTTTTAAGTTAGCACAACTAGTCTAATCCGAGAGCAGAACCGAAGATTTGGTCGGGTTCTTCCTCCTTTTACCGACACGTGGGACATCCAGCATCCAGGTCGTGTCATGAAATAAAATAGAGTGGTAGTTGAAGCCACGAGATGTGCATCTTGGGTTAAACTGTAAATAGAATCTTACTACTCTTGAGTAACTCCAAAAGCGGCCACCGAAGATCTTTATTGGATTTGTTTTTCATCACTAGCACGTCGAGGTGAAAGATGTGCAGGTTTAGTGGGTCCTCTTGCATTTTCACTGACCTGTGGGGCCGCATGTGAGCAAACAGATGATGGGCTCCGCGCGTCTGCTGGCTGGCTGAGAAGAGAGATATAGGAGGGCTGAGCACGGACTGTAGGAAATTTGTTCTACGTACCTCGATATAGGCTCGATATAGTGGGGTGGCATGGGCCATAACTAGCATTCACGTCTAGCAGTACGGCACACGCCACCCACACGAGTCCCATCCGACACCAATTTTCTTGGAGTCCGTGCTACAGCCATCTCTTCTCCCTCCTGTTTTCTCAGCCATCGCGCGGTGGGTGGGGTGGGGTTTTGCCGATAGTCGGTTTGCTCAACTGTGGTCCCACTTGTAAGTGCAAATGCAACACCGCACGCATTCCTGCTTGAGCGGCGTGCCGGACCAACCGTGTGGGGGTGCGACGCAAACACGGCAGGCTTTTCCTTTTGAACTCGTAACTTGTCAAATTTGGTTCTGCTCCATGGAGCGACCGATAGATAGAAAATAACGATTTTGCCTAGAGTAATGAGAAGTTTGGTTCTGGCACCGTTCATGCATGGAGTACGTATGAAAATTATGAAGTTGATGCGAAAGGTAAGATAATTACTGTAGTATCATATACTACTACATGGATTCGACAAAAAGATAAAAATACATATGGATCCATCAACGTTCAACGACATCATCACGCCCTAGTGCGCCGGGTCACCAACCGACGTGTGAGGAGCAGCGGCGTTGGCGGCGAGCTCAACGTGCTTCTGAACAGTGCCGTCCAAGGTTGCCCTGCGCTCTAAGAAGGCCATCATCCTATCGTCCTCCTCTTGCATGTAGTAGTCCTTGTGGACGATTTTCGTGTAGACGTGGGTGATTATGTCGATGGTGTCTTGCTGCGCCAGGCGCTGCGCGGCGAGCGTGACCTCGAGGTGGACATTCTCCAGCGCGACGGCGGGCAGTCGCAGGGCCACCGGTGCGTCAAAGAGGTTGTTACCATAGTGGCCATTGAGGGTGGCGGGCATCACAGAGCCTGGGCACGTCAACTGGAGGCTTATGTCAAAGTCATCCGCAAGCTTCTTGATGACGGTGAACTTGTCGAGGAAACCGACGAGGACCTCGTCGAACAAGGAGACGGAAGTTGTTGTCCAAGCAGCCCCTCGCCCTAGTGGCCTCAAGCAATACTACCTGGAGATGTTCCTCGGTGCCGGGCCGTAGGCCGGCGTCATGGACCATCTAGCACAGCCGGCTGATGCTCGCGCTCATCGCCTCCATGGGTCTAGCGTAGCTTCTAGTCAACTGATCTTGCGATTCGAGTGATCACTCAGCCCTTGGTTAGCGTGTGTAGGTGCGTAGGATTTCGTACTACTCCTCGGCCCTCTACTGCACCTGCCTTTGGCTGTATGATAGGTGGGCCGGCCACCCCCTGGGGCCACGTGTCATTCACCCAAAGGCAGTTGCCGTAAGTCAATGAAGCTGCGTCCCCCTCCGTGCTGGTGCAGTATAGTCATCTCACCGGACCTCTAGTTGGGGCCAAACGAGAGAAGTTTGTTGTTTACTGGTTTATTGGTCCCCTTTGCATTTTGCACCAAGTTTTGACCTTTGATTTAACTAATAAAATGTTAATCCATGTAAACAAAAATGGCGTGTAAGTCACCTTACGAAAACCAAATAATCCCAAAATACTTAGGCACGGTGCATTAACTCCCTCCTTGTTTCTTATTTCGTGACATATCAACCAATGATAGATGTGGGTCGTGCATGCTTTCAATGACTTGAGACTACCAAACATGACATGCAGTGTTTAGTTCATTGCATGTAATCCTATTAGTACTCTAGTTAGGAGTAGCAAAAAAACATTAAGTTCTCTCTCCGATAGGAATAAAACACCATGTATTTATTTACAGAGGGAGTAGTACATTTTTGGTGACATGCATTACTAGATATTGCTAGTCAAATACTGAAATCCAGATGGACGTGGTAGTACTCCTAAATCCAGACGGTGGTGCTACTAGTACTAGTAGTAGTACTACCAATATAGTAGTAGGAGTACTAGCACTATACTACCCGTTGGTCAAATTATTACGTGCTGCTCCTCACAGTGAAGTGACAAGACCCTGCGCCGGAGATGACACCTGAGTATAGGCGCCGTGTTCGGCATACCATAGTCAGCCTCACCGTCTGCAGTCACTATCATCATGGTTGTAGAGCTAGCCTGCTTACAACTAGCCCTGTTCGACATAATTTCCCGTGCGTAGATGCCCGTGCATTGCATGGAACACCAAGATTGGGGGTGGATGGCTCCGGCAGCGGCCATCACGCCAGATTTTTCCACGGCCTTCTAGTCCTAGATGTGGTGGGGAGGAGATGAGGCTGATTGTGAGAGACAAGGAGTTGTTTGTAAATAGGGAACAAGTGCGGGCATCTTTTTGCAAAAATGGAGAAGCTTGGTTTGTATGCGTCAGATCTAGATCCGACGGCTATTGGTGAAAGATGGGAGGCACAACATCACCACCAACTCGGGACCTGTTTGATTCGCAGGATTTTGAAAACGCGGGAATAGGACACGGCAATATTACAAGTTTCAAACTGATATTACAAATGTTAGGAGTAATGCTGCACCTACGAAGAGAGAATTACTAGGAAGTTTACGTAAGAACTTCCGTTACTTTAGGTGGATGCAACATTATTGTACAGACTAAAATCCACCGCCCTGACAAGTCACTAATGGGAAAATAAGTTTTTGAGTCTCTGGCCACTTGATGTTTCAAAAACAAATTCAGCTTCTGTGGAGACTATCATTTAGGCTTAGACGCTTGCGGTGATCAGCACGCCATTCATTGTTGCGCTAGAGAATGCCAAACCTCATTACCTTGAGCACACTTGCCACCAGAACAAAGAACCTGGCCAATTTAATCTCAGATGTGCTGCCTCGGTAGTCGATCAAATCAATTTCTGTAAGATGGAGATCAAGGAATTCGATGAGATTGTTATAGTGCAGCACATTTTTCACTTTCGGGTCTTTCTTTATCTGCAAAACAAGAGAACATATTAAAGCAGCTGGCTGCATAAGATTGCCATGTCATCAAGAGGTACCGATATCATTCGCTCATACGATAGGGTTGGCTAGCTAGTGATATTATTTTCACTCACTCTCTCTCTCTCTACTCTCTCTCTCTCTCTCTGTTTCCTCTCATTTAACTAGGAGCATGTGAAGATCTTGGGCATTTGTTGCCTTCCACTATGTGGCCAATGCCATATTTCACAAAAGTATGCCACATAACACGCATTGATGTCAAATCAAAAGATTTTGGCACCGCTCTCGCGATGTGAGAGAGTTGGCACCGCTATGCACACAGACCCACATGTATAAACAAATCAATCAAACCAACTACACCAACCTCTCACTCTCCCAAACAAGTGTTTTTATTGCCTAAGTCCTCTCTCTCTCCCACGCAGTGTTTTTTCATTGCGTGAGTTAATTTGGCACCGGAGCAAAGTAGGTGATCCAGATTGGGACACCAGGTGAGCAATGAGGGGCATCGATGCCAAATGCATCACAAGTGAATTTGGCACATGTTTTGGCCTATATAGCCCACTTTTGTAATACTACCTCGTATTTAGTATAAAATTTTGACCATAGATTTACCTAAGAAAATGCCAATGCATGTCACTAAAAATTACACCATTTGAAATTATGTTCAAATACGAATCCAACGATATAGTTCTTAGTGACATGCATTAACATTTTGTCAATTAAATCTATGGTCAAATTTTGATACTACAAAATTGGAAGAGTAAACCAGGACGGAGGTAGTACTTGCCCTTAGGGTAACCATAGAGTTACTGGAGTAGTATAAGTTACTTTCCACTATGACTAGCCTAGGCTACTATAGTAGTACAGCATAAAAATGATGTAGGTGATCACGTGAGAAAAAATACTAAAAACATTTCTTTCGGTGCAGTGCGTAGATGCAGTTTTGAACACTACACTTGTCATCGTAATTTGGTTTCAACTTACTAGAGTGTGGGGTGCTAACCCGAGTGGTTTCAACTTTTTTTACTTCACCGCGTGTCAGATGGGCCTCTAGTTTACTTATTTTCACCCACTGCCACATGGGCCAGCACACGAAGATACAGAACACGAGCTGACAAGGCAGCATGTGGATTGGTTGACCGGTTAACTAAACAATATATGGAGCTATACGTTGACACAGTGAGCGTATAATCCGTCGGTATAGAGAGTTCAAGTGAGAGGGGAGGCCCGTGAGAGATAGCAGAGAGAGAGAGAAAGAGGTACTCCCTCCGTTCGATAATGTAGTTCCAACATTTTTTTAAGTCAAACTTTTGAAACTTTGACCAAGTTTATAAAGAAATTACTTATATCTAAAATACCAAAGATAAATGATAGTATGAAGTAAGTACATGTTGTGATGAATATAATGATTGTTCTAGATGTAAATGTTTTTCTCCACATATACCTGGTCAAACATTTCTGCGGTTTGACTTTTCAAAACATCCATATGCTTATGGACGTGACAGAGTCCCTAACAAGAGAGAGAGAGAGAGAGAGAGTGAAAAAAGTGTGTGTGCGTGTGTGAAAGAGACATGGACAACACATGATAAAAGTAGAGAAAAAGCATGCGTGTCTTATGAAAACATATCACACATGCATCTTCGACAACGGAGGCAAGGTGAGGAGATAGTGTGTGGTTGTTTGGAACCGAGAGAGCAAGACCCCTAGCACGTGGCCAAGAGGGGTCTGACAAACAAGGGAGAGAGGTCGAGAGAGACGTATGGAGAAAATGCAGACATGGGGAGGAGAGAGAGTATGTTTGTCATAGAGAGATCCCCTGGAGATCGTGATGGGACTACATGGGTGGGAGATCGAGTGAAAAGGTGTGTGAGCGATAGAAGATGCCCCGAGAGATATCGAGATAGACGTATGGATGGAAGGAGACAATACGTGTGTTCCTGATGGCTAGTAAGATATAATCATACTTAGGAGGGGGGGAGTGCTTGTGCCTATGATGGATTGAGGGATTATGGTACTTAGGGGGTGCGTGTCACATGGAGAGAGAACAAGGGCGGAGAGTGTTGGATGGGTCTATATGTATAGCGCGAGCGAGACATGTGTATGTGTGAACCAGGGAGATATAAGGCCAGTTTGGCTTGCGTCCTGAGCATCTTTTGCCTGTCCTGGGGTTGTGGCTGGATTTCATGCACGCTTGTTTCGTTGCTACCCTGTGAAAAAGAAAGCCCGCCTGGCCTGGGTTCCCTTGCACTTTAATTAGCCTGCCTGAACTCCAGACACTGCAAGTAGCCTGGCCCAGGCGACCGATTTCAAACGCCTGGTCGTGCCTGGTGGTGTGGCCACGAGGCTAACAGCAACATGGATGGATATTAGCATTAAATAATTGATGCATGGATTGATTGATGGGACGTTGTTGCTTTGCCTGGCCCAGGCATGAACCAAACGCTTCAGCACCACACAAGCCTGGCCAGACAGAAATATTTTACATCTCACGTCCACACCAGGCAGTACCGGCCATCAAGGCGTGAGGGTCAGGTCACGAACCAAACTGACCAATAAAGTTTGAGAGAGATTGAGGAGCCCCGATAAGGCTGAGTGGTGCGTCAGATAGCTGAGAGGGGGAAAGAGATATTCCATCCGCTCGATAATGCAGTGCATGTAAATTTTTTAGAAGTCAAACTTTGGAAACTCTGATCAGGTTTACGCAAATGTTATTTATATCTACAATACCAAAGATACATCATACAAAACTACATCTCATGGTGAATCTAATGGTATATGTTTGCCGTACTAGATGTAATTCTTTTTCTCCACGTACATGGTCAAACTTTGTGATGTTTGACTTTTCAATAAATCTATATGCTATGGACCAAGGAGAGTGCCTCAGTTGAGAGAGGTCAAGTGCGTGTGAAGGAGAATGAGTAAGTGTGCAAAAAGAGTATGTGTGTGAAAGAGAAAGTGACAACAAATGATAAATTAGAGAGAGTGTATTTTTTTCGTTTCTTATGCGAACATATCACGCATGCAAATCCGAGATGGAAAAGCGAGGCGAGGAGATACACGAAGATAGCTAGTGTGTGATTGTTTGCAACGGAGAGAGACACCCCTGTAGCACATGTCCAATAGAGGTGTGGCCAACAAGGAACAAAGGTCGAGAGGGACACATGGGGAGGGAGTGAGGGTGTGTTTGTGATAGAGAGATCCCGTCGAGATCGTGAGGGGACTATATGGGTGGGAGATCAAGGGAGTGCGTGCGCGATAGAAAGATGCCCCGAGAGAAATCGAGATAGACCATGCACATGTTTGTGATGGAGACTAAGATTAGCTAGTCATATACATATAGGGGGGACTGCGTGTGCCTACAATTGAGTGAGAGACCATCATACTTGGCTAGCTGGGCATGAGATTGTGTGTGCGCGCGTGTGAGATGGAGAGAGAACGAGGGGGAGAGATAGAGTTTTAGATGGGCCTATCAAGTGCGAGTGAGATATGCATGTGTATGTGTGACCTAGGTGGATGGAGAATTTGAGAGAGGGAGGAAGAGCTCTGAGATGACATAGTGGTGCGTGAGAGAGTTACAGGCAAAGAGCCAAGGAATCTGTGTGCGTACGATGAGTGCACCCAAGATATCTATCTTGGACTAGCTAGAGTATCATACATAGTGTGCGAGAGAGACCTATAGATGGTGTATATATGCATGCGAACTAGAAAGACCCCCCCCCCCCACACACACACACAAGGAGAGAGAGATGGATAGAAAGGGAGAGGGACGAACAAGGTTTTTGTGTCGGATGCATGCGATAGAATTGAAGATTGTCGGAGAGAGATAGAGAGAGAGAGAGAGAGAGAGAGAGAACAGGAGTCCGGGAGAGGGGGATGTCGCGTTTTATGCATCAAAGACTGATATAAACCATGTTTCGATATAAACTTGCATTCAAATATTTAAATTGGAGAACATGTTGTCTGCAATCCACACATGAACGGATATATGCGTATATCAAACAAGTTCATTAATTTGACTTTCAACATGTTCATGGAGTACTATAATACTGTACAACATGCTACTCGATTGAGGTGTTCAATTTTGGATTTAGTTCACTATTTTGACCTACTGAACGAGCTATTTCATTGAATCGAGATATTTCATTTTGGGTTTGATTCACGTTTTTGAGTGGGTCAACTATTTATCATATAGTAAATAGCTAGCAACGAGCATGTAAAAACACATTACTCCCGAGCATCATCTCTCCATCTAAAAAAGAAGTGGCAAGCTAATATTTCAAAATTTGATCCGAATCGACTTGGTAAGGTAGACGTGGATGCTCGTTCTCCCAAAATTTGAACAAACCGTTAAACATCCTCTTTGCTCGGTGGAATTCGCCCGAGCAAATAAATGGGAGACGTGAAATTACCGTCCTATGTGGGACACGCATCAATTGGCCCGTTGTACATCGAGGGTAGGTTCGTAACTTCATCCAAGCGCGCCTTCTCCTCGACCGAAATGACATGTGCCGAATAATTCATAAACCATGGTCGGCAAAACACACTCTCCTCGCCCGAAATAGCTCGCGCGCACTATTTAAAAACACGCTCTCCTTGCCTGAAATCGCTCGCGCCCGCTATAGTTCAAAACACGCCCTCCTCGCCCGAAATCGCTCCCGCCCAGAGAAGCAAAGTTACTCTACTATCCCCGACCCTCAGTACACAGACCCAAGCCGAGAAGCCTATAGGCAAGGGTAGAAATGTAACTCCCTCTCACATTTCAGACAAATGCGTCCGTAAGACATGGTTCCACTCCCCTCCCAATTTCCCCCGCCCGCCCCCATTCATACCTCGTGGGCGCCAAATCACCTTCTCCTCGGGAAGCTCCCTTCTCCCGAGCCGCGAAACCTCAGCCCCACCTCCATGGCGCCCCCACCACACCAATTTCACAGTCGCCCTCCTCCCTAATGCCGGAGACGATGTCCATTTGCCGTCGTGCACTGGGCCGTGTGCCTCTTACTCCGTGCTGCTGGTGCTGCCTCAACGACGGCCATGTGAACCGTACTGGAGCCGATTCACCCCTGCCGTTGTTCACGGCGCCGGAGCGGCTCCAACTTCAGATCCATCCAGAGTCCTGGCGCTGCTTCAGCGTAGCCGTCAACCATCGTGACATCGCTCTTTCCCTGCCGCCGGTCACCACCGCAACCGCGCTGGCCTCACCGACTCGGTAGCTGGACCTGCCTACTTCACCATGCCGCCAGATAGGTCGCACCCTCATCTCAAATCACTTTATTTAGGCGTCAGTTGTCTAAATTTTTATTCTGGGCCAATCGATTTGCAATGGGAAGCAGCACCCCTCGAGGCGGCGGAGCTCCTAGGCTGCCGGTTGGCTGGTGTCTAACGTAAGGGTGCGGGGCCGCAAGTTCACCATGGAAGCAACGCTTAGATGGCTATCTTTTAGAGTTGCGTGGGTTGAAGGTACTGTCGCCGCCAGATCTGGATGACGGGTAGTCTTTGTGGATTGGCCCGGGGGCGGCGCAACCACGGCAGTGCGGTGGGGCGGGGAGCGGGGTTTTGGCCGCGGCCACGGACGGCGGAGGCAGGCTGCTCTGCCGTTGGTCGCTGGCTCTTCGGGGAAGATTTCAAACAGTGTCATCTAGGAGGCACAAGACGGCCAGCCATCTGGCGTAGATCGGACAGTACCAAAATAAAATAAAATCGTGTGACCCCAATTTAGTCTTCAGTCAACAGACATGTGACCACTCTCGTACCTTGCTGTTGATCTCTTAGTGTATTTCTTCAGATCAAAGAGATATGTCGTTCTTAACATTATGTGTTATCTGCATCTTCAGACACACCATCTTCTGACTCACCGCAGCTGCTCCAACAAGGGAAGCATACACCAGAAGGGAGCTATAGTCCCCACTCAACAGTTCCCTGCATCGAATGCGCGTGCCCGACATGCACAGCCACAACAACTGCAGGGCCATCGACAAGTCAGCACATGATGCTCACTCCTATGGATGGCAGCCAGATAGGTTGTACCCTCATCTTACTTGTGTGCAACATTTATGGCTTTGTTATTCATCTAAGCATGGAAAATAGATCATCACATTTCACTGTATATTCATGCTGATCTCTTATGGGTCTTGTTCAGGAGTTAACGTTGTTCCATAGTTTAGCTAAGATACCTGTTCTTTAGGTAACACTGTTCCATAGTTATCATCCATCAGCCAATGCTATCCCACAGGCTGGTGATTATAGTATTATACCACTTCTAGTATTTCCTATGTTGTTCTTTAATACTTTTGTGTGCCATGTAGTTAATCTCGAGTACAAACGATACATATTCTGTAGCTTTCATCTGTGTTCTCCCTTTAGTTTATGAGACCTATTGCTGCTAGTTAACCCCATTCCTACTATTTATGTCGTCTCCTACAGGCACTCATTACATAAATCTAACTACTAGTTATCTTCCATGCATGTCAGATATAATTGCACACACTGATATATCCACAAGAACCTCACGGAGCAATGTAAAGGCCAATAAAATTGATGTCAATGATACCCAATATGATGGAACATGTAAAGGCAGTTCTTCAGAAGACTTGCAGAAAGATGATGAATCCTCTTCACCCCACAAGGTCCTTCCTCTAACTTGGCCTTTGATATGGGTACAACATGCATATAATGTCCTGGAGTGTATCTACTCTGTTGCAATGCCATGTGCTTAGCATGCTGATCATGCATGTAAATATGTCATGCCTTCCTGTTTTTCAGTACCTATTCCATTCATGATAACATGTTTTCAAATTCAAGTACTGTCATTCTACTCTATCGCAATGCCATCTGTTTAATTTGGACATCATGCTTCTGAATATCTTATGCATTGTTATTCATCAGTATGTACTTCATCTGTCTACCATACCATGTTTTTTACATTGAAGTGTTGTTCTAGTGCTCTGTTGCAATGCCAGCTTATTTTCCCAATCATACATGTGTATGTTGCCTTAGTTATTTCTGTACGTATTCCGCTAGCATACAGTTTTACATTCAACTAGTGTTTTTTTGCTGTGTTGTCCTGTCGTATCCCTAGCTCTTACACCATACTCCCTCCGTCCGGATTACATGTTGCCGAAATGGATAAAAACGGATGTATCTAGAACTGAAATACGCCTAGACCCATCCATTTTTTTCCGAGTGGAGGGAATACATGTCAATATGTCATGCCTTTCTATTCTTCAGTACCTATTCCATCTCTCTGCTGCCGCATGTTTTATAATTAAAGCACCATTCTTCTATACAAGGCATGCAAGGGGAAGACGACTATGTTAGAATCTGAAGGGTTACAAACAAGGCCTTTGCAAAAGATCCAAACGGCAGGAGATAATAAACCAACTCCAGTTTTTATAGATACTGCTCCAGCACAAAGAAACCCAACTCCTACTGATAATAAGCAAATTCCAATGGCCAAAGAACTAGTCCGCTCCAGTCCAGCAAAAATATGTCAACTCAATTCTAAGAAGCGTGTGTGTATCCTTGCATCATGAAATTTTATAGCATGCTGATCATATTTTCTACATGTTTCTTACCCATCTCTCTTTTATAAAATAAGCTTAACGGATAGAAGATTTTCTGCAATGGTATCGTTTATGAGGAAAGATTCTTGCAGGAATTCTCTGTGCTCCAATGTAGATGTAAGTACCTGTTGTATATCACTATATTTTTACATCAGCATGTATTTTGTTAATCAGCGTGAATACAACCTTTATCTGATCTAAATTTAGTTGTAGCAAAATGTATGATTAAAGGCCACAATGTTGATTTTTGCAACGAAAACTGCCTGGTAGTTTTGCATCCTGAGCTGCATGAGTGTACTATCTCATATCAGTGGGTTTGAATACTTTGGTTCTGCAGTGGGTTTTTCAGTGTGTTTTTTTACTGTGTTGTCCTGTCGTATCCCTAGCTCTTACATCATACTCCCTCCGTCCGGATTAAATGTCGCAAAAATGGATAAAACTGGATGTATCTAGAACTGAAATACGCCTAGACCCATCCATTTATTTCCGGATGGAGTTAATACATGTCAATATGTCATGCCTTTCTATTCTTCAGTACCTATTCCATCTCTGTTGTAGCACGTTTTATATCTGAATCACCATTCTTCTATATAAGGCATGCAAGGGGAAGACGGATATGTTAGAATCTGAAGGGTTACAAACCAGGTCTTTGCAAAAGATCCAAACGCCAGGAGATAATAAACCAACTCCATTTTTCATAGATACTGCTCCAGCATAGATAAACCCAACTCCCACTGATAATAAGGAGATTCCAATGGCCAAAGAACTAGTCTGCTCCAGTCCAGCAAAAGAATGTCAACTCCATTCTAAGAAGCGTGTGCGTATCCTCGCATCACGAAATTTTATAGCATTCTGATCATATTTTCTACATGTTTCTTACCCGTCTCTCTTTTAGAAAATAAGGTTAAACGATACAAGACTTCCTCCATTGGGATCGTATTCGAGGAAAATATCTTGCGGGAATTCTCTGTGCTCCACTGCTAATGTAAGTACCTGTTGTATATCACTATATTTTTACATCAGCATGTATTTTGTTAATCGGCGTGAATCTAACCTTTATCTGATCTAAAATTAGTTGTAGCAAAATGTTAAAGGCGCCAATGTTGATTTTTGTAAGGAAAACTGCCTGGTAGTTTTGTGTACTGAGCTGCATGAATGTGCTATCTCATATCACGCACATTACTGAATTGTAGTGCTTCTCTGGTTGCCCATTCATTCATTGTGTCAATGTTGTTTTCGTATTACCTTACTTGGCTGATGATAGCTGTGCCATATTGTGTTAATTTGGTGTAGGCTAGTTGCCCAAACGTTCGTTGTGTCAATGTTGCTTTCCTATTATCTGACTTGGCCAATGATAGCAATGCTAGTGTGTTAATTTTGTGCAGGCTACTGAAGATAAGAAGACAAACTCTGAAAACAGCAAGGCAACCCCATTGTTTCTTTCCAGTAAATCTAGGCCAGGTAATATGGCAATAACTCATGATTAATCTGTTTGGTCCCCGTCCTAATTTATGTTATGATGCAGTGGTCAAGTCACTCTCCACTATCTATAATACAAGCCTGCCAAAATCGCCATCTGAATCTGTTCAGTATCCTCTGTCTTGAATGCAACGGAATAAATGTATGTTTGTGAACCAATTAATAGCTTAAGCAATGATGGAATGGTGGATGAATCAGAGGTGAAGAGTCATGCGACACAACAACTGATCAATGTTTTCAGAGACAGTGTGGCAAAGCAGCAAGAACTTGCCCACATGCTTATGGGCGTCATCTGTGCTGAGGTTGCAGATTGTGACGTTGTAGATGGTTAGGTTCTGCTCATTTATTTGCATTGGCATCAATCTTTGATTGCCCAGTGGATGTAATTTCCTGTAATATATTCTAGATGTGCAACGTTATTCCCTGTATGCCGTACCTTTGCTCGTCGTAATGGGCTCAAATTAACTAATTTGGCCTAAAGACATGAACGAACTTTAGTGGGCCCATTAAGTTAATGGGCCGTTACTAGGCCGAAAGTTAATGGTCGGCCCTCTTACCTCCCGGGTCGTTAACAGGCCGACATCGAAGCGGGCAACAAGTGGCCCCAATTTATTTCACGGGCCGTTAACAGGCCGTTACTAAGTTTGGGCTACATATGGCCCAACTATACTATAGGCCTTTAGCAGTCCGAAAGAGACAGCGGGCTTGTATTGGACCATGAAGAGCATGGGCCGCTAAGAGGGTGAAAGTCAGGTCGTATTGTAAACGGCCCAACTGTGTTGTGGGCCTTTAGCAGGACGAAAGAGAAACCGGGCTGGTATTGGACCATGAAGGGCATGGGCCGTTAAGAGGCCAAAACTAAGGTCCGACTACAAATGGCCCAACTCATTTATGGTCCGTTAATAGGCCGAAAGGCACACAGGGCCGGGAATTGGCCCAACACTTAAATGGGTCGCTAAAAGGCCAAAACTCAGGTCCGACTACAATTGGCCCAACTGATTTATGGGCTGTCAACAGGCTGAAAGTGACACCGGGCCAGAAATTGGCCCAACACTTAAATGGGCCGCTAAAAGGCCGAAACTCAGGTCCGACTACAAATGGCCCATCAGATTTATGGGCTGTCAACAGGATGAAAGACACACCGGGCCGGAAATTAGCCCAAAATTTAAATGGGTCGCTAAAAGGCCGAAAGATGTACATCCTGAAAATTGGCCCATCCATTAAATGGGCCGTTAACAGACCAAAATCTCATCGGGCTGATATTGAGCCCAAATATATAGCGGGCTGTTAATGGGCTCGAACTGACGATGGGCTGCAATGGTGTCAAATCTTTAACAGGCCGAATTGGCACATCTCGTATGGGTCGTGGGCTTAAATGGACCTGACACAAGTAGGCCTTATATGGGTTGGCCTGCTAATTTTTACTGGGCTGGCCTTTTTCACCGGAATGGGCCACTGTTGGGCCATGCCACGTGTCGACCTATCATAGGCGCCTCCTGTCCAATGAGTGGATGACATCTGTCCCAACGATGAGCCGACACGTGTTTCTAGCCAATGATGATTTTACACATGGAAAATCCCCACTGGTCGGTGCTGTTAACGGGTTATCGGATCCAAAACCCGACCCGATAGCTTAATGGTGTTCCGTTATGGTGGATGCCACGTGTCGGTCACCCTTGACGAAAGCACTTCTGTGACGCGCGATTTATCGTCACGGAAGTGGACACTTCGGTGATGATAATTTTGGTAATGTCATGGAACACTTCTACGACAGCACAGGTATGACTACCTTGATTCTGTCATAAATTTGTCATGGATATACATGCATGACAAAAAACGCGACCTACTGTGACAAACACGTATCATCACGGAAGTGTATTTTTTTGTAGTGGGCGCGCCTGGGCCTCCTGGCGCGCCCTGGTGGGTTGTCCCCTCCTCAAGACCCCCCCCCCAGGTGCAACCAAGGCCCAATATCTTCCATCTGGTCCATAAAAATCTACGTAAAGTTTCATGGCATTTGGACTCCATTTGATATTGATTTTTTGCGATGTAAAAAACATGGAAAAAACAGCAACTGGCACTTGGCACTATGTCAATAGGTTAGTACCAAAAAATGATATAAAATGATTATAAAACATCCAAGATTGATAATATAACAGCATGGAACAATCAAAAATTATAGATACGTTGGAAACGTATCAGCTTCCCCAAGCTTAACTCCTACTCGTCCTCGAGTAGGTAAGTGATAAAAACAGAATTTTGATGTGGAGTGTTGTTCATCATGTCATATCATATTCTTTTCTTTATAGCATGGACATTTGGACTTTTATGTGATTCAAAGCAATAGTCCAGTTTTGACATAATAATTTGGATACTCAAGCATATCAACAAGCAACCATGTCTTTCAAAATATCAACGCTAAAATAAGTTATCCCTAGCCCATCATGCTCAAACATTGATCCATTCGTGAAACACACTTGAATGTTAACTACACCCAATACTTAAGCATGAACATATTGCCTCCTAGTTGGCGCTTTTATAAGAGAAGATGGAGTCTCAAAATAAAAATTGCATAAAGTAAAAGAAAGGCCCTTCGCAGAGGGAAGTAGGGATTTGTAGAGGTGCCAGAGCTTAAAGCGAAAAATTTGAGATTAAAACATTTTGGGAGGTGTATCCACCCCACCAACGAAAACGACTTAGAGTTCCCAATACTTTCCATGCATAGATATATCATAGGCGGTTCCCAAATAGAAAATAAAGTTTATTCCTTTTTCCACCATAACTTTCCCTTTCCATGGCTATCCGTATCCACGGGTGCCCTCCATAGCAACACTTTCCAAGGAATTTATTATTTGACAACATAAAGTAAATTCATTTATTTTTGCATTTCGGGACTGGGCATCCATAATACCTTTGCCTTACTCTCATGCAATGACAAGTGAATAAACACTCATCTTAAGAATAACACATCTAGTATGGAAAATCTTAGCCACCTCGCACTGCTCCACGAGCGAAACAAACACACAAAAGAGAAGTTTATTTTGAAAATTAGAGATGGCACATGCAAATTTTTTTAGAATGGCAAAAGAATACCGCATATAGGTAGATATAGTGGACTCATGTGGCAAAACTGATTTAAAGGATTTTGGAAGCACAAGTAGAGGTCATACTTAGTGCAAAATGAAGGCTAGCAAAAGATTGGGAAGCGACCAACTAAGAAACGAATAATCTCATAAGCAAGCATTAAGCATAATTAACACCGAATAATGCACCACAAGTAGGACATAATTTCATTGCATGATGTGACACCCCCGATTTGACCGTACAATAATCAGACACGCAAATGTGTACGATCAAGATCAATGACTCACGGGAACATATCACAACACAACTCTAGACACAAATTAAAATAATACAAGCTTTATATTACAAGCCAGGGGCCTTGAGGGCTTGAATACATAAGCTCGAATACACAAGAGTCAGCGGAAGCAACAATATCTGAGCACATATATGAATTAAACAAGTTTTCCTTAAGAAGGCTAGCAAAAAAAGCAACAACGATCAAAAAGGCAAGGCCTCCTGCCTGGGAGCCTCCTAACTACTCCAAGTCATCAGCGGCCGTCACGTAGTAGTAGGCATCCTTGGGGTAGCAGCAGTCTTCAGTGGCGTCGTCTGGCTCCTGGGATCTGTCATCTGGTTGCAATAATCGGGCATGGGGGAAAAGAGGTAGCAAAGCAGCCGTGAGTACTCATCCAAAGTACTCGCAAGACTTACATCAGATCTAAACTAAGTATGCATCTGTATCAAAGGAAAAGGGTTGTATCTATGGACTAAACTGCAGAATGCCAGAAGGGAAGGGGAAAGCCTATCCTATCAAAGACTAGCATCTTCAAGTATCTTCAAGAATCTAGAAGAGTACAGATCAACATAATGTAAAGCAGTAGTAGTGTTATCAACCTCGGCCAGAGATCCTTTCTCGACACCCTGCGAGAAAGAAATCCCAGAGCCATACTATCCATTCATCATAACCATGTCTCGTATCCATTTCTCATCTCAAGTATCCAGTTCTAGTTGTATCGATCGGGATACAACTACAAGTGTTTGTTACCATAGGACAGGCTATCGATAGATGTTTTCTTCCCTGCAGGGGTGCACCAACTTACCCATCACGCTCGATTAACTCCGGCCGGACACACTTTCCTGGGTCATGCCCGGCCTCGGCCAAACAATACGCCGCAAACCGACCTAGGCTTAATAGAGAGGTCAACACGCCGGACTAAACCTATGCCCCCAGGGGTCATGGGCCATCTCCCCAAGGACTCCTGCATGTTGCGTACGCGGCCAGTGAGCAGACCTAGCAACCTCCTTCAAAAAGGCAGGTGCTTACCAGTCCAACCCGGCGTGCGCCGCTCAGTCGCTGACATCTATTAAGCTTCGGCTGATGTATACGACGCAGAACGCCCATACTATGCCCACGTGATGGTTAGTGCTATCAGGCCAAAGGCCCCTCAGATCAAATATCCAAACCGTAGTGGATTAGGAGCATGCGGTAATGAGCAGAGACTCACGATCGATGTGACCCCATCGCCCCGTATCGAGTACTTGTGGCAAGGGCTAAGAATGCCCGGCTACGCCTCATAAGTATCTCGCGGGCACCTTCCAGGTCAACCCGACTCCACATCACTCGCTAATAAGCTAGCACGGGTACCCCTCAGGGCCAACCCATCTTATGTAACATGGTCCAGTGTAAAGTCATAGTAACCAAAGTAACTGTGTGTCTAACACCAAGGGGAAAACCCGAGGAATCACCCCCAGTGAATTCCACTCGATGTTGTCATCAAGGCGAACGTAAGAGGATCCACCCTTGAGGTTCACACTTGAGGGGTTGCACGATAGAGCCATAACGGAAGTGGTTAAGGAGGAAATCACCCTCGATGATCACGACCGAATAGCTACACTATAGATATCTCATCAGGAGTGATGTATGAGGTTCACCCTCGACACTTGATAGTAACTCTGTAGTGTCGTACAACTAGGGGGGTGATGTGTTGTGTCGGGGCCTGGACGTCGATCACGTTGATCGAGTTATCAAACATAAAACGAGGCAACTGGGACAAGGTGGGGTCACTGATGGATCTCTAACCAACCTATACTATGCAATTTAGGATAAGCAGGTAAGGTATGAAAGCAGGTAACAAAAACAGGCTATGCATCAGAGTAGGGTCATACATAAAGCGGTAGCAGTTCTAATGCAAGCATGAGATGGAAAGAAATGGGAGATATCGGAATGCTCAAGGAGGGTTTGCTTGCCTGGTTGCTTTGGCAAGGAGGGGTCATCGTCGACGTAGTTGATCACAGGGGCAGCATCAGTCTTGGGGTCTACTGGAGAGAAGAGGGGGAAGAAACAGTAAATATAAAGCAAACATAGCATCACAAAGCATAACGTGGCAATATGTAGTGTCGGGTGTGACCTAACGTATGGCTACACGATATGGTGAAGGGGGAATTCAACCGGGAATGTTTTTCCGGTTCCGGACTTGTGTCAGACAGATGACCCGAGGGGGAATGTTCCATGTTCAGCATGCTAGGGGCATGTAACAGATGAACGGACCACGTAATCGGATTCGTTGGATTTTTCTGAGCAAGTTTCATATAGAATACATTTTCATTAGAGTTACAGTTTATTTTCTATGAATTTTCAAAGTTTAAACAATATTCTGGAATTATTAATTGACTAAATCGACAGAAAAGGAAAGACGACGTCATCATGGCATCATTGCTGCATCAGTGGTCAACAGCCCAGTTGACCAGTCAACGGACCCACAAGGGGCCCACAGGTAGTGACTGGGCGATGCCGAGTCAGCCGTTGACTGGGTCAACAAGGCCAGCCGGGTCCCTGGGGCCACTAGGCCATGACCTAAGGGGTGGCCCCGGTCGGCCACGTCGGCAGCGGCGGCAGTGGATCCCCGGCGAGCGTTCCCGCGGCGGAGAGGCGTCAGACTTTGCCGGAATCGCCATTTCGGAGATCATTTAGCGCGTGGGCGGGTGCTATGGGACGGGCGCAGTGCCGCGCAACCATCTGCGGCCTCGGCTGGGGCGGTGGGCGGCCGGAGCGGCGGCATTGTCGAGCGGGGAGGCGGCAACCGAAGCGGGCGAGGTGGTGGCACGAGCGCGAGCAACGCTGGAAGGGCGTGAGCAGCAGCGAGCGGTCGAGCACGCACGCTGGAGGGTGTGGACGCGCGCGAGTAGGGCAGGCGGCGACGAGCGAGCTCAGGTGACGGGAGCGCCACAACCATGGCATACGGTGGCGGTCAGAGCTCGCTAGGACGGCGCTACCCACGGTTGTTCGAGGCGCGGAGCAGTGGAGCGGCGGGCACGCAGAGCGCGGCCGGGCTGGCTGCCGCGGGGCTAGGCGAGCGCGCGCGGCGTGCTGGACCTAACGACGACAGCAGCAAAGTAGTAGTAGACGAGGAAGGGCATTTGCGCTAGTGAGGCACGGGCGGAGCGCGACGCCAGGCAGCGGAGGGAGACGGCGACTGCGGCAAGCTAAGGGGAGGAGGAGGAGGAGGGCAGTGGCTCACTGCCGTTGCAGGGAAGGCCCGGGGAAGATGGTGATGCAGTGGAGATGACGGGATCAACGGCTGCATCCGGCGGGTCCGAGGAAGAGGGTGACGGAGATCCGGCGATACAGCATCGCCCGGCTTGCGCTGGTAGTCGGAGCCGATGGAGAGGAAGCAGGCGAGGCTTCTGTCGCGATCTCAGCTGGCAAGGTGCACGGTGCCCACGCAGACGAGGCCGTCCATGGCGACTGCGGTGGTGGCCGTGGTGGATCTGGGCGAGAGAGAGGGCGACGAGGGAGAGCACGGGCAAGTGGGCGAGTGGGGAGGGAGCCCGAGCCGTCATCCTTATGCTCGATACGGCGCCAGCGAGATGGTGTGGCGGGGACGGCTCGGGCGGGAGCCCGGTCGGAGGAACAAGATGGAGGGAGACAACCCAGGGGAGGGGGAAGTGGGCTGTCCAGCTGGGGATCTGGGCCGGACCAGGTGTAAGCCCAGGGGTTTTCCCTTTCTTTTTTATTTCTTCTTTTTTTAAAGAAAGGGTTTTGTAATATTTGGGGTGCCAAAACGATTTTTGTAAGATAAGGGAATTGTCCACATAAATACAATGCAATGGTTGGCATAGCCACAAAAAGATTGTGAAGCTTTTGAAATAGTTTGCAATTTTTATAAATTAAAAAGCCATTTAATCTACTGTTTTAGCCACTGCTTTAATTGGTTTAGGCCATTTAAACACCTTGCAAAATGTTGGTTCACCATCAATATTAACAAATGATTATTTGCCACATGATGAACATTTTAGTTTTCATGTCTGACAAATATGGATTTTTGACTTCAGATTGGATTTGAATTTGAATTTTGATTTGGATCAAGTGAAGATTAGCAACAGTAGTGTGATGACATGGCACCATCAACAGGGGATTGCTGTAGCATGACACTGGGGGTGTTACAAATCTCCTCCACTACAAGAAATCTCGTCCTGAGATTTAAGTGGGGAAGTAAAGAGTAACTTCGGGAGAACTGACCCTTATAGGGTTGATTATCTGAAGAATAATTCAGGGAATGAGGCAGAAGTATCTCTCGAGTTGAAACTTAATAAAACATCGAGAGCAAAGTATGAAGGTACAATAGGAAGTTTCAAGCGGATGGACAAACGATTGATACCTGAACCGAGTGTGAGAAAGGGGTTCGGAGCATCAGGAATAGATCATCTCTCGGAAGGTGGCTCGTGACATGATACGAAGCCAACCGTGAGGAATAACCTTAGAAACAAGGGGTACAGGAGAGTCAGGTTTCGATCATGTGGAACCGTGGGTTATGGGCCCACCATGTGGGTTAAAAGTAGGAAGGGTGCTGGCATCTTGCACGGTTATGATAGCAAGGCATGTCAGAGGATAGTATGTCAGTTGTGTCGGCAACAACGTTGGTACCAAGGGCGAGGGATGAAGAGAACCATTTCCTGCTCGTTGAACGAGGCGGACCAATAGGAAAAGTTCTCATCCATCGGTGGCTACCGAAATGTCAACAACAATAGTAACAAGGTCTTTACTGACAGAGTTGTACATTGAGGTGTTTACCTAAGCAGGAAATTATCTCTACTGAGATAAGTTAGTTTACCGGAAAGGTTAAACAGAAGAATGGAAAGGAAAATATGGTTAGTATATTAATCAGAAGAATGGAAAGGAAAATGTGGTTAAACACAATTAACAGGAGTATATCCTTCCCAAGGACAAGCAGAGGATGATATCCATGACATGATAGTAAGTAGATAACCAATTAGGTAAAGGGGTGAGGGAATTCTTGATGTTGCACGTACAATGGTGTTTGGATAAATGAACAAGAAGCATTTAGCATTATGCTTCCAATGTTCTTGTTGACATTTGAGTACCACAATCATGCTTTGGGATAGCATTGACATGGTTATTAGGTAAAGCAGACCTTGGATTCACAATGGATCCATCGGAAATTTCTAGAACATATCATGTTATTTTATCAGGGAAAAGATGAGGAGGTGGCCGATGGGTTCAGTAGCCATCCATCAACATGTCAAAAAGGACGTATTCCCAAAATTAATATGATCAAGTTTGTGTTGGGGGGAAGACAAAAATGTTTTTGATGCTGACACAAATCATCGAGAGGCAAGGCTGGTATTTCTAGCCATGAATTCAATTGACATATCTAAAGAAGCCAAAGTGTTGACGGTGGTCAAGACAAATTTTGTCGAGAGACTCTATGAAGATGCCATCGAGCAGAAAAGGAAGGATGAAGTGAAAGGCTATGAGAACCACGGATTTGACACAAGCTCAAAGTCAAGCTTGTTGTTCGAGGTGAAATGATAAGATGAGGAATATCGACGTAAGCTTAGCTCATCGTCGGAAGTTGCTCCGGGCATAAGGACCAGGTAGCACAGTTAAAAAGTTGACATGATAAAAATATAGCCGATCAGGCTAGGAATGATGTGAAGGGGCATAAAGCTTCCCAGTATCAAGTACTAGGTGTAATGCTAGAAGGTAAATCGGAGTAGAGGTTGGACGGGGGAAATGATTTGCAGAGGATAAGTAATTTTAACTTACCCAGTAAATGGGATCAAGGAGGCAATATGGTCGGGACCATAACTACAAGGGATCCAATTTACGATACCGGAAGAATTATTCAAATGATTAAATATCCTTGCAGGGAGCTTTCATGATAAGTTCCACACCTCCGTGGGCATGAATACAAAGGTTCAGGGTCGACTCCCACTTCTACAATGCATAACCTTTCATTTTACTTCTCACTCTTGATGAAGTTGTGGTATTGAAATTTTATCTGACGAAAAGCCAGTAGAGTATAATCCGCATAACTTTCGAGTTCACACAGATTAGGGAAGGCATAGGTTCAACCCATCGGGGCATCTTAGGAACATATATCATAAATTTCAAGAATAAATAACACAAGCTCGGTAGTAGAGCATGCTTGAGAAAGCAGATGATACAATTTACCAAAAGTATTATGTATCTGAGGAAAGGCTCACAAGCTTATTGAATATGAAGAACGTTGTTGGATAAAATCCGAAAAAGGGGGTCTGGTGGTCCACAAGGGATCAGATGTGAGCATCAATATTCAACCAGAGGAAGAAAGAATGCAAGGAGATCATATTATAGAAACAACTGACTAACTCAAAGCTCAATTGCAAAGGAATTATGAATTCCAAGACAAGGGATCAGAAGCAATGCTCTGATTAGGGATGGATAGGTAGAATAGTCTTAGGGGTAAAATCGATGGTGATTTGATTGGTCGAGATCTAGCACATGTTAAAATGACGTCTGAGCCGGAAGGATGAATTCTTGGATCTGATTGAGGATTGCGAGCAATTCGCAACATATTGTATCAACGGACTCAAAATTATAATGACAAAGGCTGACAATAAGATTACTAGACTTATGGTTTTAACCATAATGCAAGCAAGCAAGAAATTCAAGAACAATAGGATGTTGAGGATTTTCACAAGAACGAATGGTATTACGAAGACTTTTGTGAAGTACATGAATCAACTAAGGATGAGCGGATACTCGATAGGTGCACCAAGTTACCCGTAGGGGTATTTAAATGACAAGGAACTGCAAGGCAGTAAGCTCAAACGATTCTCAGAAAAAGGAGAGCAGTTCAGGGCATCTTGTAATAACAAGATCAATGGGTTAGAACGTAAGATTGGAAAGTGTGTGTAGTTATCCATAAGGATATTTCGGTGGTAGGGAATTGCAAAGGCAACAGGCACAAAGTGTCGAGAGAATATCATAGAGTATCTTCGGAATCTTCTGATGCAGCAGGCGATCATCTGAAATAAGGGGCTCTCCGGGAAGATGTGATCACGAGATCCTAATGTTCAAGTTAGTAAAACCATTTAACCTGAATAGAAGAGAGATCAGAGTCCCAGAGTATAGACGATGAATAAAAGATCCTAATACCACTCAATTGGCGACATGGGCCCGTAAGACACACAGCCAAGTTAGTAAAACGGTTTTCGGTTTCTAGACTCAACTTCGGGCAAGGAATTGGAAAGGGGGGATCCTACAGGCAGTCGGCTCTGATACCAACTTGTGACACCCCTGATTTGACCGTACACTAATCATACACGCAAATGTGTACGATCAAGATCAAGGACTCACGGGAAGATATCACAACACAACTCTAGACACAAATTAAAATAATACAAGCTTTATATTACAAGCCAGGGGCCTTGAGGGCTCAAATACATAAGCCCGAATACACAAGAGTCAGCGGAAGCAACAATATCTGAGCACAGACATGAGTTAAACAAGTTTGCCTTAAGAAGGCTAGCACAAAAGCAACAACGATCGAAAAGGCAAGGCCTCCTGCCTGGGAGCCTCCTAACTACTCCAAGTCATCAGCGGCCGTCACATAGTAGTAGGCATCCTCGGGGTAGCAGTAGTCTTCAGTGGCGTCATCTGGCTCCTAGAATCTGTCATCTGGTCGCAACAATCAGGTATGGGGGAAAAGAGGTAGCAAAGCAGCCATGAGTACTCATCCAAAGTACTCACAAGACATACATCAGATCTAAACTAAGTATGCATTTGTATCAAAGGAAAAGGGTTGTATCTGTGCACTAAACTGCAGAATGCCAGAAGGGAAGGGGAAAGTCTAGCCTATCGAAGACTAGAATCTTCAAGTATCTTCAAGCATCTAGAAGAGTATAGATCAACATAATGTAAAGCAGTAGTAGTGTTATCAACCTCGGCCAGAGATCCTTTCTCGACACCCTGCGAGAAAGAAATCCCAGAGCCATACTATCCATTCATCATAACCATGTCTCGTATCCATTTCTCATCTCAAGTATCCAGTTCTAGTTGTATCGATCGGGATACAACTCCAAGTGTCCATTACCGTAGGACAGGCTATAGATAGATGTTTTCTTCTCTGTAGGGGTGCACCAACTTACCCATCACAATCGATTAACTCCGGCCGGACACACTTTCCTGGGTCATGCCCGGCCTAGGTTTAATAGAGAGGTCAACACGCCAGACTAAACCTATGCCCCCAGGGGTCATGGGCCATCTCCCTGGGGACTCCTGCACGTTGCGTACGTGGCCGGTAAGCAGACCTAGCAACCTCCTTCAAAAAGGCAGGTGCTTACCAGTCCAACCTGGCGTGCGCCGCTCAGTCGCAAACGTCTATTAAGCTTCGGCTGATGTATACAACGCAGAACGCCCATACTATGCCCACGTGATGGTTAGTGCTATCAGGCCAGAGGCCCCTCGGATCAAATATCCAAACCGTAGTGGATTAGGAGCACGCGGTAACGAGCAAAGACTCACCATCGATGTGACCCTGTCGCCCCATCTTGAGTACTTCCGGCAAGGGCTAAGAATGCCCGGCCACGCCTCGTCAGTATCTCGCGGGCACCTTCCAGGTCAACCCGACTCCACATCACTCGCTAATAAGCTCGCGCAGGTACCCCTTAGGGCCGACCCGTCTTTAGTAACATGGTCCAGTGTAAAGTCATAGTAACGAAAGTAACTGTGTGTCTAACACCAAAGGGAAAACCCGAGGAATCACCCCCGGTGAATTCCACTCGATGTTGTCATCAAGGTGAACGTAAGAGGATCCACCCTCGAGGTTCACACTTGAGGGGTTGCACGACAGAGCCGTAACGGAAGTGGTTAAGGAGGAAATCACCCTTGATGATCACGACCGAATTGCTACACTACAGATATCTCATCAGGGGTGAGGTATGAGGTTCACCCTCGGCACTCGATAGTAACTCTGTAGTGTCGTACAACTAGGGGGGTGATGTGCGGTGTCGGGGTCTGGACGTCGATCATGTTGATCGAGTCATCGAACATAAAGCGAGGCAACTGGGACAAGGTGGGGTCACTGATGGATCTCTAACCAACCTATACTAAGCAATTTAGGATAAGCAGGTAAGGTATGAAAGCAGGTAACAAAAACAGGCTATGCATCAGAGTAGGATCATACATAAAGCAGTAGCAGTTCTAATGCAAGCATGAGAGGGAAAGAAATGGGCGATATCGGAATGCTCAAGGAGGGTTTGCTTGCCTGGTTGCTCTGGCAAGGAGGGGTCATCATTGACGTAGTCAATCACAGGGGCGGCATCGGTCTCGAGGTCTACCGGAGAGAAGAGGGGGAAGAAACAGTAAATATAAATTAAACATAGCATCACAAATCATAATGTGGCAATATGTTGTGCCGGGTGTGACCTAACCTATGGCTACACGATATGGTGAAGGGGGAATTCAATCAGGAATGTTTTTCCAGTTCCGGACCTATGTCAGACAGATGGCCGGAGGGGGAATGTTCCATGTTCAGCATGCTACGGGCATGTAACAGATGAACGGACCGCGTAATCGGATTCGTTGGAGTTTTCTGAGCAACTTTCATATAGAAAACATTTTCATCGAAGTTACGGTTTATTTTTTATGAATTTTCAAATTTTAAACTATATTCTGGAATTATTAATTAACTAAATCAACAGAAAAGGAGATATGACATCATCATGGCGTCATTGCTGCATCAGTGGTCAACAGTCTAGTTGACCAGTCAACGGACCCACATGGGACCCACGGGCAGTGACTGGGCGATGCCGAGTCAGCCGTTGACTGGGTCAACAAGGCCTGCCGGGCCCCTGGGGCCACTGGGCCGTGACCTAAGGGGGTGGCCCCGGTCGGCCACGTTGGCTATGGATCCCCGGCGAGCGTTCCCGCGGAGGAGAGGCGTCGGACTTCGCCGGAATCGCCATTCTGGTGATCATTTCACGCGTGGGCGGGTGCTACGGGACGGGCGCAGTGCCGCGCATCCATCTATGACCTCGGCTAGGGCGGTGGGCGGTCGGAGCGGCGGCGATGTTGAGCGGGGAGGCGGCAACCGAAGCGGGCAAGGTGGCGACATGAGCGCGAGCAACGCTGGAAGGGCGTGAGCGGCAGCGAGCGGTCGAGCACGCACGCTGGAGGGCGTGGACGCGCGCGAGTAGGGTAGGCGGGCACGAGCGAGCTTGGGCGACGGGAGCGCTGCAGCCATGGCGTACGGTGGCGCTCGGAGCTCGCTGGGACGGCGCTACGTGCGGCTGTTCGAGGCGCGGAGTAGTGGAGCGTCGGGCGCGCAGAGCGCGGCCGGGGTGGCTGGCGCGGGACTAGGCGAGCGCGCGCGGCCTGCGGGACCTAACGACGGCAGCAGCAAAGTAGTAGCAGAGGGGGAAGGGCACTCGCGCTAGTGAGGCACGGGCGGAGCGTGACGCCAGGCAGCGGAGGGAGACGGTGACTGTGACAAGCTAAGGGGAGGAGGAGGGGGCAGTGGCTCACTGCCGTTGCAGGGAAGGCCCAGGGAAGATGGTGATGCAGTGGAGACGACGGGATCAACGGCCCATCCGGTGGGTCCGAGGAAGAGGATGACGGAGATCCAGCGATACAGCGTCGCTCGGCTTGCGCTGGTAGTCGGAGCCGACGGAGAGGAAGCAGGCGAGGCTTCTGTCGCGATCTCAGCTTGCAAGGTGCACGATGGCCACGCAGACGAGGCCGCCCATGGCGACTACGGTGGTGGATGTGGCGGATCTGGGCGAGAGAGAGGGCGACGAGGGAGAGAAGGGGCAAGTGGGCGAGTGGGGAGGGAGCCCGAGGCGTCGTCCTTATCCTCGAGACGGCGCCGGCGAGCTGGTGTGGCGGGGACGGCTCAGGCGGGAGCACGGTCGGAGGAACAGGATGGAGGGAGACGACCCAGGGGAGGGGGAAGTGGGCTGTCCAGCTGGGGATCTGAGCCGGACCAGGTGTAAGCCCAGGGGGTTTTCCCTTTTTTTTGTTTTTTTTAAAGAAAGGGTTTTGTAATATTTGGGGTGCCAAAATGATTTTTGTAAGATAAGGGAATTGTCCACATAAATACAATGCAATGGTTGGCATTGCCACAAAAAGATTGTGAAGCTTTTGAAATAGTTTGCAATTTTTATTAATTAAAAAGTCATTTAATCTACTATTTTAGCCACTGCTTTAATTGGTTTCGGCCATTTAAACACCTTGCAAAATGTTGGTTCACCAACAATATTAACAAATGATTATTTGCCACATGATGAACATTTTAGTTTTCATGTCTGACAAATATGGATTTTTGACTTCAAATTGGATTTGAATTTGAATTGTGATTTGGATCAAGTGAAGATTAGCAACAGTAGTGTGATGACATGGCACCATCAACAGGGGATTACTGTAGCATGACACTGGGGGTGTTACACATGATTATTGACTTTCGTGCATGCATAGGGAATCACAAACCTTAACACCAATATTCCTACTAAAGCATAATTACTCATCAAGATGACTCACATATCACATCATCATATCTCAAAACTATTACTAAGAATAAAGTTTATTGTGTCCAATGATCTTCATGACATTTTTTATTTATCCTTCTTGGATATCTATCACTTTGGGACTAATTTTTATGTGTTGCTTTTCATAAGCTCAAACAAATATAAGTGAAGATCATGAGCATAACAAATTTTCTTTCTCTCAAAATAACTTAAGTGAAGCAAGAGAGAACTTCTTCCAAATTTACTAACTCTCAAATAAATCTAAGTGAAGCAAGAGAGCATTTCTTGAAAAATAACAAAGCACACCATGCTCCAAAAGATATAAGTGAACCACTAGAGCAAGTCCTAGCTCATAAAAAATTAAGTGAAGCATAGAGAGCAATTCTAAAAAGTCATGACATAATTTTAGCTCTCTCAAATAGGTGTATCCAGCAATGATTGATGACTTAAAACACAAAATAAAACAAGAAAAGACACATATCATACAAGACGCTCCAAGCAAAACACATATCATGTGACGAATAAAAATATAGTCTCGAGTAAAATATTGATAGTTGTTCGAAGAAAGCGGGGATGCCACTTGGGGGCATCCCCAAGCTTCGTTGGTTGCTCATTCTTAGATAATAGCTTGGGATGTTGGGGCATCCCCAAGCTTAGGCTCTTACATCCTTCCTTCATCCATCGTAAGATAACCCAAAACTTGAAAACTTCAATCACACAAAACTCAACAAAGCCTTCGTGAGATCCGTTAGTATAAGAATAATAAATCACTACTATAAGTGTTGTATCAAACCAATTCATATTTTATTTTTGTATTATATCTACTGTATTCCAACTTTTCTATGGCAAAAACTCATCAAAGAAAAACCATAGAGCCATCAAAATAAGCACACAACACAAAGAAAACAGAATCTGTCAAAACAGAACAGTCTGTAGCAATCTGACAATTTCGAATACTTCTGTAACTCAAAAAACTCTGAAAACTTAGGACGACCTGAGAAATTTGTATATTGATCTACTGCAAGAGGAATGGGTGTTTTATCGCTCTCTGGTAAAAAAATGAAAATAAATTTTGTGAGCATAAAAGTTTCTGTTTTTTCAGCAAGATCAAACAACTATTGCCCAAGAAGATCCTAAAGGCTTTACTTGGCACAAACACTAATTAAAACATAAAAAGACAATCATAACAGTAGCATAATTGTGCTAACACTCAAAAACAGGAAGCAAAAAGCAAAGAATAAATTTATTCATTGGATTGCCTCCCAACAGGCGCTATAGTTTTACGCCCTTAGCTAGGCATAAAGCAAGGATCTAAGTTTTGTCATCCGAAGTTTTGGCAACTTTTGTAAGGGTTTTCTCAAACCCGAGAGGCTCTTTACGCTTCCCTAAATTCTCCGGAAAATAAACCATCTTAAGATCCAAAATATTCAATTGCTTATTACAAAGAGTAATCAAAGCATTCATGTGACTGATACTACCATTGAGGTGTTTGAGGGGTTCATTATATTTTTGTATTTCAACCATATGCTTATGCAAATCACCAAGTTTTTCCAACATTTGGGCTCCCTCGGAGGTAAAAGGAAACCCCTTCTTTTGAGGTAGAATTCCCAAAATTCCCTCTAAGATTTCATAGGCAGCATTGGCATCAAGATCAATGAAGTTTCCTATAGTGGCAAAATCGAGAAGTTGTCTATGATGTAAAGACAATCCTATGTAAAATTTCGAAGAAAAACTTTAGCATCCCCCTTTAAGTTGGAAATACGAAACAATTCCATAAGCCGATACCAGGCATCTTTCAAATTTTCTCCTTGTCCTTGTTTGAATTAAAGGAACTCAAACTCTAGTGATAAAGGAGGAGTAGGGACGCTACCATCGAGACTAGAAGGCAAGAGAACGGCAAATGAAAAAGAGAGGCGAATAAAATGGCAATTTTTTGTGAAGTGGGGAGATGAAATGAGAGGAAAATGAAAAATGATGTAAATTGCGAGGAGATGAGATTTGTGATTAGGAACCTGGTTATGATGAAGATCCTCCCCGGCAACGGCGCCAGAAATTCCTTTTAATGCCGCTTGAAACTATGTCGGTATTTCTCCAAAGAGGAAGGGATGATGCAGCATAGCAGCGCTAGGTATTTCTCTGAGATATGAAACCAAGATTATCGAACCAGTAGGAGAACCAAGCAACACAACGTAAACAGCCCCTGCACACAAATAACAACACCTCGCAACCCGACGTGTTAAAGGGGTTGTCAATCCCTTTCGGGTAACGGCGCCAGAAACGGCGTGTGACGGGAGATAAAGTTGTAAATAGTGATAGATCAAATGCCAAATAAAATAAATTGCAGAAAGGTATTTTTGGGTTTTTGGTTTAGTAGATCTTAAAATAAAAGCAAATAAAAAGGTAGATCGCAAAGGCAAATATATGAGAAAGAAGACCCGGGGGCCGTAGGTTTCACTAGTGGCTTCTCTCGAGAAAAATAGCAAACGGTGGGTAAACACATTACTGTTGGGCAATTGATAGAACCACAAATAATTATGACGATATCTAGGCAATGATCATTACATAGGCATCACGTCCAAGATTAGTAGACCGACTCCTGTCAGCATCTACTACTATTACTCCTCACATCGACCGCTATCCAGCATGCATCTAGTGTATTAAGTTCATGGAAAAACGGAGTAATGCAATAAGAACAGTGACATGATGGACACGAGATCCGTGTATCTATATGGAGGTAGATATAGATCTCATCTTTTTATCCTTAGTAGCAATGATACATATGTGTCGGTTCCCTTTCTGTCAATGGGATCAAGAACCGTAAGATCGAACCCACTATGGGGCACCTCTTCCCATTGCAAGATAAATAGATCAAGTTGACCAGACAAAACCCAAATATCGGAGAAGAAATACGAGGCTATAATATATCATGCATAAAAGAGGTCAAAGAAACTCAAATACTTTCATGGATATAAAAAGATAGATCTGATCATAAACTCAAAGTTCATCGATCCCAACAAACACATCGCAAAAGAGTTACATCATATGGATCTCCAAGAGACCATTGTATTGAGAATCAAGAGAGAGAGAGAGAGAGATGAAGCCATCTAGCTACTAACTATGGACCCGAAGGTCTACAAAGAACTACGAACGCATCATCGGAGAGGCACCAATGGAAGTGGTGAACACCTCCGTGATGGTGTCTAGATTGGATCTGGTGGTTCTGAACTCTGCGGCGGCTGGATGAATATTTTGTCGACTCTCCTAGGGTTTTGGGAATATTTGGGTATTTATAGAGCAAAGAGGCGGTCCGGGGGGCACCCGAGGTGGGCACAACCCACCAGGGCACGCTTGGGCCTCCTGGTGCGCCCTGGTGGGTTGTCCCCTCCTCGGGGCTACCCCCAGGTGGAACTAGGGCCCAATATCTTCCATTTGGTCCATACAAAATTTCCGTAAAGTTTCGTGGCATTTGGACTCCGTTTGATATTGATTTTCTGTGATGTAAAAAACATGGAAAGAATAGCAACTGGCACTTGGCACTATGTCATTAGGTTAGTACCAAAAAAGATATAAAATGACTATAAAATGATTATAAAACATCCAAGATTGATAATATAACAACATGGAACAATCAAAAATTATAGATACGTTGGAGACGTATCAAAGATTCATAATTTTTCTCACAAAATGCCTATTGTACCTTATCATTTCCACAATTTATATCACTTAATATAAGCTATGGAAACACTAGAACAAGCAAACTATGCATTAAAAACAGAATCTGTCACAAACAGAACAGTCTATAAAGATTTGAACAACAACCATAATTCTGTTACTCCAAAAATTCTTAAAAATTAGGACAACACAGGCAATTTGTATATCAAGCATGTGTAAAAGATTCAGAGTTTTATCACGTTCTAGTGAATTTAACATTTCTATTACTGGAAGCAAAAGTTTCTGTTTTTACACAGAATCAAGTCTACTATCATCCACACTATCCCAAAGGCTTTAGTTGGCACTTTATTGAAACAAAAGCTATAAAACATGATTACTACAGTAGCTTAATCATGTGAACACACAAAAACAGTAGGGGTAAATGTTGGGTTGCCTCCCAACAAGCGGTTTTCTTTAATGCCTTTCTAGCTTGGCATGATGATTTCAATGATGCTCACATAAAAGATAAGAATTGAAACATAAAGAGAGCATCATGAAGAACGTGACTAGCACATTTAAGCCTAACCCACTTCCTATGCATAGGGATTTTGTGAGTAAACTATTCATGGGAACAAGAATCAACTAGCATAGGGAGGCAAAACAAGTGCAACTTCAAAACTTTCAACATAAAGAGAGGAAACTTGATATTATTGAGATACGTATAAGCATATATTCCTCTCTCATAATAATTTTCAGTAGCATCATGAATGAATTCAACAATATAGCTATCACATAAAACATTCTTTTCATGATCCATAAGCATACAAATTTTACTACTCTCCACATAAGCAAATTTCTTCTCATCAATAATAGTGGGAGTAAACTCAACAAAATAACTATCATGTGATACTTGATTGGCATAATCCAATTGAAAATTAAAATCATGATGATAAGTTTCATGGTTACCATTATTCTTTATAGCATACATGGCATCACAATAATCATCATAGATAGCAACTTTTTTTATCATAGTCAATTGAAACCTCTTACAAAATAATGGATTCATCACTAAATAAAGTCATGACCTCTCCAAATCCACTTTTATAAATATTGTGAAAAGATTCAACACCCTCCAAAATAGTGGGATAATTATTTCCTAGAGTCGACACTCTTCCAAACCCACTTTCATCAACATAATCATCATAAATAGGAGGCATGCTATCATCATAATAAATTTGTTCATCAAAACTTGGGGGACAAAAAATATCATCTTCATCAAACATAGAATCCCCAATCTTATGGCTTTGCATATCATTAGCATCATGGATATTCGAAGAATTCATACCAACAACATTGTAATCATGCTCAACATTCAAAGGTTTAATGCCAAACATTTTATTGACTTCTTCTTACACTTTGGCACAATTTTCCGATCCATCATTTTCAAGAAAAACATTATAAAGATGAATTATATGTGGCAACCTCAATTCCCTCTTTTTGTTGTTTTCTTTTATAGACTAAACTAGTGATAAAACAAGAAACTAAAAGATTCCATTGCAAGATCTAAAGATATACCTTCAAGCACTCACCTCCCTGGCAACGGCACGCGAAAAGAGCTTGATGTTTACTACACAACCTTCTTCTTATAGACTCGTGTTGGGCCTCCAAGTGTAGAGTTTTGTAGGACAGTAGCAAATTTCCCTCAAGTGGGCGACCTAAGGTTTGTCAATCCGTGGGAGGCGTAGGATGAAGATGGTCTCTCTCAAACAACCCTGCAACCAAATAACAAAGAGTCTCTTGTGTCCCCAACACACCCAATACAATGGTAAATTGTATAGGTGCACTAGCTCGGCGAAGAGATGGTGATACAAGTGTAATATGGATGGTAGATATAGGTTCTTGTAATCTGGAAATATAAAAACAGCAAGGCAACTAGTAAGAAAAGTGAGCAAAAATGGTATTGCAATGCTTGAAAACAAGGCCTAGGGTTCATACTTTCAATAGTGAAAGTTCTCTCAACAATGATAACATAATTAAATCATATTATAATCCCTCAACGTGCAACAAAGAATCACTCCAAAGTTTCAATCGGAGAACGTAGGACAAAAACGTGCATCAACCCCTATGCATAGATTACCCCAATGTCACATGGGGAATCCGCAAGTTGAGTGCCAAAAATACATCAATTGAATCAATAGAACGCCCCATTTTCACCACAGATATCACAACGCAATACATGCATCAAGTGTTCTCAAATCCAATACTCAATCCAACATAACAAAACCTCAAAGAGCAAGATTCAATTCATCACAAGAAGGTAGAGGGGGAGAAACATCATACGATTGCAATATAGTAACAAAGCTCGCGGTACATCAAGATTGTGCCAAATCAAGAACACAAGAGAGAGAGAGAGAGAGAGAGAGATCGAACACATAGCTACTGGTACATACCCTCAGCCCCAAGGGTGAACTACTCCCTCCTCGTCATGGAGACCGCCAAGATGATGAAGATGGCCTCCGGTGATGGTTTCCCCCTCCGGCAGGGTGCCGGAACAGGCCCCGATTGGTTATTCATGGCTATAGAGGCTTACAGCGGTGGAACTTCTGATCTAGGGTTCTTTTCGTAGGTTCCTATATTTATAGGAATTTTTGGCATCAGTCTCACGTCATGGGAGTGCCTGAGGGGCCCACAAGCTGTGGGGGCGCGCCCTAGGGGGGTGGGCGCCCCCCTAGGCTTGTAACTTGCTCTATGTTGATTTCAATTTCAACTGAATAAACTGTTTTGTTCTCATGCCATGCACATTACAAGTGTTGTTATTGTTGTGTAGTTTCCCACACTTATATTATGTCTATGCTCCTTTGTCTTAAATAGATATGATTTGAACCGTCTCTATCTTGATTTGGCAACATAAATTAGAATGATATAGACCATACAGTGACCATACTACATAGTTATATGCTTGTTTCATGCTGTTATCCTATCCACCTTACTACTGAACTGGTTTACCAAAATGAGTTTCATATACAACATGGTAGGCATGTGATCTGTCTGCTTGTTTCTCTTTTAGAATGCGGACAAAATATTGGAGATGAGTACCCCATTATGCAATGGTAAAGGAAGTAATGCAGATAAGGCTCAAGATAGTGAGACATCCCTGTTGGTCTCCAAGAAAGCTGATAAAAACTATATTGAAGACACTGAGGCAACCCCAAAGTCTTGGCTTGATGTAGTGTTCGAGGTACTGGACACTACTGCTGGCACCAGCTCTTCGAACTCGCTGCCTAAATCAGTTCGACTTCTTGAGTCTCAACTTCAAGTTGAAAGACATCGATTAGATGTGCTGTGATAGGAAGCCGAAGGACCGAGGAAGTCCTTGCAGAATTCAGATGCATACTTTCTAGTGTAACAGCAAGCGCTAGAGGATTTAAGCGCCAAACAAGAGAAAGCTAATAAGCTTTCTAAGCGTCTTCCAACATGGGGGATACCCAGGATATTGTTTCCTGAGCTCTTGTGAAGTGGTTTCAGTGCTAGACTTGTTTTGCTGCGGCGTTTATTTGCACTGGTCACCAACTTTAACAAACAGTTTATGTAATATGCTGCTTTGTTCCCCATATTTGCACTGGTGGCAAACTTTGATGCCCAGTGGATGTAATATGTGTAATAGTCGTGATAGCCTAGCATAAGTTCCTTGCTTATTTATTTCCTTGTTGTCTTGTTTATTTGTTTGCTTGTAGTTAGTGCAGTTTTTTTCCGTGGTTTGCTAGTGGACGCAATAACCTATTTTTTTAAAACTAGGCCACAATAACCATGGGCTACATATTTACGGTAGTGACCATGCTCCCCCTACAGGCCGTAGAAACAATGGGCCTTCTACGGGCCGTAGAAACAATGGGCCTTCTATGGGTCGTAGAAACAACGGGCCTTCTATGGGCCATATGATCGATTGGCCAAACATGGGCCAATAACGGACCGCATTATGGGCCGTAAACGGGCTAGAGTTGGAATCATCCATTCATGGGCCAACCATAACGGGCTGACGTTAATCGGTCGTATTTGATGATGCTATGAAAACGGCCCAACGGATTAACGGGCCACAAACAGGCCGACTTTAACCACGGGTTGAATTTGGCCCACAACCGGAATAGGCCAGTAACGGACCGTAAGTAATCGAATGTTGCATATCAGCCCAAGAATAAATGGGCCCTGAAAAGGCCGAAAGATAACACATGCTGGAAATGGCTCAATGGAATAATGGGCCGTTAATGGGTATAAAGTGATACATTGTTCATTACGGGCCAGTTTCACCACGGGCCGTTAATGGGCCAAGAGTTACAAAGGGCCTCATATCGGCTGAAAGACATCATGGGCCATACATGGGCCGGAAGTTACAACGGGCTGGAATCATATTGGACGGCCAGATGACACTACTGGGCCTAATTCGGATAGGCCATAATGGGTCGTGAGTTAGCGGGCTGTAAATGGACTATATGAGAACAGGCCGCTAGCAGGCTTTAAGTGGGCTGGTCATTACCTTTTGACCAGGTAAAACAGGCCGGCCTTTTGACCTGAATGGGCCACTGTTGGGACGAGACACGTGTCGACGTATCATAGGTGCGCCCCGTCCATTCGCTGGATGACAACTGTCCGAACGCTGGGCTGACACATGGATCTGCCGGCGAATGAGAATTTTACACGTGGAAATCCCCATTGGTCCGGGATGTTAATGGGTTGTCGGATCAAAACCGGAACCCGATAGCTTAACGGCGACCCATTATGGTGGATGCCACGTGTCGGTTACCCTTGACAAAAGCACTTCCATGACATGCCATTTATCGTCATGGAAGTGGACACTTCTATGATGATAATTTTGGTAATGTCATGGAACACTTCTACGACAGCACATGTATGACTATCTTGATTCTGTCATACAATCGTCATGGATGTACATGCGTGAAAGAAAACATGACCTACTGTGACAAACACGTATCATCATGGAAGTGTATTTTTTGTAGTGCACTTAGTTTCATCTTTGAGATTTCATAAACTTATAGCTCTAGTGCATCCATTGCATGGCAATCCCTACTCACTCACATTGATATCTATTGATGGGCATCTCCATAGCCCGTTGATAGGCCTAGTTGATCTGAGACTACCTTCTTTTTGTCTTCTCCACAACCACCATATTCTATTCCACCTATAGTGCTATGTCCATGGCTCACGCTCATGTATTGCGTGAAAGTTGAAAAAGATTGAGAACATCAAAGGTATGAAACAATTGCTTGTCTTGTCATCGGGGTTGTGCATGATTTGAATATTTTGTGTGATGAAGATGGAGCATAACCAGACAATATGATTTTGTAGGGATAAGCTTTCTTTTGCAATGTTGTTTTGAGATGACATAATTGCTTTGTTAGTATGCTTGAAGTATTATCATTTTTACATCAATATTAAACTTTTGTTTTCAATCTTATGGATGTGAAATTCATGCCACAATAAAGAAAATTACATGGATAAATATGTTAGGTAGCATTCCACATCAAAAATTCTGTTTTTATCATTTACCTACTCAGGGATGAGTAGGAATTAATCTTGGGGATGCTTGATCCGTCTCCAACATATCTATAATTTTTTTATTGTTCCATGGTATATATTATCTGTTTTGGATGTTTTATACGCATTAATATGCTATTTTATATTATTTTTGGGACTAACTTATTAACCTACAGGCCAGTGTCATTTTCTGTTTTTTTCCTTGTTTTTGGAGCTTCGCAGAAAAGGAATACCAAACGGAGTCCAAACAGAATAAAACTACATGATGATTTTCCTTGGACTAGAAGACACCCAGGGGACTTGGAGTCCAAGTCAGAAGAGTCGCGAGGCAGCGGCAAGGGTGGAGGGCGTGCCCACTACCTTAGCACCTCCTCGGGACTCCTCTAACCTAGCCCTTCCTCCTATATATTCACATGTATTCCAGAAACACCAGAAGCATCCACGAAAACACTTTTCCACCGCCGCAACCTTCTGTTCCCATGAGACCCCATCTTGGGGCCTTTTCTGGCATCTTGCCGGAGGGGGATTCGATCACGAAGGGCATCTACATCAACTCTATTTCCCTTCCGATGAAGCATGAGTAGTTTACCTTAGACCTTCAGGTCCATAGCTAGTAGCTAGCACTACAAAAAATACACTTCCATGATGATACGTGTTTGTCACAGTAGGTCATGTTTTCTGTCATGCATGTACATCCATGACGATTTTACGACAGAATCAAGATAGTCATACATGTGCTGTCATAGAAGTGTTCCATGACATTACCAAAATTATCATCATGGAAGTGTCCACTTCCATGACGATAAATCGCGCGTCATAGAAGTTATTTCGTCAAGGGTGACCGACACGTGGCATCCACCATAACGGGTCGCCGTTAAGCTATCGGGTCCGGTTTTGGATCCGATAACACGTTAACAGCCCGGACCAATGGGGATTCTCCATGTGTAAAATTCTCATTGGCTAGAGGAAACACGTGTTGGATCACCATTGAGACAGATGTCATCGACTCATTGGACAGGAGGCGCCTATCGACACGTGCCACGGCCCAACAGAGGCCCATTCCGGTGAAAAGGCCGGCCTATTTGACTTGGTCAAAAGGTAACGGGTCGGCCCACGGAAAGCCTATTAACGGCCTGTTCGTATATTGCCCATTTACGACCCGCTAACTCCCAGCCCGTTACGGCCTATCGGAATTAAGCCCAGTAGCTTCATCTGGGCCGTCCAATATGATTCCAGCCCGTTGTTACTTCCGGCCCATGTATGGACCATGATGTCTTTTGGCCCATATGAGGCCCATCGTAACTCTGGGCCCAATAAAGGCCCGAGATGAAACTGGCCCATAATGAACAGTGTATCGCTTTATACCCATTAACGGCCCATTATTCCATCGGCCGTTTCCAGCCCGTGTTAACTTTCGGCCTTCTAAGAGCCCATTTATTCTTGGGCTCATTTCTAGAATTCGGTTAGTTACAGTCTGTTACTGGTCTGTTCCGTTTGTGGGCCAAATTCAGCCCATGGTTACATTCGGCCCTTTTGTGGCTCGTTAACCCGTTGGGCTGTTTTCATAGCGTTATCAAATACGGCCTATTAATGGCCCGTTATGGTCCACGAAAAGTACGGCCTATGTTTGACGAAATGATTATACGCCCTGTAGAAGGCCCAGGGATCCTATGGCCCTAGAAGACCAATAAACCCTATGGCCCATAGAAGGCCCATGGATCATAAGTCCCGTAGAAAGTCCATGGATCCTACGTCCCGTAGAAGGCCCATGGATCCTACGGCACGTAGAAGGCCCATGGATCCTATGGCCCGCAGGAGGCCCATGGTTATAGTAGTCCGTGTGTTGCCATGATTGTTGTGCCCTAGTTACCAAAAATAGGTTATTGTGGCCACTAGAAAAATGCAGAAAAAGAACTGTAGTGACTACAAGCAAACAACTAAACAAGACAATAAGGAAATAAATAAGTAAGCAACTAACGCTAGCCTATTATAGCTATTACACATATTACATCCACTGGGCATCAAAGTTCACCACCAGTGCAAATATAGGGAACAAAGCAGCATATTACATATATACACTGGCCATCAAAATTGACCACCAGTGCAAATAAATGCGGCAGCAAAACAAGAGCATAACTGAAACAACTTCAGAAGATCTCAAGAAACATTATCCTGTGTATCCACCATGCTGGCCATAAGCTTAGCAAGCTTATTAGCTTTGTCCTGTTTGGCGCTAAAATCCTCCAACGCTTGCTGCTGCACCAAAAAGTATGCATCTGAATGCTCCAGGGACTTCCGCGGTCCTTCCGCTTCTTGTCGCAGCACAGCTGATCGATGTCTTTCAGCTTGTAGTTGAGACTCAAGAAACCGTTAATAACTTGTGCAAGCGGTAGTGGCCAGTAACTCGAACACTAAACCAAGACAGGACTTTGGGGTTGTCTCAATGTCTTCAATATAGTCTTCCTTAGCTGTTTTATCAGCTTTGTTGGAGACGAACAAGGATATCTCACTATCCTGAACCTTGTCTGCATTACTTCCTTTACCATTGCTTAATAAGGCACTCTTCCCTAATATTTTGTCAGCATTCTAAAAGAATAAACAAGCAAACACATAACAGGTTTAGCATGTACTCGTATATGAAACTCATTTCGGTGAACTAGTTCATTAGTAAGGTGGACAGGATTAAACTACCAAGTCTTCTATTGCCAAGTACTAGTACATAATAAAAGCATCAAACAAACATATATCTATGTCCTGTGGTGACTACATTGTCTTGCCAAATCAAAATAGAGACACGGTTCAAATCATATCAGTTCAAGACAAAGCAGCAGTGAAAGAATACAAAGCGTGGGAAACTACATGGCACAACAAGATTTCAGATGGGTACGACGGGTCTACATGTACAACAACACTATTGGCTCTATTGTGATGCTAGTAATGTGCATCATATGAGAAGTCAATTGTATACACAATTGAAATTGAAATCAATAGAGCTATTGATAAGAGAAAACCTGTTAAAGAAACATGTGTGAACATACCTGTTGTGCCATTGGAGTTTCGATTGGATCCTTCAATTTAAAAATAAGTTTGTATGAGTAAATACAGTGATACAATAGCAAAGTAGTATGCACGATAGCAATGGAATCTTAAATTAGAACAGTTGTTCTTCAGGTTTAAGAACTTTTTCTACATGAACAGAGTACAGTAAGACACAAGAATACATTACTTAAAAATATGAGCTCATAGACCTTACCACATTCTTGGTTCCGGACCAGTACAGAACAAGGCGTTCCGAGTCATTGTCTAGTAAATGTGTCTCAGTAGAACGTAAGGGAATTTGATGAGTTTCTTTGCTAGTGAAGTACGTTTTCTTCAGGTAATTCTGATACTACCACCAAGCATTCTTGAGGACAGCAGAGCTATTAGCATAGATTACCTCATCCTGAGTTTCCAAATCGGTCCTTCTCTATAGAGAAAAATGGGAAAATTTGCTGTATTATAACCACCATGGAGGTAGAATGTATGGGACAAAGCAAAGTAATTGCCATGAATAACATTACTTACACATAACTCCTGGACAAGGTGATTGGGTGAAGTTGGTTCTCTGACCATCGCAGTAGGGGTACAATCTGCGAGAGTCTGGGTTATGTGTGGTAGGGCTGATTCTCGTGCATGTTCAATCGGGGTGCTATCTCCACCAAGAGGTAGCACTGTTTTATTTGAAGACCGTGTTTTTACTCCGCTAGATACTGGCATCACCCGCTCCAATTCAAATGGCTGATAAACAGGAAACATAGATGAATGTACAGACATTGTATGAGAGACAGATGCAATAGATAGTGTGGAAAAAAGAGGGCATGAAATAGTTGACATGTATATTGTTTAACTAAAACTGATAGCATGAAATAATTTCACATATATGATGTCTATCTAAACTAGATAGCATAGCATAACATAATTCAAAGATATGATGAATAACTAAATAGGATCGCATGACATAATTCACGTACATGTTATCTAAGTAATCAGGATCGCATGATTTAATTCACATATGTGATTTATATGCTAAACAGAGGGCATTCAATATGATGTCTGAACTAAGAACATGGTGTTGAATATTGTGTATATGATGTCTAAACTATGCAATGCAAGACACCATATGCATGATATGAGCAGTATAACCGTGCCAAGTTAGAGCACACACCTCGGTGGGGGAATAGGAGCGGTCATCTGTCTCTGAATCCATCTCCGAGGAGCTATCGGGAACCAACAAGAGATCTGCTTCGACAGGTAGCACTGTCTGCTCTGAAGGCCTTGTTTTCACTCCAGATTTTTCCATCTCCCACCCAAATGGCTGATTCACAGGAAGAGTAGTTTAATGTACAAACATTGTCGACAAATGGAAATTTAATGAAGAAAAGGATGGGAAAGATATCATTCAAATATATGATGTCTGGTTAAACAGGATGGCATTGCACATTTCACATATATTATGGCTGGCTAAAAGACATGCGACAGCATAATTCCTATATATGATATAGAAACTAAACAGGTGGCATTAAAGAACATGTCTAAACTAAGAAGATGACATATATGATGTCAAAAGTAGGCACTGCAAGGCAACATATGCATGATATGACTAACATCATCATGCCAAGGTAGAGCAAACACCTTGGGGAATAAATAGAAGTGGTCAGCTGTGTCTCAATCCACCTCAGAACATATATCTTCCTCCGGACTACAATCTGGAGAGGGGGGTTTGCCATTGAACCCACCATGGAGCGATGTCTGCATGACATTGTATTGCCGCGCAAAACTCTTCTCTTTTTCTCTACATGTTCAGTATGACTATGTACAATATCTGACATGCATATGAAAAATATGGTGAGATTATGTAAGGAGAGCATGCAGAAATCTAGAGTGATGGTAACAACCAGTGGATGGATCCAAAAATAATTATAGCAGGCTAATGATTGCTTTAATTTAATAAAAAATACAAATGATGATTGCTTTACTATTTGTTTCCCACCCAAGATGAACAACATAGGCATACCCTAGGTGAACCAGATATTAGACAGAGATACTATTCATTGCTGCCTCGATATGTGCCCGACAACTAATTTAGAACTCAAGTCTGAACATTAATTTGGACCTGCCTTGGAGTCTAAGAGGTGAATAGGACAATAAAGTAGCAGGTAATTTTAAGCAATGCATAACATAAGCATAAACAAAAGAGTGTGACCTCTCTTGTGGACCCGTGTACTTCTCAGGTTCATCTGCTAAGTCGATGATGGTGATGTCGTTGCGGTGGGTGCTGGCGGCAGGGAAGGAGATCCGAGGCGGCGAAAGATAGTCAGGAGTCATGATGTCTGGTTTGGTGGATCCTTCTGTCAATGGAGCAGCTCAGGTGAGGTGGATGATGTCACGGCAGGAGCAGGACAAACCACACAAAGTTTCCTTTGACACATGCCTGTAATTGAAGTAATTTTGTAAGGGCTCATTTGGCTTGCATGATTCTAAAAACGCATGGATAGGAAAAACACAGGAATAGGATAGGAATGCACATGGTAAACAGAGCATTTGTAAACACAGGATTTTTGTTAACTTGGGTGTTTGGTTCACAGTAATTGGAAGAGTAGAGGAATGCAAAGAAACATGGCCAAAATAAAGTGAAACCATATGAAAGCGTGTACAGTTAGAATGTTATTCTGCAACTAATGCACTCGGTCTTGTTTTCATGCCTTTGATTTTGAAAAGTAGGTCCAGGCGGATGTTTTGCTCCATTCCTTTCAACAAAATGCATGAGTAATTGAATAGTAGAGTTCCATAGGAAAATTTACTATTGCTATGTTTTTTCGTGAGATTTCTCCTTGAACCACTAGTAACTATGTCAGCTTTTGTCATTCTGATGATACTGAATCGGATAGATATTTGGAATAACAATATCTGGTCTATCAAATCGATTCATCATCGAGATCGAAAGAGTGCCCTCGAGAGACAAGACTGATAGTAACAGTAGTGCACCTTCAGTTGAGGAGAACTGTTCACAAGTAGTGGTTATGAGCTCTTTCTTGTGGAGGTTCAGAATACGTAATTCCTTCACTTTAGTTGCACTAGTGGATTGAATAACCTTTTCTTTATTCTAACAAAGTGCATGTGTTGTTGGTTAATAAAAACACGTGTTTCGATCGAATGAAAATACCAATAAATTCTATAAATTTATTTTTTAATATCCTATAGTTAAGAACAAAAATAGCCCTAATGGATCGACATGAATGTAGAGTAGTAAGTGATGCAACAAGTGTACAACCTCTTTGCCATAGCCGTGTCGACCTCAGCATCATTGGGTTGGTCACTGAAGAAGTTGAGGCAGAGGTGGCTGTCGGAGGTGTGGAGGAAGTTCTAAGGAATCTGTAGACGGCGTCCAGGGCACTGCTTTGTTGTGATGGATTGTTTTGTCATTGGAGCAGCTCCGGTAAGCCGTAAGGCGTCAAGGCTGAAGCAGCACAAGACAGACATCGTTAATCTCAAGTGGGATTCTAATAGCATCTCCAATAGATGATGTAAAATAGATGTAAAATTTACATCACGAAAAACCATCTCACTACAACAGATGAGGTAAAAAATGTTGACTCTGAACTTAACTGTCGAAACTGAAATTTACTGTGGAATCTGAATGTTACTGTCGAAACTGAACGCAATGGTAGCAGAGAGGCACTTGACATGTAGTTTAGGGAGGGCCTGCAGTTCTTCTTTAACCTGCACCCCCTGAGCCGCGAGCCACCACCCGCCGAACCACCGGCCCCCACGCCGCCTCGCCGCCCCGAAACAACTCCCCACCGCCGGCCCGCCGCCACCCCAAAACAACTCCCCACCGCCAGTCTGCCACCGCCCCAGCTAGCCCTCTAGCCCCCCTCCCCCCTGCCGAGCTTTTTCTCCGGCGATCCCCACGCTAGCGCCCCACCACCAGCGACCACCGCCCCCACCCTGAGCCCTAAGATAGATAGTGGGGTACCTCTCCGGCGAGCCCCCCTCCCTGCTGTAGGTGGTTCTTCCTTAACTCCGGCGAGCCCCCCACCCCCTGAAAATCGACTAACCCAAAAGTTGATTCAGCCGACTAAAGTGTAGCTAAATCGGAGCAGAGCAGTAGCACGAGCGAGGGGGAGAGCAGCAACAGTAGCGCGAGCGAGCGAGAGCCGGAGCAGCAGCAGTTGGGCAAGCGAGCGAGCGAGCGAGAGCCGGAGTAGCAGCAGCGCGAGCGAGAGCCGGAGCAGCAGCAGATCCGGCTGGTATGGCCGCCGCCGCCGAAGGGGCCTCGCACTGGGGGAGAGCCGTCGTGGAGATGTCGCCCGCGACACCAGCTTTGAGGTAGCTGCTCCATGGGGGTGCAGGACGGAGCACCTTCGGTGCCGGGAGGTCGAGTTAAGGAGAAGGTGTGATGCGATGAGTGTACAACCTCTTTGGTGGTGCCGAGTAGGCCTCGGCTTCGTCCGAGGAGTCAGTGAGGATCTTGCGGTTCCGGTGGAGCAGGTTAAGGCGGCGCTGTGGGGATGGAGCAGCCGCGATAAACGAGGCGATCGTCAGAGCAGCTCCTTGGAGGTGGAGGATGGGGCGGCTGAACCGGTGGGACGACAAGATGGACAAGGGATCCTCATCCGGGGAGGTGGATGAGGGACGTCGAGCTATTGCGGTGGACGACATCATCGGGGAAGAGGCTCCGGCTGGGCAGCGGTGAGGTGGCGGATAGATGAGGGTGGATTTTCGCGGCTGGAGCAGACAGGTTATGGCGGCCTGGGATTTCGAATGGCGAAAAGGAGGCGATGGGAGGGGGAACCATGACTTACGGACGCGCTTGTCCAAAATGTAGGGTGTGTTACAAAAGTACCCCACCGATTTGAACTAGCGGCCCTTTCGGCTTATGGTTAGAAAGGGAATTTCGCGTGTCAGGATTTGGCAGCTGGAGGGAGTTTTCGTGCGCGTTTTAATTTCGGGATAGCAAGGCGCGGGTTGTGAAGGCGCCAGTTTCGGGAGCACGATATCTAATTTTCGGGATATAACAAGGCGCGGGTTGAATTTTAGGGACAAGCCTAATGTGTAATATTGTACTTGTATGTACCGAATCAATTCACACTTCCCTCAATGAAAAAAAAAACAAAAAAAAACTATGCACACCACACAAAGAGAGAGTCTTGTCCCGTTTTACTATACAAATGCTATTCAAAGCTACTTCCTCCTTCCATCTATATAGGGCCTAATGCATTTTTTGAGGCTAACTTTGACCAAATATTAGAGCAATAATATATGGCATGCAACTTACACAAAGCACACCGTGAAATTCGTGTGTGAATGGAGCTTTCAATGATATAATTCTCACATTGTGCACGTCATGTACTATTAATCTTGTCAACAGTCAAAGGCGGTCTTAAAAACGCATTAGCCCTATATAGATGGAAGGAGGGAGTATGAATCCATGTTATGTCCAATTAAATTTTTTCGCTAACTGTATAATGCATGTAACCTACTCATACCAACATTTTAGTGCATTCCAAATGTTTATACTACCGCTGCAATTCGAACTGAATTTGAATTCATTTCTCTATTTGAATAAGAATCTACAATCATGATTGTTGCCAACTTCAACCATCATTCGTGTATTACCTTAACAACACACCACATGATTACTATAGACATAGATATGAAATATGTGTACTATATGAACTCGAATTCAATTTTTTGAATACACTTGATGTTGATTCCAAATAATAGTACATTTGATGTACTAACTATATATTCATAATCTAAACCATGTTCCATACGTACACCATGTTTATCACACAAAGTATAGTGCCCCGCCCCCTACATTATGACAAGTATTTAGCCCTGAGCTGCAAAAGCCACACATTAGCCCAAATTATAATCAATGTTCTATATATTATATGTAGTACTAGCAAGATGCCCATGCATTCCACGGAACATCAACATGATCATGGGGAGGGGTGTGGGTATATTTTTTCAAAATTGCCATAGTTTCCTTCCTATCCGTCAAATATAAACCGGACAGCCTATATTGCAGGATGGCAGGCACACCATCATCAAAAACTCTGTTTTTTATAAGAGTAGAGATAAAATATATTATATGTAGTATAACATGTTCATAACCACACCATGTGTAGCACCGTTATATATATTCACGCATGCATCGGTTTAAAACACTATGATAAATTGTTCAAATATTCGCATTCGCTTTTTATAATGAATTATGATCTCTATTCGTCTTTTACACCCACACAATCCTCTTATCTTTGTAGCTAGCGCTAACTTTCTCTCATGCATGCACACGCCCGCATCCCTCTCACCCTCCCTCAGCATTCTCTAGCTCCATCGCGCAAATTCGTCTTTTCACTTTAGGTCGTTCACCCACGGTGTGTGTAGGCCCCCCAGCTCCTTCTTTACAGCACACATCGATCGATATGCCTCTCTAGCTAGGTGTGCCTACCACAAACACAAGCTTCCCCTCTTCTCTTCTCACCGTCCATGCCTCACTCCCACCACTCTTTTCATCGATCTCATACTCGCACACTCCTTCCCCCTCGATATAGTATGCCTCTCGCACCACCTCCTAGATGCATCCTTCTCTCTCTATCCTTCTCCCCGGGCCTTATTTGCTTCTAACACATACATGCATGTATATCAATCGATCTCCCTACATATACCTAGGTCGACTTTAACTATTTCCCCCCACCCATCGGTCGACGTACCTCACAAGTTATGTCTCTCCTTTCTCAGAAAAAGGACGATTGATCTTCCTATATAGTTATGTCTGCTTACCACAACCATATCACCCCCCCTCGTCATTCGTGCATGCCTCCTGGCCCGTCTCTTGCACGCACGTGCACAGACAGGCAGCCATCCCCTCTCTTATTGATATTGCAGGCGTGCCCTTTGTTTGTCTAGCAAGCCTCTCCCACCATGGGCGGATTTAGGCCCCAGGCAGAAGGGGCGGTGGCCTGGGGCGTAAGGCCCATCTCCTTTGTATATTTTAACACTGTAGCTACAATAAAATGCTACAGTCAACTAAGCTGCCTGGGCCTTGGCCCAGTTCGCCTGGGGCCTGGCCCATTCCTAGGTCCGCCACTGCCTCCCACCATTTGTTAGAAGCAACTCCACTACCAACCCCTCCAACGCTCTAGCTCTGCTCTCCCAACCTTATTCCTCTCCTACACATATGCATGGATGTCGATCGATCTCCCTTAATACATAAGTTAGGCCTCTCTCCTCCTCCACACATATACCAGCCATTGTACCTCTATAATTAATTAGGCCCCCCCACCACACACTGATAGTCGAGCGATGTAGGTAGGTATCCATGCCACAGAGACAAACTGCACCTGTCCCCTCTTACGTTCCAGTAGGCCAGCCACTCTATATCTTTGACGTGGGCACACAAAAATTTGATGGCACTCTTTATCGATCACGCGCGCGCACACACACACACACACATCATCCCTCTCTTTGATTCTATGGATACCTCAAGCCGATGATACCTCCACTCTCTTCTCGTGGATCGCCCCCTCTATGTATATGATATATTCAGGACTCTATTTCACACACATTGCATATGTTACATTTTTTGATTGACCCCCCCCCCCCAAAAAAAGACACTCACGAACCCACACACTATATCTCTCTACGTTTGTATCTCTCTCACACAACCCCACGTAGGTGGTGTACGTACACGAAGAGAATAGGTGCACGTACTCACGCTTCGTGCCCAGCCACACCCGCGCGGGTACACAGTTGAGCTCATTTCTGTACGAAAATGGCAGCCCACGTGCTAATTTGAACGTCTGTAGCGGTTGTTTACCTACGAAGGCCGTGTACCACACGTGCACGAAACAAAGTTCGACTTGATGTGTTGGCGCGTTATTTTTAAATAAATTTATATCGCTCAATGGCATGTACACAAAATATAAAACAATTTTTATGGAGAAAAAGGTAGTCTGCTCCACTATATACAATGGAGCCTGCCTGCCTGGATTTGTCTCTCTTTAGAGTATCTCACACAAGGCAGCGGTCGCCTCTCTCTCTCTCTCCTACCGTTGGTCACTGATCCGGCCGCATCCCGTCCGCCGGCGGAAAGGGAGGATGTGCATCGTTTCTCTGTTCGACGGCGTCGAGGCAGCACGTCCCGATCCGCGGTACCCGCCGTTCTCTCTAACCAAGCTCCGGCGCAGTAGGGCCTACGCCACCTGCTCGCTGCCGCAGTCTGGGCAGACCCCGCCCGCCGCCGCTCACCTAGTTACATCCCGACGACCCCCAGGTATCCCCTTCGGCCTTGCTCCACTGCTCGTCTTCCCACGTCGCTGCATGTGGAAAATCTTGCATGTGGATCTTCCATAGTTCTTTGCCAAAACGTAGCTCGTCCAGCGTACTTTCCATATTGCAATCTCGTCCTCACACCGTTTTAGACAAACATAACTGTGTTGTTCTCTTCCCTTAGGACAAGGAATATGCTTCTTTTTTGTCGTTGTATGTGTCATCAACTGTTATTGGCCAGTAATTGTTTCATTTCTACCTCTTTTTTGCAAACAGGGCTATCCATTTCACCTCGTTGCTATTGCGACCTTTTGGTGAACTGCACAAATCATTTTTTTCTTAAGATTGTTTTGTGCAGTTGTACTAAAATGTCACACGGGCAACGTCTCTATGTTTCAGTGTGACTGCACAAAGGGAGATTGGTTTTGCTCTATTCTCCTCATCCAACTCCGAGCCTAATCTTCTCCAACTATTTGCTTAATCTTCTCCAACTAGTTAGTCTTAAGAGAGACTGCAAAGGTGACTAACTTCTATTTGTGTGTTTATTGTTTCACAGCAGTCCTCTATTATCGTAATCACACTTAATATCTTTGGAACAGGGACGCTCAGCTCTATTTTAGTGGAACTGCACAAAATGATCGGAATGTTGCATGCTCCAGACAACTACTTTTTCCCAACATGACTTGTTGATTTAGACAGAGCTGTGGGGACGTTGCTGCCAATGAAAGCATGCATCAATTTTAATTTAACACCTTCTCACAACTTTGTCTTTAGTTGTGATGTAAATATTAGCTCTAATCTGCTAATCATTGAGATGCATTAGCAAGGAAGTAGTTTTTTATTGTTTCCGAAAGAGCATCGATGGCAAGACACACGAAACAAAAGCTGAAAGCTCAAAGCATTGTACAATTTCATGTCGCTGGAAAATTATTTGTATAGTACGTCAATTATGTAAATAAATGCTAGAAGCTTGATAGCATTGCCAGAAGCCTCTTCAGCATCCGGGTCCATGTGCCATGCACAAAATTATACTCCTCCGTTCCTAAATATTTGTCTTTTTACAAATTTCAAATGAGCATATTTCAGTGTAGATTCACTCATTTTGCTTCGTATGTAGTCACTCGTTGAAATCTCTAGAAATACAAATACTTTGGAGTATATTTAAGAACCGAGGGAGTTGTGCACAACCGCATGGGAGACTCAGCTCGGTCATTGTGCTGCATTAATAGTGAGTAATGAGCAGTCAAATCATAAGCCCCACCTTTCCCATTGTAAGTTGCTCAGAAGAAGCAACCATCAATACTCTCTTCTTTGAATCCACTCATACTACTCCATCTGTCACTATTTATAGAGCACGCTTTAAAAAAATCTCTAGGACCAAGACGACTAGCGATCGGCCTGAAAAATAGCATTGGTAGTTATAGCACAGCGTCTATTACTAGAGGAAATAATGCGTGTGTCTATTACTAGAGGAAATAATGCATACACACATGCATGCAGTGCTTCCACCCCAGGTACACACATGCATGCACTTACTCCACTCCATAGTACATCGAGAGAAAATTGTGGACTTGATTGTGGTTACCATGCCCTAATTAATTGAGCATTAAACTAAACATGTCTAAAATCTATCTGGTGGTGGAATTGCATCTATATACCAATATAAAAAGACCCAAATGGGCAGATCCAAACCATCTCGACCGTCAAATCATGTTATCTAGCGGTTCAAATCGCTCCAATGTTGAGCACCAAACACGTTTAACGCTCTAATTACCCACCACTGCCATTGGTTATAAACATGTTTTGACTCAACGCTATCCCTTGAAATCTGCCACGTAATTAATATCCTACCATTCCCGTGAAAAAGTAATTGATATCTTACCAAATACCAACATGCAAAAGATATATCTTACCTAATATAACGTGCAACTGATATCCTACCTAATATAAACGTGCATTGCACGTACATTATTACTAGTTGAGAGAAATGCATCAGAATGAAGCGCGCCCTGTAAACTATGAAAGAGGGAGGAGTAGTATGAAGGTGCAAAACCAAGTACGCGTATGGCCAGTCGGTCAGCACACCTCCTATTGGCATATCACTAACATGTGGGATCGGAGTGTGAGCAAACCGATCTCAATTGACGGCAAAATGGCCAACCCGCCGTTCCTTGAGAGAGACGAGGAGCGAGAACACACAGACGGGCTCGCACGGAGGCCAAGATATATTCAAGCATGGTTGATCGATATCATCATTACATGTTTGATGTTTTTAATACTATAGTATTGGGCTACCGTTTTCCGCCCTTCTCCGGAATAAATGTGTACTTTAAATAAGAGTACAGACGCTCCACCATGCGGTTCTAGTAGTAGTAGTAGTAGTACTCATACTACTAAACCTTGCGCTTGGCTCTTCGCCTCTTCGTGAAGTCGAACAATGATGGTACTCCGCATGTTGGGTACTATAGTGTATGCCTCTGGTAATCTGACACCGAATGAACTGATGCATGTCCACCGCCTGGGCGAGGGTAGGTTGCATTAGTCAAAAGGTGTAAGCGAGCTTCACCTTGTCCTACAAGCTTCTCCTCGTTCTACGAGTTGACAGCACACACCAAAAAGTAGTGCTAGTCCATACTCCCTCCTTTCCGGTTAATATGGCTTAATCTATTTTGCGGGTAAATGAGAGAGCTTTATTCATATATAAGCATTCTTAGGATGATCAGCCAAGAGACTAGTCACTAGGAAGCGAGGTACCCCGCAAAAAAAGAAGAAGGAAGCGAGGTGTTTCATCAAGCCAGCTCTTGGCGACATTCAAAGTGCAGCAAGCACGGTTCGCGCAAAGATGCGCCGCAAGGTTTTCTGACTTGTTTACATGCTGAATAACAAAAAAATAGGAAATATTACTGAGCGCTCCTATTTGTAACAGGATATGAGCCAAAATTGAGCGACAATTGTGGCGAGTGTTCCATGCAATCAACTTCCATTATCACATGCGAGAACCCTAGAAGAGAACCAAATGTGTTAAAGATTGCTTTATCACATTTTTGAAATATAATAAGAGTGCAGACGCTCCTCCATCCGGTTCCTAGTAGTATAGTACATACCTCTATAGTAGTAGTACTATTACTAGTAAACTTTGCGCTTGGATGTTCGCCTCTTCGGGAAGTCGAACAATAATAGTACTAGTATAGTGTATGCTTCTGGCAATCTAACACCGAATTAACTATTGCACGTCCACTGCCTGAGCGAGGGAGAGCTTGCATTAGTCAAAAGTTTCTCCTTGTCCTGCGAGCCACCGAGCGCAAGCTTCTCCCGTCCTGCAAGATTCTCCTCATTCGGCAAGTTGACGGGACACAGCAAATTAATGCTAGTCCATACTGCCTCCTTTCCACTTAATATGGCTTAATTTAAAACGAGATAAATACATTGTCTGTCACTGTATATTTGTAAAAATACGGTCAGTGGACTTCATCAAACGCTCATTGCGCTCAATATATACATTTTCTGGTGTTTATACGGTCACTAGCTCACCCTGGCTGAGTATGTGTGTGCATGCATGTGTAGGTTGAGCACTTGAGCGTGATCGTGTGTGTTCCGTCGTGTGCTCAAACATGCATGCATTAGGGCATCGCGTGCATTTTTGCGTCCATGTGTGCGTGTGACTATTGCATGCATGCACGAGGTTTTAGTCCCTCACATTCACATGTTCATAAGTCAATGCTTTGTCAAAATGTTGCATGCAAGATTTAATCATTCGTTGTTCACGCATGCATTCCCGATATTAATACGTTGGTAAAGACAATTTCTTGAGGAAAACAAGCCCATGAATTGAGTACAAAGGGGACCAATAAGCCAGGACGAAGGGAGTACCAGTAGTGAACCGGAAGGAGGGAGTAGGTACTAGTAGTACAGTACTACGTAACAACATGCATTAACAAAATTCCTCTATGCGCATCATGTCTACGTGTCATGCAAGAAAATAGAGAGAAGTACAAGTGAGACTCAGGAACGGTCATACACGTAGGGGGAGCACGTGTAGGGGCCATTAAGGAGCAGTCAAATCACACAGTAAGTTAGTCGGAAGAAGCAACCATCATTTCACTCTTCAATGACACGTATGCAATATAAAGTGGTTGATATGGAGAGAAAAAGAAAACCACTATATATACACTAGCAAGAGCCTAAGCTACAAGCCTGCTTGCTTGGGTTGCTCTCTTGACAAGCATAGAACGACGATGGCCACACCGCTGGTCACATATCCGTCCTGATCCCGCCGCTGGGGGAAGGGAACAATGTTCTATGTAGACGCGGTCGACATCGGTGAGGGAGAAAACCCACAGTCGATGCGTCCCAATCGGGGGTCCCCGCGGTATGGGATGATGCCGCGTCCCAACCGCCCTTCTGCCTACAGCCCGACGTCCCAGGTAGTACGTCTTCCTTTTGGAGCCGGCTTGCTCCACTACCGCAGCTCCCCACGTAGCTCCATCTTCATGTCGATCTTTCTCTACTTCTACCAGCTTTTATTTGTGATGAGTTTATGTCTCATGAACTAGTGCCAGTACTATTATTCTAATCACACTTCTTCAATATCTTTGCCATCGGGGATGCTCAGCTCGATTTTAGTGGAACTACACAAAAGCATCGTATGATCCGAGGGTGCCATCCGTGTTTCCTTCGAAAGGTTCTACCTAGCCAGGAAATTAAATCCTATTTAGGATTTAGGGTTTAAGTCGTAGTGACCCCATCAGTAGTTTTTCTTTTGTACATGCTCTCAGAAATTTTGTCTTTAGTTGTGAAGTAAATATTTGCTATGATATGTGAATCATTGAGATACATCAGCATGCGTGTTAGTTTTCCTTTGTATTTGATGGAATGTTGTAACGGGATAGAAACCAACGTTTAGTTTCCTTGGATCGCGCCATCGAGCAAAACCAATGTTTAAATCATGTCTGTTGCGTTCGTGTCTCACCCTCCTCCACGGCTCCACCCCACACGGTCGCTCGGCATGCCACTCACCGCAAATCGAGTATACGATAACTTTCCCGCCTGCTTGTCAATGGATCACGCCATCGAGTACTAGCACTATTGGAAGAGATTGACAAGTTGGGGGAGGACAGCTAGCTGTAGCACGGACTCCTAAGAACTTTTTACATGCATGTTGTGGCCGGCTATTGCGACCTTTGAACGCGGAGTAGTCGCGTGCACCGGGAAGCGGCACAGGCAACGCTCTCTCGGCCGGCGCGCCGCTTCAATGCCGGCGCCAGTGAGAGGTCGCGTTCGCTCTGACCGGGCATGAATGCGGCACTGACCGTTCCGGGCGGGAAGCACGTGCGGGTGATGAAGAGGGTTCAGGTTGGTCAGGAGCGGGCGTGGTAGCGGTCCGGACGCCCGCAAACAAGAGATGTTGTACGTTAATATTGCCGCGTATATAATTAACAACGTAAATAATGTGCCAGTTGGACAAATATGATTGGAGATGGAGATGGAATTTTACATAAACACGGATATGCATGTCTATGTCTATGTGTGTGTGCGCGACGACTCTCACAACCTGGAAGCGGGGGCGTGTTTTTTTGATCGAGTTTTCTTTCTTGGTACGTTAAAAAATTGTCCGCCGCTTTTTGTTTCTGTTTTCCGGGAACACGCGTATTCTATTTAAAACCACTGCTATGGAGAGATTTTTTTACTCCATTGTATATATAGCCTCTTGTTTGATAGGGTTTCTCGCGTCTCGCTCTCTCACTCTCTCCATATCAAAACGAGATGACAATGTCCACTGTATCTCTCTCCTCACCGGTGGTCACAGATCCGGCCGAATCTCGTCCGCCGCGGGAGGTGAGGAGGTGCGGCGTTGACATTGTCGTCGTCAGCGATGGAGGAAGCCGATGCGCATTGTCCTCTCGGAGCCGGCGCTGGCGCGGACGAAGGTCCTCCGCGCCCTTGTTAGCTGCCGTCATGTGGGCAGATCCCACCCGCCCACCTAAGTGACATCTCGCCCACCTAAGGTATAACTTCTTGTACTGGTCCAGCTCCCCAGGTCGCTGCATGCGGGTTTTCTTCTATGCGACTACTCCCCAGCTCCCCATGTATAGTAGCTAGGGTTCGTCGGCTGGTCCAACATAACCTACTATTATAGAGGAAATGCCACTCGAAAAGTTGTCCTAATTTATGCCTCGATGGAGGTATACATGTTGTTTCGACAAAAAGTACATGGTGGTTGTGCGGTCATTGTCCATATGCTCCTATTACTGCTGCTAATCTAATACTATCACTGGTTAAATGAAGAAATACTTTTTTTCTCGGGTATCTTGGTTTAGAGCATCTCCAATAGCTTGTCTATATGGATGTCTCTACTCGTTTTCCACGACGTGAGCCCAAAACAGGCTCCAACAGCTTGTCTATATGGTCGTCCAAATATACACATCCTCTAAATCGACCTCGGCAATGTCCACGCCTAGACAATGTGAAGGCGTCGTCTAAACTCGGCTACAGTCATGATTTTTTTCCTCTCCCCAGCGACGGCCCACCTATCATGGTCCTTGTATATAGACGTTCTAATGCAAAACTGGATGTGTGTATGAGGGAATCTTTTTAGACCATTGTCTATACGAATATATAGACATCCGAATATGCACATGCTATTGGAGATGCTCTTAGTTCCCATCAAGATAATCATGATGCTTCTGTTTGTTGGTGTACTTTTCATTAATTCTTATTGATAATTGAGATGCTGTTGTTAATCTTGTACTGCTGCCAAAACAAAGTAACAACACTATATCCCTTTTTATATTTTTGCAAACAGCGATGCGTATCTCCATACCCGGGCATGTCTTCCTCAATTTTAGTGGAACTACACAAAATTGGATGGCCATTGTTGTTCCACCTCACTGTCCTCTGCCACGTGGTTCTTCCTTCCTCAAGCTTGATTAATGAGAGGAAGCAGACCACAGTGAGGATTTGTTGAACTTCATAGGTGCCTCACCCAAACTTGATGCCAAATGGATGACGCATCACCATGATGTCCTATCGATGCTCATGGTTGTGCCTCATGGTTCTGTCGACTGGTGAAGCTGATCGATTTTCCACGAAAAACAAGCTGTCTTCCATCAGTGCTCTTTGCTTGTGACCCACAAAGATGATATCCTTCATCAGTTCACCTTGGTTGCGTTGGAGACGCAGTCGTCTTTCACGTTGGTGCAATTTTATCACACAATTGGCTATGAACCAAATGTTTCCTCGAAGAAGGATCGACGTTGGTACTAAGAGCATAAGTTTTGTATTGATTTCTAAGCCTTATCACAACTTTTTATTTAGCTCCCTTGTAATTTTATTTGTCTAGCTATTAACTTTGATAAAAAAAATGGTGTGGACTAAAACCCGGATGGACGTAGTAGCCCTCCATTTTTATTTACTCTACATATTAGATTTGACTAAAGTCAAACTTTGTAAAGTTTGACCAAGTTTAGGCCGAACACAACAAACCATAATTATTGAGAGAGGGTAAACTGTACATACTCTCAAACCTTTCCGATAATTGAAATTAAAATTCTTTATTTGTACACACTCTCACACGTTTCCGATAATTTGGCGCATGTGTGGCTGTTCACTTAAGGGAGGGTAGTGTACCGCACGTGAAGGACATGAAGTGCGACCAGGACGCGTGGATCATTAGTTCATCGGAAGTAGTAGTTTTCTTCACTGGTACGTTAAATAAAGAGTTTCGTTTTGTACTTACACAATTTAAAACGATTGTTATGGAGAGAATAAGAAAACCACTCCGCTATATATTAGTGGTATACACGAGTACTATATGGATGCAGCTTCATTGGCATAGTGCACCTGCCTTTGGGTGTATGACAAGTGGGCCCAAAATGTGGCCGGCCCACCTGTCATACAGCCAAAGGCAGCTGCAGTTAAGGCACCGGGGCTCAGTCCATAATACAGAATATATGTAGTACACTATATAAGATGGGGCCTCAATGCTTGTTCGCTAGGGTTTGCACTCTCCACACTCTCGCCGCACTACATATATATACACATGCTGGAGGCTCAGCGTTCCTTTGCTAGCATTTGCTATATTCACAGTCTCTCACCCTCTTCACTAGATCTAAACAAGACTGCGTTGTGGCCTCTGTCTCTCTCTCCCCCCTCACAACTGGTGAAGGAGGCGTCCGAATCTCGTCGCACCGGGAAGAGGAGGAGGTGCAGCGTTCACTCTATCGCCTTTGGCGAGGGAGGCAATCCACTACCGGCTGCGCTGTTCTCTTTCACCCAGCGCCTGTGCGGGAGGGCCACCAACCCCTTCTTCCTCGCTGTCGTATGTAGTGTGGGCAGATCCGGCCTCCCGCCGCACGCCTTGACACATTTCGACGACCCTAAGGTATAAGTTTCTTTGAAACCTTCATTGCTCTAGCTGCATGTGGATCTTTTTCGATTCTGTAGTCGAATCGAGGTCTTGGTTCAAATAGGAAAGAAGGGTGCGGTGGGGTGGAGCATGAATCTAGGATGTGGTTCAATAAGGAAAGGAGGGAGGGAAAGTAGTATAGACTGGCTATCCAGCCGCTTTGTTGGTCGAAAAGGGAAAAAGGGGGTAACCCAGTACACACATCTGCAAGGAATCGATCTCTTTGTTGAAAAGGGAAAGAAACTGGGGGTCGGGTAGTTTGTGCAGGACTAGATTGGCTGCCCTCACAAAGGAAAAAGGTTCAAATAGAACAAATATGGGACCAACGCAGATATGTTGCTTGGCTACATACTCTGCATCACCCATTTATACGTGTGGACGCACATGGTGCTGGCATGTCCCATGTCCCATACAACTATTTTGATGTTGTTAATCTAAGAATGCTGCTGGAAAATTGAAGCAATGCCACTATTAAAAGTAAATTACATTCTTAACGAATGTTGTTTTAAGAGAATGTCTTTGTTAATATGAATCTATCCAACCGTTTTAGAAATGCTACTGTCCTACTTTGTTTTCCATCAAGATGAGTTAGATGCTTCTTTTTGTTGCCGTTTTTTTCATCCTCCTTTATTGGCCAGTAATTATTTCCTTTTTTGCCTCTGTTAAAATAGGGATATCTATTCAACTTGTTGCTATAGCAAACTTAAACGTCACACCGGCGACTTTGCTTGATTTCAGTGCAACTGCACAAAATGAGATTTGATTTCCTATTCGTGTTGGCAGATTCATAGGTGATCTTGTGTGCGTCATGACAGGTTGGTACTTTCCTTCATGCACATGATCGTGCTTTGTGTTTTGAGATGCTGTGCTACTTGTATTGGTACCATTTTAAATAAATGTTGAATTGAAGATATTGTATTGCTCTCTTTTCCCATTAAGTAGTGAAAAAAATGGTACCAACCCAGACATGATGCTTGTTGCTTTGTTACAAAAAACTCTACATCACCCCCTTTATAAGTAGATGGAAGCACATGATGTTGTTGCGCCCACTCTCCCCTGGAACTGTTTATGCTTTTTGTTGATCTAATGCCGCTGGTAAAATTAAGCAATGCCACTCTTAGAATTAACTACTGAATCTTAGTTCAAAACTGCAACACTTGTTAGGGATTGGCGGGATTACCATTTTTGCGGCCGCATGTTTCATCCTCCTTATTGGCTAGTAATTGATTCCTTTTTTGCCTCTGATAAAACAGGGATATCTATTCAACTTGTTGCTATTGCGACATTTTGCTTCGCTACGTGAAACACTTTTGTTTTAAGAGTGTTTTGTGAAGTTCAACTTGAACGTCACACCGGCGACTTTGCTTAATTTTGGTGGAACTGCACAAAAGGAGATCATGGATTTTCATATATGTGTTGGGATTTCTTTCAAGTCCTCCTCACGAGTTGTTTCAAATCTTGGTCAAGAAAGGTCGGTACCGACTTTCCTCCACATGATGCTGCAGTGTGCTTTGAGATGTTGTGCTACTTGTATTGGTACTATTTTGGATAAATGTTGAATTGAAGTTATTGAACTCTTGCCTTTTACCATTAAGTGGGCAAAAATTGTTCCAACCCAGACATGATGCGTGTTGCTTTGTTACAACAAACTCTGCATCACCCCCTTTATAAGTAGATGGAAGAACATGGTGTTGTTGCGCCCACTCTCCCCTGGAACTGTTTATGCTTTTTCTTAATCTAATGCCGCTGGTAAGATTAAGCAATGCCACTCTCAGAATTAACTACTGAACTGTTTTAAGAGAATTTCTCTGTTAATATGAATCAATGCAACCATTTTAGAAATGCTACTGTCCTATACTTTGTTTTCCATCAAGATAGGGTAGATGCTTCTTTTTGTGGCCGCATGTTTCATCCTCCTTTATTGGCCAGTAATTGTTTCCTTTTTTGCCTCTGTTAAAACAGGGATATCTATTCAACTTGTTGCTATAGCAAACTTAAATGTCACACCAGCAACTTTGCTTGATTTCAGTCCAACTGCACAAAATGAGATTGCATTTCCTATTCGTGTTGGTAGATTCATATTTTATCTTGGTCATCTCATGAAAGGTCAGTACAGGCCTTCATCCACATGATTGTGCAGTGTGCTTTGAGATGCTATACTACTTGTGTTGGTACTGTTTTAAATAAATGATGAATTGAAGCTATGGTATTGCTGTCTTTTCCCATTAAGTAGTGAACAAAAACGGGACCAACCCAGACATGACGCTTGTTGCTTTGTTACAACAAACTCTGCATCACCCCCTTTATATGTAGATGGAAGCACATGTTGTTGTTGTACCCACTCTCTCCTGGAACTATTTATGCTTTTTGTTAATCTAATGCCGCTGGTAAAATTAAGCAATGCAACTCTCAGAATTAACTACCGAATCTTAGTTCAAAACTGCAACACTTGTTAGGGATTGGCGGGATTACCTTTTTTTGGCCGCATGTTTCATCCTCCTTTATTGGCCAGTAATTGATTCCTTTTTTGCCTCTGTTAAAACAAGGATATCTATTCAACTTGTTGCTATTGCGACATTTTGCTTCGCTTAATTTTGGTGGAACTGCAGAAAAGGCGACCGGATTTCCATATATGTGTTGAGATCTCTTTTAGGTCTTCCTCACGAGTTGTTTCAAATCTTGGTCTTGAAAGGTCAGTACCGACTTACCTCGGAATTAACTACTGAATCTTAGTTCAAAACTGCAACACTTGTTAGGGATCTGCGGGAGTACCATTTCTGTTAGGGATCGGCCGGAGTACATGTTTAAGAAATATATTGTTCAGATAATGTCTCTGTTATTATATATCAGTTACAGTGTTTTACAAATGGTACTATCCTGCTGTGTAGTTCTTTCTACATGTTTAACCAAGGTATTGTTAAGAAAATGTCTGTGTTAAATGAATCAGTCGCATTGTTTTAGGAATGGTACTTTTTTGCTTTGTCGTTCTTTATACATGTTGAAACAAGGCATTGTTAAGATAATGTCTCAGTTAATATGAATGAATCACATTGATTGAGAATTGCTACTCTCCTGCTTTGTTTCCCATTAAGATAAGGTAGATCAGTAGATGTTTTCTTCTAGAAGTACAAGTTATCAACTGTTATTTCTCAGTAATTGTTTCCCTTATACCTATTGTTGCTTACAGGGATATCAAAATTAAAGCTCGATTTTATTCCAACTTTGATTTTAGTTGAACTGCGCAAAAGGAGCCAATGTGTCTAAGGCAAACTACTGTATTCGTGGGTCTAGTTGGTCTTACCACTTTGCAGAAAGAAGCAGTCATTGTTTGTGCTACATTACATAAGGAATGATCGAGAAGCTTTACAGAGTATTAGTAGACGCTGGTGACATGACTAGTCTACAGAGAGCATAGGAAACTCTACAACACATGGAGTGCACTGAGCAAAAAGTGCCCAAACAAGTACAAGAAGACAAGACAGGACTCCAAATCTGTCAATGTCATTCTAAGCAACAATGATGGGGCATCTGGGTATGGTAATCTGTTTAACGTACTTTCAGTTTGTTAGTCCACCGATCGGTGGGTTGACACTAGGGCCAATATTCATGTGTGTGCTGATGTGTCTTTGTTTTCTTGCAGCATATAAATACGAAATCCACAAGGATGCTCTGCTTGATTTTAGTGGAATTGCACAAAATTTTCACATGGTTTATGTCCTCCATAATCCTTCATCATGCACAATACATCGAATGGTTCTCTAATCATTCGTCGTCACCTTGAGCCACCGGACTATATGTTTGAATGGAGCTGCCAGGGCCGTCCATTAAGAAGGCTAAGAAGAAAGACAAAAAGAGAGATGGCTGCTTTACTTGTGGTTCGGAGGAACACTGGGCAAACAAGTGCCCAAACAAGTACCAAGAAGCCAGGACAAGACTCCAAGTCTGTCAATGTCACTCTAAGCAACAATGATGGGGCATCTGGGTATGGTAATCTGTTTACCACACATTCAGTTTGTTAGTCCACCAATTGGTGGGTTGACACTGGGGCCAATATTCATGTGTGTGCTGATGTGTCTTTGTTTTCTGGCAGCATATAAATACAAAATCCACAGGGATGCTCAGCTTGATTTTAGTGGAACTGCACAAAATGTTTAGATGGTTCGTGTCCTCCATAATACTTCATCATACACAATACATCGAATGGTTCTCTAATCATTCGTCGTCACCTTGAGCCACCGGACTATCAGATGACAAACTGATGACAAACCCTGCCCGTTCCACAATCATAGGCATTACATATTTTGAATGGGAAAAGCTTGTCAAAGTTTAATCATTGATGTTAGCAAGAAGACATTAGTTTAATATATTGGAATTGGAAAACCTTGTCAATTTTTGCTCATTGATGTTAGCCAGAAGACATGCATTTGATATTTTTGAGTGGGACGCCCTTTGTTGTGAGCAATGTCGATCTTTTTTCCTATTCATGTCTTCAGTTCAGAAGTAAATATTTACTCTGCTAAGATGCATAGTCACATGAATGTTGACTTATGTAAGGTATTTTAAGAATTTGTTCTGAATGTTTTCTATGTAATGCGAGACCTTGTGAGTTTGATTGCAAAGTTGAGCTTGGAATGTTGTGGCATGCGGCATCACGAGCTGTTCACCGTGCCTCCTGAGAATAATGCTTCATATTGTTTTGCATGTTGATCTAATGCCCGTGATTTGCATGTTAAGAAGATCATCCTCTTCTATTGTTTCTGTGCTTAAGAAGTTCATTGTCTTATGTTTCATTCATAGCCTATACGACAACACGGATAGGTTAGAGGTGAAACCATATGGTCTTCCGACCAACTCATCATCTTAGGTCGTGATTGGATCGCCATTTCCCAACCAAAACTGCTTGTAAAACCGACGCTTGTGAATAAAAGCAGATGGTCTCGGGTGAAGCACTTGGTTGATCGATTTCGACTAGTAAAATATACACTGGTCTCTCAAATTACATGCGTAACCCGCCGGTTTTACTTACAGACCTCGGTTCCTCGGTTTCATTACGCCTGTATTTTACGCGTTATTTCCGATGACGAGTAAATTGCACTTGTATCTTAATACAGGTGTGAAATAAACTAGAGCTCCCAAGCGCGGCCTTACCGTTTCATGCCGTCTCAGTCTCTCGAAGGTGCTCATAGGTGTCCGATGATCCTGGCTTCCTGAATGAGCAGCGGACGCTGTATCAGACCATCCATAGGGCCTGCGAGGCCCTCTCCATCGTCCTTCGAGTTGTTGCGCTCGTCGTGGCGCCGAGCATTGTCAACATGGTCAACGAACACGAGGATTCAGGAGATGACTTTATTTTGACTGGATGACAGTAGGGACCCACTAGGGCCATAGCCGTACGTACGCAAGTGCCTCCTTATTATGTACAACTATTTTTTTGCTTCCTCCTGGTTTCCTGACATCACGGTCCTACACCATTGTCAACCTATATAGTCAATAAACGAGAGAATTGCACAAGGAGCGGCCGACAGTTAGGACCAAGCAGCTCGAGCAGTATTTGTGTTTCTGAGGTGTCAGCACTGCAGAGTTTTTCTTGACCAATGTTTTCTTTGTTGTTCAGAGGAGAGCAGGGTATTAACTGGGCGGGTTGTGGCCCATCTAGCCCAGGCCAGATATCCAGCCCAGATATTAATTTTTTTAAGCTGAAAATGGCTAGCCCAGGTATACTTTTTTTAGGAATACCCAGGCAAGGTCAACTTGTTATTCTTCGCCCCGCTGGGCTGCAAATCTTTCCTAGGAGGGATGCATTTGGCTTAATAGGAAAATGGGCTTTAACAAATATTAAATGGGATGTAATTATAAAAACTGGGCAGTAACTATAAAAAATGCACCAAACACGTAATTAGTTTATAAAATATTATTTTTGGATTTTGAAAATTTTAATTTCATTAATTGTTGTGCGCGCAATGTTTCGTTGGATTTTTACGTAATACAAATTTATATTGAAATTGTTTTTAATCTGACTAGAAATTTCGGGATAAAAATATTTTGGATCCCATCAAAATGTGGGAATTTTTTTTGAATTCTGTTTTGAACGGTTGGTTGAAATTATTAATCATTGTCCTTGCTAGAAAATGGGTTGTACTTTTAACAAACTGCAAATAGGCTATAGTAATTTCCATTAGAATTCAAAAATGGGATGTACATTCTTATAAATTGCAAGTGGGCTATAAGTTCTCTGCCACGTACTTGTGGGCCTACTAAGTTGACGCGTCCCTAAAGAAAATAAGTTGATGCTTATGCAAGGCTTTGTCAACTTATAGTCAACACACGGTTCTAGCAGCAGTGGCTGTTGGATGTCCATCCAACGAATGTCGTGTTTCTTCTTCAATCTCGGATATTCTAACTTTAGCCGCCAAAAAATGATTCCTCCCCCTGACGTCTGGGGCGCACCGTTTCGGAGGCTGACCTGTGGGCCTACTAAGTTGACGCGTACCAAGGACTTTGTCAACTTAGTCATTATAAACGATTCTAGCTGCAGTGACCGTACGATGTCCATCCAACGGCCGTCGTGCTTCTTCAACCTCTGGTCTTCTTGCTCCAGCCTCCCAAAGCAGCACCGGTCGTGTCGCCTGCTCCTGCCTCCCATGGCCGGTTGTGCTGCCGCAAAGGCCTCACCGCCCCTACTACTCCCACCGCTGGCCAGGCCATCCCTCTACTCACCCACACCCCCTGTTATTCTGCGGCGACGGCAGCCTTACACCGCAGCCGAACCAGTGAACCCTCGTACTCCTCTCTGCGTGGGCATCCATTTCCGCATCTTCCCCGACTCTGCGTCGTCCCCTTCCTAGGCCTCGCCGTCATCCACCGCCTTGGTGCTCTCGACGCGGCGTGATCAACGTGGTCAACGAACGACATCCATCGGACATGAACTGTACGTGAAGAGGCTGACCACTGGGTCCATGGCCGCACACAAGGAAATGCCTCCTTATTACATGCAAAATAATGATTCGTCCACCTAACATCTGAGACCCATCGGAAGGGCCTCTATATTTCACGAAAAAAACGTTCCCCCGCTGACAGGTCAGACCCACCAGCTATATCTTCGCACGCAAGGAAGTGCCTCCTTATTACGCATAAAAAATGAATAGTCCCCCTTCTCGTTGGGACCCAACATAGTGGGAGGCTGACTTGTGGGCCTACTAAGTTGACAGGGATGGAGGGCTTTGTCAACTTAGTCAATATGAACGATTCTAGCTCTAGTGACCGTACGATGACCATCCAACGGCCGCAGTGCTTTTTCAACCTCTGGTCTTCTTGCTCCAGCCGCCCAAAGCAGCGCCGGTTGTGCCGCCTGCTTCTTCCTCCCGTGGCCGGCTATGCTGCCGCGGACGTCTCACCGCCCCCTACTACTCCCACCGCTGGCCAGGCCCTGCGGTGACGACAGCCTCACTCCGCAGCTGAACCAGTGAACCCTCGTACTCGTCCCCGCGTGGGCATCCACTTCCGCGTCTTCCCCAGCTCTGCGTCGTCCCCTTCCTAGGTCTCGCCGTCGTCCACTGCCTTGGTGCTCTCGGCGCGGCGTGGTCAATATGCTCAACGAACGACTTCCATCGAAAGAGTACTGTATGTGGAGAGACTGACAGCTTGATGCACGACCGTAGCAAGGAAGTGCCTCCTTATTACACGCAAAATAATTATTCCTCCACCTAACAGTAGGGACCCACCGAACGGGCCACCGTATTTCGCAAAAAAATATTTCCTCCCTGACTGCTGGGACCCACCAGCTACATCTTTGCACGCAAGGAAGTGCGTCCATATTACGGGCAAAAAAAAAATTGATTCGCCCCGCTGACTGCTGGGACCCACCAGCTACATCTTCGCACGTAAGGAAGTGTGTGACAGTTGGGACCCACCTGGTGGAAGTATACATAGCGTTCTCATTCTAGTCACGAACGTGTATGTACATATGATCGGCCTGTCTATAGGCTGCAGCGATGAACCGTTGCCGTGTAAGGAAGGGCACGTGTCGTAGTAGAGGCGCGCACGTGTAACATCCCAAATTTTCAAATTTGGTATGTTAATAGGACCGTTATTTTTCTTCATGATTTCTATGCATATTTGAATTTTCTGAATATTCAAAGTGTTTTTCAACTCAAGGCAAAATTTTGGAGTGGAGATAATATGACTTCTCCCCTATTAAGTGTAGTTGGAAAATGCTAAGAATATTGTTTGGATTTCACAAGATTTATTTTTGGGAAAATTTTAGAAAACCAAAATTATTATATAGTTGTTATTATAATGCTCTTTGTATGTTCCTATTGCATAAAATAAGTTTTCAAAGATGCATTGGTGTTGTAAAATTGTTCACTGTTTTATATATTAGTACAAATATTTTACTGTGTGCTTTTGTGATTTTATTAGTTTTTTGTATTTTATTTAGCTATTTTAATTCCTGTAGCTGAGTTTGAAAAAACATGCGTGCACAGTGCCGTCGGGCAGCCCAGCGCAGCCCGTTTGCTGTCCTTCGCCCGCGCGCGCTAAGCAGCGCAGCCCCGCGCACACCGAAGCCCGGGCCCGCGATGTCATCCCCTTCCTCGGACGTGTTTGTCCTGGACAACATGTCCCGATTCAATCCGCGCCCGATTCGATCGATCCTTGTACTCCACACACGAGTTGATGCTATTTAAGATCGCCAACCCCTCCTCTGCCGATTTTTGGCAAAACCCCTCGCTCCCATGCCCTATCTCGCCCGTACCAGAAGATCGGATCTCGTCGGAGTTGCGTGCCCGACAGAAGCTTTCGCCGTCGTTTCGATCGTCTCTGAAGGTTCCCAGCATCTCCTCTTCCACCTATTTCTTCTCCATGATCTCATATACCATCCTGGCATCCTACTTCGCACAGGAACCCCTGGAACGACTCAATAGAGCTCGATCAGGAGCCCTCGCCGTCGCTGCGACTTCAGCCGCACGTCATCACCACCAGAGGACGGGACCGTCGCAGAAGAGAACGAATTCAACGTCTACAGGAATGTCCGCCTCCAGTAGAGTCCTTCTTGAGCTCGGGGGACCACCGCAAACGTCTCCACCGTCGAGGTCCGAGCCGCCGAGGTCTTCTTCGCCAAGTCCGGCGATGCCTTTCCCTTTGTTCCGCGGTGAGCGTCTCCCATCCGTCCGATCTTCTTTAAACGACAAGGACTAGATCATGTGTTTTTTTTCAAACCGTTTTTCTTTATCTTGTGACCGTTCGCTATTTAGACTCCACAGTGAACACATCCGAACCAATAGAAGCCCGCCTGGTGGCAATGATTTTGTTTTAAATAGGGAAAGAACAGATTTGTTCCTATTTTTCAAACCTTCATAACTTTTGCATTCTTTGTTCAAATTTAATGAAACCAACGTCAAATTCTTCATCATAATCCCCTCTATCCAGAACACCTATCCAATATAATTTTTGAACTGTTTAAATTTGAATTTGCTCAAATTTGAATTTAACCTTCCAGAGGCTATATCTTTCAAACCGTATATCCGAATTAGTTGATTCTTTTTGCATTGTGATCCTACTAGCATGTAGATAAGATATACCTACTGACATTTTCTGTTATTTAAGTTTTTATTTGAATTCCTTGTTGTTTACTTTATTGTGACGTTATGTGAGTACGGTTTATTTATCGGTGCCTTCGTTAACCGTATAGATTGTCCCGAGTGCGAAGCAGATCAGGACTAAGCGCTGTAGTACTTCAACACCGTTCAAGGCAAGTTTGCACTTTTGATTTTGCTCATCCTATAGTCTGCTATGCATGTGGTTTTATGCTATGATATATGTTTGGCCTGATATGTGTATCCCGTTTTGTCATGTTTGGTATTAATTGTGTTATTTGATGGTGTGAACAACTTGCTATGGTAGACGTGGGCATGTGTCGAGTGATCCATGAAAGTGGTGAGTGTTTATAGCCGTAGGCTCGGGATTATTAACCAGGTGAATGCGTCATTGGCAGAGCGCTCTATTGTCCCTAGAGAATGCGCCATTGATAGAGCACACTTGAGGCGAGGTATAGTTTTCAGAACTTAAATGAGGTGAATGCATCCTTGTCAGAGCGCTCTATTGTTCCTACAGAATGCGCCACTGACAGAGCGCACTTGAGAGATACTTTTGAAGTTCTTGTCATCTTTACTTAGAATCTTTGGGGTTATCTTGGGCGAATAAGTTAGAGGCGGTTGTAAGTTCAGTTAGTGGATGTAGGTGAAGACATTTTTCTTGAAACTAACTTGTGTGTTTTGTTTGTCATACATTGCTTTGTGGATGTAGGTTTGCTATATCATATTATGTGATTTGCCAATACATTCAATTATTGACCCTTTGTAGCTGCAACTTATCATGTTGCAGGATTTTCAGATGATCAGTGAGATACAGTAGGGTCGTGAGTTTCACTCAGCATTTTCGCCAGTGGGCATTGATGGGACTCATCATCTATTATGCTACATTTCCGCTATTATTGAATAAAGCTAACTATGTGCTACTTAGTTTGTAATACTTTATGAATTCTGGATCATACGTTATAGTAAATGATGGACTTGTTATTTGATATTCATATGTACTGTGTGTGCTAGCGAGTCGGTCCAGGGACTAGCACAGTGAGCACAAAGACATTGAATCTTATCAGGTCCGGGTCGTTACACCACGTAGCATGTACACGTACGTACATCGGCAGGGTGCAAGAAAGTAAATACGGTCACGTATGTACATACGGGCGAGGTCTCGAACGCATACTCGCGCATACGTATGGCCAGGGCTCGTGTACATGGCTGGGTCGGAACGGAGAAGCTGTGCCATCGTCATGATCATGGGGATGCAACCGGCTGGGTCAGAACGGAATGTGTCGTCGTGTTCATCGGGAGCCAACCGGCTTGGACGGAACAGCCGATGGAAACGAGGCCTGACGTACCGCAGAACGGAGGAAACAGCCTTGTGTTCGACCGGCCACAGTCGAAACGGGATCCTATTCATTGGGAGGGGTCTGACGTACCGCAAAACGGAGGAAACAGACCTCTACAGTCGAAACGGGGTCCTGTTGATCGGGAGGGACGTGGCATATCGTAAAACGGAGGAAACGGACTTGTGTTGGAGCGCTACAGTCGAAACGGTGGTCCTGTTCATCGGGAGGGGTGTGGCGTACCGCAAAACGGGACTCCACAGGATACTGTTCATCTCCATCGTCGACTGCCTCCATGGGGTACTATTCATCCACCGTCGACTGCCTCCACGGGCTCATGTTCATCCACCGTCGACCTCCTCCAGCCTCCACTTGCGAGTGTTCATCCACGGTCTCCTGTTCATCCAGCCTCCACCGCTCCTCCACCGGCTACTGTTCAACCAACCCTCTCCACGGGGTCCTGTTCAACCACCCCTCCACGGGCTATTGTTCATCCAGCCCTCCACCGGCTACTGTTCAACCAGCCTCCACAGGGTCTTGTTCATCCAGCCCTCCATGGGGTCCTATTCATCCAGCCCTCCACCGGCTTGATCGGTCGGGGTACTGTTCATCCAGCGGCAACGGCCTCTACTACCACGGGGTCCTGTTCATCCAACCCCCCACCGGGAACTGTTCATCCAAACCCCCAACAACGCTCATTGTTCATCAAGGGAAGGAGGCAACAGTGTTCGATCGGCTTCAGTTAGCAGCAGTAGTGAAGGAATCGCTCGATCGGGTTCAGTTAATAGCCATCGATCGATCGCTCGGGTTCAGTATCGTGTAGCCTGCAGTGCAATCGCTCGGGTTCAGTTAGAGCCCGACGCTCGCACCCACGCGCCTATGTGTACGAGAGAAACATGCATCGCTTGGCCCCCGATCACCCACCGTAACCGGGAACTCCCTGATATTTTCCTCACCCTTGCTTCTACCATGGTTTTCTCCATCATGGACGGCCCAAAGAATGTCATGCAGCTGCGTCTCCGGCTCGCCCAGGATGAAAAGCCCATTTTCTGTCATGATTTTTTGTCATAGAAGTAGGAGCCCACCACATCTATGATGATACCGGGTTTTGTCACAATTATCATCATAGAAGTGTCATAAGCATGATAGAAAAAAATTTATTTGGCCCAAAATGTCACGGATGTGTCTTCTTTTGGTAGTGTAGATGGCTTCTTCTCTCTCTTTGATTCTCAATACCATGTTCTCCTTGATGTTCTTGGAGATCTATCCGATGTAATCTTGTTTTGCAGTGTGTTTGTCGAGATCCGATGAATTGTGGATTTATGATCAACTTATCTATGAATATTATTTGAATCTTCTTCGAATTCTTATATGCATGATTTGGTATCTTTGTATTTCTCTTCGAATTATCGGTTTGGTTTGGCGAACTAGATTGGTTTTACTTGCAATGGGAGAGGTGCTAAGCTTTGGGTTCAATCTTGCGTGATTCCACCCAGTGACAAAGTAGGGGTAGACGTATTGAATTGTTGCCATCGAGGATAAAATGATGGGGTTTATATCATATTGCATGAGTTTATTCCTCTACATCATGACATCTTACTTAAGGCGTTACTCCATTCTTTATGAACTTAATACTCTAGATGCATGCTGGATAGCGGTTGATGTGTGGAGTAATAGTAGTAGATGCAGGCAGGAGTGGGTCGAGTTGATACAGACATGATGCCTATATTGCATAATCATTGCCTTGGATATCGTCATAACTTTGCGCTTTTCTATCAATTGCTCGACAGTAATTTGTTCACCCACCATATTATTTGCCTTCATGAGAGAAGCCTCTAGTGAAACCTATGGCCCCCGGGTCTATTTTCCATTAGATTAGTTTCCGATCTACTATTTTGCAATCTTTTATTTTTAGATCTATAGACCAAAAAACCCCAAAATATTTACTTTATCTTTTGTTTAGTTTTATCTATCTCTATCAGATCTCACCTTTGCAAGTGCCCATGAAGGGATTGACAACCTCTTTATCGTGTTGGGTGCAAGTGTTTGATTGTTTGTGCATGTATTGGTGATTTGCACGTTCTTCTCCTACTGGATTGATACCTTGGTTCTTAACTAAGGGAAATACTTATCTCTACTTTGCTGCATCACCCTTTCCTCTTCAAGGGAAAAACCAACGCAAGCTCAAGAAGTAGCACCCATCTTCGGGTCTTGGGCCTTCAATAGGCCCATCTTATAAGCCGCCTCCAAGCTCTTAAATCTTGGGCCTTCTTAGGCTTTCACTTATGAGTCGCCAACAGTGTAACCCGACCCCTCCTGGGTGGGTCACACCGTGGGCTTATATCCCCAATAGTTAACAAAAGTAATATTGGAGCACCTAGACCCTTTGAACAAATTAAAGTTGAACCTAATTTTGTTATGGTTAAAGATCTCTTGGTTGATAATATTGATGGCATGTTATTTACTTCTATAACTAGTAATAATGTACGTGCAATGCACGTTTATATTAGGTAGGATATTAGTTGCATCTTATATTAGGTAAGATATATCTGTTGCACGTTGGTATTTGGTAAGATATCAATTACTTTTTACGCGGGAATGGTAGGATATTAATTACATGACAGATTTTATGGGATAGCATTGAGTCAAAACGTGTTTATAACCAATGGCAATGGTGGATAATTAGAGCGTTAAACATGTTTGGTGCTCAACATTGAAGCGATTTGAACCGCTAGATAGAATGATTTGACGGTCGAGATGGTTTGGATCTGCCCCTTTGGGTCTTTTTATATTGGTATAGATGAAGCAACTAGAATTACTAAGCCTGATACTAGGCCTATTGGTTGCATGCCTGTTGTCTTAGTTAAAATAGGAGACCATTGTTATCATGGTTTATGTGACTTGGGTGCTATTGTGAGTGTTATTCCGTTTACCTTATATCAAGAGATCATGAATGATACTGCACATGTTGAGATAGAAGACATTGATGTTACAATTAAACTTGCGAATAGAGATACTGTTTCATCGCTTGGGATTGTTAGAGATGTTGAAGTCTTGCATGGAAAGATCAAATACCCTAATGATTTTCTAGTTCTATGTTCTCCACAAGATGATTTTTGCCCCATTATATTTGGTAGACATTTCTTGAATACAGTTAATATTAATATTGATTACAATAAAGAAACTGTCAGTGTTTAACTTTGGTGATGTATGTCATGAGTTTAATTTCTCTAAATTCCGGAGACAACCTCATGATAAAGAATTGCCCAGTAAGGATGAAATTGTTAGTCCTGCTTCTATTGTCGTACCTCCTACTGATTCATTAGAACAATATTTGCTACACCATGAAAATGATATGCATATGAACGAAAGAAATGAGATAGATAAGATTTTCTTTGATCAACCACCTATTCTTAGACACAATTTGCATGTTGAACTCTTGGAGGTCCTCCTCCACCTAAAGTTGATCCTATGTTTGAGTTGAAACAACTGCCTGATACATTGAAATATGCTTATCTTGATGAAAAGAAGATATATCATGTTATTATTAGTGCTAACCTTTCAGAGCATGAAGAAAAGAGATTACTAAAAATTGTGAAGAAGCACCGTGCCACTATTGGATATACTCTTGATGATATTAAGGGCATTAGTCCCACTCTATGTCAGCACAAGATTAATATGGAGCCTGATGCTAAGTCAGTTGTTGATCAGCAATGACGATTGAAACCTAAGATGAAAGATGTGGTAAGAACTGAAATATTGAAGCTTTTCAAAGCAGGTATAATTTATCCCATAGCTGATAGTAGATGGGTAAGTCCCGTTCATTTTGTCACAAGGAAAGGAGGCATTATCGTTGTTCCTAATGATAAAAATGAACTTATCCCACAAAGAATTGTAACTGGTTATAGGATGGCAATTGATTTTAGGAAATTAAATAAATCTACTAGAAAAGATCATTACCCCTTGCCTTTTATTGATCAAATGTTAGAAAGATTGTCTAAGCACACACACTGTTGTTTCCTTGATGGATATTCTGGTTTCTCCCAAATACCTGTGTCAAAAGAAGAATAAGAGATTCCTACTTTTACTTTCCCTTTTGGAACTTATGCTTATAGACATATGCCATTTGGTTTATGCAATGCACATGCCACCTTTCAAAGATGTATGACTGATATATTCTCTGACTTGTGAAAAGATTGTTAAGGTTTTCATGGATGATTTTCCTGTTTACGGGACTTCTTTTAATGATTGCTTAAGAAAACTTGATCGATTTTTGCAGAGATGCGAAGAAACTAATCTTGTCTTGAATTGGGAGAAGTGCCACTTTATGGTTAATGAAGGTATTGTCTTGGGGAATTTTTTTTGAATGAGGTATTGAAGTAGATAAAGCTGAAGTTGATGCAATTGATAAAATGCCATGTCCTAAAGGTATTAAAGGTATAAGAAGTTTCCTTGGTCATGTTGGTTTCTATATAAGGTTTATTAAAGACTTCTATAAAATTTCTAGGCCTCTTATCTTTTGCAAAAAGATGTTCCATTTGTTCTGATGATGATTGCGTAGAAGCCTTTGAAATACTTAAGAAAGCCTTAACCTATGCACCCATTGTTCAACCACCTAATTGGAACTTTCCTTTTCAAATTATGTGTGATGCTAGTGACTATGATATTGGTGTTGTTCTTGGACAAAGAGTTGATAAGAAATTAAATGTTATCCATTATGTTAGTAAAACTCTAGATAGTGCTCAAAGAAATTATGCTACCACTGAGAAAGAATTAATAGTAGTTGTGTTTGCATGTGATAAATTCAGATCTTATATTGTTGATTCTAAAGTGATTGTTCACACTGATCATGTTGCTATTAAATATCTTTAAAATAAAAATGCTTAACCTAGGTTAATTAGGTGGGTTCTTTTACTGCAAGAATTTGACTTGCATATTATTGATAGAAAGGGAGCTAAGAATCCTGTAGCTGATAATTTGTCTCGAATGGAAAATGTTCTTGATGACCCACTGCCTATTGATGATAGTTTTCCTGATGAACAAATAGCTATTATAAATGCTTCTGGTAATACTCATTGGTATGCAGACTATGCTAATTACATTGTTGCTAAATATATACCACCTAGTTTCACATACCAACAAAAGAAAAAGTTCTTCTTTGATTTGACACATTGCTTTTGGGATGAACCACATCTTTATAAAGAAGGATTAGATGGTCTTGTTAGATGTTGTGTACCTGAGCATGAACAAGAAAAAATCCTATGGAAGTGTCATTCTGAGGCATATGGAGGACACCATGCTAGAGACAAAACTGCACATAAGGTATTACAATCTGGTTTTTATTGGCCTACTCTCTTGGAGGATTCACGTAAATTTGTCTTATCATGTGATGAATGTCAAAGAATTGGTAATATTAGTAGACGTCAGGAAATTCCTGTGAATTATTCACTTGTTATTGAACCATTTGATGTTTGGGGATTTGATTACATGGGACCTTTTCCTTCCTCTAATGGGTATACACATATTCTAGTTGTTGTTGATTATATTACTAAATGGGTAGAAGCTATTGCAACTAGTAGTGCTGATCATAACACATATATTAAAATGCTTAAAGAAGTTATTTTCCGGAGGTTTGGGTCCCTAGATATTTAATGAGTGAGTGGTGGTTCACATTTTATTCATGGTGCTTTCCATAAACTCCTTGCTAAATATGATGTCAACCATAGAATTGCATCACCTTTTCATCCTTAGTGTAGTGGTCAAGTTGAATTGAGCAATAGAGAAATAAAGCTAATTTTGCAAAAGAGTGTTAGTAGATCTAGAAAGAACTGGTCTAAGAAACTTGATGATGCATTGTGGGCATACATAACTACTTATAAAAATCCTATGGGTATGTCCCCTTATAAAATGGTTTATGGAAAAGCATGTCATTTACCTCTTGATTTAGAACATAAAGCATATTGGGCAATTAAAGAACTTAACTATGTTTTCAAACTTGCCGGTGAAAAGAGGTTATTTGATATTAGTTCTTTAGATGAATGGAGGACACAAGCTTATGAAACTTCTAAGTTATTTAAGGAAAAGGTTAAAAGATGGCACGATAGAAGAATCCAAAGAACGGGATTTAAAATAGGAGATCGAGTTTTATTATACAACTTCCGTTTAAGATTCTTTGCAGGAAAGCTTCCCTCTAAATGGGAAGGACCGTATATCGTTAAAGAAGTTTATTGTTCTGAAGCTATCAACATAAACAACGCCGAAGGCAATAATCCGAAGGTGGTTAATGGGGAAAAAATAAAAATTATATCTCAGACACACCCATTAATGTTGAAACCAATATTATCCAAACTATGAAACTACAAGAGCACATAAGGGAAACCTCCCGAAACACTCCAGAACCCTGAAAAAGGGGTATGTACGTGGTACGGTAAGTAAACCGACTCCAAAAGTTCCATAAAAGTACTTTATGTCCATTTTTTTAAAATTAGGAAAATAATAAACAACCCGAAAAGTGCATGAGGGAGCGACAAGCTCGAGGGACGCGCCCTACCCCCTGGGTGTGCCTCCTAGGCTTGTGGCCCCCTTGTGGACTTTCCCGACTTTGTTTTTCTTCCATGTTACTTATCCTACACGAAAAAATTCATTATATATACTTCCTGATGTTTTGACCACCGTATCACGAGGTTCTCCTTTGCCTTTGTTTTGTGCTGTTTTCTGACAGATCTGAAGGTATGTCATCCCAAGATTCGGTTGGAGAGAGCCATGCTTCCCATGTTGTTGCAAAACCAAGAGTATATGATGATGAAGACCATTATGGATGGCCGATCAATGAAGATGTCGAAGATGAGTTAAAGAGGTTCGATTCCATGGAGCAGGAGGAAACCTCTTGACCACCACACAGGGACATGCATGTGGAATACGAGGGATTGAGCTTGCCGGATACGGTTAAACTTCCCAACACTAAATTTATTTCTTATCGTAACATGAAAAAGAGCGTTGCTTCATCTCCCCCAGCCAGGAAAGACCCCTGGTTGGATGGTGCGTTAACTGTTATCCGGAAGCTCTAGAAGGAAATTATGGATCTTACGCAGTAAGTCAATAAGCTTGAAGAGGAAAATCACATCCTCACAGACATCATCGCCAAGAACATCACATCACCATCACCAAAGATGGAGGCTTGAGCACACGGCTACGGGCACTCCCCTTGGCTTGTGCCAAGCTTCGGCAGGTGCCTCGGTATCGTATCACCACCACTTTATCATCTTTATCTATCTTAGTTTGATCCTTAGTTATTTCGTGATTTAGAATAATAAAGTTTTAGTATGATATATTTCCGAGTGCTTGCTTAGTGAGCTATCTATCTATGTAATCGTGTGCGAGATATTAATAAAGAGTAGTTTGAATTTTGCTTTGCTTTCTTGTTTCAATCTTAGCAATGGAAAATAAAAGAATAAGAAGATCGTATGCTACTCCCATAGGGAGTAATGACTTCACATAAAAGAAGTATAGTTGATAAAATTTGTTGGAAGTTGACAAGCATAGCATTGGTCATTGGTGCAGTTCATGAAAAAGTAGTGAAGTGAGGTCTTACATATAAATATACTATCTTAGACATCTTTTATGATTGTGAGCCCCCATCAAATATTTTATATCAATTAGTCAACGTTGGACAAGGAAGACAATGTAAAGAGTTATGGTTGTTTACATTCACATAGAAGTTATATTGTTATGGATATTCTAACATGTGGTGCTTGTCTAGGATCTTTTGCTAGCGAACAATTCGCACTAAGTAGAGATACTACCTGTGCACCCAAAACCCATAAACCCAGTTTCATGTCATGAGAGTCCACCATATCTACCTATGGATTGAATAAGATCCTTCAAGTAAGTTTTCATTGGTGCAAAGCAATAAAAATTGCTCCTAAATATGTATGATCTTTTATTATAAGGGAAAATGAGCTTTGTACGATCTTGTGATGGTGAAGAAATAAAAGCAACAGATCGCATAATAATGGTTGCTATCACAAGGGGCAATATAAAGTAATGTTCCTTTGCATTAAGAGCTTGCACATCCAAAAAAAGCACATGACAACCTTCGCTTCCTATTGTGAAGGGCCTATCTTTTACTTTGATGTATTTATTTTTCTGCAAGAGTCAAAAGTGTTCATCCCTATTCCTCTCTATGTACACTTTAGTGACAAGCATCATGTGGTATATATATATACATCCAAAAAAAGCACATGACAACCTCCGCTTCCCATTGTGAAGGGCCTATCTTTTACTTTGATGTATTTATTTTTCTGCAAGAGTCAAAAGTGTTCATCCCTATTCCTCTCTATGTACACTTTAGTGACAAGCATCATGTGGTATATATATATATATCCAGTTGGATGTAGGTGATCACGAGTTATTATTATTGACATTGCCCTTGAGGTAAAAAAAGTTGGGAGGCGATACCATAAGCCCCTATCTTTCTATGTGTCTGACTAAGAATTTTGCTCTATAAATATGCCTTGAGTGTCAGCAATCATAGAAGACTAAATGATGGTTGAGTATGTGAACTTGCTGAACATTGCTCTTACATAGACTCCTTTTGAAAATATAATGGATTGTGATTGTTTCAATGACTGAGATCATAGTTTGTTAGTTTCCAACAAAGTTTGTGTTTCATACTTTAGCTTGTGATGAATTGTTACTCTAGCATGAGAAGTTTAATGATGATATATTGCTGCTATGATAATCATCATGATGCTTCCATGTCCGTATTTTATTTTTATCGACACCTCTCTCTCTCTAAACATGTGGTCATGATTATCAATATCGGCTTTCGCTTGAGGACAAGTGAGGTATAAGCTTGGGGTAGTTGTGCCGGCATGGAAGCATGATCACCTATGGGATAGGGGGGGGGCCTTTATGGTTTGGCATGGGGACAACCACGTTGCACAAAGAGCAGAAGCAATAGGGAACAGTGCGACGATGGACATATCACTTTTTTATGCAGGGCCGCTTTGCAGCGTAAAAACCTACTCCTGCTTTGGTGGATTGATTTGGAGGTGGACGAAGGCTCGACATGCTCTGGCCCAGCAAGGGTGCCTCGGGGAGAGCGACGAGAGCTTACAAGTGCATGGGGTCAAAGTGTTCAAACCCTTTGCTAGGTTGCCTCGGGCCTCCTTTTACAGGTTAAGGGGTAACCACCGTGGAAAAATAGTCATTTGGTTGTGATTAGATACCTAAAAGTGCTATCATACCTAACTCTGGAAGTTAGGACAAAGTGCATTAAATGCACTGCTAGCTGTCATGTTGAGGGCGAATCCCGGCAAGCCTGTTGCGCCGCTTATCTGCCTCTTCTCATCAGCTTGACAAGCCTCCTGGACGGGTGTCAATAAAGTAATCTCTTCTCTTTGATGCTACCACATGCCTGATAGGATCCACCTAGTTTCTTAGCACCTTGACACCGCACTGATAAATGACTTGGGTGCGATGGGGTGGAGTTGTGCCGTCTTGGTGACGATCCTTTGAAGGAGCTTGGTGGGGTTTGATCTTGCCGGCCCCGACAAGCTTGCCGGGGCGAGTCTAGGCTTGTCCTTGGGTGCGGCCTCGACCTGGCCAGGCCCTCCTTCCTGGCAAGGGAGGCCCTCCCTAGGTGGCCTTCTGCATTCTTGTTCTTCTTAATGCTCTCCTTGATCTCATGAAGAGTGGCTTTTCTGGCTTGACTTGATGCCATGCCTTGGAGATTGAATATGCAATCGTCACCATGCCTGTGCATGGGTTCGGCCAACAAACGTGGATGTTTGTTGCACTGACCGGAGCCCCCGGGCCTGGCCCACACATGCTGCTGGGCATCGTTGGGGTAGGCCCTAACAATGCACAGGATGGCAACATGACCTCGTCGCGGCGGGATCCAAGCCTCTTAGATTTTCTTTGCTTCTTCATTAACCTAAGATTGAATCAATCCCAGGCTCTCCGCGATTCGTATGATGTCAGACGGCGTGGGTCTACCCATGTAACGGGCCAGGCGGCGCCCCACGTTCACGGGGAGTTAATTGAAATGTACGCGCACGATCCCGGGGGAGGGGGTAACTGCCATTTTACTCTTCCCACCATGCCTGCCATTTTTGCCGTGTACGCTGCATGCATTGCGCAGGGTAGGTGGCGGACACATTGGGTGCGGGAATGAGTGCCATGGTAGAAAGTATGGTGCCTCGGATTGGCGCGGCAGGGAGGTCGGCGAATCTAGGCGCCACTAGTGGTGCAGATGCGTCGGATTGGTGGAATGAGGCAGTTGCTAGAGGATAGTGGGGAGCCATCCCCCTTGCCACGCTCTGCTATAAAAAGGGATCGCGGAGGTGAACGAAAGGGCTCACCCACACATCTTGTCCTTCTCCTTCTCGTGCCCTTCTCCCATCATGGTGAGAGGAAGAGGGCGTGCTCAAGGTCTGGCGGTGGCGACGAGGGCCTCCTCTTGGCACCGCATCCCTGCCACTGTTGGGGACGCAGGAGCAGGATCTAGTGTGCAAGGTGGTGCCGTAGGACATGGTCGTGGCTGACGTGGTGTTCGGGGATGGGGAGGACGTTGCGGATGTCAGGACCCCGATTCCAAGTCACACCGATCAAGCCTGTAACACCTCATATCACTTTGCGGCCTCACGCACGGTATTCCCACGAGTGTCGCCTTACCATGGCCCGGGACCGTTTGCGCCTTTTGGCTCACGTATATGATAGTGTCGCTAGCATCCATATGATAGAGAACCCGGGCCGACATGGCTAGTCGTGAACCCAAAGCGGCACTAACCTATGGGGACATGCATACATGAATCACATCGAGCATGTCGGTCAGCAGCGTGTGAATCCGGGCTGTAGCACTGGGCTAACAGGACTCTGGGAACTTGGGCTGTAGCAGGCTAGGCAGGACTCCGGATGTCACCGCGTGATATTTCCCCGAAGGGACAGACACATGAACGAAGTGAAACACATGTCGACCAGTCAAGTGTCCTGAGCAGTAGTGCTGGGCTAGCAGGACTCCGGTGAACCGGGCTGTAGCGGACTACTATGGCTCATGGAAGCACTAGACTACATTTCCCCATAAGAGAGGCTGCCAAGGATAAACAACTAGATTGTCGGATCCCACACATACCAAGCATTTCAATCATACACACAATATGCTCGATATGTGTAAATACAACATGGCATCACAACAAAATTCTACAACTCAAAGTACTTTATTTAAAGGCTCCAGAGAGCCATACATAACTTGTTCATACAGGTAGGGGTCACATGACCCGACACTCAAGTCATACAAGCATACAAGCACATGCGGAAGCAAACTAGTCTGAGTACAAACACTAGAAAGAAAGAAGGCTTGACGAAGCCTGTCTATCTACATAGGCCCCTCCATGGCCAGAATCACCACCTGGGTGGCAAGTCACTCATCGACGTCGAGGTCTACGTAAAACCCGTCGGAGGGGGCGGTGTTGTCATCTAAAAACAGTAATTAAAGCAACATGAGTACAAAGGTACTCAGCAAGTCTTACAACAGATCCTACTATACATGCTCATTCTCAAGAAGGTGGTGGAGTTGTTGCAGCAAGCCAGCTTTGACTCTTGGCTAAGCTATCCTACGAGACACCACTTGTACAATAGTTTCGCACACGAGTCCACTAATCACCAACACAATACTCCACCGTGGATCCTCCCTCGTCATCCTACGAGAGGGCCATCCACGGTACTCACACTTATCTTGAGTCTTTTAGTAGTAACCATTAACTTGTCTATGAACTGTATAGGCAACCAAGTAGTCCTTTACCGCGGACGCGGCTATTCGAATAGATGATGTTAACCCTGCAGGGGTGTACTTCTTCATACACGCTCTCACCACTTACCATCGTTTACACGACATGTACTTGGCAACCTTCAAGCGGAAGCCCAACGAGGGTGTCAGCCACAGCCTACCTAAACACTCAAGTCTCTAGTCCAGGTTTATCGCCTATCCAGGTTCCATTTGCAGGGAGTCCGGCTTAGGTTTCCACATACGGCCCCGAACGATGTGAACAAGGTTACCGAGACACCAAACGGGGGATTCGGTACACCGTGCCATGGTGTATCTACCGCATCATAGCCCACCCCTAGGGTCAGCGCTACGCACGTCCACCAACACATAACCCACAAACACCAGAAACTAGTTGCAACTCCTGGACAGAGTACTAGGGTGGTTAAGAAGCCGAGAGGGTCAATTAAGGATCCCAATGCATGGTAGTAACTGATTCTTAAATCACACATACAGATCTCAGTTCTTAAGGACGGCCTCAATGAAACAACCCACCATGTACTCCTACATGGCCTCTCATCGATACCTTTACCAAAACATGTTCAACACATCCCTCACATTACCGACGTAATCATTTCACTCTAGCCCATCACCCAGATGAACCAGACCTGACACAACTCTAAGCATAGCAGGCATAGCAAGGTAGGAAACACATACATGGCTCAATCAACTCCTACACATGCTAGTGGGTTTCATCTAGTTACTGTGGCAATGACAGGTCATGCAGAGGATAAGGGTTCCACTACCGCAGCACACAGCGGTTTGAAACGTTGTTGTCTTAATGCAGTAAATGAGAGCAGGAGCGAGAACATGGGATTGTATCGATATGATCAATGGGGCTGCTTGCCTGATGGAGTAGTAGTAGGGTACTGCCCTTCAGTTGGATACTCGAGAATATCCTTAGAGGCAGAACCTACCATGAAAGACATCACATAACACAATCATCACATGGCAATATGCAACAATATGATGCATGCTATGACATGGCAATATGAGGTGTCCTGGCTAATGCATTGTGAAACAAGTTGGTTTGAGTCCATTTGAATCAAAGGTTCAAATGGAAGCTTGTGTTATTAAGTCATATAAGTGCATTTTCTTGTTTCACCTAAACAGCAAAGTTAAAGTGTTTTGTCATGCATGAAACCATTATAGATGGAAAGATTGAATTTTTCTGATCAAATTTCATATACAAATCTTTGCATTTGGAGTTACAAATTAAAAGTTTTGAATTTTTGAAGTTTGTAGTATTTTCTGGAATTTCCTGTATAAGAATAATTCCAGTAATTGAATTAATGCGTCAGCATTGCGTCAGGGTGACGTCAGTGGTCAACGGAGCCGGTCCAGGTCAAACCTGACTAGTGGAACCCGCATGTCAGTAGTTAATTAACTAACTAAATTTAGTTAGTGCTAATCTAAGTTAATTAGTAGAGCGGTCCCACTTGTCATAGACTCAGGGGTGTCAACCTGGGCCCACACGGAGTCAACCAGGGTCAAAAGGGGTCAAACTCGCCGGTGTTTAGCCGCCGGCGAGGCCAGACGCGGTGGGGCAGTGCGGGTTTCGTGCTCCGGCGACCAAATGGACGGCGGAGGGCATCTACTCGTAGCTAGGAGCAAGCCGCGTCGTTTGGTGGCAGTGGTGGAGCTCGGGGTGGCCGAAAACGTCGCCGGCGACGAGCTGTGCGGCTGCCGGAGCTCGGGTGAGGTCGAAACTGAGGCTACGGGGCACGGTGAGGCGCGTGGGGTGGTGCTACGGGTTCCTACGAGTGCGGTGAGTGTGTTAGACACGGTTGTGTGGCCGGTGGGTGGCCGAAGTCACGTCGGCGACGAGCTCGGCGGCGGCGGGTGTGGGTGAGCTTGGTGCGGTGCATACGGTGCACGAGAGAGGTAACAGAGAGAGGGAGGACGGAGCAGGGCTCACGGCGATCGCAGCAAGCGTCGAAGCGGGCTCAGGGAAGGCCAGAGCTGAGCGGGGCGACGATGGTGATCTCGGCGGCCGGAGTTGGGGAAGACGGGGTAGGGGGCGACTCCAGAGTGGGCGAGCGCTTGGGGCTCGGCCTGCTCGACATGGACAACGACTGCGGAGCGAACGGACACGGCAGCGCGGCACAGGGACAACGGCGGACGCGGGTTTCACGGTGGCGCGGGCGCGATAGTGTCGGCCATGGTGCGGGAGAGCGAGGGAGAGGAGCTGGGGAGGAAGGAGTGTGTCTGTGAGCTCGGGGGAGGAATGGGTGATCCACCCAGGCCAGCAGAACGGCTAGGGGAGGAAGCAGGGCGGCAGGCAGCTGCGTGGCGCGCACTGGTGCCGGCGTCAAGCACCTGCCTGCCTGCCTGGCCGAGTCAAGCAGCTCACTGGAGCGGTTGCTGGGCTTGGCCGGCTAGGTGGGCCTGCTAGGTGAGCGCCAGGTAAGTCCTCTGCTCTCTGCTTTTCTTTTTCTTTTTTATTTGTTCCTGTTCTGTGTTTTGAAATAGTAAAAATACTATTCCATTTAGGAAAAACCTGAAAATATTCAGAGGCACATTTGAAATTATTCTCAACAGCCTAAAAATACCTTCAAGATTATTTGGGCATTTTAAAATATTTATAGTATTTAAATTTCCCAAATGCAAATAGTAATGATTTAATCCAATGACCTTATGTGTCCTGGAAAAAATGTGAACCCATTTTGTCAGAGGTTCTAACCCAAAACAAAAAGGGTGGACTTTTTAGAAGGGCATTTCAGGTTCATTGAAAAAGATTTTAGTAAACCCTAGTTATTTCCAGGGGTTTGCTGGGGGTTCTGTCATCCCATTTCAGTTTTCTGGAAGAGTAGACATGATACAACACTCTAATGCATGAACTAGCTAGGGTGTGACAACTCACCCCCACTCAAAAGAATCTTGTCCCGAGATTTAGGATCCGTTGGGAAGAAGGTGGGGTACTCAAGTCGAAGATGATCCTCCCTTTCCCAAGTGGCTTATTTTTTAGAGTGGTGTGACCATTGAACCTTGAGAAACTTGATGTTATGGCGTCGAGTGGTACGCTCGGCTTGATCAAGGATACGAACGGGATATTCCCGATAGGTGAGATTATCTTGGATATCAAGCGTTTCGTGGTCCACTCCACGAATAGGATCCGTGAAGCAACGCCTGAGTTGAGAAACGTGGAAGACATCGTGGACTCTGGAAAGATGCGAAGGTAGTTCCAATTGGTAGGCAACTTCTCCTCATTTGGCAAGAATGCGAAAAGGTCCAATGTAACGAGGAGCCAATTTGCCTTTGATACCGAAAGGATGGGTTCCCTTTAAAGGAGTAACCCGAAGGTAAGCCTTCTCGCCGACTTCATAAGTCATGAGCTTATGTTTGCGGTCATATTGGCTCCTTTGACGAGATTGGGCTGTTTTCAATTTCTCATGAATAACGCGAACCTGCTCATCTGCTTCCTGAATCATATCCGGGCCAAAGAGTTGTCTTTCCCCGGTTTCTGACCAGTTAAGAGGCGTTCGACATTTTCCTCCATAGAGAACTTTGAAAGGAGCTTTGCCCAAGCTAGCTTGATAACTATTGTTATAAGCGAACTCCGCGAATGGAAGGCATTTCTCCCATTCCATACCAAAAGAGATGACAAAAGCTCGGAGCATATCCTCCAGAATTTGATTGACTCATTCTACTTGACCACTTGATTGGGGGTGGAAGACGGTGCTAAAGGAGAGACGAGTTCCCATAGCATTTTGAAAACTTTCCCAAAATCGAGAGGTGAAGAGACTCCCATGGTCTGAGTTAATTTCCAATGGGACACCATGAAGAGACACTATTCAGGAGATGTATAAGTCAGCTAGCTGGCTAGCGGTGAAACTCTCACGAACAGGTAGGAAGTGGGCTACATTGGAAAGACGATCGATCACGACGAAGATAGCATTATTCCCTTTCTTGGTCCTGGGAAACCCGGTAATGAAATCCATACTGATTTTATCCCATTTCCATTCAGGAATAGCCAAAGGTTGAAGGGTGCCAGCAGGCCGTTGATGCTCTGCTTTAACACGACGACAGCCGTCGCAACTAGCAATGTATTGAGCAATCTCTCTCTTCATCCTAGTCCACCAAAACCTCTGGCGTAGGTCTTGATACATTTTAGTACTACCCGGATGAATGGTGAGAGGGGATTCATGAGCCTCCTTAAGTATCAGTTGCCGTAGTTGTTGTTTCTTGGGAACCACTAGGCGGTTCTCAAAGAAAACAACACCTTGATCGTTCATAGAGAAACACGTAGCAGCTCCGCTAGCAATGTTCTGCTTGATCCGAGATATCCCCTTGTCATACCGCTGGGCGGTTATGATCTGATCCATAAGGGTCGGTTTCACCACTAAGGTAGATAGGAATCCCTAAGGAACAATGTGAAGATTAAGCTTCCGAAATTCCTCATGGAGAAGTGGTTGACCTTGTTGTAACATCAGGTTGTTACAATAGGATTTACGACTTAGTGCATCAGCCATAACATTGGCTTTTCCTGGGGTGTAAGTTATCCCTAAGTCGTAATCCGAGATCAACTCGACCCAACGTCTTTGCCTGAGATTCAAATCCGGTTGGGTGAAGATATATTTCAGACTTTGGTGATCAGTGAAGATCTCGCAACGATTACCGAGAAGGTAATGTCGCCAAGTTTTAAGTGCATGGACTACAGCTGCAAGCTCAAGATCATGTGTGGGATGGTTCTCCTCGTGTGGGTGTAATTGCCGTGAAGCATAGGCAATTACCTGACGATCTTGCATGAGTATGCAACCTAGTCCTTGTCGCGAGGCATCGCAATAGATAATGAAGTTCTTGGAGAAATCTGGTGGTACTAGTATGGGAGCAGATGTCAGGCGTCTTTTCAGTTCCTGAAAGCAGAACTCGCACTATGGGGTCCACTCGAACTTTTTATCTTTCTTGAGGAGTTCAGTCAGAGGTTTAGCAACCTTGGATAAATTCTCGACGAAGCGGCGACAATAGCTCGCTAAGCCAAGGAAGCTCCGAACTTGCTTGACCGTTTTAGGTGGAGTCCAATCAAGGACGGCTTGAACTCGCTCGGGATTGACATCAATACCCTTACCAGAGAATACATGGCCTAGATAGGTCACTTCTGGCAACCAAAATTCACACTTGGAGAATTTGGCATAAAGGGGATGCTCTCGAAGTTTCGTCAATACCAGCTGTGGGAGTCCTGGATTAGGGGGTCTCCGGACAGCCGGACTATATCCATTGGCCGGACAGTTAGACTATGAAGATACAAGATTGAAGACTTCGTCTCGTGTCCGGATGGGACTCTACTTGGCGTGGAAGGCAAGCTAGGCAATACGGATATGTGTATCTCCTCCTTTGTAACCGACCTTGTGTAACCCTAACCTCTCCGGTGTCTATATAAACCGGAGGGTTTTAGTCCGTAGGATAACATACAATCATACCATAGGCTAGCTTCTAGGGTTTAGCCTCTCTGATTTCGTGGTAGATCTACTCTTGTACTACCCATATCATCAATATTAATCAAGCAGGACATAGGGTTTTACCTCCATCAAGAGGGCCCGAACCTGGGTAAAACATTGTGTCCGCTGCCTCCTATTACCATCCACCTTAGACGCACAGTTCGGGACCCCCTACCCGAGATCCACCGGTTTTGACACCGACATTGGTGCTTTCATTGAGAGTTCCTCTGTGTTGTCGCCATTAGGCTTGATTGGTCCTACTATCATTGATAGCGATGCAGTCCAGGGTGAGATTTTTCTCCCCGGACAGATCTTCGTATTCAGCGGCTTTGCACTGCGGGCCAATTCGCTTGGCCATCTGGAGCAGATTGAAAGTTACGCCCCTGGCCACCAGGTCAGGTTTGGAAGCTTAAACTACACGGCCGATATCCGCAGAGACTTGATCTTTGACAGATTCGAGCCTCTGCCTTGTGCGTCACGCGGTCACGATGAGTACGATTTAGCTCTACCATCGGATAGTGTTAAGATCGCACCGGCAGTCGCTCCGACCCTCAATTCGGAGCCAGTTGCACCTTCCGCGGATGGGTGCATGGACCCCGCCGTGGAGGCCTTACCCTTAGCGGCGATCGAGCCGAACATCGACCTTACCTTGCATGAGAGCCGTGTTGTTAAACTGCCGGATCCTTCTCTGTCCACGGACTCCGAACCCCCTGTGTCCGTTCCTATCGAATCTGATTGGGCGCCGATCATGGAGTTTACCTCCGCGGATATCTTTCAACACTCGCCCCTCGGCAATATACTGAACTCATTAAGGTCTCTCTCCTTGTCAGGAGGATCCTAGCCGAACTATGTCCGGCAGGACTGGGATGCGGACGACGAAGAAATTCGCGGCCCACCCACCACCCACTTAGTAGCCACTGTCGATGACTTAACCGACATGCTCGACTTCGACTCCGAAGATATCGATAGTATGGACGACGATGCGGGAGACGAAGAGGAACCACTGCCCACAGGGCACTGGTCAGCCACCTCATCATACGATATATACATGGTGGATACACCCAAAGAAGGCAATGGCAACGAGACAGCGGAGGATGACCCCTCCAAGAAGCAACCCAAGCACCGACGTCAACGGCGCCGCTCTAAGTCCCGCCAAAGCAAAAGTGGTGATACCGGAACAGGAGGTAATAACACTCCGGATAGTGCTGAAGACAACAACAACCCCCTCCAGCAAGATTTAGAGCAGGAGGATGGAGGAGCCAGTCCTCCTGAGAGAGCGGCAGATGGAGAAGCGGAGGATGATAATTACATGCCCCCTTCGAAGACGAGGCAAGCCTCGGCGATGACGAATTCGCCGTGCCAGAGGATCCCGTCGAAGAAGAGCGCTTCAAACGCTGGCTTATGGCCACGGCAAATAGCCTTAAGAAAAAGAAGCAGCAGCTTCAAGCTGATCAAGATCTGCTAGCCGACAGATGGACTGAAGTCCTTGCGGCCGAGGAATATAAACTCGAGTGCCCCTCCAAGAGTTACCCAAAATGCAGGTTGCTACCTCAACTGGAGGAAGAAGCGTATGACGCGGCTGATCGGCCACCTCGTGGCCGTGATAGAGAGGCATTCCAGCCAAAAGCTCAGCCCGCACCCCTGCGCCATTCAAATAAAAAAGCATGGGGAAACACGCCAGACCTGCAAGACGTATTAGAGGACAATGCAAAACATGCAAGATCGATCTACGGATCACGAGGACGCGGCACTATGCGAGACGATAAACGTCACGCCAGATACAGTAAAAGTAAATCCGACCGGAAAGAACATAGCGGGCAAGACCCATTCGAGCTGCGTCGCGATATAGCCCAATACAGAGGCGCCACACACCCCTTATGCTTCACACACAAAGTAATAGATCCTCAAACCCCAGAAGGTTTCAAACCTGTAAATATTGAATCATACGACGGCACAACAGATCCTGCGGTATGGATCGAGGATTTCCTCCTCCACATCCACATGGCCCGCGGTGACGACGTACACGCCATCAAATACCTCCCACTAAAGCTCAAGGGACCAGCGCAACATTGACTTAACAGCTTGCCAGCAGAGTCCATTCGTTGTTGGGAAGATCTGGAAGCCGCATTCCTCGACAACTTTCAGGGCACTTATGTGCAGCCACCAGATGCCGATGACTTGAGCCACATAATTCAGCAGCCAGAAGAATCGGCCAGGAAATTCTGGACTCGGTTCCTAACAAAGAAAAATCAAATCGTCGACTATTTGGATGCAGAGGCCCTAGAGGCTTTCAAACACAACATCCGCGACGAGTGGCTAGCCCGGCACCTTGGTCAGGAAAAGCCGAAATCTATGGCAGCCCTCACGACACTCATGACCCGCTTTTGTGCGGGAGAAGATAGCTGGCTAGCCCGCAGTAACAATATGTCAAAGAACCATGGTACTTTGGATGCCAAGGGCGGCAATAGCAGGTCACGTCGCAACAAACATAAGCGCCGCATTAACAGCAATAATCCCGAGGATACGACAGTCAATGCCGGATTCAAAGGCTCTAAACCCGGTCAGCGGAAAAAGCCATTCAAACAAAGTACGTTGGGTCCGTCCAGTTTGGACTGTATACTCGATCGCTCGTGTCAAATACACGACACCCCAGACAAGCCAGCCAATCACACCAACAGGGATTGTTGGGTGTTCAAGCAGGCCGGCAAGTTAATTGCCGAAAACACGGATAAGGGGCCACATAGCGATGACGAGGAGGAGCCCCGGTAGCCACACACCGGAGGACAGAAGAGGTTTCCCCCACAGGTGCGGACGGTGAACATGATATACGCAACCCACATCCCCAAGAGGTAGCAGAAGCGTGCGCTCAGGGACATATATGCGTTGGAGCCAGTTGCCCCAAAGTTCAACCCATGGTCCTCCTATCCGATCACTTTCGATCGCAGGGACCATCCACTAGTATCCGTCATGGAGGATTCGCCGCACTGGTTCTAGACCCAATCATTGACGGATTTCACCTCACTCGAGTCCTTATGGATGGCGGCAGCAGCCTGAACCTGCTTTATCAGGACACATTGCGCAAAATGGGTATAGACCCCTCAAGGATCAAACCCACAAAAACGACCTTTAAAGGCGTCATTCCAGGCGTAGAGGCCCATTGCACATGCTCAATTACACTGGAAGTGGTCTTCGGATCCCCGGATAACTTCTGAAGCGAAGAGTTAATCTTCAATATAGTCCCGTTCCGTAGTGGTTATCATGCACTGCTTGGGCGAACCACATTTGCGAGATTCAATGCGGTACCGCATTATGCATACCTCAAGCTCAAGATGCCAGTACCCCGTGGGGTTATTACAGTCAATGGAAACACAGAGTGCTCTCTCCGAACGGAGGAGCACACTGCGGCCCTCGCAGCAGAAGCGCAAAGCAGCCTCTCCAGGCAATCCACCAGTTCGGTGTTTCAAGACTCGGACACCTTCAAGCGCGCTCAGAGCAATCGGCAACTAGACCACCTGGCGCGATCTGAGCTCGCGTAGCAATGCGGCCCCCACCCCAGTCCCAGCCAAATGGCGAAACTCGTGCCACACATACATAATTGCGCATTAAAAATACCATGGGCACAGGCGGGGAGGGGGGCACAACTGCGGCACGCCCCAAGATGCGGCTTAAACCGCATTAGGGGCTTCCCGGTTGGTTATCTTTCTCTTTTTCAGGACCTCAATCTATGGAAACCCTGTCCGGCAGCACTATGGCCGAACACATGATGCAGCAACCAAGGAGGCAGAAAGCTACGTCACACCACGGAATTCCCAGGTGGATTACAGTAACAAGCGAAATATTTGATTTAATACCATTCCTCAGCTTGCCCTTGGAAGGGACATAGTCCTACTCTTTGCTTATCGCACTATCTGTATCATTCTACTTTAACGCACCTTTTTGAATAAACAATGCATAACATTACGACTATTATTGCATTCTTGTTATATATATATGTGTGTGTGTGTGTGTGTGTTCATTAATGACGCCTTGCAACCGTACACTTTGGTATGGCCAATACACCAGGGGCTTACGTACCCCACAATATGGTGTGAAAAGTCCGAACACTTTCACAAGTGCGGCACCCCGAACTTATAGCATTATATGCATCAGCTCTGAATCATGTCTTTGGTCAAATGTTGGGTTTGCCCGGCTCCTATGTTTTGGTACCTTACGTTCCGCTCTATCGGCTAAGGTAGCGCTAGGAGAACTACTGCGATTGTGCCCCAGTTCTGCTGGGCTAAGCACCTCAGTAGAGAAAGCTAAAACTGACTGTCATGATAAGGCGAGAGACTGGTCGCTGTTCGGCGAGGTTTCGAGTCCCTAAAGACTTATGCCGCTTAGAGCGAGGGGCCGGCCCTGTCCGGCTTAAAGGTGTGTATCGCGCCCCGAATTCGGCCTTCCAAATACTAGGGGCTTCACCGAAATTTAAAATTATAGAATTCTATGGCTAAGTGAGAGTGATAAAGCATTATTAGTCCGGTTGCCTTGTTCGTTGTGCTGAGCACCTCCCTCGAAGGACCCAAAAATGGGAACACGAGTGCTCAGGTTTATCCCGAACACCCCAGCGCTCGCGGCATGGGGGCAGAAGCCGAGGACTAGCCAACTCTCAGATTGGATAAACAGCCAAACAGAAGGTAATATTTTAAATTCAAATAAGCGTTGCATAGCGCATATGAACAAGTTTTCATAAATACATGATCAAACGAGCAAGTTTCACTCAAATATTACATCTTTTGTGCACTCGTCCGCTATGAGACGGGCACCCGGCAGAACACCTTCGTAGTACATCTCGGGGTGGCAATGCTCCTTGCCCTCCGGCGGCCCTTCCTTGATCAGCTTCATGTCGTCTAGCTTGACCCACTGCAACTTCACACGGGCGAAAGCCTGGCGTGCACCTTCAATGCAGACAGATCGCTTGACGACCTCCAGCCACGGGCAGGCATCCACAAGCCGCCTCACCAGGCCGAAGTAGCTGTTCGGAAGGGCGTCGCCAGGCCACAGCCGGACTATCAAGCCCTTCATGGCCTGTTCGGCCGCCTTGTGCAGTTCGACCAGCTGTTTTAGCTGGTCGCTCACAGACACTGGGTGTTCGGTCCCAACATACTAGGCCCAGAACAACTTCTTCGTTGAGCTTCCATCCTCGGCCCAGTGAAACTTCGCGGCATCCGACACGCTGTGGGGCAAATCTACGAATGCTCCTGGAGAGCTCTGAATTCGGGTATGTAATCGGTAATTTACTTTTGCATGCTTGCTTTGCATATAGAATGCCTTACCCGCCGCTATCTTCTTCATTGCGTCGATCTCCTGGAGGGCCTTTGGGGCTTCGGCCTTGGCACTTTTTGCGCTCTCAAGGGCTGCGGCAAGCTCAGACTCTCGCGTCTTCGAGTCAAGCTCCAACGCCTCATGCTTCGTCACGAGAGCCTGGAGCTCTTGCTGCACCTCGCCCACCCGAGCCTCTTGCTTTTCTCGCTCGATGCGCTCCTTGGCTGCTTTATCTTCAGCCTCGGACATCGCTTGCTTTAGGGTGACCACTTCGGTCGTGGCCCCTGGCAAATTCATGATGATCCTGTCATTTTGCAATCGCATTCTTTTTTATACGCATCCATAGACTAGGTATTACTTACCTTTGTTCTCCTCGAGCTGCCTCTTGGCAAGGCCGAGCTCGTCCTGGGACCCTTTAAGGTCCTGCTTCAGTACGGCGACCTCCGCAGTCAGTGCGGCGGATGCCAGTAGCGAAGCCTGCATATGCATATTGACATACTTATATTAGACTCTTGCGATATTGTTTGATCCTCTATTCGGCTTTTCTTTATGAACACCGAACAGAGCATCAGGGGCTACTATCTATGCGGTAATATTTTTCCTATATTTTAAACACTTACCTCAAAGCCTGTTAGAAGGCTGGCATAGGCTTGAGTCAATCCGCTCCTGGCGGACTGAACCTTCTGGATCACCGCACTCATAATAGTGCGGTGCTCCTCGTCGATGGAAGCACCGCGAAGCGCTTCCAGCAGATTGTCTGGCGCCTCTGGATGGACAGAGGTCACCAGTACAGGCGTCTTGCCCCTCTTAGAAGGGGGCCGCCTGCCCGAGTCCGAAACCACTGGAGGTTCCGACGCGGTGTCCGGCTGAGGGCCGAACTCGGAGCCCTCAGGGGCCTTGTCCCCTCCGCTCCCGGAGTCCGGGAGGCCGCTTTGAGGCGCCTCCGGGACCGTCTCCCCTCGACCCGGTGCCTCTTGAGACAACACCTCGGCATCGTCCGTAGGATGAGGGGAGGTGGCGGTCGGAACTGGATCGCTATCCATATCCGACGAGCCCAGGGAGCCGTCCGATGATGCATTGATACGGGCTCGGGGCAGCCTGCATAATCATATTTCGGCGTTAGGTGAAGTAGTGCGACAAAGGAATGCTATGAGTTACTCTGGCATCCGAATACTTACGACTTCCCCAGGGGGTTGGCCCCGGGCAGCCACTCGTCTTCGCCGTCGGCGGCGGTGGTAGAGCTGTCCGAAAGGAGAGTCCTCCCCTTCTTGGACCCTTCGGCCTTCCCAGTTGGGGCGGCCTTCCTTTCTTTGTCTCCCCCGTCTGGAGGGGGAGCATCTTCTTCTGCCTCCTCGTCTTCGGGGGAGGATTGCGCCGTAGAGTCCTCGGACGGTGAGTCCGATGACGCCTGGCCTCGAGAATTCTTTCGGGTTCCCTTGGCCTTCTTGGTCTTCTCCGGCACCGTATAAGGAGCCGGAGTCAGCATCTTCGCCAGAAGAGCGTCTGCTGGGCCTTTGGGAAAAGGAGCCGGACAGTCGATCTGTCCGGCCGTCTCCTGCCAGTCCTGTCAAAGGTACGGGAGTTTAGATCCCGCATGGAGTCAAGCTATGAAAAACAAGTATCCTGTAAGAGGTAAAGTAGCTTACCGCGCTGGCTTGGCGCTTCGCACTGAATCCGCGATCCTCAGTAGTGGGAGGGGGGACCTCGGTGCTCTTGAACAGCACCCTCCAGGCATCTTCGTGAGTTGTGTCGAAGAGCCTGTTCAGAGTTCGGTGCTACGCCGGGTTGAACTCCCACAAGTTGAAGGCCCGTTGTTGGCACGCGAGGATCCAGTGGTGGAGCATGACCTGGACTACGTTGACGAGTTTGAGCTTCTTGTTCACCATGTTTTGAATACATGTTTGGAGTCCGATAAGCTCTCCCGAACTACCCCAGGACAGGCCCTTCTCTTGCCAGGAGGTGAGTCATGTGGGGAAGCCAGATCGGAACTCGGGGGGCCGCTACCCATGTAGGGTCACGCGGCTTGGTGATGTAGAACCACCCCGATTGCCACCCCTTTATGGTCTCCACGAAGGAGCCCTCGAGCCATGTGACGTTGGGCATCTTTCCCACCATGGAGCCTCCGCACTTCGCCTGGTGCCGCTCACTACCTCAGGCTTGACATTGAAAGTCTTCAGCCATAAGCCGAAGTGGGGCTTGATGCGGAGGAAGGCCTCGCACACGACGATAAACGCTGAGATGTTAAGGATGAAGTTTGGGGCCAGATCGTGGAAATCCAGGCCGTAGTAGAACATGAGCCCCCGGACAAGTGGGTGGAGAGGAAATCCTAGTCCGCGGAGGAAATGGGTAAGGAACACTACCCTCTCATGGGGCCTGGGGGTGGGGATGAGCTGCCCTTCCTCTAGGAGCCGGTGCGCGATGTCGTTGGGCAAGTATCCAGCTCTCCTCAGCTTCTTGACGTGTCCCTCCGCGACGAAGGAGACCATCCACCTGCCTCCCACTCCGGACATGGTTGGAGAAGGTCGAGGTGGGAAATGCGAACTTGGGCCCTAGAGCTCGAGTGTGCGAAGATGGACGAGCAAAGGAGGAAGAAGGCGTGGATGAAAAGGTAAATCCTTATCCCTTTATATGGGCGGACGAAACTATGTGTCCCCACTAGCCTGGTAAAACTCGCTTGTCCCCCAAGCGCCGTAATCGATGGCGCGGTTGGGTTACCCACACCCGTATTGATCAGAATCCCGTGATAAGGGGACACGATCTCTGCTTTGACAAGACATGTCAAAAAACTGCCTCGCGTTATGTGCGGGGCTAGTTAAAGGAAACGGTTCGAATAATCACCGGGCCGTGACATAATGTCGTGTTGCCAAAACAAGTCAGCAAATTGGATTTGTGGAAATATTATTCTCTGTACGGTGGTATGTGGAACTTATTTTGCAGGGTCGGACACTATCCTTATATTCAAATTCTTCCGTGGTGTATTCGGAGGAGGAACCCGCCTTGCAATGCCGAAGACAATACTGCGTGCCGGACTCATCGTCATTGAAAGCCTGGTTTAGGGGATACTGTGGGAGTCCTGGATCAGGGGGTCTCCGGACAGCCGGACTATATCCATTGGCCGGACTGTTAAACTATGAAGATACAGGATTGAAGACTTGGTCTCGTGTCCGGATGGGACTCTACTTGGCGTGGAAGGCAAGCTAGGCAATACGGATATGTGTATCTCCTGCTTTGTAACCGACCTTGTGTAACCCTAACCTCTCCGGTGTCTATATAAACCGGAGGGTTTTAGTCCGTAGGACAACATACAATCATACCATAGGCTAGCTTCTAGGGTTTAGCCTCTCTGATCTCATGGTAGATCTACTCTTGTATTACCCATATCATCAATATTAATCAAGTAGGACATAGGGTTTTACCTCCATCAAGGGGGCTCAAACCAGGGTAAAACATTGTGTCCCCTGCCTCCTGTTACCATCCGCCTTAGACGCACAGTTCGGGACCCCCAACCTGAGATCCGCCGGTTTTGACACCGACACCAGCCTTAGATGTTCGGCATGTTCTTCCTCACTCTTGGAGTAGATGAGTATATCATCGAGGTATACCACGATGAATTTATCCAAATACTCCATGAAGACCGGGTTCATTAACCGAGAGAAGGTGGCTGGGGCATTGGTTAAACCGAAGGGCATAATGGTATACTCGTATTGGCCATAACGAGTAACAAAGGCCGTTTTGGGAATGTCCCCATTTTTGATTTTGATTTGATGGTAGCCCAACCTCAAATCCATTTTGGAAAAGACTGAGGATCCAGCGAGCTGGTCATACAGATCGTTGATCTTGGGGAGCGGCTACTTGTTCTTGATAGTGACCAAGTTGACAGGTCGGTAATCTACAACCATCCGATCCGTTCCATCCTTCTTCTTGACGAAGAGGACGGGGCAAGCCCAAGGAGAAGAACTAGGACGGATGAAACCCTTTTTCAAGGACTCGTCGAGTTGAATCTTAAGCTCGGCTAGTTCTAAGGGTGCCATCTTATAGGGTCTTCTAGAAATTGGGACGGTTCCTGGAACAAGGTCTATCATGAACTCGACATCCCTGTCAGGTGGAACACCTGGCAGTTCTTCTGGAAAGACATCCGGGAAGTCTCGGACTACCGGAATATCTTCAAGGTCTGGAAGGGGGTTGGCATTTAGGGAGTAAAGCTGGCGCTTGACCACTTGAGTTAAGACATTGACTGTCTTGCCCGATGGGTGAGTAAGTTGAACGGTTCTAGTGGCACAATCAATCTTAGCATAATGAGCTGACATCCAGTCCATACCCAAGATGATGTTTATGTTCGAGGACTTGAGAGCTATTAAGGATGCAAGGAAGATAAGTCTATCAACAAGAATTTCATTCCCATGGCTTACTCTAGAAGTTTGCCATTTGGAACCCGGAGTTTGAATTACCATGGAAGTGGGCATGTCACAGAATGTCGTGTTATGCAATCGAGCATAGCTCTCAGATATGAATGAGTGAGATGCTCCAGTATCAAAAAGAACAGATGCCAGATGGCAATTAACAAGGAGTGTACCAAGGACAATGTTAAGATCATCATGAGCCTCCTCAGCTGAGACATAGTTAACATGGCCACGTGTAGTGGTGGCTGGCTTGGCGTAGAATGTCTTTCCCGTTGGCTTACCACGGCCATCGGACTTTCCAGACTGGTTGGGGTTGTTGTTATGGGGACACTCTCGACTGTAGTGACCCGACTCTCCACACTTGAAACATGTCACAATATTGGGGCGTGGAGCAGCATTAGCTGCGGGGCCACCATAGGCCTTAGGCGGTGCAAACTGCTAGTTGGGGCGAGGCGCCTCAAAGGATGGCCTTGGGGTGAACCTGGGTGGCAGCGCTATGTTTGGAATCCACACTCGGCGCTTCTGAGATCCAGAGCCGGATGAAGAACCAAAATCACGGGAGTGCTTGCATGAAGCGTCATAGTCGGTCTGACCTGTCTCAGCACTGATGGCCTTATTGACCAACTTCTGGAAGGAGGTGCACTCGTGCAGACGAAGATCACGGCGAAGCTCGGGGCTAAGTCCCTTGCGGAACCTTGCCTGCTTCTTAGCGTCGGCGGATACCTCTTCAGGAGCATAACATGCTAGGTTTCCAAACTCAGAGCTGTATGCATCCACAGTCAGCCTGCCTTGGGTGAAATTGCAGAACTCTTGCCTCTTACGATCCATGAGACCTTCCGGGATGTGATGCTCATGGAAAGCCTCGCTAAATTCAGCCCAAGTAGTGATTTGGCCGACCGAGCGCATAGCCTCAAAGTTTTCCCACCAAAGGCTAGCAGGGCCTTCGAGGTGATAGGTAGCATAGGTAACCTTATCAGCTTCGGCTACGTTGGCAGAACGTAGCTTATGGGTGATGCTGCAAAGCCAATCATCCGCATCGAGGGGCTCGATGGAATGATTAAACTTTGGTGGATACAACTTGATAAAGTCATTGATTGACACCAAGTCGTTCCTCTGATGGCGTGCAGTGTTCTGCTCAATCTGCTCCAGCAAGCGGTTAGTCTCGCGCTTGTTTCTTTCTGCCTCCAGCATAACTTCGGCCAGAGAAGGCGGGTGAGGTAGATTCCCATCCCTAGCTGCACTGGCTTCCCCCTACTCCGGGGCAGCAGGGTTGCTACGGGTTTTGACCATCCTAGGAAAAACAAGACAATGGTTTAGACAAGGATGGCACAATCTTGGCAAGGAAGTGCGAAATGTAATGGATAACATGGAATGCTGAGATGTTCATTGCACGACATGGTAATATATAAACTGCCATTTATATACCATCGGTCATATACACCGTACATAGTTTAGTACAAGCCCAGGCTGGAGTACAACTACGGTGAAAGAAGTTACATCTCATCGGAGGCATTCCAAGCTCCTATACATTATTTTCTACACCTCTGGAGCGTGATACACACCAAGTCGTATCCCACGGGTCACGCAGGACTGTGGAGAATACAACTATTACAGTACTAGTGAAACTACTACTAGCTCAGACAGCTCCATAGTAATCCTCATAAAAGTCACCACCAAAGCCTAGAAGCGGAACATGATCATCTGGGAACAGACGGTCCTATGGAGCTTGCGGGCCATAGGGACTCGGATGTGGCCTTGGTCGAACAAACGGTGGCAGACAGGGTCCACGAGGAGGGGTGATGCCTCCTACATCACGCCAGTCCATACAATCTGGCAATCCAGAACGCACGGGGTACAAGTCCCTCATGTCCATGTATCCAGCCTGCACAGCAGGTGCAAACCGGGTCAAAGTGGCCCAGTGGTCAGAACGAGAGTTGAAAAGCTCCATTCGCAAGGCCCGATTTTCGCAGTCCTTGTCCTCGAGCATCTCGGCAGTGGTGTGGAGTAGTGAATCCTCATGTGTAGAGTCATAGTACAAAGCCTGATAGTACCCCTGTGCCCCAGGGAGTGAGGCTGGCATGTAGCGGAAATCGGTGTTCTGAAGCAAGGCAGTTCTGGCTTGAATGATAGTCATCATTGAGTAAGCTGTGTCCTGCACGGACATCTCGATCGTAACCCCAAGTCCATAAGAGTAGTGAAGGGGTTCAGTGGCTCCAGGATAAGAGGGGTATATCCTGACAGTACAAAGGTATTGGCTCTGATTGAAGTCTCGGAACTGCTCCTCGATGGTATACTCCGGATACCATCGATAGCCTGTCTCGACCATCACTCGGACCAACATGGCCGTGTGACCAGGTACATCGAGGCACCTTGTCAGACGAACCACTTGGTTCTGGGAACGGGTGGCCATCTGAAAGCACAGAATAATGCAAAGGCATTAGAATTTTCTAGGAGAAATCGGACAGCATAACGGCTGTAAATGCTCAAAAAAAGATTTGAGACATTCACAACAGCTTGCAAAACCACTCAACAACATCATATCAAGGTTCTGGTTCAACTGGCAACATACTAAAAGTAGTAGAAACTGAACTGAGGCTTGAACCCACAATCCAATAAGTTACTACGGATTAGTAACACGTGAACTTGATAGAGAGAAGAGAGCCTAGTCCTTAACCCACGTAGAATGAGAAGAGAATGACTCAGAACAGAGGGCATAAGGTAAAGGAGTAAAAGAGCCTTACGTTCCCTCCCACAATCAATTCCCCTACATATAACTAAAGCATTTCTAGACTCGACATCGACCAGTTTGGCTCAACGAACCTACAGGCAGTCCGACTCTGATGCCAACGCTGTCAGGACCCCGATTCCAAGTCACACCGATCTAGCCTGTAACACCTCATATCACTTTGCGGCCTCACGCACGGTATTCCCACGGGTGTCGCCTTACCATGGCCCAGGACCATTTGCGCCTTTTGGCTCACGTATATGATAGTGTCGCTAGCATCCATATGACAGAGAACCCGGGCCGACATGGCTAGTCGTGAACCCAAAGCGGCACTAACCTATGGGGACAGGCATACATGAATCACATCGAGCATGTCGGTCAGCAGCGTGTGAATCCGGGCTGTAGCACTGGGCTAAGAGGACTCCGGGAACCCGGGCTGTAGCAGGCTAGGCAGGACTTGGGATGTCACCGCGTGACATTTCCCCGAAGGGGCAGACGCAGGAACGAAGTGAAACACATGCCGGCCAGTCAAGTGTCCTGAGCAGTAGTGCTGGGCTAGCAGGACTCCGGTGAACCGAGCTGTAGCGGACTACTATGGCTCATGGAAGCACTAGACTACATTTCCCCATAAGAGAGGCTGCCAAGGATAAACAACTAGATTGTCAGACCCCACACATACCAAGCATTTCAATCATACACACAATATGCTCGATATGTGTAAATACAACGCATCACAACAAAATTCTACAACTCAAAGTACTTTATTTAAAGGCTCCAGAGAGCCATACATAACATGTTCATACAGGTAGGGGTCACATGACCCGACACTCAAGTCATACAAGCATACAAGCACATGCGGAAGCAAACTAGTCTAAGTACAGACACTAGAAAGAAAGAAGGCTTGACGAAGCCTGTCTATCTACATAGGGCCCTCCATGGCCAGAATCACCACCTGGGTGGCAAGTCACTCATCGACGTCGAGGTCTACGTAAAACCCGTCGGAGGGGGCAGTGTTGTCGTCTGAAAACAGTAATTAAAGCAACATGAGTACAAAGGTACTCAGCAAGTCTTACAACAGATCCTACTATACATGCTCATTCTCAAGAAGGTGGTGGAGTTGTTGCAGCAAGCCAGCTTTGACTCTTGGCTAAGCTATCCTACGAGACACCACTTGTAAAATAGTTTCGCACACGAGTCCACTAATCACCAACACAATACTCCACCGTGGATCCTCCCTCGTCATCTTACGAGAGGGCCATCCGTGGTACTCACACTTATCTTGAGTCTTTTAGTAGTAACCGTTAACTTGTCTATGAACTGTATAGGCAACCAAGTAGTCCTTTACTGCAGACGCGGCTATTCGAATAGATGATGTTAACCCTGCAGGGGTGTACTTCTTCATACACACTCTCACCACTTACCGTCGTTTACACGACATGTACTCGGCAACCTTCAAGCAGAAGCCCAACGAGGGTGTCGGCCACGGCCTACCTAAACACTCAAGTCTCTGGTCCAGGTTTATCGCCTATCCAGGTTCCATCCGCAGGGAGTCCGGCCTAGGTTTCCACATACGGCCCCGAATGATGTGAACAGGGTTCCCGAGACACCAAACGGGTGACTCGGTACACCGTGCCACGGTGTATCTACCGCATCATAGCCCACCCCTAGGGTTAGCGGTATGCACGGCCGCCAACACATAACCTACAAACACGGGAAACTAGTTGCAACTCCTGGACAGAGTACTAGGGTGGTTAAGAAGCCGAGAGGGTCAATTAAGGATCCCAATGCATGGTAGTAACTGATTCTTAAATCACACATACAGATCTCAGTTCTTAAGGATGCCCTCAATGAAAAAAACCACCATGTACTCCTACATGGCCTCTCATCGATACCTTTACCAAAACATGTTCAACACATCCCTCACATTACCGACGTAATCATTTCACTCTAGCCCATCACCCAGATGAACCAGACCTGACACAACTCTAAGCATAGCAGGCATAGCAAGGTAGGAAACACATACATGGCTCAATCAACTCCTACACATGCTAGTGGGTTTCATCTAGTTATTGTGGCAATGACAGGTCATGCAGAGGATAAGGGTTCAACTACCGCAGCACACAGCAGTTTGAAATGTTGTTGTCTTAATGCAGTAAATGAGAGCAGGAGCGAGAACGTGGGATTGTATCGATATGATCAATGGGGCTGCTTGCCTGATGGAGTAGTAGTAGGGTACTGCCCTTCAGTTGGATACTCGAGAATATCCTTGGAGGCAGAACCTACCATGAAAGACATCACAGAACACAATCATCACATGGCAATATGCAACAATATGATGCTTGCTATGACATGGCAATATGAGGTGTCCTGGCTAATGCATTGTGAAACAAGTTGGTTTGAGTCCATTTGGATCAAAGGTTCAAATGGAAGCTTATGTTATTAAGTCATATAGGTGCATTTGCATGTTTCACCTAAACAGCAAAGTTAAAGTGTTTTGTCATGCATGAAACCATTACAGATGGAAATATTGAATTTTTCTGATCAAATTTCATATATAAATCTTTGCATTTGGAGTTACATATTAAAAGTTATGAATTTTTGAAGTTTGTAGTATTTTCTAGAATTTCCTGTATAAGAATAATTCCAGTAATTGAATTAATGCGTCAGCATTGCGTCAGGGTGATGTCAGTGGTCAACGGAGCTGGTCCAGGTCAAACCTGACTAGCCCTCGATGCGGCTATATCTCCTACGTGTCGAAGCACGACTTAGAGGCATAACCACATTGAAAGCAATGTCGCAAGTAAGGTAATCTTCACAACAACCCATGTAAATATATAAAAGGGGAAAGGATACATAGTTGGCTTACACTCGCCATGTCACACAAATACATGAATAACATTACAATCATCCAATACACTCATGGTCCAACTACGGTACCAAAATAAAGATCAACCCCAACATGCGACATGGTCCCAGATCGCCCCAACTGGGCACCACTACTGATCATCTGGGAAAGACACATAGTAACAGCGAGAGTCTTCATCAAACTCCCACTTGAGCTCAAGCGCATTGTCTAGAATGGTATCATCGGTCCCTGCATCTGGTTTGGAAGTAAACTGTGAGTCACGGGGACTCGGCAATCTCGCACCCTCGCGATCAAGACTATTTAAGCTTATAGTTAAGGCAAGGTAATATGTGGAGCTGCAGCAAGCGACTAGCATATATGGTGGCTAACCTGTTCGCAAAAGAGAGCGAGAAGAGAAGGCAAAAGCACGGTTGAACAACTATGATCAAGAAGTGATCCTAGTACAACCTACATCAAGCATTACTCCAACACCATGTTCACTTCCCGGACTCTGTCGGGAAGAGACCATCACGGTTACACACGCAGTTGATTCATTTTAATTAAGTTAAGTTTCATGTTATCTACAACCGGACATTAACAAATTCCCATCTGCCCATAACCGCAGGCACGACTTTCGAAAGTTCAAATCCCTGCAGGGGTGTCCCAACTTAGCCCATCACAAGCTCTCACGGTCAACAAAGGATATTCCTTCTCCCGAGACATTCCGATCAGACTCGGCATCTTGGTTTTACAAGACATCCTCGACAATGGTAAAAAAAGTCCAACAACACCGCCCGAATGTGCCAACAAATCCCGATAGGAGCTGCACATATCTCGTTCTCAGGGCACACTCAGATGAGACATCCTACGAGTAAAACCAACCCTCAAGTTGCCCCGAGGTGGCCGCGCAGTCTACTCGGTCGGACCAACACTCAGAGGAGCACTGGCCTAGGGGGTTTAAATAAAGATGACCCTTGGGCTCCGGAAACCCAAGGGAAAAAGAGGCTAGGTGGCAAATGGTAAAACCAAGGTTGGGCATTGCTGGAGGAGTTTTATTCAAGGCGAACTGTCAAGGGGTTCCCATTATAACCCAACCGCGTAAGGAACGCAAAATCCGGGAACATAACACCGATATGACGGAAACTAGGGTGGCAAGAGTGGAACAAAACACTAGGCAAAAGGCCGAGCCTTCCACCCTTTACCAAGTATATAGGTGCATTAAGATAACAATATAATATGATGATATCCCAACAATAAACAATGTTCCAACAAGGAACGATCTCCAATCTTCACCTGCAACTAGCAATGCTATAAGAGGGGCTGAGCAAAGCGGTAACATAGCCAATCAACGGTTTGCTAGGACATGGTGGGTTAGAGGTTTGACATGGCAATTTGGGAGGCATGATAAGCAAGTGGTAGGTATCGTATCATAGGCATAGCAAAAGAGCGAGCATCTAGCAAGCAAAGATAGAAGTGATTTCGAGGGTATGATCATCTTGCCTGCAAAGTGGTCAGAGTTGACTTGATCCTCGTAAGCAAACTCAACGGGCTTCTCGTTCGCGAACTCGTCTCCCTGCTCTACCCAAACAAGAACAACAAGCAAACGGAACACAATCAACCACGTGCAATGCTCAAAGAACATGATGCAAACATGGTATGATATGCGGGATGCAGTATGTGATGCATATGCAAGATTTGACAAGGAATGATTGAACCTGACCTCAACTTGGAAATCCAAGAGTGCCACTGCAAAGGTGGGGTGATTTCGGTTGAAATCTATATAAAGATCACCGGAATCGGATGCACGGCTTGGAAAAGGCAAGCAAAACAAATATGGCATCGGTCTGCGATAATAAGCAAGTAGCCATCTAAATGCATCAATATAGTTATGCTACAACACTCAAACATGACAAAAAAATAGATGGAAGGGATCCACTCATGATGCTTGACAAAATATGAACACTGAGCTACGGCTAGTTCATCCATTAATAGGTTCAAACAAGCATGGCAAAAGTGCAAACGATAACAGGTTTCAGACTTGGTGAAATTAACACAAGTCTGGAATTTATCATCAGGAAGCACACTTTAGAGCATGAAGACTACATGCTATAGGAACTTAACATGGAAAAGCAAGGCATGGCATGAAGCTACTCAAGGCACTTAACAAAAGTCCCTTAGTGACCTTGGGCCAAAAGGGATCAGAAAATATAATTGCAAGCATGTGAACATGGCAAAAACATAAACAGATCTCAGACTTAGTGAAAAATTGGAGCATGCAAATCAGTTAACGAGTAGGCATGTTTACGAGCTCGATGCACTCACTACAGAGCATGGCATGACAAACTAAGCATACACCCATCAAGAATACATGGCATAGAAGCTAGACATGGCAAGAACAACAACATAGCATGCACGGATCAATAGCAACATCCTCGGCAAAATCGCTAACAAGTCAACAATCTGCCAGGATTCACGATATAGCAAAAGTAGAGCTCGATTGACTCAAGCTAGGTTGCTCCATAAATGCAAACAAAGACATGGATGGATAGAGCACCACAATGTTAACAAATCATCCTTACTGATCATCCTCAAAAGAGGCACGGATCACTAGGAAACAACATGAACATATGGCATATCAACAAAATCAGGACAAGGACTTGGTGAAATTCCAAGTCCCTGAAATCAGCATTATCGATTACGCTAATTTGCAAGCTTGTGCTAGTCACCACAAATATCACAAAAATACATGGTAAGAACCTCTGTAAAGATGGCATGGCATATAACAAAACACATGTAGAGCTCATGATCATATCATGCACACATTAATCATGGCAGAAATGACAAATAGATATTTGATGAAACAGATCTGACAAATTCACCACATGACCCTCTTCCAACAGCATTTCGGGCATCGAGATGAGCTCAAATGAAAATGATGCAATGAGGTGAAATGATGTACTCGTTGAGACGAACATTTTGATATGCTACATGCGCAAATGGGAGCTACGGATGCAGAGATACGATATGATGAAGATTGCAAAAAATAAGAGGAGAGGGGAAAGTCAACCCAGATCTAGGGTTCGGACACTGTAGCAGCGGATCAGGCACTGTAGCAGATCGAACTTCACCGGAGAAGGGGCGACGGTGGCCGGACTTGGGGATCGCCGGAGTTAGCTGCGGTGGCCGGAGACGCGGTGCACGCGGTGGCTGGAGAAGGTAGGGGTCGTCGGACTTGACGCGGACGTCGAGGGGCGGCGAGGCGGCGTCCTGCAGCGTCGGCGGTGGTGGCGCGCGGCGAGCTCGAAGGCGGCCGCGGCGGTCGACAATGGTGGCGGCGGTGGTCGGCGCCGGGGCCTGCGGTGGTGGCCGGCGCCGGCGTCGGGGAAGGCGGCGGTGGTGAGACGATGCGGTGGCGGGCACCGATGGGCCGGGGAGGGCCGGAGACGGGCCCCGTGGGCCGCGGTGGGTGCAGACGGTGATGTGGGGCTCAAGCGCCACGTGGCGCTCCAGGAGTGGACGCGGTGAGGGCGGACATGTCCGGCCGAGCGGATCTCGTCCGGCGGCGCGAGGAGGGGATTTTTTCTAGGGTTAGGGTGGATTTTGCCCGAAATTTCGGAGGGGAGTCCTATTTATACATAGAAGGAGCTAGGAGGCTCCAAATGGAGTGCGGTTTTCGGCCATGCGATCGTGATCGAACGCTCTAGACGATAGATGGGGTTTAGGTGGGTTTTGGGCCAAATTGGAAGGGTGTTGGGCTGCAACACAAACGAGGCCTTCTCGGTCCCTCGGTTTACCGTTGGAGTATCAAACGAAGTCCAAATGGCACGAAACTTGACAGGCGGTCTACCGGTAGTAAACCAAGGCCGCATGGCAAGTCTCGGTCCAATCCGGAAATGTTTAGCCCCCACACACGAAAAGAGGTAGAAAGGGGCACCGGAGGAGATAGGAGTGCCGGAATGCAAAACGGACAATGGGGAAAAGCTCGGATGCATGAGACGAACACGTATGCAAATGCAATGCACATGATGACATGATATGAGATGCAGGACAAAGGCAACAACACACGAAGACAAAAACCCGAACCCGAGGTAAATAAAATAACTTAGGTCGGAAACGGCAAGAGTTGGGATACATATAAGGTAAAATACATCCGGGGTGTTACATGGGACCCGCATGTCAGTAGTTAATTAACTAACTAAATTTAGTTAGTGCTAATCTAAGTTAATTAGCAGAGCGGTCCCACTTGTCATAGACTTAGGGAGAGTCAACCTGGGCCCACTCGGAGTCAACCAGGGTCAAACGGGGTCAAACTCACCGGCGTTTAGCCGCCGGCGAGGCCAGACGCGGTGGGGCAGTGCGGGTTTCGTGCTCCGGCGACCAAATGGACGGCGGAGGGCATCTACGCGTAGCTGGGAGCAAGCCGTGTTGTTTGGTGACAGTGGTGGAGCTCGGGGTGGCCGGAAACGTCGCCGGTGACGAGTTGTGCAGCTTCCGGAGCTCGGGTGAGGTCGAACCCGAGGCTACGGGGCACGGCGAGGCGCGTGGAGTGGTGCTACGGGTTCCTGCGAGTGCGGTGAGTGTTTTAGACGCGATGGTGTGGCCAGTGGGTGGCCGAAGTCACGTCGGCAACGAGCTCGGCGGCGGCGGGTGCGAGTGAGCTTGGTGCGGTGCATACGGTGCACGAGAGAGGTAACAGAGAGGGGGAGGACGGAGCAGGGCTCATGGCGATCGCAGCAAGCGTCGAAGCGGGCTCGGGGAAGGCCGGAGCTGAGCAGGGCGACAATGGCTATCTCGGCGGCCGGAGTTGGGGAAGACGGGGTCGGGGGCGACTCCAGAGCGGGCCAGCGCTCGGGGCTCGGCCTGCTCGACGTGGACGACGACTACGGAGCGAACGGACACGGCAGCGCGGCACGGGGACGACGGCAGACGCGGGTTTCACGGTGGCGCGGGCGCGGCAACGTCGGCCATGGTGCGGAAGAGCGAGGGAGAGGAGCAAGGGAGGAAGGAGTGTGTCCGCGAGCTCGGGGGAGGAATGGGTGATCCACCCAGGCCAGCAGAATGGCGAGGGGAGGAAGCAGGGCGGCAGGAAACTGTGTGGCGCGCGCTGGTGCCGGCATCGAGCACCTGCCTGCCTGCCTGGCCGAGTCAAGCAGCTCGCTGGAGCGGTTGCTGGGCTGGGCCAGCTAGGTGGGCCTGCTAGGTGAGCGCCAGGTAAGTCCTCTGCTCTCTGCTTTTCTTTTTCTTTTTTATTTGTTCCTGTTCTGTGTTTTGAAATAGTAAAAATACTATTCCATTTAGGAAAAACCTAAAAATATTCAGAGGCACGTTTGAAATTATTCTCAACAGCCTAAAAATACCTTCAAGATTATTTGGGCATTTTAAAATATTTATAGGATTTAAATTGCCTAAATGCAAATAGTAATGATTTAATCCAATGACCTTATGTGTCGTGGAAAAAATGTGAACCCATTTTGTCAGAGGTTCTAACCCAAAACAAAAAGGGTGGACTTTTTAGAAGGGCATTTCAGGTTCATTGAAAAAGATTTTAGTAAACCCTAGTTATTTCCAGGGGGTGCTGGGGGTTCTGTCATTCCCATTTCAGTTTTCTGGAAGAGTAGACATGATGCAACACTCTAATGCATGAACTAGCTAGGGTGTGACAACGGTTCTCCGGTCGCCCCTCCCCCACCTCCCCGACTCCAATGGAGGGCCATGCCGGGGATACACCGCAGGAATTCATCGTTAGGCTGCGCGAGCCCCTGCGCAGCCGTCTTCGGCTTCCTGGTCCTTTTGCAAGGGTGATGGAGGTTGAACAACCGCACGGGTTCAAGTTGCACATGAGGGGTTGATGTAATGGCAACATGCGGGTGGACGTTGAGTTCGATGCACCTCATGTCATGCTTCTCCAGCATGGTTGGAAAACTTTTGCACGTGCCCATAGCTTGGCAGAGGGGCATGTCCTTCATTTTAAGCTAATGGAGGCTGGTCTGCTCTCCATCAAGGTCTTCGGGCATTCAGGTGCTCGCTTAGGGTGCTGCGTGGAGAGATCGACTGATGATGAAAGCTCCTCCTCGAGCAACAATGACGAAGAGGACACTGATGGCGAAGACGATGAAGCCGACGACCCGGACTCCAGCTGAGCGCTGGACGCACCGTCAGCTAGGCGCTGACAGCACCACCATCTGTAGCTGGACCCCCGGCAGAGCGATTTTCTGGTGGTGCTTGGCCTGGTCAACTCCGCTTCCACCATGTGGACCCCGACAGGCTTCCTCATGGACTCTGGCTTCATCTTCCCTGCCGGTGTCCCTCCTGTCGCGTTCCTCTGGTCCCGGCAAGGGTGACCAGGGCATCACCAAGCCACTTCCCCCGTCTCCGACCTCTTCTTCCTTGTCGGGGAGGCGCCCTCCCGATCTTGTCAGGCTGCATCCCGCGGGCCTTGACGGGGTCAGGCTGGGCTTCTGCCCAGGCGCTCCTTTTGCCCTCTTTCCTTCTTGATGCAACTCCTAGGAGGAGAGGGACAAGAAAGGCATTACGGGGCACTTATCATTTTCCAATTTAAAAGATGTAGGCACTAGCCAAGTTTTTATTTCAAATCATGTAATCCTCTACCCATGTTTGTATCTTGTATGTATTGGGATGCCATCTTCGGTCTCCAGACGGACTGCGCTAGGTCTGGTGACACGTACTACCCGGTAAGGGCCTTCCCACTTCGGTGTCAACTTGTTTGAACCCTTGGACTGAACATGCCTAAGGACAAGGTCACCTTCCTTAAGCCTTCGGGCATGAACCCTGCGGCTGTGATAGCGACGTAGGGCTTCCTAGTATCGTGCAACATGTACAGCTGCACAGAGATTGTCCTCCTCGAGGAGCATGGCATCATCATGTCGTAGCTGGTCTTGCACTACTTCATGGTAGGCAAGTGCCCTAGGTGACCCGTATATGAGTTCTGTGGGGAGCACTGCTTCTGCCCCGTATACCAGGTGTCGGTGTCAAAACCGGCAGACCATGGGGTAGGGGGTCCCGAGCTGTGGATCTAGGATTAATGGTGAACAAGGGACGACGAACACATTGTTTACCCAGGTCCAGGCCCTCTCGAAGAGGTAATTGATACATCTCTAACGTATGTATAATTTATGAAGTATTCATGCCATGTTTATAACAATTCTACATGATTTTGGTATGATTTGATTAGAACTAACCCAGACTGACGCTATTTTTAGCAGAACTACTGTGGTGTTGTTTTTGTGCAGAAATAAAAGTTCTCGAAATGGGCTGAAAATTTACGGAGATCTTTTTTGGAAAATATAAAAAATACTGGAAGAATAAAATACAGAAGAGGAGTCCCGGGGCCACCACAAGGGTGGGGGCGCCCACCCACCTAGGGAGCGCCACTCGTCCTTGTGATCACCTCGTGGGGCCCCCTGACGTGAAACCGACACCAACTCCTCCTATAAATCCAAAAAAACCCAGAACAAAAGAGAGATCGGGAGTTCCGCTGCCGTAAGCCTCTGTAGCCACGAAAAACCAATCTAGGCCCTCTCTGGCACCCTGCCGGAGGGGGCCAACATCGCCGGAGGCCATGGAGGAGGAAGCCGGAGGGGTCAACATCGTCATGGAGGCCAAGGACCAGAGGAAGAACCTTTCCCCATCTAGAGGGAGGCCATGGAGGAGGAAGGACAAAGGGGAGAATCGCTCCCTCTCTCTCTTGGTGGCACCGGAGTGCCAACGGGGGAGTCATCGCCGCAGTGATCGTCTTCATTAACATCACCTTCATCACGACCATCCTCATCTCTTTTATGCAGTCCACTCTCCCGCACCCCGCTGTAATCCCCTACTTAAACATGGTTCTTTATGCCACATATTATGATCCAATGATGTGTTTCCATCCTATGATGTTTTGAGTAGATTTCTTTTGTATATGGGTTGATTGATGATCTAGATTGGTATGAGTTGTATGTTTTATTTTGGTGCTATCCTATGGTGCCTTTCGTGCCGCACACACGTGAAGGATTCCCGCTGTAGGGTGTTGCAATACGTTCATGATTCGCTTATAGTGGGTTGCTAGAGTGACATAAGCTTAAACCCGAGTAAGGGGGCTGTTGCTTATGGGATAAAGGGGGCTTGACGCTTTAATGCTATGGTTGGGTTTTACCTTAATGATCTTTAGTAGTTGTGGATGCTTGCTAGAGTTCCAATCATAAGTGAATATGATCCAAGGAGAGAAAGTATGTTAGCTTATGCCTCTCCCTCATATAAAATTGCAATGACGACTACCGATCTTCTTAACAATTGCCTAGGACAATTCCGCACACTGATCCATCATTATTCCACACTCGCTATTTATAATATAAAGTAATATAATCTAACTTTGTGATAACAACACCTACTTTTATATTTTAGTTCTTTGATATCATGCAAACTTATCCTCTTCATACCCATAACGTAGTTTTATTTCTTGTTTCTAGTTGGAAGCAAACGTTCGGTGTACGTAGAGTCGTATCAGTGGAAGATAGGACTTGAGAGAATATTGATCTTACCTTTAGCTCCTTGTGGGTTCGACACTCCATACTTATCACTTCCACCTTTGGAAATTGCTACGATGATTCCTTGCACTTGGGGATTATCAGTAATACCATACGTCCTACTTGATTGTATTGGATGTATAATATGGTTTACAGAGTAGATCTACCTCGAGATCAACATGAGCTAAACCCTAAGGAGATGAGGTGATGAATGCAGATCTAGCCCTAAGACTAAAAACCCTCGGTTTATATAGATACCGGTAGGGTTAGTGTTACCAAAGATAGATTACAATAAGGATTTAAAGAGATCCTGCGCCTTCTTAGCTTGGAGGCCACACCACGGCTTCATAGATCTCCTGTCACTATACGGATCCACCAGTCCGACCCATGTACAATGTGTCGTCGCCCCGAGGAACCCTTAGTCCATGACTCCCTCGGTAGCCCCCGAACTTGCCTCCAATGCCAAGGCTTGTATCCGGCATCCGCTCATCCAACCAGTATTCGGCTTGCGCGGCGAGTTCTTTAGTATGTTTTACCCATGTTTGGAACCAAGTGATGTCCAGGATCTGAAACATCAGTTTTACTTAACATCGAAGGCAATAATAAACAAATACCATTCAAGTGTAAATGGCGTCTTCATCTGTCAACTTTTTCTCCTCCAACAAAGAGTCGCTTCCGGGCATAATGCTGAGCAGTTAATATTTCTCAAAGCGTGGCTTGAGGCCGACGCCACGTCTGACACGTCCCCTCGAGGTTGATATATATCGTGTCCCACTTTTTGGGGGATATGGTTAATGATTTCGATTCCCCTCCCTACACATAATGTGACGGGGGGGGGGAGTGGAGAAGCCAATGGTGTGGAAAAAGGAATCCCAGGCCTATCAACAGTTTATAAAGGGGGAGCTATCACAGTCAGCAACCCACTCCTTCTTCCACCTCCCGCTCATGCAGATCCTCAGAGCTCCAGCTCTCCTTTCCTCTGCTTCCACCGTGAATCCCTCTTTGGCTCCTTCGACCATGGTTGGATCTGGATCCAATGAGAAGTGGGAGGCCTCCAGCATCACCGAGGGGGACACTTGAAGCTGAAGGAGGCCGGCTATTTGTCGGCCAACATCGCCCATCGGGCCCCCAAAGAGGGCCAGATCATCCCCACGCCCAAGTCGGGCGAAAGGGTCGTGTTCCTCCCCCATTTTCTTAGGGGGATCAAATTCCCTCTGCACCCCTTCGTAAGGGGGTTGATGTTCTTTTATGGGCTAGACTTTCATGATCTAGCCCCCAATTCCCTCCTCCACATCTTGACCTTCATCATCTTCTGTGAAGCTCTCCTTCGAGTTCAGCCGCACTTCGGTTTATGGCTGAAGGTGTTCAACATCAAGCCCAAGGTGGTTGGCGGTGAGCATGTGGACTGTGGAGGAGCCATGATTAGTAAACTGACACGGGTCCTGTGGCCGGACGGCCACTTTGTCGACACCGTCTAGATGTGGCAAAAGGAGTGGTTTTACATCACCGAGCCGAGGGAGGCCGCATGGGGAGCGGCCCCCGCATTCAGGTCTGGACTCCCTACCAGATTGGCCTGATGGACCACCAAGAGCCTGGACTAGGGGTGTGTCGCTCACACAAAGGCGTTGCAGAAGCGCGTCGATAGCATAATAGAGATCGACGCAAAGCTGGTCGACATGGTCCAGATCGTGCTCCACCACTGGCTCCTCCCTTGCAAGGAGAGGGCCAAGCCTATGTGGGAGCATGAGCCCGAGGATCTGTCCATCGTGCGACACCTTTACGACACGAATCCTAATAAAATATGAGGCCAACTATTCCATCCCTAGAAGGAGTGGCCGGTCGAGGGGAAGGACATCGGCCTCGACGCTGCGAACCCCCCAAAGGAGGTGAGAAACACTCTTGCACGAGGAGTGTCCGGATATTCATACCGTGTTTGGTTCGGCCTGACCTTGTTATGCAGAATTTGCAGGGCTGGCTTGCAAAGGCCCAGAAGATCAACAACTCAACACCACTGCCGGAAGATCCCTGACCAGAGCAGCTGGAAAATCTGCTGGTTGTAGTGCCTTATAAGGCGCCTGTCAAGAAGGGCAGCCGTAGGGTTCATCCGGGAAACTGGTCTAGAGACGTTGCGGCCTCATCCGTATAGGATGGGGATGAGGACGAGGAGGAAAGCGCCTCCTCGCACTCGAAGAAGAGGGCGGCGTCCAGCCATGACGAGGAGGTTCAACCTCCTCAAGCTCGGAAGAGACGGTGCCGACCCAAGCTGGTTTTGTCCGATAGTTCGGACTTTGACAAGGAGTCTGAAGCATCCGAGAAGGTTCCGGAGAAGGAACCCAGGGTCAGGCCCTCAGCGGCCAGGTACGCATCGTGACGTTTTCAATTGCTTTATGCTTTCAGTAGTTTGATTGATCGTTTTTCTAATGGTGCAGCCCTCCGCGTGGCCACCCCGCCGAGGAAACCTCTTCGGGGACATCTCTACCCGTCGAACTGGCGGAGAGTGGCTCACGCTCGGCAACCCCAATCACCGAAGAAGTTGGGGAGGTGGTGACTTGGAAGACCCCTCCTCCTCCGAATACGAGGGATGAGGTCGATGCCACGAAGGCCGAGGCCGATGCCTCGGTCGTTGAACACTACGGGGATGCTTCCCTCCTGGCTAACACGAAGAGGGAGTCCAGACCATCCGGACCCCTCATCCGCTTGCTCCTGAGCCCCCAAGGCCCTCGACGGCACGGGCTCCCCCTTATAGCAGCGAAGTGGTCGGGGGGCCAATGCCAGCGCCGAACACCTCCACATGGGCGGCGGCTGGCCGGCCAGATGCGCTGGAGGAGTTGGTGAACATTCTGTCATCGTTGATGGACACCGCACTCTTATGAGTGTGGTCATGCAACATGTTCAGTCCGTCCAGTCCGGACTGAACGATGTGGTTCAAGGCCTTCTTACAGGATTTGAGGTAAGTCAAGTAATGTTCCTTTCTCATAGAGCGGTTGTAATTTTTAGTTTGGGTAGGCCGTGTATGTAGCAGCCCCCAAGACTCTGGAGGAACTTCGGAGAAGCCCGCAGAGGATCAAATTTGGTAGGCCGGATAATAATCTCGACATTTCTTTTGCTAATGCAGGCATCTTCCGTGGCCATGGCTACTAATGCTGCGGCACTTGAGGAGATGGATCGAAAGCTCAAGATTTCCAATAAAGAGCCGGGCCTTGTCAACAAACGGCTTGACGAGGCACAAGGTAGGCCCTATAACGAGATGTGTATTTGCTTGATGCCTGATATTGACTATCCGGACTGCATACTAATCCTTTATCGCGATGGCCCTGCAGCTGCCGCCGCCGAGATCGAGGGCTTGAGGGAGGCCTTGAAGAAAGCCGAGGCAGAGGCGACCGCGAAGAAAATGGCCACTGAGAAGGCGGTGGTTGACCTTGAGGAGGCCAAACTTGCGGCCGAGCAGCACGAGGCTTGGGTCACCGAAGTCCAGGCGGAGATCTAGGATGCCGCCAAGAAGCTGGTGGCCCTTGAGAAGGAGCAGGAGGAGCGATCCTCCCGGCTGTCCAAGGCGAAGAAGGAGCTCTAGAAGGCAAGGACCGAATTGTGAGGTGTCCGAGAGGAGCTCCGCCAAGTCGGGCAAATCACAAATGGTAAGAAATACTTACTGCAGAGTGTGTTCGGAGGCAACAAGTTCGCCCCGCTGACGCGAGTCTGGCGTTCCACAGGCGTCTTCGCTGAGCTTCCGAAGAATGTGGTGGCCGCGGTGAAGCACTACACCACTTTTGAAGAGGACTCCACCCAACGACTCTTCTGGTCACAATTTCTGGACTTCGAGCACCCCCCTTCTAAGCGATCAAATGAAGCAGTTGATGGAGATGCATCAGATGTCGAAGCTATCTATGAAGGACATCTGTGTCAGACTAAGGCCGGCCGAGCCCATTCCGGACACCCACTTTGGCCTTGTGCAGAAGCTGCAGGAGGCGCCGCTAAGGATTGACACCGTAAAGCGGTCAGCGTGCCTTGAGGGGCCGAGGCTTGCATTTGCGAAGACCATGGTGCATTGGCCAAAGATTAATCCGATGGATATGGCCACTGGTCCTACGCCCAAGGGGAAGGAGCATCGCTGCCCTGAGCAGTACTTTGCACAGGTGATGAATGGCGCGCGAGCGATAGAGGGCTAGTGTTCGAAAGATGTAATTTTTGAGTGATTGTGTTAAGTTTGTACCAAGTGGACCTTGTGCTTTATAATGCATCGGCCTGACTTGTTTTATATTGTCATGATTTAATTTTGACTCCTATGCGGCCGTATGTTTATTCTGAAAGCTACCAGTTGTCGGCTATAGCCCCCCAAGTGAATATCACGAGGGGTATTTCATCTCCGCACTATAACCCTTGCCAACGTCTTGGTACCCGGAGGCGGTAGTGCGGGAGCGAAACCAGGCAATCGGGCTATTGGTTTTATTGCTTTCACTTAGCCGTAGGAGCTTGATGGTGGGGACTAGGGACTAGCCCCTGATACGTCTCCAACGTATCTATAATTTATGAAGTATTCGTGCTGTTATTTTATCATTCTTGGGTGTTTTTCAATCGTTTTATAGCAAATTTATATCATTTTTAGGACTAACCTATTGACCCAGTGCGAGTTGCTATTTTTTTGCTTGTTTTTTACATCGTAGGAAATCAATATCAAACGGAGTCCAAACATCGCGAAACTTTTTGGAGATTTCTCTTGGGCCAGAAGGAACCTAATGGGCCAAAGTTGCACCTAGGGGTGCCTCGAGGGGGGCACAACCCACCAGGGCGTGCCAGGGCCCCTTGGCGCGCCCAGGTGGGTTGTGCCCACCTCGGTGGCCTCCTGTACCCCCTCTTTGCACTATAAATTCCCAAATATTACGAAACCCTTCGAGGTTAACCTAGATGAGAATTTCCGCCGCCGCAGGGCTCCGTAGCCACCGAAAACCAATCTAGACCCATTCCGGCACCCTACCGGAGGGGGGAATCATGTCCGGTGGCCATCTTCATCATCCCGGCAGCCACGACGATGAGGAGGGAGTAGTCCACCCTCGGAGCTGAGGGTTTGTACGAGTAGCTATGTGTTTAATCTCTCTCTCTCTCTCGTGTTCTTGAGATGTTACAATCTTGATGTATCGCGGGCTTTGTTAATATAGTCGGATCATATGATGTTTCTCCCCTCTATACTCTTGTTGTGATGAATTGAGTTTTTCCCTTTGAGATCTCGTTGTTATTGGATTGAATACTTTTATGGATTTGAGAACACTTGATATATGTCTTGCAATTGAATACTCGTGGTGACAATGGGGTATCGTATTGATTCACTTGTTACATGTTTTAGCACTCAACTTGCGGATTCCCGAGGTGACCTTGGGGTAATCTATGCATAGGGGTTGATGCGCGTTCTTGTCCTTGTTTCTCCGGTAGAAATCTTGGGGCACTCTCTGTAGTTCTTTGTGTGGATTGAGTATTATGAATATGAACTTGCTTTGGTGTTATTCTAGTACGAACTCTAGGATAGATTGAATGGAAAAATAGCTTTGCGTTATTTTAGTATGAACTCTTGAATAGTTCGAACGGAAAGAATGCCTTTGAGGTGGTTCTGTACCCTACAAACAATTCCTCTCTTTTGTTCTCCGCGAATAGGAACTCAGGAGTGATTCTTCGTTATACTTTGAGGGATAGTCATATGATCCAACTATGTTAGCATTGTTGAGAGATTGCACTAGTGAAAGTACGGACCCTAGGCCTTATTTTTAAGCATTGCAATACCGTTTTCATGCCCATTTAATATTTTCTACCTTCCTGTTTTTATTTATTCAAATTATAGAAATATATTTCTACCATCAATATTACACTTTTATCACCATCTCTTCGCCGAACTAGTGCACCTATACAATTTGCCATTGTATCGGGTGTGTTGGGGACACAAGAGACTTCTTGTATTTGGTTGTAGGGTCGTTTGAGAGAGACCACCTTCATCCTACACCTCTTAGGGATTGATAAGCCTTAGGTCATCCACTTGAGGGAAAAATTGCTACTGTCCTACAAAACTCTGCGCTTGGAGGCCCAACACGTGTCTACAAGAATAAAGTTGCGTAGTAGACATCAAGCTCTTTTCTGGCGCCGTTGCCGGGGAGGTGAGTGCATGAAGGTATATCTTTAGATCTTGTAACTGAATCTTTTAGTTTCTTGTTTTATCACTAGGTCGGTTTATAAAAGAAAACTACAAAAAAATGGAATTTATGTTGCATCATATTATTGATCATCTTTATAATATCTTTCTTGAAAATGATGGATCGGAAAATTGTGCTCAATTGTTAGAAGAAGAAGTCAATAAAATGCTTGGCACAAAATATTTGAATGATGAGCATGATTGCAATGTTGTTAGTATGAATTCTTTGAATGTCCAAAATGCTAATGATGATTGCACAAGTCATGACAAAAATGTTTCTTATAAGCATGTCACTTTTTGCAGAGTGAATTGGGAGTGCCTTTGCACACCAAAAAGGGAAGATAGATTTTGTAAGAAGCATAAATATTTAGAAACAAAAATGTTGCAAGAGAGGCTAGATGATTGTGCTGAAAGATGTAATTGTTTTGCCATCCTTGTGAACTTTGAAATGAACGTGGTCATTTAAATCTCCAATGCAAATTCTTTCATGATCAAATCGTGTCCAAAAATTGTGATAACTTAATTACCCTTGAGCATCATAAAGAGCGTAGTCTTCTTTTGGGATATGAAGAAATGAAACATATAACTAAGGATTTTCCAAATCCCAAGAGATTTCTTGAATTTGATCTAGAGGAAATTTACATGTTTTGTGTGGTAAATTGTATTGAGAATCCTTATATTGCCAACTACCTAAAGACAAGAAAACAAATGGAATATGAATAGAGTACTAACGAAAGGGAAAATATTTCCCAATACCCTCCTAGTGTTTATTATGATGAATCAGTTAACAAGGAGGAACTTCCTATCCAATCAATCTCTTCAACAAGGAGCTCAAAAAAATTAATTGAACCCACACATGATGTGGTGAAGTAGAATAAAAGAAGAAATAATAGAGCCAAAAAGGTATCTCTCCCAAATAATGTTGCTCCTATTATTATTGTGCCCCATGAAAATGAATCAAAAATTATTGTGGAAGATGATGAACTTGATGATGATTTTGTTATGCCTATTGCTTGTTGTGATGATTATGATTGGGAAGATAATGATACTTATTATAATCTTGGAAATCTTTTTGGCACTTGCTTGGAAGAATATGATAATAATGTTTGCTATACTATTGGTGCCATTCATGCTATTGACAAGAATGATTGTGATGATATGCAAAACCACAAGCTTGGGGATGCTATGTTTGATGAGTATGATATGTTTGAAGATTTATTTGCTGGAAATAATGCTTGTCCTAAGCTTGGGGATGCTTTTCTTAACGAATATGATCCTTTGATTCCTTCTACTTTCGATAAGAAAATTTATTATGATGATAGCATGCCTCCTATTTATGATGATTGCGTTGATGAAAGTGGGTTTGGAAGAGTGTCAACTCTAGGTAGTAGTGGTCCCACTGTTTTGGAGGGTGTTGAATCTTGTTACAATATTGATGAAAGTGGATTTGGAGAGGTCGTGACTTTATTTACTGATACATCCACTATTTTGGAGGAGGTTTCAATTGCTTATGACAATGAAATTGCTATCTATGATGATTATTATGATGACATGTATGCCATAAAGAGTAATAAATCTCCTATGCTTGTGCATCATGAAAAGAGTGCTGTATGTGATAGTTATATTTTTGAATTCATTCATGATGCCTCTAAAAATTATTATGAGAAAGGAACTTATGCCCTTACATATCTCAATAATATCAAGTTTCTTCTCTATGTGTTGATTGTTTTGAAGTTACACTTGTTTTGCCTTCCTATGCTAGTTGATTCTTGTTCCCATAAGTTTTTTGCTCACAAAATCCCTATGAATAGGAAGTGGGTTAGACTTAAATGTGCTTGCCATGTGATTCATGATGCTCTTGTTATGTTTCAATTCTTATCTTTTGTGTGAGCATCATTGAAATCATCATGCCTAGCTAAAAGGCATTAAAGAAAAGCGCTTGTTGGGAGACAACCCAACACTTTTACCTAATTTTTGTGTGTTCACATGATTAGGCTACTGTAGTAATCATGTTTTATTGCTTTTGTTTCAATAAAGTGCCAAGTAAGACCTTTGGGATGGCTTACAGTAATAGTTGACTTGATCTTGCTGAAAAACAAAAACTTTTGCGCTCAGGAAAACAATTCTCATTTTTAAGAGAAGCGTGATAAAATGCTAATTATTTATGCAGAAGATTAATATACAAATTTCTCAGGTTGTCCTAATTTTTTGGAATTTTTGGAGTAGCAGAAGCATGGTTTGAGTACAGATTACCACATACTGTTCTGTTTTTGATAGATTCTGTTTTCAATGCATAGTTTGCTTGTTTTCTAGTTTCTATGGCTTATATTGCTCGATATAAATTGTAGAAATGATATGCTACAGTAGGAATTGTGTGAGAACAATTATGAATCTTGTCTTTGGCAATACCAAAAGTGGAATGGTTTGCTCTTTATCATACTAACCTATCTCACGAAGTTTCGTTAAGTTTTGTGTGATTGAAGTTTTCAAGTTTTGGGTGAGATATTGATATGAGGAGAATAAGGAGTGAAAAGAACCTGATCTTGGGGATTCCCAAGGCACCCCCAAGGAAAAATTCAAGGAATATCCAAGCAACTAAGCTTGGGGATGCCCCGGAAGGCATCCCCTCTTTCGTCTCCAACATTATCGGTAACCTCACTTGGAGCTATGTTTTCATTCATCACATGGTATGTGTTATTCTTCGAGCATCAATTTATTTTGTTAGGATTTGCTTGATGTTATTTATATTAATTTTTTGCATCTTTTATTTCAATAAAAGTGGCAATGATAGCCTTTGCTATGCTTATTTTGCAAGTATACTTGTTGCTGTTTGAAAACAGAAAGTTTACCGCTGTTGCAAAAATTCCCAAGAAAGTAAGAATGTGATAAAATGTTGAAACTTTTTTCAAAATGAGCTCTGATAAATTTTCTTCAGTGTGGTAATTTTTGGTAATGTTTGGATTTAGGGAAGTATTGATACTCTTGCATTCTTTACAGACTGTACTGTTTTGGCAGATTGTTGTTATGTTTGCATTGTTTGCATATGTTTGCTTGTTTAATGATTCTATTTGAGGATAGGAGTATTAAATATGCAGAGGCATTTAGTATGAAATTTTGAATAATAATTTTAGTGATTTGCTTCAGTAGAGAATGATAAGGTTTTTGCATTGGTTTATACTAACTTATCTCACGAGTTCTTGTTGAATTTTGTGTGGATGAAGCTTTTGAGATTTAGGAAAACTGTGATATGAGAGGAATTAAAGAGACACAAAAGCTCAAGCTTGGGGATTCCCAAGGCATCCCAAGATAATATTCAAGAAGTCTCAAGCATCTAAGCTTGGGGATGCCCCGGTAGGCATCCCGCCTTTTTTCTTCAACAATTATCGGTTAGTATCGGTTGAGCCTAAGTTTTTGCTTCTTCACATGATGTGTGCTATCCATGGATTGTCATTTTGTTTCATTTTGCTTGCTGTTTTAATAAAGTACTTAGATCTGAAAGTTTTTAAATAAAATAGAGTCCTCGAATAGTTGCCAGGGAGGCTAAGTAAGTGGCATTCACATCCTGTCAATGAAGCTCTTTTCCATGTCATTTACTCTTGTGCTTCACTTATATCCTATGAGTAAATTGTTGAATAAATTGAATGTGATGAAGTTGAAATCATATCATGCCTAGTGGTAGCTTCACATTGGGTCTATAAAGTGAAATATTTTGAGGCATGACAATCACAATATTGGCCATACAAGCAATTCACGAATAATTAGTATAAGGAAGAGAAATTTCACATATAAATACACTATCATGGAAATATTTTGTGATTGTGGGCCCCCATAAAAATATTATATGCCATTTTTTTTGACATTGTACAAGGAAGGCAACGTAATGGTTTATGTTTGTTCATATTCACATAGAAGTTATATTGTCATAGATCCTTCAACATGTGGTGCTTGCCCCCCATCTTTGCTAGCCAAAAATTCCGCACCAAGTAGAGATACACCTTGTGCATCCAAAAACCCTTAAACCCAAATCTTATTTTCAAGAGTCCACTATACCTACCTAAGGATTGAGCAAGATCCTTCAAGTAAGTTGTCATCGGTGTAATAAGGCAATAAAAATTGCTTCTAAAAGTGTAAGATCATTTAGTGTAAGAGAAAATTGAGTGTTGTACGAACTTGTGATGGTAAAGCAATAAAAGCGACAGACTGCATAATAAAGGTTGCTATCACAAGGGGAAATATAATGCGCTTCCCTCTGCGAAGGGCCTGTCTTTTACTTTTCAGTATTTACTTTTATGCAAAGAGTCAAAGTTTTTCTCTCTATTCCTTTTTATTTTTCTATTTTGGTAAGCATCATGTGGTGAGGAAAGATCTAGGCACATATGTCCAGTTGGATATGGGTAGCATGAGTTATTATTGTTGACATCACCCTTGAGGTGAATACGTTGGGAGGCAAAACAATAAGCCCCTATCTTTCTATGTGTCCGGTTGAAACTTTTTGCTCATGTGTACAAGGTGAGTGTTAGCAATCATAGAAGACTTTATGATGGTTGAGTATGTGGAGCTCTTACTTAAACTCTGTTGAATAAGTTGAATTGCAATTGCTTGGTGACTAAGAACATAGGTTGTTGGGTTTCAAGAGAATTCATTGTTTGAACCTTAACCTGTGAATTGGTAGCCACTATAACATGAGAAGTTTCATAACAAAGAATTGCTGTTATGATGCTAGGAAAAGTGATTGAAATTATCATTGATCGAACTTGTGCACTTTGCTTGCATTCACACTACATAAATTATTTATTTTATCATTTACCTACTCGAGGACGATTAGGAATTAAGCTTGGGGATGCTGATACATCTCCAACGTATCTATAATTTATGAAGTATTCATGTTGTTATTTTATCATTCTTGGGTGTTTTACAATCGTTTTATAGCAACTTTATATCATTTTTTGGGATTAACCTATTGACCCAGTTCCAAGTGCCAGTTGCTGTTTTTTTGCTTGTTTTTACATCGCATGAAATCAATATCAAACGGAGTCCAAACACCGCGGAACTTCTTGGAGATTTTTCTTGGGCCAGAAGGAACCTAATGGGCCAAAGCTGCACCTGGGGGGTGCCCCGAGGCGGGCACAACCCACCAGGGCGTGCCAGGGGCCCCTGGTGCAACCAGGTGGGTTGTGCCCACCTTGGTGGCCTCTCGTACCCCCTCTTTGCACTATAAATTCCAAAATATTCTGAAACCCTTCGGGGTTAACCTAGATCATAAGTTCTAGCGCTGCAGGGCTCCGTAGCCACCAAAAGCAATCTAGACCCGTTCCGACACCCTGCCGGAGGGGGGAATCATCTCCGGTGGCTATCTTCATCATCCCGGCGGCCACCACGATGAGGAGGGAGTAGTCCACCCTCGGGCCTGAGGGTTTGTGCCAATAGCTATGTGTTTAATCTCTCTCTCTCTCTCTCTCTCCCGTGTTCTTGAGATGTTACGATCTTGATGTATCGCGGGCTTTGTTACTATAGTCGGATCATATGATGTTTCTCCCCTCTATACTCTTGTTGTGATGAATTGAGTTTTTCCCTTTGAGATCTCGTTGTTATCGGATTGAATACTTTTATGGATTTGAGAACACTTGATATATGTATTACAATTGAATACTCGTGGTGATAATGGTGTATCGTATTGATTCACTTGTTATATGTTTCGGCACTCAACTAGCGGATTACCGCGGTGACCTTGGGGTACTCTATGCATATGGGTTGATGCATGTTCTTGTCCTTGTTTCTCCGTTACAAATCTTGGGGCAGTCTTTGTAGTTCTTTGTGTGGATTGAGTATTATGAATATGAACTTGCTTTGGTGTTATTCTAGTATGAACTCTAGGATAGATCAAATGGAAAAATAGCTTTGTGTTATTTTAGGACGAACTCTTGAATAGATCGAACGGAAAGAATAGCTTTGAGGTGGTTTCGTACCCTACAAACAATTCCTATATTTTGTTCTCCGCTAATAGGAACTCGGGAGTGATTCTTCGTTACACTTTGAGGGATAATCATATGATCCAACAATGTTAGCATTGTTGAGAGATCGCACTAGCGAAAGTACGGACCCTAGGCCTTGTTTTTAAGCATTGCAATACCGTTTTCGTGCCCGTTTACTATTTTCTACCTTCCTGTTTTTTATTTATTTATATTATAAAAATATATTTCTACCATCAATATTACACTTATATCACCATCTCTTCGTTGAACTAGTGCACCTATACAATTTGCCATTCTATCAGGTGTGTTGGGGACACAAGAGATTTCTTGTATTTGGTTGCAGGGTCGTTTGAGAGAGACCACCTTCATCCTACACCTCTTAGGGATTGATAAGCCTTAGGTCATCCACTTGACAGAAAATTGCTACTGTCCTACAAAACTCTGCGCTTGGAGGCCCAACACGTGTCTACAAGAATAAAGTTGCGTAGTAGACATCAGCCCCCGGTGTATTGTGATGTACTTTAGGATCAAAACCTTCCCTTTCCGATGACATGGTTTGTGTTAAGACGAACCCTTCGTGTGACACGGCGAAATCGCTAATGATTTTTATAGTCAAACCTCGTTATCGGATCATGGACCAGTTCGTGCCTTACTATGACAGTCAGTTTTTGGCTTTTTCCTCCTGATGTACTTGACCGGGAAAACCAGAAGTAAAATCATAGGGGTTCTCCCTTGTCCCTCTTAGCCAAACATGTGGAACATAAGAGGAAAGCACAGGATCCAGGAAACCCAACTATTGACCCAAGACATAGTTTAGAACAAATGCATATAGTGCAATATCCGAGATGTCGAACACCTAGCGGAAAGAGGTGCCAGACTTGAAGATATTGAGCTGATATATAAATTGAACTCTTGACTAGTTAATATATTTTCATGCCGGGCTGTTCGAAGAGCGAGGAGAGAATCGGAAAGGGAATAGACAAATCCTAAGATGCGGATATCCAAACCCCATAAAGGGTATTTGTAGCGACCCGACCCGAATGGATGAAGTGCTCTGTGCTCAGGTGTCATCCCTGGATCAGTAATGCTGACACCACACAGTACATCGAAGGATTTATAGCAGAGTGGCAATCACACACTTATTACATCGTTGTCTCAAAGAGAACTTATTACAATAAAAATGGCTTAAGGCCATCTAAAACGATAACAGCGGAAGACTCGGAAGATAAATGGGTCCATCAACTCCAACGACATCACTGAGTATAGAACCACGACCTAAAACACCTTACTCGTTGTCTGAAAAGTCTGCAACATGAGAAGTTGTAGCCCGAAAACGGGTCAGCACATGGAATATGCTGGCAAAGTAACACATAGAGAGTAATGGAATGAAACAACTATACTATATGCATATAGGGCTGGTGGAAAGCTCTATGGTTACAGTTTTGTGTAAAGCCAGTTTTTCCCTACTGCAAAGGAATAAATTTATTTAACTATCAAGGTAGTTGTTAAACATCGAGAATGGTTGACAGCATTCCGATCCCAATTAAGTGAACAATTAAAACCCAACAATATTAATTAGAAGTAACATGTTGAGATTCACATGATATTCAAGTACTAGATACTCAAGTTGTCCATAACCGGGGACACGGCTAATCATGATTAGTTTGTACACTCTGCAGAGGTTTGCGCACTTTTCCCCAAAAGACTCGATCGCCTCCGTTTGGTTTCTCGCACTACATAGTGTTTGAGAAGACGGATGACCGAGACACAGTCTTTCAGAAGCGCTAGCACCTTACATGTGGGGTAGACCGTACCACCTACAACCCCTACATATGCTAGTCCACCCCGTAAGAGATTGCACAACTTAGTCAACTATGCCAGAGCCCATAATGGCTTGTGGCTGCACACGGAAGTTTCTAGCATGAAAGATCTTATGATCCCTTTGAGCCTGGGTGGCGGTCCGAAAAAAAACAGGCAAGTCCTGATAGACATCAGGTGCCTCAATCCACCCAGATGTGTGTTTAAGTTGCCACCTTAGATAAACCATTAAAATTATCAACTCACATCTGTCATGGATATCACTCACCCAATCCACGTCTACTAGCATAGCATGGCATAATAAGCAAACGTAGAAGTAACTCCCAAAGGTTTCATAATAATAATACAGGTGATAGGTACTACCTCATCTACTTCCCATCCCACAATTTAATTAGATCCTAATCATGCAATGTGAGAGGATTGATCTAATGCAATAAAACATGGGTTGTAGAAAAGGTATGATCAAAGTGTTACTTGCCTTGCTGATGATCCACGAGTCCTAGGGTTTCGAAGTAACAGGCGGCGTAATCCGGGAAATCTATCGCAGACAAACAACAAGCACACAATAAGTACTCATCTAGTGCACAGGTAAAACTCGAACAAGAGATCGAACCAGAAAGTTCAACTTAAGAACTCCGGTTGCAAAGAAAGAACGAACTAAACAAAGAAACAGAAAACAAACGGCGGAAGAAAACAACTCGGTTCTAGCAAGTTGAAACTAGGTCAAATTTTACCGAGGCAAAAACTTGTTTAAGTTGATTAGACAGAACGGCGGTTTCGAAACGAAACTCCAGGCGCTTGAATCACCTGATTCCGATAAACGAGCAAGAAGATAAACTAGAACGAAGATCGGATCTGAGATCGCGATCGCGGAATAAATCCGGCGAGAAGAAAAAGAAGAACAGTTATACGAACGGACGTTCGTTAACCTAGAAGAATCCGGTGATCACGTTCGTTAGGACGAACGGTCCGGCGAACGGTCCAAAGGCAACTAAATCGGAAAAGAAAACGAATCCGATCTAGGGTTTCGGAGAAGAAAACCGAAACAAAGAACGAAAGAAAACCGGAATGGTTAAGAAAGAACCGGAACAGTTTAGAAGAAAAACTGAACCGAGGGGAGAAAAAGAGACGCGACGCGGGACAACCTCGGCGAGGCTCCGGCGAACGGCGGCGACGGGGGCTATAGGGTGGCGGCGGCGGGTGAGGGGTGTGGGGTGGGGCGCGGCTAAGGAGGAGAGGGGCTTGGGATTGATGATTTGGAGGGGGGTGTTGGGGTATTTATATTGGTGAGGGGAGGGGGTTTCTTGGGGTAGGGGACAAGAAATAGAGTAGGAATAGGAAAGAAAAAGAGGAAACGGAGTAGGACTAAAGTCCTACTAGGAATCAAAAAGGGGCGGCAGCGGCTCCTGCCTCTGGCGCCTGGCGCGCGCGATAGCCTGGCGCGGCCGGCTGCCTGCGCTGCGGAGGCGGTGGCTGGCCTGGGCCTTGGCCCGGCTGGCCTGCTGGATTTTTTTAAATGGTTCTGCGCGCAGAAAAACACAGAAAAGAAAATCTAAACGGGCTCCAAAATTTCTAAAGTAAATTTTCCCCGACTCCTAAAAATGAGCCGAACAAAATGAACTTTTCTACGGACCTAAAATGCAATTTTTAAAACACGCATTTTTCCCTATCCAAAAAAGCAAACAAACTCCGGCAAACAAAATTGATCTATTTATTAAATCTTCATTTTTCCTAAATTTGGGAAAGTCATATTATTCCCTCTCTCATTTTTGATATAGGAAAATAATTGAAGATGAAATAAATAAATCAAATGATCCTCTTTTCAAATTCGAGAAAACTCTCAAATATGAAAATAACGAAATCCCCAACTCTCTCCGAAGGTCCTTGAGTTGTGTGAAATTTCTAGGATCAACCAAAATGCAAGAAAATATGATATGCATGATGATCTAGTGTATAACATTCCAAATTGCAAATTTGGGATGTTACAAACCTACCCCCCTTAAGATGAATCTCACCCTCGAGATTCGGGTTGGCTAGAAAATAGGTGAGGGTGGTCCTTGAGCAAATCTTCTTCTCTCTCCCAGGTGGCTTCATCCTCTGAGTGGTGGTTCCACTGAACTTTGCAAAACTTGATAACCTTGCTGCGAGTAACTCTACTGGCATAATCGAGAATCTTGACTGGTTTCTCCTCATATGTTAAGTCGTCCTTCAACTGAATCGCTTCAAGCGGCACGGTATCTCTTAGCAGTACCTCCGCCATTTCGGCATGACATTTCTTCAGCTGAGAAACATGGAATACATCATGAACTCCTGACAGTCCCTCTAGTAATTCCAACTTATAAGCGACTTCTCCCATACGTCGCAAAATCTTGTACGGTCCAACGAAACATGGTGCTAACTTTCCCTTAACTCCAAAGCGCTTAACTCCTCGAAGTGGGGATACTCGGAGATAAACTCTGTCTTCGGTTTCGTAAACTGTCTCCTTGCGTTTAGAATCTGCGTAGCTCTTCTGCCTGGACTGGGCTACCTTGAGCCTATCGCGAATCAACTTAACTTTCCATTCAGACTCCTTAATCAAATCTGGTCCAAAGAATTGACGGTCTCCAACTTCGTCCCATGACAACGGTGTCCTGCACCTCCTTCCGTATAAAGCTTCGAAAGGTGCCATCTTTAAACTGGTTTGTTAACTGTTGTTATAAGAAAACTCCGCATACGGCAAGTTATCGTCCCAACTAGATCCATAATCTAGCGCACAAGCTCTCAGCATATCTTCCAAAATCTGATTGACTCTCTCGGTCTGTCCATCTGTCTGCGGATGAAAAGCTGTGCTGAACTCTAGTCTGGTTCCTAAAGTTTCATGCAACTAATTCCAAAACTTTGAGGTAAATTGGGTTCCTCTATCTGATACGATACTCTTCGGAACTCCATGCAAACAAATGATCCTAGTCATGTATATCTTTGCCAACTTAGCACTGGTGTAAGTGGTCTTAACTGGAATAAAATGTGCTACCTTTGTCAAACAATCAACTACTACCCATATCGAGTCATAGCCTGATTTTTTCCTGGGTAGTCCTGTGATAAAATCCATGCCTATCTTATCCCACTTCCATTCGGGTATCGGCAATGGTTGTAACAATCCTCCTGGCTTTTGATGCTCTGCCTTTACTCTCTGACATACATCACAAACTACTACATATGCTGCAATATCCTTCTTCATTCCGGTCCACCAGAATGTTTCCTTCAAATCCAAATACATCTTGGTATTCCCTGGGTGAATCGAATATGGTGAATCATGTGCCTCTTGCAAAATCAACTTCCTGATCTCCGGGTCATTGGCCACATAAACACGGTCCTCAAACCATAAGGTATCGTGCTCATCCTCACGAAATCCCTTAGCTTTTCCTTTCCTAAGTTTCTCCTTTATAGCAGCAATCTCTTTGTCAGATTTCTGAGCTTCTCTGATCTTATCCATCAATGTTGACTGAATCTCCAATGCTGCTACATAGCCTCTCGGAACTATTTCCAAACATAGCTCACGAAGGTTTTCTGCTAACTCCTTGGGTATTTTCCCCGTCATTAGGGTATTGACATGGCTCTTACGGCTCAATGCGTCAGCTACTACATTAGCTTTTCCGGGATGGTAATGCAATCTCATGTCATAATCCTTGATGAGCTCCAACCATCTCCTCTGTCTGAGGTTCAACTCCTTCTGCGTGAAAATGTACTTCAAACTCTTGTGATCCGTGTACACCTCACAATGATTTCCAATGAGGAAATGTCTCCACGTCTTCAATGCGTGCACTACAGCTGCTAACTCCAAATCATGCGTGGCATAATTCAACTCATGAGGCTTTAGTTGCCATGAAGCATATGAAACAACTCTTCCTTCCTGCATAAGCACTGCTCCAAGTCCTCGACGTGAAGCATCACAATACACCTCATAATCCTTGGTCTGATCTGGCAAAATCAATACTGGTGAGGTAACCAAACGTTTCTTCAACTCCTGGAATCTAGACTCACACTCCTCAGTCCATTTGAACTTAGTATCCTTCTTCAACAACTCCATCATAGGCTTTGCAATCTTTGAAAAGTTCTCAATGAATCTCCGATAGTATCCTGCGAGTCCAAGAAAACTCCGAATCTCTCCAACTGTTGTTGGTGCTTCCCATTCGGTTACGGTCTCAACCTTTGTGGGGTCAACTGCTATACCTTCTCCGGATATAACGTGTCCGAGGAATCCAACTTCCTTCAACCAAAACTCACATTTGCTGAATTTGGCATATAACTGATGTTCCCTTAGTTTCTCCAAAACCAAACGCAAATGTTCCTTATGCTCCTCTTCATTCTTTGAATAAACCAGAATGTCATCAATGAACACTACGACGAACTTATCCAAAAACTCCATAAACACTTTGTTCATCAGGTTCATAAAATAGGCAGGTGCGTTAGTCAATCCAAATGACATAACGGTATACTCATACAGTCCATATCTTGTGGTGAATGCTGTCTTAGGTATGTCCTGCTCCCGAATCTTCAATTGGTGGTACCCTGATCGCAAATCGATCTTGGAAAACACTTTAGCTCCTTGCAAACGATCAAACAGATCATTGATCATTGGCAGTGGGTACTTATTCTTGATGGTTACTTCATTCAATCCCCGATAATCTACAACCATCCTTAATGATCCATCCTTCTTTTCCACTAGAAGTACGGGTGATCCCCAAGGCGAAGAACTTGGGCGAATGTAACCTTTATCCAATAATTCCTTAATCTGATTCTTAATTTCCACCAAATCCTTTGCTGGCATCCGGTACGGTTGCTTCGATATTGGGACTGTACCTGGTAATAACTCAATCAAAAACTCAATGTCTCTATCCGGTGGCATGCCTGGTAATTCCTCAGGAAATACATCAGGAAAATCCTTTACCACTGGTACTTCTTCTTGCACAACTCCTGTTAGGCAGTTTACTTGTGTCCAGTTTGGTACATGCCGGGATACATACTTGATCCTTCTCCCTTCGGGTGTGGTAAGCAAAATTGACTTACTAGCACACTCAATATTCCCTTCATACTTTGATAACCAATCCATGCCTAATATCACATCCAATCCTTGAGATTCCAATACTATTAGGTCTGAGGGAAACACATAGTTACCAATCCTTAATGGTAACCGATCACACCATCGTCTAGCCATAAACTCCGCTCCTGGTGAGCTTACTAACATGGGTGACCTAAGGGCTTGGGTTGGCAGGTTATACTTATCCACAAATCCCCTTGATATGTATGAATGCGATGCACCAGTGTCAAAAAGAACAAGTGCGGTAAATGACTTAACCAAAAACTTACCGATTACTGCAGCGGGTTGATCTTCAACCTCCTCCACATTAACGTGGTTCACCTGTCCCCTATTGAAAGGGTTCGGCTTCTTCCCAGAGCTTCCATTGCCATTTCCATTCTGCCCTTCGGGACATTCATTGGCATAATGTCCGGTCTTGGAACACTTGAAACAGGTGACTTGACTCAGGTCTCTCTTGGTTGGGGTTGATGGGATGGTACGGTTCTGGCCGTTGCTTCCTCCATTCCCATTACCATTCTTGTGGCCATTATGGTTGTGCGAGCTACCTCCTCCATGGGTGTGCTGAAACTGAAATCCCGGTTTAGGGGTAAAGCGGGGCTTCTGCTAGGCTCCAGAGTTATACTTCCCCTGTCCATACTTCCTCTTGTAGTTCTCAATCTGCTGTTGCTTCCCTTCAATCATGATGGCACGATCTACCAACCCCTGGTAGTTGTTGAAACTTGCTACCATCAACTGCATGCTTAGCTCATCATTCAATCCTTCCAGAAACTTCTCCTGCTTAGCTGCATCCGTAGCAACGTCATCTGGAGCATAACGTGCTAACTTGCTGAAGTCGTCAACGTACTGGCCAACTGTCCTTCCTCCTTGGCGTAAGTTACGAAACTCACGCTTCTTTATGGCCATAGCTCCTGCTGAAACATGGGCAGTGCGGAAAGCTTGCTGAAACTGATCCCATGTGACAGTGTCAACTGGGTAAGTGGCTGTGAAATTCTCCCACCATGCTGCCGCGGGTCCGTCAAGCTGGTGAGTGGCAAACTTCACTTTCTCACCATCCGTGCATCCTGCAGTGGTCAACTCCCTTCCTATCTTGTGGAGCCAATCGTCTGCTACTATCAGCTCGGTGCTACTAAAAAACACCGGCGGATTCAGCCTAAGAAAACGGGCTAAGTGGTCAACAGGTGGTGGTGGTGGTGGGTTGTCGTTCTGCTGGTTCTGGACTAACATCTGCATCAATTGATTCTGTTGCTGGATCAACTGAGTAAGCTCCGGTGGGAATCCATTGTCACGTCTCGGAGGCATCTGAGGGTTTAGAAAAGACGAGAATTAAGAATAGAGTGAGGTCTAAAGGAAAACACTACCCATATGCACATGAGCAAATGCACACAAAATCACTTCAATCAATCAAGGGCTTACAATCGGTCTAAACTATCGCAAAAGTGCTCGACTATAATGTTTACATGGGGGAATACTACTACTATCTGGTGGTCATCTAGAAATTTGAACCGGTGGAAGACTCCATGATATCTGCTCCAGCTTTGTCTTCAAAGTCGGGTTCACTTGGATCCGAATCGGTGTCGTCGATGATGATGTAGTTGTCCGGACATACAACGTACTCGTCCTCCTCCTTGGATGCTAACTTCCTCTTGAGTTCTTCAATCTCCTACTTAAGATCACCATTGTGTCTTGCTAGAGCTACGATCTCGTCCATGTAGTCCTTGCGTGTAGACTTCAGTTCTCCTTCTAGCTCGATGATCCTTGCCTTCGCATTCTTCAGCTCTATCATATCATTGCACATCTGGTTCTTGTGGCGTCGAATGTGCTGGTTTAACTCCTGGATGAATGATGCAATGGGTCTATCCTTCTTGGTGCTGACTAACTCCCATTGTTCATCTCGGCGTCCGCAAATCTGGTAGATAGTGTCCTTGAGGTCTTCTTGATAAACTTCTCCAATGCGTCCTATGGTGATATGAGCTGCCATGCTCCTTCCCAGACTCCAGGTTGGTGCATTGAAAACACTATCTATGGGTTTCGTGATTGGCGCGAATGTTCTCCCCGGAACATGAGCTTGAATCTTCCAGCGCTCCTCTTCAGGCAGAGTGGCGTTGAAGGTTCCCGTGAAGCTTGGTAATCCAATATTCAGGTACTTGGTGACTTCCTTCAGGTGAAATCCAAATGGTGTGCCTTCATCTGGTTGAGCGTACTTAATCTTCGCGTTCGTCATCCTAGAAGAGTAGAAAAGATGAGGAGTTAGAAAATGAGAAGAGAATGGTGATCTATGGCTTTAACTTAGTGGTCGTGTCCTACAGTCAGCGTGTGCTCTGATACCATTCTTTGTAGCGACCCGACCCAAATGGATCAAGTGCTCTGTGCTCAGGTGTCATCCCTGGATCAGTAATGCTGACACCACACAGTACAACGAAGGATTTATAGCAGAGTGGAAATCACACACTTATTACATCGTTGTCTCAAAGAGAACTTATTACAATAAAAATGGCTTAAGGCCATCTAAAACGATAACAGCAGAAGACTCGGAAGATAAATGGGTCCATCAACTCCAACGGCATCACTGAGTATAGAACCACGACCTAAAACACCTTACTCGTCGTCTGAAAAGTCTGCAACATGAGAAGTTGCAGCCCGAAAACGGGTCAGCACATGGAATATGCTGGCAAAGTAACACATAGAGTAATGGACTGAAACAGCTATACTATATGCATATATGGCTGGTGGAAAGCTCTATGGTTACAGTTTTGCGTAAAGCCAGTTTTTCCCTACTGCAAAGGAATAAATTTATTTAACTATCAAGGTAGTTGTTAAACATCGAGAATGGTTGACAGCATTCCGATCCCAATTAAGTGAACAATTAAAACCCAACAATATTAATTAGAAGTAACATGTTGAGATTCACATGATATTCAAGTACTAGATACTCAAGTTGTCCATAACCGGGGACACGGCTAATCATGATTAGTTTGTACACTCTGCAGAGGTTTGCGCACTTTTCCCCACAAGACTCGATCGCCTCCGTTTGGTTTCTCGCACTACATGGTGTTTGAGAAGACGGATGACCGAGACACAGTCTTTCAGAAGCACTAGCACCTTACATGTGGGGTAGACCGTACCACCTACAACCCCTACATATGCTAGTCCACCCCGTAAGAGTTTGCACAACTTAGTCAACTATGCCAGAGCCCATAATGGCTTGTGGCTGCACACGGAAGTTTCTAGCATGAAAGATCTTATGATCCCTTTGAGCCTGGGTGGCGGTCCGAAAAAAAACAGGCAAGTCCTGATAGACATCAGGTGCCTCAATCCACCCAGATGTGTGTTTAAGTTTCCACCTTAGATAAACCATTAAAATTATCAACTCACATCTGTCATGGATATCACTCACCCAATCCACGTCTACTAGCATAGCATGGCATAATAAGCAAACGTAGAAGTAACTCCCAAAAGTTTCATAATAATAATACAGGTGATAGGTACTACCTCATCTACTTCCCATCCCACAATTTAATTAGATCCTAATCATGCAATGTGAGAGGATTGATCTAATGCAATAAAACATGGGTTGTAGAAAAGGTATGATCAAAGTGTTACTTGCCTTGCTGATGATTCGCGAGTCCTAGGTTTCGAAGTAACAGGCGGCGCAATCCGGGTAATCTATCGCAGACAAACAACAAGCACACAATAAGTACTCATCTAATGCACAGGTAAAACTCGAACAAGAGATCGAACCAGAAAGTTCAACTTAAGAACTCCGGTTGCAAAGAAAGAACGAACCGAACAAAGAAACGGAAAACAAACGGTGGAAGAAAACAACTCGGTTCTAGCAATTTGAAACTAGGTCAAATTTTACCGGGGCAAAAACTTGTTTAAGTTGATTAGACGGAACGGCGGTTTCGAAACGAAACTCCAGGCGCTTGAATCACCTGATTCCGATAAACGAGCGAGAAGATAAACTAGAACAAAGATTGGATCTGGGATCGCGATCGTGGAATAAATCCGACAAGAAGAAAAAGAAGAACGGTTATACGAATGGACGTTCGTTAACCTAGAAGAATCCGGTGATCACGTTTGTTAGGACGAATGGTCCGGCGAACGGTCCAAAGGCAACTAAATCAGAAAAGAAAACGAATCTGATCTAGGGTTTCGGAGAAGAAAACTGAAACAAAGAACGAAAGAAAATCGGAACGGTTAAGAAAGAACCGGAACGGTTTAGAAGAAAAACTGAACCGAGGGGAGAAAAAGAGACGCGGCGCGGGACAACCTCGGCGAGGCTCCGGCGAACGGCGGCGACGGCGGCTATAGGGCGGCGGCGGCGGCTATAGGGCGGCGGCGGCGGGTGAGGGGCGCGGGGTGGGGCGCGGCTAAGGAGGAGAGGGGCTTGGGATTGATGATTTGGAGGGGGGGTGTTGGGGTATTTATATTGGTGAGGGGAGGGGGTTTCTTGGGGTAGGGGACAAGAAATTGAGTAGGAATAGGAAAGAAAAAGAGGAAACGGAGTAGGACTAAAGTCCTACTAGGAATCAAAAAGGGGCGGCAGCGGCTCCTGCCTCTGGCGCCTGGCGCGCGCGATGGCCTGGCGCGGCCGGCTGCCTGCGCTGGGGAGGCGGTGGCTGGCCTGGGCCTTGGCCCGGCTGGCCTGCTGGATTTTTTTAAACGGTTCTGCGCGCAGAAAAACACAGTAAAGAAAATCTAAACGGGCTCCAAAATTTCTAAAGTAAATTTTCCCCGACTCCTAAAAATGAGCCGAACAAAAGGAACTTTTCTACGGACCTAAAATGCAATTTTTAAAACACGCATTTTTCCCTATCCAAAAAAGCAAACAAACTCCGGCAAACAAAATTGATCTATTTATTAAATCTTCATTTTTCCTAAATTTGGGAAAGTCATATTATTCCCTCTCTCATTTTTGATATAGGAAAATAATTGAAGATGAAATAAATAAATCAAATGATCCTCTTTTCAAATTCGAGAAAACTCTCAAATATGAAAATAACGAAATCCCCAACTCTCCCCGAAGGTCCTTGAGTTGCGTGAAATTTCTAGGATCAACCAAAATGCAAGAAAATATGATATGCATGATGATCTAGTGTATAACATTCCAAAGTGCAAATTTGGGATGTTACAGTATTTTTATTATTTCTCATAAGCTTGGGACGTCTATCCATATAATTCAAACTGCGAAGGCAATACTTGTGAAAGAAAAAGAAAGTTTACAGAGTAAAGGTTGATGTAGGGCCTTGATGCGTGAGTTGAAGCCTTCACAGTGCCCTCCTGCACGTCTGCGCCTTTGCTTCTGATAGGTGGGGGTTGGGACCTTTGATGATATCTTGATGGGCGAGGACCCTGCCGATGAAGCTTTATGTTTGGGGGTATCTAGAATTGGTCCCCGGGTTGTCCGAAGATGAAGTAATTCCGAAGTCCAATTTGACCGAACATGCACTTCGGATTTATTAATGTATGCCTCATGACTGCCCATGGTATTTTGAGTGCGAAGTCATACTGACGAGGCACGTGGAGCGTGAAGAATGTGGGTGTGTTGTGGGGCGCGTATCCCTATTTGCGGCGAATGCATGCGAGTTCCCATGACGGGGAACGGGTTAGAACCCGTTTACTATTGTTGCCGGCCTTTACGGCGGTCGGCATCCGACCCTATATGGGCCAGTGTTGTCCTCGGCCGCTAGGGCCGCAGTGTGCTCTTCGGTTCGAAGTGACCGTTCAATGTTGTCGTTGATAGTTATGACGCCTGAGGGACTAGGAATCTTCAACTTGAGGTACGCGTAATGCTGAACGGCGTTGAATTTGGCGACCGCTGTTCGGCCGAGGAGGGCGTGATAGCCACTGCGAAAAGGTGCAATTTCGAAGATCAACTCCTTGCTTCGGAAGTTACCCGAAGATCCGAACACTACTTCCAGCAGGCCTCCACTCCCGGAATGACCCCCTTAAAGGTGGTGTTACTGGGTTTGATCCTTGATGGATCGATCGCTATTTTCCTCACTGTATCTCCATATATCAGATTGAGGCTGCTACTTCCTTCCATGAGGACTCTAGTGAGGTGGAATCCATCGATGATAGGGTCGAGCACTAAGGCTGCAGACCCTCCATGGCGTATGCTGGTAGGATGGTCCCTGATAACCCACAAGTATAGGGGATCGCAACAGTTTTCAAGGGTAGATTATTCAACCCAAATTTATTGATTCAACACAAGGGGAGCCAAAGAATATTCTCAAGTATTAGCGGCTGAGTTGTCAATTCAACCACACTTAGAAACTTAATATCTGCATCAAAGTGTTTAGTAGCAAACTGATATGATAATAGTGGTAACGGTAGCAAAAGTAATATTTTTGGTTTCATAGTGATTGTACCAGTAGCAATGGAAAAGTAAATAATTGAAGAACAATATAGGAAAAGCTCGTAGGCAATGGATCAGTGATGGATAATTATGTCAGATGCGATCAATCATGCAACAGTTATAACATAGGGTGACACAGAACTAGCTCCAGTTCATCAATGTAATGTAGGCATGTATTCCGAATATAGTCATACGTGCTTATGGAAAAGAACTTGCATGACATCTTTTGTCCTACCCTCCCATGGCAGCGGGGTCCTATTGGAAACTAAGGGATATTAAGGCCTCCTTTTAATAGAGTACCGGACCAAAGAATTAGCACATAGTGAATACATGAACTCCTCAAACTATGGTCATCACCGGTAAGTATCCCAATTATTGTCACTTCGGGGTTAATGGATCATAACACATAATAGGTGACTATTGACTTGCAAGATAGGATCAAGAACTCGCATATATTCATGAAAACATAATAGGTTCAGATATGAAATCATGGCACTCGGGCCCTACTGACAAGCATTAAGCATAGCAAAGTCATAGAAACATCATTCTCAGAACATAGTGGATACTAGGGATCAAACCCTAACAAAACTAACTCGATTACATGATAAATCTCATCCAACCCATTACCATCCAGCAAGCCTACGATGGAATTACTGACGCACGACGGTGAGCATCATGAAGTTGGTGATGGAGGAAGGTTAATGATGATGATGGCGACAGACTCCCCTCCCCGGAGCCCCGAACGGACTCCAGATCAGCCCTCCCAAGAGAGTTTAGGGCATGGCGGCGACTCCATATCGTAAAACGCGATGAATCCTTCTCTCTTATTTTTTCTCCCGAACACGAATATATAGAATTAGAGTTGAGGTCGGAGGAGCACCAGGGGGCCACGAGGCAGGGGGCACGCCCCCCACCGTTGTGGACAGGGTGTGGGCCCCCTAGCCTTGATTCTTTCACCAGTATTTTTTATATATTCCAAAAATAATCTCCGTCGATTTTCAGGTCATTCCAAGAACTTTTATTTCTGCACAAAAATAACACCATGGCAATTCTGCTGAAAACAACGTCAGTCCGGTTAGTTCCATTCGAATCATGCAATTTAGAGTCCAAAACAAGGGCAAAAGTGTTTGGAAAAGTAGATACGTTGGAGACGTATTGATACGTCTCCAACGTATCTATAATTTCTGATTGCTCCATGCTATTATATATTCTGTTTGGGATGTTTAATGGGATTATTTATATAGTTTTATATTATTCTTGGGACTAACCTATTAACCGGAGGCCCAGCCCAAATTGCTGTTTTTTGCCTATTTCAGTGTTTGGCAGAAAAAGAATATCAAACGGAGTCCAAACGGAATGAAACCTTTGGGAGCATGATTTTTGGAACAAACGTGATCCAGAGGACTTGGAGTGGACGTCAAGCAACCAATGAGGAAGCCACGAGGCAGGGGGCACGCCTACCCCCTGGGAGTGCCCTCCACCCTCGTGAGCCCCTCGTGGCTCCACTGACCTACTTCTTCATCCTATATATACCTACGTACCCTGAAAACATCATAGAGCACCACGAAAACCTAATTCCACCGCCGCAACCTTCTGTACCCAAGAGATCCCATCGTGGGGCCTTTTCCGGAGCTCCGCCGGATGGGGCATTGATCACGGAGGGCCTCTACATCAACTCCATGCCCCCTCCGATGATGTGTGAATAGTTTACCTCAGACCTTCGGGTCCATAGTTATTAGCTAGATGGATTCTTCTCTCTCTTTGGATCTCAATACAAAGTTCTCCTCGATTCTCTTGGAGATCTATTCGATGTAATCTTCTTTTGCGGTGTGTTTGTCAAGATCCGATGAATTGTGGGTTTATGATCAATATTATCTATGAACAATATTTCAATCTTTTCTGAATTCTTTTATGTATGATTGGTTATCCTTGCAAGTCTCTTCGAATTTTAGTTTGGTTTGGCCTACTAGATTGGTCTTTCTTGCAATGGGAGAAGTTCTTAGCTTTGGGTTCAATCTTGCGGTGCTCGATCCCAGTGACAGTAGGGGAAACGACGCGTATTGTATTGTTTCCATCGAGGATAAAAATATGGGGTTTATATCATATTGCATGAGTTTATCCCACTACATCATGTCATCTTGCTTAAAGTGTTACTCTGTTCTTATGAACTTAATACTCTAGATGCATGCTGGATAGCGGTCGATGTGTATAGTAATAGTAGTAGATGCAGGTAGGAGTTAGTCTACTTGTCACGGACGTGATGCCTATATACATGATCATACCTAGATTTTTCTCATAACTATGCTCAATTCTATCAATTGCTCGACAGTAATTTGTTCACCCACCGTAATACTTATGCTATCTTGAGAGAAGCCACTAGTGAAACCTATGGCCCCTAGGTCTATCTTCCATCATATTAATCTCCCGTCAACTAGCTATTTTTGGCACCGTTTATTTTGCAATATTTACTTTTAATATATGTCATAAAAATACCAAAAAAAATTATCTTATTGTTATTATCTCTATCAGATCTCACTCTTGCAAGTGGCCGTGAAGGGATTGGCAACCCCTTTATCGCGTTGGTTGCGAGGTTCTTATTTTTTTGTGTAGGTACGAGGTGACTCGCGTGTGGTCTCCTACTGGATTGATACCTTGGTTCTCAAAAACTGAGGGAAATACTTACGCTACTTTGCTGCATCACCCTTTCCTCTTCAAGGGAAAACCAATGCATGCTCAAGAGGTAGCAAGAAGGATTTCTGGCACCATTGCCGGAGAGATCTACGCACAAGTCAAGACAAACCAAGTATCGATCACAACTCTTATCCTTCGCATTACATTATTTGCCATTTGCCTCTCGTTTTCCTCTCCCCCAATTCACCCTTGCCGTTTTATTCACCCTCTTTTTTTATTCACCCTCTTTTTCGCTTGCTTCGTCGTTATGGCTATTCCTTTATCTACTCCTTTGTCTCCCAAGAATGAAGTTCTTAATTTTAAACAAAGGGAGGGGAAAATCTAAAAGATGCTTGGGACAGAATCTGCAATGCGCAAAATAGATCTACTAGGAAGCAATCTACTTCCGTTCTTCTTCACAATTTTATGTAGGCATCACTCCTTGGAATAGATATATTCTTGATACCATTACCGGAGGAAATTTCTTGGGTAGCCATACTTTTGATTCTTACAATGCTATGATAGATTTGTTTGGCCCACCACCTCTTTTGGTTAATGGAACTGTTTTAACTTTGGAACATGTGATGCAACGGCTTGAAATTATTGAAAATAAAGTTGCCACCATAGAGTTGATTGAAAATTTGGATAGAAATATCCATAACCAAATTACCCAATACGGATCTAAGGTAGTAGTTGCTCTTAAATTTTTTAAAGAAAGGGGACCTATGGTTAATGAAAAGATAGATCAAGATTCCACTAGAATTGATAAAATTGAGGATATTATTACCTACTTAGGGTCTGCCTTTTCTTCTGTGAAAAACACTCCTCCTAATGCTAAGATTGCCAAATTGATGTATGTTCCTAAAAATAAGGGTGAAACTTCTAGTAAGGGAAATGCGGACCTCAAATCCATAAGTGTTCACCCCAACTTTCTTACTATCCTTAAGGAACCTTTTGCTACTAATGATTTTCTTGATTTCGTGCCTAGGATTTTGATAATTAATAAAAAGAAAGAAACTCCTAGGAGTTATAGGTGTCTTATTGAAGAATTGCCTACCAAAGATGGCAATACCTAGATCTATCTTCGCTTTTATGCCTAGCTAGGGGCGTTAAACGATAGCGCTTGTTGGGAGGCAACCCAATTTTATTTTTGTTCCTTGCTTTTAGTTCCTGTTTATTAATAAATAATTTATCTAGACTCTGTTTTGGTTGTGTTTTTGTGTTTAATTAGTGTTTGTGCCAAGTAGAGCCGTTGGGAAGACTTGGGGAAAGTCTTTTTGATCTTGCTGTAAAAAACAGAAACTTTAGCGCTCGCGAGAATTGCTGCCATTTTTTATTGGAGAGTTCTATTTAGTTAATTCTTTTTGGAGATGATTAATAGATAAATTACTCACGAACAGTAATTTATTTTAGAATTTTTGGGGTTCTAGAAGTTTGCGTTAGTTACAGATTACTACAGACTGTTCTTTTTTGAGAGATTCTGTTTTTCGTGTGTTGTTTGCTTATTTTGATGAATCTATGGCTAGTAATGGAGTTTATAAACCATAGAGAAGTTGTAATACAGTAGTTTTAACACAAATATAAATAAAGAATGAGTTCATTACAGTACCTTGAAGTGGTGTTTTGTTTTCTTTCGCTAACGGAGCTCACGAGATTTTCTGTTAAGTTTTGTGTTGTGAAGTTTTCAAGTTTTGGGTAAGGATTTGATGGATTATGGAAAAAGGAGTGGCAAGAGCCTAAGATTGGGGATGCCCAAGGCACCCCAAAGTAAAATCCAAGGACACCAAAAAGCCTAAGCTTGGGGATGCCCCGGAAGGTATCCCCTCTTTTGTCTTCGTCTATCGGTAACTATACTTGGAGCTATATTTTTATTCACCACATGATATGTGTTTTGCTTGGAGCGTCTTGTATGATTTGAGTCTTTGATTTTTAGTTTACCACAATAATCTTTGCTGTACACACCTTTTGAAAGAGACACACATGAATCAGAATTTATTAGAATACTCTATGTGCTTCACTTATATCTTTTGAGCTATATAGTTTTTGCTCTAGTGTTTCACTTATATCTTTTAGAGCAGGGTGGTGGTTTCATTTTATAGAAATAATTGATCTACCATGCTTCACTTATATTATTTTGAGAGTCCTTTAGAACAGCATGGTAATTTTCTTTTGATATTATAAAAAAAACTTTCATATAAGTGCATTGAATATTAAGAGAAGTTTGATACTTGATGATTGTTTTGAGATATGGAGATAGTGATATTAAAGTTATGCTAGTTGAGTAGTTGTGAATTTGAGAAATACTTGTGTTGAAGTTGGCAAGTCCCGTAGCATGCATGTATGGTAAACTTTGTGTAACAAATTTGAAACATGAGGTGTTATTTGATTGTCTTCCTTATGAGTGGCGGCCGGGGACGAGCGATGGTCTTTTCCTACAAATCTATCTCCCTAGGAGCATGCGTGTAATACTTGGTCTTTGATGACTTATAGATTTTTGCAATAAGTATGTGAGTTCTTTATGACTAATGTTGAGTCCATGGATTATACGCACTCTCACCCTTCCATCATTGCTAGCCTCTTCGGTACCGTGCATTGCCCTTTCTCACCTTGAGAGTTGGTGCAAACTTCGCCGGTGCATCCAAAACCCCGTGATACGATACGCTCTATCACACATAAACCTCCTTATATCTTCCTCAAAATAGCCACCATACCTACCTATTATGGCATTTCCATAGCCATTCTGAGATATATTGCCATGCAACTTTCCACCGTTCCGTTTATTATGACACGCATCATCATTGTCATATTGCCTTGCATGATCATGTAGTTGACATCGTATTTGTGGCAAAGCCACCATTCATAATTCTTTCATACATGTCACTCAAGAGTCATTGCACATCCCGATACACCGCCGTAGGCATTCATATAGCGTCATATCTTGTTCTAGTATCGAGTTGTAATCATTGAGTTGTAAATAAATAAATAAAAGTGTGATGATCATCATTAATAGAGCATTGTCCCATAAAAAAAGAAAAAAAAGAAAAGAAAAGAGAGAAAGGCAAAATAAAAAAAGAAGGCCCAAAAAAATTAAAAAGGGGCAATGCTACTATCCTTTTTTCCACACTTGTGCTTCAAAGTAGCACCATGATCTTTATGATAGAGAGTCTCTTGTTTTGTCATTTTCATATACTAGTGGGATTTTTTCATTATAGAACCTGGCTTGTATATTCCAACAATGGGCCTCCTCAAGTGCCCTAGGTCTTCGTGAGCAAGCAAGTTGGATGCACACCCACTTAGTTTCTTTTGTTGAGCTTTCATACATTTATAGCTCTAGTGCATCCGTTGCATGGCAATCCCTACTCCTTGCATTGACATCAATTGATGGGCATCTCCCTAGCCCATTGATTAGCCGCGTCAATGTGAGACTTTCTCCTTTTTGTCTTCTCCACATAACCCCCTTCATTATATTCTATTCCACCCATAGTGCTATATCCATGGCTCATGCTCATGTATTGCATGAAAGTTGAAAAAAGTATGAGATTACTAAAGTATGAAACAATTTCTTGGCTTGTCATCGGTGTTGTGCATGATGAGAGAATTCTTGTGTGAAAAAATGGAACATGACCAAACTATATGATTTTGTAGGGATGAACTTTCTTTGGCCATGTTATTTTGAGAAGACATGATTGCTTAGTTAGTATGCTTGAAGTATTATTATTCTTATGTCAATATTAAACTTTTATCTTGAATCTTTCGGATCTGAACATTCATGCCACAATAAAGAAAATTACATTGAGAAATATGTTAGGAAGCATTCCACATAAAAAAATTATTTTTATCATTTACCTACTCGAGGACGAGTAGGAATTAAGCTTGGGGATGGTTGATACGTCTCCAAAGTATCTATAATTTATGATTGCTCCATGCTATTATATATTCTGTTTTGGATGTTTAATGGGCTTATTTATACACTTCTATATTATTTTTGCGACTAACCTATTAACCGGAGGCCCAACCCAAATTACTATTTTTTGGCCTATTTCAGTGTTCCGCAGAAAAAGAATATCAAACGGAGTCCAAACGGAATGAAACCTTCGGGAGCGTGATTTTTGGAACAAACGTGATCCAAAGGACTTGGAGTGGATGTCAAGCAACCAACGAGGAAGCCACGAGGCTGGGGGCGCGACTACCCCCCTGGGCGCGCCCTCCACCCTCGTGGGCCCCTCGTGGCTCCACTGACCTACTTCTTCCTCCTATATATACCTACGTACCCTGAAAACATCAGAGAGCACCACGAAAACCTAATTCCACCGCCGCAACCTTCTGTACCCAAGAGATCCCATCTTAGGGCCTTTTCCGGAGCTCCGCCAGAGGGGGCATTGATCATGGAGGGCCTCTACATCAACTCCATGGCCCCTCCGATGATGTGTGAGTAGTTTACCTCAAACCTTCGGGTCCATAGTTATTAGCTAGATGGCTTCTTCTCTCTCTTTGGATCTCAATACAAAGTTCTCCTCGATTCTCTTGGAGATCTATTCGATGTAATCTTCTTTTACAGTGTGTTTGTCGAGATCCGATGAATTGTGGGTTTATGATCAAGATTATCTATGAACAATATTTGAATCTTATCTTAATTCTTTTATGTATGATTGGTTATCTTTGCAAGTCTCTTCGAATTTTAGTTTGGTTTGGCCTACTAGATTGATCTTTCTTGTAATGGGAGAAGTGCTTAGCTTTGGGTTCAATCTTGCGGTGCTCGATCCCAGTGACAGTAGGGGAAACGACACATATTGTATTATTGCAATCAAGGATAAAAAGATGGGGTTTATATCATATTGCATGAGTTTATCCCTCTACATCATGTCATCTTGCTTAAAGCGTTACTCTGTTCTTATGAACTTAATACTCTAGATGCATGCTGGATAGCGGTCGATGTGTGGAGTAATAGTAGTAGATGCAGGCAAGAGTCGGTCTACTTGTCACAAACGTGATGCCTATATACATGATCATACCTAGATATTCTCATAACTATGCGCAATTCTATCAACTGCTCGATAGTAATTTGTTCACCCACCGTAATACTTATGCTATCTTGAGAGAAGCCACTAGTGAAACCTATGCCCCCCGGTTCTATCTTCCATCATATTAATCTGCCGTCAACTTGCTATTTCTGGCACCATTTATTTTGCAATATTTACTTTGAATCTATATCATAAAAATACCAAAAATATTTATCTTATTATTATTATTATCTCTATCACATCTCACTCTTGCAAGTGGCCGTGAAGGGATTGACAACCCCTTTATCGCGTTGGTTGCGAGGTTCTTATTTGTTTGTGTAGGTACGAGGTGACTCGCGCGTGGTCTCCTACTGGATTGATACCTTGGTTATCAAAAACCGAGGGAAATAGTTACGCTGCTTTCCTGCATCACCCTTTCCTCTTCAAGGGAAACCAACGCATGCTCAAGAGGTAGCACGTATCAAATCCCCCAAGCTTAAACCTTTGTTTGTCCTCAAGCAATTCAGTTGACAAACAGAAAGTGATAAAGAAAAACTTTTACAAACTCTGTTTGCTCTTGTTGTTGTAAATATGTAAAGCCAGCATTCAAGTTTTCAGCAAAGATTATGAACTAACCATATTCACAATAACATTTAGGTCTCATGTTTACTCATATCAATGACATAATCAACTAGCGAGCAATAATAATAAATCTCGGATGACAACACTTTCTCAAAACAATCATAATATGATAAAGCAAGATGGTATCTCGCTAACCCTTTCTGAGACCGCAAAACATAAATGTAGAGGACCTTTAAAGACCAAGAACTGACTAGACATTGTAATTCATTGTAAAAGAGATCCAGTCAAGTCATACTCAATGTAAACTAATAGTAATACATGCAAATGACAGCGGTGCTCTCCAACTGGTGCTTTTTAATAAGAGGATGGCGACTCAACTGGAAGCAGGGATTTGTAGAGGTGCTACAGCTCGGCTTCAAAATAGAGATGAATAAAATTTTGAGCGGTATACTTTCATTATCAACATAACAACCTAGAGATCTTGATATCTTCCATGCTACACACATTATAGGCGGTTCCCAAGCAGAATGGTAAAGTTTATACTCCCCCACCACGAACAAGCATCAATCCATGGCTTGCCCGAAAAAACGGGTGCCTCCAACTAACAGCAATCCCGGGGGAGTTTTGTTTGCAATTATTTTGATTTGATTTGAGCATGGGACTGGGCATTCCGGTGACCGGCCATTTTCTCGTGAGTGAGGAGCGGAGTCCACTCCTCTTGAGAATAACCCGCCTCGCATGGAAGATACAGACAACCCTAGTTGATACATGATCTATTCGAGCATACAAAACATAATTTTTATTTGAAGGTTTAGATTTTGGCACATACAAATTTACTTGGAACGGCAGGTAGATACCGCATATAGGAAGGTTTGGTGGACTCATATGGAATAACTTTTGGGGTTTATGGAGTTGGATGCACAAGCAATATTCCTCCTTAGTACAAGTGAAGGCTAGAAAGAGACTGGGAAGCGGCCAGCTAGAGAGCGAAAACAGTCATGAACATGCATTAAAATTAATCAACACTGAATGCGAGCATGAGTAGGATATAATTCACCATGAACATAAATATCATGGAGGCTATGTTGATTTTGTTTCAACTACATGCATGAACACATGCCAAGTCAAGCCACTCGAATCGTTCAAAGGAGGATACCACCCTATCATACCACATCACAACCATTTTAATAGCATGTTGGCACGCAAAGTAAACCATTATAAACTCCTAGCTAATTAAGCATGGCATAAGCAACTATAATATCTAATTGTCATTGGAAACATGTTTCATTCATAATAGGCCGAATCAAGAACGATGAACTAATCATTTTACAAAAACAAGAGAGGTCGAGTTCATACCAGCTTTTCTCATCTCAGCCAGTTCATCATGTATCATCATTATTGCCTTTCACTTGCACGACCGAACGATGTGGATAACAATAATAGTGCACATGCATTGGACTAAGCAGGAATCTGCAAGCATTCAATACATGGGAGAAAACAAGGTAATATGGGCTCTTTGTTAGATCAACAACAATTCATATGAGAACCACTCAACATTTTCATCATGATCTTCTCCCCTCGACCCCAAAGAAAAGAAATAAAACTATTTACACGGGAAAGCTCCCAACAAGCAAAAGAAGAATGAGAAATCTTTTTGGGTTTTCTTTTTAATTACTACTACTACAGGCATGGAAAGTAAACTAGCTAAAATCTACAACTATTTTTTTGGTTTTTCTAAAGGTTTTTAAAACACACAAGAACAAAGCTTAAAACAGAAAACAAACTAGCATGGATTATACAATGAAAAAGTATGAGCACCAACAACTAGCATGAGTGTGTAAACATGAATGTAATGTCAGTGAGGGATACGTACTCCCCCAAGCTTAGGCTTTTGGCCTAAGTTAGTCTATGCCCAAGGATCAAAGTGGCCCTCTCCGGTGTATGGAGGTGTGTCCTCTGGGTGCCACTAGATGGCGATCTCCTCCGAGTCCCACTGATAAACAGACTGACGGTAAGGATCAAGTGGTGGCTCCGACTCAGGCTCTGCAGCTGAAATCTGGCCCCGGTACACATGAATGGCCTCAGTCAAAATGAGGTACTTGCCTGAAAATATGTTAAACAAAGAGGGCGCAGGCAAGGTAATAATCTCACAATAATTTTTACCAAATATTAATTTGTACTTAAGTATCTTATTCTTATCCTTAACAATAAACTCATGTGCTACCATACTCTTATAATCTAGAACAATAGGAGGCATCAATTTTCCTCTTTCTCAAAATGCCTGATAGGTATGTTAAAGTGTGCAGCAAGGCGCAAGGAAAAGATACCTCCGAGGACGGGGCCCTTTGTACGGTTCAGATTTAACCGTTTAGCAACAATAGCGCCTAAACTGAAAGTATTGTCACGAAACATGGTATGGCGCAAAATAACAATATCAGGGGCACTAAGGTTTCCGCAGTTCCCACGACCAATTAAACATCTACTAGCAAATATTGCGAAGTAACGCAGAACAGGAAAATGTATGCTAGTGATTCTTGCATCGGAAACCTTCCTAGTTTCCCCTACAACAATCGTATCAATAAAGCCTTCCACATCGTTACGATGCGGTTCCTCTACGCTGCCCGTAAAGGGTATCATACAGACCCAGCAAAAATCATAAAGTGACATCTCCTTATGCTCATCATATAAATAACTTTCCATCGAAGGTGGCGATCTCCTAGCATGGAAATAAAAATTTTGCACACAAATATTGGTGAGTAAGAGATACTGTTCACGCCGGTCGTGGAGGAAGTCGGTGAGGCCTGCATTCTCAGCCAAATAATAAAAATCTTCATAAATCCCGGCTTCTCTCAAAACTCATCACAAGGCCATTCACACGGCCGAACCTCCACAGTACGAGGGAGATTACACTTGGGCTTCTTGTTGTCTTCACTTTGCTTATCCTTCGAGCTTCGGCTCGATGAGCCCCTCAAAGATATCTTCATCTTTTTCGGAAAATTTCTGAAATTTTTAGTAACTAAAAATAAAAGTGAACCAAACTCAACAATATTGATAGCAACTACTCCTATAAGTGCCTAGAGGCCATATCATGCATTAAAACTACTTTTGACCACATAAATTTGACATGCAAGATCAGGAACAGGGTCACCTAAGCAGCAAAAATTTGCAATAAATAAAGCACTAGAACAAAAACTAATTGGACCATTGGAGGAGTCACATACCGAAGACCAATCCCCCAAAGCAGTTTTGTGAATGGAGCTTTGAGCAAGGAGATCGAAAATGGCAGCAAGATGAGCTAGAACTTGGGTTTGAGCTGGTGGATGATTTTTTCTGGAGGAAGACGAAGTGTGTGGGTGCAAGGATAAGTGGAGGGGACCCACGTGGGGTCCACGAGGCAGGGGGCACGCCCAGGGGGTCCCCCTGGTGTGTTATCAGTGTCAGATATTCTCAAATATTCTAGAAAAATCATATTAAATTTTCTTGGTATTTGGAGAACTTTTATTTTCGGGGTATTTTTTTATTGCAAGCATAATTCAGAAAACAGACAGAAAATACTATTTTTGCTTTATTTAATATAAATAACAGAAAGTAAAAAGAGGGTATAGAGAGTTGTGCTTTCTAACTTCATCCATCTCATGCTCATCAAAAGGAATCCACTAACAAGGTTGATCAGGTCTTGTTAACAAAATCATTCCGAATCGCATGAAACCAGAGAAATTTAGAATAACACTAGGTTACCTCAACGAGGATATGCATGTCCCCAACAATAAGAATATCATATTTCTTCTTGACAGTAGGAAGATGAAATTGAAAACCTCAAATAGTAATCGTTGAAAATTTTACAATAGAATTGATACTGTGGACTTGAGGTTGTTTCCTCGGAAAGTGTACCATATGCTCATTACCATTAACATGAAAAGTGACATTGCCTTTGTTGCAAGCAATAACGGCCCTTGCAGTATTCAAAAAGGGTCTACCAAGGATAACCGACATACTATCGTCCTCGGGAATATCAAGAATAACAAAGTCCGTTAAAATAGTAACGTTTGCAACCACAACAGGCACATCCTCACAAATACCGACAGGTATAGTAGTTGATTTATTAGCCATTTGCAAAGATATTTCAGTAGGTGTCAACTTATTCCAATCAAGTCTACGATATAAAGAGAGAGGCATAACACTAACACCGACTCCAAGATCACATAAAGCAGTTTTAACATAGTTTCTTTTAATGGAGCATGGTATAGTTGGTACTCCAGGATATCCAAGTTTCTTTGATATTCCACCCTTAAAAGTGTAATTAGCAAGCATGGTGGAAATTTCAGCTTCTGGTATCTTTCTTTTATTAGTAACAATATCTTTCATGTACTTAGCATAAGGATTCATTTTAAGCATACTAGTCAAACGCTTTTTATACGCAAAAAGATAGGTCTAATCATTTCAGCAAAGCGCTCAAAATCCTCATCATCCTTTTTCTTGGATGGTTTAGGAGGAAAAGGCATGGGTTTCTGAACCCATGGTTCTCTTTCCTTACCGTTCTTCCTAGCAACAAAGTCTCTGTTATCATAACATTGATTCTTTGATTGTGGGTTATCAAGATCAACAGCAGGTTTAATCTCTACATCATTATCATTGCTAGGTTGAGCATCAACATGAACATCATCATTAACATTATCACTAGGTTCATGTTCATTACCAGATTGTTTTTCAGCATCAGAAATAGAAACATCATTGGGATTCTCAGGTGTGTCAACAACAGGTTCAGTCGAAGTATGCAAAGTCCTATCATTTTTCTTTTTCTTCCTTTTAGATGGACTAGGTGCATCAACATTAGTTCTCTGAGAATCTTGCTCAATTATCTTAGGGTGGCCCTCAGGATACAAAGGTTCCTGAGTCATTTTACCCCCTCTAGTCATAGCTCTAACAGCATTATCATTTTTCTTATTATTTAATTCCTTGAGCAAATCATTCTGAGCCTTAAGTACTTGTTCTACTTGAGTGGTAACCATAGAAGCATGTTTACTAATAAGTTTAAGTTCACCTTTAACTCTAGACATATAATCACTCAAGTGTACAAGCATATCAGCATTGCGTTTCAATTGTCTACCAACATAAGCATTGAAGTTTTCTTGTTTAACAAGAAAATTATCAAATTCATCTAAGCATTGGCTAGCAGACTTATAACGAGGAATATCACCTTCATCAAATCTATAGAGAGAATTTACCTTTACTACCTATGTCGGGTTATCAAGACCATGTATTTCTTCAATATGTGGTAAATTCTTAACATGTTCAACTTTAATACCTTTTTCTTTCATAGATTTCTTTTCCTCTTGCATATCTTCAGGACTGAGAAATAGAATACCCCTTTTCTTCGGAGTTGTCTTAGGAGTTTGTTCAGGAAGTGTCCAATTATTTTCATTACTCAACATATTATTTAGTAGCAATTCAGCTTGATCAACAGTTCTTTCCCTGAAAACACAACCAGCACAACTATCCAGGTAGTCTCTGGAAGCATCGGTTAGTCCATTATAAAAGATATCAAATATTTCATTTTTCTCGAGAGGATGATCATGCAAAGCATTTGGTAATTGGAGAAGCCTCCCCCAAGCTTGTGGGAGACTCTCTTCTTCAATTTGCACAAAATTATATATTTCCCTTAAGGCAGCTTGTTTCTTATGAGCGGGGAAATATTTAGCAGAGAAGTAATAAATCATATTCCGGGGACTACGCACACAACCAGGATCAAGAGAATTAAACCATGTTTTAGCATCACCCTTTAATGAGAACGGAAATAAGTTAAGGATAAAGTAATAGCGAGTTTTCTCATCATTGGTGAACAGGGTGGCTATATCATTTCATTTAGTAAGTGTGCCACAACAGGTTCAGATTCATAGCCATAAAAAGGATCAGATTCAACCAAAGGAGTTAACTCAGGATCGACAGAGAAATCATAATCCTTATCAGTAATAAAGATAGGTGAAGTAACAAAAGCAGGGTCATATTTCATTCTAGCATTCAAGGACTTTTCTTTAAGCTTAGCTAATAATTTCTTAAGATCAGATCTATCATTCCAAGCTAAGAAGTCTCTAGCAGTTTCTTCATCCATAACATAACCCTCAGGCACAACATGCAATTCATATCTAGGGGGAGAATCTTCATCATCACTTTCATCAATATTATCAGTTTTACTAATTTCATTCTCTCTAACCCTAGCCAGTTGTTCATTAAGAAATTCACCTAGTGGCACAGTATTATCAAGCATAGAAGTAGTTTCATCATAAGTATCATGCAAAGCAGAAGTGGCATCATCAATAACCTGCGACATATCAGAATGAATAGCAAGTGTAGGTGTCGCAAGTTTACTCAAAACAGAAGGTGAATCAAGTGTAGAGCTAGATGGTAGTTCCTTACCTCCCCTCGTAGTTGAGGGAAAAATCTTGGTTCTTTGATCTTTCAAGTTGTTCATAGTGATCAGCAGATATGAATCCAATGTGACTCAAAGAATAGAGCTATGCTCCCCGGCAACGGTGCCAGAAAATAGTCTTGATAACCCACAAGTATAGGGGATCGGAACAGTTTTCTAGGGTAGAGTATTCAACCCAAATTTATTGATTCGACACAAGGGGAGCCAAAGAATATTCTCAAGTATTAGCGGCTGAGTTGTCAATTCAACTACACCTGGAAACTTAATATCTGCAGCAAAGTGTTTAGTAGCAAAGTAATATGATAGTAGAGGTAACGGTGGCAAAAGTAATATTTTTGGTTTTATAGTGATTGTAACAGTAGCAACAGAAAAGTAATAAGCAAATAACAATATATGAAAAGCTCGTAGGCAATGGATCAGTGATGGATAATTATGTCGGATGCGGTCAATCATGCAACACTTATAACATAGGGTGACACAAAACTAGCTCCAATTCATCAATGTAATGTAGGCATGTATTCCGAATATAGTCGTACATGCTTATGGAAAAGAACTTGCATGACATCTTTTGTCCTACCCTCCCGTGGCAGCGGGGTCCTATTGGAAACTAAGGGATATTAAGGCCTCCTTTCAATAGAGTACCGGACCAAAGCATTAGCACATAGTGAATACATGAACACCTAAAACTATGGTCATCACCGGTAAGTATCCCGATTATTGTCACTTCCAGGTTAACGGATCCTGAACTCACATATATTCATGAAAACATAATAGGTTCAGATCTGAAATCATGGCACTCGGGCCCTAGTGACAAGCATTAAGCATAAAAAAGTCATAGAAACATCAATCTCAGAACATAATGGACACTAGGGATCAAACCCTAATAAAACTAACTCGATTACATGATAAATCTCATCCAACCCATCACCGTCCAGCAAGCCTATGATGGAATTACTCACGCACGGCGGTGAGCATCATGAAATTGGTGATGGAGGAAGGTTAATGATGACGATGGCGACGGATTCCCCTCTCCGGAGACTGAAAGGACTCCAGATCAGCCCTCCCAAGAGAGTTTAAGGTTTGGCGGCGGCTCCGTATCGTAAAACGTGATGAATCCTTCTCTCTTATGTTTTCTCCCCGAACACGAATATATAGAGTTGGAGTTGAGGTCGGAGGAGCACCAGGGGGCCCACGAGGCAGGGGCGCGCCAAGGGGGTTAGGCGTGCCCCCACCCTCGTGGGTAGGGTGTGGGCCCCCTGGCCTTGATTCTTTCGCCAGTATTTTTATATATTCCAAAAATAATCTCCATTGGTTTTCAGGTCATTCCAAGAACTTTTATTTCTGCACAAAAGTAACACCATGGAAATTCTGCTGAAAACAGCGTCAGTCCGGGTTAGTTCCATTCAAATCATGCAAGTTAGAGTCCAAAACAAGGGCAAAAGTGTTTGGAAAAGTAGATACCTTGTAGACGTATCTGTCCCTACGATCAAACGTGATTGGACAGGCTAACCATGGATTGAACTTCGGTGCTACTAGCTCGACGAAATATACGTCCTGTAGTGCTTGCTTCCTCTCCTTCTTCGGTATATGGGTTGCATAAATCATGTTTACCATTTTGACCTCAGAAGGGGGTGGTTTCTGGCCTCCACTATTCGGCCTGCGGGGCTCATCATCATCCTCGCTTTGTGGGCTTTTGTCCGAGTCTTCGGTTGTGAGTTTGCTGGCCTATTCGATCAGCCAACAATTTCAGTTGGAGTGGTTGGCGGGCTTATCTGATGTGTCGTGGATCTTACAAGGTCTGTCTAGAATTGTGTCTAGTCTGGATGGGCCATCATTGTTGCCTTTAGGGTCTTTCTTTTGGGGTCCAGATTTCTGGTTTCGGAATCCGACATTTACTGCCGTATCCTTGCCCTCACTGTCATTGTGCCGATGTTTATTCTTGCCATGTAGGGGCTTTCCATTTCCGTCTCAAACCTCGGAGGTACCTGATGTGTCTGGGTTGGTGTTTTTGCAAGTAAGCCAACTGTCTTCACCTGCGCAAAAGCGGGTCATGAGGGAAGTAAGGCCTTCCATAATTCTTGGTTTGTCCTGGCCGAGCTACCGTACAAGCCATTCATCCTTGACACTATGCTTGAAGGAAGACAAGGCTTCGACATCCGGACAGTCGACGATCTAATTTTTCTTGGTCAGGAATTGGTTCCAAAATTGTCGAGCAAACTCTCCCGGTTGTTGTGTGATGCGATTTAGGTCGTCAGTATCTGTAGGCCGGACATAGGTGCCCTGAAAGTTTGCTTGGAACGCGTCCTCAAGCTCTTCCCAGCAGCCTATTGGGAAGGCCGTTCAACCATTGTCGAGCTAGACCTTTAAGCTTTAGCGACAAATATTTGATGGCGTGGAGGTCATCTCCTCGCGCCATGTGAATGTGGAGGAGGAAATCCTCTATCCATACGACTAGATCTATGGTTCTGTCGTATGATTTGATGTTAACAGGCTTGAAGCCTTCTAGGAATTGGTGTTGCATTACCCTCTCTGTGAAGCACAAGGTGTGTGCGGCACCACGAACTCGGGCTACATCCCATCGGAGGTCTTCGGCCCCATCAATCTGCTACTGCTCCCGGATTCTATCGTTTCAGTTTAGCCAATCATAGTATCCTTCCTGGTAAGCAGGCAGGTCTTCTCTGGGTCCGTAGATGGACCTGGTACAGCCTCCTCGAGCATCTAGGTCATGGCGGAGGTCGTACTTGATCCTTACCATAATGGCGAGGTGGGGCGGCTAGGTGTTCAGCCTCGTCAGCTTCTCTGTCCCGCCCTCTAGGGGGGCGGTCCGGCTATTCGACGCTTGTGTATATCGGGTGTGTGGGCTCTACAGCCTCGTCGTCGAACTACGGTAGGACTCTTCGCTTGGGATAGCTTTATGTTGGCTGTTCGCGGCCATACCCTTCCTCAACAGCTAGGACTTTAGTCCATTGGTCGTTGAGGGTGTCCTGTTCAGCCTTGATTTTGCGTTTTTGTTTCTTTAGACTACGTGCGGTGGCTAAAAGCCTCCACTTGAACCATTCTTGCTCTAGAGGATCTTCAGGGAGGATGAAGTCGTCCTCCTCAAGACCGACGTCCTCTTCGGAGAGTGGTAGGTAATTGCTATCCTCGGAGTCGTCAGGGTTTTCTGTATTGAGCGAGTCCTCCTATCCCGCAGGGTCATCCCGATGATGTTCATTGGATGCGTCTCCGGCGAGGTCATCCGTATTATTTACGGTGCCGTTATCCGCAGAGTCCATGTTGCTCGCATGGGTCCGACGTGGCTTTGACGCTATTTTCGGCGTTTGGGTGGCGAATCTCTAGGCTTACCTCGGTCTTGATCAGGAGTGCCATTGCCGTCCTTGGGGATGGGGGTGCATCCTGGTAAATGATGGCTTCTCCCCCCCGTAATTTAATGAACGGGAGTGCATCTTTACACTCCTCTCACTGCCATGAAAATTATGTTTAGATTCCACTAGGGGTGGTACTTTTATGGAGATTACATTGGGTGAAGCTACTAAATTGCTTGATAATATTATGGCTAATTATTCAAAATGGCATATTGAAAGAGCTCCTACTAGTAAAAAGGTGAATTCTATTGAAGAAATTAGTACTTTGAGTGATAAAGGTGATGCTCTTATGAAATTGGTTGCTAATAAAAATGCTCCTATTGATCCTAATGATGTGCCTTTGTCCACCTTGATTGCGGAAAATAATGATCCCGTAGATGTGAATTTTGTCTCGCGAAACAATTTTAATAGCAATGCTTATAGAGGTAATTTTAATCCTAGGCCATTTCCTGGAAATTCCTCTAACAATTGTGGAAATTCCTATCACTACTGCAGGATGCTGCTAACGCGACACTACGATCAGAGACCCTTTGAAGAAACTATGTGTGATGCATTAATCACAAACATGGATGTAAAAAACCCGTTAAAAAAGGTGCAAAACGTTTGCGATGGTGGAGCCATCATACACGGTTCAGATTTTAGTTGCGTGTGCGATTCAGGGCACACGGTTAACCCATTCGAACTGTTTGTGATGAGGCAGAACAACAGAAACGGGCAGCCATATCAATGTGTCTGCGATATACGGCATACAGTTTGCTTCGATGAACTGTTTTCTATTAGGGAGTGCAACAGAAACGGTTAGCCAGATCAAGGTGCGTGTGATATAGGGCATACGATTCACTCAGATGAACTATTTTTGATTAGCGAACACAACAAAAATGGATCAACTTAACAAGATGTGTGTGATACGTGGCAAACAGCCGACTCAGATAAACTGTTTGTAATGAGAAATTACAACACAGATGGTTAATACAGTTAGTTCGTGTGCGATTCTGTGCGTACAAAAAACTTTGAAAAATTCAAACTAGTTGCTTGCGGTGGCTAGGAGTATCGCACATGATGCGTCTGCGAGTACTTGTGTGCGATGATTAGTAGGTTACACATATGTTTCCTTATGTTAACACTTGTGTGATAAATAACATGTGGCACCAGATACGGTATTCGGGTTGTGTGTGTGCTCCACTTAGTCTTTCCGTGCTCCAACGAATGCTTCCCACACTCCACATGGGTGAATTGTAAAATCCACGCCTCTTCCCTCACCTGTTTCCCGCCCCCAGCTAACGGCTTGCTGCATATAACCCAGCCAAGAATGCACCGCCGTGACACTCTGCGCAGATCTAGTCCTCACCCATCTACCATTAGTTATTCCAAGCATGCCAGACAACAACCAAAGCTTCGACGTCGACGCCTACATGTATTACATTGTCGGCGAGGAGAGCAAGCCAGAGCATGTGGGGGAGCAAGAGCTTCATCGGCCTGTGTAGGCACCATGGCCCATCGACAGCGATATCGGCGTGGCAGTCCTTGGGAGCACAATCGATATATTGAAGAGGAGGTGTGATGAGTAGTTTGCCATCCACCGTGCAAAAGATCCAGAGTTGCTCGGCGGCATGATCGACGACCCAGCCGAACATCCGCCATCACCAGTGCTCATTGAGAGCCTGATGCCCCGCAAGGAGTGGGCAGAGGACCTCTGTGATTCAATCAAGACAAAGGCAGGTTGCAGCTTCATCATTGCCCGTGGCGGCCGTGTCAACCTTGATCCCGATGATGTGGTGGCCGGGCACGAGCTCATCCTTGGCAGAGTTGACGTCCCCGACAAAGTAGAACATCGCCAACGTGATATCTTGAGGATGTAGGTGATGGACGGAATTTGCTACCAGGCCAGAGACATGGAAATGGAGCAGTTTCGCGGAGTTGTCATGCGTGCGATTACACACTGTTAAGCTCTTCTGGAAGAGGCCCAGTAGCCCCAAGAGCCTCCCAATGCCAATAGCTCTGTAGGCGGAGGTGGGTCGGGACACTTGGAGTGAACGGCCACAAGGGTGCCATGCTGATCATGGAGTCCGAGAAGACCATCGTCGGAAGGCCGCCAACTCAGCCTTTTAGCTTATATTTTATTATAATTGTATGCATATGTAGGTCGTGAGTGTTCTGGGCCTTGCCGCATGTGGTATTTTAAATTATCCTGAATATGTAAGACAATTATTAAGAATTATTAACTGTTGCCAATGTAAATTTGCCTCAACGGCTAGCAGAGCACGCGTAGGGATGCCAGAGCAGAGCGCGCCGCGGCCGCCTCAATGGCGAGCAACCACGTGGTCAACCTTCTGCCATCAATAAATTTTGACCTTGTTTCTCTTCACATTGCAGATTACAACACAATAAGTAATTGCAAATCTGTTCACATCTATCAAACTAATATGTCTTCACACTTAGCACCAGGGTATAAAAACTACCCACTCGAAAATTAATTCACAGTTCCTCTCCTCATCACCCACAAAACTGCTCTTTCCTGCCAAGTCGTTCTGCCACATCCGCTAGGAGGAGTTTAGGGTGGACATATAACCATGCAGCAAAGACCAAGGCCGGGGAAGCACTAGAGAGGTCCTACCACGAAGTCGCAGCCGCATCAGAGATGTCCCGGCGCGCCGTGGAGCCCTCGAACGAGCTCTCACGGGCACGCGAGGGCTTTTACAAGTGCATTCGCGGCGTTGGCCATCACGACGAGCCGGCGTTCCTGAAGTCCTTCACGGGTGATGATGACATTCTCACTGGCGTCACTACGCAGCAGAAGCTGGTCGACGGCTTGATGAAGCTGCTCAAGATCAGTGATGCCTCGGTTGACAAGGTGACCGACCTCGTCGAGCAACTCATGGGTGACAATGCGAAGCTCCTCAAGTTACTCGTCAAGAAGGAGGAGGCCGCCGGCTGGAAGATGCTGCATGAGCAGAGCAGTGCCTCGGAGATGATGCTAAAAGCGGTCGTCGAGGAACTGATGGGTGGGTTGAGGAAGCTCCGGATCGAGTGCGAGCAGGAGGTGGAGGAATCTGTGGCTGCTTTCAAGCAAAGCCGTGAGGAATTGAAGAAGGAGCTAGAGGATTTCATCGCCCGGCGATCCATTGACGAGTAGAGATAGTAGCGACCCAGATTGTTGTCTGCAATTTCCTTCTTCTCTTGCCCCTGTGTCTTCCAGGCTTGCCGCATGTGGCATTTTAAATTATCCAGAATATGCAAGACAATTATTATTTGTGCCATTGTAAATTTGTCATCGTATTATCCGTTGCCATTTTATTTGTGGTCGTATTATCCGTTGCCCTATGTGGCAATTTAAATTAGGGCGGAATACAAGTTGAAAACACGAACAAAGCAAATGCTGCCATGGGATCACAAGCAAACACCCTTCGTCCAGGTTGTTTAATTAACCCACTAATGGAGAAGCTGTGAGCAAGGCGGGCGGCGGCTGGTGCATGGAGGTCAAAGAGCTCGCTTCCTGGTGAGCATGGGCGGCCTTGCTACTCGCATATGTCCCGTCGAGCCTGCGAGGTGGATAGGATGCACACATCCCGTGGAGCCTGCACGGCAGATTGCTCGCACGCGTCCCATCGAGCCTGCACGGTGGACTTCTCGTGCTCGTCCCGTCTAATCAAACAGCTGCAGGCATGCCACCGAGTATGGTTAAATTTCGACACGGATAATATAATACAACCGTTTGCGATATTAACGTGCCAGCTTTATGTTTCAAAAAAGGACTTCGTTGGCTACTAATGTGTGCGCCTCTTCTCGAACTGGATGATTTTTTTTACCACGGCATATATGTGCCATGTCATGAAACCATGTCAAGTTTCATGTTTTTTGGGTGAGTTTTTGATTTAATGGGATTTAAAAACCGAGATTCTCAATGTTTCAGGACGACGACAAGTTAGTAATTCATTCCCATTCCTTAAATGAGACCTAAACATGCACCCAATGACACATGTACGATTTCCCACCCATTTTGCCTCACTGGAGCAAGTGCTTGTAGTTCAAATTTGAATTATGTACTACATTAGATGTGCAGCAAACTTAGTAATTAGTAATATATATACAATGGCCAAACGAACCCTGAACAGTTTCAAATTTCAGCCCGACACTCCTGTTATTCTATGTTACCTGTGGAAAACAAAGTTCAAGGCAAGGAGAGGCAATGATTATCGTTTCGCCCACAAGAGGGGCATGTTTCCCTACCGGAACCACGAGGGTTGCGACAGGCTCCGGTTTGTAAGAGGCTTGTAATATAGCTTTGCCCAAATTGGACAATTATATGTACCATGTAGTGACACCATGCCAAGTTTTAGATTTCCAACTGAATTTTGGATTTACACAGATTTAAAAACCGAGATTCGCAATGATTGTGGCCAAGCCAGGACGGCAAGACGGTTGAATTCGTTCCCATTCGTTCCATGCGACCTAAACATGCACCCGAACGAAACATGTATGTTTTTCTAGCCATTTTGGTGCACTAGAGCATGTATTTGTAGTTCGGATTTGAATTATGGACATTAAATTGCCTAGAAAACTCAATTAATGAATAAAAAAGGTCAACCGAACCCTAAATAATTTCAAACTTCAGTGTGAATCTCCCATTGTTTCGTGTCGCATGTAGAAGAAAATACGAGGCTAGAAGAGGGAGTGATTATAGTTTGGCCCACAAGGGGACACGTTTCCCTATCGAAACCATGAGGGTTCTTGCGACAGGCTCCAGTTTGTAATAAAGCTTGGCCCAAATTGGCAATGTTTTTACCACGACATATATGTGCCATGACATGACACCATGCCACCTTTGATGACTTGCTGGTGAGTTTCGGATTTATGGGGACTTAAAAAACGAGATTCGAAATGTTTGAGGACGATCCAGGACACCGGTACGGTTGTAATTCGTTCCCATTCCTGGCATGGGACCTAAACATGCACCCAAGGACACATGTATAATTTTTCTAGCCATTTTGGTGAACTTGAGCATGTATTTGTAGTTCAGATTTGAATTATGGACATTAAATGCCTATGAAACTCAATTAGTGTATATACAAAAAGGCCAAACGAACCCTAAATAAATTTAAATTTTAGCACGGATATCATGTCGTTCCATCTTTCCCGTGGAAGAAAATACAAGGCGAAAAGAGGCAGTGATTACATTTCACCCACAAGGGGAACACGTTTTCCTATCGGAACCACGAGGCTTCTTTGAGAGAAGCTCCGGTTTTTGTAAGAGGTTTCTAATAAATCTTGGCCCAAATTGGACAATGTTTTTACGACGACATATATGTGCTATGACATGACACCATGCCACCTTTGATGACTTTCTGGCGAGGTTAGGATTTACAGGGATTTAAAAACCGAGATTCCAAATGTTTGAGGATGAGCCAGGACACGAGTACGATTGTAATTCGTTCCCATTCCTGGCATGGGACCTAAACATGCACCCAATGACACATGTATAAATTTTCTAGCCATTTTGGTGAACTAGAGCATGTATTTAAAGTTCAGATTTGAATTATGGACATTAAATGCCTATGAAACTCAATTAGTGTATAAAAAGGCCAAACGAACCCTGAATAAGTTTAAACTTCAGCACGAATATCCTGTCATTCCATGTTGCACGTAGAAGAAAATACAAGGCGAAAAGAGGCAGTGATTATGTTTCGCCCACAAGGGGGACACGTTTCCCTATTGGAACCATGAGGCTTCTTTGAGAGAAGCTCCGGTTTGTAAGAGGCTTGTAATAAAACTTGTGCCACAATGGATGAAAAAAATTCCTCGGCATATAAGTGCCATGTCGTGACACCATGCCAGTTTTCACGATTTTCGGCTTAGTTTTGGATTTACGGGGATTTAAAAACCGAGATTCTTCTCACGAAATGTTTTCAAATAGCACATGGTTCAGTCACGAAAGCCGATATTCAATGAAAACTTCATGGAAACCATATTTTATAGTTTCGTAAAAATCTAAAAAAAATGTGGGATGTTATGAAGGTGATGTTTTATTGCGAAACAAAATTTCAAGTTGAAAAACATTACGAGATGTGAGCTATGAAAAAGACAAATTCAACCCTGAATAGTGACATTACTATTTGGCACTATTCAACGCTGATTTTGTCTTTTTCATAGCTCACATCTCGTAATGTGTTTCAACTTGAAATTTTGTGTGGCAATAAAACATCATCCTCTTAAGATCCCGCATTTTCTTCAAATTTTTTTGAAACATCAAAACATCTTTTTCTCGTGGTTTTCACCGGTTTCCACCGAACGTTGGTTTCGTATGATATTCTCCCCCCTGCTGCACACTCGATCTAAGTCGTGCATTCTAATTGGCCAGAACCAAACCCCACGGATCGTACATGTGCACCGTTGGATGCTCCCAGATCAAACGACAACCATGAGCCCTTTTGATAGCACATGCAGTACATGGGTAAGCACTGTGTGCATGTGTCATGCTAGCTCACACTTCCTTCTCTACTAGGTTTTCAAAACAGGCTACCGTTTCTCGCCACTCCTCTCATTGGTTTCCCGCCTCTTCTTCCGTCATTTTCCCTCTACTAGTGTCAGTGCTCATTGAAGGTTTGAGCCATATATGCATGATGTAGATGTTCGTTTAATTCTTATAGTTCATCTCATCAAAAATGAATTAGTTTTATAAAAAAATCTATTTGAAGATTCCTTGAATTGTGCATTGTAAAGGTAAAAACAAATAGTGACAATTCATTTAGAAAAAAGTTTGGGCAATTAAGATATGGAAGATTCTAGAGAAGAAAGGAGAAGTGCTTGTGTTTTGAGGTTTGTGCATTATGTTTAAGTTCAACCATGGAGTCTTCTAGATTGTACATGTGGAAGAATCTGGTGGAATGTAGATGATATCCAACGGCCAGTAGTGATCGGATTTGCCATCTCTGTACTGTCGGATTGGCTTCATCCAACTACCAACTTTCAAAGTTATTCGCACACTATATAGGTGTATAGATATATAGATGTGTCCCATTCAAGACCAAATAGAGTTTGAGCGCATGCGTGGGACGACCCCCCCCCCCCCCCCCGCTGCATCGAAGTTGGGAAACTGACATCGTACGTATTGAACCAGGCTTGGAGTCGGGTACGGTGTTCAGTTTGTAATGTAGTTGGTTGCCCATCGAAGTTGTGCATTTGGGATTTAAACACATCACACACCACCGTACCCATACATATTTTCTGGCCGCATGCAGTGTATACAGGGTCTTCTGGTCGACCATGTCTCCCTTGTGCAGTTTTTTGTGACGACACGCATATCTATGGGCTCCCTGAGTGTATATATATCATCCCTTTGACCTATAATGAGGGGTATGTGTTGCCTTGAATGGATTCCTCCTAGGTCGTGTTAGGGCTGGTCACGGTCACATGTCGCTCAACCAAAGCTCGAGCTCATGCGTTGTCAGGATTCTCTCCCACATGCTCGGATTGCTGGGTTTGACCTACATCAAACCCTGTGTATCTCGTCCTTAACTACCTTGCCTTCATGGTTGTTGTCTGTATCGAGAGGTAGGCAGCACATCTAAATTGTACATTATTCTATATTGAAAACACACATGACTCCTTCCCAACGTACATCATTTTGGGCCGCATGCAAGAGGTATTGGTTTTGTGGTCTCTCTCGTGCAATTTTTATGATGGTTCAATCTATTGGCCCAAGCGGTTTATCGACAACAACAACTGTCATTTGACCAAACGATAGATTCATTGGTTCGTCTTATGGTAGGTCATGGCGACATGCATGTATGACCAAAGTATCGATCATTACGTGCAGCCGCCCCGCTGACACGAAGTGGGAGGTGGTGGGCCAAGCATCCTAGCTAGGTACGCTATATATATATATATCCTTATATATGTATATATCCTTATATATATATATCCAAGGGTACTTTCGGGTTTACGAGGCAGGTGCCACCAAAGTTATGCATTGTGTATTTAAAATTTTAAACATCCCCATTATTCCTACATATATTTGGCCACTTCTAGGTGGTTCTTGACTTCTGGCCCCTCTCATCGATCTTCGACGACGTGCCCAACCGTGGGCCCACGCGGTCAAAGTTGTGCATTGGAATTTTGAACATCATAGACCACCCTTTTCACTCATATATATTTGGGCCACATGCTGGTGTGGCTGTCTTCTGACCCCCTCTAACGTTATTTTTTGCTGCAAAGACTCTGATGACGCTCAACGGACATGGGTATAATATCTTAACCGTGTGCGATACAAGTGCGCTTTGAATCACCACGCCTACGTAAGCGCGAGCAAAGGTGGAGGTACTGGCTCAATTGTATGCGATGCAAGTGCTGTAAAATCACCATGACCGCACAAGCGCGAGCAAAGGGTGGAGGTACTGGCTTAACCGTGTGCGATGCTATTGCGATGTAAAACCACCACTTGTGCAAGCTAAAGGCGGGTAAGTTTATTTGGAAATTAGGACGAACCGTGTGCGATAGACCAGCTAGCTAGAAATACAAAAACAAACTACCCGCCTTGAGCGTTGCAAAAATCGGCGGTTCTGTGCCACTTTTCCTTATTATCATACACGCATATTGTTATTGGACCGTGCACGATCTTTGGCACTCCCGCCCCGCATCAATTCCTTTACCCAAATTTTAGTAGCCGCCGTACTTCAACCATCACCCACACTCCTCCAGCACCAACCGTATAGTAAAATTGCAGTAGCCGAGGCATTTGAACCATCGCCCTCCCTCGTCCACCACCATCAATTTTCAGTAGCCCCGGCGTATCCTCAAACACCAACCCCCCTCCACAGTCCCCCACCCACCCCTCCCCCCTCGAACCCTAGCTCGCGGCCTCCACCAACCCCTGCTGGTCTGCCCATTCCTCCTAGCTTAGATAATAAATTCAGGTTACCTAGCGATTCCCACACCGTCGCCCCACTCCCCTGAGTTTTTAGATGGGGCCTGCGATGTCCCCCCGCCAGATCCACATCCCCTGCTCCAGAATGTCGCAACCTAAGCTTGACCACGTATCCTGGGGAGCCCGACGAATGTTCGGCCAAGAAGAGGTTTATCATGGCCTCTCTGGTGAACATTGGCGAGGTGGCCGCCGTTCGCCCTGACCTGTCGATCCCGGAGCAACACGTCACCATGGAAGCTGGTGAAGACGTTGACTACGTTACCATGATGAGGGCTTCATGTTAGCGGTCTAGGGTATTATTGTATCTCAGGAAAGCTGGCTATGACATCAAGCTCGTCCACAGCGACGGCTTCACGCGGGCCATGTCACAGGTTAAGTGGTCCATCCCCAACCCCTCTGGTTCAACTGTCGTCAATCTCTTCGACGGCCCTGCCGCTGATCTCCTCCGCCAAGCGGTCAAGGATTTGCGAGCTTTATACGCCATCGAGCCCATTTTGTCATTTCTGAAGGACGCATTCTACGGCGGCGGCTTAGGATCCTCAATTGCCAAGTCAGATCTCATTAACCACAACCACGACCACGAGGAGGGCACCCACGAAGGTTCTTACAAGGTGAATCAACCCATCTGTGACATCAGAGAGCGCACCATGGGTCTGTGCTCTTCCAACTGGAAGGATCCCGTCCATGAAATGTGAGGCAACATTCTATCAGCAAACCTTACCTTTTCTAGCTTGCCAACCCGTACCCTTTGTTGTAGTAGCATTTGCCGTGCGGTGCTTTAACTGTGTCGTGCTTAATTATTTCAGTTATACAAAAATGTATTGTTTAGTATGGCTATGTGATGTTTTAGTATGAATTGTCCACTTCAGTTTCACGAATGGCTATATTTGGTTGTTTATAGTGAGTAGATGCCTTCTTTATCTGTATTTGGTTGTTAGGTTGGTTGGAGTGAGCATTTTTCTAGTTATCGAGCAAGTGCATTGTTTATATGTATTTGGTTCTTACTTTGGTTGTAGTGAGCATTTGTCCAGTTATCAAGCAGAAGCCTTGTTTATGTGTATTTGGTTGTTAGGTTGCTTTTTAGCATTTGTCCAGTTATCAAGCAGATTCCTTGTTTATCTTTATCTGCTTGTTAGGTTGGTTGTAGTGAGCATTTGTCCACTTTTCAAGCATATGCCCTGTTTATCTGTATTTGCTTGTTAGGTTGGTTGCAGTGAGACTCTGTCCAATTTTCAATGGCAATATTTGGTTGTTATACTGGTCATTTATGCCTTGTTTATTTCAGTCATTCGCAATGTGTTGTTCATTATGTGCAAGTCGGAACTGTGTCGCTCGACTACATCAATACTAGTTTGAACGCTATATTTGGTTCCAGTCATTCTTGGTGTAGTTAACACATGCCCTTTATTTTAGTTTTACACACTTATCCAGTGTGGTGTTTAAGCATTACCTACGTGTTATTCATTTTCAACAATACCAGTTTGAATTGCAATATTTGATGGCTGTTAAGCCTGCTGTCGGTAACATTGCCTTCCATTTTATATCTGCTTTAACAACATGCTAAAACCAACATATTCAAGCTATCATTTGGAGATGATGTTGTTTACCTTTGCTATATTTGTTTGATGTTAAGGTTGCTGTACTTATCATGCATTTCCACTAATGCAGGACAACAACGGGAGTGGCCACCATTTTCTGCCAAGGTTAGCTTCATCCATCGGCTTGTACTCCCCATGCTGTTCCATAATGTATTGCATATAGATCCGGGCCTGGACACTTGTTAGCTTCTAATATTGACTTGTTGCTTGTAGGTACATATGCCCTTGGCAAGGGTCCATGCATCGACCCTTTTTGCGTATGGGGCAATGAGCTATTCATGAACAAGCATCAAGTGAGGAAACTGATAAGGATTATTAGCAAAAAGATAAGAATGGTGGCAAGAAAATTATTTGTTTATGCTCTATCCAGCACAACAATGAGCTGTAGGATGGTAACTACAAACTCTGCATCCTTCTCTTTTTAATGCCCATAATGAGTTGTTAGACAACAATGTTTGAATCTTTTTCGTTCCCAGTGGTTCCCGAAGCAGTTCACTCAAGATTACCTCGCAAAGTACATGATTGGTGGACACACATTGAAGGTTAAAGTATTTCATCCAGACTACAATGAGCATCGAGAAGTCGTAATGAAGACAGTGAAGGATAGATGGGCAGCCATCACAAGGGGTTGGCCTAGAGTTGTCCGTGCATTACGCATGGAGGAGAGTACAATATGGGCATTCCGCTTCACCTTCTCCAACAAGCAGAATGTATTTCACCTCTCTCTTTACAGTCTTTAGTACAACTATGGTTCATCATTCTTTACTTGGTGCTTCTATAGTTCTTCAGTATATGTACCTGTGCATCGAATTATGCATTCGTGGTTGAACATATATTTGTAATAAACATGGTTGGATATGAAATAAGTGATTGCCTACTTTCAGATTCAAAACATGTGATTTTTAAATTAGGGATTAATTAGGGATTACACTGCACACGGTTTGCGAAAGCGAAACGTCTGCGATAGATGTGGAGATCAGAAATGTTTCTAGGATCCACTATGTGTGCGATCAATCTCCACTCACACACGACATCATCTTGAAAACTGTTTGCGTTAGGCCACCTTGCGCAAACATTTACGACATAAAAATTGTCTGTGATGGACAACCTTCGCCACACAGTTTCTTCTACGAACCGTGTGTGATGCATTCAATAACGCAAATGATTAAATTGTTAATATCGTGTGTAATGGCAACGCTATCGCAAACGATTTAACGGGGAAAATTGTCTGTGATCTACCTGTGAACGGAAATGTTTTCCTTGGAGCCACTATGTGGGATGTACATATGAATGGAAACGTTTAGCAGGGACTAACTGTGTGGGATGTACTTGCGACCGGAAACAATTTCGCATGTATAATTGTATTTTTAGCTCTACTGTACGTATTTCCATATTTGAGCGCTCGCCGGTCGCACATGAACTCATTTTGTCGAGCGTGTCTGCCAGGAGGGCCATATCCTCGACAGTTTCTGGGTCGTGTGGGAAGGACCCCCTATCGCTGTCACTCACTAGGCGACGGTTCCAAATGCCGTCGCGGAAAGGGGTTTAAATCCATTTGTATGGCACCGACGCGTACCAGTGTATGATAATTCTTATAATAATAATAATAATAATAATAATAATATGATACCCTCTGATCTTAGTCATACAAAATTGTTATGCGAGATACAATTTTGTTTCAAGAAATCTTTTAGATTCCGCTACGGGTGGTACTTTTATGGAGATTACATTGGGTGAAGCTACTAAATTTCATGGTAATATTATGGGAAATATTCACAATGGCATACTGAAAGAGCTCCTACTAGTAAAAAGGTGAATTCTGTTGAAGAAATTAGTACTTTGAGTCATAAAGTTGATGCTCTTATGAAATTGGTTGCTAGTAAAAATGCTCCTGTCCACCTTGAGCGAGCAAAATAATAATCCCATAGATGTGAATTTTGTCTCGTGAAACAATTTTAATAGTAATGCTTATAGAGGTAACTTTAATCCTAGGCCATTTCTTGGATATTCCTCTAATAATTATGGCAATTCCTATGGTAATAGTTATAATAATAATAATAATAATAATAATAATAATAATAATAATGTAGGGACCGACCTCAGACGGTCAAGCATCTGTGTATCTGTGCCATCCCTGGATCAGTATGCTGGCAGACATAGTACATCAATGTATATATCAAAGTGTAATCACATGTATAAATAACATAAACGTATATATACCTCATAAGTCTCAGCGAAAACAACCAACGGGTGTGGAGTCCCATCAACGCCATCGGCAGGTTGAGTGTAGACCGTAACACAACAACAAAACCCACTCACCATATAAATATCTGCAACATGAGACGTTGCAACCATGTAGGTCAGTACATTGAATATACCGGCAAGATCACTGTAAGAAAAACATATGATAAACTATCCTATATGCAATATGTATTTGTGGCTCTGTATCTGAGTTTTGTTTGCGTAGAAGCTAGTTTTATTTTCCCTACATCAAAGGAATATGAGGAGTCTGTACTACAGAGTTTTCTATCATGACATTGTTCTGCCAACCGATGTCTCATAGACCAAAATCATCATAAGTTACCCACAATTAAGTTATCAGTCCCATATTGAGAGTTCCGAGATAGATCCAAGTCCAGAGGCTCGAATTTTCCGTAACCGGGGACACGGCTAATCGATTAGGATTAAACCCCCTGCAGAGGTTTGTACACTTTACACGCAAGATTCGATCGCTCTTTTACGTTTCACACTTCAGGGTGTTTGAGAACAAGATGACCGAAACATGGTTTTCCAAAGAGTTCCTCTGACCACTGTCCGGTGCTCACCGAAATCCTACCATAGTTCTACATCTGCTAGCACCGTCCTAGCTAGAGTCACCACTAAGGTCAACCAAGCCAGAGCCAGCAGTGACTTGCAGTTGCACAGGTAAGCTTCCGGGCATGAAGTATTCTTCCGTTTCTTTGAGCCTGGGCGGAGCTTTCCGCATGATATCATAGCGCTTCTCTGGAATCACCGAGTATTGGACGCACCAATGTACCCTTCTTAACCATTCTCCACCCAGAGGTATATTGAATCTTTGTCTTGAGTATTGAAGTCTTGGCCTTGAAGATGCCATCATGGAGTTGTCATCATTGACGTAGAGTTCTTCATACTCACACCACTCTCTAGCACACATACCAGCCCCGTCTACTATAGCGTAGCATTAAAACTATATAGCGTTCCGAGCTTGATAACACGGTGATGGGTTCCTACCTCATGCATTCTACTCAACCACAAGAAGTCAATATAACTACTGGAGGGATTATGAATGGTGACACTAAATGCAATAAAAACTTAGGCATGAAAAGCATGGTCAAAGTGAACTTGCCTGGTAAGTTGATGAAGACAACAACGCTCTCGAAAATAACTTGGTAGAACTATTCATCACTCCGTTGAAAATCTATAATCAAACATAGCATTCATATAAGCAAACATACTAGCAAGCAATCCTAACACTCATAATAAAATCAAGAAATTAAAAATGCAAATCATCAAGGGACACCAAATAAAAACCAAGGAAAACTACAGCACAAAACTACTAAAGAAAACTCGAAGGCATAACACCAAATAGTTTTGTCCTAAGTTAAAGCTTAACAACAGTTAAAACACTAAACTAATAAATTAACAGAAAATAAAATGTAAAACAACTAATTTAACAGAAATTATTTTTTCAGGAACTTTTAGTAGCAAAAAGAAACAAATAAAAAGCTACTATATAACTCTATTTATGACCTAATCAAGTTTTCTTACAAAACTAAAGAAAATAAACTTTTTTCCAAATAAAGTTGTCTACTCTTAACTAATAGAAAAAAACTAAATTTTGTCAAAAAGCCAAAAGGTTTTAGTTAACAACAATTAAATACTAAGGGAAAAAGAAAAATAACACCAAACTATGTAAAACAGTACTGTTTCGCCTAAAATCCTAATTTAAAATAAAGGAAAAATAATTTGCAAAAGCCTACTGTTTAGAAAAAGATCAAGTTATCACTAGCAATAAGAATTGAACAAAAAGCTATTTTAAAATAAAAGTTATTAGCAATCTAGTGTTTGTAACAAATCTGTTTGAAATCGAAATTAAAAAAATTCAAAAGTATTTTTTGTTGGTTTCTCAGGATTGACGGTATTTTTCTGAATCCATAGAAAAAAGAATCATCAAAATTGGAGTTGTAGATCTAAAGATATAAAAAAACAAAACTGAATCTAAAACTAAAAACAGAAACGAAAAAGAAACAGATCGTGCGTTAGCTACCTAGTGGGCTGTAACTGGGCCTACAGGGCGCGATCAATAGCTATCAAATGCTTGGGCGATAACTAACGAAACGTACACATGGGCTTTATAGAATAAAACCGATCAGGTCGGTCTAAACTAAACCGTAACTTAACAGAAGTAAAAACCGTTCTAATGAAAAAAACCTACTAAACCGATCTATAATCTAACAAAACGATTGGATCTAAAAAAGCGAACTGAGGAGGAGCGCTCGTGCTTACAGGGAGGGTGGCGCTGGGAGAGAAGAAGAGCCCTGGAGAGGGCGACTGCTCCAGCGGCCGATGGTGGGGGCGGCGATGTCCAGCGGGTGGAGGACTCCGAGGGGGTCCGATTTTTAGTTGAACGTGGAGGACGGGGATGACGGAGGTGAGCGGGGCGACTCGAGAAGCTCCTGTGAACCGGGAGCTTCGGCAACGACGGACGAGGTTGAGGATGAGATTCCGGTGCTCCCTGGACAACGAAACCATGTCAAGGGGATACACAATGACGAGAGAGGTATGTTGAAAAAGATATGGTGGTTCAGGGTTGCTCACTGGCGTCGGGATCTAGGGTGAACCATCTCGGCTCCAGCGAGATCCAAACGAAGAATGCGTGAGGTGGAGGTAGTGTCGGTATGGGGCTTTTTTTGGGGGGGGGTCGGACGAGGAGGTGGCTGGGTATTTATAGGACATGTTCTTGGGGCAGGGGGCAACCTCGGGCTATGGTTTTGATGATTGGCGTGCCATGGCCGTGTCCGTGCTGGACTCCCGTGTCGTGGAGAAGAAGAAGAACGGGTGGGTCCCGGAGTCAATGGCACAGGCAAGCAACAAAGGAGAGAGATATGCACGAGAGAAGGGGGTGGCGGCGGCTCCTGGGGGTTGCTCCCGAGCGAGTGTGCGTGCGCTAGCCCCCTAGCGCTAGCGCTGGGCTGGGCCGGTGCGCCTGGCCTGGCGGAGGTTTTTTTTTTTGGTTTTTTTAAAGAAAACGAGGAAAACAAAATGTACAAAATAAAAATAAACATTTTATATAGGCATATTATATACCAAAATGTTCAGAAAAAGAAATCCTAAAACTTCAACTATTTTCCAGAGTCAAATAAAATCTACAAAAATTGATAAAAGTGAAAGAGTGCTTCTTTTGCAATAAAACCCAATAAACATTATTTTTAAACCAAAATGATTTCAAATTTATTTTTCTCCATTTTCTCTACTGTAGGGAATCATTTTACCCTGTTTCCATATATTTTATTTTTGGAGAACAATAATTTGAATAAAACCCAAATAACTCCAAATTGAAAATGGTTTTCAAAATACCTTCAAAGGGACTTTAAATTTGATTCTTTCAAACTTCCAACTCATATTTCATATGATTTGAAGAAATCATTTTATCTTCTCTCATGAAAATCATTGAGTTGCATAAAGTTGCTGAATTTGAAATATTTTCAAATGGAATCCAATTTTTCTCAAAAACCCTTTTCATTTCAAATGGAAGAAGTCGTGTCATCTTCACTCTAGGGTTTTGTGTTTGAATTGAGTGTGAATTCATGGAGATCATAAATACAAGGGTGAAAGTTTGGGAAAGTCATCTCATTCCCTCTCATTCAACTTTCCAAAAAATTCAGTTCCACTCAATTTCACACAATCAAGTACACAACAATCAAAAAAACAATCATAAATATTTATTTAATATAACATTCCAAAATTTAGAATTTTGGGATGTTACAAACCTACCACACTTAAAATGAATCTCATCCTCGAGATTCGAAGAGGCTAGCAAGAAAAGGTTAGGGTTTGGGGGTCTTCCAGCAATGCCATTGATCGGAATGGTCTAGTGTGCTACCACACTTAAAAGCAGGGTTATGGTCCCGTCCAAAACTCATGTACTCATTCCTTTGGGTTGACGGTGTTGGTCTTCTCATATTCCTTGGAATAACCCCTTCATTGGTGTCCTGCCGATAAGGGCATAATCGCTTTTCCTCAAAATCTTGTGTCATTATCATGGTAAGGTCCTTCCTGCCGGGGTTGCTGATCCACGGGCACCTATGGGACCGGCGGGCCGGGTCCCTTTTGGTTCGGCAGGGGGCGGAGGTTGCGCAAAGAGCAGATCGAGGCAAAACACGCGAGCGATTTACCCAGGTTCGGGCCGCACGGATGCGTAAAACCCTACTCCTGCTTTGCGGATTGGTATTGATTTCTAGCTCGGGAGCGAGATCGAGCATGAGTGTGTGGAATTGCTGAACCCCTCTCTACGTTGCCCCGGGCCTCCTTTTATATGCTCAAGGGGTTACCGACATAGGGCAACGGGGGGCAAAAGTGGAAAAGGAGCCGTGGGTAGGCACAGCTAGCTGCTACAGTGTTATCATACCTAACCCTGACGGCAGGGGACAAGGGCATTAAATGCCCGTCTGTGTCACCTAGACAGCACCGAAAGGGACCGCTAGGGACGCCACCGTCTTGCCACGACGGTTGTCTTGTCAGCGCCTGCGTGCCACCGCACGCCCCTAGCTGCACAGCCTCCTGCCACGTGCGCTTGGGAGGGGCCCCGAAGCTACACGTGGGCGGATGTGCTGGAGCGCGGGCGTGGAGTGGGGCTTGCCGCGGCAAGCGCCTTGCCGCGGCCGTCGACTTGTCGCTTCCGGGAGCTTGTCGCTCACCGGGCCTTGCCGGGGCACGTAGTGCGCCGCGGCAAGTTCCTTGGAGTGCCTTGGATGGCCTTCCCGGCAAGCACCTCTTGCCGGGGCCTTGGGACGCTTCTGATGGCCTTCCCGGCAAGCGCCTCTTGCCGGGGTCTTGCCTTCTTCCCGGCAAGCTCCTCTTGCCGGGGTCTTGCCTTGAGTACTTTGTTCTTGAATGGTCTTCAAAGGGACCACGGAGGGTCTTGGCGGTGACCTGGCAGGCCTTGCCGCGGGACGCTGCGACTGCCCGTGCACAAGTTCGGGGTACTAAGGGTACCCCTACTTTAGTACACCGACAGGAGCCCCCGGGCCTGGGCCAGACACGGTGCCGAGCGCTGTTGGGTCAGGCCCAAAACAGTGCACGGGCACGCGCGGCCTAGGTCACGCCGCATGTCCCTCCGCTTCCATCGCGCATGCTCGTAACGGCACACATCAAACGCGACGTCGTGGGTGACGCGGGCGGCGCGGGCGCGCGGGGCTGAGCCCTGCGAGCATGCGTCAAGCTATGATGAAGGGGAACGGCCCACGCCCTCTTCTCCAAACGGAAGTAGGCGTGGGGGCGTGGCGCATTTACTGGACGGGGCCGGTGCGCGGTTTCCGAAGCGCCCACTCCCCGGGATCACGGGGTAGGACAAGGCCGCCCCATCCGTCGCCTCAGTTCTGCATCTCCGCCACGCGGCTCCCATGCACTTGGGATCGCGGACGGCGGGAGCGGGAACCTGGGCCATTGCGAGCAGAGGGGGCGGGTCGGCCCGCCTCCCTGCTCTTCCCGTGCCTTGATTCGCCGAGCGGGGCGGCTGGGCTCCCACTTCGCTCCTTTATAAGGAGCGGGAAAGGAGCACCGAAGCCTGCACTCTCCCGTCTCCTCCTTTCTTCAGCTTCCGCTCCCCTTTCTCTCATTTGCCATGGAGAAAGGGAATCCTGGGCCTTCATCGGTGGCGGCGAGGGTCGCTACCAGACAGCGCACTCTCCCCTTTTCCTCGCTCGTGGTGGCAGAGCCAGCCATAAGCGGAAGGGGGAGGGGGCGAGGTCGTGGACGAGGTCGAGGACGAGGTCGAGGCGCTCGGGGAAGAGGCGAACGGGGCGACGCGCCAGCTTCGCCCCCGCCGGCGGCTCCTCCCCCCGCGGCGGTCCATATAGGGGACAACCCTTGCGAGTTCTTCGTCAAGCTGCGCCGGGCGCCTCGTCGTCGCCTCCGGCTTCCAGCTCCGTTCGCGAGCGTGATGGAGTCGGACCCGCCCGAAACTCTGAGATTACACATGAGGGGCTGTGGGATCAGCGGCACGCGAGTCCGCATGGTGTTCCCAGCCCCTAATGTGATGTATCTCGATCGAGGGTGGAAGACATTCGCCCGCATCCACAGCTTGACGGGGGGACTCACCCTCCATTTTAAGCTGGTGGAGGGCGATCTTCTCTCCGTCAAAGTCTTCGGGTGCTTCGGCACCCGGGTGAAGTGCTGCGTGGATAGCTCCTCTGATAGCGAAGGCTCCTCCTCGAGCGAGAGTGACAAGGAGGAGAGCGGTAGTGATGGTGAGGGTGGCGGGCGGCAGGACGGCGGCTCCGACTAGGTGTCGGGGGCCGTCTCGTGCGGCACCGGCGACCCTATCATCCGCGGCGCCGGCTTCTTGAACTCCCCGGGGGCGTCTCCTTGGGCGGCTGGCGTAGGGAGGCCGCGGAAGGGGAAGAGGGCTGGCAACAAGGCCGTCAGGTCAGAGTACGAGGGCGTGGTGCCCTCGACAGCGTGCTGACGTCCTGCCGCCCCTCCTTCGCACCCTTCTCCCGGCGTCGCCATCACCGCCTGGCCCCCGGGATGTTCTCTTGGTGTCTTCTGGCACCTGTAGCTCGCCCTGGCGCCCCTTCCCCCTTTTCGCCTCCTTGATCTACCTCCTGAAGAGAGGGACAGGAAAGGGATTACGGGCACCTTATCTTTTTAATTGTAAGCCTTCGGGCCTTAGCTGTATCTAAAACTTGTAATCCTCTCTTTCATGTTTTTCATCCTCTATGGATTGTACCTGTACGGGATGTTTTTTTTAATGAAAAGGGGATGTTTGCCGGGTTATTTGCCTCACGGGTCGAACCCACGCCAAGGAACAAATCCTTGGTATCCCTCGGACAGACATTCCCGGCAACAGGCCCTGCCGCCTTCCCACGTCGCTTCGACCGTTCTCACGCCTTTGACGGAGGCGGGAACGAGGTGGGTGCGGCCTCCTCGTTTCGTACCTTTGCTGTCGCGGCTACGACCAAACTTGGCCCCGGGAACGCGCTCCAGGGCCTAGAGTTTGGGGAGCACGGTAGTTTACGGGATGAAACGCGGTTTCACATTCCCCAGTCCATAAGAGGATGCATGAAGAGGGATGTAAAACTTATCTGATATCGCAGCCCCTGGCAACTCTGGCTTGCCGAGGGTGACATCTTGGCATTCGCAGCCCCCGGCGTTCTTGCCGGGGCCCATGTGCCGGCGCACCCTTCTTCTCCTTTTCGTCTCCAGGTGGTCTGGCCAGGACGTGCGAGCCCTATGAACGAAGGAAAAGCAAAGGGACGGACTCTCGACCTCTAAGCTAGGGGTTAGCCGCTGTTAGGGACTATCGACCCTAACCAAGGACGAGACTCAGACTCAACCTAGCATGCATGCTATAGCCCCCGGGGTATGCAGCGCTTCATTTTCTGGTGCCAGGGTCTGCGCCTGGCTCTGTACAGAGGTTTACATGCAACAGCGGCAAGACTCGCACAGAGAGGTGGTTGCCGGACGGGGTCCGACAACCGCGCCTTACAAATGAAACTTGCGAAGAGGCTCGATGTCCCAGTAGTTGCTCACTGGCATGCCATCTTCGGTCTCCAGGCGGACAGCACCAGGCCTGGTGACTCGTTTCACCCGGTAAGGGCCTTCCCACTTCGGCGTCGACTTGTTTGGATCTTGGCCGACTGAACGTGCCGAAGAACAAGGTCGCCTTCCTCGAAGCTTCTGGCACGGGCTGGGAGCGACGGCTCGCACAGCGGCCTGAAGACGATCTTCCTCAAGGAGCAGCGCGTCATCTTGCCGCAGCCGCTCTTGCTCAAGCTCATCATGAGCGAGCACTCGAGGTGACCCGTATACGAGTTCCGTGAGGATATCTGTTTTTGCGCCAGGGTCTGCGCCTGGCTCTGTACAAAGGATTACATGTAGCAGCGGCAAGACTTGCACAGAGAGGTGGTTGCCGGACGGGGTCCGACAACCGCGCCTTACGGGTAAAACTTGCGAAGATGCTCGATGTTCCAGGAGTTGCTCACTGGAATACCGTCTTCGGTCTCCAGGCGGACAGCGCCAGGCCTGGTGACTCGTCTCACCCGGTAAGGGCCTTCCCACTTCAGCGTCAACTTGTTGGAATTCTTGGCGGACTGAGCGCGCCGAAGAACATGGTCGCCTTCCTCGAGACTCCTGGAATTAACTCTGCGGCTGTGGTAGCGGCGCAGAGCTTGCTGGTAGTGAGCAGCTCGCACAACAGCCTGGAGACGATCTTCCTCAAGGAGCAGCGCGTCATCTTGCCGCAGCCGCTCTTGCTCAAGCTCATCATAAGTGAGCACTCGAGGTGACCCGTATACGAGTTCCGTGGGGGTAACTGCTTCTGCTCCATAGACTAGAGCAAAGGGTGTCTGTCCAGTGGCTCGATTTGGCGTCGTTCTGATCGACCAAAGAACCACCGGTAGCTCCTCGATCCAGTTTCTTCCACACTTGTGGAGCCTGTCGAAAGTTCTGGTCTTGAGCCCGCGCAGCACCTTGGCGTTTGCCCTTTCCGCTTGACCGTTGCTTTTTGGGTGAGCAACGGAAGCGAAGCAAACCTTGGTGCCGAGATCTTGGACGTACTGCATGAAGGCGTGGCTCGTGAACTGTGTGCCATTGCCGGTGATTATCCGGTTAGGGATCCCGAAGCGGCAGACAATCGACCTGAAGAACTTGACGGCTGACTGTGCGGTCACCTTCCTCACTGGTTCCACTTCCGGCCACTTTGTGAACTTGTCGATTGCGATGTACAAGTACTCAAAGCCCCCGACGGCTCGGGGGAAGGGGCCGAGGATGTCGAGCCCCCAGACCGAAAATGGCCAGGATAAAGGGATCGTCTGGAGAGCTTGAGCTGGCTGATGTATCTGCTTGGAATGGAACTGGCACGCTTCACACTTGGTTACTTGTGCAGTTGCATCTTGGAGGGCTGTTGGCCAGAAGAATCCTTGCCGGAATGCTTTGCCGACAAGTGCTCTCGCGCCAATGTGGTGACCACATATGCCTCCGTGTATCTCTGCCAACAGCTTCTGTCCGTCTTCCCGGGAAATGCACCTCAATTTCACACCGTTGAGTCTTCTTCTGTACAGCGTCTTGTCGACGAACTGGTACATACTTGACTGCCGGGCTACTCTTTCGGCTTCTTCTTGCTCTTCGGGAAGTTCTCCTGTCTGAAGGAAACGGACAATCTGCTGCGCCCATGTTGGAGCTCGTGGCTCGACAACAAGGACTAAAGGCGACTCTGCTGCCGCAGGAACATCCGCTTCTACGGCGAGAAGCTGTGTCTCTGCCGGAGCTTGACGTTCCGCGACAAGCTTGCCGGGAGCTTCAGCTTCAACAGAACAAACCCTAAGGTTTGCCGAAGCATCTTGCTCCCCGGCGCTCTTGGCGTTGATCTTGGAGGCTGCTGCGGGAATATCCACTTCTACGGCGAGAAGCTGTGTCTCTGCCGGAGCGTGACATTCCGCGACAAGCTTGCCGGGAGCTTCTGCTTCAACGGAACAAGCCCTAGGGCTTGCCGGAGCATCTGGCTCCCCGACGCTCTTGGCGTTGATCTTCGGGACCTTCTTGGCGGCGGCTTCAGGAAGCTCTGCCGGCAGGTAGTCACCAGGAATCAACTTCCTCTTCTTGCTTTGTCCAGTTGATGGTGTTACGGACGGTTGAGTCAGCTTGAGCACAAAGGTCCCTGGTTCCACAGGTAACTTAAGTGCGGCGCGCTTTGACAGGTCATCTGCAATGGCGTTCTAAGATCTCGGAACGTGCTCCATTTGCAGGCCGTCAAAGCGCTCTTCTAGCTTTCTCACTTCGTCGACGCAAGCTTCCATCAACGGACTCTGATAATTCTTGTTTACTCGGCGGACGACAAGCTGTGAGTCACCCCTGACAATGAGCTTCTTGATCCCAAGGTCTGCCGTGATCCGGAGACCGGCAAGCAATCCCTCATACTCGGCAGTATTGTTTGTTGCTTGCTCCTTGGGAAAGTGCATCTGGACTATGTACTTGAGGTGCTCTCCGGTGGGCGCGATAAGCAGCACACCAGCGCCGGCGCCTTGCAGCGAGAAGGCACCATCAAAGTACATCAGCCACTCTTTGCTCGCTTCTTTGTCGGGGATGCTCGTCTCCGGAATTTCTTCATCCGGAGTTGGCGTCCATTCCGCTATGAATTCTGCCAATGCTGTGCTCTGGATAGTTGAGGTGCTTTCAAACTTGAGGCCAAAGCTCGACAGTTCCAGTGCCTACTCAGCAATCCTTCCTGTCGCTTCTGGATTCTGCAGTATCCTCTTCAGCGGAAAGCGAGTGACCACTGTGATCTCATGTGCTTGGATGTAATGGCGCAGCTTTCTCGAGGCCATGAGAAGGCCGAAAAGCAGTTTCTGCACACCAGAGTTCCTTGACCTAGCCCCCTGCAAGAGGGAACTGACAAAGTAAACTGGGAGCTGCAGCATTTTCTTCCGTATCTCCTCGTGTATCAGCGCGGGTTCATCTTTGTCGGGACCAGAGCTTGTCGGGGAAGCCCCCTGCTTGTCGCTGGATGCGCTTGCCGCGGTTGCTGGCTCATCATCCGCCTCCCTCTCTGCCACTAATGCAGCACTAACCACTTGATTGGTTGCCGCTATGTACAGCAGCAACTTCTCTTGCGGTTTAGGCGCGACAAGTATTGGAGGGGAGGACAGGTATCTCTTCAGGTCTTGCAGCGCAGCCTCCGCTCCCGGAGTCCATTTCATTGGACCTGCCTTTTTCAATGATTTGAAAAATGGCAGGGCGTGCTCAGCAGACCGAGAGATGAACCTGCTGAGAGCAGCCACGCAACCGGCAAGTTTCTGTACATCCTTGACGCACTTCGGTGCTTCAATCTGCTCAATGGCCTTGATCTTGTCGGGATTGGCTTCAATCCCCCGCTGAGACACGAAGAACCCGAGAAGCTTGCCGGAGGGAACTCCAAACACGCACTTCTCTGGGTTGAGCTTGAGGTTGATCTTGCGCAGATTTGCAAAAGTCTCGTCCAAGTCTTGGATCAGGGTTGCCCTGTCCTTGCTCTTGACCACTATATCATCCATGTAGGCTTCCACATTTCTGTGTATTTGTGGCTCAAGAGCAATATGGACTACTCTTGCAAATGTCGAACTAGCATTTTTTAATCCGAAAGGCATCCGCACAAAGCAGTACGTGCCACATGGAGTAATAAATGCGGTCTTCTCCTCATCCTCTTCTGCCACGAAGATTTGATGATACCCGGAGTATGCATCAAGAAATGAAAGCAAATCACATCCAGCTGTGGAGTCAACAATCTGGTCAATGCGCGGCAAAGGAAATGGGTCTTTGGGACAAGCTTTGTTAACATCGGTGAAATCGATGCAAAGCCTCCATTTCCCGTTTGCCTTGCGCACGACTACAGGATTGGCCAACCACGTGGGATGGAGCACTCCTCTGACGAGGCCTGCTGCTTCCAGTTTCTTGATTTCCTCCGCAATGAATTCTTGGCGCTCCACCGCCTGCTTCCGGACTTTCTGCTTGACGGGCCGCGCATGAGGACAAACAGCAAGGTGGTGCTCAATCACTTTCCTGGGAACACCGGGGATGTCAGACGGTTGCCACGCAAATACGTCGACATTCGCCCGCAGGAAAGCAACGAGCGCGCTTTCCTATTTAGGGTCAAGCGTGGCACTGATGGTGAAGGTACCACCAGCGCCGTCCACCTTGGCGGGTACCCTCTTCGTTTCTGGCGGAGCTGCCATCGTCTTCTTGTGCTTGCCGGTGGAGCTCGATGGTGCATCCTCGACGGCAGCGCAGCACTCCGAAGAGGCGCGCTTACCGGAGTGGGCATCAGTGCTTTTGCGGGACTTGGTCTTCTTGCCGGTGGAGCTCGATGGTGCGTCCTCGACGGCAGCGCAACACTCCGAAGAGGTGCGCTTGCCGGAGTGGGCATCAGAACTCTTGCCGGACTTGGTCTTCTTGGCCCCGGGAGCTTCAGCGGCAAGTGGATCGCGGTCTGCCGTGGCTGCTGCTTCCCGGTAGATCTTGTCGGCACAGATAAGCGCATCCTTCCTGTCGTTAGGGACAGAGATGACGCTTATCGGGCCGGGCATCTTCAGTATGTTGTATGCATAATGAGAGGCCGCCATGAACTTGGCGAGTGCTGGACGGCCAAGTATCCCGTTGTAAGGTAACGGGATATCGGCAACGTCGAACGTGACCCTCTCAGTCCTGAAGTTTAACTCGCTGCCGAATGTTACCGGCAGCGTAACCTTCCCTTTCGGCTTGCTCCTTCCCGGACTGATTCCTTGGAATGTGCCGGTCTCTTCGAGCTCGCTGTCAGGGATCTGGAGTTTTCGGAGCACAGGGGAGGAGATCAGGTTTAAGCCGGCCCCGCTGTCGACTAGCATCTTGGTGACTTTGAGGTTGCCGATAGTTGGCGAAACCAACATCGGCAGACACCCGACCGCGGTTGTGCGATCAGGGTGGTCCTCAATGTCAAAGATGATAGGCGTGCTGGACCACTTTAGAGGCTTGCGCGATTCGATGGGTGGTTCTGCTGCATTGACTTATCGCACCCACTGTTTGAGTTGGCGGTGCGAGGTATGCAGGGAAGCACCCCCGTCAACGCACAAGACCTCTGTGGCTTTCTGAAACTCCTGCTCACTGGTCTCAACGTCATCCATGTCTTCATCCTCGCCGTCGTCGTCGTCGTTGTCACGACCGCGGGGAGGTCTGTCTCCTTGCCGCTGCTTGGCCTTGCCGCGGCGTCCTTCCTGGCCGGTGCACTTCTGGCCAGGTTTCTCGGCACCCCCTTGGGCTCTCTCCCTGTCGCGCCGCTCGTATTCAGCCCTCTGTTGCTGGACGAGCTGCTCGACCTTCTTGCAGCTCTGGAGGTCATGGCCCTTGGTGCGGTGAATCTTACAGTATTGCTTGCCGGAGCCATCCCGCTTGTCGGCGACCGCCACAGCCTGACAGTTGGTGCACGCGGCAACTCCCTTGCCGGAGCTACCAACTGTAGCCTTCGTGGTGTCACCTTCCTTGCCGGACTGCTCAACGACCAGCACCTCGCTGTTCTGCTTCTTCCTGTTGTTGCGCCGCCGGCTTCTCTTTGCCGGGGCGGCATCCTCCCTGTCAGATCCTTCTGCTCCAGTGCTTTCTCCGGGGAATTTCCTCCCTTCCTCAGCGCGTGCACATTTGTCGGCCAGGGCATAAAGCTCGCTGACGTCCCGGATCTTGCACATCGCCAACTCCTCCCGCATCCTGCGGTTACGCACGTTCTAATGGAACGCGCTGATTACCGCGGCAGGGTGGATATTTGGGATGTTGTGGTGTACACGGCTGAACCTCTAGATGTACTGGCGCAGGGGCTCTCCTTCCTTCTGGACGAGCAGATGAAGATCGCTCTCTTGGCCATGAGGTTTGTGGCCGCCCGTGAAGGCGCCAACAAACTGATGGCACAGGTCAGCCCAGGAGGATACGGAGTTGTCCGGCAAGTGCATGAGCCAGGACCTGACGTTGGGCTTAAGCACCAGCGGGAAGTAGTTGGCAAGGATCTTGTCGTCCCGTCCCCCAGCAGCCTGCACCGCGATGGTGTAGATGCTGAGGAACTCCGACGGATGCAACTTGCCGTCGTACTTCTCTGGTACGTCGGGCTTGAAGTTCTTCGTACTGGGCCACCGGACTTGCCGCAGCTCACGAGTGAACGCAGGGCAACCTACCGGGTACGGCAAGTCGCCTGGTTCCCCTGGCGCATGCATGTCAACAGAGGGCCCAGCACGCTGGTCTGACTGACGTCGCGCTTCTCTCCGGCGCTCGATGCGAGTACGAGCGTCTTCCTGCTGTCGTTCTTGAAGAACCTGGCGTTGATCGCGACGAGCTCGCGGATCCGACGACGCGGTGGAGTCGCTGTCATGGCGGATCCGGCGGGTCGGCGATCTTGGCCTTCGGGGTGGGGAGTGCACAGTAGTTGCACCCCCACCAGTCTTGTCTCCACCGGTTCGCGCCTGGCTGACCTGTTGCGGCCGCAACGTGCTCGGCTGCCGAGGAGTGTCGCCGTTGGCGAAGCCGATGAGACTCTGGATAGTGGCCCTCCAGTCGTCGATCTTGTCCGCCGCTGGAGGGTAGTCTAGGAGCAGCTGAGCTCGCGCCAGAGCTTCTGCTGTGGTGGCGGGCGGCGGTAGCGAACGGTGCGAGGAGCGGGATAAGCTCGGACTTCTAACTATGTTAGAAGGAGCAGTATCTCGTCCAGGCGACCGTGTCTCGCTCGCGCCGGCTTGTTGACGCGCATGGTGGTCCTGGGCGCTCCGGGATCCACCAGCTCGATCCGGGTCCAGCGAGCGCATGGTACCGTGAGTACCATGACGCTCCCGGTCCCGCGCCTCCTGAGATGGGTGCGGTGCATGCACGGACGGCGAGGTCTTGGAGTGCGCCCGGTCGTTGTGGGAGCCGGCCACGCCGCCAATGGGCAGCGCAGCCTTGCCCTGGGACCTGGCAGCACCGTGAGTTCCCTCGTCGATGCGTGCCCTTCCACCGGCGCCCACCCCACCATCCGTTTGCTCCGGCGGTGGGTGGCTCGGCGCGGACGGAGCGGCTGCCTCCGAAACTTTCTTCTTCGGCGGCATGTTGATGAAGATGATGAAGATCGATGAAGAAGATGAAGATCTAGCCCGCAAGAACGCCGGATCTGATTCACACAACTTCGACGCCCCTACCTGGCGCACCAGAGATGCCGGGGTTGCTGATCCACGGGCACCTATGGGACCGGCGGGCCGGGTCCCTTTTGGTTCGGCGGGGGGCGGAGGTTGCGCAAAGAGCAGATCAAGGCGAAACACGCGAGCGATTTACCCAGGTTCGGGCCGCACGGATGCGTAAAACCCTACTTCTGCTTTGTGGATTCGTATTGATTTCTAGCTCGGGAGCGAGATCGAGCGTGAGTGTGTGGAATTGCTGAACCCCTCTCTACGTTGCCCCGGGCCTCCTTTTATATGCTCAAGGGGTTACCGACATAGGGCAACAGGGGGCAAAAGTGGAAAAGGAGCCGTGGGTAGGCACAGCTAGGTGCTGTAGTAGGCACAGCTAGCTGCTACAGTGTTATCATACCTAACCCTGACGGCAGGGGACAAGGGCATTAAATGCCCGTCTGTGTCACCTAGACAGCACCGAAAGGGACCGCTAGGGACGCCACCGTCTTGCCACGACGGTTGTCTTGTCAGCGCCTGCGTGCCACCGCACGCCCCTAGCTGCACAGCCTCCTGCCACGTGCGCTTGGGAGGGGCCCTGAAGCTACACGTGGGCGGATGTGCTGGAGCGCGGGCGTGGAGTGGGGCTTGCCGCGGCAAGCGCCTTGCCGCGGCCGTCGACTTGTTGCTTCCGGGAGCTTGTCGCTCACCGGGCCTTGCCGGGGCACGTAGTGCGCCGCGGCAAGTTCCTTGGAGTGCCTTGGATGGCCTTCCCGGCAAGCGCCTCTTGCCGAGGCCTTGGGACACTTCTGATGGCCTTCCCGGCAAGCGCCTCTTGCCGGGGTCTTGCCTTCTTCCCGGCAAGCTCCTCTTGCCGGGGTCTTGCCTTGAGTACTTTGTTCTTGAATGGTCTTCAAAGGGACCACGGAGGGTCTTGGCGGTGACCTGGCAGGCCTTGCCACGGGACGCTGCGACTGCCCGTGCACAAGTTCGGGGTACTAAGGGTACCCCTACTTTAGTACACCGACACTTCCGAAGATGGATCTTCTTAGCTGACTGGTATGTCGCCAAAACTAAACAAGTATCAAAAATCTCATGGTGATCAATCATTATTGGCTTATCTTGCAGGAAAAGGTCGGGGTTGAATCTCACCATATGTCCTACGGTTGGCAACGATTGCGTGCACACGGTTTCATCGTCCTACCATTCTAAGGTTTAAACAAGGTTTGACATTATCGTCTCTCCACTATGGCTAAGTCACTCATATTTACCATTCCAAATATCAAGAGAGAATGACAAGAGTAAGTCGGTATGGTGATCAATCCATTCCGCACCCAAATCATTACCCTGTATAAGGTTTAGCGAATCTCCCAGTTCTAACACTCAGGACTTCTCACAAGCATTGCAAAATTTCTCTTGTTGACGAATTGAGTTCGGATATACCCATTAATTCCGCAAGATGAACAAAACATCTATGGTTACTTCACCAGTCTCGGGTTTTTGTATCCTCCTAAGGAACGTCTGCTGTTCAAATCACAGTTTATTCCCAAAATTTCTTCTTCCAGTGGGTACTTGATCCTTATTAATTCTTGGGCCTATGGGTTATGGCTGACTTCAATACTTGTACCACTTTAACTCATCCTTGGAGTGACTCTTGTTCCATATTACACCTCCTTTAAATCCAATAGTACTCCGTTTCTTCATAACCATCGTTTCAAAAGCAAAACTCCAACTTATTTTGTCCAAACTCCACTCTGTGGAATACGTTTTTCTTTCCATTGGTCAGGTGTTCTCACAGGGTGTAACCATCAAAATAAAATGTACTAGTGCATCCATAATTCATACTCTCTTCATATCAAATCATGTATTACATCCTTAATCACTACTCAAAATTCAAATTCCAAAAGTACTTTATTACAAATGTTGCCATACACATAGTTTGGTATGGTCAAGCATTACTTCCATCTTTATTCATTTGCCCTACTTGAAGATGCTTCAATCCCACTGGAATTGTTTGATGTGATCCTTGAAATCATCGATCTTCTGCTTCATCATGGTGGCCATCAGCTTCATCTCCATCATCTTTGCATGTACCTCTCTTAGGTATTCTTGAGTGTGACGGAGTCTTGATTCAAGTATTTCTCCAATCTAATGTATGGCTTCCAAAGAAGCTTCACGAACAGAGTCGAAGAATGTTCCTCGTGGTACTCGAGAAATGAAAAAGTATTGACCCATAGTCTTTGGGCAAACTCCCTTCACACGGTGGAGGTGTACGTCCACGTACCAAAGCTCAACTCAATTATCCATGAAAGGATAACCCTTGTAGACTGCATCTCCTTCAAGATGAATATGCTTCATCATGTCCTTCAGGATCTTCGAGTAATCCCGATCACTAGTCAGGGTCATGATCATTTCCGGGCCCTTGAGAAAAGACTCGTAAAGGGTTGTCATCTGTAGGTATAAGATAGAAGGGGTACTCAGGAAAATGTATGTATTTCCTTGGGTGAAATGTGGCTATTTTTTTGGAAAAGGTTTGGGATCAGCTTGTCCATGGGTTCAAGGTTTAAGTCTGGGTGAGATAATGAGAGAGGCACTCACAATCGACAACAACTCATAACATTTCACATGAGATTCCAACCACATCAACTTTTATTGCTTCATGAGCTATTACAATTTCCATTTCATAACTCAACTCAACATCCCCCAAAAATATAAGTGTATTCCACATTTATTACATGCTTTATTCCAATATCAAGATCTCAACTACTCTGCTCAAGCTTTCCTCAGTCTGAACATTCTCTGGCAAAATGTCCTACTCCATTGCAGCGTAAATAAATGACTTCAGATAAATCCAGGGGCTTATTGGTGGTTATCTTGGCTCCTAGGGGTTGTTTGCTTCCTTGATGGGCATTTGCTAGCATAATGACCTAAATCCTTGCATATGTAACAAGTGATATGACTCAGGTCCTTCTTTGCAGAAATTGGGTTGTTTTGAGGATGCCTTCATTTTCTCTTCCTGGATTTCTCCGTAATGATCAGAGCTTCTATTTGGTGAGGGTCAAACTTCACTTATGATGTCGGGAAGTCTCTGAGATACTCTTCTCTTCCCTTTGTGCAATACTGGGAATAATGTCCTTCTTCTCCACATGAATAGCAGGCTTGGGCGAAAAATCTGTTTAGGCCTTCACCATCAGGGTCTTCAATAACTTCCTCCATCATGGGTTCTTCTAAACTTTCCCCGAGGGCTTCTTTCATGGCTTCCTTCCGCTACTTGGTAATTTCTTGTACCTTGGGGTAAATCTGACATTGAGCAGGGTAGTGCGTAGTTCCTTCACACAGGGAACAAGTAACCTGCCCAGTTGGGCATTCTTCAGCTGTGTGATTTCCTTCACAATCAGGGCATCCATCCTTGTGTTCTTCATTGTTGTGTCCTATTTCTCCGCAAATCTTGCACGCACAAGGTTTCTTCATCGGGTTATCCCAGTGGTTCTGGATGAGAGGGATCTTAATAGAGTGTTCTTGAATTCCTCCCAAGTTATTGCTCCGTTGCATCCTTGTATGGCTTGATGCATTTTCCACCAGGTTGCAACACTTTTTGTAAAGTACCGAAGAGCGTATTGAAACTCATACTTGCTTCCAATCAAGTAATTCCTGAAGTGATCCTCCATATTCTAAATCCATAGTTCCACCTCCCGCTGAGTCATCGGTCTAGAAAATACTAGTCCTTCTTCATTCACCATCTATTGGATCCAAAGGTTTTGGGATGAGATATGAGAGAAGAGTGGAGGGAGATACACACAATACAAACAATAGTTTTGAAGGAACGAGTTTTATTTGTGGCTATCGGAAAGCATCACATAATGACACCTCACAAATTGTCGCATCTAATGTAAGTATATAACAGGGGGTTCGGTATCCTAAAGGTCAAATAAGTCTTCAGAGTCTTCAAATTCTTCAAGTCTTCCGAGTATTCAACTGTTGTAGCTTCAACTCTTCTAATGCATGGTGAAATCCTCTTTACTCTGAAGTGGTTATTAGTTGTGCGATATCTTGTCCTTCTTGTAGCGGCTTCAGTTGGTCCTCCGTGTGGTCAAAAGGGAAAGGGGTATATTCTAACTATTTGAGGTAGGAGAGGATATTTGATAAAATCAGAAAAGATGAGAACTAATGGATTCTTTTGAAAATAAAGTTTTAGAGATTTCCTGTCCTAGGAGCTTTCCGGTTTCTAGGGTCACGTGCTACAGTCAACATGTGCTCTGATACCATATCTGTAGCGACCCGACCTCAGACGGTCAAGCCTCTATGTATCCGTTCCATACCTAGATCAGTATGCTGGCACACATAGTACATCAATGTATACATCAAAGTGCAATCACATGTATAAATAATGTAAAACTAATATATATACCTCATAAGTCTCAGCGGAAACAATCAACGGGTGTGGAGTCCCATCAACGCCGTCGGCAGGTTGAGTGTAGACCGTAACCCAACAACGAAACTCAGCCGTCATATAAATATCTGCAACATGAGACGTTGCAGCCATGTAGGTCAGTATATTGAATGTACCGGCAAGATCACTGTAAGAAAAACAGATGATAAACTATACTATATGCAATATGGCTTTGTGGATCTGTATCTAAGTTTTGTTTGCGTAAAAGCTAGTTTTATTTTTCCTACATCAAAGGAATATGAGGAGTCTATACTACGGAGTTTTCTGTCATGACATGGTTCCGCCAACCGATGTCTCATAGCCGAAAAACATATAAGTTGCCCACAATTAAGTTATCAGTCCGGTGTTGCGAGTTCCGAGATAGACCCATGTCCAGAGGCTCAAATTGTCTGTAACTGGGGACATGGCTAATCGATTAGGTTTAAACCCTCTGTAGAGGTTTGTACACTTTACCAGCAAGATTCGATCCCTCTTTTACGTTCTCGCACTTTAGGGTGTTTGAGAACAAGATGACCGAAACATGGTTTTCCGAAGAGTTCCTATGACCACTGTCCAGTGCTCATCCAAATCCTACTGTAGTTCTACATCTGGTAGCACCGTCCCAGCCAGAGTCACCACTAAGGTCAACCAAGCCAGAGCCCATAGTGACTTGCGGTTGCACAGGTAAGCTTCCAGGCATGAAGTATTCTTCCGTCTCTTTGAGCCTGGGTGGAGCTTTCCGCATGATATCACAGCGCTTCTCTGGAATCACCGAGTACTGGACGCACCAATGTACCCTTCTTAACCATTCTCCACCCAAAGGTATATTGAATCTTTGTCTTGAGTCTTGAAGTCTTGGCCTTGAAGATGTAGTCCATGCAGATGCCATCAAGGAGTTGTTGTCATTAACATAGAGTTCTTCATACTCACACCACTTCCGAGCACACACACCAACCCAGTCTACTATAGCGTAGCATTAAAACTATATAGCATTCCGGGCTTGATAACAGGGTGATGGGTTCCTACCACATGCATTCTACTCAACTACAAGAAGTCAATATAACTACTGGAGGGATTATGAATGGTGACACTAAATGCAATAAAAACATAGGCATGAAAAGCATGGTCAAAGTGAACTTGCCTGGTAAGTTGATGAAGACAACAACGCTCTCAAAAATAACTTGGTAGAACTTTTTGTCACTGCGTTGAAAATCTATAATCAAACATAGCATTCATATAGGCAAACATACTAGCAAGCAATTCTAACACTCATAATAAAATCAACAAATAAAAATGCAAATCATCAAGGGACACCAAATAAAAACCAAGGAAAACTACACCACAAAACTACTAAAGAAAACTCGAAGACATAACACCAAATAGTTTTGTCCTAAGTAAAATCTTAACAACTGTTAAAACACCAAACTATTAAATTAACAGAAAATAAAATGTAAAACAACTAATTTAACAGAAAGTATTTTTTCATAAACTTTTAGTAGCAAAAAGAAACAAATAAAAAGCTATTATATAACCCTATTTATGACCTAATCAAGTTTTCTTACAAAACAGAAGAAAATAAACTTTTTTCCAAAATAAAATTGTCTACTCTTAACTAATAGAAACAAAACTAAATTTTGTCAAAAAGGGAAAAGGTTTTAGGTAAAAAAAATTAAATACTAAGGGAAAAAGAAAAATAACACTAAACTATGTAAAACAGTACTGTTTCGCCTAAAGTCCTAATTTAAAATAAAGGAAAACTAATTTGCAAAAGCCTACTATTTAGAAAAAAGATCAAGTGATTACTAGCAAAAATAATTAAACAAAAAGATATTTTAAAATAAAATTTATTAGCAATCTAGTGTTTGTAACAAATCTATTTCAAATCAAAATTTAAAAATTTCAAAAGTATTTTTCGTTGGTTTCTCTGGACTGACGGGATTTTTCTGAATCCGTAGAAAAAAGAATCATCAAAATCGGAGTTGTAGATCTAAAGATATAAAAAACAAAACTGAATGTAAAACTAAAAACAAAAACAAAAAAGAAACAGATCATGTGTTAGCTACCTAGTGGGCTGTAATCGGGCCTACGAGGCGCGATCTGTAGCTATCAAACGCTTGGTCGATAACTAAAAAAATGTACACATGGGCTTTATAGAATAAAACCTATCGGGTCGGTCTAAACTAAACCGTAACTTAACAGAAGTAAAGACCGTTCTAATGAAAAAAATCTACTAAACCGATCTATAATCTAACAAAATGATTGGATCTAAAAAAGCGAACAGAGGAGGAGCACTCGTGCTTACAGAGAGGGTGGCGCTGGGAAAGAAGAAGAGCGCCGGCGAGGGCGACTGCTCCGGCAGCTGACGGTGGGGGCGGCGATGTCCAGCGGGTGGAGGACTCCGAGGGGGTCCTGTTTTTAGTTGAAGGTGGAGGTCGGGGATGACAGAGGTGAGCGGGGCGACTCGAGAAGCTCCGGTGAACCGGGAGCTCCGGCGACGGCAGACGAGGTTGAGGATGTGGTTCCGGTGCTGTCTGGACAACAAAACCATGTGAAGGAGATACACAATGACGAGAGAGGTATGTTGAACAAGGATTGGTGGTTTGGGGTTGCTCACCAGCGTCGGGATCTACAGTGAACCGTCTCGGCTCCGGCGAGATCCAAACGAAGAACGCGTGAGGTGGAGGTAGTGTTGGCGTGGGGTTTGGGGGGGGGTCGGAGGAGGAGGTGGTTGGGTATTTATAGGACATGTTCTTGGGGTAGGGGGCAGCCTCGGGCTATGGTTTTGATGATTGACGCGCCGCGGCCGTGTTCGTGCTGGACTCCCGTGTCATGGAGAAGAAGAAGAAGAATGGGTGGGTCCCAGAGTCAGTGGCACAGGCAGGCAGTGAAGGAGAGAGAGACACACAAGACAAGGGGGTGGCGGCGGCTCCTAGGGGTTGATCTCGAACGAGTGTGCGTGCGCTAGCCCCGTAGCGCTAGCGCTAGGCTGGGCCGGTGCGCCTGGCCTGGCCTGGCGGTGGTTTTTTTGGTTTTTTTAAAGAAAACGAGGAAAACAAAATGCACAAAATAAAAAGAAACATTTTATATAGGCGTATTATATACCAAAATGTTCAGAAAAAGAAATCCTAAAACTTCAACTATTTTCCAGAGTCAAATAAAATCTACAAAAATTCATAAAAGTCAAATAGTGCTTCTTTTGTAATAAAACCCAATAAACATTATTTTTAAAATACCAAAATGATTTCAAATTTATTTTTCTCCATTTGCTCTAATGCAGGGAATCATTTTACCCTGTTTCCATATATTTTATTTTTGGAGAACAATAATTTGAATAAAACCCAAATAACTCCAAATTGGAAATGGTTTTCAAAATACCTTCAAAGGGACTTTAAATTTGAATCTTTCAAACTTCCAACTTATATATCATATGATTTGAAGAAGTCATTTTATCTTCTCTCATGAAAATCATTGAGTTGCATAAAGTTGCTGAATTTGAAATATTTTCAAATGGAATCCAATTTTTCTCAAAAACCCTTTTCATTTCAAAAGGAAGAAGTCATGTCATCTTCACTCTAGGGTTTTGTGTTTGAATTGAGTGTGAATTCATGGAGATCATAAATACAAGGGTGAAAGTTTGGGAAAGTCATTTCATTCCCTCTCATTCAACTTTCCAAAAAAATTCAGTTCCACTCAATTTCACACAATCAACTACACAACAATCAAACAAACAATCATAAATATTTATTTAATATAACATTCCAAAATTTAGAATTTTGGGATGTTACCAATAATAATAATAGGATACCCTCTGATCTTGAATGTAATATTAAAGAACTTATTAATGGTCCAACAGTTTTCATCACTACGATAGAAGAAAAATTGAGTAAAGTTGATGATATGTCTAGGAGCATTGATAGAATTAATCATGATGTAGAAAATCTTAAAGCTAAAATTTTCCACCCAAGATTGTATTAATGAATCAATTAAAGCTTTATATGTCTCCATGGATGGGAATAAGAAAAGAACCGCTATGCTAAGAGCTAAACGAGAATTTTTAGAAAAAGCAATTCCTCCCAATTTCTATCGTAGTAATCATGAGGATACTAAAATGATTGCTGTTTAATCTATTGATTCCTTGTTTAGCAATATAAAACTTGATGAAAAGTGTACTAAAGAAGATTCAACATTATCTATAAGGCGTCCCCATAATTTAGAGGGTGAAAATCTTAATGATTTTTTAGAATGTTTGGCATGTTGGATGAAAAGTGTGCCCGTTGATTTTATTGTGCTTGACATCGAATGCAATCCGTCTTGCCCCATAATACTTGGTAGACCATTCTTACGAACTATAGGTGTTGTTATTGATATGAAAGAAGGGAATATAAAATTCTAGTTTCCGTTAAAGAAGGGTATGGAACACTTCCATAGAACTAGAATTAAGCCACCATATGAGTCAATCATGAGGTCCACCTATGGAACTAAAACAAAAGATGACAACACTTGAAACTATACATTATGCCTAGATAGGGGCATAAAACAATAGCGCTAGTTGGGAGGCAACCCCATAATAATCATTTAATTTTTGTTTCTTTTCTATTTTTAAAAAAGAACACACTTATGCTACTGTTATGATTGTGTTTTTATGTTTTAATTAGTGTTTGTGCCAGACAAAGCCTTTGGGACGATTTTTTGATAATTGCTTTGATTCTATGAAAAAGCAGAAACTTTTGCATCGAGTAGCAGAATTGTTAACATTTGCTGGAGCGTGATAAATTTCTGAATTTTTTACACATGATTGATATATAAATTGCCCATGTTTTCCTATTTTTCAGAATGTTTGGAGTTACAGAAGTATGGTTAATGTTCAGATTGCTACAGAATGTTTTGTTTTTGATGCATTATTTTGCTTGTTTTTATGAAACTATGGATTGTATCGGGTTGTATAAGCCATCGAGAAGTTAGAATACAATAGGTATAATGCAAACATAAAATATGAATGGGTTTGCAACAGTACTTAAATTAGTGATTTGCTTTTTTATAATAATGGATCTCACAAGGTTTTGCTCAATTTTTGTGTGATTGAGGTTTTCAAGTTTTGGGTGAGATCATGATGGATGAAGGAATAAGGAGTGTCAAGAGCCTAAGCTTGGGGATGCCTGAGGCACCCCAAGGTAATATTCAAGGATTCTCAAGCAACTAAACTTGGGGATGCCTTCCGGCATCCCCTCTTTATTCTACCAACTATCGGTAATTTTACTTGGAGCTATATTTATTCGTCACATATCATGAGTTTTGCTTGGAGCGTCCTGTATTATATGAGTCTTTGCTTCATTTTCTTAAAACATCTAATATTGTTCTCTATTGGGAGGACCAATCTCTTTGCTTCATTTGGCTTCATGTATTAATTTACAAGGGTTGATGAAGATGCACACAAGGCCTTGAATCTACTATCCATGAAAGAAATGAAATAGATGAAATATTCTTTAAACGAGCATCTATACTTAAACATAATTTGCATGTTGACACTCTGGGAGATCCTCTTCCACCTAAGGATGATCCCATGTTTGAATTAAAGTAACTACCGGATACATTAAAGTATGCTTATCTTGATGAAAAGAAGATATATCATGTTATTATCAGTGCTAACCTTTCAGAGAATGAAGAAAAGAGATTACTCAAAACACTAAAGAAGCATCATGCTACTATTTTATATACTCTTGATGATCGTAAGGGCATTAGTCCCACTCTATGTCAGCACAAGATTAGTATGGAGCCAAATGCTAAACGAGGTGTTGATCATCAACGTTGTGTGAATCCTAAAATGAAAGAAGTGGTAAGGACTGAAATATTAAAGCTTTTGGAGGCAGGTATAATTTATCCCATAGCTAATATAGATGGGTAAGTCCTGATCATTGTGTTACTAAGAAAGGAGGTATTACCATTATTCCTAATGATAAAAATGAACTTCTCCCACAAATAATTGTAAATGGTTATAGGACGGTAATTGATTTTGGGAAACTAAATAAATATACTAGAAAGGATAATTACCCCTTGCCATTTATTGATTAAATGTTAGAAAGATTATCTAAGCACACACACTTTTGTTTCCTTGATGGATATTCTGGTTTTTCTCAAATACCTATGTCAAAAGAAGATCAAGAGAAAACTACTTCTACTTGTCCTTTTGGAACTGCGCCAATGGCAGATAGGGTCGGCGAGGCGAGCATTGCCAATAATCCTCACGCTGTGGCTAGGGCGGGGGCCGCAGGCGCGACCCAACCCATTCAACATGTCACTGATCAAGCTCCCACCGGAACGAGTCACGGAGGCACTCAACCTCCTCCTGCTCAACCCACCAACGTGACCAACCAACGCAACATTGACGCCTCCTCCGGCGCGAGCTGAGATCCATTGGGCGGGCCGCCTGGCGGGGCGGAGACATGGCGCGCACCTGGCCCCGCGTCGGGCGGGTGCGACAACACTCCAAATGGTGCCATCGACCTCCAGTGACGACGGACGCATGGGGAAGGGCCTGGCTGACCATGAGCCTGGTGCACAAGAACAACTTCGGCTGCATCAAGTCCCTCTGGCTACTGGCCCAATGGCACTCCTTTTGATTCGTCTAGGAGTCTAGCTATGTCGAGCTCTGCCTCCCACGCCATGCCAGAAATGGCGGCTGAAGCAGTAGCAAGAGCTCAACTGCTGCTGGATTTGCCTCCAGCAGCAGACAGGATGGATGAATGGAGAGCTACCACTCAATGTACCCTCGGGTTTGCTGAGGTCAACAAGCCACCAGGTACTGAAAGGATCGATAAGAGGTGTCTAGAGGGGGGATTAGACCCTCAACAAAGAAAAGTAGCACTTTTTAATTTCTTTAAGTTGATGTGGAGTTTTAGCACAAGTTTACACATTCACAATAGATTTCAAGCAAGCATGACAAGAGTATATGAGCAGCGGAAAGTAAAGCATGCAAGTTGCAAGAAAGTAAAGGGATGGGATTGGAGTGTGCAAACGCAGTTGGAGACACGGAGATTTTTGGCATGGTTCTGATAGGGGGTGCTATCATACATCCATGTTGATGGAGATTTCAACCCACGAAGGGTAACGATTGCGCGAGTCCATGGAGGGCTCCACCCATGAAGGGTCCATGAAGAAGCAACCTTGTCTATCCCACCATGGCCATCGCCCACGAAGGAATTGCCTCACTAGGGTAGATCTTCACGAAGTAGGCGATCTTCTTGCCCATACAAACTCCTTGGTTCAACTCCACAATCTTGTCGGAGGCTCCAAGTGACACCTAACCAATCTAGGAGATACCACTCTCCAAAAGGTAATAGATGGTGTGTTGATGATGAACTCCTTACTCTTGTGCTTCAAATGATAGTCTTGGTGAGACCGAAATAATTGCAATAGCCAACAGAGAGTTTGCAAGCCCATCTCGATGAGACCGAGATCCCATCGGTGAGACTGAACTGATTAGGGTTTATGGCAGCGGCTATGTCAAATGAACTCGATGGCGCCGGATAAATCAAATCCATGGGGCTAAGTTTGACTTTTGGTTTGGGACATATGTGGATATGAGAAAGTGGTTGAGGGCTTTGGAGCATATCACTAAGCACTTTGAGTAAGCAAGCCATTAAGCAACACCTCATCCCCTTTTAATAGTATTGGCTTTCCTATGGACTCAGTGTGATCTTGGGTCACTAAAATGAAAATGTAGAGTCTTGAGCCGTTGAGCTTTTTGACAATCCTTTGTTCTTAGCATCTTGCAGGGGTTCCACATCCTCTTGTTCACGTCACTCCATTTGTTGAACTTATCTGAAATATACTAGATAAAAACATTAGTCCAACAAGAGATATGTTGGCATTGGTTACCAAAACCACCCAAGGAGCACTTGTGCTTTCAATCCCCCCTTTTTGGTAATTGATGACAACATACATCAAAGCTTTAAATAAAGATATAAAGATCATAAAGTAAAGCTTTGGAAAAACATGTAACATGCATAGGCTCCCCCTACATGTATGCATCCATGTAACTATGGAATATGAGAGCATGTGATGCATAAGCATGACAGAGCAGCCAAAGAGTTACATGTATCTTGGCTATATGCATCGGAGCAAATGATGTGAATATAGGAATTGTATCTTCATGTTCATGAGTCCTTGCAAACAATATGTACATCAGCAAGAGATCATCATGCACATGAATGTGATGCATATACTTACCTTGTGGTCTTGAGCTGGCTTAGGAAGAGATGAACCTGAGTAAACAATGTTAGATAACAGAGACACATCTACTAGACAAGGCAAACAGTAAACCATAAGAGTACCAAGATTGGGATGACATGTAGTAATTGAGTACTAGGTACTCTATTATATATAGACATGTCCCCAAAGGTAAATATATGCAATGAATTCAAGATTTCCTTCCCTTAGATATCTTTCTCCCCTTGAATCTTATATGGGTACTGGGAGAAGGTAGGGACAAGAAAATCGGAGCAAAAACAAGAAAAACAACACAAAACAAACATAACACATACTAACATGTCTTTCCACTCTTAAAGACTTGGGACTTCTTCCCTCTTGAATACCAAGCATCTGGGCTCTTTGATGTGATTAAGCAGTCTACCCTTTTGGAGTATTCTCGCCCTATAGAAGTGATTATGCTTTGATGTGATCTCTCTCTCCCCCTTTGACATCAATTTCCAAGAAGGGATCTTCTGGTGTATGTGAGTCAAGCAAGGTTTGGTCCTTGAGTAACAGAGCAAAGCAGCATATAGAATGTGATGCAGGTAGAGGACAAGAATCATTGAGTGGAGCTGGAGCAAGTATGCAGGATGCAAATGGCAAAGTGTCTTCTCAGCATTGAAGTCGGTAACACCGAGTTGTTTACTTCAGTAGCACCGAAGTGGTTCGGTTTGACCGAAAGTAGCAATCTGGTGTGTCCGAGTTCAACACAGAGACAACATTATGTCACCTCAGCTCACTAGGCAGATAAGATCTCACAAAGATTTGCAAGGAATTAACTGAAGGATTTGCAATGAATTGGATGCAGGGAATGCAGAACAAAACAAAGAAAAGAAGAACTAGATGAAGTTTTTTTTGAAATAAGGAGGGGAACAAATATGCAAGATACATGGACAAACACTAGAGAACTTCATCTAGAATTGGTCGGCGACAAAGTCACCTATGTTAGAATATATTGACTGAGGAGTCAAGTGGGAACACTTGATCGTAAGTCATACTCATCGTTTAAGCTCAAAATGGGGTTACCATTTTTCGTTTAAGCATTTGATTTATTCACATCTTGTTGAGTTGATGTGACCCATGACTTGGGGTAAAGCTTCTCTAAGATGGAATAACATACCTTGGGAGGGGGTGTTGAACTTGATCATGTAGTTGAACTTGTGTGGGATGCTCAAGGTTGATGTAGCTCATCAATGATTGGGAGCACCACTTGTAGTTTGAGTTCATCTACCTACATGGGTTAGTCTAGCAAGGAAGAACACTTGTGTATCCAGAATGACAGTCATGAATTTGATACCAAATGAAATTTGATATATAGAAATGGTCAAAGGATATGTTGAAGGGTTTCATGCTTCCTTGTCTTCAACCACCATATTGTAGAGACTTGGTGATGTAGAGATTGCTCAAAATGTGAGTGATTTGCAATCTCATAGATTTTGATTCATCCAAGTACCTACAAGGTTTAGATAGCATGCAAGGGTGCAAATGTATCCAAGACATATGATCATCATCATAAGAAAAAACATCAAGGATTAGTCAAAGGCTCATGCCTTGCATGTATCCAAATGGAGTTTCTACTCCAAGTTTAAAGCATCAATGATGGTCAATTCACCTCTCAAATGGAAAAATACTTTCTCATCAAGAGGTTTGGTGAATATATCCGCCAATTGCTTATCGGTACGAATATGCTTAAGATCAATGTCCCCTTTAACAACATGATCTCGAATGAAATGATGACGAACTTCAATATGCTTAGTTTGAGAATGTTGCACGGGATTGTGAGCGATCTTAATAGCACTTTCATTGTCACAAAGCAATGGAACATGTTTCACATAGATCCTATAATCTTTAAGAGTTTGGGTCATCCAAAGTAATTGAGCACAACATGAACCGGGGGCAATGTATTCCGCTTCGGCGGTGGATAAGGATACCGAGTTTTGTTTCTTGGAGGACCAAGACACAAGAGATCTACCAAGAAATTGACAAGTACCCGAAGTGGACTTTCTATAAACCTTGTCACCAACATAGTCCGAGTCGGAATAGCCAACAAGATCAAAAGAAGACCTCTTAGGATACCAAATGCCAAAATTTGGTGTATGAATTAGGTATCTCACTATCCTTTTCACAGCCATAGGATGACATTCTTTGGAGGGAGCTTGATATCGTGCACACATGCACACACTTAGCATAATATCGGGATGGGAGGCACATGGATATAACAATGAACCAATCATAGAGTGATAAACCTTTCGGTCAACCGGTTTGCCATCCTTGGTCAAGTCAAGATGTCCACTAGTAGGCATGGGAGTTTTCATACCTTTGCTTTCTTGGATGTTGAACTTTTTGAGTAAGTCCTTGGTGTACTTTGTCTGAGAGACAAAGGTGACTTCCTTAGTTTTCTTGATTTGCAAACCAAGAAAGAACTTGAGTTCACTCATCATAGACATCTCAAACTTCTCCGACATTAGCTTTCCAAACTTTTCAATAAAATGGGGGTTAGTTGAACCAAATATGATATCATCAACATAAATTTGGCACACAAATAGTTCACCATTAACCCTTTTAGTAAAAAGAGTAGAATCAATCTTTCAAATTGCAAAGCCTTTTTCAATAAGGAACTTGGTCAAGCACTTATACCATGCTCTAGGAGCTTGTTTAAGATCACAGAGAGCTTTGTGGAGTTTGTAAACATGATCGGGTTTCTTAGGATTAACAAAGCCGGGAGGTTGTTTAACATAAACTTCCTCCTCGATTTCTCCATTTAGAAAAGCACTTTTAATGTCCATTTGGTACAAGGTGATATCATGGTGATTAGCATAGGCAAGTAAGATGCGGATGGACTCAAGTCTAGCAACAGGGGCATAAGTCTCACCATAGTCCATAACTTGGACTTGAGTGTAGCCTTGGGCGACGAGACGTGCTTTGTTGCAAACGACTTGTCCATCTTCGTCTTGTTTGTTGCAAAACACCCATTTGGTACCGATGATGTTGTGGTTGTTGTCGGGCTTCTCGACCAATGTCCACACATGGTTTCTCTCAAAGTTGTGTAGCTCTTCGTGCATGGCATTTATCAAATCCGGATCTTCCAATGCTTCTTCAGCATTCATAGGTTCAATGGTAGAGATGAATGAATAATGTTCACAAAAATTAGCCGAACGAGTTTTAGAGCGAGTGATTCTCCCAGTTTGAATATTGTTGAAGATTTGTTCAATGGGATGGTCTTGTGAAACCTTGCTCGAACTCATGGGAGCTTTTGTTTGGGTCGGGATGGAGCATCTTCTTCTTCATCTCGTTCTTCTTCTTGGCCTTTTTCGTTGTTGACGTTGTCGTTCTCTTGTTGAGGTGGAGAAGGAGGTTGATGAGGTTCATCTTGGTGTATTTCCTTGTTTTCTTCATCTTGGCATGTCCCACTTGTGGATGCTTCCATGTCAACTCTTGGTTCACCTTGTCGTGAGGTAGAAGCTTCCACTTGGACGGACGAGGTACTCTCCTTCACCTCCGTTGGATGAATCTTGCCAATAGATAAGTCTTGGATTGCTTTCGAAGGATCTTTGTCTCATACATCAATTGGCAATTTCTCTACTTGCGAGCCGTTAGATTCATCAAACTTCACATCTACCGTCTCTTCAACCTTTCAAGTGAAATTGTTGTAGACACGGTAAGTGTGAGAGTTTGAGCCATAACCAAGTAGGAAACCCTCATGAGATTTAGGAGCAAATTTGGAACGGCGATGCTTATCAAGAATGTAGCACTTTGAGCCGAATACTCGAAAGTATCCAACTTGGGGTTTGTTACTGGTGAGAAGCTCATATGCCGTTTTGCCGAGTAGCTTGTGAAGATACAAGCCATTTGTTGCATGACAAGCTGTCTCAACCGCTTCCACCCAAAAGTGTTTTGGCATCTTGTACTCGTCAAGCATCGTTCTCTCCATCTTAATAGAGTCCGGTTCTTCCTCTCAACAAGTCCATTTTGTTGAGGTGTGTACGTAGCCGAGAACTCGTGTGAAATCCCTTCTTCGTCAAGAAAGGTATCCACATTTGCATTCTTGAACTCTGTTCCATTTTCGCTTCGAACCTTCTTGATCTTCACTTCAAATTGATTTTGGGCCTTCCTAGAGAAGTTCTTGAAGATTTTTTGGATGTGTGATTTATCATCAAGAAAGAACACCCACGTAAATCTTGAAAAGTCATCAACTATAACTAGACCAAATGAGTTTCCACCGAGACATTTGTAGGCATTGGGACCAAACAGATCCATATGAAGTAGCTCGAGCGATCTACTCGTGGTCATAATGTTCTTCATGGGGTGACTTCCTCCAACTTGTTTTACTTCTTGACAAGCACTTCACAATCTATCCTTGTCAAATATAACATCTTCCACTCCAAGGATATGATCACCTTTAATAAGCTTATCAATATTTCACATGCCCACGTGACCTAACCTAACCTTCTATGCCACAACCAACCTTTAGAAGATTTAGCAATTAAGCAAGTTGTAGGTTGAGACTTTTTAGTGAAATCTATAATGTAAAGATCACCTCTACGTAAACCAGTAAATATCATTTTATGATTATCTCTACGAAACACTTGGCAATCTACTTCAGTCAATAGGACATTGAAACCAAAGTCAGCAAGTCTAGATATGGAAAGCAAATTATAGCCAAGGGATTCAACGAGCATAACAGTTTGTATGGAGCTATCATGTGAGATGGCCACCTTACCAAGGCCAACCACCTTACCCTTTGAGTTGTCACCAAAAGTAACATACTTTCGAGGGCCGTTGTTTTCAGAGAGCTCACGAAACATATCCTTATCTCCGGTCATGTGATTGGTAAATCCACTATCAAGAACCCATTCCTTTCCTCCAGCCATGTAGCCGCAAAGATTTGCCATAAGACCAAAGTGTCTCATAGACTCGTTGAGATCAAAGTCACTATCATCATCCTTATCGTAGTATCCATATTCAACATTGTCTTGTGATTGATCAATTCCTAGAGAGGGTAATTCATTAGATAAATGGTCATCACAATAATCATCTTTACGAATTCTAATGGCTTCGAGATGATATTGCTAATGATTCCAACATCTCCTTTGGCACACATGAGATTGGTAAGGTCAAATAGACAATCACCAAACTTAGAATCATTGGAATTCATCTTACTCAAGGCAATATGACAAGGACATCAATACCATTGTTACACCCACAGCCCCTGCTACTATACATACTGGACCAATTACTAGAGCTCATGCATGCCGATTGAATTACCAGGTACTTTCGTTTCTCGGTAACGATTCTAATGTTCATGAGAATATGATGCTGCCTAAATTGGATGCGTTTGTTTTGCTTACAAATGAAGGGCCTAGCTTTGACAAGACAGATGAACCTTGAAGAAAGTTCAAGCATTGGAGATGATGGCATGCACAAGGGGAACAAGAACGGAGTTACAAGTGATGATTCCAGGACTTTCAAGCCACCATAATGAGTGCATGAAGCCTTGGACGAAATATACAAGATGCCACTTCATAAATTTCGTCCAGACGCTATTCTAGGTGCTGCGTCACCTTACTTCCGGGCCAGGCCCATGTAATTTCGAAATACTTGATTATAGGCTATTTTTAGAGTCCTTATGTGTGGGGAAACAAGATTTAGGGTTGGTTTTGGATGCCTCCTCCAAGGGCCACGAAATTCCCCCTCTCTCCTCCATATATACAGCCCTTAGGGCATCGTTTAGACTTTGGGTTTTTGTTTAGATTAAAGTTCTCCATAGCCGCAACTTCGCATACTTCGTTTGTGTTCAACGACCAGACAAAGGCATCACAGAACCCCACCTTGATCAATAAAGCTTTCCCCTTATATTCGCAATATCCAGATTGCAATCTTAGTTTCTTGCTTGTTCTTCGTTTGCCTGCAGCAAATAGACCTTCTTGGTTAGGTTGATCGTGCTCCGGCATGGTCAATAACCTCTCGGAGTTGGTTTAGCGATTGCTAAGGCGCGCTGTCCTCGCACGTTCGTAGTCGGATCGTCAAAGTAGACTTCCTCCGAAACGATAGCCACCATCTCATCGAAAGACGGGACAACTTTGCCTCTATCAAGTGGTATCAGATTTCGAGGTTGCTGGGTGAGATTTTATAGTTTTTCGTAGTTTAGATCGAGTCTGTTCTTCATACCTACAGTCCACGAAAAAAGCTAGAAAAAATTTAGGGTTAGTTCATCATATCCGAACCAGTCCAAGCCTTTACATAGTCTTTTCAGTATTTTGCTTTGTTGAATTTGCGGTTGCATCATCGTGTCTAGTTGCTGGTCTTAGAGTCTAGTCTTTTAGAGTTTCGAGTTCTGGTCATAAGTTGTCACGCAGCCGCCGCACCATCATTATCACCCCTACCATATATCTCCACCGCATCATCATCATCGCTGCTGCCGTATACCACCACCGCACCAACTTCATCACCGCTGCCATATACCACCACTACATATTCACCGCCAATCCGAGTCCATATACGCCACCACCTATCCGCCGCCATCACGCCAATCTGAGTCCACCTGCAACATATATCTGCCACCAGTCCGAGTTCCACCAGATTCATCGCCGCCACCAGTCCGAGTTCCACCAGATTCATCTTCACCACCAGTCCTAGTCCGAGTCTAGTATTTGTTCATTTATTTTCGAGTTCCAGATCATGCGATACTACAAGTCGTGACCAAGTCCGACTCCCCAACTTCTGTGCTACCCGCAGTAGAAAAATAGTTCCAAACTAAAAAAAACTAAGTCTGGCCAGGCAGTTTTTAGACCATTTGTAGACTTTTTTGAAAAAATTGTTGCGGAGCAAAAAAAAGAGGATTTTTTTTGAAAAAAAGTGAAAAAATGAAAAAAATTCAGAGTGTGCTCCTTCCTTGCTTATGTGCAGCGCCGTGATTTTGTTCGTGTTCTAGGCTCGCATCTCTAGGATGGTCTAGCCTAGGACCAGCACAGTACCGTCGTTGAGCGCTTATTCAACTTTGCATCTCTGAATTGAGTATTGCTGATATTTTTGCTACCATATCATAAGCCTTCCTAGCTCCACATACATCTACATCGTGTGTTTGACTCTCCATGGTAATCACTCTATCCAAGCTTTGAGAGTTTTGAATACATCGGTTGCCGATCACCGCCTGCTGTTGGGTAAGAACTGGTAAGAATTTGAGATTTGCTTGACGGATTTGTGACACCCACCACCACCATTTTCTAGTAGTCGGTAGGATCATATTCTTGCGTGTTTCTATTGCTGCTAACCATGGCAGGATCACAAGTCGATGAGACTGACTGGGAGAACATGACGAATAAGGAGTTGCATGATAGATTTCAGCAAATGATGACTGAACAGGTGCAAGATGGGCTGAACAATTTTGAAGAGGCCATGGATAAGATAAATGGCTTTGAGAATATGTTCGAAACAAAGCTCGATAACAAATTTAATGAAGTGCTTGCGCGTCTTCCACAACCACCACTGGTTGCACATGCCGCACCTCTGCAACAACAACAACAACAACAACAACAACAACAACAACAACAACAACAACAACAACAACGACTACCTCCACATCGCGAAACAGCCCTCCGCCGAGCGAGCCGTGTCCCTCTTGAGCCTGGCCAAACTGTTGGTGCTGCTATTGATACTTCTGTGGCTCCTGCTGCTGATGCGGAGGAGGATGATTATGCGGTAGATTACGAGGATAAGGTTGATCAAAATCAGAACTACGTGTAACCACCAGCACCACAACCACCAGGTCGTCCACATGCAAATAATCACAATGGTAGGGCTCCCCCTCAGGTACGACATCATGACCATCTCCCTAAATTGAAATTGAATATTCCACCATTTGAGGGTAGATACATTCCTGATATATATCTTACTCGGGAGTTAGAAACCGAACAACATTTTGCATGTTTAGAATATCCCGAGGAGAGACGTGTTGCTGCTGCACTTTGTGCTTTCACTAGTTTTGCTTCTGTGTGGTGGTCTGAACATCATAGATTATATCCGAATAATATTCCAACTACTAGGGCTGTTTTGAAAACTTCTATGCGTACTCGTTGGGTTCCACCATATTATCAATGTGAATTACTTCAAAAATTGCAGCATATAAGACAAGGGAAAAAATTCTGTAGATGAATATTATCAGGAATTACAAACTGGCGTGATTAGATGTGGTATTGTTGAGGTTAATGAAGCTATGCTTGCACGTTTTATGGGTGGATTTAATAGAGAGATTCAAACCATTCTAGAGTATAAGGAGTATCATAATATCACTCGTTTATTCCATCTTGCTTGTAAAGCTGAACATGAGGTGCAGGATCGACAGGCATTGGCACGAACTAACTTTTCTACAGGTCAACCTTCCTCATGGACACCGCGTGCATCCTCTACTTCCACACATTCTACTACATCGACACCTCCATCAGCTGCCACCTCCAATCGTGATACAAGAAAGCAGGCACAACCACCACTATCTACCAAGAGCACACCTGTCGGGCCTGTGCAGAGCTCTTCTTCTTCCATGGCATCAACAGGGCACACAAGTGATATTATTTGTCGTTGTTGTAAGGGAATAGGAAATTTTGCGAGAGAATGCAAATCTCAGCATGTAATGATTCTATTAAGGATGGTGGGTATGAGTCCGCTAGTGACTATGATGAGGAGATTTTGGCTCTTATTACACGTGAAGAACACGATGGAGATGATTCTGAACATGAGACGCAATATATGGCTCCTGAAGATGCTAACAGGTATGAATGTTTAGTTGCTCAACGTGTTTTGAGTGTGCATGTCACACAAGCTAAGCAAAATTAGAGGCATAATTCGTTCCATACAAAGGGAGTTGTGAAGGAACATTCTGTTCGCATCATCATAGATGGAGGTAGCTGCAACAACTTGGCTAGCTTGGAGATGGTGGAGAAGCTATCTCTCACCACAAGACCACATCCACATCCTTATTATATCCAATGGTTCAATAACAACAACAAGGTTAAGGTAACACGTACTGTTCGTGTGCATTTTAGTATCTCTACATATGCTGCTTATGTTGATTGTGATGCGGTACCTATGCAAGCATTTTCCTTATTACTTGGTAGACCATGGCAATTTGATAAAAAAATCTGTACACCATGGTAGAAACAATCAGTATACTCTTGTTCATAAAGATAAAACTATTACTTTGCTTCCTATTACTCCTGATTCCATTTTGAAAGATGATATTAATAGAGCTAATAAAGCAAAATAGGAGAAAATAAGAGTGAAAATCAGATTGTGGCAAAAGAATTTGAGCAACAAATGAAGCCTAATAATAAACCATCTAGTGTTGCTTCCGAAATTAAATTGAAAAGTGCATGTTTACTTTCCACCAAGTCTGATATTGATGATCTAGATTTCAGCAAATCTATTTGCTATGCTTTTGTGTGCAAAGAGGCATTATTTTCTTTCGAGGATGTGCCTTCCTCTTTGCCTCCTGCTGTCACTAACATTTTGCAGGAGTTCGTTGATGTCTTTCCACAAGACGTGCCACCGGGATTACCACCTATTCGAGGGATTGAGCATCAGATTTTTATGGAAGTCTTCAAAACATGGAAGTTTCAAAGACAAACGATAGAAACAAACCTATTACCATGCAGCGGAAGGTAGACTACACTAAGCAAGCCATAGTCAAGTACTCAATGAGATGAAGGCACAAAGACTAATAACAGCTAGGCAGTATAGATCAGGATGAAAATAGTACGAAGCCAAACAGAACAAGCAGTCACACAGTGAAGACAAATAGATAATGCAAATAGGCAATGACTTCACAAGGACCAATCTGCAAATAAAGAGATGAGAAGAATGGAACTAGTGACTCGTTGAAGACAATGATTTGTTGGACCAGTTCCAGTTGCTGTGACAACTGTACGTCTGGTTAGGGAGGCTGAGATTCAACTCAGAAGACCATGTCTTCACCTTATTCCCCTTGAGGTAAGGACACCCAGTCCTTGCCCAATCACTCTGGTAAGTGTACAAGGTAGACTTCCAAACCTTCACAGACTTCATTCACCGGCGATCCACAATGACTCTTGGATGCTCAGAACGCGACGCCTAACTGGCTGGAGGATTCACGGTCCTCAAGTGTAATAAGTCTTCAGATCACACAGACAGGAAGACTTCAGTGATGTCTAACACTCTTTGGCTCTGGGTGTTTAGGGCTTTGTCCTTGCAAGGAATTCTCTCTCAAAGGCTTCAAGGTGGGTTGCTCTCAAACGACAAAAGCCATACACTAACTCTGAGCAGCCAACCGCTTATGGTTGTAGGGGGTGGGCTATTTATGGCCACTAGGCGACCTGACCTGATTTGTTCGAAATGACCCTGGGTCACTAAGGAACTGACAAGTGTTCCAACGGTCAGATTTCAAACACACACGGCAACTTTACTTGGGCTGCAAGCAAAGCTGACTTATCCAGCTCTGGATAAGATTCGCTCTCATTGTCTTCGCTCAAAGACATAGGATTTTGGTTAAGCATCACTTCAGTCATTCTGACTGGTTCACTTGGACCCCACTTAACAGTACGATGGTTCCTATGACTCAACAAAGAAGAAAAAGAACGACGAAACAACTAAGTCTTCGCGCTCCATAGTCTTCACACAATATCTTCTCTTGTCACAGTCTTCAATGTGAATGTCTTCACATACCACCTTTGACTTCAATGTCTTCATACATTTTTAGGGGTCATCTCTGGTAGGAAAAACTGAATTAATGAGGGACTTCTACCTGTGTTATCCTGCAATTCTCACAAACACATTAGTCCCTCAACCAGGTTTGTCGTGAATACTCCAAAACCAACTAGGGGTGGCACTAGATGCACTTACAATCTCCCCCCTTTTGGTGATTGATGACAAACTGGTTGAAGTTTTCAACGAGAATAAATTATGTGAAATTGTAAAGGATAGGGTATTGCCTTCATAAGTGGCAAAGGCTCCCCCTGAAGATGTGCATATGAGTAATTTGCTTTTGGAATGCAAATGCGCATGGCCGGTTGTACTTGTGGAGATCCTCTTCAACTTATGATGACAATTCAACATGCATGATTTGATATAACGAAGATAATGACATGCATAATGAAAAATGGACGTCTGCAAAATGACCTAAGTGCAGAAGTTATCATCGCACATGCAGAATTTATCATCGCATCATAGAATAGAGCAGACGACCATCAAGTTTAAGTGGTTACAACTCAAAGAACCAAATTATCAAAAAGCGAGAGTTGTAAACACTTGGCAAACATAGCAAAAAGTAAAGTTACCACCCATATGGACCTGCTTGAAGACTATCAACTCATATGCTTCTCCCCATTTTGTCAGTAAGGACCAAAAAGGTTTGAAGACATAGAGCGCCTACTCGTTCCCATGAGGTGTAGGCGAGGCAGCAGGGTCGTCATTGAGGTCCGGTGGTGCAGAAGAACTTGGTGTAGTGTCGACACGCGCTGAAGTTGGAGGAGGTAAAGTGACATCATCTTGGTCATCGATGACTCTGGCATTCACTGTCGCAGCTGAGGACGAATAGTTAGAGTCTTCAAGTGAGAGAGTCCGACACAAGTGAGCATTCCTTGGAGGAGTTGAGTCAAACTTGAATCTTTCGGTGAAGCCATCGTCTTGCAGATCAGCTTCAGCACTAAGCAATGTCAAAATCTTCCAAGACCTCCGACATGTTTCATGTGTAACAAAGGCATTCTTGGTGGCAAGATTGCGAATGCGATTGACGTCCACCAAGAGGCTTTGCATCTGACACTTATGCTAGTCATGATGCTTATCCTGTTTCTGGTGAAGCGCGACGAGAAGCTCTCGGTCATTGAGAACACGAGATCGCTTCCGAGGCCTTTGGGCAATGGTGCTTCAAGTGGCGTCAGTTTGAGCGCGAGGGGCACGTGTATTGCCAGCCAAGGGATAAACAGGCGAGACTGCCTGAACTCCTTCAATGGGTTGGGTGAAGCTTTGGTGATCAGCATTGTGAAGATAAATGGGATCCTTAGCAGGCTCTGGGTAAATAGCTTCAACAGACAGATCAACCTCAGGCAAGAATACAAGATGATTGCGTGCAGATGGCTAATAGTTGAAGGCAGAGTGAAGCTTGATAAGATGCATTACCCATGGAGCATAGAACTTCAGACCAAAAATGTCGGAGCCAGATGCAGCCAAGTGCCTGATGAAGAAGTCTTGAGCATTGAAGATGATGCCATTGAAGATATAGATAACCAAAGTCTTCATTGCTCCTTCAAGCTTCGCTGCAAATGAATGTCCTTTGACAGGCCATAGAGTTTTTCTGATGATATGGTAAATGGTGTGAGGCAGATACTCTAGGTCTTCAACAAAGAATTCAGATGGGTATTCCGCATTGTGGGGAAAAGGCTTCATCATGCTCAGCATTTGGCTCATGTTGGGTTCTGGCTTCTGGAAAATGCTCTCCAAAGCATTCTGGTGCTGTTGACAACCTGGTTCATAGTATTCACCAGGAGTGGGTAGGCCTGTGAGCTCAATGATATCAAGAGCTTTGGCTTCATGATGGACATTGCCTGTCATCAACTCAAGGACCCAAGTCTTTGGATCCCTGTTGTACCCTCGAATGTGAAGAGTTGCATAAAACTGTAATAGAAGCTCTTCATTCCAGTGTTCCTTGTCTGTGACAAATTGCAGGAGTCCAGCGTCTCTGAAGCAATCCAACGCTTCTTCTAGACAGGGCAGGCCAACTATAGCTTCAGTATCAAGACGCATATGGGGAAATATGCGCCCTTGATTGTATAAGACGCGGGAATAGTAGCTGCGCTCCTGATAGCTCCAGAACCGATCCGATGAAATACGGGGTTTGGTGTAAGGGTTCTTGGCGCTGTTGAAGAAGGTGTTATGTGCCACGAAGCCATTCACATTGAAGACCCCAGGAGAGGTTGCAGTACCTGGGAATCTTGGAAGTCTTGGCTTGGGCTTTTGGACTTGAGGCCTGTGCTCGACATGATAGTCAAATTGTGGACCCGTAGCAGGTGGAGGAACCAGAATGGGCCATCGGACCATAACAGGCTGACCATGATCAAATACCAGCTCAACAGTATGAGGTCTTGGAGGGGGTACAGGAGCATTGGCATTGTCGTTGACATGGGCTGCAAGTGGCACAATAGCTTCAGGAGGAATGATTACATCTAGTGCAGCATTGGCTTCAGGGGCCACATTGGCTTCAGGTGCTTGCACTTCAGGTGCCACATTAGCTTCAGCCATGACAACATCATTGGCTTCAGTGTTGATGTTGGTGGCTGCCTCAGTATGGGTAACCTCCACTTCAGGAGCTGGAGGGTCGGACACATTCTCCTCGAGAATGACTTCAGGAATTGTTGGTGGTGGAGCAACTCTGTCTTCATCACGTGGTTCTTCTTCATTGGCTAATGCAGCCGGAATATCTTCAGTCGTTTTGGCTTCAGACTCAGAAACATTCATAGTTGGAGGACTTGGGGCCTTGATCCTTTGTGAAGCCTGCGGAACGCCGGCGATGCTTGTGGAGATGGAGTGGGCTTGGCCTCAAAGTCATCGTCATCTTGTGTTGGGGAGCACTTGGTGTGTCTAGTTGTTGTGGGTGATCAGCCCATGATGCATCTTGAGTAGTTGGCGTCAGTGGATGACCAGTGCTGATGAGCTCGCTGTGTGTGAGCACAGGCGATGATACCAAATTGCACTCGATCTGAGGAAGGACTTCATCATCTTCAACATTGTCGTGAGGACCAATGTCTTCAGCTGCGGTGGGGTCAACAGCTGGATTGTCTTCAACTTTAGGAGCCTCTGTGGAAGCAGGCTCATGAACTATCAACTGGCGCTCTCGATGTTCGGACGCAGGACGAGCCACAGAGATTGGCTCGACATCAAGGGGCTCTGTGGGAGCAGCCCGGTCTCTCTTCTTGGTTTTCGTTTCTTGGTTGGGGGAGCATCGTCAGTGGTGGCTTTGGTCTTGCGTTTTCTGGCTTCGGCTTCAGCTGCCCTTGGTTTCTTGAGTTCGGAAGCCACTATGGGGACCTTAGTCTTCGAGCCTGTCATACTGCTCTGATACCAACAATGCGAGGTTCTTCCTCCCTTGATGCTTCTGGTTCTGCCACAGCTGGCTTCTTCTTCTTCTTGGCAGCCATTCTGGGGTCGATGCTTGGTCGCCCCAAAGCCTTGCGCTTTTCAGCTTCATTGTATCCTTGAACAGATTTGGCAGCAAGATCCTTCATGCGCTCATGAGAACCTTTGGCTTCTTCGCGTTTCTTGTGGAATGCTTCCTTGAGCTCATGCATCATGACCTTGAAGTTTTGAATGTATTCAACATTGAGCTTGGCCATGTGCTTCTTGAACTGAGCCTTTTCATAATCGATCTTATGCTTCAGCTCAACAATTTTCTGAGCTAGAGCCAGCTCAGGAGCAATGGCTACGTGGAAGGCGACGCTGAGGCCAATAGGAAGCTGAAGATCATCAAAGCTGACATTTGGGCTGTCAAACCACTCATCAATAAACTTGTTTAAGATTTCCACATCAAAGAGAGGGAGGTCATTGAGGATTTTTGCCTCTTGCTTACTCTTGATCAACTGCTCAAGAGTGTCATCGCCAAGATCGTCATCATTGGACAGATCAATGGCGTCATTTTCATTTCACAAAATAGCAGCAAGGGTCAGTGCTTGACCAGTGGGTTGCATGGGCTTCTTCACTTTGGTGGGCTTGGAGATGCGTGAAAGATCTTCAGACTGCACACTGTCTTTAGGAGCTGCAGTGGCCAGAGGCTTCACCCGTGAAACCTTTGGTGCAGGGGAAGGCTTCGAAGCTTTAGGTTTCTTCAGCTTCTTTGGCTTCGGTGGTGCAGGCGCTTCGTCAGAATCAGCGTCGTCTGCAGGTTGATCCATGACTGCCCCTTGAACCATTATGTGAGTGATGAGACCTTCTAAGTTATAGAAGGGCCCAACCAGATTGGGTTCAGCTTCGCCTGTGCCGTCAACACGAGGAGCAGAGGGGCCTGGATTGAAGTCTAATCCCCGCGACTTCTTGTTTTCTTTGGCCGAGTTCTTGGCAAACTGGAAGTTGCGCTTGAACAAATTGTTGTCACGGCACCATAGTAATGAAGATGGGTCTGCATCTGCAGGCTGTGGTCCACGGACCATGCAAGGATAGAAGCCTTGTTCAATGGCTTCAGCTCTGGACGTGGGTTGAAGGTTTTTGTACAAGATGTCTCCCCAGGGTCGCTTGATGGCATTCTTCTCAGGATATTCCTGGGTCACGAACCTGTACTTGTATCATTGTTCTGCCCAATATCTTCGAATCCATTGGATTTGGGTTTTCCGCTGAATGTAGTCCTCCTCTGGATCTGTCTTATATAGCTCATAGAGGTCAGGAGGCAAATCTCTTGAGGTGTTTCCACGGTGCTGTCTGCCACCCTTCCTTGCAGACTTCTCTGTTGCCATGAAGTTTAGACTAAAAGGCTTCAACATTGTCAAAGTCTTCCGTCTACTGGTCAGACAAGAACTGGCTTTAGGAGAATTTATATGATGCTGTAAGAACTCTGCAAATGAATGCAGACTATGAGAACCAAGGTATTCTCCCACGGACATGTACCTGTGACAGCATTAAAGGTGCGAGGGAAGGGGAAGAGGTCATATGCATTCTCAGAAGATTTTGAAGATAAATCAGTTTCGAAGACATTGACCTCATAGTGCGAAGACATTCACTCATATGTAGAGAGTTGGTTCCAGATTTGTACAAATCCACGAATAAGTGCAAGTGAGGAATCTAACTACTTTGTGAAGCACAAGTGAACATACTAGGCATGCTATGAGTTACAGAATGAGATAGATCCAACTTGTGGGAATAGAAACCACTTGTGGTTGAAAAGGATGAATCTATCGGATCAAAAAGACTGTAAAAAGGAGGTTTTATTTACCACACGAGGAACTGCTAGACGGAGTGGCTGAGGAGGCCGAGCAGTTCAATCTTCCGTGCCCTAACTTGGCGACGGAGGACACCTACAGCGACGGCGGAGAAGACGATGTCCGCGGCCAGCGTGAGGACGGCGTCGGTGAGGTCGCGACAGCTAAGCGCTTCGTCGCCGGCATCGTCGAGTGCTAGCGGTGGCGCTAGGGTTTGTGCGAGAGTGGAAGAAGAGATAATGACTGGGGTGAGGCGTGTATTTATAGAGATAGGGACGGCACAGTGTTATTACGCAGGTGCCCCTGGCGGTTCACATCTAAAGGACACGTGGCAATCATGCAACACATTGGAGGTTGTTTCACGTTCCCACGCATGCCTGGATTGTCGGGTGGTCGTTCCCACTTCTCCGGGTTCCAGGCAAAAGGATTGAGCATTTAAAAACGGATTTAATGTTTGTCTCTGTATCTCCTTCTGACAAGGACACAGCGAAGACATTCGACAGTTTCAATAGAATGCATATGATTTGGATAGATAGACTTGAGACAGGAGCATAGAAAGGTTAGGGTCCGATCACATTCACTTAGTTCAAAAGATTCAACGTGAAGACATAGCTATAAGTGAATGCTGTAGAGGACAGAAACTGAAATGAAGATAAACATGAGGCCATGTTAACATTGAAGACAAACAAAATGCGAAGACTTTGCAAATGTAACGCCATGTGAAAAACACTTCTAAGGGAAGAATTTGGTGGTGGCGTTACCCACCATATAGGAAGTATTAGATCCGGACACGGCGCACAATTATTGTGGCGCTCCGAATTCAAATTCCACATTAATGTATTCACTCTCAGAATGTAAGTCTTCATTGATTGAAGACATACTTTACTTCGTGTGTTGCACATCTAAGTCATCAACATGCATAAGTGTTAGGATGTGTGCCTGATCACAGGACATTTGAGGATTCCAAGATATTTAGCTCACACCGTAACTTGCAAAACCTCTTCTCATCCAAGGGCTTTGTGAAGATATCTGCCAGTTGCTCTTCAGTGATGACGTGTATGATATCAATATCTTCCTTCATGACATGATCTCTGAGAAAGTGATGATGAATTTCAATGTGCTTTGTCTTTGAGTGCTGAACTGGGTTGTTTGCAATCTTGATGGCGCTTTCATTGTCGCAGTAGAGTGGAACGTGCTTCAGATGAATGCCATAGTCTTTGAGTGTTTGCTTCATCCACAGAAGCTGAGCGCAGCAAGATCCATCAGCAATGTATTTAGATTCAGCAGTGGAGAGAGATACACAATTCTGCTTCTTTGAAGACCAACATACAAGTGATCGTCCCAAAAAGTGACATGTGCCTGATGTAGACATGCGATCCACCTTGTCACCAGCATAATCAGCATCCGAGAATCCAACTAGATTAAACTCTGAGCCCTTTGGATACCATAATCCTAGTGTTGGGGTGTGAGCCAAATATCGAAGAATTTGCTTCACAGCTAAGTGATGCGATTCCTTTGGTGCCGCTTGGAATCGGGCACACATGCAAACACTAAGCATGATATCTGGCCTAGATGCACATAAATAAAGCAAAGAACCAATCATGGAGTGGTATATCTTTTGATCAAACTCTTTACCATTGTCGTCGGGACCCAGATGGTGTTTAGCTGGCATTGGCGTCGTGTAACCTTTGCAGTCTTGCATTCCAAACTTCTTCAGGCAGTCTTTGAGGTATTTCTCTTGAGATATGAAGATGCCGTTGCGTTGCTGTCATATTTGAAGACCAAGGAAGAACTTCAGTTCACCCATCATGGACATCTGATATTGCTCTTGCATCATATATCCAAAGTCATCACTGTATTTCTGGTTGGTGCAGCCGAAGATGATGTCATTCACATATATTTGGCACATAAACAGTTCACCATCATATGTCTTCGTGAAGAGTGTGGGATCCAAAGAACCAGGTTTGAAGCCTCTGCTCTTCAGGAAGTCCTTGAGTGTGTCATACCAAGCACGAGGCACTTGTTTGAGGCCATACAGTGCCTTGTTGAGCTTATAAACCATGTCTGGATGTTTTGGATCTTCAAAGCCAGGCGGTTGTGCAACATACACTTCTTCTTTAATCTTTCCATTGAGAAAAGCGCTCTTCACATCCATTTGATACAGAAGAATGTTATGATGATTTTCATAGGCCAGCAGTATGCGTATAGCTTCAAGCCTAGCCACAGGAGCAAATGTTTCATCGAAGTCAATTCCTTCAACTTGAGTGTATCCTTGAGCAACGAGACGAGCTTTGTTTCTGACAACTTGATCATGCTCATCTTGCTTGTTGCGATATATCCATTTAGTGCCTATGCTATTGTGCTTACGAGGATCAGGACGCTTGACCAGTTCCCATACAATATTCAGCTCAAATTGTTGAAGCTCTTCTTGCATTGCTTGAATCCATTCAGGCTCCATGAAGGCTTCATCAACTTTCTTGGGTTCAGATATTGAGATGAATGCGAAGTGTCCACAAAAATTTGCTAGTTGTGTTGCCCTTGAATGAGTGAGTGGACCAGGTGCATTGATGCTGTCAATTATTCTCTCAATCTATACTTCATTTGCAACACGAGGATGAACAGGACGAAGATTTTACTCTTGCTGATCATTGTCATCGTTAGAAGGATTGTCTTCAGGCTGAGCATTGTCTTCAGGTTGATCAGGTGCAGAGATGATGAGTTCCTCTTCAGGCTGAGCTTCAGACGGTATGATTTCTCCAGTTCCCATAAGCTTGATGGATTCACTGGATGGAACTTCATCTAGCACATTTGGCAGGTGCTCTCTTTGCGAGCCGTTAGTCTCATCGAACCGCACATCCACAGTTTCAACCACTTTATAGTGAAAGAGGTTGAAGACTCCATAGGAGTGCTAATCCTTTCCGTATCCAAGCATAAAACCTTCATGTGCTTTCGGTGCAAATTTTGAAGTGTGATGTGGATCCTTGATCCAGCACCTGGCACCAAATACTCTGAAGTAACTGACATTTGGCTTCTTACTAGTGAGGAGCTCATAGGATGATTTGTTCAGAAGCTTGTGAAGATAAACACGGTTGATAATATGGCATGCAGTATCAATGGCTTCAGGCCAGAACTTTCTTGGAGTCTTGTATTCATTGAGCATCGTCCGGGCCATCTCAATAAGTGTTCTGTTCTTGCGTTCCACGACGCCATTCTGCTGCGGCGTGTATGGAGCTGAGAACTCATGAGTGATGCCCAAAGTATCAAGATAAGTGTCGAGGCCATTGTTCTTGAATTCAGTGCCATTGTCACTTCTGATGTGCTTGATCTTGACGCCATAGTTGTTCATGGCTCGATTGGCGAAGCGTCTGAAGACAACCTGCACTTCAGTCTTGTAGAGGATTATATGCACCCATGTATATCTTGAATAATCATCAACAATGACGAAGCCATAGAGACAAGAAGTAGTAGTTAGAGTTGAGTAGTGAGTGGGACCGAAGAGGTCCATGTGTAGTAGTTCAAAGGGTTGAGTCGTTGTCATGATTGTCTTCGAGGGATGCTTGGCCCTCATCATCTTTCCAGCTTCACAGGCACCGCATAGGTGATCCTTCTTGAACTTGACGCCCTCAATGCCTATGATATGCTTGTTCTTTGCAAGAGTGTGGAAGTTCCTCATGCCAGCATGCCCTAGCCTCCGATGCCAGAGCCAGCATTCTGATGCTTTTGCTAGAAGACATATGGCAAGCTGTGGTCCTACTGAGAAATCTACCACCTACAAATCATCTTTCCGATACCCTTCAAAGAATAGAGACTTGTCAGATTCCATTAGAACAAGGCAACGATATTTTCTAAATATCACAATCATGTTTAAATCGCAAAGCATTGAGACAGACATTAAGTTGAAACCAAGGGATTCAACAAGCATCACTTTATCCATGTGTTGATCCCTTGAGATTGCAACTCTACCTAGACCCAATACCTTGCTTTTACCAGTATCAGCAAATGTGATGTGACTCTTGTCAGATGGACGTAAAGTTGAGTCCATGAGAAGACTTCGCTTGCCAGTCATGTGATTAGTACACCCACTATAAATAATCCATTCCGAAGAAGCTGGTGTCATACCCTACAGTGCAGTTAGGGGGATAGGCTTCACGAAGAGAATTTTGAAGCATGAACATTTGACGAGCAAGTAGATTATGAAAGCTTAGATCGAGGTTAGGACTGATAGGGCAAGTAGCAAGCGACTCAGGAACAAAGTACATAATAAGACCATTTGGGCATTTGGTCTTGCGCCCTACAAGATGTTTAAGGTCCCCAGCAATAGCTTCTGACGAATTTGATTTTCTGCTGGAGACCCTTCCCTGCAAAAGAGAGTTAAGCTTTCTTAGCCACCCACATCTTCAAGGGTGGCTTCGAAGCAATGAGCCTAAGTGCAGCATCTGAGAACTTTGGCTTTGGAGCCCTAGCAAATAGTCTTGCAGGTGGACAATAGTACTCATAAGAATAAGCAGGGTAGTTCTTGGTCTTATGAACATGGCGGTTTGATGAAACGCGTTCATATTCATAGGCCTGAGTATGGTTTCCCTGCAAAACATTTTTGCGTTAGTGCGACTCAGGTGAGTCCTCTGTCTGTATGAAGCCTTTGGACCATATGAAGCCTGTGGTCTGGGGTTTGTCTTCTTCACTTGTGGTGTCATGATGACATTCACAGGAAGATTCTCTAGACACTTTTTCAGCACCCAGACCTTCTTCATAGGTGGCCCATACCTGCAGTTAGTACCAATATAACCGGCAAACACTTCACCATTCTGATTATTAAACAGTTTATAGTTTGCACCAAAGGATTCATCAATAACAATGGGATTAGCACAAGTGAAGCCAGATAGGGTGGATGGATCCGCTGAAGGTTCCTTTGCAGCAACCCATGTGGTTTTGGGGTACTGCTCAGGTTTCCAGTAAGAGCCATCAGCATTCATTTTCCTTTCGAACCCAACACCCTCTTTCCTAGGGTTTCAGTTCAGGATCTATATTTTAAGGACATCACATAGTGTCTGATGCCCTTTGAGACTTTTGTACATCCTTGTTTGAAGCAATGTCTTCAACCTAGCATTTTCATCAGCAATAGCAGTGGCATCCTCAGCAGAGGGGTTAGTTACCACATCAACAGTTGAAGATATTACAAAAGTAGCAGCAGCAGAACATCCAGCAACAGAAGTAGTGTTGTCACGCTCAATGCATTTAAGACATGGTGGTTCAAATCCTTCCTGAGCGGAACTGATCTGTTTGGCACGAAGTGACTCGTTTTCCTTTTGAGGATCTTCATGAGCCGCTCTCAATTTCTCAAGATCTTGCTTCCTTTGAAGATAATCATAGGAAAGCTTTTCATGAGTTGTTGAGAGCGTTTCATGACGACTTTCAAGTTCATCATACTTAACTTGAAGATTTTTTATGTCTTCAATTAAGGACTGAGATCGAGTCATTTTAGCGTCTAACAGGTCATCGCTTTTTGTCTAACAGTTTTTGAATATGTTCCATAGCTTTCTGTTGTTCAGTTGCAATTTTAGCAAGTGTTTTGTAGCTGGGTTTGGAACCACAATCAGAGTCATCTTCACTGGATGTTTGATAGTGAGTAGTGTGTGAGTTTACCTTGTCACCGCGTGCCATGAAGCAGTAGGTGGGAGCGGAGGTGTCCTGGTCATTAGCATCGGCGTCGGTGATGAAGTCATTGTCTTCAGTGTTGAAGATGGACTTGGCAACGTAGGCTGTAGCCAGACTTGCAATGCCAAAATCGGACTCCTCCTCAGACACCTCCTCTGCCTCCTCAGAAGCTGACTCCTCCTCTGAATACATTTCCTTGCCAACAAACGCACGAGCCTTGCCAGATGATCTCTTCTTGTGTGATGAAGATTTTGATGAAGACTTGGAAGAAGACTTTGAGTATTTCTTCTTCTTCTTGTCATCAGAATCATATTCCTTGTTCTTCTTCTTCCTATTCTCATTGTCCCATTGCGGACCCTCAGAGATGTAGTGGCCAGGTTTTTTGCACTTGTGGCATGTTCTCTTCTTGTAGTCATGAGCAGAAGCTTCATCATTCCTTGAGCTAGATCGTGAGGACTTTCTGAAGCCTTTCTTCTTGGTGAATTTCTGGAATTTCTTCACAAGCATAGCAAGCTCCTTTCCAATGTCTTCAGGATCATCATAACTGCAATCAGATTCTTCTTCAGATGAGGAAATAGCTTTTGCCTTCAAAGCACGAGTTCGCCCATAGTTGGGACCATAGATGTCTCTTTTCTCAGAAAGCTGAAACTCATGTGTGTTGAGCCTTTTCAGTATGTCAGACGGATCGAGTGTCTTGAAGTCAGGGCGTTCTTGAATCATCAGGGCTAGGGTGTCAAACGAGCAGTCAAGTGATCTCAGGAGTGTCTTGACAACTTCATGCTTGGTGATCTCAGTAGCGTCGAGGGCTTGAAGCTCATTTGTGATGTCAGTGAGTCGATCAAACGTGAGCTGAACATTCTCATTGTCGTTTCTCTTGAAGCGGTTGAAGAGGTTGCGAAGGACACTGATTCTTTGATCTCTCTGGGTTGATACGCCTTCGTTGACCTAGGAAAGCCAGTCCCAGACTAGCTTAGATGTTTCCAGAGCACTCACACGGCCATACCGCCCTTTGGTCAGATGACCACAGATGATGTTCTTGGCAGTGGAGTCCAGTTGAATGAACTTCTTGACATCAGCAGCGGTGACACCTTCACCAGCCTTGGGGACGCCATTCTTGACGACATACCAGAGGTCGACATCAATGGCTTCAAGATGCATGCGCATCTTATTATTCCAGTAGGGATATTCGGTTCCATCGAAGACTAGGCACGCAGCAGAGACTTTGATTATCCCTGTAGTTAACATAGCTAAAACTCCAGGTGGTTAAACCGAATCACACAGAACAAGGGAGTACCTTGCTCTGATACCAATTGAAAGTGCTAGTGATCGACTAGAGGGGGGGTGAATAGGCGATTTTTATGGAAGTCTTCAAAACATGGAAGTTTCAAAGACAAACGATAGAAACAAACCTATTACCATGCAGCGGAAGGTAGACTACACTAAGCAAGCCATAGTCAAGTATTCAATGAGATGAAGGCACAAAGACTAATAGCAGCTAGGCAGTATAGATCAGGATGAAAATAGTACGAAGCCAAACAGAACAAGCATTCACAAAGTGAAGACAAATAGATAATGCAAACAGGCAATGACTTCACAAGGACCAATATGCAAATAAAGATATGGGAAGAATGGAACCAGTGAATCATTGAAGACAATGATTTGTTGGACCAGTTCCAGTTGCTGTGACAACTGTACGTCTGGTTAGGGAGGCTGAGATTCAACTCGGAAGACTGCGTCTTCACCTTATTCCCCTAGAGCTAAGGACACCCAGTCCTCGCCCAATCACTCTGTTAAGTCTTCAAGGTAGACTTCCAAACCTTCACAAACTTCGTTCACCGGCTATCGACAATGACTCTTGGATGCTCAAAACGCGACGCCTAACTGGCTGGAGGATTCACAGTCCTCAAGTGTAATAAGTCTTCAGATCACACAGACAGGAAGACTTCAGTGATGCCTAACACTCTTTGGCTCTGGGTGTTTAGGGCTTTGTCCTCACAAGGAATTCTCTCTCAAAGGCTTCAAGGTGGGTTGCTCTCAAACGACAAAAGCCGTACACTAACTCTGAGCAGCCAACCGTTTATGGTTGTAGGGGGTGGGCTATTTATAGCCACTAGGCAACCCGAACTGATTTGTCCGAAATGACCCTGGGTCACTAAGGAACTGACACATATTCCAACGGTCAGATTTCAAACACACACGGCAACTTTACTTGGGCTGCAAGCAAAGCTGACTTATCCAGCTCTGGATAAGATTCTCTCTCATTGTCTTCGCTCGAAGACATAGGATTTTGGTTAAGCATCACTTCAGTCATTCTGACTGGTTCACTTGGACCCCACTTAACAGTACGGTGGTTCCTATGACTCAACAAAGAAGAAAAAGAACGACGAAACAACTAAGTCTTCGCGCTCCATAGTCTTCACGCAATATCTTCTCTTGTCACAGTATTCAATGTGAATGTCTTCACATACCACCTTTGACTTCAATGTCTTCATACATTTTTAGGGGTCATCTCTGATAGGAAAAACCGAATCAATGAGGGACTTCTACCTGTGTTATCCTGCAATTCTCACAAATACATTAGTCCCTCAACCAGGTTTGTCGTCAATACTCCAAAACCAACTAGGTTTGGCACTAGATGCACCTACACTTACAAAGAAGGATGTGCCTTTTGTTTGGGGTACCGCACAGGACGAAGCCTTCATGGTATTGAAAGATAAGTTGACACATGCTCATTTACTCCAACTTCCTGATTTTAATAAGACTTTTGAGCTTGAATGTGATGCTAGTGGAATTGGATTAGGAGGTGTGTTATTACAAGATGGCAAACATGTTGCATACTTTTCTGAAAAATTGAGTGGGTCTAGTCTGAATTATTCTACTTATGATAAATAATTATATGCTCTTGTTCAGACTTTATTTATGGCCCAAAGAATTTGGTATACATTCTGATCATGAATCCTTGAAACATATTAAAAGTCAAGCTAAACTGAATCGTAGACATGCTAAATGGTTTGAATTCATTGAGACTTTCCCTTATGTCATTAAACACAAGAAGGGTAAAGAAAATGTTACTGCTGATGCATTGTCTCGTCGCTATACTATGCTTTCACAACTTGACTTCAAAATATTTGGTTTGGAGACCATCAAAGATCAATATGTGCATGATGCTGATTTTAAAGATGTAATGCAGAATTGTAAAGAAGGAAGAACATGGAACAAGTTCGTCGTTAATGATGGATTTGGGTTCCATGCTAACAAGCTATGCATTCCAGCTAGCTCCGTTCGTCTTTGGTTCTTGCAGGAGGCGCATGGAGGAGGATTAATGGGACACTTTGGCATGAAGAAGACGGAGGACGTACTTTGGACACATTTATTTTGGCCAAAGATGAGACGGGATGTTGAGCATTTTGTTGCTTGCTGCACTACCTGTCAAAAAGCTAAGTCATGACTCAATCCTCATGGTTTATATATGCCTTTTCCTGTACCTAGTGTTCCTTGGGAGGATATATCTATGGACTTTGTTTCAGGTTTACCTCGAATAAAGAAGGGGAGGGATAGCATATTTGTTGTTGTGGATAGATTCTCGAAAATGGCACACTTTATACCATGTCATAAAAGCGATGATGCTGTTAATGTTGCTGATTTGTTCTTTCGTGAAAATATTCGCTTGCATGGTGTGCCAAATACTATTGTTTCAGATCGTGATACTAAATTTCTTAGCCACTTTTGGTGATGTTTATGGGCTAAGTTGGGGACTAAACTACTTTTTAGTACTACTTGTCACCCCCAAACTGATGGACAAACTGATGTAGTCAATAGAACATTGTCTACTATGCTTAGGGCTGTTTTGAAGAATAATAAGAAAATGTGGGAAGAATGCTTGCCTCATATTGAATTTGCTTATAATCGTTCATTGCATTCTACTACTAAGATGTGCCCTTTTGAAATTGTGTATGGTTTCCTACCTCGTGCACATATTGATTTGTTGCCTCTTCCATCTTCGGAGAAGGTTAATTTTGATGCTAAAGAATGTGCTGAATTGATTTTAAAAATGTGTGAGTTAACTAAGGAAAATATTGAGCGTATGAATGCTAAATATAAACTTGCTGGAGATAAGGGTAGAAAACATGTTGGGTTTGCACCTAGAGATCTTGTTTGGTTACATTTGCGTAAGGCTAGATTTCCTAATTTGCGCAAATCAAAGCTAATGCCACGTACTGATGGTCCATTTAAGGTGTTAGAGAAAATAAATGGTAATGCATATAAACTTGAGCTGCCTGCAAATTTTGGGGTTAGTCCCACTTTTAACATTGCAGATTTGAAGCCTTATTTGGGTGAGGAAGGTGAGCTTCCATCGAGACGACTTAATTTCAAGAAGGGGAGGATGATGAGGACATCAATACCATTGTTACACCCACAGCCCCTGCTGCTATACATACTGGACCAATTACTAGAGCTCGCGCACGCCAATTGAATTACCAGGTACTTTCGTTTCTTGGTAACGATTCTAATGTTCATGAGAATATGATGCTGCCTAAATTGGATACGTTTGTTTTTCTTACAAATGAAGGGCCTAGCTTGGACAAGACATATGAACCTTAGAGAAAGTTCAAGCATGGAGATGATGGCACACGCAAGGGGAACAAGAATGGATTTACAAGTGATGATTCTAGGACTTTGAAGCCACCATAATGAGTGCATGAAGCCTTGGACGAAATATACAAGATGCCACTTCATAAATTTCGTCCAGAGGCTATTCTTGGTCCCGCGTCACCTTACTTATGGGCCAGGCCCATGTAATTTCAAAATACTTGATTATAGGCTGTTTTTAGAGTCCATATGTGTGGGGAAACAAGAGTTTGGGTTGGTTTCGGACCCCTCCTCCAAGGGCCATGAAATTCCCCCTATCTCCTCCATATATACAGCCCTTAGGGCATCGTTTAGACTTTGGGTTTTGTTTAGATTAAAGTTTGCCATATCTGCAACTTCGCGTCCTTCATTTGTGTTCAACGACCAGACAAAGGCATCACAGAACCTCACCTTGATCAATAAAGCTTTCCTCTTATATTCGCAATATCCAGACTGCAATCTTAGATTCTTGCTTGTTCTTCATTTGCCTGCAGGAAATAGACCTTCGTGGTCAGGTTGATCATGCTCCGGCATGGTCAATAACCTCTCGGAGTTGGTTTTAGCGATTGCTAAGGCGCATCGTCCTCGCATGTTCTTAGTCGGATCATCAAAGTTGACTTCCTCCAAAACGATAGCCACCATCTCATCGAAATACGGGACACCTTTGCCTCTATCACAATAGACCTATGAAGAATTTCATATAAGTTTCGCAAGGAATAGTTTGGAAATCGTTTCTCAGGGAATCTCCATATGGTGTAAACACAATGAAGAGCAGGCAAGCTAACAATCAAGTTTCTAAGTAATCCTCTAGTGATTAAATTGACAATTCTAAGATTACGGATCATGTCAATAGAAACATCAAGGGTAGGATGCAAGGGGTCCACAAGGCACGCATAAGGAGTAGTAATGTACTTGTTCAAGTTATATTCATTGAAAATCTCAAGCATCTCAATTTTCCACTCATGAAAGAACACTCCATCAAGTATAGGCACTCTACGTCTAAGACTCCCCAACGTATACTTATCCATCTTCCTCCAAAGGTGTTTAAACCAAAGAAATGGAGACCAATGCTCTGATACCAATTGAAAGGATCGAGAAGAGGTGTCTAGAGGGGGGGGGGGATTAGACCCTCAACAAAGAAAAGTAGCAGTTTTTAATTTCTTTAAGTTGAGGTGGAGTTTTAGCACAAGTTTAAACATTAACAATACATTTCAAGAAAGCATGACAAGAGTATATGAGTAGTGGAAAGTAAAGCATGCAAGTTGCAAGAAAGTAAAGGGATGGGATTGGAGTGTGCAAACACAATTGGAGACACGGAGATTTTTGGCGTGGTTCCGATAGGTGGTGCTATCGTACATCCACGTTGATTGAGACTTCAACCCACGAAGGGTAGCGGTTGCGTGAGTCCACAGAGGGCTCCACCCATGAAGGGTCCACGAAGAAGCAACCTTGTTTATCCCACCATGTCCATCTCCGAAGGACTTGCCTCAAAAGGGTAGATCTTCATGAAGTAGGCGATCTCCTTGCCCATACAAACTCCTTGGTCCAACTCCATAATCTTGTCGGAGGCTCCCAAGTGACACCTAACCAATCTAGGAGACACCACTCTCCAAAAGGTAATAGATGGTGTGCTGATGATGAACTCCTTGCTCTTGTGCTTCAAATGATAGTATCCACAACACTCAACTCTCTCTCACAGATTTGGATTTGGTGGAAAGATGATTTGAGTGGAAAGCAACTTGGGGAAGGCTAGAGATCAAGATTCTAGTGGTTGGAATGGAATATCTTGGTCTCAACACATGAGTAGGTGGTTCTCTCTCAAAAAATGAATGCTGGAAGTGTAGGCACGTTCTGATGGCTCTCCTTCACAATGAAGGAAGGGTGGAGGGGTATATATAGCCTCCACAGAAAATCTAACCGTTACACACAATTTACCAAACTCGGTGGGACCAAATCATAAAACTCGGTCAGACCGATTCAGTTCATAATGTGACTGTTAGGCATTTCGGTGGGACAGATATGGTTAACTCGGTGGGACCGATGTGCTAGGGTTAGGGTAAAACCTCAACTCGGTTTGACCAATTACACAAACTCGGTGGGACCGATTTTGGTAATAAGCAAAATAGAGAGTTGGTCAGGCAAACTCGATGGGACCGATTGCCTATCTCGGTGAGACTGAAACAATTGCAATAGGCAACAGAGTTTGCAAGCCCATCTCGGTGAGACCGAGATCCCATCGGTGAGACCGAACTGATTAGGGTTTCTAGCAGTGGCTATGTCAAATGAACTCGGTGGCGCCGTATAGATCAAATCTGGGGGTCGAGTTTGACTTTTGGTTTGGGACATATCTGGATATGAGAAAGTGGTCGAGGGCTTTTGAGTATATCACTAAGCACTTTGAGCAAGCAAGCCATTAAGCAACACCTCATCCCCTTTTAATAGTATTGGCTTTCCTATGGACTCAATGTGATCTTGGGTCACTAAAATGAAAATGTAGAGTCTTGAGCCTTTGAGCTTTTGCCAATCCTTTGTTCTTAGCATCTTGCAGGGGTTCCACATCCTCTTGTCCACGTCACTCCATTTGTTGAACTTATCTGAAATATACTAGATAAAAACATTAGTCCAACAAGAGATATGTTGGCATTGATTACCAAAACCACCCAGGGAGCACTTGTGCTTTCAGGTACGGAGCCACCGTGGTGCCCGTCACCGATGTTGGCGACTCCCACCAGTGGCCAAGATGGGAAAACCGCACCCATTGTGCAGTCCCCGCCGCGGCAGCTCTCTCAAGGGCATCCACGGCGAACTCAGTGGCCACCAAATGATGATGATCGTGATGAGGCATCAATGGCCTCATCCGATCCGCGACTCCGGCAGGACCAACGTCAAGTACTGAGGGAAAGGAAGAAGGAAGACGCCCACGTCACCATTGAGTGGCGTCGCGAGACGCGCCGTCAGTCTGATAGGCACAACGGGGCTGATGTCGACCAATCCGCGCCCAGTGCTAGAGGGTACCTACCTTACGAGGTAGGGTGCCCTGCCGTCACACGTGATCTGCGGCAAGTAAAGTGGCCATCATCTCACACCTTCAAGCCGGACCTGCCGGAGAAGTATGATGGAAAACTGAACTAGGCAGAGTTTTTGGGCATCTATACGATCGCCGTTTAAGTTGTCAGGGGAAGGATGAAAAGGTGCTTGCCAACTACTTCGCGCTGGCCCTCAAGGCCAATGTGAGTTCCTGGATGATGCACCAGCCAGAAGATTCCACTTCCTCCAGGGCTGACTTGTGCAATGAGTTCGTGGGCGCCTTCACGGGCGGCCACCAAGAACCGAGCCGGCCTAGCGATATGCAAACCCTCTTGCAAAAAGAGGGAGAAATTTTGCGCAAGTATCTGCAGAAGTTCAGCCGAGTGCACCGCAATATACCAAAGATACACCTGGCAGCTGTGATTGCTGCATTTCATACAAATGTGCGCAATCACAGAATGCGGGCTAAGATGAATGTTTGGTTTCCCAAGACGCTCAGGGAGCTCTACACGATGGCTAATAAGTGCACTCGCGCTAAAGAGGGGAGAAGACTTCCCAGGGAAGAGGCTGGCGTCAAAGTCGACTCGGAAGACGACGACAATGCTGCCACCCCAAAAAGAAAAACAAGAAATGTAGCAAGAAGCAAAAGGAGAAGGCGATAATGGCCGTTGAGGGGACTGGTGATCTTAGCACGAGCAACAAAGCAAAAACTGAGACACCCGACAAGGAAGCTGCTACATGCGCTGATTGTCGGGCGGCAACATCTGTTGAGAAAACCGGCATGTCTGACAGGCCATACTGCAAGATCCGGTCATGATCTCCAAGATGGCAAGCAAGTTGAGCAATTTATTGATAAATAAAAAGCCGAATATGAAAGGCACGCCAAGTGATGTCTACTACACAACCTTCTTCTTGTAGACGTTGTTGGGCCTCCAAGTGCAGAGGTTTGTAGGACAGTAGCAAATTTCCCTCAAGTGGATGACCTAAGGTTTATCAATCAGTAGGAGGCGTAGGATGAAGATGGTCTCTCTCAAGCAACCCTGCAACCAAATAACAAAGAGTCTCTTGTGTCCCCAACACACCCAATACAATGGTAAATTGTATAGGTGCACTAGTTCGGTGAAGAGATGGTGAAACAAGTGGTATATGGATAGTAGATAAAGGTATTTGTAATCTGAAATAATAAAAACAGCAAGGTAGCAAGTGATAAAAGTGAGCGTAAACGGTATTGCAATGTGTGGAAATAAGACCTAGGGTTCATACTTTTGCTAGTGCAAGTTCCCTCAACAATACTAACATAATTGGATCACATAACTATCCCTCAACATGCAACAAAGAGTCACTCCAAAGTCACTAATAGCAGAGAACGAACAAAGAGATTATGGTAGGGTACGAAACCACCTCAAAGTTATTCTTTCCAATCAATCCGTTGGGCTATTCCTATAAGTGTCACAAACAGCCCTAGAGTTCGTACTAGAATAACACCTTAAGACACAAATCAACCAAAACCATAATGTCATCTAGATACTCCAATGTCACCTCAAGTATCCGTGGGTATGATTATACGATATGCATCACACAATCTCAGATTCATCTATTCAACCAACACAAAGGACCGCAAAGAGTGCCCCAAAGTTTCTACCGGAGAATCACGACGAGAACGTGTGCCAACCCCTATGCATAGGTTCCCAATGTCACGAAACCCGCAAGTTGATCACCAAGACATACATCAAGTGTTCTCAAATCTTTAAAGATTCAATCCGATAAGATAACTTCAAAGGGGAAACTCAATTCATTCCAAGAGAGAAGAGGGGGAGGAGAAACATAGGATCCAACTATAATAGCAAAGCTCGCGATACATCAAGATTGTATCATCTCAAGAACACGAGAGAGAGAGAGATCAAACACATAGCTACTGGTACATACCCTCAGCCCTGAGGGAGAACTACTCCCTCCTCGTCATGGAGAGCGCCGGGATGATGAAGATGGCCACCGGAGAAGGATTGCCCCCTCCGGCAGGGTGCCGGAACGGGTCTAGATTGGTTTTTAGTGGCTATGGAGGCTTCTGGCAGCGGAACTCCCGATCTAATCTCCGTTCTGGAAGTTTTAGGGTATATGGAGTTATATAGGCAGAAGAAGCATGTCAGGGGAGCCATGGGGGCCCCACGAGGCAGGGGGCGCCCCCCCACCCTCGTGGGCAGCTCCTGTATCTTTTGACGTGGGGTCCAAGTCCATCAGGTGTGTTTCCTTCCAAAAATAACTTCTCCAGTTGATTTCGTTCCGTTTTGACTCTGTCTGATATTCCTTTTCTTCAAAACACTGAAATACGCATAAAACAACAAATCCAGGCTGGGCCTCCGGTTAATAGGTTAGTCCCAAAAATAATATAAAAGTGGATAATAAAGCCCAATATTTCCCAAAAAAGTAGATAATATAGCATGGAGCAATCAAAAATTATAGATACGTTGGAGACGTATCACCAAGTAGAGAAACCAGAATGGTATTGGCGGGAAGGACCGTGGTGGTCGTAATGGACACCGCGACAAGTCTGATCTGTAGAAGGAAAAACCTGCCAGAGGCCGTGAGAGGAAGGAAAATGAAGATGATAGTGAAGAGGAAGACGATGAGACTAGTGAACACGGTTTCCAGAAAGCTACTGACGCGATGTGCATTGACGGGGGTGCATCTTTACACTCCTCTCACTGCCATGAAAAAGTCAGAAGGCAGGCCTTGGAGAGACAATAGTTCATTACTGAAGAGATCAAGAAGCTAGAAGCGGCAGGTTTGGTCCGAGGAGTACTGCATCCAACTTGGTTAGCTAATCCAGTGGTGGTGCGGAATGCTAACGGGAAGTGGAGACTTGGTATTGACTTCACTGACTTGAACAAAGCTTGTCCAAAGGACCCCTTCCCCTTGCCGTGCATTGACTAGACTGTTGATTCCACCTCTGGATGTGACTTGCTGTCCTTCTTGGATGCATACTCTGGGTATCACCAAAACTTCATGGCCAAGGAAGACGAAGAAAAAACCGCCTTCATCACCCCGCGCGGTGATACGTCTCCAACGTATCTATAATTTTTGATTGTTCCATGCTATTCTATTATCTATTTTGGATGTTTTATATTCATTAATATGCTATTTTATGTTATTTTTGGGACTAACTTAATAACCTAGAGCCCAGTGCTAGTTTATATTTTTTCCTTGTTTTTGAGCTTTGCAGAAAAGGAAAACCAAACGGAGTCCAAACAGAATAAAAGCTTCGCGGCGATTTTTCTTGGACCAGAAGACACCCAGGAGACTTGGAGTGCAAGTCAAAAGAGCCACGATGCGGCCACAAGGGTGGAGGGCGCACCCAAGCAGGTAGGGCGCCCCCCTATCTTGTGGGCCCCTTGGTGAGCCCCTGACCTAGATCTTCCTCCTATATATTCACATATATTCCCAAACCACCAGAAGCATCCACGAAAACATTTTTCCACCGCCACAACCTTCTGTTCCCGTGAAATCCCATCTTGGGGCCTTTTTCGGCATCCTGTCGGAGGGGGATTCGATATGGAGGGCATCTACATCAACTCTATTGCCCTTCCGATGAAGCGTGAGTAGTTTAGCACAGACCTATGGGTCCATAGCTAGTATCTAGATGCACTAGTACAACGAGGTGCCATACAAACGGTTTTTAACCCCTTTCAACGATGACATTTGGAACCGTCGCCTAGTGAGTGACGGTGATAGGGGGGTCCTTCCCGCATGACCTAGAAACCGTCGGGGATATGGCCCTCTTGGCAAACAGGCTCGGCAAAATGAATTCGTGTGCGACCGACGAGCGCTCAAATACGGAAATATGTACAGTAGAGCTAAAAAAATACCATTATATAGGAGAAATTGTTCTCGGTCGCAAGTACATCCCACACAGTCAGTCCCCACTAAATGTTTCCGTTCGTATGTACATCCCACATAGTCGCTCCAAGGAAAACGTTTCCGTTCACAGGTACATCACACACAATTTTCCCTATTAAATTGTTTGTGATAGCGTTGCCATTGCACACAATATGAACAATTTTATCGTTTGCGTTATTGAATGCGTCACACACGGTGCGTAGAAGAAACTGTGTGGCAAAGGCTGTCCATCACACACGGTTTTTATGTCGTAAACGTTTGCGCTAGGTGGCCTAACGCAAACAATTTTCAAGAGAAGGTCGTGTGTGATTGTTCATCAATCCAACATGGTTTATTCCTAGAAATTGTGTGCGTTATTGAATGCATCACACACAGTGTTTTCTCAATAACCATTTGCAATAGGAAAACCCAATTATCAGGGTAATTATCCGATTATTAATTATGCATTTATTAATCTAATTGACATTTCATATTAAGCACACAATATATTTCATTTTCATAATTGAAATACATCAGAGTACCGCATTACACAACTACACCAGCACCAAGTTTCACATGCAACATCTATAACCTTTCGAAATTAGCATCATAGACGGTACATAGGCAGATGTATCTCATCTAGAAAACTGCTGGAGCAGAAGGCGAATATTGAGCCTTCATTGATGTTGAAGGTCTTTATAACTTTAGGCCAGTGCCTGTGGATGATTGACCTTCCATCCTTCGTCCTCTTTAGGAACACTTCAATATTGAACCGTGGGTGTTGTACGAGTACCTTCCTTGCCTCCTGACCATACAGGTGGTTTGAGAGGTAATCATCAGTGAACTGCTTTGGAAAGGCCTGAAAACAAGGATGTGCATAAATATCTTCTCTATATTGGAAATGGGGCAAAGGAATAAAAAGGCAATGTATAATAGTTAGTACCATCCTGTAGTGAATTGATGTCGTCTTCATTGTGCAGAAAAAGATCTTGTTGTTCTTTGACGCTAATTTCTTTATCCTAACAATCTTTCTGAGTTTCTTGACTTGACTGATATTCATGGACAACTCATTTCTCGATATGCAAAAAGGGTCGAACAATGGGTCAAAACCTCTGACAGCAGGACCTACATGTGCAAGACCAAATTGTTAAAAACCTAAATATTATAATGGTTCCTGCAATTGCACAATAATGTGCTATTAGAGAATGGACCATGCACATGCTAACCTCGATTCTAAACCTCAGTGCTTCCAATTGTTTCCCCGCAACACATATAACGTAGTTAGTCGTCAGGTTAAGTAAGGGTTCGCATGCTATCAGTAAAATATGTTGATGAAAAATAAGCACATTGCAGATTCATCAGATTAATTCAAGCCACATGGAAAACCCATTTATCCAAACCAATCATGATTAAGAACTAGGAAATATAGCACTTGTATATTTTTCTCATGTATTAAGTGCTACCAAATTCGATTTGTTCCTCACACACACAACAATACAAAATTCTACCCACGGCAATTGGACGTCGCATTGCAGAATTGAACCAAGCAGTTAACTAAACACCACAACAAATGAACCAAACATTAACTGAGCACCACATTGCACAATATAACATACTCCTAATAGAAGATCAGACAGTTAACCAAACCAAGCATGCTTAACAACTTGGAAATATAGAAATTGTATTTGTTTCTCATGTATTTACTACGGCCAAATTCAATTTATTCCTCACATGGTATACAATAATAGAATGCACCCACAACTATCGAACATCGCATTGCAGAATTGAACCAAACAGTTAACTAAACACCACAACACAAATGAACCAAATGTTAACTAAGAACCACATTGCACAATGTATAACCAAACCAAGCATGCTTGACAACTTGGAAATATAGCAATTGTATTCGTTTCTCATGTATTTTGTAAACATAAATTCGATTTATTGCTCACATGGAAGACAATACAAAATTACAACCTGAAGAATTGAACCTCACATTTGCAGAGTTGAACCAAACAGTTATCTGAAGACAACAAATAATTAACAAAATAGTTAATAAGTGAGCACCACACTGCAGGACATATAGAACATATACACTAGAGCAACAGATTGCATGGTAAAATTAGATAGCACAATTCACTAGATTTTGTGAAGGAAAGGCAAGAGCAGCTCACGCAACGGGTAAACTAAGCATGCTTAACTGGCGTAGCTAGCAAATGGCATGGTGCTCCTCCAAGATCTGGGGGTCGGCACAAATGGCAGCCATCGCGACCTCATCCGCGCGTGCGGCCGCGATTTGCTTCTCCGCTGCCAAATGCTCCTTGAGATCCTGGCTATACTTCGTGCACCATGGCTTAGGGCGGCGCTTAGTTGGTGGAGGGGTCGGTGATTTGGATGGAAGGTGTCGTGCTCACGCCGGCGGTCGGGGCATGTGGGATGTGGAAGCAGGAGGAGGATGGGGGTTGGGTGTGGATGACCTGCCTGGATAGGCGAGACCGAGCAGTGTGAAGGAGGGTCGCTGGCGAGGAGGCGGCGCTGCAAGCAAGGAGTGAAGCTTTCAACCTGGAAAGGAAGGCAGAAACATGGGAAATGTGACTTTTGGTAAGGGAGAGGGGCGGGGAGGTAGATATTTCTGTGGAAGCCGAAACTTTGGAATCGATTCAGCGAAAAAACGGGCGCGCAAAGTGTCATTAGACACGGTCCCTTATTCAGAACTGGGTTACGATATGTGAACATCACAAACGATTCAGATAGCTTAACCCGTGTGTGATGAGTTTGAACGTCAAAAATTTTGGTTCAAATTTCCCTGGTTACAGTGGTCATCCATGTCATTGCATAATTTGGGTACACAAAGGAGACTACAGCACACCCACACTTCTTAATAGAGCAAGTTCAGCAATTAAATAGAGCTAGCTGACCTAAAAATTACTGTAACAAATTCAAGACCGGCGCTCTTAATTAAACAAAACAAAGAGTACTACTATGGCTAGTGCTCGTTGATCTCCACCGCCGCCTCCATGTCAAGCTCGCGCCCGACGGTCTCCTAGGGAAGGGGCTCCATGGCATCAATTGCACCATACTCCACAAGCATCTCGCCATCCGTGTCTGCCATATCTTTAGAATAGGCCGCCACGAGCTGGGCATGGGCGGCCGTGATCTGGGCTTTGGTAGGCCCCATCATGGGAAGGTATGCCTCGCGGGAACGGATGGCTGCTCGAACTCTCTCGGCGATTGCCAACTCTTCGGCCGTGGGTTGTGGACCGTTGTCAAAGAAGCTTCGTTCGATTTGTGCGGTGACCGCCACCAGCTGGGCGTGGATGGCCTCCGTTAGGGCTATGGCCGCCGCTGCAGAACGGATAGCTGTTGTGCCACTCTCGCCAGTTGCTATCCCCGAGGCAGATGATGTTGCTGCCGCCGGAGAAGCAATAGCGGCCGTTTGGGTTGCCTTCGCCGCCCGGACGCAAATTGCGGTCGCCCTGACGAAGCTTGTTAGCACGCGCCTGGCGGTTGCGGCTGTGCTCTCACCGGAGTGGGCCGCCGAAGTTGCCCTCATGACGCGGGTCCACATCCCCATCTTTCACCAGCAACGATTGAACAGTGAAATGATATTTTGAGGAGCAGGCTAGTCTGCTTGACACTCCGACGGTGCTCCAAGATATTTTGTGCTGCATCTCACACAGTTGGTGATAATAAACTGTGTGCGATCTACTTGATTTTTCGTCTTGATTTGAATTACGTAATGGGGTTACAACTGCAAAGGATGGTGGTTGAATTACTTGAACTTTTATCTGCAGTGAACATGCAACTATAGGTGTGTCTTCAAAAAATTGGAATTATTCAGGGTTCGTTTGGACATTTTTATACATTAACTTGGTTTTGCAGGCATTTCAGGTGCATAATTAAAATTTGAACTGCATGCATATGCTCCAGTGCATATAAACTGGTTGAAAAATCAAATCGATGTCCTTGGTTGCACGCTTAGGTCCCATGCAAGAAATGTGAATGAATGTCAAACACCCTGCCACCGTCACTCAGCCACAAACATTGAGATACTTGGTTTTTAAATTCTAGTAGATCCAAAACTCGTCTGAAATTCATGAAGCTTGACATGCTATCATGGAGCGGCATCAACAAGCCATAGTAAAAAAAATTGTCCCATTTGGAGCAGGTTTGGGTATAAGCTTCCCCCAAACCAGAGCTTCTCACAACAAGCGTGATGGTTTCGATAAGGAACGTGCCACCTTTGGGGACGAAACGATATCCGTTGCCTCTTATTGCTTCCAAAAAATTTATAGTGTCAACATAGAACAAGAGGAGTGTTGTGTTTAATTTTGGAATTTTTTGGGGTTCGTTTGGACATTTTTATACATTTACTGGGTTTTGCAGGCATTTCAGGTGCATAATTCAAATTTGAACTACATGCACATGCTCCAGTGCATATAAACTGGTTGAAAAATCAAATATGCGTCCTTGTTTACATGCTTTGTTCCCATGCAAGAAATGGGAATGACTTTCAAACACGCTGCCACCGTCACTCGACCACAAACATTGCGTGGTAAATTCAAAACTCGTCTGAAATTCATGAAACTTGGCATGCTATCATGGAGCGGCATCAACATGGCGTGGTAAATTTTTTGTTCATTTGGGGCAGGTTTGGGTATAGGCGTCTCACAAACCAGAGCTTCTCACAACAAGCGTGATGGTTTTGGTAGGGAATGTGCCACCTTTGGGGACGAAACAATATATGTTGCCTCTTATTGCTTTCAAATGTTTTCTAGTGTCAACATAGAACAACAGGAGTGTTGTGTTTAATTTTGGAATTTTCGGGGTTCATTTGGACATTTTATACATTATCTTAGTTTTGTAGGCATTTCAGGTGCATAATTCAAATTTGAACTACATGCACATGCTCAAGTGCATATAAACTGTTTGAAAAATCAAATCTGTTTCCTTGGTTCCATGCTTAGGTCCCATGCAAGAAATGGGAATGAATTTCAAACAACCTGCCACCGTCACTCGGCTGCAAACATTGAGATACCTGGTTTTTAGATTCTAGTAAATCCGAAACTCGTCTGAAATTGATGAAACTTGGCATGCTATCATGGAGCGGCATCAACATGCCGTGGTAAATTTTTTGTCCCATTTGGGGAATGTTTGGGTATAAGCGTCTCACAAACCAGAGCTTCTCACAACAAGCGTGATGGTTTTGGTAGGGAACATGCCACCTTTGGGGACGAAACGATATTCGTTGCCTCTTATTGCTTTCAAAAATTTTCTAGTGTCAACATAGAACAACATGAGTGTTTTTTAATTTTGGAATTGTTTAGGGTTCGTTTGGACATTTTTATACATTATCTGGATTTTCTAGGCATTTTATGTGCATAATTCAAATTTGAACTACATTCACATGCTCCAGTGCGTATAAATTGTGTGCGTTCTATTAACCATTCACGTGACGCCACGCCTCACGCTTTTAATGGCTAGGAGGTGCCGGGCGGACAGGTGCTTGAGTGCTTGATTAAACGGGAGGCGTGCGAGCTGTACTCCAATGCTGAGGCTCACCGGGAAGCGTGCAAGCTGTACGCCGCGTAGGCTCACCGGAAAGTGAGCCCTTTGACTTCTATGGCCGCCCGCCTTGCTAGAATCCTCTCCATTAATGGCGCCCAAGCCACAGTTTAATTCGGTTGTTAAATATAAAACACTCATCCCAAACATTTTAGTTAGAACACCGTATGCAAAACCGACAACTTCCCCAGGAAGCCAAGGGAAAATGTGCCTAGCAGGATTTGTGCAGCTCTTGATTGCAAACATTTTAGTTAGAACACCCGTATGCAAACTGACAGCTTCCCCAGGAAGCCAACAGAAAATGTGCCGAGCAGGATTTCTGTAGCTCTTGATCGCAAACATTTTATATAGAACACCCGTACGCAAATTGAGATCTATGGTCTCCCCCTAAAGTCGAGGGAAAATTCACAGGGCAGGATTTGTGCATCCCTTCAACGCAAATGGTTGTTTTGGATGAACCATGTGCAGCCACGTACAAACAATTTGGTAAGATTTACATCTGTCATATTGGGTATGTTGCCATTTGTCAATCTAGAAAGATTGACATTTGTTGATCTAGTAACATTGCCATTTGTCAATCCTGGTAACACTGCGATTTGTCAAAATATGTAGCTAAAAATCACTAGCACTATTTATTTTTTGCAACTAAAATTCAGTAATTAAGCATAGATTTCATTGATAGATTAAGTAGGCATTCTTAATTTATACAAATAGTTCAACTCGACAGCTGAACCAACCAAACTTTTCCCCAATTGTGGCCAACCACGTAATGAAATAGCTAGTTCAACTATATATACTAGCTAATTTTAAGTGCATTGTATAGTTCCACCACACATCTATAGTCAGATGAACTAAACAAAATAACCCCTAAATACTACTACTACGGAGGGGCTTTGTGCTACTTCCGGCAGCCTCTCCTTTGCCGAGCGCGCTCAGTAAGAGGCAGAGGAGGAGGAGCCTACCGACGAGCTGGACAAATGCAATATGGTGCCTGCCATTACTGCATGTTTAGTGACGCTCGCCAGCTCGAACAAGCACTGCCGCTCCAGACGATCCCTCTCGAAGTGGCCGGACTGCTCGTAGATCTCCTGATTCCTCGCCTCTGCGTCGGCTGCGGTAAGGCTCTTTGCGTGCTCGACGAGGCGCTCCTCCTCCTCCCGCAGGAACTTGATGTAGCGCGCAAGGTCGCTGACGCACGTGCGGGCCTCCACCTCTGCCTCCCGCCTTCGGGCCATGGCGGCGGAGCCGGTGATGTTCCTGGGGGTCGACGTTGGGCTGGCGGCCACGACCAACACCTCCCACCTTCGGGCCTCGATGGTGGAGCGGGTGATGGCCACGATGGCCGGCAGTGGGCTGGCGGCCACGACGACCACCTCCCGCCATCGGGCCACGGCGGCGGAGCAGGAGATGGCCCTGGCTTTCGACGATGGTGTGGCGGCAACGGCGGCCAACAGCATCTGCCGACGGGCAGTGGCGGTGGAGCGTGTGGTGGCTGTTTCGCACACACCCAATAGGGACGCCACGCGCACTACACTATGCCGGGGCCTGCACCGCCACCGCGCTGTAGCTTCCCAGCTAGAGCTGTCCTCTGATGACGGCGGAGTGTCTGAGCGACGATGATGGATCGGTGCCATTGGCGATTGTGGGAGAGGCAGACGAGATAAGCTACAAGGAGGGAGGAGAAAATGCAACGCAGGACTCGCCGGCCGTGAGGGTTTATATAGCAAGCCGGTAAGCATTGGGGTTTTGGGGGATTTCACCAAGTCAGGCGGGAAGCTTGCGCGGGAACCTGTGAGGTTGCACGGGAACAGGCTCACCGTTGATTCATTGACGCCACCGTTTGGCCAAAAGAATGCCCCCGCGCGCTGCGCAAGCTTGCGCCGTAAGCCGTCTGCGACAGTGGGGTGACAAGACGTGCGAGAGGAGGACGAAAGGCCACATACACATACGGTTAATTAAAAAAACGTTTGCGATTTAATTACCTACTATACCCCCATCCTGGTTTATATGTAGGATTTAACTAATAAAATACGAATGCATGCCGCCAAAGATTATATTGTTGGAGTCATATTTGAACATAGTTTCTAGCTATACAATTTTTGTGACATGCATTAACACTTTTTTGGTTAAATTTAAGGTTATATACTAGCAAGCGTTTGCCGGCAACACACACGGCTTATTCCATCACAAACAGCTCGGATGGATCAACTGTATGCCACGTATCGCACACGCAACTCTAATCTGATTCGTGCTTGATGTCTCCAACATCGCTCGCACATTTTGTCTTATTAGCCACCTATCACTGTGCTGGCCTCTGGTCACGTCCCTCGGCAAGCTCTGCTCGCCGTTAGGCGCCGCAGCGCGTTGTGCTTGTCGTCAGGCACCGCGGCACGCTTTGCTCGCGTCCGTTGGCGCGCTCTACTCGCGTCCGTCGGCGCACTAGGCTTGTGGACACCTTTTCCTTGCGTGTTCCACTACTATATGCATATATATATGGTTGCTCGCCATTGAGGCAACTGCGGAGCACTCTTCTCGCGTCCCTCCGTGCATGCTCTACCAGCGGTTGGGCGTGCACACGATCACGTCGGGGGCCCCATATGCATGATGTTGCACCGCGCACGTTGCCACACGATGCAGTTACGTATGACACGATGGAGTTACACGCTGCAAATTAGAACTGCCATCAGGGCCTGCCGATATTCCTGGCCGTCCGGGTTCCCCTTTAATTCTCGCAGCCATTATAACCTTAGTCTCTTCAACCTTTTGATCGCGCCCCACAACACAACAAGCACACCCACGGCGACACATAGAGACGGGATGTCTAGCGGTGCTCCAATGGAGTTCGGCGAGCATAGAGTGTTGACCCACGCGAGGGAGACGGATCTCTCGGTGGTGTACCATGGACCCGGCCGTGGTGCATGACTACATCAATAGCATGGCGTGGCAACAATGTTGAGCAGTTGCTTGCTCGAGACAAGTACAAGGTGGTTGGCATCGACCTCGATCCAATACACCACCGATCGTCCCGACATAGATCAGAAGGTTGTCGTCGCCCAGTTGTGCATGCACCATGATGTCCTCATCTACCACTACTGCCTGGCCACAGAGCCTTGCGACCGTTTCAATAGGTTTGTCAACAACACCGACTACAAGTTCGCCACGGTGGAAATCACAGATGATGTAAAGGCGCTCAGTGTTACGGGCTTGGCCTGCAAGAACCTTGTCGAAATCCATGACCACTACAGGGCCTGGGGCAGCACGAAGAAGGACTCCTTGGTCCAACTCGCCTCAGCCATCATCGACCCCTACTAAGAAAAGATGAAGCAGGATGCCCAGAGAACAAGACCCCTATCCTGGCATAGGGCCTGGATGCGTCAACTGTATGAACCTCACCTCAGGTTCACGGCCAAGAGCATGTACACATGCTACAAGATGCACATGCAGATCCTTGACATCAGGAAGTTCCTCGTTACCCAAATCGACGAGCCCAGATCGAGCCACAAGAAGAGCAAGCGTCACAAGAAGTAGATGATGATCAAATGATTGTTTATGCTAGTTAATCATGCATGTAATATATAGTTTACTTGATTGGTGTGTGGAAATGTCATGTGTGTAGTAGCCACCTATGTAATTATGCATTTAATAGTTTACTTTCGTGTGTGCAAATTCCATTGTTGTAGTAGCCACCTATGTAAGTGGATGTTTAATTTGATTATGCAACCATGCCCTTATAAGTGTGTATATAATGTTGTTGTTCTGTATGCAATCCCATCGCACAACACACATGTCTTATTAGCAGCAACCATCTGTGTTATTATCGATCTTCGCACACATTTCTGATTACAGACCTGTTTGCCGCGTACCACACACATCTTGTTATATTGAACCGTTTTTGTTCTCTTGTCTCAACACAAATAGTTCATCCGAGTGAACCGCATCCCGTATATCGCGCACACCTTTGATCTGGCAGACTGTTTCTTTTGTGTTGCCTAATCATAAACAGTCCAGCCGAGTGAACCGTATTCTCTATATCGCACACACCTTCATCTGGCTGGCCGTTTCTTTTGTTCCTCCTCATCGCAAACAGTTAATTGAACTGAACCGTATGCCCTGCATCGCACACGCAACTAAAATCTGAACCGTGTTTGATGCATCATCCATCGCAAACATTTTTCACCTTTTTTGACGGTTTTTCTTACACCACTGTTTGCGATTATGGCATCGCACACAGTTTCGTCGACGGTTCTGTGATCGTAGTGTCGCGTTAGCAGCATCCTGCAGTAGTGATGGCTTCTTCTCTCTCTTTGATTCTCAATACCATGTTCTCCTCAATGTTCTTAGAGATCTATCCGACGCAATCTTCTTTTGTAGTGTGTTTATCGAGATCCAATGAACTGTGGATTTATGATCAGCTTATCTATGAATATTTTTTGAATATTCTCTGAATTCTTTTATGCATGATTTGATATCATTGTAATTCTCTTCGAACTATCGGTTTGGTTTGGCCAACTAGATTGGTTTTTCTTGCAATGGGAGAAGTGCTTAGCTTTGGGTTCAATCTTGTGGTGTCCTCACCCAGTGAAAGCAGGGATAGCGAGGCACGTATTGTATGGTTGCCATCAAGGATAAAAAGATGGGGTTTACATCATATTGCTTGACTTTATTCCTCTACATCATGTCATCTTACTTAAAGCATTACTATGTTCTTCATGAACTTAATACTCTAGATGCAGGCAGGAGTCAGTCTACTTTACACGGACGTGATGCCTATATTTCATAATCATTGCCTTGGATATGATCATAACTTTGCGCTTTTCTATAAATTGCTCGAGAGTAATTTGTTCACCCCCATGTTATTTGCTATCTTGAGAGAAGCCTCTAGTGAAACCTATGCCCCTGGGTCTATTTTCCATCATATAAGTTTTCGATCTACTATTTTACAATCTTTTACTTTCCGATCTATAAACCAAAAAACCCAAAAATATTTACTTTATCTTTTGTTTAGTTTCATCTATCTCTATCAGATCTCACCTTTGCAAGTGACCGTGAAGGGATTGACAACCCCGTTATCACCTTGGGTGCAAGTTTTTGATTGTTTGTGCAGGTATTGGTGATTTGTGCATTGTCTCCTTCTAGATTGATACCTTGGTTCTCTAACTAAGGGAAGTACTTATCTCTAGTTTTCTGCATCACCCTTTCCTCTTCAAGGGAAAAAGCAACGCAAGGTCAAGAAGTAGCACGCGACACATACTGCTTCGTGCATATGCCGTTCGGGCTGAAGAATGTTGGTTCTATGTTCGCAAGGGCCGTGCAGACTGGGCTTGAGCCACAGCGGCACAGGAACTTTGAAGCATACATGGATGATATCATGGTCAAAACCAAAGACAAATCTTCACTCATAGAAGATTTAGAAGAGACCTTTGCAAATTTGCGGAAGTTGAACATTGAAGCTTAATCTAGAGAAATGTGTATTCGACGTTCCATCTGGCACGCTCCTTGGGTTCTTTGTGTCTCATCGAGGGATAGAAGCCAACCCTGACAAGATGAAAGCAATAGAGCAGATCCAAGCCGCATAGATAGTTAAGGATGTGAGGAGCTTGACTAGCTGTGTGGCCGCACTAAGCAGGTTCATTTCTAAATCCGCCGAGTGCGCCTTGCCGTTCTTCAAAATTTTGAAGAAGGCTGGTCCAGTAAAATGGACTCCAGAGGCTGAGGCTGCGCTGCAGGATCTGAAAGCTTACCTTTCTTTTGCTCCAACCTTGGTCACACCCAAACCACAAGAGCGATTGCTGCTAATCCTAGTGGCAACAAATCAAGTGGCGCACAGGGAAGTGGAATGCGAAGAAGCTACAACGATAGAACCTGCTAGCCTTGAGCCAACTTTATCCCTGACAAAGCTTGCCGGCGGTGACGGGGGGAATCCACAGATCAACGCTAATGAACAGGAGGGGGTTGCAAGAAATAAAGTGGTGCAGCGACCAGTTTACTTTGTCAGCTCCCTCTAATAGGGGCTAGGTCAAGGTACTTTGGAGTCCAAAAGCTGATATTTGGCCTCCTCATGGCCTCAAGGAAGCCGCGCCATTACTTTTAAGCCCACGAGATCACTGTTGTGACTCGCCTCCCACAACAGCGGATCTTGAGGAACCCCGAGGCCACCGGTAGAATAGTAGAATGGGCTCTGGAGCTGTCAAGTTTTGCCTTGAAGTTTGAAATCATAACAACCATCTAAAGCAGAGCATAAACAGAATTTATAGCAGAATGGACGCCAACACCTTATGAAGAACATGTGGAAACTGCCCTCCCCAACAAGGAGGCCCCTAAGGAATGGATCATGTACTTTGACGATGCTTTCTCGCTCCAAGGTGCTAGTGTAGATTATTACTCATTGCACCCACCGGAGAACACCTCAAGTACGTGGTCCAAATGCATTTCCTCAGGGAAGGCACCACCAACAACACGATAGAATATGAAGGACTCCTTGCTAGGATCTGGATCGCTGTCGAGCTGGGAATCAAGAAGTTGATCATACGCGGTGACTCCCAGCTTGTCGTGAAGCAGGTGAACAAAGACTATCAGAGCCCATTGATGGAAGCCTATGTGGAAGAGGTGAGGAAGTTGGAAGAGCACTTCGACGGGCTGCAAACAAAGCATGTACCCTGTGCGGAAACATCGTTGAGCACCTATCAAAGTGCGCTGCCCAGAAGCTTCCTATGGAACTAGGCACATTTGTGTTCCACCGCACCCACCAACAGTTTCCCTGTCAACCTTGGCCAGAAAAAGAAGGAAGCTCAACACTGGCAAGCATTTCCCGGCAGAGTTCCCTGGAGCTGCCGGTGGAAAGGTTGTCGGGAGAAATGCTACGCCGGGTGAAGAGCCACACTTTCTGGCAGAATAAAAGGTTCTTGTCGTTGAAGCAAGTGCTCCCACAGCTGAAGAGATGCCTTCAGTCCTTGTCGTTGAGCCACAGGCTGTGGCACAAGAACATGACATAGTCCAATTCCTGCAAACTGGAGAACTTCCTGCCAATCCAGAGCAATATGAGAAAGTAGCCCGACAATCGAGTATATACCAGTTTGTGGATAACATTATGTACAGAAAGAGGTCAAGCGGCATGAAGTTGAAGTGCACCAGTCAAGAGAATGGACTAGAGCTGTTGGCGGAGATACATGGAGGCACGTGTGGCTCGCATCTTGGATCAAACGCACTTGTCAAGAAAGCCTTCCAGCAAGGATTCTACTGGCCCACCGCCCTCCAGGATGCAACTGAGCTCGTCACCAAGTGGGAAGCATGTCAGTTCCACTTCAGAATACTCATCAACCAGCTCAAGCCTTGTAGACCATCCCTTTGTCCTGGCCTTTCGTGGTCCGGGGGATCGACATCTTGGGCCCCTTCCCCCGTGCTACCGGGGGCTTTGAATTCTTGTATGTTGCAATCGACAAGTCTACAAAGTGGCCCGAAGTGGAACCAGTGAGAAAGGTGACGACGCAGTCAACTATCAAGTTCTTCAAGGGACTGGTGTGTCGTTTTGGAGTGCCCAACAGGGTAATCACCGACAATGGCACCCAGTTTACAAGTCGCATCTTCATGCAGTACATCTAGAGCCTTGGGAGCAAGGTCTCTTTCGCCTCCATTACCCACCCAAGGAGCAACGGGCAGGCTAAGAGGATGAACGCTGAGGTGCCGCGAGGCCTGAAGACAAGAACTTTCGATAGACTGCGGAAATGCGGCAAGCGCTGGATTGATGAGTTGTCGGTGGTTCTTTGGTCAATTAGGACGACACCAAATAGAGCCACTGTCCAAACTCCCCTCTCCCTGGTGAGGGAGTCATGGACTAAGGGGTCCTCGGGGCGATGACCCATTGTACATGGGCCGAACTGGTGGAGATGTATAGTGATAGGAGATCTATGAAGCCGTGGTGTGCCCTCCAAGTTAAGAAGGCGTGGGATCTCTTTAAACCCTTATTGTAATATATCTTAGGTAACCTAAACCTACCGGTATCTATATAAACCGAGGGTTTTTAGTCTTAGGTCTAGAGCTACATTCATCACCTCATCTCTTTACAATTTAGCTCATGCTGATCTTGAGGTATATCTACTCTGTAAACCATATTATACATCCAATACAATCAAGCAGGACGTAGGGTATTACCTCTTCGAGAGGGCCTGAACCTGGGTAAACATTTTGTTCATCGTCCCTTGTTCCCCATCTATTCTAGATCCACAGATCGGGATCCCCTACCCCGAGGTCTGTCGGTTTTGACATCGACATTGGTGCTTTCATTGAGAGTTTCATTATAGGGTCGCCCAAAGGATCGATGGCTCACCCGATCATACGAGAGGGCATCAGATGTGGAGACTTCTTCGTCCCTGGACAACTCTTCACATTTGGCAGCATTCTACAGCACGCAGACCCGACTAGTCGTTTGGGTCAGGTCGACGCCTTCGCCCCCGGACACCGGATTCGATTCGGTGATTTGGAATACGTTGCGGACCCACGGGGCAATCTGGTTTTCACTAGATTCACTCCCCCTCCTGCACCCTCGCCATGCCCGCTCCGGAGTTCCTTTCTGATATGATCAGCGGATCGGCCTCGATAGCTTCAAGTCAGGAGAGCTCTGCTTCGAGCAGGGGGCAGACTCTGTCCGTGTCCGGACACGGCATGACTGCGGAAGACCTATCCTCGACCTTCGAGGTAGAATCAGGAGGTAGAGGCCAAGAGTTAATCTCGGCCGAACCTTCCTTTCACAACGCTTGCCTGGCCTTGAGCCCTTACGAGGAAGCGGCAGCTAACAGCCAGGGGTCACCCCCATCCCAAAGCAGCCTGATCTCGAACCCGATCGGGAAGCCATAAGTAAGGACCAAAGCCCGTCCTTGACCTCCAGTGACAGCCCGGATCCCCTCAAGGATCCAGCTCCGCACCCCAAGCTCAACACGACCAGCAGAAATCAAGGATTGGCCAGGGCATTGATCGGCCCCCATTCCATTACTCTGGAATTTGGCCTGGAAGCCTCGATTTTGGTGACCCACGCAATGATAAACGAGGCGCTGGACCGAATTCAGAACATGACCCAGGAGGACCTGCCCTCTGCCTTCAACTACCAACCCTTCGAGGCGTATAATAGGGGATTTTGCACCCCACCCACCACCCATTTGGTAGCCACTATCGATTATTTAACCGATATGCTAGAGTATAATTCGAAGAATGCCGAATACATGGACGAGGAGGACGGAGCCATGGCCAATGCCGATATTGCCCCCCGTCACCAGCCACTGATCGGTCACATCCACCTACGACATTAACGTGATGGACACCCCAGTGACGGCCTCAGACCAGTAGCCAGAGGGACTTGAGGCGGCCAAAGCTGTTCTTGTGGACCAGCCTCTTGGTCAACCAGGCCCTTCCCCATGCGGGCGTGGTCGCTGGAGGTCAATGGCGCTGTTCTCAGTGTTGTCGCACCCGCCCAACGCGGGGCAAGGTGCATGCGCTGTCTCTGCCCCTCCGGGCGGCACGACCAATTGATCTCGGCTTGCGCCGGACCAGGCGTCGACTTTGTGTTGGTTGGTCACGTCGTGGGTTGAGCAGGCGCAGGTTGAGCGCCTCCGTGACCCGTTCTGGCAGGAGATTGATCAGCGACATGCTGAAGGGGTTGGACCGCGCCCGCAGCCCCTGCCCCAGCCGTAGTGGGAGGGTTATTGGCACCGCTCACCTCGCGCGACCCCGTCTGCCGCTGCCACTGCACCTGCGGTGCCCGCAGCCATGGGCAACGACACCTTCTTCTATACTACTATTAAAAAAGAGAACATTTTCTTGCCTAAACACACCCCATCTAATGTACACACAACACCTTCAAGCAATTAGAGCATCATGATCAAACCCACTCATTTAGATCTAACCGTTAACATAACAACTAACCTCACCGAAAGTACGCTTAGCAATTCTTTCCGGCGAATGAAAACTCTGCCATCCGCCGAATCGACTCGAAAAGGAGATCCCGCATCTCCCGTCAAAAAAGGAGAGCCCACGTTTCATCATGCCTCGCCTCCATCGTCCCCATCCCTCCCTCCTCTCTCATCCTCACCTCCGCTGGGTCGCTCTCCTCCCTCAAGCAGTGGTGGCGGCGCGAGATACAGCGGGCTCGGCCATCGTCGGCGGCCGGGTTCCTCTCCTCCGTCGAGCAGAGGCAGCGGCGTGGCGGCGGCCCGAGACGCAGGGGGCTCGGACTTCATCATCAGCGGGGTTCCTCTCCTCCATCAAGAAGCGGTGGCGGCGCGGGGCACAGGGTGATCTGCTTGCATCGGCGGCGGCGGGATCCCTCTCCTCCGTCCAGTGGAGGCAGAGGTCGAGCGCATCATGGACGATGGAGTAGGAGAAGCAACGGGCGGCGGTGCTGAGGGTGCCGGCGAGCTAGAGGAAGCGGGTGAGTGCATGTGGCGGGAAGGCAGTGGGCAGCGGGAACGCGGCGGCCGGGTTGACCTGGCGGTAGAAGAAGAGGCGCTCGACAGGGTCCGTGAAGTGCCAACCCATGTCATTGAAGAAGGTGATGGGGAGCTATGGACACAGCGTCCCCGGCGCCGGCGCCACACCGGTCTGTTCCGTGCACCTCTGCTTCCGCCATGGATTTGCTGGCTCTGCTTGCTTGGGTGGGTCGGTCTGATCTTCTCTCTCTGCCCAGCTACCACTATCTGACTATCAATGTGCTGTGCTTGCTAGCATGTGCCGACGGACAAGCGGGGTAGGTTTGGCACTAATCTGCTGGAGTGATTTAGCTCCCATGTTGTAGCAAACATGTTTTTATACAATTTTGTATATGAATGGGTATGTTTAATAATGTTTTAGGCTTAGATTTCTAGTAGGGTATTATATTTCAGGTGTATTTGTATTAGTCAAGACGTGCAGGAATTACCACCATCATACCAAAGATCTAACAAATTATGTGTATTGATGCTTGCTTGAGTCTACTATTAATAGGATTGCATTGTGTTTTTACTAGAAAGCTATAGCAGCCTATCCTTGATTCAAGTCCAGAATGAAGGATGAACCAATTTTTATCCAATTTACGTGGATTGGCAGCCCATAGAAGGTACTGCTAATGCATCGCCTCTATATTCTAAGATCACCTTTCAATTGATACTTACTATCTCTAATAAAAAATGGTTGGCAAGTGCTAAAAGAAGCACCAGCCTTGCTGCACTACGAATTCTAACCTATAGTAAGAAGGTAGTTTCCTTTGGTACATGTTCTCGATGGTGTATATACTTTTGTTCCGTTGAACTAGCAATAGTATAGTTGTGTCAACGAAATTGCTGTGCAATATTGTGTTTGATATTGCAATACTATATTTACAATATTTAAGTTTGGATGTGAGAGTGATTATTATTTTCATCACGGAAATCTTGATTAAAGTTGATCATCCAGAATTAAAGAAGCATATGAGATCTGTGTAACAAATTGTGTTTTCATTAAAGATGTCTTACTGGAGATGTATTTTGATTTACTTCACAAATCTCAATTCTATTAACGCATATTTTGTTAATTTTGCATTGTTTCATAATTTTCAAGAAACCAAAGAAACCATGTCACTATTTCTCGCAGTGGGTGGAGCCAGCGAAGATGGAGCTATTGGCGTGCAAAAGGGCGGCCCAGCTGGCGGATGAGGTCAATGCAGCACATATACACATTGAGATGGATTGCAAGGAGATAGTTGGGAAGCTTCAGATCACTGAAAGGGACCTTTCTTCGCAAGGGCCTGTTGTTCAGGATGTGTTCGGTTAGGAGATCAGCTTATATGGCGGCTCACAAATTAGCTAGGGAAGGGGTTATGAATAATTTGTGCAAGGTATGGCTACATCAGCCACCTGATTGTATCCTTGACGTTATTGCAGCAGAAATTCCTGCCTTCTATGAATAAATAGGAAACATTTTAAACCTAAAAAGAAAAAGTTGAAGGGAGTCCAATTGTCCTCAAGAGTTAAGAATTGATTTTCTGAAAGGAGTTCCCTGTCAGTAATGGTTTATTTCATGCACTATTGTTGTTTAAACTACGCTCATAAAAGCCAAATAAGAATCGACTAAATGAATCGGGGAGTAGCTGAGACTTCATATGAAGAGCAAACATGTCATAGGTATCAATACTACTAGCAATGCACAGGTACCAATCTGAGGTTTGTGGCTGCCTGGTGGACCTCCTTCTATTGATTATTTTTCTAATATTTTTTATATATTCCAAAATAATTCTCCATCAATTTTAAGCTCATTTGAAGTTGTGCAAAAAAGGTTTCTCCGAAATAGCCCTTTCCGGTCCAGAATTCCTGCTACCGCAGTCTCCCTCTTCATGTGGAACTTGCAAAAGAAAAGAGAAAAGGCATAAGAATTGTATTATAAAGTGAAATAAAAGTCCATAGTGTAAAAAATATCGATATGAAAACATGATGCAAAATGGATGCATCAACTTGTTGGTGCAACAAACATCCACGTTTGCTGACCGAACCCATGCACAGGCATGGCAACGATCGCATATTCAATCTTCAAGGCATGGAATCAAGTCAAGATAGAAAATCCCCTATTCACGAGATCAAGGAGAGCATTAAGAAGAATAAGAATGCAGAAGGCCACCTAGGGAGGGCCTCCCTTGTCGGGCAGGAGGGCCTGGTCAAGTTGAGGCTGCACCCGAGGACAAGCCCAGACTCGCACCGGGAGGCTTGCTGGGGCCGCCAAGATCAAACTCCGCCAAGCTCCAAGTGCCTGATAGGATCCACCTGGTTGCTTAGCAGCTCGACACCGCACTGATAAATTACTTGGGTGCGATGGGGTGGAGCTGTGGCGTCTTGGTGAAGATTCTTTGAAGGAGCTTGGCGGAGTTTGATCTTGGCGGCCCCAGCAAGCCTCCCGGTGCGAGTCTGGGCTTGTCCTCGGGTGCAGCCTCAACTTGACCAGGCCCTCCTGCCCGACAAGGGAGGCCCTCCCTAGGTGGCCTTCTGCATTCCTATTCTTCTTAATGCTCTCCTTGATCTCATGAATAGGGGATTTTCTGTCTTGACTTAATTCCATGCCTTGAAGATTGAATATGCGATCGTTGCCATGCCTGTGCATGGGTTCGGTCAGCAAACATGGATGTTTGTTGCACCAACAAGTTGATACATCTATTTTGCATCATGTTTTCATATCGATATTTTTTACACTATGGACTATTATTTCACTTTATAATACAATTCTTATGCATTTTCTCTTTTCTTTTGCAAGTTTCACATGAAGAGGGAGACTGCGGTAGCTGGAATTTTGGACCGGAAAGGGCTATTTAGAAGAAACCTTTTTTGCACAACTTCAAATGAGCTGAAAATTGATGGAGAATTATTTTGGAATATATAAAAAATATTGGAAAAATAATCAATAGAAGGAGGTCCACCAGGCAGCCACAAACCTCAGATTGGTACCTGTGCATTGCTAGTAGTATTGATCACATCTTGTAGTTGATACTAGTTGGTTTATTCGGTGGAAGATTATATGTTTAGATCCTTAATGATACTCAATACCCCTCTGATCTTGGACATGAATATGATCTGTGTGTAGTTACTTTTGTTCTTGAGGACATGGGAGGAGTCTTGTCATAAGTAATCATGTGAATTTGGTATTCGTTCGATATTTTGATGATATGTATGTTGTTGCTTCCTTTAGTGGTGTTATTTGAATGTCGACTACATAACACTTCTTTGGGCCTAAGGGAAGGCATTGTGGACTAGTTATTACATGATGGGTTGCTAGAGTGATAGAAGCTTAAACCCTAGTTTATGCGCTATTCCGTAAGGGGTAGATTTGGATCCATATGTTTCATGTTATGGTTAGATTTATATTAATTCTTCTTTCGTAGTTGCCAATGCTTGCGGGAGGATGTAATCATAAGTGGGAGGCTTGTTCAAGTAAGAGCACCACCCAAGCACCGGTCCATCCACATATCAAATTATCAAAGTAGCGAAGGTGAATTGAACAAACATGATGAAAGTGACTAGATGAAATTCCCGTGTGTTCTTAAGAACGCTTTGCCTATGATAAGTGACCGTTCCGGCCTGTCCTTTGCTACAAAAAGGATTGGGCTACCTTGCTGGACCTTTGTTACTATTACTACTTGCTTGTTGCAAATTACCTTGCTACTAAACTATATGTTACCGATAATTTCAGTGCTTGTAGACAATACCTCGCTGAAAACCGCTTTTTATTTTCTTCTGCTCCTTGTTGGATTCAACACTCTTACTTATTGAAAGGACTATGATTTACCTAATATCAAGAGATAGTGAATGATATTGCACCTGCTGATCTTGAAGATATTGATGTCACTATTAAACTTGCAAATAGAGATATTATCTCATCACTTGGTATTGTTTGAGATGTTGAAGTCTTGTGTGGCAAAATCAAATACCCTACTGATTTCTTAGTACTTGGATCACAACAAGATAATTTTTGTCCCATTATATTGTAACACCCTCGATGCGGTTATATCTCCCACGTGTCGAAGCACGACTTAGAGGCATAACCGCATTGAAAGCAATGTCGCAAGTGAGGTAATCTTCACACAAACCATGTAATACATAAGGGAAAGAGATACATAGTTGGCTTACAATCGCCACTTCACACAATTACATGAATAAAGCATTACATCAACCAAATACATACAAGGTCCGACTACGGAACCAAAATAAAAGAAGACTACCCCAAAAGCTATACAGATCCCCGATCGTCCCAACTGGGCTCCACTACTAATCAACTAGAATGAAACAACACAAAGGACAAGGTCTTCATCGAGCTCATCCTTGATCTTGGTTGCGTCATCTGCATGGTTCAACGGCACCTGCAAGCTGGTTTTGGAAGTATCTGTGAGTCACGTGGACTCAGCAATCTCACACCCTTGCGATCAAGACTATTTAGGCTAATGGGTAAGGTAAAGGTATGAGGTGGAGCTGCAGCAAGCGACTAGCATATATGGTGGCTAACATATTCGCAAAAGAGAGCGAGAAGAGAAAGCGAAACACGGTCGAGAATCTATGATCAAGAAGTGATCCTAGAACAACCTACGTCAAGCATAACTCCAACACCGTGTTCACTTCTCGGACTCCGCCGGAAAGAGACCATCACGGTTACACACGCGGTTGATGCATTTTAATTAAGGTCAACTCCAGGTTATCTACAACCGGACATTAACAAATTCCCATCTTCCCATAACCGCGGGCACGGCTTTCGAAAGTTCAAATCCCTGCAGGGGTGTCCCAACTTAGCCCATCTCAAGCTCTCACGGTCAACGAAGGATATTCCTTCTAGCGAGAAGACCCGATCAGACTCGGAATCCCGGTTACAAGACATTCTCAACAATGGTAAAACAAGTCCAGCAAAGTCGCCCGATGTGCCGACATCCTGATGGGAGCTGCACATATCTCGTTCTTAGGGCAACACCGGATAGGTCAAGCTACGAGTAAAACCAGCCCTCAAGTTTCCCCGAGGTGGCCCCGCAGGCTGCCCATTTCATACCAACACTTAGACAAGCATTGGCCCGGGGGGTTAAAATAAAGATGACCCTTGGGCTGGCCTAACCCAAGGGAAAAAGAGGCTAGGTGGCGAATGGTAAAACCAAGGTTGGGCCTTGCTGGAGGAGTTTTATTCAAAGCGAACTGTCAAGGGGTTCGTATTATAACCCAACCGCGTAAGGAACGCAAAATCTGGGAACATAACACCGATATGACGGGAACTAGGGCGGCAAGAGTGGAACAAAACACCAGGCATAAGGCCGAGCCTTCCACCCTTTACCAAGTATATAGATGCATTAATTAAATAAGAGATATTGTGATATCCCAACAAAATATCCATGTTCCAAACAGGGAACAAGCTCCAATCTTCACCTGCAACTAACAACGCTATAAGAGGGGCTGAGCAAAGCGGTAACATAGCCAAACAACGGTTTGCTAGGAAAAGATGGGTTAGAGGCTTGGTTCAACAATATGGGAGGCATGATAAGCAAGTGGTAGGTATCGCGGCATAGGCATAGCAGAGGAGCGAGCAACTAACAAGCAAAGATAGAAGTGATTTCGAGGGTATGGTCACCTTGCCTGAAATCCCGCAAGGAAGAAGAGCGAGTCCATGAAGAAGACAAACGGACGTAGTCGAACGGGTCCTCACAATCACGACGTTACCAGAACCAACCCGAAGAAGAAACACTGGAAAGAAGCACACAACATAGTAAACAAACCACACACGAACATGGTATGATATGCGGGATGCGGTATGTGATGCATATGCATGATTTGGAAAGGAATGATTGAACCTGACCTCAACTTGGAAATCCAAGAGTGCCACTGGAAAGGTGAGGTGATTTCAGTTGAAATTGATATAAATATCACCGGAATCGGATGCACGGTTTGGAAATGGCAAGCAAAACAAATATGGCCCCGGTCTGCGATTAACAACAAGTAACCATCTAAATGCATCAAGATAAATATGCTACAGCACTCAAACATGGAAACAAAATACATGGAAGGGATCCACTCATGAAGCTTGACAAAAGATAAACACTGAGCTACGGCTAATTCACTCATTAACAGGTTCAAACAAGCATGGCAAAAGTGCAAACGATAACAAGTTTCAGACTTAGTGAAATTAACACAAATCAGGAATTTATCATCAGGAAGCATACTTTAGAGCATGAAAACTACATGCTACAGGAACATATCATGGCAAAGAAAGGCATGGCATGAATCTACTCAAAGCACGTAACAAAAGTCCCTTAGTGACCTTGAGCCAAAAGGGATCAGAAAATACAATTGCAAGCATGTGAACATGGCAAAAACATAAACAGATTCAGACTTAGTGAAAAACTGGAGCAAGCAAAACAGATTAACAAGTAGGCATGTTTACGAGCTCGATGCACTCACTATAAAGCATGGCATGACAATCTAAGCATACACTCATCAAGAAGACATAGCACAGAAGCTAGACATGGAAATAACAACAACATAGCATGCACGGATCAATAGCAACATCCTCGGCAAAATCGCTAACAAGTCAACAATCTGCCAGGATTCGCGATATAGCAAAAGTAGAGCTCGATTGGCTCAATCTAGGGTTCTCCATAAATTCAAAAAAAGACATGGATGGATAGAGCACCACAATGTTAAAAAAACATCCTTACTGATCATCCTCAAAAGATGCACGGATCACTAGGAAACAACATGAACATATGGCATACCGACAAAATCAGGACAAGGACTTAGTGAAATTCTAAGTCCCTGAAATCAGCATTACCGATTACACTACTTTGCAAGCTTGTGCTAGTCACCACAAATATCACAAAAATACATGGTAAGCACCACTGTATAGATGGCATGGCATATAACAAAACACATGTAGAGCTCAAGATCATAGCATGCACACATTAATCATGGCAAAAATGACAAAATGCCATTTGCTGAAACAGATCTGACAAATTACTCATGTAGCCCTCTTCCAACAGCATTTTGGGCATCAAGATGAGCTCAAATAAAAATGATGCAATGAGATGAAATGATGTACTCATTGAGACGAACATTTTGATATGCTACACGCGAAAACGGAGCTACAGATGCAAAGTTATGACATGCGGAAAAATGCTAAAAATTACGGGGACTTGGTGGAATTCTCACCCCGCGGAAAAAGTCAACGCGGCGCGGAGATCGAGGATGGCGGTGGATCTGGCCGGAACTTCGCCGGAGGAGGAGAGGACGGCGGCCGGAGATGACGGGGAGGCGCCGGAGGAGAGATCCCGGCCGGATCCGTGTGGGGGCGAGGCGCGGCCGCCGGTGGAGCGGTGGTCGCGGCCGGGCGCGGGCTCCGGTGCGGAGGCGAGCTCGCCGGAGTTGCCCCGGCGACGCGGCTCGGTGGCGAGGTCGCGCATGGCAGCGGCGAGGTCGGAGCATGGCGGCGGCGAGGGAGGTGGGGCCGGCGCGGGCGCGGCCGGCCGGTCGAAGCACGGCAGGGAGGCGAGGCGCCTCGGGCGCGAAGTGCGGCAGCGAGCGCGGCGAAGTCCGGCGATGAGGCGGTGGGGTCGCGGCCTCCGGCGAGGTCCGGGTGGTCGGCGGGAGGCGCTGTGGCGGCGGCGAGGCTGCGGGCCGCGGCGGGCGAGCGACGGCGGCGCGCGGGCTTGCGCGGGCCGGATCTGGGCCGCGCGGGCCGCGCGGTGGAGGAGGAGAGAGAGAGCCGGCGGTGCTGACGTGTCGCGCCCGGATTCGTCCAGCGCGGCAGCTGGACATTGTCCGGTGCGGTGGAAGAAATGTCCGGCGGCGGCGGGGAGAGTTACGGTAGGGTTTGCATCGCGAATTTCGGAAGGGATCACATATTTATAGGTAGAGGGAGCTAGGAGAGTCCAAATGAGGTGCGGTTTTCGGCCACACGATCATGATCGAACGACCGAGATGATGGAGGAGGTTTAGGTGGGTTTTGGGCCAAATTGGAAGGGTGTTGGGCTGCAACACGCACGAGGCCTTTTCGGTCCCTCGGTTAACCGTTGGAGTATCAAACGAAGTCCAAATGATACGAAACTTGACAGGCGGTCTACCGGTAGTAAAACAAGGCCGCATGACAAGTCTTGGTCCAATCCGAAAACGTTTAACACCCGCACATGGAAAGAGGAAGAAAGGAACGTCGGGTGACATAGGAGCGCCGGATTGCAAAACGGCCAACGGGGAAAAAGCTCGGATGCATGAGACGAACATGTATGCAAATGAAATGCACATGATGACATGATATGAAATGAATGACACGCAAGCAATGACAAGGTAACAACAGCGAATAACTGGAGGACACCTGGCACATCGGTCTCGGGGCGTTACATATATTTGGTAGGACTTTCTTGAATATTTGTTAATGATGAAGCTGATTGTGTTAAAGAAAAGGTTAGAGTCAAGTTTGGTAATGTATCTCATGAGTTCAATTTCTCTCAGTTTCATAGAGAACCACATAAAAACGAATTATCTAGTAAATATTAAATTATTGGTCTTGCTTCTATTGTCATGCCTCCTACTGATCTGTTAGAACAATATTTGCCAGACCATGAAAATGATATGCATATGAATGAAAGAAATGAAATAGATGAAATATTCTTTAAATAAGCACCTATCCTTAAACGTAATTTTCCTGTTGATACTCTAAGAGATCCTCTTCCACCTAAGGACGATCCCGTGTTTGAATTAAAGTAACTACTGAATACATTATAGTATGCTTATCTTGATGAAAAGAAGATATATCATGTTATTATCAGTGCTAACCTTTCAGAGCATGAAGAAAATAGATTGCTCAAAACACTAAAGAAGCATCATGGTGCTATTTATATACTCTTGATGATCTTAAGGGCATTAGTCCCACTCTATATCAGCACAAGATTAGTATGGAGCCAAATGCTCAACTAGTTGTTGATCATTAACGCTGTCTGAATCCTAAAATGAAAGAAGTGGTAAGGACTGAAATATTAAAGCTTTTAGAGGCTGGTATGATTTATCCCATAGCTAATAATAGATGAGTAAGTCTTGATCATTGTGTTACTAAGAAAGGAGGTATTACCATTATTCCTAATGATAGAAATGAACTTCTCCCACAAGGAATTGTAAATGGTTATAGGATGGTAATTGATTTCAGGAAACTAAATAAAGCTACTAGAAAGGATAATTACCCCTTGCCTTTTATTGATCAAATGTTAGAAAGATTATCTAAGCACACACACTTTTGTCTCCTTGATGGATATTCTGGTTTTTCTCAAATACCTATGTCAAAAGAAGATCAAGAGAAAACTATTTCTACTTGTCCTTGTGGAACTTATACTTATAGACACATGTCTTTTAGTTTATGTAATGCAGCCGCTACCTTTGAAAGATGTATGACTGCTATATTCTCTGACTTTTGTGAAATGATTTTTGAGGTATTCATGGATGATTTTTCTGTTTACGGTACTTCTTTTGATGATAGCTTGAGCAACCTTGATCGAGTTTTGCAGAGATGTGAAGAAACTAATCTTGTCTTGAATTGCGAGAAGTGCCACTTTATGGTTAATGAAGGTGTATTAATTGGGCATAATTTTTTTGAATGAGGTATTGAAGTAGATAAATATAAAGTTAATGCAATTGAGAAAATGCCATGTCCTAAAGATATTAAAGGTATAAGAAGTTTCCTTGGTAATGCTGGTTTCTATAGAATATTCATTAAAGATTTCTAGGCCTCTAATTAATCTCCTTCAGAAGGATGTTCCATTTGTTTTTGATGATGATTGTGTAGAAGCCTTTGAAATACTTAAGAAAGCCTTTATTTCTGCATTTATTGTTCGACCACCCGATTGGAACTTACCATTTGAAATTATGTGTGATGCTAGTGATTATGCTATTGGTGTTGTTCTAGGACAAAGGGTTGACAAGAAATTATATGTTATTCATTATGCTAGTAAGACTCTATACAATGCTCAAAGAACTTATGCTACTCCCGAGAAAGAGTTTTTAGCAGTTGTGTTTGCATGTGATAAGTTTAGACCTTATATTGTTGATTCCAAAGTTAGTATTCACATCGAACATGCTGTTGTTAAATATCTTATGGAAAAGAAAGATGCTAAACCTAGACTAACTAGGCGGGTTTTACTATTACAAGAATTTGACTTGCATATTATTGATAGAAAGGGAGCCTAGAATCTTGTAGCAGATAACTTGTCTAGAATGGAAAATGTTCTCTATGACCCACTGCCTATTGATGATAGTTTCTTGATGAGCAACTAGCTGTTATAAATGCTTCCCGTAATAGTCCTTGCTATGCAGACTATGCTAATTACATTGTTGATAAATATACACCAACTAGTTTCACATACGAACAAAAGAAGAAGTTCTTATTTTATTTAAGACATTACTTTTGGGATGACCCACATCTATATAAAGGAGGAGTAGGTGGTGTTATTAGATGTTGTGTACATGAGCATGAATAGGAACAAATCCTATGGAAGTGTCACTCCATGTGAAAGTGCAACTATCCCTAGGTGGTTTTGGTAATTCATAACGACATATAACTCATTGAGCTAATGCTATTCCAAGATGATTATTTCAGGAAAGCTCAATGATTGGCATGGCATGGATGGTGAAAATGGAACCCTCAAAATGCTAAGGACAAAGGATTGGCTCAAGCTCAAAAGCTCAAGACTCTTCATTTTATATTTTAGTGATCCAAGATCACATTGAGTCTTTAGGAAAAGCCAATACTATCAAAGAGGGATGAGGTGTTGCTTAATGAGCCTCTTGCTTCATGTGCTTAATGATATGCTCCAAAATCCTCAACTACTTTCCCATATCCACATATGACCTAAACCCTAAGCCAAACTCGGTCCTACCGATTCTTTCTATTCGGCGCCACCGAGTTTCACTTGTCATAAGCCACTGCCAAACCCTAGCAATTCGGTTCTACCGATAGGGATCTCGGTCTCACCGAGATGGGATTGCAAACTCTCTGTTTCCCTTTCGTAACTTTTCGGTCTCACCGAAAAAGCGAATCGGTCCCACCAAGATTGCAATGTAAATTCAGTGTTTCCTTTTTGTAACTTTTCGGTCTCACCGAAAGAGCAAATCGGTCCCACCGAGTTTGCCTGACCAACTCTCTGGTTAGCTAATTACCAAATTCGGTCTCACCGAGTTTGTGTAATCGGTCTCACCGAGATTACGTTATGCCCAAACCCTAACCATATCGGTCCTACCGAGTTGCATGTCAGTCCCACCGAAAATCTCTAACGGTCACTAGGTTTACATTTTCGGTCCGACCGAGTTTGTTGATTCGGTCCCACCGAGATTGGAAAACTGTGTGTAACGGTTGGATTTTGTGTGGAGGCTACATATACCCCTCCACCTCCTCTTCATTCGTGGAGAGAGCCATCAGAACACATACACAATTCCAACTCATATGTTCTTAGAGAGAACCACCTACTCATGTGTTGAGACCAAGATATTCCATTCCTACCATATGAATCTTGATCTCTAGCCTTCCCCAAGTTGCTTTCCACTCAAATCTTCTTTCCACAAAATCCAAATCCTATGAGAGAGAGTTGAGTGTTGGGGAGACTATCATTTGAAGCACAAGAGCAAGGAGTTCATTACCTACACACCATTTGTTACTTCTTGGAGAGTGGTGTCTCCTAGATTGGCTAGGTGTCACTTGGGAGCCTCCGACAAGATTGTGGAGTTGAACCAAGGAGTTTGTAAGGGCAAGGAGATCGCCTACTTCGTGAAGATCTACCACTAGTGAGGCAAGTCCTTTGTGGGCGATGGCCATGGTGGGATAGACAAGGTTGCTTCTTCATGGACCCTTTGTGGGTGGTTGCTTCTTCGTGGACCCTTTGTGGGTGGTTGCTTCTTCGTGGACCCTTCGTGGGTGGAGCCCTTCGTGGACTCGCGCAACTGTTACCCTTTGTGGGTGGAGCCCTTCGTGGACTCGTGCAACTGTTACCCTTTGTGGGTGGAGCCCTCCGTGGACTCGCGCAACCGTTACCCTTCGTGGGTTGAAGTCTCCATCAACGTGGATGTAGGATAGCACCACCTATCCGAACCACGGGAAAAACATCCGTGTCTCCAATTGCGTTTGAATTCTCCAAACCCTTTCCTTTATATTCTTGCAAGTTGCATGCTTTACTTTCCGCTGCCAATATACTCTTTGCATGCTTGCTTGAATTGTGTGATGATTGCTTGACTTGTCCTACAATAGATAAAATCTGCCAAGAACTAAAATTGGGAAAAGGTTAAGTTTTTATTTGGTCAAGTAGTCTAATCACCCCCCCTCTAGACATACTTTCGATCCTACAAGTGGTATCAGAGCCTTGGTCTCCATTTTCTTTGATCTCCATAGCTTTTGGTGGTCATAGCCTTGGTTTCACAACCTAGGAGAGTATGGCGTCTAGCGAGGGAGATTATCACCATAGAGGTCCTTTGATGGTACTAATTTTGCTAGTTGGAAGCATAAAATGAAAATGCATATTCTTGGACATAACCCCGCCGTTTGGGCTATTGTGTGTGTTGGTTTGCAAGGTGACTTCTTTGATGGGAAAGAACCAAACCGTGAAGCTACCGCGGATGAGTTGAAGATGTTGCAATACAATGCTCAAGTTTGTGATATTCTCTTCAACGGATTGTGCCCCGAAGAATTCAACAAAATCAGCCGTCTTAAGAATGCAAAGGAAATTTGGGACACTTTGATTGATATGCATGAAGGTATCGACTCCGTCAAGGAATCCAAGTTGGATGTGCTTCAAAGTCAACTTGACAAGTTCAAAATGAAGGATGGTGAAGGTGTCGCTGAAATGTACTCTAGGCTTGCTCTCATCACAAATGAGATTGCCGGCTTAGGAAGCGAAGAGATGACCGATAGATTCATCATCAAGAAGATTCTAAGAGCCTTGGATGGAAAATATGATACCCTGTGCACATTGATCCAAATGATGCCAAATTACAAAGATCTCAAGACAACGGAGGTGATTGGAAGAATTGTTGCTCATGAGATGTCACTTAAGGATAAAGAGGAACTTCACAACAAATCAAGTGGTGCCTACAAAGCCTCATGTGAAGCCCCTACATCATCAAGTGAGAAACAAAACTTCAATGAAGAATTGAGCTTAATGGTGAAGAACTTCAACAAGTTCTACAAGAGTAGAAGCAAAGATAGAAGCTTCAAGTCAAGGTCCTACAATGACAAAAGATCTTCTAGTCGAGAGCGAAACTGCTACAGTTGTGGAAGACCCGGACACTATTCCAATGAGTGTACGGCTCCCTACAAGAGAAGAGAAGATTCTGCAAAAAGAAGAAGCAAAGAATCACCACCAAGAGAGAGAAGGAGTAGAGATGATCGTTATGAACGAAGATACTCATAGAGAAGCAAGGATTCGGAAAGGAAAGAAAAATCATCAAGGAGCTACACAAAACGTAGACATCAAGCTCATGTTGGTGAATGGGTATCCGGCTCCGACTCCGACAGCCACTCCGAGAGAAGTTATCACTCCGACTCCGAAGATACTCAAGATGAAGGTGTTGCCGGTCTAGCACTTGTGTCAACCAACTCCTACGACATATTTGACACACCAAATGAAGGAATTGGAAGATGCTTCATGGCCAAAGGTCCTAAGGTAACACACCCCGAGTATGTTGATTTCAATAGTGATGAAGATGACTTGTTAGGTGATGATTTGCTTGTTGACAACTCTAGTGATGAATACTATGATGAAACGTCAATTAAACATGCTAATCAAGATAAAATGAATGACAATGATAAGAATAAGATTGAGGCTCTAACTAAAGAACTAAACACTCTTAAGTTAGCTCATGAAACTATCTTCGAAGATCATCGAGAACTTTTAAGAGCTCATGAGAAATTATGCTTTGAAAAGCTCAATCTTGAGCAAGAGCATGAGTTCTTAAAAGCAATCAGTGATGATATCCGCAAGAAAAGTTCTTCTTACATTGCCAAGCGTTTACTCTTATCCACTTACATGCCTCAAGTCAAGTCTAGTAACAAGAACAAGAAAGATTCTTCCTCTAGTAGTAACAATGATCATGCTAAATCCAATATTGTTGCTTCTAGTAGTTCTCTTGATTCCACGAATGATTCTCTTAGCCAAGTTACACTTGAGTAAGAAAATAGCTTATTGAAGGGAATTATAGAGAAAGGAGTGTACAAAAGCCTTGCCGGGAGTAAGCAATTCGAGGAAATTGTGCGCAAGCATGGAATGCACAGGAAGAATCAAGGTGTTGGTTTTGAACGAAAGTTCAATGCCAATGGAGTTGAGTGGGAAGAAGATCAATACCCCAAGATAAAGTTTGTTCCTCAACAAGAGAAGTATGATACTTCTTTCAAGGGGACACAAGCTCAAGATGATCTTCCACCACAAGACTACAAGCAAAAAGGCAAGGACAAGCTTCAAGAGGAAATTGATGCATTTGAAGAAGCTCCTAAGACCTTAGTCAAGTGGATTCCCAAGACTACTTCAAGTTCCACTTCATCAAGTACAACTACAACTCCAAGGATTCCCATCAAGATGGTGTGGATCCAAAAGAAGAAGAACTAGAGAGTTCTTGAGGGTGACTCCGCCAACATACTTCACTCTTATCATTTTGGCAAGAACAAGTGCAATCAACTTCCACATCTTGCACTAGTTCAAGGAGTCACAAACCCTCTTGTTGGTAAGACAAGGGACAAGGTAACCTAAAAGTTTTCATGGACATCATCTTGTGTGTGCATCACTCTATGTCTATGGATATCCTGGTTTGTTCCTTGTGGGACTAACCCATGTAGGTTTTGAAAGTGCAATTCACTCAAATGGATAGCTCCAAGTGATCTACATCAACATTGAGCATCCACATCTTCAACATCTACATGAAGTCATCATCGACAAAACCCGAGGTTAGTTCATCCCTCTAAGGGGGGATATCACATCTAGGGGGAGCTTTACTCTAAGACTTGAGCTAAGGCAACTCTAAAGATGTGAACACAACAATGCTTTATGTAAAAGTGGTAACCCCACTTGAGCTTAAACGATGAGTATGACCTATGATCAAGTGTTCTCACTTGACTCCTAAGTCAATATACTCATATATAGATGACCTTGTCATCGCAAATTGCTTGATAGATGCTAGAATTGGTTGTGCATGCCTTGTCACATATTTCATTTGCCATCTTATTGTGTGAGCATGCTGGTTGCATATTTTACTCATTCGAGGACATCCACTTGTTGTTTTGATTGTTTGGTTTCATTTCCTTTTGCTAAGTGGATGGACAAGAATGCCTAAGATCCTCCTCTAGCTATCTATGCTTTTCTCATCTCAAACTATATTCATGCTACATCACAAAATTTGATCAAGTCAGATTCGAACCACTCTGTGTGAGGAGTGCTCGGAGTCCCCGATTCGTCATAGACTTAAACTTCCAAAACCTCTTTATGATTCTCGGCCTGACCGATACCCCACTTTCGGTCCTGCCAAGATCATTAAGTTGATCTAGGCTTTCGATCTCGGTGCAACCGATTTGAACCTTTCGGTCACACCGAGTTTCAGTAACTGCTTGCAGTTATGAATCTCAGTGCCACGAGTTGTTCCACTCGGTCACACCGACAGGGTCGGGCTATATATAGTCACGGGCAAAAATTTGGAAATTTCTCCGAACCCCTTCGCCCGCGCGATAGCCTGCTCTACCAACTTGGTCTCCGGATCGTCTCCTCGCCGCCAGCCGCCTCCAGTCGCTGGTCTCCATCGCCGTCAACGGAATTCTACCCCGCCGTTGCCACCGTAGCGAGTCTCCGCCGAACTAGGGTATGGACTCGATCTTTGTGCTATTCTCCAATCCGATTCTTAGCACATTGTGATCATCATGATTCTTGCCACGATTGAAACACTCCTATCCAGTCAATGCGCTCGTAGATTAGGTTTGATTCAAAGATTTTAGGGTTAGGTTTCCGCCGAAACCATCTCGGACCCACCGAGTTGAAAAACTCGGTCCCACCGATTTGGCTCATGCCATTGCACAAGTGAGACTCGGTCTGACCGAGAATTACTTATCGGTGTGACCGATTTTGGAACTCTGTGAAACCCTAGCAGTCTCGGTGCCACCGAACTGTGACTCGGTCTGACCGAGTTCACTAGTTTAGGTGCCAAAACTGCTTCGGTATCACCGAGTTTAAAAATCGGTAGATCCAAGATGATTTCAGTGGGAAACTAAAACTAAGTTTTTGGATCATTCTTTTACAAAAATCTCTGCATTTTGTGATGCTCATCTATTCTACCTCATCTATAAACTATTCACAGGGTCAACAGACAGCTTGTTCATCATGTCAGATCAGAGTGACAGCCAGAATGTGTCAGAACAGCAAGTGCACATGAGTGAGGGCACTAGTCCCTCCAGCTTTTCAGATGATGGAAGCAGGAGCACCCCAAGCAATTTGCCAAAAGCTGCCACCAGACAAAGGAAGAAAAGAACTTCAGATTCTGAGGATGAAGATTATGTGGCAGAGGAGGAAGCCACATCAAAGAGAGTAGTGCTTGAGAAGGAACATGGCTCAGCTCAAGGCACAAAGCCAGGGTTAAAGATCAAAAGGCCAGCAGGTAGGCAGCCTATGCCAAAGGCCAGAGCCTCAACTCAGATTCCTGAGCCAGTTGCTACTGAAGGCAAGAAAAGGAAAGAAAGGGTCAAGAAGACCGTAGCCAGAGTGCTTGGAAAGGCTTCCATCATGGAAGAAGAGGAAGAAGAAGAAGAGGTTGCTGCACCAGCACCTAAGGCACCTAAGCTTATGGGTGATGCTATCAGGACAGGGGCTGCCACATCCAAGCCCAAAGAAGCACCCAAAGCTGCCTCCAAGCCCAAGTATGCACCAAAAATAAATACAAGAAGCATCCCAGCTACTGAGAAGAACAAGGCCCCAGTGCCTGAAGCTGCAAAAGAAGATGATGAAGAGCAAGTACTCAGAAAGCTCAAGCCCAAGATCCCAGACCACAACGATGCTCATCCTGTGGCTGAGGATATGATGTTCAGGAGAGACTCAGGGCTGAGGAAGTGGAGAGAAGTAGATCCGTATGCTTCAAGGAGAAGAACTGCTGTTGACTACAGATTTCACACCAAGGAACAGCAGGACTTCTATGAGACAGTGCTGCTTGATAAGAAGCCAATAGTCTGTGATATGAGATGGGTCGACTGGGAATACATCAAGGAAAACGAAGAGCACTACCCTGGAGTGTATGACAGCTTTAGTGCTTGTGGAGTTGCAGACTTTGTTGGGCAGAAGCTCACAAAGTGGAATGAGGAGCTTATCATGCAGTTCTACTCCACAACACATTTTTATCCAGATGGTAGGATTGTATGGATGTCAGAAGGAACCAGATATCAGTCAACAGTTGCTGAGTGGGCACGGCTCATCAATGCCCCAGAGGAGCATGAGGATGACTTGGACATTTATGCCAAGAAGAAGATGGACCACAACTCTATGTCCAACATGTACAAGGAAATTCCAAATGAGGCACTTGACACTTTCAAGTTTGGCTAGTACACTATCTTCTGTCAGGGCTGCCAACCATAAATTGGATACTAAGGCACACCTTATTGCCCAAGTCTGGAGATCACAAGATGATCAGAGGCCATGCGATCAAGTTGCTACATGTATTTGATGTACCTCAGAAATTCAAGGTCATGAGCCTCATGGTAGAGACAATCAAGAGGACTGCAGCAGACCAGAAGAGGAGCTGTGGATATGCCCCACAAATTCAAGAGCTCATTAACTCCAAGATGGGCACAGGCATATACTTATTGGACAAGGAACACCTGTCTATCCGTCCAGATTTTGAAGATAATCAAGTTGTTATGACTGAGAATGAACCATCGTCTGCACAAGCACAAGCAAAGAAGGAGAAGGCAAGGAAGGAGAAAGCTGCCAAGATGCCTACTCAAGAGGAGGCATCTGAATATTTCCTGAAAACCAAACAAGAGCAGCTTGGTTACCTGATTGCATCCACCCTGCGGATTGAGAAAGGACTAGCCACCCTAACTCAGAACCAGGCAAGCCTAGAGAGAATCATGGAACAAAGGTTCTATGACTTGGATGTCAAGGTGACAGAGATTCAGACTGCAGTGGAGCAGCTCCAAGATGATATGCAGGAGAGGAAAGGGAAGACAACCACGGATGCCTTTGCCAGAGTGCCACGAGGTCCGAGGTCGTCTGCAGTGCCAGTTCCTAACACAAGAGCAACTGCCTCAGCTCCAGCCGTAGCACCAGCCCAACCTGCTCCAGCGTCAACTTCAGCTCCAACTGCAGCGTCTACTTCAGCGTCTACAGAAGCCTTCGTCCTTGGAGTGATCCGGACTGCACCACCACCAGAAGATCAAGCCTGAGCGTCGATCTAGCACTATGCATTTTCTTGGAACTTTTTGTTAACTTGTTGCCAAAGGGGGAGAAAAATGTATCGATCATAGGCTTCGAGAGAGAGAGAGTGTTGCTTTTTTCTCTCTTGCTTTATTTGGTGGTTTTTCGAACTTTGTTTGCTTTTGAGTGCTTGAGATACTATGTCATTGCTCGTGAGACATTGATGATCATGTGTTTGATCATAAGCTACACTTAATGTTTGCTTAATGCTATTATCTTATCTATCTTATGTGATCATTCAGTATTCTTGGTGATGAGTGCATATATTTCATTCTTAACATTTTAAGCGCTCCACCAAGATGTATGTGACATGGAAGAGTAACCCATGACTCTAACTCTTTGTGCATTTGCAGTCCAAAGCAAATTTTAAATATGCACAAATTTAGGGGGAGCTCTTACTTGTCACATACTTCTCAAAGCGACGATATATTTCATGCTTATTATCATTTGTCGAAGCTTTGATCTATATGTTGTCATCAATTACCAAAAAGGGGGAGATTGAAAGTGCAACTATCCCTAGGTGGTTTTGGTAATTCATAACAACATATAGCTCATGGAGCTAATGCTATTCCAAGATGATTATTTCAGGAAAGCTCAATGATTGGCATGGCATGGATGGTGAAAGTGGAACCCTCAAAATGCTAAGGACAAAGGATTGGCTCAAGCTCAAAAGCTCAAGACTCTTCATTTTATATTTTAGTGATCCAAGATCACATTGAGTCTTTAGGAAAAGCCAATACTATCAAGGAGGGATGAGGTGTTGCTTAACGAGCCTCTTGCTTCATGTGCTTAATGATATGCTCCAAAATCCTCAACTACTTTCCCATATCCACATATGACCTAAACCCTAAGCCAAACTCGGTCCTACCGATTCTTTCTATCCGGCCCCACCGAGTTTCACTTGTCATAAGCCACTGCCAAACCCTAGCAATTCGGTTCTACCGATAGGGATCTCGGTCTCACCGAGATGGGATTGCAAACTCTCTGTTTCCCTTTCATAACTTTTCGGTCTCACCGAAAAAGCGAATCGGTCCCACCAAGATTGCAATGTAAATTCAGTGTTTCCTTTTTGTAACTTTTCGGTCTCACCGAAAGAGCAAATCGGTCCCACCGAGTTTGCCTGACCAACTCTCTGGTTAGCTAATTACCAAATTCGGTCTCACCGAGTTTGTGTAATCGGTCTCACCGAGATTACGTTATGCCCAAACCCTAACCATATCGGTCCTACCGAGTTGCATGTCCGTCCCACAGAAAATCTCTAACGGTCACTAGGTTTACATTTTCGGTCCATCCGAGTTTGTTGATTCGGTCCCACCGAGATTGGAAAACTGTGTGTAACGGTTGGATTTTGTGTGGAGGCTATATATACCCCTCCACCTCCTCTTCATTCGTGGAGAGAGCCATCAGAACACATACACAATTCCAACTCATATGTTCTGAGAGAGAACCACCTACTCATGTGTTGAGACCAAGATATTCCATTCCTACCATATGAATCTTGATCTCTAGCCTTCCCCAAGTTGCTTTCCACTCAAATCTTCTTTCCACAAAATCCAAATCCTATGAGAGAGAGTTGAGTGTTGGGGAGACTATCATTTGAAGCACAAGAGCAAGGAGTTCATTACCTACACACCATTTGTTACTTCTTGGAGAGTGGTGTCTCCTAGATTGGCTAGGTGTCACTTGGGAGCCTCCGACAAGATTGTGGAGTTGAACCAAGGAGTTTGTAAGGGCAAGGAGATCGCCTACTTCGTGAAGATCTACCGCTAGTGAGGCAAGTCCTTTGTGGGCGATGGCCATGGTGGGATAGACAAGGTTGCTTCTTCGTGGACCCTTTGTGGGTGGTTGCTTCTTCGTGGACCCTTTGTGGGTGGTTGCTTCTTCGTGGACCCTTCGTGGGTGGAGCCCTTCGTGGACTCACGCAACCGTTACCCTTTGTCGGTGGAGCCCTCCGTGGACTCGCGCAACCGTTACCCTTTGTGGGTGGAGCCCTCCGTGGACTCGCGCAACCGTTACCCTTCGTGGGTTGAAGTCTCCATCAACGTGGATGTAGGATAGCACCACCTATCCGAACCACGGGAAAAACATCCGTGTCTCCAATTGCGTTTGAATTCTCCAAACCCTTCCCTTTACATTCTTGCAAGTTGCATGCTTTACTTTCCGCTGCCAATATACTCTTTGCATGCTTGCTTGAATTGTGTGATGATTTCTTGACTTGTCCTACAATAGCTAAAATCTACCAAGAACTAAAATTGGGAAAAGGTTAAGTTTTTATTTGGTCAAGTAGTCTAATCACCCCCCCTGTAGACATACTTTCGATCCTACACCATGGCATATGGAGGACACCATGCTGGAGACAAAACCGCACATAAGGTATTACAATCTGGTTTATATTGGCCTACTCTCTTCAAGGATGCATGTAAGTTTGTTTTCTTCTCTCTCTCTCTCTCTCCCTTTCTCTCTTCAAGGATGCACGTAAGTTTGTTTTATCTTGTGATATTGGGGATTGGTCCTCCCAATATTGTTCCAGAAGTAAACCCTTTTGTGTATTAGAGTTGATGTAGAAGCCCTCCGTGATCGAATCCCCCTCCGACAGGATGTCGGAAAAGGCCCCAAGATGGGATCTCACGGGTATAGAAGGTTACGGCGGCAGAAAAGTATTTTGGTGGACGCTTCTGTTGGTTTGGGAATATTTCTGAATTTACTATGTGTCCTTGAAGAGAGTAGACCAATAATCTAAATTTCTTGACACCGCAGGAGCACATAGAAGAGACCTTTCACAATGCTCCAGAACTCTAAAAAGGAGTACGTACGTGGTATGGTAAGTAAAGCGACTCCAAAAGTTCCATAAAAGTACTTTTTGTTCGTTTCAAAATATATAAAATATTAGGAAAATAATAAACAATCAGGAAAGTGCACTAGCAAGCGAGAAGCCTGTGGGGCGCACCCTACCCCCCTGCGCGTGCCTCCCGGGCTTGTGGCTCCCTCGTGGACTTTCCAGACTCGGTTTTTTCTTCCATATTAGTTTTCATGCATGGGGAAAATTCATCATATATACTCTCGGATTTTTAGACCACCGTATCTATGGCTTGCGCTCATGTATTGCGTGAGGGTTGAAAAAGCTCAAGCGCGTTAAAAAGTATGAACCAATTGCTCGGCTTGTCATCAGAGTTGTGCATGATAAATACTTTGCGTTAAGAAGACATAGCATGACAAGACTATATGATTTTGTAGGGATAGCTTTCTTTAGCGTTCATATTTTGAAAAACACGATTATTTGTTGGGATGCCTGAGTATCGATGTATTTACGCCAAATTATAGACTATTGCCTTGAATCACTCGTGTCTTAATATTCATGCCATGATTAGATATATGATCAAGATTATTCTAGGTAGCATTCCACATAAAAAATTATTCCTTTTCATCATTTACCTTCTCGAGGACGAGCATGAATTAAGCTTGGGATGCTGATACGTCTCCATCGTATCTATAATGCTCTATTGTTTCATGCCAGTATTATACAACTTTCACATATTATTGGCAACATTTTATATGATTTATTGGACTAACTTATTGATCCAGTGTCCAGTGCCAGTTCCTGTTTGTTGCATGTTTTTTGTTTCGTAGAATATCCATATGACCATATCAAAGGAAGTCCAAACGCAATAAAAATTTATGGAGGATTATTTTGGAATATATGTGATTTTTGGGAGGTGGAATCAACGCAAACGGAGGCCCACGACCTCCACAACCCATCAGGGCATGCCGGGCACCCCCTGGCGCGCCCATGTATCTTGTACCCTCCTGGTGAGTCGGTTGGGGCTCTTCTTCATGTGCAAGAAATATAATTTATAGAAAAAAACTCGTGTAAAAATTTCAGCGCAATCGGACTTACGGATTTGCGGGAAATTAAGAAACGGTGAAGGGTCAGAAAACAAGAACATGAAACAGAAGAGAATAGAGAGACATATACAATCTCAGAGGGGCTCTCGCCCCTCCGCCGCCATGGCAACCATGGACCAGAGGGGGAACTCTCCTCCCATCTTGGCGGAGGCCAAGGAAGAGGAAGGAGGAGGGGGCTCTCTCCCCCTCTCTCTCGGTGGCGTCGGAATGCCACTGGGGCAATCATCGTCACTACAAAAAAACACTTCCATGATGATACATGTTTGTGACAGTAGGTCACATTTTCTGTCATGCATATACATCCATGACGATTTTATGACAGAATCAAGATAGTCATACCTGTGTTGTCATAGAAGTGTTCGATGACATTACCAAAATTATCATCACGGAAGTGTCCACTTACATGACGATAAATCGCGCGTCATAGAAGTTTTTTCATCAAGGGTGACCGACACGTGGCATCCACTGTAATAGGTCGCCGTTAAGCTATCGGGTCCAGTTTTGGATCTGATAACCCGTCCAATATGATTCATGATGTCTATCGGCCCATGTATGGCCCATGATGTCTATCGACCCATATGAGGCCCTTCGTAACTCTGGGCCCAATAAAGGCCCGAGGTGAAACTGGCCCATAATGAATGGTGTATCGCTTTATACCGATTAACGTCCATTATTCCGTCGGCTGTTTCCAGCCCGTGTTAACTTTCGGCCTTCTAAGGGCCCATTTATTATTGCACTACTAGGAAAAGGGCTATAGATGATATGGTCACTAATGGTGCACCAGACATGTGGTGCGCCACTACTATATAGTAATGGCGCACCGTGAGTTGGTGCACCATTAGTGTGGTAGACACTAATGGTGCACCAGACCCACGGTGCGCCATTAGTAACAATTGTTTTTTATTTCTCCAAAAATACTAATGGCGCACCAGGGAAGAGTGCGCCATTACTAGTTTAACTAGTAATGGCGCACCTCCAACACAGTGCGCCACTACTATTTTTTTTTGCAAAACTACTAATGGCGCACCTCAAGCTGGTGCGCCATTAGTAACCAGGGTTACTAATGGCGCATTGGTGGGTGGTGCGCCATTAGTAACGTGGGACCAGCTAGATATTTTGGACAGCCGCACCTACACACTCACTTTACCCACTTCATTCTCTCCACCTCCTCCTCCAAGCTTGTGTCGGCTGCCTCCTCCCCCTCACCTCATTTGCACCATAGATTCATCAAAATTAAGTGATTAAATTACCTTTTTTTGATAGGTAAGTAAGGTGAAAGCTATCTTTATGTTGGAGATCTACTTTTTTTCTCCCTCGCTCCAACAACGTGCACATGCACTTTTTATGGCCTTGCTAGATCTATGTATGTTTGTGGTGTTGCATATGTTTGTGGTGTTGCATATATGTTTGTGTTTGCAGGTACTGGTATTTGAAATGCGATAGTTGCCAATATTTTGCCGGAATGTTGATTCATTTCCGTTTCGGCGAGAATTTTGGCACTATGCATTCTTTTCGGTCCTATTTTTAGGGAAAGTCATGCCAAATTTTTTCTTGGTTCTAAAATATCGTTTTGCTCTACCCGCAGGCGACCATGGTCCGCACGATGATTGAAGGCATCGTGAATAGGTTTTTGAGCTCCACGAAGGCCGAGATGCTTCAAAAGAACGAGACAGAGATAAGATGTCCGTGTCGAAGATGCAAGCTGAAGAGCCTTATTGCGGACCCGGATTCTGGGCAGGTGCGGGACCACCTGCTCTTGCGTGGTTTCATGGTTGGCTATCGGTGGCAAGGTGATGAAGATGACTATGAAGTCGTCCTTGGGGGCCGGGCAAGAAATGAGGAAGGGCGGCAAGACAACCACCACCGCGGCGAGGGCGGGCGAGAAGACGAAGAATCTCCAGGACATGATCACGACGGTGATGCTGTACACAGTAATCATGTAGAAGATGCCGGACATGATGATGAGGAAGATCAAGACGAAGGGCATGATCATGAAGATGAAGATGCCGGAGCAGACGACGATGGAGGCTGGGTGCAGGACCCTCATATTCAAGAGCTGCTTCTCAAGTAGACGGATAACGCAAGAGCTGTCTCCCGAGAGAAAGCCAAGCTGGATTAACTGGAGATAGACGCGGTTACTCCATTGTACGAAGGATGCAGGCCCGAGGATACCCGCCTGAAAGTAACGCTCATGGCTCTGGAGATGAAGGTAAAACACAAAATGACTGACGCATGCTTTGACGAGAACATGTCATTCTGGCACGAACGTCTTCCCAAGGGGAACAAGTGCCCGACCAATTTCGAGGAGGCGAAGAAAATCATGTGTCCTCTGAATTTACCGCATGTGAAATACCATGTGTGCATGAACAATTGCATCATTTATCGGGACGAGCACGTGGAGTCTACCATATGTCTGGTGTGCGGCGTCACTCGATACAAGAAGAGGAAGAAAGCTCCTCGAAAAGTGGTGTGGTACTTTCCGATCACTCCTCGTCTGCAGTGGTACTGTGCGGACCCTAAGGTAGCAAAGCTCCTGCGTTGGCACGCGGATATGGAGGAGAAGAAGCAAGAAGATGATGGAAATGATCCGGAGATAAATAAAAAAAGACAAGATGCTGAGTCACCCTAAGGATGCGAGCCAGTGGCAAGCGTTGAATTTCGAAGACCCAGAATTTGGGAACGATCCAAGGAACATCATGCTGGGCGTGAGCACCGATGTAGTCAATCCGTTTGGCAGCCAGAGAAGCACACATAGCACCTGGCCTGTGTTTGTGTGGATGTACAACCTTCCCCCCTGGTTGTGCATGAAGAGGAAGTACATTCACATGAGTATGCTAATTGAAGGGCCGAAACAACCAGGGAACGACATCAATCTGTATTTGGGGCTGCTGAAAGAGCAGCTAGACACGCTATGGAAAATACTAGCGAATACGTGGGACGCCACAGAGAAAGAATATTTCCTTATGAGAGCCGCACTGCTCACGGCGGTGCATGACTATCTCGGTTACAGATATCTCGCGGGGCAGGTGGTCCATGGATTTTCTGGATGCGTCAAGTGCATGGATGACACAACATATCACCAGCTAGATAGAGATCCCGGGTCTTCGATAACCGTCTTCATGGGACATTGATGGTGGCTTCGCGACGATGACCCGTGGAGAAAACGCAAGGATCTGTTCGATGGTGAAACCGAACCCCGAAGACGCCCGCGTACGAGGAGCGGCGAGGAAATAGACGAGCTGTTGAAAAATTGGAAAGATTGCCCACTGCCGGGAAAGAAGCAAAAGGCGCCAGAGCCGAGAAAGAAGCAAAAGGCGCCAGCGCCGGGAAAGAAGCAAAAGGCGCCAGAGCTGCTACCGAAGGTATGGAAAACGAGGTCTGTTTTCTGGGACTTGCCGTACTGGAAGATCCACCGTGTGCCTCACAGTCTTGATGTCATGCATATCACGAAGAATGTGTGCGAGAGTCTGCTTGGTACCCTGCTCAACATGCCAGAGAGGACCAAAGATGGGCCGAAAGCAAGGGCAGACTTGAAATCAATGGGCGTCAGGGAGGAGCTTCACGCTAATGATGATGAAGATAAGGCGAAGCAGGACACAGAAAGTCCTCGCAAAGGCAAAAAGGCCAGGAATACCGGAAATGACTACCCTCCCGCGTGCTTCACTCTAAGTCAGGAGGAGATCGAGCAGTTTTTCACCTGCCTCGTAGGAGTAAAACTTCCTTACGATTATGCGGGGAAGATAAGCAGATACCTAGACCTAGCGAAGCAGAAGTTCAGCGGGATGAAGTCTCACGACTATCACGTGCTGATGACGCAGATACTTCCAGTTGCAATCCGTGGGATCATGGACGCGCATGTCCGTGAAACGCTATTTGGCCTATGCAACTTTTTCGACGTCATCTCTCGAAAGTCGGTTGGCGTGAGGCAACTCAGAAGGCTACAAGACGAGATCGTGGTGATACTATGTAAGCTTGAGATGTACTTCCCGCCTGCATTCTTCGACGTTATGGTGCATCTTCTAGTCCATATCGTGGAGGATATCATCCAACTCGGGCCGACGTTCCTGCACAGCATGATGCCGTTCGAAAGGATGAATGGTGTCATCAAAGGATACGTTCGCAACATGTCACGTCCAGAGGGAAGCATAGCCAGGGGCTTTCTGACCTAAGAGTGCATCTCCTACTGCACGAATTATCTAGGCATCGAGAACCCCGTTGGTCTGCCCGTCAACAGGCACCTCGGCAGGCTCCCTGGATGGGGTCACCGTGAGGGTCGCCGCGAAATGCATGTCGACTTCGAGGGTCGACTCGCCGACTTTGAAAGAGCAAACCTAGTCGCGCTACAACACATAGACGTGGTCGATCCTTGGGTGGTAGAGCACAAAACCTTTATTGAGAAGACGTACAATGACCGAGGCCAACAGAGGACGGACAGAGATATAATCAAAGAGCACAACTCATGTTTCACGCGTTGGTTCAAGCAGAAGGTTCTATCGTACCCTTTACATGAGGATTCTTCCGCGGAAGAACAACTCATATTCGCCTTGTCACAGGGTGCCGAGCACAACCTGATGACCTATGAGGCGTACGATATCAACGGCTACACATTCTACACTGAGGACAAGGACATGAAGAGCGATGGTTATCAGAACTCTGGGGTAACGATGGAATCCTACACCGGTAACGATAAGGACAGATACTATGGAAGGATCGAGGAGATCTGGGAGCTGAACTACACTGGAGAGACGGTCCCGATGTTCCGTGTCAGATGGGCCAAGAGCGTCCTAAAAGAAGATCGGTATTTCACCACCATGGTTATACCCGAAGCCAAATCCAAGACCACGGGCGCAAACGTCACCGCGAAAAATGAGCCATGGGTACTGGCTTCCCAAGTGGACCAATGCTTCTTCATTACCGACCCGTCAAAGCCCAGTCGTGTTGTCGTGAGGAGAGGCAAAAGGAAGATCATCGGAATGGATGGAGTCGCCAATGAGCAAGAGTTCGACAAGTACGGCGACCCGAAGATGGAACATGACGACGACGATGAAGTAGCAGCATACACCACAAGAAGAAGCAAGACCACCCAACCTAAAGGACGTCCGTTCCACAGAAGAACTCCATTTGCAAAAAAGAAGGGCAAGAAGATTGTGAACAGATAGCTAGCTAAGATCGATTGTATTTAAATCGTAGTCTTCATTTCTCGATTGTATTTCATGGGCACTTTTTGATATCATGAATATTTTTAAATTTCATGGGCACTTTTTGAATTCATGAATATTTTTTCAAATTTGATGCTATTTTTTCATATTCAATATGAAAAATTATTGAATATTCATGACGACACTCGATCTCGATCCCCCTCCATCTCGATCGCTATCCCCCCGCCAGATCCCCCTCGTCGCCGAGCACCCCCCGCACGCTCCCCCCGCTCCATCGCCGCCGACCGCCCGCACCCCCCCGCTCCACTGCCGCCGACGACCCACCGCACCCTCCCCCGCTCCACCGCTGCCGACGACCCACCACACCCTCCCCTGCTCCACCGCCGTTGCCGACCCCCCGCACCCTCCCCCGGCCCACTCCACCGCCGCCGCCGACACCCCGCACCCTCCCCCGCTTTTTGATGATATTTTTAAATGACAAATTTGATGATATTTTCAAATAACAAATTTGATGATATTTTCAATAAAAAAACAAATTTGATGATATTTTAAAAAAAAAACAAATTTGATGATATTTGATGATATCTTCTGTTCTAGTCCTCATGAAAATAACAAATTTGATAAAAAAACAAAATATTAGATGCAACAAGAAATAATGAGAAAAAGAAGTTACTGATGGCGCACCAGAGGAGGGTGCGCCATTGCTATCAGAAAAAAAGTTACTAATGGCGCACCAGAGGCTGGTGCACCATTGCTATGAATGTTTTTTGGCGCACCCCTAGATGGTGCGCCATTACTAACATTCCCCCCTCTAGCTGGATATACCCCTTCGCCCGATCCCCCTTCCCTCTCCCTCGCCATATCCCCTTTCCCTCCCTCGCCACACCCGCTCCGACGAGCCCCGGCCCGCTTCGACGAACCCCGGCCCGCTCCGACGACCCCCGGCCCGCTCCCACGACCCCCGCGCCCGCTCCACACCCGCTCCGGTTCCCCCGCGCAGCCGCCCCCGTGCCCCACCACTGCATTTGCTGCACCGCCGACGACCGCACGGGGTGCAGGACGACGACCGCCGCCGACCCGCAAAGCACGTGGCCGCCGGCCTCCCGACGACCAACCGAGGCGCCCAGGAGGATCGCCGCCGTCTTCCTCTTCCTCTTCGACTACGAGGACCCGGACGAGCTCAGACCCCCTCGAGCCATCCCTTCGACGCCGCCGCCGCCAACCCCGACCCCTCCGGCGACCGACCGCGCCCGCCCAGGTACCTCTCCTCCTTCCTCCTTCCTCCCAAATAGGTTCAGTCTCAGCGAGCTCTATCCACAAAACCTAACTTCAATTTTGTATATCACAAAAAGGTGCTACCGTCCACAAAACCTAACGATGCAGTTAGCTAGTTGTGAGAAATCTTTTGGTTTTCTAGTGTTCTAGCTTGGAAGTTGCACCTACCACTATTTTCTGCAGATTACATTCTTAATGGAGGGCTATGGTTGTGCACTCAAAAGTTGTTGGAAAGAAAATACCCTGTATTTTAGTGCATTATATATAGTACACAAAAGTAGGCAAAGTTTCTGTGAAAATATAGATGCAAGGAGAAATAAGTAGCCAAAACAGCAATTAGCAAAAGTGATAGTGGTACTGAATTTAAGTGTGTAATGGTGGACCCTGAAGCTGATATTTTAGGAATGGTGGCTTCAGTGTGTGGTGCAGTGGCAGCCACTCCTCCTTCCCCCTTCTGCTGCCATCCCAATAATGTTGGTCTTATTCTTATCTTCACCCTGTTTTTAACACACTATATTACTGCTTTCCCCTACTCTTTTTATCACCAGAAGCTTAGCACTATATTATCACAGTGTTTTCATCTTCTTCCAAAACCACACTATGGCACTGAAAATTAAGCTAGACAGGCTCCATGTCTAGGTTCAGACTAGTGGAATTTCTTTTCATTTTTTTAAGATAAGACGAGTGAAAAACAAGTATAAGACCAACATCTAGAGATGCTACCATGGATATACATGTTGCTGATTGTCATAAGTACTCTATATTTTAAACATCAACCATAACCAACAGCTAGAAGTTTATTTTCTTCCACTGTAAATTCATATTCAGAAAAGTTCTTTGTATTTGAGTGGAAGAACAAATTTTAAACTGAATTTTGAGGTGTAACCAAACTAAACTGATGATAACGCTTGTTGCCTAGAAACAGAGGTTGTTTACATATTGCATTGCCTTCTGTTTTACTACATTTATCAGGGCATTGCTGGTGTTTGTTTATGTTCAGCGTTTAAGCATCTGTAGTGTAGTGTAGTGTAGTGAGCTTGTTCTAGTGTAGTGAGTTCTGAACCATTGCACGATGTAGTGTAGTGAGCTCTGAACCATGTTTAGTGTTGAGTACTTCAAGTTTACTGAATCTATTCATTTTTGTGGACTTAGTGAACATGATAAGACAAGCCAGATGCTCTATTTTTAATTAACAGTAATCCATGAACAGCAACAGTTTCTTTCACTAATTTTCAGTTAACAGCAATCCATGATTTTTTTCCAGCTAAAACTATTGATGATTTTTTGTTGGGTGACCTATTAGATCTGGAATGGAAGCTCACATAAGTTGAGATGATTTTTGTCCATATGAAAGCAGAGGACCATATGGTCTGTGGCCTTTTCATCCATATGAATGTAGAGGCACATTGTGGTGCTAGTTTGCTGGGTTTTGTCTCCGACCATCATGTCGTGATGATTTTGCAGGTACCCCGAGAGGCCCTTGAGTTTGCCGGAATGTCGATTAATATTTGTTCCGGCAAATTCGACTACTCCATATGTCCTATTTTCAGAAAAGGTCATGCTGAAATTTTCCGTGAATTTTAGCATGACTTTGCTAAAAATGAGACATATGGGGTACTTGCTACAAATGCATGGGACGGGGTATCTTAGTACTTAATTAAGTAGGATCAACTGCCTCTTGTGTTATGCATGGGCCTCAGCGTCGACAAACCCTAAATTATAAAACCTTGGCTTTTAGGGTGCCTCGGTGTCGATAAAAACCTAAATGATGAAAGCTTAGGCTTTTAGGGTGCCTCGGCGTCGACAAACCCTAAATGATAAAATCTTAGCTTTTAGGATGCCTCGGTGTCGACAAAACCTAAATGATGAGACCATGATCTTGTTCCTTGACAATAACCAACTTTTTGACCAAACTTTTTTCCTATTTAGAGCGAAACATGGCCCACAACGATGAGGTCGGCGGTTCGGGCGGCAAGCAATTCTGGAAGCTGTCCTAGGAGATGGAGGAAGAACCTCACCGCTATGAGGACGCCGCGGAAGACACCGATCCTGACTACACAACCCCTAGTGGCATCGGGGATGACACCACTGATGGTGCCGCCGAGGATGCCACCACAGATGATGGCAGCGCATGCACAGATGGCAGCCAACCGAAGAGGCAACGGAAGGACCGGCGCCCGAACATGCTCCGCACCGTCAAGGAGGAATTTACTGAAGTGAACTCCGACGGGCATCCAACAACGCCCAAAGAAATAGCCAAGGGGTACTCGCTTCAGCTCGGGTGCATTCTTCAGAGCACCATCTCGATCAACACCGAGAACCTAAGGCATAAGGACCGAGGGAATTTGCGCACCCTCGTCTTCACGAAGCTGCACGAACGATACAAGTTCCCTGCTGAATTTGAAAACACACGCCTCTTAGGGAATAAAGTGAACAGTGCCGCCCTCACGAGGATGAGCACGACCCTGTCTACTTGGAGAAGCGCAGTGAAGACAATGATTGAGAAAGGTGATATTTTTGAGAAGATCAAGGCGAAAAATCCTTCGATCAGCGAAGATGACTACAAGGAGTTCAAGATCAAGTGTGAGAGCTGCGCAACCTCCGAATCAAGTCAGTGGGGGAAAGAAATGCGGGAGTTGAACTTAGGGGAACACAAACTTGGTCCCGATGGTTACAGAGTGGCGGAGCCTATATGGGACAAGGAGGACGTGGAGCGTGCCGAGCAAGGCCTACCGCCCCGCTTCGAGAAATACCGTGACAAGCAGACCAGGAACTATGTCAGGGCCCGGTACAAGGAGGACCCGGTAACAAAGGAGCTTCCCACGGATCCGAAGACCAGGGCGCTTGAGCTTGTTCTGGTAAGGAATACACCCCCGCGTAATTAGCTCCATATGGTTGCATTCTAATTAATGAAGCCAAATTTCTAAATGGTTCACATTCCTTCCGCAGGAGACTGAAAGCAGTAGCGCGGGGTCGTCTCAGTGCACCCCTTGGGACAACACTCTAAATAGGGCGTTGAACATAATGAAAAACAAGGATAAGCTCAGTAAGCCGTTGTCAGCTGGTCGTGTGGCCGGCAAAGGCTTGTCCACAAAATGGTCGTCCTACTATAACGCTGGTGGGCGAAAGGAGAGAAGGACCAGCTCGGAAAGCCAGTCGCGCGAGGTTCAAGAACTCAAGGCACAAGTGGCGCGGATTCTGGAGATTGTCTAAGAGCAAGTGCAACAACAACTAGGATCGACGCTCACCGGCATTATGCCTACCTTGATTCATGGGCTGACGACGTGGATTACGGGGGGCCAACAGGGGCCGCCGCCGATTCCCAGCTTCACGGCCAGCAACGCGCACAACGCGCAGGTGGCGCCATTGGTGTCTCCGACGGAGGCGGTATTGGTGTCTCCGACGCCAGCACGGGCATTGGAGCTTAATGCACCCCGGTGTACACCGGCCGGCACCTTGGCAGCAAGCTGCCCCTCCATCAGTTGCACGCCTGCCATTGGCGGTGCCTCGACATTAGCCGAGCTCGACGCCATCATCACGGTAACTAATTAAGCCTCTCGGCCGAGCACTTCATCTGCTTGCCTTTGACTAGGCATCCCTGACACCCTACATGTTTTCGCAGGGCGCCGCCGACGTTCTGTGCACTCTCCTGCACTTCGTGAACGATGAGTTGGTCGATGTCGCCAAGGGCAAAATCGTTCAACCGGGCAACCCCGTGTTCCACGGTAATCCGATGCCACCCACCGTGTATAGGGTTCAACTGGTTCGGGTGCTGCCAGGCTGCGACAAGTTGTTACCTCCGATTCGACCCGCTGGGGCCGATGAAGATGATGTGATGACCCTCAGCGCCTGCCTAAGCTGGCCCCTGCTTTGGCCAAAGAGCCAGATTCATTTGGGGGCGGGGGACACCACCCCAAAGACAACAACACCAGTCGGGCCGGCGCCAAGCCATGGCAAGACCGCCGCAACGCTACCGGACATGCCGGACATCCCTATGGCACAGGATCCGAACATGCATATGGCACAAGATCCGGACGACGATGACAACGACGATGGTACAATTAACAATGTCGATAAGTACTTTGCTGAACATGGGTACGGTGACGAATTCTTCGGGCCTCCTTCTCAAGAACCCAACCCTGAAAAAGATGACCGCGATCATGCTGGTACTGCGGAGAAACCAAATTGCAACAGGCGTCGTCTGGCGTTCAGTTATCAGGAGACGCCTCCAGCTACCGCCTTCACCGAGCCTCAGATAGCCGAGGTGCCAACTATTATCAGCCCCAACACACTCAAGAAGGCGGGCTGTGAGCAGAACTTGATCCCATTACAACAGAAGAAGAAGAAGGGACGGAAAAGAAAGAGTAACAAGGGTTCCAGCCAGCCAGCACCGAGTATGATCCGTGCTCAGGACGGTCCACCTTAACCTAAGGATATCTCGAGGAGGGTGCATGTGGTGGGTAGGCCGATGCTACCGACTAATCTGCTCAATGCTGCAACCGGTGCTATGCGGAGTCTGCATGACAATGTTGTTTCTTTGGAGAAGCGGCGTCTCTCCGAGAATGATGTGGCATACCTGGTTTTCGTAGCCAAGGTGCCAGAGGGCAAGAGCTTTCTGGATAACGCCATCAGGGGTATGATCGTCCTGTGGTTTGATGACATCTTCGCTATGTTTAACCTTCATCCGCTGCACTACACCTTCGTTTGGCAATTTTCGCTGAGTATGGAGATGCGGATCATTAGAGACAAGACCCCGGACATCGTGATAGTCGACCCTTTCTACATGCGTGCCAAGATCTTGGGCAGTGCAGGGGACCGGCAGGTCGCGAGTTATTACCTCGAAGGCGTCATTCTGGCAAACCCAGATAAGGATAACTTCCTCGTGCCTTACTTTCCCAAGTAAGTCATCCCCTCACCGCCCCGTAACATATGATTTCTTAGATTTTGATCGTTCTTTTTTTTCCTAACATTCCGTGTTTTATGCAGTGACACACACTGCACACTCATCCTCTTAAGCCCGAAATATTCCATGGCCACGTATTTCGACTCGGACCATCGGTCGAAGAAAGACTACACAAATATCAAGAAAGTTCTTGATGATGTTCTCCCCGGCTACGCCAGATCTAGAGGCACCTTCACCAGGCCAGTTCGTAGGTACGGCAAGCACGTGTTAGCCCCAACTACAATGTTCCCCTGCGTCAAGCAGCCGCCTGGCGGTCATAAGGATGCCTACTACGCCCTCCATCACATGCAGGCGATCGTACGGGACCATAATCACCTTCTGCTACCAAATAATCTCAAAGATTGGGCCGCAAGATTGTCAACAATCCAGGACGCGGACATCAGACAAGAATTCTTTCGCATCCAGTCGGAGTTTGCGGAAATCATCCATCAAGATGTCCTTCGTACCTCGGGGCAGTTCTACCTCAGATATCAACCGTCCAACAGTGAGATAGACACAATGCTACAAATGCAGGCTAACAACGCCCGCGATTTCATGACCATCACGAGAGACGGCGGCTTCATCCACGCTCCGGTCCCTGAGCCGAGTCGAAAGTAGTGATGCTATGTGTAGTTCTGAAACATCGATTGGCTCATGTTGTAATTAAACTTTAATGAACTTGTATGTCTCTTTGGTTTGGACAGTCGTTCAACTTATATGTAATCAATGCTATTTATTAGTAGGACCATGAATCATGCTATTAATGTGTTGCTTTTCTCTTCCGATCCTTTTGTTGCATACTTATATATTGCTTATGTATTGTCTGTGAATTGTTACTAACGTTTTGTTTGGCTAGTGCATAGAGATGTCGTCATATGTCATGTACAAGGGTAAGGTTCCCGGAGTCTACGACGACTGGGAGGAGTGTCGGAGACAGGTTCACCGTTTTAGCGGTAACAGTAACAAAGGGTACACCACTAGGGCGGAGGCGGAAGTTAGATACGCGCGCTATCTAGCGGGAGAGATGAGGGAGCATTGGAGGAACCGGATGAAGACCAGTTTCATCGCGATTATGCTCATCGTGATGACCGCAACTCTCTTCTATGTGATGGTAGTTTAGATGATCGATATCGACTTGTAATGTGAAGACAAACTCGCTACTCGCGGTTTCGAGACTTGTAATGTTCTAACTTTGTTCGGTATTTTAAATTCGGAGACTAATATGATGAATTGTATTCGGAGACTAATTTTCTATTGTATTCGACGAATCTGCGGTTGCTGTGTGGTGCTAGCTATATTATGTCCAATAATATATTTTGTAACCTGTGAAAATATCAGAAAAGAAAAAAAATAATCCCTAATATTCATACTAGTGGCACACCACCACATAGTGCGCCATTAGTAAGCTAGAGCACACTAATGGTGCATCATCCACCAGTGCGCCATTAGTATGCCAAAGCACATGGGTAAATATGGCCCCCTGGGAGGCATACTAATGGTGCACCGTGGGCTATACTAATGGCGCACTGCATGGTGCGCCATTAGTATACCAGATACTAATGGTGCACCACAGGTGCACCATTAGTAAAAAATACTAATGGCGTGATACTAGTGGCGCACCTGTAGTGCGCCATTAGTAGGCAAAACAGGTGCGCCACTAGTTGGCCTTTTCCTAGTAGTGTTGGGCTCATTTATAGAATTCGGTTAGTTACGGTCCGGTACTGGCCTGTTCCGTTTGTGGGCCAACTTCAGCCCGTGGTTACATTGGGCCCGTTTGCGGCCCGTTAACCCGTTGGGCTATTTTCATAGCGTTATCAAATATGGCCTATTAACAGCCCATTATTGTCCACAAATAGTATGGCCCATGTTTGGCGAAATGATTATACGCCTCGTAGAAGGCCCATGGATCATACGGCCCATAGAAGACCAATGGACCCTACAGCCCGTAGAAGGCCCATGCATCATAAGGCCCGTAGAAGGCCCATGCATCATAAGGCTCATAGAAAGGCCATGGATCCTACGGCCCGTAGAAGGCCCATGGATCCTACGGCCCGTAGAAGGCCCATGGATCCTATGGCCCGTAGAAGGCCCATGGATCCTACTGCCCGTAGAAGGCCCATGGATCCTACGGCCCGCAGGAGGCCCATGGTTACAACAGTCCATGTGTTTCCATGATTATTGTGGCCTAGTTACCAAAAATAGGTTATTGTGGCCACTAGAAAAACACGGAAATAGAAGTGCAGTGACTACAAGCAAACAACTAAACAAGACAATAAGGAAATAAATAAGCAAGCAACTAACGCCAACCTATTACAGCTATTACACATATTACATCCACTAGGCATCAAAGTTCACCACCAGTGGAAATATAGGGAACAAAGCATCATATTACATACACTGGTCGTCAAAATTGGCCATAAGTGCAATAAACGCGGCAGCAAAACAAAAGCATAACTAAAACAACTTCAGTAGAGCTCAAGAAACATTATCCTCGGTATCCACCATGCTGGCAATAAGCTTAGAAAGCTTATTAGCTTTGTCCTGTTTGGTGCTAAAATCCTCCAACACTTGCTGTTGCACCAGAAAGTATGCACTTGAATGCTCCAGGGATTTCTGCGATCCTTCCGCTTCTTGTCGCAGCACAACTGATCGATGTCTTTCAGCTTGTAGTTGAGACTCAAGAAACCAAACTGATTCAGATAGTGAGTTTGAATAGCTTGTGTAAGCGGTAGTGGCCAGTAACTCGAACACTAAAACAGGACAGGACTTTGGGGTTGTCTCACTGTCTTCAATATAGACTTCCTTAGCTGTTTTATCAGCTTTGTTGGAGAGCAACAAGGATATCTCATTATCCTGAACCTTATCTGCATTACTTCCTTTACCATTTCTTAATAAGGCACCCTTCCCCAATATTCTGTCAGCATTCTAAAAGAAGAAACAAGCAGACACATAACAGATTTAGCGTGTACTAGTATATGAAACTCATTTTGGTGAACCAGTTCATTAGTAAGGTGGACAGGATTAAACTACCAAGTCTTCTATTGCCAAGTGCTAGTACATAATAAAAGCATCAAACAAACATATATCTATGTCCTATGGTCACTGCATTGTCTTGCCAAATCAAAATAGAGACATTGTTCAAATCATATCAGTTCAAGACAATGCAGCAGTGAAAGAATACAAAGCGTGGGAAACTACACGGCACAACAAGATTTCAGATGGGTACCACGGATCTACATGTACAACAACACTATTGGCTCTGTTGTGATTCTAGTAATGTGCATGATATGAGAAGTCAATAGAGCTATTGATAAGAGCAAACCTGTTAAAGAAACATGCGTGAACATACCTGCCGTGCCATTGGAGTTTCGACTGGATCCTTCAATTTAAAAATAAGTTTATATGAGTAAATACAGTGACACAAGAGCAAAGCAATATACACGATAGCAATGGAATATTAAATTAGAATAGTTGTTCTTTAGGTTTAAGCACGTGTTCTACATGAACAGAGTACACTAAGACACAAGAATACAATACTTAAAGAATGAGCTCATAGACCTTAACACATTCTTGGTTCGGGACCAGTACAGAACAAGGCATTCCCAGTCATCGTCTAGTAAATGTGTCTCTGGAGAACGTAAGGGAATTTGATGAGTTTCTTTGCCAGTGAAGTACGGTTTCTTCAGGTAATTCCAATACTGCCACCAAGCATTCTTGAAGATAGCACAGGTTACCTCATTCTGAGTTTCCAAATCGGTCCTTCTCTATAGAGAAAAATGGGAAAATTTGTTGTATTATAACCATCATGGAGGTAGTATGTATGGGACAAAGCAAAGTAATTGCCATGAATAACATTACTTACACATAACTCCTGGACAAACACCTGCAACTGGCATTTTCCTTCATCTTCTATATAATATTTCCAAGATGGGAAGATACGCACATAGGATTTAACAACATCAAATGCGATAGATGCTAAACTACGACTGGCTGGTTGTGCTTCCTCCACAGGAATAGGCGTAATAACTGGTGGAGTTGGGGTTCGCCGTGGTAGTACTGGCCCTTTGGGCATTGGAGCTGCCTTACTAACTGCTCTTGTTTGGGAGCTCTATGGTGGAGATGGTGCTGTGTCAACAGGAACTAGGTTACAATCTGCTGGGGTTGAGGATAGATTGGGTGAAGCTGGTTCTCTAACCATCGTAGTAGGGTTACAATCGGCAAGAGTCTGGGTTATGTGTGGTAGGGCTGGTTCTCGTGCATGTACAACTGGGGTGCTATCTCCACTGTTTTATTTGAAGACCGTGTTTTTACTCCGCTAGATACAGGCATCACCCACTCCAATTCAAATGGCTGATAAACAGGAAACATAGTAGAATGTACATACATTGTATGAGAGACAGATGGAATAGATAGTGTGGAAAAAAGAGGGCATGAAATAGTTGACATGTATATTGTTTAACTAAAATGGATAGCATGACATAATTTCACATATATGATGTCTATCTAAAATGGATAGCATAGCATAACATAATTTAAAGATATGATAAATAACTAAACAGGATCACATGACATAATTCACATACATGTTATCTAAGTAATCAGGACTGCATGATTTAATTCACATATGTGATTTATATGCTAAATAGAGGGCATTCGATATGATGTCTAAACTAAGAACATGGTGTTGAATATTGTGTATATGATGTCTAAACTATGCAATGCAAGACACCATCTGCATGATATGAGCAGTATAACCATGCCAAGTTAAATCCCAAGTTAGAGCATACACCTCGGCGGGGGAATAGGACTAGTCATATGTCTCTGAATCCATCTCTGAGTAGATATCGGGACCCAACAAGAGATCTGCTTCGACAAGTAGCACTATCTTCTCTGAAGGCCTTGTTTTCACTCCAGACTTTTCCATCTCCCACCCAAATGGCTGATTCACGGGAAGTGTAGTTTAATGTACAAACATTGTCGACAAATGGAAATGTAATGAAGAAAATGATGGGCAAGATATCATTCAAATATATGATGCCTGGTTAAACAGGATGGCATTGCACATTTCACATATATTATGGCTGGCTAAAAGACATGAGACTGCACAATTCCCATATATGATATAGAAATTAAATAGGTGGCATTACAGAACATGTCTAAACTAAGCAGATGACATATATGATGTCAAAAGTAGGCACTGCAAGGCAACACATGCATAATATGACTAACATCATCATGCCAAGGTAGAGCAAACACCTTTGGGGTAAATAGGAGTGGTCAGCTGCGTTGAATCCACCTCAGAACAAATATCTTCCTCTGGATTATAGTCTGGAGAGGGGGGAGGGTTTGCCATTGAACCCACCATGGAGCGATGTCTACATGACATTGTATTTCCGCACAAAACTCTTCTCTTTTTCTTTACATGTTCAGCATGACTATGTACAATATCTGACATGCATACAAAAAAATATGGTGATATTATGTAAGGAGAGTATGCACAAATCTAGAGTGATGGTAAAAACCAGTGGATGGACCTGACTTGGAGTCTAAGAGGTGAACAAGACAATAAAGTAGCAGGTAATTTTAAGCAATGCATAACATAAGCAGAAACAAAAGAGTGTGACCTCTCTTGTGGACCCGTGTGCTCCTCAGGTTCATCTGCTGAGTCGATGATGGTGATGCCGTTGCGGTGGGTGCCGGTGGCAGGGAAGGAGATCTAAGGCGGAGAAAGACGGCCAGGAGCCGTGATGTCTGGTTTGGTGGATGCTTCTGTCGATGGAGCAGCTCAAGTGAGGTGGACGACATCGCGACAGGAGCAGGACAAACCACACAAAGTTTCCTTCGACACCTACCTGTAACTAAAGTAATTCTGTAAGGGATCATTTGGCTTGCTTGATTCTAAAAATGCAGTGATAGGAAAAACACCAGAATAGGATAGGAATGCACATGGCAAACAGTGCATTTGTAAACACATGATTTCTGTCAACTTGGGTGTTTGGTTCACATGAATTGGAAGAGCAGAGGAATGCAAAGAAACATGGCCAAAATAAAGTGAAACCATATGAAAGTGTGTACAGTTAGAATGTTATTCTACCACTAATGCACTTAGGCTTGTTTTCATGCATCGGATTTTGAAAAGTAGGTCCAGGTGGATGTTTTTCTCCATTCCTTTCAACAAAATGCATGAATAATTAAATAGTAGAGTGCCATAGGAAAATTTCCTATTGCTATGTTTTTCCATTGAATCAAAATAGCCCTAATGGATCGACATGAATGTAGAGTAATAAGTGATGCAACAAGTGTACAACCTCTTTGCCGTAGCCGTGTCGACCTCAGCATCATTGGGTTGGTCATTGAAGAAGTTGAGGCAGAGGTGGCCATCGGAGTTGTGGAGGAAGATCTGAGGAATCTGTAGACGACATCCAGGGCACTGCTCTGTTGTGATGGATCGTTCTATCGTTGGAGCAGCTCCGATGATCCATAAGATGTCAAGGCTGAAGCAACACAAGATAGACATCGTTAATCTCAAGTGGGATTCTAATAGCATCTCCAATAGATGATGTAAAATAGATGCAAAATTTACATCACCAAAAACCACCTGACTACAACAGATGAGGTAAAAACTGTTGACTCTGAACTTACTAGTCAAAACTGAAATTTACTATGGAATCTGAATGTTACTGTCGAAACTGAACGCAATGGTAGCCGAGAGGCACTTGACATGTAGTTTAGGGAGGGCCTGCAGTTCATCTTCAACCTGTACCACCCTGAGCCGCTAGCCGCCACTGGCCCTCGCGCCGCCTTGCCACCCCGAAACAACTCCCCACCGCCGCCCCGAAACAACTCCCCACCGCTGGTCCGCCGCTGCCCCTGCCAGCCCTCTAGCTCCCCCCCCCGCGCCGAGCTTTTTCTCTGGCGATCCCCACGCCACCGCCCCACCACCGTGCCCCCACCACCGGCGACCACCGCCCCCCTGAACCCTAAGATAGATAGTGGGGTACCTCTATGGAAAGCCTCCCTCCCCATTGTGGGTGGTTCTTCCTTAACTCCGACGGCCCCCACCCCCTGAAAATCGATTGAACCAAAAGTCGATTCTGTCGACTGAAGTGTAGCTAAATCGGAGAAGAGCAGCAGCACGAGCGAGGGGGAGAGCAGCAGCAGTAGCACGAGCGAGCGAGAGCCAGAGTAGCAGTAGCAGCGTGAGCGAGCGAGAGCTGGAGCAGCAGCAGCAGATCTGGCTGGTATGGACGCTGCCGCCGAAGGGGCCTCACACTGGGGGAGAGCCGCCGTGGAGATGTCGCCTGCAACGCCGGCTTCGAGGTAGCCGCTCCATGGGGGTGCAGGATGGAGCACTGTCGGCGCCGGGAAGTCGAGTTAAGGAGAAGGTGTGACGAGGAGTCGGTGAGGATGTTGCAGTTCCAGTGGAGCAGGTTAAGGCGGCACTGTGGGGATGGAGCAGCCGCGATAGACGAGGCAATCGTCGGAGCAGCTCCTTGGAGGTGGAGGACGGGGCGGCTGAACCGGTGGGATGACGGATCCTCATCCGGGGAGGTGGATTTGGGACGTCGAGCTGTTGCGGTGGACGACGTCATCGGGGAAGAGGCTCCAGCTGGGCAGCGGTGAGGTGGCAGACGGAGGAGGGTGGGGTTTCGTGGATGGAGCGGAGAGGTAATGGCGGCCTGCGATTTCTAATGGCAAAAAGGAGGCGATGGGTGGGGGGAACCATGCCTTAAGGATGCACTTGTCCAAAATGTAGGGTGTGTTACAAAAGTACCCCCACCAATTTGAACTAGCGGCCCTTTCGGCTCAGGGTTAGAAGGAGGATTTCGCGTGTCGGGATTTGGCAGCTGGAGGGAGTTTTCCCGCGTGTTTTAATTTTGGGATAGCAAGGCGCGGGTTGTGAAGGCGCCAGTTTTGGGAGCACGATATCTGAATTTTCGGGATATAACAAGGCGCTGGTTGAATTCTAGGGACACCCTAACGTGTAATATTGTACTTGTACGTACCAAATCAATTCACACTTCCCTCAACGAAAAAAAACCAAAAAATAAAACTATTCACACCACACAAAGATAGAGTCTTGTCCCCATTTACTATACAAATGCTATTCAAAGCTACTCATACCAACATGTTATGTCCAATTAAATTTTTTCATTCGCTGTATAATGCATGTAACCTACTCATACCAACATTTTAGTGCAATGCAAATGTCTATACTACCGCTGTAATTCGAACTAAATTTGAATTCGTTTCTCTATTTCAATAAGAGTCTACAATCATGATTGTTGCCAACTTCAACCATCATTCGTGTATTACCTTAACAACACACCACATGATTACTATAGAGATAGATATGAACTATCTGTACTATATAAACTCGAACTCAATTTTTTGAATACACTTGATGTTGATTCCAAATAATAGTACATTTGATGTACTAACTATATATTCATAATTTAAACCATGTTCCATACGTACATCGTGTTTATCACACAAAGTATAGTGCCCCGCCCCCTACATTATGACAAGTATTTAGCCCTGAGCTGCAAAAGCCACACATTAGCCCAAATTATAATTAATGTTCTACATTATGATATCTTCTTCAAGTATCTGTATCCACTTTTTTATAATGAATTATGATCTTTGTTCGTCTTTTACATGTTCATGATCCTCTTCTCTTTGTAGCTAGCTAGCGCTAACTTTCTATCGTGCATGCACACGCCCGCCTCCCTCTCACCCTCCCCCAGCGTTCCCTCCATCGCGCATGTTCGTTATTTATCTTTAGGTCATTCACCCGCGGTGTGTGTAGCCCCCCGCGGCTCCTTCTTTCCGGCACACACCGGTCGATATACCTCTCTAGCCAAGTGTGCCTACCACAAACATGTACTTCCCCTCTTCTCTTCTCACCGTCCATGCCCCTATGTCGAATACGGTTCCACGCAGGTGCACACTCCCGTCCCTCTATTCATCGATCTCATACTCGCACACTCCTCCCCCCTTGACATGGTAGGCCTCTTGCATCACCTCCTAGCTGCACCCCTCCCCCCTGTCTGTCTCTCCAAACCTTATTTGCCTCTAACACATGCATGCATGTATACGTACCGATCTACCTACATAAAGCTAGGTTGACTATAATTCGTTTTCCCCACGCAGACTTACCTCACTAGTTATGTCTCTCCCTTTCTCGGACACACGACAGTTGATCTTCCTATGTAGTTACGTTTTCTTACCACAACCATATCTCCCCCCTCATCATCCTTGCATACCTCCCGACCCGTCTCTCACACGCATGTGCATAGACAGACAGACATCCCCTGCCCTCTCTTATTGATATTGCACTCGTACCCTTCGTTTGTCTAGCAGGCCTCTCGCACCATTTGTGAGACGCCACTCCATCACCAACCCTCCGACGCTCTACCTTTGTCTTTCTCCCAACCTTATTCCTCTGCTACATATATCCATGGATGCCGATTGATCTCTGTAACACCCCGGATGTAACATACCATATTTGTAACTCCAACTCTTGCCACTTTCGGCTTTAAGTTATGAGATTTCCCTTCGTGGTTGGGTTTTGTCTTCGTTTTGCATTTTGTTCATGTCATGCATTTCATACCATGTCATCATGTGCATCGCATTTGCATACGTGTTCGTCTCATGCATCCGAGCATTTTCCCTGTTGTCCATTTTGTAATCCGACACTCCTACGTGCACCAGCGCACCCCTCTTGTCTCTTTTCGTGAGTGGGTGCTAAACATTCTCGGAATGGACCAAGATTATCCAAGTGGCCTTGGTACATCACCGGTGGACCGCCTGTCAAATTTCGTGCCATTTGGAGTCCGTCTGATGCTCCAACGGTTAACCGGGGAACTGCAAAGGCCTCTTGTGTGTTGCAGCCCAACACCCCTCCAAAACGGTCCAATAACCCATCCAAACCACTCCCATGTCCTCCGTCGTCGGATCACGATCATGTGGGCGAAAACTACACTCCATTTGGACACTCCTACCTCTTTCTATCTATAAGTATGTGCACATCTCCTTCAAATTCGGGTCCCGAAACCCTAGATCGAACTCCCTCCGCGCCGTCGGACATGTCTGCCGCCCGCTGGACATTTCGCGCCACCGCCCCGAGCTAGTGAGGCTTCGCCACTTGTCCCTGCGCCGCCCGCCACCGCGGCCCGCGAGGCCCACGGCCGGCCCGCCCGCGACCGCGCCGGGCCCGAGTCGCGCCCCCGCGCGAGAGCCGTGCCGCCCTCGCGCCTTCCGCCGCCAAGATCCGCCGCCCCGTGTCGAGCCTCCGCGCCGCCGCCGTCGCCGCGGGAAGCCGCCGCCTCGCAGCTCCTCCGTCGCGACGCCCATGCCTCAGATCCGCGCCACCCCGGCTCCCCGTCGCCGCCTCCTCCTCCGACAGGTGCCCCGGCCCCGGATCTCGCCGGCTCTCTCCTCCGGCAAGCTCCCCGCAGCTTCGACCGCCATCCCCGATGGACTCAGGCCATCCTCATAGACCGTGCCAAGAACCCTAGATCTGAGGTCTAACCCCCCTCATTTTCGACTAAGTCCTTTTTCTGTGACTTTTTCATGCCCTGTTCATTGCATCATAACTCCATGACCGTAGCTTCGTTTCATGCATATGATATTTCAAAATGTTCATGGCGAGTTGCTCTTCATTTCATTACTTTGTGGCATGTTTTTTTGAGTCCAAGTTGATTGCCTAATCGTTGATGCAAGAGTGCTATAAAATGTCTACTACTGCTACTTATCAGATTATGATGTTTTGTCATTTTTGCCACATTTGATGTGTGCTTCATATGGGCATGAGCTCTACATGTATTTTGAACTATGCCATGCCATCTTTACAGAGGTGCTTGCCTTGTATTTTTGTGATCTATGTGGTGACTAGCACAAGCATGCAAACTAGGCCTCGTGATATTGCTGTTTTCAGGGACTTAGGATTTTGCCAAGTCATTTTCCTGCTGTTATTTTGATGCCATATAAACATGATGCTACAGTGAGATCCATGCTTGTTTTGAGTTGCTTCAGTAAGGATGTTATGAACATATGGTTACGCTCTATCCATCCATGCCCTTGTTTGCAATTATGGAGTGCACTAGCATGTCTTAATCTTGCTCTACTTTTGCTAGAAAATGTTCCTGGCAGATTGTTTACATGTTAATCAATTTTGCCATGGTTGTTGCTAGTGACCATTGCATGCTATGAACTTGATCTTGCCATGGTTAGCTTCTTAACATGTCATCTTGCTGATTCTATGCTTGTTTTGTCATGAAATGCTTTGTGGTGAGTGATTTGAGCTCGCAAAGTTGCCTTCATAATTTTGTTTATGCCATGCTCTGATTTCTGCTAAGTCTGAAACTATTAATAAAACTTGCTATGTTTACATGGGTGCCATCATATCTTCTGTGCCTTTTTGGCTCATGTTCAGTAAGAGACTTTTGTGTTGGGGAACGTAGTAGAAATTCAAAATTTTCTACGCATCACCAAGATCAATCTATGGAGTAATCTAGCAATGAGGGAAGGAGAGTGCATCTACATACCCTTGTAGATCGCAAAGCGGAAGCGTTCAAGTGAACGGGGTTGATGGAGTCGTACTCATCGTGATCCAAATCACCGATGATCCTAGTGCCGAACGGACGGCACCTCTGTGTTCAACGCACGTACAGCCCGGTGACGTCTCCTATGCCTTGATCCAGCAAGGGGAGAAGGAGAGGTTAGGGAAGACTCCATCCAACAGCATCACGACGGCGTGGTGGTGGTGGAGGAGTGCGGGACTTTAGCAGGGCTTCGCCAAGCACTACGAGAGACGAGGAGGAAGAGGGGTAGGGCTGCACCAACAGGGAGATTCAATCGTGTCTCTGGCAGCCCAAAACCTCAAGTATATATAGGGGGAGGGGAGGGGCTGCGCCCCCACCTAGGTTTCCACCCCTAGGGGTGGCGGCCAGCCCTAGATCCCATCTAGGGGGACGGCCAAGGGGGGAGAGAGGGGGGCGCACCACTAGGTGGGCCTTAGGCCCATCTGAGCCTAGGGTTTGCCCCCTTCCACTCTCCCTTGCACATTGGGCCTTGGTGGGGGGGGGGGCGCACCAGCCCACCTGGGGCTGGTCCCCTCCCACACTTGGCCCATGCAGCCCTCCGGGGCTGGTGGCCCCACTTGGTGGACCACCGGGACCCTCCCGATGGTCCCGGTACATTACCGATAAAACCCGAAACCTTTCCGGCGACCAAAACAGGACTTCCCATATATAAATCTTTACCTCCGGACCATTCCAGAACTCCTCGTGACGTCCGGGATCTCATCTAGGACTCCGAACAACATTCGGTAACCGCGTACATACTTTCCCTATAACCCTAGCGTCATCGAACCTTAAGTGTGTAGATCCTACGGGTTTAGGAAACATGCAGACATGACCGAGACACCTCTTCGGTCAATAACCAACAGCGGGATCTGGATACCCATGCTGGCTCCCACATGCTCCACGATGATCTCATCGGATGAACCACGATGTCAAGGACTTAATCAATCCCGTATACAATTCCCTTTGTCTATCGGTACGAAACTTGCCCGAGATTCGATCGTCGGTATCCCGATACCTTGTTCAATCTCGTTAACGGCAAGTCTCTTTACTCGTTCCGTAAAACATCATCCTGTGATCAACTCCTTGATCACATTGTGCACATTACGATGATGTCCTACCAAGTGGGCCCAGAGATACCTCTCCGTTTACACGGAGTGACAAATCCCAGTCTCGATTCGCGCCAACCCAACACACACTTTCGGAGATACCTGTAGTGTACCTTTATAGCCACCCAATTACGTTGTGACGTTTGGCACACCCAAAGCACTCCTACGGTATCCGGGAGTTGCACAATCTCATGGTCTAAGGAAATGATACTTGACATTAGAAAAGCTTTAGCATACGAACTACATGATCTTGTGCTAGGCTTAGGATTGGGTCTTGTCCATCACATCATTCTCCTAATGATGTGATCCCGTTATCAATGACATCCAATGTCCATGGTCGGGAAACCGTAACCATCTATTGATCAACGAGCTAGTCAACTAGAGGCTTACTAGGGACATGGTGTTGTCTATGTATCCACACATGTATCTGAGTTTCCTATCAATGCAATTCTAGCATGGATAATAAACGATTATCATGAACAAGGAAATATAATAATAACCAATTTATTATTGCCTCTAGGGCATATTTCCAACAGTCTCCCACTTGCACTAGAGTCAATAATCCAGTTCACATCGATATGTGATTAACACTCAAGGTCACATCCCCATGTGACTAACACCCAACGAGTTTACTAGAGTCAATAATCTAGTTCACATTACCATGTGATTAACACTCGATGAGTTCTGGGTTTGATCATGTTATGCTTGTGAGAGATGTTATAGTCAACGGGTCTGAATCTTTCAGATCCTTGTGTGCTTTACAAATCTCTATGTCATCTCCCAGATGCAGCTACCACGTTCTATTTGGAGCTATTCCAAATAACTTTTCTACTATACGAATCCAGTTTACTACTCGGAATAATCTGGATTAGTGTCAATGTTTGCAACGGTGTAACCTTTTATGACGAACTCTTTTACCACCTCCATAATCGAGAAAATTCCTTAGTCCACTAGTTACTAAGGATAACTTTGACCGCTATCCTGTGATCCATTCTTGGATCACTCTTGTACCCCTTGACTGACTCATGGCAAGGCACACTTCAGGTGCGGTACACAGCATAGCATACTGTAGAGCCTACGTCTAAAGCATAGGGGACGACCTTCGTCCTTTCTCTCTATTCTGCCGCGGTCAGGTTTCGAGTCTTACTCAATGTTCACACCTTATAACACAGCCAAGGACTCCTTCTTTGCCGGTCCATTTTGAACTCCTTCAAAATCTTGTCACGATATGTATTCATTTGAAAGTACTATTAAGCGTTTTGATCTATCCTTATAGATCTTAATGCTCAATACTCAAGTAGCCTAATCCAGGTTTTCCATTGAAAAACACTTTTCAAGTAACTCTGCATGCTTTCTAGAAATTCTACATCATTTCCGATCAACAATATGTTAACAACATATACTCATCGGAAATTCTATAGTGCTCCCACTCACTTCTTTGGAAATACAAGTTTCTCATAAACTTTGTATAAACCAAAAATCTTTGATCATCATCAAAGCGTATATTCCAACTCCGAGATGCTTACTCCAGTCCTTAGAAGGATTGCTAGAGCTTTGCATACTTGTTAGCATCTTTCAGGATTGTTAAAACCTTCTGGTTATATCACATACAACCTTTCCTCAAAAAATCGTGAGGAAACATTGTTTTTGACATCCTATCTGCAAGATTTCATAAATAATGCAGTGAATGCTAATACAATTCCAACAGACTCTTAGCATCGCTACGAGTGAGAAAGTCTCATCGTAGTCAACTCCTTGAACTTGTCGGAAAACATCTTAACGACAAGTCGAGCTTTCTTAATGGTGATACTTACCATCATTGTTCGTCTTCCTTTTAAAATCCATTTGTACTCAACAGCCTTACGACCATCGAGCCGTTCTGCCAAAGTCTACACTTTGTTTTCATACATGGATCCTCTCTCGGATTTTATGGCCTCGAGCCATTTATCGGAATCCGGGCCCACCATCGCTTCTCCATAGCTCGTAGGTTCATTGTTGTCTAGCAACATGACTTCCAAGACAGGATTACGTACCACTCTGAAGTAGTATGCATCCTTGTCGTCCTACGAGGTTTGGGAGTGACTTGATCCGAAGTCTCATGATCAGTATCATAAGCTTCCACTTCAATTGGTGTAGGTGCCACAGGAACAACTTTTGTGCCCTGCTATACACTAGTTGAAGTGACGGTTCAATAACCTCATCAAGTCTCCACCATCCTCCTACTCAATTCTTTCGAGAGAAACCTTTCCTCGAGAAAGGACCCGATTCTAGAAACAATCCCTATTGCTTTCGGATCTGAATTAGGAGGTATACCCAACTGTTTTGGGTGTCCTATGAAGATGCATTTTATCCGCTTTGGGTTCGAGCTTATCAACCTGAAACTTTTTCACACAAGCGTCGCAGCCCCAAACTTTTAAGAAATGACAACTTAGGTTTCTCTAAACCATAGTTCATATGGTGTCATCTCATCGGAATTACGTGGTGCCCTATTTAAAGTGAATGTGGTTGTCTCTAATGCCTAACCCATAAACTATCATGGTAATTCGATAAGAGACATCATGGTATGCATCATATCCAATAGGGTGCAGTTATGACGTTCGGACACACCATCACACTATGGTGTTCCAGGCTGTATTAGTTGTGAAACAATTTCCACAATGTCTTAATTCTATGCCAAACTCGTAATTCAGACATTCATCTCTATGATCATATCATAGATATTTTATCCTCTTGTCATGGCGATCTTTCAACTTCACCCTGAAATTACTTGAACCTTTCAATAATTCAGGCTCGTGATTCATCAAGTAAATATACTCAACATCTACTCAAATCATCTGTGATGTAAGAACATAACGATATCCACTACACGCCTCAGCACTCATTGGACTGCACACATCAAAATGTATTACTTCCAACAAGTTGCTTTCTAGTTCCATTTTACTGAAAACGAGGCTTTCAGTCATCTTGCCCATGTGGTATGATTTGCATGTCTCAAGTGATTCAAAATCAAGTGAGTCCAAACGGTCCATTTGCATGGAGTTTCTTCATGCATATACACCAATAGACATGGTTCGCATGTCTCAAACTTTTCAAAACCAGTGAGCCCAAAGATCCATCAACATGGAGCTTCTTCATGCGTTTTATACCGATATGACTTACGTGGCAGTTCCACAAGTAGGTGGTACTATCATTACTATCTTATATCTTTTGGCATGAACATGTGTATCACTACGATCGAGATTCAATAAACCATTCATTTTAGGTGCAAGACCATTGAAGGTATTATTCAAATAAACAGAGTAACCATTATTCTCCTTAAATGAATAACCGTATTGCGATAGACATAATCCAATCATGTCTATGCTCAACGCAAACACCAAATAACAATTATTTAGTGAAAGTGCAACTATCCCTAGGTGGTTTTGGTAATTCATAACAACATATAGCTCATTGAGCTAATGCTATTCCAAGATGATTATTCCAGGAAAGCTCAATGATTGGCATGGCATGGATGTGAAAGTGGAACCCTCAAAATGCTAAGGACAAAGGATTGGCTCAAGCTCAAAAGCTCAAGACTCTTCATTTTATATTTTAGTGATCCAAGATCACATTGAGTCTTTAGGAAAAGCCAATACTATCAAGGAGGGATGAGGTGTTGCTTAATGAGCCTCTTGCTTCATGTGCTTAGTGATATGCTCCAAAACCCTCAACTACTTTCCCATATCCACATATGACCTAAACCCTAAGCCAAACTCGGTCCTACCGATTCTTTCTATCCGGCGCCACCGAGTTTCACTTGTCATAAGCCACTGCCAAACCCTAGCAATTCGGTTCTACCGATAGGGATCTCGGTCTCACCGAGATGGGATTGCAAACTCTCTGTTTCCCTTTCATAACTTTTCGGTCTCACCGAAAGAGCGAATCGGTCCCACCGAGATTGCAATGTAAATTCAGTGTTTCCTTTTTGTAACTTTTCGGTCTCACCAAAAGAGCAAATTGGTCCCACCGAGTTTGCCTGACCAACTCTCTGGTTAGCTAATTACCAAATTCGGTCTCACCGAGTTTGTGTAATCGGTCTCACCGAGATTACGTTATGCCCAAACCCTAACCATATCGGTCCTACCGAGTTGCATGTCAGTCCCACCGAAAATCTCTAACGGTCACTAGGTTTACCTTTTCGGTCCGACCGAGTTTGTTGATTCGGTCCCACCGAGATTGGAAAACTGTGTGTAACGGTTGGATTTTGTGTGGAGGCTATAAATACCCCTCCACCTCCTCTTCATTCGTGGAGAGAGCCATCAGAACACATACACAATTCCAACTCATATGTTCTGAGAGAGAACCACCTACTCATGTGTTGAGACCAAGATATTCCATTCCTACCATATTAATCTTGATCTCTAGCCTTCCCCAAGTTGCTTTCCACTCAAATCTTCTTTCCACAGAATCCAAATCCTAGGAGAGAGAGTTGAGTGTTGGGGAGACTATCATTTGAAGCACAAGAGAAAGGAGTTCATTACCTACACACCATTTGTTACTTCCTGGAGAGAGGTGTCTCCTAGATTGGCTTGGTGTTACTTGGGAGCCTCCGACAAGATTGTGGAGTTGAACCAAGGAGGTGGCAGAAGGAGGAGGGTGGGGTTTCGTGGATGGAGCGGAGAGGTAATGGCGGCCTGGGATTTCTAATGGCGAAAAGGAGGCGATGGGTGGGGGGAACCATGCCTTAGGGATGCACTTGTCCAAAATGTAGGGTGTGTTACAAAAGTACCCCCACCAATTTGAACTAGCGGCCCTTTCGGCTCACGGTTAGAAGGGGGATTTCGCGTGTCGGGATTTGGCAGCTGGAGGGAGTTTTTGCGCGCGTTTAAATTTCGGGATAGCAAGGCGCGGGTTGTGAAGGCGCCAGTTTTGGGAGCACGATATCTGAATTTTTGGGATATAACAAGGCGCTGGTTGAATTCTAGGGACACGCCTAACGTGTAATATTGTACTTGTACGTACCAAATCAATTCGCACTTCCCTCAACGAAAAAAAACCAAAAAAAAATAAAACTATTCACACCACACAAAGATAGAGTCTTGTCCCCTTTTACTATACAAATGCTATTCAAAGCTACTCATACCAACATGTTATGTCCAATTAAATTTTTTCGTTCGCTGTATAATGCATGTAACCTACTCATACCAACATTTTAGTGCAATGGAAATGTCTATACTACCGCTGTAATTCGAACTAAATTTGAATTCGTTTCTCTATTTCAATAAGAATCTACAATCATGATTGTTGCCAACTTCAACCATCATTCGTGTATTACCTTAACAACACACCACATGATTACTATAGAGATAGATATGAACTATGTGTACGATATGAACTCGAATTCAATTTTTTGAATACACTTGATGTTGATTCCAAATAATAGTACATTTGATGTACTAACTATATATTCATAATCTAAACCATGTTCCATACGTACATCGTGTTTATCACACAAAGTATAGTGCCCCGCCCCCTACATTATGACAAGTATTTAGCCCTGAGCTGCAAAAGCCACACATTAGCCCAAATTATAATTAATGTTCTACATTATGATATCTTCTTCAAGTATCCGTATCCACTTTTTTATAATGAATTATGATCTTTGTTCGTCTTTTACACGTTCATGATCCTCTTCTCTTTGTAGCTAGCTAGCGCTAACTTTCTATCGTGCATGCACACGCCCGCCTCCCTCTCACCCTCCCCCAGCGTTCCCTCCATCGCGCATGTTCGTTATTTATCTTTAGGTCATTCACCCGCGGTGTGTGTAGCCCCCCCGGATCCTTCTTTCCGGCACACACCGGTCGATATACCTCTCTAGCCAAGTGTGCCTACCACAAACACGTACTTCCCCTCTTCTCTTCTCACCGTCCATGCCCCTATGTCGAATACGGTTCCACGCAGGTGCACACTCCCGTCCCTCTATTCATCGATCTCATACTCGCACACTCCTCCCCCCTTGACATGGTAGGCCTCTTGCATCACCTCCTAGCTGCACCCCTCCCCCCTATCTGTCTCTCCAAACCTTATTTGCTTCTAACACATGCATGCATGTATATGTACCGATCTCCCTACATATAGCTAGGTTGACTATAATTCGTTTTCCCCATGCAGACTTACCTCACTAGTTATGTCTCTCCCTTTCTCGGACACACGACGGTTGATCTTCCTATGTAGTTACGTTTTCTTACCACAACCATATCTCCCCCCTCATCATCCTTGCATACCTCCCGACCCGTCTCTCACACGCACGTGCATAGACAGACAGACATCCCTTGCCCTCTCTTATTGATATTGCACTCGTACCCTTCGTTTGTCTAGGAGGCCTCTCCCACCATTTGTGAGACGCCACTCCATCACCAACCCTCCGACGCTCTACCTTTGTCTTTCTCCCAACCTTATTCCTCTGCTACACATATCCATGGATGTCGATCGATCTCTGTAACACCCCGGATGTAACATACCATATTTGTAACTCCAACTCTTGCCACTTCCGGCTTTAAGTTATGAGATTTCCCTTCGTGGTTGGGTTTTGTCTTCGTTTTGCATTTTGTTCATGTCATGCATTTCATACCATGTCATCATGTGCATCGCATTTGCATACGTGTTCGTCTCATGCATCCGAGCATTTTCCCTGTTGTCCGTTTTGTAATCCGACACTCCTACGTGCACCAGTGCACCCCTCTTGTCTCTTTTCGTGAGTGGGTGCTAAACATATTCGGAATGGACCAAGATTTTCCAAGTGGCCTTGGTACATCACCGGTGGACCGCCTGTCAAATTTCGTGCCATTTGGAGTCCGTCTGATGCTCCAACGGTTAACCGGGGAACTGCAAAGGCCTCTTGTGTGTTGCAGCCCAACACCCCTCCAAAACGGTCCAATAACCCATCCAAACCACTCCCATGTCCTCCGTCGTCGGATCACGATCGTGTGGGCGAAAACTACACTCCATTTGGACACCCCTACCTCTTTCTATCTATAAATATGTGCACATCTCCTTCAAATTCGGGTCCCGAAACCCTAGATCGAACTCCCTCCGCGCCGCCGGACATGTCTGCCGCCCACCGAACATTTCGCGCCACCGCCCCGAGCTAGTGAGGCTTCGCCACTTGTCCCTGTGCCACCCACCGCCACGGCCCGCGAGGCCCATGGCCGGCCCGCCCGCGACCGTGCCGGACCCGAGTCGCGCCCCCGCGCGAGAGCCGTGCCGCCCTCGCGCCTTCCACCGCCAAGAGCCGTAGCCCTGTGTCGAGCCTCCGCGCTGCCTCCGTCGCCGCAGGAAGCTGCCGCCTCGCAGCTCCTGCGTCGCGACGCCCGTGCCTCAGATCCGCGCCACCCCGGCACCCCGTCGCCGCCTCCTCCTCCGACAGGTGCCCCGGCCCCGGATCTCGCCGGCTCTCTCCTCCGGCAAGCTCCCCGCAGCTCTGACCGCAATCCCCGATGGACTCCGGCCATCCTCGTAGACCGTGCCAAGAACCCTAGATCTGAGGTCTAACCCCCCCTCATTTTCGACTAAGTCCTTTTTCTGTGACTTTTTCATGCCCTGTTCATTGCATCATAACTCCATGACTGTAGCTTCGTTTCATGCATATGATATTTCAAAATGTTCATGGCGAGTTGCTCTTCATTTCATTACTTTGTGGCATGTTTTTTTGAGTCCAAGTTGATGTCCTAATCGTTGATGCAAGAGTGCTATAAAATGTCTACTACTGCTACTTATCAGATTATGATGTTTTGTCATTTTTGCCACATTTGATGTGTGCTTCATATGGGCATGAGCTCTACATGTATTTTGAACTATGCCATGCCATCTTTACAGAGGTGCTTGCCATGTATTTTTGTGATCTATGTGGTGACTAGCACAAGCATGCAAACTAGGCTTCATGATATTGCTGTTTTCAGGGACTTAGGATTTTGCCAAGTCATTTTCCTGCTGTTATTTTGAGGCCATATAAACATGATGCTACAATGAGATCCATGCTTGTTTTGAGTTGCTTCAGTAAGGATGTTATGAACATATGGTTATGCTCTATCCATCCATGCCCCTGTTTGCAATTATGGAGTGCACTAGCATGTCTTAATCTTGCTCTACTTTTGCTAGAAAATGTTCCTGGCAGATTGTTTACATGTTAATCAATTTTACCATGGTTGTTGCTAGTGACCATTGCATGCTATGAACTTGATCTTGCCATGGTTAGCTACTTAACATGTCATCTTGCTGATTCTATGCTTGTTTTGTCATGAAATGCTTTGTGGTGAGTGATTTGAGCTCGCAAAGTTGCCTTCATAATTTTGTTTATGCCATGCTCTGATTTCTGCTAAGTCTGAAACTATTAATAAAACTTGCTGTGTTTACATGGGTGCCATCATATCTTCTGTGCCTTTTTGGCTCATGTTCAGTAAGAGACTTTTGTGTTGGGGAACGTAGTAGAAATTCAAAATTTTCTACGCATCACCAAGATCAATCTATGGAGTAATCTAGCAATGAGGGAAGGAGAGTGCATCTACATACCCTTGTAGATCGCAAAGCGGAAGCGTTCAAGTGAACGGGGTTGATGGAGTCGTACTCATCGTGATCCAAATCACCGATGATCCTAGTGCCGAACGGACGGCACCTCTGTGTTCAACGCACGTACAGCCCGGTGACGTCTCCTATGCCTTGATCCAGCAAGGGGAGAAGGAGAGGTTGGGGAAGACTCCATCCAACAGCAGCACGACGGCGTGGTGGTGGTGGAGGAGTGTGGGACTTTAGCAGGGCTTCGCCAAGCACTACGAGAGACGAGGAGGAAGAGGGGTAGGGCTGCACCAACAGGGAGATTCAATCGTGTCTCTGGCAGCCCAAAACCTCAAGTATATATAGGGGGAGGGGAGGGGCTGCGCCCCCACCTAGGTTTCCACCCCTAGGGGTGGCGGCCAGCCCTAGATCCCATCTAGGGGGACGGCCAAGGGGGGAGAAAGGGGGGCGCACCACTAGGTGGGCCTTAGGCCCATCTGAGCCTAGGGTTTGCCCCCTTCCACTCTCCCTTGCACATTGGGCCTTGGTGGGGGGGGGGGGCGCACCAGCCCACCTGGGGCTGGTCCCCTCCCACACTTGGCCCATGCAGCCCTCCGGGGCTGGTGGCCCCACTTGGTGGACCACCGGGACCCTCCCGGTGGTCCCAGTACATTACGGATAAAACCCGAAACCTTTTCGGCGACCAAAACAGGACTTCCCATATATAAATCTTTACCTCCGGACCATTCCAGAACTCCTCGTGACGTCCGGGATCTCATCTAGGACTCCGAACAACATTCGGTAACCGCGTACATACTTTCCCTATAACCCTAGCGTCATCGAACCTTAAGTGTGTAGATCCTACGGGTTTAGGAAACATGCAGACATGACCGAGACACCTCCTCGGTCAATAACCAACAGCGGGATCTGGATACCCATGCTGGCTCCCACATGCTCCACGATGATCTCATCGGATGAACCACGATGTCAAGGACTTAATCAATCCCGTATACAATTCCCTTTGTCTATCGGTACGAAACTTGCCCGAGATTCGATCGTCGGTATCCCGATACCTTGTTCAATCTCATTACCGGCAAGTCTCTTTACTCGTTCCATAACACATCATCCCGCGATCAACTCCTTGATCACATTGTGCACATTATGATGATCTCCTACCGAGTGGGCCCAGAGATACCTCTCCGTTTACACGGAGTGACAAATCCCAGTCTCGATTCGTGCCAACCCAACAGACACTTTCGGAGATACCTGTAGTGTACCTTTATAGCCACCCAATTACGTTGTGACGTTTGGCACACCCAAAGCACTCCTACGGTATCCGGGAGTAGCACAATCTCATGGTCTAAGGAAATGATACTTGACATTAGAAAAGCTTTAGCATACGAACTACATGATCTTGTGCTAGGCTTAGGATTGGGTCTTGTCCATCACATCATTCTCCTAATGTTGTGATCCCATTATCAACAACATCCAATGTCCATGGTCAGGAAACCGTAACCATCTATTGATCAACGAGCTAGTCAACTAGAGGCTTACTAGGGACATGGTGTTGTCTATGTATCCACACATGTATCTGAGTTTCCTATCAATACAATTCTAGCATGGATAATAAACGATTATCATGAACAAGGAAATATAATAATAACCAATTTATTATTGCCTCTAGGGCATATTTCCAACAGTCTCCCACTTGCACTAGAGTCAATAATCCAGTTCACATCGATATGTGATTAACACTCAAGGTCACATCCCCATGTGACTAACACCCGAAGAGTTTACTAGAGTCAATAATCTAGTTCACATTACCATGTGATTAACACTCGATGAGTTCTGGGTTTGATCATGTTATGCTTGTGAGAGATGTTATAGTCAACGGGTCTGAATCTTTCAGATCCTTGTGTGCTTTACAAATCTCTATGTCATCTCCCAGATGCAGCTACCACATTCTATTTGGAGCTATTCCAAATAACTTTTCTACTATACGAATCCAGTTTACTACTCGGAATAATCTGGATTAGTGTCAATGTTTGCATCGGTGTAACCTTTTACGACGAACTCTTTTACCACCTCCATAATCAAGAAAATTCCTTAGTCCACTAGTTACTAAGGATAACTTTGACCGCTATCCTGTGATCCATTCTTGGATCACTCTTGTACGCCTTGACTGACTCATGGCAAGCCACACTTCAGGTGCGGTACACAGCATAGCATACTGTAGAGCCTACGTCTAAAGCATAGGGGACGACCTTCGTCCTTTCTCTCTATTCTGCCGCGGTCAGGTTTCGAGTCTTACTCAATGTTCACACCTTATAACACAGCCAAGGACTCCTTCTTTGCCGGTCCATTTTGAACTCCTTCAAAATCTTGTCACGATATGTATTCATTTGAAAGTACTATTAAGCGTTTTGATCTATCCTTATAGATCTTAATGCTCAATACTCAAGTAGCCTAATCCAGGTTTTCCATTGAAAAACACTTTTCAAGTAACTCTGCATGCTTTCTAGAAATTCTACATCATTTCCGATCAACAATATGTTAACAACATATACTCATCGGAAATTCTATAGTGCTCCCACTCACTTCTTTGGAAATACAAGTTTCTCATAAACTTTGTATAAACCAAAAATCTTTGATCATCATCAAAGCGTATATTCCAACTCCGAGATGCTTACTCCAGTCCTTAGAAGGATTGCTAGAGCTTTGCATACTTGTTAGCATCTTTCAGGATTGTTAAAACCTTCTGGTTATATCACATACAACCTTTCCTCAAAAAATCGTGAGGAAACATTGTTTTTGACATCCTATCTGCAAGATTTCATAAATAATGCAGTGAATGCTAATACAATTCCAACAGACTCTTAGCATCGCTACGAGTGAGAAAGTCTCATCGTAGTCAACTCCTTGAACTTGTCGGAAAACATCTTAACGACAAGTCGAGCTTTCTTAATGGTGATACTTACCATCATTGTCCGTCTTCCTTTTAAAATCCATCTGTACTCAACAGCCTTACGACCATCGAGCCGTTCTGCCAAAGTCTACACTTTGTTTTCATACATGGATCCTCTCTCGGATTTTATGGCCTCGAGCCATTTATCGGAATCCGGGCCCACCATCGCTTCTCCATAGCTCGTAGGTTCATTGTTGTCTAGCAACATGACTTCCAAGATAGGATTACATACCACTCTGAAGTAGTATGCATCCTTGTCGTCCTACGAGGTTTGGGAGTGACTTGATCCGAAGTCTCATGATCAATATCATAAGCTTCCACTTCAATTGGTGTATGTGCCACAGGAACAACTTTTGTGCCCTGCTATACACTAGTTGAAGTGACGGTTCAATAACCTCATCAAGTCTCCACCATCCTCCCACTCAATTCTTTCGAGAGAAACCTTTCCTCGAGAAAGGACCCGATTCTAGAAACAATCCCTATTGCTTTCGAATCTGAATTAGGAGGTATACCCAACTGTTTTGGGTGTCCTATGAAGATGCATTTTATCCTCTTTGGGTTCGAGCTTATCAACCTGAAACTTTTTCACACAAGCATCGCAGCCCCAAACTTTTAAGAAATGACAACTTAGGTTTCTCTAAACCATAGTTCATACGGTGTCATCTCATCGGAATTACGTGGTGCCCTATTTAAAGTGAATGTGGTTGTCTCTAATGCCTAACCCATAAACTATCGTGGTAATTCGATAAGAGACATCATGGTATGCATCATATCCAATAGGGTGCAGTTATGACGTTCGGACACACCATCACACTATGGTGTTCCAGGCTATATTAGTTGTGAAACAATTTCCACAATGTCTTAATTCTATGCCAAACTCGTAATTCAGATATTCATCTCTATGATCATATCATAGATATTTTATCCTCTTGTCACGGCGATCTTTCAACATCACCCTGAAATTACTTGAACCTTTCAATAATTCAGACTCGTGATTCATCAAGTAAATATACTCAACATCTACTCAAATCATCTGTGATGTAAGAACATAACGATATCCACTACACGCCTCAGCACTCATTGGACTGCACACATCAAAATGTATTACTTCCAACAAGTTGCTTTCTAGTTCCATTTTACTGAAAACGAGGCTTTCAGTCATCTTGCCCATGTGGTATGATTTGCATGTCTCAAGTGATTCAAAATCAAGTGAGTCCAAACGGTCCATTTGCATGGAGTTTCTTCATGCATATACACCAATAGACATGGTTCGCATGTCTCAAACTTTTCAAAACAAGTGAGCCCAAAGATCCATCAACATGGAGCTTCTTCATGCGTTTTATACCGATATGACTTACGTGGCAGTTCCACAAGTAGGTGGTACTATCATTACTATCTTATATCTTTTGGCATGAACATGTGTATCACTACGATCGAGATTCAATAAACCATTCATTTTAGGTGCAAGACCATTGAAGGTATTATTCAAATAAACAGAGTAACCATTATTCTCCTTAAATGAATAACCGTATTGCGATAGACATAATCCAATCATGTCTATGCTCAACGCAAACACCAAATAACAATTATTTAGTGAAAGTGCAACTATCCCTAGGTGGTTTTGGTAATTCATAACAACATATAGCTCATTGAGCTAATGCTATTCCAAGATGATTATTCCAGGAAAGCTCAATGATTGGCATGGCATGGATGTGAAAGTGGAACCCTCAAAATGCTAAGGACAAAGGATTGGCTCAAGCTCAAAAGCTCAAGACTCTTCATTTTATATTTTAGTGATCCAAGATCACATTGAGTCTTTAGGAAAAGCCAATACTATCAAGGAGGGATGAGGTGTTGCTTAATGAGCCTCTTGCTTCATGTGCTTAGTGATATGCTCCAAAACCCTCAACTACTTTCCCATATCCACATATGACCTAAACCCTAAGCCAAACTCGGTCCTACCGATTCTTTCTATCCGGCGCCACCGAGTTTCACTTGTCATAAGCCACTGCCAAACCCTAGCAATTCGGTTCTACCGATAGGGATCTCGGTCTCACCGAGATGGGATTGCAAACTCTCTGTTTCCCTTTCGTAACTTTTCGGTCTCACCGAAAGAGCGAATCGGTCCCACCGAGATTGCAATGTAAATTCAGTGTTTCCTTTTTGTAACTTTTCGGTCTCACCAAAAGAGCAAATTGGTCCCACCGAGTTTGCCTGACCAACTCTCTGGTTAGCTAATTACCAAATTCGGTCTCACCGAGTTTGTGTAATCGGTCTCACCGAGATTACGTTATGCCCAAATCCTAACCATATCGGTCCTACCGAGTTGCATGTCAGTCCCACTGAAAATCTCTAACGCTCACTAGGTTTACCTTTTCGGTCCGACCGAGTTTGTTGATTCGGTCCCACCGAGATTGGAAAACTGTGTGTAACGGTTGGATTTTGTGTGGAGGCTATAAATACCCCTCCACCTCCTCTTCATTCGTGGAGAGAGCCATCAGAACACATACACAATTCCAACTCATATGTTCTGAGAGAGAACCACCTACTCATGTGTTGAGACCAAGATATTCCATTCCTACCATATGAATCTTGATCTCTAGCCTTCCCCAAGTTGCTTCCCACTCAAATATTCTTTCCACAAAATCCAAATCCTATGAGAGAGAGTTGAGTGTTGGGGAGACTATCATTTGAAGCACAAGAGCAAGGAGTTCATTACCTACACACCATTTGTTACTTCTTGGAGAGTGGTGTCTCCTAGATTGGCTAGGTGTTACTTGGGAGCCTCCGACAAGATTGTGGAGTTGAACCAAGGAGTTTGTAAGGGCAAGGAGATCGCCTACTTCGTGAAGATCTACCGCTAATGAGGCAAGTCCTTTGTGGGCGATGGCCATGGTGGGATAGACAAGGTTGCTTCTTCGTGGACCCTTTGTGGGTGGTTGCTTCTTCGTGGACCCTTCGTGGGTGGAGCCCTCCGTGGACTCGCGCAACCGTTACCCTTTGTGGGTGGAGCCCTCCGTGGACTCGCGCAACCGTTACCCTTTGTGGGTTGAAGTCTCCATCAACGTGGATGTAGGATAGAACCACCTATCCGAACCACGGGAAAAACATCCGTGTCTCCAATTGCGTTTGAATTCTCCAAACCCTTCCCTTTACACTCTTGCAAGTTGCATGCTTTACTTTCCGCTGCCAATATACTCTTTGCATGCTTGCTTGAATTGTGTGATGATTGCTTGACTTGTCCTACAATAGCTAAAATCTGCCAAGAACTTAAATTGGGAAAAGGTTAAGTTTTTATTTGGTTAAGTAGTCTAATCACCCCCCTCTAGACATACTTTCGATCCTACAAGTGGTGTCAGAGCTTTGGTCTCCATTTGCTTTGATCTCCATAGCTTTTGGTGGTCATAGCCTTGGTTTCACAACCTAGGAGAGTATGGCGTCTAGCGAGGGAAATTATCACCGTAGAGGTCCTTACTTTGATGGTACTAATTTTGCTAGTTGGAAGCATAAAATGAAAATGCATATTCTTGGACATAACCCCGCCGTTTGGGCTATTGTGTGTGTTGGTTTGCAAGGTGACTTCTTTGATGGGAAAGAACCAAACCGTGAAGCTACCGCGGATGAGTTGAAGATGTTGCAATACAATGCTCAAGCTTGTGATATTCTCTTCAACGGATTATGCCCCGAAGAATTCAACAAAATCAGCCGTCTTGAGAATGCAAAGGAAATTTGGGACACTTTGATTGATATGCACGAAGTTACCGACTCCGTCAAGGAATCCAAGTTGGATGTGCTTCAAAGTCAACTTGACAAGTTCAAAATGAAGGATGGTGAAGGTGTCGCTAAAATGTACTCTAGGCTTGCTCTCATCACAAATGAGATTGCCGGCTTAGGAAGCGAAGAGATGACCGATAGATTCATCATCAAGAAGATTCTAAGAGCCTTGGATGGAAAATATGATACCGTGTGCACATTCATCCAAATGATGCCCAATTACAAAGATCTCAAGCCAACGGAGGTGATTGGAAGAATTGTTGCTCATGAGATGTCACTTAAGGATAAAGAGGAACTTCACAACAAATCAAGTGGTGCCTACAAAGCCTCATGCGAAGCCCCTACATCATCAAGTGAGAAGCAAAACTTCAATGAAGAACTGAGCTTAATGGTGAAGAACTTCAACATGTTCTACAAGAGTAGAAGCAAAGATAGAAGCTTCAAGTCAAGGTCCTACAATGAAAAAAGATCTTCTAGTCGAGAGCGAAACTGCTACAGTTGTGGAAGACCCGGACACTATTCCAATGAGTGTACGGCTCCCTACAGGAGAAGAGAAGATTCTCCAAAAGTAAGAAGCAAAGAATCACCACCCAGAGAGAGAAGGAGTAGAGATGATCGTTATGAACGAAGATACTCACGGAGAAGCAAGGATTCGGAAAGAAAGGAAAAATCATCAAGGAGCTACACAAAACGAAGACATCAAGCTCATGTTGGTGAATGGGTATCCGGCTCCGACTCCGACAGCCACTCCGAGAGAAGTTATCACTCCGACTCCGAAGATACTCAAGATGAAGGTGTTGCCGGTCTAGCACTTGTGTCAACCAACTCCTACGACATATTTGACTCACCAAATGAAGGAATTGGAAGATGCTTCATGGCCAAAGGTCCTAAGGTAACACACCCCGAGTATGTTGATTTCAATAGTGATGAAGATGACTTGTTAGGTGATGATTTGCTTGTTGACAACTCTAGTGATGAATACTATGATGAAACGTCAATTAATCATGCTAATCAAGATAAAACGAATGACAATGATAAGGAGAAGATTGAGGCTCTAACTAAAGAACTAAACACTCTTAAGTTAGCTCATGAAACTATCTTCGAAGATCATCGAGAACTTTTAAGGGCTCATGAGAAATTACGCTTTGAAAAGCTCAATCTTGAGCAAGAGCATGAGTTCTTAAAAGCAATCAGTGATGATATCCGCAAGAAAAGTTCTTCTTACATTGCCAAGCGTTTACTCTTATCCACTTACATGCCTCAAGTCAAGTCTAGTAACAAGAACAAGAAAGATTCTTCCTCTAGTAGTAACAATGATCATGCTAAATCCAATATTGTTGCTTCTAGTAGTTCTCTTGATTCCACTAGTGATTCTCTTAGCCAAGTTACACTTGAGCAAGAAAATAGCTTATTGAAGGGAATTATAGAGAAAGGAGTGTACAAAAGCCTTGCCGGGAGTAAGCAATTCGAGGAAATTGTGCGCAAGCAAGGAATGCACCGGAAGAATCAAGGTGTTGGTTTTGAGCGAAAGTTCAATGCCAATGGAGTTGAGTGGGAAGAAGATCAATACCCCAAGATAAAGTTTGTTCCTCAACAAGAGAAGTATGATACTTCTTTCAAGGGGACACAAGCTCAAGATGATCTTCCACCACAAGACTACAAGCAAAAAGGCAAGGACAAGCTTCAAGAGGAAATTGATGCATTTGAAGAAGCTCCTAAGACCTTAGTTAAGTGGATTCCCAAGACTACTTCAAGTTCCACTTCATCAAGTACGACTACAACTCCAAGGATTCCCATCAAGATGGTGTGGATCCAAAAGAAGAAGAACTAGAGAGTTCTTGAGGGTGACTCGGCCAACATACTTCACTCTTATCATTTTGGCAAGAACAAGTGCAATCAACTTCCACATCTTGCACTAGTTCAAGGAGTCACAAACCCTCTTGTTGGTAAGACAAGGGACAAGGTAACCTAAAAGTTTTCATGGACATCATCTTGTGTGTGCATCACTCTATGTCTATGGATATCCTTGTTTGTTCCTTGTGGGACTAACCCATGTAGGTATTGAAAGTGCAATTCACTCAAATGCATAGCTCCAAGTGATCTACATCAACATTGAGCATCCACATCTTCAACATCTACATGAAGTCATCATCGACAAAACCCGAGGTTAGTTCATCCCTCTAAGGGGGGATATCACATCTAGGGGGAGCTTTACTCTAAGACTTGAGCTAAAGCAACTCTAAAGATGTGAACACAACAATGCTTTATGTAAAAGTGGTAACCCCACTTGAGCTTAAACGATGAGTATGACCTATGATCAAGTGTTCTCACTTGACTCCTAAGTCAATATACTCATATATAGATGACCTTGTCATCGCAAATTGATTGATAGATGCTAGAATTGGTTGTGCATGCCTTGTCACATATTTCATTTGCCATCTTATTGTGTGAGCATGCTGGTTGCATATTTTACTCATTCGAGGACATCCACTTGTTGTTTTGATTGATTGGTTTTATTTCCTTTTCCCAAGTGGATGGACAAGAGTGCCTAAGAACCTCCTCTAGCTATCTATGCTTTTCTCGTCTCAAACTCTATTCATGCTACATCACAAAATTTGATCAAGTCAGATTCAAACCACTCTGTGTGAGGAGCGCTCGGAGTCCCCGATTCGTCATAGACTTAAACTTCCAAAACCTCTTTATGATTCTCGGTCTGACCGATACCCCACTTTCAGTCCTACCGAGATCATTAAGTTGATCTAGGTTTTCGATCTTGGTGCAACAGATTTGAACCTTTCGGTCACACCGAGTTTCAGTAACTGCTTGCAGTTATGAATCTCGGTGCCACCGAGTTGTTCCACTCGGTCACACTAACAGGGTCGGGCTATATATAGTCACGGGCAAAAATTTGGAAATTTCTCTGAACCCCTTCGCCCGCGCAATAGCCTGCTCTGCCAACGTGGTCTCCGGATCGTCACCTCGCCGCCAGCCGCCTCCAGTCGCTGGTCTCCATCGCCGTCAACGGAATTCTACCCCACCGTTGCCGCCGTAGCGAGTCTCCACCGAACTAGGGTATGGACTCGATCTTTGTGCTATTCTCCAATCCGATTCTTAGCACATTGTGATCATCATGATTCTTGCCATGATTGAAACACTCCTATCCAGTCAATGCGCTCGTAGATTAGGTATGATTCAAAAACTTTAGGGTTAGGTTTCCGCCGAAACCATCTCGGACCCACCGAGTTGAAAAACTCGGTCCCACCGATTTGGCTTATGCCATTGCACAAGTGAGACTCGGTCTAACCGAGAATTACTTATCGGTGTGACCGATTTTGGAACTCTGTGAAACCCTAGCAGTCTCGGTGCCACCGAACTATGACTCGGTCTGACCGAGTTGACTAGTTTAGGTGCCAAAACTGCTTCGGTATCATCGAGTTTAAAAATCGGGAGATCCGAGATGATTTCAGTGGGAAACTAAAACTAAGTTTTTGGATCATTCTTTTGCAAAAAATCTCTGCATTTTGTGATGCTCATCTATTCTACCTCATCTATAAACTATTCACAGGGTCAGCAGTCAGCTTGTTCATCATGTCAGACCAGAGTGACAGCCAGAATGTGTCAGAACAGCAAGTGCACATGAGTGAGGGTACTAGTCCCTCCAGCTCTTCAGATGATGGCAGCAGAAGTACTCCTAGCAATCTGCCAAAAGCTGCCACCAGACAGAGGAAGAAGAGAACTTCAGATTTTGAGGATGAAGATTATGTGGCAGAAGAGGAAGCCACATCTAAGAGAGTTGAGCCAGCACAGGGCACAAAGCCAGGCCTGAAAGTCAAAAGGCCAGCAGGCAGGCAGCCTATGCCAAAGGCCAGAGCTTTAACCAAGATTTCTGAGAAGCCACTCCCATAGAGCCAGTTGCTGCTGAAGGCAAGAAAAGAAAGGAAAGGGTCAAGAAGACCATGGCTAGAGTGCTTGGAAAGGCTTCCATCATGGAAGAAGAGGAAGAAGAAGAGGTTGCTGCACCAGCACCTAAGGCACCTAAGCTTATGGGTGATGCTATCAGGACAGGGGCTGCCACATCTAAGCCCAAAGAAGCACCGAAAGCTGCCTCCAAGCCCAAGTCTGCACCAAAGAGAAATACAAGAAGCATCCCAGCTGCTGAGAAGAACAAGGCCCCAGTGCCTGAAGCTGCAGAAGAAGATGATGAAGAGCAAGTACTCAGAAAACTCAAGCCCAAGATCCCAGAACACAACAATGCTCATCCTGTGGCTGAGGATATGAAGCTCAGGAGAGATTCAGGGCTCAGGAAGTGGAGAGAAGCAGACCCATATGCTTCAAGGAGAAGAACTGTTGTGGACTACAGATTTCACACCAAGGAACAGCAGGACTTCTATGAGACAGTGCTGCTTGATAAGAAGCCAATAGTCTGTGACATGAGATGGGTTGACTGGCAGTACATCAAGGACAATGAAGAACACTACCCTGGAGTGTATGATAGCTTTAGTGCATGTGGAGTAGAGGACTTTGTTGGGCAGAAGCTCACAAAGTGGAACGAGGAGCTCATTATGCAATTCTACTCCACAGCACACTTTTATCCAGATGGTAGGATAATTTGGATGTTAGAGGGTATGAGGTACCAGTACATAGTTGCTGAGTGGGCACAGCTCATCAATGCCCCAGAGGAGAATGAGGATGACTTGGACATTTATGCCAAGAAGAAGATGGACCACAACTCTATGTCCAACATGTACAAGGAAATTCCAAACGAGGCACTTGACACTTTCAAGTTTGGGTCTGTGCACTATCTTCTGTCAGGGCTGCCAACCATCAATTGGATATTGAGGCACACTCTCTTGCCCAAGTCTGGAGATCACAAGATGATCAGAGGCCATGCAATCAACTTGCTACATATCTTTGATGTTCCTCAGAAGTTTAAGGTGATGAGCCCCATGGTAGAGACAATCAAGAGGACAACAGCAGACCAGAAGAGGAGCTGTGGATATGCCCCACAAATTCAGGAGCTCATTAACTCCAAGATGGGCACGGGCATATACTTGTTGGACAAGGAACACTTGCCCATCCGTCCAGATTTTGAGGACAATCAAGTTGTCATGACTGAGAATGAACCATCGTCTGCACAAGCACAAGCAAAGAAGGAGAAGGCAAGGAAGGAGAAAGCTGCCAAGATGCCTACTCAAGAGGAGGCATCTGAATATTTCCTGAAAACCAAACAAGAGCAGCTTGGTTACCTAATTGCATCCACCCTGCGGATTGAGAAAGGACTAGCCACCCTAACTCAGAACCAGGCAAGCCTAGAGAGAATCATGGAACAAAAGTTCTATGACTTGGAAGTCAAGGTGACAGAGATTCAGACTGCAGTGGAGCAGCTCCAAGATGATATGCAGGAGAGGAAAGGGAAGACAACCACTGATGCCTTTGCCAGAGTGCCACGAGGTCCGAGGTCGTCTGCAGTGCTAGTTCCTAACACAAGAGCAACTGCCTCAGCTCCAGCCGTAGCACCAGCCCAACCTGCTCCAGCGTCTACTTCAGCTCCAACTCCAGCGTCTACTTCAGCGTCTACGGAAGCCTTCATCCTTGGAGTGCTCCAGACTCCACCACCACCAGAAGATCAAGCCTGAGTGTCGATCTAGCACTATGAATTTTCTAGGAACTTTTTGGTAACTTGTTGCCAAAGGGGGAGAAAAATGTATAGATCATAGGCTTCGAGAGAGAGAGTGTTGCTTTTTTCTCTCTTGCTTTATTTGGTGGTTTTTCGAACTTTGTTTGCTTTTGAGTGCTTGAGATACTATGTCATTGCTCGTGAGACATTGATGATCATGTGTTTGATCATAAGCTACACTTAATGTTTGCTTAATGCTATTATCTTATCTATCTTATGTGATCATTCACTATTCTTGGTGATGAGTGCATGTATTTCATTCTTATCATTTTAAGCGCTCCACCAAGATGTATGTGACATGGAAGAGTAACCCATGACTCTAACTCCTTGTGCATTTGCAGTCATAGCAAATTTTAAATATGCACAAATTTAGGGGGAGCTCTTACTTATCACATACTTCTCAAAGCGACGATATATTTCATGCTTATTATCATTTGTCGAAGCTTTGATCTATATGTTGTCATCAATTACCAAAAAGGGGGAGATTGAAAGTGCAACTATCCCTAGGTGGTTTTGGTAATTCATAACAACATATTGCTCATTGAGCTAATGCTATTCCAAGATGATTATTTCAGGAAAGCTCAATGATTGGCATGGCATGGATGTGAAACTGGAACCCTCAAATGCAAAGGACAAAGGATTGGCTCAAGCTCAAAAGCTCAAGACTCTTCATTTTATATTTTAGTGATCCAAGATCACATTGAGTCTTTAGGAAAAGCCAATACTATCAAGGAGGGATGAGGTGTTGCTTAATGAGCCTCTTGCTTCATGTGCTTAGTGATATGCTCCAAAACCCTCAACTACTTTCCCATATCCACATATGACCTAAACCGTAAGCCAAACTCGGTCCTACCGATTCTTTCTATCCGGCGCCACCGAGTTTCACTTGTCATAAGCCACTGCCAAACCCTAGCAATTCGGTTCTACCGATAGGGATCTCGGTCTCACCGAGATGGGATTGCAAACTCTCTGTTTCCCTTTCGTAACTTTTTGGTCTCACCGAAAGAGCGAATTGGTCCCACCGAGATTGCAATGTAAATTTAGTGTTTCCTTTTTGTAACTTTTCGGTCTCACCGAAAGAGCAAATCGGTCCCACCGAGTTTGCCTGACCAACTCTCTGGTTAGCTAATTACCAAATTCGGTCTCACCGAGTTTGTGTAATCGGTCTCACCGAGATTACGTTATGCCCAAACCCTAACCATATCGGTCCTACCGAGTTGCATGTCAGTCCCACCGAAAATCTCTAACGGTCACTAGGTTTACCTTTTCGGTCCGACCGAGTTTGTTGATTCGGTCCCACCGAGATTGGAAAACTGTGTGTAACGGTTGGATTTTGTGTGGAGGCTATAAATACCCCTCCACCTCCTCTTCATTCGTGGAGAGAGCCATCAGAACACATACACAATTCCAACTCATATGTTCTGAGAGAGAACCACCTACTCATGTGTTGAGACCAAGATATTCCATTCCTACCATATGAACCTTGATCTCTAGCCTCCCCCAAGTTGCTTTCCACTCAAATCTTCTTTCCACAAAATCCAAATCCTATAAGAGAGAGTTGAGTGTTGGGGAGACTATCATTTGAAGCACAAGAGCAAGGAGTTCATTGCCTACACACCATTTGTTACTTCTTGGAGAGTGGTGTCTCCTAGATTGGCTAGGTGTTACTTGGGAGCCTCTGACAAGATTGTGGAGTTGAACCAAGGAGTTTGTAAGGGCAAGGAGATCGCCTACTTCGTGAAGATCTACCGCTAGTGAGGAAAGTCCTTTGTGGGCGATGCCATGGTGGGATAGACAAGGTTGCTTCTTCGTGGACCCTTTGTGGGTGGTTGCTTCTTCGTGGACCCTTCATGGGTGGAGCCCTCCGTGGACTCGCGCAACCGTTACCCTTTGTGAGTGGAGCCCTCCGTGGACTCGCGCAACCGTTACCCTTTGTGGGTTGAAGTCTCCATCAACGTGGATGTTGGATAGCACCACCTATCCGAACCACGGGAAAAACATCCGTGTCTCCAATTGCGTTTGAATTCTCCAAACCCTTCCCTTTACATACTTGCAAGTTGCATGCTTTACTTTCCTCTGCCAATATACTCTTTGCATGCTTGCTTGAATTGTGTGATGATTGCTTGACTTGTCCTACAATAGCTAAAATCTGCCAAGAACTAAAATTGGGAAAAGGTTAAGTTTTTATTTGGTCAAGTAGTCTAATCACCCCCCCTCTAGACATACTTTCGATCCTACATTTAGGTTTTAATACCAATCTCGATGGTAGAGGGAGCGTACGATATTTGATAAACCTTGGAAATACTTCCAACACATATCGTCATCTCACCTTTTAGCTAGTCTCCGTTTATTCCGTAGCCTTTTGTTTCAAGTTACTAACACTTGGCAACCGAACCGATATCTAATACCCTGGTGCTACTAGGAGTACTAGTAAAGTACACATTATAATGCATATCCAATATACTTCTGTCGACCTTGCCAGCCTTCTCATCTACCAAGTATCTAGGGTGGTTCTGCTTCAGTGACGGTTCCCCTTATTACAGAAGCACTTAGTCTCGGGCTTGGGTTCAACTTTGGGTTTCTTCACTAGAACAGCAACTGATTTGTTGTTCCATGAAGTATCCCTTTCTTGCCCTTGCCCTTCTTGAAACTAGTGGTTTTACTAACCATCAACGATTGATGCTCCCTTTTGATTTCTACTTTCGTGGTGTCGCGAATAGCTCAAGAATCATATCTATCCCTGATATGTTATAGTTCATCACGAAGCTCTAGTAGCTTGGTGGCAGTGACTTTGGAGAACCATCACTATTTCATCTGGAAGATCAACTCCCACTCGATTCAAATGATTGTTGTACTCAGACAATCTGAGCACAAGCTCAACAATTGAGCTTTTCTCCCTTAGTTTGCAGGCTAAGAAAATCGTCGGAGGTCTTATACCTCTTGACGTGGGCATGAGCATGAAATCCCAATTTCAGCCCTCGAAACATCTCTTATGTTTCGCGACGTTTCAAAATGTCTTCGGTGCCTCAACTCTAAACCATTTAACTGAACTATCACATAGTTATCAAAATGTGTATGTCAGATGTTCACAACATCCACAAACAAAATTCGAGGCTCAGCACACTGAGCAGTGCATTAAGGACATAAGCCTTCTATGAAGCAATGAGGACAATCCTCAGTTTATGGACCTAGTCTGCATAATTTCTACTATCATCTTTCAACTAAATTTTCTCTAGGAACATATCTAAACAGTAGAACTGAAGCACAAGCTATGGCATAATTTGTGAAGACCTTTTGACTATGTTCAGGATAATTAAGTTCATTTTATGAACTCCCACTCAGATAGACATCCCTCTAGTCATCTAAGTGATTACATGATCCGAATCAACTAGGCCGTGTCCGATCATCACGTGAGACAGACTAGTCATCATCGGTGAACATCTTCATGTTGATCGTATCTTCTATACGACTCATGTTTGACCTTTCGGTCTTCCGTGTTCTGAGGCCATGTATGTACATGCTAGGCTCGTCGGGTCAACCTAAGTGTTTCGCATGTGTTCCGAGGCCATGTCTGTACATGCTAGGCTCGTCAACACCCGTTGTATTCGAACGTAAGAATCTATCACACCCGATCATCACGTGGTGCTTCGAAACGACGAACTTTCGCAACGGTGCATAGTTAGGGAGAACACTTCTCTTGAAATTTTAGTGAGGGATCATCTTATTTAAGCTACCGTCGTTCTAAGCAAATAAGATGTAAAAAATGATAAACATCACATGCAATCAAATAGTGACAAGATATGGCCAATATCATTTTGCTCCTCTTGATCTCCATCTTCGGGGCTCCATGATCATCGTTGTCACCAGCATGACACCATGATATCCATCATCATGATCTCCATCATCGTGTCTTCTTGAAGTTGTCTCGTCATCTATTACTTCTACTACTATGGCTACCACTTTAGCAATACAGTAAAGTAATCACATGACGTTTATGTTGACACGCATGTCATAAATAAATTAAGACAACTCCTATGGCTCCTTCCGGTTGTCATACTCATCGACATGCAAGTCATGATTCCTATTACAAGAACATGATCAATCTCATACATCACATATCATTCATCACATTCTTCTTGGCCATATCACATCACATAGCATACCCTGCAAAAACAAGTTAGACGTCCTCTAATTGTTGTTTGCATGTTTTACGTGGCTGCTATGGGTTTCTTGCAAGAACGTTTCTTACCTATGCAAAAACCACAATGTGATATGCCAATTGCTATTTACCCTTCATAAGGACCCTTTTCATCGAATCCGATCCGACTAAAGTGGGAGAGACAGACACCCGCTAGCCACCTTATGCAACTAGTGCATGTCAGTCGGGGGAACCAGTCTCACGTAAGAGTACGTGTAAGGTCGGTCCGGGCCGCTTCATCCCACAATGCCGCCGAATCAAGATTGGACTAGTAACGGTAAGCATATTGAACAAAATCAACGCCCACAACTACTTTGTGTTCTACTCGTGCATAGAAACTATGCATAGACCTAGCTCTGATACCACTGTTGGGGTAGCAGAAATTCAAAATTTTCTACGCATCACCAAGATCAATCTATGAAGTAATCTAGCAACAAGGGAAGGAGAGTGCATCTACATACCCTTGTAGATCGCAAAGCGGAAGCGTTCAAGTGAACGGGGTTGATGGAGTCGTACTCGTCGTGATCCAAATCACCGATGATCCTAGTGCCGAACGGATGGCACCTCCGTGTTCAACGCATGTACAACCCGGTGACGTCTCCTACGCCTTGATCCAGCAAGGGGAGAAGGAGAGGTTGGGGAAGACTCCATCCAACAGAAGCACGACGGCATGGTGGTGGTGGAGGAGCACAGGACTCCAGCAGGGCTTCGCCAAGCACTACGAGAGACGAGGAGGAAGAGGGGTAGGGCTGCACCAACAGGGAGATTCAATCGTCTCTCTGGCAGCCCAAGACCTCAAGTATATATAGGGGGAGGGGAGGGGCTATGCCCCCACCTAGGTTTCCACCCCTAGGGGTGGCGGCCAGCCCTAGATCCCATCTAGGGGTGCGGCCAAGGGGGGAGAGAGGGGGGCGCACCACTAGGTGGGCCTTAGGCCCATCTGAGCCTAGGGTTTGCCCCCTTCCACTCTCCCTTGCGCCTTAGGCCTTGGTGGGGGGCGCACCAGCCCACTTGGGGCTGGTCCCCTCCCACACTTGGCCCATGCAGCCCTCTGGGGCTGGTGGCCCCACTTGGTGGACCACCGGGACCCTCCCGGTGGTCCCGGTACATTACCGATAAAACCCGAAACTTTTCCGGCGACCAAAATTTGACTTCCCATATATAAATCTTTACCTCTGGACCATTCTGGAACTCCTCATGACGTCCGGGATCTCATCTGGGACTCCGAACAACATTCGGTAACCGCGTACATACTTTCCCTATAACCCTAGCGTCATCGAACCTTAAGTGTGTAGACCCTACGGGTTCGGGAAACATGCAGACATGACCGAGACACCTCTCCGGTCAATAACCAACAGCGGGATCTGGATACCCATGCTGGCCCCCACATGCTCCACGATGATCTCATCGGATGAACCACGATGTCAAGGACTTAATCAATCCAGTATACAATTCCCTTTGTCTATCGGTATGATACTTGCCCGAGATTCGATCGTCGGTATCCCGATACCTTGTTCAATCTCGTTACCGGCAAGTCTCTTTACTCGTTCCGTAACACATCATCCCGTGATCAACTCCTTGATCACATTGTGCACATTATGAGGATGTCCTACCGAGTGGGCCCAGAGATACCTCTCCGTTTACACGGAGTGACAAATCCCAGTCTCGATTTGTGCCAACCCAACAGACACTTTCGGAGATACCTGTAGTGTACCTTTATAGCCACCCAATTACGTTGTGACGTTTGGCACACCCAAAGCACTCCTACGGTATCCAGGAGTTGCACAATCTCATGGTCTAAGGAAATGATACTTGACATTAGAAAAGCTTTAGCATACGAACTACATGATCTTGTGCTAGGCTTAGGATTGGGTCTTGTCCATCACGTCATTCTCCTAATGATGTGATCCCGTTATCAACGACATCCAATGTCCATGGTCAGGAAACCGTAACCATCTATTGATCAACGAGCTAGTCAACTAGAGGCTTACTAGGGACATGGTGTTGTCTATGTATCCACACATGTATCTGAGTTTCCTATCAATACAATTCTAGCATGGATAATAAATGATTATCACGAACAAGGAAATATAATAATAACCAATTTATTATTGCCTCTACGGCATATTTACAACATTTTGATCTATGAATTTAGTAGATTCATGCCATGCCTTGTATTGCTATGATATGTTCCTGTAGAATGTTGTTTTCTTGCTCTAAACATGGCTTCCTAATGTTATTTCTGGCATGTTAGTGTTTTCACTAAGTCTGTGAAGCTGATATCTTTTTGCACTTTTGCCATGCTTGTTTGAACCTGCACTTTTGTGATTTAGCCATAGCTCAGTGTTTATGTTTTGTCAAGCATCTTGTGTACATCACTACCATGTGCTTTGTTGCTATGTTGGAGTGCGGTAGCTTAGTTTCTTGTTGCATTCTAGATGGCATCATGCTGTTACTCGCAGAATTGTGCCATTCTTGCTTTGCTTGCCATTTGCAAACCGTGCATCCATTTCTGGTGATCTTTATATCGATTTCAATCGAAATCATCTCACATTTCCTGCGGCACACTTGGTGCCAAGTCGATGCCTTGTTCAATCTTTCCCTTCCGAAGCATGCATATGCATTGCATATCATGTCTTGCATATCATGGCATGTTTTCATCATGTTGCTTGTGCATCGCACCGTGTTTGATTGTTGGTCCTTTACTTGTGTTCTTGCTTTGGGTAGAGCCGGGATACGAGTACGTGATCGAGGAACCTATTGAGTACGCTAGCGAGGATCAAGCTTTCGACAACTCTGAGAACTTTGCAGGCAAGATGACCATACCCTCGAAATCACTTCTATCTTTGCTTGCTAGTTGTTCGCTCTATTGCTATGCCGTGCTACCTACCACTTGCTTTATCATGCCTCCCATATTGCCATGTCAAGCCTCTAACCCACCTTTCCTAGCAAACCGTTTTTTTGGCTATGTTACCGCTTTGCTCAGCCCCTCTTGTAACGTTGCTAGTTGAAGGTGAAGTTGAAGTTTGTTCCTTGTTGGAACATGGATATTGTTGGGATATCATTACTATCTCTTATTTACTTTAATGCATCTATATACTTGGTAAAGGGTGGAAGGCTCGGCCTTATGCCTTGTGTTTTGTTCCACTCTTGCCGCCTTAGTTTCCATCATACCGGTGTTATGTTCCTTGATTTTGCGTTCCTTACGCGGTTGGGTGTTATGAGAACCCCTTGACAGTTCACTTTGAATAAAACTCCTCCAGCAAGGCCCAACCTTGGTTTTACCATTTTCCACCTAAGCCTTTTTCCCTTGGGTTCCATGGACTCAAGGGTCATCTTTATTTTAAACCCCCGGGCCAGTGCTCCTCTGAGTGTTGGTCCAAACTGAGCGATGTTCGGCGCCCCCTGGGCAACTAGGGTCTATGCCAACCCGATGTCTGGCCCATCCGGTGTGCCCTGAGAATGAGATACGTGCAACTCGTATTAGGATTTGTCGGCACATCGGGTGGCTTTGCTAGTCTTGTTTTACCATTGTCGAAATGTCTTGTAACCTGGATTCCGAGACTGATCGGGTCTTCCCGGAAGAAGGTATATCCTTCGTTGACCATGAGAGCTTGTGATGGGCTAAGTTGGGACACCCCTGCAGGGTTTTGAACTTTTAAAAGCCGCGCCCGCGGTTATGGGCATATGGGAATTTGTTAATGTCCGGTTGTAGAGAACTTGACACTTGACTTAATTAAAATGAATCAACCGTGTGTGTAGTCGTGATGGTCTCTTTTCGGCGGAGTCCGGGAAGAGAACATGGTCTCGTGTTATGCTTGAATGTAATTAGCTTCAGGATCACTTCTTGATCACTATCAGCTTCTCGACTGTGCGTTGCTTCTCTTCTCGCTCTCTTTTGCGTAAGTTAGCCACCATATATGCTTAGTGCTTTGCTGCAGCTCCACCTCACTCCCCCTTTCCTACCTTTAAGCTTAAATAGTCTTGATTGCGAGGGTGTGAGATTGCTGAGTCCCCGTGACTCATAGATACTTCCAAATAGATGCAAGTGCCGATGATGCCAGTGCAGGGGACGCTACCGAACTCAAGTGGGAGTTTGACGAAGACTTGGGTCGCTATTATGTTTCTTTTACGGATGATCAGTAGTGGAGCCCAGTTGGGACGATCGGGGGTCTAGAATTTGGGGTGGTCTTTCTTTATTTTGGTTCCCTAGTCGGACCCTTGATTGTACCTTGGATGGTGTATGATATATTTATGTATTGTGTGAAGTGGCGATTGTAAGCCGACTCTTTATCCCTTTCTTATTCAGTACATGGGATGTGTAAAGATTACCCCTCTTGCGACATGCCTACCATGTGGTTATGCCTCTAAGTCATGCCCCGACACGTGGGAGATATAGCCGCATTGTGGGTGTTACAATCACCCTCAATACATAGCTTGGCCCCTCTCCTTCCCCACACATATACTAGTCGATCGGTCTCTACCCCCCCCCCCCCCCCCGCACACACACCGATAGTCGAAAGTTGTAGGTAGGTATACATGCCACAGAGAAAAACTGCACCTTTGCCCTTTCAAATTCCAGTAGGCCAGCCGCCCTGTATCTTTGACGTGGGCAAACACAAATTCGATGGCACTCTTTATCGATCATGCAGGCACACACTTCATCCCTGTTTTCGATTCTATCGATATCTCACGTCCATGACTGTTTCACACACATTGCATATGTTATGTTTTTTTGTTTGAGATATCATCGACACATTGCCTCTGTTTCGCACAAACCATCTCTCTCACACCCACCCACGTACGTACCTACACCTAAAGAAGAGGTGCACATGGGACACACGTACTCACGTCTCGTTCCCGGCCACACCCGCGCGGGTACACGGTGAAGTTCGTTCCTGTACGAAAAGGCAGTCCATGTGATAATTTGATGCGTGTAGCGGTTGTTTACTCGAAGGAGGGTCGGGTAGCACGCCTAGACGGAACAAAGTTTGACTTGACGTGTTAGTATTAAATAAAGCTATATATTCCTCAATGGCACTTACAGAATATAAAACGATTGTCGTGGGGGAAAATGGAAAAATCCGCTCCACTACATAAAACGGAGCCTGCCTGCCGGGGTTTATCTCTCGTCACACCATCTCACAGAAGGCGGCGGTGGCCTCTCTGTCTCACCATTGGTCAGTGATACGGCCGCATCTCGTCCGCCGGCGGAAAGGGAGGATGTGCATCATTTCTCTGTTCGACGGTATTGAGGCAGCACGTCCCGATCTGCGGTACTCACCGTTCTCTCTGATCAAGCTCCGGCGTGGTAGGGCCTTCGCCACTTGCTCACTGCTGCAGTATGGGCAGATCCTGGCCGCCAGCGCCCTCCTAGTAACATCCCGACGACCCTCAGGTACAGCTTCCTTCGGCCTTGCTCCACTGCCCATCTTCCTGCATTGCTGCATGTGGATCTTCTTTAGTTGTTTGCTTAAAATGTATCTCGGCCGGCGTACTTTCCATCTTGCCATCTCGTCCTCAAACCATTTTTGGTAAACCACCATGCTACTGTCTTTCCCTTATTACATGGAATATGCTTCTTTTTTGTCAGCGTATGTGTCTTCAACTCGTGTTATTGGGCAGTAATTGTTTCCTCTCTACCTCCTTTTGCAAACAGGGCTATCCATTTTCACCTCGTTGCTATTGCGACCTTTTCGTGAACTACACAAATCAATTTTTTCTTAAGAGTGTTTTGTGCAGTTCCACCAAAATGTCACACCAGCAATGTTTTTACATTTTTGTGGGACTGCAGAAAGGGAGATTGGTTTTGCTATCCTCCTCATCCAACTCTGTGCCTAATCTTCTCCAACAAGTAGTTAGTCCTAAAGAGAGATCGCAGAGGTGACCGGCTTCTATTTGTGAGTGTTATGTTTCATCATCTAGTTCCACTATTATTGTAATCACACTGACTAGATATCTTTTGAAACATGGTTGGTCCGCTCGATTTTAGTGGAGCTGCACAAAATGATCGGATTGTGGTGTCCTCCATCCACCTCTTTTTTGGCTATAGAGCTGGGTGAAACTAGCTGCCAAGCAATGGACACCGTGCCCAGGAAATAGGGCCATGCCTATGAACATCATTAATCAATTATATATTTTTCTTTATTTGTACACCTTCTCACAACTTTGTCTTCAGTTGTGTTGTGAATATTGGCGCTGCTCTGCGAACCATTGAGATGCATTAGCAGCCATGGTAGTTTCATTTGTATTTGATGGAATGTTGTAACAAGATAATCTTGAGGCAAGAGGACAAATGAATCCTAAGTTGAAACCTTTTTTTCCTATGGGAACCAAAGTTGAAACCTTCATAGCATCACAGTACAAGTTCATTAAAATTATGTGTACATATAAATAAATCCTGAAGGATTGATAACAATGCCAGAAGGGATTCAACTTTGTTTCGCCGACATGTGGGACATCCTTCATCCGGCTCCACCTGCCATGCAGCAATATTGAGTGCACAACTCCAGGGAAAGATTCACCCCGGTCGTTGCGCCGCAGTAGTAAGGACTAGTGGGAAGTCAAATCACAGAGCCCCACCTTCGCCATAGTAAGTTGCTCGGACGAAGCAACCATCATTTATATGTTCCTTGAATCCGCTGGTACTCCCATATTCCCAGAGTAATAAGTTGGTCGGGCGAAGCAACCATCACTTCACCTTTCCCACAGTAAGTACTAGTACCTCCTTTTTTTGCTCTAGAAACAACCACACGTGAATATTGGCGGTAGCAGCACAACAACTGAATAAAAACTCAAAACCAACCAATGAACTACTACTAATGGTGAGCGTTTGCTAGTATCATGTACTCCGTCGGTCCATGTATATAGGCTTAATGCATTTTTCGAGACTAACTTTGGCCCTGTTTGGATCCATGGGTTAGAGTTAGTTTGAGCTAGTTTGGGCTCAAATAGCCCTAAAGTATCCAAGCATGAGGGTTAAATTGGAGCAAGTTGCACCGAACCCACCAAAAAAACTATCCCACCTAAGAGGTGCTAATTGGAGATAGTTCTCATTGGGCCCACTAGAAAATCACTTTTCTCTCTCCATCAAGTGCATGTATTGTCAATCTAACCCTGCCACCCAAACACCTCTTTGGCTACAGTTAGTTCAGGGTAAGTCATGAGTTAGTCTAACCTCTAGCTAAGTTAGAGTATCCAAACATGAGCAGTATAGGACATGCAAGTTGCTCAAAGCATACAGTCGAATTCGTACATGAAAGGATCTTTTTTTTAAACGGAAAGTGAAAGGATCTTCGAATGATATAATTTTTAAATTATATAAATCTTATCAATAGTCAAAGGCATCCTCAAAGAATACATTAGGCCCTATATAAAATCTTATCAATAGTCAAAATCAAGTGTTCTAAACGAGTTCAAAATGAGAAAATGGACCCACTCACGACACGACACACCTATCTCCTTTGGTCCGTCGGTCAAAGCGCTTCCTCTTCTTGGCATAACAATAGAGTACAATGTTTTTTTAGAATGCTCTTGGCATGTCGGTAACATGTGATGAGTTAACCGACCTCAATAGACGGCAAAACGCCAGCCCGCCGCACTTTGAGAGAGATGAGGAGCGAGAAGCGATACGGGCTGCTGGATTACTAGAGCTAGGTGTTGCACGGAGGCCATGAAAAATGGTGATAGCATGGGTTAGCCATGTAGTATGATGTAACTACACTGGGCTGTCGTGTTTCGTATTCTTCCAATCCACCGTGGAGATGATTGGTTGATTTTATATCACTGAATAATATAAAATATTATGAGTGCAGACGCTCCACCACGAGGTTCCTTGCTCCTTCTCAGTCATCGGGAATCTATGCTCTTCCAGTCTTTTTTATTGGCGTGAGCTTTGTTCATCCTTTTGCCAACACGCGGCAACTCGCAGAATGACGAGAAGCTTGTTTACTATGGGGCCGTTTGGTTCTAGGACTAGGAGTGCCACATTTTGCCATACAATGTTGCCAAACTTGCCTAAGGTTAGGGGTTGTTTAGTTTGTGACTAAGTTTGCCAAAGGTTACCACACCTATGGTTAGTCAAGTTTGACCAACTTAGTGGGTGTTGGGTTCAAGCCACACTTTAGGCAAGCCACAATTAGGCCCCACATGGCATGCACATAAAAAGTGTGGCAAGATCCCCTTAGGCTTGCCAACTTGTGGCTCTCATTTTGAAGAACTAACCTTAGGCCTTCAAAATGAGATCCACAAGTTGGCAAGCCTAAGGGGTTCTGGCCACACTTTTTATGTGCATGCCAGGTGGGGCCTAAGTGTGGCTTGCCTAAAGTGTGGCTTGAACCAAAAACCCACTAAGTTGGTCAAACTAGCCTAACCTTAGGTGTGGTAACCTTTGGCAAACTTATTAGTCACAAACCAAATAGCCCCTACGCCTTCTCCGTCACCAATGCGTGCGCGGTGGCTCGCAACACAAGGAGAAACTTTTGCTGCGATGGACATGCAGCAGTTCATAGTGGGAGTAACATACTCCTAGGTAGTAACATAGTGCAGTCCAAGACAATTTTGCTTATGTGGCATGTATTTAATGAGGAGAGATGTTTTTAGAGTAACATAGTAGTGTGGGGCACAAGCGTGTAGTCCATTGTAGAAACTAGGGTGGTGCCGGAATAATTCCGCATGTAAATAAGCTTGTGACCATGGATTTGGGGCTCTTTCCCCTCTCTTCTTTAATGAATGATACACACACTCGTGCGTATTTGAGAAAAAATGTTACTGTAACATAGCGCTTTCCAAGAGATGATTAGTCTACAAGGTAATAAATGAAGCCAACTAGTATGCCACTACTACTATGTTACTTTGCATTATGGAGGGAGTAACTTAGACTAGTGTCATATGCATGACACTAGTCTAAGTTACTCTGCACTATGACCAGCCTAAGGCTGCCCGTAATGGGAGTATCATATGTAGTATCATGCATGCCAACTAAGCAATTTTGATGAGATGGCATAGAATTAAATGAAGAAAGAGATCCTTGAGTATCATATCATGATACCGTAACATATTAAATGATGTGCTACTTTGTGTCATGCATGGCAATAAATGTAGTCCTCTATGATATTACCATATGATACTATGCATTACAGATGTAGTATCATACACTAGTATCATATGCATGATACTAGTATATGATACTCCCCATTACAACTAGCCTAAGAGCATGGTTAATAGTATAGCCAGCTGATGGCTATGAGAAACTGCCATGTCATGTATAACCATCATTTATAGTCACTCATATAGTAGTGTGGTCTACAAGGTTGGCTATAACATCACTTAGTACTTTTTTCAACCTTCTCTCTTTCTCTTTCTTCACATTTATTCTATTTGTCTACGAATCCGCATATAGCTAGGCTCTTGCATGAGAGCCAACTCCCCGTAATTTTCCTCGTCATCATCTAAGTCCTAGAAGATCTCACCCACATCATCATTTGGCATGCAGCCGCCTTGATAGACAACATGCGCAGAAGGAGTAGAGGCGACTGGGGATGCCCCACATCGTGGGAACTCTGTACGTGCTCGTGTGCGTGCAGCGTGCGTGCTTTTCCATCAGTGCTAGCTCTAAGGCCGAGGCTGCGGTCGTCTTCGTCTCTGACTAGTCGTTGAGAAATGATGGCAAAGAGGTGCTACAAGAGATGCGTAGGCGCCATTGTGTGCGAGCTTCGCCATAGCACGATGAACCGGACATCGCCGCAGATGGCGCACGCCTCCATGCAGCCGAGTGTGTGTGCATGCATGTGTTATTCACGTGCATTCTGCGGCCAAGTGTGTGTGCATGCATGTGTTGTGTATGTGCGTTGTGTGCTCCATCTTGTGCACGTATGTGCATGAGTTGGATCGGCATGAGTTAGTGCATTGGCGTGTGTACATGCGTGGCTACATGTGTCCTGTACATGTGTGGCTACATGTGTCATGTACATGCGTGGCTTCTTGCGTGGTTATCAATATAAACTATTAAACATCTTCAACTTAGCATCCTGATGTATCGTCTCTAGTGGTTAGCGAAGAGTGCATGTTCTTTTATTTGTTTATAGGTGGGTAGGCGGCAAAAAACAGGGGAAACGTGCAAGGTTCCTTGCAGACGCTCAACCGCGAGGTTCCTTGATCCTTCTCGGTCGTCGGGAATCTATGTTCTTCAACTATTTTCTTACGTGAGCTTTGTTCATCCCTTTGCCAACACGCGAGACATCTAGCATCAATGTGCACGTGTCATGCAAGAATATGGAGATAATCAGATAAGTAGTGCGTAAGTGAGTCATGCACTTCGATGGCACCTACTACTACGCAATAGTTTTTCTCCTCGATGGCACGTGAATAGTGCATGTACTCAATGTTGGAGCATGGGATGGGGGGTAGCCATGACATGGTCAGCCCTTTTTTGGAGAGAGTACATACTAAATACCTTTGATGTGTCCCGTCAACTCACAGAACAATGAGAAGCTTGCTTGCTACGCCTTCTCCCTTGCCAACGCATGCGCGGTGGCTCGCAGCACGAGGAGAAACTTTTGCTTACAAGTGGTGGACGTGCTGCAGTTCATTTGGTGTCAGATTGCCAGAAGTACTATTGTAGTACCATCATTATTGTTCGACTTCCTGAAGAGGTGAAGAGCCAAGCGCAAGGTCACCTACTAACCTTAGGCTAGGCATAGTGGGAGTAACATAAGTAGGGCTATCTCCTTTTTTATTCTAGAAACAACCACACGCAAATATTGGACGGTAGCAGCACAACAACTGAATCAAAAAATCGAAACCAACCAATGAACTACTACTACTGGTGAGTGTTTGCTAGTATCATGTACTCCGGCTGCCCTGTTTGGATCCATGGGTTAGAGTTAGTTTGAGCTAGTTGGGGCTCAAATAGCCCTAAAGTATCCAAACATGACGGTCAAATTGGAGCAAGTTGCCCCAAACCCACCAAAAAACTATCCCACCCAAGAGTCGCTAACATGTGATGAGTTAACTGACCTCAATAGACGGCGAAAATGCCAGCCCGCCGCACTTTGTTCATCCTTTTGCAAACACGCGGGACATCTAGCATCAAGGTGAATGTGTCATGCAAGAAAATGGAGATAAGTAGTGCGTAAGTGAGTCGTGCACTACGATGGCACCTAGTGCTACGCAATATTTTTCCTCCTCGATGGCACATGAATAGTGCATGTACTCAATGACTGAGCATGGGATGGTAGCCATGGATATGGTCTGCCCTTTTGGGAGAGAGTACCAAATACTACTACTACGTATTAACTTTGATGTGTCTTGTCAACTCGCAGAATGACGAGAAGCACACACTGAGACTACCCACAGTGGGAGTAACATCTACACTCTTATAAAAAACAGAGTTGGTGATGATGGTGTGTCTGCCATCCTGCAATATAGGCCGTCCGATTTATATCTGACGGATAGGAAGGAAACTATGGCAATTTTGCAAAAAGGTACCCACACACCTCTCCACATTTGCAAATAAGGCCTTCCCTCGTTCATCCTTTTCTCTCAGAAGATAAACTAGTCATACAAATGCATCTTGATGTTACGTGCAACGCACGGGCATCTTGCTAGTAGGTAGTAACATCACACATGTCTAGATAAAGTAGATGATGTGGCAAGCAATAAATGAAGAAAGAGAGGAAAGTAGTAACATCACACATATGAAGGCAAGATGTGTCTATAACATAATAAATGAATTTTTGCATGTTAACACACATATATTACCCCCCTTAGACTGTTACTATAGAGGTAGTCCTAACATAGACTACTAACATGAGTAACATGAGCACGTTACTAGTCTATGTTACTACCCATTGTGGCTAGTCTAAGGGGGGTGTCTCCAACAGTGTTCCTCGGCTCGCACCTCTTGGATCATGGTGGTTGAGCTTGGAGTCATTCATCTGGTACACGTGGCATCTCAGATCTGGACACAAGGTGACGTACACCGTCAAGGTACACTGTCAAGGGGGTCAGGGCAGACGCGACCTCTCATTGCATCCGCCAGTTGAAGCGGCGCCCCGGCCCAGGGCGCTGCCCGCTGCCCTCCCAGTTGTACCCGCCTCCTCGCCGCATTCAAAAACCTACATTTAAAACCGCATGGAATGCGCGAAACCAACTCTGGCCACACACGTCTGTTCAGGAGCAGGACACCGGCTAAGCTCCTCCTTCCACCATTTTGTCCACTCTTTCGGTGGCATCCGACGAGCAGGAATAGCAGTTCTCCGGCATAAAAGCCATCCGGGTGGCCCGCCAAGCCCGGTAGTTACGAGCGAGGCAGTTCGCTTCTCCACCTACCTCGCATAGCCCATCGGAGGCAGTTGCTGCACTAAGCCGGCGCGTGGTTCCGCGGCTGGCCTCTCTTGTCGGGGAGCACGGCAGCACGGGCATCGTCGCTATCCTCGACACTGCCGCGTCGTACGTCGCCTCCAGTGTCTGCGAATGCGCCATCCGCTGTCGATGCGCTCCTAGAAGTGACATGCAGGCAGAGAAAGAAGCCGCCGCGGATGTCGACGAGGTGATGCAGTTGCGCGGATGTCGACGAGATTACGGGCAACACGTCCCTGCCCGCCGCCATCATCGAGGAGAAGTAGAACATGGGAGGCTGCCGCCGATTGTATCCCATGAATGCCACCGCGGAGGCGACGCCGACGAATACAGCCGGTGTCTTGCACGATTCTTCTTCTGCCATGTTGGAGGAGGACAAAGAGATCGAGCAGCAACCATTCACATTAGGTATTTTAATTCTACCAGGCTGGATGTAATGGGAGTATTATAAGTAGTATCATGCATGCCAACTAGTAGTAGGCAAATTTGATGAGGTGGCGTAGAATTAAATGAAGAAAGAAAGAGTTGAGTATCATATTATGATATCGTATGGAATTAAGACCTCTTCCAATGCAAATGTGCTGAGGTGCTAAGTGCATTAAATGGCTTAGCAACTCAAGTCTCCAATGCATAGTAGGTGCTTAGTTTGTTGTTGCTAAGCTTGCTTCATTTAATTAGCTATAGACTCAAAACTGTCTTTCCACCGTTTCTTCTTGGAGTCACCAAACTAGTCTCTCTCTTCTTAATTAACATGCCACATCATATTTTATGCCTACGTGATAGGCTTAGCAGCTATACATGGTGGAGCACTGGGAGAGGCCAACGCTGGTCATAGTGGGGAGTAACTTATAGTACTGCCCCTCCCAAAGCTCCACCTTGTACATGTGCTAAGGCTGCCATGTAGGCAAAAAATCTAATGTGGCAAGGTAATTAAGAGGAGAGAGATGAGTGTGGTGACCCTAGGAAGAAACAATTCCAAGCACGAGAACCTAGGCAAAAGACTTAAATGGAAGAATCCCACCAATTCATGAAGAACTTTAGTTGCAAAATCATTAAATGAAGGATACTTAGCACCAACAAGTTAAGCACCTATGCATTTGGGATCTTTAGTTGCTAAAGTATTTAATATGCTTAGCACCTCATGTAAGAACCAATGCATTGGAAGTAGCCTAACATATTACTATGTTACTCTAAAGATCCCTCTCCTCATTAACTACATGCCACATAAGAAAAAATTTCTTGGAGTGCGCTATGTTACTAGTACCTAAGTTACTCCCACTATGAGGCGGGCGACGAGCCGACGAGGTAGCCCGACGACCCCTTGAGCTTGAAAGCCACCCGCATGATCTCCTCTCCTCATAGGGAAGGTCGGGGTCCATTGGGTACAGCTCCGACTACATCCGCGCCTTCCGACGGTGTCGTTGCCATCTCGTTAGTGTAAATAATTAGTCAATTCCTAGTCAACAATCAAAAATGCCTAAACTCTAAGGGGGTGATATACCCAGTTTTAGATATTTGAGGGTAAAAATCATACCGAAATTGACTTTGGGGGGGTTATTTGTCCATCAACTTACATTTGAGGGTGAAAAATATACTCCACTTCTTTCAATGGTCCACTGGTCAGAGTATTCTTTTCAGATTTACTAGCACAAATGTCTGTGTGTTGCAACGGGAGAACTAAATCATCGCATGACAATGCACGGTTAGATGGAGTCTCCTGATTGATGTGGCCATGCCAAGCTCCTGTTGTGGCCACCATAGATGCTAGTGTAGCTGGGCATCCTCCATAATTTTAAATAGCGCGCTAAGCCTTTTAGCGATGGACCACTTCTAAACACTATAGGGTGCTATAGCGCCTTATTTAAAATGTTTGTTCATGTGTTTGGATCAAAGTTTCTTAGTGCAGCGCATCTTCTAAATGCTATAGTGTGCAGGTAGATGCTATGTGGCAGCCGCGCCGCCACGAAAGTCGATGCTAGACGATTAGCGCGGACTGCTAGCTTTGACGCATCATGATGCGTCAAACAATTTATTTTTTGTAAGCATGATCTTGCGATCGACATGGACGCGCTTGAGCTGACAGTATGGCCTTCGGTCAGCAGTAGGTTAGGGTTGCAGTAGCTCCGGCGGCACTATTTCATCTCTAGCCACCGCCACTCCTTGAGTCTTGTCCTTTCTTTATCTTCTTTGAATTTTGCTCTTTTTCTGTGATGCTGCAAGATGAAGAGCTGCTCGGGGAGGTTGGCACCGGCGACGCATTGCAGCTGAACCGGTTGCTGCAAGGGAGCTCATCGTCCATTAATGGCATTGCCGCTTGTGGAAGGTAGGGTGGCGGCGAGACTTACGTCGATCTAGGGTTTTGGGCTCGATGCATGTACAGGTTGTTCGAGTTAAATTGCATTGATGCGTGTACATATACGTGTGTAGGTGACTCGGCTCAAACCAGTTGTAAATAAGGACTTGTAGTCCGGACTAAATTGTGCAACATATGGTTTTCTGGCTCGATGCATGCATTTGTTGATTTTTAGGGGATGCATGCATATGTGGATATGCGGGCTCCCCAAACCACCAACCAGGCAGAATCCTCTAAGCCCACTAAACTTACAACCCGAAGACCACGTACACATTGTGTTCGCACGTAGTTCGGTTTCCGTACGCTTTGACATACCAAAAAAGCCTATATAAAAGACAGACGAAAATTTGAGCTATATAAAAATATTACTATGGACCAAACCAAACCAAGAATCTCTATTCCCTTTAATAGTAGGTATAGATAACATGTGGGACCGAGTGTGAGCGAACCGACCTCAATCGACGGCAAAATCGCCTGTTGGACGCATTTTGAGAGAGACGAGGAGCAAGAAGCGATACGGGTTGGTCGTGTCATGCAAGAAAATGGCTGGTCTCATGTTTAAAACTTGTTGTACTATAGTAGAGGTACATGTAAATGTAGATGTACTGTAGACGTAGATGCAAATGTAGATGTACATGTTGAGATGTAGAGATAAGTGCCACTCACCAACGGTCACCAACGTAGGCCGAGTACGTGCACGAATCACCCACAAAAAAGGAGTACATGCACGAAGAGAAAAATTGCACGCACGGACACACGAACTCTGTGCCTCATACCCTAACACACGCGCACAGGTACACGGTGGAGCTCATTTCTGGATGAAGAGGCAGCTCATGTGATAATTTGACGTGTTTGGTAGTTGTTCACTTAGTGGAGGATCGGGAACCACGCGTGGACGAATCAAAGTTCGACCATAGCGCGGTGGCGTGTTTATTTTCTATTTTTTTCTTCAATAGAACATACGTAGTTTTTTTCTTCAATGGCACGTGAATCGTGCACATACTCAATGACGGAGCACGGGATGGGATGGTAGCCATGGACATGGTCGGCCCTTTTTGGAGACCACTACACTGGTACTTTGATGTACATTTTGAAAAAAACTACTACTTTGATGTGTCATGTCAACTCGCAGAACGATGAGAAGCTTGCTTACTAGCCCTCTATATAGCCCACACTTTGTACGGCTAGTTATAGTGGGAGTCACTTAGCGCACTCCAAGAAAATTTTGCTCATGTGGCAAGTAGTTAATGAGAAGTGGTAACATAATATGTTACTGTAACATAGTGTTTCCCAAGACAAGATGAGTCTACAAGGTAATAAATGAAGCCATCATAACATTACTGTACTACTCCCTTCTTTTCAGTTTATAGGGCTCCCTCCTTTCCGGTTTATAGGGCTCAATTCGAAAATCTCACCAACCAAGGTAGATGATGAGTGGTGGAATACTTTTTGTAATTTGCAAAAGCACCCAATTAATGATCTTGTTTTCCTCAAAAATTTATGTTTACCATTGTATTAATTGCAATGCATGCATGCATAAAGTACATGCATTGGTCAATTTTCTCTTAATACTTGCATGCAATTATTTAATGCACCTTGAAATCTAAACTTGTGATGGGGAACAACCAAATTAATCCTTATAAAATGGAAAACAAAGATTTTGAGATAATCCCTATAAACCGGAAAGGAGGGAGTAGTAACATAGACTAGTGTCATATGCATGAATCTACTACTCCCTCCATTCCTAAATATAAGTCTTATAGAGATTTCACTATGGACTACATACGGATGTATATAGACATAGTTTAGAGTGTAGGTTCACTCATTTTGCTCCATATGTAGTCTCTTATTGCAATATATAAAAATACTTATATTTAGGAACAGAGGGAGTAGTGAGTATGGGAGCACATGATATTTCCCCGTCCGGACCGACCCCAAGTTGGCTTCTCACCTTCTTGGCCCAACAAAAACCCCTCCCCCTCCTATGCGCTTCCCACCGGCGCCAGCTGAGCCCGACGCTCCACATTGATGGCAAGTCAGGGTGGCGCGACCTCTCACTACTTCCGCCATCGAAGCGACGCGCCGATCGAGGGCACAACCCGCTGCACGCCTGTCATTTCAGACTACACAATGCAGATTAACTTTAGAGCAAGTACTACAATTAGATGACATAAGGATTTAAATTTGGTATTTATGCTTAGTTGAAGGAGAGAGAAGAGGAGACAGAAGATAAGTGGGTTGTAAACTTGTAGCCGGTTGTAGTAGGAGCTCCAACACACTTTGTGAGACAAAAGGTGGGGCCATTATTATTGATATAGTATTATACTAAAGGGACTAACTGTTGTACTAGCAGGCTATTAGGTTGGTTCTAGATGATGTGTCAACTTCATATAGCCGGATGTTGGCTATACTATTAACCATCCTCTAAGTGTTGTGTGAGTGGGACTAAAGTTTAGTCTCATACTGCTAGGTGAGTGTGAGTTGCACCACTTTATAATGTGATCTATTCTAGCATTTGCATGATCATGATAATAGGAAACCTACACGCGCGCTATTCGGGAATGAGCCTGTCCAAGGACAAAAGCTATCCACATGGTCTATATTTTTGTTGGTCGGAAAATTTATTAAGTCATTAGTTAATAATTAATGGACGCCTTAATTACTCAGCCATTTCTGATTCTTTTCGATAGTGGGGCTATTATTGACTTGGGCGTGGGGTTTGGGCCAAAGGCCTACTATTATACTTGGTCTTTACTCGCACGACCGACCTGATAGGATCTACCCTAGCCGTCGCTGTATCATATGGTTTCACACCGTTCTAGATCTTAGTGCCGCCACGCAATTCTTCTCCAGCCCTCCTACCGGTGTGCACCGCGAGAAGGGTTGGCAGTCCTCTGAACCCCGCCTTTCGTGATCCTGTACGGGAGAGGGCGATCAGGGTTTTGGGGAGCACACTCCTATGAATGCTGCCAGCGATGACTTCCTCTACGACAGCCTTCTTCCCTGACCTCGGTAACCTCTTCATCAATGACATGAGTGACAACATCAACCACAACGGTTCTGCTCCCGCTGTATAGTATGTGATTTTGTCCTCCTGGTTTAGTCCGCCTCATTACTTTGATCTTTGCAATTGTCGTCATGATGTATTTACTGTTGATTCGGCTTAAATCTCATAGTAAATTGCTCATATATTCAACAATCCAATCCAAAAACCTGATTATAGGCAATTTACTCCGAGTGGTTTTGCTGCACTTTTGAAGCCGCCTACTTTTAAGGGGGTGCAATAAAAAAGGTGGCGCCCAAGAGCAGTATATTGGTTTCAGATCATGTACTGCTATGACGTCACTAAGGGTAAGCCTGAGGGCGATCTTAATCCTACACAGCAGGAAGCTTTTCAGAACATGGATACCCTCTTCAAGCTGCACCGCTGAGTGTTCTTGACGATTCCATTGTGGATTCGTATATGTCGTTTGACAGCGGCAAAGACATGTGGGCTGCGCTCGAGGCCACGTTTGGGGCCTCGGGCGCTGGCAATGAGTTGTATGTCATGGAGCAATTCTGTGACTAGAAGATGACTGATGAGCACTCTGTTGTTTAGCAAACTCATGAGGTACAGTCACTTGCTAAGGAACTTGCGTACTTTAAGTGTGTGTTACCGGACAAATTTGTTGCTAGGACCATCATTGCCAAGCTTCCACCTTCGTGGAATGATTTTGCTACTTCTCTGAAAAACAAGAGACATGAGTTTTCCGTTTCAGATCTCATTAGCACTCTTAAATTTGAAGAGAATGCGAGAGAAAAAGACAACGTGCTCGGGTCGCTGAGGGAGCTTCTAGTGCCCACATGGTACACGAGAAGAACTTCCAGCCCAACCAGCCCCAAAACAACAAGAACAAATCTCAGGGGAAAGGCAAGTTTGATGCAAAGAACAAGCCGCCACATTCTACCAACTTCAAGAAGAATTCGCATAACGGGAAGGGATACAAACCTCAATTTTGGTAGCACCGCACAAAATTTATATGGCACGTCTACCAGCTGTCAGCTAACCTCATGGTGCTCCAGGTATTCCTACATTTGTAACTAGGTACAATGACCACCGTAAGATGAAATAAGCTTATTCGTACGTTGACTTGCTGATTGCAGTGCAGAACGATCCTGTCATGTGTGGAGTAGCAAACAAGCAGTGCAGCCGAAGGTGGAAATCAAACAACCACTTATGAAATTATATATAATCTTCCTCAGGCAGGTCAGTGTCGCCTTCGTCCAGATGATCATGTTTTGTCATGCCCAGCTATTGATATGTGCTACTGTTTTGCAACACCATTTAAGTATAGCTATTGTTTTCCTATCTTTTCAGATATAGGACAATGAAGATGATTTCAAGGGAACTGCACAATATGGACTCATGTTGAGTCATCTCTATAGCCTCATGTGTTTGCTGCAAATGTGTCAGCATCAATTGCAAGATGAGGCAGCTAGCTAGCTGTTGAGTTGCCAACATGCTCAAAGTGCTCGCAACATTGAGAAGAAACAAGCAAGCCCAAGAAATTAATGCATGCGCAGAGAGGCCCTTTGCTCAGAGAAGCATCGACCGATTTTGTTTATTTCCACACCTTCTCACAGCTTTGTACTGGTTATAGTATGGTGAATCATTGAGATGCATAAACATGCTGAACTTTTGTTCTTCTGAATGTTAGGATGCATACCGTATCTTCTGAAGCTTAGTTTAATATGAATGTTGACTAGCCTGTGAACCTTTACAATCTAGTAAGTATATTGTAGGCCTGTTATTTGACACCTCACTTTGCCGCGCTACGCGACTAGTGTGAGTGTCTGCGTCCAGTACCGCATCCTCTAATTTGGTGGATGCCAAGTTGAAAAAGGTTACCGATGAGTAGCCATAAGCTGGAGGTGTCTCTTTTTTCTTTCAAATGGGCAATAAGATGGAGAGTGTCACGGGCTGCCTCTAGTGTTAAGGCCCTCCAGTACGAAACACGGGCAGCCGACTGGGCCGATACAAAAGGCTATCCATCTTAAAGCCCATTTATTTTTGGTTTTTGCGAGGAGAAGCCCATATTTCTTGAAGAGGGGGTGATCCTAGAAAAACCCTCCTTCCTCCTCGCTTCCGCTTATACTATAGCTCACTGGACTCTCCCGCTTCCGTCGCCCCCCCAATTCCCCCCTGTCGGTGTCAAAACCGGCAGATCTCGGGTAGGGGGTCCCGAACTATGCGTCTAAGGCGGATGGTAACAGGAGGCAGGGGACATGATGTTTTACCCAGGTTCGGGCCCTCTTGATGGAGGTAAAACCCTACGTCCTGCTTGATTTATTCTTGATGATATGAGTATTACAAGAGTTGATCTACCATGAGATCGGAGAGGCTAAACCCTAGAATCCAGCCTATGGTATGATTGTATGTTGTCCTACGGACTAAGACCCTCCGGTTTATATAGACACCGGAGGGGGCTAGGGTTACACAAGGTCGGTTACAAAGGAGGAGATATACATATCCGTATTGCCTAGCTTGCCTTCCACGCCAAGTAGAGTCCTATCCGGACACGAGACGAAGTCTTCAATCTTGTATCTTCAGAGTCCAACAGTTCGGCCAAAGGATATAGTCCAGCTGTCCAGAGACCCCCTAATCCAGGACTCCCTCAGTAGCCCCTGAACTACGCTTCAATGATAATGAGTCCGTCACGCTGTATTGTCTTCGGCATTGCAAGACGGGTTCCTCCTCCGAATACACCATGTAAGAATTTGAATACAAGGATAGTGTCCGACCCTGCAAAATAGGTTCCACATACCACCATAGAGAGAATAATATTTCCATAAATCTAATCTGCTGACACGTTTTGGCAATATGACATTTTGCCATGGCCCAGTGACTATTCGAACGTTTCCTTTAACTCCCCCGCACATAACGCGAGGTAGTTTCTTGACACGTCTTGTCAAAGCAGAGATCGTGTCCTCCTTATTACGGGATTCTCATCAATATGGGCGTGGGTAACCCAAGCGCGCCATCGATTACGGTGCTTGGGGGATAAGCGAGTTTTACCAGGCTAGTGGAGGCACATAGTTTCGGCCGCCCTTATAAAGGGACAAGGTTTAACCTTTTTCTACTCACGCCTTCTTCTTCCTTGCTCATCCATTCTTGCGCACTCGAGCTCCAACGCCCAAGTCCACATCCTTCTCCTCAACCTTCTCTAAACATGCCCGAAGCGGGAGGCAAGTGGATGGCTTCCTCCGTTACGGAGGGACACATCAAGAAGCTGCGCGGAGCCGGATACTTAGCCGTGAATATCGCGCATTGGCTGCCCGCCATGGGGCAGATCGTCCCTACCCCAGAACCTCACGGGAGGGTAGTTTTCCTCCACCACTTCCTCCGTGGACTTGGGTTTCCCCTCCATCCATTCGTCCATGGTCTCATGTTCTACTACGGTTTGGACTTCCATGATCTGGCCCCGAACTTCATCCTCAACATTTCGGCGTTCATCGTTGTGTGTGAGGCTTTCCTCCGCATCCGCCCCACTTTGGTCTGTGCCTGAAGACCTTCAACATCAAGCCGAAGGTGGTGGGGGCCCAACAAGCAGAATGCGGCGGAGCCATGGTGGGCAAGATGCCCAATGTTATATGGCTTGAAGGCTCCTTCGTGGAGACCATAAAGGGGTGGCAATCGGCCTGGTTCTACATCACCGAGCCGCGCGACACCAACTGGGTGGCGGCCCCCGAGTATCGATCCGGAATCCCCACGCGGCTCACCTCCTGGAAAGAGAAGGGCCTGTCTTGGGCTTCATCGGTGGAGCTGGACGGACTCTAGAAGTGTATCCGGAATATGACAAGCAAAAAGCTCAAGCTTGTCAACATAGTCCATGTCATGCTCATCCACCGGATCCTCCCGTGTCAACAACGGGACTTCAATTTATGGGAGTTCGACCCGGCCCAGCACCAGACTCTGAGCGAGCTCTTCGACACGACGCATAAGGACGTCTGGAGGGTGCTGTTCAAGGGTGCTCAGGTGCCTCCATCTCTCACCAAGGACCGCGGGCTAAGCGCGAAGTGCCCAGCGCATTCGGTGAGTTCTATACATCTGGTAGGATATTTTATTTCCCCTAGCTTAATCATGTGCGGGGTCTGAGCTCCATGCCTTTCACAGGACTGGGTGGAGACGTCGGGGTAGATTAACTGTCCGGCCCCTCTGCCCGAAGACACTGCGGACGCTCTGCTGACGGAGGTGCTGACTCCGGCTCCTTACAAGGTGCCGGAGAAGACCAAGAAGGCCAAGGGAACCAAAAAGAGTTCCCGATGCCAGGTGTTATCAGACTCATCGTCCGATAACTCTGCAACGCACTCCTCCCCCGAAGACGAGGAGGAAGATGAAGATGCTCCCCCTCCAGTCAGGGGAGACAAGAAAAGGAAGGCCGCCCCAACCGGGGGGCCGAAGGGTCCAAGAAGGGAAGGACTCTCCTTCCGAACTACTCCAGCACCGCCGCCGAAGGCGAAGACGAGTGGCTGCTTAGGGCCAAGCCCCTGGTGAAGTCGTAAGTATTCGGATGCCAGAGTAACTCATAGAATACCTTTGTCGCAATGCTTCTCCTAATGCCGAATTATGATTATGCAGACCGCCACGAGCCCGTATCGACGTATCGTCGGACGGCTTCCTGGGCTCGTCGGATATGGATAGCGATCCACTTCCGACCGCCACCTCCCCATGCCCTACGGACAACGCCGAGGTATTGTCTCAAGAGGCACTGGATCGAGGGGAAACAGTTCCGGAGGCGCCTCAAGGCGACCATCCGGACTCTGGGAGCAGAGGGAGCAAGGCTCCCGAGGGCTCCGAGTTTGGCCCTCAGCCGAACACCGCGCCGGAACCTCAAGTGGTTCCGGACTCGGGCAGGCGGCCTCCTTCCAAAAGGGGCAAGACGCCTGTGCCGGTGACCTCTGTCCATCCAGAGGCACCGGACAATCTGCTGGGAGCGCTTCGCAGCGCTTCCATCGACGAAGAGCACCACACTATTATGAGTTAGGTGGTCCAGAAGGTTCAGTCCGCCAAGAGCGGACTGACTGAAGCATGTGCCAGCCTTCTAATAGGTTTTGATGTAAGTATTTGAAATATAGGAAAAATATTACCGCATAGACAGTAGCCCCTGATGCTCTGTTCGGTGTTCACAAAGAAAAACCGAATAGAGGATCAAACAATATCTCAGGAGTCTAATATAAATATGTATATATGCGTGTGCAGGCTTCGCTATGGGCCTCTGCCGCACTGACTGCAGAGGTCGCCGCACTGAAGTAGGACCTCGAAGGGTCCAAGGAAGAGCTCGGCCTTGCCAAGAGGCAGCTCGACGAGAACAAAGGTAAGTAGTACCTAGTCTATGGATATATATAAAAAGAATGCGATTGCAAAATGACAGGATCATCGTAAATTTGCCAAGGGCCATGACCGAGGTGGCGACCCTGAAGCAAGCGCTATCTGAGGCCGAAAAAAAAGCGGCCCAGGAGCGCATCGAGCGGGGACAACAAGAGGCACGGGTGGGCGAAGTGCAGCAAGAGCTCCACGCTCTCGTGACGAAGCACGAGGCGTTGGAGCTTGACTTGAAGAAGCGAGAGTCCGAGCTTGCCGCGACCCTTGAGAGTGCAAAAAGTGCCAAGGCCGAAGCCCAAAAGGCCCTCCAGGATATAGATGCGATGAAGAAGATAGCGGCGGGTAAGGCATTCTATATGCAAAGCAAGCATGTGAAAGTAAATTACTTGTTACTTACCTGAATCCGGAGCTCTCCAGGAGCATTCACAGATTTGCCCCACAGCATGTCGGATGCCGCACAGTTTTACCAGGCCAAGGAGGGAAGCTCAACAGAGAAGCTGTTCTGGTCTCAGTATACTGGGACCGAACACCCAATGCCTCTGAGTGACCAGCTGAAGCAACTGGTCGAGCTGCATAAGGCGGCCGAACAGGCCATGAAGGGCTTTATAGTCTGGATGTGGCCTGGCAACGCCCTTCCCACTAGCTAATTCGGCCTGGTGAGGCATCTTGTGGATGCCTGCCCACGGCTGGAAGTTATCAAGCGGTCCGTCTGCATCGAAGGTGCACGCCAAGCTTTCGCCCGTGTGAAGGTGCAATGGGCCAAGATGGACGCCATGAAGCTGGTGAAGGAAGGGCCGCCGCAGGGCAAGGAGCATCGCCACCCCGAGATGTACTATGAGGGTGTCCTGAAGGGTGCCCGTCTCGTAGTGGACGAGTGTGCGAAAGATGTGATATTTGAATAAACTTGCTCGTGTAATCCTGTATGATGAAAACTTGTTCATATGCGCTATGAAACGCTTGTCTGAATTTAAAATATTACCTTCTGTTCAGCTGTTTATCAAATCTAAGAGATGGCTAGTCGTCGGCTTCTGCCCCCATGCCACGAGTGCTGGGGTGTTCGGGATAAACCTGAGCACTCTTGTTCCCATTGTTGGGTCCTTCGAGGGAGGTGCTCAGCACAACGAACAAGGCAATCGGACTATAATGCGTTATCACTCTCACTTAGCCATAGAATTCTATAATTTTAAATTTCGGCGAAGCCCCTAGTATTCGGAAGACCGAATTCGGGGTGCGATACATGCCTTAAGCCGGACAGGGCCGACTCCTCGCTCTAAGCGGCATAAGTCTTTAGGGACTTGAAACCTCTCGAACAGTGACCAGTCTCTTGCCTCATGACAGTTAGTTTTAGCTTTCTCTACTAAGGAGCTTAGCCCAGCAGAATCGGGGCACAATCGAAGTAGTTCTTCCAGTGCTACCTTAGCCGATATAGCGGAATGTAAGGTACCAAAACATGGGAGCCGGGCAAACCCAACTATTAACCCAAGACATGATTCGGAGCTGATGCATATAATGCTATAAGTTCGGGGTGCCGCACTGTCGAAAGTGTTCGGACTTCTCACGTCATATTATGGGGTATGCTTAAGCCCCTAGCGTATTGGCTGTACCAGAGATTACGGGTGCTAGATGTCGTTAATGAACATATATGTAAAAAAGAAGAATGCAATAATAGTCTTAATGCTATGCATTGTTTATTCAAAAAGGTGCGTTAAAGCAAAATGATACAAGTAGTGCGATAAGCAAAAAAATAGGACTATCCGACATGTCCCATCCAAGGGCGAGCTGACAAGTAGTATTAAAGCAAGCATTTTACTCATTATCGTAATCCACCTGGGAGTTTCGTGGTGTGGCGTAGCTTTCTGCCTCCTTGGTTGCTGCATCATGTGTTCGGCAATCATGCTGCCGGACAGGGTTTCCAGAGATTAAAGTCCTGAAAGAGAAAAATAACAAACCGGGAAGCCCCTAGTGCGGTTTAAGCCGCGACTTGGGGCGTGCCATAGTCGTGCCCCCTCCCTGCCTGTTCCCATGGTATTTTAATGCGTAATTATGTATGCGTGGGACAGATTTCGCCGTTTGGTTGGGACCGGGGTGGGGGCCGCATTGCTATGCGAGCTCGGAACGTGCCAGGCGGTCCAGTTGCCGATTACTCCAGGCGTGCTTGAAGATGTCCGGGTTCTTAATCACCGAACTAGTGGATTGCCTTAAGAGGCTGCTTTGTGCTTCTGCTGTGAGGGCAGCAGTGTGCTCCTCCGTGCGGAGAGAGCGCTTTGTGTTTCCATTGATTGTGATGACCCCCCGTGGTCCTGGCATCTTGAGCTTGAGATATGCATAATGCGGTACCACATTGAATCTTGCAAATGCGGTTCGCCCGAGCAGTGCATGGTAGCCACTGCGGAATGGGACTATGTCGAAGATTAACTCTTCGCTTTGGAGGTTATCCGGAGATCCGAAGACCACTTCTAGTGTTACTGAGCCTGTGCAATGGGCCTCTACACCTGGTATGACGTCTTTAAAGGTCGTTTTTGTGGGTTTGATCCTTGAGGGGTCTATACCCATTTTGCGCACTGTGTCCTGATAAAGTAGGTTTAGCCTGCTGCCGCCACCCATTAGGACTCGAGTGAGGTGAAATCTGTCAATGATTGGGTCTAGGACCAGTGCGGCGAATCCGCCATGACGGATACTAGTGGGGTGGTCCCTGCGATCGAAGGTGATCGGACAGGAGGACCATGGGTTGAACTTTGGGGTGACTGGCTCCAACGCATATATGTCCCTGAGTGCACGTTTCCGTTCCCTCTTGGGGATGTGGGTTGCATATATCATGGTCACCGTCCGCACTTGTGGGGGGAACCTCTTCTGTCCTTCGGTGTTCGGCTGCCGGGGCTCCTCCTCGTCATCACTATGTGATCCCTTATCTTTGTTTTCGGCATTTAACTTGCCGGCCTGCTTGAACACCCAACAATCCCTGTTGGTTTGGTTGGCTGGCTTGTCAGGGGTGCCGTATATTTGGCACGAGCGATCGAGTATACGGTCCAAACTGGACGGGCCCGGAGTGCTTCTTTCGAATGGCTTTTTCCGCTAACCGGGTTTAGAGCCTTTGAATCCGGCATTGACTGCCGTATCCTCGGTATTGTCGCTGTTAATGCGGCGCTTATGTTTGTTGCGATGTGACCTGCCATTGCCATCCTTGGTATCCGAAGTACCATGGTTCTTTGATATGTTATTACTGCGAGCCAGCCAGCTGTCTTCTCCCACGCAAAAGTGGGTCATGAGTGTCGTGAGGGCTGCCATAGATTTCAACTTTTCCTGACCAAGGTGCCGGGCTAGCCACTCGTCGCGGATGTTGTGCTTGAAAGGTGCTAGGGCCTCTGCATCCGGACAGTCGACGATTTGATTTTTCTTTGTTAGGAACCGTGTCCAGAATTGCCTGGCCGATTCTTCTGGTTGTTGGTTTATGTGGCTCAAGTCATCGGCATCTGGTGGTCGCACATAAGTTCCCTAAAAGTTGTCGAGGAATGCGGCTTCCAAATCTTCCCAACATCCAATGGACTCTGCTGGCAAGCTGGAGAGCCAATGCCGAGCTGCTCCTTTGAGCTTTAGTGGGAGGTATTTGATGGCGTGTAGGTCATCACCGCGGGCCATGTGGATGTGCAGGAGGAAATCCTCGATCCATACCGCAAGATCTGTTGTGCTGTCGTATGATTCAATATTTATGGGTTTGAAACCCTCTGGGATTTGATGATCCATTACTTCATCTGTGAAGCATAGGGGGTGTGCGGTGCCTCTGTATTGGGCTATGTCGCGACGCAGCTCAAATGAGTCTTGCCCGCTGTGTTCGGCCCGGCCGGACTTACTTTTACTGTATCCGGCATGACAATTATCATCTCGCATAGTGGCGCGGCCTCGTGATACGTAGATTGATCTTGCGTGTTTTGCTTTGTCCTCCAATACGTCTCGCAGGTCTGGCGTATTTCCCCATGCCTTTTTATTTGAATGGGTCGGGGTGCGGGCTGAGCTTTTGGCTGGAATGTTTCTTTGTCGCGGCCACGAGGTGGCCGATCAGCCGCGTCATATGCCAGGGATGTAGGTTTCGGTGCTTCCTCCTCCAGTCGGGGTAGCAACCTGCACTTTGGGTAACTCTTGGAGGGGCGTTCGAGTTTATATTACTCGGCCGCCAGGACTTCAGTCCATCTGTCGGCTAGCAAATCTTGATCAGCTTGAAGCTGCTGCTGCTTTTTCTTAAGGCTATTTGCCGTGGCTATAAGCCGGCGCTTGAAGCGCTCTTGTTCGACGAGATCCTCTGGCATGAAGAATTTGTCATCGTCGAGGCTTGCCTCGTCTTCGGAGGGAGGCATGTAATTATCATCCTCCGCCTCTCCATCTGCCGCTCTCTCAGGAGGGTTGGCTCCTCCATCCTCCTGCTCTAAATCTTGCTGGAGGGGATTGTTGTTGTCTTCGGCACTGTCCGGAGTTCTATTATCTCCAGTGCCGGTACCACCACTTTTGCCTTGGCAGGACTTAGAGCGGCGCCGTTGACGCCGGCGCTTGGGTTGCTTCTTGGAGGGGTCATCCTCCGTTGTCTCATCTCCATTGCCTTCTTTAGGTGTGTCCACCATGTATATATCGTATGATGAGGTGGCTGTCCAGTGCCCTATGGGCAATGGTTCCTCTCCGTCTCCCGCATCGTCGTCGATACCGTCGATGTCTTTGGAGTCGAAGTCGAGCATGTCGGTTAAGTCATCAATAGTGGCTACTAAGTGGGTGGTGGGTGGGCAGCGAATTTCTTCGTCATCCGCATCCCAATCCTGCCGGACGTAGTTCGGCCAGGACTCTCCTGACAAGGAGAGAGACCTTAATGAGTTCAGTATGTCGCCAAAGGGCGAGTGCTGAAAAATATCCGCGGACGAAACTCCATGATCGGCACCCAATTGGATTCCACGGGAATGGGCATAGGCGGTTCGTAGTCCGTGGCTAGAGAAGGATCCGACAGTTTGGCAACACGGCTCTTGTGAAGGGTAAGGTCGATATTCGGCTCGATCGCCGCTGAGGATACGGCCTCCGTGACGGGGTCCATCCACCCGTCCATGGATGGCGCAACTGGATCTGAATTGAGGCTCGGAGCGGCTGCCGGTGCGATCTCCTGAATACGGTCCGATGGTAGAGCTAAATCGTACTCATCGTGACCGCGCGACGCACAAGGCAGGGGCTCGAATCCGTCGAAGATCAAGTCTCCGCGGATATCGGCCGTGTAGTTTAAGCTTCCAATCCTAACCTGGTGGCCAGGGGCGTAACTTTCGATCTGCTCCAGATGGCCAAGCGAGCTGGCCCGCAGTGCAAAGCCACCGAACACAAAGATCTGTCCGGGGAGAAAAGTCTCACCCTGGACTACATCGCTATCGATGATCGTAGGAGACATCAATCTTAACGGCGACGACACAGAGGAACTCTCAATGAAAGCACCAATGTTAGTGTCAAAACCGGCGGATCTCGGGTAGAGGGTCCCGAACTGTGCGTCTAAGGCGGATGGTAACAGGAGGCAGGGGACACGATGTTTTACCCAAGTTCGGGCCCTCTTGATGTAGGTAAAACCCTACGTCCTGCTTGATTTATTCTTGATGATATGAGTATTACAAGAGTTGATCTACCATGAGATCGGAGAGGCTAAACCCTAGAAGCTAGCCTATGGTATGATTGTATATTGTCCTACGGACTAAAACCCTCCAGTTTATATAGACACCGGAGGGGGCTAGGGTTACACAAGGTCAGTTACAAAGGAGGAGATATACATATCCGTATTGCCTAGCTTGCCTTCCACGCCAAGTAGAGTCCTATCCGGACACGAGATGAAGTCTTCAATCTTGTATCTTGATAGTCCAACAGTCCGGCCAAAGGATATAGTCCGGCTGTTCAGAGGCCCCCTAATACAGGACTCCCTCACCCCTACTCCCCATATTCCTCACTCGTTCAGAAAACCCCCGCTCACCTTCTTGCTCACTCGTACAGAAAACACTTGCTCCTCTTCTTCCACTCCTACAGAACACCCTAGCCCTCCTTCTTCGCCACTCGCACTGCCACTAGGCTTGTCTCTGGCTACTCTGCTCAAACCCATGAGCTCGGCGCAACGCCCACAAGGAAAATGGAGTCGGCTGGCCCCAGTGCCAAGAAGATGAGGCTCCCGCCAGCGACGATGCCGATTGTAGATCCCGCACCCGGCAGTGCGGGGAGAAGCGGTGAGCCCCCCCACCCAGATATGAGGAACTGGTAGAATCTCCGCTGGATCGCATCAGCGATCTCCCGGACGTCATCCTTGAGGAGATCATCTCGCTTCTCCCCAACAAGGATTGCTGCCGCACAGAAGTCCTCTCAACTTGGTGGCGCCCTCTATGGTGCACCGCGCCCCTCAATCTCAACTATCGTCATGATATCTGTCGTTCCTGAATTTGATCTCCTCTGAGCCATCGCCTCCACTCACCAGCAGGGCCCCGTTCAATGCCTCTCCATACCCGGCACGGTGGATGCTTGGCTGACATCCCCTGAATTCAGAAAACTCCAGCAGTTTGAGTTCTACCATTACCATGAAAGTTTCATACCATGAACACGCCAAGAATTCGTGCCCACATCACCATTGTCCATCTCGCGGTTTTCCTCCTCTCTCCACACCGCCACCTTCGTCCAGTGCCATCTACCAGACGATCTGGTACAAATGCTTCGACTCCCACTACTAAAAAAACTTTTGCTTGTGGTGCATTATCTGTCGGAGGCCTCACTGCACAGCATCATCCACTCCAGTTGCCCTGCCCGGGAGTGCTTGCTAATTGTTTTGGGAATAGAAATCCCTATCAGTTGTCTCCAAATAAAGTTGTCTCACCTTAAAAGCACTGGAATTTGTTTTGAAGGATAATAGCTCATCATCGAAGATGCCCCTTCACTTCAAAGGTTGCTCCTTGATAATTGTTATAAACCTTCGCAAATAACTGTCATCTCTGTGCCCAAACCGGAGACCTTGGGTGTAATTCATGATCCATTTAATGATCACAGGAAGTTGGTGTTTGGCCCCTCACCTTTTCAGGTACCGTATATTATCATCTACACATTTGTAATCATAAGCTGCATTTTTTATTTGTGCGTGTAAGTTTTATATCATCTTGGAGTACACTTTGGGTACTAATATTATGTTATGTGCTCAACGAAGAGTTCGTCCATGGATAGCCTATCAATGCTGCTGGATTCTATCAAGATCTTATATATCGGAATGTCTAGTTTTGATCTGAACATAATTATTGGCTTGCTGCGATGCTTTCGATCTCTGGAGAATTTATATATAGAGGTGATGATTTCATGCACATTGAGAGCCCGTATATATTGTACTAGAATTAACTGTTCAGCTGTCGCTCTTACGACATACTCTTTTTTCAGACCTTAACTGTTTTCAATATGCATGTCTACTTAGGTACTGCGACCACATGGAGAAAAACGTATAACCAATCGGTGGTGTAATAAGCACCAGAATTTTCTCAGTTCTCATGACATTCGTTTGAGGACAATAACGATGGAAGGATATGCATCCAACCAGGCAAACGGAAGCTTTGTCACATTCTTCCTATTGAATGCGAGGTTACTATTGTCCATGAGGCTTAAGTTTTACCGCAAGAGATTTCTCATGGAAGGGCACGTTGAACAGCAAAAAAGAAGAAGTTTCAGGTGGACAAATGGGCTTCTAAACATGCTCGGCTTCTATTTACAACAAGTTGTAGTCATCCTGAAAAAATTGTTTTCCATAGGATGTTGATTTTATGGATCAGACTGGTCCATTTGTTTGTGACTGCGAAAAAGAGTGTGTCGGATGTGGGGTTCCGGCAAACCCTTAAGGTTCGAACACTAGGGTGCGCGCGAAGTCTTTTCCTCCCATCGATCTACGCCCTAGCTCGCTAAGATCTCATAGACGAACTCGACGAAATCGCAACACGGAAAGACACAAGATTTATACTGGTTCGGGCCACTGTTGTGGTGTAATACCCTACTCCAGTGTGGTGGTGGTGGATTACCTCTTCGGCTGATGATGAACAATACAATGGGAAGAACAGCCTCCTGAGGTTGAGGTGTTCTTGTGCTTGGCTAACTTGTGAGGGTGAGAGTGAACTCAGATCTCTCTCCCTGCCTATGTTGGTGGCTAATCCTACATATAGAGGCCCTGGTCCTCCTCCCAAATCTTGAGCGGGAAGGGAGCCAACAATGGGGGGCTAATTTGAAGGGGGACAGCTAGTACAAGCTATCCTGACAAAGTGGTCTTCGTCTGCCAAAGGCTCTGGTGGTGACGCCGTCTTGGGCTCCACGATGACCTCCGTCTTGCTAGCCTTCTGGTCTTGGTCTTGTTGCACCAAAATGGCAACCTTTGCCTGATGCCTCGGTACTCCTCGCCTGCGCTGGTTCCCTTAGCACCAAAGAGGAAACAAGGATGCTGTGCGCGCTGGCGCCTGCCTGGTGTTGATCGTCATGGCTCACGTCATGAGAGCCTCGTGAGGTTCGCCTTGCCTTGATATCTCCGCTCCTCATGAGCCTGCCTGACTAGGCCGCTGCAGAGGAGGTCTTGGTCGTCCGCCTCACAAGGCTTGGCCCCTCGCGAGGGTCTTGGATGCCTTGTTGATGAAGGTGGGCCGTACGACCTGCTAGCTTAGCCACTCCGCGGGCCGCAGGCAGGAAAGCCTGGGGACCCCCGTTCCCAGGACACCAACAGTAGCCCCCGGGCCCAAGGTGCACTCAGGCTTAGCTTCGCGGTGAGGCCAAGGGTCAAGTACGGAGCACCGCGGGCCCTAAAAGCATGCGGCCTCGGTTGATGCGTGGTGGTTGATTGGACGTGGCGTCTCCACTTCCCCATGCTGCCTTGGCAACTGCACGACTTGACGAGTCCCTGCGACATGAAAGGAAAACCATCATTACCTGCAATCGTGGGAGGTGCCGATTGGCCTTCTCTTGCTATAAATGGGGAGGGGGCGGAGCCCCCGTTGCCCATCTCTTCATGCCTTGCCCCCGTCTTCTTCCTCGCTCCATTTCTCGCCGCGCCACCAATGGCACCATGAAGGAAGTTCTCCCCCGCTGAGAAGGGAAAGGCCCCTCGCGAGGGGCCCGGCTCACTGGCGCCCAAGCGTGGAGGGGGTCGCCCCAGCCATGGCGATCCAGTTGACGAGGGGAGGTGTGCTTTGGTGGCGCCCCCCGTCCGCGTTTCCACACGGTGGAGGTGTCACCGGAGTTTGTTGTCTGGTCGGAGAATCCGGCTGGCAACTGGCTCCAACTTCCGTGCTTCTTCGCCAAGGAGCTGGCGGCCTCTGGTCCAGGCGGACTCTGGCTGCAGGCAGATGGTTGCTACAGCAAGGCCTCTTGGGTTGCAGTCGCGACTTCCGCCGCGTGTAACGTAGCCCTGGCCCACGGTTGGCAGACGTTCGCCTGCGCGTGCGGCTTGGGCCGGCGGTGCACCCTCCACTTCAGGTACGATAGCGAATCAACCCTCTACGTGAGGGTGTTTGGGGAAGATGGTCGCCGTGCCGGGTGCTGCCCCAAGGCAAACGATGGTGAGGAGGTGCTTGGTCTCGGGGACGGTCACGACGAGGATGAGGGCGAGCCTACCCTTGGGGGCGGCTGTGTCTTGTCCAGCTATGGCAGCTCTTCCTCCGGTGACAGTTCCAGCAGTAGTGGCCATGACCAGCCGCCGCGCCCGCTTTGAAGGCGGCAGTGGGTCATCTCGTCACCGCACCTTCGTGAAGGGCGAAGAAGGATCCGGCTAGGCTCAGAGTGCCGCTAGGGGTCCGCCTCCGCAGATTGCTGCAACGCTGCTTTTGTTTTATTCTTTTTCCTGCATCAAGAATATAACTAGTTTGGGCCCTAGGGGCATGTATCGAACTATGGTTCCTCAGTTGTGGCACTGTGCATGTTGTGTCATTATTTCATGCAAATATAACATAACCTGGTATATCCTGGACACTCTCTTCCTCACGAGGCGCTCATTTCCTCGCGTCCATCTTGCCTTGGTGGCCTGCATTTGCTCGGGAACTACGAAAGCTCGTTAGGAAGTGCGTTAAAAGATTCGCCGTTTGCCCTGGCAACGACCTGGCGCCTTGTATCACGGTACCTGAGGGGCACGGACTAGGAGGGGCACGCCAGCTTTTGGGATCGAACGAGGGTGGCTCGCGAGAAGGCAGAGAAGGGAGAAAATGCTCACGAGGGCACCTGCCCAGCCCCCTCGCGAGGCATGCGAGAGAGAGAACACGAGCTAACCCGAGCCGGAAAAATGCAGCGAGAGGCGAGGGAGTCAACTCAGCAAGGAATGCCAAAAGCAAATTTTGATTAAGGAAAAGGAAGCTAAATACGGAAAGAAAATGAAAAGCCGCGTCCGGCACCTAATCTAGTCTTCAAGTCTTCTCACCAGCGCAGAGCTAATGCTGCTACTAGGCGTGGGCGCGAGCCCCAGGGCCTGAGGCCGGCACCCCTGAGACTCCGGGGCATGTACAACCCCAACTCATTATTACGTGAGAGTGTCACGGGCGGCAATTCTTCACAGGCACCGGGACTTCTTCACAGGCTCTGGGCCTTTCTTCACAGGCTCTGGGCCTTGCTTCACAGGCTGTCGGCCTTGCTTCACAGGCTTTGGGCCTTGCTTCATAGGCTCTGGGCCTTGCTTCACAGGCTCTGGGCCTTGCTTTATGGGTAAACTTCCAGAGGTGCTGGATGTTCCAGGCGTTTTGGACTGGTACTCCGTCTTGTGTCTCCAGGTGCACGGCGCCAGGCCTGGAGATGCGGACGACCTTGAATGGGCCCTCCCACATTGGTGAAAGCTTATGCATGCCTTCCCTGCAGAGGACCCGCCTCGTGACTAGGTCTCCCGTCTCGAGCGTTTTGGAGCAGATGTTGCGGCAGTGGTATCGCCGAAGTGCTTGCTGGTACCTCGCCGCCCGCAGTGCAGCTTCGCGGCGACGTTCCTCCACTAACACGAGGTCCATCCCCCGCATGGCGTCCTACCGCATTTCGTCGAACGCCAGGACCCTTGCGGAGCGATGCTTGACCTCGTGAGGGAGGACCGCTTTGGCTCCGTATATGAGGAAGGATGGAGTTTCTCCCGTTGGCTTGGTGGCGGTGGTCCGGATGGACCATAGTACGGACTGGAGCTCGTCGTGCCAGCCCCTGCCGCAGGCCTCCAGCTTCTTCTTGAAGGTCCTGGTCTTGAGGCCCCTCAGGACCTCCGCGTTAGCACGTTCGGCCTGACCATTGCTCCTAGGGTGGGCCACCGAAGCGTAGCAGATCTGTGTTCCAAGGTTAGCACAGTAGGTTTTGAAGAGGTTGCTAGTAAACTGCGAACCGTTATCTGTGATGATGCGGTTGGGGACCCCGAAGCGGCTCATGAGGCCCTTGATGAACTTGACGACAGAGCCGGCTGGGATGGTATGGACGGCTTCCACTTCTGCCCACTTGGTGAACTTGTCGATGGCGACGTAGAGGTAATGGTAGCCCCCTGGCGCCCGAGGGAATAGGCCTAGGATATCCAGCCCCCAGACCGCGAACGGCCATGTGAGCGGGATAGTTTGAAGGCCCTGAGTTGGTTGATGGATTTTCTTGGCATGGAATTGGCAAGCTTCGCAAGACTTCACCAACTCGGCTGCGTCGTTGAGTGCTGTAGGCCAGTAGAATCCACTGTGAAATACCTTGCTGACGAGGGTCCGTGACGATGAGTGGTATCTTCAGTCCCTGCCGTGTATGTCAATCAGCAACTCCCTTCCTTGGTCGCTAGATATGCAGCTCAATGTGACATCGTTCGGTCGCTTCCTATATAACTCGCCGTCTTGGATACAATATGCCGTGGCTTGCCGGGCCACGTGCTCTGCCTCCTCTTCCTTCTCCGGCAACGTCCTGTGCGTTAAGTACTCCTTGAATTCCTTGGTCCAGCATTCCTCCTGGGGCTCGAGCGCCAAGAGCAGCCGAGCTCCGGAGGTCGGTCCACAGGTTCGGGCTCCCGCGGCCGGAGGCTGGGGGAGCTCCTCCCAAGGCTGAATCATGCTTGAGAGAGGTGGCGCAGCTGATGGCTTGAAGATCCGCTCCTCAAAGACGCCTGGCTCCTAAGGTTGATGCTTAGATGCTCTCCTGGGGACGTCGTCGGCTTCCTTGTTGGTGCCCCGGGGCACGTGCTACAGCTCCAGGCCCGAGAACAGTTTCTCCATCTTGTGCACCTTCGTGAGGTAGGCCTCCATATGCTCGTCCTTTGGCTCATACACCTTGTTGGAGAAGTTGACGAGGAGTTGTGAGTCACCTCTAACGGTGAGGCGCTTCACCCCTAGGGCCGCTGCAGCCTCCAGGCCGGCTATGAGGCCTTCATATTCTGCGATGTTGTTGGAGACCTTCTCAGCGTGCTGAAAGCAGAGTTCTGGATTGATAGCCGGAGTAACTACACGTGTGATCTCCCGAACACTGTCTGATAGCAGAGCTAAATCATGCTCATCGTGGCTGTGCGGAGCACCTGACAAAGGTTCAAATCCGTCGAAGATCAAGTCTCCGTGGATGTCGGCGGTATAGTTCAAGCTTCCGAACCAGACCTGATGGCCAGGGGCATAGCTCTCGAGCTGCTCCAAATGGCCGAGCGAGTTGGCCCATAGTACGAAGCCGCCGAATACAAAGATCTGTCCGGTGAGGAAACCCTCACCCTAGATCGCATCGTTGCCGATGATTGAAGGAGCCATCAAGCCTTATGATGACGACACAGTGGAGCTCTCAATGAAAGCACCAATGTCAGTGTCAAAACCGGTGGATCTCGGGTAGGGGGTCCCGAACTGTGCGTCTAAGGCGGATGGTGACAGGAGGCGGGGGACACAATGTTTACCCAGGTTCGGGACCTCTCTATGGAGGTAATACCCTACTTCCTTCTTGATTGATCTTGATGATATGAGTATTACAAGAGTTGATCTACCACGAGATCGGAGATGCTAAACCCTAGAAGCTAGCCTATGGTATGATTGTTGTTGTCCTACGGACTAAAACCCTCCGGTTTATATAGACACTGGAGGGGCTAGGGTTACACAAAGTCGGTTACAAGGGAGGAGATCTACATATTCAACGGCCAAGATTTCCTTCCACGTAAAGGAGAGTCCCACCTGGACACGGGAGGAAGTCTTCAATCTTGTATCTTCATAGTCCAATAGTCCGGCCAAGGGATATAGTCCGGCTGTCCGAGGACCCCCTAATCCAGGACTCCCTCGGTAGCCCCTGAACCAGGCTTCAATGATGACGAATCCAGCGTGCCGATTGTCTTCGGCATTGCAAGGCGGGTTCCTCCCACGAATACCCCATAGAAGATTTTGAACAAAAGGATAGTGTCCGCCGGAGGGCAAGGTGCATCGCCCCCCCCCCCCCGAAGCTGGTGAAGGAGGGGCCGCCGGAGGGCAAGGTGCATCGCCGCCCCGAAAATTACGATGACAGCGTCCTGAAGTGTGCCCGCCTTGTGGCGGAGGAATGTTCTAAGGATGTAATATTTGAATGAATGTACTCATGTGATCCTGTAATATGAAAAACGAGTTCGTCTGCGCTATATAACGCTTGTTGATTTAAAATATTACCTTCTGTGCGGCCGTTTATAAAATCTGAGAGTTGGCCAGTCGTCGGCTTCTGCCCTCATGTAGCTAGTACTGAGGTCTTCGGGATAAACCTGATCACTCTTTATCCCAGTTTTGGGTCCTTTGAAGGAGGTGTTCAGCACAACGAACCAGGCAATCAGACTATATGGCTTTCTCACTCTCACTTAGCCATAGAAGTCTACAATTTTAAATTTTGGCGAAGCCCCTAGTATTCGAAAGGCCGAACTTGCGGCGCTATGAACGCGTAAATCGGACAAGGCCGACTCCTCGCCTGAAGCGGAAAAAATCTTTAGGGATTTGGGACCTCTCGAATAGCGACCAGCTCTCGCCGCATCATGACAGTCAGTTGTTGGCTTTCTCTACTGAGGTGCTCGTCCGGAAGAACCGGGACACAATCACAGTAGTTCTCCTAGTGTTGCCTTAGCCGATATAGCGGAATGTAAGGCACCGAAACATGGGAGCTGGGCAAACCCAACAATTGACCCAAGACATGATTCGGAGCTGATGCATATAATGCTATAAGTTTGGGGTGCCGCACTGTCAAAAGTGTTCGGACTTTTTTTGTCGTGTTATGGGGTACATTGAAGCCCCTGGCATACTGAACGCACCAGAATGTAGGGGAGCAACTTGTTGTGAACAGACAAACAAGGAAAAGAAGAGAGAAAAAAGAAGGTGAAGAAATGTAATAATAAGATGATGCTGTGCATTGTTATTTATAGGATACGTCAAAGCGTATGTGTATAAGTAGTACAATAAGCAAAAATAGGACTATCTGACATGTCCGATCCAAGGGCGAGCTGTGTGCCGGTATGTAAAACGGGTATAACGATCGGTATGAGAAACCACCTGGGTATTCCCTTGTACGTCAAAGCTTCTGCTCCCTTGGTGCTTCCCTCCCGTAATGGGTCCGATGATCTAGCTATCGGAGAGGGCCTCTAGAGAATAGGGTCCTGAAAGGAAGAGAATGATAAAGATGTACTGGTCCTAAGGCGGTTGAACCATATTGTGGGACGTGCCATAGCCGTGCCTCCGCCTATACCCATGGTATCTTTAGTGTGTAGTTATGTACGCGCGGCGTAAATTTCGTCGCTTGACTGGGACTAGGACGGAGGCCGAATTGCTAGGCAAGCTCTGAATGCGCCTGGGGATTCTGCTGCAGGTTATTCCGGACTCGCTTGAATGTGTCTATGGACCTTGTCGCCGAACTGGCAGTTTGCCTGAAAAGGCTGATTTGCATTTCTGCTGCAAGGGCCACAGTGTGTTCCTCCGTCCGGAGCGAGCGTTCTGTGTTTTCGTTAACTGTTATAACCCCGCGAGGTCTTGGCATTTTGAGCTTGAGGTATGCATAATGCGGTACCGCATTGAATCTAGCGAATGCGGTTCGTCCGAGTAGTGCGTGATAGCCACTGCGGAAGGGGACGATATCGAAGATTAACTCTTCGCTTCGAAAGTTATTCGGAGATCTAAAGACCACTTCCAGTGTGATTGAGCTCGTGCAACAGGCCTCTACACCTGGTATGACACCTTTGAAGGTGGTTTTTGCAGGTTTGATCCTCAAGGGGTCGATACCCATTTTGCACACCGTATCCTGATAAAGCAGGTTCAGACTGCTGCCACCGTCTATAAGGACTCGAGTGAGGTGGAATCCGTCAATGATAGGACCAAGGACCAATGCGGCAGAACCACCATGACGGATACAAGTAGGGTGGTCCCTGCGATCAAAAGTGATCAGACAAGAAGACCATGGATTGAACTTTGGGGCGACTGGCTCCATCGCGTAGACGTCCCTGAGTGCACGCTTTCGTTCCCGCTTGGGGATATGGGTTGCGTATATCATGTTCACCGTTTTAACTTGGGGAGGAAATTTCTTCTGTCCTCCTGTGTTCGGCGGCCTGGGCTCCTCCTCGTCGTCGCTATGCAGCCCCTTTTCCTTGCTTTCAGCATTCAACTTGCTGGCCTGTTTGAACACCCAGGATTCTCTATTCGGTGTGGTTGGCTGGCTTATTGGGGGTGCCGTGAATTTGACACGAGCGGTCGAGTATGCGGTCCAAAAGCCCAGGAGTATGTCGTCCATACCGTCGATGTCTTCAAAGTCGAAGTCGAGCATGTCGGTTAGGTCGTCGATAGTGGCTACTAAGTGGGTGGTGGGTGGGGAACAAATTTTTTTGCCATCCGCTTCCCACTCGAGCCAGACATAGTTCGGCCAAGGGTCTCCTGACAAGGAGAGAGACCGTAATGAGTTTAGCACGTCTCCTAGGGGCGATCGTTGAAAGATATCCGCGGAGGTGAACTCCATGATCGGTGCCCAATCAGATTGGATGGGCACGGACGTGAGAGGTTCGGAGTCTGTGGCCGGGGACAAATCTGAGTCTCCGGCAACACAGGTCTCGTAGGGGGTGAAGTCAGTATTTGGCTCTATTGCCGCAGAGTATGTAGCCTCCGTGGCGGGTTCCATCCACCCGTCCTCGGACGGCGCGATCTGTTCTGGATTGATGGCCGGAGTAGCTACAAGTGTGATCTCCCGAACACTGTCCGATAGCAGAGCTAAATCATGCTCATCGTGACTGTGGGACGCACCTGACATAGGTTCGAATCCATCGAAGATCAAGTCTCTGCGGATGTCGGAGGTATAGTTCAAGCTTCCAAACCTGACATGATGGCCAGGGTCGTAGCTCTCGATCTGCTCCAGATGGCCAAGCAAGTTGGCCCGCAGTACCAAGCCGCCAAATACAAAGATCTGTCCGGGGAGGAAAACCTCACCCTGGATCACATCGTTGCCGATGATTGAAGGAGCCATCAAGCCTTATGATGAAGACACAGTGGAGCTCTGAATGAATGCACCAATGTTGGTGTCAAAACCGGCAGATCTCGGGTAGGGGGTCCCGAACTGTCCATCTAAGGCGGATGGTAACAGGAGGCGGGGGACACAATGTTTACCCAGGTTCGGGCCCTCTCGATGGAGGTAATACCCTACTTCCTGCTTGATTGATCTTGATTATATGAGTACTACAAGAGTTGATCTACCACAAGATCAGAGAGGCTAAACCCTAGAAGCTAGCCTATGGTATGATTGTTGTTGTCCTATGGACTAAAACCCTCCGGTTTATATAGACACCGGAGGGGCTAGGGTTACACAAAGTCGGTTACAAGGGAGGAGATCTACATATTCAAACGACCAAGCTTGCCTTCCACGCAAAGGAGAGTCACACCTGGACACGGGACGAAGTCTTCAATCTTGTATCTTCATAGTCCAACAGTCCGGCCAAGGGATATAGTCCGGCTGTCCGAGGACCCCCTAATCTAGGACTCCCTCAATGGGGTAGCACGCTCTCGCATCCCGTAGTACGGTGCTGACAAAGTACACCGGGTGTTCGACGAGGGCTGGCATGCTGTCGATGCTCGGGTCCTGTGGAGACCGAGGCATATCCTGAGGTGGAAGGGTCCCTGAGACCCGGCTGTCTTCTGGAGCTTCTGCAACACCACCCTGCCGAGCTTGGCCTTCCACTCCTGATGCCTTTGCTGCGCCTTCCTGACCTCGTGCTACTTCAGCCTTGGCCTGGCGGGGCACGCCCTTGGTTTGGCGCTCCACCCGAACCGCCACCAACCCTGCGCTGGCGGAGTACGGGGTGGCAGGAAGGTAGAGTACCAGAGGCTCAAGGGGCTGTGGTGCCACCATCACTGGGGGGGGGGGGTAGTAAGGTATTTCTTGAGGTCTTGGAAGGCCCGGTCGGCGTCCAGGCTCCACTCGAACGGGCCCTTCCTCTTCATGAGCTTGAAGAATGGTAAGGCACGCTCTCCCAGCTTGGAGATGAAATGCCCTAACGCGGTCATCCGCCCTGCCAGCTTCTGCATCTCTTTGAGGGTCTGCGGCGGGCTCATGTCCTCGATAGCCTTGACCTTCTTCGGGTTCGCCTCGATCCCCCTGTGGGATACGAGGAATCCCAACAGCTTGCCGGAGGGGACACCGAACACGCACTTCTCTAGGTTGAGCCTTAAGTTCAATTGGAGCAGGCTCTCGAAGGTCTCCTCCAAGTCTTGAACCAATGTCCTAGCATCGCGAGTCTTGACCACTATGTCATTGACGTAAGCCTCTGCGTTCCTCCCGAGCTGCCGCCCCAGAGTGATGTGCATCAACCGCTGAAAGGTCGCACCCGCGTTGCGCAGCCCGAAGGGCATGTAGGTGTAGCAGTACACCCCACATGGTGTCAGGAAGGTCGTCTTCTCCACATCTTCCACCACCATCTTGATTTGATGATACCCTGAGAATGCATCCGGGAAGCACCGTAGGTCACACTCGGCAGTGGAGTCAATGATCTGGTTGATGCGCGGGAGTGGGAACGGCTCTTGAGGGCAGGATTCTTTAAGATTAGTGAAGTCGACGCACATCCGTTCCATTCCGCCTTTTTTCGGCACCACGACAGGGTTCGCCGGCAATTCGGGGTATCGGACCCCTCGAATGGCACCTGCCGCTTCTAGCTTGGGTGTGTCTTGGACGATGAAGGCCCGCTTCTTAGTGGACTGCCGCCTCGCTCGCTGCTTCACGGGGCGGATGTTGGGGCATACCCTTGGATGATGCTGGATCACCTCCCTCAGGACCCCTAACAGCTGATTGGGCTCCCACGTGAATATCTCCTTGTTCGTGCGCAAGAACCTCACCAAGGCTTCTTCTTGTTCCGGGTCAAGGCCGGCTCCTATGGTAAAGGTGGCTCCTGAAGACCCGTCCACGCTGACCGACACCTGCATGGTTTTTGCCTTGTCCTGGGTGAACAACTGCTTCTTCTTGGTGGGCGCGGCCTTCCCGGCCGCGGGGGTACCGGCGTCGGCGGCTGTGCTGCTGCCGCGGTCTTGGAGGTGAGCCTTAGTGCCATCACGACCTCCTTAGTGTTCCCCTTGATGGTGAGGATGCCCCTGCTCCCTGATATCTTCATGACGTTGTAAGCCGGGTAAGTCGCCACCATGAACTGAGCGAGAGCCGGGTACCCGAGGATGGCGTTGTACGGGAGACCGATGCGAGCGATGTCGAAGTCCACTAGCTTGGTGCGGTAGTTGTCGCGTGTGCCGAAGGTGACAGGGAGGCGGATCTGCCCCAGGGAGTGGGCAGCTCCACCACCCACTCCCGAGAAGGGCTTACTGAGGCCAAGCCGCTCGAGTGGCACGTGGAGAAGGCTAAAGGCTTCCACAGAGAGCAAGTTGAGGCCAGCACCACCGTCGATGAGAGTCTTGGTGACGGCCACGTTGCAGATTGTGGGCGTGCAGAGCATCGGGAGCATTCCGGAGCCGGCGGTGGAGTTAGGGTGGTCTTCTGAGCTGAAGGTAAGGTCGGCCTCTGGCGCAGCCCAGCCCGGTGGAGCCCCCGGGTACCTAGGGTGCGGCCCTGATCTGACGGAGGAACGGCTTGGCGTGGCGGTCTGATGGTGGTTCTTGTGAGCCACCAAGCAGGGCCGCGACCGCGTGGTGCACCAGCTCTGTTGGAAAAGGCAGTGCCTAGGAGGCGCTTAGGCACGCATAGGCGCTAGGCAATGGCCAAACGCCTTGCCTATGCCATTAGCAGAAGTCTAGGCAGGGCAAGTAATAAATTGTCTGCCCAAGCGAGAAATCATGCATATTGTACTGATATGCCAAAAAATCATATTTCAATCGTAGTAGCTGGTAGTTAACATACGTATATGCCTTGAATTAATAAAATACACATATAATAACCACATATAGACCCTGATAGTAAATATTATATAACCGCCTAGGCTGCGCCTAGGGTGCCTAAGCACCGCCTAGGCACTAGGCGAAGGCCAACCGCATCGCTTACGCCTACCGCCTTTTCCAACCTTGCGCCGGCACCGCGTAGCGAGCAGTGAAGAGGTCGCGGAGCTCCTCCCAAGATGCCACCATGAGTCCAGGGAGGTTGAGCAGCCAGGCGCGTGGCTCGGTGGCGAGGGCCATGGGAAGCCAGTTAGCCATGACCTTGTCATCACCCCGGCTTTGAGGACGGCCTCCTCGTACGCCAGCAGGAAAGCTGACGGGTTCACCACGCCGTCGTAGCACGGCGGCATCTCCGGCCTGAACATGGGTGGCCACTGCACCCACCGCAGGGCAGGGGCCAGGGCTCGGAGCCCCCTGGCCCCGTTGTCAACGCTGACCGTCGGAGTTGGCGGTAGGGCGCCTGCCATGTGGGCGAAGCATGGTGCCGACGGAGCGCAGATCGATAGAGGGGAAGCTACGGCGCACCCCTACATGGCACGCCAAATGTCGGATGTGGGCTTCCGGCAAACCCTTAAGGTTCGAACATTGGGGTGCGCGCGAAATATTTTCCTCCCACCGATCTACGCCCTAGCTTGTTAAGATCTCGCGGACGAACTCGACGAACTCGCAACACGGAAAAACACAAGATTTATACTGGTTCGGGCCACCGTTGTGGTGTAATACCCTACTCTAGTGTTGTGGTGGTGGATTGCCTCTTGGGCTGATGATGAACAATACAATGGGAAGAACAACCTCCTGAGGTTGAGGTGTTCTTGTGCTTGGCTAACTTGTGAGGGTGAGAGTGATCTCAGATCTCTCTCCCTACCTATGGTGGTGGCTAGTCATACTTATAGAGGCCCTGGTCCTCCTCCCAAATCTTGAGCGAGAAGGGAGCCAACAATGGCGGGCCAATTTGAAGGGGGGCAACTAGTACAAGCTATCTTGACAAAAGTGGTCTTCCCCTGCCAAATCCTCTGGTGGTGACGCCGTCTTGGGCTCCACGATGACCTCCACCTTGCCGTCCTTCTGGTCTTGGTCTTGTTGCACCAAAATGGCAACCTTTGCCTGATGCCTCGGTACTCCTCGCCTGCACGGGTTCCCATAGCACCAAAGAGGAAACAAGGATGTTGCGCGCGCTGGCGCCCGGCTGGTGTTGATTGTCATGGCTCACGTCATGAGAGCCTCATGAGGTTTGCCTTGCCTTGATATCTCCACTCCTCGTGAGCCTGCATGACTAGGCCGCTCCAGAGGAGGTCTTGTGTCGTCCGCCTCGCGAGGGTCTTGGATGCCTTGTTGATGAAGGTGGGCCATATGGCCTGCTAGCTTAGCCACGCCGTGGGCCGCAGGCAGGCAAGCCTGGGGACCCCCGTTCCCAGGACGCCGACAGACTGGTTGGGTTAGATCTTACTACCACGTTCAATCTGGGTTTTGTCTAAAATTTGTTGAACAATTAATCCTTGGGCTTTTTGTACCGTTTGTAAGCTTGGGTTGCATGTTGTTGCCCACGTACTCCCCTCCGCCTGGCACTACACTGCAGCATCTTCCACGGCTGCTGTTCGTTTCCGTCCGAGGCCTCCCCGTCGTTTTCCGCCTTGGTTCGCTTATTGTGTCCACCGTCGTCTGGCGTTGTCAACATGGTCAACAACCAAGAGGAATCAGGAGATGACTGTACGCGGATAGGCTGATAGTAGGGACCCACCAGGGTCATTGCATTATGCAAGCAGGTGCCTTGTTATTACAAGCCAAAAAATACTTCCTCCTAATTTTTTGACAACTAGGTCCCATGCCATTGTCAATGTAGTCAATAAGTGGGAAAATTACACAACTAGCGGATAACACCAGGGACCCAATAGCTCGCCCAGTTATTTTTTAGTTTCAGAGATGGAGCTCAACTCCACGTTGTGCGGGGGCTGTGGCCCGTCTAGCCCACACTTTACGCTTTTATATTAGCACATGACGAGCCCAGTTGATATCTTTTTTCTTTCTAAAAATGGCTAGCCCAGTTCTTTTTTTGGAGAATACCAAAACCGAGGCCTACTTGCTTTTCTCAGCCCTGCTGGGCTGCAAATCTTTCACGACGAAGAGTGATGTAAGTAGTAAGAAATGGGCTTCCCCCGAAAATGGGCTATAAGTTGTAAGAAATGGGCTGTAAATTTTTAAACCGAAGCCAGCCGGCAATTACATTAAAATATCATTTTTTGCTGGATTTCTCTACTCTCTACTCTTATAAAAACCAAAGCCAACTGGCAATTACATTAAAATATCAGAAAGAAAAGTATTATAGGTTCTTTACATACCCCCTTGGGGTTCATTTCGATTCCTCTCAGGGAACAAAAGAAGAACAGCCCCTAGAAGCCCCGACTACAGGCACCACTGCCGACACCATCATCAACAGTGGGCCATGTGAGGCCGACGCCAACCCCATCCAGGTCACCGTCGGCGCCGGGCGGAGGTCGCCGCGGCGCTCCGGGCATGGCAGGAGCTCGGGGACATGTAGCTATCGTCGCTCTACTTCGGAGACTTGCTAGGCTCAGGAGAGCCGCTGGACTCCCAGGAGTCATCGCTGCTGGGGATCAGGCAGGGGCAGCGCAGCCGTCCGTCTTGCGAACCCATGCCGAGGCCTCCTCGCGTGAGTTCGTGTTGTGGGCGGTGATGCCTCCGCGCATGTGGATCTGGTTCCCGCAGTTCTTCGCCGAAGAGATGTCGCCGAGGGGGCACTCGAGCTGTGGCTGCAGCATGCTAGGTGCTGCAGTTTAGCCACTGAACCGGACGTCGAGGTCGTCTCCCCGGCAAGATCTTCATGACTCGCAGATGGGACGAGGTCGCCCGCACTTGCCAGGCGGAGGGGCCCTTGCGATCCATTTCGAGTATGACGACACCTCCATAGTGTTCTTCAAGGTCTTCGACGAGGAAGGCTGCTGCCTGGAGTGCTGCCCCGTAGGAGACCACCAAGAGGGAGAGGCGACGGGCGCAGTGCCTGCCGCGGGTCCTGCCGATGGCTCCTCCAGCAGAAATGATGACTCCTGGGAGTCCAGCGGCTCTCCTGAGCCTAGCGACTCTTCGGAGTCAAGCGACGATAGCTACGTGTCCCCGAGCTCCCGCTGTGCCCGGAGCACCGTGGCGACCTCCGCCCGGCGCCGACGGTGACCTGGATGGGGTTGGCGCCGGCCTCACATGGTCCACTGTTGATGATGGCGTCGGTGGTGGTGCCCGTAGTCGGGGCTTCTAGGGGATGTTCTTCTTTTATTCCCTGAGAGGAATCAAAACGAACCCCAAGGGGGTATGTAAAGAACCTGTACTAGCTGTCTCCCTTTGAAATTGGCCGTTGTGGGATCCCTTCCCAACTAATCATTTGGGAAGAGGACCTCTATAAATAGGACTAGCCACCACCATTGTCATGGATCGGCTCATCTTGGATCAGATCCACTCCTCAAAGGTCATCTCACCATCTCATCAAGCTCAAGAACACCTCTCCTCAGGAGGCTATTCATCCACTGTACTAGTTCATCCATAGCCCACGAGGGAATCCACAACACCACACTGGAGTAGGGTATTACACCACAACGGTGGCCCAAACCAGTATAAACTCTCGTGTCACTTGTTCCTCGGGTTCGGCGAGCTAAGCTTTGAGATTGTTGCGAGAGTGAGCTAGGGAGAGATCTTTGTGCGCCAGGTAGGGGTGCAGCGAAGCCCTTCTTCCGTTGATTCACGCTCCACTGCTCTGCCGCATCCATGTGAGATGCTCGCTGACCCCATGCTTTGCGTCGAGCCGCCCTCACCGCTCGCGTCGCTCAGACGGCGCCCGTTGCCGGAGCTCCCCGCCGTTCTCCATCACCCGCTGTCAACGCCGCCACTGGCCCAGCTGTGAATGAGCAGCAAGTTTCATCGCTGCAACCCTCCGTGCGGCGGGACGAATGTACCGCCACCCCGTCGCTAACTCTGGCCGGCTCGTCATCCCATGCTCGTTGCGCGCCCACGGACGCGCATGCCGCGCTGCTCATGGCATGCGAGATCCTGTGTTACCGCCTGGTCGACGACCTCTACGACGACTTGCTGGACCGCATCACCGAGCTCGTCAGCGCTGCCGGAGGCTCCACCGCACCGTATGTCTTGTTGCCTCGCCCACCCCCAGCTGCCGGCGACGTGTCTCACGGAGCGCCTCCACCGCCTCCGCATCAAGACAGTGCCCTCGCACCAAGACACGCGGCTCACGGAGCGCCTCCACCGCCTCTGCATCAAGAAGGCGCCCTAGCACAAAGGCACGCGGTCCCGCGACGTGAACCGCCACGCCGAGCGCCCACACACAAAGAAGGAAGCTTCCAAGAAGTCCTGAGGCCGCAAGAAAATGCTCTTGCGCTCCCAGCACCATTGCGTCAAGACCACGCACCGCCCGTGGCGGCGGTGCGTGGATATCAGGATTAGGCCCCACCACCGCGACGGGCTCCAGTGACCACAGCAGGCTGCCGAGTAATACGTCTCCGTCGTATTGACTTTTCCAAACACTTTTTCCCTTGTTTTGGACTCTAACTTGTATGATTTGAATGGAACTAACCCGGACTGACGCTGTTTTCAGCAGTATTGCCATGATGTTGTTTTATGTGCAGAAAACAAAAGTTCTCGGAATGACCTGAAACTTCACGGAATATCTTACAATAAATAATAAAAAATCCTCGCCAAAGATGAAGACCAGGGGGCCCACACCCTTATCACGAGGGTGGGGGCGCCCCCCCTAGGGCGCGCCCCCTACCTCGTGGGCCCCCTGGAGACCTCCCGACTCCAACTCCAACTCTATATAACTGCTTTCAGGGAGAAAAAATAGGATAGAAGAAATCATCACATTTTACGATATGGAGCCGCCGCCAAGCCCTAAAACGTCTCGGGAGGGCTGATCTGGAGTCCGTTCAGGGCTCCGGTGAGGGGGATTCGTCGCTGTCGTCATCATCAACCATCCTCCATCACCAATTTCATGATGCTCACCGCCGTGCATGAGTAATTCCATCGTAGGCTTGCTAGACGGTGATGAGTTGGATGAGATTCACCATGTAATCGAGTTAGTTTTGTTAGGGTTTGATCCCTAGTATCCACTATGTTCTGAGATTGATGTTGCTATGACTTTGATATGCTTAATGCTTGTCACTAGGGCCCGAGTGCCATGATTTCAGATCTGGACCTAATATGTTTTCATCAATATATGAGAGTTCTAGATCCTATCTTGCAAGTCTATAGTCATCTATTATGTGTTATGATCCGTTATCCCCGAAGTGACAATAATCGGGATACTTACCGGTGATGACCGTTGTTTGAGGAGTTCATGTATTCACTATGTGCTAATGCTTTGTTCTGGTTCTCTATTAAAATGAGGCCTTAATATACCTTAGTTTCCATTAGGACCCCGCTGCCACAAGAGTGTCGGACAAAATATGTTATGCAAGTTCTTTTCCATAAGCATGTATGACTATATTCGGAATACATGCCTACATTACATTGACGAATTGGAGCTAGTTCTGTGTCACCTTATGTTATGACTGTTACATGATGAACCGCATCCAGCATAATTATCCATCATTGATCCAATGCCTATGGGCTTTCCATATACTGGTTTACGCTTATTTACTTTCCCGTTGCTATTGTTACAATCGCTGCAAAATACCAAAAACATTACTTTGCTTTCATTACTCTTTTGTTACTGTTACCATCACTATCATATAACTTTGCTACTAAACACTTTGCTGCAGATACTAAGTTTCCATGTGTGGTTGAATTGACAACTCAGCTGCTAATACTTGAGAATATTCTTTGGCTCCCCTTGTGTCGAATCAATAAATTTCGGTTGAATACTCTACCCTCGAAAGCTGTTAAGATCCCCTAATTGCCGGGGAGCATAGCTCTATTCTTTGAGTCACTTGGGATTTATATCTGCTGGACACTATGAAGAATTTGAAAGACGCTAAGACAACAATTTATCCCTCAACTACGAGGGGAGGTAAGGAACTGCCATCTAGCTCTGCACTTGATTTACCTTCTGTTATGAGTAAGCTTGCAACACCCAAACCTGCTTCTGCTATTCATTCTAATATGTAGCATGTTATTGATGATGCTACTTCTTCTATGCATGATACTTATGATGAAACTACCTCTATGCCTGATACTACTATGCCACTTTGTGATTTTCTCGAGGAACGACTTGCTAGGGCTAGAGAGATTGAAAATATTGAATCTGACTATGAAGATGAAAGTGATGATGAAGAATCACTTGTTATTCCTGAGGGTTATTTATTTGATCAAGATGCTTCTTTAGCTATTTTAGCTTGCAAAGACAGACATGAACTCAAAAGGTTATTAGCTAAATGGAATAAGCAATCTCTAAATGCTAGGACGAGACCTGACCCCGCTTTTGCTACTTCACCTATCTGTGTTGCTGATAAGGATTATGAATTCTTTGTTGATCCTGATATAATTACTTTGGTTGAATCTGATATTTTCATGGCTATGAATCTGAAACAGTTGTAGCACATCTTACTAAATTAAATGATATAGCTACCCTGTTCACTAATGATGAGAGATCTCGCTACTTTTATATCCATCAAATATTTCCGTTCTCATTAAAGGGTGATGCTAATATATGGTTTAATTCTCTTGATCCTGGTTGTGTGCGTAGTCCCCAGGATATGATTTACTACTTCTCTGCTAAATATTCCCCTGCTCATAAGAAACAAGTTGCTTTAAAGGAAATATACAACTTTGTGCAAATTAAAGAAGAGAGTCTCCCACAAGCTTGGGGGAGGCTTCTCAAGTTACTTAATGCTTTGCTTGATCATCCTCTTAAGAAAAATAAAATACTTGATATCTCTTATAATGGACTAACTGATGCTTCCAGAGATTACCTGGATAGTTGTGCTGGTTCTATTTTCAGGGAAAGAACCCCGGATGAAGCTGAAATCTTATTGAATAATATGTTGACAAATGAAAATAATTGGGCACTTCCTGAGCCAGCTCCTGAGCCAGCTCCTGCTCCAATTAATGATCCTATTCCTAAACCAACTCCGAAGAAGAGGGGTATTCTATTTCTTAGTCCTGAAGATATGCAAGAGGCAAAGAAATCTATGAAAGAAAAAGGTATTAAAGCTGAAGATGTTAAGAATTTACCTCCTATTGAAGAAATACATGGTCTTAATTTACCGCCTGTTGAAGAAACATATGATCTTAATCCTTTATTTATTGATGAACCTTCAGACCCTGATAACCCGACACAGGTAGTAAAGGTAAATTCTCTCTATAGATATGATAAAGCTTAAATCCCTCCTACTAAAATTACTAGTCAATGCTTGGATGAGTTTGATAATTTTATGTTTAAGCTAGAAGACTTCAATGCTTATTTTGGTAGAAAATTAAAACAAGATGCTGATATGATTAAATACTTGGGTGATTATATGGCTAATATTAGAGGTGAACTTAAACTTGTTAGCAAACATGCTTCTATGATTACCACTCAAGTAGAACAAGTACTTAAAGCTCAAAAAGAATTGCTCAATGAGATGAATAGTAAGAAAAATGATTATGCTGTTAAAGTGGCTACTAGAACAAGTAGAATGACTCGGGAACCTTTGTATCATGATGGCCACCCTAAGATAATTGAGCAAGATTCTCAGAGAAATAAAATTGGTGCACCTAGTTCCTCAAAAAGGAAGAAAAAGAAAAATGATAGAACTCTGCAAACTTCTAGTGAACCTATTGCTGAACCACCTGATAATCCAAATGATATTTCTATTTCTGATGCTGAAACTCAATCTGGTAATGAACATGAACCTAATGAAAATGTTAATGATGATGTTCATAATGATGCTCAACCTAGTAATGATAATGATGTAGAAATTAAACCTGCTGTTGATCTTGATAACCCACAATCAAAGAATCAATGTTATGATAAAAAAGACTTTATTGCTAGGAAACATGGTAAAGAAAGAGAACCTTGGGTTCAGAAACCCATGCCTTTTCCTCCCAAACCATCCAAGAAAAAGGATGATGAGGATTTTGAGCGCTTTGCTGAAATGATTAGACCTATCTTTTTACGTATGCGATTAACTGATATACTCAAAACAAATCCTTATGCTAAGTACATGAAAGGCATTATTACAAATAAAAGAAAGATATCGGAAGCTAAAATTTCCACCATGCTTGCTAATTATACTTTTAAGGGTGGAATACCAAAGAAACTTGGAGATCCAGGAGTACCTACTATACCATGATCCATTAAAAGAAACTATGTTAAAACTGCTTTATGTGATCTTGGAGCCGATGTTAGTGTTATGCCTCTCTCTTTATATCGTAGACTTGACTTGAATAAGTTGACACCTACTGAAATATCTTTGCAAATGGCTGATAAATCAACTGCTATACCTGTCGGTATTTGTGAGGATGTGTCTGTTGTAGTTGGAAACGTTACTATTTTAACGAACTTTGTTATTCTTGATATTCCTGAGGACGATAGTATGTCTATTATTCTTGGAAGACCTTTTCTTAATACTGCAGGGGCTGTTATTGATTGCAACAAAGGCAATGTCACTTTTCATGTTAATGGTAATGAGCATACATTACACTTTCCGAGGAAACAACCTCAAGTTCATAGTATCAATTCTATCGGAAAAATTCCATCGATTATATTTGGAGGTTTTGAATTTCCTCTTCCTATTGTCAAGAAGAAATATGATATACTTATTATTGGGGATGTGCATATCCCCGTTGAGGTAACCTAGTGTTATTCAAAATTTCTCCGGTTTCATGTTAATCGAAATGAGTTTGTTAACAAGACTTGATCAACCTTCTTAGTGGATTCCTTTGGACGAGCATGAGATGGATGAAACTAGAAGCACAACCTTCTATACCCCACTTTTACTTTCTGTTATTTAGTTGAAATAAAATAAAAATAAATAATTTCCTGTTTGTTATCTGATTATCCGTGCAATATAAAAATACCTCAAAAATAAAAGTTCTCCAAACGCCCTAAAAATTAAATATGATTTTTATAGAATATTTGAGGATTTATGGAACAAAGAACACACCCGGGGGGCCAACCACCTTGCCACGAGGGTGGAGGGTGCGCCCACCCCTCTAGGGCGCGCCCCTGCCTCGTGGGCCCATGGTGGCCCTCCTCCACTTATTCTTTCAGCCACACACTTCATCTTCCTCCCCCAAACACGAAAAACCAGCTCAAACCCGGGTCCAAGCTCGTTTTGCTGCCATTTTCGATCTCCTTGCTCAAAGCACCTCTCACAAAACTACTTGGGGAGATTGTTCCTTGGTATGTGACTCCTCCATTGGTCCAATTAGTTTTTGTTCTAGTGCTTTATTCATTGCAAATTTGTGTTGCTTAGGTGACCCTGTTCTTAAGCTTGCATGTCAAATTTATATGGTCAAAAGTAGTTTTGATGCATGATATAGGCCCTAGGCACTTGTAGGAGTAGTTGCTATCAATATTATTGAGTTTAGTTTACTTTTATTTTGAATTTACTAAACATTCCAGAATTTTTCAAAAAATGATGAGGAGATTACTGAGGGGCTCATCGAGCCAAAGCTCGAAGGAAAAGGCACCGAAGCCTAAGTATAATTTGCCGCGCACCATGGAGGTTCGAGCATGTGAATGGCCTTCCGAGGATTTCTTGAGAGCAGCCGGGATTTATGAAGATTTTCATGAGTTGGCTCATAATGCAGGCCTCACCGCTTTCCTCCATGACCAATGCGATCAGTATCTCTTACTCACAAATACCTTTGTGAAAAACTTTCATTTTCATTCTAGGAACTCACCAGCTACGGTGGAGTTTCATTTATATGATGAGCATAAGGAGATGTCACTTTATGATTTCTGTCGGATTTGTTTAGTCCCTTTTGGGGGCAAGACAGAAGAACCACATCATGATGATGTGGAGCGATTTATTAATACTATCACTGTAGGGGAAACTAGGAAGGTTTCCGATGCATGACTCACTAGCATACATTTTCCTGTCTTACGTTACTTTGCATTATTTGCTAGTCGTTGCTTAATTGGTCGCGGAAACTGTGGAAACCTTAGTATCCATGATATTATTATTTTGCTCCAAGGTTTATACAGTGGTAACACTTTTAGTATGGGCGGCATTATTGCTAGACGGTTAAGTATGAACCATACTAAGGGTGCCATCTTTGGAGGCATCTATGCTACACGCCTAGCTGCACATTTTAACATACCTATTAGGCTTGCTGAAAAGGAAGAAAAAGTGATGCCTCGTGTTTATTTAGATTATAAAAGTATGGTGGCACATGATTTTATTGTTAAGAATAGGGCAGGAGAGCTTAAATATCAATTGTTCTTTAATAAACATCATCCTGAGACTATTACCTTGCCTGCTCCTGCTTTGTTTGATTTGACTGTAGGCAAGTACCTTGTTCCGTTGACGGCTATCCACGCCTACCGGAACCCTACACAAGCCGTGGCCATAAGCCGAGGTATTGTCTCAAGAGGCACCGGGCCGAGGGGAGACAGTCCCGAAGCCACCCCAAGGCGACCTTCCGGACTCCGGGAGCAGAGGGAGCAAGGCTCCCGAGGGCTCCGAGTTCGGCCCTCAGCCGAACACCGTGCCAGAACCCCCAGCGCTTCCGGACTCGGGCAGGCGGCCTCCTTCCAAAAGGGGCAAAGCGCCTGTGCCGGTGACCGCTATCCATCCAGAGGCACCGGACAATCTGCTGGGAGCGTTTCGCAGCGCTTCCATCGACGAAGAGCACCACACTATTATGAGTGCGGTGGTCCAGAAGGTTCAGTCAGCCAAGAGCGGACTGACTGAAGCCTGTGCCAGCCTTCTAACAAGCTTTCAGGTAAGTTTTTGAAATATAGGAAAAATATTACCGCATAGATAGTAGCCCCTGATGCTTTGTTCGGTGTTCAAAAACAAAAGCCGAACAGAGGATCAAACAATATCGTAGGAGTCTAATATAAGTATGTCTATACGCGTATGCAGGCTTCGCAGTTGGCCTCTGCCGCACTGACTGCGGAGGTCGCCGCACTGAAGGAGGACCTTAAAGGGTCCAAGGATGAGCTCGGCCTTGCCAAGAGGCAGCTTGAGGAGAACAAAGGTAAGTAGTACCTAGTCCATGTGTATGTATAAAAAGAATGCGATTGCAAAATGACAGGATCATCGTAAATTTGCCAGGGACCACGACCGAGGTGGCGACCCTGAAGCAAGCGCTATCCGAGGCCGAAAACAAAGCGGCCAAGGAGCGCACCAAGCGGGAGAGGCATGAGGCTCTGGTGGGCGAGGTGCAGCAAGAGCTCCACGCTCTCGTGACGAAGCACGAGGCGTTGGAGCTTGACTTGAATACGCGAGAGTCCGAGCTTGCCGCGGCCCTCGAGAGCGCAAAGAGTGCCAAGGCCGAAGCCTAAAAGGCCCTCCAGGAGATTGATGCCATGTAGAAGATAACAGCAGGTAAGGCATTCTATATGCAAAGCAAGCATGTGAAAGTGAATTACTTGTTACTTACCTGAATCCGGTGCTCTGCAGGAGCATTCGCAGATTTACCCCGCAGCGTGTCGGATGCCACACAGTTTTACCAGGCCGAGGAGGGAAGCTCAACGGAGAAGCTGTTCTGGTCTCAGTATACTGGGACCGAACACCCGATGCCTCTGAGCGACCAGCTGAAGCAACTGGTCGAGCTGCACAAGGCGGCCGAACAGGCCATGAAGGGCTTTATACTCCGGATGTGGCCTAGCGATGCCCTTCCCAACAGCTACTTTGGCCTGGTGAGGCGGCTTGTGGGTGCCTGCCCACGGCTTGGAGTCATCAAGCGGTCCATCTGCATCGAAGGTGCACGCCGGGCTTTCGCCCGTGTGAAGGTGCAACGGGCCAAGATGGACGCCATGAAGCTGGTGAAGGAAGGGCCGCCGCAGGGCAAGGAGCATCGCCACCCCGAGATGTACTATGAGGGTGTCCTGAAGGGCGCTCGCCTCATAGCGGACGAGTGTACGAAAGATATAATATTCGAGTAAACTCGCTCGTGCAATCCTGTATTTATGAAAACTTGTTCATATGCGCTATGCAACACTTGTTTGAATTTAAAATATTACCTTCTGTTCGGTTGTTTATCAAATCTGAGAGATGGCTAGTCGTCGGCTTCTGCCCCCACGCCAGGAGTGCTGGGGTGTTCGGATAAACCTGAGCACTCTTGTTCCCATTGTTGGGTCCTTCGAGGGAGGTGCTCAGCACAACGAACAAGGCAATCGGACTATAATGCGTTATCACTCTCACTTAGCCATAGAATTCTATAATTTTATATTTCGGCGAAGCCCCTAGTATTCGGAAGGCTGAATTCGGGGCGCGATACATGCCTTAAGCCGGACAGGGCCGACTCCTCGCTCTAAGCGGCATAAGTCTTTAGGGACTCGAAAACCTCTCGAACAGCGACCAATCTCTTGCCTTATCATGACAGTCAGTTTTAGCTTTCTCTACTAAGGTGCTTAGCCCAGCAGAACCAGGGCACAATCGCAGTAGTTCTCCCAGTGCTACCTTAGCCGATATAGAGGAACGTAAGGTACCAAAACATGGGAGCCGGGCAAACCCAACTATTGACCCAAGACATGATTCAGAGCTGATGCATATAATGCTATAAGTTCGGGGTGCCGCACTGTCGAAAGTGTTCGGACTTCTCATGCCGTATTATGGGGTATGCTTAAGCTCCTAGCGTATTGGCCGTACAAGAGTATACGGGTGCTGGATGTCATGAATGAACATATATATATAAGAAGAATGCAATAATAGTCTTAATGCTATGGATTTTTTATTCAAAAAGGTGCGTTAAAGCAGAATGATACAAGTAGTGCGATATGCAAAAAGTAGGACTGTTCGACATCTCCCTTCCAAGGGCAAGCTGAGGAATAGTATTAAAACAAATATTTCACTCATTATCGTAATCCACCTAGGAGTTCCGTGGTGTGACGTAGCTTTCTGCCTCCTTGGTTGCCGCATCATGTGTTCGGCAATCACGCTGCCGGACAAGGTTTCCGGAGATTAAAGTCCTGAAAGAGAAAAATAACAAAGCGGGAAGCCCCTAGTGCGGTTTAAGCCGTGACTTGGGGCGTGCCACCGTCATGCCCCCCTCCCCGCGTGTGCCCATGGTATTTTTAATGCGTAATTCTGTATGCGTGGCACAGATTTCGCCATGTGGCTGTGGCTGGGGTGGGGGCCGCATTGCTATGCAAGCTCGGGACGTGCCAGGCGGTCCGGTTGCCGATTACACCGGGCGCGCTTGAAGTTGTCCGGGTCCTTAATCGCCGAACTAGTGGATTGCCTTAAGAGGCTGCTTTGTGCTTCTGTTGCGAGGGCCGCAGTGTGCTCCTCCGTGCGGAGAGAGCGCTCTGTGTTTCCATTGACTGTGATGACCCCCCGAGGCCCTGGCATCTTGAGCTTGAGATATGCATACTGCGGTACCACATTGAATCTTGCAAATGCGGTTCGCCCGAGCAGTGCATGGTAGCCACTATGGAACGGGACTATGTCGTAGATTAACTCTTCGCTTCGGAAGTTATCCATAGATCCGAAGACCACTTCCAGTGTGACTGAGCCTGTGCAATGGGCCTCTACACCTGGTATGACGCCTTTAAAGGTCGTTTTAGTGGGTTTGATCCTTGAGGGGTCTATACCCATTTTGCGCACTGTGTCCTGATAAAGCAGGTTCAGGCTGCTGCCACCGTCCATTAGGACTCGAGTGAGGTGATATTCGTCAATGATTGGGTCTAGGACCAGTGCGGCGAATCCGCCATGACGGATGCTAGTGGGGTGGTCCCTGCGATCAAAGGTGATCAGACAGGAGGACCATGGGTTGAACTTGGGGGCGACTGGCTCCAACGCATATACGTCCCTGAGCGCACGCTTCCGCTCCCTCTTGGGGATGTGGGTTGCGTATATCATGTTCACCGTCCGCACTTGTGGGGGGAACCTCTTCTGTCCTCCGGTGTTCGGCTGCCGGGGCTCCTCCTCGTCATCATTATGTGACCCCTTATCTTTGTTTTCGGCATTTAACTTGCCGTCCTGCTTGAACACCCAACAGTCCCTGTTGGTGTGGTTGGCTGGCTTGTCGGGGGTGCCGTGTATTTGAAATGAGCGATCGAGTATACGGTCCAAACTGGATAGGCCCGGAATGCTTCTTTTGAATGGCTTTTTCCGCTGACCGGGTTCAGAGCCTTTGAATCCGGCATTGACTGCCGTATCCTCGGTATTGTCAATGTTACTGCGGCGCTTATGCTTGTTGCGACGTGACCTGCCATTGCCGTCCTTGGTATCCGAAGTACCATGGTTCTTCGATATGTTATTACTGCAAGCCAGCCAGCTGTCTTCTCCCGCGCAAAAGCGGGTCATGAGTGTCGTGAGGGCTGCCATAGATTTCGGCTTTTCCTGACCAAGGTGCTGGGCTAGCCGCTCGTCGTGGATGTTGTGCTTGAAAGCTTCTAGGGCCTCTGCATCCGGACAGTCAATGATTTGATTTTTCTTTGTTAGGAACCGTGTCCAGAATTGCCTGGCCGATTCCTCTGGCTGCTGAATTATGTGGCTCAAGTCATCGGCATCTGGTGGTCGTACATAAGTGCCCTGAAAGTTGTCGAGGAATGCAGCTTCCAGATCTTCCCAACAGCTAATGGACTCTGCTGGCAAGCTGTTGAGCCAATGCCGAGCTGGTCCTTTAAGTTTGAGTGGGAGGTATTTGATGGCGTGTAGGTCATCACCGCGGGCCATGTGAATGTGCAAGAGGAAATCCTCGATCCACACCGCAGGATCTGTTGTGCCGTCGTATGATTCTATATTTACGGGTTTGAAACCCTCTGGAATTTGATGATCCATTACTTCGTCTGTGAAGCATGAGGGGTGTGCGGTGCCTCTGTACTGCGCTATATCGCGACGCAGCTCGAATGAGTCTTGTCCGCTGTGTTCGGCCCGGCCGGACTTACTTTTGCTATATCCAGCGTGACGATTCTCGTCTCGCATATTGGCGCGCCCTCTTGATCTGTAGATCGATCTTGCATGTTTTGCTTTGTCCTCCAATACGTCTCGCAGGTCTGGCGTATTTCCCCCTGCCTTTTTATTTGAATGACGCCGGGGTGCGGGCTGAGCTTTTGGCTGGAATGTCTCTCTGTCGCGGCCACGAGGTGGCCGATCAGCCGCGTCATACGCCGGGGATGTAGGTTTCGGTGCTTCCTCCTCTAGTCGGGGTAGCAACCTGCACTTTGGGTAACTCTTGGAGGGGCATTCGATTTTATACTCCTCGGCCGCCAGGACTTCAGTCCATCTGTCAGCTAGCAGATCTTGATCAGCTTGAAGCTGTTGCTGCTTTTTCTTAAGACTATTTGTCGTGGCTATAAGCCTGCGTTTGAAGCGCTCTTGTTCGACGAGATCCTCTGGCACGGCGAATTCGTCATCGCCGAGGCTTGCCTCGTCTTCGGAGGGAGGCATGTAATTATCATCCTCCACCTCTCCATCTGCCGCTCTCTCAGGAGAGCTGGCTCCTCCATCCTCCTTCTCTAAATCTTGCTGGAGAGGATTGTTGTTGTCTTCAGCACTGTCCAGAGTGCTATTATCTCCGGTGTCGGTATCACCACTTTTGCCTTGGCGGGACTTAGAGCGGCGCCACTGACACTGACGCTTGGGTTGCTTCTTGGAGGGGTCATCCTCCGTTGTCTCGTTGCCATTGCCTTCTTTGGGTGTGTCCACCATGTATATATCGTATAATGAGGTGGCTGTCCAGTGCCCTGTGGGCAGTGATTCCTCTTCGACTCCCATATCATCGTCCATACCGTCGATGTCTTCGGAGTCGAAGTCGAGCATGTCGGTTAAGTCATCGACAGTGGCTACTAAGTGGGCGGTGGGTGGGCGGCGAATTTCTTCGTCATCCGCATCCCAATCCTGCCGGACATAGTTCGGCCAGGACTCTCCTAACAAGGAGAGAGACCTTAATGAGTTCAGTATGTCGCCGAAAGGTGAGTGCTAAAAGATACCCGCGGAGGTGAACTCCATGATCGGCGCCCAGTTGGATTCGACAGGCACGGGCACATGCGGTTCGGAGTCCGTGGCCGGAGAAGGAACCGGCAGTTTGGCAACACGGCTCTCGTGAAGGGTAAGGTCGATATTTGGCTCGATCGCCGCTGAGGATACGGCCTCCGTGACGGGGTCCATCCACCCATCCATGGATGGCGCAACTGGCTCCGAATTGAGGCTCGGAGCGGCTGCCAGTGCGATCTCCTGAATACGGTCCGATGATAGAGCTAAATCGTACTCATCGTGACCGCGCGGTGCACAAGGTAGGGGCTCGAATCCGTCGAAGATCAAGTCTCCGCGGATGTCGGACGTGTAGTTTAAGCTTCCAAACCTGACCTGGTGGCCCGGGGCATAACTTTTGATCTGCTCCAGATGGCCAAGCGAGTTGGCCCGCAGTGCGAAGCCGCCGAACACTAATATCTATCTGAGGAGAAAAGTCTCACCCTGGACTGCATCGCTATCGATGATCATAGGAGCCATCAAGCCTAACAGCGACGACACAGAGGAACACTTAATGAAAGCACCAATGTCGGTGTCAAAACTGGCGGATCTCGGCTAGGGGGTCCCGAACTGTCCGTCTAAGGCGGATGGTAACAGAAGGCAGGGAACACGATGTTTTAACCAGGTTCAGGCCCTCTTGATGGAGGTAAAACCCTACGTCCTGCTTGATTTATTCTTGATGATATGAGTATTACAAGAGTTGATCTACCCCGAGATCGGAGAAGCTAAACCCTAGAAGCTAGCCTATGGTATTATTGTATGTTGTCCTACAGACTAAACCCTCCGGTTTATATAGACACCAGAAAGGGCTAGGGTTACACAAGGTCGGTTACACAAGGTCGGTTACAAAGGAGGAGATATACATATCCGTATTGCCTAGCTTGCCTTCCACGCCAAGTAGAGTCCCATCCGGACATGAGACAAAGTCTTCAATCTTGCATCTTCATAGTCTAACAGTCCGGCCAAAGGATATAGTCCGGCTGTCCGGAGACCCCCTAATCCAGGACTCCCTCAAAGACCATGATTAAATTGTTGAAATGGCTCTTATATCGATTATTGTTGATTTAACAAAGAGCCCATATTGCTTTGTCTTCTCCTGTTTATTGAATGCTCACAGATTCCAACTTAGTCCAATGCACGTGCACTCTTATTATTATTCACATCGTTCAGTCGTGCAAGTGAAAGGCAATTATGATGATATATGATGGACTGACTGAGATGAGAAAAGCTGGTACGAACTCGACCTCTTTTGTTTTTGTAAATATGATGAGTTCATCGTTCTTGATTCAACTTGTTATGAATAAACATGTTTGCAATGACAAATAGAAATCACAGTTGCTTGTGCCATGCTTGATTAGCTATGAGTTATAATGGTTTACCTTGCATGCCAACATGCTATTAAAATGGTTATGATGTCGTATGATAGGGTGGTATCCTCCTCTGAATGATTTAAGTGACTTGACTTGGCACATGTTCACGCATGTAGTTGAATCAAATCAACATAGCCTTCACGATATTTATGTTCATGGTGGATTATATCCTACTCATGCTTGCATCCAATGTTTATTAATTTTAATGCATGTACATGGCCGTTGTCGCTCTCTAGTTGGTCGCTTCCCAGTCTTTTGCTAGCCTTCACCTGTACTAAGCGGGAATACTGCTTGTGCATCCAAATCCCTTAAACCCCAAAGTTATTCCAGATGAGTCCACTATACCTTCCTATATGCGGTATCTACTTGCTGTTCCAAGTAAATTTGTATGTGCCAAACTCTAAACCTTCAAATAATCATCTTGTTTTGTATGCTCGAATAGCTCATGTATCAACTAGGGCTGTCTGTATCTTCCATGTTAGGCGGGTTATTCTCAAGAGGAGTGGACTCCGCTCCTCACTCACGAGATTAATGGCTGGTCACTGGGATGCCCAGTCCCATGCTTTATGCAAACTAAATAAAAAATAATTGCAAACAAAACTCCCCCTGGGACCTGATGTATGTTGGAGGCACTCGTTGTTTCGAGCAAGCCATGGATTGATGTTTGTTGGTGGAGGGGGAGTATAAACTTTACCATTTTGTTTGGGAACCGCCTATAATGTGTGTAGCATGAAAGATATCGCCATCTCTTGGTTTTTATGTTGACAATGAAAGTATACCGCTCAAAATGTTATTCCCCTCTATTTCAAAACCGATCTCTGGTACCTCTACAAATCCCTGCTTCCCTCTACGAAGGGCCTATCTATTTACTTGTATGTTGAGTCATCACCCTCTTATTAAAAAGCACCAGTTGGAGAGCACCGCTGTCATTTGAATTCATTACTGTTAATTTACATTGGGTGTGACTATGATTGGATCTCTTTTACCATGAATTACAATGTCTAGTCAGTCCTTAATCTTTAAAGGTGCTCTGCATTTATGTTTTGCGGTCTCAGAAAGGGCTAGCGAGATACCATCTTGTTATATCATATTATGATTGTTTTGAGAAAGTGTTGTCATCCAAGTTTTATTATTATGGCTTGCTAGTTGATTATGTTATTGATATGAGTAATCATGAGACCAGAGAATTATTGCAAATGTGGTTAGTTATAATTTTTGCTGAAAACTTGAATGCTAGCTTGACATATTTACAACAATAAGAGCAAACAGAGTTTGTAAAAGTTTTTCTTTATTTCTTTCAGTTTGTCAACTGAACTGCTTGAGGACAAGCAAGGGTTCAAGCTTGGGGGAGTTGATACGTCTCCGTCGTATCTACTTTTCCACTTTTGCCCTTGTTTTGGACTCTAACTTGTATGATTTGAATGGAACTAACCCGGACTAACGTTGTTTTCAGTAGAATTGCCATGATGTTGTTTTATGTGCAGAAAACAGAAGTTCTTGGAATGACCTGAAACTCCACGGAAAATCTTACAATAAATAATAAAAAATCCTTGCCAAAGATGAAGAACAGGGCACGCACACCCTTCTCATGAGGGTGGGGGGCGCCCCCCCCCTAGGGCGCGCCCCCCCTACCTCGTGGGCCCCATGGAGACCTCCCGACTCCAACTCGAACTCTATATAACTGCTTTCGGGGAGAGAAAATTGGAGAGAAGAAATCATCGCGTTTTACGATACGGAGCCGCCACCAAGCCCTAAAACGTCTCGGGAGGGCTGATCTGGAGTCCGTTCGGGGCTCCGGAGAGGGGGATTCGTCACTGTCGTGATCATCAACCATCCTCCATCACCAATTTCATGATGCTCACCGCCGTGCGTGAGTAATTCCATCGTAGGCTTGCTGGATGGTGATGGGTTGGATGAGATTCACCATGTAATCGAGTTAGTTTTGTTAGGGTTTGATCCCTAGTATCCACTATGTTCTGAGATTGATGTTGCTATGACTTTGATATGCTTAATGCTTGTCACTAGGGCCCGAGTGCCATGATTTCAGATCTGAACCTAATATGTTTTCATCAATATATGAGAGTTCTAGATCCTATCTTGCAAGTCTATAGTCATCTATTATGTGTTATGATCCGTTAACCCCGAAGTGACAATAAGCATGTATGACTATATTCGGAATACATGCCTACATTACATTAACGAATTGGAGCTAGTTCTCTGTCACCCTATGTTATGACTGTTACATGAGGAACCGCATCCGGCATAATTATCCATCATTGATCCAATGCCTACGAGCTTTCCATATACTGGTTTACGCTTATTTACTTTCCCGTTTCTATTGTTACAATCACTACAAAATACCAAAAACATTACTTTGCTTTCATTACTCTTTTGTTACCGTTACCATCACTATCATATTACTTTGCTACTAAAAACTTTGTTGCAGATACTAAGTTTCCAGGTGTGGTTGAATTGACAACTCAGCTGCTAATACTTGAGAATATTCTTTCGCTCCCCTTGCGTCGAAACAATAAATTTGGGTTGAATACTCTACCCTCAAAAGCTGTTGCGGTCCCCTATACTTGTGGGTTATCACCGAGCCTTTACTCTTGAGCTACGCAACGTCGTCTGTCCAGGCAAGTTCCAGCCAGACCTGCTTCTGGGCTATGACGGCACCCCCGACCCCACGGAGTTCATGCAGCTCTATGAGCTGAGCATCGAGGCAGCCAACGGAGACGAGAAGATCATGGTGAACTAGTTTCCCATGGCCCTCAAGGATAGCGGGCGCTCGTGGCTCCTGAACTTGCCTGCGGGATCAATCTCCTCCTGGGACGAGAAGCGCGAGTATTTCCACGCCAACTTCCAAGGCACTCGCAACCGCCCACCGGCTACAGGCGACCTGTGGCGCATCAAGCAACAACCAGGGGAATCCTTGCAGAAGTACATCCACCGCTTCAACAGTGTTTTCCTCAAGATACCCAAGGTGACAGACGAGGCCATCATCTCCGCGTTCTCCGATGGCGTCCGCAACGTCAAGATGAAGGAAGAGCTCACCATCCATGAGGAGCTATACTCGGCCCTCGAGATGTTTAACATGGCAACCAAGTGCGCGAGGGCTGTGGAAGGGCGCCTTTCCCTCCTCGAGATCCCAGCTGCTGACTAGGAGGACAAGAAGGCAAAGATCAAGGACGTGAAGAGCAAGGGGGCTGCCGTGCTTGCGGCAGAGCCAGAGATGAAGCGCGGCCGCGACCACCCCGAATCATCCAGGGCCAACCGCTCATTCTGCACCTTCCACAATGTTCACAGCCACAATACCAGTGACTGTCAGGAGCTCAGGGACATCCGAGATGGGCACTTCGATCGACGCCCCGAGCGCAACGACCGAGGTTAGGGACGAGGAGGTGGACGAAGTGGAGGATGCTCGGATGACCGCGGCCCCCGCCAGGAGTGGCATGCCCGGCCTCGTGAGGACCGCTGGTAGGACCAACCTCGCTAGGGCGCCTAGAGAGACCAGCCTCGTGAGGACCACCCTTAGGGCAACACTGGCCTCCCTCTGCTGCCACCACCACCAAGGAGAAACGACGACCACCATCAGGATGAGGGGGCTGGGGGCTTCCAGGAGCCACGCACCATTGCCTGCATCTTGGGTGGTGCTCAAGCCCCAGCCTCTCAGCGTGTCTTCAAGTAGATTGCTCGCGAGGTGAACGCGGCCCTTCACAGCCTCAAGGCCACGCATCCGCTCAGATGGTCCAAGTGCGCCATCACCTTCAGCTCGGCAGACCAGCTCAAGTGCACGGCAACTATCGGCGCCCTCCCGATGCTCTGCTCACCTGTCATCAACAACGTTCAAGTCACCAAGACCCTCATCGACGATGACGCATGGCTCAGTGTCCTGTCCGTCGAGACATTCGACAGCCTTCAGGTGCCATACGATCAGCTATAGCCTACCAATCCTTTGTCACGAGTGACCGACGGCTCCACCACCCCGATAGGGCAGGTCCGTCTCCCTATCACCTTCGGCCAGCGTGACAACTACCATACCAAGCTCATCAACTTCGACGTCGCCCACATCTGCCTGCCGTACAATGCCATCGTAGGGTAGCCAGCCTTGGACAAGTTTATGGCAGTGACCCACCACGGCTACAACGTCCTCAAGATGCCAGGGAGTGGCGGCGTCATCTCGGTCGCCTACGAGGAAAGAGATGCGGTGTGCTCCCTCGAGCGCGCTTACTAAGCTGCAGCGACCGAAGACCCCGACAACGAAGGCACCCTGTACCCTCCTGAGGCCAACGCCAAGAAGAAGAAGCAGCTACTCTGTCAAGGGCCTCAGGAGGGCGGCGTCTCCAGCGGCACCACCTCAGGACCTGCGCCTGCAGATGGGGCGCCTCCTTCCCTCGCATAGGAAGGTGCGCCCGACGCCTCCTCGGGCTGCGCTCGGGGGCTCTCTTCTGGAGGGCCTCAGACCTAGCCATTGTCATGAGGGAGGCGCTCGGGCACCATGTGGAGGTGTGCTTCGCCACATGTTTTCCTCAAGAGGGCACGAGGCATGGAACGCCTTGTGCTCAGGAGTTCATCACCAAGGCGATCCAGGAGCTTCAAGAGGCAAGGACCATACGTGGCGATCGTCGCCCACCACCCAGCGCAGCTCCCCACCCTGGCAAGGGCGGTGGGCTGTGCGTCTGCGTCGACATTCCAGGGCTCAATAGGGCCACATCTCAGGGACGTTTCTGGCCTTCGCGCGTTGGGCTGTGCGAGGGTCCCCCTCACAGCTATGTTCGCATGCCTCTCGGCCTGTCGAACGCGGCTGTCACCTTCCAGCGCCACCTGCAGAGCATTCTGGCGGCTCAGGATGCTAGGCATCACGCTATCCTCACGGAGATTGCGACAATTCTTCAGGAGCCACTTGGGCCTGCGGAGCCTCCCGAGGCTCATGACCCTGGCGGCTCGTGAGTAGCAACTTCTCAGGCGCGCATCTTTAGCTGCCCGACACCACTCCTGCATGGTATCAGGTGACTCTTTCCAATTCATGCAGTGAGGGGCGCCCTTCGGGCAGCATTATCCCCAAGTCGCATGGGCTTGTCCCTGCAGCATGTATCCTTTTGCATCTTTAGCTTACTCTGTCGGGAGTGCCTCACCGGCTGCATCATCCCCAGGCCGCTCGGGTTCGTCCCAGTGGCATGTATCGTTCTTGCATCTATATGAACTAATTTGTCTCCTCGCATGAATTGCTCTATAATCACTACTCACCTGGTGCTTGCTCATCGTGGCCTCCCGCGCTGCTGATCGGTCACTTGCTTATCCCACAAAGGGAGACTCACATGCTGGCACAGTGCTTGTGCTCGGGTCCGTCCCTACAACACTGATAAACCTGTGCGATCGAGTGCTACCTCTTGAGCATGCATTGGTTTTTCCCTTGAAGAGGAAACGGTGATGCAGCAAAGCAGCGTAAGTATTTCCCTTAGTTTTTGAGAACCAACGTATCAATCCAGTAGGAGACCACACGCGAGTCACCTCGTACCTACACAAACAAATAAGAACCTCGCAACCAACGCGATAGAGGGATTGTCAATCCCTTCACGGTCACTTGCAAGAGTGAGATCTTATAGAGATAATAATAAGATAAATATTTTTGGTGTTTTATGATATAAATTGAAAGTAAAGATTGCAAAATAAAATAGATTGGAAACTTGTATGCTGGAAAATAGACCCGGGGGGCATAGGTTTCACTAGTGGCTTCTCTCAAGATAGCATAAGTATTACGGTGGGTGAACAAATTACTGTCGAGCAATTGATAGAAAAGCGAATAATTATGAGAATATCTAGGCATGATTATGTATATAGGCATCACGTTCGTGACAAGTAGAACGACTCATTCCTGCATCTACTACTATTACTCCACACATCAACCGCTATCCAGCATGCATCTAGAGTATTAAGTTCATAAGAACGGAGTAATGCTTTAAGCAAGATGACATGATGTAGAGGGATAAACTCATGCAATATGATATAAACCCCATCTTTTTATCCTCGATGGCAACAATACAATATGTGTCGTTTCCCCTACTGTCACTGGGATCGAGCACCACAAGATTGAACCCAAAGCTAAGCACTTCTCCCATTGCAAGAAAGATCAATCCAGTAGGCCAAACCAGACTGATAATTCGAAGAGACTTGCAAAGAAAACCAATCATACATAAAAGAATTCAGAGAAGAATCAAATATTGTTCATAGATAATCTTGATCATAAACCCAAAATTCATTGGATCTCGACAAACACACGGAAAAAGACGATTACATCGAATATATCTCTAAGGGAATCAGGGAGAACTTTGTATTGAGATCCAAAGAGACAGAAGAAGCCATCTAGCTAATAAATATGGACCTGAAGGTCTGAAGTAAACTACTCACACATCATCGGAGGGGCCATGGAGTTGATGTAGAGGCCCTCCGTGATCAATGCCCCCTTCGGTGGAGCTCCGGAAAAGGCCCCAAGATGGGATCTCTTGGGTACAAAAGGTTGCGGCGGCGGAAATAGGGTTTCGTGGTGCTCCTGGGTGTTTTCGGGGTACGTAGGTATATATAGGAAGAAGAAGTAGGCCGGTGGAGCCACGAGGGGCCCACGAGGGTGGAGGGCACGCCCAGGGGGGTAGGCACGCCCCCCTGCCTCGTGGCCTCCTCGTTGGTTCCTTGACGTCCACTCCAAGTCCTCTGGATCACGTTTGTTCCAAAAATCATGCTCCTAAAGGTTCATTCTGTTGGACTCCGTTTGATATTTCTTTTCTGCGAAACACTGAAATAGGCAAAAAAACAGCAATTTGGGTTGGGCCTCCGGTTAATAGGTTAGTCCCAAAAATAATATAGAAGTGTATAAATAATCCCATTAAACATCCAAAATAGAATATATAATAGCATGGAACAATAAAAAATTATAGATACGTTGGAGACGTATCAAGCATCCCCAAGCTTAATTCCTGCTCGTCCTCGAGAAGGTAAATGATAAAAATAGAATTTTTTATGTGGAATGCTTTCTAGAATATTCTTCAACGTATTTTTCTCTATTGTCGCATGAATGTTCAGATCCGAAAGATTCAAGATAATAGTTTATTGTTGAAATAAAAATAGTAATACTCCAAGTATGCTAATTAAGCAATTATGTCTTATCAAAATACCATAGCCAAAGAAAACTTATCCCTACAAAGTCATATAGTTTGGCCATGCTTCATTTTCATCACACAAAATGCTCCCATCATGCACAACCCCAATGACAAGCCAAGCAATTGTTTCATACTTAGCCTTTTCAAACTATTTCAACTTTTACACAATATATGAGCGCGAGCCATGGACATAGCACTATGGGTGGAATATAATATGATGATTGAGGTTGTGTGAGAAGGCAAAAAAGGGAGAAAGTATCACATTGACGCGGCTAATCAATGGGCTATGGAGATGCCCACTGATTGGTGTCAATGCAAGGAGTAGGGATTGCCATGCAACGGATGCACTAGAGCTATAAATATATGAAAGCTCATCAAAGAAACTAAGTGGGTGTGCATCCAACTCGCTTGCTCACAAAGACCTAGGGCATTTGAGGAAGCCCATCACTGGAATATACAAGCCAAGTTCTATAATAAAAAATTCCCACTAGTAGATGAAAGTGACAAAATAAGAGACTCTCTATCATGAAGATCATGGTGCTACTTTGAAGCACAAATGTGGAAAAAGGATAGTAACATTGTCCCTTCTCTCTTTTTCTCTCATTTTTTATTTGGGCATTCTTTTTTTTATTTTGGCCTCATTTCTTTTTTGTTCCGTCTGGAGTCTCATCCCGACTTGTGGGGGAATCGTAGTCTCCATCATCCTTTCCTCAATGGAACAATGCTCTAATAATGATGAGCATCACACTTTTATTTTCTTACAACTCAAGAATTACAACTCGATACTTAGAACAAGATATAACTCTATGTGAATGCCTCTGGCGGTGTACCGGGATTGCGATGAATCAAGAGTGACATGTATGAAAAATTAAGCATGGTGACCTTGCCACAAATACGATGTCAACTACATCATCATGCAAAGCAATATGACAATGATGGTGCGTGTCATAATAAATGGAACGGTGGAAAGTTGCATGGCAATATATCTCGGAATGGCTATGGAAATGCCATAATAGGTAGGTATGGTGGCTGTTTTGAGGAAGATATAAGGAGGCTTATGTGTGATAGAGCGTATCATATCACAGGGTTTGGATGCACCGACGAAGTTTGCACCAACTCTCAAGGTGAGAAAGGGCAATGGCACGGTACCGAAGAGGCTAGCAATGATGGAAGGGTGAGAGTGCGTATAATCCATGGACTCAACATTAGTCACAAAGAACTCGCATACTTATTGCAAAAATCTACAAGTCATCAAGACCAAGCAGTACGCGCATGCTCCTAGGGGGATAGATTGGTAGGAAAAGACCATCGCTCATCCCCGACCGCCACTCATAAGGAAAGCAATCAAAGAACAACCCATGCTTCAAATTTGTAACATAACGTTTACCATACATGCATGCTATGGGACTTGCCAACTTCAAGACAAGTATTCATCAATTTCACAATTACTCAACTAGCACACCCCTAATATTACCACATTTATATCTCAAAACAATATATCAAGCATCCAACTTCTCTTAGCATTTAAAATTTATAACCAAAGTGAATTACCATGCTGTTCTAAAGGAATCTCAAAATGATATAAGTGAAGCATGAGAGATCAATTATTTCTATAAAATAGAACCACCGTCGTGCTCTAAAAGATATAAGCGAAGTACTAGAGTAAAATTATCCAACTCAAAAGATATAAGTGAAGCACATAGAGTATTATAATAAATTCTAATTCATGTGTGTCTCTCCCAAAAGGTGTGTACAGCAAGGATGATTGTGGTAAACTAAAAAGCAAAGCCTCAAATCATACAAGACGCTCCAAGCAAAACACATATCATGTGGCAAAAAAAATATAGCTCCAAGTAAAGTTACTGATGGACGAAGACGAAAGAGGGGATGCCTTCCGGGGCATCCCCAAGCTTAGGATTTTGGTTGTCCTTGGATTTTACCTTGGGGTTCCTTGGGCATCCCCAAGCTTAGGATCTTGCCACTCCTTGTTCCATAATCCATCAAATCTTTACCCAAAACTTGAAAACTTCACAACACAAAACTTAAAAGAAAATCTTCGTGAGCTCCGTTAGTGAAAGAAAACAAACCACCCCACTTCAAGGTACTGTAATGAACTCATTTTTTATTTATATTGATGTTAAACCTACTTTATTCCAACTTTTCTATGGTTCATAAACTCTATTACTAGCCATAGATTCATCAAAATAAGCAAACAACACACGAAAAACAGAATCTGTCAAAAACAGAACAGTCTGTAGTAATCTGTAGGTTTCGAATATTTATTGAACCCCAAAAATTCTAAAATAAATTTCTGGTCGTGAGTAATTTATCTATTAATCATATTCAAAAATAATTAACTAAATATCACACTCCAGTAAAAAATGGCAGCAATTCTCCTGAGCGCTAAAGTTTCTGTTTTTTACAGCAAGATCGCAAAGGCTTTCCCCAAGTCTTCCCAAAGGTTCTACTTGGCAAAAAAACTAATTAAAAACATAAAACAACATCTAAACACAGGCTAGATGAATTATTTATTACTAATCAGAATCAAAAACCAAGGAACAAAAATAAAATTGGGTTGCCTCCCAACAAGCGCTATTGTTTTAACGCCCCTAGTTAGGCATAAGATTTCGACGATGCTCACATGAAAGACAACAATTGAAGCACAAAGAGAGCATCATAAAACACATGACAAACACATCTAAGTCTAACATACTTCCTATGCATAGGCATCTTATAGGCAAACAAGTTACCTTAGCAAGCAAAAACTAGCATATGCAAGGAAGCATAAAGAAACAATAGCAATCTCAATATAACAAGAGGTAATTTAGTAACATGAAAATTTCTGCCATCATATTTTCCTCTCTCATAATAATTACATGTAAGGTAATAATAAAATTCAACAATATAGCTATCACAAAACATATTTTTAACACGATCCACATGTATGCAAAGTTGACACTCTTCCAAAATAGTGGGATTAACATTAAATAAAGTCATGACCTCTGCAAACCCACTTTTATCAAAAACTTCATCAGATTGAACATTCTCCAAATATGTGGGATCTAAAGTTAACACTCTTCCAAACCCACTTTCAATATTATTGCAAACATTATAATCAATCTCATATTCATCATGGGGCTTAAATAAATTTTCAAGATCAAAAGAAGAATCACCCCAATCATGATCATTGCAACAAGTAGTAGACATAGCAAAACTAGCATCCCCAAGCTTAGGGTTTTGCATATTATAAGCACAATTGACATTAAGAGAATTTATAATAACATCATCGCAATCATACGTTTCATTGAAGGAACTATCAAGTATGGGTGCAATAGCAACGATCTCATGTTTAACATAAGGAACTATAGCAAATTCATCTTCATAAATATTGGCATCATGGCCACAAGAATAGCAAGCATCATGTTCATCAAGGGATATTTCAATCAAATCATCGGAATCATAATTATCTATAGATTCATGCATATCATTATTTTCTTCCGAAGCAACGGTCATTCTTTTAATAAATTCTTTGACATATACATTATGAGCATAGTTTTCATAGCAATATTTAAGCATGTCAAAATTTTCAGATTCGTAGAGAGTAATATCATACTTTTCAATGAAAGAAGCAACTTCATAAGCACCCTTAAAAGCAACAAATTCTTCAATTTGTTCGATATCGTAGTAACTATAAACACCCTTTGCATAAGAAGATAAGATTTCATTATCATTAAACTCATATAGGTAGGGGAGGTGTTTTTTAGGGTTCTTAGAGCAACAAGTAAGATCACAAATTTCACAAAGATTCCAAGCATAACATAGCAATCTGTTTATTTGATCGCATAAGAGTCTCCCTTTTTCAGACAAACGGTGACACACAAAATGAGCATGCTCATATAAAGATTTCCCATCAACTAGGCTAGTTGGGGCTTCAGCACGAGCGCATAAAGATCAAAGATGATCCAAGTAGAACACTTTAAGTGGATCCATATCAATAGATTTTTAGCAAGCAAAGATGCAAGCAAATAGAAGGCACATGGAAACACAAACAAAGGTACATATGGGAAGAAGGCGAACGGAAAAAGGGCGAATAAAACGGCAAGGGTGAAGTGGGGGAGAGGAAAACGAGAGGCAAATGGCAAATAATGTAATGCAAAGGATAAGAGTTGTGATGGGTACTTGGTATGTCTTGACTTGGCTTAGATCTCCCCGGCAACGGCGCCAAAAATCCTTCTTGCTACCTCTTGAGCATGCATTGGTTTTTCCCTTAAAGAGGAAATGGTGATGCAGCAAATCAGCGTAAGTATTTCCTTTAGTTTTTGAGAACCAAGGTATCAATCCAGTAGGAGACCACGTGCGAGTCACCTCGTACCTACACAAACAAATAAGAACCTCACAACCAACACGATAAAGGGGTTGTCAATCCCTTCACGGCCACTTGCAAGAGTGAGATCTGATAGAGATAATAATAAGATAATTTTTTTGGGTATTTTTATGATATAAATTGAAAGTAAAGATTGCAAAATAAAATAGATTGGAAACTTGTATGATGGAAAATAGACCCGGGGGCCATAGGTTTCACTAGTGGCTTCTCTCAATATAGCATAAGTATTACAGTGGGTGAACAAATTACTGTCGAGCAATTGATAGAAAAGAAAATAATTATGAGAATATCTAGGCATGATCATGTATATAGGAATCACGTCCGTGACAAGTACATCGACTCCTGCCTGCATCTACTACTATTACTCCACACATCGACCGCTATCCAGCATGCATCTAGAGTGTTAAGTTCATAAGAACGGAGTAATGCTTTAAGCAAGATGACATGATGTAGAGGGATAAACTCATGCAATATGATATAAACCCCATATTTTTATCCTCGATGGCAACAATAAAATACGTGTCATTTCCCCTACTGTCAATGGGATCGAGCACCGCAAGATTGAACCCAAAGCTAAGCACTTCTCCCATTGCAAGAGATCAATCTAGTAGGCCAAGCCAAACTGATAATTAGAAGAGAGTTGCAAAGATAACCAATCATACATAAAAGAATTCAGAGAAGAATCAAATATTGTTCATAGATAATCTTGATCATAAACCCACAATTCATCGGATCTCGACAAATACACCGCAAAAGAAGATTACATCGAATAGATCTCCAAGAGAATCGAGGAGAAATTTGTATTGAGATCCAAAGAGAGAGAAGAAGCCATCTAGCTAATAACTATGGACCCTAAGGTCTGAAGTAAACTACTCACACATCATCAGAGGGGCCATGGAGTTGATGTAGAGGCCCTCCGTGATCAATGCGCCCTCCGGCGGAGCTCCGAAAAAGGCCACAAGATGTGATATCTTGGGTATAGAAGGTTGCAGTGGTGGAAATAAGGTTTTGTGGTGCTCCTGGATGTTTTCGGGGTACGTAAGTATATATAGGAGGAAGAAGTAGGTCGGTGGAGCCACGAGGGGCCCACGAGGGTGGACGGCGTGCCCAGGGGGGTAGGCGCGCCCCCTACCTCATGGCCTCCTCGTTGGTTGCTTGACATCCACTCCAAGTCCTCTGGATACGTTTATTCCAAAAATCACGCTCCCAAAGGTTTCATTCTGTTTGGACTCCATTTGATATTCCTTTTCTGCCAAACACTGAAATAGGCAAAAATAGCAATTTGGGCTGGGCCTCCGGTTAATAGGTTAGTCCCAAAAATAATATAAAAGTGTATAAATAAGCCCATTAAACATCCAAAACAGAATATATATAATAGCATGGAACAATCAAAAATTATAGATATGTTGGAGACGTATCATCGAGCTCTGGCTCGCGGCCCGCTCCATGTACGCCACCTCACCAGATCCTCAATGCCTTCATCTTCTCGCGGAAGGAGCAATGGCAGGCTGGCAAGCACAGCATTGGGCTACTCTCTCTCACACTAACCTGCCGGAATCTCTGGAGCCTAGCTACAGGAGGTCCCACAAACTGCTCCCCTTCATGCCTTTCACTTGGGCGTTAAAGGGAGGGCTTCTAAGCATCACGCCTCGGGAACTCTTACTGACTCTCCATCCCTCACCCCTGGCCTTGACCACGACATCGCGACCTGGCATACCAGCGGCGGCTGAGCTCGCTCGAGAGTCGGGACCAGAGGACGTAGAGCACACAGAAGAATGTGAAGGGTCGGAGCTGGTATGGACACAACCTGGCAGCATCGCCATCAGCGGCCCATGAACCGGGCGCCATCCAAGGAACCGATCCACGATTGCTAAGATAAGTCACGTATCCAAGGCAGCCCAGCTCGCGACTTAGGATTTTCGGCACCAACACCCTTGCTCTAGCAATGCCGCCTTCCATTTCTACCTTTAGGGAGCTACTTGCACGCTAAGGGGGGGCTCTTGAGCGTCGCGCCTCAGGAGCTCTTACCGGACCTTGGGCCACTCACCTCCTGGCTTTGACCACGGCATCGCGACCTGGCATACCAGCGACAGCTGAAGCCTGCCTGGGGACTGGGACCTATCAACGTAGAGCACGAAGCTACCGTGAGGACGAAAAGGGGGACAATGCCGGGGCGAGACGTGCAATCACGAATTTCGCAATGAAAATGATATTGATGCAAAGGCGTTACAGAACCTTTACACACCCCACGGGGTTCATCTCGATTCCTCGCAAGGAACAAAAGAAGGAAGTTTTTTAGGAGCCCCATCTACAAGTATAACTACCGGCGCCATCATCAACAGTGGGCCACGAGGGGCCGGCGCCAACCCCATCCAGATCAGTGGCGACAACGAGCGGACGCCGCTGCTGCGGTCTGGGCATGGCATGAGCTCGGGGGCACGTAGCTGTGGTCGCTCCTCTCCAGAGTCTCCTTAGGCTCGGGAGAGTCGATGGACTCCGAGGCACCATCGTTGCTGCTGGAGGAGTCATCGGCAGGACCATGGGTGGGCCCAGTGCCTGCCCCTGCGCTATCCTAGTGATCCCCTTTAGGACAGCACTCTAGGCGGTGACCTTCCTCATCGAAGACATTGAAGAACATCGTGGAGGCGTCTTCGTACTCAAAATGGATCGTGAGGGCCCCCTCTGTGCGGCAGACGCGGGCAACCTTGCCCCCATCCGTGGGTCATGAAGATCTTGCCCTGGGAGACGACCTCAACCTCTACTCCCATAGCCGGGGTGCCACACTCGACATGCTGCAGCCACAGCTCGAGCGGCCCCCTTGGCGGCATCACTTCGGTGAAGAATGGCGGGAATCGGATCCACGTGCGCGGTGGCATCGCCGTGCACACCATGAGTTCACGTGAGGAGCCCTCAACGTGGGTTCGCGAGGCAGCGACGCGGGCCACCACGGCATGACTACGGCGACCTTGGCGCGAGCGGCGCCCGTTGCTGCCCCCTCCTCCGGAGCCTTCTACCCGAGCGTACAGCGGCAGCAAGTAGCCGGGGGGAGGCCGCTAGTACCAAGGCCTCGTCACCTCCGGCCTCACGACGATGTCGCGGGAGCGGACCAGCCTCTTCTTTGATGGGAGTGGCCCAAGCTCTTCGCGAGGGGTTTTCCCTTTCTCAGCGGCGGAGAACCTTCGTATCGGCATCATGGGTGTCGCGGCAAAGCAAGGAGGAAGAAGAGGAAGCAAGCGGGATGGAGGTAGAGATGGGCAACGGGGGCTCCGCCCTCTCCTCATTTATAGCCAGAGGGAGGCCAACCGCCGACCTCCACGATCTACGGCAATGATGATTTTCTTCTGCATGCAGCAGGGTCTCATCAAGTAGGGCAGTTGCTGAGGTAGCGTGGGGAAGCGGAGACACCCACGACCTATCAATCGCCACCCGTCAATCAAGGACGCAGGCGGTTGGGGCCCGCGGCGCTCCTCACTTTCCCTTTGGCTTCGCCTCGAAGCCAAGTCCGAGCGCGCCTTGGGCCCGGGGGCTACTATCGGCGTCCTAGGAATGGGGGTACCTAGACTTGCCTGCCTGCGACCCAGGTCGTGGCTCCCCCAATGGCCTGGTATGGCCCATCTTCATTAGTAACCACTCAAGACCCTCGCGAGGGGGTAAGCCTTGCGAGGCGGACCACACCAAGGTCTCCTTTGGGGCGTCCTCGCTAGGCTAGCTCCCGAGGAGCGGAGATATCTATGCAAGGGGCACCTCACGAGGTCCGCGTGACGTGAGCCATGACGACCAAAGCCAGGCGGGCGCCAGCGGGCGCAGAGTGCCAGTTTCCTCTTTGGTGCTAAGGAAAAAGGCGTAGGCGAGGAGTCTCGAGGCATCGGGCAAAGGTTTCCATATCGGTGCAAGAAGACCAAGACCAGCAGGATGGCAGGACGAAGGTCACCGCGGAGCCCACCGCGGCGTCACTACTAGAGCCTTTGGCAGGCGAATACCACCTTTTGTCAGGATAACTTTTACTAGCAGTCTCCCTTCGAAATTGGCCGTTGTGGGATCCCTTCCCACCTAAACATTTGGGAAGAGGACCAGGGCCTCTATAAATAGGACTAGCCACCACCGTAGTCAAGGGTCGGCTCATCTTGGATCGGATCCACTCCTCCAAGGCCATCTCACCAGCTCATCGAGCTCAAGAACACCTCTCCTCAGGAGGCTGTTCATCCATTGTACTAGTTCATCCTTAGCCCACGAGGCAATCCACCACACCACACTGGAGTAGGGTATTATACCACAATAGTGGCCCGAACCAGTATAAACTCTCGTGTCACTTATTCCTTGGGTTCGGCGAGCTAAGCTTTGAGATCGTTGCGAGAGTGAGCTAGGGAGATCTTCATGCGCAACCCAGTGTTCGAACCTCAAGGGTTTGCCGGAACCCACGATCCGACAAGGGTCTTGAGTCGTGCTGCTGAAACTGGGCTGTACTAGGCCGCTGATGGAGCCACGCCGTGGGCCGCAGGCAGGCAAGTCTGGGTACCGCCGTTCCCAGGACGCCAATAGCAACAGCTAACCATAACGGTTTGAAAAATCATATTTGTGTACTTCTGTGCGAGTTAATTTCATGTGCAGTAAATTGGAAGGATTTTTCAAACATATTGTCGGCGTTCTGGGAACGGGGGTCCCCAGACTTGCCTGCCTGGGTCCCATGGCATGGCTGGGCTGGCAGGTTCGTACGACCCATCTTCATCAACAAGACATTCAACACCCTCGCGAGGGGCCAAGCCTCGTGGGGCGGACGATGCAAGACCTCCTCAAGAGCGGCCTTGCCAGGAAGGCTCTCGAGGGGAGGAGAGATCAAGCCAAGGCAAACCTCGCGAGGCCCTTGTGACGTGAGCCATGACGATCGAGACCAGGCGGGCGCTAGGTGGGCGCCAGCGCGCGCAGCGTCCTTGTTTCCACTTCGGTGCCAAGGGGGAAAGCACAGGCGCGGAGTACCGAGGCATTGAGCAAAGGTTTCCATATTGGTGCAACGAGACCAGGACTAGAAGGATGACAAGACGGAGGTCACCATGGATCCCAAGACGGCGTCATCACCATAGCCTTTTCCAGGCGAAGACCACCTTTTGTCAGGATAGCCTGTACTAGCTATCCCCTTTCAAATTAGCCGTTGTTGGCTCCCTTCCCGCTCAATATTTGGGGAGAGGACCAGGGCCTATATAAGTATAACTAGCCACCACCATGGGGGGCATCGGATCGACACCATCACAAGTCGACAGCTGATTCCAATCCTCACACACACAAGCACACCAAACACAAGAACACCTCAACCTCAGGAGGTTGTTCTTCACCTTGTACTATTCATCATTAGCCCAAGTGGCAATCCACAACCACCACTCTGGAGTAGAGTATTACACCACAACGGTGGGCCGAACCAGTATAAATCTTGTGTCTTTCTGTGTTGAGAGTTCGTCGTGTTCGTCTGCGAGATCTTAGAGAGCTAGGGCGTGGATCGATACGGAGAAAACCTTCGCGCGCACCCTAGTGTTCGAACCTCAAGGGTGTGCCAGAACCCCAGATCTGACATTTGGCGCGCCAGGTAGGGGTGCGCCGGAGTCTCTTCCCCACCAATCGACCCGTCGACGCTCTATGGCCCCGATGTCCGGCGACCCAAGGGCCGACTCCGACCAATGGGCAGCCTGGCCAGCCCGGGCGGCGCCACCTGCCCATGAAGATCTCAACCCCGCGCTCCAGGCGGCGCGGCTAGGCGTCATCCACCCCCACTCCACGACAAGCGCGAGCCACTTCAAGGGCCACAAGCCGCGCCACAGCAACGGCGCCACACACCCGACAGGAGCAGGCGAACATGCAGGCCGCACTCACGGTGGCGCGGGAGTTGCTACGGTGGCGGCTGATGGAGAGCGGACGTGATGCACTGCTGGAACGTGTCACTGAGCTGCTGGATGCGGCGGCATCAGGAGCATCGCCATTCTGCTACCTGGTCCCGTCCTGATCCACTACTGGACCTCACGACGGCGCAGGCCGCGGCCGCTCGCCCTCGGGTGTGCCCGGGGGCTTCACCATCACCAGGGCAGCCGGCGGCGCCGGGGGCCCTGTTGCCCCCGCACCGCCTCTGGTGAGCATGGACACGAGCGTTGCCCCCCACGGCCCCAGCTAGGCGTCGCGCTATCATCCTAAGGACGTCGCGGTGGGTCAGGCGACATGGAGCGTGGGGAACTACGGCGAGGTGTTTGGGATGACAGCCCTAGAAGCCTATGTGCCCCGCATGATGGACCAGGAGTACACGCCGGAGGGCAACCCCGTCTCATGGGAGGAGGAGGCATTCGGAGCTGAAGCCTTCCAAGAGCCGCTGGAGAGCCTGCCAACCGTGCCGTCGACAATAGATACATGGTACCACTAATCCCTCAAGAGAAAGCTTATGCTAATCATGAGTCACAGATGAACCAGGCTATGGCGCCAAACGGTGGCTCCGGCACGCCGATGCCTGCCCCGACCGGAGAAACCAGCTGGGGGCTACGCGGAAGGGGGCAGGAGCAAGGCCCCTCCCCGAGTCGCGACGTGCAAGGCAACACCCGGAGATAGGCCCTCTACCGGGGTGGCGACCGCGACCTTTCCCCCAGCAGAGGACCCGTGGTCGCCGAGGGCGCTGCTGGCGTCCCCTCTGCCCTCGCTGGGCCGTCCAGGGTTCCAGTCGTCCCAGCAGTGGTAGAGGGTGGTGCAAGGCGGGGCCCTCACCTGGAGATATGAAGCCGGTTCCGGTGAAGCAAGGTCCAGTGCCTGTGAAGATCACCGCCCGTGACACTCTCACGTAATAATGAGTGGGGCTGTACACACCCCGGAATCTCCAGAGAGCCGTCCTCGGGTCTCGGGGGCTCCCTCCCAAGCCTAGCGGCACCACTTAGCTCCGCGCTGGTGAGAAGACGTCGAAGACTAGACTAGGCGCCGGACGCGGCCATTTGCTTTGGATGACTTTTCTGTAACCTTTCCTTCTGGATTTGGATTTAAGTTGAAGTTAAGTTTTCATTTGATGCGCGCGGGGGGATGCCTTTGCTCGTTTGAGTTATTTCTTGCAGTCTCGTTCTTGCCTTATTTTGGAGTTCGCGCCAGTCGCAACCCCCCCCCCCCCCGCGGGCCCCTCGCGAGCCGGGCTGAGCATGAAGCGCACGAACCACACACGTGTCGAGCCATGGCGGCCACTCGCTTATCACACGACCCTCTCGGGCATGGCAACGAATTCATCAGGGGCACCTCAAGAACCTACAATCCCTCGAGCCAGTTTGGGTTGCCAAAGGTAAGGTAAAATCGTAACGACACCCTTGTCCCAGCGTGCTAAAGCTCACGAAGATGCGAACTCAATTTAGCACGAAAGGATAAAAGCGGCTATTGTTTACATGAGGTGCTCCCCCTCTCAAAATGCTCTTACGGTATTCTAGGGCCACGCCTAAGTTTTTACAGGATAAATAATAGGGAAACAGGGAATCAGCCGGATACGTTGCTCGCCGCATCCCCCATGTCATCTTCACACGCGCCACTGGCGTCGCTGGCGTTGCCTCCACCTTCACCGGCATCGACGACGCCATCATCAACCACGTCGCCTACATCCTCCGCGGCCACAACCCCGTCATCATCGGAAGCGAAGGCCACGACCAGCGCATCCATGTGGTCTTCAACCCACCGCGCCAAGTCGCCCCTGATGGCTTCCAGCACGGCAGCGATAGCAGCGTCAAAATCGAAGTCGAGGTCATTATTCCGGAGGTGGCTGAAGACGCAGGAGAACGCGCGCCCATGCAGACTGTGACTTCTCTCCTCCACGAGCTGGCGAGCCCTGTTAGACAGGGATTCCAGGCGCGTCACCACATTGGTGAAGAAGGTCAGGTGACTGGCGTAGTCATCCAAGTGGGGAGGTGGTGCATTCTCGTCACAGATGAAACCCAGGGCGGCATTAGCCCTGCTCCGGAGACCCTGAAGCATGGGGGCATGCTCGCGCTCCAGCGTCCGCCGTTGAAGCACTTCCTCCCTGTTTTGACGCACGACGACATCGACGTCGTCAAACCCGCCTCTGAAGAGAAAGCAGCTCGTCACGGGTGGAGGCCATGTCCGCCTGCGCCGTGACCAGGGCGGCGGTCGTGGCCTCCTCACGCCTTTAGTCTCATCTGACCTGGGCCGGAGAGCGGCGGTCCTGCCCGCTGCCTTAGTTCCCGCAAGCTTCAGCTTCAAGGCGTGCTGACCTCGGCCACCCGGTGGTCGACTTCCTCCTGGACTCAGGCCTCGCGAGCCCCGACGACATCCTCTACTTGGGCAACTTGACGCTCCCTCGTCTCCAGTTGCTCAAGCTCGAGGTTGCGCTCCACAACATCCAGTGCGAGTGCCTCCTCGCACTTCCGGACCTCATCTTCCTTGGTAGGCGTCCCCCTTAGTGTCGCGAGGGAGGCCTTGCGCGCCTCCACTTGCTGCTCAGGGATGCACTCCAGGCGTGGAGCTCCCATGCGCGCTTCTTCACAGCCTCACGACGGTGGTCCGCTTCATGAGCCTCCTCCAGAGCCCGGGATCAGGCTTCACGGGAGTCCGCAAGGGCGGCCTCAGCCTTCGCGTTGTCCAGCTCACGCTGGTGGCGCCCGAGGTTGATGGCCACCTTCACCTTGTGCCTCTCCTCCGCTAACCGAAGACCCTCGGCCTCAAGGCATGCATCGACACCCTCAAGTTCTTCGCTAAGTCGGTCCATCGCGCCCATCGCCTCCAGGAAAAGCTCGTGGCGAACGATGCTCCGCCCGCGCTTGAACTCAAGCGCACGACCCATCTTGCCCTCTGCTACAGGGGCTGTGGGCGACACCCGGCGCGGGGCACCTCCTATCGGCAGGGGGCTAGGGGCTGGCGTGGCCCCTGGCGCCGGCCGGCCCTCGCGAGGGGCCCAAACCAAACAAGTCCCGCTGCCTGAAGAAGACCCCGGGGATGGGGACAACCAACTGCCGACAACGACCAAGGGAGGAGCCCTTGGCACGCCTGCTGCACTCCAAGCAAGGCCCCAAAGAAAGGACGACGAAGGCCCGAGCTCGGGGCACCATGATGACGGACCAACTCCCACGACTGACCCCACGCCATGGGCGGCGCCCGAACCTGCAGCACCGGAGCTCGACGGGTGCGACGGGACGAGAGGGAGCTGCTTCTCAGGAGGTTTCACGGCCTCGGCAGAAGGGGTCCTGAGGGGTCAATCGTCAGGGAAGGAAGACAGCACACAGAAGATCACCAAGATAAGGTACTCACTCGTCAATGGCAATGTACTTTCATCGCTTCAACAGCCCGAAGGTACCGCTGTGGCTCAGAGATCCTTTCCTCTTGTGGATCTCCTCGAAGTCCATGCAAAGCCGGCCGAAGCGCTGAATGTGCCGGCCAGTGCGGGGGGTAGTCAGGGAAGTGCTCAAGAGGACATCTTCAGGGGTGCCTGGCTGCGCAGAACAGCCGGGCGCCGTCTCACCGCGACCTCCCGAGGCCTCCGGAGTTTCGGCCTCAGGAGCCGCATGCTGCATCGCTTCAGCTACCGGTGACCAAGGGTCACGGGATCCTGAGGACGACTCCTTGGGAGCCCTAGGCGGCGTCTGCACATCAGTGCTCGTGCCGTCAGCCTCTGGTGGCACTCGTCCCCCCGCACCCACATTCCAGACGAGCTCGGCAACAGCAACCAAGAGGGGAACCACGCTGGCAGGGTTCTCACGGGATCCCACCAGGCCGTCCGGATGCAGCCGCCACTTGTTAAAAGAAGGCATGCCAACAGCGAATTCGGCTTTGTTCCTGCATCGGTACAAGAGACAATTCTTCCCAGGCAAGTCGTCCAGCAAAGGGACACTTGTCAGGACCTTGAGCACTATTTTCCACGCCCCAAGGGGGAGCCTGGGCTCCTGAAGCCTCATGTGGTCCTGACTGTTGAGCAAGGCCCACATCGGGCGAGAATTGCATTGAAGAGGTGCAACCTAGAGCTTGATGAACTCCTTCACCACTATCAGCGCAGTCACGCCGCGGTCCTTCAAAATCCTTAGTCAGAACCAGACAGGGGCAATACGGGGGCTCGCGAGCCTCTCGTGGCCCCAGCCAAAGTGGGGAACAGCGGGCGCTGATGGGGCATGGAGTAGAGGGCTGAGCACACCCGCGTCGACGAATACCCACCATGTCCGAAACTAGCGCGTGGATGGAGGAAGCTCGAAGTCGATCCCCGCGCCAGCTGTCGCAGCCACAGCCTGGAAGCTCACGCACCCCGAGCTTTGCCGGGGATCAGTCACATGCAGCGTGAAGAAGTGGCGGAGAAGGGCCACAGAGGGAGCAATGCCCACCATGGCTTCACACACGAAAGCGAAGACAGCGAGGACAATCACGGATTGGCGGTCGAGATGCCACACATGGATCTGGTAATGTTCGTGCACCGCATTGAAAAAGGCACAGAAAGGGGGGATCAGGCCTGCCTAGAGGACGTCAATGAAGATTGGGACCTCGTTGACCACCCGAGGAATACAAGCCCGAGACGCAGGCCAAGCCACCGTCTCCCCCCACTCATTGAAACTAGTGGCGAGCATGGGGCGCACCTTGTCCATGGCCTCGTCGTTGAGCACCAAGGACTGGCCGACTGCAGGCTTGGTGGCTGGAGGCGAACCAGGCGGGGACAGAGGCATCTTCCCCTTGTCTGCTTGTTTAGACGCCATGGCGATGAAGCAGGCGGAGTGCAGGTCAGATTGGAGAAGAGGAGCAGAAGGACCGGGGGAGCAAGGCGTGCACAATAGGAGAATAACCGTGTAGGTTGCGAGGGCCGCATGGCCAGGCGGGTTCAAACGCAGCGTGGGGAAGCGGAGACGCCCACGTCCAATCAACCGCCACGCGTCTACCAAGGCCGCAGGCTTTTGGGGCCCGCGGCGCTCCGCACTTGACCCTTTGGCTTTGCCTCAAACCAACCCTGAGCGCGCCTTGGGCCCGGGGGCTACTGTAGGCGTTCTGGGAACGGGGGTCCCCAGACTTGCCTGCCTGCGGCCCACGGCGTGGCTGGGCTGGTAGGTTCATACGGCCCATCTTCATCGACAAGACATTCAAGACCCTCGCGAGGGGCCAAGCCTCGCGGGGTGGACGACGCAAGACCTCCTCAAGAGAGACCTCGCCAGGCAGGCTCACGAGGGGCGGAGAGATCAAGGCAAGGCAAACCTCGTGAGGCCCTTGTGACGTGAGCCATGACGATTGAGACAAGGCGGGCACCAGCGCGCGTAGCGTCCTTGTTTCCTCTTCGGTGCTAAGGGGCAAGCGCAGGCGCGGAGTACCAAGGCATCAATCAAAGGTTTCCATATTGGTGCAACGAGACCAGGACCAGAAGGATGGAAAGACGGAGGACGCCATGGAGCCCAAGACGACGTCATCACCAGAGCCTTTTGCAGGCGAAGACCACCTTTTGTCAGGATAGCCTGTACTAGTTGTCCCCTTTCAAATTGGCCTTTGTAGGCTCCCTTCCCGCTCAATATTTGGGGAGAGGACCAGGGCCTATATAAGTAGAACTAGCCACCACCATGGGGGGCATCGGATCGACACCATCACAAGTCGACAGCTGATTCCGATCCTCACACACACACACAATCACACCAAACACAAGAACACCTCGACCTCAGGAGGTTCTTCCCCTTGTACTGTTCATCATTAGCCCAAGAGGCCATCCACTGCCACCACACTGGAGTAGGGTATTACACCACAAGAGTGCCCCGAACCAGTATAAATCTTGTGTCTTTCTATGTTGAGATTTTGTCGTGTTCGTCTGCGAGATCTTACAGAGCTAGGGCGCAGATTGATAGGGAGAAAACCTTCATGCGCACCCCAGTGTTCGAACCTCAAGGGTCTGCCGGAAGCCCAGATCCAACACATATTGGTCTCACAGCCTAGATACATGCATGGAGTGCCATGGCATTTAGACAAAAAAAAATAAAAATGATCAGAAATAGATGAAACCTTGCTTGATGTAATGTCATGCCACCAAGATGATGTGGTAAAAAATTGGCATGTTTGACGAAAGTTTGGACACACACCCCTCACAAACCGAATAAGTCACTAGAAGGCTCATGGTTCCAAGAGGGAACAATGCATGTTTTATGCCGAACGGGCGATAGCTACCTCTTATGGCCTTCAAAAAAATTCTACAGTTAATGTGCACTAATACAACTGCCATATGAAAATTTGGAAAATTCCAGGGGTCATTTGACCTTTTAAAGACATTTAAGTGATTTTCTGTCCATTTAATGACCGTAATTCAAATTCGAAGCACATCTACATGCAACGGCTAACCTTATCAGTTTGAAAAATCATATCTATGTACATGTGTGCGAGTTAATTCCATGTGTAGTAAATTGGAATGAATTTTCAAAAATATTGGTGTCACGGCCTGGACACATTCATGGAGTGCCATGGCATTGAAATTCCAAAAAATAAAAAATGATGAGAAACTCATGAAACATTCCTTGATGTAATGTCATGCCACCAAGATGATGTGGTAAAAAATTTTGGCATGTTTGATGAAATTTTGGACACACACCCCTCACAAACTGGAGCAATTCACTAGAAGGCTCGTGGTTCCAAGCAAGAACAATGCATGTTTGATGACAAATGGGCGATGGCTTCCTCTTATGGCCTTCAATGTTTTCTACATTTAACATGCACTAATACAACTGTCATGTGAAAATTTGGAAAATTCCAGTGGTCATTTGACCTTTTAATTCATTTAAGTGATTTTTCTGTCCATTTAATGACCGTAATTCAAATTTGAACTACATCTACATGCAACGGCTAACATAAGAGTTTGAAAAATCATGTTTGTGTACTTGTGTGCAAGTTAATTCCATGTGCAGTAAATTTGAATGAATTTTCAAACATGTTGGTGTCAAGGCTTGGACACATGCATGGAGTGGCATTTAAATTCCAAAAAAAATAAAAAAATGATTAGAAACACATGAAACCTTGCTTGACGTAATGTCATGCCACCAAGATGATGTGGTCAAAAAATTGGCCTGTTTGACGAAAGTTTGGACACGCACCCCTAACAAACTAGAGCAACTCAATATAAGGCTCATGGTTCCGAGACGGAATAATGCATGTTTGATGATGAATCAGCGATAGCTTCCTCTTATTGCGAGATGACGAAGACACGGTGGTGCTCCAGTGGTGGCGACGAGAGCTTCTGCTCGACAGCGTATCCCTCCTCCTACTGACAACATGGGGCGGAACCCACCGTGAGAGGGGGAGGGATAGGACGAAGTCGTGGTCGTCATGGCGCCCGAGGGGGAGGAGGACGGGGAGGTGCCCTGATCGCGCCCTTATGATACGCTCCTCCATCGTTGGAGGGTCGCATTGGAGACCACCCTCTGGAGTTCGTCATCAAGCTATTTAAGCCTCCGCACGGCCGCCTCCGCCTCCCTACTCCATTTGCAAGGGTGATGGAGCTCGAACAACCACGAGCATTGAGGCTGCACATGAGGGGTTGTGGGAATGGTAGCATACGGGTGGATGTACATTTCCCCGCACCTCATGTCATGTACTTCTGTCGAGGATGGAAGACTTTTGCTCATGCCAATAGTTTGTTGGAAGGGCACGTCCTCCACTTGAAGTTAATGGAGCATGGTTTCCTTTCTGTCAATGTTTTTGGGAGCTCGGGTGCTCGCTTAGGGTGTTGTGCGGAGAGATCAACTAATGATGAAAGATCCTTCCCGAGCGATAGCGACGAGGATGATAGTGACGGCGATGACGACGACACTGACCGGGAGGGCGATGCCTCTGACTCCGGCTGAGCGTAAGCCAGACCGTCAGCATCAGGCGGTGGCAGCACCATCTGCATCTGCCCCTCCAATCCGGCAAGGTGATTTGCTGGGGAGTTGGGATCAGGGGTTGACGTGGTGCCTCCGGCTTCTCCAGTAGCCTCCCAGCTAGACTCCGACGGGCTTCCTCATGGGCTCCAGCTCCGTTAGCCATGCCGCATCCTGTTGGCCCTGGTGGTGGTGGTTGACAGGTCGCCATCGCCTTCGTCTACGCCCTCCCACCCCGCCGGGCTACCTCTCCAGGAGCGTGACGGGGCCAGGCTGGGCTTCTGCCTAGGCACTCCTTTTGCCCCCTTTACCTCCTGCCACAGTTCCTAGGAGGAGAGGGACAAGAAAGGGCAGCACAGGGCACTTATGTTTTTTCAATCTTAAATCTGTAGGAATTTGCCAAATTGTAGTTCAAATTCTGTAATCTCTTGAATCCACGTTTGTGTCCTATAAGGTCAGTACTTGTCTAATCAGCATATTAGAGAAAAAGATAAACCTTTCCGGGGACTTGTGCATGTAATATGTCCATGCAGGGCCGGAATGCCTCTATACTTTCAAGTAAACAAGTTTCCCTCGGCAGGCTATCCTGTCGGTACCCTCAGGTTTTTGCCGTGGAGTTAGGCCTACCGGGCACAAATCATGAAGAGGGACCAGCTCCTCGCTAATCTTTTTTCATCAAAGGCCATTGCGACCATCCTGACCGAAGCAATGTTCGAGTCAAGGGATGGGAGCACCTGAGTTTCAAAACGCGACGAGGTTTTCTTATGCACAAGTCTTTTCTTACAGAACACATATGGACAAGAGAAAGAACTTATCTGTTTGGCTTGCCGGAGATCGCATTGTAGGCTCATCTTTCAATCTTGTCTTGGAGACCAAGTCCTTGGCAGGAGCTTGCAGTTTATGCAGATGAAAATGATGCCAGATGCGTTCTTATCTACATGAACATGTGATGCTCATGAAATGCTTACGCATGCATGCAACTTGTCGGGGGGGGGGGCCCATCACTTCATTTATTTCTCTGTTGCTCAGGGTCTGTGCTGGCTTTGTACAAGGGGTTACATGCAACTGAGGCAAGGCTTGTATAAAAGGGTGGCTGCCGGGTAGGGGCTGACAGCCGCGCCTTATGGGTAGAACTTGCAGAGATGCTCAATATTCCATGAGTTTTGCAATTGAATGCCATCTCCAGTCTCTAGACGGACTGCGCTAGGTCTGGTGACTCGTACTACCCGGTAAGGGCCTTCGTACTTCGGCGTCAACTTGTTTGCACCCTTGGCGGACTGAACGCGCCTAAGGACAAGGTCGCCTTCCTCAAAACATGGGGCATAAACCTTGCGGCTATGATAGTGACACATGGCTTGCTGGCAGCATGCAACATGCATAGCAGCCCAGAGAATGTTCTCCTCGAGAAGCACAACGTCATCACGCCGGTGATGATCCTACGCTACTTCACGTATGCAAGCACTCGAGGTGACCCATAAATGAGTTCCATCAGGATAACTGCTTCTGCCCCATAGACTAGGGAGGAGGGTGTCTGCCCAGTAGCTTGATTTGGTGTTGTTCTGAGGGACCAAAGAACCACCGGCAGCTCGTCGATCCATCACATGCCGCACTTCTGCAGCTTATCAATTATTCTCGTCTTGAGTCCTCGCAACACTTCAGCGCTCGCCCTCTCAGCTTGTCCGCTGTTTCTGGGATGTGCAACAGAGGCAAATGAGATCTTGCTTATGAGGGCATGAACATATTGCATGAAGGCATGACTCGTGAACTGGGTGCCGTTGTCGGTGGTGATCCGGGCAGGGACCCTGAAGCAGCACACCAATCCTTTCAAGAATTGATAGCTGACTGAGCAGTTACCTTTCTCATGGCTTCTACTTCCAGCCACTTTGTAACTTGTCAATGGCAACGAACAAGAATTCAAAGCCCCCAACAGCTCAGGGGAAAGGGTCAAGGATATCGAGCCCCCAGACCGAAAATGGCCATGACAAAGGGATTGTCTAAAGAGCTTGGGCAGGCAGATGGATGTTCTTGGAATGGAATTGGCACGCTTCACATTTTGTGACTAGCTTGACCACATCTTGGAGGGCTATGGGCCAACAGAATCCTTGCTGGAATGCTTTCCCAACCAACGCCCTTGATCCAATGTGGGACCCGCACATGCATTTGTGTATTTCTGCCAGCAGTTCCTTTCCTTCTTCTCGACAAATGCACTTCAATTTCACACCGTTGGGCCTTCTTCTGTATAGTGTGTCATCGACAAACTGATACATATTGGCCCTCTGGGATACTCTTTTAGCTTCTTCTTGCTCCTCGGGAAGTTCTCCAGTTTGGATGAAGTGGACTATGTGCCTTGCCCAAGTTGGAGCCTGGGGCTCAGCAATGAGGACTAGAGGCACCGCCTCATTCGCAGGAGTGTGTCCCTCGAATGCGGGGACGAGTGGCCCAGCAGGAGGGTGCAGCCCGGCAATCGAAGGGGAGTTGTTTCCGGCAGGGTCCCTGCCAGGAACCCCTAGAGGCTTTTCCGGGAGAGGCTTACTGGAGTCCAGTTTCCTCCTCTTTTGGGCCATTATTTCCGGGGATAAGGAGGACTAAGTAAGATGTAGAACAAAAGTTCCTGGTTCCACAGGAAGCTTTTGCGCAGCACACTTCGACAGATGATCAACAATGTTGTTTTCCGCACGGGGTACGTGCTGTATTTGCAACCCGTCAAAGCGACCCTCTAGTCTTCTCACTTCCTCAACGTATGCCTCCATCAATGGACTTTGGTAATCCTTATTGACTTGTCTCACCACAAGTTGTGAATCTCCTTGAATGGTCAGCTTCTTGATTCCCAATTCAGTGGCAATCCTGAGCTCGACAAGGAGCCCTGCATACTGTGTTGTATTGTTGGTCGCCTCCTCCTAGGGAAAATGCATCTGGATGATGTACTTCAGGTGCTCTCCAGTGGGAGCAATGAGAAGCATGCCAGCCCCCACACCTTTTAGGGAGAAGGCACCATCGAAATACATGATCCATTCTTGGGGTGCTTCCTTGCTAGGAATAACTGTTTCCAGCACTTCTTCATCAGGTGTTGGGATCCATTCTGCAATAAACTCTGCCAATGCCCTGCTCTGAATCGTTGATGTTCTTTCAAATCTCAGGCCAAAGCTGGATAACTCCAATGCACACTCCACTATTCTTCCGGTAGCCTCATGGTTTAGGAGTATCCTTTGCAAAGGAAAGCGGGTGACAACCATGGTGTCATGGGCTTGGAAGTAGTGGCGTAGTTTCCTTGAGGCCATGACAAGGCCAAAAATCAACTTTTGCACACCAGAGTACCTGGATCTAGCCCCCTGCAATAGGGAGCTGACAAAGTACCCTGGGCGCAACACCACTTTCTTCCATGCAACGTCCTTAGGGTGGTCTCCGCTGTCATTCTCTTCTTTGTCCTAATCCATATCTGACCTTGTTGGGCTGTTCTCACTCTCTCCCTGGAAGGGACACTAGCTAAGGCTGTTGCTTCTTCCACTTCCCGTTGTACCACTAGTGCTTCTCTAGCCACTTGACTAGTTGCCGCTAGGTATAGCAGCAACGGCTCTTGTGGTTTGGGAGCAACCAAAGTGGGCACAAAGGAAAAGTAGGTCTTCAAATCTTGTAGTGTTGTATCTGCTTCTAGGGTCCACTTCATGGGTCATGCCTTCTTTAAGATCTTGAAGAACAGCAATGAGCTCGGCTGACTTGGAGATGAATCTGCTAAGCGCCACAACGCACCCTATCAAACACCTCACATCCTTAACTGTCTTAGGTGCCTGAATATGCTCGATAGCCTTGATCTTATCGGGGTTGGCCTCTATCCCGGGATGGGAAACAAAGAAACTAACTAGCTTGCTGGAGGGAACGCCAAACACGCCCTTCTTCGGGTTGATCTGTCCTTGGTCTTACACATATTAGAAAATGTCTCTTCTAAATCCTAGATGAGGGTTGATCTGTCTTTGGTCTTGACCACAACATCGTTCATATAAGCTTCAATGTTCCTGCGCAACTGTGGTTCAAAATCAATCTGGACAGCTCTTGCAAAAGTGGACCCGACACTCTTCAACCCAAAAGGCATCCGCACGAAGCAGTTTGTGCCACATGGGGTGATGAATGAGGTCTTCTCTTCGTCTTCCTTGGACAAAAAAATCTGATGATATCCAGAGTATGCATCCAGAAAATAGACCAACTCACATCCTGAAGTGGAATCCACAATCTGGTCGATGTGCGGCAAGGTAAATGGGTCCTTCGGGCAGGCATTGTTAAGATCTTTGAAATCTATGCAAAGCCTCCATTTTCCGTTAGCCTTGCGTACGACCACTAGGTTTGCTGACCATGTTGGATGCAATACTCTTCTGACCAAACTAGCTGCCTCAACTTTGTTGATCTCTTCTGCAATGAATTGCTGCCGCTCCAAAGCTTGCTTTCGGACCTTCTTCTTGACGAGTCAGGCATGTGGGCAGACAGCAAGGTAGTGCTTGATTACCTCCCTGGGAACACCGGGGATATCAGACGGTTGCCAGGAAAACACATTGATATTCGCCCGCAGGAAGGCAACGAGCGCTCTTTCCTATTTGTCATCATGGGTGGCACAGATCGTAGAGGTACCATCAGCGCCAGCTAGCCCTGCCAGGACCTTTTTCACAGGAGGTGCAGTAGCCTTGGATCTCTTGCTGTGGGAACTCTCCGGCAAGTCATCGACAGGTGCAACTTACTATGAAGAGGTACACTTCCTGGATTCCTTGCTGGTGTCCCTGCTAGCCTTCTTCGTTCCTTTGATTTCCTTGGTGGGAACTGTGGCTTCCGCGGCTTCTGTCGTGACTACATCCTGATACATCTTATCCACGCAAATAATTGCGCCCTTCTCGTTTGGCGGAATGGAAATGACTCCCACCGGCAGTGGCATCTTCAAAGTATTGTAGGCATTGATGGATGCCGCCATGAATTTTGCCAGAGTTGGCCGTGCAAGGATTCCATTGTACGGCGGGGGGAGGTCGACCACATCAAACACAACCTTCTTAGTCCTGTAGTTCAACTCTCCTCCGAATGTCACCGGAAACGTGATCTTTCCCTTAGGATGACTCCTGTCGTGGTTGATTCCTTGAAACGTTCCCGTGACTTTGAGTTCTTCCTCTGTTATCTGAAGTTTTCTAATGACCTTTGGGGAAATCAGATTCAACCTGGCCCCGCCGTCAACCAACATCTTTGTGACTTTGAGGTTGCGGATCGTTGGTGAAACCAACAACGAAAAGCATCCTACCACGATGGTGCGGTCAGGTTGATCCTCTTCGTCAAAGATGATGGGCGTGCGTGACCACTTGAGCGGCTTTCGAGACTCTGCTGCTGGCTCCACGACATTGACGTCACGTGACCACCGTTTAAGTTGGCGGTGAGAGCAGTGCAGGGATGCACCTCCATCAATGCACAGGGCGTCAATTTCCTTCTCGAATTCTTGCTCACTGGTTTCCTCTTCATCCCCTCCATCACTTCCATCATTGCAATCTTCCTTCTCTCGGCCCCTGGTGGGTTTTCCTTGGTTCTGGAGAGGCTTACCGGGGCGATTTGCTTCACTACCTCGTCCCTTCCCGACAACACCTTTCTGACCTTTTTCCTTATCACGTTTCTCATATTCAGCCCAGTGCTTCTTGACGAGCTCCTCAACCCGATGACATTCTTGGAGATCGTGGCCCTTGGTCCGATGAATCTTGCAATACAACCCATCACCTTTTCTAGCTTTCTTGGTAGCCGCAGCCTCCCAGCAGTTAGTGCACATGGCAACTTCCTTGCCGGGGGCTTCAGCCTTAGCCTTCTTGCCGGTACTAGGCGTGCCTGATCCCTCAACGGTCAGTACTGCTTTGTCCTTGCGCTTCTTGTTGTGCTTCTCGTTCTTCTTCTTCTAATTGGTGGCCTTGTCTTCATCTTCTGAGTCGACGTCAATGCCATCCTCTTCTCCAGGGAGTTTCCTCCCCTCTTCCACCCAAGCACACCTGTCCACTAAGGTATAAAGTTCCTTCACAGTCTTGGGCAATCAAATGTTCATCTTGGAAAGTATCCGACGGCTGTGCATGTTGGACTGGAACGCAGCTATCACAACTGTCGGGTGGATATCTGGAATATTCCTGTGGACTCGGCTGAACCTCTGCATGTACTTTTGCAGAGTCTCTCCTTCCTTCAACGGGAGAAGCTGCAAATCACTGGGCCATCCTGGTTCTTGGTGGCCGCCCATGAAGGTGCTAACGAACTCATGGCACAGGTCAGTCCAGTTCGAGATGGAGTTCTCCGGCAGATGCATCAGCCAAGACCTCACGTTTGGCTTGAGCACCAAAAGGAAGTAGTTCGCAAAAACCTTCTCATCTCTTCCCCCATTAGTTTGAACAGCAATGGTGTAGATCCTCAAGAACTCTACCGGGTTCAGTCTCCCATCATACTTCTCTGGAATCTCTAGCTTGAACATGCGAGCGGACAGCCAACGGACTTGCTGCAGCTCACGGGTGAAGGCAGGGCACCCAGCCTCGAAAGGCAGATACCTGCCTCTGCCGAGCGCAGGCTCGTCGACGTTGGGGCCATCGTGCCCATTGGACTGGTGATGGCAGTCACGGCATCGCTCGATGGTGACGTGCGCGCCCTCCATCCGCCTGTCCTCTGGGGATCACCGTTGGCCTTGACGAGCTCGAGGATCGGACGAAGCCATCGAGACGTCATCAAGCTCTTAGTCTCATGGCCCTCACGATAGTTGCTGCGGTGGGGATTGCACCGTGGGGGTGGCCCCTTCCGCACGGCTAGCAGCGTGGGCTGCCGTTGTCGTCTGGGGAGGCCATGCCAGGGCAGCTTGCTGTGAGCCTCCAACCTCGGCAAAGCCAATCAGACTCTGAATGGTGGGTCTCCACTCATCCATTTGATCAGCTGTCGGTGGAAACCTCAATAGCAGTTGGGCTCGCGCCATGGCCTCCGAAGCGGTGCTTGGCATTGATGATGATGATGTAGACCGTAGCGTCGCCCACTCCTGATGGTGCTGGTGGTGGCTGTGCCGGGCTCCCATCGTCGGAAGCTAGTCGCTGGGATGGCGTGGTGACGAGGTGATGGTGCCCGTGGGCCAATGACTCTGTTCGGAGCATTGGCTGGGCCAGTTTGCTCCGGGGGAGGTGCATGCCCTGCGACTGCGCCCATGGCGGGGGCGGCCGTAGGATTGCAAGTCTCCTCGGGACGAATGTCACCGCCATGGCTATGCCCCTCGGCCAGGCCGGGAGGGACAGAAGGAATAATCTATTTACCCGTACCTCACGGAGCGTGGTCACCGGGACGTTGTTGGTGATGTCCTTCTCCGGTGCCTCCTGCTCCTGCTTTGGCCACGGAAGAGTTGGTGACAACACCGCCTGTGCTGACCACGTCTCCCGCAGCGCCCACCTCTGCATTTCCTGCGGCGTTGGGGGTCACGGGCATCAGGGCCTTCGAGGTGGACAGGGGAGCTGTGGCACCAGACTTCTTCTTGGGCGCCATAGTCGATGGAGCCATCGATGATGAAGATGGCGATGAAGATGACGCGTTGTTACGCTCTCAGGTTCGCACAAGTGACCCCCCTACCTAGCACGCCAAATATGTCAAGGGATACCGTGGCCACCTATGGGGCCATGAGCCCCTTCTGGTTCGGCGGGGGGATGGGCAGGTTGCACAAAGAATGGAGAAGCATAACACATCACGACAGAGATCACACAGGCAGTTTTACCTAGGTTCGGGCCACCACGAGGCGTAAAACATGGAAAATGGTGGAGAAACGCAACGCTCTTGCCCGGCAAGGTTGCCTCGGGGCGAGAGAGGCTATGCACATATGAATGTGTGTAGGTTCGAATCCTTTCTACGGTTGCCATGGGCCTCCTTTTATAGATAAAGGGGTCACCATAGTGGAAAATCAGTCTTTACATACTACTTAGATAGCAAACGGTGCTATCATACCTAACTCTGGAGGCTGACAAAGCGCATTAAATGTGCCGCTCAGTGTCACATCACAGCTCGCCCGGCAGGCCCTGCCGGGCTGTTTTGCCAGCTTCGCGCCTGCTTGCTTGACACGTCTCAGGACGGGTGTCGCTTGGAGGCATCTTCTGTAGGAAGTGGCTGCCATGTGGCAGGGAGCAACCACTTAGTCACTTAGGAGTTTGACACCGCACTGATTGACCACGTGCGTCGCTGTGAGGTGGTGTGGTTTGCCTCTGTGAGCCCCGGCAGTCCTGCCGGGGCTATCTTGGAGGCTCGCTTCCGGGGTAACCCCAACCTCACCAGGCTCGCCTGCTCGGCAAGACAAGGCGGAGAGGGGGATTCGAGGTGGGAGCTCACGGCGGAGTTGCTGAGAAGGCCAGTGGGATCGGGGAGGCGCTGAAGATGGCGAATCGGAGTTGGCGGTCGGCGGCGTCCGAGGAGGAAGACGATGGCGACGGCGGCTCCACAAGGCGTCCGGCGTCTTGTGGCTTGACGGAGAGGAAGAGGGAGATGTGGTGAAGCTCTCGGGCTTGTCGGAGAGGCGAGGGGGAGGCAGTGACTGCGGCTATGGCGAACGGCGGTGACGGCAGCGCTCGGGCGCGGTGAGAGAGAGAGCGAGGGAGAGGAGAGGAATGGGCACGGGAGAGTGAGAGGGGAACGGGGCGGCGCGTGGCGTCGTCCAGGGAGGCCAGAGCGACGAGGAGGAGAAGTAGGAGGTGGCGGGGAGACGTGGCCACAGCGTGCGTCGTGCCCGGCTTCTCCTCTGCCTACTGGCAAGAGGTAGAAGACGGGACTGCCCCTGGTGGGCTGGGCCGCCAGGTGGGCTGGCCAGCTGGGCCGCCAGGTAAGGCCAGGTAAGCCTTTCCCTTACTTTGTTTTCTTTTCTATTTTTCTGACTTTGTTTTGATTTAATAAAAATACTAAATCATTTTATTTAATTCTGACAATTTTTGCAGGGGCCTAAGGGATTATTCCAAAGCCCCTCACCAAAATTCAGAATTATTGGACAATATTATATATATATATATAAATGTTTATCCAATGAAAATAATTACTGGATTAATTCCAAATGGCCAAAATAAATATTTATGAGCCCCTAAAAATATTGGTTTGAATTTTACCTCTGCCCAATATTTTCAGAGAGAGACATGAACATTTTCTTGGACCTTTTTGGACAAATTTTTATCTGGGTCATTTCCGGAAATGATTCTCAGGGTTTTACAAATCCCCATTTCAAATTTAAATGGAATTTAAACATGATGCACACATGACTAGCTAGCCTAGGTCATACCAGAACTAGGGATGTGACAGTTGAGTCCATGTTTCATCACGGTAATCAATTAGATCGTTTGTTTCTATGAAACAAGACAACCTATTGTTTTATGATTTTTAGTAATACTTTGCTTGTTGGTCGTTTCCCCCTGTCTTTCTTTTTGGCTTTTTGCAGGTTGTGCTTGACTTTACATTTTATGGTGATGAAGATAAAGAGTTTAATGTGGCAAGTGCAGCGAGAGAGTTCAACAGCTATGTTAAAGACAAGGAAGACTTGCTCAGTGCTGACCTTGTGAGATCTACTAGTTGATTTTCTGTTTTATTTGTCTGTTGTGATGCTGGTTTTTATTTTGAATATTTAATATCTCTTTTTTGGTCATTTATTTTTAGATCATGATGCTTCTATTCAAACCTATGTTTTTATCAAAGGATAAGAAAGTGAACCACTTTACCTTATAAGAAGAACCAACGTCCTTCAAAGAACACCTACGATAAAGACTGTGAGAAGATTGTGAGTGACATTTATTATATGTACTGGATTAATTTTTCCACCTCTTTGTTTCTGCTTTTCCAAGACCTGAAAATGTGTGGTTTCTTTTCTTTTTTACAAATCTCTAGATTGGTCCATGTAATGAAGGCTGTGTATGGTGATGCTCAGTATAATGTGAGCAAGCAGCCCAAATGGGAGGTTTTCGCAAAGCAACCTACGTTTGTCAAGGTTCCACTTCAGGGGGCGAATGAATGTGGCCATTATACTCTGAAGTATGTGGGAACCTATGATGGTGAAAATATCATTGAGAACATTCAAAATAATGACGTGGGTTCTAGTTGAGCTTTTCACTTTGTGTGTTTGGCTGATTATCTATTGTTTTTTGATAATCTGTCTTATTGTTTTGTAGCCTCGTATTGTTGATTGGAACGCTGAGGATCTGTATATAGTTGTGTTCAACCGGAATAACCAGGTTATGTTACGGGAGCTTCCTGAGGAGGTTCAGGCTTTGGCTCCTGGTGCATGGAAGAAATGGTCATCATTTGCGTAGTGAATGGGATACTTGTGTGATATATCTCTTGAAACCATTGTAAGCATTGTTTGTATTCTTTGGATGTCTTGTCAACTACTATGTAATAACTGGTATAATTTGTGATGTTTTTAAGTGTGGAACAATGTTTAACAAACTTTTTTCCCATGATGATAGTGTGGTTGAATAGCTGTTTCACTTGTGTATGTTTCATTGGGAATTCGTTTTGGTTAAGTTTTATTTTTTGTACTGAAGTCGTATACACTAATTGAACGGAAAACACCTTTTTCAAGTGCATTACGAGTTGTTGCTGAAAAAAGTGAGATTTATTTTATTTTCATCTGTCCCAACCTAAGTTGGACCTTTATAATTATTGTACCCTTTTTTCTTGTACTCATGGTATAGTTCTGTGAGTACTGAATTTGTAATCTCATTCAGCATAAGGCTTTTAAAATTTGGTGTCACAATAGCACTTCTGGATCTAGCGTGAGTGGAGTGACGCTTCCTTGTTATGTAGAACTGATGTCATATAATTAGAACTGAAGCTTTTTTGGGATTGAGATTATTTACGACGAAATTGCTATGTGATCTCTAGCCAGATTTTATTGAAGTATAAGAAATTTAGCAAAATTGAGAGCCAAATTTTTATTTGAACTTCTTGAATTTTAGTAGTTGAACTTCATAGTAAAAGTTAAAGCACTGGTTTAATCAGCTACATTTAACAGATAGCCCTATTAAATTCACAATTACTTCACTAGTCAATGTGGACTGATGCTTTTGTTGTTTGTTTTTGTGAATTTTTGTCCTTGGTTGAACTGTAATCTATTTGGTCGAGTCTTGGCCTTCTTTCTCAAGGCATTAATTGGTATCATCATAGCACTTACCAAATAAACTAAGTTGTACTGAGATTTCGATTGTGCTAGTACTGTGATCATTTTATTCTTTTGTGTTGTTTGAAACTAGTACCTCACCGGTCAATGTGGGGTGATGCTTCTGTTGTCTTTCTTGTGATTTTTCTCCTTGGTCGAACAGATATCTTTTTGATTTAGTTTTAGCCTTTTTTATAGGCTGTGGTTATTCTCAATGAAATATTTGGTATCACCATAGTACTTGCCGTATAGACTAAGTTGTACTGAGATTTCAATTGTTCTATTACTGTTATTCTTAGTGTGTCACTATTATTTTTGTAGAATGGATGTACTGTGTGTTCAAGTGTACTAGTACTTTTCAATCCTAGTATGCAAGTGACTAGAAAATACGTACTGATGGTTCTCTGCTTTTCCTGTTGCAGTACTTAGTAATTTTGTAACTACTATTAGCATGATGCTGTTAGTACTAAATGTTGACCTCGGCTGTAACTTAGTCTTTTTAGTGTTCTTCTAAAACTAAAAACTGTTTTTAGTGTGATAGTACTATCATATAGGACTAAGGTGTACTGAGCGTCTAAGGCTACTATTTGTTGTTGTCCTTAGTCTGCCACTATTTTTGTGAAAATATCCATGTGTGATTTGTTGCTCCATGACTAGTGTTGCATAGCATCCATCAAGCTTCATTCACAACCTCCTTCAACTTCAAATGATGGATAAACAAAATAGGAAGCTAGCAAACTTGTTTAACGACATAAGCAAACGATGTACTTGACGACATAAGCAAAGTTGTTCAAACCCTTACACACATGACATAAGCAAGTTGTTCAACCTAACAAAAGCAAACTAGAAATAAACCACAAGATAAAGGACAAGCACAAGCGCAAGCAACACGAAGGCAGACTTTCATGTCTCTTCATCCCGCGAAGTGGCAGTGGTAGTAGGGGTTAGCCTCCTGCTCTTTTGAAATATGCCAACCTGTTACGATGTTGTCGATTTTCTTCCATCACTTGTACGCGGTGTACGCATCTATTCCTACGTACTGGATGAGCTTGTCTGGCAGCGGGCTGATCCCCCATAGTTTGTTGTCTTCCTCCCTATCGATCTTCTTCTTCATGCCTCTGTAGAATGGGTGGATGACGTTGGCTGCAACATCGGCCAAGGAGTCATAATCTTTTCTGGTTATTGGAACTCTCCACTTGAGCTGAATGTCGATGAAGTTATTGGGGTTGATCTCCAAACCAGACTTCTTCAACTTCAGTTTGTCACTGTGAGTGCTGAAACCGGCAAATGTGTACAATTTCTGCTCCTGTAGGAACACTTTGAGGCGCTTGGGCCTGCAAGGGGAAGAAAATATTGAAGATTAGTGTTCTTTTTTCAAGATTTAATTCTTCTATTTTTAGTTTACAAGTGATAATCCATGAGGTAGATGCTTATATAGTATAAGTCATGGATGGAATTAAATTCAAGTAACACCATGTCATGTTTCTTTTTTGGTATCTTCAGTACTTCACCAAATGGTTCACCAAGTTCAAGAACCTATAACTGGAGTAAATGATCTATGTGTTGCTTACTTCATGTTTAGTTTTCTTTTTGTCGAATAAAAGACCTATACCAGTGCTTCACGAAGTCTTACTTCATTTTTTCTACTGAAAATTACATGAGACCAGGTATGGAAACTACTTGTGTATATCAAGTTTGAAAACATCTTTTAATACATCAACTCTATAAACTATACTAGTGCATCAAGATCAGAATCTATGCTAGTACATCATGTTCAGAAATTAATTTGGTGAAACAATTTTCAGATGCTAATCCAGTGCATCAGTTTCAGATGCTAATCTGGTGAAACAATGCACTTCACAATTTCAGAAATGCATGTAACATGAGAAACATGTACTCGTGCATCCACTTCACAAACTATAGTAGTTCATCTAGTTGGGAAACAAGTTTACTGAAATTTTTAGGGAGTAGTACTAGTAGAACAGATGAATGAACAGTAGTATGGGTTACCATTTTGTTGTCGCTACGATGTGGTACACCAAGAAGAGTTCCTCCACGCACAACTGCAGGACTGCTGCCATCTGGGGAGGTTCGTCTTCCCTGGTGTACTCCACATCAACTCCGATGAAGCTAGGATACAAGCCACCGCCCTTCATCCTGAGACTACTCATCATCTCGTCGGCCTTGTGTGATTCACTGGTGCAGACGATCTCCAATGTCTCCTTGTCGTGGAGCTCAACCCCTGTGAGGGTTTTGGTGTACTCGCGCTTCTTGCTGGGGACGTGAACATCGTCGAGGTTGCTGCTCTTGTCGGACGTCTGGCCATGATGACGCTTGATGGACGGTTCCTCCGCAATTTCCCTCCTCCGGCGACCGTGGGCTCGAGAGAGAGAAGTTTCTCGTTTGTCTGCAGTGGAGATGGCAGTGGCAATGGTGGTTCTCGGAATGGAATGAGGTAGGGATGGAAGACAATGGGTTATTTCTAGTGCGTGGACAGGGATGTGTGGGAGGCGATTCGTCGGGGACGTGGGTGTAGTGGTCGTGGGGTTGCCGTTTGCAGTCCCTTGTGGCAACCGCCCAGTGGGTGGTGCGAGTGGTGGCCTAGAAGAACCAACCGTCGAAGCCAAGGGTTTTTACTGTCGCACTGATCGGTCTTGTCAATGTGTACTTATCAGCTGGTTATCCCAATTGCACGTGTCAGGGTTGGTGTTGATGGCATTTTTGAACTGTTTAAGTGACGTATGCTTTGTGATGCTTTTCTGTGTGGAGGTTAAGTCTTTTTTTCACTGAAATCTTATACACTAGTTGATCTAAAAACATTTTTTTAATCTCATCTCAAAACATTTTTTAGTGCCCTGGGAGTTGTTGCTCAAAACTGGGACTTTTTTTATTTTCATCTGTCCCAACCTAAGTTAGGCCTTTATAGTTTTTGTATTCTCCTTTTAGTGTACTGTTAGTTTAGTGCTGTGTGAACTGAGTTGTAATTTCATACAGCGTACGGTTTTGAAAATCGGTGTCACGGTGGTGTGAGTGGCCTGACCCTTCCTGCTTTTTTAGTACTGATGTCATATGTATGTTTGAACTAAGTTTTTTTTGCGGATTGAGATTATTTATGATGACATCGTTGGTTGAGGTGTGGACAGATTTTATATAAATAAGAAATTTGGCATAATTGACAAACAATATCTATATCAACTTCTTGCATTTTAGTGGTTGAACTTGTCAATTTTTATATAAAAAAGAAATTTAGCAGAAATGACAAACATTATCTATTTGATCTTCTTTCATTTTAGTAGTTCAACTTGAAAGTAATATTTTAATTCGGTGGTTTAAATTATGTACATTTAACAGATAGCGTATTAAGTTCTCTGTTTTTTAGAGTTTCATTGTTTTTGTATCATATTTTTTCCTTTTTATCATCCGTGGTGCAGAGCTAAAATTATTTTTATTTTTTGTATTTAACATTAATGCCTGCGAACTACTATTCGAACTTTTCTATTTTCAGTTTTTGAACATTTTTTTTGTAGTTTATATTTCTTTGCCCTGCGCTCTGCTTTGTTTAACTAGCCTTATTGGTGGGGTGTTTGTAGACAATGGAGGCTATTGGGCCGTTTTCCGGCCCAAATGGCCCGCGCGGGCAATTTGGGGACTGCTGGATGTGCGTGTGCTCTAGGTTTAGTCCCACCTTGCTAAGGGAGGAGGCTCTCGACCTGTTTATAAGCGCGGCCGAGTCCTACTGGTCGAACTCCTCTGAATACTTACTTGAGCGCTTATAGACGGCGCTCGCTCTCTCTCTCTCATGACCTGTGGGCCCTGGTCAGCTGACCCTGTGTTGTGCGAATTACTAGGGATTCACCGACGGTTCCGCCGTGGGCTCGAGTTCAAGTATCTAGCAGCGTCAGGGCCTGCTTGTCCTTGGGCGGTCAATTCTTTACTTTTTTTGTTTGAATCAAGTACTTGACTCCACCAGTAACTTGGACAGATACTTTTTGTTCTAGTTCTTGTGAGTTTTGTGTTTGTTTTTGTGATTATTCACAAGGGTCTTCTAGTATCATTTTTAGCAATACGGTACCTGCGTGTAGACTAAGTTGTACTGATAGTTCATTCATAGTAGCACTTATGTTCTTAGTCTCACATTCATTCTTAGTCTGCAAGTGACCAATATAAGTGTGTGCTGATGCTTCTTAACTTTTTTCGTTTTAGTACTTGTTAATTTTCTAGCAGCTACATATGAATAAGAACAGTACATGAAGTACTAAGAATTTTTGCTTCAACTTTTGAAGCGTTGTTAAGAAACTCAAATTGTACTGATTGTTTTCAACGTTATTGAAAGTGCAACTATCCTTGGGTGGTTTTGGTAATTCCTAACAACATATAGCACATTGAGCTAATGCTATTCCAAGATGAATATTCTAGGAAAGCTCAATGGTTGGCATGGCATGGATTAGAAAGTGGACCCTTCAAAATGCTAAGGATAAAAGATTGGCTCAAGCTCAAAGCACAAGACTCTACATTTTCTATTTTAGTGATCCAAGATCACATTGAGTCTATAGGAAAAGACAATTCTATTAAGAAGGGATGAGGTGTTTCCTAATGAGGTGCTTGCTCAAAATGCTTAGTGATATGCTCCAAAACCGTCCTCTACTTTCTCATATCCACATATGTCCCACAACAAAAGTCAAACTCGGCCCCACCAATTCTTTCTATCCAGCGCCACCGAGTTCAGTTGACATAGCCACTGCTAGAAACCCTAACCAGTTCGGTCTCACCAATAGGGATCTCGGTCTCACCTAGATGGGATTGTAATCTCTCTGTTTCCCTTCGTAACGTTTCGGTCAAACCGAGATGAGCGATCGGTCCCACCAGATTGCAATGTAAACTCTCTGTTTACCTTTCGTAACACTTCGGTCCAACCGAGATGAGCGAATCGGTCCCACCGAGTTTTCCTGACCAACTCTCTGTTAGTCCATTACCAAAATCGGTCTCACCGAGTTTTGTGTAATCGGTCTCACCGAGATTACGTTATGCCCTAACCCTAACGAAATCTGTCCCGCCGAGTTGACATGTCGGTTCCAACGAGAATCCTAACATTGACATTTTGAACTAAATCGGTCTGACCGAGTTTCATGATTTGGTCGCACCAAGTTTGGTGATTTGTGGGTAACGGTTAGATTTTGTGTGGAGGCTATAAATACCTCTCCACCCACTCTTCATTAGAAGAGAGAGCCATCAGAACATGCCTACACTTCCAGTACATATTTTCTGAGAGAGAAAACCTACACTTGTGTTGAGGTCAAGATATTCCATTCCAACCACATAAATATTGATCTCTAGCCTTCCCCAAGTTGCTTTCCACTCAAATCTTCTTTCTACCAAATCCAATCCTATGAGAGAGATTTGAGTGTTGGGGAGACTATCATTTGAAGCACAAGAGCAAGGAGTTCATCATCAACACACCATTTGTTACTTCTTGGAGAGTGGTGTCTCCTAGATTGGCTAGGTGTCACTTGGGAGCCTCCGACAAGATTGTGGAGTTGAACCAAGGAGTTTGTAAGGTCAAGGAGATCGCGTACTTCGTGAAGATCTACCCTAGTGAGGCAAGTCCTTCGTGGGCGATGGCCATGGTGGGATAGACAAGGTTGCTTCTTCGTGGACCCTTCGTGGGTGGAGCCCTCCGTTGACTCGCGCAACTGTTACCCTTCGTGGGTTGATGTATCCATCAACGTGGATGTACGATAGCACCACCTATCAGAACCACGCCAAAAATCTCCATGTCAACATTGTGTTTGCTCCATCAAACTCCTCCCTTTACCTTCATATGCAATTGTTTTACATTCCGCTGCTATACTCTTAGAATTGCATGTGTAGGTTGATTACTTGTTTGTGCTAAGTTGCTAAAATATGCCAAGAACTAAAATTGGGAAAAGGCTAGATTTTTATTTGGTCAAGTAGTCTAATCACCTCCCCCCTCTAGACGTACTTTCGATCCTACAAGTGGTATCAGAGCTTTGGTCTCCATTTGCTTTGATTTCCCTAGCTTGCCAAAGGCATCGACCAGAACAAGAAAGAAGAAGACCTTAGATTCAGAGGATGAGGACTATGTGGCTGTTGAGGAAGAAGTCATCTCTAAGAAAAAGGTGCTGAAAAAGGAGTATGGCTCAGCTACTACAGTCAAGCCAGGGATGCATAAGAAGGCACCAGCAAAGAGAGTCCCCATGTCTAAGGCCAGAGCATCCACTGCTGAAACCTCCAAGACATCTAAAGAGGCAGTTGGAGAAGGCAAGAAAAGGATGGAAAGGGTCAAGAAGACCACTGGCAGAGTGCTTGGCAGATCATCAATTATGAGAGATGATGTTGAAGAGGAAGAAGATGCTGCACCAGCACCCAAAGCTCAAAAGCTCATGGGAGATGCAATCAGATCAGGCGCTGCTCCATCTAAGCCCAAAGCTGCTCCCAAGGCAGCTGCTCCAGCTCAGAAGCCCAAGAGAAGCACTAGAAACATTTCTGCTGAGGAAAAGAACAAGGCCCCAGTGCCTGAAGAAGATGAAACTCAAGTGCTAAGGAAGCTAAAACCCAAGATGCCTGACCACAATGATGCACATCCAATTGTAGAAAACATCAAAATTAGGAAGGATGTAGGATTGAGAATATGGAGAGAGTCTAATCCATATGCTATCAGGAGAAGAACTGTTGTGGACTATAGGTTTCAAACTAAGGAACAACAGGACTTCTATGAGACAGTATTGCTTGACAAGAAGCCCATTGTGTGTGACATGAAATGGGTAGACTGGGAGTACATCCAGAAGAATGAAGATCACTATCCTAGAGTGTATGACAGCTTTAAGGCATGTGGAGTTGATGAATTCGTTGCACAAAAGCTCACCAAGTGGACTGATGAGCTGATCATGCAGTTCTGCTCCACTGCCCAGTTCTATCCAGATGGGCAGATTGTTTGGATGTCTGAGGGTACCAGGTACCAGTCATCCGTTGATGAATGGGCTCAGTTGATTAATGCTCCAAAAGAAAGTGAGGATGACTTGGATTTTTATGCATAGAAAATGAAAGGCCACAACACTATGGCCAACATGTACAAGGAGATCCCAAATGCTGCCTTGGATACATACAAGTTTGGATCTGTCCACTACCTGTTGTCTGGTCTGCCTACCATAAAATGGATTCTGAGGCACACACTGCTACCTAAGTCAGGTGATCACAACATGATCAGAGGACATGCTATAAACTTGCTGCACATATTTGATGTCCCACAGAAGCTCAAAGTCATGAGCCTGATTGTTGAGACAATCAAGAGGATTACTGCTGATCGAAAGAGGAGTTGTGGGTATGCTCCACAAATTCAAGAGCTCATTAACTCAAAGATGGGCACCGGCACATATCTGTTGGACAAGGAGCACCTGCCCATATATCCTGAATTTGAAGACAACACTGTGGTGATGGATGAAAATGACCCATCTTCAGCTCAAGCACATGAGAAGAGAGAGAAGGCAAAGGCAGAGAAAGGTGCAAATATGCCAACTGTTGAAGAGGCATCTCAAGTGTTCTGAAATCCAAACAAGATCAACTTGGATATCTGATCCAATCCACCCTGAGGATTGAGAAGGGCTTGGCCACCCTGACTAAGAACCAGGATAGTTTGGAGAGGATCGTTGAGCAAAAGTTCTATGATCTGGATGTCAAGGTAACTGAGATCCAAACAGCAGTTGAGCAGCTACAGGAGGAAGCAGAGGATAGGAAGGGCAAGTCTACTAATGATGCTTTCAAACGAATGCCACGAGGTCCAAGGTCTGCTGCAGTGCCTGTGACAGATACTCGAGCTTAAGTGTCAGCACCAGCAGCCACAGCTCCAGTTCCACCTCCAACAGCCACTCCATCAGCTCCAACTACTTCATCGGAAGCCTTCGTCCTTAGAGTTCTCTCTATTCCACCTCCCGAAGATCAAGCCTGAGAGTCGTTTAGCACTATGCATTTTTGAACTTTTTGGTAACTTGTTGCCAAAGGGGGAGAAAAATGTACAGATCGTAGGCTGCAAGCGAGAGTGTTGGTTTTTATCTCTCTTGCTATTTTTTTGAAACTTTATTGTGTGCTTATGTGAGCTACTTGTGAGATACTTGTTTATCATGTGTTTGATCATTTGCTACCCTTAATGTTTGGTTGAATGATGATATCTTTTATATCTCTTATATGATCATTCACTTTCTTGGTGATGAATGCATGCTTTTAATCTCTATCATTTTGAGCGCTCCACCAAGATGTATATAACATGGAATAGTAACCCATGATCCTAATCGATTCTGCATTTGCATTCAAAAGCAAATTTTAAATAATGCACAAATTTATGGGGAGCTCTTGCTTATCACATACTTCTCAAAGCGACGATGTTTTTAAAATACTATTTATCATTGGGACATTTACATCTATGCCCCTAATTTGCGCCCACTCTCAGATTTACCCCTAATTTCAAAGCATGCTCAAATTTGCCCCTCCGCCGTTAGGTGCACTTACAGAAATACCCTTCTGTGCCGTTACCGTCCGGTCAAAGCAGGTCAAAGCCGGTCAAAGGGCTTTGACCATCCTGAAAAAACTAGCAAAAAAATGCTAAAAAATCTGAAAATTTGTGGGATCAAAGATACTCAGGTTCGCAAGGTTCGTGCAAAGTTTCGTGTTGTTCGTACATTCCAAGAGCTCGTGTCAAAGGAAAATTACCAAAAAGGGGGAGATTGAAAGCGCAACTATCCCTGGGTGGTTTTGGTAATTCCTAACAACATATAGCTCATTGAGCTAATGCTATTCCAAGATGAATACTTCAGGAAAGCTCAATGGTTGGCATGGCATGGATTAGAAAGTGGACCCTTCAAAATGCTAAGGATAAAAGATTGGCTCACGCTCAAAGCATAAGACTATACATTTTCTATTTTAGTGATCCAAGATCACATTGAGTCTATAGGAAAAGCCAATTCTATTATGAAGGGATGATGTGTTGCCTAATGTGGTGCTTGCTCAAAATGCTTAGTGATATGCTGCAACACCCTCCACTACTTTCTCATATCCACATATGTCCCACACCAAAAGTCAAACTTGGCCCCACCGATTCTTTCTATCCGGCTCCACCGAGTTCAGTTGACATAGCCACTGCTAGAAACCCTAATCAGTTCGGTCCCACCGATAGGGATCTCGGTCTCACCGAGATGGGATTGTAATCTCTCTGTTTCCCTTCGTAACGTTTCGGTCAAACCGAGATGAGCGATCGGTCCCACCAGATTGCAATGTAAACTCTCTGTTTCCCTTTCGTAACACTTCGGTCCAACCGAGATGAGCGAATCGGTCCCACCGAGTTTTCCTGACCAACTCTCTGTTAGTCCATTACCAAAATCGGTCTCACCGAGTTTTGTGTAATCGGTCTCACCGAGATTACGTTATGCCCTAACCCTAACGAAATCTGTCCCGCCGAGTTGACATGTCGGTTCCAACGAGAATCCTAACGTTGACATTTTGAACTAAATCGGTCTGACCGAGTTTCATGATTCGTTCGCACCAAGTTTGGTGATTTGTGTGTAACGGTTAGATTTTGTGTGGAGGCTATAAATACCTCTCCACCCACTCTTCATTAGAGGAGAGAGCCATCAGAACATGCCTACACTTCCAGTACATATTTTCTGAGAGAGAAAACCTACACTTGTGTTGAGGTCAAGATATTCCATTCCAACCACATAAATCTTGATCTCTAGCCTTCCCTAAGTTGCTTTCCACTCAAATCTTCTTTCTACCAAATCCAATCCTATGAGAGAGAGTTGAGTGTTGGGGAGACTATCATTCGAAGCACAAGAGCAAGGAGTTCATCATCAACACACCATTTGTTACTTCTTGGAGAGTGGTGTCTCCTCGATTGGCTAGGTGTCACTTGGGAGCCTCCGACAAGATTGTGGAGTTGAACCAAGGAGTTTGTAAGGGCAAGGAGATCGCCTACTTCGTGAAGATCTACCCTAGTGAGGCAAGTCCTTCGTGGGCGATGGCCATGGTGGGATAGACAAGGTTGCTTCTTCATGGACCCTTCGTGGGTGGAGCCCTCCGTGGACTTACGCAACCATTACCCTTCGTGGGTTGAAGTCTCCATCAACGTGGATGTATGATAGCACCACCTATCGGAACCACGCCAAAAATCTCCGTGTCAACATTGCGTTTGCTCCATCAAACTCCTCCCTTTACCTTCATATGCAATTGTTTTACATTCCGCTGCTATACTCTTAGAATTGCATGTGTAGGTTGATTACTTGTTTGTGCTAAGTTGCTAAAATCTGCCAAGAACTAAAATTGGGAAAAGGCTAGATTTTTATTTGGTAAAGTAGTCTAATCACCCCCCCCCCTTTACACATACTTTTGATCCTACAGTTATGTTTTCCATACAATACTGAATCCAAACTACACATGGAACATCATTGTGTGATTACTTGCTTCATAACTAGTACGGAAGAGCGGCCGCAAAGTTCCATTCAGAAGCTACTTTTTAATTTGATATGATGGCTTAACAAAATACGAAGCTACCAAACTTATATAATGCGATAAGCAAAACAGTGTACTTGATGACATAAGTAAACTTGTCCAACCATGACAAACATGACGTAAGCAGACTGGTTCAACCCAACAAGCGCAAACTACAAATTTGAAACAACAAGATAAAAGGCAAGCACAAGCGTAAGCAAATAGAAGGCAGGCTTTGATGTATCTTCATCCCACATAGGAGCAGTGGTAGTAGGGATCAGCCTCATGCGCTTTTGAAATTTCCCAACCATTTTTGATGTTGTTGATTATCTTCCATGACTTGTATGAGGCGTACGCTTCTACTCCTGCACACTCGATGAGGTTGTCTGGCAGCATCCTGATCCCCCATAGTTTGTGGTCTTGCTGCGTGTCGATATTTTTCTTCATGCCTTTGTAGAATGGGTGGATGATGCTGGCTGCAACATCAGTCAAGGAGTCGTACTCTTTTCCAGTGTATGGAACTCTCCAGTTGCACTGAATGTTGATGTACTTGTTGGGGTTGATCTCCAAACCAGACATCTTCAGCTTCTCTTTGTCTCCTTCAATGCTGAAACCGATAAATGTGATCAAATTCTCATGCTTCAGCATCTCGTTGAGGTGCTTGGGCCTGCAAGGGGAAAGACATTTTGAAGATTAGCATTACTTTGATGTTTGAATTCTTCATTTTGTTTTGTTTTACAAGCAATGAATGCATGAAGTAGATGCTTATATAGTATAATTAATGGATGAATGTACTTGAGAAACTAGTAAACAAAGTTCTGAAATTATATTCAAGTACACCATGTTATTTTTATTTTTGGATTATACATAGTTTGAGTCAATGTTGTATGTGTTGCTTTAGTACTAGTTTAGGCTATGTTTGATACCAAAGTATTATATAAACCAAAGTATCAAAAACTACAGTAATTTTGCATGTAGGTGTGAGATACCATAGTTTTATCAAATAGAGTAATTTCGAGTATTCACAATACATAGAACCTGTTTGGCTGTTGCCGCATAACGCTGCAAATTTTGCTGTTTGGCCGATGCATTTAAGCACTCAGCAACTCTGTTTTTTAAAAGAGGTTAGGGGTTCTTTTTTATGCAGAGAAAAAACTACAGTTTTCCAAATACTACAGTATTAAAAGCACAATTTTTAGGGGCAACCAAATACCAGATTGTAAATAAAACTATTGTAATCTCAAAAACTATAGTATTCTCAAAATACTTAGAAAATACTTTGCTATCAAATGGGGCCTTAGTTTTCTTTTTTTCAATAGGACAACACATACGAGTGCTTCACATTCTTAGTTTTTTTCCTATGAAAATAACATTAGACCAAATTCAAAAACTACTTCACTACATCAAGTTCAGAAACATCTTTTTAATACATTGAGTACAGAAACTACACTCTTAGATCGAGATCAGAAACTATGCTAGTACATCAACTTTAGAAATTAATTTTCTAAAAGATTTTTCAAATAGTAATCCAGTGCATCAGGTTCAAAAATACATTTATAGTGCATCTACTTGAGAAAATGCAGTAATGCATCCACTTTCACAAACCACAATAGTACATCTAGTTGGGAAACAAGTTTGATGAAATTTTCAGGATACAATAGTAATTAAACATATGAACCAAACAGGGCAAATGAGTAGGATAGGTCACCATTTTGTGGCCGCTGCGATGTGGTACACCAGGCAGAGTTCCTCCACGTACAACTGCAGGACTGCTGCCATCTGGGGAGGTTCGTCTTCCCTAGTGTAATGCACACCAACACCGACGAACCTAGGATACATGTCGCATGCCTTCCTCCAGTGCCTGCTGATCATCTCGTCAGTCTTGTCTGGTTCGCTGGTGCAGATGATCTCCAGTGTCTCCTTGCCGTCGAGCTCAACACCTGTGAGGGTTCGGGTGTACTCGCGCTTCTCGCCGGGGACGTGAACGTCCACGAGGTTGCTGCTCTGGTCGGATGTCTCACCATGATTACACTTGGCGGACGGTTCCTCCGCCATTGCCCTCCTTCGGGTTCTGTGGGCTTGGGAGAGAAGTTTCTGGTTTGTCTGCAGAGGAGATGGCAGCGACAATGGTGGTTCTTAGAATGGAATGAGGCACAGATGGAATACAATGGGTTATTTCCAATGCGTGGACGGGGATGTGTGGGAGGCGGTTCATCGGGGACATGGGTGCAGTGGTCGTGGGGTCACCGTTTGCAGTCCCTTGTGGCAACCTCCCTGTGGGTGGCGCGGGCAGTGGCCTGGAAGAACCAACTGTCCAAGCCAATTTCTTTGCTAGGGTATTAATCTGGTTGCAGTGAGTAGTCTTTTCAAGTTGTACTTATCAGTTGCTTATCCCACTTGGTCGTCTCAGGGTCGGTGATGATGGCATTTTACCGTCACACTGATCCGTCTCGTCAAGCTGTACTTATAAGCTACTTATCCCACTTGCACATGTTAGGGTTGGTGATGATGGAGGTTTGTACTCCTCTACTGTGGGTACCTGTACTGGCAATTGGAGTGTAATTGAACTTACCGAATACCAGTCAGATTGTGTGTGTCATGCTAATCTTTTTTAAAACAATTTTGTTTTTTTCAAAGGATTATTTATATCAACATAATATTTGAAAGTATTTTTATAGATAAATTAGTTTTTCATCAGTACAGGTGTATTATATTTGCACTTTCAATTTTTTCTGTTTGCTTGAGGTAATTTTTTTATATACTGATGGACTTTCTGAACTAGGACTAGCAGAACCAGACCTAGCTAGTTTTGACATAGCTTGTTCTTGAAACGATGTTTTCGAGGTGTTCACGGGTGTGTTTGGTTACTCTGCCTTGTACTGACGAGTGAGAATTATCAGTACTGATGTACTATAAGAGTTTAAATTTTCCTTAACATATTTTTGCTGAGTTACTGGTCGACAGTAGTGTTGGTGTTACATAAATCCAGATAAGTTTTTTCAAATATATTTGTGACTGCATTCAAAAGGATAATCAAGTGGTTTACATAATAATCTCACTTGTCCAGCGGGCACAAATCACAAATTATATCTTAACTATAGTACTGATCGAGAAATCAATGATAAAGCTAAATAAGTTTTGGTAACGACAGTGTTTCTGATATGTTTCCTGATTTGTGTACCGAGACAACTGACAGTACAAGCTTATTTTTCAGTTGACGCAGCAGCATAACCACTATGGATTCTTCAGTCGTGAGCTCCACCTAACTGGCCCCAAATGGTGTCCCTTGTCGGCGCCCTTTCCTGGTTGAGCGTTGGCAGCTTCATCGTCAGTTTCAGTTTCCTCGTCCACAATACTGTCATCTTCATTCTCTTCGTCTGATTGATCGTCAGTCTTGTCAAACTCTTCTTCTTCATCCTCTTCTTTTGATTTTTTGGAAGACCTTGCCTTCTTTCTGTTCAGCGCCACTGACCTCCTTGCCCACTTCGCATGTGCGGGCATTATGTCCGTCAGTTCCCCCACACTTGCGGCAAGTGTAGCTGATACATGTGTCGTCTCCATTGGTAGAAACCTGGGCAGCTCCAATCTGCTTCGGCAACTTTTGCTTGTTGACAATGGCATCTGTGCGGAGTGGGCATGTGCGGTAATTATGATTGGTCATGATGTTGCAGAATTCGCATGCCCTTATCCCGAGAGGTTTGCCGTCCGGGCCAAATTCCACGCTTCTGATGGGGTGTGGCGGCTTTTTAGCTGCTGCTTTCGCTGCTTGCGTCTTACTCTTCCTCCCCTTTGTGTTTGAGAATATGGGTGGTTTAATTACCCTTTCAAGCTGATGATCTTGCATGTGAGCATGTTGCTGCTCTTCAGTGTGTACATGGGCAAGCTCCGGTTGCTGTTGCTCCTATTCCTCGTTGTCGAATAGGTCAATAGCTCCTAGATGGTTCATCTCAGATAAGATTGTAGCAATATCATGCTCAATGGTTTCATTGTCTGCGACACCTCCGTTTTCACCAGAATGCATGGCGTCGAGTTCTTGTTCAAGTTTGTCCATGACGACCCATGACCTCGCCATTTGCTCTTGGCTTCTCAAGATTTTTCTGTGCACCCTCATGTTCAGTTGCAGTAGTGAGATTTCAATGCAGTATTGGGATGCCTTGTTTGACGCTACTATCCTCAAGTCATTTCTGTTGAATGTTGGCTGGATGTTTAGGCGATTGGTGTATCTCCTGAGGAAGTATTTCTCTGGAATGCTGGCAGCCTTAATTGTCTACATCATGCACAAGATATGCACGTAGAAAATACCTGTATTTTTTGGAAGAGGTGCATGTTTTTTGTCATTTCATTCGAACAAAAACTTTGTAAAAATATGTAGTTGTAACACCCCCAGTGTCATGATATAGTAAACCCCTATTAATGGTGCCATGTCATCATGTTACTATTGCTAATCTTCACTTGATCCAAATCACCTTTCAAATTTAAATCAAATCTAAAGTTAAAAAATTCATATTTGTCAGACATGAAATCTAAAATGTTCATCATGTGCCAAATAATGCATAACTAATATTGGTAGTGAACCAACATTTTTGTCAAGTGTCTAGATGCACTAAACTATTTAAAATGGTGGCTAAATCAATATATTAAATTCCCTTCTAAATTATAAAAGTTGCAAACTATTTTTCAACAGCCTCACAATCTTTTGTGACAGTGCCAACAATTGCAATGTAATTATGTGGCCAAGTCCCACATTTACAGAATCCTTTTTGGCAACTCAAATATTGCAAAGCATTTTCTGTAAAAAGAAAGAGCAGAAGAAATAAAAATGGGAAAAGCCCCCCTGCCCCTGGTCCTAAGGCCACAGGGACAGGCCCAGCTGGCCCGGCCCACCTGCCTCCTGCGTCTCCCTCCTCTCCCCTTCACCTGTTGCGCCGGCCGAGCCGGTTCACCGTCGCCACCACACCCACTCTCTGTCCCGCGTCGCTACAGTCGCTGCAGAGACGATAAGAACACCAGCGCCGATGCCCTGGGCCGCCCCAGATATTTTTCGCCTCCTCTCACGCTATTGTCTCCTCGCCCGCCATGGTCGCCACGGCCGTCGTCGTCGCCTCGCTGCCGCATGGCCATAGGGCTCCCCGCACCTTGCCAGCTCGTCCATGAGCTCCCCTGAGCTCAGGTGCGACCTCCCCGACCCCGAGGTCGAGCTCTACGCTACCGCAGCCTCGGCATCGAGTGTGTCTTCATCCATGACCGCCGGTGCTTCTCCGATGAACGCCGCTGCCCTGCTGCTCCTAAGCCACCACCAGGCCTCCGTGTGCCTTCCTGGTGAGCTCCGCCTTCTTTCCCCTCCCCCCCTCGATCTGCTGCTGCTGCTAGCTGCGCCATGGCCAAAGCTCACCGTCACCCGCCCGTCACCGTTTAGGCTAGGGCCGGTTTCACGCATGCCCGAGCCCCGCAGCGACCTCCTGGTGCTCCTAGGACTCGAATGCGCGCAGGCACCTCTTCTTGCCCCGCAGCGTCGCCACCTACCTTGCCCGTTTCCGACCGCCGCCCTCAACGCTCGTCGTCGTCGCTACAGGCCTCCTCCGGCCTCACCGCCACCACAGGAAAAGCAGCTCGCTCTGCTCGTCTGGGCAAGCCCAGCAACGCCCGGAGCTGATGCCCGTAGCTCCACCTCGTCGACCGCTCGAAAGCCGCCGCCGTCCGTAGTTGTCGTCACGGCCGAGTCCTGTCGAGTCCAGCTAGTCCACCACCACCATTCGATGCGAGGCAGAGTTCCCGTTCGGAAGCACCTAACCGCGCGCAAAACGAGCCCTTGTACGTGTTTTTCGAGGCTCGCCGGTGCGCTCCGCCGCGGTAGAGGCTCGCCCGTCGACGTGGCACGGCCAGGCCCACCTCCGGGTCCCTGACGTCGGGCCCCACGGGCCCCGTTGACTGGGTTGACCCAGTCAACATGCTGACTTGGTAGCCCAGTGACGCTGACATGCGGGCCCCACCGCATAATTAGTTTAACTAACATTTTATTAATTAAAACCTAATTATTTTCTATTTAGAGACTGACATGTGGGGCCCAGCAGCTATTTAACCTCAGATTTGTTTAATTTAGACTCTGTTATCTAATAGAGGCTGATGTGTGGGCCCCACTGGTCAGTTTGACCTAGTCAGCCGTCCTGTTGACTGCTGACGTCATAATGATGTAATGCTGGCGTCATAATTCCATTTCTGTTAATTTAGATAATTCCAGAATATGTCTAAAACCTTTGAAAATTCTTAGAAAATAAACCATAACTCGGATGAAAATGTTTTCTAGATGAAAGTTGCTTAGAAAAACGATACGAACCCGAGTACGCTACCCACATACCTGTCAGATGCCTCTAACTATTTGAACATGGAACATTCCCCCTTCGGTCATCTGTCTGACACAGGCCCGGAACCGGGAAAACATTCCTGGTTGAATTCCCCCTTCGCCTTTATCGTGTAGCCACACGTTAGGTCGCACCCGACACATCATATTGCCATGTTATGCTTTGTGATGCTATGTTTGCTTTATAATTATTGTTTCTTCCCCCTCTTCTCTTCGGTAGACCCCGAGACCGATGATGCCCCTGTGATCAACTACGTCGACGACACTTCTTCCTTTTCAGCAGAGCTTCTAGGCAAGCAAACCCCACTTGAGCATTCCAATAGCGCCCATTTCTTTCCCTCTCATGCTTGCATTAGAACTGCTAGTGCTTTCTGTATGATCCTACTCTGATGCATAAGCCTATTTTTGTTACCTGCTTATTGTTACCTTACCTGCTTATCCTAAACTGCTTAGTGTAGGTTGGTTAGTGATCCGTCAGTGACCCCCACCTTGTCCCAGTTGCGTCGCTTTATGTTCGATGACTCGAGAACGTGATCGACGTCCAGGCCCCGACACCACACATCACTTTCCCCTTTTGTTGCTCGACTCTATAGAGTTACCATCGAGTGCCGAGGGTGGAACCTCATACATCACTCCTGATGAGATCTCCGTAGTGTAGCTATACGGTCGTGATCATAGAGGGTGATTTCCTCCTTAACCACTTCCGTTACGGCTCTGTCGTGCAACCCCTCATGTGTGAACATCGAGGGTGGATCCTCTTACGTTCACCTTGATGACAACATCGAGTGGAATTCACCGAGGGTGATTAATCGGGTTTTTCCCTTGGTGTTAGACACACAGTTACTATGGTTACTATGACTTTGCACTGAGCCATGTTACTAAAGATGGGTCGGCCCTGAGGGGTACCCGCGCGAGCTTAATAGTGAGTGATGTGGAGTCGGGTTGACCTGGAAGGTGCCTGCGAGATACTAATGAGGCATGGTCGGGCATTCTTAGCCCTTGCCGCAAGTCCTCGAGACGGGGCGACGGGGTCACATCTTTCATGAGTCTCTGCTTGTTACCGCGTGTTCCTAATCCACTATGATTTGGATATTTGATCCAAGGGTCCTCTGGCCTGATAGCACTAACCATCACGGGGGCATAGTATGGGCGTTCTGCGTCGTATGCATCAGCCGAAGCTTAATAGACGTCAGCGACTGAGTGGCGCGCGCCGGGTTGGACTGGTAAGCACCTGCCTTTTTGAAGGAGGTAGCTAGGTTTGCTGACCGACCGCGTACGCAACGTGCAGGAGTTCCCGGGGAGATGGCCCATGACCCCTGGGGGCATAGGTCTAGTCCGGCGTGTTGACCTCTCTATTAAGCCTAGGTCGGGTTGCGGCATATTGTTTGGCCGAGGCCGGGCATGACCCAGGGAAGTGTGTCCGACCGGAGTTAATTGAGCGTGGCGGGTAACACTACAAAAAAATACACTTCCGTGATGATACGTGTTTGTCACAGTAGGTCGTGTTTTTTATCATGCATGTACATCCATGACAAATTTATGACAGAATCAAGATAGTCATACGTGTGCTGTCATAGAAGTGTTCCATGACATTACCAAAATTATCATCACGGAAGTGTCCACTTCCACGACGATAAATCGCGCGTCACAGAAGTGCTTTCGTCAAGGGTGACCGACACGTGGCATCCACCATAACAGAACGCCGTTAAGCTACCGGGTCGGGTTTTGGATCCGATAACCCGTTAAAAACCCCGACCAATGGGGATTTTCTACGTGTAAAATCATCATTAGCTAGAGGAAACACGTGTCGGCTCATCATTGGGACATATGTCATCCACTCACTGGACAGAAGGCGCCTATGATACGTCGACACGTGGCACGGCCCAACAGTGGCCCATTCCTGTGAAAAGGCCGGCCCGTTTGACTTGGTCAAAAGCTGGCGGGCCGGCCCATGGAAATCCTGTTAATGGCCTGTTCGCATATAGCCCATTTACAGCCCGCTAACCCAAGGCCGGTTATGCCCTATCCGAATTAGGCCCAGTAGCGTCATCTGGGCCATCTAATATGATTCCAGCTCGTTTTCACTTCTGGCCCATGTATAGCCCATGACGTCTTTCGGCCCATATGAGGCCCTTCATAACTCTTGGCCCATTAGCGACCCGTGCTAAAACTGGCCCGTAATGAACAGTGTATTACTTTACACCCATTAACGGCCCGTGGTGAAACTGGCCCGTAATGAACAGTGTATCACTTTATACCCATTAACGACCCGTTATTCCGTAGGGCCGTTTCCAGCCCAAGTTAACTTTCGGCCTTCTGAGTGCCCATTTATTCTTGGGCTCATTTGCTGCATTCGGTTACTTACGGCCCGTTACTATCATTTTCTGCTTGTGGGCCAAATTCAGCCTGTCGTTATAGTCGGCCCGTTTGTGGACCGTTAGTCTGTTGGGCCATTTTCATAGAATCACCAAATACGGCCTATTAACGGCCCGTTATGGTCAGCCCATAAAACGTACAATTTCCATTAAAGGCCCGTCTACGGCCCATTAAAGGCCTGTACAAGACCCACAAATGAGTGTGTGGCCCATGGATCCTACGAGACGTAGAAGGCCCATGGATCCTACAAGACGTAGAAAGCCCATGGATCCTACGAGACGTACAAGGCCCATGGATCCTACGAGACGTAGAAGGCCCATGGATCCTACGAGACGTAGAAAGGCCCATGGATCCGACGACCCGTGAAGGGCCATGGTCAGGCGAGTTGGCATCCGTTTGAACGATATAGCATATTCAAAGAATTATCCTACTCAATACTATCACCTCTAAAAAGCATACACTATACAACAAAGAGATCAAGGCATAGAAAGGTAGAATAATCCTACACTACACAATAAAGAAATTACATCCGATTATACCCACTGGGCATTATGATTCGGCACAGGTGATAATAAATCATACACAAACAACAAATTACACACACTGGGAAAATACAGCTCATACATCATGGACGCGCATCAACCTAACTCCATTTGAACTATAATCTCTTCAGAAAATAGGATTGGCCGGATTCAGATAGCACAAATTTCAGTCTGCAAAATCTCCAGTTCCTTCATGGTTACCTCAGTGTCTTGTTTCATTTTTTTGACTCCTACATCTAATACCTGCATGTCCAGTCTCAACCTGTTGATTATACATTGACAATCATGTACACGTTGTCTTGCCACCTCTAGTTGATGCTCGAGAACATCATCACATTCCAATTCCAATCCATAATCATTCGGTAACGGCCATGCCGCACTGCTAGCAGATCTTTGTGTTGATGTCACTTCATCCTGAAATGTTTCTGTAAGTACACATGACTAGGGCAAAAATATAGTTACAACAGTGAAGCGAACATGACACTATTTTGTACTACATGGCAAAACAGGACTAACAATAATGTTACACGTCACTTTCAAAAAAAATGTTACACGTCATGAAGCATAAGCAGGTGATATTTTAAAAATTATAAAAAAGATAGGTTGTGCAGCCTGCATATAGAAATCCCTCTTAGCTCACCAGAGGAGCATGATGTTGGGGCCCAATCGAAAACACAGACAAGTTTCAAATTTAGACCGCACGTTGCGTATAAGTAAGCAAGTAGTTGGCCATTCTGTGCCTCAATTAAAGTCTTAGGGAGCATAATGAACAGCAGAGGGTTTCATACAAACATACTACAGCAGGCAAAACTATGCAATCATTAGCGTAGTATAAACTAGATAGTGAGCCTCATGCAATAATTGTTGGTTAATAGACTTCAAAGCTTCAGGCACACTTCGAGAGAGTAATTAAATGCTAAGGCCTTTAATTATGTCAACTAATAGTGATACAAGTACCGAACATCAGGCATGATTATTTGGGCATCTCATTAACTGAGGACAAATAAAGCAATTGAAAAGAGAAAATTAACTATGCCTGAAACAAACAAGGAATTGAACTGTTGAGTTACATATAGTGACTTACCTTAGCAGGTTGAAGAGGCTCAGCACAGCTCCTACTTCTCTTGCAAGGATCCTTCCTAACATCTTGTACTTGGAAATCCTCAATCTTATCTTCATTGCCCCCCCTCTACAAGTTGACACAAACTAGTTACTCGTCTCCTTGGAAGATAAATATGCATACTTTCCAGTCTGTGAACACAAAAGGATGAGATTATAACAAAACAACACCACATAATGAAACATGCCACATCTCTTGCACTTGCACATAATGAAATGAGCATTTACTATGTCTGCACTATGTAAAAACTAGGCATACCTTCGAACTGGATCTCCAGGTACTCTTGGAGAGCCTACTGTAGTGTACAGCCAAACCTTTATGTCACCTATGAGTTAGACAAGGCCCCACTATAGCAGCCCTTAGTGTTTAAATTGTTGACAAGCTCTGTTAGAGTGATAGGTCAAGAACAGCAAGTAATCAAAGCAAACAGTCCTAGTATGGCTGGCTGATGCAAACAAGCAATTGAACAGATGTGTGAGCAAATCTTTCATATCAAGAAAAGAAGCAAAGAAGGAGGCTTAAAGACCATCACTTGACTGACTAGATTTAAGGGGCAGTTAAACATCATGTGCAACGTATGAACTAACATAAACATTGCATATTCCAGATTCTACAATGGAATGCACATGTATTAGGTTATGCCATGTATGATGATGCATAAATGTACAGATAGCAGGCATGAGTGATTCATCATTGCATGCACAATTGAATTGTAGGTTAAGGGCCAGTTCGATTCCTCCTTTTTAGGGCATATTGTCAAAATAAGCCATAAAAGATGTAAATAAGTCATTTTTGAGTTATGGGCTTGGGCTTAACTAATTTTGCTTTGGAGGGGGTGTTTCGGGTAGAACCTCACTAAAAATTGAAGGGAAGGGGAATAGCGAAATGACACTGTTGTCTGCCTATATTACACTCAAAATGCAACTGCTGACGCCCGTGTCACACCTGACTCTCAAGTAAAAACAAACACGCAAGCATTCATTGCCCTGCCCGCTTGCATCTCCTGTCCCCTTTCCCTCTACCTCGATCCCCTGCCTGCAGCACTAGGGTTCCTCCAGCGAGCCGTCTCCAGTGGTCCCATCTGGCCTGGTCCTCGACGATGCTATGTCCAGTTAGACTACATGGCCGGCGGGTAGGGGCAAATCTCCCTAGGTGCTCCTCCCTCTGGCGCCGCCCCTCTTTCTCATGGTCTCCAGCAACTGCTCCACTGTGGTTCGTCCAACGCACCATTTTCTGGAATTTCCTGTATAAGAATAATTCCAGTAATTGAATTATTGCGTCAGCATTGCGTCAGGGTGACATCAGTGGTCAACGGAGCCGGTCCAGGTCAGACCTGACCAGTGGGACCCGCGTGTCAGTAGTTAATTAACTAACTAAATTTAGTTAGTGCTAACCCAAGTTAATTAGCAGACCAGTCCCGCTTGTCATAGACTCAGTGGGAGTCAACCTGGGCCTACACGAGGTCAACCAGGGTCAAACGAGGTCAAACTCGCCGGCGTTTAGCCGCCGACGAGGCCAGACGCGGCGGAGCAGCGCGGTTTCGTGCTCCGGTGACCAAATGAGCGGCAGAGAGTATCTACGCGTAGCTGGGAGCAAGCCTCATCGTTTCGTGGCAGTGGTGGAGCTCGGGGTGGCCGGAAACGTCGCCGGCAACGAGCTGTGCGGCTGCCGGAGCTCGGGTGAGGTCAAACCCAAGGCTACGGGGCACGGCGAGGCGCGTGGAGAAGTGCTATGGGTTACTGCAAGTGTGGTGAGTGCGTTGGTCATGGTGGTGTGGCCGGTGGGTGGCCGGAGTCATGCCGGCGACGAGCTCGGTGGCGGCGGGTGCGGGTGATCGTGGTGCGGTGCATACGGTGTAGGAGAGAGTTAACGGAGAGGGGGAGGATGGAGCCGAGCTCACGGCGGTTGCAGCAAGCGTCGAAGCGGGCTCGGGGAAGGCCGGAGCTGAGCGGGGCGACGATGGCAATCTCAGCGGCCGGAGTTGGGGAAGACGGGGTCAGGGGCGACTCCGGAGCGGGCAAGCGCTCGGTCACAGCCCTAGAACTGTTTGCAGATAGTTGCATGAGTGAGCATCATGCATCCTGTTAATTTGAAGTAAACTTGAAATGGGGATTGCTTAAACCCTAGTACCTAAAAGAAATCAAATAGGTTCGAATAAAATCTTCTCCAAAAAACCCAAAATGCCTTTGAAAATGTTCATAATTTCTGATAAAGGTGAAAACCTCTGCCGAAAATGATGAGAATATTTCTAGGTCATTTATGGATTTTTGGATTAAACCATATTGTATTTGACTTGGGGCATTAGAATTCTATAAATATTTTAAATGCTCCAAATAATCTTGAAAGTACTTGAGGGAAGTTGGGAATAATTTCACAAGTGCCCACAATTATTTCTAGGGTTATTTAAATGATTTAGTATTTTTACTAAATCCAGAAAACAAAGACAAAAATAGAAAAACAGAAATAAAATTAGAAAGGGCAGAAACTCACCTAGCTTTACCTGAGAGGCCCAGCAGCAGCCAGCCCACCAGAGCCCAGCTGCCAGTCGTCCTCCTCCTTGCGCCAGAAGGACGCAGGCGCGTGCCCGCCGCGCATGGCCACATGCCGGCCACCTCCCGGCTGCCTGCCTGTGCGACGACCCCCTGGAGACGCCACGCGCCCCTCCCGACCTCTCTCGCACCCGCAGCTCCTCCCCTCCCCTGGATCCCTCTCTCTCACCACCGAGCGAGCTCACCGACGCCGATCGCCATACCCGCGGCCACCGCCACCGCCTCCCTCTCGCCCCCTTGACATGCCCAGAAGCTCCACAACGCCTTCATCTTCGTCTCCAACGAGCCAAGCGACGCCGAACACCCCCACAGCACCACCTCCGTCGCCTTCTTCAACCTCGGACGGCAGAGATCACCTCTGACCTCCTGCCGTCACCAGCCCCTCCCCGAGCTCGCCGAGGCCACCATAGCAACCGTCGTGAGCTCCTCTCTCTTCCCCCTAACCCCTCTAGCTGCGATTGCTATAGTAGGCGTTGAGAACCAGTCGTTTTGCACACTGTAGCGACGAATCCGTCGTCACCCGAACTCCGGCCGCCGCCTGCCGTTGTTGTAGTCGCCGTTTCCGGCCCCCTCTCGCCCAGCCACCTGTTCCGTTGGATGCGGCGCACTTCCAGCTGTGTGTAGCGCCAAACCGCGAGTCAAACTATTGCTGAACGGCGAAACCCGAGCCTCTCCGCCGCGTCTGTCATCGCCGGCGTCAAGCCACCGGCGTGTTGACCCTCTTGACCAGGGGTTTGACTCCCTGGGTCAATCACAGGTGGGCCCATGGCCCTGATAATTAGGTTTAATTTCTAATTGAAGATTAGTTAAGCCACTGACTCACTGACATGCGGGCCGTGACCTCACCGACAGTATAATTATGTTTAACCTAATGCTAATTAACCCTGTTAGCCCAGTGCTACAGCCCGGATTCGCACGCTGCTGACCGACATGCTTGATGTTGATTCATGTATGTCTGTCCCCGTAAGTTAGTGCCACTTTGGGTCCACGACTAGTCATGTCGGCCCGGGTTCTCTGTCATATGGATGCTAGCGACACTATTATATACGCGAGCCAAAAGGCGCAAACGGTCCCGGGCCATGGTAAGGCGACACCCGTGGGAATACCGTGCGTGAGGCCGCAAAGTTATATGAGGTGTTACATGCTAGATCGGTGTGACTTAGAATCGGGGTCCTGACAGCTTTGGTATCAGAGCCTGACTGCCTGTAGGATTACCAAGCCAAACTGGTCAAAGTTGAGTCTAGAAATTCTTTAGTTATATAAGGGAATTGATTGTGGAAGGGAATGTAAGGCTCTTTTTACTCCTTTACCTTATGCCTTCTGATCTGAGTCATCCTCTTCCTTCCTACGGGGATTAAGAACTAGGCCTTCTCACCTATCTATTAGGATGACGAGTTACTATGATAGAGACTTATAGGAATGATGGATTTAAGTCCCAGTTTAGTTTCTACTACTTTCGTGTGTTCATAGTTGGTCTCGGAATCTTGATATTATGCTTCTGAGTGGTTATGCCACCATATTGCAGGATGTCTCAAATATTTTTAAGCATTTACAGCCGTTATGCTGTCCGAGTCATCCCAGGTTTCTAAATAGTCTGATGCACATGCAAATCCCTTCTTCTCGTTCCCGATGATCATTTTGGGCCGAATTAATCACACTAATTGCTGAGTTGAGGTACTCCATTGCCTGGACATATATGTTGGAGTTATCATTATGATCCTAGGTGTCTTAGGGGATCACCTAGTAATCTAGCCATGTTTTGTGTTCCCAGCGTGATGATTCTGGCCACCATTCTTGAAAGCATCCCGTGATGCCATTTAGTAGTAGGTATTCTATTCCTGGGTTCTTGAACCCGAGATTCACCCTACTTAGCTCATGTTGATAGTGTTGCTAGTTCCTCTAGGATATTAGTAACCTTTGCGATAGTCCTCGAGGTTTGTGGTACATCCTTCTTCCAATTACCATGAACCATTCTTGGCAGGAGTTCTTTTGAACCAAAAGGTCACGACCAGAGTGCTCTTGATGAGTTCTCCATTCTATATTGTGAATCTGCCAGTTCTACCCTTTCCTCATGGATTATCCGGAAGAAATGTTGGGCTTCGCTCGACATGTTAATCTATGCATCCACAACTCAGAAAGATATATGTTTCCTTGAGTTGTCCCTCTTCATTTGTATTCCGACCATCGTCTATCAATTGATAGTCAGGAGTAATTGTGCATCCGTGTTATCGATGCTTATTATTCTTGTGGTCCGTCAAGCCATTCTATTTCAGAATGACTAGGAGAAACAAACTCTGGTACCTCGTCCATTTCTGGGATTGGGTCAAAGTAGTTGTATTCCGCAGAATAAATCCCAGTCCAGCTATTGTTCTGTTCTACCTTTGAGTGTTACCATCTTTATGTCAAGAATTTCATGAGAATTGCACCACCTCTTATGGATTCTTGCCGCAGTGATACTTCTTGCCATCATTATTCATTCCTCGGTTTTCGTGTTATTGTAACCGGAATGCCGACAAGTGTACTGTGATGTGCGAAATCAATACTCCTAGCAACCCTGTTGCTTGGTAGTTAATGGACAACCCTTTCATTCTTAGTGTGCTAGTTATTAAATCATCATCCCAAGATTGATCGTGCTACCTAGTCCTTATTTCTGGTGCACTCTTCGATCAGTGAGTTAGGATTGTGTTAAGCCCTCGCTCTTTTGATCATATCATCTTGCCTTGAAAAGAAAGATTGTTCCCGAGCTTATAACATATTGGTGGTGCATGATATTCCAGATATCTTCTTGGAAGTATCACCAGGTTGTTCCTTGACCGTTGTGTTGAGCTCGTGATCAAGTTGGGTTCTTGTAACCAACCCTTCTCCAAGAATCTGTGTTGCATACCCCTGAGCTAGTTGGTTAAGCTAAACAACAACTTGGAGAGTTGGAAGATAAAAGCTTGTTCGACCAAGCTCATCACTAAGGGATATCTTGTATGTGTGTTGAAGGAAGATGGTATTTTCATCGATTGACCCTCATGATCAGTTAATGGGACCTATCACCTTATCCAAGCTTTGGTTTGAGTATGGGCTATCGTCAAATCAAATCAAAACCAACGATATTCGTAATGTTGTCTTACTCGTGGTTGTTTCCTCGAGCATACACCATTATATTCTTTGGGTTTGACCAATGCTATCGCTTTGTTCACATAGTTGTGGAATTCCATCTTCATGGAAATTTGGATGACCTGTTGTTGAGCCCATCGGCAATTTTTTCATCTTGTCCATGATTCATGTTGAACATTAAGCTAGTGTTGGAAACTTTGAAAGCATTTCTTCATGCTAGCTCATGAAGCATATGTTCGGTGTAAAAAGTGACTTTCTCGAAGTTCACGTGCATTAGGTGCAAGTTGCCGCCATGAATTTGAGAAAGTTTGTATTGTTTCCTATGGAATCATCCCAAGTTAGTCATGCATGTGTGAAGTATTCTATAGTTTGATAGACTAATCATCTTCATTCTGTATGTATCCCTAGCACACGAAGCCACTGATTGATTTGTTCAAGGAGAAGAAGTTCCTTCTTAAGAATCATGACTTATGTTAGGACTTCGTTATCCTCGATGATGGTTCCCAACCTAAACTCGGTAGTGTTTCATTGTAAGACTGCTATGTGGTCATGCTGGTCTGGGACAACGTGTTCACATATGTTTAGCAGAACCAGCTCATGTTTTGGAGCATGCTACCATAGTTCATTTCCCGAGAATCTCGCAATGTCATCTTGTCGATTTTTGTTGCAAACTTTCATTTTCTTTCTAGACTTGATGAGTCTGGAATATCCTGCTACCAACCAGATCTGAATCTCAGGCAGATATGATGGTTGGAACTTTTCCAAGATCTATGATGTAGGTCCCGAGAAGGCTAATGTTCTGGCCGACACACCTAGCCGGAAGGTCTATCATTGTAGTAACTTGATTGAGCTATTTGACCATCTTCTCCATGAGGATTTAGTGCAACTTATTCTACGAGTTGTTCCTTAGGGGTCCTTGTGCTCTCGGTTTCCTCGATTATGCTAGAACCATTCAAATAGTGGAATCACTCTCTACTGTTGAGTTTATTCCCAGTTACTGGAATCATTCCCAACATTTGCATTTTGTTCCCAGCTTGCACTGCCATTGTGCCATCCTACCACGGATCCCATCCATTTTCGATGATAAGCAAAATCATCCATTGCGTTGTCTTCAACAAGGTAGTCCACATCATCCATTCTAGTTCGAGTATGCCATCCGTTCGTACTCCGCCAAATGATTGTTGTGATTTGCCTTAGGCTGGTATAAAGAGTTTCAATGATCTCTGAATCAAAAGTAATTCTTTTTGCCACTTAAGGGAATATTTCTGTGAGTCACCTTCCTTAAGATGTCTCGTTATGGTATCATGGCAACTCAACTCCTCGCTACGATGAAAACCGTTCACCGCCTTTTTAAGTGTGGAATTATTGTCTACCTGGAGAACCTACTTCATCTGTTTCACTCCATCCCTCTGGATCTATGCTTCGTGTCACAGCTCAAGAAACGTATCAATGTCTCACTCCATGAGTTGATCCTGAGTTGTTCGATCTTTGAGAATATCGACCCTTCTATATTTTTTCCTATCCTCTCGTTGTCATGTTGGTTGGAGTTCTCAGAGCAAGACATCGAGACAAAGTGGGTGATCGAATCAACGTTCTTATGGAGTGCAATCTTGATCGTGAAGTTTGTGTTAGCTTTGTGTCCCCTTTGTCTTCTTACCTCACGTATTGAATCTCGGGACGAGATTCTCGTTTAGTGGGGGTGAGTTGTCACAGCCCTAGAACTGTTTGCAGATAGTTGCATCAGTCAGCATCATGCATCCTGTTAATTTGAAGTAAACTTGAAATGGGGATTGATCAAACCCTAGCACCTAAAAGAAATCAAATAGGTTCAAATAAAATCTTTTCCAAAAAAACCAAAATGCCTTTGAAAATGTTCATGATTTCTGATAAAGGTGAAAACCTCTGCCAAAAATGATGAGCATATTTCTAGGTCATTTATGGATTTTTGGATTAAATCATATTGTGTTTGAATTGGGGCATTAGAATTCTATAAATATTTTAAATGCTCCAAATAATCTTGAAAGTACTTGAGGGCTGTTGGGAATAATTTCACAAGTGCCCACAATTATTTCCAGGTTTACTTAAGTGATTTAGTATTTTTACTAAATCCAGAAAATGAAGACAAAAATAGAAAAACAGAAATAAAATTAGAAAGGGCAGAAACTCACCTGGCCTTACCTGAGAGGCCCAGCAGCAGCCAGCCCACCAGAGCCCAGCTGCCAGTCGTGCTCCTCCTTGCGCCAGAAGGACGCGGGCGCGTGCCCGCCACACGTGGCCACACGCCGGCCACCTCCAGGCTGCCTGTCTGCGCGACACTCCCTGGAGACGCCATGCATGTAACACCCCGGATATGACTTTCCCAATATGTACTCCAACTCTTGCTGTTTCCGGCGTTAAGTTATTTTATTTTCTCGGGTTCGGGTTTTTGTCTTCATGTGTTGTTGTCGTTGTCATGCATCTCATATCATGTCATCATGTGCATTGCATTTGCATACGTGTTCATCTCATGCATCCGAGCTTTTTCCCCGTTGTCCGTTTTGCATTCCGGCGCTTCGTTCTCCTCCGGTGGTCATTTCTACCTTTCTTTCGTGTGTGAGGATTAAACATTTCCAGATTGGACCAAGACTTGCCAAGCGGCCTTGGTTTTCTACCGGTAGACCGCCTGTCAAGTTTCGTACCATTTGGACTTCGTTTGATGCTCCAACGGTTAACCGAGGGACCGAAAAGGCCTTGTGTGTGTTGCAGCCCAACACCCCTGCAAGTTGACCCAAAACCCACCTAAACCCTCTCCATCTTCTAGAGCGTTCGATCACGATTGCGTGGCCGAAAACCGCACCTCATTTGGACTCTCCTAGCTCCCTCTATGCCTATATATACCTCCCCCATTCCAAATCTCGGATCCCCTCTCTGTAAACCCTAAGAAAATCTCCTCCGCCGCCGTCGGACACGTCCGAACGGAGCGGACGTGTCCGCCCACCATCGCCGACCAATCCGCGCGCGCCACATGTCCTGGGTGGCGCCCACTTCGCCGCCGACTGCGAGGGCCCGCCAGGCCCGAGGCCGGCCCCCGCGGCCCATCCGCCGCGTGCTGCCAGGTCTCCTCGCCCGCGCCTTCGTCTTCAAGCTTCGCGGCGAACCCGCGCCGCCTCGCCTCTCTCTCCGGCGGAGCCGTGCCGCAGCACGAACTCGCCGGCGGCCGCCTCATCCCTCGGCGGCAGGAGCCTCCCCACCGCCATCGTCGGCCATCACCATCGACGCCGCCGCCCCGGCCTTCCTCCTCCCTCCTCAACGCCGCCTCCCCGAGCTCTCCGTCAAGCCGTCGGCCTACCTCCCCGACGAACTCCGGTGTTCCTCGGTCGGCGTGCGCCCAGATCCAGATCCGAGCTACCGTAACCTAGGGTTGACCTTGATTTTTCCCTAAGTCTGCATATTATTTGCTCATGTTCTTCATGCTATAACTTTGCATCCGTAGCTCCGTTTTTGGCATATAGCATATCAAAATGTTTACCTCAGAGAGTACATCATTTCATCTCATTGCATCATTTCCATCTGAGTTCATCTTGATGCCCGAAATGCTGTTAGAAGAGTGCTACTTGAGATAATTGGCAGATCTGCTGCTCCATTTAGATATTTGTCATTTTTGCCATGTTTATTGTGTGCATGATATGCCCTAGTGCTCTACATATGTTTTGTTAAGGGTTTTGCCATCATTCCAGAGGTGCAACCCATGTATTTGTGTGATGTGTGTGGTGACTAGCACAAGCTTGCAAAGTGAGGCACTTGTTAATGCTTATTTCAGGGACTTAGCATTTCCACTAAGTCCTTGACCTGTTTATCTCATATGGCTATATGTTCATGTTGTTTCCTAATGATCCGTGCCTCTTTTGAGGATGATCAGTAAGGATGTTTTGTTAATCTTGTAGTGCTCTATCCATCCATGTCTTTGTTTTCAATTATGGAGCACCCTAGCTTGAGTCAATCGAGCTCTACTTTTGTCATTTCGTGAATCTGGGCAAATTGTCTACTTGTTAGCGATTTTGCCGGGGATGTTGTAGTTGATCCGTGCATGCCATGGTATTGTTCTTGCCATGTCTAGCTTGTATTTTGTGTATTCTTGATGGGTGTATGCTTAGATTGTCATGACTTTCTCTGTAGTGGGTGCATCGAGCTCGTAAACATGCCTACTTGATATCTGTTTCAGCATGCTCCAGTTTTCACCAAGTCTGTGATCTGATTATGTTTTTTCCATGTTCACATGCTTGCAAATGTATTTTTTGATCCCTTTTGGCTCAAGGTCACTAAGGGACTTTTGTTAAGCTCTTTGAGTAGCTCCATGCCATGCTTTACTTTGCCATGTTCAGGTCTTGTAGCATGTAGTTTTGTTTCTCCGAAGAGTGCTATCTGATCTGAAATTCCAGACAAGTGTTAATTTCACCAAGTCTGAGATCTGTTTGTCAAATGCATTTTTGCCATGCTTGTTTGAACCTGTTAATAGATGATTTGGCCGTAGCTCAGTGCTAGACTTTTGTTAAGCTCCATGAATGCATCCCTGCCATGTATTTTTATGTCATGTTTGGGTGCTTTAGGTTGTTCATCTTGTCACATTTAGATGGATACTTGCTGTAAATCGCAGAACGTGGCCATATTTGATTTGCTTGCCATTTCCAAACCGTAACTCCGATTCCGGCGTTCTTTATATCGTTTTCAAGCGATTTCATCTCATCTTTCTAGTGGCACACTTGGATTTCCAAGTTGAGGCCAGGTTCATGCATTCCTTGTCACATCTTGCATATGCATCCAGCATCGCATCCCGCATAGCATACCATCCTTGCATCATATTGTTTGAGCCTGGCACGTGGTTGATTGTGTTCCGTTTGCTTGTTTGTATTGTTTGGGTAGAGCCGGGAGACGAGTTCGCTAACGAGGAGCCCGTTGAGTTTGCTTTCGAGGATCCAGTCAACTCTGACAACTTTGCAGGCAAGTTGATCATACCCTCGAAATCACTACTATCTTTGCTTTGCTAGATGCTCGCTCTTTTGCTATGCCTATACTACGATGCCTACCACTTGCTTTCAAGCCTCCCAAATTGCCATGTCAAATCTCTAACCTACCATGTCCTAGCAAACCGTTGATTGGCTATGTTACCGCTTTGCTCAGCCCCTCTTATAGCGTTCTTGTTGCAGGTGAAGATTGGAGACCGTTCCTTGTTGGAACACTATTTACTTGTTCGGATATCATTATATTGCCATGTTATCTTAATGCATCTATATACTTGGTAAAGGGTGGAAGGCTCGGCCTCTCGCCTAGTGTTTTGTTACACTCATGCCGCCCTAGTTTCCGTCATATCGGTGTTATGTTCCCGGATTGTTGCGTTCCTTGCGCGGTTGGGTTATAATGGGAACCCCTTGATAGTTCATCTTGATTAAAGCTTTTCCAGCAATGCCCAACCTTGGTTTTACCATTTGCCACCTAGCCTCTTTTTCCCTTTGGTTTCCGGAGCCCGAGGGTCATCTTATTTTAGCCCCCCCGGGCCAGTGCTCCTCTGAGTGTTGGTCCAACCGAGCGATCTTCGGGGCTACCAGGGGCAACTCTGGGCTGGCCTACTCGACGTCTTGCTCATTCGGTGTGCCCTGAGAATGAGATATGTGCAGCTCCTATCGGGATTTGTCGGCACATCTGGGTGGTGTTGCTGGATTTGTTTTAACCTGTCGAAGTGTCTTGAAGAACCGAGGTACCGAGTCTAATCGGAATGTCTCGGGAGGAGGTCTATTCCTTCGTTGACCGTGAGAGCTTGTCATGGGCTAAGTTGGGACTCCCCTGCAGGGATTTGAACTTTCGAAAGCCGTGCCCGCGGTTATGGGCAGATGGGAATTTGTTAATGTCCGGTTGTAGATAACTTGAACCTTAACTTAATTATGATGAATCAACCATGTGAGTTACCGTGATGGTCTCTTCTCGGAGGAGTCCGGGAAGTGAACACGGTGTTGGAGTAATGCTTGCCACAGGTTGTTCCCTAGTTGTTCGACCGTGCTTTGCCTCCTCTTCTCGCTCTCTTTTGCAAATAGGTTAGCCATCATATATGCTAGTCGCTTGCTGTAGCTCCACATATTTACCTTGCCTTACCTATTAAGCTTAAATAGTCTTGATCGCGAGGGTGCGAGATTGCTTAGTCCCTGTGGCTCACAGATTACTTCCAAACCAGATGCAGGGCCTGATGATTCCGCTCCAGGTGACGCGCTTGAGCTCAAGTGGGAGTTCGACGAGGACTCTCAACGATACTATGTTTCCTTTCCTGATGATCAGTAGTGGTGCCCAGTTGGGGTGATCGGGACCGTGTCGCATGTTGGATTATCTTTTATTTTGGCGCTATAGTCAGGCCATGAGTGTTTGGATGATGTAATGCTATTTTATGTACTTGATTGACGTGGCGAGTGTAAGCCAACTATGTTACCTCCCCTTTTATTATCTATATTACATGGGATGTTGCGATGATTTCCTAACTTGCGACATATGCCTTCAATGCGATTATGTCTCTAAGTCGTGCCTCGACACGTGGGAGCTATAGTCGCATCGAGGGTGTTACAAGTTGGTAATCAGAGCCTTCCTTGACCTTAGGAGCCCCATTGCTTGATCGTTATTAGCGGCCGAGTTGTGTCTAGAAAAAATGTTTTGAGTCATTTAGGAATTATATATCGGAGAGTTTAGGAATTCTTTTTACATCCCAGTCTCCTCATCGCTCTGGTAAGGCATCCTGACGTAGAGTTTTGACTCTTCTCAAATTTCACAAAAAAATATTTTAGGATCACGCGGGTATCTTGGAATCGTTCCGATGGTTTTACGACGAGAACATTGTCTTGGTGCCTCCTGTCAGGGGTTTTGTGGAAGTGCCCCGGGGAGTTGAGCTCTGAGGTGTTGTCATCATAATTTTATCGTTGCAATTCTGGAATACCTGAGTTTAGTACGCCGACATCGAAAATCTCTTTTACGTAGTTCGTTGGTGAGATAACCTCGACGCCACCCAGTACTGGGGGGGGGGAGTTCGGGAGTATCACCATTACTTGTATAATGGATGCTTTTCGAAGGTTGAGGTAGATGGTTTCCGAAGTTTTTCTCGGTTATGTGTTGAAGGATGGATACAGCTGGATGTAGGATTTGCTAGATTTGGGTGAGATATTATGCTTCCCCTGTATCCCCAACACCTGATTGCATAACCGGAAAGGTTCGGGAGTTTCATATGTGGGAATTCTCGTAGCTCTAGTTCTTCTTCCACGAATAGTTGGTTTGAGATTGGGATTTCTTACCGATTATTCGTTCTTGATCCGTACCTTGTTGATTTATTTCTCTACCTAAATTCTAAGTGGCTTCTCAATTTATGGATATGTGACCATTTCAAGAGGAATGAATTCATTCATTTTGTTCGGATGTGAAGACTTTTATTGCAATTTTCATTCCGTTGGATTCAGCTTCATTTATCTGTCAATGTGCTAACGGTGGTCAACCTCTTCAGGATGGCTCCCGCTAAGAGCACCAATCAGAATCAGAATCAAGATCCGCCACCACCTCCACCTCCTCCGGAGGCATGGCAAGCTGTGATGGCCGCAACCAATGCAAACACACAGTTGATCATGCAAATTCTTCAAGAGTGCAATCAAGGCAACCAAGGGAACCAAGGCAACAATCAGAATCACTTTGCTACACTCAACCAGTTCCTTGCTAACGGGCCAAAGACTTTCAGCAATTGTGTTGAGGCAACCGATGCTGACGATTGGCTCATGGATCTGTGCAAGCATTTCGAGTGCAGTAACGTCAGGCCTGAGGACTTCGTCAAGTTCGCTTCCTTCCAACTCAAAGATCAAGTTGCAGAATGGTTTCAGCAGTACAAGGACTCCAGAGGTGGACGTGCGATTACCTGGGATGAATTCCATCAAGATTTTAGAGCTCACCATATCCCCAGAGCGTGGTTGAAAGCAAGCGTGAGGAATTCTGCAACCTGAAGCAAGGCTCTTTGTCTGTCTATGACTACAACAAGTTGTTTCAGAAGCTCGCCCGCTTTGCCAAGCAGGACGTCCCTGACGAGAAGAGCATGATATACCAGTTCAGGGGTGGTCTCAGAGAAGAAATTCAGCTAGCTCTTGTTCTCTTTGATCCCTTGAGGTACGATGAGTTCTACAACATGGCATTGAAGCAAGAGGCCGCTCAACTGAGGTGTGATGCTTCCAAGAAGCGAGTCAGAGACACTACTCCTTCTTCCTCTACTCAAGTGGCCAAGCAGCAGAAGTATTGGCTTCCTCCTCCGTTCCGTCAGCCGTATCAGAAGAGCAAAGGTGGCAGTGGATCTTCCCACCCACCCAACCCTGGCTTTCAGAACAAGCCTTCGTCTCAAGCTCCAAGATCGAGCGCTCTGTACCACCGTCCGCTTTCAGAGGTCACGTGCAACAAGTGCCAACAGAATGGTCACTATGCCAACAAATGCTTGAACCAGAGGCATCTTCCTCCTCCTCCTGTGAGATCGGCAAGTACAGCTATGGTCAAGCATAACACCAAGTCCGCCAAGGTCAACTTGCTGAATGCAGCTCAGGTAGAGGACTCGCAAGATGTGATTATGGGTAACCTTCCTGTTAATGACATTCCCGCAAGAGTTCTTTTTGACACTGGTGCATCTTTATCATTTTTATTGAAGCCTTTTGCATCTATGCATGATGTGCATACTATTGATTTGCCTAAGCCGATAGTGGTTTCTTCTCCGGGTTTGTTCATGAACACCAAAATGTTGGCTCTGGATGTTACTATCACCTTGGGTGATTACAAGTTCCTTTCTTCTACTATGGTTCTTGGTAACTCGGATATTGATTTTATTCTCGGGATGGATTGGCTTTCTAAGCACAAGGCACATCTTGATTGTGCAGCCAGGCAGATTCAACGGACTCATTCGTCTGAGGATGTAATTGTGTTTGCCGCTCGGGATGATACCATCCGTCTGTTTTCTCTCAATGAGAAGGGTGAATTGGATGCTATCTCGCAAATTCCAGTCGTTTGCGAATATCAAGACGTCTTTCTAGAAGAGCTTCCAGGAATGCCTCCGCACCGGCCAGTTGAATTCGTCATCGATCTTGAGCCTGGCACATAACCTGTGTGCAAGCATCCTTACAAGCTCGGACCTGAAGAGTTGAAAGAGCTGAAGAAGAAACTCGATATTCAAGAGAGAATGGGTCTCATCCGGCCTAGTTCTTCTCCGTGGGGTTGTGGTGTTATTTTTGTGAAGAAGAAGGATGGAACGGACTGACTTTGTGTTGATTACCGTCCATTGAACAAGAAGACCATCAAAAACAAATACACACTTCCCAACATCAATGAGCTGTTCGAACAACTCAAAGGTGCCCAAGTATTCTCCAAGCTTGATCTCCATATGGGTTATCATCAGATTCGAATCCGTGAGCAAGATATTCCCAAGACGGCTTTCAGGACAAGCTATGGTTCATATGAATACACTGTCATGTCTTTTGGCCTCGTCAACGCTCCTCCGACTTTCTCTCGCATGATGAACTTCATCTTCAATGCCTACACCAATGACTTCTTTTTGGTCTATCTCGACGACATTCTGGTTTTCTCGAAGAACAAGGAAGATCATGCCAAGCACTTGCGTTTGGTACTCGATAAGCTCAGGGAACACCAGTTCTAAGCTAAGTTCTCCAAGTGCGAATTTTGGCTCGATAAGGTTCTTTATCTTGGTCATATCATCTCTGCCAAGGGCATTGCGGTGAATCCTGAGAAGGTGTCTGCAATTGTGAATTGGGAACCTCCTCAAAACGTGAAGCAACTCCGTAGCTTCCTCGGTCTCGCAAGCTACTGTCGGAGATTCGTTGAAAACTTTTCCAAGATCGCGAAGCCTCTCTCAAATCTTCTCCAGAAGCACGTCAAGTACATTTGGTCTCCGGAGTGTGACATTGCTTTCAACACTTTGAAAGAGAAATTGATCACTGCTCCAGTTCTGACTCTGCCTGATGAATCCAAACCGTATGAGGTCTTTTGTGATGCCTCTCTCCAAGGTCTTGGCGTAGTGTTGAAGCAAGAGAAGAAAGTTGTCGCTTATACCTCTCGCCAGTTGAAGCCTAATGAGAAGAACTACCCCACTCATGATCTCGAGTTGGCGGCAGTTGTGCATGCTCTTTTGACTTGGAGACATCTCTTATTGGGAAGAAAAGTGGACATTTTCACGGATCACAAGAGTCTCAAGTAAATCTTCACTCAGCCTAATCTCAACCTCAGGCAAACTCGATGGGTCGAAATGATTCAAGAGTATAATCCGAGTATCGAGTATACTCCAGGCAAGGCCAATGTGATTGCTGACGCTTTGAGCAGGAAGGCTTACTGCAACAGTCTGATTCTCAAGCCTTATCAACCCAAGCTTTGTGAAGCATTCCGCAAACTTAATCTGTAAGTTGTTCCTCAAGGTTTCCTCGCCAACCTTCAAGTCTCTCCTACCTTGGAAGACTAGATTCGCCAAGCCCAGCTTCTTGATGCTATGGTGAAAAAGGTGAAGATTGGGATTGCCAAGAGTCAACCCAAGTACAAGTGCTACCACCTTGATGACAAGGACACTCTCTTCTTCGAGGATCGTATTGTTGTGCCCAAAGGTGACCTTCGTAAAGTGATCATGAACGAGGCTCACAATTCTCTCCTCTCCATCCACCCTAGGAGCACGAAGATGTATTAGGACCTCAAGCAGGCTTATTGGTGGACTCGAATGAAGCGCGAGATTGCTCAATTCGTGAATGAGTGTGATGTCTGCAGAAGAGTGAAGGCAGAACACCAAAGGCCAGCTGGTCTCCTCCAACCTTTTGCCATTCCAGAATGGAAGTTTGACCACATTGAGATGCACTTCGTGACTGGGTTTCCAAAGTCCAAGCGTGGCAATGATGTTATATTCGTTGTCATCGACAAACTCACTAAAGTGGCTCACTTTCTGCCTATCAAAGAGTCAATCACTGCAGCTCAATTGGCAGAACTCTATACCTCTCGAATTGTCTCTCTGCACGGTATTCCACAAGTGATCTCTTCAGACCGTGGCAGCATCTTTACCTCCAAGTTTTGGGATTCTTTTCAGAAGGCCATGGGCACCAACATCCGCTTCAGCACAGCTTTCCATCCTCAAACTAGCGGTCAAGTCGAGCGTGTCAACTAGATTCTTGAAGATATGCTCAGGGCTTGTGTGATCTCCTTTGACATGAAGTGGGAAGATTGTCTTCCTTATGCTGCATTCTCCTACAACAACAGTTTTCAAGCAAGTTCGGGCAAGGCCCCATTTGAAATTCTGTATGGCAGGAAGTGCCGTACCCCTCTCAAATAGTCTGAAACCGGTGAACGTCAGCTTTTGGGTAATTACTTAATCACAGAGGCAGAGGAAATGTGCAAAGTCATTCGAGATAACCTCAAAGCAGCCCAATCCCGCCAAAAGAGCTTCTATGATAGTAAGCACCGTGATTTGGCTTTCGAGATCGGAGATCATGTTTACCTCCGCGACTCTCCGATGAAAGGTACTCGTCGCTTCGGTATCAAAGGGAAGCTTGCCCCTAGATACGTGGGACCTTTCAAGATTGTCAGCAAGAGAGGTGATCTCGCCTATCAACTCGAGCTTCCTTCAATCTTTGCAAATGTTCATGACGTGTTCCATGTCTCTCAGCTCCGAAACTGCTTCAAGACTCCTGACCGCACCATCAACTTCGAGGACATTGAGCTCCAAGAAGATCTCTCCTATCGTGAGCACCCAGTTGCTATTCTTGAAGAGACTGAACGCAAGACTCGCAACAAGTCAATCAAATTCCTCAAAGTCAAGTGGTCACACCATTCCGACCGTGAAGCTACCTGGGAACGTGAGGATCACCTCCGTTCTGAGTACCCGGCGTTCTTTCAGTCCTAGATCTCAGGACGAGATCCTTTCGTAGTGGTGGAGTGTTGTAACACCCCGGATATGACTTTCCCAATATGTACTCCAACTCTTGCCGTTTCCAGCATTAAGTTATTTTATTTTCTCGGGTTCGGGTTTTTGTCTCCGTGTGTTGTTGTTGTTGTCATGCATCTCATATCATGTCATCATGTGCATTGCATTTGCATACGTGTTCATCTCATGCATCCGAGCTTTTTCCCCGTTGTCCGTTTTGCATTCCGGCGCTTCGTTCTCCTTCGGTGGTCATTTATACCTTTATTTCGTGTGTGGGGATTAAACATTTCCGGATTGGACCGAGACTTGCCAAGCGGCCTTCGTTTTCTACCGGTAAACCGCCTGTCAACTTTCGTACCATTTGGACTTCATTTGATGCTCCAACGGTTAACCGAGGGACCGAAAAGGCCTCGTGTGTGTTGCATCCCAACACCCCTCCAAGTTGACCCAAAACCCACCTAAACCCTCTCGATCATCTAGAGTGTTCGATCACGATCGCGTGGCCGAAAACCGCACCTCATTTGGACTCTCCTAGCTCCCTCTATGCCTATATATACCTCCCCCATTCCAAATCTCGGATCCCCTCTCTCTAAACCCTAAAAAAATCTCCTCCTCCACCGCCGGACACGTCCGGACGGAGCGGACGTGTCTGCCCACCGCCACCGACCAATCCGCGCGCGCCATGTGTCCTGGGCGGCGCCCACTTCGCTGCCGACCGCGAGGGCCCGCCAGGCCCGATGCCGGCCCCCGCGGCCCATCCGCCGCGCGCCGCCAGGTCTCCTCACCCGCGCCTTCGTCTTCAAGCTCCGCAGCGAGCCCGCGCTGCCTCGCCTCTCTCTTCGGTGGAGCCGCGCCACCGCGCCACAGCACGAACTCGCTGGCGGCCGCCTCGTCCCTCGGCAGCAGGAGCCTCCCCGCCGCCATCGCCGGCCATCACCATCGACGCCGCCGCCCCGGCCTTCCTCCTCCCTCCTCAATGCCGCCTCCCTGAGCTCTCCGGCAAGCTGCCGACCTACCTCCCCGACGAACTCCGGGGTTCCTTGGTCGGCGTGTGCCCAGATCCAGATCCGAGCTACAGTAACCTAGGGTTGACCTTGATTTTTCCCTAAGTCTGCATATTATTTGCTCATGTTCTTCATGCTATAACTTTGCATCCGTAGCTCCCTTTTTGGCATATAGCATATCAAAATGTATGTATCAGAGAGTACATCATTTCATCTCATTGCATCATTTTCATTTGAGTTCATCTTGATGCCCGAAATGCTGTTAGAAGAGTGCTACTTGAGATAATTGGCAGATCTACTGCTCCATTTAGATATTTGTCATTTTTGCCATGTTTATTGTGTGCACGATATGCCCTGGTGCTCTACATATGTTTTGTTAAGGGTTTTGCCATCTTTCCAGAGGTGCAACCCATGTATTTATGTGATGTGTGTGGTGACTAGCACAAGCTTGCAAAGTGAGGCACTTGTTAATGCTGATTTCAGGGACTTAGCATTTCCACTAAGTCCTTGACCTGTTTATCTCATATGGCTATATGTTCATGTTGTTTCCTAATGATCCGTGCCTCTTTTGAGGATGATCAGTAAGGATGTTTTGTTAATCTTGTAGTGCTCTATCCATCCATGTCTTTGTTTGCAATTATGGAGCACCCTAGCTTGAGTCAATCGAGCTCTACTTTTGTCATTTCGTGAATCTGGGCAAATTGTCTACTTGTTAGCGATTTTGCCGGGGATGTTGTAGTTGATCCGTGCATGCCATGGTATTGTTCTTGCCATGTCTAGCTTGTATTTTGTGTATTCTTGATGGGTGTATGCTTATATTGTCATGACTTGCTCTGTAGTGAGTGCATCGAGCTCGTAAACATGCCTACTTGATATCTGTTTCAGCTTGCTCCAGTTTTCACCAAGTCTGTGATCTGATTATGTTTTTGCCATGTTCACATGCTTGCAAATGTATTTTCTGATCCCTTTTGGCTCAAGGTAACTAAGGGACTTTTGTTAAGCTCTTTGAGTAGCTCCATGCCATGCTTTACTTTGCCATGTGCAGGTCCTGTAGCATGTAGTTTTGTTGTTCCGAAGAGTGCTATCTGATCTGAAATTCCAGACAAGTGTTAATTTCACCAAGTCTGAGATCTGTTTGTCAAATGCATTTTTGCCATGCTTGTTTGAACCTGTTAATGGATGATTTGGCCGTAGCTCAGTGCTAGACTTTTGTTAAGCTCCATGAATGCATCCCTGCCATGTATTTTTATGTCATGTTTGGGTGCTTTAGGTTGTTCATCTTGTCACATTTAGATGGATACTTGCTGTAAATCGCAGAACGTGGCCATATTTGATTTGCTTGCCATTTCCAAACCGTAACTCCGATTCCGGCGTTCTTTATATCGTTTTCAAGCGATTTCATCTCATCTTTCTAGTGGCACACTTGGATTTCCAAGTTGAGGCCAGGTTCATGCATTCCTTGTCACATCTTGCATATGCATCCCGCATCGCATCCCGCATAGCATACCATCCTTGCATCATATTGTTTGAGCCTGGCACGTGGTTGATTGTGTTCCGTTTGCTTGTTTGTCTTGTTTGGGGAGCCAGGAGACGATTTCGCTAATGAGGAGCCCGTTGAGTTTGCTTTCGAGGATCCAGTCAACTCTGGCAACTTTGCAGGCAAGTTGGTCATACCCTCGAAATCACTACTATCTTTGCTTTGCTAGATGCTCGCTCTTTTGCTATGCCTATGCTACGATGCCTACCATTTGCTTTCAAGCCTCCCAAATTGCCATGTCAAACCTCTAACCTACCATGTCCTAGCAAACCGTTGATTGACTATGTTACCGCTTTGCTCAGCCCCTCTTATAGCGTTGCTAGTTGCAGGTGAAGATTGGAGACCGTTCCTTGTTGGAACACTATTTACTTGTTGGGATATCATTATATTTCCATGTTATATTAATGCATCTATATACTTGGTAAAGGGTGGAAGGCTCGGCCTCTCGCCTAGTGTTTTGTTCCACTCTTGCCGCCCTAGTTTCCGTCATATCGGTGTTATGTTCCCGGATTGTTGCGTTCCTTACGCGGTTGGGTTATAATGGGAACCCCTTGATAGTTCATCTTGATTAAAGCTTTTCCAGCAATGCCCAACCTTGGTTTTACCATTTGCCACCTAGCCTCTTTTTCCCTTGGGTTTCCGGAGCCCGAGCGATGTCCGGGGCTACCAGGGGAAACTCTGGGCTGGCCTACCCGACGTCTTGCTCATCCGGTGTGCCCTGGGAACGAGATATGTGCAGCTCCTATCGGGATTTGTCGGCACATCTGGGTGGTGTTGCTGGATTTGTTTTAACCTGTCGAAGTGTCTTGAAGAACCGAGGTACCGAGTCTGATCGGAATGTCTTGGGAGGAGGTCTATTCCTTCGTTGACCGTGAGAGCTTGTCATGGGCTAAGTTGGGACTCCCCTGCAGGGATTTGAACTTTCAAAAGCCGTGCCCGCGGTTATGGGCAGATGGGAATTTGTTAATGTCCGGTTGTAGATAAGTTGAACCTTAACTTAATTAGAATGAATCAACCGTGTGAGTTACCGTGATGGTCTCTTCTCGGCGGAGTCCGGGAAGTGAACACGGTGTTGGAGTAATGCTTGCCGCAGGTTGCCCCCTAGTTGTTCGACCGTGCTTTGCCTCCTCTTCTCGCTCTGTTTTGCGAATAGGTTAGCCATCATATATGCTAGTTGCTTGCTGCAGCTCCACATATTTACCTTGCCTTACCTATTAAGCTTAAATAGTCTTGATCGCGAGGGTGCGAGATTGCTGAGTCCCTGTGGCTCACAGATTACTTCCAAACCAGATGCAGGGCCTGATGATTCCGCTCCAGGTGACGCGCTTGAGCTCAAGTGGGAGTTCGACGAGGACTCTCAACGATACTATGTTTCCTTTCCTGATGATCAGTAGTGGTGCCCAGTTGGGGTGATCTTTTATTTTGGGTTATCTTTTATTTTGGCGCCGTAGTGGGCCATGAGTGTTTGGATGATGTAATGCTGTTTTATGAACTTGATTGACATGGCGAGTGTAAGCCAACTATGTTACCTCCCCTTTTATCATTTATATTACATGGGATGTTATGATGATTGCCTAACTTGCGACATATGCCTTCAATGCGATTATGTCTCTAAGTCATGCCTCGACACGTGGGAGCTATAGTCGCATCGAGGGTGTTACAGTGCGCCCCTCCCGACCTCTCTCGCACCCGCATCTCCTCCGCTCCCTTGGATCCCTCTCTCTCACCACCGAGTGAGCTCACCGACGCTGATCACCGTACCCATGGCCACCGCCACTGCCTCCCTCTCGCCCCCTCGACATGCCCAGAAGCTCTGCAGCTTCTTCATCTGCGTCTCCAACGAGCCAAGCGACGCCGGACACCCCCACAGCACCACCTCCGTCGCCTTCTTCAACTTTGGACGGCCGAGATCGCCTCCGACCTCCTGCCATCACCAGCCCCTCCCCGAGCTCACCGTAGGTATAGTAGGCGTCGAGAACCGGTCGTTTTGCACACCGTAGCGACGAATCTGTCGTCACCCGAACTCCGGCCGCCGCCTGCCGTTGTTGCAGTCACCGTTTCCGGCCCCCTCTCGCCCAACCACCTGCTCCGTTAGATGCGGCGCACTTCCAGCTGCGTGTACAGCCAAACCACGAGTCAAACTATCGCTGGACGGTGAAACCCGAGCCTCTCCCCCGTGTCTGTCATCGCCGTCATCAAGCCGCCGGCGTGTTGACCCTCTTGACCAGGGGTTTGACTCCCTGGGTCAATCACAGGTGGGCCCATGGCCCTGCTAATTAGGTTTAATTTCTAATTGAAGATTAATTAAGCCACTGACTCACTAACATGCGGGCCCCGGCCTCACCGACAGTATAATTATGTTTAACCTAATGCTAATTAACCCTGTTAGCCCAGTGCTATAGCCCGGATTCGCACGCTGCTGACCGACATGCTCGATGTTGATTCATGTATGTCTGTCCCCGTAAGTTAGTGCCACTTTGGGTCCACGACTAGTCATGTCGGCCCGGGTTCTCTGTCATATGGATGCTAGCGACACTATCATATACGTGAGCCAAAAGGCGCAAACGGTCCCGGGCCATGGTAAGGCGACACCCGTGGGAATACCGTGCGTGAGGCCGCAAAGTGATATGAGGTGTTACATGCTAGATCGGTGTGACTTAGAATCGGGGTCCTGACAACTTTGGTATCAGAGCCTGACTGCCTGTAGGATTACCAAGCCAAACTGGTCGAAGTTTAGTCTAGAAATTCTTTAGTTATATAAGGGAATTGATTGTGGAAGGGAATGTAAGGCTCTTTTTACTCCTTTACCTTATGCCTTCTGATCTGAGTCATCCTCTTCCTTCCTATGGGGATTAAGAACTAGGCCTTCTCATCTATCTATTAGGATGACGAGTTACTATGATAGAGACTTATAGGATTGATGGATTTAAGCCCCAGTTTAGTTTCTACTACTTTCGTGCATTCACAGTTGGTCTCGGAATCTTGATATTGTACTTCTGAGTGGTTATGCCACTATATTGCAGGATGTCTCAAATATTTTTAAGCATTTACAGCCGTTATGCTATCCGAGTCATCCTAGGTTTCTAAATAGTCTGATGCACTTGCAAATCCCTTCTTCTCGTTCCCGATGATCATTTTGGGCCGGATTAATCACACTAATTGCTGAGTTGAGGTACTCCATTGCCTCAACATATATGTTGGAGTTATCATTATGACCCTAGGTGTCTTAGGGGATCACCTAGTAATCTAGCCATGTTTTGTGTTCTCAGCGTGATGATTCTGGCCACCATTCTTGAAAGCATCCCGTGATGCCATTTAGTAGTAGGTATTCTATTCCTGGGTTCTTGAACCCGAGATTCACCCTACTTAGCTCATGTTGATAGTGTTGCTAGTTCCTTTAGGATATTAGAAACCTTTGCGATAGTCCTCGAGGTTTGTGGTACATCCTTCTTCCAATTACCATGAACCATTCTTGGCAGGAGTTCTTTTGAACCAAAAGGTCACGACCAGAGTGCTCTTGATGAGTTCTCCATTCTATATTGTGAATCTGCCAGTTCTACCCTTTCCTCATGGGTTATCCAGAAGAAATGTTGAGCTTCGCTCGACATGTTAATCTATGCATCCACAACTCAGAAAGATATATGTTTCCTTGAGTTGTCCCTCTTCATTTGTATTCCGACCATCGTCTATCAATTGATAGTCAGGAGTAATTGTGCATCCGTGTTATCGATGCTTATTATTCTTGTGGTCCGTCAAGCCATTCTATTTCAGAATGACTAGGAGAAACAAACTCCGGTACCTCGTCCATTTCTGGGATTGCGTCAAAGTAGTTGTATTCCGCAGAATAAATCCCAATCCAGCTTTTGTTCTGTTCTACCTTTGAGTGTTACCATCTTTATGTCAAGAATTTCATGAGAATTGCACCACCTCTTATGGATTCTTGCCGCAGTGATACTTCTTGCCATCATTATTCATTCCTTGGTTTCTGTGTTATTGTAACCGGAATGCCGACAAGTGTACTGTGATGTGCGAAATCAATACTCCTAGCAACCCTGTTGCTTGGTAGCTAATGGACAACACTTTCATTCTTAGTGTGCTAGTTATTAAATCATCATCCTAAGATTGATCGTGCTACCTAGTCCTTATTTCTGGTGCACTCTTCGATCAATGAGTTAGGATTGTGTTAAGCCCTCGCTCTTTTGATCATATCATCTTGCCCTGAAAACAAAGATTGTTCCCGAGCTTATAACATATCGGTGGTGCGTGATATTCTGGATATCTTCTTGGAAGTATCACCAGGTTGTTCCCTGACCGTTGTGTTGAGCTCGTGATCAAGTTGGGTTCTTGTAACCAACCCTTCTCCAAGAATCTGTGTTGCATACCCCTGAGCTAGTTGGTTAAGCTAAACAACAACTTGGAGAGTTGGAAGATAAAAGCTTGTTCGACCAAGCTCATTGAAAGTGTGTTATATCGACTAGAGGGGGGTGAATAGGCGATTTTTATGAAAGTCTTCAAAACGTGAGAGTTATGAAGACAAACAGTGAAGATTATGCCTATTACTATGCAGCGGAAGTTAGATTACACTAGGCCAGCCATGGTCATGTATTCAATAGAGTGAAAGCACAATGACAAACAACTGTAACAACACTATGGATCAGGTAGGAAGAAGTTATGAAGCCAAACAGATCATACATTCACGTTGTGAAGACAAAAGATAAAGCAAGCATGCAATGGCTTCACAATGAGTAACAGTAAGAAAAGGAAGTGAAGATGAAACCAGTGACTCGTTGAAGACAATGATATGTTGGACCAGTTCCAGTTGCTGTGACAACTGTACGTCTGGTTGGAGCGGCTAGGTATTTAAACCTTAGGACACACAGTCCCGGACACCCAGTCCTGAACACACAGTTCAGGACACCAAGTCCTCACCGTATTCTCCTTGAGCTAAGGTCACTTAGTCCTCGCCCAATCACTCTGGTAAGTCTTCAAGGTAGACTCCCAAACCTTCACAAACTTCGTTCACTGGCAATCCACAATGTCTCTTGGATGCTCTGAACGCGACGCCTAACCGTCTGGAGGATTAACAGTTCTCAAGTGTAATAAGTCTTCAGATCACACAGACAAGAAGACTTAAGTGATGCCCAATTTGCTCTGGCTCTGGGTGGTTAGGGCTTTTCTCCTCACTAGGAATTTTCTCTCAAAGGCTTCGAGGTGGGTTGCTCTCAAACGACAAAAGCCGTGCACTAAAATCTGAGCAGCCAACCGTTTATGGTTGTAGGGGGGTGGGCTATTTATAGCCACTTGGCAACCCGACCTGATTTGTCCGAAATGACCCTGGGTCACTAAGGAACTGACACGTGTCTCAACAGTCAGATTTCAAACTCTCATGGCAACTTTACTTGGGCTACAAGCAAAGCTGACTTGTCCGGCTCTGGACAAGATTCGCTCTCATTGTCTTCACTCGAAGACATACGTTTTTGATTTAGGCATCACTTCAGTCATTCTGACTGGTTCTCCTGGACCCCACTTAACAGTACGGTGGTTCCTATGACTCAACACAAAAGAAAAAGAACTACGAAAGATCTAAGTCTTCGAGCTCCATAGGCTTCATAACGTGTCTTCTTTTGTCATAGTCTTCAATGTGAATATCTTCATATACCACCTTTGTCTTCAATGTCTTCATACATTTTTAGGGGTCATCTCTGGTAGTAAAACAGAATCAATGAGGGACTTCTACCTGTGTTATCCTGCAATTCTCACGAACACATTAGTCCCTCAACTAGGTTTGTCGTCAATACTCCAAAAACAACTAGGGGTGGCACTAGATGCACTTACAATCTCCCCCTTTTTGGTGATTGATGACAAACTAGTTGAAGTTTTCAATGGGAAATATAGTCTGTGAAATTGTAAAGGATAGAAATTGTCTTCATAAGTTGCAAGGGCTCCACCTGAAGATGTGCATATAAGTTAATTTGCTTTTGGAATGCAAAAGCACATGGCAGGTTGTACTTGTGGAGATCCACTTCAGCTTATGATGACAATCCACTATGCATGTGAAAGTATATGAAGATAATGACATGCATAATGGAAAATGGACGTCTGCAGAATGAGATAAGTGCGGAATTTATCATCGCACATGCGGAATTTATCTTCGCAAACAGGGTGGCAAACGAGTAGCAGACGACCATCGAGTCTTAGTGTTACAACTCAAAGAATCAATTGAAGCAAAAACGAGAGTTGTAAGCACGAAGCAAAATATAGCAAACATAAAGCACCCGCCCATATAGACCCGCTTGAAGACTATCAACCCATATGCTTCTCCCCCTTTTGTCAGCAAGGACTAAAAAGGTTTGAAGACATAGAGTGTCTACTCGTTTCTAGGAGCAGCAGGGTCGTTGGAGGTGTTTGGCGGTGCAGAGGAGCTTGGAGGTGCTGAAGCAGGTGGCGGTGATGTAGCATCGTCTTCTTCATCAATAATTCTGGCAGTGACTATGGCAGCAGATGAAGAAAACTCAGAGTCTTCAAGTGATGGTGTGTTGCGCATCACAGCCCTTCTAGGAGGTGTGGTGTCAAACTTGAAGCGCTCAGTGAAGCCATCCTCTTCAAGTTCAGCTTCAGTACATATCATTGAGAGCCCTTTCCATGTACGACGGCAGATTTCATGTGTAACGAAAGCATTCTTGGTGGCAAGGTTTCGAAGACTATTGACATCCACCAAGAGGCTTTTCATCTGACGCTTTAGCCAGTCGTCATGCCTATCTTGTTTTTGATGAAGGGCCACAAGAAGCTCTCGGTTAGTGAGAACACGAGCGCGCTTCTTGGGTCTTGAAGCAGTTGCACTATCAGTGGCTTCAGTTGAAGCAGGGTGTGGCGCACGTGTAGTGCCAGCCAAAGGATACACCCTAGAGATGGCTTCAACACCTTCATCATTCTAAGTGAAGCTCTGGTGTTATGCATTCTGAAGACTTATCGGTTGCTTGGCAGGCTCAGGATATATAGCTTCAGCAGAGGTATCCACATCTGGCAAGAAGATCCGATGGTTTCGGGCTGAGGGCTGATACGAGATCACAGAGTGCAGTTTGATCAGCTTCATCACCCAAGGAGCATAGAACTTCAAACCAAATAAATCTGAGCTCGACGCTGCAAGTTGGCGTATGAAGAAATCCTGTGCGTTGAAGCATTTGCCATGAAGGATATAGAATATGAGAGTCTTCATTGCACCCTCAATCTTGGCATGTGGAGAGTGTCCCTTAATGGGCCAGAGAGTCCGCCGGATGATGTGATATATGGTCCTGGGCAAGTACTCAAGGTCTTCAACGAAGAACTCAGTTGGACAGGGTGCATCATGAGGCAATGGCTTCATCATTGAGAGCATCTGACTCATATTTGGTTCAGGCCTCTGGAATATGCTCTCAATAGCTTCAGAATGTAGTTGACAGCCGTCCTCGAAGAATTCGCCATGAGTGGGCAGGCCGGTGAGCTCAATGATATCAAATGCATTGGCTTCATGATGGACATTGTCGGTCATCCACTCCAGGACCCAAGTCTTCGGATCTCTGTTGTATCCTTTAATATGGAGGGTGGCATAGAACTGAAGCAGAAGCTCTTCATTCCAGTGCTCTTCATCAGTGACAAACTGCAGCAGACCCACTTGCTTAAAGCAATCCAAAGCTTCCTCTAGACATGGCAGACCAGCAATGGCTTCAACCTCAAGGCGCTTGTGCGGGAAGATGCGACCTTGGTTGTATAGGATGCTTGAGTAGTAGTTGCGCTGAGGATAGCTCCAGAACCTATCTGATACAATCATTTCCCTTGAATAGGGGTTCTTGGAGCTATTGAAGAACGTGTTATCTGCCTTGAAGCTATTGATATCAAAGGAGCCAGGTGCTGATGCAGGACCTGGGAACCTTGGAAGCCTTGGGAGTGGCTTCTGGACATGAGGCCTGTGCTCAACATGATAATCAAATTGAGGACCAGCAGCAAACTCAGGAACAGAAGTGTCTGGATCAGTAGCTTCGCTGTCTGCTGAAGCTTTTAGTGGGGAGGGCTCCACATTTGCTTCAGTGTGTGTTGTGGCAGCCTCAACATTTTCAGCCTCCACTTGTGTAGTTGGAGGGACAAACTCAGGCACGTTCTCCTGGAGAACTGCGTCTTGATGGAGCGGGGGAGTGGGTTCTGGTGGTGCTTCTGCATTGTCTTTGGCTGATGCAGCCGGAATTTCTTCAGTGTAGACTTGAGGCCTTGGACCTTTGCGAAGCCTGCGGAATGCAGACGATGCCTGTGGGGTTGGAGTGGGCTGGGCCTCAATGTCTTCTTCCTCTTGAGGGCGATCCGCCCATGACGCATCTTGTGCAATTGGCGTCAGAGGACGACCAATGCTGAAGAGTTCACTTGTTTCAAGCTGAGGAAGGGCTGCATCATCTTGCACATTGTCCTGGTGACCAATGTCTTCAGCAGCTATGGGGTCGGCTGCTGGAATATCTTCAGCTTCAGGAGCCTCTGTGGGAGCGGGCTCATGAACTGTCAGTTGTCTTTCTGCATTGGGGTGAACCATAGAGAGGGGTTCAACCATCAAGGGCTCTGTGGGAGCAGCCCGAGCTTTCTTGATCTTGCGCTTCTTCTTGCTGGGGTCAGAAGGAGAGGCTTCAGAGTGTTTCCTCTTCCTAGCTTCAGCCTCTGCAGTCCGTGTCTTTTTGAGCTCTGAAGCGGTTGACCGGCTCTTTGGCTTCGAGCTAGTCGTGGCGGTTGGGAAGACAATCGGAACAGCTTCTTGCCTTGGTGCCTCTGGTTCAGCTAGAACAGCCTTCTTCTTTTTCTTTGCGGCCATCTTGGGGTCGATGCCAGGACGCCCAAGTGCCTTGCGCTTCTTGGCCTCATTGTAGGCCTGCACACATCTTTCAGCCAGAGACTTCATCCGCTCACGCGAGCCCTTAGCTTCAGCACGCTTCTTCAGAAAATTTTCCTTGAGCTCATGCAACATTGTTTTGAAGCTCTTCACTTCCTGCACGCTGAGCCTGGCCATGTGCTTCTTGAACTGAGCCTTTTCATGATCAATTTTCTGCTTCAGCTCAACAATGCGCTGAGCAATGGCAAGTTCTGAAGCAATTGCGCCTTGGAAGGCGACGCTGAGGCCGACAGGCAGCTGCAGATCTTCGAAGCTGATGTCTGGTGAGGCAAACCATTCGTCGATGAAGTTGTGGATGATGGCGACATCAAAGAGAGGCAAATTGTTGAAGATTTCATCTTCTTCTTTGCTTTTGATAAGCTGCTCTAGAGCGTCATCTCCAAGATCTTCATCGCTTGATAGATCAATGGCTTCACTGCGCAGAATGGCAGCAGCAGTGAGCTCTTTGCCGGTGTGTTGCTGGGGCACCTTTTCCTTCTGGGGCTTGGAGACGTGGGATACGTCTTCAGACTGCACACTGACTTCAGGAGGTGCAGTTTTCAATGGCTTCGCCCTTGAGATTTTTGACGAAGGGGCCGGCTTTGAAGCTTTTGGCTTCTTGGACTGCATTGGCTTCGGTACAGCAGGAGCTTCATCAGACTCAGAGTCAGCTGGAGGGTCATTCACAGCAGTCCCTTGGACTAAGATGTGGGTGATGAGGTCCTCAAGGTTGGCAAACGGACCGATGATATTGGGTTCTGCGTAGCGTGTGCCATCTGCCCTTGGTGCTGAGGGACCAGGGTTGAAGTCTAACCCAAATTTCTTCTTATTCAGCTTCGCTGATTGTTGGGCAAACTGAAAGTTGCGCTTGAAGAGATTGTCGTCACGACACCAGAGGAGTGACGACGGATGCGCATCATCAGGCTGTGGTCCTCGGACCATGCATGGGTAGAAGCCTTGAGCAATGGCTTCATCTCTGGTCCTGGGTACGAGATTCTTGTAAAGGATGTCCCCCCATGGTTTCTTGATGGCACATTTCTCAGCATACTCCTGGGTGACGAAGCGGTATTTGAACCATTGTTCTGCCCAATAGCGTCGAATCCATTGGATTCGGGTCTTGCGCTGCCCATAGCTCTCTTCAGGATCTGTTTTATACATTTCTGCCAAGTCTTCAAGCAGATCTTTGGAAGTTCCTTCACGTCTCTGTCTTCCCCCCTTCCTTGCTGCTGCTTCTCAAGCCATAAACTTTAACTTGAAAGGCTTCAAAACTTTCAAATGCTTCAAAGGCTTTCTTTTGCTGGACCAACAGGAACTGGCTTCAGGAGAGTTTATGTGATGATGTAGGAATTCTGCAAATGAATGCAGACTATGAGAACCGAAGGATTCTCCCACGGACATGTACCTGTGACAGCATTAAGGTGCGAGGGAAGGGGAAGAGGTCATAAGCATTCTCAGAAGGTTTTGAAGATTAATCAGTTTAGAAGACATTGACCTCATCGTGCGAAGACATTCACTCATAGATAAGAAGTTGGTTCCAAATTTGTACGAACCCACAGATTAGTACAAGTGAGGAATCTAACTACTTTATGAAGCACAAGTGAATATACTAGGCATGTTATGAGATGTAGATTGAGAGATCTAACTTCTGTGAAGATAAACTTCTTATGGTAGAAAGTGACAGAACCATGAGATCAAAAGGGGCTGTAAAAAGAAGTTTTATTTACCACACTTGGAACTGCTAGACGGAAGTGAGAGATGATGCCGAGAAGTTCAGTCCTCCGTGTCCTAACTTGGCGACGGAAGACACCTACGGCGACGGCGGAGAGAACGATGTCCGCGGTCGGCGTGAGGACGGCGTCGGAGAGGTTGCGGCAGCGAAGCGCTTCGTCGCCGGCGTCGTCGAGTGCTAGCGGTGGCGCTAGGGTTCTTGCGAGGGTGGAAGAAGGAGATAATGACCACGGTAAGTGTGAATTTATAGGCTCAGAGGCGGCACTGTGCTATTACACAGGTGCCCCTGGCGATTCGCATCTGAGGAACACGTGGCCAGTTTGCGGAAGTTTTGGGTCTGTTCCATGTTCCACGCACGCCTGGATTGTCGGGCGGTCGTTCCTGCTTCTCCGGATTTTATGTGGAGGAATGGGCATTTAAAGCGGACTTTATGGTTGTCTCTATATCTTCAGCTGACAAGGACGCAGTGAAGACATTCGACAGTTTCAATAGAATTCATATGACTTGGAGAGATAGAGTTTGAGATAGAAAGCATAGAGAGATTAGGGTCCGATCACATTCACTTAGTTCAAAAGATTCAACCAAGAATACATAGCTATAAGTGAATGCTGTAGAGGACAGAACACTAGTATGTATATATTTATATAATCAACGTAGTGAAGATAATCATGAAGACATGTTGAGTTCGAAGCCAAACCAAATGTGAAGATATTGCAAGGTAACGCCATGAATGAAACACTTCGAAATGGAACGTTTGGTGGTGGCGTTACCCACCGTATAGGAAGTATTAGACCCAGACACGGCGCACAATTATCGTGGCGCTCCGAAGTCAAATTCCACATTAATGTATTCACACTTAGAATGTATGTCTTCATTGATTGAAGATATACTTTACTTTGTGTGTTGCACATCTAAGTCATCATATGCATAAGTGTTAGGATGTGTGCCTGATCACAGGACATTTGAGGATTCCAGGATATTTAGCTCACACCGTAACTTGCAAAACCTCTTCTCATCCAAGGGCTTGGTGAAGATATCTGCCAATTGTTCTTCAGTGTTGACGTGTATGATATCAATGTCTTCCTTCACAACATGATCTCTGAGAAAGTGATGACGAATTTCAATGTGCTTTGTCTTCGAGTGCTGAACTGGGTTGTTGGCAATCTTGATGGCGCTTTCATTGTCGCAGTAAAGTGGCACTTGCTTCAGATGAATGCCATAGTCCTTGAGTGTTTGCTTCATCCACAGAAGCTGAGCGCAGCAAGATCCAGCAGCAATGTATTCAGATTCAGCAGTGGAGAGAGATACACAGTTCTGCTTCTTTGAAGACCAACATACAAGTGATCGTCCCAGAAAGTGACATGTGCCTGATGTAGACTTGCGATCAACTTTGTCACCAGCATAATCAGCATCCGAAAATCCAACCAAATCAAACTCTGAGCCCTTAGGATACCATAATCCTAGAGTTGGGATGTGAGCCAAATATCGAAGAATTCGCTTCACAGCTAAGTGATGCGACTCCTTTGGTGCCGCTTGAAATCGAGCGCACATGCAAACACTAAGCATAATATCTGGCCTAGATGCACATAAATAAAGCAAAGAACCAATCATGGAGCGGTATACCTTTTGATCGAACTCTTTACCATTGTCGTCAGGACCTAGATGATGTTTGGCTGGCATTGGAGTTGTGAAGCCTTTGCAGTCTTGCATACCGAACTTCTTCAGGCAATCTTTGAGATACTTCTCTTGATATATGAAGATGCCATTGCGTTGTTGTCGAATTTGAAGACCAAGGAAGAACTTCAGCTCCCCCATCATGGACATCTGATATTGCTCTTGCATCATATATCCAAACTCTTCACTGTACTTCTGATTGGTGCAGCCGAAGATAATGTCATCCACATATATTTGGCACACAAACAGTTCACCATCATATGTCTTCATGAAAAGAGTGGGATCCAGGGAACCAGGTATGAAGCCTTTGCTCTTCAGGAAGTATTTGAGTGTGTCAAACCAGGCCCTAGGGGCTTGTTTGAGGCCATACAGTGCCTTGTTGAGCTTGTATACCATGTCAAGATGTTTTAGATTTTCAAAGCCAGGCGGTTGTGCAACATAAACTTCTTCTTCAATCTTGCCATTGAGAAAGGCACTTTTCACATCCATTTGATATAGAAGTATGTTATGATGATTTGCATAGGCCAGCAGTATGCGTATGGCTTCAAGCCTAGCCACGGGAGCAAATGTTTCATCGAAGTCAATGCCCTCCACTTGAGTATATCCTTGAGCAACGAGACGAGCTTTGTTTTTGACAACTTGACCATGCTCATCTTGCTTGTTGCGGTATATCCATTTGGTGCCTATTATGTTGTGCTTCCGTGGATCAGGACGCTTGACCAGTTCCCATACATTATTCAATTCAAACTGTTGAAGCTCTTCTTGCATAGCTTGAATCCATTCAGGTTCCATGAAGGCTTCTTCAACTTTCTTGGGTTCTGATATTGATACGAATGCGAAGTGTCCACAGAAATTTGTCAGTTGAGTTGCCCTTGAACGAGTGAGTGGACCAGGTGCATTGATGCTGTCAATTATTCTGTCAATCTGCACTTCATTGGCAACACGAGGATGTACAGGGCGAAGACTTTGCTCTTGCTGATCTGTGTTGTTGTTGGGAGGAATGTCTTCATGTTGATCAGGTGCTGAGATGATAAGTTCTTCTTCAGGATGAGCTTCAGAAGGTATAATCTCTCCAGTTCCCATTAGCTTGATTGATTCACTAGCTGGAATCTCATCTAGCACATTTGGCAGTTGCTCTCTTTGTGAACCATTTGTCTCATCGAACCGCACATCCACTGTTTCAACCACTTTGTAATGAAAGAGATTGAAGACTCTGTAGGAGTGCGAATCCTTTCCATATCCAAGCATAAAGCCCTCATGTGCTTTTGGTGCAAACTTTGAGGTGTGGTGTGGGTCCTTGATCCAGCACCTTGCGCCAAATACTCTGAAGTAACTGACATTTGGCTTCTTGCCAGTTAGGAGTTCATAAGATGTCTTGTTCAGAAGCTTGTGAAGATAAACAGATTGATTGTATGGCATGCAGTGTCAATGGCTTCAGTCCAGAATTTTCTTGGAGTCTTGTATTCATCTAGCATTGTTCTGGCCATCTCAATGAGTGTTCTATTCTTGCGTTCGACGACGCCATTCTGCTGTGGCGTGTACGGAGCTGAGAATTCATGTGTGATCCCCAAGGTATCAAGATATGTATCAAGGCCAGTGTTCTTGAATTCAGTGCCATTGTCACTTCTGATGTGCTTTATCTTGGCACCAAAATTGTTCATAACACGATTGGCGAAGCGTCTGAAGAAATCCTGCACTTCAGTCTTGTAAAGGATTATGTGCACCCAAGTATATCTAGAGTAATCATCAACAATGACGAAGCCATAGAGGCAAGCAGTAGTAGTAAAAGTTGAGTAGTGAGTGGGGCCGAAAAGATCCATGTGGAGCAGTTCGAAGAGTTGAGTAGTAGTCATGATTGTCTTCGAAGGATGTTTTGCCCTTGTCATCTTCCCTGCTTCATAGGCACCGCATAAGTGATCTTTCTTGAACTTGACGCCCTCGATGCCTATGACATGCTTCTTCTTCGCAAGGGTGTGGAGGTTCCTCATGCCAGCATGCCCAAGCCTCCGATGCCAAAGCCAGCATTCTGAAGCTTTTGCAAGAAGACATACTGCAAGTTGTGGCCCTGCTGAGAAATCTACCACATACAAATCATCTTTTCGATACCCTTCAAACACTAGAGACTTGTCAGATTCCATTAGTACTAGGCAACGATATTTTCCAAACATTACGATCATGTTCAAATCGCAAAGCATTGAGACAGCCATTAAGTTGAAGCCAAGGGATTCAACAAGCATGACTTTATCCATGTGTTGATCCTTTGAGATTGCAACTCTACCTAGACCCAATACCTTACTTTTACCAGTGTCAGCAAATGTGATGTGACTCTTGTCGGATGGACGTAAGGTTGAGTCCATAAGAAGGCTTCTTTTGCCCGTCATGTGATTTGTACACCCACTGTCAATAATCCATTCTGAAGACTTTGAGGTCGCTGGTGTCGTACCCTACAGTGTAGTTAGGGGGATAGGCTTCACGAAGAGAATTGTGAAGCATAAACATTTGACGAACCAGTGGGTTATGAAAACTTAGATCCAGATTAGGACTAATAGGGAAAGTGGCATGCGATTCAGGAACGAAGTACATAATGATGCCATTTGGGCATTTTATCTTGCGCCCTACAAGATTTTTAAGGTCCCCAGCAATAGCATCAGAAGATTTTGTTTTTCTGCTGGAGACCTTTCCCTGCAAAAGAGAGTTAAGCTTTCTTAACCACCCACATCTTCAAGGGTGGCTTAGAAGCAATAAGTCTAAGTGCAGCATCTGAGAATTTTGGCTTTGAAGCCTTAGCAAACAGTCTAGCAGGTGAACAATAATACTCATAGGAATAAGCAGAATAATTTTTGGTCATATGAACATGACGGTTCGAAGAACCTCTCTCATATTCATATGCCTGAGTATGGTTTCCCTGCAAAACGTTTGCGTTAGTGTGACTCAGGTGAGTCCTCTGTTTGTATGAAGCCTTTGGACCGTATGAAGCCTTTGGTCTGAGGTTTGTCTTCTTCAAGTGAGGTGTCAAGAACACATTCACAGGAAGATTTTCCAGACACTTTTTCGGAACCCAGATCTTCTTCATAGGCGGTCCATTCCTGCAGTTAGTACCAATGTACCTGACAAACACTTCACCATTATGATTCTTAAACAGTTTATAGTTTGCATCAAAGGATTCATCAATGATAATGGGGTTAGCACAAGTGAAGCCAGATAAATTGGATGGATCTGCTGAAAGTTCCTTTGCAGCCACCCATGTGGTTTTGGGGTACTGCTCAGGTTTCCAGTAAGAGCCATCTGCATTTATTTTCCTTACGAACCCAACACCCTCTTTCCTAGGGTTTCGGTTCAGAATCTGCTTCTTGAGGACATGACATAATGTCTGATGTCCTTTAAGACTTTTGTACATCCCTGTTTCAAGCAATGTCTTCAACCTAGCATTCTCATCAGCAATAGCAGTGGTATTCTCAGCAGAGGGGTTAGTTACCACATCAACAGTTGAAGATATTGCAACAGCAGTAGCAGTGGAACATTCAGCAATAGAAGTAGCATTATCACGCTCAATGCATTTAAGACATGGTGGTTCAAATCCTTCCTGAGCGGGACTGATCTGTTCGGCGTGAAGTGACTCGTTTTCCTTTTGAAGATCTTCATGAGCCGCTCTCAATTTCTCAAGTTCTTGCTTCCTTTGAAGATAATCATAGGAAAGCTTTTCATGAGTTGTTGAGAGAGTATCAAGACGATCCTCAAGTTCCTGATACTTAACATGAAGATTTTTTATGTCTTCAATTAAGGATTCAGATCGAGTCATTTCATCACCCAACAGATCATCGCTTCTATCTAACAGTTTTTGAATATGTTCCATAGCTTTCTGTTGTTCAATTGCAATTTTAGCAAGTGTTTTGTAGCTGGGTTTTGAATCACAGTCAGAGTCATCGTCACTAGATGTTTGATAGCGAGTAGTGCGTGTGTTTACCTTGGCACCACGTGCCATGAAGCAGTAGGTAGGAGTGGAGTCGTTCTTGTAATTTGCATCGGTGTCGGTGATGCAGTCATTGTCTTTAGTGTTGAAGATGGACTTGGCGACGTATGCTGTAGCCAGACTCGCAACGCCAAAATCAGACTCCTCCTCAGACTCCACCTCCGCCTCCTCAGAAGCGGACTCCTCCTCTGAATCCATTTCCTTGCCAACAAACGCACGTGCCTTGCCAGATGAGCTCTTCTTGTGTGATGAAGACTTTGAGGAAGACTTGGAAGAAGACTTTGAGTATTTCTTCTTTTTCTTGTCGTCAGAATCATATTCCTTGCTCTTCTTCTTCCTTCTGTTCTCATTGTGCCACTGTGGACACTCAGAGATGAAGTGTCCAGTTTTCTTGCACTTGTGACATGTTTTCTTCTTGTAGTCATGAGCAGAAGCTTCATCATTCCTTGAGCTTGATTGTGAAGATTTTCTGAAGCCTTTCTTCTTGGTGAATTTTTGAAACTTCTTCACTAGCATTGCAAGTTCCCTTCCAATGTCTTCAGGATCATCAGAACTGCTGTCAGATTCTTCTTCAGATGAGGAAACAGCTTTTGCCTTCAAGGCACGAGTTCGCCCATAGTTTGGACCGTAGATATCTCTTTTCTCAGAAAGCTGAAACTCATGTGTGTTGAGCCTCTCAAGTATGTCAGCCGGATCGAGTGTCTTGAAATCAGGACGTTCTTGAATCATCAGGGCTAGGATGTCAAACGAACTATCAAGTGATCTCAGCAGCGTCTTGACGATTTCATGTTTGGTGATCTCAGTGGCGCCAAGGGCTTGAAGCTCATTTGTGGTGTCAGTGAGCTGATCAAATGTGTGCTGGACATTCTCATTGTCATTTCGCTTGAAGCGGTTGAAGAGGTTGCGAAGAACACTGATTCTTTGATCTCTCTGGGTTGAGACGCCTTCATTGACCTTGGAGAGCCAGTCCCAGACCAGCTTGGATGTCTTCAAGGCACTCACACGGCCATACTGTCCTTTTGTCAGATGGCCACAGATGATATTTTTGGCGGTAGAGTCCAGTTGAGTGAACTTCTTGACATCAGCAGCAGTGACACCTTCTCCAGCCTTGGGAACGCCGTTCTCGACGACATACCATAGGTCGACGTCAATGGCTTCAATATGCATGCGCATCTTATTCTTCCAGTAGGGATATTCAGTTCCATCGAAGACGGGGCACGCAGCGGAGACTTTGATTATCCCTGCAGTCGACATAGCTAAAACTCCAGGTGGTTAAACCGAATCACACAGAACAAGGGAGCACCTAGCTCTGATACCAATTGAAAGTGCGTTATATCGACTAGAGGGGGGGTGAATAGGCGATTTTTATGAAAGTCTTCAAAACGTGACAGTTATGAAGACAAACAGTGAAGATTATGCCTATTACTATGCAGCGGAAGTTAGATTACACTAGGCCAGCCATGGTCATGTATTCAATAGAGTGAAAGCACAATGACAAACAGCTGCAGTGTAATAAGGATCAGGTAAGAAGAAGTTATGAAGCCAAACAGATCATACATTCACGTTGTGAAGACAAAAGATAAAGCAAGCATGCAATGGCTTCACAATGAGTAACAGTAAGAAAAGGAAGTGAAGATGAAACCAGTGACTCGTTGAAGACAATGATATGTTGGACCAGTTCCAGTTGCTGTGACAACCGTACGTCTGGTTGGAGCGGCTAGGTATTTAAACCTTAGGACACACAGTCCCGGACACCCAGTCCTGAACACACAATTCAGGACACCAAGTCCTCACCGTATTCTCCTTGAGCTAAGGTCACTTAGTCCTCGCCCAATCACTCTGGTAAGTCTTCAAGGTAGACTCCCAAACCTTCACAAACTTCGTTCACTGGCAATCCACAATGTCTCTTGGATGCTCTGAACGCGACGCCTAACCGTCTGGAGGATTAACAGTCCTCAAGTGTAATAAGTCTTCAGATCACATAGAGAAGAAGACTTAAGTGATGCCCAATTTGCTCTGGCTCTGGGTGGTTAGGGCTTTTCTCCTCACTAGGAATTTTCTCTCAAAGGCTTCGAGGTGGGTTGCTCTCAAACGACAAAACTCGTGCACTGAAATCTGAGCACCCAACCGTTTATGGTTGTAGGGGTGGGCTATTTATAGCCACTTGGCAACCCGACCTGATTTGTCCGAAATGACCCTGGCTCACTAAGGAACTGACACGTGTCTCAACGGTCAAATTTCAAACTCTCATGGCAACTTTACTTGGGCTACAAGCAAAGCTGACTTGTCCGGCTCTGGACAAGATTCGCTCTCATTGTCTTCACTCGAAGACATAGGTTTTTGATTTAGGCATCACTTCAGTCATTCTGACTGGTTCTCCTGGACCCCACTTAACAGTACGGTGGTTCCTATGACTCAACACAAAAGAAAAAGAACTACGAAAGATCTAAGTCTTCGAGCTCCATAGGCTTCATAACGTGTCTTCTTTTGTCATAGTCTTCAATGTGAATATCTTCATATATCACCTTTGTCTTCAATGTCTTCATACATTTTTAGGGGTCATCTCTGGTAGTAAAACCGAATCAATGAGGGACTTCTACCTGTGTTATCCTGCAATTCTCACGAACACATTAGTCCCTCAACTAGGTTTGTCATCAATACTCCAAAACCAACTAGGGGTGGCACTAGATGCACTTACACTCATCACTAAGGGATATCTTGTATGTGTGTTGAAGGAAGATGGTATTTTCATCCATTGACCCTCGTGATCAGTTAATGGGACCTATCACCTTATCCAACCTTTGATTTGAGTATGGGCTATCATCAAATCAAATCAAAACCAACGATATTCGTAATGTTGTCTTACTCGTGGTTGTTTCCTCGAGCATACACCATAATATTCTTTGGGTTGGACCAATGCTATCGCTTTGTTTACATAGTTGTGGAATTCCATCTTCATGGAAATTTGGATGACCTGTTGTTGAGCCCATCGGCAATTTTTTCATCTTGTCCATGATTCATGTTGAACATTAAGCTAGTGTTGGAAACTTTGAAAGCATTTCTTCATGCTAGCTCATGAAGCATATGTTCGGTGTAAAAAGTGACTTTCTCGAAGTTCACGTGCATTAGGTGCAAGTTGCCGCCATGAATTTGAGAAAGTTTGTTTTGTTTCCTATGGAATCATCCCAAGTTAGTCATGCATGTGCGAAGTATTCTATGGTTTGATAGAATGATCATCTTCATTCTGTATGTATCCCTAGCACACGAAGCCACTGATTGATTTGTTCAAGGAGAAGAAGTTCCTTCTTAAGAATCATGACTTATGTTAGGACTTCATTATCCTCGATGATGGTTCCCAACCTAAACTCGGTAGTGTTTCATTATAAGACTGCTATGTGGTCATGCTTGTCTGGGACAACGTGTTCACATGTGTTTAGCAGAACCAGCTCATGTTTTGGAGCATGCTACCGTAGTTCATTTCCCGAGAATCTCGCAACGTCATCTTGTTGATTTGTGTTGCAAACTTTCATTTTCTTTCTAGACTTGATGAGTCTGGAATATCCTGCTACCAACCAGATCTGAATCTCAGGCAGATATGATGGTTGGAACTTTTCCAAGATCTATGATGTAGGTCCCGACAAGGCTAATGTTCTGGCCGACACACCTAGCCGGAAGGTCTATCATTGTAGTAACTTGATTGAGCTATTTGACCATCTTCTCCATGAGGATTTAGTGCAACTTATTCTACGAGTTGTTCCTTAGGGGTCCTTGTGCTCTCGGTTTCCTCGATTATGCTAGAACCATTCAAATAGTGGAATCACTCTCTACTGTTGAGTTTATCCCCAGTTACTGGAATCATTCCCAACATTTGCATTTTGTTCCCAACTTGCACTGCCATTGTGCCATCCTACCATGGATCCCATCCATTTTCGATGATAAGCAAAATCATCCATTGCGTTGTCTTCAACAAGGTAGTCCACATCATCCATTCTAGTTCGAGTATGCCATCCATTCGTACTCCGCCAAATGATTGTTGTGATTTGCCTTAGGCTGGTATAAAGAGTTTCAATGATCTCTGAATCAAAAGTAATTCTTTTTGCCACGTAAGGGAATATTTCTGCGAGTCACCTTCCTTAAGATGTCTCGTTATGGTATCATGGCAACTCAACTCCTCGCTAGGATGACAACCGTTCACCACCTTTTTAAGTGTGGAATTATTGTCTACCTGGAGAACCTACTTCATCTGTTTCACTCCATCCCTCTGGATCTATGCCTCGTGTCTCAGCTCAAGAAATGTATCAATGTCACACTCCATGAGTTGATCCTGAGTTGTTTGATCTTTGAGAATATCAACCCTTCTATATTTTTTCCTTTCCTCTCGTTGTCATGTTGGTTGGAGTTCTCAGAGCAAGACATCGAGACAAAGTGGGTGATCGAATCAACGTTCTTATGGAGTGCAATCTTGATCGTGAAGTTTGTGTTAGCTTTGTGTCCCCTTTGTCTTCTTACCTCACGTCTTGAATCTCGGGACGAGATTTTCATTTAGTGGGGGTGAGTTGTCACAGCCCTAGAACTGTTTGAAGATAGTTGCATCAGTCAACATCATGCATCCTGTTAATTTGAAGTAAACTTGAAATGGGGATTGATCAAACCCTAGCACCTAAAAGAAATCAAATAGGTTCAAATAAAATCTTTTCCAAAAAACCAAAATGCCTTTGAAAATGTTCATGATTTCTGTTAAAGGTGAAAACCTCTACCAAAAATGATGAGCATATTTCTAGGTCATTTATGGATTTTTGGATTAAATCATATTGTATTTGAATTGGGGCATTAGAAGTCTATAAATATTTTAAATTCTCCAAATAATCTTGAAAGTACTTGAGGGCTGTTGGGAATAATTTCACAAGTGCCCACAATTATTTCCAGGGTTATTTAAATGATTTAGTATTTTTACTAAATCCAGAAAACAAAGACAAAAATAGAAAAACAGAAATAAAATTAGAAAGGGCAGAAACTCACCTGGCCTTACCTGAGAGGCCCAGCAGCAGCCCGCCCACCAGAGCCCAGCTGCCAGTCGTCCTCCTCCTTGCGCGCAGGTGCGTGCCCGCCGCGCATGGCCACACGCCGGCCACCTCCAGGCTGTCTGCCTGTGCGACACCCCCTGGAGACGCCATGCGCCCCTCCCGACCTCTCTCGCACCCGCAGCTCCTCCCCTCCCTTGGATCCCTCTCTCTCACCACCGAGTGAGCTCACCGACGCTGATCGCCGTACCCGCGGCCACCGCCACCGCCTCCCTCTCGCCCCCTCGACATGCCCAGAAGCTCCGCAGCTTCTTCATCTTTGTCTCCAATGAGCCAAGCGACACCGGACACCCCCACAGCACCACCTCCATCGCCTTCTTCAACTTCGGATGGCTGAGATCGCCTCCGACCTCCTGCCGTCACCAGCCCCTCCCCGAGCTCACCGAGGCCACTGTAGCAACCACCGTGATCTCCTCTCTCTTCCCCCTAACCCCGCTGCTCCTCTCGCACTCTAGCTGCGATTCCTACCATGGCCAAATCTCGCCGCCGCTCGCGCTCGTTGCTGGAGTTGCTCCGGCGACCATTTGGTCGTGCCATCATGTCTAAAGGGCTTGTGGGCATGCGTAGGTATAGTAGGCATCGAGAACCGGTCGTTTTAAACACTGTAGCGACGAATCCGTCGTCACCCGAACTCCGGCCGCCGCCTGCCGTTGTTGCAGTCACCGTTTCCGGCCCCCTCTCGCCCAGCCACCTGCTCGGTTGGATGCGACGCACTTCCAGCTGCGTGTAGAGCCAAACCGCGAGTCAAACTATCGCTGGACGGCAAAACCCGAGCCTCTCCCCGTGTCTGTCATCGCCGTCATCAAGCCGCCAGCGTGTTGACCCTCTTGACCAGGGGTTTGACTCCCTGGGTCAATCACAGGTGCGCCCATGGCCCTTCTAATTAGGTTTAATTTCTAATTGAAGATTAGTTAAGCCACTGACTCACTGACATGCGGGCCCCGGCCTCACCGACAGTATAATTATGTTTAACCTAATGCTAATTACCCCTGTTAATTAGCTGAGTCACAGACCATTGGGACCCACACGTCAGGTTTGACTGGTACGGTCAGTTGACCTGCTGACGTCGCTAAGACGTCATGCTGATGCAGTATAGGAATTTCTAGATTAAAACAAATTCAGAAAATTCCAGAAAATGCTTTAAACTTCTAAAATTCATAGAAATTAAATCGTAACTCCAAATTAAAAAAATTAAATATGAAAAATGATCAGAAAAATCCAATCTATCCATCTGTACACTTTTCATGCAAGTTAGTACAATTTATAGCTTCTGTTTAGGACAAATCAAATAAATGGCATTTGAATAATCACATATGGAGTTGAATTTGAATCTTTGGTTCTAACTAGCTTCATTTAATCTGGTTGCTAGTTGCATTAGCTCAAACCACAGCATATTTCCATGTCATGATCATGCATCATATTGTGCATTACATTGATTGTGTTCTTCCTTGTTGCCGGTAATTGTCTCCTCTGAGTAGACGATGTCCGACGATGAGATCGATGACACCGATGAAGAGCTATTACTATCTTCAGAAGTGCCAGGCAAGCAAAACCCCCTTGTTCATTCCGATACAATCCCACTCTCTCGCTCCTGCTCTCTTTTACTGCATTAGGACAACAACGACTCAACTGTTACATGTTGCGGTAGTTGAACCCCTTTCCTCTGCATGACCTGTCATTGCCACAGTAAATAAATGAAACCCACTAGCATGAGTAGGAGTTGTTTGAGCCTTCATGTGCCTACTCATTCATGCTTGTGTTGTCATGCCTGCTATTGCTTAGTGTTGTGTCAGGTCTGATTCATCGGGGATGAATTGCAAAGTTGTGAACATGTCCTACTGTTGAGAGCTAAGTGTGTGAACACGATTTGGTAAAGGTAGCGGTGAGAGGCCTTGTAGGAGTACATGGTGGGTTGTCTCATTAAAACCGTCCTAAGGAATTGAGTTCTATGTTTGTGATCCATGAACAGTTACTACCACGCATTGGAATGCTTAACAGCCCCTCTCAACTTATTAATCAACCTGATCTCTGTCCAGGAGTTGCAACTAGTTTCTGGTGTTTGTAGTTAGTGTTAGTAGTCTACCAAGTGGCACCTGGTACAGGTGGGCTTGGGACAGACTAGGCACAGTGGCACGGTGTACCAAGTGGCACCCGGATGGTGGGCTTGGGAACCCTGCTCACCTCATTTGGGGCTGTGAGCGACACCCCGGCCGGATCTCCTTGCGGATGGAACCTGCATAGGCGATAAACCTGGACGAGAGACTTGTGTGGTTAGTCAGGTCGTGGCCGACTCCCTTGCCAGGTTTCCGCTTGAAGGTTGCCGAGATACACGATGTGTACATGGTGGTAAGTGGCGAGAGCATGTGTGAAGAAGTACACCCCTGCAGGGTTAACATCATCTATTCGAATAGCCGTGTCTGCGGTGAAGGACTTCTGGGTTGCCCATACAGTTCATAGACAAGTGAAATTGGATACTCTAAAATGCGCAAGATAAGCGTGAGTGCCATGGATGGCATTATCGTAGGGAGACGGGAGTGGATCCATAGTGGTGTATTGAAATGGTGAATATGTGGACTAGTGTGTGCCACCTCAAAAGAGTTACTTGCAGTCATAGTTAGGATAGCCACTGAGTCAAAGCTGGCTTGCTGCAGTCCAACTCCACCACCCCCTTTGTTTATACTAATGATATGTAGCTAGTTCTGATGTAAGTCTTGCTGGGTACATTTGTACTCACGTTTGCCTATTTTATGTTTTGTAGAGAGACGTCAGTCTCGCTAGTAGTTTCGTGTGGACTTCGACGTTTAGCTTGTTACCTCAGCTACGATCTTGTACCCTTGGGAGGGTCTTGTAGATAGTCAGGCTTCTCAGCCTTCTTCATTTGTAGTTGTCTGTACTCAGACAAGTTAAGCTTCCGCATGTTCTTGTTGTCTGTATGCTCTATATGTTGGGGTCATGAGACCCATGTTTGTAATACTTGGCTCCTCGGAGCCTAATGAATAAATACTTGATTCGTAGAGTTATGTTGTGATGCCATGTTGTATTTACACGTATCGAGCATATTGTGTGTATGATTGAAATGATTGGTATGTGTGGGATCTGACAACCTAGTTGTTTATCCTTGGTAGCCTCTCTTATGGGGAAATGTAGTCTTGTGCTTCCATGAGCCATAGTAGTCTGCTACAGCCCAGTTCACCGGAGTCCTGCTAGCCCAGCACTACTGCTCCGGAACACTTGTCTGGCCGGCATGTGATTCACTTCGTTCCTTTGTCTGTCCCTTCGGGGAAATATCACGCAGTGACATCCGGAGTCCTGCCTAGCCTGCTACAGCCCGGGTTCCTGGAGTCCTGTTAGCCCAGTGCTACAGCCCGGATTCGCATGCTGACCGACATGCTCGATGTTGATTCATGTATGCCTGTCCCCGTAAGTTAGTGCCACTTTGGGTCCACGACTTGTCATGTCGGCCCGGGTTCTCTGTCATATGGATGCTAGCGACACTATCATATACATGAGCCAAAAGGCGCAAACGGTCCCGGGCCATGGTAAGGTGACACCCGTGGGAATACCGTCCGTGAGGCCGCAAAGTGATATGAGATGTTACATGCTAGATCGGTGTGACTTAGAATCGGGGTCCTGACATATGAGCTGCTGCTACTATATGATGCTTTCAGCTGGTGCTGCTATACAATAATAACCAGCCACTTGGACCATCGAATTTCAATAAATAATTGTTCTTCATTTAAATGTGGGTCATGCGTTCTTCGTTTAAATTATGCAATGGGATCTCTATGGAAAACATTGACCAAAGTAGATTGTGCCAAGTAGATGGTATCTTTGTATTTGCATTTTGAGAAAATAGTGATGGTCTGTTTTCCTATCATATTAATTACTGCACTGGGTTCAATTTGTGATGTTTGCAACTCAAATTAATTTCCATATGGGCAGCAAAATGAAAAAAATATAATGCAATCTAGACTTTCCACTGATCATACCAAAGATAAGCTGAAAACGCAATGAAAAGAACTGGTTGGCTTATTACATGGAGCTTATATTCACAGGTGCTTATTTTATTAGGATAACTCGTAATAACTGTCCCTAAGAAACTTGGCTAATAGAACTAGCATACAAATAACATGTCACGATGATTGCAATGGAGTGACGTACCATAGCACACTGTATAGGCTCACCGCTGCCTCTCCTTTTTTTGCGATGTTCCATGAAATTGCCACATACATCTTGTACTTTTTCATTGTGTAACCCTATCTGTAAGTTGACACGGCTAATTTCAGACATCTCTACATGATACTACATTGCATATCCCTTGCGCATATTTAAACCACCAATTAACGATTGTGTGCGTACCATAAACTAGCCATGACTCTGTATGCTGGACTAGCAGGCACTCTAAGGGAGCCTAATGTAGTGCACTGGAATTCCTACATGACTCCTACGATTTTGTGTAACGTACTGCCCCTGTTCCTAAATATATGTCTTTGTAGAGATTCCAGTATGGACCACATACAGATGTATATAGATGCATTTTCGAGTGTAGATTCACTCATTTTGCTCCGCATGTAGCCTATAGTGGAATCTCTAGAAAGAGTTATATTTAGGAACAGAGGTACGAGGTAGTATCATGTATGACATCTACATATCTAATTAAGCAGCCAGTAGTAGAAATCATTGTCTGCACAAAGGGATTACTGGTCGAAAATCCTAGGAAAGCACGCTGGCAGGCACAAAACAATACAAGAGAGAGAGAGACGTGCTTACAAGATCATAGCAATGCCTCGGTCTAGGATCTTGGTTGGCCAAGCTGTTAGATCCAGAAGAAACATCATCCTTGTAGTTTTTTCCAGCTGCATAACAGGTAACAGCGATTGGTTAGTATATTTGAAGTACATTAGGCAGGTGATGCTGGACGGGTTTAAAGGTGACAAGTACCTAGGCCGTGGTGGGTGCTTGGCATCTCTCCAGACGGTGGGAATCAGGTTAGAAACATCGAGGGTGATGACGCTGCACTAGCTGTCAGGGTCCGGTAAGAAGATCTAGAACCGTCGAGTAGGGTGTTTGTAGAGCGGCTCCGGTAGGGTGGACTACGGTGTGGGCGAAGTGGATCTATGGTCGTGGACGAGGGCTTAGGTGAAGCTGCTCCAGTGGTTGGGTTAAGGATGGTGTCGACGACGCGGATCTGCGGTCGTGGACGGGGCGTCAGAAGCTGCTCTGGTGGTTGGGTTAAGGATGGTGTCAACGATGCGGATCTGCGGTCATGGACGGGACGTCAGAAGCTGCTCCGGTGGTTGGGTTAAGGGTGGTGTCGACGATGCGGATCTGCGACCATGGACGGGGCGTTAGAAGCTACTCCGGTAGGTTGGATGAGGGTGCGAGGAAGCGGATCTAAGGCCGTGGAGTTGTGAGTTGGCAAAGCGGCCCCGGTAGGGTTGAGAATGGTATAGGCGAAGCTACTCCGGTAGGGTTGACGATGGTGTTGGCGAAGCGGCTCCGGTAGGGTTGAGGAAAGTGTTGGCGAAGCGGCTCCGGTAGGGTTGAGGAAGGTGTCGGCGAAGAGGATCAGAGGCCGTCGATGGGGGCGTCGGTGGGGCGACTTCGGGGTGTGTGGACGAAGCGTCTCCAGTAGGGAGTATGAATGAGAAGCTGCAGATGCGTGACGGTTGACGAGAGTACCAGCGAAGTAGATCTGGCACCGTGGACAAGGCCGGCACTGAATGGGCTGTGGTATAGTGGTGGATGAGCAGTCTACTTGTTTCTAGGGGAGGTGGGAGGGGTAGATGTGGCCGCAGAAGCAGATCCAGCGAGGTGGACGCCGCTGGCAGTGAATGGGCTATGGTACGCCGGTGGATGAGCAGTCTAGGGTTTCGAGAGGGGAGGGGAGAAAGGGCGATGAAGTACAGACGGCGTGATGTAAGATGCTTTGGTGCTGTGGAGTTAGTCGTTTTTGCGGGAGGGGGAGAGGAAATGGGGGTGCCGTGTAGTGGGGGAACCGGAAGTTACCAAAGCAGCCCCGACCTATCATGTAGATGAGGGCGGTATTGTAACTGTTGGTCTCCGTGCACCAAGGACAAAAGGGGGATTTCGCGTGCTAAAGACTAAGGTGGCGGAAATTTTAGAAGGAGGCGGGAGATTTTGCCGCCCGCGGGATCGTTCGTATCTAGTTTCAACTAATTTTGGACCGTGCTAGTGGGAAGGTCATGCTAGACTGTGTACACGGGGCACGCGTCAGCAGTTAATAACTGGTGTGAAGTCCACCCCAGAAAAAAGACAATAACTCGGGATGATGCACCGATAACTTGGACGTTCACACGGACGCGGCCAATCGTACGGGTGTAGTGGCACGTTCACAAAAAAGGGATCAAACGCTCAGCCTATGTATTTCTCGTGTAAATAGATAATTTAGTGCCATTGGTTATTTACTTTAAACATAATGCATTGATGTGTTAGTGTAGAGGCGCACAAAAAGAAATGGATATTGTAGTCAGCTACTTAAAAGTGTTACCTCATATGATTACATAGCCTCCATTTCATAAATTGCGTACCCGTTGAATTCATATATGAATATTACATATAGTACTTTAAAATAGAAACTTAAATCATCCAAGACTAATGAATTTGAATGCAAGAGTAACAATGGTGCATGTACATGATAGCTACATTGGTTGTTTGAAGAAACATCACTGTAACTTTGGCATGCACAACTGAAAAGGTTTATTTAATAGAAAAAATGTGATATGTGAATGTGCAATCTTTATAGTGTTGAATCGATATTGTACCTTTGGCCACGATACGAAGTAGATATTGACTTATGTTCAAGCGATGCACGTCCACGGTCGCTAGATAGTGATATGTGAATGAATTGTGCAATCTCTCTCACACGCATACATATCTCATTTCCCTGTGGGCATCGGAATCACACACGCGCACTTCATGTATTTCTCTCCCTCCATCCGGGTTAAATTCATCTTTCTACCCCGTCCTACAAGTCTCTCACACATAAAAACACACACTCTCTATGTCTAACACGCCAACCCCTTTAATTCCGCCCACCCACAACCACTAATGTCTCAAAGTATAATAATGTCTCTCACACATATGCTATCTACCTATCCATTAATATAGCTAGATATGGGTCACACAATCTCCTTCTCCCTACTAGCAAGATGCCCATGCATTGCACGGAACATCAAGATGCATTTGTATGAGAAGTTTATCTTGTGGGAGAAAAGGATGAACGAGGGAATGCCTTATTTGCAAATGCGGAGAGGGGTGTGGGTATATTTTTGCAAAATTGACATAGTTTCCTTCCTGTCCGTCAGATATAAATCAGATGGCCTATATTGCAGGATGGAAGGAACACCATCATCACCAACTCTGTTTTTTATAAGAGTAGAGATATGTGAGTGTCACTGCCCCCCACACACACCCACACTTCCCAACACCGAAGGAGTAGGGTGACACCTCGATCTTGATACTAATCTATCGACTGGCTTCTCTCTCAAACATACACACACACACTACCCGGCACCGAAGAAGTAGGGTGGCACATCGATCTTGATAATAATCTATCTACTCCTCTCTCAAACACACACACACACACTCGCTAGTTGTGCCTCTATGCCTACCGCGCACACTCTCGATACGTCTTTCTCTCCCTCCCTCCCCCCCCCCAACAATGACAGTAGAAGGGTGACAACTCGATCTGATCATAATCTGTCAATTGGTTTCTCTCTCAAACATTGTGTCTCGGTGCCTCGCTCGGTAGCCCCCTCGATATGTAGACTTCTCGCGGGCGCACAACTATAGTAACGATGATGCTGAACCTAGTGTGCCTTGTTTTTACCGGCCTCATGTGATAGTTTTCACCCTGTTTTCTGTTAATTAACAAGGCAACCTTTTCTTTCTTACTACTAGTGAATCTGAAATAATTCGGGGCAGACATAAAATATATCACTTCAACCTAATTATCGCAGCAACTATTTTAAAAGAAATTAGCTAGCTGCCCGTGCGTTGCACGAAACATCAAGATGCATTTGTATGAGTAGTTTATCTTGTGAGAGAAAAGGCTGAACGAGGGAAGGCCTTATTTGTGAACATGGAGAGACGTGTGGGTATATTTTTGCAAAATTTCCATAGTTTCTTTCGTATCCGTTAGACATAAATCTGACGGCCTATATTGCAGGATGGCACGCACACCATCATCACCAACTCTGTTTTCTACTCCCTCTGTCTGAAAATACTTGTCATCAAAATGGATAAAAGGAGATGTATCTAAAACTAAAATATGTTTTGATGACAAGTATTTCCAGAAGGAGGGAGTACTTTTTAGAGATTTCAACAAGTGACTATGACCGGACCTTACCAACATACTCAAAAAAGTAGTCCATAATTTTGATGTTACCCTCTTTTCTTGGCGGTGCAGTGCCATCTGGATACCTCATAAATAAATAAAGTACTACATGATACTAATATATGATACATGGCACAGGAGTACTAAGTATTATTGATACAGTTTTGCTAGAACTCATCTAGATGAGAAATAATTTGGTCTCATTCATCTTTTATAGCCATTGGATGTGATGCTATATAAGATGCCTGTGTGCTGACGTGGGTTGTATTTGTTCTTGTGCAACGAACTGACCACTACATGTCATGTTTGATAGTCTCAAGTCATTAAAAGCATACAAGCCCACATCTCTTCTTGGTTGATTTCTCTATTTATGTCAAAAAATAAGAAACAACGTGAGAGTTAATGCACCAAGCCTATGTGTTTAATATTTGGTTTTCGTAAGATGACTTAATACTCACCTAGACGGAGGGAGTATTCGATTTGACAGCGGGCAGCGCAATTCCCGATACGGCTTTAATGCAGATGAGGGAGGGAGTAGCGGTTCCTGATATGTTGAACGGCCAATGCATCCTCCTTCAATTAATGCATCAGGGAAGTAATGGGAGGAGGTCCAGGAAAAGAGGCTGCACGATGTGAATGCAACGCAGTTTGCCCTCATTGCCCTCATATAAAGGCGCCCCTCCATTCCAATGCATCTACCACATCGTACACACCTAAGCATTTGCCTAAGCACCTACACTAAGCGCAAAAGAGCTCACTCAAGACCCATGGTGGTGAGGTGCGTGAGCGGCCAGCGGCTGCGCCAGATGGTCCAGATGATTGTCTCTAGACGGTGTTGGAGACCGGCTGGTGGATTGCCGCTGTCGACACCAACTACGACTCTCAGTTGGACCAAATGATCGTTGCCACCAGCAAAAAGTTCACCGTCCTTAAGAAGCCCGCGGACGACATCGCCGTACTCCTCCAGCCCGCGTGCCCGGGCTCCTCATTGCCTGCCACCCTAATCGGCCTCCATGGCCAGAACCTCTTTCAAGCACTGGTGGCCCTGCGACTACCCGCCGACGCCACGAAGAATGTCCACCTGGAGGTCGCGCTCGCCGCGAGGCGCCTCGCCCTGCAAGAATTTGTCGACCTACACATCCACATGTACGAGGAAATCATGTACATAGTTATCTACAAGGCTAGTGAGGACGCTACAACGTTGGCCTTCCTCAACCGGTGGAAGCCTTGGATGCCTTTGCTGAGAAGCACCTCGACCTCGCCACAAAAGCCGCCGCTCCTTAGCCGTCGGTCGGTGGCCCGGCGCAGTAAGTTGAGGAGGAGGAGGTCGTACATTCGTGGATCCATCTTTCTTCTTGCCTTCTGTAACCACCACTGCGATCGCATCATTGTGGCCTTAATTCTTATTGTGTTGTTGCATTCTCGTTCCAGTCAATACCGACATGTGCGATCCCTTTGCTTAATTATATGCATCACTGTAACTAGTACTCCATCTGTCAATTTATAAGTTGTGCTTACCTTTTCCATCAACTTCGTGTAACGCGCGAGCATCTTGCTAGAAACATTAGAATATGTCTATATAATCCGTATGTGATAGTTTATTGGAAATCTCAATAAAGACAAATATTTAGGTATGGAGGGAGTAATATATTAGGAGTATATCAAAATAATAGTGATTTATTTCAATTTTTGTGAACAAATACTACTATTCTACTACTTTGGATCCGTCCCAACACACAGGCACATTGCTGGTAAAAGGAAAAGGCCTGTCGCGTTCGCGTCACACCCCCACACACCCGGGAATCGGGAGTACAACACGGCCCGTCCGGCATGACACATAGCTTAGGGAAGGCGTGTTGCCTAGCATTTTCACTTTCATGTGGGACCGCCGTTGAGCAAACCGATACCCCGCCCGCCACCGGGTTGGAAAACAGAAATGAGGGGAAGATCTAGCTGTAGCACGGAAGCCAATAAATTTGGTGTCAGACGGGGCTCATTGATAGAGTAGGAGCATTCCGTACTAGTACTACTCCTACTAGTACCAAGTTTGTACTCCTAATACTATATTACTAGTACTACCACTATACAACTAGTAGGTACGTGCACGGCACAACATCATAGGAACAAAAAACGGGAAGATCTTGTTTTGGGTGATTTATCTTTTTTTCAATCAACGTAGTATGAATAATATGATGTGGGGGGAACCCATGAAGCTTATGTGGCTTGGTTGCATGGCTACGGAAAGGATAGAGAAAAATAAATAGATAATGTGTTTAGAGTGCACTCCACTAAATAGATATACTTTGGATCCATTGCAACGGACCGACACATCTATATCTATACCCCCTATATAGTGTGTGAAAAACTTTGAAAGTTGGTCGTTGGATGAAGCCAATCCGACGGTACAAAGATGGAAAATCCGAGCACTACTGGCCGTTGGATATCATCCACCAGATTCTGCCACATGTATAATCTAGAAGACTCCATGGTTGAACTTAATTCATGACTAACTTTGCCACAACTAAGCTTAGGCAAAGTTATTAGTTCTTCAAAATGAGAGACAGAAGTTGGCAAGCCTAAGGGAATCTTGCCACATTTTTTGTGTGTATGTCATGTAGGGCCTTAGTGTGGCTTGCCTAAGGTGTGGCTTGAACCAAACACTCACCTAAGTTAATCAAACTTGCCTAACCTTACATTCCACCAGATTTTGCCACATGTTAGAATCCAGAAAGCTCCACATGTAGAAGCATAATGCACAAACCACCAGAATCTCATGCGTGCAATGCACGTGTACCTTACTAGTACTAGTTGGTAGTAGTAAGAAACAAATTCCAGTTTTGGAAAGAGCTCGTGCTGCGGGGGCACCACAAGGCCCGCCGCAGGAGTTACATTTCCCTCACGGGGCCCACGAGACCGAACTTCAGTGGCTTAGTGCCCAGCCTATGAGTCAATGACATGCGGACCTTAAATGCGGCTGGCCCACATGTCATTCTCATGGTGGTGGCATGGTTCGCGACTCACTCGTTCGAGATGAACCGGCCAGTGCTGGCGTGGCCGTGGTGATGGTGCCACAGCTGGGCGTCGGGGCGTTACGAGGCATAGATGGCCACACCGGCGGGTACTACCTGTAGTACATAATTACTCCAGCTGAGGATTGATGCCCGGGACGAAATGTGTCACAGCCGCTGGATGAAAATTCGATGGTGCGGGAGTACGGATCGGAGCACAGCAGCAGAGCAGGCAAACCGCGTCCAATCGGGTGTGTCTGTGGTAGAAAGTTGATGGTCGCCGCAGTTCAGCTGGCCCGCATGTCATGCACACAAAGTTAGAGGAGCGGTGGGGCCGAGAGGGATGAGGGGCACGTCGGGGGTGTGAGGATCCCCTGACGCGAACAATCCTACCATTCTGTCACTAACATGTGGGACCCATAAGCGTGGGTCCCACCTGTCAGCGAAGGAAAGGCAGGGCAAGGCAGTGATAGCCATGTCAGAGGATTCATGTCCACGTCGGGGGACATCATGCCGTGGGTTGGAGCGGCATCGTGGGAATCACGTGTGGGTGTGGCAGTGGTAGAAACAAGAAACGTGATGGTCACCGTGGTTCAACTTCCATGGACAAATGTCATGTCTGCTGACACATGTATATCAAAACTAGAGTGTTTATATTTCAAGCATGTGAACAAGTATTATTCTACTACTTTGGATCCATTGCAACGCACAGGCCAGCACATTGGTAGTAGTAGTGTCCATCTCTATCTCTAGAGGCCTTCCCTCGTTCATCCTTTTCTCTCACAAGATAAACTACTCATACAAATGCATCTTGATGTTTCGTGGAATGCACGAGGATGTTTCCTTGGGGGTCTCTCCAGCGCGGCATGGCCGTAGTTGCAAGTTGACGCCCCTTGAGATGCCGACGTTGAGGGGCACTCGGATTTCCTCTGATGAGCAGGTAAGATGAGTTTGATCACGTAGTAAATGCATTCTAAAGACTACTTCTGTGTCCATTTCCTAATTCTCCCCCTGCCCACTGTTTCACAGGTTAGGCTCGGTGCGAGTGGAGATTGGCTTGCATATGTATGGGAGTGTACCAACATCAATTTGAACAACATTTACAATGGTGACACAGTTCCCGTAGAACCTTTGTCCAACATTGGGATCAGCCATGCAACGGGCCACCGCATGAATTGGTACGATGGAACCACAGTGAGATTGAATAAGATAGCACGAACCATGCACATGGCGGTCAAAGGCGGACCATGCTGTCTGCGGCCGATTTGTTGCCGTACGAGTAGGAAGATGATGTGCTCCTTTCTAACCGCATCTTCGCGATGACAAACCAGGGGACTTATTTTGTATGGGACACATCCTACGATATACTCCCTCTCTCCCAGTTTATTTGTTTTGAATCTTTTCGTTTTATAAGTTTCAAATTCAAATTTAGAGCTCCCCATCACATGTTGAGATTACAATGTCCATTAAATCGTTGCGTGCATGTATAGTAAAGAAACAAATCTCGAGTTTGGCATGATTTCATGCTGCGGGAGCAACTCAAGCCCTAGCGCAGTAGTTACATTTCCCTCCCAGGGCCGTCCGGACTGAGCTTCAGCGCCTTACTACACCTACCTTTGAGTTAATAACATGTGGACCCGATAGGTGACTGGTCCACATGTAATGCTCCCATAGGCAGAGGGGCAGTGGGGCCACGAGGGGTGAGCCGCAGGTCCGGGGACGTGTGGTTTCATGGGTTCGAGCGGCGTCGTGGGAATCGCGGGTGGCTATGGTAGAAACTTGATGCTCGCTGCATTTTAGGTTGCCCACATGTCATGCACACAAAGCCAGAGGGGCGGTGCGGCCGAGAGGGGTGAGGCGCATGTCGGGGGCGTGGTGCTGTGGGTTGGAGAGGCGTCATGGGAATCGAGATGAAACGTGATGGTCGCCGTAGTTGAACTTCCATGGACAAGTTGTCATGTCTACGGACACATGCACTGCATACCGATCACTGGAAGGAGTATCAAAGAAAGCTATATATGCGGATAAATAGTTCCTTATAGTCAAGCGGACCCATGCTACTACTCTGTTCCAAAGACATGCACACCATCAAAATAGTCCATCTATATCAATATACACCAAGAGGGAATAATTATTTTTACAAGAGAGGAAATAGTTCATCCATCCATAATGCCCTCCTGCTGGTGCAACCTTTTCTTCTTCTTCTTCTTCTTCTTCTTCTTCTCATTCTCTGTGGGAGACGGCTTCGCAACAAGCTCTTTGGACCTTGCAACTATCTCGAAACTCACACAGGCATCGAGGGCAGCATATTTTATCCGCTCGTACATCAAGGGATAATTCTCCCATCCAGACGACCTTAATGCCACCGTCTCGTCACCCTTCTAAAGATTTGTACCGAGCACAAAATTTGCTACGTCGAAAAGGGATGGTGTTTGTTTATCACAATCTTCTACAAGAATTTTGATTCTGGTTTGTAGGTCAACGATGCTTTTCAAATCAAGGTTGTATGGCTCCAGCTTCTCTTTGTCCCCTTCAATGGCTGCCCCACAAAAGTATACGTCCTCCCGAGACAAGAAATCGTGAAGCTCACCTGGTATGGAGGGCGAGTGTATGATGTGGTACACCAAAACATCATCTTCGTGGCACAGCTGAAGGACGGCGATGCGCTGGATCTTCCCAGTGGCACGCTTCGTGTACTCCGCGTCGAGACCGATGACCCTCGTCTCTACCTTTTCGAGGGAGTTGGATACATTGTTGATCCACTACCGAAAAACCCTTGGGTGGACGGTGACGGTGGCAACTATGCGCATCGAGCCTTCGACAAGGACATGTTGGATGCTAAAAACCTGCATCTCGATCTCATTCGCCATTTGGAACCGCTGGAACAGAGGGCTATGGTTTGGAGAAGTAGGATTAGATGGCTAGTCTAACTGAAGTAGTAGATGATTATTTAAAGAGGTTAAAACAATGTGAATGCAGTGGGGTTTGGGTGCAAATGAAGACGAAGGGGAGGTGAAGAAGCCGAGGAGAATCGGTTCCCGATGGAGAAGTAAATGGGAGAAGTGGCGTGCAGGCAGTTGATTAGACGGCTAGTTAGACTAAATGAAAAGGCTATGCGGGTAGACTGATGATTCGTACATGTTCGTGTACGTGCCCATCCTTCCTGATAGGCCGGACCTGTGCAAACAGATAAAAAAATGTGTCATAGTTTTTTTGAGCGCGTGAGTGGGAGACACAACATTCTCTGGTTAAGGAATACTCCCTCCGTTTAGGTGAGTATAAGTCACCTTATGAAAATCAGGTTTTCCCAAAACCTTTAGGCGTGGAGCATTAACTTCCTGCTCGATCCCCTCCCAGCCTCGTTAGCCAGCGTTCTCTTCCTCTGCTGCCGCATTCTACCTTTCCATTTTTCCTCTTCTCAAGTGTGGAACGATCTGCATGCCATCCTTGATGCACCAGAACGACCACTGCATGCATCGCAGCAGGGCATTGATTGGGCATGCACGAGAATTTGGTTCTGCTCGCAATATGGATGATACCTGAACGATGAAGTGAACAGGCATGCTAGCACGGGAGACCTATTTCCGCTATACAATACTGGAGTACTCATGTTCCTACTAGTAGGAGTAGTAGTAGTACAACTGTGGTACACTTGATTGTCAAAATACTATTCATCTGGTCCTCATAGTTAAGTGACAACACCCTGCGCCTGACACTAGTCCAGGCGGCGTGTTTGGGTTACCAAAGTCAGCCTCACCCTGTGCACTGTGCAGTCTATCACCGCCGCTGTACAGCACATTGGCGCCTCGCCTCGTCTCCCTCTCCGCTCCCATAGCACCACTCCATCTCCATCTCCTTCTCCGTCTCCATCTCCATCTCCATCTCACTGTGCCCCCATGAACCGTCTCCTCACTTGCCTCCCCCAGTACCACTATTCCCTCGCTAGCCGCTCCAGCACCGACATCCTTCTCCCCCGTAAATCAAGCCCCCTTCCAAACTCCACCATGGCCGAACGCGAACCGCACAGCATCCATATGAGCCGCGATTGGAGCAATCTCCCCAGTGACATCCTCGACCTTTGTTGTTCGTGTATGTATATGTTGAGCGCCCTGCGGCTAGCTGCATGCTCGAGGGACATGCACACGGCCATCGTCGAAGACAGGCCTAAGCTTTTCAAGACACCCTGCTTGCTGCTATCTGGTCTTGCAAGATTAGCTCACCATGATACGGAGGCATGCATGATGCCCCTCGACTTCAATCTGATCTCCATTAGCCGAAACTTCTTTGCAGGTATGTAGTGGGTCGCCGTCCATCATTTCCCTCGACATCGATCCGATCACCATCGCCCGAAACTTCTTGGCAGGTATGTACTGGGTCGGCATGAACTCCCACTAGATGGCTGCCTTCAGAGAAGACGGTAAAAAGTTGGTGCTCGTGAACTTCCAGACCTCCCATGAGATTATCCTTCCTCCGTCGGATTATATAGAGTATTACCACTGTGGTCCAAGTCATCTAGATTACTACGTCAGTTGGACGGACCTTGTTTTGTAGAAGATTGTAGAAACATGCACCACACTGTTGGTTTCATCTAACCATACATTAGGGAAGTAAATGTGCATATGGAGAACTCTATATTTGGAAGTAGTGAAATCCTTCAATGCTTACCATGTGTACATACCTATATTTGCCCTTCAGCAATCAATGGCTAGAATAATATCCTCACAAAATTTTTGCCCACAGAACACGAGTATATAACAATGCATGGTCTGTTAGTTACCTTGAAGAATTTGTTTGTGAGGACAGAACATGATTACATAACATGCATGACATGGTACTTTCCTATGAAGAATCGATTGCGAGATAACATGAGTATAACCATGCATGGCACTTCTATATTTTCGAACCCAGTATACATTTCCCTGTATTTTCCTCCTAGTTCAAACAGGGACATATCAATGTTGTTTCTTGCATTATCCTACTCATACTCTGAACAATGTTGATCATACATTAACAATGCCTGTCCTTTTTGATATGATGCAGTGTCCCTACAGTTACTGCCCTTTGTAATCACACCACCTTTGCCAAAAACAGGGAAGCACAACTGGTTCCTCGCTCGATCAGACAACGACAAAATACTGATGATCATTCGGACACATGAGCCAGAAAAGTTATATTGCAAAAACCCCACTTTATAGAAGCATTGTGTAATACGTGAGTATCCGGACAGTGGTTGTTACGTCTATGAGCAGGATGCCAGCTTGTTGGGGCCTTTAGGATTTTTTAGTTGGAGGCGGGTAAACAGCCTTGGTTCACACTCTCTGTTTCTCGGACTCAATTATCCGATTAACCAGGAGATCACCATTGGCAAGGACCTTGATGGCAGAGAGGCTCTGTTTGCTATGGAAAATTGTGTCTACACGGCGAGCCCTAGGAGTTCAGGAGCAATCTCCCCTGATTGTCAACGATACAGCATGCAGCCAAAAGAAGGTGAGAATGACAAAGGCATCCAGATTAACTTTGATCCTTGGATGTCTCAATTACGACAGGCAGTGATGTTGTTCAAGCCTTCAGGGTGATAGGTAATTGGGTTGTTGCATCGAAAGGGTGGAGTACTGGTGTCTCTGGATCACTGGTCGCTGAAGCGGGGCTGCAAATTATGATGGTGTTGGATCATCTCTTCGAATGACTTTGTTGCCTTTTCTGCTGGTTCTGGATGGGTAGTTCTTTCTTTTGTTATGCATATTCCTTGTCATTTGGTCATCCTCGTCTATGTCACTCTTACTATGTAATAGTTGCTTCTGTTTAGAATGTCATTCTTGTCTGGATCACGAGAGTCTGAGCGCTGCAGATGGGTGCGCTTTGGTGGTGTAGCAAGACTTCTTATGAACTATCATGTCTTGCTGTTTATGTCAGTAGTAGTCACTAGTCAGTGTTTGAATGTTGTATATATCGTTGTTTCGAACTGTTTATTGTCTCGAACTACTGGTGGGCTAAATGAGGGTATCACCATTCTCCAGTGTTCAGAGTATATCTCCTTTTTTCAAGTTATATAATTTGAGCTCAGTGTCTTTTTGATGATGTACACTTGTTTGGGCCAGTGAGGTGTCGTTGAATATGGGCTGAGTAGTAACGCAATGCCAAACAGGTCAATTATGACTCTAAGGCCGGGCTCTCAAAAGATCCTGAAAAAAAGGCCGGGCTCTCCAAAAAAGAAAGAATAAGGACTCTTAGGCCGACATGTGGGCGCCACCGGTGTTTTCGTGTGCTTGCGCGCCGAGAGAATATTTCCGCATCGAAGTCTGCCACCAGCTGATTTCTTCGTTAGGTTCCGGACAACTTTCGACTGCAGTCGTGTGTTTGAATCTTCCCGGTGTTTGTTCTGCGATGGCGCGCTAGTGAGCTTTGATCGGTGGCACCCAGGATGCGGCTCGGTGCCCTCTAAGCTTGAGTTTCTAACAAAGCTAACCTTCCACGGCATGCCTCGACGTGCTTGGAACAGCGAGTCCATGAACGAGCTTATCAACGACCTTGGAGGTTAGCTCATAAGTATGTTTGTTCCTCTAGACAGCTGGGCTCTGACGGTTATGGCATGGATGAAGAAGCCGTCCACCATACCGAAGGTGATTGGTGTTCAGATATCGGTGCAGGAACCGGGGTTGTACTATTCGTGACCACCAAGGCCGCCGCGGACCACGTTAGGGATGTACCTATATCGAGTTTTTGTGCATGTCGAAGAAGTGGTCAATCCGTCAATCGAAGTCCTGCCGCCGCCGCTGGTGCCAGGGTCCGTCGACGACGTCCATTACAGGAGTAAACATCAGACTTTGCCCATGTTGCTCGGAATGATGGATGGCACAGGGCCTACTCCATCATGCGGCGGAGGCCACTGCTTCTTTGGGAGAAGAGGCATGTCTGGCTGTCTGGATGTGCTCTAATTTGAGGTAACAACTGAATCTTGTCACATACTAGTTAAATCCGAGCTATGGGTGTGAAGCACTGATATGCCAGTACATTTGATTGTGACCTATTCTAATTTTGTACCTGAACTTTTTTTTAGAAAGGGTTGTACGTCAACTTAATATGCTAGCAGAACTTATTGTGTTGTCTGTCTGTTTTCTTTGCACAACGTTCAATATATTTTCCCGTCATTGATAAAGACGATGAACAGTTATATACGACTTCTATGGTTTCAACATAGCCCTTCCCGTAGCGATCCACTGCTTCCATCCTGATTGTGCCGCCTGCGTGAAATTTTTGTATGCAAGTTTAGTGTGCTATGATGTTCTATATGATTGTGTCAACTATATAAGTTTTTACTGAGCATCAGCAATGCATATGGCTGAAAGATGTATTTACGAGCATCGACCGATGGGTCTCTCTCTCTATCTCTCTCGCTCTCTCACACACACACACGCGCGCGCATACGCACAAGTGGGACCCATTGAATTATTTATTTGCTCGTGACAGCTTTTAATTAGGTTCCACTGTAATCTAACTTTTTTCTTAAGTTATTAATTGAGCTCAGTGACTTCAAAACGTTGTACAGAATCCTTGTTTGGGCCTTTCCGGCGTCGCTGAATGTGGGCTGAGTAACCATGTTAGGTTGTACTGTACTACACAGGCCTTTTTTCAACATCAGCAATGCAACTGGGCCGACAGTTGTACACAATATCCAGGTCAACTTGTTATTCTCTGCCCCGCTGGGCTGCAAACTTTCCTAGGAGCTACGCATTAAGCTTAACAAGAAAATGGACTTTAAGAAATAATAAATGGGATGTAATTATAATAACTAGACAGTTACTATGCACCAAACACGTAATTAGTTTGAAAAATATATTATTTTTGGAATTTGAAAATTTTAACTTCATTACTTGTTGCGTGCACAATATTTCGTTGGATATTAACGTAATACAACTTTATTTTGAAATTATATTTAACCTGATTAGAAATTTCGGATAAAAATATTTCGGATCCCATCAAAATGTGGGAATTTTTTTGAATTCTGTTTTGAGCGGTTGTTTGAAATTATTAATCTTTGTCCTAGCTAGAAGTTGGGCTGTACTTTTAACAAACAGTAAATGGGCTGTAGTAAATTCCATTAGAATTAAAAAATGGGTCATACATTCTTACAAATCACAAATGGGCTATATGTTCTCTGCCAAATCCGAGTTGTGGGCCCACTAAGTTGACGCGTACCAAGGGCTTTGTCAACTTAGTCAATACAAACTATTCTAGCTACAGTGATCATACGATGTCCATCCAACGGCCGTAGTGCTTCTTCAACCTCTAGTCTTCTTGCTCCAGCCGCCCAAAGCAGCGTCGGTCGTGTCGCGTGCTCCTGCCTCCTGTGGCCGGCTGTGATGCCGCGGAGGCCTCACCACCCCGTACTACTCCCACCGCTGACCAGGCCCTCCCTCTACTCACCCGCACACCCTGTTATTCTGCGGCGATGGCAGCCTCACACCGCAGCTGAACCAGTGAACCCTCGTACTCCTCTCCGTGCGGGTTTCCACTGCTGTGTATTCCCCGGCTCCGCGTCGTCCCCTTCCTAGGCCTCGCCGTCGTGCATACCACCGCCCTGGTGCTCTCGGCGCGGCGTGGTCAACGACCGACTTCCATCGGAAGAGTACTGTACGTGGAGAGGCTGACAGCTGGGTCCGGGAGGCCGCAAGGAAGTGCCTCCTTATTACGCGCAAAATAATTATTCCTCCACCTGACAGCAGGGACCCACCAGACAGGCCACCTTATTTCGCGAAAAAACGTTTCCCCCCTGACTGCTGGTACTCACCGGACGGGCCAGCGTATTTCGCGAAAAAACGTTCCCCCCACTGTCAACTCGGACCCACCGGAAGTGCCTCCTTATTACGCACAAAACATGAATACTACCCCTGCTAGCTGGGAACCACCATGGTGGGAGGCTGACTTGTGGGCCTAATAAGTTGACTGGGACGGGGGACTTTGTCAACTTTAGTCAATATGAATGATTCTAGCTCAAGTGACCGTACGATGTCCATGCAACGGCCGTAGTGCTTCTTCAACCTCTGGTCTTCTTGCTCCAGCCGCCCAAAGCAGCGTCGGTCATGCCGGATGCTCCTGCCTCCCGTGGCCGGCTGTGTTGCCGCGGAGGCCTCACCGCCCCCTACTATTCCCACCGATGGCTAGGCCCTGCGGCGACGGCAGCCTCACACTAGAGCCAAACCAGTGAACCCTTGTACTCCTCTCCGCGCGGGCTTCCACTGCTGCGTCTTCCCCGGCTCCCCGTCGTCCCCTTCCTAGGCCTCGCCGTCGTCCACTGCCCTGGTGCTCTCGGCGCGGCGTGGTCAACGTGGTCAGGGAACGACTTCCATCGGACGTGGACTATACGTGGAGAGGCTGACAGTTGGGTCCACGGCCGCAGCAAGGAAGTGCCTCCTTATTACACGGAAAATAATGATTCCTCCACCTGACAGCTGGAACCCACCGGACGGGCCACTGTATTTCGCAAAAAAAATGTTTCCCCCTGACTGCTGGGACCCACCAGCTACATCTTCGCACACAAGGAAGTGCGTCCGGGCAAAAAAAAACGATTCGCCCCCCTGACTGCTGGAACCCACCAGCTACATCTTCGCAGGCAAGGAAGTGTCTGACAGTCGGGACCCACCTGGTCGAAGCGTACGTAGCGTTGTCATTCTGGTCTCGAATGTGTACGTACATATATACTGGTTGATGTAGAGGTGCGCATGTGTCGTAGTAGAGGCGCGTATGTGTCGTAGTAGAGGGGCGCACGTAGCATGTACACGTACGTACAGCGGCTACGGTGCAAGAAAGAAAATATAGCCACGTATGTGTACATACGGGCGGGGTCTCGAACGCCTACTCGCGCATACGTACGGCCAGGGCTCGTGTACATGGCTGGGTCGGAACGGAGAAACAACGTCGTCGTGTTCATGGGGAGGCAACGGAATGCGTCGTGTTCATGCGGAGGCAACAGAATGCGTCGTGTTCATCGGGAGGCAACGGAACGTGTGGGAGCCAACCGGCTGGGTCAGAACGGAATGCGTGGTCGTGTTCATCGGGAGGGCTTGGACGGAACATGCGATGGAAACGAGGTCTAGCGTACCGCACAACGGAGGAAACGGACCTCCTATGTTCAGAATGGGGTCCTGCTGATCGGGAGGGGTCTGGCGTACCGCAAAACGGAGGAAACGGACCTCCTACGGTCGAATCGGGGGTCCTGTTGATCGGGAGGGGTGTGGCGTACCGCAAAATGGACGAAACGGACCTCCTGCGGTCAAAACGGGGATCCTGTTGATCGGGAGGGGTGTGGCGTACCGCAAAACGGACGAAACGGACTTGTGTTGGAGCGCTACGGTCGAAACGGGGGTCCTGTTCATCGGGAGGGGTGTGGCGTACCGCAAAACGGGACTCCACGGGATACTGTTCATCTCCACCGTCGACCTCCTCCAGCCTCCATGGGCTACCGTCGACCTCCTCCAGCCTCCATGGGCTCCTGTTCATCTAGCCTCCACCGCGCGCTACTCCACCGGCTACTGTTCAACCACCCCTCCACGGGCACCCCTCCACCGTGTACTGTTCATCCAGCCCTCCACACCACGGGGTCCTGTTCAACCACCCCTCCATGGGCACCCCTCCACCGTCTACTGTTCATCCAGCCCTCCACACCACGGGGTCCTGTTCATCCAGAGGCAACGCCAGTGCTCACTGTTCATCCAACACCCCCCCCCCCCCCGCAACGCTCACTGTTCAACCAATTGATCGGCTTCAGTCAGGAGCAGTAGCGAAGGAATCGCTCGATCGGGTTCAGTTAACATCCATCAATCGATCACTCGGGTTCAGTATCGTGTAGCCTGCAGTGCAATCGCTCGGGTTCAGTTAGAGCCCAACGCCTCGCACACACGCGCGTATGTGTATGAGAGAAACGCGCATCGCTCGGCCCCCGACCTCCCACCGTAACCAGGAACTCCCCGAAATTTTCCTCCCCTTGCTTCTACCATGGTTTTTTCCGTCATGGACGACCCAAAGAATGTCATGCAGCTGCGTCTCCGGCCCGCCCAGGACGAAAAGCCCATTTTCTGTCATGATTTTTTGTCATAGAAGTAGGAGCCCACCACATCTATGATGATACCGGGTTTTGTCACAATTATCGTCATAGAAGTGTCATATGTATGACAGAATTTTTTTTCGTTCGGCCCAAAATGTCACGGATGTGTCTTTTTTTGTAGTGTAAGTTGGTGCACCCCTGCAGGGAAGATAACATCAATCGATAGCCTGTCCTACGGTAACAGACACTTGGAGTTGTATCCCGATCGATACAACTAGAACTGGATACTTGTGATGAGAAATGGATTGTGATGAGAAATGGATTGTGATGACAAGTGGATTGTGATCAAAAATGGATTGTGATGAGAAATGGATAGTATGGCTCTGGGATTGCTTTCTCGCAGGGAGTCGAGAAAGGATATCTGGCCGAGGTTGATAACTCTACTACTTTACTTTATGCCACTCTTATCTCTCTTGATGCTGCAAGATGCTTGAAGATGCTTGAAGATGCTAGTCTTCGATAGGCTAGGCCTTCCCCTTCTCTTCTGGCATTCTGCAGTTTAGTCCACAGATACAACCCATTTCCTTTGATACAGATGCATACTTAGTTTAGATTTGATGTAAGTCTTGCGAGTACTTTGGATGAGTACTCATGGCTGCTTTGCTACTTCTTTTCCCCCATACCCGATTGTTGCGACCAGATGATGGATCCCAGGAGCTAGGCGACACCACTGAAGACTACTGCTACCCCGAGGGTGCCTACTACTACGTGACGGCCACTGACGACTTGGAGTAGTTAGGAGGCTCCCAGGAAGGAGGCCTTGCCTTTTCGATCGTTGTTGTTTTTGGGCTAGCCTTCTTAAGGCAAACTTGTTTAACTCATGTCTGTACTCAGATATGGTTGCTTTCGCTGACTCTTGTGTATTTGAGCTTATGTATTCGAGCCCTCGAGGCCCCTGGCTTGTAATATAAAGCTTGTATTATTTTAAATTTGTGTCTAGAGTTGTGTTGTGATATCTTCCCGTGAGTCCTTGATCTTGATCGTACACATTTGCGTGTATGATTAGTGTATGATTGAATCGAGGGCGTCACAAGTTGGTATCAGAGCCAACTACATGTAGGAATCCCCTTTCCACACTCCTTGGCCGAAGTTGAGTCTAGTCATTGCAAAACTTTTAACAAACATGGCTATGCGGCTTACGGGCCCACGTCGCCATATGGGTGGTATTAGGATCTTTTATTCCTCGTCTATACTATAGGACTCTGATCTCTCTTCTATTCGGGTTAAATGATTTTTCTAACTCGAACATTAGGATCTCGTGATCACATACGCCCGGAGAGCCCCTTATTTCAGATGAGCGCTTGCTGCATCAGAAGATTTCAGAGATACTCTACGATATTCTCTCGAGACTTTTGCCTGTTTCCTTTGCAATTCCCTACCACCAAATATCCTTATGGATAACTACACACACTTGCCAATCTTACATTCTATCCCATTGATGTTGTTATTACCAGATGCCCTGAACTTCTCTCCTTTGTTCCGAGAATCCTTTGAGCTTACTGCCTTGTAGTTCCTTGTCACCTGAATACCCCTACGGATAAATTTGTGCACCTATCGAGTATCCGCTCATCCTCAGTTGATTCATGTACTTCACAAAAGTCTTCGTAATACCATTCGGTCTTGTGAAAATCCTCAGCAGCCTATTGTTCTTGAATTTCTTGCTTACTTGAATTATGGTTAATACCATAAGTCTAGTAATCTTATTGTCATCCTTTGTCATTATCATTTTGAGTCCATTGATACAATATGTTGCGAATGCTCGCAATCCTCAATCAGATCCTAGAATTCATCCTTCCGGCTCAGACATCATTCTAAGATGTGCTGGATCTCGATCAATCTAATCGCCATCGATTGTACCCCTAAGGCTATTCTACTTATCCATCCTTAATCAGAGCATTGCTTCTGATCCCTTGTCTTGGAATCATAATTCCTTTGCAATTGAGTTTCGAGTTAGTCAGTTGTTTCTATAATTTGATCTCCTTGCATTCTTTCTTCCTTTGGTTGAATACTAATGCTCACATCAGCTCCCTTGTGGACCACCAGACCCCCTTTTTAGGATTTTATCCGACAACATCCTTCATATTCAATAAGCTTGTGAGCCTTTCCTCGGATACATAATGCATTTGGTAAATTGTGTACTCTGCCTTCTCAAGCATGCTCTACTACTGATCTTGTGTTATTTATCCTTGAAATTTATGATATATGTTCCTAAGATGCCCCGATGGGTTGATCCTATGCCTTCCCTAATCTGTGTGAACTCGAAAGTTATGCGGGTTTTACTCTACTGGCTTTTTGTTAGATAAAATTTCAATACTACAGCTTCATCAAGAGCGAGAAGTAAAATGAAAGGTTATGCATTGCAGAAGTGGGAGTCGACCTTGAACCTTTGTGTTCATGCCCACGGACACGGTGTACAACTTAGCATGAAAGCTTCTTGCAAGGATATTTAATCATTTGAATAATTCTTCCGGTATCGTGAATTGGATCCCTTGTATTTATGGTCCCGACCATATTTCCTCCTTGATCCCATTTACTGGGTAAGTTAAAATTACTTGTCCTCTGCAAATCATTTCCCCCCGTCCTTATGCCCGGAGCCACTTCTGACGATGAGCTAAGCTTACATCGATTCTCATCTTATCATTTCGCCTTGAACAGCAAGCTTAATTTCGAGTTTGTGTCGCACCCATGGTTCCAATAACCTTCGCTTCATCATCCCTTTGACTGAATGTCATCGCCGATCGATTACCTCTTCATGAAATATCTCGACAAATGTGTCGTGATCATCATCAACATTCTGCGCTTTTCTAGGATATCAATCGAATTCATGATGAGTAATACAATCCTTTCCCTCGATGATTTATGTTATCATCGATAACATTCTTGCCTTCTCCAACACAAACAGGTTCGTATAATTTTGGAAATACCTCCTTTTTGGCATGTCGATGGATTGTGGCTCAGCCCGTCGGCCACACCCTCATCTTTTCCTTCCAAAAATTGTGTGACTTATTTTCTAAGTTGTTTCCGATGGATCCTTGGTGTATCCAAAGTCTAACCTTTGCTTGAAACCATGTCAATGCTATCCTGATGGATCCTCTGTGGTAATCCATTCTCCAAAAAGAACATTTCAAGCACGATACTAAATTTTCTTTATCAATTATCCAAACACTGTTGTATGGGTAATGTCATGAATTTTCTTCCCCCTTACCTGAATGGTTTTATACTTCTATCCTGTCATGGATATCATGCTCTACTTGTCCTTGGGAAGGATATACCCCTGAAATATTTGTTTAAACACATTTCCCTTTCCATTGTTCTGTTTAATCTGACAACTACATTTTCCTTTCCATTGGTTTGTTTAAACCTTATTGTGATCTATATTATATAAGCATTAATATTTCCCTGCTTATGTAAACACCTTGTTGTATCACTCTGTCAATAAGACCCTGTTACTAGTGTTGATAACATTCCGGTAGCAACCGATGGACGAGAACTTTTCCTAATGTCCCGCCTCGTTCAACAAGCAGGAAAATGGTTCTCTTCGTCCCTCACCCTTGGTACCGACGTGTTGCTGACATAACTGACAGGCTACCCTCTTTCATGCCTTGCTATCATGACCGTGCAAAATGCTAGCGCCCTGTCTACTTTTAACCCACATGGTGGGCTCATAACCCACAGTTCCACAGGATCGGAACCTGACTGTCCTGTATATCCTTTATTCCGAAGTATCATTTGCTCTTGGCTTTGTGTGTTGTCACGAGCCACCGTCCGAGAGGTGATCTATTCTCGATGCTCTGAGCCCCCCTTCTCACACTCTGTTCAGGTATTGATCGTTTGTCCATTTACTTGAAACTTCCTATTGTAGCTTCATATTTTGCTCTCGATGTTTTCTTAAGTTTCATCTCGAGAGATAATTCTGCCACATTGCCTGAATTGTTCACCAGATAATTAACCCTATAAGGGTCAGTTCTCTCAAATTTACTCTTTACTTCCGCACTTAAATCTCGGGAAGAGATTTCTTGTAGTGGAGGAGATTTGTAACACCCACAGTGTCATGATACAGTAAACCCCTATTAATTGTGCCATGTCATCATGTTACTGTTGCTAATCTTCACTTGATCCAAATCACCTTTCAAATTCAAATCCAATCTATAGTCAAAAAATTCATATTTGTGAGACATGAAATCTCAAATGTTCATCATGTCCCAAATAATCCATGACTAATATTGGTAGTGAACCAACATTTTTGTCAAGTGTCTAGATGCACTAAACTATTTAAAATGGTGGATAAATCAATATATTAAATTCACTTTTAAATTATAAAAGTTGCAAACTATTTTCAAAAGCCTCACAATCTTTTGTGATAGTGCCAACAATTGCGATGTAATTATGTGGCCAAGTCCCACATTTTACAGAATCCTTTTTGGCAACTCAAATATTGCAAAGCATTTTCTGTAAAAAGAAAGAGCAGAAGAAATAAAAAAAGGGAAAAGGCCCCCTGCCCCTGGGCCTAAGGCCACAGGGACAGGCCCAGCTGGCCCGGCCCACCTACCTCCTGCGTCTCCCTCCTCTCCCCTTCACCTGTTGCGCCGGCCGAGCCGGTTCGCCGTCGCCACCACACCCACTCGCTGTCCCGCGTCGCTACAGTCGCTGCGGAGACGATAAGAACGCCAGCGCCGATGCCCCGGGCCGCCCCCAGATATTTTTCTCCTCCGCCTCTCGCGCTGTTGTCTCCTCGCCCGCCATGGTCGCCACGGCCGTCGTCGTCGCCTCGCCGCTGCATAGCCATAAGGCTCCCCGCACCTCGCCACCTCGTCGACGAGCTCCGCCGAGCTTAGCTGCGACCTCCCGGACCCCAAGCTCGAGCTCTACGCTACCGCAGCCTCGGGATCGAGTGTGTCTTCATCCATGACCGCCGGCGCTTCTCTGATGAACGCCGCTGCCCTGTTGCTCCTAAGCCACCACCGGGCCTCCGTGTGCCTCCCCGGTGAGCTCCGCCTTCTTTCCCCTACGTCCCCCCCCTCGATCTGCTGCTGCTCCTAGCTGCGGCATGGCCAAAGCTCACCGCCGCCCGCCCGTCACCGTCGAGGCTAGGGCCAGTTTCATGCATGCCGAGCCCCGCAGCGACCTCCTGGCGCTGCTAGGACTCGAATGCGCGCATGCACCTCTTCTTGCCCGGCAGCGTCGCCCCCCACCTTGTCGGTTTCCGACCGCCGCCCTCACCGCTCGTCGCCGTAGCTATGGCTTCCTCCGGTCTCACCGCCACCATAGGAGGAAGCAGTTCACTCTACTCGTCCGGACGAGCCCATCAACGCCCGGAGCTGACGCCCGTAGCTCCACCTCATCGACCGCCTGAAAGCCGCCACGGTCCGTAGTCGTCGTCGCGGCCGAGTCTGGCCGAGTCCGGCCAGGCCACCACCACCATTCGATGCGAGGCGGAGTTCCCGTTCGGAAGCACCTAACCGCACGTAAAACGAGCCCTTGCACGCGTTTTCTGATGCTCGCTGGTGCGCTCCGCCGCGGTAGAGGCTCGCCGGAGCTGTTCCGGTGCCGCCCGTCGACGTGGCACGGCCAGGCCCACCTCCGGGTCACTAACGTCAGGCCCCACGGGCCCCGTTGACTGGGTTGACCCAGTCAACGTGCTGACTGGGCAGCCTAGTGATGCTAACATGCAGGCCCCACCGCATAATTAGTTTAACTAACGTTTTATTAATTAAAACCTAATTACTTTCTATTTAGAGACTAGCATGTGGGCCCAGCAACTATTTAACCTTAGATTAGTTTAATTTAGACTCTATTATCTAACAGAGGCTGACATGTGGGCCCCACTGGTCAGTTTGACCTAGTCAGCCGTCCTGTTGACTGCTGACGTCATAATGATGTAATGCTGGCGTCATAATTCCATTTCTGTTAATTTAGAGAATTCCAGAATATGTCTAAAACCTTTGAAAATTCATAGAAAACAAACCGTAACTCGGATGAAAATGTTTTCTACATTAAAGTTGCTCAGAAAAACGAGACTAACCCGAATACGCTACCCACATACCTGTTAGGTGCCTCTAACTATCTGAACATGGAACATTCCCCCTCCGATCATCTGTGTGACACAGGTCCGGAACCAGGAAAACATTCCCGGTTGAATTCCGCCTTCACCTTTATTATGTAGCCATACATTTGGTCGCACCCGGCACATCATATTTCCATGTTATGCTTTGTGATGCTATGTTTGCTTTATAATTATTTTTTCTTCCCCCTCTTCTCTCCGGTAGACCCCGAGACCGATGATGCCCTTGTGATCGACTACATCGACGACACTTCTTCATTTTCAGCAGAGCTTCCAGGCAAGCAAACCCCCCCTGAGCATTCCAATATTGCCCATTTCTTTCCCTCTCATGCTTGCATTAGAACTGCTACTGCTTTCTATATGATCCTACTCTGATGCATAAGCCTGTTTTTGTTACCTGCTTATTGTTACCTTACCTGCTTATCCTAAACTGCTTAGTATAGGTTGGTTAGTGATCCGTCAGTGACCCCCGGCTTGTCCCAGTTGCCTCGCTTTATGTTTGATGACTCGATCAACGCGATCGACGTCCAGGCCCCAACACCACACATCACTTTCCCCTTTTGTTGCTCGACTCTACAGAGTTACCATCGAGTGCTGAGGGTGGAACCTCATACATCACTCGTAATGAGATCTCTGTAGTGTAGCTATCCGGTCGTGGTCATCGAGCGTGATTTCCTGCTTAACCACTTCCTTTACGGCTCTGTCGTGCAACCCCTCAAGTGTGAACATCGAGGGTGGATCCTCTTACGTTCACCTTGATGACAACATCGAGTGGAATTCACCGGGGGTGATTCCTCGGGTTTTCCCCTTGGTGTTAGACACACATTTACTATGGTTACTATGAATTTGCACTGAGCCATGTTACTAAAGACGGGTCGGCCCTGAGGCGTACGCACGCGAGCTTAATAGCGAGTGATGTGGAGTCGGGTTGACCTGGCAGGTGCCTGCGAGATACTTATGAGGCATGGTCGGGCATTCTTAGCCCTTGCCGCAAGTCCTCGAGATGGGGCGACGGGGTCACATCTTTCATGAGTCTCTGGTTGTTACCGCGCTTTCCTAATCCACTACGATTTGGATATTTGATCCGAGGGGCCTCTTGCCTGATAGTACTAACCATCACGTGGGCATAGTATGGGCGTTCTGCGTCGTATGCATCAGCCGAAGCTTAATAGACGTCAGCGACTGAGCGGTGCGCGCCGGGTTGGACTGGTAAGCACCTGCCTTTTTGGAGGAGGTAGCTAGGTCTGCTCACCAGTCGCGTACGCAACATGCAGGAGTTCCCGGGGAGATGGCCCATGACCCCTGGGGGCATAGGTCTAGTCCAGCGTGTTGACCTCTCAATTAAGCCTAGGTTGGGTTGCAGCGTATTGTTTGGCCGAGGCCGGGCATAACCCAGGAAAGTGTGTTCGGCCGGAGTTAATCGAGCATGGTGGGTAAGTTGGTGCACCCTTGCAGGGAAGAAAACATGTATCGATAGCCTGTCCTATGGTAACGGACACTTGGAGTTGTATCCCGATCTATACAACTAGAACTGGATACTTGTGATGAGAAATGGATTGTGATGAGAAACGGATAGTATGGCTCTGGGATTGCTTTCTCGCAGGGAGTCGAGAAAGGATCTCTGGCCGAGGTTGATAACTCTACTACTTTACTTTATGCCACTCTTATCTCTCCTGATGCTGCAAGATGCTTGAAGATGCTTGAAGTTGCTAGTATTCGATAGGCTAGGCCTTCCCCTTCTCTTCTGGCATTATGTAGTTTAGTCCAGAGATACAACCCATTTCCTTTGATACAGATGCATAGTTAGTTTAAATCTGATGTAAGTCTTGCGAGTACTTTGGATGAGTACTCATGGCTGCTTTGCTACCTCTTTTCCCACATACCCGATTGTTGCAACCAGATGATGGATCCCAGGAGCCAGACGACACCACTGAAGACTACTGCTACCCCGAGGGTGCCTACTACTACGTGACGGCCGTTGACGACTTGGAGTAGTTACGAGGCTCCCAGGCAGGAGGCCTTGCCTTTTCGATCGTTGTTGTTTTTTTGCTAGCCTTCTTAAGGCAAACTTATTTAACTCATGTCTGTACTCAGATATTGTTGCTTCCGCTGACTCTTATGTATTTGAGCTTATGTATTCAAGCCCTTGAGGCCCCTGGCTTGTAATATAAAGCTTGTATTATTTTAAATTTGTGTCTAGTTATGTTGTGGTATCTTCCCATGAGTCCTTGATATTGATTGTACACATTTGCGTGTATGATTAGTGTACGATTCAATCGAGTGCATCATAGTAGTACGGTATGTAACATCTATTTTTAGACCTCACCTGTGTGGTCCCATAGCTTGCACTGCAGTCATATATTTCTCCCACGGGGTCTGCAACCACCTGGAACGTGTGCTGAGACCACACAAACAGTTTTGCGGGTTGTTGTAGCGCACGAGGTACTTTGTGGGCTCTTTCGTCTTTGTCGCCGTGAAGAGTGTGCTCAGCTTTAGCCTTTTCTGATATCACTATACACAGCTCGTGAGTAAAGCTTTGCCATCTGGGTGTCAAACCCATAGAAGGTCAGTGTGTTTTATTCCTTCTGCCCAAGCAAGAGTGATGACCAAATTATTAGTTTTCTCGTAGCAAAAACTTGTCTAACTAATAAAGTTTTACTTTACTAAGCATGTTATTTTGTCTTACGACAGGTGATAGAGCTATACCCGGTTACCCATTGTCTCCTGGTTCTCTATCTGCCTCTAGTTTTGACGCAGGAGTTTACCTGGCTGACAAACCGGTGGAGGTTTTATCTCTCACTTACGAAGTTCTTCTTGAGCACATAGTTCATGCTCTCACTTCATTGTGTGGATGTCATTTTGGTGCACAAAGTTTCTTTGAAGTAAGCTGATATCCATCTCTCACACTCGTTCCACATGGCCACCATCATGGCATCATCATGGAGGTTGTACTTATCCATGAGTCTTTTCTAGGCAGCCTCAAACTCACTTGGCATGAGGGGCCAGTTGAGGATTGATGTGAATTCATCCTTAAAGTCTTCGTGGAGGTTGTATAGGTATGCGAGGTGTTCCCTGTACTTCTTCATAATGTGCTAGTGGCACAACTTGTGTACTGTGTTCCTGGAAGCATCTGGGATCGCCAAAGCAATTGTCGGGCACTGGTATGGTAATGAGAAAAGAGACGTGGAGTGGTCAGTAGATGGTAGTGCAATAAAGGCAGACTCTAGTCTCAACCTTGGAGCCTTCCCTGACAACAAAACCCGCGTGCTTTGCATAGACGTTGTAGAAGTCCTTTGCTTCTTTGAAAGTTTCAAAGCGCATCTCTAGCCTTGGCAGAATGTAAGCTTCAATGTTAGGTGGCTGCACGCAACAGTGAGCAAACAAAAACGCAGAAAATGTTAGATGGGGTGGTCACAGTACCAGGGTATGAACTGTGCTTGTATGTTTTTTCTGAATAGATACTTACATGTGTATAGCTCTGTGCTGCCTCCGGTGTTTGCTTTTCACCCTGGTGTATGGGCGCAGGTGGTGTCACCCTTGGCACATGCAGCAATCCATCTCTTGGAGGGAGCAACGTTGATAAAGCTCTCATTCTCTCATTGTACGGCCGTCTTCCCTTAGATTCGTTGTGAGGTTGCTCCTATCTATATGGCTCATATCTTCTACTTTGCACCCTGCTAAAGTGGGAAAAATTTCTGTCTCTTTGGCTTGGTGTTCCCGTCGGAACCGCTTTTGCAGCACGGATGATTGATGTTGACGGAGCGACTGCTGGAAGCCTATGTGTCCTTGCTGTCGACGTTCTGGGAACGGGGGGGTCCCTAGACTTGTCTGCCTGCAGCCCGCAGTGTGGCTGAGCCAGTAGGCCGTACGGCCCATCTTCATCAACAAGGCATCCAAGACCATCGCGAGGGTCCAAGCCTCGCGAGGCAGACAACACAAGACCTCCTCGGGATTGGCCTAGCCGGCCAGGCTCTCGAGGAGCAGAGATATCAAGGCGGGGCCAACCTGACGAGACCCTCGTGACGTGAGCCATGACGCACGGCACTAGGCAGGCACCAGGGCGCGCAGCGTCCTTGTTTCCTCTTTGGTGCTAAGGAGGCCAGCGCAGGCGAAGAGTACCGAGGCATCAGGCAAAGGTTGCCATATTGGTGCAACGATGCCAAGACCAAGAGGACGGCAAGACGGAGGTCATCGTGGAGCCCAAGAGGGCGTCACCGCAGAGCTTTTCGCAGGCGAAGACCACTTTTTTCTGGATAGCTTGTACTAGTTGTCCCCCTTCAAATTAGCCCGCCATTGTTGGCTCCCTTCCCGCTCGATATTTGGGAAGAGGACCAGGGCCAATATAAATAGGACTAGCCACCACCCTAGCAAAGGACGGATCATTCAGACCATCCTCACACACTTAAGCTCACCGAGCTCAAGAACACCTCAACCTCAGGAGGCTATTCTTCCCTTGTATTGTTCATCATTAGCCCTAGAGGCAATCCACCACCACCACACTGGAGTAGGGTATTACACCACAACGGTGGCCCGAACCAGTATAAACCTCGTGTCTTTCTGTGTTGCGAGTTCGTCGAGTTCATCCGCGAGATCTTTGTGAGCTATGGCGTAGATCGGCGGAAGGAAAAAACTTCGCGTGCACCCCGGTGTTCGAAACTTAAGGGTTTGCCGGAACCCCACATCCGACATTTGGCGTGCCAGGTAGGGGTGCGCCGGAGCTCCTCCTCCACCGGCCCGCTCGTCGACGCTCCTCAGCCACGATGTTCGGCAACTCAAGGGTCGGCTCCGACCGCTGGGCAGCCTGGCCAGCCCGGGCAGCGCCGCCTGCCCATGAAGGTCTCGACCCCGCACTCCAGGCGGCACGGGCGCCGCCAAACTCCGCCGGGCGCGGGCAGCACGTCCAGGCATCATCCACCCACACCCCACGGCAGGTACGGGCCACCACAAGAGCGGCGAGCCATGCCGCAGCAACAGCGCCGCACTCACGGCGGGAGCAAGCGAACATGCGGGCAGCGCTCAATGTGGCAAGGGAGCTGATGCGGTGCAGACTGATGGAAAGCAGTCGGGACACACTGCTAGAGCATGTTGCTGAGCTGCTAGATGCAGCCGCGTCAGGAGCACCACCCTTCTGCTATCGACTTCCCCCCCCCCCAGACCACTACAGGGGCACGCGGCGAACCTCACCACATCCACGCGCCATCAACTACGCCCTTGCTGTCATCCCCAGGGCGCCACCATGGTCCGAGCAACATGGAGCATGGGGCACCATGGCGAGGTGTTCGGGGTGACGGCCCCGGAAGCCTACGTGCCCCGCATGATGGACCAAGGGTATGCACCAGAGGACGAGCCAGGCTCGTTCATTGGAGAAGATTGGGGAGAGGGGGCGCTAGGAGGCGAAGCCTTCCAAGAACCAATGGAGAACCACAACGATCACGCCGACAACGGCAACTACAGGGTACCGCTAATCTCTCAAGAACAGGCTTATGCTAACCATGGGCTGCAGATGAATCAGGTCGCAGCGTCGATCGATGACCCTGGCACGGCGGCACCCATTCCGACAAGGGAGACACGCTGGGGGCCGTCGGGAGGAAGCCAGGAGCAAGGTCCCTCCCCAAGGCATGCGAAACGAGGGGACACCCGGAGGTAGTCCCTCTGCCATGGTGGCTTCGACAACCCTTCCCCGGCAGAGGACCCGTGGTTGCTGAGGGAACCGCTGGCGTCCCCTTTCCCTCCTTTGTGTCGTCCTGGTGACCGGTCGGCTCCAAGGAGGTCGAGGGTGGCGCAAGGCGGGGCCCTCGACTGGCGATATGAAGCAAGGCCAGTACCTGTGAAGAAGGCCCGGTGCCTGTGAAGCTCGCCCCCGTGACACTCTCATGTAATAACGAGTTGGGGTTGTACACGCCCCGGAGTCTTAGGAGCGCCGGCCTCAGGCCCTGGGGCTCCCTCCCACGCCTAGTGGCAGCACTTAGCTCCATGCTGGTGAGAAGACTTGAAGACCCGAAGAGTAAACTAGGTGCCGGATGTGGCCTTTTGCTTTGGATCTCTCTTTCTGTGGCTTTGCTTTCTGGATCTGGACTTAAGTTGAAGCTGAATTTTTATCGATGCACGCGGGGGTTACCTTTTCTCGTTCGAGCCGTTTCTTGCCTTCTGGATCTCGTTTGGTTTGGGACTCTTGTCCATCGCCTTTTCCTCACAAAGCTCCTCGCGAGCCGGACCACGCAAAGCACACGCTCATCAAGCACGCGCTAGCACTACGCCTGGTGCTCACCTCTTACGGGGCCCCCTCAAACAGGGTAGTAAGCTCTGCAGGACTCTCAGGAGCTCGTCGCCTCATGACCTAGCCCTAAGCTGGCGCTGACTAAGGTAAACCGCGTCGGGAAACTCACCCCTGGCTTCATGAGCTCACGAGGACATATATCCACATCACACGGAAAAAACTGCAATTTGCTTCCACGAGGGGCTCCCCCTCTCAAAATGCTCTTACAAGTGTTCCAAGGGCCACGCCCGAGTTTTGCGTGCAGGATGAAACAATAGGCGAACATGGGATTAGCCAGAGATATCACTCGCTACATCACCAGCGGACGCGTCACTCGCGTTGTCATCATCTTCGTCGGAATCGCCGCCGCTGTCGGTGACGCCCCCATCACCGTCATTGAACACTTCACCTTCATCCACGACAACCACCACCGCGTCATCCTCTGAGGTGAAGGCCCTGACCAACGCGTCGACATGGTCCTCTACCCAATGCGCCAGGTCGCCCCAGACGGCCGTGGGTACGGGGGCAATGGCGGCGTCGAAGTCGAAGTTGGGGTCGGCATTCAGAAGATGGCTAAAGACACGGGAGAAGGTGCGCTGAAGTAGGCCACGACCCCTCTCTTCCACAAGCTGCCGGGCTCTGGCAGATTGAGCCTCCAGGCGCGTCACCACCTCGGTGAAGAAGATCAGGTGGCTGGTGTAGTCATTCGAATGAGGGGCCGGGGCGTTCTCGTCACAGATATAACCCAGCGCGGTGTTGGCCCTGTTCCGAAGGTCTTGAAGCATAGGAGCATGCTCGCGCTCCAGCGTTCAGCGTTGGAGCACTTCCTCCCTATTTTGCCGTGCGACAGCCTCGGCGTCGTCAACTCGTCTCCGGAGGGAAAGCAGCTCGGCGCGGGCGGAGGCCAAGTCTGCCTGCGCCGTAACCAGGGCGGCGGCTGTGGCCTCCGCATGCCTCTTGGCCTCGTCCAACCCGGCTCTGAGGGCGGCGGCCCTGCCCGCACCCTCCAGCCTGGCGAGCTTTAGCTTCAAGTCATACCTGCCCTGCAGATCCGTGCGAACCTGGGCCACCTGGTGGTTGATCTCCTCCTCGACTCCGGCTTCGCGGGCCCCGACGGCATCTTCTACTTGCGCGACTTGATGCTCCCTCGTCTTCAGTCACCCGAGCTCAAGGCTGCGCTCCACAGTTTCCAGGGCCAGCGCCTCCTCGCGCTGCTGGACCTCCTCTTCCTCCGCGGGCGTCCCCTTTAGCGATGCAAGAGCGGCCTCGTGCGCCTCCACCTGCTGCTCAAGGGACGCGCTCCAGGCCTGAAGCTCCCAGGCGTGCTCCTTCGCAGCCTCGCGGCGGCGATCGGCCTCGCAAGCTTGTCCCAAAGCTCGCGAGTGGGCCTCATTGGTAATCTTGAGGGATGCCTCGGCCTTCGTGTTCTCGAGGTCGCGCTGATAGCGACCAAGGTTGATGGCCACTCGCAGCTTGCGCCGCTCCTCCACCAACCGAAGACCTTCAGCCTCTATACGTGAGTCGACACCAGCAAGCTCTTCACCAAGGCGGTTCATCGCACCCACCGCCTCCTGGAAGAGCTCGTGGCGGACTATGTTGCGCCCGCGCTCGAGCTCGAACGCTCGACCCACCTCGTCCTTCACCACGGGGGCGGCGGGTGGAGCATCAAGTGGCGCGCCAACTCCCGGTTGGCGGCTGGGTGCTCACGAGGGGCCCGAACCGAACAAGGCCCGCTGCTTGAAGAAGACCCTAGGATCGAGGCCAGCCGCCGACCATGGCCAGGGGAGGAGACCTTGGCATGCCCGCTAAGCTCCGAGCAAGGCCGCGAAGAAAGGACGACGAAGGCGCAAGCTCGGGGTGCCTTGATGACGGACCAACTCCCATGGCTGACCCCACGTCGTGGGCAGCGCCCGAGCCTGTAGCACTAGAGCATGGAGGGTGCGACGGGACGAGAGGGAGCTACTTCTCTAGAGATTTCACGGCCTTAGTAGAAGGGGTCCTGAGGGGACAGTCGTCAGGAAAGGAAGGCGGCACATAGAAGATCACCAATATAAGGTACTTACTTGTCGACGGCAATGTACTTTCGTCGCTTCAATGGCCCGAAGATACCGCTGCCTGAAAGCACAAGTGCTCCCTGGGTGATTTTGATAATTAATGATAACATATCTCTTGTTGGACTAATACTTTTACCTAGTATGTTTCAGACAAGTTCAACAAATGAAGTGGCTTGGACTAAAGGATGTGGAACCCCTTCAAGATGCTAAGGACAAAGGATTGGCTCAAGCTTCAAGACCAAGACTCTACATTTTCTATTTTAGTGATCCAAGATCACATTGAGTCTATAGGAAAAGCCAATACTATCAAGGAGGGATGAGGTGTTGCTTAATGGCTTGCTTGCTCAAAGTGCTTAGTGATATGCTCCAAAACCCTCAACTACCTTCCCACATCAACATATGACCTAAACCAAAAGTCCAACTCGGCCCCACCGATTCTTTCTATCCGGAGCCACCGAGTTCAGTTGATATAGCCATTGCCAAAACCCTAATCAATTCGGTCTCACCGATGGGATCTCGGTCTCACCGAGACGGGCTTGCAAACTCTCTGTTACCTATTGCAATATTTTCGGTGCCACCGAGATATGCAATCGGCCCCACCGAGTTTGCTTGTCCAACTCTTTGTTTCACTTATTACCCAAATCGGTCCCACCGAGTTTGAGTAATCGGTCAAACCGAGTTCTGGATTTACCCTAACCCTAGCACATCGGTCCCACCGAGTTGATCCAGTCGGTCCCACCAAAAACCCTAACAATCACTAGGTTTGCTAAATCGGTCCGACCGAGTTTTTCAATTCGGTCTCACCGAGATTGGTAAATTGTGTGTAATGGTTAGTTTTTGTGTGGAGGCTATATATACCCCTCCACCCACTCTTCATTCGTGAAGAGAGCCATCAGAACATACCTACACTTCCAATACACATTTTCTTAGAGAGAATCACCTACTCATGTGTTGAGGCCAAGATATTCCATTCCTACCATATGAATCTTGATCTCTAGCCTTCCCCAAGTTGCTTTCCACTCACATCTTCTTTCCACCAAATCCATATCCTGTGAGAGAGAGTTGAGTGTTGGGGAGACTATCATTTGAAGCACAAGAGCAAGGATTTCATCATCAACACACCATTTGTTACTTCTTGGAGAGTGTTGTCTCCTAGATTGGCTAGGTGTCACTTGGGAGCCTCCGACAATGATTGTGGAGTTGAACCAAGGAGTTTGTAAGTGCAAAGATATCGCCTACTTCGTGAAGATCTACCGCTAGTGAGGCAAGTCCTTCGTGGGTGATGGCCATGATGGGATAGACAAGGTTGCTTCTTCGTGGACCCTTCGTGGGGGGAGCCCTCCGTGGACTCGCGCAACCGTTACCCTCCGTGGGTTGAAGTCTCCATCAACGTGGATGTACAATAGCACTACCTATCGGAACCACAAAAAAAAACATTCGTGTCTCCAATTGCGTTTGAATTCTCCAAACCCTTCCCTTTACATTCTTCCAAGTTGCATGCTTTACATTTCGCTGCTCATATACTCTTTGCATGCTTGCTTGATATGTATTGTGTTTGTTAAACTTGTGCCAAAACTCCACTTCAACTCAAAGAAATTAAAAACTGTAACTTTTGGTACTTAGTGTCTAATCACCCCCTCTAGACACCTCTTCTAGATCCTTTCAATTGGTATCAGAGCATTGGTCTCCATTGCCTTGGTCTAAACACCTTTGGAGGACGATGGATGTGTCTACTTTGGGGAGTCTTAGACATAGAGTGCCTATTCTTGATGGAGAATATTTTCGTGAGTGGAAAAATGAAATGCTTGAGATTTTCAACAAATATCACTTGAACAAGTATATTGCTAGCCCTTATGCACCTCATGTTTATCCCATGCATCCTACCCTTGATGACTCAATTGACATAATTGGTAATCTTAGAACTGTTAATCTTATCACTAGAGGCTTGCCTAGAAACTTGATTGGATGTTTGCCGACACTTAAGTGTGCCTACACCATATGGAAATTTCTTGAGGAACTCTTTCCAAATTATTCCTTGAAAGATCTAGATGAAATTCTCCATAAGTCTATTGCCTTTATTAAGATGAGTTCCAATGATCCCAAATTTGGTGACTACTTATTTGAGCTTACTAATCTTACGAGTGCCAAAGGAGATGTTGGAATCATTAGCGATATAATTTCCAGAGCTATTAGAATTCATAAAGATAACTATAGAAATGATCATTTATCTAATGAATTACCCTCTCTAGGAATTGATAAATCACAAGATGATGTTGAACATGGATACTCTGATGAGGATGACGATGATAGTGACTATGATCTCGATGATGCGATGAGACACTTTGGTCTTATGGCAAATCTTCGCGGCTACATGGCTGGAGGAAAGGAATGGGTCCCTGATAGTGGATGTACTGATCATATGACCGGAGATAAAGACATGTTCTGTGAGCTTGCTGAAAACGACGACCCTCGAAAGTATGTCACTTTTGGTGATAATTCAAAGGGTAAGGTGGCTGGACTTGGTAAGGTGGCCATCTCACATGATAGCTCCATACAAAATGTCATGCTCGTTGAATCTCTTGGCTACCACTTACTTTCAGTATCTAGACTTGCTGATTTCGGTTTCAATGTCCTATTTACTAAAGTAGACTGCCAAGTGTTTCGTAGAGATAATCATAAAATGGTCTTTACCGGTATACGTAGGGGAGATCTTTACATTCTTGATTTCACTAAAAAGGCTCAACCTAGAACTTTCTTAATTGCTAAATCTTCTAAAGGCTGGTTGTGGCATAGAAGGCTAGGCCATGTGGGCATGCGAAACCTTGACAAACTCACTAAAGGAAATCATATCCTTGGCGTTAACAATGTCATATTTGACAAGGATAGAATTTGTAGTGCTTGTCAAGCAGGGAAACAAGTTGGAGGAAGTCATCGCTCTAAGAACATCATGACCACAAGAAGACCACTCGAGCTACTTCACATGGATCTTTTTGGTCCAAATGCCTACAAGAGTCTAGGTGGTAACTCATTTGGTCTAGTCATAGTTGATGATTTTTCAAGATTTACGTGGGTGTTCTTTCTTGATGACAAATCGCAGGTCCAAAAGATCTTCAAAAACTTTGCTAGGAAGGCCCAAAATCAATTTGACGTGAAGATCAAGAAGGTTCGGAGCGACAACGGGACGGAGTTCAAGAACGCAAATGTGGACACCTTTCTTGACGAAGAAGGGATTACACATGAGTTCTCGGCTACGTACACACCTCAACAAAATGGAGTTGTTGAGAGGAAGAACCGGACTCTTATCGAGATGGCAAGAATGATGCTTGATGAGTACAAGACGCCAAAACACTTTTGGGCGGAAGCGGTTGAGACAGCTTGTCATGCAACAAATCGTTTGAATCTTCAAAAACTACTCTGCAAGACGGCATACGAGCTCCTCACCGGTAACAAACCCCAAGTTGGATACTTTCGAGTATTCGGCTCAAAGTGCTACATTCTTGATAAGCATCGTCGTTCTAAATTTGCTCCTAAGTCTCATGAAGATTTCCTACTTGGTTATGGCTCAAACTCTCACACATACCGTGTCTACAACAATTTCACCCGAAAGGTTGAAGAAAAGGTAGATGTGAAGTTTGATGAATCTAACGGCTCGCAAGTAGAGCAATTGCCAATTGATGTAGGAGACAAAGATCCCTCGGAAGCAACCCAAGACTTGTCTATTGGCAAGATTCGTCCAATGGAGGTGAAGGAGAGTACCTCGTCCGTCCAAGTGGAAGCTTCTACCTCATGACAAGGTGAACCAAGAGTTGATACGAAAGCATCCACGAGTGGGACACACCAAGATGAAGAAAATGAGGAAGTGCACCAAGACGAACATCAAAAACCTCCTTCTCCACCACGACAAGATAACGACAACGCTAACAATGAAGAAGGCCAAGAAGAAGAACAAGATGAAGAAGATGTTCAACCAAGACCCAAGCAAAAGCTTTCACGAGTTCGAGCAAGAATTGCTAAAGATCATCACATGGAGCAAATCTACAATGATATCCAAACCGGGAGAATCACTCGCTCAAAAACTCGTTTAGCTAACTTTTGTGAACACTATTCATTCATCTCTCGCATTGAACCTATGAAGGTTGAAGAAGCATTGGAAGATCCGAATTGGATAAACGCTATGCATGAAGAGCTACACAACTTTGAGAGAAATCAAGTGTGGACATTGGTTGAAAAGCCCGACGACAACCGCAACATCATTGGTACCAAATGGGTGTTTCGCAACAAGCAAGATGAAGATGGACAAGTGGTTCGCAACAAAGCACGTCTCGTCGCCCAAGGGTACACACAAGTCGAAGGTATGGACTATGGTGAGACATATGCTCATGTTGCTAGACTTGAGTCCATATGCATCTTACTTGCTTATGCTAATCACCATGATATCACTTTGTACCAAATGGACATTAAAAGTGCTTTTCTAAATGGTGAAATTGAGGAGGAAGTTTATGTTAAGCAACCTCCCGACTTTGTCAATCCTAAGAAACCTAATCATGTCTACAAACTTCACAAAGCCCTTTATGGTCTTAAACAAGCTCCTAGAGCATGGTATAAATGCTTGACCAAGTTCCTTATTGAAACAGGCTTTGAAATTGGAAAAATAGATTCTACTCTTTTTACTAAAAGGGTTAATGGAGAATTATTTGTATGCCAAATCTATGTCAATGATATTATATTTGGATCAACTAACCCTCATTTTAGTGAAAAGTTTTGGGAAGCTAATGTCGGAGAAGTTTGAGATGTCTATGATGAGTGAACTCAAATTCTTTCTTGGTTTGCAAATCAAGAAAACTAAGGAAGGCACCTTTGTCTCTCAAACGAAGTACACCAAGGACTTATTCAAGAAGGTCAATATGCAAGAATGCAAAGGTATGACTAGACCCATGCCTACTAGTGGACATCTTAATTTGACCAAAGATGGTGAACCGGTTAATGAAAAAGTTTACCGCTCTATGATTGGTTCATTATTATATCTATGTGCTTCGCATCCCGATATCATGCTAAGTGTGTGCATGTGTGCACGATATCAAGCTGCTCCTAAGGAATGTCATCTCAAGGCCGTGAAAAGGATAGTGAGATACTTAATACATACACCAAATTTTGGCATTTGGTATCCAAAGAGAGCTTCCTTTGATCTTGTTGGCTACTCCGACTCGGACTATGCCGGTGACAAGGTTGATAGAAAGTCCACTTCGGCTACTTGTCAATTCCTTGGTAGATCTCTTGTGTCTTGGTCGTCCAAGAAACAAAACTCGGTATCCTTATCCACCCCCGAAGCGGAATACATTGCCACTGGTTCATGTTGTTCTCAATTACTGTGGATGACCCAAACTCTTAAAGATTATGGGATATATGTGAAACATGTTCCATTACTTTGTGACAATGAAAGTTCTATTAAGATTTCTCACAATCCCGTGCAACACTCTCGAACTAAGCATATTGAAGTTCGTCATCATTTCATCCCAGATCATGTTGCTAAGGGTGACACAAACCTTAAGCATGTTCGCACCGATAAGCAATTAGCGGATATATTCACTAAACCACTTGATGAGAAAGTGTTTTGCAGGTTAAGAGGTGAATTGAACATCATTGATGCTTCAAACTTGGAGTAGGAACTCCATTGGATACATGCAAGACTTGAGTTTACGACTAATCACTTGATATTTTGATGATTATCTTATGTCTTGAAAATTTGCATCTTGCATGTTATCTAACCCTCATAGGTACTTGGATGAATCTAATTCTATGAGATTGCAACTCACTCACATCTTGAGCAATCTCTACATCACCAAGTCTCTACACAATGGTGGTTGATGACAAGGAAGCACGAAACCTTTCAAACATATCCTTTGACAAACTCTATGTTAAGTTCCATGATTGTCATGTTGGATACACAAGTGCTCTTCCTTGCGAAAACTAACCCATGTAGGTAGATGAGCTCAAAATCCAAAGGGTGCTCCCAAATCTTGATGGGCTACATCAACCTTGAGCAACCCACACAAGTTCAACTACATGATCAAGATTAACACCGCCACCCAAGGTATGTTATTCCATCTTAGAGTAGCTTTACTCCAAGTCATGAGTCAAAGCAACTCAACAAGATGTGAATACATCAAGATACTTAAACGAAAAATGGTAACCCCATTTTGAGCTTAAATGATGAGTACGACCTATGATCAAGTGATCTCACTTGACTCCTAAGTCAATGTACTCTAACATAGGTGACTTTTTCACCGCCCAACTCTAGATGAAGTTATCTTGTTCTTGAATTTGTCTCATGCATATTTGTCTCCCCTTTCAAAAAAAACTTCATCTAGATATTTTAGTTTCTTTTCTTTGCTCTTTTGTTCTGCATCTTCTGCATCCAATTCATTGCAAATCTTTGTGAGATCTTATTCATTTAGTGAGCTGAGGTGACAAGTGTTTTTCTCTGTGATGAACTTGGTCCCACCGGTTTCATGTCTCCAGTCTAGCCGAAGATTTTCGGAGCAACCAAAGCATACAACTCGGTGACACCGATTTCACTACGGGAAAAACATTTTGCCATTTATTCCTGCTTTATTCTTATCCAGCTCCACTCAATGAATCTTGTCCTCTGCAAGCATCACATTTACCTTAATGCTTTGTACTGTGATTCAAGGACCAAACCCATTCACAACAAATTCCAGAAGACCCTTCTTGGAAATTGATGTTAAAGGGGGGAGAGAGATCACATCAAAGCTTAATCATATCTCTAGGGGGAGAGATCTCTAGGGGGAGGGAATACTCCAGGAAAGAGTAATCTTCGAGGATCCCAGATGCTTGATGTTCAAGAGGAGAGATGCCACATGTCTTCTTGGGGGAAAGACGTGTTCATATGTGCTTATTTGCATTAGCTCTGTTCATTTGTTTCTTTGAGCTCTGTTTTTTGTTCCCTATCTTCTCCCAGTATCCCATGCTAGATTCAGGGGGAGCAAGGCATCCAAGGGAAAAGAAAAATTCTTAAATTCATTGCATATCCTTCTCTTTGGGGACATGTCAATATCTATCGTGGTACTCTGTACTCACTCTACATGTCATCCTAGTCTTGGTACTCTTGTGGTCTCTTTTGTTTGCTCTAGCTAGTGGGTGCATCTATGTTATCTAACCTTGTTTACGTAGGCTCATCCCATCCTAGCCAACTCAAGACCACCAGGTAAGTATATGCATCATAGTCATGTGTATGAGAAATTCTTGCTGATGTACATACTGTTTGCAAGAAGGACTCATGGGCATGAAGGTACATTTCTCATATTTTCATCATTTGCTCTGATTCATATAGCCAAGATACATGTAACACATTGCTACTATGTCATGGTTATGATCTCACATGTTTCTATATTCCATATTCACATGATTGCATACATGTAGGGGGAGCCTATGCTTGTTACATGTCTTTCCAAATCTTTACTTGCTATTCTCTATATCTTTATCTAAAGCTTTGATGTATGTTGCCATCAATTACCAAAACGGGGGAGATTGAAAGCACAAGTGCTCCCTGGGTGATTTTGATAATTAATGACAACATATCTCTTGTTGGACTAATACTTTTACCTAGTATGTTTCAGACAAGTTCAACAAATGAAGTGGTTTGGACTAAAGGATGTGGAAACCCTTCAAGATGATAAGGACAAAGGATTGGCTCAAGCTTCAAGACCAAGACTCTACATTTTCTATTTTAGTGATCCAAGATCACATTGAGTCTATAGGAAAAGCAAATACTATCAAGGAGGGATGAGGTGTTGCTTAATGGCTTGCTTGCTCAAAGTGCTTAGTGATATGCTCCAAAACCCTCAACTACCTTCCTACATCCACATATGACCTAAACCAAAAGTCCAACTCGGCCCCACCGATTCTTTCTATCCGGAGCCACGGAGTTCCGTTGACATAGCCACTGCCAAAACCCTAATCCATTCGGTCTCACCGATGGGATCTCGGTCTCACCGAGATGGGCTTGCAAACTCTCTGTTACCTATTGCAATATTTTCGGTGCCACCGAGATATGCAATCGGCCCCACCGAGTTTGCTTGTCCAACTCTTTGTTTCACTTATTACCCAAATCGGTCCCACCGAGTTTGAGTAATCGGTCAAACCGAGTTTTGGATTTACCCTAACCCTAGCACATAGGTCCCACCGAGTTGATCTAGTCGGTCCCACCGAAAACCCTAACGGTCACTAGGTTTGCTAAATCGGTCCGACCGAGTTTTTCAATTCGGTCTCACCGAGATTGGTAAATTGTGTGTAACGGCTAGTTTTTGTGTGGAGGCTATATATACCCCTCCACCCACTCTTCATTCATGAAGAGAGCCATCAAAATATACCTACACTTCCAATACACATTTTCTGAGTGAGTACCACCTACTCATGTGTTGAGGCCAAGATATTCCATTCCTACCATATGAATCTTGATCTCTAGCCTTCCCCAAGTTGCTTTCCACTAAAATCTTCTTTCCACCAAATCCATATCCTGTGAGAGAGAGTTGAGTGTTGGGGAGACTATCATTTGAAGCACAAGAGAAAGGAGTTCATCATCAACACACCATTTGTTACTTCTTGGAGAGTGGTGTCTCCTAGATTGGTTATGTGTCACTTGGGAGCCTCCGAAAAAGAATGTGGAGTTGAACCAAGGAGTTTGTAAGGCCAAGGAGATCGCCTACTTCATGAAGATATACCGCTAGTGAGGCAAGTCCTTCGTGGACGATGGCCATGATGGGATAGACAAGCTTGCTTCTTCGCGGACCCTTCGTGGGTGGAGCCCTCCGTGGGCTCGCGCAACCGTTACCCTCCGTGGGTTGAAGTCTCCATCAACGTGGATGTATGATAGCACCACCTATCGGAACCACGACAAAAACATTCGTGTCTCCAGTTTGAATTCTCCAAACCCTTCCCTTTACATTCTTGCAAGTTGCATGCTTTACATTCCGCTGCTCATATACTCTTTGCATGCTTGCTTGATATGTATTGTGTTTGTTAAACTTGTGCCAAAACTCCACTTCAACTTAAAGAAATTAAAAACTGCAACTTTTGGTACTTAGTGTCTAATCACCGCCCCCCTAGACACCTCTTCTCGATCCTTTCACTGCCGCTCGGAGATCCCTTCCTCTTGCGGAGCTCCTCGAAGTCCACACAAAGGCGACCGAAGCACTGGACATGGTGGCCGGTGCGCGGTGGAGCCGAAGAAGACCCAAGAGGGATGGCCTCACGGGAGCCCGGCTGAGCCAAACAGCCCGGCTCCTTCCCACTGCGACCTCCCGAGGCTCCAGGAGCCTCAGCCTCGGGAGCCGCATGCCGCATCTCCTCGGCAACCGATGCCTCAGGAGGGGGGTCGCAGGCTCCTGAGGACGACGCCCCCGGATCACCACACGACATGTGCTCCACAGCACCCGAGCCGCCGACCCCCATTGCGGCTCGCTCCCCTGCATCGTCACCTGGGGCGAGCCGGACACCGGCAGCAAAGAAGGGGACCACGATGACGGGGTTCTCGTGAGGCCCCACCAAGCCGACTGGGCGCCACCCCCACTCATCAAAGGAAGGCATGTTCGCGGGAAAGGTGGCTTTGTTCTCACAGCGGTACAACATGCAGCTGTTCTTGGGTATCTCGTCTGGCAGAGGGACACCTGATAGGACCGTGAGCACTATCTGTCGCGCAGCAAGAGGAAGCCACATCGGACGAGAGTGGCGCTGGAGAGGAGCTACTCGATGCCTGACGAACTCCCTCACCACCATGGGCGCAGTCACGCCAAGGTCCTTCAACCACCTCAGCCTGGCCCAGGCGGGTGCAAGGCAGCGGCTTGTGAGCTTCTGATGACCCCGGCCGGAGTTTGCAATAGCAGGCCCCACCGGTGCTTGCAGCAGACGGTTGAGCACGCCTGCGTCAACAAACACCCATCGCGTACGAAACTCGCTCATGGATGAAGGGAGCTCGAAGTCGATCCCCATGCCTGCCATTGCAGCCATGGCCTGGAAACCCACGCACCCTGAGTTCTGCCGGGGACCGGTGAGATGCAACGAGAAGAAGTGGCAGAAGAGTGCCACGGAGGGGGCGATGCCAACCATGGCCTCGCACACGAAGGCGAAGACGGTGAGAAGGGTCACAGCATGAGGATCGAGATGGAGCATGTGGATCTGATAGTGCTCGAGTACCGCATTAAAAAAGGCAGAGAAGGAAGGAAGCGGGCCAGCCCAGAGGGCAATAACAAAGACCAGGACCTTGGTAACTGCCCGAGCCATGCTGCTGTGATGCGGGCCATGCCGGCGTCTCTCCACACTCGTTGAAACTGGAGGCGAGCATGGGGCACACCTTGTACATGGCCTCGTCGTTGAGCACCAGAGGCCGGCCGAGCGCCGGCTTGAAGGATGGAGGCGCAGTCGGTGAGGATAGAGGTTTCTTCCCCTTCTTTGTTTGTTTTGGCGCCATGGCGGTGAAGCGGGCGGAGCAAAGGTCGGACTGAGAAGGTGGAGCAGGGCGTCGAGGCAGCAGGGAGATTGGAAGAGCCGGGCGTGGCGGAAGAAGAGTAACTGTGTAAGAGGCGGGGCCGCATAGCCAGGCGGATTCAAGGGCAGGGTGGGGAAGCAGAGGTGCCCACGTCCAATCATCCACCATCCGTCAATCGAGGCCACAGGCTTTTCGGACCTGCGGTGCTCCGAATTTGGCCCTTCGCTTCGCCGCGAAGCTAAGCCCGAGCGCTCCTTGGGCCCGGGGGCTACTGTCGGTGTTCTGGAAACGGGTGTCCCCAGACTTGCCTGCCTGCGGCCCATGGTGTGGCTGAGCCAGCAGGCCGTACGGCCCATCTTCATCAACAAGGCATCCAAGACCCTCGCGAGGCGGACGACGCAAGACCTCCTCTGGAGTGGCTTAGCCGGGCAGGCTCACGAGGAGCGGAGATATCAAGGCGGGGCCAACCTCATGAGACCCTCGTGACGTGAGCCATGACGTACAGCACCAGGCTGGCGCCAGGAGGGCACCAGCGCGCGCAGCATCCTTGTTTCCTCTTTGGTGCTAAGGAGGCCAGTGCAGGCGAAGAGTACCAAGGCATCAGGCAAAGGTTGCCATATTGGTGCAACGAGACCAAGACCAGGAGGACGGCAAGACGGAGGTCATTGTGGAGCCCAAGACGGCATCACCATAGAGCTTTTCACAGGCGAAGACCACTTTTGTCAGGATAGCTTGTACTAGCTGTCCCCCTTCGAATTAGCCCGCCATTGTTGGCTCCCTTCCCGCTCAATATTTGGGAAGAGGTCCAGGGCCAATATAAATAGGACTAGCCACCACCCTAGCAAAGGACGGATCATTCAGACCATCCTCACACACACAAGCTCACCGAGCTCAAGAACACCTCAACCTCAGGAGGCTGTTCTTCCCTTGTACTGTTCATCATTAGCCCTAGAGGCAATCCACCACCACCACACTGGAGTAGGGTATTACACCACAACGGTGGCCCGAACCAGTATAAACCTTGTGTCTTTCTGTGTTGCGAGTTCATCGAGTTCATCCGCGAGATCTTACCGAGCTAGGACGTAGATCGGCGAAAGGAAAAGACTTCGCGCGCACCCCAGTGTTCGAACCTTAAGGGTTTGCCGGAACCCCACATCCGACACTTGCCTTTCTGCATGTGCTAGGGAAGGAAAAAATTTGTTGTTGGGGAAATTTTTGACCTTGTTGCAACCCAGCAGTGGCAAAGCTTGTGTTCCCAGATATCGGAGTTTGCTGCATAGAAGAACTTGTCTGTGTGTCTGATGATTCTAGTGTACCTTGAAATCTGCATGTATTGTTGAAGTATCCAAGTGCTATTTCTGGTGTTACCCAACCAGGCGGTGCCCCATATCTGCTTGGCTCATCAAACCCTCACTGCGTGTGCCGCCTTGCATGTTTCCGCAATGACATTGAACAGTTTTGGGATTAATCTTTTCTACATTTTCTCATATACATGCTATGGGTAACATGTCATGCACTGAAGGCAAACTACAAGTTGAACTTGCATCGCTGGGCGTTATTAAACTTTGTTCTCTATTTTGTATCTGGTTTAGTTTCAGTTGAACTGATGAATGTACATGTTCAGTCGAACTGATGTAGTGATGTACTGATTTTTAGCACTGCTTGTAAACTGAACAATGAACTTCATCTGTTATGGAAAGTTTTTTTATCTTTTTCCCTATAACTGATGCATAAATATTTGGTGCACTACTTGCAAATTGAACATTGAACTTCAGAGATGTATGGATATGCATATATATAAAACCGATGCATGTCTTCTCTTTTTTCATATATAACTTATGCAACTACACTAGAAGTACTCCTAGTTTATGTATCATTGAACTTACTGTGTGTCGGCATCCTAGGAACGGCGGTACCCAGACTTGCCTGCCTATGGCCCAAGGCGTGGCTCCACCAACAGCCTGGTGCGGCCCATCTTCACCAGCAACCACTCAAGACCATTGCGAGGGGCCAAGCCTCACATGGCGGATGACACAAAGACCTCCTATAGGGCAGGCTCTTGAGGAGCGGAGATATCTATGCAAGGGCACCTCGTGAGGTCTGTGTGACGTGAGCCATGACGACCAAGGCCAGGCGGGCGCCAGCAGTGCAGGGTGCCAGTTTCCTCTTCGGTGCTAAGGAAGCAGATGCAGGCGAGGAGTCCCGAGGCATTAAACAATGGAGGTCACCGCGGAGCCCATGGTGGCGTCACCACCAGAGCCTTTGGCAGGCAAAGACCACCTTTTGTTAGGATAACTTGTACTAGTTGTCTCCCTTCAAAATTGGCCGTTGTGGGATCCCTTCCCTCCTAAACATTTGGGAAGAGGACCAGGGCCTCTATAAATAGTGCTAGCCACCACCGTAGTTAAGGATCGGCTCAGGTTGGGACGGATCATTCGGACCATCCTCAAGCACACAAGCTCATCAAGCTCAAGAACACCTCTCCTCTGGAGGTTGTTCGTCCACTGTACTAGTTCATCCTTAGCCCACAAGGCAATCCACCACACCACACTGGAGTAGGGTATTACACCACAATAGTGGCCCGAACCAGTGTAAACTCTCATGTCACTTGTTCATTGAGTTCGGCGAGCTAGGCCTAGAGATCATTGCGAGAGTGAGCTAGGGAGAGATATATCTTCGTGCGCACCCCAGTGTTCGAACCTCACGGGTTTTCCGGAACCCAAAATCCGACATTTTGCGCACCGGGTAGGGGTGCGCTGAAGCTTTCTTCTCCGTCGACCGACTCGCCGTTGCCCCGCGACTCCAATGTTTGACGGCCCGAGTACCCAAGCCAACCACTGGGCGGCCTGGCCTCCCTGGGCGCCGCCATCTGATCCAGAAGACCTCAACTCCGGGCTCCAGGCAGCCCACGCGCCGCCTAGCATTCACGGGTGCGGGTCGCGCGCGTCGTGTCCTGCCGCCCTCTCACCACGGCGCATGTGTGAAACCGTGCGATCCTCAGGTTACGCCGCGGCAACGGCACCACACACCCGGCAGGAGCAGGCGAACATGCGAGCCCCGCTCATCGCGGCACGGGAGCTGCTGCGTTGCAGGCTGGCGGATAGCGGCCACGATGCACTACTGGAGTGAGTCGCTGAGCTACTGGATGCCGCCTGCAGGGGTACGCCACCTTTTTGCTCCTTGACAACATCCCAGGTCATGGCGGAAGCGCGTGCGAGGCCCGGGCAAGCCCATGTGCCCCCTAACGCGCCAGGGGGGTCCGGCGGCACCAACGCGGGACCTGGCACGAGCCCTCCGGCCGCAGCCGCACCATTGCTAGGAAGAACATGCACCGATGGGCCTACCACGAGGACGCGCCAGGATGCCACACGATGGCCACCAGGGCGAAGTGCCTTGACTGGCGGCACGAGGTGCGGGGTACCTGGGCGGCAACTCTAGTGAGGCGGCCACGGACGCCTACGTGCCCCGCATGGTGAACCCGGAATACTTGCTGGGGGAAGGCCCCAGTCCGTCTCCCGGACTGGGATGGGAGGCTAGAAGGCCAGAAGCACGGGGCTTCCCCGAGCCGCCCGGAGGCTTCGCCGACCGCTTCAGCGATGACGATGTCAGGGTACGATCAATATCTCCAGAGCAAGCTTACGCTAACCCTGAACTACAGGAGAACCATGCTGCAGCTCTCGTTAGAGACTTCAGGGGAGTGGCCCAACCAGCGGCAAGAGTGACGCTCTAGGGGCCGCGCGGGAGAGGCCTGGAGCCAGGCCCTCCCCCGCGTTACAAGGAGCAAGATGTTGCACGGAGGTAGGCCCTCTGCCAGGGGAAGTGCCGGTGAGCCTTTTTACCCCGGCAGAGGACCCATGGTCACCGGGGGCGCCGCCAGAGTCCTCTTGCCCCTTGGTCTCGTCCTAGTTTCTGGACGCCCCAATGGTGGTCGAGGGTGGCGTAGGGTGGGGCCCTCTCCTGGCGATATGAAGTAAGGCTCGTGCATGTGAAGGTCTCCACTCGTGGCACTCTCACGTAATAATGAGTGGGGCTGTACACGCCCCAGAGTCTCCAGAGTGCCGCCCTCTAGCCTCGGGGGCTCCCACCGACGTCCTAGTGGAAGCACTATGCTCCGCGTTGGCCGTCGACACTGTCCCCCAATGACAATGCTCACAGCCAGTGAAAGCCCTTAGCTCCGTGCTGGTGGTAAGACAAGAAGACTATCTAGGTGCCGAACGCAGCCATTTGCTTTCACCCCCTTTTTGTAGGTCAATTTGCCACCTTTTGGATTTGAACTTGAAGTCGCATTTTCATTTGCAAGCGCGGGGGGCGTCTTCTCTTGTTCATGTTGATTTTTTGAGTTTTCTGGTTCGGTGCTTTGCTTCGAGCCTCGCGCTTGCTACCCCTTTCCCTGCGAGCACCTCGCGAGTGGGGGCTGGGCGTGGTATGCGCGCGCTAGGTGCATGACCCTGCCGCTCGTTTCTTGTGAGGCCCTCTCAGGCAGGCCGGCAGGCTCTTCAGAAGCCTGAAACATCTGGAGCCCGCGGAGAACTCCCCTCGGGAGGAATGCACATTGGCAACTACAAGGCCAGCTCGAGGCCTACCTGGATTGAGGTAAGTCACAACAATGAGCCGTAGAGGAGCTCATGGGCTCGCAGAAGTACATTTCAAGTTTGGCTCAAGGAATAAAACAGTAGTATGATTACATGAGGGGCTCCCCCTCCCCAAAATGCTCTTACACCCTGAGGGTCCATGCCCGAGTTTTTGCGTGCAGGTTCAAAGCAAAGGAGCACGGGCTCAATCAGACATCTTCCGAATTGCTCCCAGACATGCTGTTGGCGCTGTCACTGGCATCGTCGTCGCCGCCATCGATCACGTCGCCTTCGTCCGCCACGACCACCACCCCGTCGTCCTCGGAAGCGAAGGCCCTGACCAGAGCATCCACATTATCGTCCACCCAACGCACCAGGTTGTACCGGATAGCCCCAGGCACTAGGGAAATGGCGGTGTTGAAGTCAAAATTGGGATTGATGTTCTGGAGATGACTGAAAATGCGGGAGAATGCACACCCAAGGAGCCCTCGGCTCCTCTCTTCGACAAGCTCGCGAGCCCTTTCAGCTCGGTCCCCCAGGCGTGTCACGATGTCAGTGAAGAAGTGGAGGTGGTCGTCGTAGTCTTCTGCGTGGGGATGAGGGGAGTGTTCGTCACAGATGGCGCCCAGCGCCTGGTTGGCCCTCGCTCTGAGGGCCCGGAGCATGGGAGGGTGCTCGCACTGCAATGTTTGGCGGCGGAGCGCTTCCTCCCTACTCTGTTGTGCGAGAGCCTCGGCATCAGTAACCCGCCGCTGAAGCGGGAGCAATTCGGCACGGGCGGAGGCCAATTCAGCCTGGACGGAGATCAGGGCCGCCGCAGCAGCCTTATCGCGCTACTCTGCTTCCTCCAGCCTTGACCTGAGGGCGGTGGTCCTACCCTCGGCTTCGGCTTCCACGAGCTTCAACTTCAGGTCAAATCTGTTGGCGAGGTCAGAGGGAGTCCTGGACTAAGGGGTCCTCGGGCGTCTGGCCTGATAGCCATGGGCCGAACTAATGGGCTATGAAGAACACAAAGACCGAAGACTGCACAAGTGTCCGGATGGGACTCTCCTTGGCGTGGAAGGCAAGCTTGGCGACCAAATATATATATTCCTTCCTTTGTAACCGACCTTGTGTAACCCTAGATCCCTCACTTGTCTATTTAAACCAGCGGGCTAGGTCCGTTGATAGGCCGAATCCTCATAATCATAGCCAGACTAGACTTTTAGGGTTTAGTCATTACAATCTCGTGGTAGATTAACTCTTGTAATACTCATATTCATCGAGATCAATCAAGCAGGAAGTAGGGTATTACCTCCATAGAGAGGGACCGAACCTGGCTAAAACATTGTGTCCCCTGTCTCCTATTACCATCAATCCTAGACGCACAGTTCGGGACCACCTACCCGAGATCCGCCTCTTTTGACACCGACATTGGTGCTTTCCTTGAGAGTTCCGTTGTGCCGTGCCCAAAAGGTTTGATGGCCCCTTCAATTGTGAACAATGACGCTGTCGAAGGCAAGACCTTCCTCCCTGGACAGATCTTCGTGTTCGGTGGCTTCACAATGCGGGCCAACTTGCTTAGCCATCTGGAGCAGATCGATAGCTACGCCCCTGGCCACCAGGTCAGATTTGGGAGCTTGAACTACGTTGCGGACATCCGTGGAGACTTGATCTTCGCCGAGTTCGAGACCGCGGAAACCACTCTGGTCACCCCGATGGACATGACCTAATTCTGTCATCGGACTGCATCTAGGAGATAGCTCCTGTAATCGCTCTGGCCTTAGATCTGGAGCAGACTGCGCCATCTAAGGACGAGAAGCTCAACCCCGCCACGGAGGTCACCGATTCCCCGGTGTTGGACCCGCACATAGACTTAATCTCACACGATACCTGTGCCACCGGAACTCTGGACTCGTCTTCGGTCAAAGGTTCCGAACCATGTGAGCCCGCGGAGGCCGAACTTGATCGTTTATCGATCTTCGAATTCAGCGCCACAGACATCTTCCAGCACTCACCTTTGTGTGACGTGCTAAACTCATTAAAAAACCTGTCCTTGGTGGGGGACTCATAGCCGAACTATGTCCGGCTCGAACTAGGGGCCTAGAGAATTTTTCTTCCCACCCGTCACGCTGGACGCCCACTTCTTCGTACGATGTGTACATGGTGGACACACCCAAAACAACCAACGACGTTGACAAGGAAAATCTAGTCGAGGTTAAGCCTCCTGGGACACAGCCTAAGTGCCGATGTCAGTGGCGCCACTCTCAATCACGCCGTAGCAAAAACAAACGCCGCAATGATAACGAAAGAACACATGACACAGTGGTTAACGCCGGATTCAGCGGCCCCAAATCTGGTCAACGGAAGAAGCCGTTTAAGGCAAACAGAGATTCACCATCCAATTTGGACAAGATATTGGACCGACCCTTCCAAATTCATGGCCACCCCAACAAACCAGCTAATCATACCAATAGAAGGTGTTCGGTCTTCAAGCAAGCCGACAAGCTCAATGCTGAAAAGAAGGGGAGGAGGCCGCTGAGCGATAGCGATGACGAAGATGCTCACCAAACAAATACCGGGGGTCAGAAGCAATTTCTCCCTGATGTGAAAACAGTGAATATGGTATACACGACATACGAGTCTATAGGGGAACAGGAGAAATACTCCCTCTGGACTGAGGATCACACTACGGGACCCTTAGCCAAAGAACAAAGCGGTCTCATTAAACCGCATACCTCGTCGGCCATTAAGCCACCGGTCTCCATTCAACAGGATCGACCAAGTTCGGAGCAGGACTAGCAGTTCGGCTTAATCCGCCCACCTCATATACCTACGAAATTTGTACCGCGCATACATAACAATGCACTTCAAATAGCCTGGACATCGGCGGAAGCATAACACGGACGGATCCACAAGTACTCACATAAACTACTCCCTTTTCCCTTTTTTCTAAATTACTCTTTCTTTTTCCATTATACTTTGCCATAGGTGGCACACAAGCTGGCCATATCATGGACTGTATCAGAGTCTGGGTTCATAAATCCACCCCAAGGATACTCCTGTTAAGGAGGCCCTCCACCAAGGAAAGGTGGCGCAGACGTGCGACCGGAGGTCCAAAATAACGTTTTGTAGACTGCACTCTCTAGTTAGAGCCTGTAAAGTGCCTTTTTCCTCCGCCTTCGACCCCTAGCATGCAAAATATTCGGGGTTGCGGCTTTGTTATCTATATAATCGATTGGCACATCACTCAGATTCCAGTAAAAATAACCTACTCTTTTATAAAGAACCGAATTTTACCCCTACGTTTTTTCAAACATACACCTCGGCAGAACTTGCCAGGGGCTCAGTATAGGAACAAACAAGTTGCCGACAAAGTCCGAACAACTCTATAGCATACTTTGGCGTCACGAGTTTTGGCCTTATGTGCATCAGCTCCAAATCATGTCTTGCGTTAAAAGTTGGGTTGCCCGGCTCCTGTGTTTGCTACCCTACATTCCGCTCTATCGGCTAGGGTAGTAAAGGGAGAACTACTACGATTGTGATTCCGGTTCACCTGGTTACGCACCTCAGTAGAGAAAGCCGAAAACTGACAGTCATGATGCGGCGAGAGATGGTCAACCACTTGATGACTTATTGGAATCTTTCGCGATTCCCGAGTGTCACATGAAGGACCTATTTCAGGTCAAATATGTAAACGCATTATAGGAGAATATGCCGCGTACATACCAGGGGCTATATCATAGACCCACCATAAAACTCCTATGGCTAAGTGAAAGTGTTAACACCGTATAGTCCGCTTGCCTGGTTCGCCGCACTGACACCTCCTTCACGGACCAAGACATTGGGTCAAGAGTGATCAGATGCTTTTCCGAACACCCCCGTATTTCCTACGAGGGGGCTGAAGCCGACGACTGGAAAACTTTCAGATCACATACAAACGGCCGCATAGGAGGAACAAAAGCCTTTAGGCAAAACTAAAATATAGATTGATTATAAAAATTGTCTTTTACAATTCGTAAAGAGTTCACTCGAATACTATGCCTTTCAAACATTGACCCTCTATCAAGCAGGAAGCCTCTAAGACGTCCTCAAAGTAATGCTCTGGTGCGTGATGGTCCTTGCCCTTGTGTGGAACCTTCGCTGCAACATCAATGGCCTTCATCTTCCCCCAGTATGTCTTGACTCGGGCAAAGGCCATCTGTGCACCTTCAATGCAGGCCGACCACTTCACGGCGTCGACATGTGGCACCACATCAGCAAGCCGCTGCACCAAACCGAAGTAGCTATTCGAAATAGGCTCAGTTGGCCACAGCCGGAGTATGACGTTCTTCATGGCAGCACCAGACATCCTGTGAAGCTTGGCCCATTGGGACATCTGTTCATTCAGCAGCAAATGCACCAAATTGTGACCAGAAAAGCTTCTCCGTTGCATATCCCTCTTGCGCTTGGTAAAACTGCGCCGCATCGGAAGAACTCTTCGGCAGGTCCAAAAACACGTCTTGAGAGCTCCACACTTGGTTAAGCTGAGCATAATTCGGATCGCCGAACTTAGTTTGCAATAAAAAGGGCTTACCAGCCGCGATCTCCCCAGCTTGCCGGATATCTTCCCGGGCCGCTCTAGATTTGGACCGGGCTTCTCTTGCCACTCGTAAGGCCTTGTCAAGATTAGCCGTTTTGGCTTTATTATCCCTCTCGAGAAATCCGCAGCGGCTAGCGACCTCCTTTAGTTCAAGCGTCATCGAGGATATTTTCTCCTCTTATTGGTGTCGAGCAGCCTGTTCGGCCTTTAACTTGGTAGATGCCTTTTCGACAGCCGCATTACTAATCAGGGCCTGCTCCTTGGCCTGGGCTAGCTCAGCTCGAAGGATCTCGACCGCGGCAGCACCATCTGCAGATATGTACATCTTATTACACAAATCTTCGCATCATGCTTATATTGTAAACACTTGCATAGTATGGCTGCCCCAAAAACATACCTTGCACCTCGTCAAGCCGCCTATTGATAAGCGCGATATCATTATCTGCCTCGTTAATCTTGTGTTGCAACTCCGCAACCTCTACAGTCCAGATAGTTTCCGAGGAGGTCACAGCCTGTGTTCCAATTAATCACATTATTTCCTGGGCATATCTTTTGATCCTCTGATCGTCTCCCTCGGGAAACCAATCAGAGTCTCAGGGGCTACTATCTATACACAGGTGTAGTTTGTGAATAAAACACAATCGAACATATTACAGTACAAACCTTGAAGCCTCTTAGCGGGCCCAGAAGGCCTCATTCAATCCGCTTTTCACGGACAGGACCTTTTCGACCACCGTGCCCATCAAGGTACGATGTTCCTTTGAGACGGATGCCTACCGCAGCATGTTCGTCAATATATCCGGCGCCTCTTGGTCTCCGGAAGCTGTTGTAGGAGTACAACCTCCCTTTGAAGGGATCCGTTTATTCGTATCCAGCTGTAGACCGGACTATTCGGGGCCTTCATTGTTGGTCCCCGGAGCGGGACATATTTAAAACACCCTTGTTCACATACAATTTAAAACACCCTTCAGATATATTCTAGACGTTACAAGAAAGGAGCGGGACATATTTAAAACACCCTTGTTCACATACAATTTTGCCTAAGGCTTGTCCTCGTCATGGGACTATGCGATGACGTCGTCCTCCAAGCCCGAGCCACTCGACGGAGGCATCTTGCCTCTCTTAGGAGCCTTTTCCTCCCAATCTTCGGAGGCGGCCCTTTTCTTTCCATAGGGGGAAGAGACGTTGACTTCCCCTTCATTTTTTCTTCGGACGATGGAATCTTGATTCCCTCCGACACAAGTTCTGATGTCCCTTTGGGATGGAGGCCATCTATGGCCCTCCCACTCTCCGCCTTGTCCTCCTTCACAGGCATCTGGTATGGTGCTGGGGCTAGCATCCTTGTTAATACAGGATCTGCTGAGCCTTCAGGAAGGAGGGCCGAACACCTGATTAGTTCCGCTTTCTTTATCCAGCCCTGAAAGAAGATAGTTTGCTCAGCAACGCGTTACGACATATTTAAACATAAAGTGTTCGGAAGTCAAGTGCTTACCGGGGTGTCCGGACGGTTGCAGTCGAGGCCTGCTCCTCAGTGGTGTCCGTCCAATGTTTTCGTTTCCCGAAAAACTACTTCCACATCCCTTTGTGCGTGACACTGAAGAAGTGATTGCGGGTTTGTGGTCCTTCCGGAATAAACTCCCACATGTGGAGAGGCATGCGCTAGCACGACAGAGTTCGGCGGACTGGCATTACTTGAATCACGTTGACAAGATCGATGTCCTTCTCAAGAAGGGTCCGGATGCGGCTCTCTAGAGTCTGCACTTCATCAACTGATCCCCAGTCCAGCCCCTCATTGATCCATGATGCAAGCTGTAACGGAGGGCCGAAACAGAAAGTATGTATAGCTGCCCACTTGGTACTACGAGGTTCCGTGACGTAAAACCACTCTCGCTGCCATTGGTGGGAAGTTTCGGTGAAAGAACCTTTTGGCCAAGGAGTGTTGGTAAGCTTGCTCACTACAGCACCGCCGCACTCCACCTGTTCCCCGTCGACTACCTTCGGCATCACACTAGAGGTCTTGAGCCATAAGCCGAAGTTTGGGGAGATTCGGAGGAAGGCCTCGCACGTAATGATAAACGCCGAGACATGGAGGAAAGACTCTGGGGCTAGATCATGAGAATCTAGTCCGTAATAGAACATTAGCCCCGGACGAAGGGATGAAGCGTGAACCCTATCCCTCGGAGGAAGTGTGAGATGAATACGACCCTCTTGCTGGATCTGGGGGTCAGAATAACCTGTCCTTGAGCAGGAAGCCTGTGGGGGATCTCCGCGGTCAGGTATCTGGCCGCCCGAAGCTTCACGATGTCCTCCTCTGTAACGGAGGAAGCCAGCCATCGGCCTTGAGGGCTAGGCTCGGACATGATGGGGAAGCTTGGAGTAGTGAAGTCGAACCATAGGTGCTAGAACTTGAGGTTGAAAAGGCTAAGGAGAGGTTTGGCGTAAAAGACGGTCCTAGATGCCTTTATAAAGGCACCGAGTATTGAACGCCTCCTCCTGAGCCTGAAGACTTGCCAATTCCTAAGGAATCTTTCCAATAGAACGGTTGGGTTACCCACACTCGTATTGATGAGAATCCCGCAATAAGGGGACACGATCTCTACTTCGACAGGACGGGCCAATGACAACCACGCCTCGAAACGTGGAACGGCGGGACAGGAAACAGTTCGAAATAAATAACCGGGCGAGCGTGACGTCACGTTATGAAAATGATCAGCGGATTGGCCTCATGAAATACTATACTCCCTATGAGTGCAGAACTAGTGTGACAGGTCCGGTCACGTTCAATACATCCGAAGACTATCTTGGAGTTCGGAAGGGGGAACCCGCCTTGCAATGCCGAAGATAGATCTACGTGTCGGATACCATGTGATTGAAGACAGGTTCAGGGGCTACTGAGGGAGTCCTGGACTAAGGGCTCCTTGGGCGTCCGACCTGATAGCCATGGGCCGGACTGATGGGCTGTGAAGAACACAAAGACCGAAGACTGCACCCATGTCCGCATGGGACTCTCCTTGGCGTGGAAGGCAAGCTTGGCCACCAAATATATAGATTCCTTCCTTTGTAACCACCTTGTGTAACCATAGATCCCTCCCATATCTATATAAACCGGAGGGCTAGGTCCGTAGATAGGCCGAATCCTCATAATCATAGCCAGACTAGACTTTTAGGGTTTAGTCATTACGATCTCGTGGTAGATCAACTCTTGTAATACTCATATTCATCAAGATCAATCAAGCAGGACGTCGGATATTACCTCCATAGAGAGGGCCCGAACCTGGGTAAAACATTGTGTCCCCTGTCTCCTCTTACCATCGATCCTAGACACACAGTTCGGGACCCCTACCCGAGATTCGCCAGTTTTGACACCGACAAGGTCCACATGAGCCTGTGCCACCCTACGGTCGACTTCCTCTTGGATCTTGGCCTCGCGCGCGCTGGTGGCATCCTTCTCCTGGGCGACCTGGCGCTCCCTTGTCTCCAATTGCTCAAACTCGATGCTGTGCTCCGTGGCCTCCAGCATCAGCGCCTCTTCGTGCTTCAAGATCTCCTCCTCTTTGAAAGGCGACCCCTTCATCGATGCCAAGGCAGCCCTACGCACCTCAACCTACTGCTCCAGGGAGGCGTTCAGGGATGGGAGCTCCCCTTCACGCTTCTCCGCGGCCTTGCGGCGGTGATCAGCCTCCCTCGCCTCCTCCAAGGCTCGGGCGCTGGTTTCGTGCGAGGTTGCAAGGGATACCTCAGCCTGCACGATGGCACTGTCGTGCTGGAGACGCCCGAGGTCGATGGCCACCTTCAGCTGATCCCATCTGTCCACCAACCGAAGGCCTTTGGTTTCAAGACGGGTGTCAACATCCTCAAGCTCTTCCCCAAGCCAGCTCAGCACGCCCATTGCCTCCCGGAAGAGCTCGTGATGGACAACACCGCGCTTGCGCGCAAGCTCAAATGCGCGGCCAGGACCATCCTCCGCGACAGGGGTCGTCGAACAAGCTTGAAGCGGCTCGCATGCTCCCAGCAGGGGGCTGGAGGCCGCCGCCTTTCCAGCCACCCTTCGGACCTCGGCGGAGGACCGGTGGGGCAGGGCCTCGTTGCTCGAAGATGAGGCCAGCGCCGAGGTCATCTAGCCGCGGGCAATGACCAATGGCGGGGCCCTCGGCACACCCTCCGTGCCCCAGGCAGGGCCTCGGAGGAGGAGCGACAAGAGCGCAAGGTCGAGATGCCAGGACGGTGCATCCACCTCCTCGGCAGGCCCCGCGCCACGCGCAGCAGGCCAACACGAGGCACTCAAGGTCAGTAGAGGCCTGAAGTGGGCGGAGGTCGCTTCTCGGGAGACTTCGTCGCCTTGGCAGAATGGGCCTTGAGGAACCATGGTCAGGAGGGGAAACCACGCTCACAAAATTACAAAGATAAGTTACTCACTCGTCTATGGCAATGTACTTCCTCTACTTCAACGGCCAGAAGGCGTTACCACTATAGCTTGAAGACCCCTTCCTCTTGCGGAGAGCTTCGAAATTCGGTCGGAGCCGGCCGAAATCCTGGATGTGGTCGCCAATGCCGGGCATGCCTGGTGCGGCTCCTGAGGAAGCGACCTCAGGTGCGCTAGGCCGCGTGAAGTCCCTAGCCCCCGCCTCATGGTGACTCACCAGAGCCCCTCGGGCTTCAGCCTCAGGAGTATCGGACTGCGTCGCCCCCATTGCCGCTTCCTTAGGACGGCACTCTCAAGCCCCAGCTGACGACGATCTAGGAGCCCCAAGCAATGCTGGTTCCTCGGCGGCCGTGCTGCTGGTGTTCAACGGGGGGCGCCCCCTGTGCCCATTTCTGTGGCAGGCACTGCGTAGTTGGCGACCAAGGGGGCCACGAAGATGGGGCTCTCGTGAGGCCCTTCGAGGCCGGTCAGGCGAAGCCCCCATTCGTCGAAAGGGGACATCTGCCTCGTGAACGCCACCGTGTTCGAGCAGCAGTACAAAAGGAAGCCCTCCTCTGGCATATCGGCTGGCGATGGGTCCCCATCAGAAGCTCAAGCACACTACACCGCGCCTCAAGAGGAAGCCCGGGTTCGTGAAGCCTCATGCGGTCCTTGCTGCCGGAGAAGGTCCACATTGAACGAGAATGGCGCTGGAGAGGGGCAATGCGGCGCTAGATGAACTCCTTCACCACCATGGGCGCCGACATGCCGAGGTCCTTCAGCCTCGTCAGCCGGCACCAGACATGGGCAAGACGTGGGTCAGTAAGCTTCTTGTGCCCCCAGCCGGAGCAGCGGCTGTTGGCGCCGTGGGTCAGGAGCTGTTGGCGTCGTGGGAAGCAAGAGAAGGGGGCTGCGCACACCGACATCCAAGAACACCCACCGCCTCCAGAACCCACTTACAGATGGCGAAAGCTTGAAGTCAATCCCTGCACTGGCTGTCGTAGCCATGGCCTGGAAGCTCAAGCATCCAGAGCACTGCCGAGGGTCAGTCAGATGCAACGAGAAGAAGTGGTGAAGTAGGGCCATAGAGGGAGCAAGTCCCACCATGGCCTCATAGACAAAGGCGAATACGGCGAGAAGGATGATCGACTGGGGATCCAGATGCATCATATTGATTTGATAGTGGTAGAGCACGGCATTGAAGAAGGCGGAGAAAGGGGGAATCAGGCCAAACCAAAGGGCGTGAAGATGAATGGTGGTCTCAGTGCCTGTCCTATCGACCGCGATGCAGGATGCGGGCCAGGCCACCGTCTTTCTCCATTCGTTGAAGTCGGCGGCGATTGCTGGTGAACCTTGTCCATCGCCTCCCGGTTGAGCACCACCGACGGCTCGACGGTGGGCTCAGAGGCCGGCGGTGCTTCGGCTGAAGCTTAGGGCTTCTTCTTTCCCTTCTTCTTCTGGCTCGGCGCCATGGCTATGGAGAGTGTTGGATCCTGGCCGGCTTGGAGGCGGATGCCGCTGCTTTCGGGAAGACGAAGGAGTTGGGAAGTGCGCTGCCAGCAATGGATGTGGGGTTGAGGAGACAATGGTGGCCGCCTAGCCAGGCGGATATCAAGGCAGCGTGCGGAAGTGGAGATGCTAACGTTTCATCAATCGCCGTGTGCGAAGGCTGCAGGAGGTTGGGGCCCGTGGTGCTCCGCACTTGCCACTTGGCTTCACCTCGAAGCCAAGTCCGAGCGTGCCTTGGGCCCGGGGCTACTGTCGGCGTCCTGGGAACGAGGGTACCCAGACTTGCCTGCCTGCAGCCTAGGGCATGGCTCCACAAACAGCCTGGTACAGCCCATTTTCACTAGCAACCACTCAAGACCCTCGCGAGGCGGACGACACCGAGACCTCCTCCGGGGTGGCCTCGCTAGGCTGGCTCCCGAGGAGCAGATATATCTATGAAAGGGGCACCTCGCAAGGTCCGTGTGACGTGAGCCATGACGACCAAGGCCAGGCGGGCGCCAGTGGGCGTAGGGTGCCAGTTTCCTCTTTGGTGCTAAGGAAGCAGGCGCAGGCGAGGAGTCCCGAGGCATCAGACAAAGGTTTCCATATCGGTGCAACAAGACCAAGACTAGCAGGATGGCAGGATGTAGGTCACCGAGGAGCCCACGGCGGCGTCACCACCAGAGCCTTTGGCAGGCAAAGACCGCCTTTTGTCAGGATAACTTGTACTAGTTGTCTCCCTTCAAAATTGGCCGTTGTGGGATCCCTTCCCGCCTAAACATTTGGGAAGAGGACCAGGGCCTCTATAAATAGGGCTAGTCACCACCGTAGTCAAGGATTGGCTCAGGCTGGGACGAATCATTCGGACCATCCTCAAGCACACCAGCTCATCGAGCTCAAGAACACCTCTCCTAAGGAGGTTGTTCGTCCACTGTACTAGTTCATCCTCAGCCCATGAGGCAGTCCACCACACCACACTGGAGTAGGGTATTACACCACAACGGTGGACCGAACTAGTATAAACTCTCATGTCACTTGTTCCTTCGGTTCGGCGAGCTAGGCCTACAGATCATTGCGAGAGTGAGCTAGGGAGAGAGATCTTCATGCGCACCCTAGTGTTCGAATCTCAAGGGTTTGCCGGAAACCAAAATCTGACACTATGTAACAAGTGTATATTTTTTTCAACAACATTCTTTTTACTAGTTTGAATTGACGCAACTACACGATGTGTACTATTAGAAATAACATCATACAACTTGTAGTGGTAGCTGAACTTTATATAAAGCCTAGTAGCTAGTTGGCCTGATGCATAAGTTTATGTTTTTTGGTTTGAACTGAAGCTAGCATATTAGAGGCACTAACAGTAACCTTGACATCCAAATTGTGGATCAAGTGGCAGGGGTGTAATGAACTGATGCAAGCATTTGCAATGTACTATAAGCTTCTGAATCATAGGAACATGTGTCACTGATGCAGCAAACATGTAGTACTAATGAATCTGATAGTGTAACATGTAGGTAGAGCATAGTGTGTACAATTTTTAAACTGAATCTTTCTTCATAGCACGACTGATAAACTGACACAAACATGGTATTTTTCTTTAGGCAAACCCAGACATGAAAATATTTTTTGAACTGATTCAATTTTTGAGGAAAATTAGTGTGGGAAGCAGACATCACCTCCAGTGGCATGTTCTTGGATCTGAGTTTTTCTTCTTCCTCTCGTGGGCGCCGTACTGCTTGTGGTGGACATCCGGCGATGAGGTTCAGGAAGGCAGCGGCTAGCAAGGATCACGGGCCCGGCGATGGAGCCCCAGCGAGGGAGGGAGGCTGGTGGCGGGGATCATGGGCCCAGTGAATTAGCCCCAGTGAGGGAGGGAGGCAGGAGGCGAGGATCATAGCCCGAGCGAAGGAGCCCGGCGAGGGAGGGAGGCTGGAGGCGGGGATCACGGCCCCGTCGTTGCTTTGCCACCGGGAAAGGGGATGGCGGCGGTGGATCCGTCACTGGCCAGTCACAGCGCCGCGGGCTCCCTTGCTCTAGCTGCCGCCGTTGCTCTCTCGCCCACGACGGCTGCCTCCGGCAGAAGAAGGTGGGTTGGGTTTGGGCTGGGTCGGGGAGATTCTATGGTGTAGGCGCGTCGCGCCCTATATAGGGCCCGGGGGTAATAGAATATTATTCTATTACGAGTAACAGAATAGTCCAACCCTATATATATAGAGAGAGTAAAAATGGATAGAATGTGTTATGTTTAGAAATCAGGGCAAGTCCTCATGTCAAAAAAAATAGTCTGTTAATTTGTTATAACTACCATCCGGTTCCAGGAGAACGAGAAAATAGCATTGGAAGTTAAATGTCAGGCAGCTGCCGAGCTTTTCTATCGATTGATCCTCTATAACCAACATATCTAGTTTGCTATGCAATTTACTATTGTAGGTCACCACATGCTATCTATTTTAATTAGTTCTATACATTGCAATATTTGAACTACTTTACATTGGTGTCAATATTCAGTGATATGAAATTGCATATTATCTTGATTGTATACGCGCTGTATTTCTAGGTCATGGCCATTTCTGGAGGCAACAGCGAGTCGGTGTGTGATGTGGACATGGCCAACAATGAATTTGATACGTCTCCAACGTCTCTATAATTTTTTATTGTTCCTTGCTATTATATTATCTATTGTGGATATTTTATATGCACTAACATGCTATTTTATATTATTTTTGGGACTAACCCATTAACCTAGAGCCGAGTGCCAGTTTCTGTATTTTCCTTCTTTTTGAGTTTTGCAAAAAGGAATACCAAATGGAGTCCAAACGGAATTAAACCTTCGCGATGATTTTTCCTGGACCAGAAGACACCCATGAGAATTGGAGATGAAGTCAGAGGAGCCACGAGGCGGCCACAAGGGTGGAGGGCGCGCCCCCTATCTTGTGGGCCCCCCCGTGAATCCCCTGACCTAATTCTTTCGCCTATACATTCACATATATTCCCAAACCACCAAAGGCATCCACAAAAACACTTTTCCACCGCCGCAACCTTTTGTACCCGTGAGATCCCATCTAGGGACCTTTTTCGGCACCCTGCCGAAGGGGGATTCGATCACGGAGGGCTTGTACGTCAACTCTATTACCCTTCCAATGAAGCATGAGTAGTTTAGCACAGACATATCGGTCCATAGCTAGTAGCTAGATGGCTTCTTCTCTCTCTTTGATTCTCAATACCAAGTTCCCCTCGATGTTCTTGGAGATCTATCCAATATAATACTATTTTGCGGTGTGTTTGCCGAGATCCGATGAATTATGGATTTATGATCAGCTTATCCATGAATATTATTTGAATCTTCTTTGAATTCTTTTATGCATGATTTGATATCTTTGTAATTCTCTTCGAACTACCGATTTGGTTTGGCCAACTAAATTGGTTTTTCTTGCAATGGGAGAAGTTCTTAGCTTTGGGTTCAATCTTGTGGTGTCCTTTCCCAGTGACAGTAGGGGCAGCAAGGCACGTATTGTATTCTTGCCATCGAGGATAAAAAGATGGGGTTTTCATCATATTACTTTAGTTAATTCCTCTACATCATGTCATCTTACTTAATGCGTTACTATATTCTTCATGAACTTAATACTCTAGATGCAGGTAGGAGTTGGTCGATGTGTGGAGTTATAGTAGTAGATTGTTGGTGCAACAAACCCTGGGTCTTTTGCCCAGACTGTGCATAGACATGGGAACAGGAATGAAACACCAACCCAAGTCAGAGTGCAAGAAACCAAGACCTTCGAAGGACCAAGGTCAAGACAAAGAAGCGAGATGCCACCGGGAGAAAAGTCTCCCTTGCCGGGTAGGCGAGCTCGGCGAGGGCGGGGTCACCCCCGGAAGAGAGCGTCTGAGGCGTCCCAGCAGGGCCTGCCGGGACTCACGAAGGCAAAACCACCTCACCAACTACCCTGCCATGACCCACGTCGTCGATCAGTGCGGTGTTGATACGTCTCCAACGTATCTATAGTTTTTAATTGTTCCATGCTGTTATATTATCAATCTTGGATGTTTTATAATCATTTTATAGTCATTTTATATCATTTTTTGGTACTAACCTATTGAAATAGTGCCAAGTGCCAGTTGCTGTTTTTTCCATGTTTTTTACATCGGAGAAAATCAATATCAAACGGAGTCCGAATGCCACGAAACATTACAGAGATTTTTTATGGACCAGATGGAAAATATTGGGCCCTGGTTGCACCTAGGGGGAGTCCCGAGGAGGGGACAACCCACCAGGACGCGCCAGGAGGCCCAGGCGCGCCCTGGTGGGTTGTGCCCACCTCGGGTACCCCTGGGACCGCCTCTTTGCTCTATAAATACCCCCAATATTCCAGAAACCCTAGGGGAGTCGACGAAATATTCATCCAGCCACCGTAGAGTCCAGAACCACTAGATCCAATCTAGACACCATCACGGAGGGGTTCACCACCTCCATTGGTGCCTCTCCGATGATACGTGAGTAGTGCTTTGTAAACCTCCGGGTCCGTAGTTAGTAGCTAAATGGCTTCATCTCTCTCTCTTGATTCTCAATACAATGGTCTCTTGGAGATCCATATGATGTAACTCTTTTGTGGTGTGTTTGTTGGGATCGATGAACTTTGAGTTTATGATCAGATCTATCTTTTTATATACATGAAAGTATTTGAGTTTCTTTGATCTCTTTTATGCATGATCTCTTATAGCCTCATATTTTTCTCTCCGATATTTGGGTTTTTTCTGGCCAACTTGATCTATTTATCTTGCAATGGGAAGAGGTGCCCGATAGTGGGTTCGATCTTACAGTGCTTGATCCTAGTGACAAAAAGGGATCCAACACGTATGTATCGTTGCTACTAAGGATAAAAAGACAAGATCTATATCTACCGCCATATAGATACACGGATCTCGTCTACATCATGTCATCGTTCTTATTTCATTACTCCGTTTTTTCATGAACTTAATACACTAGATGCATGCTGGATAGCGGTCGATGTGTGGAGTAATAGTAGTAGATGCAGGAAGGAGTCGGTCTACTAATCTTGGACGTGGTGCCTATGTAATGATCATTTCCTGGGTATCATCATAATTGTTTGAGGTTCTATCAATTACCCAACATTCATTTGTGTACCCATTGTTTGCTATTTTTCTCGAGAGAAGCCACTAGTGAAACCTACGGCCCCTGGGTCTTCTTTCTCATATATTTGCCTTTGCGATCTACATTTTTATTTGCCTTTATTTTCAGATATATTAAACCAAAAACCCAAAAACCCAAAAATACCTTGATGCTTTTTATTTTATTTGGTGTTCGATCTATCCATATTTATAACTTTATCTCCGTCACACGCCGTTTCTAGCGTCGTTACCCGGAAGGGATTGACAACCCCTTTAACACGTCGGGTTGCGATGTGTTGTTATTTGTGTGCAGGGGTAATTTACATTGTATTGCTTGGTTCTCCTACTGGTTCGATAACCTTGGTTTCATATCTGAGGGAAATACCTACCATCGCTATGTCGTATGATCCCTTCCTCTTTGGGGAAATACCGACGTAGCTTCAAGCGACATCAAAAGGAATTTCTGCCGCCGTTGCCGGGGAGGATCCTGAACATAACCAGGTTCCTAATCACAAATCTCATCTCCTCGCAATTTACATTATTTTCCATTTGCCTCTCATATTCCTCTCCCCCACTTCACAAAAATTTGCCGTTTCACTCCCTCTCTCTTTTTTCGTTCGCCTTTTTCTCGTCACATATTTTGTTTGCTTGTGTTACCATGTGCCTTCTATATGTTCGATTGCTAAAAATCTATTGATATGGATCCCCATCCACTTGCTAATATTTTTAAAAGATCCAATCATGATGAACTAATTGCTAGTGAGTTGAGTGCACTAGGTTATCTTTATGAAGTTTTGCTTGAGATTCGTGAATCTGATAATGGTGATGAAGAAATGTATGAAGTGATTCATGATAGCTCCTTGAATGAAAAGCATGATTGCAATGATTTTACAATAAATTCTATTAATGTCAATTGTGCTAATAATATGCAAAACCCCAAGTTTGGGGATGCTAGTTTTGCTATGTCTACTACTTTTTGCAATGATCATGATTGGGGTGATTCTTCTTATGATCTTGAAAATTTATTTAAGCCTCATGATGAATATGTTTGCAATAATATTGAAGTGGGTTTGGAAGAGTGTCAACTTTAGCTAAAAATAATCCCACATATTTGGAGAGTGTTGAATCTTATGAAATTTTTGATAAAAGTGGGCTTGGAGTGGTCATGACTTTATTTGATGATAATCCCACTATTTTGGAAGAGTGTCAACTTTGCATGCATGTGGATCATGAAGAGAATATTTTATGTGATAGTTATATTGTTGAATTTGATTATGATCCTACATATAATTATTATGAGAGGGGAAAATATGGTTATACAAATTTTCATGTTACAAAATTACCTCTTGTTATGTTGAGATCGTCAATATGTTATTCCTATTCTTTGCATATGTTAGATGTTTCTTGTCTTGATGATTTGTTTGTTTATAAAATTCCTATGCATAGGAAGTATGTTAGACTTAAATATGTTTTTCACAAGTTTTATGATGCTCTATTTGTGTTACAATTATTATCTTTCATGTGAGCATCAATAAAATCTTATGCCTAGCTAAGGGCGTAAAACTATAGCGCTTGTTGGGCGGCAACACAATGAATAAAATTTATTTTTTCTTTTTGCTTCCAGTTCCTGAGTGTTAGCACAATTATGCTACTGTTATGATTGTGTTTTTTATGTTTTATTTAGTGTTTGTGCCAAGTAAAGCCTTTAGGATCTTCTTGGGTGATAGTTGTTTGATCTTGCTGAAAAACAGAAACTTTTACACTCACGAAAATAATTTTCATCTTTTACCAGAGACCGATAAAATACCCATTCCAATTGCAGTAGAACTATATAAAAATTTCTTAGGTTTTCCTAATTTTTCAGAGTTTTTTGAGTTACAGAAGTATTCAAAATAGTCAGATTGCTACAGACTGTTCTATTTTGACAGATTTTGTTCTCTTTGTGTTGTGTGCTTATTTTGATGGCTCTATGGTTTTCTTTGATGAGTTTTTTCCATAGAAAAGTTGGAATACAGTATATATAATACAAAAAATATGAATTGGTTTGATACAGCACTTATAGTAGTGATTTATTATTCTTACACTAACGGATCTCACGAAGGCTATGTTGAGTTTTGTGTGATTGAAGTTTTCAAGTTTTCGGTTATCTTACGATGGATGAAGGAAGGATGTAAGAGCCTAATCTTGCGGATTCCCTGACATCCCGAGCTATTATCCAAGAATGAGAAACCAACTAAGCTTGGGGATGCCCCTGAGTGGCATCCCCACTTTCTTCCAACAACTATCGGTATTTCACTTGAGACTATTTGTATTTGTCACATGATATTTGTTTTTCTTGGAGCGTCTTGTATGATATGTGTCTTTACTTGTTTTATTTTGTGTTTTAAGTCATCAATCCTTGCTGGACACACCTATTTAAGAGAGGCAAAATTATATCTTGACTTGTTAGAATTGCTCTCTATGCTTCACTTAAATTTCTATGAGCAATGGACTTGCTCTAGTGCTTCACTTATATCTTTTTGAGAACGGTCTGCTTTGTTATTTTTGAAGAAATGCTCTCTTGCTTCACTTAGATTTATTTTAGAGTTAGTAAAATTTTGAAGAAATTCTCTCTTGCATCACTTAAATTATTTTGAGAGAAAGAAAAAAAATTATGCTCATGATCTTCACTTATATTTGTTTGAGCTTATGAAAAGCAACACATGAAAATTAGTCCCAAAGTGATAAATATCCAAGAAGTATAAAGAAAAAAATGTCATGAAGATCATTGGACAAAATAAACTTGATTTTTGTAATAGTTTTGAGATATGATGATGTGATATGTGAGTCATCTTGATGAGTAATTATGCTTTAGTAGGAATATTGGTGTTAAGGTTTGTGATTCCCTATGCATGCATGAAAGTCAATAATCATGCAATAAAATTATACACTACTTGTGGTGCATTATTCATTGTTAATTATGCTTAATGCTTGCTAATGAGATTATTCGTTCCTTGGTTGGTCGCTTCCCAATCTTTTGCTAGCCTTCATTTTGCACTAAGTATGATCACTACTTGTGCATCCAAAATCCTTTAAACCAGTTTTTCCACATGAGTCCACTATATCTACCTATATGCGGTATTCTTTTGCCGTTCTAAGAATATTTGCATGTGCCATATCTAATTTAAAAACTTCTCTTTTGTGTGTTTGTTTCGCTCGCGGAGCGGTGAGGGGTGGCTAATATTTTCCATGCTAGATGTGTTATTCTCAAGATGAGTGTTTATTCACTTGTCATTGCACGAGAGTAAGGAAAAGGTATAAGGAATGGTGAGTCCCAAAATGAAAAAATAAATGAATTTACTTTATGTTGTCAAATAACAAATTCCTTGGAAAGTGTTGGTATGGAGGGCACCCGTGGATACGGTTAGTCATGGAAATTGAAAGTTATGGTAGAAAAAGGAATAAACTTTATTTTTTGTTTGGGAACCACCTATGATATATCTATGCATGGAAAGTATTGGGAACTCTAAGTCGTTTTCGTTGGTGGGATGGATACACCTCCCAAAGTGTTTTTATCTCAAATTTTTCGCTTTGAGCTCTGGCACCTCTACAAATCCCTACTTCCGTCTGCGAAGGGCCTTTCTTTTACTTTATGCAATTTTTATTTTGAGTCTCCATCTTATCTTATAAAAGCACCAACTAGGAGGCAATATGATCATGCTTAAGTACTGGGTGTAGTTAACATTCGAGTGTGTTTCATGAATGGATCAATGTTTGAGAATGATGGGCTAGGGATAACTTATTTTAGCGTTGATATTTTGAAAGACATGGTTGCTTCTTCATATGCTTGAGTATCTAAATTATTATGTCAAAACTAGACTATTGCTTTGAATCACATAAAAGTCCAAATGTCCATGCTATAAAGAAGAAATATGATATGACATGATGAACAACACTCCACATCAAAAAATTTATTTTTATCACTTACCTACTCAAGGACGAGTAGGAGTTAAGCTTGGGGATGCTGATACGTCTCCAACATATCTATAATTTTTTATTGTTCCATGTTGTTATATTATCAATCTTGGATGTTTTATAATCATCTTATAGTGATTTTATATTTTTTTGGTACTAACCTATTGACATAGTGCCAACTGCCAGTTGCTATTTTTCCATGTTTTTTACATCATAGAAAATCAATATCAAACGGAATCCAAATGCCACGAAACTTTACGGAGACTTTTTATGGACCGGATGGAAGATATTGGGCCCTGGTTGCACCTGGGGGGAGTCCCGAGCAGGGGACAACCCACCAGGGCGCGCTAGGAGGCCCAGGTGACGATGACATGTACCTAGGGTACGACAATAGACCTGATCTAAGCACCCTTCCCAAGGACACTGTCCTACAGTCAAAGACATTCAAAGGACATCAAATTCTGCTGACTGAAATCACCTCGGGATGCAATCCACTCGACCATGAGTTCCACTCAGATAACCCAATTCCATTTGACCAGGATATAATCATTCGACCACATCAGAAACCACTCAGAGTATAGAAGATCTAAGGTCACCCTGGATGGCAATGGTCGGGCATTCACTCTATAGTCTTAAGAGTAATTTATATCACTTTAATGCTGACGTTACCAGTAACATCCCCTCTTTATGTACATTGAACCCTATGTAACGGGGGATGGCTGGGGTCCTGGCGCACTCTATATAAGCCACCCCCTCATCTGGGATAAGGGTTCGCACCCCCTGTAACTTCACGCATAATCCAATCGACCAGCCTCCGGGCACCAAGACGTAGTGCTGTTACTTCCTCTGAGAAGCGCCTGAACTTGTAAATCTTGCATGCACAACTTCACCGTAGCTAGGATCTTGCCTCCTCATACCTACCCCCATTCTATTGTCAGACTTGGAACCATGACAGTTGGCGCCCACCTTGGGGCAGGTGTCTTAGCGACTTTCCGGTGAGGTTGCGATTTCTCCAAGTCCTTTCATCATGGTTTCTGGCGGAGGTTTGACTGAGGGCCGCGAGATCCGTCTCGGCGCGCTTGTTTTCATCACCGGCGACTCCGCTTGGCTTCAGGAAGCTCCCCTCGATGTCGAGGCACTCCCCGTCCGCGGGACGACGCACTTTTGTGCGTGCGTTCGTGGCGTCCTTCTGCAGCTGCTGTCGACCCAGTATCGGTCGGCTCCCGCGGTGTCTTCGCTCCCCGCTGTTTGTCGTCGCAAGCGATCTGGTCGATCACGGCTTCAGCGGTTGTTGAAGCATGCGGTGGCACGACAGTCGGCCACCCCTCAAGTCGCGGCAATCGAGCCCGACGAATCTCTCTACGACATGTTCGATCTGTTGAATGGCTCCGTTGAGACCCTATCCGAGTGCGATAGCTGCGACCCCGCGGCGGAGGTCCTGATGGTCGACACGCCATGCAGCTCGCCTGGCATGCATCGCAACAGTGTCAACGACGGCGGCGGCGATCCGTCACGTGTTCATGAGGAGTACCACCCCAAAACCCTCTCTTCTCAGCAAAGGGAGGAACTTCACTGTCGCAATATTGAGGCGCTCCACACACCTATTGCCGGAGAGACCTCTGTGGCTCGGGCCATGGAGGCGGTGCATTTGGACACTTTGGCTAAGCGTACTCGACTGGAGAACCTTCAGTGTGCACTCGACAAACGCGCTTGGCGGCAGATCCCCGAATCCAGTCGACGGCGGCAGTAGCTGTTCCCGCCTGAACCACAGGTAGACTGCACTCCGATTCAAAACCTTACAGCCGCAGCCCGCATAGCAGAATCTATTCAACCGTCCCAGTCGGAAGCTGGTAGAGGTTTGATGCAGATCAAAGCGCTGCTCCGGGCAGCAGGAGAGCAGAACACTGTAGTGTCTCAGTCGCGTAACAGAATTCATGGCAGATCTGTGGTGGCTGACACAGTTCAGTCGGCTCACAGCCCAAGATCGACTCCGCGGCGTGAGGGATGAGGGCATCGCCAAGGGCAGTACTTGGGTCGGAACCACGAGCAGCACGATCATCGGCTCGACCGTGATGACCCCTGTCGAGTGCCTATGCCCCCTCCGAGGGGCGAATCATATGTACCCCGACACTATGATTATAGGCACCCATACAGCAAAGAGCGGAGGAGGCCAGTCGACCCAAGAGAAACAGGGTTTGATGCAAGGTCAATTCTGGTGCAAGGTTTGGTGGACAGGAATCGAGCACACAGAGAAGGGCAAGATAGAGATCGCCCGACTGGAAGCAGAGTGCATGTTTCTGGTCCCGACTACTTTAGCAGAGCCATCAGGGTTGCATAGATACCTCCCAACTTCAGGTTGGCGACTGGAGTCAGTAAGTTACTAGTGAATCGAAGCCTGACACCTGGCTTGAGGACTACCGAGTGGCTATGCAGATCGGTGGAGGAAACGATGAGGTGGCCATGAAACACCTTCCCCTGATGCTTGAAGGGTCAGCTAGAGCTTGGTTGAATCAGTTGGCTCCGGGCAGTATATTCAGCTAGGAGGAGTTGGCCCGAGTGTTCGTCAGAATGTTTGAGGGATCGTCCAAACAACCAGCAGGATTGACAGAATTACAACATTGTGTGCAAAAATCGAATGAAACCTTGAGGGATTACATCCAGTGGTGGACCATGTTGCATCACACTGTGGAGAATGTGTCGCAGCATCAAGCAGTTTGCGCCTTCAAGGAGGGTGTTCGGTATCAGGAACTCAACCTGAAATTCGGTCGGACAAGAGACATGACCCTGACCCGAATGATGGAGATAGCCACTCGGTACGCAAACGGCGAAGAAGAAGACCAACTTCACAACGGCAAGGCCAAACCAGTCGGCCAGGACACTGGAGGAGGTAATTCCAATCGAAAGCAGAAGCCCAAAGCTGAACCTGCAGGTCCTGGAGAGGTTGCAGTCGCAACCCAAGGAAAATCTAAAGGAAAGCCTAAAGGGCCTTGGATCCCCAAGAAAGTGAAAGATTCAATAGGGAATGACGTGTTGGATTTGCCATGTCACATTCACATCAAGAAGGATGAAGAGGGTAATCTGATTTATCCCAAACATACCACTCAATAGTGTCGAGTCCTTATACAGCAGTTCCGAGAAAAACAACCAAGTGAGAAAGAGAAGGAATCTGATAAGGATGAGGACAAAGAAGAGGATGATGGAGGATTTCCCAATGTCAATTCCACTTTGGTGATTTTTGCTGACATTAAAAGTAAAAGTCGACTGAAAGTAATCAACAGAGAAGTAAACATGGTTGCTCCGGCAACGAAACATATCTAAAATGGTCAAAGACTCCCATCACATTCGACCAGTCCGACCACCCACCGCACGTAGCCACCCCCGGGAGGCAAGCGTTGGTGGTCGACCCAGTCGTTGGGGCACCCGATTAACCAAACTCTTGATGGATGGCGGCAGTGGTTTGAACATTTTGTACACTGAGACCCTTCGAGGAATGGGCATTCCGATGTCCAAGCCTAGCGAGAGCAACATGCGGTTCCACGGGGTTACACCTGGAAAGAAAGCCGACTCGGTCTGCCAGATCAGTCTTGACGTGGTTTTCGGTGATTCAAAGAATTACCATAAGGAAAAGTTGACATTTGAAGTTGTGGATTTTCACAGTGCCTATCATGCTATCCTGGGCAGAACTGCGTATGCTCGTTTCATGGCTCAACCATGTTACATGTACCTCAAACTCAAGATGCCTGGCCCTAGGGGCGTGATTAGAGTTACTGGTAATCGGCAGCGAGCAGAAGAGTGCTTCCAAAAGGGCTCAAAGATTGCCGATGAATAGATAGCAGCAATAGAAATGGAAGAATACAAGAAGATGGTAGATCCAAGTGATTTGTTGAGAGCTAAGAAGCATGCGTCAGAATCTGCATTTAAGTCGTCTGGTGAAACAAACTCAGTTCACATTCACCCGACTCATATCTCAACAACACTCGACAGCAAATAGGAAGAAGTGCTCATCCAGTTCCTCCGTGAGAATTGGGACATCTTCACATGGAAAGCTTCTGACATGCCAGGTGTACCCAGAGACTTGGCTGAGCACCGTTTGTGAGTCGACTCGAAAGCAAAACCTGTCAAAGAGCATCTTCGACGGTCCGTCGTGGAGAAAAGAAAGGTAATTGGCGAGGAAGTGGCTCGGCTTCTGGCAGCTGAGTTCATCCAAGAGATTTACCATTACGAGTGGCTTGCCAACGTTGTCATGGTACCCAAGAAAGATGATTCACTCTGTATGTGTATTGACTTCAAGCATATCAATCGGGCATGCCCGAAAGATCACTTCCCTCTTCCCCGCATCGATCAAATAGTCGACTCGACTGCAGGATGTGAGTGATTGTCTTTTCTGGACACATACTCCGGGTACCATCAGATCTGACTGTACGGACCTGACGAAACTAAAACAGCTTTTATCACCCCATTCGGGTGCTTTTGCTATGTTACTATGCCCTTTGGTCTCAAGAATGCTGGTGCCACATTCATGCGCATGATACAGAAGTGCCTGCTCACTCAAATAAGTCGGAATGTGGAAGCATATATGGATGACATCGTGGTTAAGTCGCGTAAAGGTTCCGACCTGCTGACTGACCTCGCTGAAACCTTTGCCAATCTGAGAAGATATGATATCAAGCTTAACCCGTCGAAGTGTACATTCGGAGTTCCCGGTGGAAAGTTACTCGGCTTCCTTGTTTCCGAACGTGGTATCAATGCAAACCCAGAGAAAGTTGGCGCAATACTCCGAATGAAACACCCTGTGCGCATACACGATGTTCAGTAGCTTACTGGTTGTTTGGCCGCTTTGAGTCGATTCATCTCTCGTCTCGGTGAAAAGGCATTGCCTCTTTACCGACTGATGAAGAAATCTGATAAGTTCGAGTGGACTCCTGAAGCTGATGCAGCGTTTGCAGAACTCAAAACCCTGCTTTCCACCCAACCGTTGCTCGCTGCTCCAATCAGCAAAGAGCCTTTACTACTTTATATTGCAGCCACTGGACAAGTTGTCAGTATAGTACTCACGGTCGAGCAGGAAGAAGGAGGTAAAGCCTATAAGGTTCAACGCTTAGTTTATTATATCTCTGAAGTCTTAACTCCGTCCAAGCAGAGATATCCGAATTATCAAAAGCTTGTCTATGGAATTTACTTGACCACGAAGAAGGTTGCACATTATTTCTCAGATCACTCTATCACAGTCGTCAGCAATGTTCCATTGTCAGAAATTCTGAACAACAGAGATGCAAATGGTCGAGTGGCAAAGTTGGCGATTGAACTCCTTCCATTGGATATCAAATTTGAGGCAAAGAAAGCAATCTAGTCCCAAGAAATAGCAGATTTCCTTGTCGAGTGGATCGAACATCAGCAACCGACTCAAGTTCTCTCGGAACATTGGACTATGTTCTTTGATGGATCCAAGATGTTGAGTGGTTCTGGTGCTGGAGTGGTCTTGGTATCCCCGCGAGGTGACAAACTCAGTTATGTCCTTCAGATTCACTTTGATTCCTCCAACAATGAAGCTGAATACGAAGCACTTCTGTATGGGTTGCGAATGGCTGTTTCACTCGGCGTCCGTCGCCTAATGGTCTACGGCGACTCAGATTTGGTGGCCAAGAAAGTGATGAAGGAGTGGGACGTCAGAAGCCCAGCTATGACTGGTTATTGCAATGCAGTGAGAAAGTTAGAAAAGAAGTTTGAAGGGCTAGAGCTTCACCACATTCCCTGACTGAAGAATCAGGCAGCAGATGACCTGGCAAAGATAGGTTCCAAGCGAGAGCCCATTCCCAGCAATGTGTTCTTCGAGCATCTTCACACACCATCAGTTCAAGAGGATCCCTTCACAGAAGAGCCCCCGCAACCTAAGAGTTCTACTGATCTGACTGAAGTTGAAATCCCAGTTGTGGTCGACTTAATCATGGAAGTTTTGGTTGTCATTTCTGACTGGACAGTACTGTATATCGCATATATTCTCAGGAAAGAGCTTCCAAAAGACGAAGATGAAGCACGATAGATTGTCCATCGATCCAAAGCCTTCACTGTGATAAGTGGTCGACTATACAGGGAGAGTGTGACTGGAGTTGCTCAACGATGCATTACCCCAGACGAAGGTCGAATGATCCTCAGTGAAATCCACTCGGGGACCTGTGGTCACTATGCGTCCTCTCGGACAATCGTGGCCAAAGCATACCGAGCAGGTTTTTACTGGGCACGGGCGAATGAAATGGCAAAAGAAATAGTCGAAAAGTGTCAGCGCTGCCAGTTCTACTCCAACATGTCTCACAAGACCGCTTCAGCTTTGAAGACCATTCCACTCGTCTGGCCATTTGCTGTTTGGGGGTTGGATATGGTTGGACCCTTAAGGACTGGCAAAAGTGGTCTCACCCACTTGCTTGTCGCAGTCGACAAATTCACTAAATGGATTGAACCCAAACCCGTCAAGAACCTCGATTCGAGAACCGCCGTCATCTTCATCAGAGAGTTAACATTCAGATATGGAGTCCCGCACAACATCATCACAGACAACGTTTCAAACTTTGATTCAGATGAGTTCAGAGCTTTCTGTGCTTCCCAGGGCACCCGGGTCGACTACGCTTCAGTCGCTCACCTCAGTCGAATTGACAAGCAGAAAGAGCAAATGGTTTGATCTTACAAGGGTTGAAGCCCAGATTGATGCGAGACCTCAAGCATGCGGCTGGCGCCTGGGTAGATGAGTTACCATCAGTACTGTGGGGTCTGAGAACAACGCCAAATCGGTCGACTGGCCGGACTCCCTTCTTCATGGTCTATGGAGCCGAGGCCGTGCTGCCGACTAATTTACTCCATAATGCCTAGTGAGTGGAGCTTTTCTCAGAGGCAGAAGCAGAACAAGCCCGACAAGACGCTGTTGATCTTTTTGAAGAAGAAAGAGAGATGGCCCTAATCAGATCGAGCATCTATCAGCAAGACCTTCGTCAGTTCCATGCTAGGAACGTGAGAGGTCGAGCATTTCAGGAAGGGGACCTGGTTCTCCGAGTGGATCAACAACGACCACACAAGCTTGCTCTCGCCTGGGAAGGTCCCTTCATCATCACCAAACTGCTCCACAACGGAGCATACCACCTGTACGATGTGGAACACAAGAAAGACAAGCCACGCGCTTGGAATGCGGAGCTTCTCCATCATTTTAATACTTAAGCATTCAGACTGTCGAGATGTAATAAGAAGTATCTTTCAGTTTGTTTATGGAAGACATGGTTTTACAGTCTCCTAAATGATTGTTGTTACTTATATATGTGTCCAAAATCCTCAATGGGTGACTTAGCCACGAATCTCATTCGCCTAAGTTTCAAAAAAAAATCCTACCGAGTGAAGAGCAAGCCTCTCACTCGGGGCCTTAGCTACGAATCCGATTCGCCTAAGTTTAAAAAATCCTACGGAGTGGAGATCAATCTTCCACTCCGGGGATTAGTTGTAGTCCCGTACTCGCCTAAGTTTAAAAAATCCTACCGAGTGGAGAGCAATCCTCCCACTTGGGGGCTTAGCTGCAGTCTCGTACTCGCCTAAGTTCAGAAAATCATACAGAGTGGAGAGCAATCCTGCCACTCGGGGCTTAGTTGCAGTCTCATACTCGCCTAAGTTTAAAAAAATCCTATCAAGTGGAGAGCAATCCTCCCACTCGGGGGCTTAGCTGCAGTCTCGTACTCGCCTATGTTCAGAAAATCCTACCAAGTGGAGAGCAATCCTCCCACTCGGGGGCTTAGCTACGGTCTCGTACTCGCCTAAGTTTTAAAAAAATCGTACCGAGTGGAGAGAAACCCTCCCACTCGGGGGCTTAGCTACAGTCTCGTACTCGCCTAAGTTTAAAAAAATCCTACCGAGTGGAGAACAATGCTCCCACTTAGGGGCTTAGCTGCAGTCCCGTACTCGCCTAAGTTTAAAAAATCCTACCGAGTGAAGAGAAATCATCCCACTCGGGGGCTTAGCTGCAGTCCCGTACTCGCCTAAGTTCAGAAAATACTACCGAGTGGAGAGCAATCCTCCCACTCGGGTGCTTAGCTGCAGTCCCGCACTTGCCTAATTTTAAATAATCCTACCAAGTGGAGAGCAATCCTCCCACTTGGGGGCTTAGCTGCAGTCCCGCACTCGCCTAAGTTTAAAAAATCCTACCAAGTGGAGAGAAATGCTCCCACTTGGGGGCTTAGCCGGAGTCCCGCACTCGCCTAAGTTTACAAAATCCTACCGAGTAGAGAGAAAAGCTCCCACTCGGAGGCTTAGCTGCTGTCCCGTACTCGCCTAAGTTCAAAACACGCTCAGAGCTATGGCACAAATATAATGTCCGCTCCATCTTGATCTGCAAGGCCGACGAGGTGCAGATCGACTGCAACCTTATCCTTAGTGCTGCGGCACAAATACAATGTTCGCTCCATCCTGACCCGCAAGGATGATGAGATGCCGGTCGACTGCGACCTTATCCTCAGAGCTGCGGCACAAGTACAATGTGCGCCCCTGCTCATGGTTCACTCGACTGAGCTGCATCACAGAGTCAGTAACAATTCAGATTGAAGAATCAAGTTCAACTCAGAGTCAAGAGATTCAAAAACAACAAAGTTCAGATAAATCCTATGAGGTTACAGACCGTAGATTAAAGTACTCGGGCATCAAGCCCGAAGGATTTTTAACGGCTACAAAACCACTCGGCATATCAAGGCAAATTTAATCAGATCATAGAAAGTTTGTTCACTCCACAGGACGAGTACTGGCAGGCTCGACGAACTCATCCAGGTCGATTCCATCTGCAATTCGAGTAGCAGCAGCAATGAAGGTCTCCATAAAATACTGGAAGTAAAATCTCTTGGTGTTGGCAACCTTGATTGTTGCTAGCTTCTCTTCTTTGGCCTCCTTGCAACGGACTCGAACAAGAGACAGAGCTACATCAGCACCGCATCGAGCAGACGACTTCTTCCATTCCTACACTCGACCAGGGATCTCATTGAGTTGAGTCGTTAAGGACTCGAGGCCATTTTGGAGCGTCTCCTTTGGCCAAAGCGCCGTGTCAATCCGCGACACCGCAACCTTCAACTGAGCGAGGTAGTCTGTAATGCTGGCAAGACAGGATTCCAGTCGGAGCACATTCATGGCTGCTTCATCCTTGACAGGGGAATTGATGGGGTCCAAGCTTGTCTCGATCCGCCTAGTTTCTTCCTCAAAGTTTTGACAGAATTCTGCAATCGTAAAGAATTAGTGAGTCGATGGCTTTATGGTGAATCGACGATAGCTAAACAGTCAGAGAAAGAAAGGTACCTTCAAGCATAAGGAATAACTTTTTGGTGAGTCTCCCCAGATAAGCCTCCAGATCATTTCTCTTCCGAGAAATGTCTTCGATCTTGTCATTCAAAGCCACTTTGTCCTTCTTCAGACGGGTCACTTCTCTATTAGCTTCGGCAAGAGATGCCTTCGGCTTGGCGTTGTCTTCCTCTAGCGCCCCGACTGAAGCCAGCTTCTTGTCGGCAAGTGTCGTTTTCTCCTGGGCCTCCTTCTATGCTACAACGATATCAGGGTGCTTCTATGCGAGAGCCTGCCTCATTTTCTCTAAAAAAAATTATATATATACACACTCGGTTCAGAGAGAAGAACGAGGAGATGACTTGAGGGACAGTCCAATCACACAGTCGACAAGTTGTTACCTTCCATACCAGCTGCTTCGTCTTTGGCCTTCTGCAACTTCTGCTTCGCCAACTCCAAGTCAAGGTTCAGTTGTCTCTGCTTCTCCTCGAATTCAGAAAATTTGGAGATGAGCTCACAGGATTTCTGAAGTTGGTAAAAAGATACATCAATGGACAGAATCAAAGATTATTCACTTTCGAGTGAAAAGAATTCCAAGACTACTGCAGAATCAAACATTCAATAGTAGTCTTGGGGACTGCACCCAGTGGATGCACTTAGCGTACCCCCACTAGTCCAGGTTCCACTCGACATGGTCCGCCCAGACCGAGTGGAAAAAAAGAGGCAACAGTTATTCTCAGACCCCAACCAACTGCCCGTAGTCGACCGCGGTCTCGGGGACTACACCCAGTGGGTGCACTCTGTGTGCCCCCATTGATTCCGGTTCCACTCGACATGGTCCGCCCAGACCAAGTGCAAGAATGGAAGAACAAGGTATTTTTATCAAGACCCCCGCCGAATCACACATTCGACGGCGGCCTCGGGGACTACACCCAGTGGGTGCATTCTGTGTGCCCCCACTAGTCCAAAGTTACAATTGACATAACCTGGCCGACTCAACTGGAAAAGCTACTCAGCATAAATTGAGACACCCAGTGGGTGTATAGATGCGAAGAACAGACTGACAAATGGATGCACTATGAAAAGTTTTCAGGTAGCATATCCTAACAGAACAAGCGTCAAGATAGGAGATAAGTTGGAAACCAACTAACCTGGACATTGGCTCGGAGGGCTGCACTGGCACCATAGGCAGCTTGGCTTGTCTCGTGCATTGTCTTCATCCGCTCCATCATCAGGCCTGCTTGGCGTATAGCTTCCGTAGCAGCGCTTGCCTGGTCCTCCGGAACATGATGGGTGACAAACAGCGGAGATGTGGGTCCAGTCGCGGCAGCTTGAGTATCCGAGGCGTGGTGTTGGATAGATGTAACGGGGACTTGTGCAGTCGATGATAAAGGGCGTTCACTCTACACTGGAACAGCAAAAGTAACAAAATCCCGGTTCATGTCTCCGGATTGCTGAATCACTGATTCCGTCACCGGCGTCGACTGGGACGTCTTGCCAGCTGGTGCCTTCCTGCTCGAAGTCCTGCTCCTCCTTCCCATGACTCTCTGTGGCACATCTTCGTCATCATCTAGAAGTTGAATGACATTGGGTGGAACTGCAAAGCAATCAATTACATGAGTTCAGTCGACCATCAAAATGGCTGATAAAGTAAAGACAAAATGACCAAAGTTATACCCGCGTGGGAGGTGACAGCGTCTTCCATCTCCTCGTCATCATCATCTTGGTAAATAGAAGTCCTAGAGGCAGCGCTGTAAATTTCAGAATTCACTCGGTTAAAATAAGAAAGTGAATCGACCAAAGATCGAGTCATGCTAAAATTAAGAGGTGGAGCTCAATGATTACCCAGAAGGAATAGGGACGTCCACTTTAATCTTGGGAAAGGCCTTCCAGGGTTTTGACGGCACGACTTTGAGTTGCTTCAGATCTTTCTCAGTCGGCATAGGAGAAGAAGTTCGAGTGCGCTTGCAGGTCAGTTCAATCGGCGGAGTCACTTTGCTACGGACACTTGCTGGGTCCTGCCTCTGCTTGGAGCATCTTTCCGTGCGAGGAGGGGAGTCGACCTCCTCACCACTGCTCAAGTCCTCACTCTCCTCGTCTCCTCTTCCGTCAGAATGCCAGTCGCCACTGTCGCCCCCTCTTGCCTCTCCCTCCTCCTCCCGCTCTCCGTTGGGCATCGAGTACATCTCAGTGTAGATCTGCAAGACACAGGGTCGAGTGGATATCAATCAGTTTCGAGAAAAAATACGTATCAGAGAAAAAGACACTCGGAAGAGAAGAATTAGACCTTGTCGGGTTCGGTGGAGTTGTCGAGTGGAGGAACCCTCCAAGACCCCCTGGGGTTGTCTTTGTTGCCAGTAATACCTTGCAGCCACTACACCACCGTCCCCTCATCGACTTCCTCCGGGTGGATCCAGGTGTTGTCTTCAACACCCGAGTACATCCACATTGGATGATCACAGGCTTAGAGTGGCTAGATGCGTCGATTGAGAAACACTTCTAACAAGTCCATGCCAGTCACACCATCGCGGAAAAGTTGGACTACTTGCTCAACCAACATATTCACCTCCACTTTCTCAGCCAGAGTTACTCTCAAGGGAGAAGGCTTCTCAAATCGTCCTATGGAGAACGTGGGAAGGCCAGTCTACTGACCCGGGGTCGGTTGGTCCTTACAATAGAACCAGGTCGACTGCCACCCTCTGACTGACTCGGGAAGAATCATAGCAGGGAAAGTGCTTTTATTTCTCATCTGGATCCCCAGACCTCCACACATCCGGATCACGTGTGTCCTCTCATCACTCGGATTGGCCTTTTTTACGGACTAAGAACGACAAGTGAAAATGTGTTTGAAGAGACCCCAGTGCGGTCGATAGCCCAGAAAGTTTTCACACATGGACACGTATGTGGCAAGGTATGTGATGGTGTTGGGAGAAAAATGATGAAGTTGGGCTCCAAAAAAGTTCAGAAAACCCTAGAAGAAAGGATGAGGAGGCAAAGAGAAACCGCGGTCGACGTGGGTCGCAAGAAGGATGCACTCACCCTCTTGCGGTCGCGGCTCGGTCTCCTCCTCCGGAAGACGCCAAGTTTCATGGGGAATCAATCCCCCATCAACTAGATCCTCCATGTCTTCTTGCTGGATCGTCGACCGGATCTAGTCACGCTGGATACATCCAGGGGGCTGGCCGGTTCTCGACGATGACCCTACACGGCTCGTCTTCTTCCCCTTCGCCTTCGCCTTCGCCTTCTTCGCGTGCTCTAGATCCCTCCTCTTATCCTTCCCCATTGCGGTGGGTTGAGCTCGGACTGGACGACGGCACTGAGGGCAGAGGCGGATGCAGTGGAGAAGCAGAGGAAGAATGGGGAAAATGGGGCGCACTGTGCAAAGACCCCGGCCCAGACGCCTTATATGGCCCTATTCCCTGAGTGACTGACTTGTGGACCCAGACAATCCTGTCAAATCCCGTAACAGTCGCATGCTCGATATGTGGTGAAAAAGGTGGCACAGGCATTGAGGCGCCCCTGCCTAATCCGCACCGCTTACTGCGGCTCTCTTTGTCCTGCGCGCTTCGCAAGATTTCGAATCCCGCGAGATCCGGGAATGGCAGCACAGTCAATCATGCTGAAGATTTTATGCCATATCAGCATTCAAAGCTTATCAGCTAAAGTTCACTCAATAACCAGTAATCTTAAGGGTCATTTATATCACTTTAATGTTGACGTTACCAGTAACATCCCCTCTTTATGTACATTGAACCCTATGTAACGGGGGATGGCTGGGGTCCTGGCGCACTCTATATAAGCCACCCCCCCTCCTCTAGACAAGGTTTCGCACCCCCTGTAACTTCACGCATAATCCAATCGACCAGCCTCCGGGCACCGAGATGTAGGGCTGTTACTTCCTCTAAGAAGGGCCTGAACTTGTAAATCTTGCGTGCACAACTTCACCGTAGCTAGGATCTTGCCTCCTCATATCTACCCCCATTTTACTGTCAGACTTAGAACCATGACACCAGGCGCGCCCTGGTGGGCTGTGCCCACCTCGGGTGCCCCCCCGGACCGCCTCTTTTCTCTATTAATACCCCAATATTCCAGAAACCCTAGGGGAGTTGACGAAATATCCATCCTGTCGCCGCAGAGTCCAGAACCACCAGATCCAATCTAGACACCATCACGGAGGGGTTCACCACTTCCATTGGTGCTTGTCTGATGATGCATGAGTAGTTCTTTGTAGACCTTCGGGTCCGTAGTTAGTAGCTAGATGGCTTCATCTCTCTCTCTTGATTCTCAATACAATGGTCTCTTGGAGATCCATATGATGTAACTCTTTTGCGGTGTGTTTGTTGGGATCGATGAACTTTGAGTTTATGATCAGATCAATCTTTTTATATCCATGAAAGTATTTGAGTTTCTTTGATCTCTTTTATGCATGATCTCTTATGGCCTCATATTTTTCTTTTGTATTTGGGTTTTGTCTGGCTAACTTGATATATTTATCTTGCAATGGGAAGGGGTGCCCGGTAGTGCGTTCGATCTTACGGTGCTTGATCCTAGTGACAGAAAGGGAACCAACATGTATGTATCGTTGCTACTAAGGATAAAAAGACGAGATCTATATCTACCGCCATATAGATACACGGATCTCGTCTACATCATGTCATCATTCTTATTGCATTACTCCGTTTTTCCATGAACTTAATACTCTAGATGCATGCTAGATAGCGGTTGATGTGTGGAGTAATAGTAGTAGATGCAGGCAGGAGTAGGTCTACTAATCTTGGACATGATGCCTATGTAATTATCATTGCCTAGATATCATCATAATTATTTGAGGTTCTATCAATTCCCCAATAGTAATTTGTTTACCCGGGTCTTGTTTCTCATATATTTGCCTTTGCGATCTACCTTTTTATTTGCCTTTATTTTCAGATCTATTAAACCAAAACCCCAAAAATACCTTGCTGCAATTTATTTTATTTGGCGTTCGATCTATCCATATATATATATACAAATTTATCTCCCGTCACACGCCGTTTCTGGCGCCGTTACCCAAAAGGGATTGACAACCCCATTAACACGTAGGGTTGCGAGGTGTTGTTATTTGTGTGCAGGCGCTGTTTACGTTGTGTTGCTTGGTTTTCCTACTGGTTTGATAACCTTGGTTTCATATCTAAGGGAAATACCTACCATCGTTGTGCTGCATCATCCCTTCCTCTTTGGGGAAATACCGGCGTAGCTTCAAGCGACATCAGGTGTCAAGCCGGAAAGTGACTAAGTCGCAGGACACCCATCTTGCTACGTGTCAAGCGAGCAGATGTGGAGGTGGCAATACAAGCCCGGCAAGGCTTGTCGGGCAACCAACGACGTGGCGTTAAGTGGTGCATTTAATGCACCCTGTCAGCCTACAGAGTTAGGTATGATAGCACTGTTTGCTATCTTATCTGTGCATAATGACCACTTTGCCATTGTGGTGACCCCTTAATCTATAAAAGGAGTCCCAAGGCAACCGTAGAAGGGGTTAGAAGGCTGGACAACACATACACCCATACGCGCATAGCCACTATCGCCCCTGCCGGGCAAGTGTATTACGCACCACAACCGCCCTTCCACCATCAATCAACCAAAGCAGGAGTAGGGTTTTTCGCCTCACGGCAGCCCAAACCTAGGTAAAATGGCTCGCGTGATCTCTGTCGTGCTGCCCCGCGCTCGTCTACTCTTTGTGCAACATGACCTCCCCAAGCCAAACCAGCAAGGGGCCCTCTGGTCCCATAGGTGGTCGTGGTTTCCCACGACATCTTTGGCGCGCCAGGTAGGGGGATCGCTTGTGCGAACCTGAAAGTGTGTGCAACGCGTTATCTACATCACCGTCTTCACCTTCGATGGTGCCATCGACCATGGAGCCCAAGAAGAAATCCGGTGCTTCGGCTCACCCATCCACCTTGAAGGCTCCACCTCCCATGGCCTCTAATGCTGCGGGGGATGCGGAGGCGCGCGAGGACGTGGGCACTACTGGGGACATGGTCGGAGCAGGTGGCACCGTCACCACTTGCCCCGCGGACGACACCGGAATAGGAGACATCGAAGGAGAGCAACGCCAGCCACACCCCGACGGCCACGCTCCACAAGGTATGGGTGAGGGCATTACCCCGTCTGTGCCCCCTCCTCCCGCCGACCGGCACAACTGCAGCAACGACGCTTAATCTAGGGTGAATCACCGCCCTCCGACCGCCCCCACCACGGGAGCGGCCGCAGCACGTGCACCTCCCCCAGGACACGTCGACCAAGTCATTGTGCCCGACAAAGCCGCTGGCCCTCGAGCACCTTCGCCGCACCATCCTGCCATCCAGGTGGCTGCCCTGCAACAACGAGGACGTGGAGCCGCCGTCGCTAGCACCATCAGGAGCCGAGCGATGGTGCGATCTACTTCATCATCACCCATGCCAAGTACAGCCACGGAGGCCATGGTGCGGGCTTAGTTGTTGCTGAGGTTTCCACAAGCGGCCGAGCAGATGGACGAATGGCGTACCACCATCCAAAGTCTGCTCGATTTCGCCGAGGCTGGGGGCTCGCAGCGAGCTGGCCCCCCATGGCCTCCCCAAGAGAAGACAACGGCACGTGCTGCCGGCTGTACAGAAGGGGCCACCCCGACAGTGCAGTCCCCACCACGGCAGCCAGTGCGAGCGCAACATAATCAAAAAATGACGACTCTTGATGGCCTCTTGTGATGTAGCGCCCATGATGCGATTCTACCGCAATAACGTGATGAATTCATGATCGGGGCACGCATTTCGAGCGCATAGCAAGGTGGATATCATCACAACATACCATGTACTGAATAGATGAGAATACAAGATAAAGGCTTACACTCGCCACAAGTTACAACATTCATATAACAATACATCAATACATAGCAACCATCATACAGAAGAGCAGGATACGACTACAGATGAAATCAAACAAAACAGGAGAACGACATCCAGCCTACTAATCCCAAGCTCCCCGACCCGGAACCTATCCCTTGATCGAAGAAGGAGAACTCCATACAAGCAAGCATCGCACTCGCGTCAGACCATCGCATTACCTGTACCTGCAACTGTTGTTGTAGTAATCTGTGAGGCACGAGGACTCAGCAATCCCATTACCATGGGTATCAAGACTAGCAAAGCTTAATGGGTATTGAAAGGATAAGTGGTGAGGTTTCAGCAAGCGGCAAAGCATTGTATGGTGGCTAACTTACGAGTACAAAATAAGGTGAGAAACTATGCAAACGGTCGCAAACTAGTAATGATCAATAAGTGATCCTGAACTACTTACGTTCAAACATAACCCAATCGTGTTCTTTTCTCGAATGCACACGAAAAGAGACGGTCACTGTTATACACGCTGCTGGTCTATTTTAATTGAGTTTAGTTCAAGTCTACTACAACCGGATATTAACAGATTCCCATCTACCATATAACCGCGAGCATGGCTCTCGAAAATTTAAACCATGCCGGGGTGTCCCAACTTAGCCCGTAACAAGCTCACGATCCGCGGAGACAATCCTCCATCGCGGGACCCTCCGATCAAACTCGGATTCCCGGTGCACAAGACATTTTGACAATGGTAAAACAAATCCAGCAAGACCTCCCGATGCACCGACCTAGCCTCATAGGAATCGCACGTATCTCGTTATCAGGGTACACCAGATGGGAAAGACGCTGGGTTGGCTGAGACCCAGGTTGCCCAGGGGGCGCCAGACATCGCCCGTTTTGGACCAACACTCATGAGGAGCATTGGCCCGGGGGTTGATTAAGAGTCCTCGGGTGCTAGCCGGTCCCTATTCAAGTTTTTAGTTGTTATTAGGCAAATGGTAAAACCAATGTGGGGCCTTGCTGGAAGAGTTTTATTCAAAGAGAACTGTCAAGAGGGGCCCATAAACCCTCACCGTGTTAGGGGCGCAAAATCAAGGAACATAACACCGGTATGACAGAAACTAGGGCGGCAAGAGTGGAACAAAACACCAGGCAAAAGGTCGAGCCTTCCACCCTTTACCAAGTATATAGATGCATTAATAAAATGAGAGATGTTGTGATAACCATGATATCCATGATATCCATGTCCCAACATGGAACAAACTGCAACTGCACCTGCAACTAGCAACGCTATAAGAGGGGCTGAGCAAAGGGGTAACATAGCCAAACAACGGTTTGCTAGGATGGTGGAAAAGGGTAGAGGCTATCATGGCAATTTGGGAGGCTTGATAAACAAGTGGTAGGCAGCGCGACATAGCGATAGCATCGAGACAACTAGCATGGCAAAGATAGTAATGAGATCCAAGGTGGCGGTCATCTTGCCTGAAATCCCGCTAGGAAGAAGGCCGAATCCATGAAGAAGACGACCCAATGTAGTCGAACGAATCCTCACAATCGCAGCGTTACCGGAACTATTGAGAAGAAGCACAACCGGAAAGAAGCAAACGACATAGTAACAACCATCACATAAACATGGCATGATGCATGTCTGATTTAATGAGCATGGCATGGCAAAGTGCACAAACAACACTACAAGTTAAGTGGAGCTCAAGATGCAACAAGTTGCATATTGACGAAACACCACATTCAAATATTTAGTTCACTCACGTTTAGGCACCCAACAATATTAAATGTTGTTAAACAGGGCAAGAGGTGAACCATAAGTAAACTAACTATTTAATCAAGTTTAAAGGAGACCGGAACAACAAGCAACAATTCTGGAAATATCCCCATGTGCATATTTGAATTTGCTGCTATTCTGCCCTAAACCATATTTTAGAGTTGTTAAACATGCAAAGTCAGTACACCATGTTAATCTATGCATTTTCTACCCCATTTACATATAAAGTTTATTTAAAACGGAGCTATGGTTGTTTAGTTATTAAATCATTTTAACATGTTATTAATGCAAATTAAATGCAAACATCATTTTATACATTTTAATCATGGATGAAAGCAGCATACTATGAAACTAGATGAAATTCTAAGCATTTTACATATATAAAACATTTTAATCCGATGCACGGTTTGTGAGTTACTATATGCATGAAGTATGAGGATTTTTCTCTAAAACAGTAAATCACTGGATAATGCTAAAATCGCAGAACTGGAAAAAACACACACTGGGCCGAATCTAAGCAGAGGTCCAACAGAACAGAAAAAATGGGAGGCACCGGTGGTGGCCTCACCATGGGTCAAGCCCAGGCCAGTGGAGAGGGAGGCCGGAACGGGGCGGCGCTGGGCCGACTCCAGATCGAGGCGAGGCGCTAGCGGATCGAGCAGCTGGATGCAGGGCGTGGTCAACGCATGCGGCCGGGCGAGCGGGGAAGGCGAGGGGCGATGCAGACGACGCCCACAGAGGCAAAGCTCAAGCACGAGCTCTCAATCAACGGGAAGATGGTGCGATGCAGGGCTCCGGCGGCGCGGTCAACGAGCAGGAGAGGCCACCGGCCAACGGGGATGGCCGAAGAAGGGGCGGTGGCGCATGGCCGGCTTGCAGGTCGCCGGAGTGGCTAGGCGAGGAGGAGGGCCTGCGGTGTAGCTCCATGGGGCATAAGGACTTGTTCCCGGCGACGACGGAGCTTGAGAACTTGGCGTCCATGGGCGGCGACGCTGTCTCCTGTTCGAGCAATCAGAGAGGGAGAGATGTGAGATAAGGGAGAAAGACAGGGAAGGAAAAGGAAGGAGGTGGGGTGCGGGAGCGGCCTGGGGCTTGACCACCGTCTGAAGTGAAGATCGAGCATGAGGGGCTCCTCGAAGCAGGAGGAAGGTGCGCTGGAAGGAGAGAGCAGGGAGCTCACGATGTTGCAGGAGAGGTGGGCGCACGGGCAGAGGAGCTCGGGCTCCTGTAGGATTTGGGTGGCGGCGGTGGTTGGACGGGAGAGGAAAACAAGGAGAAGCTGGAGGCTGCGATTGGTATCCAGATGGAACTGGATCGAGAGGGATCCCGAGGAGGGAGGCAACCAGGTGAGGTGTGGCGCCGGGGATGGGACAAGCCCCTAGGATCTAGGGTTAGACTAATATTTATATCAGAGGAATTTAGGTTAGGGGATATCATGTCCCTACGATCGTAATCGGACGGCTGATAAAATATAGCTTAGGAAGTCCAATTAAGAAAATGGAGATGTTTTATAGGATGTTTGGGGATGATCCGGACCCAACGGTAATGATAGTCCAGTTCAGGTTCGGGGAAGTTTCGGACATAGGCGAGGGGTCGATGCACTGTGCAAAGAGGGTTAGGCAGACGAGGTCAAGTGTGTGGTTGGACTGAGAATGGTCAAGGAAGACAAACGGTCTGACGACATTCCACAGAGAAAAGGAGAAGCGGCAAGTACGAACAACTACGAGTTTTTTGAAAAAATGAGGATCCAATATGCATGATGACATGATGAAATGCAACAACAACAACAACAACAACAACGATAAAACACTCGACGGTCACGCAAAACATGGAAAGGCGTCTAGAGCATCGATCTCGGGTCGTCACAACACTCCCCCACTTACAAGAGATCTCGTCCCGAGATCTAGGGATGGCACCGGAGAAAAGCGGAAGATGAATATGTAAAACAAAGTTGCTTCTTTGACAACCGAGTGAAACCACGAACCCTGAGAGGTTGAACAACTTGAAAGAAAGAATACAACAGAGACGAACAAGATTGCCAACAGTCCGTTGGACAAGAGGAACAAGGAATATGATGTGAACCGAGAGCATAGGGGACAAGATAGATTTTGAAGCCACTCCGGTTAAAATTAGCTGGACAAGGAATATGAATAAAGAATTCGGGCAGCACTTCGGTCGAAAAGAGATGAAAGACTTGATAAGATGAAATAACTTGAATGAGAACACAACACTCTCGTTAAATGAAAGGAATCAGCATGAATTTGCAAGATTGGGAAATCCTTGACAAAAGGATCAACACAACGCCTCCGGAAGAAATGAAAGAATGGAATGAAATGAACGGAGAGGAACATGAAAACTCTCCCAATTAAAATTGAAAGAGCATCCTTACGAAGAAGGGTTGAATGGAGTTGTTGGAAAATCAACAATGAAAAGAACAAGCTTGTTGTGGGATTATGGAAAACATCTCAAAATAATGAGGTGACAACCGGCCACTAACGGAAATAGTTGATTGGATTGAGATCAACAAGGAGATGAAAACTTCTTCACCAAGATGAGAAGGAGAAAATCGGATCATTGATAAACACCACAAATAGCTACATTCCTTAGGGAAGTCTATAGGTGAAATATAAACTCCAACAAATAGATTGATTGGTTGAAAAGATCTCTTGAATGAAGATAAAATGATGGATTTAAATATGTCACTCTTGAAAGCTTGTGAATCATGAAATACGAAGGGAAAATATCAAGAATGACATAACACCACCACAAAAGATAAGGTAGGAAGAATTGCACTTCGGATGCAAGATGAAGAATGCTTGAATTTCTCAAAACAAAAAATGTGTTGAACATGATGTTTATTTTAGAGTATAGCTTGGCGGATCTTAACTTCTAGAGAAATCTTGAAGAACAATTGAAGAATGAAAGGAAACCTTGACGAAACACCATGTAGAGCCTCCTTGAAGAACTCCGATAATATATGGATGATAAAAATAAAGAGAAGTTGACAACATGAGGTGAAGCCTTTCACTGATTTAGATGGATCATCATCATGATATAATTGAGAGCTTGAGACTCTCGAAAGAAAAGGATGAAACACTTGATCTGTGAATTTTGACAAGCCTATGGGATAAAGAATTAAATCACCTCGATGAAATAAGAATACGAATTATGTCATGCTTACCATTCATCAACTTTAATTGATGACAAGCAACGGATTTGGCATGCCACTTATTCTCATTGAAAATGATTAAAGAGAGATAGAACAAACTTGGGAAGGTCTTGAAAAAACCGCCGGTAGGATTTTTGGGAAGAACAAATGAATTGGTACGATAACAAAGGAAGATGAATCTTGAATGCACTGCCGTAAGAATTGAAAACGATGAAGAAAGAGAACGAATTGCCGGTAAGAATTAGATATGAACAAAGATAACTGAGGGAATTAGATACAAGAGAACGAAGAGATCATGAGCTGGCTAGATAATACTTGAACGATGCACCGGTAAGATCGGGGAAACAAGAGCAGAAAGTTGAGAACGAATAATATTCTGAAATGATGGCCTTTGGATGCTATAATGAGAAGACTTTAAACTCTAGAAAAGGAAGATGAACAACTAGAACCCGAGAATGTGATATGACAAACAAACTCTGGAAATAAGAAATTAAGTCACATCTGACTCCCGAGCACATCTAGGCCGACTGCAAGCCCCGGAGGATAGGCAGCGGGGAGGCGCACGCGCCGTCGTTATGTGACGCCGCGAGGACCACCGCCGGGCCGATGCGTGCGATGGCCCTGGCGTCGACGAGCCTGTGCTCGATGTTGGCGGGTGCCTGCCTTTCGTGGTTGGGTGCCCTGCCTTTACTCGAGAGCTGTCGCAAGTCCGTTGGCTGTCCGTTTGCACGTTCAAGCTAGAGATACTTGAGAAGTGTGATGGGAGGCTGAACCCGGCAGAGTTTCTGAGCATCAACACTATCATTGTTCAAGCTGCCGGGGGAAGAGATGAGAAGGTGTTTGCAAATTCCCTTTGGCTCTCAAGTCCAATGTGAGGTCTTGGATAATGCACCTGCTGGAGAACTCCATTTCATCGTGGGCTGACCTGTGCCACGAGTTTACTGGCGCCTTCACCGATGGCCATCAAGAGCCAGGCCGACCCAGCGACTTGCAACTTCTCTAACAGAAGGAATGGAGAGACCCTACATAAGTATCTACAGAGATTCAACAAGGTCCATAGGAACATCCCAAATATCCATCCGGTAGCTGTTGTAGCTGCCTTCCAGCTCAATGTGCACAACCGCCAGATCTGTTCCAAGATGAACGTACGGTAGCCAAAGACAAGGAAGGAGCTTTACACCTTGGTGGATAAGTGTGCTCGAATGGAGGAGGGAAGGAAGCTGCCCGGAGAGGAAGATTGTACCAATGTTGATTTAGAGGACAATGATGAATCTACCAGTTAGAAGAAGAGCAAGAAGCATAGTAAGAAGCGGAAGGATAAGGGAGTGATGAATGTTGAAGGATCGGGTACACTAAGTACCAGCAAGAAGGCCAAGGCTGAGGTCCCCGGCAAGGAGGTTGCCGTGTGTGCTGACTTCCGGGAGGCCGCGACTGCCGAGAAGGCTGGGAAAGGTGATGGGCCATATTGCAATACTCATTGGACCAAAGGCCACGACCTTCAAGAGTGCTATCAGGTTGAGCAGCTCATCAAGAGACAGAGAGCAAAGCATGAGAAGTGTGATAAGGAAAAGGGTCAGAATATTGGTGGCAGTAAGGGCCGAGGCGGTGAAGTAAATCGCCCCGGCAAACCCTTCCGGAACCAAGGAAAACCCGCCAGAGGTCGAGAGAGGGAAGCCTGTGATGGTGAGAGTGATGGTGGGCAAAGAGGAAACCAGTGAGCAGGAGTTTAAAAAGGCCACTGACGCCCTGTGCATTGACGGGGGTGCATCTTTGCACACCTCTCACTGCCAGCTCAAGCGGTGGGCACGAGAAGTCAATCAGCGTCAGAGGCCCGGAAACCACTCAAATGGTCATGCACGCCCATCATCTTTGACGAAGAGGATCATCCTGACTGTCGTGGAATTGTCACGGCAGATGTCCTAGTGTGAGGACTTAGTCATGAGGCCAGCGCATCTTTGTGATTGCTTGAGAGGGGTTGATCGAGATGAGAGACGCAGGGCGGATCAACGCACAAGACAAAGATTTAGACAGCTTCGGGCCCCGGGAAACATCATCCGGTAATAGCCCTACGTGTTGTTTGTGGCTAGATCTCATTATGTTCATGAGAGAGTTGCCGCATAAGCCGGCTCCCCCTTTGTGTCTATCCCTAGATATTGTTTCTTGTTCCTTCTGCCTTTTGGGGTGCCCTGCCCCTCCTTATATATGTTGAAGGGGCGGGTTACATGACTAGTCCTAGTAGGATTAGGATTACTCTATTACAAGTGGAGTCCTAGTCTTGCTTCCTTTGTAGGGGAATATTCCTTATGCCTTTCCTCTTAAGCCGACCCATCATTAACATGAACCGGCCTTCTGGGCCTTGGGCCTTGTCATCCATCTGACCCGCCCGCCGGGTCACCAGTGATTCATAATGTTCCGGCTGGTTGCTTGTAAACCGCCAGGTCAGGGCGGGTCGCCAGTGAATCGCCAAGTGTTAGTCGGGTCTCAAGTAAACCGCCAAGTCCGGCCGGGTCATACCGCGGGGTATATACCCGACATTAGCCGCCGGTTTAATTTGGATTTATCCATGTTAAACTAATCTGCAACATAAACAAAAGAACAACCTTGACCAGTCCTACTCCGTGTTAAAAATTCTTGTAAACCGGCAGCTAATCATCTTTAAGTCCTTGTCATTTCCTTCTTGATACATGCCCATGAACTCATAGTAAATGTCCTTTAGTAGATACGTTCAAACTTTGTGAATGCAAAAAATCCAGATGCTTTTCTTGAGAAATCTGGGTCAATAAGCCAGCTTCAGAGTCAATTTGCTGACATTGATCTCTTGTAGTGAAATATTGTAAGAAATAATCCACTTGAACCAGCTTCCAAAGCACCGGATTAATAAATATTAGTCTTGAAATACTCATCTGACTTTCAGCCAGCTTGAAGATGTAAAACTTGTCGGTTTATTATTATCAAAATTGTCAGGTTATAAATAAATGATGCCGGGGCATGATTGTTGCAGATACCGGGTTCATCTGGTGTACTCCAAATTGCGAATTTGAAGATTTTTTTCTCCCTTATATGCATATCACCTGTAGCCCCCAAGTGTCGGGTTGTCATGCTTGCAGCAACCTGGGACTTGTAATTGCCTTATGCTCATGAAAACTTCAACCAGTGTAGCCCCCAAGGGTCGGGTCATTATGCAATAATGAGCAGGGACTTTGTAGATATAACCATGTAAACTTGAACAACAACGTGTAGCCCCCAAGGGCCGGCTTAGTAAGATAATACTGAGCTGGGACTTTGTATACGATTTATTGATAATAACATCATATAATATAATCTCCACCATGGGGCTTGAACCCACGTCCACAAGGTTAAGAGCTTTGTACTCTACCAACTGAATAGTGGACCGTTCAATATAATGGATTAATGCTTGTGTACCTTGAAATTTTGACATGAGCAATTGGTAGCCCCCAAGGGCCGGCTCATTACAATGTGATGAGCCGGGTCTTCAATAAGGTGAGCAAAAATGACTTTGCATTAGCCCCCAAGTGTCATGGTGCATGCTTGCAGCGACATGAGACTTGCATATATGATGTAATCTCAATTTGAATAATGTAGCCTCCAAGTGCCGGGTCGTAAGCCTGCAGCGACTCGGGACTACTCCTTACATTTGTAGAATAAATTATATCGGTTGATAATATAATAGCCATTGTGCTAAAGTGACCTTGAAAACCTTATCTGTTGACAAGTAAATCCGGAGTTTAAATAACCAGCGGCTCTTGGCCGATGGCGATTTAATATGCCTCCATTGTAAGCCGGAATTTTTGTAACCCGGCGGCTTATAGCCTTTGAGAAAATCCAGAATGGATAATCATTTTGAAGCATCAATTTTAATGAAGAGCTTGGACTTAAGCATTTATATAAGTCATAGTTCTGCAAAACCTGCATAGAGTTTAAATAACATACATCCTAGCGACTTAACGTCAAAAGCCAGGGCGGGAAACAATCCAAACATAATATAGCCTTTACGCAAGTATGGAAAAGACTAGAATTAAGGCCATTCAAGCCTAAACATACTGGCGATTTAATGTCAAAAATCAGGGCGGGTTATCAAACCTCGCATATTTATATAATTAGGAAAACATACCTGTGGAATTGGTTCATACCGCCGACTTATATCTCTGTATCCAATAAGGGAAATAATCCAATGATTGATATGCTCATGATTCCAACGGCGCAATTCAAAATATACCGGCGGCTTAAAATCCATAGCCAGGGCAGGTTTAAACATAATCATGTATAAACAATATCATACCTGTGATATTGAATCTTACTGCCGGCTTATGATACCTGTGCAGTAAGGGTGATAACCCAGAACTTAGAAGCCAAACCTTCCAAGTATTAATATTGTCTTATGCTGGCGACTTGTCGTCGAAAGTTGAGCCGGGTTTAAACGAAACCACACTTATACTTAGATCTGAACAAAAAAAGTCTCAAGACAAAACCAAAGATCGTTTGCAAAAACATAAACAAAATAAAAATCGAGGTTTCTGATTCGAATACGATCAGTAAACCGTTCCAAAGAGGTTAAGCTAGGATTCAAATACATCATGTAGCCCCCAGTGGCTTTGGCAGTGTGCCGATCAAGAGGGTACCGACAGCTATGTTCTCTTTGGTTCGAATACGACCTATGTTTGAACAGGAAGCCCCCAAATGACCTTGAGAGGTTTTTAACGACCCTGATTCGAATACGATCGAAGTCTGACCCAAAAGGGGTTAAGCTATGATTCGAATACGATCAAGAAGCTCCCTAGTGAGTTTGGCAGTGTGCCGATCAAGAGGGTACCGACAGCTATGTTCTCTTTGGTTCGAATACGACATATGTTTGAACAGGAAGCCCCAGGTGTCCATATAAATTTTGGCATCGCACTGATCAAGAGGGTACCGACAGCTATGCTCAATGAGTAGGAAGCCCCCAAGTGACCATAATAAGATAAGCCGTAAGGCAGGATACCCATGTTTGAACCGCGCATCATGGCGGCAAGTTCTCTTTGGCAACCTTTAATTTTTCTTAGAACTTCAAAACTTTGTGGGAGACAGATTGTCCTTGAGCCGGATGTTTGAACCGGATTTGAGAGCTTAAAAGCTTTGTAAGAGACAAATTTACCTTGAGCCGGATGTTTCAACTAGATTTGAGAGCTTCAAAGCTTTGTTGGAGAGAGATGTCTTTTGAACCAGGTTTAAACCGGAATCTTTATTTTGAACCGACAATTTTCTGACGGCCTTTAAATTTTCATCAATATGGCGGTGTCCTCCGGAACCGGGTTATCATTCCCTCGAATGACCCGGAGATTCCCGAGTCATGTCATTGTAGCCCCCGAGTCTTATGATTACTTGAGGAGTTGGCTTGAGACTCTCCATATTTGACCGTGATATAAACCGGTATGAGTCCTTCAACAGCACAATGGTATAATAACCTCGTCCTGCATTGAAGAACTTACAAGCCAGAATAATTGCTCTTTTTAAAGAAAACAATATGCTGGATGTATTTCACCTCATATGTTAGGCCCAAAACTATTCACCGTGGAGTTGATGATCACTGAAATCCATCACGGGTGAATCGACTGTAGGAGCAGAAAGATGAGCGATCACGGCGTTGTAAGCCGGTGCAAGCGCGCGAGTCAATCAAGGCGCGGTAAGCTGCACGGACGGTGAGTCAATAGCGGGCGCGATCCCGCCGAGTTGATGTAGATCAAGCTGTAAGGGCGGCGGCTTGCGCACACCCATTCAACAGTAAGCAAGCGCGAATGCTGGTGCATGATGATGCTAACATATACTCCATAGGCATAGCCCACCGCCTTTCTAATGAATCCTTGTCCTGCACATAAAAATGTATATACCAAAGTAATTGTTCTTTGATAAAAACAATAGGTGTCAAGAAAATATACTTAGACGAATATCACCTGATTGTTTTTTGTTCGGCGAGTGTACAGAGCTTTTCTTGGTATCTGCTCCGGGTGCAAACGCCCTGAGGTGCAACATTATATGCATGTTTGCCCCGTCCATCATTTGGTACCTGCCTACAGAGTAGGAGTATTTTGCATTGTCTTAGGTCTTCGCAGAAACTGTAGCTCAGAGGCGGCTCACAGCTGACGAGTGGCAGTAGCTGTGGAAGGCAATGACCTGTCAGCGGCGGTGGAGTGGAGCCGATTGGCATGTGCGAGTTGAAGTAGAGGGACACCGGCGAGGTATAGCAGCGACTTTAAGGCGCGGCAGTAGGCCCAAGTCCACAGCAGCGGAGCGGCTCAAGGCGCGGCGGGTCGTTGCGGCAGCCCGGTGTAGCTGCAAGGGCGACGCCGGTGGACGCAGCAACTCACACGTGGGGGCGGCCCGAGGCCTACTCCGGCAGGAGCCTTGGCGGGTCAAGGCCAAACAGCGGGTCACAGTACTGAAGTGGCGGAGAAGGCAACCGGCGACTCATAGGTGACCCTGCGAAGACGGCGAAATGAGGCCCGGCAGGGGCTCGACCAGGACGGCGGTTGGTGAGGTGACTTCATGACGGCGCGAAGCCGAGACGGTGGCGGCGACTTGGCGCGCTTGTCAAGCCATGGTGGCCAAGCTGCGGGGGTGGCTTCTAGGCGATTTGAAGACAGGACCACTCTACGAGATGAAAAACGAGGCCGGTGGCTTCACAGGCTCGGCGGCTCAATATAGGAGGGTCGGCTCAACGTGGCCCTAGAGACGCGTGCTCGACAGCGGTTTAGAGCCAACCCTGTGCAGGGCAGTAAGGCAATCGACCGCTGATTGCAGAAGTGAGGAGCCGCAAGGGCGGGCGAAGGCGGGAAGCCAGCGGGCAACCGGTGTCGGCGGCTTTTGGACGGCGGCGGCTCGCGACGGCGGGCCACAACAGCAGCTCAAATGGAGGCTGCGGTAGAAAGCGGCGGTGACTCGGAGCAGAACTCCAGGTGGCAGCTCTGTTCGGCTGTGGCTTGAGGCGCCCATGCAGACCGAAGCGGAACTGCGGTCGGAGGTAGGCAGCCCGGAGCAAGACCACGACCATGAACACGAACGGCGGCAGTGAGGGCAGCTCGCGGCACAGCCGGTTTGATGCAACACAGGGCAGCGGTCAATTTCAGCAAGTAGCAGGGATGATGCATCTGGCGGCTCAGTGCAAGAGCGACGCAAGGCCATGGCGGTAGCAATCTTGCAAGTCATAGTTGAAGTAATCAGCTCTTCATCCTTGTTCATAGAAATTCTTGTTGATATTGATGGCCGGTTTGACCGCTACTGGCAGCGGCTCTCAGTAAGAGGCAGAGGCGCTCGATGACGGGAACACACAGAGCCGTGATGGCTCAGCAACTAAAGAATAAAGTTGCGGCACCATACGGCAGACGCAGAGGCGGACCGACGGCAAAATAGCGGCAAAACAGCGGCAAAAACCCGACGAAGCACCGCTTGACGAAGGGATCCTGGCCTGCTTGAAACAACGGCAAAACAGTAGGCGGCTCGGAGTCACGGCTGATGCCGGCCGGCGGGAACGAGCTCGGTGAAGGCGGTTTGGAGAAATTCGGAACAAGGCCCTCCTGGCGACTTAGAGTGAGGCCGAGGCGGCGACGGCAGAGACCGGCTGACTCAAAGGCGGACCCGCTGAAGGGAGGTGGAGCGACAGCAGTTTGCGCGCTGCGGGCAATCCGGAGGCCAGGGCGGTTTCGACAGCGAGTTGAACTCTGGAAAAAATCCGGACCTGTTAACTTCCTCCCAATCGTGGCTCAACGTGTGTTGCTGGAGATTGGACCTGTTGACCCGCCAGTCCGATCCGGTATTGTAGTCCTTGCCCGAAAATGCATGCTTACGTGAATTAGTTTCAACGAATATTGTTTCTTCTCTGGACAAGTTGCCTCCTCAAAATCTAAGCTTCAACATGAATAGTATTCAAGTACTCCATGGGTCTTCTTATGTGAATAACAGTAATAGAGTATTATTGCCTTCAAGCGAATAATGGCATAACCGTTTATTAGAAGTACTACTACTCCGAACCATAGCAACAGTTTTTAGCGGATCACTTTATGAAAACGCCTCGGGACTTGACCCTTCTTGCTTCCTGCTTCCTCACGCGCGTGCTGATACGGATTGATCTGACGCAACGCACGGCGGCTGTAACATAATTCCTGTCGGCTTCGGCGACAAGCGACTGCGGCAAAATTGATCTTATCTTCGAATTCGGTGGATCATGTCGCATCGGCGGCGCACAGCCGAACTCCAAACCCAAAAACAGTCTTAATCTCACACCCGTCGCCGGAGAATCCTTCGTCAATCTTGACTGATGAACATATATCTGATGTTAATTTTCCACACCTGTTTGAGCCGGAAAATTGTGAACTTCTCGAACCCTAGAGAAGATCCCTCCAAGAACTCAACACCACTGTGTGCAGGCCCCATGGTGGGCGCCAACTGTTGTGGAATTGTCATGACAGATATCCTAGTGTGAGGACTTAGTCATGAGGCCAGCGCATGTTTGTGATTGCTTGAGAGGGGTTGATCAGGATTTGAGACGCAGGGCGGATCAACGCACAAGACAAAGATTTAGACAGCTTCGGGCCCCGGGAAACATCATCCGGTAATAGCCCTACGTGTTGTTTGTGGCTAGGTCTCATTATGCTCCTGAGAGAGTCGCCGCATAAGCCGGCTCCCTCTTTGTGTCTAGACCTAGAGATTGTTTCCTGTTCCTTCTCCCTTTTGGGGTGCCCAACCCCTCCTTATATATGTTGAAGGGGCGGGTTACATGACTAGTCCTAGTAGGATTAGGATTACTCTATTACAAGTGGAGTCCTAGTCTTACTTCCTTTGTAGGGGAATATTCCTTATGCCTTTCCTCTTAAGCCGGCCCATCATTAACATGAACCGGCCTTCTGGGCCTTGGGCCTTGCCATCCATCTGACTCGCCCGCCGGGTCACCAGTGATTCATAATGTTCCGGCGGGTTCCTTGTAAACCGCCAGGTCAGGGCGGGTCGCTAGTGAATCGCCAAGTGTTAGTCGGGTCTCAAGTAAACCGCCAAGTCCGGCCGGGTCATACCGTGGGGTATATCCCCGACACTGACCGTACCACTGTGGTAGGATGTTTGCCACTGTTGGCCTCTCCAACAATTCGCAACCTCAAGGTCAGAAAGATGTTGGTGGACGGTGAGGACGGGTTGAATCTGATCTCCCCGGCTGTCATCAGCAAACTTCTGATAGCAGAGGGAGAGTTAGAGATTACCGGCACGTTTCAATGAGTTAATCCTGGCAGGAATCATCCTAAGGGAAAGATCACGCTGCCGGTGACGTTTGGGGGGAGAGCTGAACTACCAGACTGAGAAGATTGTGTTTGATGTGGCCGACCTCCCCCTGTCGTACAATGGGATCATTGGGCGCCCCGCCCTTGCTAAATTCATGGTTGCATCCCAGTATGCATACAACACCTTGAAGATGCCTGGGCCTATGGGAATCATTACCATCCCAGCAGACGAGAAGGATGCTATCATTTGTCTGGACAAGATGTACCAGGACGCAGTCGCGGCAGCGGCTGCAGCAGTTCCCACCAAGGAGGATAGTGGAAAGAAGAACGGTAGCAGGGACACTGGCAAGGAGTCCGGAAAGCGTCCCTCTTTGGAGTATGCTGCACCTGTTGATGACTTGCCAGAGAGTTCCAACAGCAAGAGATCCAAGGTCATTGCACCCCAAGTGAAGAAGGTCCTGGCAGGGCTGGATGGCGTTGATGGTACTTTCACTATCAGCGCTACCCTCGATGACAAATAGAAAAGCGCGCTCGTCGCCTTCCTGTGGGCGAATATCAATGTGTTTGCCTGGCAACCATCTGATATCCCCGGTGTTCCCAGGGAGGTAATCGAGCACCACCTTGTTGTCTGCCCACACGCCCAAGCTGTCAAGTAGAAAGTCCGGAAGAAGGCCTTGGAGAGGCAGCAGTTTATTATGGAAGAGATCAAGAAACTTGAAGCAGCTGGTCTGGTCAGAGGAGTGCTACATCCCACATTGTTAGCAAATCCAGTGGTGGTCCAGAAGGCTAACAGGAAGTGGAGGCTTTGCATTGATTTCTCAGATCTCAACAAAGCTTGCCCGAAGGACCTGTTTCCCTTACCGCGTATCGATCAGATTGTGGATTCCACTTCAGGATGCGATTTTCTCTCCTTTCTGGATGCAAATTCTAGGTATCACCAAATCTTCATGTCCAAGGAAGACAAGCTCAACCCGGAGAAGTGTGTGTTTGGCGTTCCATCCGGCAAGCTACTTGGGTTCTTTGTGTCCCATCGGGCCCTGACAAGATTAAAGCTATGGAGCAGATCCAAGCACCTAGGACGGTCTAGGATGTGAGGCATCTGACAGGGTGCGTTGCCGCGCTAAGCAGATTCATTTCCATGTCTGTGAGTGCGCCCTATTGTTCTTCAAAATTTTGAAGAAGGCAAGGCCCATGAAGTGGACTCCAGAGGCAGATGCAGCTTTGCAAGAATTGAAGACGTACTTGTCCTCTGTGCCCGCCTTGGTTGCCCCCAAACTGCAAGATCCACTGCTGCTGTACTTAGCAGCAACCAACCAAGTGGTTAGCGCAGCCTTGGTGGCGCAGAGGGAAGTGGACGAAGCAGGGGGTGAGCAAGGACTGGCAGAGCCAGAGAAGGATCAGGACAGTGATGAACACGACAACTGAAGCAACCCCAAGGACACAGCAAGGAAGAAAGTGGTGCAGCGCCCAGTGTACATCGTCAGCTCCTTACTACAGGGTGCTAGATCGAGGTACTCTGGCGTGCAAAAGTTGATCTTTGGTCTCATCATGGCCTCAAGGAAACTGCGCCACTACTTCCAAGCCTACGAGATTACGGTTGTCACTCGTTCTCCATTGCAAAGGATACTCCGAAACCCTGATGCTACCGGCAGAATAGTGAAGTGGGCTTTGGAGTTATCCAGTTTTGGTTTGAAGTTTGAGAGCATGACAACTATCCAAAGTAGGGCATTGGCAGGGTTTATAGCAGAATGGACACCAACCCCTGATGAGGAAGTGATAAAGACAGTTATCCCCGGCAAGGAATCTCCCGAAGAATGGATTATGTATTTCGATGGTGCCTTTTCCCTACAAGGTGCAGGCCCTGGCGTGCTTCTTGTCGCCCCCTCCGGGGAGCACTTGAAGTACGTCGTCCAGATGCATTTTTGCCCAGGAAGAGGCAACCAACAATAAAACAAAGTATGAAGGATTGCCTCGGAATTGGGAATTAAGAAGCGGATCATTCAAGGAGATTCACAGCTTGTGGTGAGACAAGTCAACAAGGATTACCAAAGCCCATTGATGGAGGCATATGTTGAGGAAGTGAGAAGGATGGAGGAACACTTTGATGGATTATAAACAGAGCATGTACCCCGTGCGGAAAACAACATAGCTAATCATCTGGCAATGTGTGTTTCGCAGAAGCTTCCTGTGGAACCAGGAACTTTTGTTCTCCATCTTACTTAGCCCTTCGTACCCCCAGCAACAATGGCCCAGAAAAGGAGAAAGTTGGACTCTGGCAAGCCTCTCCCGGTAGAGTCGTCCACTCCTGGAAGAGACCCTGTCGAAAACATATCCTCGCCACTTGCTGGACTGCACCCTCCAGCCGGGCCCATGGCCCCCGTGAATGAGCAATGTGCCTCGCAGTTGAGGAGGTGCCGCTAGTCCTCGTTGCCGAGTCCCAGGATCCAACTTGGGCAAGGCACATAGTCCACTTCCTCCAAACTAGAGAGCTTCCCGGCGACCAAGATGAAGCTGAACGAGTAGCCCGGAGGGCCAGTATGTATCAGTTTGTCGATGACACTCTATACAGAAGGAGGCATACCAGTGTGAAATTGAAGTGCATCTGTCGGGAAGAAGGAAACGAACTGTTGGTTGAGATACACAAAGCCATGTGCGGCTCCCACATTGGATCAAGGGCACTGGTTGGGAAAGCATTCCAGCAAGGATTCTATTGGCCCACAGCCCTCCAAGATGCGGGCGAGCTAGTGACCAAGTGTGAAGCTTGCTAGTTCCAGTCCAAGAACATACACCTGCATGCCCAAGCTCTTTAGACAATCCCTTTATAATGGCCATTTTCGGTCTGGGGAATCGATATCCTCGGCCCTTTCCCCCAAGCAATCAGGGGCTTTGAATTCTTGTTCATTGCCATCGACAAGTTTAAAAAGTGGCCAGAAGTGACTGCCGTCAGAAAGGTGACTACTCAGTCAGCTATCAAGTTCTTGAAAGAATTGGTGTGTCGTTTTGCAATCCCGGCAAGGAACATTACCGACAACGGCACCCAGTTCACAAGTCGCGCCTTCATGCAATATGTTCATGCCCTCGGATGCAAGATCTCATTTTCCTCCGTTGCACATACCAGGAGCAATGGGCAAGCTGAGAGGGAAAATGCTGAAGTGCTGTGAGGACTCAAGACAAGAACCTTTGATACGCTACAGAAGCACAACAGGCGGTGGATCGATGAGCTGCCGGTTGTTCTCTGGTCCCTCAGAACGACACCAAATCGAGCTACCGTACAGACTCCTTTCTCCCTAGTCTATGGGGCAGATGCAGTTATCCCCACAGAATTCATTTACGGGTCACCTCGAGTGCTTGCCTACGATGAAGTAGCGCAAGATTAGCACCGGAGTGACGACGTTGTGCTACTCGAGGAGAACCATCTCCAGCCTGCTACGCGTGCTGCACTCTATCAGCAGGCCCCGCGTCGCTATCATAGCCGCAGGGCTCGTGCCCAGTGTTTTGAGGAAGGAGACCTTGTCCTTAGATGTGTTCAGACCGCCAAGGGTACAAACAAGTTTACGCCGAGGTGCGAAGGCCCTTACCGGGTAGTACGAGTCACCAGACTTGGTGCAGTTCGTCTGGAGACTATAGATGGCATTCAATGGCAAAACTCATGGAATATTGAGCATCTCCACAAGTTCTACCCGTAAGGCGCGGCTGTCAGGCCCTACCCGGCAACCACCCTTTTGTACAGTCCTTGCCTCAGTTGCATGTAACCCCTTGTACAAAGCCAGGCAATGACCCTGAGCAACAGAGAAATAAACGAAGTGCTGGGGGGGCCCAACCAAGTTGCATGCATGCATGAGCATTCCAAGAGCATTGCTTGAGCATTTCATGAGCATTTGCATATGCATATAGATAGGATCACATCTGGCATCATTCCCATCTGCATGAAGTTGCAGGGTCATTCCGTGAACTTGGCCTTTACAGGGAGTTGGGAAGATGGACCAGCATTGTGATCTACGGCTAGCCAAACAGGTAAGTTCTACCACTTCTCCATAAATGTTCTGTAAGCTACAACGTGTGCATGAGAAACCCTCGCCACTCTTTGCGACTTAGGTGCTCCCATCCTTGACTCGAACGTTGCTTCGGTCAGGATGGTCGCAGTGGCCTTTGATAAAAGGAAGTTGGCAGGGAGCTGGTCCCTTTATTTTTTTGCCTGGTAGACATAGTTCTCCGGCAAATGAAAGGGTACCGGCAGGATAGCCTGCCGGGGAAGACTCGTTTACTAAAACTAAAGAGGCGTCCCACCTCTGCATGGACATATACATGCATGATTTCCCGGCAAGGTTCATATTTTCCATTAATATGCTGATGATACAAGTACAAGCACTACAGAACACAAACATGGACTCGAGAGATTACATTATTTGAATTAAAATTTGGCAAATTCCTACAAGTTTAAGGTTGAAAAAAGATAAGTGCCCCGTAATGCCCTTTCTTGTCCCTCTCCTCTTAGGCACGGCCATCGAAGGCAAGGGGAGCAAAAGGAGCGTCTGGGCAGGAGCCCAGCCCGTTCCCATCGGGCTCCAGGAGAGGTAGCCTAACGAGAGTGGGAGAGCACTGGGGAACGCATCGATGGAGAGCACGGCCGAGGCGTCCCGTCGAACACCGCCACAAAGGCTAGTAGAACGCGGTCGGGCTAACAGAGCTGCAGCCCGAGAGGAAGCCTGCCGGGGCCCAGCTGGAGGACTGCTGGAGGAGCCGGAGAGCACCAACCCCACCTCTGCATCCAACTTCCCGGATGCAGATGACGGTGCTATTGCCTAATGAAGATGGTGCGGGAAACACTCAGCCGGAGTCAGAGTCGTCGCCCTCCTACTTGCTACTATCGTCATCGCCATCACTGTCCTCCTCGTCACTTTCTCTCGAGGAGGAGTTGTCATCGTCGGACGAGCTCTCCGCGCAGCACCCTAAGCGACCACCTGAGCGCCCGAAGATCTTGATGGAGAATAGGCCGCTCTCCATTAATTAATTTAAACTGGAGAACGTGCCCCTCCGAGAAGCCATGGGCTCAAGCAAAAGTCTTTCAATCACGACAGACGTACATCACGTGAGGGGCAGGGAAGTCGACATCAACCCACATGCCGCCATTCTCGCAGCCCCTCATATGCAACCGCAGAGAATGTGGTTGTCCGAACTCCATCTCCCGGGCAAAGGGAGTTGGGAGGCGAAGATGACCACACAGAGGCTTGTACAGCTTGATGATGAATTCACGAGGTTGGTCCCCAACATGGCCTTCCATTGGAGGAAGAGCCGCCGGTGGGGGCGCAGCCAGGGAGCCGCCCCGCCCTCTTCTTCCTCGAACACCCTGACGACCTCGGCCTCGCCCCTCCCTCCTCCTCTCATGGCGGGCTCTGCCACCACAGGATCAGGAGGAGGAGGGATGCGGTGTCGAGAAGAAGCCCTCGTCGCCGCCGCCGGGACACCGCCGCGCCCACGCCCTCTCTCCATGACTCCTAGGGAAGGGTTACAGGGGGAAGAAGAGGAAGCGTGTGTGGAGGATCACCGCCCCTGCCCCCTTTCTTATAGAAGGATGAGGTAGGAGGCTGGCCTCTCACATAGGAAATGGTCGTCCCGCTCCTCCAATACAGCCCTCTCTACACCTTCTGTGGCCCTAAGAATCAAGGCTGACCCTCTGCTCCAACCATCTGTGCCCAACTTTCGACCATGGCACTCTTCCCCGTGCCCTCCACGTCCACCACCTAGCACACCCAATGCATGCGCAACACGTGGCAGATGCGTGCAGAACGGGAGGCAAGTGGGATGGCAGTTTCCGCCCCGTGATCGTGGGGCGTGGGAAATCCGTGAGCCACGACCAAGGTTTTTCCACAGCGTTGCGTGTGATGTACGGGAAAACCAGAAACTTACCCAAACTCAAGATTAATGAACAAGCAAAGAATACCTTAAGAGGCCAGCCTCTTCAGCACCACCGCCTGTGCACTTATTAGGCCCTACCCTGACGATGCTCGGCAGTGCGTTCGGGGCAGGCCAAGGGCTTGTGTCAGTGCAACAAACCCTGGGTCTGTTGCCCAGACTGTGCACATGCACGGGAAAATGATTGAGACACCAACCCAAGTTAGAGTGCAAGAAACCAAGATCTTCGAAGGACCAAGGTCAAGCCAAAGAAGTGAGATGCCACCAGGAGAAAAGCCTCCCTTGCCGGGCAGGTAAGCTCGGCGAGGGCGGGCTCACCCCCAGCAGAGAGTGTCTGAGGCGTCCTGGCAGGGCCTTCGGGACTCACGAAGGCAAAAACACCTCACCAACTACCCCGCCACGACCCACGTCGTCGATCAGTGCGGTGTCAAGCCGCAAAGTGACTAAGTGGCAGCCATTCGCCACATGGCGGCCTTTCTCTACAGGAAACACCTAGGAATGACACCCGTCCTGCTATGTGTCAAGCGAGCAGGTGTGGAGCTGGCAATACAAGCCCAGCAAGGCTTGTCAGGCAACCAACAACGTGACGTTAAGCGGTGCAATTAATGCACCCTATCAGCCTGCAGAGCTAGGTATGATAGCACTGTTTGCTATCTTATCAGTGCATAATGACAACTTTGCCATTGTGGTGAACCCTTAATCTATAGAAGTAGGCCCATGGCAACCATAGAAGGGGTTAGAAGGTTGGACAACACATACACCCATATGCGCGTTGCCACTACCGCCCCTGCTGGGCAAGTGTATTATGCACCACCACCACGCTTCCACCATCAATCCACCAAAGCAGGAGTAGGGTTTTACGCCTCACGGCGGCCCGAACCTGGGTAAAATTGCCCGCGTGATCTCTGCCGTGCTACCCCGCGCTCGTCTGCTCTTTGTGCAACGCAACCTCCCCTTGACGAACCAGCAAGGGGCCCTCTGACCCATAGATGGTCGTGGTTTCCCACAACATAGATGCAGAATCGTTTTGGTCTACTTGACACGGATGTGATGCCTATATTTCATAATCATTGCCTTAGATATCATCATAACTTTGCACTTTTCTATCAATTGCTCGGCAGTAATTTATTCACCCACCATATTATTTTCTATCTTGAGAGAAGCCTCTAGTGAAACCTATGGCCACCGGGTCTATTTTCCATCATATAAGTTTCTATTTTCCATCATATTAGTTTCTGATCTACTATTTTGCAATCTTTTACTTTTCGATCTATAAACCAAAATTACCAAAAATATTTACTTTATAGTTTTGTTTAGTTTCATCTGTCTCTATCAGATCTCACTTTTGCAAGTAACCATGAAGGGATTGACAACCCCTTTATCGCGTTGGATGCAAGTTGTTTGATTGTTTGTGCAGGTATTGGTTATTTGTGCGTTGTCTCGTATTGGATTGATACCTTGGTTCTCTAACTGAGGTAAATACTTATCTCTACTTTGCTGCACCACCCTTTCCTCTTCATGGGAAAAACCAACGCAGGCTCAAGAAGTAGCAGGAAGAATTTCTAGCTCCGTTGCGGGGGAGATCTATGCCAAGTCAAGACATACCAAGTACCCATCGTGAACTCTCATCTCTTGCATTACATTATTTGCCATTTGCCTCTCGTTTTCCTCTTCCCCACTTCTAAAACGATTTTCGAAAAGATTTTCCCTTTTCTTTCGCCCTTCTTTCATTCGATCTTATGTTTGCTTGTGTTTCCATGTGCCTTCTATTTTGGTTGCATCTTTGCTTGCTAAAATTCTATTGATATGGATCCACTCAAAGTTCTCTACCTGGATCATCTTCAATCCATATGTGCTCATGCTGAAACCCCAACTAGTTTAGTTCAGGGAAAATCTTTAGATGAGCATGCTCATTTTGTGCATCATCATTTGTCTGAAAAGGGGAAGCTCTTATGGAATCAAATAAATTGTTTGCTATGTTATGCTTGGAATCTTTGTGAACTTTCTGATTTTACTTGTTGCTCTAAGAACCCTAAAAAACACCTTCCTTACCAATGTGAGTTTAATGATAATGAAATATTATCTTCTTATGAAAAGGGTGTTTATAGTTACTATGATATCAAACAAACTGAAGAATTTGTTGCTTTTAATGGTGCTTATGAAGTTGCTTCTTTGATTGAAAAGTATGATATTACTCTCTACAAATCTGAAAATTTCCACATACTTAAATATTGCTATGAAAACTATGCTCATAATGTCTATGCCAAAGAATCTATTGAGAGAATGGCCGTTGCTTTGGAAGAAAATAATGATATGCATGAATGTATAGACAATTATGATTCCTATGATTTGATTGAAATATCCCTTGACGAACATGATGCTTGCTATTCTTATGGCCATGATGCCAATATTTATGGAGATGAATTTGCTATAGTTCCTTATGTTAAACATGATATTGTTGCTATTGCACCCATACTTGATAGTTACTTGAATCAAAAGCATGATTGCAATGATGTTATTATAAATTCTATTAATGTCAATTGTGCTAATGATATGCAAAACCCTAAGCTTGGGGATGCTAATTTTGCTATGTCCGCTACTTATTACAATGATCATGATTGCGGTGATAATGCTTCTTATGATCTTGAAAATTTATTTAAGCCTCATGATGAATATGTTTGCAATAATATTGAAAGTGGGTTTGGAAGAGTGCAAACTTTAGGAAATAATGATCCCACTACTTTGGAGATTGATAAGTCTTTTGAATTTTTTGATAAAGTGGGTTCGGAGAGGTCATGACTTTATTGTATGTTAATCCCACTATTTTGGAAGAGTGTCAACTTTGCATGCATGTTGATCATGAAGAGAATATTTTATGTGATAGCTATATTGTTGAATTTTATCATGATCCTACATGTAATTATTATTAGAGAGGAAAATATGGTTGTGGAAATCTTCATGCTACTAAATTACCTCTTGTTATGTTGAGATTACTATTGTTTCTTTCTTCTTCTTCGCATATGCTAGTTTTTGCTTACCTTGATAATTTGTTTTCCTCTAAGATGCCTATTCATAGGAAGTACGTTAGACTTAGATGTGTTTTTCACATGCTATATGATGCTCTCTTTGTGCTCCAATTCTTGTCTTTCATGTGAGCATCATTAAAATTATCAATGCCAAACTAAGGGCATTAAACAATAGCGCTTTGTTGGGAGGCAACCCAATTTTATTTTTGTTCTTTGATTTTTGGTTCTGTTTTCAAAAAATAATTCATATAGCCTCTAGTTAGATGTGGTTTTGTGTTTGTTAGTTTTTGTGCCAAGTAAGACCTTTGGGATGGCTTACGGTGATAGTTGATTTGATCTTGCTGAAGAACATAAACTTTTGCGCTCAGTCCCAGAATTTTAAAAATCACAGAACATGATAAAATTCTGAATTTTTACACAAGATTGATATACAAATTGTCTCTGTTGTCCAAATTTTTCAGAATTTTTGGAGTTACATAAGTATTCGAACTATCTAGATTACTACAAACTGTTCTGCTCTTGACAGATTATGTTTTCTATGTGTTGTTTTCTTATTTTGATGATTCTATGGGTTCTATCGGGGGGGGGGAGGAGGTATGAACCATGGAAAAGTTGGAATATAGTAGATATTACACCAATATAAATAAAGAATGAGTTCACAACAGTACCAAAAGTGGTGATTTATTTTCTTATACTAATGGAGCTTATAAGATTTTCTGTTGAGTTTTGTGTTGTGAAGTTTCAAGTTTTGGGTAAGGATTTGATGGACTATGGAATCAGGAGTGGCAAGAGCCTAAGCTTGGGGATGCCCAAGGCACCCCAAGGTAATATTCAAGGACAACCAAGAGCCTAAGCTTGTGGATGCCTCCGAAGGCATCCCCTCTTTCATCTTCGTCTATCGGTAACTTTACTTGAGGCTATATTTTTATTCACCACATGATATGTGTTTTGCTTGGAGCGTCTTGTATGATATGAGTCTTTGCTTTTTAGTTTACCACAATCATACTTGTTGTGCACACCCTTTGAGAGAGACACGCGTGAATCGAGATTTATTAGAATACTCTATGTGCTTCGCTTATATCTTTTGAGCTAGGCAATTTTGCTCTAGTGCTTCACTTATATCTTTTTAGAGCACGGCGGTGGATTTGTTTCATAGAAATTTTTGAAATCTCATGCTTCACTTATATTATTTTGAGTCTCTAAACAGCATGGTAATTTGCTTTGGTTATAAATGTATTCCTAATATGATAGGCATCCAAGAGGGATATAATAAAAACTTTCATATAATGTGCATATTGAATACTATGAGAAGTTTGATTCCTTATGATTGTGTTGAGATATAAAGATGGTGATATTAGATTCATGCTAGTGAGTAATTGTGGATTGTAGAAATACTTGTGTTAAAGTTTGTGATTCTCGTAGCATGTACGTATGGTGAACCGTTATGTGATGAATTCAGAGCATGATTTATTTATTGATTGTCTTCCTTATGAGTGGCGGTTGGGGACGGGCAATGGTCTATTCCTACCAATCTATCACCCTAGGAGCATGCGTGTAGTACTTCGTTTCGATAACTAATAGATTTTTGCAATAAGTATGTGAGTTGTTTATGACTAATGTTGAGTCCATGGATTATACGCACTCTCACCCTTCCACCATTGCTAGCCTCTCTAGTGCCGCACAACTTTCGCCAGTACCATACACCCACCATATAACCTTCCTAAAAAGAGCCACCATAGCTACCTATTATGGCATTTCCATAGCAATTCCAAGATATATTGCCATGCAAATTTCCACCGTTCTGTTTATTATGACACGTTCCATCATTGTCATATTGCTCTGCATTATCATGTAGTTGACATTGTATTTGTGGCAAAGCCACTGTTCATAATTCTTTCATACATGTCACTCATGATTCATTGCACATCCCGGTACACTGCCTGAGGCATTCATATAGAGTCATATTTTGTTCTAGTATCGAGTTGTAATTCTTGAGTTGTAAGTAAATAAAAGTGTGATGATCTTCATGATTAGAGCATTGTCCCATGTGAGGAAAGGATGATGGATACTATGACTCCCCACTAGTCGGGATGAGACTCCGGACGAAAAAAAAGAGGACAAAAAAATGAGAGAAGTCCCAAATAAAAAAATATAGAAAAGAGAGAAGGGGCAATGTTACTATCCTTTTCCACAATTGTGCTTCAAAGTAGCACCATGATCTTCATGATAGAGAGTCTCCTATGTTGTCACTTATATATAATAGTGGGAATTTTTCATTATAGAACTTGGCTTGTATATTCTAATGATGGGCTCCCTCAAATTGCCATAGGTGTTAGTGAGCAAGCAAGTTGGATGCACACCCACTTAGTTTCTTTTTAAACTTTCATAAACTTATAACTCTACTGCATCCGTTGCATGGCAAACCCTACTCACTCACATTGATATCTATTGATGGGCATCTCCATAGCCCGCTGATATGCCTAGTTGATGTGAGACTATCTCCTTCTTTTTGTCTTCTCCACAACCACCATCTTCTATTCCACCTATAGTGTTATGTCCATGGCTCATGCTCATATATTGCATGAATGTTGAAAAAGTTTGAGAACATCAAAAGTATGAGACAATTGCTTGGCTTGTCATCGGGGTTGTGCATGATTTGAATATTTTGTGTGATGAAGATGGAGCATAGACAGACTATATGATTTTGTAGGGATAAGCTTTCTTTCGCCATGTTATTTTGAGAAGACATAATTGCCTTGTTAGTATACTTGAAGTATTATAGTTTTTATGTCAATATTAAACTTTTGTTTTGAATCTTATGGATCTGAACATTCATGCCATGATAAAGCAGAATTACATGAATAAATATGTTAGGTAGCATTCCACATCAAATTTTTTATCATTTACCTACTCGAGGACGAGCAGGAATTAAGCTTGGGGATACTTGATACATCTCCAACATATCTATAATTTTTTATTGTTCCGTGCGATTATATTATCTATTTTGGATGTTTTATATGCATTAATATGCTATTTTATATTATTTTTGGACTAACCTCTTAACCTAGAGCCCAGTGCCAGTTTCTGTTTTTTCCTTGTTTTTGAGTTTCACAGAAAAGTAATACCAAACGGAATAAAACATTCACGATTATTTTTCTTGGACCAGAAGACACCCAGAAGACTTGGAGGCGAAGTCGGAGGAGCCACGAGGCAACCACAAGGGTGGAGGGCGCGCCCCCTGTCTTATGGGCCCCCCGTGACTCCCTTTGACTAATTCTTTCGCCTATATATTCACATATATATTCCCATATCACCAGAGGCATCAAAAAAACTCTTTTTCCACCGCCGCAACCTTTTGTGCCCATGAGATCCCATCTAGGGACCTTTTTCGGCACCCTGCCGGAGGGGTATTCGATCACGAAGGGCTTCTACGTCAACTCTATTGCCCTTCCGATGAAGCGTGGGTAGTTTACCACAGACCTACGGGTCCATATCTAGTAGCTAGATGGCTTGTTCTCTCTCTTTGATTCTCAATACCATGTTCTCCTTGACGTTCTTGGAGATCTATCCGATATAATACTCTTTTGCGGTGTGTTTGCCGAGATCCGATGAATTGTTGATTTATGATCAGCTTATCTATGAATATTATTTGAATCTTCTCTGAATTCTTTTATTCACAATTTTATATCTATGTCATTCTCTTCAAACTACCGGTTTGGTTTGGCCAACTAGATTGGTTTTTCTTGTAGTGGGAGAAGTGCTTAGCTTTGGGTTCAATCTTGCGGTGTCCTTTCCCAGTGACAGTAGGGGCAGCAAGGCACGTATTTTATTGTTGCCATCGAGGATAAAAAGATGGGGTTTTTATCATATTGCTTGAGTAAATTCCTCTACATCATGTCATCTTACTTAATGCGTTACTCTGTTCTTCATGAATTTAATACTCTAGATGCAGGCAGGAGTCGGTCGATGTGTGGAGTAATAGTAGTAGATGCAAAATCGTTTCGGTCTACTTGACACGGACATGATGCCTATATTTCATAATCATTGCCTTATATATCATCATAACTTTGCGATTTTCTATCAATTGCTCGACAGTAATTTGTCCACCCACCATATTATTTGCTATCTTGAGAGAAGCCTCTAGTGAAACCTATGGCCCCCAGGTCTATTTTCCATCATATAAGTTTCTGTTTTCCATCATATTAGATTCCGATCTATTATTTTGCAATCTTTTACTTTCCTATCTATAAACAAAAAATACCAAAAATATTTACTTTACGGTTTGTTTAGTTTCATCTATCACTATGAGATATCACCTTTGCAAGTAACCGTGAAGGGATTGACAGCCCCTTTATCGCACTGGGTGCAAGTTATTTGATTGTTTGTACAGGTATTGGTGATTTGTGTGTTTTCTCCTACTGGATTGATACCTTCGTTCTCTAACTGAGGGAAATACTTATCTCTACTTTGCTGCATCACCCTTTCCTCTTCAAGGGAAAAACCAATGCAAGCTCAAGAAGTAGCAAAATTCTTAGACACTTATGAGTATGTCATCAAGAGCGTGCAAGGGGCAAATGATGATCTAAAGGGGGGATCAAAGAGCTACGCAAGGAGACTGTTCGGCTCGTCCAGGAGACTAATCGGCTTAGGGACGAGAGGGATAGGCTTGTCAAGGATCGAGATAAACTGAAGGACGAGTGGAGACACCTCGAGGCTAAGAGGATTGACCTTAAGATGGACATAGATCATTTCATAAGAGAAGGAGAGGGTTAGAAAGAAGCTTCGCCAGCTGGGCATACTCCTTGATGAAGATTAGTTTTTTAACTAGCTAGCTAGTTCATCTTATTAGTTGATGATGATCGAGTAACTAGAGTACTTGAGTGAGCAACTTTTGTGAAGTTTAATATCAACTTATTGAGTTCAGGAGCCTCTTCTATAATGGTTATCTATTAAGTAAGTACCTAGTGTTCATGATTATATTGTGTTTCGTGGTATCTATTAAGTAAGTAGGTAGTGTTCATGAGCAATTTTTTTATTACCAAAAAAACATTTGCTCGCATTGGACAAGTAGGCACACCAGAGTTATGATGAACTTATTGTTGGCGCTGGACTGGTGATACGCCGGCACGGTAGGATTCTGTTGACGTGTCCTCCAATTCCACCACTACCTTTTAGCAATGGCACCATATTAGTGGCGTCATGTGTATATGCCAGCAAGGCTATTTTTGGCACACAATAGCTAGGCTTTTCTCCACTAGTCTTGGGATACAATGTATCCACGAAGACTACGAGCCGTTAAGAGGCCGAAAGTCACTTCGGACTTGAAATAGGCCCACATGCAGCATGGGTCATTAAATGGATGAAAGTGAAACTGGGCCGACAATGGGCCATATGTACCAAGGGCCACTAACAGGCCAAAAGTAATATCAGGCCGAACTATTACATGCGCCTTTAAGAGGCCGTATTTCAAATGGCCCCTAATGGGGCCAAAAGCACAATACCTATTAATGAGCCAGATCTTATATGGGTCTTAATTTGGCCAAAAATATGTTAGGCAGTTAATGGGATAGATCTGATATGGGCCATCATCTAGCCCCAAACATGGCAGAATGTTAACGGGCCGGATCTGATATGGGTTGTCATTTGGCCCAAAACATGGCAGACATCAAACGGGCCGGATCTAATGTGGGTTGTAGTTTGGCCCAAATTGTGGCAGGCTGTTAATAGGTCGGCCCAATAGTGTATGACAAAATCTTGTGGGCCCTTGTTTGGGCTGGCCTTTTTACCTTAAATGGGCTACTGTTGGGTCGTGCCACGTGTCGACATATCATAGGCGCATTCTGTCCATTGTATGGATGACATCTGTCCCAATGCTAAGCTGGCACGTGGATCCTCCAGCAAATGAGAATTTTACATATGGAAAATTGCAATTAGTCTGGGCTGTTAGCGGGATCCAAAACTGGACCCGGTAGCTTAACAGCGACCCATTAGGTGGATGCCACATGTCGGTTACCCTTGACGAAAACAGTTCCATGACGCGACATTTATCATCATGGAAGTGGACACTTCTATGATGATAATTCAATATTGTCATGGAACACTTCTATGATAGCACACACATGACTATCTTGATTCTGTCATAAAATTGTCATAGATGTACATGATGACAGAAAATGTGACCTACTGTGACAAACACATATCATCACGAAAGTGTTTTTATGTAGTGATTCCTACATTACATTGATGAATTGGAGCTATTGTGTATTGCTCTAGGTTGTCACTGTTATATGATGAATGCCTTCCAACACAAATATCCATTGCTGATGCAATGCCTATGCTATTCTCATATTGGTTCTCGCCATGTTACTTTTGATGCCGCTGTTGTTACAATCAATACAAACTGCTACTATTACTGTTCCTGTTACTATTGTTATTGTGCTACTAAACACTTTGCTACAGAAATATAATTTTCCAGGTGTGGTTGAATTGACAACCCAACTGCTAAGGCTCATAAATATTCTTAGGCTCCCCTTGTGTTGAATCAATAAATTTGGGTGAAATACTACCCTCAAAGACTGTCATGATCCCCTATACTTGTGGGTTATCATGACCTTTCTGGCGCCTTTGTCGGGGAGCATAGCTCTATTTATTGAGTTCACGTGGGATTTTATACTATGAAGAATCTGAAAGATACTAGAACCAATATCACACCCTCTAAGACGAGGGGAGGTAAGGAACTGCCATCTAGCTCTGCACTTGATTCACCTTCTGTTTTGCGTAGGCTTGCGATACCACCACCTGCTATTCAATCTAATATGTCGCAAGTACCTAATGATGCTACTTCTACTATGAATGATGCTATTGATGATGCTAGTACTATGCTTAATGAAACTGCACCACTAGGTGAATTCCTTGATGAACAACTTGTTAAAGCTAAAGAACTTGAAAAGGTTGAAACTGAGGAAAATTATGATTCACCTATTAGGCCTAGCTCTCCAAGAATTTAAATGCCTAAGGTACCTGAGGGTTATGTTATGGATGGGAGGATAGCTTGAGAATTTCTTTCTTGTAATGATAGAGATGATGTTAAGAAATTACTGAGTAAGCTGGAAAAAATTTCTATGATGGAGAGAATGAAATATGATCCTAAATTTGCTACTTCTCCTATTTTTATTACTGATAAGGATTATGAATTCTTTGTCGATCCTGAGTTATTTAATTTGGTTGAATATGATCCTTTTCATGGTAATGAAATCGAAACTGTTATGGCACATCTTACTAAATTAAATGTTATAGCCACCCTATTTGCTCATGAGGAACAAATTTGCTACTACTATATCCTAAAGTTGTTTCCTTTCTTATTATAGGGTGATGCTAAGAAATGGTTTAATACTCTTGCTCCTGGTTGCATGCGTAGTCCCAAGGATATGATATATTACTTCTCTAAAAAATATTTTCCTGCTCATAAGAAACAAGCCACCTTACATGAAATACTTAACTTTGTGCAAATTGAAGAAGATAATCTCCCTCAAGCTTGGGAGAGGCTTCTCCAGTTACTTAATGCTTTGCCTGATCATCCTCTTAAGAAAATGAAAGACTTGATACCTTTTATAATGGAATAACCGATTCTTCTAGGGACTACCTAGATAGTTGTGTTGGGTGTGTTTTTAGGGAACGAACCGTCAAAAAGGCTGAAGAATTATTGAAATATGAAAATGATTGGACACTTCCTGAGCCACCACCTAAGCCAACTCCAAAGAAGAGGGGTATTATATCCCTCAATCCAAAAGATATGCAAGAGGCAAAGAAATCTATGTAAGAGAAGGGTATTAAAGCTGAAGATGTTGAGAATTTACCACCTGCTGAAGAAATATATGGACTCGATACTTCGACACAGGTAGTAAAGGTAAATTATGTTTATAGATTCGATGAGGATGATATTCCTTTTAATAAATCTACTAGTCAATGTCTAGATGAATTTTATAATTACATTGTTAAGCAAGAACACTTCAATATGTATGTGAAGAATCAATTGAAGCAGAATTCTATCATGATTGATCGCTTGAGTGACTTGATGTTTAGAATAGCTAATGCTGTTAAGGGTTTAGGTAAACATGCATCCATGGTTCATACCTAGTTAGAACAAGTTGCTGAGTCACAAAATTATTTGCTTAATGAGATGAATAATCAAATGAATGATCATGTTGTTAGAGTAACGACTAGAGGAGGTAGAATGACTCAGGAGCCACTATATCCTAAAGGACATCCTAAAATAATCGAACAATATTCTCAAAGAATTAATATTGATACACCTAGTTCATCTAAGAAGAAAAACAAAAGGAAAAATGATAGAAATTTGCATGCTTCTAGTGTACATGTGATAGAAAAACCTTCTCAGAATAGTAATGATGTTTCTATTTCTAATGCTGAGATACAATCTGGTGATGAACATCTACCTAGTGATAATGATAATGATGATGTTCATGTTCATGCTCAACCAAATGAAGATAAAGAAGCTAATAATGATAAAGAAATAGAACCTACTATTGATCTTGATAACCCACCTCCTAAAAATAAAAGATATGATAAAAGAGATTTCATTGCTAGGAAACATGGTAAGGAAAGAGAACCATGGGTTTAGAAACCCATGCCTTTCCCACTAAGCCTTGGAGAAATAAGGATGAGGAGGATTTTGAGCGCTTTGTTGAAATTCTTAGACCTGGTTTCTTGCGTAATTGTTTGAATGATATTTTGAAAATGCCTCCTTATGCTAAATACGTGAAAGATGTTGTCACTAATAAAAGAAAGATACATGAAGTTGAAATATCCACCATGCTTGCAAATTATTCTTTTAAGGGTGGAGTACCTAAGGAGATCCAGGAATACCCATTGTACCATGCTCCATTAAAAGAAGTTATGTCAAAACTGCTTTATGTGATTTGGGAGCCAGTGTTATGCCTTTCTCTTTACATAGAAGACTTGATTTTAATACGCTCACACTTACTGAATTATCTTAGGAAATCACTACTGCAGGATGGTCCAAACGTGATAGTCCAATCAAAGACCCTTCGACGATACTGTGTGTGATGCATTAATCGCAAACGGTGGTGTAAGAAAACCGTAAAAAATGTGACGAACCATATGCGATTGCGCAGACATCAAACACGATTCAGATTAGAGATGCATGTGCGATGCGTGGCACACGGTTAATCCGTATGAACTGTTTGTGATGATCCAAAACAACAGAAACGGTCACCCAGATGAGGGTGTGTGTGATATATGGCATACAGTTCACTAGGATGAATTGTGTGTGATTAGGAAACACAATGGAAATGGTCAACTAGATCAAGGTTTGTGCGATGGAGGGCATACAGTTCACTCGGATGAACTGTTTGCGATGAGCCAAGATAACAGAAATAGCTCAATTGAACAAGATGTGTGTGATACGTGGTAAACAGGTCCATAATCAGAAATGTGTGCGAAGACCAATAATAACACAGGTTGCTGCTAATAAGCCGTGTGATTTTCTCTGTCTACAGAAGAACAACATATATATAACTAAAATAAACATCCAATTACATAAGTGACTATACAGATCATTCGTACACACCTCAATATACAATTGCATGCATTCTAAACTAGGAGAAACGATCGTCTAGTCATCTACTTCTGTGGCTCGATCCCTTATCTTGGGCAGGACGAACACACTTCCTCATGTTGATGATCTGCCTGTACATCTCGTACCTCGTGTACTCGTCCTTGGTCGCGTACTTGACGTGTTCCTCATCCAGTCTTTGATGCTAGGCACTATGCCAGGCGTTCTTCTCTTTCATGATCTCATCCTTCATCTTCATGTAGTAGGGGTCGATGGTGGCTGAGGCAAGGTCAACCAGGGAGTTATCTTTGTTGTTGGTGTTGCCCCAGACCTTGTAGTGGTCACAGACGTTGACAAGATTCTGGCAGGTCAAGCCCGAAACCTTGAGCGCTTTTAGATCGTTGGTGGTGTCCACCGTAGCAAAACTGTAGTCGAAGTTGTTGATAAACCTGGAGAAATGCTCGCAAGGCTTTGTGGCTAGGTGGTAGTGGTAGACGCGTACCTCATGTCGCATGCACAACTGGGTGAAGACAACCTTCTGATCTTGCCTGGCATGACCGCTGGTGAACTCGAGGTCGAAGCCGACCAATTGGTACTTGTCCTCAGCGAGCAACTGCTCCATAGTTTTGATGGAGCACTCCACCGAGACCAACTCGTTCGTGTACACCACTGACAGGTCCTTCCTACTCATGTGGGTGTCCACTACCTGATGCATGGCGAACTGCCCCCCGTTGTCGTCGTCGGGCGTTCGGAGCGCCATTGGAGCCACGGGGAGCGCCATTGGAACCGCTGGACATCCTCTCTGTATGTGTCATTGTGGGTGTACTTATTATGTCGTGTGGTGCGAGAGATGAAGGTAAATGGCCGGGGGAATAAATGGGGACCGGGTGGCCTGGATTCTCGGCACGTCCGCATGGGAATTTTTGTAGCGGGTAACTGCATCATGGCGTCGCGCCCAGCGCAACTGCATGCATAGTGGCAGGACGAACGTACGTGATCGTGTACCGGCCCCTAACACTGGCAGCACGCGTGGAGGGACGCGGGCAAAGCGCGTGTGGCGGGATGCGAGCATAGCGCGTCGCGGCTGCCTCAACCATGAGCAACCACACGCATAGAGCAGTTGAACACACATGCAATGGTCGTCTACAAGTCGGCCAGCAGTTGCGACGCTGCGTAGAGAGCGGCCGTGTGCTACGACCTCCGTCTTGGTCTACTAGTCCCCTTTATATTTTGTGCCATATTTTCACCTTAAATTTAACTAACAAAATATTAATGCATGTTATAAAAATTATACAATTGGAAACTATGTTCAAATATGAATCCAATGATATAATCTTTGGTGACATGGATTCGTATTTTATTAGTTAAATATCTAGTCAAAATTTGGCACAAAAATACGAAGTCGACGTATAAACCAGGAATGGGGTAGTAGGTAATTAAATCGAAAACGTTTTTTTATTAACCGTATGTGCACGTGTCCATTCGTCCTCCTCTCGCACATCTTGTCACCCCGCTGCCGCAGACGGCTTCGAGCGCAAGCTTGAGCAGCGCGCGGGGCGTTCTTTTGGCCAAACGGTGGCTCAAAGTGGTGCAAAAGAATCGTCAGTGAGCCCGTTCCCGCGCAACCATGCAGGTTCCCACGCAAGCTTCTCGCCTGACTCGACGAAATCCCCCAAAATGCCAATGCTTACCAGCCTGCTATATAAACCCTCATGGCCAGCGAGTCCTGCATCGCATTTCCCCTCCCTCCTTGTAGCTTATCTCGTCTGCTTCTCCCACAATCGCCAATGGCACTGGTTCGTCATCGTCGCTCAGCCACTCCGCCGTCATCACAAGACAACTCCAGCTAGGAGGCTACACAGCGGCGACGGCACAGTCCCCGACATAGTGTAGTGCGCGTTGCATCCCTATTGGGTGTGCATGCAACACCCACCACACGCTCCGTTGTCATTGCACATCGGCACCTATTGCCGGCCGTCGTTGCCGCCACCCCACCGTCCGCTGCCGTGGTCACCACACCACCGTCGAAATCCAGGGCCATCACCCACTCCGCCGCCGCGGCCCAAAGGCGGGTGGTGGCCGTCGTGGCCGCCACCCCACTGTCGGCCACCGTGGCCATCACCCGCTCCACCACCGCGGCCCGAAGGCAGGAGGTTTATATCTTCTAACGAGATTGGTTAGTGACCATTTGATTTACTAGGGTAGCTTGTGCATCGGATATTTTGCCTAGCAAATTTTCAACAAAAGCATACTTAGATTGGAGATTACAAACTTCTCTACTAATATCATCGAGTTGTTTGGTTATAGCATCTAGGACAATAGTGTTCCTTCAGTTCTTCATTAAAATATTTATTGTGCTCAAATTATGTTGTCATATATTCCTTAGTACTTCTCCCAATTTCAAGAGGAATATTGCGGTAAGGAACATCACAATATTTTCTTTGAGGCGTCATGACTATGCAAACAAGGTTGCACACAAAAACAGATCTGACAAGAAAAACGGTGAACTAGAAAAAGAGGGCGAATAAAATGGAATTTTTTTGTGAAGTGGGGGAGATGAAAACGAGAGGCAAATGGAAAATAATGTAAATTTCAAGGAGATGCCATTTGTGAGTAGGAACCTGATAGATGTTTCAAGGAGATGTCTCCCTGCAATGGCGCCTGAAATTCTTTCTTGATGGCTCGTGTCCGCGTCAGTATTTCCCCGAATTGGAAGGGATGATGCAGCACATCTACGGTAGGTATTTCCCTTAGTGATGAAACCAAGGTTATCGAACCGGTGGGAGAACCAAGCAACACTATGTAACCGGTACCTGCACACAAAGAACAAATACTTGCAACCTGACGTGTAAGAGCGATTGTCAATCCCTCATGGGTAAAAGATAGATTGATTTGTATGATTGGATAAATAGATCTCGCAATAAAACAACATAAAATAAATAAAGAAAACGTGTAGCAAGGTATTTTTGGGTTTTTAGATTAATATATCTGAAAACAAAAGCAAATAAAAATAGATCTCAAAGCAAATATGATAAAGAATAGACTCGGGGGCCGTAGATTTCACTTGTGGCTTCTCTCGAGAAAAATAGCATACGACGGGTAAACAAATTAATTTTATGCAATTGATAGAACTTAAAATAATTATTACGATATCCATGCAATGATCACTATATAGGCATCACATCCAAGATTAGTAGACCGACTCCTGCCTGCATCTACTACTATTACTCCACACATCGACCGCTATCCAGCATGCATCTAGTGTATTAAGTTCATGGAGAAATGGAGTAATGCAATGAGAATGATGACATGATGTAGACAAGATCTATTCATGTAGGAATAGACCCCATATTGTTTTCCTTAATAGCAACAATCAATACGTGTCTTGCTGCCCCTTCTGCACTAGAAAAGAACACCGCATGACTGAACCCATCACAAAGCACCTCTTCCCATGGCAAGAAAAATTGATCAAATTGGCCTAACTAAACCAAAGATTCAAAGAATAAATACAAGGCTATAAGTAATCATGCATATAAGAGACTAAAACTCAAATAACTTTCATGGATAAAATAGATCTGATCATAAACTCAAAGTTCATCGGATCACAAAAAACACACTGCAAAAAGAGTTACATCAAATATATCTCCAAGAGATCATTGTATTGAGAATCAAAAGAGAGAGAGAGAGAGAGAGGAAGCCATCTATCTACTAACTATGAACCCGTAGGTCTACAATGAACTACTCACGCATCATCGAAGAGGCACCAATGAGGATGATGAACCCCTCCGTGATTGTTTCTAGATTGGATCTGGTGGTTCTAGAACTTGCGACAGCTGGAATTGTATTTCGTCGACTCCCCTAGGGTTTTTGGATTTTTGAGGTATTTATAAAGCAAAGAGGCGGTGCGAGAGGCGGCCGAGGTGGGCACAACCCACCAGGGCATGCCTGGTCCTGGGTTGTGCTCCTCTAGGAGCCCACCTCTGGTAATTCTTTGGCCCAACAGGTGTCTTCTACTCCAGAAAAACTCTCCAAAAGGTTTCACTGCGTTTGGACTCCGTTTGGTATTGATTTTCTATGAAGTAAAAAACAAGCAAAAAACAGCAATTGGCACTGGGCACTATCTCTATAGGTTAGTCCCAAAAATGATATCAAGCTGCTAAAATGATTTTAAAACATCCAAGAATGATAATATAACAGTGTGGAACAATCAAAAATTATAGATACGTTGGAGACGTATCAGGAGCTTTCCCATGTAAATAGTTTTTCTTGATTTTGTTTCTCCTTGGTTAGATAGCTTTCTTCAGAAGAAAAAAACTCCAAAAATATTTCAGTGTGTTTCTCTGAATTTCTTTTCTTTTGTTTGAGTCGTTGTAAGGAGAAGCCCACGATGAAAATGTTGAGTGGCCCTCGTATGCTTCATTGTTGATCTAACACAGAGCCAATGTTACCTTGTCTTCTCCTTTGAATAAAATGTTTCCAGATTCCAGCTTAGTCCATGGCACACTTGCACTATTATTATTTTCACATGATTCAGTCATGCAAGTAAAAGTCTATAATGACGATGATTTGATGACGTGATTGCGGTGAAGGAAAGTTGGTATGAACTCTTCTTGTTTTGGTTTTTGTAAATATGTTTAGCTGATCGTTCTTGATTCAACATACTATGAGTAAACATGTTTCTGATGAAAATTAGAGATTATAATTGCTCATGCCATGCTTAAATAGCTAGGAGTGGATAATGATTTATCTTGAGTGTCAACATGCATTAAAATGGTTATGATGTAGTATGATACTATGGTATCCTAAGATGAATGATTCTAGTGGCTTTACTTGGCACATGTTCACGTATGTGATTGAATCAACCCCAATAAAGCCTCCATGATACTTATGTTCATGGTGTTTTATATCTACTCATGCTCATATTCAATGTTAATTATTCTCAATGTATGATCATGACTGTTTTCGCTCTCTGGTTGGTTGCTTCTCAATCAATTTGCTAGCCTTCGCTTGTACTAAGCAGGAATATGCTTGTGCATCCAAATCCCTAAACTCAAAGTTGTTCTCGATGATTCCAACATATCTTCCTATATGCAGTATTACTATGCCGTTCCAAGTAAATTTGCATGTGCCACCTCTAAACATTCAAATAATCATCTGTTTTGTGTGCCCGTAACGCCCATGGAGCGAGAGGGGGCGGTCAATATCTTTCATGCTAAGCGGGTTATTCTCATGATGGGTGTTTACTCACTTGTCATTGCACAAGAGAGGCTGGAATTGGGATGCCCAGTCCTATAATCAAAATGAAAAACAAATTTAATGAAACAACTCCCCCATAAAGTTGTTTCTATGGAGGGCACCCATGAATTCAACTAGCCATGACTTGTGATTGTTGCTTGAGGGGGGAGTAAACTTTACCTTTCCGCTTGGGAACCGCCTATAATGTGTTTAGCATGGAAGATATTGCAAATCCTCAATCATCACATTGACCGGAAAAGTACACCTCTCAAAATTATATTCATCTCTATTTTAAGCTTCGAGCTCTGGCACCACTGCAAATCAATGCTTCCCTCTACGAAGGGCCTAACTATTTACTTTTATTATTGAGTCATCACCTTCACATTCAAGCACCGATTGGAGAGCACTATTATCATTCTTATGCATTGAGTATAGTTAATGTTGAGTGTGACATGACTGGATCTCTTCTACCATGAATTAAAATGTTCAGTCGTTGCTTGAACTTCAGAGGTGCTCTGCATTTATGTTTTGCGGTCTCAAAATGGGCTGGTGAGATACCATGTTATCATATTATATCATGATTGTTTTGACAAAGTGTTGGCATGTAAGATATCTTATTATTGTTCACTAGTTGGTTATGTTATTGGTATGAGTAAATGTGAGACTTAAGTGTTATCATGCACATGGTTAGTTCATAATATTTGCTGAAAACATGAACATTAGTTAAGCATATATACAGCAACAAGAATAAAAAGAGTTTGTAGAAGTTTTTTTATCACTTTCAGTTTGTCAACTGAATTGCCTAAGGACAAGCAATGAGTTAAGCTTGGCGGGGTTCATATGTCCCAAACGTATCTACTTTTCCAAACACTTTTGCTCTTGTTTTGGACCTTAATTTGCATGATTTGAATGGGACTAACCCGGATAAATGTTGTTTTCAGCGAAATTCCCATGGTGTTATTTTTGTGCAGTGATAATACTTCTCAGATTGGGCTCAAAATTACCGAAGAATATTTCCAAAATATATAAAAAATATTGGCGAAGAGAACTGCCCGAGGGGGGCACCTAGGAGCCACAAGCTCACACGGGGCGCCCACCCCTAGGGCGTGTCTGGTGAGCTTGTGGGCCCGTGGAGCCTTCAGCAACCCTAAGTTCAACTCCATAAGTACCGTCTCGCAGAGAGAAAAAATTAGAGAGAAGGAATCATCGTGTTTTACGATACAGATATGCTGCCAACTCGTGTTCTTCATCAGGAGGGCTGATCTGAAATCCGTTCGGGGCTATGGTGGGTGGAATTCATCATCGTCGTCATCAACCCTATTCCATCAACAATTCCGTGATGCTCACCACTAGAAGTTAGTAATTCCTTCGTAGGCTTGCTGGACGGTGATGGAGTTGCATGATATTCCTCATGTAATCGGGTCAATTTGTTCGGGCTTGATCCCTAGTATCCACTATGTTCTGAGATTGATGTTGCTATGACCTTGCTATGCTTAATGCTACTAGGGCCCGAGTGTCATGATTTTAGATCTGAACCCTCTATGTTTTCATGAATATATTTGAGTTCTTGATCCTAGCTTGCAAGTTGTATACACCTATTACGTGTTATGATCCGCATACCCCAAGGTGACAATAATTGGGATTCTTTCCGGTGATTACCGTAGTATCAGGAGTTCATGTATTCATTATGTATTAATGCTTTTCCGGTTCTCTATTAAAAGGAGGCCTTAATATCCCTTAGATTTCCTTATGGACCCCGCTACCACGGGAGGGTAGGACAAAAGATGTCATGCAAGTTATGATTATCCCTCTAGGTTGTGATTGTTATATGATGAATGTCATCCGATACAAATATCCATCGCTGATCCAATGCACACTTTTCTCATATTGGTTCTCGCTAAATTACTTTCGCTATTGCTACTGTTATAATCACTACAAACTGCTACGGTCAGTGTTCATGTTACTATTGTTACTGTGCTACTAAACACTTTGCTGCAGAAATTTAATTTCCTAGGTGTGCACTACTACAGGATTGTCCTAACGCGCCAGTACAATCGGAGACCCTTCAACGAAACTGAGTACGATGCAGTAATCGCAAACGGTGGTGTAAGAAAATTGTAAAAAATGATACAAACTATTTGCGATGGCGTAGCCATCAAACACGATTCTAATAAGAGTTGCGTGTGCAATATGTGGCATACAGTTGGTCCATACGAACTGTTTGCGATGAGAATAACAATAGAAATGATCAGCCAGATGAGGGTGTGTGCGATATACGGCATACAGTTCACTCAGATGAACAATCTGTGATTAGGCAACACAACAGAAATGGTCAGCCAGATCAAGGTGTGTGCAATAGAGGGCATATAATTCACTCAGATGAACCCTTTCTGATGAGCCAAGACAACAGAAATGGTTCAACTGAACAAGATGTGTATGATACACGGCAAATAGGTCCATCATTAGGAATGTGTGCGACGACCGATGATGACACAGACGATTGCTGCCAATAAACCGTTTGTGTTGTGGGCAAATGATTGCTGGTATACAATTGGCAGCAATTGATGAAACCATCACCGATGGGTTCCCTAGTTTACTCCGTCTACGATGTGATTTGTTCTGTCTACAGTAGAATAACATATATAACCAAAATAAACATCCAATTACATATGCGACTATACAAATCATTCACACACACCTCAAGAAACAATTACATGCATTCCAAACTATGAGAAACGATCATCTAATCATCTACTTCTTGTGACGCTGCCGCCATTGCTCTGTGGCTCGATCCCTCGTCTAGGACAAGACGAAAGTACTTCCTCATGTCAGCGATCCGCATGTACATCTTGTACCTTGTGTTTGCGTCCTTGGCCGCGTACTTGACATGTTCTTCATCCAGTCTCTCCACCTAGGCACTGTGCCAAGCGATCATGTCCTTCTTGCACTCATCCTTCATCTTCATGCAGTAGGGCTCGATGTTGGCTGAGGCAAGGTCAACCAGGGAGTTCTAATTCTTCTTGGTGCTGCCCCAGACCTTGTAGTGGTCATGGATGTTGATAAGATTCCGGCAGGCCAAGCCCGAAGCCTTGAGCACTTTTAGATCGTTGGTGGTGTCCACCGTAGCGAAACTGTAGTCGAGGCTATGGATAAACCCGGTGAAACACTCACAAGGCCTTGTGGCCAGGTGGTAGTGGTAGATGAGGATGTCATGGCACATGCACAACTGGGTGACGACAACCTTCTTTTCATGCCCGGCACGACCGCCGGTGAACTCGAGGTTGAAGCCGACCACTTAGTACTTGTCCTCAGCAAGCAACTGCTCCATAGTTTGGATGGAGCTCTCCACCGAGACCGGCTCGTTCGTGTACACCACCGACAGGTCCTTCCCCCTGTGGGTGATACGTCTCCGTCTTATATATAATTTTTTATTGTTCCATGCCAATATTCTACAACTTTCATATACTTTTGACAACTTTTTATACTATTTTTGGGACTAACATATTGATCCAGTGCCCAGTGCTAGTTCCTGTTTGTTGCATGTTTTTTGTTTTGCCGTAAATCCATATCAAACGGAGTCCAAACGGGATAAAAACTGACAGAGATTTTTTTGGAATATATGTGATTTTTTGGGAAGAAAAAGCAACGTGACACGATGCCTAAGGGGGCCATGAGGCAGGGGGCGCGCCCAGGGGGTCAGGCGCGCCCTGGGCTCTCGTAGCCACCCCATAAGGCGGTTGATGCCCTTCTTTCGCTGCAAGAAAGATAATAAACAGATAGAGATTGTGTTAACATTTCAGCCGAATCGGTGTTACGGATCTCCGGGAATATAAGAAACGGTGAAAGGGCAGAATCCCAGAACGCAGAAACAGAGAGAGACAGAGAGACATATCAGATCTCGGAGGGGCTCTCGCCCCTCCCATGCCATGAAGGCCATGGAACAGAGGGGAAACCCTTCTTCCATCTAGGGAGAAGGTCAAGGAAGAATAAGAAGGAGGGGGGCTCTCTCCCCCTCACTTCCGGTGGCGTCGGAACACCGTCGGGGGCCATCATCATCACCACGATCTTCACCAACACCTCTGCCATCTTCACCAACATCTCCATCACCTTCCCCCATCTATCTAAAGCGGTCCACTCTTCCGCAACCCGCTGCACCCTCTACTTGAACATGGTGCTTTATGCTTCATATTATTATCCAATGATGTGTTGCCATCCTATGATGTCTGAGTAGATTTTCATTGTCCTATCGGTGGTTGATGAATTGCTATGATTGATTTAATTTTCTTGAGATTATGTTGCTGTCCTTTGCTGCCCATCATATGAGCGCGCGCATGGATCAAACCATAGGGTTAGTTGTATGTTGATAGGACTATGTATTGGAGGGCAGGAGTGATAGAAACTTCAGCCTAGCTTAGAAATTGATGCATACGGGTGTCGGTGTCAAAACCGGCGGATCTCGGGTAGGGGGTCCCGAACTGTGCGTCTAGGCCGGATGGTAACAGGAGGCAGGGGACACGATGTTTTACCCAGGTTCGGGCCCTCTTGATGGAGGTAAAACCCTACGTCCTGCTTGATTAATATTGATGATATGGGTAGTACAAGAGTAGATCTACCACGAGATCAGAGAGGCTAAACCCTAGAAGCTAGCCTATGGTATGATTGTTGTTCGTCCTATGGACTAAAACTCTCCGGTTTATATAGACACCGGAGAGGGCTAGGGTTACACAGAGTCGGTTACAATGGTAGGAGATCTACATATCCGTATCGCCAAGCTTGCCTTCCACGCCAAGGAAAGTCCCTTTCGGACACGGGACGAAGTCTTCAATCTTGTATCTTCATAGTCCAGGAGTCCAGCCGAAGGTATAGTCCGGCCATCCGGACACCCCCTAATCTAGGACTCCCTCAGTAGCCCCTGAACCAGGCTTCAATGACGACGAGTCCGGCGCGCAGATTGTCTTCGGCATTACAAGGCGGGTTCCTCCTCCAAGTACTTCACAGAAGTTTTTGAACACAAAGGTAGTGTCCGCCTCTGCAAAATAAGTTTCCACATATTGCCATAGAGAGAATAATATTTACACAAATCTAATGTGCTGACGTATTCCGTAGCGTGTCATCACACCACGGCCAAGTCTTTATTCGAGTCATTTTATCGTCCCACCTCAGCGCGTTTAGCGAGGCGGTTTCCTTGGCACGTCTTGTTAAAGCAGAGATCGTGTCCCCTTATTCCGGGATTCTCATCAATACGGGTGTGGGTAACCCAACCGTACCCGTTGGTATATTTTCTCGATCAAAGGCGAGTCCCAAACGGTCACGGGGAAAGCCCTTGGTATTCAACCTCTTATAAAGAGACCAAGGCCTTACTCCTTTCTTTCAATCTCAAACGAGTTCGCCCTTCACCTCGAGTTCCAACACCCAAGGCTCTAGATTTCAGGCGCTTCGGACCTTCGACAATGTCCGGTTCCGACCTTCGAGGCCGATGGATGCCCTCCTCCATCACGGAGGAGGACGTGCTGAAGTTGAGAGAGGCCAGGTTCTTGACCGGCGAAATATCGCATAGGCTGCCTGCTCAAGGGAAGGTCATCCCCACTCCCAAGCCCGGTGAGAGTGTGGTGTTCATGTCTCACTTCCTTCGGGGGCTAGGCTTCCCGACAGATCCCTTCGTGAGGGGGCTCATGTATTATTATGGGCTGGAATTTCATGACTTAGCCCCGGAGTCCATCCTCCATCTTTCCTCATTCATCGTCATGTGTGAAGCCTTCCTCCGTATCACTCCTCACTTCGGACTATGGCTCAAGACCTTCAAAGTAGAGCCAAAGATGATTGAGGGACGGCATGCGGAGTGCGGAGGTGCTTTTATAAGCAAGAATGCTGGTACTCCATGGCCCGAGGGCTCTTTTCAAGAGGAGTCCAGCTTATGGCAGCGAGAGTGGTTTTATATTACCACTCCCAGGGCCCCTAAGTGGGTGGCGCCACCTGCCTTTCTCTCGGGTCCCCCGCCATGACTGGCGTCATGGGTCAATACGGGGCTGGACTGGGGGCCGGCAAAGGACGTGCCCCTGTTGCGGGGCCACATCCGAGATCTCCTAGAAAGAGACATTAGTCTGGTCATGGTGACGCAGGTTATGTTAATTCGTCGAGTTCTGCCCTGCAAACGTCGCCCCCTCCGCCTGTGGGAGTTCAACCCGGAGGGACCACGAGTTCTTCAACATTTTCTTGGCATGACGCCCGTAGAGATGTACAAATTGTTCTTCGGACCAGAAGTAGTGTGTCCGGATTCTACGGAGGACGCAAGTCTGAGCTGCAATCGTCCGGATACTCAAGTAAGTAGCCTTGTGCCCGGACTCGCTATCCGTATATTTATCATAAAATTTCCCCTAAAAGAGTTGTCCTTTAAACATGAGTGGATAGCGAAAGCAAAGCTAATCAGGTGTCTGGCCCCCCTCCCCGAGACCACGCCGGGTCCCGTGCTAGTGAGGATGTTGGAGGTTGTGCCTTCAAAGGGAAGCGAGGGAGGGGACAAGGGAGCTACAGCCTCCTCAAAGGAGGTTGTCCGGAAGGGGGGAATCGAAAATTCCTCTCCTCAGGGGAAGAAGAGGACCGCCTCTGAAGACCCGGAGACCATGGCCTTAAAGTGAGGGAAGAAATCTTCGCCAGAGGGTCCTGTGCTGGGGGATACTTCGGTCGAATTATTCCCTCAGGGGGATCAGCCCTCCATCGAGCCGTAAGTAGAGAGGAGTTTTCTTTTTAAGAAACGAGAGAAATCCCTGTTTATATCTGAGAAAAGTAATCGAAAATTTACCTTGTAGCTCGGACCTTAGCCCTTCTCAGCAGAGCTCGTCTTCAGGGGATCTTCTTCCGGAGATGATGGAGAGCGGAACGCCTCCCCCTGCCATACCGCCTTGCGAGGCGGGCGACCCTGAGGTATCGTCGCGGAGGATTTCTCCGAATCCGGCGGGGCCGGAAGGTAGTCATATGGCCCCCCAAAGCCCTCCGCGTCTGATCTTCGAAAAGGGCCATCAAACGAGTCCGGCGCCATCTGGTGCGCGGTCGGAGGAGCTGAAGGATCTGCTAGGGCGAGCATCTATCTCAGAGGAGCACCGTGCATTGATGGGTACGGTGATTGAGAGGATTTCATCCGCAGAGAGCGGATTGCACGAGGCCGTCAGGAGTTTACTGACAGGTTTTGAGGTACGTGAAATAATGTACCCTTTTTGGACAGTTGCGCATAAATAAGATGCGCCCTGTGTAGATAGTAGCCCCTGAGACTCTGTGTTGTCAAAAGTGACGGCGTACAGAGGATCATAATCCCAGGTCTAATATGCCGCCTTTATACGTAGGTGGCGAAGTGTCCGGTGGCCAGCCGGACTGATGGATTTGCCGAGCTAAAGCGGCAACCTGACGTGGCAGATGCCGACATCGCGCTTGTCAACAAGCGGCTTGACGAGGCACAAGGTATGTAATTCCTTCGGCGGCGCCTGGTAAGAGGAGCTTTATGCCAGTATCTTACAATGTGTGCGCTTGATGCAGATGGTGCTGCTGCCATGGAGAATCTTCGGGCGGAACTTGCCCAAGCCAAGGAGTAAGCCAGGAAAAGTGATGTGGCTGCCGGAAAGGCAATTGAAGAGCTGAAAGCCGAACAGGCTGCTCACTGGCGAAGCAAGAAGGAAATGGCCGAGATGGCCGTGAAGCTGAAGAATGCTGCTGACCGTTGCAAGCTTCTTGAAAAAGAAGATCGGGCGGAACAGACGGACCTGAAGAAGGCCATTGCCGATGCCAAGGATGCTCGCTCTGCGATGAGAGCTGTGAAGGAGGAGCTGCGTCAGGCCAGAGAAATCGCGGCTGGAAGGCCCTTTATGCTGCGGAGGAAGTTCTGTGATCCTAAACATGCTCCGTTAGACCAGATGTGGAGTACAGCGGACACCTATCTGGATTTAGCAGCGAGTGCCGCAGATGCGGCCGAGCACTTCCGAGATTAAGAAGATCGCGAAGTGGAAAAGCTCTTCTGGTCGCAGTTCCACAATCCAGAGCGTCCACTGTCATTAGCCGATCGTTTGGCCGAATGGGCCGAGCTAAATAGGTTGTCCGGACTCGCCATGAAGTATGTCGTGAGTCATCTGTGGCCAGAGAGACCAGAGCCGAAAAGTTATTTCAACTTGGTGCAGTAGTTCCTTGGTGCGGCGCCGCATATCAATGCGATGAAGAGGTCAGCGTGCATAGAGGGTGCGCGGATGGCTCTTGCCCGTGTCAAGACATACTGGGCGGAAATGGAAGCCACCGCTGTTGCATCCCCAGACTCGGATGGAAGCCGAGTACCTGCCGAGCGCTATTTTCAGGAAGTTCTACAAGGCGCTCATTTAATAGAGACGCAGTGCTCAAAGGATACTATATTCGAATAACATGTATTATTGTAAAACAATATTTTGATAAATTGTAGAAGCTTTTTATACTTGTGCCTGCAAGTATTATGATACCTCATGTGCGGCCGTTTAACATATATGTATATATAATCTAAAAGATGGCAGTCGTCGGCTTCAGCCCCCACGCACATAATGCGGGGGTGTTCGTAGAAGGCGCATTTTCACACTTGATCCAACGTCTTGGTCCTACAAAGGAGGTGATAGCGTAGCGAACTAGGCAATCGGACTATGATGCTTTATCACTTTTACTTAGCCATAGGAGTTTGACATTGAGGCTACGTATATAGCCCCTGGTGGCGCCTGTGCTCGCCCGAACTCGGGGCGCGTATGTGCCTGGCCGGGAAACGGCCATTCGTTAATGCGGAGGAATCCTAAAGATTCCAATATGTCATCGAGTGGTTGACCAATCTCACGCTATATCATGACAGTCAGTTTTCGGCTTTCTCTACTAAGGCGCTCGCCTGGCCGAACCGGGGCACAATCGCAGTAGTTCTCCTGGTGCCGCCTTAGCCGATAGAGCGGAACGTAAGGCAGCAAAACACAGGAGCCGGGCAAACCCAACATTTGACCAAAGACATGATTCGGAGCTGATGCATATAAGGCCAAACTCACGACGCCGAACACTCCCTAAGGTATTCGGTCTTTATGAGGGCGGGCGGGATAACGCCCTTAGTAATAAGCCCCTAGTGTCCAGGTACGCGCAAAATTCTGACGTGGCCACATGCCAAAACGCCAGCCTCCTCCTTGGTTATACCAAGAAACCAGGGGATGTGTATCAACAAGAGACAGTAAAAAAGGTTTACGCAGGGTCTTAATCTGAAAAGAATCCTTGGAACGGGTCCCTGCTGCACGTCTGCGCCTGTGTCTCCGTTGTGCCGTATCCTGGATGGGCGTAGCACGGTGTTCATCTATAAAAGAGAGGAACTTAGTTAAAGAAAGATCGTGCCGAACATGAGTTATGCTAAATAAACAAAGTATGAATCGAAATGGGTAAAATTGAGCTTTATTGTCTCTTGTTTTATATGCGCGGAGCCCCTAGTACAGGGGTATACGGCTATTAAGCCTTTATCAATTGTATGTTTATGCCGGACTCGTCTAGCCGTGTCCGTGGTCTTGACGACCTGTTTAGATGCTTTGGCTGGTGAAGCCGCTTTATTGTGGGGCTGTCAAGGCAGCCGCACTGTTTTCCGCGCGGGAGGAACACTCAATGTTTTCCCTTTAATGATATGATGCCTCATGGACCGGGCATCTTAAGCATAAGAGATGCATAATGGGGTATTGCGTTAAAGCGGGCGAAAGTTTCGCATCCCAGCAGTGCTTGATAGCTACTTGAGAATGGGGCGATGTGGAAAGTTAGCTGTTCGCAACGGAAGTTATCGGGGGAGCCGAACATAACTTCTAGTCGGAGAGAATCCATGCAGCGGGCATCCGGGTCTGGCGTTACCCCTTGAAAGGAGGTTTTGCTATGGCGAATTTTTGTTGGGTCTATCCCCATGTTGCGGATTGTGTCCTGGTATAATAGGTTTAGACCACTGCCGCCGTCCATCAGGACATTTGTAAAATGGAGTCCACCGATTATTGGATCTAATACCAAGGCAGTCCAGCCTGCGTTCCGGATACATCTAGAGTAATCCTGATGGTCGAAGATGATTGGTTTGAACAACCATTGGCGAGACTCCTTTGGGATAGGCCGTATGGCGCGTATCTCTTGTGGCGTCGTTCTGTTCGTCACGTGAAGTAAGTTTACTGTTTTGACTTCTTGTGGGAAATCCTTTTGTTTCCTGGTGCTCTGCTTGTGGGGTTCGTTGTCGTCCTCACTTGGTGTGTCGAGCCCCTTGTGTTCGGCGTTGAGCTTGCCGGCTTGCTTGAAAACCCAACAATCTCTGTGGGTATGGTTCGCAGGCTTCTCGGGAGTACTGTGTATTTGACATATCTTGTCCAAGATTTTGTTTAAGTTGTTTAGCTTGTCCCTGTTATCCTTGAGGGGCGGCTTTCTCTGATTCTGCCGCAAGCTTTTGAATCCGGCGTTGACCGTCGTGCTCTTTGGGTTGTTTCCCTCCGTCACTGGTCCTTGTTGCGTCGGGGTTTTCCGTTTCCATCCCTAACTTCGGATGTACTTGGGTCGCTGGTGCTGCATCTTGCCAACTAGTTGTCCTATCCTGCGCAAAAGCGGGTCATGAGGCTTGTCAATGCGGCCATTGTTCTTGGCTTTTCTTGGCCGAGGTGTCTGGCGAGCCATTCGTCTCGAACATTGTGCTTAAAAGCTGCTAGGGCTTCGGCGTCCGGATAGTCGACTATCTCATTCTTTTTAGTAAGAAATATGTCCCTTGAAAATTGTTTGCCCGATCTCGTCTGCGTCCGGAGGGCGGACATAGGTCCCTTGAAAATTTGCTCGGAAAGCATCCTCAAGCTCTTCCCAACTTCCAATGGTGTTTTCGGGAAGGCTTTTGGGCCAATGTCGGGCTGGCCCTTTAAGCTTGAGGGGTAAGTATTTTATGGCGTGGAGGTCATCTCCTCTGGCCATGTGTATGTGGAGGATATAATCCTCGATCCAGACCCTAGGGTCTATTGTTCCGTCGTACACCTCTATGTTTACGAGCTTGAATCCCGCTGGAAATTCATGGTCCAGCACCTCATTGGTAAAACATAGGGGGTGTGCGGCGCCCTTGTATTTGGGTGTGCCGTGATGTTCGGATATTTGTTGTGTTGCATTGCTTACTAGAGCTTGCTTTCTTGGACCGTATATAGATCTAGCTGGGCCGTCTTTTTGATGCGGATCCTTTGGTGGATCGCGTGCCGGCTTGTGTGCGGCGCCGCTTGCCGCTCCATGCTGGCCATGCGGTCGTCCATCCAACCGGATGGCTTTTCTATTTTTTGACTGTGGGGGTTCTAAGGCCTCCTCATCAAAGTCAGGCAGTAGCTTTCGCTTTGGATAGCTTTTTGTGCGGCAACTGCCGGCATATTTGTCTGCGGTGTTGCGTACTTGGCTCCATCTGATTCCGAGTGCATCTTCCACAGTTTTGAGCTTCCGCTTCTGCTTTTTCAGGCTATGCACAGTGGCGACGAGCCTTTTGTGGAGGTTCTTCTGCTCCATGAGTTTATCCGGCGTAAGGTTGTCCGGACTGTTCTTTTCGCCGGGGAAGGGGTGTTCGGTTTGTTGATCCAAGTTTCCCTATTCGGATGCTTGCTCGAAGGCATGTTCGTTGTCCGCCGACTCATCCTGCTCTATGGCTGGGTCTGTATGACTGCTGTCTCTGTCGAGGCGGGGCTTGGAGTGGCGCTTACGTCGCCGCTTTGATTACTTATTGAGTGAATGATCCCTTGTTGCATCCCTGTGTTCCTCGTCGTCGCCTCCTTTGGGTGTGTCCAGCATGTATACATCATGAGATGAGGTGGCTGTCCAGTGCCTTATAGGCGTTGGTTCATGTTCATCTCCTACATCGTCGTCCATACCGTCGATGTCTTCGGACTCGAAGTCGATCACGTCGTTTAAATTATCGATAGTGGCTACGAAGTGGGTGGTGGGTGGGCTTTGAATTTCTTCATCATCCGCATCCCAACCTTGTTGACCATAGTCCGGCCAGGGCTCTCCTGATAAAGAGAGAGACTTTAGTGAATTCAGAATATCGCCAAAGGGCGAGTGCTGAAAGATGTCCGCGACGGTGAACTCCATGATCGGCGCCCAATCGGGTTCGATCGGTCGGGGCACGGAGGGCTCGGAGTCTGGAGAGGAGTCCGGCTCCTTGGAGTCACGGGCTTTGTAGAGAATAGGGCTGGTGTTCGGCTCGATCGCCGTAGAGATTGCAGCCCCCGAGGCGGTATCTAACCACCTATCCTCGATTGGCGTGATCGGCTCCGAGCTAGGGGTCGGAGCGGACACAGGTGCGGCCTCCAGGGCACTGTTCGGCGGCAGAGCTAAATCATGCCCATCGTGATAGTGCGGCGCGCTCGGCTGTGGCTCAAATCCGTCGAAGATTGAGTCTCCGCGGATGTCGGCCGTGTATTTCAAACTTCCAAATCTGACCTGATGGCCAGGGGCGTAGCTTTCGATCTGCTCCAGATGGCCAACCAAATTGGCCCGTAGTGCAAAGCTGCCGAATACGAAGAACTATCTAGGGAGAAAAGTCTCACCCTGGATCGCATCATTGTTGATGATTGGGGAAGCCATCGGGCCTAAAAGTGACAACACAGAGGAACTCTCAATGAAAGCACCAATGTCGGTGTCAAAACCGGCGGATCTCGGGTAGGGGGTCCCGAACTGTGCGTCTAGGCCGGATGGTAACAGGAGGCAGGGGACATGATGTTTTACCCAGGTTCGGGCCCTCTTGATGGAGGTAAAACCCTACGTCCTGCTTGATTAATATTGATGATACGGGTAGTACAAGAGTAGATCTACCACGATATCAGAGAGGCTAAACCCTAGAAGCTAGCCTATGGTATGATTGTTGTTCGTCCTACGGACTAAAACTGTCCGGTTTATATAGACACCGGAGAGGGCTAGGGTTACACAGAGTCGGTTACAATGGTAGGAGATCTACATATCCGTATCGCCAAGCTTGCCTTCCACGCCAAGGAAAGTCCCTTCCGGACACGGGATGAAGTCTTCAATCTTGTATCTTCATAGTCCAGGAGTCCGGCCGAAGGTATAGTCCGGCCATCCGAACACCCCCTAATCCAGGACTCCCTCAACGGGATAGAAGGGGGACCAATATATCTTAATGCTATGGTTGGGTTTTACCTTAACGAACATTAGTAGTTGCGGATGCTTGCTAGTAGTTCCAATCATAAGTGCATAGAATTCCAAGTCAGGGATGACATGCTAGCAGTGGCCTCTCCCAGATAAAACTTGCTATCGGTCTAGTAACATAGTCAATTGCTTAGGGACAATTTCGCAACTCCTACCACCACTTTTTCCACACTCGCTATACTAACTTTATTGTTTCTTTATCTAAAAAGCCCCTACTTTTTATTTACGTGCTCTTTATTATCTTGCAAATGTCCAAAAACACCTACAAAGTACTTCTAGTTTCATACTTGTTCTAGGTAAAGCAAACGTTAAGTCTGCGTAAAGTTGTATCGGTGGTCGATAGAACTTGAGGGAATATTTGTTCTACCTTTAGCTCCTCTTTGGGTTCAACACTCTTACTTATCAAAAGAGGCTACAATTGATCCCCTATACTTGTGGGTCATCAACACCTTTTTCTGGCGCCGTTACTGGGGAGTTATAGCGGGGGGTGAATATTCTCATGTGTGCTTGTTTGCTTTATCACTAAGTAATTTTTATTTGCTGTTCTTAGTTGTTCTGTATCTTTAGTTATGGGTAGGAAACGGAAAATACCAAAAAAATAGTTGTACCTACTGAACCAATGGTTGAAGAACAACTCAAAATCTATCACACTCCTGAAGCCTTTTACTTGGATCATCTTCGATCCCTTTGTGCTCGTGCTGAAACCACAACTAGCTTAGTTGAGGGAAAATCTTTAGATGAGCATGCTTATTATGTGCGATACTGCTTATCTCAAAAAGGAGAATTTTATTGGATCAACTTCATCATTTGCAATGCTATGCTTGGAATCTATGTGAAATATATGATATTACTTGTTCTGAAAACCCTAAGAAACACCTTCCCTACCAATGTTAGTTTAGTGATAATGGAATCGCATCTTCTTATGCTCAGGGTGTTTATAATTACTATGATGTTCAACAAATTAAAAATGTGTTCCTTTTAAGGGTGCTTATGAAATTGCTTCTTTGATTGAATAGTATGATGCTACTCTTTACAAATCTGAAAATTTTGCCATACTTGAATATTGTTATGATAATTATGCTTCTAATGCCTATGTTAAACCATATATTGAGGACTCCTCCGCTGTCCCAGAAGAGACTAATATTTTGCAGGAGTCTATGGAAGAAGGAATTGATGAAACTGTGAGCTCATTGGATGAAAAAGATGAGGAGAAGAGCGTAGAACAAAAGGAGGAAGAGCGGATTGATCACCTATGCCCACCTTCTAATGGGAGTAACTCTTCAACCCGTACATTGTTTAATTTCCCTTCGTGCTTACCGAAGGATGAATGCTATGATGATTGTTATGATCCCGTTGATTCTTTTGAAACATCCTTTTTGATGATGCTTGCTATGCTTGTGGCCAAGATGCCAATATGAATTATGCTTATGGAGATGAACTTGCTATAGTTCCTTATGTTAAACATGAAATTGTTGCTATTGCACCCACGCATGATAGTCCTATTATATTTTTGAATTCTCCGAACTACACTATATTGGAGAAGTTTACCCTTATTAAGGATTATATTGATGGGTTGCGTTTTACTATTACACATGATGATTTTGATAGATATAATATTCATGTGCTTTCTCCTCCTACTTGCAATTATTATGAGAGAGGAACTACATCTCCGCCTCTTTATGTTTCCAACACGAAAAAATTGCAAGAAATTGTTTATACTATGCATTGGCCTTTACTTTGTGTGCATGAATTGTTCTTTCATGACATGCAGATGCATAGGAAGATAGTTAGACTTCGTTGTTACATGATATATGTTACTTTGTGCTCACTACTAAATGCCAAATCATTGCTAATTCAAATTGGCTTTGATATACCTTGGGATCCGGGTGGATCCATTACTTGAGCACTATATGCCTAGCTTAATGGCTTTAAACAAAGCGCTGCCAGGGAGACAACCCGGACGTTTTAGAGAGTCATTTATTTCTTTTGTGTTCTTTTATAAAGTTTAAAAACAAAAAAATAAAGAGGGGAACCCAAAACTTTTTCAAAAAGGAAAGTGAAAGTGAGAGAGACAAGCATGGTTGAAGTGGGGGAGCTCCTTGAACTTTGTTCATGCTCACGGAAACTTTGTGAATCTTGATTACAGAAACTTTTCAAAAAAAATAATTATCCCCTTGTACAATTCCTTTGTATTATAAAAATAATGTGCCAAGGTTTGCCTTTAGGATGTTTTAGATGCTTGTTGGTTTGTACGGTGTAGGAGAGAAACTTTGGTTGTAGCGCGCGATTTTACATTTTTTGCTGGAATGTCAAAATGTTCTGAAACTTTTTCACTGTCTCTCTATACAAATTGTTTATTTTTACTAATTTTGGTAGAATTGTTGCAGTAGCAGAGGTATGGTGAATGTTCAGATTATTACAGACTGTTCTGTTTTAGACAGATTCTGTTTTTGATTCATAGTTTGCTTGTTTTGATGAAACTATCGATTTATATCAGTGGATTAAGCCATCGAAAAGTTATATTACAGTAGCTACAATGAAAAAACAAAATATGAATTGGTTTCCAACAGTACTTAGAGTAGTGATTTGCTTTATTATACTAACGGATCTTATCAAGCTTTCTGTTGACTTTTGTGTGGATGAAGTGTTCGAAGATCGAGGAGGTCTCAATGTGAGAAGATGGAAGAGAGGCGACAGATCAAGCTTGGGGATGCCCGAGGAACCCCAAGTAAATATTCAAGGATACTCAAGCATATAAGCTTGTGGATGCCTCGGAAGGCATCCCATCTTTGTTCAACAAGTATGGGTATGTTTTCGGATTCGTTTCGTTCATGCGATATGTGCAATCTTGGAGCGTCTTTTGCATTTAGTTTTCACTTTTATTTTATGCACCATGATGGTATGAGATAGTCCTTGGTTTATTTATAGAATGCTCTTTGCACTTCACTTATATATTTTGAGTATGGCTTTATAGAATGCTTCATCTACTTCGCTTATATCATTTGAAGTTTGGATTGCCTGTTTCTCTTCACATAGAAAACTGCCATTTATAGAATGCTCTTTTGCTTCACTTATATTTGTTAGAGCGTGGGCATATCTTTTGTAGAAAGAATTAAACTATCTTGCTTCACTTATATCTATTTAGAGAGTTGACAGGAATTGGTCATTCACATGGTTAGTCATAAAATCCTACATAAAACTTGTAGATCGCTGAATATGATATGTTTGATTCCTTGCAATAGTTTTGCGATATAAAGGTGGTGATATTAGAGTCGTTCTAGTTGAGTAACTGTGAAATTGAGAAATACTTGTGTTCAGGTTTGCAAGTCCCATAGCATGCACGTATGGTGAACCGTTATGTAAGGAAGTTGGAGTATGAGGTATTTATTGATTGTCTTCCTTACGAGTGGCAGTCGGGGACGAGCGATGGTATTTTCCTACCAATCTATCCCCCTAAGGGCATGTGTAGTAGTACTTTGCTTCGAGGGCTAATAAACTTTTGCAATAAGTATATGAGTTCTTTAAGACTAATGTGAGTCCATGGATTATACGCACTCTCACCTTCCATCATTGCTAGCCTCTTCGGTACCGTGCATTGTCCTTTCTCACCTCGAGAGTTGGTGCAAACTTCGCCGGTGCATCCAAACCCCTTGATACGATATGCTCTATCACACATAAACCTCCTTATATCTTCCCCAAAACAACCACCACACCTACCTACTATGGCATTTCCATAGCCATTCCGAGATATATTGCCATGCAACTTCCATCATCATCATATACATGACTTGAGCATTTATTGTCATATTGCTTTGCATGATTGTAAGATAGCTAGCATGATGTTTTCATGGCTTGTCCGTTTTTTGATGTCATTGCTACGCTAGATCATTGCACATCCCGGTACACCGCCGGAGGCATTCATATAGAGTCATACCTTTGTTCTAGCATCGAGTTGTAATATTGAGTTGTAAGTAAATAAAAGTGTGATGAACATCATTATTAGAGCATTGTCCTAGTGAGGAAAGGATGATGGAGACTATGATTCCCCCACAAGTCGGGATGAGACTCCAGACGAAAAAAAAGAAAAAAAGAGAAAGGCCCAAAAAAGAAAAGGGAAGGCCCACAAAAAAACAAAAAAAATGAGAGAAAAAGAGAGAAGGGGCAATGTTACTATCCTTTTACCACACTTGTGCTTCAGAGTAGCACCATGTTCTTCATATGGAGAGTCTCTTGAGTTATCACTTTCATATACTAGTGGGAATTTTCATTATATAACTTGGCTTGTATATTCCAACGATGGGCTTCCTCAAATGCCCTAGGTCTTCATGAGCAAGCAAGTTGGATGCACACCCACTTAGTTTCAGTTTGAGCTTTCATACACTTATAGCTATAGTGCATCCGTTGCATGGCAATCCCTACTCCTCGCATTGACATCAATTGATGGGCATCTCCATAGCCCGTTGATTAGCCGCGTCGATGTGAGACTTTCTTCCTTTTTGTATTCTCCATACAACCTCCATCATCATATTCTATTCCACCCATAGTGCTATGTCCATAGCTTGCGCTCATGTATTGTGTGAGGGTTTAAAGGCTGAAGCACGTTAAAAAGTATGAACCAATTGCTCGGCTTGTCATCTGGGTTGTGCATGATTTGAATGCTTTGTGTGGTGAAGATGGAGCATAGCGCCATAGCCAGACTATATGATTTTGTAGGGATGAGCTTTCTTTGGCTATGTTATTTTGATAAGATATAATTGCTTGGTTAGTATGCTTGAAGTATTATTGTCTTAATGTCAGATGATAGACTATTGCTTTGAATCACTCGTGTCTTAATATTCATTCCATGATTAGATACGTGATCAAGATTATGCTAGGTAGCATTCCACATCAATTTTTTTATCATTTACCTACTCAAGGACAAGCAGGAATTAAGCTTGGGGATGCTGATATGTCTCTGTCGTATCTATAATTTTTGATTGTTCCATGCCAATATTCTACAACTTTCATATACTTTTGGCAACTTTTTATACTATTTTTGGGACTAACATATTGATCCAGTGCCCAGTGCCAGTTCTTGTTTGTTGCATGTTTTTTGTTTCGCAGTAAATCCATATCAAATGGAGTCCAAACAGGATAAAAACTGAGGGAGATTTTTTTGGAATATATGTGATTTTTGGGAAGAAAAATCAATGCGAGACGATGCCCGAGGGGGGCACGAGGCAGGGGGCGCCCCAGGGGGCAGGTGTGCCCTGGGCCCTCATGGCCACCCCATAAGACGGTTGATGCCCTTCTTTCGCCGCCAGAAAGCTAATATCCGGATAGAGATAGCGTTAAAATTTCAGCCCAGTCTGAGTTACGGATCTCCAGGAATATAAGAAACGGTGAAAGGGCAGAATCCCAGAACGCAGAAACAGAGAGAGACAGAGAGACAGATCCAATCTCGGAGGGGCTCTCGCCCCTCCCATGCCATGGAGGCCTTGGACCACAGGGGAAACCCTTCTTCCATCTAGGGAGAAGGTCAAGGTAGAAGAAGGAGGAGGGGGCTATCTCCCCCTCGCTTCCGGTGGCGCCGGAACATCGCCGGGGGCCATCATCCTCACCGCGATCTTCACCAACACATCTGCCATCTTCACCAACATCTCCATCACCTTCCCCCATCTATCTACAGCGGTTGAATCTCCCGCAACCCGTTGTACCCTCTACTTGAACATGGTGCTTTATGCTTCATATTATTACCCAATGATGTGTTACCATCCTATGATGTCTGAGTAGATTTTCATTGTCCTATCGGTGGTTGATGAATTTCTATGATTGATTTAATTTGCTTGTGGTTATGTTGCTGTCCTTTGGTGCACGTCATATGAGCGCACGCACGGATCATGCCATAGGGTTAGTTGTATGTTGATAGGACTATGTATTGGAGGGCAAGAGTGAAAGAAACTTCATCCTAGCATAGAAATTGATGCATACGGGATTGAAGGGGGACCAATATATCTTAATGCTATGGTTGGGTTTTACCTTAATGAAAGTTAGTAGTTGCGGATGCTTGCTAATAGTTCCAATCATAAGTGCATGGAATTCCAAGTCAGGGATGACATGCTAGCAGTGGCCTCTCCCACATAAAACTTGCTATCGGTCTAGTAACGTAGTCAATTTCTTAGGGACAATTTCGCAACTCCTACCACCACTTTTTCCACACTCGCTATACTAACTTTATTGTTTCTTTAACTAAACAGCCCCTACTTTTTATTTACGTGCTCTTTATTATCTTGCAAACCTATCCAAAAACACCTACAAAGTACTTCTAGTTTCATACTTGTTCTAGGTAAAGCAAACGTTAAGCATGCGTAGAGTTGTATTGGTGGTCGATAGAACTTGAGGGAATATTTGTTCTACCTTTAGCTCCTCGTTGGGTTTGACACTCTTACTTATCGAAAGAGGCTACAATTGATCCCCTATACTTGTGGGTTATCAGTGGGTGTCCTCTACATGATGCATGGTGAACTACCGCCCGTTGTCATCGATAGCCACTGGGAGCGCCATTGGAGCAATGGGGAGCACCATTGGAGCCGCTGGATATGCTCTTTGTATGTCTCGTCCTCGGTGTGCTTATGATATCGTGAGGCACGAGGGGTTAAGGTAAATGGCTGCAGGAATAAACGAGGGTCGGGTGGCCTGGATTCTCGGCACGTCCGCATGGCAGTTTTTGCATTGGGTAACTCCATCGTGGTGCCACGCCCGGTGCAACTGCATGCATAATGGCAGCACGAACCAACATGATCGTGCGCCGGCCCCAAACACTGGCAACGCGCGTGAAGGGACGCAAGCAGAGCGAGTCTAGGCCGCCTCAACCTCGAGCAACAACACGCATAGAGCAGTTGAACACATAGAGAATGGTCGTCTAAAAGCTAGCCAGCAGTTGCGAGCCGGTGACATGATGTGAAACTACATCGCGTTCCACATCTGACGATGGTCGAACAATCGTTCGCAATGCTGCGTAGATTGCAGCCATGTGCTACTACCTCTGTCTTGGTTTATTGATCCCCTTTATATTTTGTGCCATATTTTAACCTTAAATTTAACTAACAAAGTGTTAATGCATGTTATAAAAAATAATATAATTGGAAACTATGTTCCAATACGAATCTAACGATATAATCTTTGGTGACATACATTTGTATTTTATTAGTTAAATCTATAGTTAAAATTTGGCACAAAAATACAAAGAGGATTCATAAACCAGGACGGAGGTAGTGGGTAATTAAATCGTAAACGTTTTTGCTTATTAACCATATGTGTACATGTCGTTTCGTCCTCCTCTCGCATGTCTTGTCACCCCGCTGCCACAGACGGCTTTAAGCGCAAGCTTGATCACTGCGCATGCGTTCTTTTGGCCAAACGGTGGCTCAAACTGGCGCTAATGGATCGTCGGTAAGCCAGCTCTCCTGTAACCGCGCAAGTTCCCGCGCATAGCCATGCAAGCTTCCTGCCCGACTCAGCAAAATCCCCCAAAATCCCAATGCTTACCGACTTATTATATAAACCCTCACGACCAACGAGTCTTGCGTCACATTTTCCCCTCCCTCCATGTAGCTTATTTCGCCTGCTTCTCCCACAATCGCCAATGGCATCGGTCCCTCGTTGTCGCTAAGCCACTTCGCCGTCATTAGAGGACAGCTCCATCTAGGAGGCTAGACCACAGCAGCAGCGCTATACTCGACATAGTGTAGTGTGTGTGGCGTCCTTGTTGGGTGTGCGTGCAACACCCATTACATGCTCCGCCGCCACAGCCCATCGGCAGCTGTTGCCGGTCCCCATTGCCGCCACCCCACCGTCTGCTGTCATGGCTGTCACATCACAGTTGAAAGCCAGGGCCACCGCCAGCTCCACCATCGTGGCCCGAAGGCAGGAGGTGACCGTCGTGGCCGCCACGCCACTGATGTCCACCGTGGCCATCACCCACTCTGCCACTGTGGCCCGAAGGCGGGAGGTGGCCAATATGGCCACCACCCGGTCGTCGATCATGGCCGTCAGCCCACTGTCAATCGCCAGGGTCATCACCCACTCTGCCACCGCCACCCGAAGGAGGGAGGTAGAGGTGGAGCCCCGCATGTGTGTTAGTGACCTTGTGCGCTATATTGAGTTCTTGCGAGAGGACGTGGAGTGCCTGGTCGAGCATGCAAAGAGTCTTACCGCCATCGTGGCCGCAGCACACGCTGCCACAGAGGCACTGAATGAGGAGATCTACGAGGAGTCCCGCCGGTTCAAGAGGGGTCGTCTAGAGCGGCACATGGCATTCGAGGTGAGCGTCGCTATTGGTGCAGCAGCGGCAGGCAGCGGATTCCAGTTTTCTAGCTCGTCAGTAGGCTCCTCCTCCTCTGCCTCTTACTGAGCGCGCTCGGCAGAGGAGAGGCTGCTTGAAGTAGTACAAAGCCCCTCCATAGTAGTAGTATTTAGGGGCTATTTTGTTTAGTTCATTTGACTATAGATGTTGTTGAACTGTACTACGTACTTAAAATTAGCTAGTATATATAGTTGAACTAGCTATTTCAGTACGTGGTTGGCAACAATTGGCAAAAAGTTTGGTCGATTCAGCTGTCGAGTTGAATTGTTTGCATAAAGAAGGACTGCTTAATCTATGAATGAAATCTATGCTTACTGAAATTTTGCTACAAATTTAGATAGTGCTAATGATTTTTAGCTACAAAGTTTGACAAATGACAGTGTTATAAGGTTGACAAAGGGCAATGTTACTAGATCGACAAATGCCAATCTTTCCAGTTTGACAAATGGCAATATACCCAATATGACAAAAGCAAAAATCCAATGCGGCAAATTCTCCCTTGGCTTACTGGGGAAGGACAGTAGCTCTTGCTTTGCATACGGGCATTCTATCTAAAACGTTTGCGATGAAGTGTTGTAAAAATCCTACGAAGCACATTTTCCCTTGGCTTACTGGGGAAGTTGTCGATTTGCATATGTATGTTCTATCTAAAACGTTTGCGATGAGTGTTTTAAATTTAAAAACCATTGATGTTTAAAAAAATCATTTGATAAGTGTGTACATTCAGAGAGAAAAATGCAAGTTTGTTCAAACCATAGGTTTCATTCAGTCACACTTTGACTTTATATTCATATGATCGAGATAACAGTATTAAACCCAAAAAACTAATTCCAGGGTCGGTGGAGGAGGCGCGCCGCACCACCGTTGTCATTGTCGTCCTCCAGGACGCTGTTGTTCAAGTCTTCAAGGAAACATAGAATGTTCTTCACTTGGAAATCAAACACCATGTCGTCACGTGATAAGCGGGCAAGGCGCGGGAGGACGACAACTTGTGGCGCTGCGAGGTAGTGGTCGACGGCGGCGTCTCATGACACTGAGGGGGGCGAGCGCATGGGCACATGCGCGGCGGGTGCAGGCAAACGCACGGGGACCAGCGCTTTAGTGGGTGTAGGGGCGTGCATGGGCACGGGCGGGGGCGCTGGCATGTACACGAGCTTGCCTGGGTCCGCAGCGACCTCGTTGACGTCCGCAGCTTCCAGCATTGCGATAGTGCTCAGCGACCAGCCCGTCAATGCTATGGGGATGGTTGCTGGCGCGAGCGCGGGGATGGGAGCTGGTACGGGCGCGGGGGCAGCAACCACATTGGCCAGCTCATTCAGGGCCATGTCCATGAGGCCCCATTCCTCCTTATTTTCTATCTCGTCCAGCTCAGAGTCAACTTCAGCAAACTGGAAGACTAGTGGCCGATTATCCCTCTGCTCCATGGCGTTGGTGGAGGTCTGCGAGAGGGGAATGGGAGGCAAAGAGTAAGACCGCCCGTATGAAACAGCGGCTCATGCGCCATTAATGGAGAGGATGGGAGCGAGGCGGGTGGCCATGGAATTCAAAGGGGTCATTTCCCAGTGAGCCCACGCAGCGTATAACTCGCACGTTTCCAAGTGAGCCTATGCATTGGATGACAGCTTGCTCGCCTCCTGCTCACCTGCATAGTGGACTGCGCTCGCACCCCTCCCGTCTACTCAAGCAGATGTCTACATGACACCTCCTAGCCATTAAAAGTGTGATGTGTGGCATCACATGAATGTTTAGCAGAACGCCCATGATTTAAATTATAGAAATGTTTGAGATGATAAGGTGGGAGTTATTTGTTTCAAAATGCCTTTGTTGGTTGTTGATTCGTGCGCCTTCTCTCAAATTGGACACGAAAAATACCACAGCATGTTGGTGCCATTCCATGATAGCATGCCAAGTTTCATGAATTTCAAACAACTTTTGGATTTACTAGAATTTTAAAACCAAGTATCTTAATGTTTGCGGCTGAGGCACGATGCCGAGGTGTTTGAAGTTCATTCCCATTTCTTGCATGGGACCTAAGCATGCACGCAAGGACACACATATGATTTTTCAACCCAATTTGCTACACTGGAGTAGGTGCATGTAGTTCAAATTTGAATTATTCATATAAAATGCCTAGAAAACTTAGTTAATGCATAAAAATGTCCAAACGAACCCCGAATAATTCCAAAATTGAACATAACACTCATGTTTCTCTATGTTGTATCTAGAAAAAATCAAGGCGAAAAGAGGCAACGAATGTCGTTTTGTCCAGAAAGGTGACACATATTCCCTAGCGGAACCACGAGGCTTCTTGGGAGAAGCTCTGGTTTGTGAGGAGCGTATACCAAAACCTACCCCAAACGGGACAATTTTTTTACCACAGCATGTTGGTGCCATTCCATGATAGCATTCCAAGTTTTATGAAATTCAGACGAGTTTTGGATTTACTAGAATTTAAAAACAAAGTATCTCAATGTTTTACCGGCAAGCAACAGTGCCCTGGTGTTTGAAATTCATTCCCATTTCGTTCATGGGACCTAAGCATGCACCCAAGGACCCACAAGTATAGAGGATCAATTGTAGCCTCTTTCGATAAGTAAGAGTGTCGAACCCAACGAGGAGCTAAAGGTAGAACAAATATCCCCTCAAGTTCTATCGACCACCGATACAACTCTACGCATGCTTAATGTTCGCTTTACCTAGAACAAGTATGAAACTAGAAGTACTTTGTAGGTGTTGTTGGATAGGTTTGCAAGATCATAAAGAGCGCGTAAATAAAAAGTAGGGGCTGTTTAGATGAAGACACAACTAAGTTAGTTTTAGTAGAGAGCTTGTTGTCACACAAGAAAGTTACTTGTCCCTAGGCAATCGATAACTAGACCGGTAATCATTATTGCAATTTTATTTGAGAGAGAGGCATAAGCTAACATACTTTCTCCTCTTGGATCATATGCACTTATGATTGGAACTCTAGAAAGCATCCGCAACTACTAAAGATCATTAAGGTAAAACCCAACCATAGCATTATAAGGCATCAAGTCCTCTTTATTCCCATACGCAAACAACCTACTTACTCGGGTTTGTGTTTCTATCACTCACGCCACCCACCATAAGAAAATCATGAACATATTGCAAACCCTACAGCGGGGATCCCTCACACTTGCGCGACATAGAGAGCACCATAGGACAGCACCAATAATAAAACGTGCAACTCAAACCAATTACGATCATCAATTAACCCATAGGACAAAACGAATCTACTCAAACATCATAGGATAGCCATACATCATTTGGAAATAATATATAGCATTGAGCATCATGTTTAAGTAGAGATTACAACGGGTAAAAGAGGGGTTACACTGCTGCATAGAGGGGGGAAGAGTTGGTGATGATGGTGGTGAATTTGTTGGTGTAGATTGCGGTGATGATAATGGCCTCGGCAGCGTTCCGGCGCCACCGGAAGAGAGGGGGTGAGAGCCCCCCTTCTTCTTCTTCCTTGAATTTCTCCCTAGATGGCAGAAGGGTTTCCCCTCTGGTCCATGGCCTCAATGGCATGGGAGGGGCGAGAGCCCCTCCGAGATTGGATCTGTCTCTCTGTCTCTCTCTGTTTCTGTGTTGGCTGATTCTGCTCTTTCACCGTTTCTTAAATTCCCGGAGATTCGTAACTCGGATTGGGCTGAATTTTGGACACGATTTTTATCCGGATATTGGCTTTCTTGCGACGAAAGAAGGGCACCAACCACCTTACCAGGTGGCCACGAGGGCCCAGGGCGCGCCTGACCCCCTGGGGCGTGCCACCCTGCCTCGTGGACCCCTCGGGCATCGTCTCGCGTTGATTCTTCTTCCCAAAAATCACATATATTCCAAAAAAAATCTTTGTTAGTTTTTATCACGTTTGAACTCTATTTCATACGGATTTTCTGCGAAACAAAAAACATGCAACAAACAGGAACTGGTACTGGATCAATATGTTAGTCCCAAACATAAAAAGTTGCCAAAAGTATATGAAAGTTGTATAATATTGGGATGGAACAATAAAAAAATTATAGATACGACGGATACGTATCAGCATCCCCAAGCTTAATTCCTGCCCATCCTCGAGTAGGTAAATGATAAAAAGGATAATTTTTGATGTGGAATGCTACCTAGCATAATCTTGATCATGTAATCTAATCATGGCATGAATATTGAGACACGAGTGATTCAAAGAAATAGTCTATCATTTGACATTAAGACAATAATACTTCAAGCATACTAACCAAGCAATTATGCCCTCTCAAAATAACATAGCCAAAGAAAGCTCATCCCTAAAAAATCATATAGTTTTCCTATGCTTCATTTCTGTCACACAAAATGCTCCCCTCATGCACAACCCCGATGACGAGCCGAGCAATTGGTTCATACTTTTTAACACGCTTCAGCTTTTTCAATCCTCACGCAATACATGAGCGCAAGCCATGGACATAGCACTATAGGTGGAATAGAATATGATGGTGGAGGTTGTGTGGAGAAGACAAAAAGGAGAAAGTCTCACATCGATGCGGCTAATCAACAGGCTATGGAGATGCCCATCAATTGATGTCAATGTGAGGAGTAGGGATTGCCATGCAACAGATGCATTAAGAGCTATAAGTGTATGAAAGCTCAAACTGGAAACTAAGTGGGTGTGCATCCAACTTGCTTGCTCATGAAGACCTCGGGCATTTGAGGAAGCCCATCATCGGAATATACAAGCCAAGTTATATAATGAAAATTCCCACTAGTATATGAAAGTGATAACTCAAGAGACTCTCTATATGAAGAACATGGTGCTACTCTGAAGCACAAGTGTGGTAAAAGGATAGTAACATTGCCCCTTCTCTCTTTTTCTCTCATTTTTTTGTTTTTTTCTTTTTTTGGTGGGCTTATTTGGCCTCTTTTTTTATTTGGGCTTCTTTGGCCTCTTTTATTTTTTTTAAGTCTGGAGTCTCATCCCGACTTGTGGGGGAATCATAGTCTCCATCATCCTTTCCTCACTGGGGCAATGCTCTAATAATTATGATCATCACACTTTTATTTACTTACAACTAAATATTACAACTCGATGTCTAGAACAAAGTATGACTCTATATGAATGCCTCCGGCGGTGTACTGGGATGTGCAATGATCTAGCATAGCAATGACATCAAAAAATGGACAAGCCATGAAAACAGCATGCTAGCTATCTTACGATCATGCAAAGCAATATGACAAGAAATGCTCAAGTCATGTATATGATGATGATGGAAGTTGCATGGCAATATATCTCGGAATGGCTATGGAAATGCCATGATAGGTAGGTATGGTGGATGTTTTGAGGTAGATATAAGGAGGTTTATGTGTGATAGAGCGTATCGTATCACGAGGTTTGGATGCCGGTGAAGTTTGCACCAACTCTCGAGGTGAGAAAGGGCAATGCACGGTACCGAAGAAGCTAGCAATGATGGAAGGGTGAGAGTGCGTATAATCCATGGACTCACATTAGTCATAAAGAACTCATATACTTATTGCAAAAGTTTATTAGCCCTCGAAGCAAAGTACTACTACGCATGCCCCTAGGGGGATAGATTGGTAGGAAAAGACCATCGCTCGTCCCCGACCGCCACTCATAAGGAAAGCAATCAAAGAACACCACATGCTTCAAATTTGTCACACAACGTTTACCATACATGCATGCTACGGGACTTGCAAACCTCAACACAAGTATTTCTCAATTTCACAACTACCCACTAGCACGACTCTAATATCACCACCTTTATATCGCAAAACTATTGCAAGGAACCAAACATATCATATTCAGTGATCTACAAGTTTTATGTAGGATTTTATGACTAACCATGTGAATGACCAATTCCTGTCATCTCTCTAAATAGATATAAGTGAAGCAAGAGAGTTTAATTCTTTCTACAAAAGATATGCCCACGCTCTAACAAATATAAGTGAAGCAAAAGATCATTCTACAAATGGCGGTTTTCTATGTGAAGAGAAACAGGCAATCCAAACTTCAAATGATATAAGTGAAGCACATGAAGCATTCCATAAAGCCATACTCAAAATATATAAGTGAAGTACAATGAGCATTCTATAAATCAACCAAGGACTATGTCATACCAGCATGATGCATAAAAGAAGAGTGAAAACTAAATGCAAAAGACGCTCCAAGATTTGCACATATCACATGAACGAAACGAATCCGAAAACTTACCGATATTTGTGGAAGAAAGATGGGATGACTTCCGGGGCATGCCCAAGCTTAGTCGCTTGAGTCTCCTTGAATATTTACTTGGAGTGCCTTGGGCATCCCCAAGCTTGAGCTCTTGCCTCTTCTTATTCATCTACATCGAGACCTCCTCGATCTTCGAACACTTCATTCACACAAAACTCAACAGAAAGTTCGGTAAGATCCGTTAGTATAATAAAGCAAATCACTACTCTAATACTGTTGCAAACCAATTCATATTTTGTTTTTGAACTTTAGATACTTTAATATAACTTTTCCATGGCTTAATCCACTGATAGAAATCGATAGTTTCATCAAAACAAGCAACCAATGCATCAAAAACAGAATTTGTCTTAAACAGGATAGTCTGTAGTAATCTGAACATTCACCATACCTCTAGTACTCAAAAAATTCTGCCTAAATTAGAAAAAATAAAAAAATTTGTATAGAAAGACAGTGCAAAACGTTTCAGAACCATTTGACGTTCCAGTAAAAAATGTAAAATCGCGCACTACAGCCATAGTATCTGTTCTGCACCGCACAAACCAACAAGCAATGTAAACATCCTAAAGGAAAATCTTGGCACATTATTTTTATAATAAAAAGGAATCATACAAGGGGATAATTATTTTTGTTGAAAAGTTTCTGTAATCAAGGGTCACAAAGTTTCCATGGGAATGAACAAAGTTCAAGGCTAGCTCCCATTTTAACAATGCTCGTCTTTCTCACTTTCGCTTTTCTTTTTGAAAAGTCTTGGGTTCCCCTCTTTATTTTTTTGTTTTTAAACTATATAAAAGCACTCAACAGAAATAAATGACTCTCTAAAACTTCGGGGCTGTCTCCCTGGCAGCGCTTTCTTTAAAGCCATTAAGCTAGGCTGTAACGCCCTCGATGCGGCTATAGCTCCTACGTGTCGAAGCACGACTTAGAGGCATAACCGCATTGAAAGCAATGTCGCAAGTAAGGCAATCTTCACAACATCCCATGTAAAATAGATAATAAAAGGGGAAGGTACATAGTTGGCTTACACTCGCCACGTCAATCAAAGTACATAAATAGCATTACATCATCCAATCACTCATGGCCCGACTACGGCGCCAAAATATAAGATCAACCCAACATGCGACACGGTCCCGATCGCCCCAACTGGTCACCACTACTGATCATTAGGGAAAGACACATAGTAACGGCGTGAGTCCTCGTCGAACTCCCACTTGAGCTCAAGCGCGTCATCTGGAACGGAATCATCAGGCCCTGCATCTGGTTTGGAAGTAATCTGTGAGCCACAGGGACTCAGCAATCTCGCACCCTCGCGATCAAGACTATTTAAGCTTATAGGTAAGGCAAAGGTAAATATGTGGAGCTGCAGCAAGCGACTAGCATATATGGTGGCTATCCTGTTCGCAAAAGAGAGCGAGAAGAGAAGGCAAAGCGTGACCGAATAACTAGAGAACAACCTGCGCAAGCATTACTCCAACACCGTGTTCACTTCCCGGACTCCGCCGAGAAGAGACCATCACGGTAACTCACATAGTTGATTCATTTTAAATTAAGTTAAGGTTCAAGTTATCTACAACCGGACATTAACAAATTCCCATCTGCCCATAACCGCGGGCACGGCTTTCGAAAGTTCAAATCCCTGCAGGGGAGTCCCAACTTAGCCCATGACAAGCTCTCATGGTCAATGAAGGAATAGACCTTCTCCCGAGACATTCCGATCAGACTCGGTATCACGGTTCTACAAGACACTTCGACAAGTTAAAACAAATCCAGCAACACCGCCCGAATGTGCCGACAAATCCCGATAGGAGCTGCACATATCTCGTTCTCAAGGCACACTCAGATGAACACTACGTACAACTAAAACCAACCCTCGAGTTGCCCCGAGGTGGCGCTGCAAGTGGCTCTGTTTGGACCAACACTCAGAGGAGCACTGGCCCGGGGGGGTTAAATAAGATGACCCTCGGGCTCCGGAAACCCAAGGGAAAAATAGGCTAGGTGGCAAATGGTAAAACCAAGGTTGGGCATTGCTGGAAAAGCTTTATTCAAGGCAGACTATCAAGGGGTTCCCATTATCACCCAACCGCATAAGGAACGCAAAATCCGGGAACATAACACCGATATGACGGAAACTAGGGCGGCAAGAGTGGAACAAAACACTAGGCAAAAGGCCGAGCCTTCCACCCTTTACCAAGTATATAGATGCATTGAGATAACAAGGTAATATAATGATATCCCAACAAGTAAAATAATGTTCCAACAAGGAACGGTCTCCAATCTTCACCTGCAACTAGTAACGCTATAAGAGGGGCTGAGCAAAGCGGTAACATAGCCAATCAACGGTTTGCTAGGACATGGTGGGTTAGAGGATTAGACATGGCAATTTGGGAGGCATGATAAGCAAGTGGTAGGCATCGAAGCATAGGCATAGCAAAAGAGCGAGCATCTAGCAAAGCAAAGATAGAAGTGATTTCGAGGGTATGATCATCTTGCCTGCAAAGTTGTCAGAGTTGACTGGATCCTCGAAAGCAAACTCAACGGGCTCCTCGTTAGCGAACTCGTCTCCCGACTCTACCCAAACAAGACAAACAAGCAAACGGAGCACAATCAACCATGTGCAAAGCTCAAACAACATGATGCGATCATGGTATGCTATGCGGGATGCGATATGCGATGCATATGCAAGATTTGACAAGGAATGAATGAACCTGGCCTCAACATGGAAATCCAAGTGTGCCACTGGAAAGGTGAGATAATTTCGCTTGAAAACGATATAAAGATCACCGGAATCGGAGTCACGGTTTGGAAATGGCAAAAAATTCAAATATGGCACCGGTCTGCGATTTACAGCAAGTAGCCATCTAAATGCAACAATATGAACATGCTACAGCACCCAAACATGGCATCAAAATACATGGAAGGGATCCATTCATGATTCTTAACAAAAGATGAACACTGAGCTACGGCCAATTCATCCATTAACAGGTTCAAACAAGCATGGCAAAAATGCATTTGGTAAACAGATTTCAGACTTAGTGAAATTAACACTTGTCTGGAATTTCAGATTAGGTAGCACACTTTGGAGTAAGAAAACTATAAGCTACAGGGTCGGAACATGGAAAAGTAAAGCATGGCATGGAGCTACTCAAAGGGCTTAACAAAAGTCCCTTAGTGACCTTGAGCCAAAAGGGATCAGAAAATACATTTGCAAGCATGTGAACATGGCAAAAACATAATCAGATCACAGACTTAGTGAAAACTGAAGCATGCTGAAACAGATATCAAGTAGGCATGTTTACGAGGTCGATGCACTCACTACAAAGAAAGTCATGACAATCTAAGCATACACCCATCAAGAATACACATTAGACAAGCTATACATGGCAAGGACAATAGCATAGCATGCACGGATCAACTACAACATCCTCGGCAAAATCGCTAACAAGTAGACAATCTGCCCAGATTCAAGAAATAGCAAAAGTAGAGCTCGATTGACTCAATCTAGGTTGCTCCATAATTGCAAACAAAGACATGCATGGATAGAGCACTACAAGATTAACAAATCATCCTTACTGATCATCCTCAAAAGAGGCACGGATCACTAGGAAACAACATAAACATATGGCATATTGAAATAAACAGATCAAGGACTTAGTGGAATTACCAAGTCCCAGAAATCAGCATTAACGAATGCACCACTTTGCAAGCTTGTGCTAGTCACCACACACATCACAAAAATACATGGGTTGCACCTCTGGACAGATGGCAAAGCATATAACAAAATATATGTAGAGCTCAGGGACATATCATGCACACATTAATCATGGCAAAAATAACAAAAATCTAATTGGAGCAGCAGATCTGACAATTATCCCAAATAGCACTCTTCCAACAGCATTTCGGGCATCAAGATGAACTCAAATGAAAATGATGCAATGAAATGAAATGATGTGCTCTCTGAGGCGAACATTTTGATATGCTATATGCCCAAAACGAAGCTACGGATGCAAAGTTACGGCACGATGAACATGGCAAAATAATTAGGGTTAGGGACGAAAAAGTCAACCCCGAGATTTCGGATCTCAGATCCAGATCGGGATCTCGCCGGAGTTACTGTTCATGCGCGGACTTCAAGGATCGCCGGGGGGACTTGGAGCTCGCCGGAGTTGGTGGAGCTTGCCGGCGCGAGGGGAGGAGGAGGCCGGAGTTGGTGCAGACGGCGGCGGGGCTCGGCTCCCGCGGCACGGGCGCGCGGCGGCGAGGTCCGGCCGGCGTCGGGCGGTGGCCAGCACGGTGCGGCACGGCGGGGTGGCGGCCGCCGGAGAGGAGGCGCGGTGGCGCCGGGCGGAGGAAGAGGCGGCTCGGGCGGCGCGGAGGGAACGGGCCGAGAGGGCCCGCGGCGGGCTCTCCGGGCCGGCGCGGTTGGTGGAGGCGGCGTTGACATGTGGCCTGCGGTTGGTCGCGGGTGGCGGCGGACGTGTCCGGCGGCCGGCGGACGTGTCCGGCCGCGCGGAGAGAGGTGGATCTAGGGTTTCGGACGAGGGGAACCGCGAATTTCGGGAGGGTCGTGTATTTATAGGCATAGAGGGAGCTAGGAGTGTCCAAATGAGGTGCGGTGTTCGGCCACGCGATCGTGATCGAACGCTCTAGACGATGGAGAGGGTTTTGGGCCAAATTGGAAGGGTGTTGGGCTGCAACACACACGATGCCTTCTCGGTCCCTCGGTTAACCGTTGGAGCATCAAACGAAGTCCAAATGGTACGAAACTTGACAGGCGGTCTACCGGTAGTAAACCAAGGCCGCTTGGCAAGTCTCGGTCCAATCCGCAAATGTTTAATCCCCACACACGAAAGAAAGGTAGAAATGACCACCGGAGGAGAACGGAGCGCCGGAATGCAAAACGGACAACGGGGAAAATGCTCGAATGCATGAGACGAACACGTATGCAAATGCAATGTACATGATATGAGATGCATGACAACGACAACAACACACGGAGACAAAAACCCGAACCCGAGAAAATAAAATAACTTAGCGCCGGAAACGGCAAGAGTTAGATTAGATATTAGGTAAATCATATCCGGGGTGTTACAACACTCCACCACTACGAAAGGATCTCGTCCCGAGATCTAGGACTGAAAGAACGCTGGGTACTCAGAACGGAGGTGATCCTCGCGTTCCCAGGTGGCTTCATGGTCGGAATGGTGTGACCACTTGACTTTGAGGAATTTGATTGACTTGTTGCGAGTCTTGCGTTCAGTCTCTTCAAGAATAGCAACGGGGTGCTCACGATAAGAGAGATCTTCTTGGAGTTCAATGTCTTCGAAGTTGACGGTGCGGTCAGGAGTCTTGAAGCACTTGCGGTGCTGAGAGACATGGAACACGTCATGCACATTTGCAAAGTTTGAAGGAAGCTCGAGTTGATAGGCGAGATCGCCTCTCTTGCTGACGATCTTGAAAGGTCCCACATATCTAGGGGCAAGCTTCCCTTTGATACCGAAGCGACGAGTACCTTTCATTGGAGAGACGCGGAGGTAAACATGATCTCCGATCTCGAAAGCCAAATCACGGTGCTTACTCTCATAGTAGCTCTTCTGGCGGGATTGGGCTGCTTTGAGGTTATCTCGAATGACTTTGCACATTTCCTCTGCCTCTGTGATTAAGTCATTTCCCAGAAGCTGACGTTCACCGGTTTCAGACCAGTTGAGAGGGATACGGCACTTCCTGCCATACAGAATTTCGAATGGGGCCTTGCCCGAACTTGCTTGAAAACTGTTGTTGTAGGAGAATTCAGCATATGGAAGACAATCCTCCCACTTCATGCTGAAGGAGATCACACAAGCCCTGAGCATATCTTCAAGAATCTGGTTGACACGCTCGACTTGACCGCTAGTTTGAGGATGGAAAGCTGTGCTGAAGCGGATGTTGGTGCCCATGGCCTTCTGAAAAGAATCCCAAAACTTGGAGGTAAAGATGCTGCCACGGTCTGAAGAGATCACTTGTGGAATACCGTGTAGAGAGACAATTCGAGAGGTATAGAGCTCCGCCAATTGAGCTGCAGTGATAGACTCTTTGATAGGCATAAAGTGAGCCACTTTAGTGAGTTTGTCGGTGACAACGAATATAGCGTCATTGCCACGCTTGGACTTTGGAAACCCAGTCACGAAGTCCATCTCAATGTGGTCAAACTTCCATTCTGGAATGGCAAGAGGTTGGAGGAGACCAGCTGGCCTTTGGTGTTCTGCCTTCACTCTTCTGCATACATCACATTCATTCACGAATTGAGCAATCTTGCGCTTCATTCGAGTCCACCAATAAGCCTGTTTGAGGTCCTGATACATCTTCATGCTCCCAGGGTGGATGGAGAGGAGAGAATTGTGAGCCTCGTTCATGATCACTTTACGAAGATCACCTTTGGGCACAACAATACGATCCTCGAAGAAGAGAGTATCCTTGTCATCAAGGCGGTAGCACTTGTACTTGGGTTGACTCTTGGCAATCCCAATCTTCACCTTTTTCACCATAGCATCCAGAAGCTGAGCTTGGCGAATCTGGTCTTCCAAGGTAGGAGATACTTGAAGGTTGGTGAGGAAACCTTGAGGAAAAACTTGCAGATTGAGTTTGCGGAAAGCTTCACAACGCTCGGGTTGATAAGGCTTCAGAATCAGACTATTGCAATAAGCCTTCCTTCTCAATGCGTCAGCAATCACATTGGCCTTTCCTGGAGTATACTCGATACTCGGATTATACTCTTGAATCATTTCGACCCATCGAGTCTGTCTGAGGTTGAGATTAGGCTGAGTGAAGATGTACTTGAGACTCTTGTGGTCAGTGAAAATGTCCACTTTTCTTCCCAATAAGAGATGTCTCCAAGTCAAAAGAGCATGCACAACTGCCGCCAGCTCGAGGTCATGAGTGGGGTAGTTCTTCTCGTTGGGCTTCAACTGGCAAGAGGTATAAGCCGCAACTTTCTTCTCTTGCATCAACACTGCACCGAGACCATGGAGAGAGGCATCGCAAAAGACCTCAAACGGTTTGGATTCATCAGGAGGAGTCAGAACTGGAGCAGTGACCAATTTCTCTTTCAAGGTGTTGAAAGCGATGTCACATTCCGGAGACCAAACATACTTGACGTGCTTCTGGAGAAGATTTGAGAGAGGCTTCGCGATCTTTGAAAAGTTCTCAACGAACCTTCGACAGTAGCTTGCGAGACCGAGGAAGCTACGGAGTTGCTTCACGTTCTGAGGTGGTTCCCAATTCACAATTGCAGACACCTTCTCAGGATTCACCGCAATGCCCTTGGCAGAGATGATATGTCCAAGATAAAGAACCTCATCAAGTCAAAATTCGCACTTGGAGAACTTGGTGTAGAACTGGTGTTCCCTGAGCTTATCGAGTACCAAACGCAAGTGCTTGGCATGATCTTCCTTGTTCTTTGAATAGACCAGAATGTCGTCGAGATAGACCAAAACAAAGTCATTGGTGTAGGCGTTGAAGATGAAATTCATCATGCGAGAGAAAGTCGGAGGAGCGTTGACAAGGCCAAAAGACATGACAGTGTATTCATATGAACCATAGCTTGTCTTCAAAGCCGTCTTGGGAATATCTTGCTCACAGATTCGAATCTGATGATAACCCATACGGAGATCAAGCTTGGAGAATACTTGGGCACCTTTGAGTTGTTCGAATAGCTCGTTGATGTTGGAAAGTGGGTATTTGTTCTTAATAGTCTTCTTGTTCAATGGACGGTAGTCAACACAAAGTCGGTCCGTTCCATCCTTCTTCTTCACGAAAAGAACACCACAACCCCACGGAGAAGAACTAGGTCGGATGAGACCCATTCGCTCTTGAATATCGAGTTGCTTCTTCAGCTCCTTCAACTCTTCAGGTCCGAGCTTGTAAGGATGCTTGCACACTGGTTCCGTGCCAGGCTCAAGATCAATGACGAATTCAACTGGCCAGTGCGGAGGCATTCCTGGAAGCTCTTCTGGAAAGACGTCTTGATATTCGCAAACAACTGGGATTTGCGAGATGGCATCCAGTTCACCCTTCTCATTGAGAGAAAACAGACGGATGGTATCATCACGAGCGGCAAAGAAAATTACATCCTCAGACGAATGAGTCAATTGAATCTGCCTGGCAGCACAATCAAGATGTGCCTTGTTCTTAGAAAGCCAATCCATTCCGAGAATAAGATCAATATCCGAGTTAACAAGAACCACCAGAGAAGAAAGAAACTTGTAATCACCCAACGTGATAGAGACATCCGGGACGCAATTGTTAGAAGTCATTTGCTTGCCCGGAGACACAATCTTCAACGGGACAGGAATCCTTTCGGTCACAAAATCATGCTTGGCAACAAATGGTGTTGAAATAAAATAAAGCGATGCACCAGTGTCAAAAAGAACTTTAGCTGGAATATCGTTAACAGGAAGGTTACCCATGATGACATCTGGCGAGTCCTCTGCCTGAGCTGCATTCAGCAAGTTGACCTTGGCGTGCTTAGGGTTATGCTTGACCACAGCTGTACTTGCCGATCTCACAGGAGGAGGAGGAGGAGGAGGGAGACGCCTCTGGTTGAAGCACTTGTGGGCATAGTGACCCTTCTGTTGGCACTTGTTGCATGTGACTTCTGAAAGCGGACGGTGATACGGAGCACTCGATATTAGAGCTTGAGACGAAGTCTTGTTCTGAAAGCCAGGGTTGGGTGGGTGGGAAGATCCACTGCCACCTTTGCTCTTCTGCTGATACGGCTGACGGAACGGATGAGGAGGAAGCCAATACTTCTGCTGCTTGGCCACTTGAGTAGAGGAAGAAGGAGTAGCATCTCTGACTCGCTTCTTGGAAGCATCACACCTCAGTTGAGCAGCCTCTTGCTTCAATGCCATGTTGTAGAACTCATCATACCTCAAGGGCTCAAAGAGAACAAGAGCTAGCTGGATTTCTTCTCCGAGACCACCCCTGAAATGGTATATCATGCTCTTCTCATCAGGGACGTCCTGCTTAGCAAAACAGGCGGGCTTCTGAAACAACTTGTTGTAGTCATAGACAGACAAAGAGCTTTGCTTCAGGTTGCGGAATTCCTCACGCTTGCTTTCAACCACGCTCTGAGGAATATGATGAGCTTTTAAATCTTGACGGAATTCATCCCAGGTAATCACACGGCCTCCTCTGGAATCCTTGTACTGCTGGAACCATTCTGCAGCTTGGTCTTTGAGTTGGAAGGAAGCGAACTTAACAAAGTCCTCAGGCCTGACGTTACTACACTCGAAATGCTTGCACAAGTCCACAAGCCAATCGTCAGCATCAGTTGCCTCAACACAATTGCTGAAAGTCTTTGGCTGATTTGCAAGGAACTGGTTGAGTGTAGCAAAGTGATTCTGATTGTTGCCTTGGTTGCCTTGGTTCGCTTGGTTGCGCTCTTGAAGAATTTGCATGATCAACTGCGTGTTTGCATTGGTTGCGGCCATCACAGCTTGCCATGCCTCCGGAGGAGGAGGAGGTGGTGGCGGATCAGGATTCGGAGTCGTGCGCGTTGGAGGAGCCATCCTGAAGAGGTTGACATCCATTAGCACATTGATAGACAAATATTGAAGCTGAATCCAACAGAATGAAATTGCAACATATAGTCTTCACATCCGAACAAAATGAATGAATGCATTCCACTTGAAATGGTCACATATCCATAAATTGAGAAGCCACTAGAATTTAGGTAGAGGAATAAATCAACAAGGTACGGATCAAGAATGAATACTCGGTAAGAAATCCCAATCTCAAACCAAATATCCGTGGAAGAAGAACTAGAGCTACAAGAATTCCCACCTATGAAACTCCCGAACCTTTCCGGTTATGCAATCAGGTGTTGGGGATACAGGGGAAGCATAATATCTCACCCAAATCTAGCAAATCCTACATCCAGTTGTATCCATCCTTCAACACATAACCGAGAAAAACTTCGGAAACCATCTACCTCAACCTTCGAAAAGCATCCGTTATACAAGTTATGGCAATACTCCCGAACTCCCGCCCCAGTACTGGGTGGGTCGAGGTTATCTCACCAACGAACTGCATAAAAGAGATTTTCGATGTCGGCGTACTAAACTCAGGTATTCCAGAACTGCAATGATAAAATTGTGACAACAACACCGCGGTGCTCAACTCCCCGGGACACTGCCACAACCCCTAAAGACAGGAGGCACCAAGAACAATGTTCTCGTCGCAAAACCATCGGAATGATTCCAAGATACCCGCGTGATCCTAAAAAAAATTTTAGTGAAATTTGAGAAGAGAAGAGTCAAAACTCTACGTCAGGATGCCTTACCAGAGCAATGAGGAGACTGGGAAGTAAAAAAGAATTCCTAAACTCTCCGATATATAATTCCTAAATGACTCAAAACATTTTTCTAGACTCAACAACGGCTGCAAAAAACAATCAAGCAGTGGGGGCTCCTAAGGTCGGGGAAGGCTCTGATTACCAACTTGTAACGCCCTCGATGCGGCTATAGCTCCTACGTGTCGAAGCACGACTTAGAGGCATAACCGCATTGAAAGCAATGCCGCAAGTAAGGCAATCTTCACAACATCCCATGTAAAATAGATAATAAAAGGGGAAGGTACATAGTTGGCTTACACTCGCCACGTCAATCAAAGTACATAAATAGCATTACATCATCCAATCACTCATGGCCCGACTACGGTGCCAAAATATAAGATCAACCCAACATGCGACACGGTCCCGATCGCCCCAACTTGGCACCACTAGTGATCATCAGGGAAAGACACATAGTAATGGCGTGAGTCCTCGTCGAACTCCCACTTGAGCTCAAGCATGTCATCTGGAACGGAATCATCAGGCCCTGCATCTGGTTTGGAAGTAATCTGTGAGCCACAGGGACTCAGCAATCTCGCACCCTCGCAATCAAGACTATTTAAGCTTATAGATAAGGCAAAGGTAAATATGTGGAGCTGCAGCAAGCGACTAGCATATATGGTGGCTATCCTGTTCGCAAAAGAGAGCGAGAAGAGAAGGCAAAGCGCGACCGAATAACTAGAGAACAACCTCCGCAAGCATTACTCCAACACCGTGTTCACTTCCCGAACTCCGCCGAGAAGAGACCATCACGGTAACTCACACAGTTGATTCATTTTAAATTAAGTTAAGGTTCAAGTTATCTACAACCGGACATTAACAAATTCCCATCTGCCCATAACCGCGGGCACGGCTTTCGAAAGTTCAAATCCCTGCAGGGAGTCCCAACTTAGCCCATGACAAGCTCTCACGGTCAACGAAGGAATAGACGTTCTCCCGAGACATTCCGATCAGACTCGGTATCCCGGTTCTACAAGACACTTCGACAAGTTAAGACAAATCCAGCAACACCGCTCGAATGTGCCGACAAATCCCGATAGGAGCTGCACATATCTTGTTCTCAGGGCACACTCAGATGAACACTATGTACAACTAAAACCAACCCTCGAGTTGCCCCGAGGTGGCGCTGCAAGTGGCTTTGTTTGGACCAACACTCAGGGGAGCACTGGCCCGGGGGGGTTAAATAAGATGACCCTCAGGCTCCGAAAACCCAAGGGAAAAAGAGGCTAGGTGGCAAATGGTAAAACCAAGGTTGGGCATTGCTAGAAAAGCTTTATTCAAGGCAAACTATCTAGGGGTTCCCATTATCACCCAACCGCGTAAGGAACACAAAATCCGGGAACATAACACCGATATGACGGAAACTAGGGTGGCAAGAGTGGAACAAAACACTAGGCAAAAGGCCGAGCCTTTCACCCTTTACCAAGTATATAGATGCATTAAGATAACAAGGTAATATAATGATATCCCAACAAGTAAAATAATGTTCCAACAAGGAACGGTCTCCAATCTTCACCTGCAACTAGTAACGCTATAAGAGGGGCTGAGCAAAGCGGTAACATAGCCAATCAACGGTTTGCTAGGACATGGTGGGTTAGAGGATTAGACATGTCAATTTGGGAGGCATGATAAGCAAGTGGTAGGCATCGAAGCATAGGCATAGCAAAAGAGCGAGCATCTAGCAAAGCAAAGATAGAAGTGATTTCGAGGGTATGATCATCTTGCCTGCAACGTTGTCAGAGTTGACTGGATCCTCGAAAGCAAACTCAACGGGCTCCTCGTTAGCGAACTCGTCTCCCGGCTCTACCCAAACAAGACAAACAAGCAAATGGAGCACAATCAACCACGTGCAAAGCTCAAACAACATGATGCGATCATGGTATGCTATGCGGGATGCGATATGCGATGCATATGCAAGATTTGACAAGGAATGAATGAACCTGGCCTCAACATGGAAATCCAAGTGTGCCACTGGAAAGGTGAGATGATTTCGCTTGAAAATGATATAAAGATCACCGGAATCGGAGTCACGGTTTGGAAATGGCAAAAAATTCAAATATGGCACCGGTCTGCGATTTACAGCAAGTAGCCATCTAAATGCAACAAGATGAACATGCTACAGCACCCAAACATGGCATCAAAATACATGGAAGGGATCTATTCATGATTCTTAACAAAAGATGAACACTGATCTACGGCCAATTCATCCATTAACAGGTTCAAACAAGCCTGGCAAAAATGCATTTGGTAAACAGATTTCAGACTTAGTGAAATTAACACTTGTCTGGAATTTCAGATCAGGTATCACACTTTGGAGCAAGAAAACTATAAGCTACAGGGCCTGAACATGGCAAAGTAAAGCACGGCATGGAGATGCTCAAAGAGTTTAACAAAAGTCCCTTAGTGACCTTGAGCCAAAAGGGGTCAGAAAATACATTTGCAAGCATGTGAACATGGCAAAAACATAATCAGGTCACAGACTTAGTGAAAAACTGGAGCATGCAAATCAGATATCAAGTAGGCATGTTTACGAGCTCGATGCACTCACTACAGAGTAAGTCATGACAATCTAAGCATACACCCATCAAGAATACACATTAGACAAGCTACACATGGCAAGGACAATAACATAGTATGCACGATCAACTACAACATCCTCGGCAAATCGCTAACAAGTAGACAATCTGCCCAGATTCACGAAATAGAAAAAGTAGAGCTTGATTGACTCAAGCTAGGGTGCTCCATAGTTGCAAACAAATACATGGATGGATAGAGCACTACAAGATTAACAAATCATCCTTAATGATCATCCTCAAAAGAGGCACGGATCACTAGGAAACAACATGAACATATGGCATATTGAAATAAACAGATCAAGGACTTAGTGGAATTACTAAGTCCCTGAAATCAGCATTAACGAATGCACCACTTTGCAAGCTTGTGCTAGTCACCACACACATCACAAAAATACATGGGTTGCACCTTTGGAGAGATGGCAAAGCATATAACAAAACATATGTAGAGCTCAGGGACATATCATGCACACATTAATCATGGCAAAAATGACAAAAATCTAATTGGAGCAGCAGATCTGACAATTATCCCAAATAGCACTCTTCCAACAGCACTTCGGGCATTAAGATGAACTCAAATGAAAACGATGCAGTGAAATGAAATGATGTGCTCTCTGAGACGAACATTTTGATATGCTATATGCCCAAAACAAAGCTACGGATGCAAAGTTACGGCACAATGAACATGGCAAAATAATTAGGGTTAGGGACGAAAAAGTCAACCCCGAGATTTCGGATCTCAGATCCAGGTCGGGATCTCGCCGGAGTTACTGTTCATGCACGGACTTCAAGGATCGCCAGGGGACTTGGAGCTCGCCAGAGTTGGTGGAGCTTGCCGGCGCGAGGGGAGGAGGAGGCCGGAGTTGGTGCCGACGGCGGCGGGGCTCGGCTCCCGCGGCGCGGGCGTGCGGCGGCGAGGTCCGGCCGGCGTCGGGCGGTGGCCGGCGCGGTGCGGCACAGAGGGGTGGCGGCCGCTGGCGAGGAGGCGCGGTGGCGCCGGGCGGAGGAAGAGGCGGCTCGGGCGGCACGGAGGGAACGGGCCGAGAGGGCCCGCGGCGGGCTCTCCGGGCCGGCGCGGTTGGTGGAGGCGGCGGCGACACGTGGCGGCCTGCGGTTGGTCGCGGGTGGCGGCGGACGTGTCCGGCGGCCGGCGGACGTGTCCGGCCGCGCGGAAAGAGGTGGATCTAGGGTTTCGGACGAGGGGAACCGCGAATTTCGGGAGGGTGGTGTATTTATAGGCATAGAGGGAGCTAGGAGTGTCCAAATGAGGTGCGGTTTTTGGCCACGCGGTCGTGATCGAACGCTCTAGACGATGGAGAGGGTTTTGGTGGGTTTTGGGCCAAATTGGAAGGGTGTTGGGCTGCAACACACACGAGGCCTTCTCGGTCCCTCGGTTAACCGTTGGAGCATCAAATGAAGTTCAAATGGTACGAAACTTGACAGGCGGTCTACCGGTAGTAAACCAAGGCCGCTTGGCAAGTCTCGGTCCAATCCGGAAATGTTTAATTCCCACACACGAAAGAAAGGTAGAAATGACCACCGGAGGAGAACGGAGCACCGGAATGCAAAACGGACAACGGGGAAAATGCTCGAATGCATGAGACGAACACGTATGCAAATGCAATGTACATGATGACATGATATGAGATGCATGACAATGACAACAACACACGGAGACAAAAACCCGAACCCGAGAAAATAAAATAACTTAGAGCCAAAAATGTCAAGAGTTGGATTACATATTAGGTAAATCATATCCGGGGTGTTACATAGGCATATAGTGCTCAAGTAATGAATCCAACCGGATCCCAAGGTATATCAAAGCCAATTTTAATTAACAATCATTTGTGATTTAGTAGTGAGCTCAAAGTAACATGTATGATGCAACAACGAAGTCTAACTCTCTTCCTATGCATCGGCATGTCATAAAAGAACAATTCATGCACACATAGTAAAGGTCAATGCATAGTATAAAAAGTGTCCTGCAATTTTATCTTATTGGAAACATGGAGAGGCAGAGATGTAGTTCCTCTCTCATAATAATTGCAAGTAGGATCAGCAAGAACATGCATATTATATCTATCAAAATCATCATTTGCAACGGTAAAATGCAACCGATCAATATAATCCTTAATAAGGGCAAACTTCTTCGATATAGTGTAGTCGGGAGAATTCGAAAAGATAATAGGACTATCATGCATGGGTGCAATAGCAACAATTTCATGTTTAACATAAGGAACTATAGCAAGTTCATCTCCATAAGCATAATTCATATTGTCATCTTGGCCACAAGCATAGCAAGCATCACCAAAAAGGGATATTTCAAACGAATCAACGGGATCATAACAATCATCATAGCAATCATCCTTCGGTAAGCACGAAGGGAAATTAAACAATGTATGAGTTGAAGAGTTACTCTCATTAGAAGGTGGGCACGGGTAGCTAATCCGCTCTTCCTCCTTTTGTTCTTTGCTCTCCTCATCATCTTTTTCATCCAATGATCCCACGGTTTCATCAATTCCTTCTTCCATAGACTCCTGTAAAATATTAGTCTCTTCTTGGACAGCGGAGGAGTCCTCAATATATGGTTTAACATAGGCATTAGAAGCATAATTATCATAACAATATTTAAGTATGGAAAAAATTTCATATTTGTAAAGAGTAGCATCATACTTTTCAATCAAAGAAGCAATTTCATAAGCACCCTTAAAAGCAACAAATTCTTCAATTTGTTAAACATCATAGTAATTATAAACACCCTTAGCATACGAAGATATGATTCCATTATCACTAAACTCGCATTGGTAGGGAAGGTGTTTCTTAGGATTTTTAGAACAACAAGTAACATCATATATTTCACATAAATTCCAAGCATAGCACTGCAAACGATGAATTTGATCCAGTAAAAGTTTCCCTTTTTCAGATATGCAGTGTCGCATATAACAAGCATGCTCATCTAAAGATTTGCCCTCAACTAAGCTAGTTGGGGTTTCAGCACGAGCACACAGGGATCGAAGATGATCCAAGTAAAAAGCTTCAGGAGTGTGATAGATTTTGAGTGGTTCTTCAACCATTGGTGTAGTAGGTACAACTATTTTTTTGGTATTTTGTGTTTCCTACCCATAACTAAATATAGAAAACAAGAGCACAAAATAAAAACTACTTAGTGATAAAGCAAACAAGCACACACGAGAATATTCACCCCATGCTATGGCTCCCCGGCAACGGCGCCAGAAAAAGGTCTTGATAACCCACAAGTATAGAGGATCAATTGTAGCCTCTTTCGATAAGTAAGAGTGTCGAACCCAACGAGGAGCTAAAGGTAGAACAAATATCCCCTCAAGTTCTATTGACCACCAATACAACTCTACGCACGCTTAATGTTCGCTTTACCTAGAACAAGTATGAAACTAGAAGTACTTTGTAGGTGTTGTTGGATAAGTTTGCAAGATAATAAAGAGCGCGTAAATAGAAAGTAGGGGCTGTTTAGATGAAGACACAACTAAGTTAGTTTTAGTAGAAAACTTGTTGTCACACAAGAAAGTTATTTGTCCCTAGGCAATCGATAACTAGACCGGTAATCATTATTGCAATTTTATTTGAGGGAGAGGCATAAGCTAACATACTTTCTCTTCTTGGATCATATGCACTTATGATTGGAACTCTAGCAAGCATCCGCAACTACTAAAGATCATTAAGGTAAAACCCAACCATAGCATTATAAGGCATCAAGTCCTCTTTATTCCCATACGCAAACAACCTTACTTACTCGGGTCTATGTTACTATCACTCACGCCACCCACCATAAGCAAATCATGAACACATTGCAAACCCTACAGCGGGGATCCCTCACGCTTGCGCGACACAGAGAGCACCATAGGACAACACCAATAATAAAACATGCAACTCAAACCAATCACAATCATCAATTAACCCATAGGACAAAACAAATCTACTCAAACATCATAGGATAGCCATACATCATTTGGAAATAATGTATAGCGTTGAGCACCATGTTTAAGTAGAGATTACAACAGGTAAAAGAGGGTTTACACCGCTGCACAGAGGGGGAAGAATTAGTGATGATGGCAGTGAAGTTGTTGGGTAGATTGCGGTGATGATGATGGCCCCGGCGGTGTTCCAGCGCCACCGGAAGAGAGGGGGAGAGAGCCCCCCTTCTTCTTCTTCCTTGACCTTCTCCCTAGATGGCAGAAGGGTTTCCCCTCTAGTCCATGGCCTCCATGGCATGGGAGGGGCGAGAGCCCCTCCGAGATTGGATCTGTCTCTCTGTTTTTGCGTTGGCTGATTCTGCCCTTTCACCGTTTCTTAAATTCCTGGAGATCCGTAACTCCGATTGGGCTGAATTTTGGACACGAGTTTTATCCGGATATTGGCTTTCTTACGGCGAAAGAAGGGCACCAACTGCCTTACGGGGTGGCCACAAGGGCCCAAGGCGCGCCTGACCCCCTGGGGCGCCCCCCCCCCTTGCCTCGTGGCCCCCTCGGACATCGTCTCGCATTGATTTTTTGTCCCAAAAATCATGTATATTCCAAAAAAAATCTCCTTCAGTTTTTATCCCGTTTGGACTCCATTGATATGGATTTTCCATGGAACAAAAAACATGCAACAAACAGGAACTGGCACTGGGCACTGGATCAATATGTTAGTCCCAAAAATAGTGTAAAAAGTTGCCAAAAGTATATGAAAGTTGTATAATATTGGCATGGAACAATCAAAAATTATAGATACGACAGAGACGTATCAGCATCCCCAAGCTTAATTCCTGCTCTTTCTTGAGTAGGTAAAGATAATTTTTGATGTGGAATGCTACCTAGCATAATCTTGATCATGTAATCTAATCATGGCATGAATATTGAGACACGAGTGATTCAAAGCAATAGTCTATCATTTGACATTAAGACAATAATACTTCAATCATACTAACCAAGCAATTATGTCCTCTCAAAATAACATAGCCAAAGAAAGCTCATCCCTACAAAATCATATAGTCTGGCCATGCTTCATTTCTGTCACTCAAAATGCTCATTTTTATTTACTGGAGCATTTGCATGTACTTCAAATTTTAATTATGCACATAAATGCCTAGAAAACTCAATTAGTGTATGTAAATGTCCAAATGAACCCCAAAAATTCCTAAATTAAACACGACACTCATGTTGTTTTATGTTGACACAAGAAAATTTTGAAAGCAAGAGGAGGCAATGAATGTCGTTTCATCCACAAAGGTGACGCGTTCCCTACCGGAACAATGAGGCTTCTTGTGAGAAGCTCTGGTTTGTGAGAAGCTTATACCAAAAGCTGCCCCAAATGGGACAGTTTTTCCCATACCATGTTGGTGCCATTCTATGATAGCATGCCAAGGTTCATGAATTTCAGACGAGTTTTCGATTTACTAGAATTTCAAAACCAAGTATCTCAACGTTTGCCGGCGAGCCATGGTGCCGAGGTATTTGAAAGGTATCCCCATTTCTTGCATGTGACATAAGCATCAACCCATGGCCACATATATGATTTTACAACCCATTTTGGTGCACCAGAGCATGTGCATGTAGTTCAATTTTGAATTGTGAACCTGAAATGCCTAGAAAACCAACTTAATGTATAAAAATGTGTAAACGAACCCTGAATAATTCCAATTTTTTGACGACACACCCATAGTTGCATGTTCACTGCAGATAAAAGTTCTAGCAATTCAAACACCCTCCTTTGCCACTTTGACCCCATTATGTATTTCAAATCAAGACAAAAAACCAAGTAGATCACACACATTTTATTATCACCAACCATGTGAGATGCAGTACAAAAAATCTTGGAGCACCGTCGGAGTAGTATATGGCTTACGCGAGAAGGTGCGTCAGCTACAGTCCATAGCCGGCGCATCAAGCACACTAGCTCGCTCCCCACATATCATTTCACTGTTCAATCGTCGTCGGTCAAAGATGGGGACGTGGACCCGCATCGTGAGGGCAACTTCGGCGACCCACTCCAACGAGAGCACGTCCGCAACCGCCTTGCACGTGCTAATAACCTGCGTGAGCGCGGCCACAATCTGTGACTGGGCGGCCAAGGCAGCCCGAACGGCCGTTGTTGCTGCTCAGGTGGCGGCAGCAACATCTACGACAGGAATAGCAGCTGGCATGATGTAACAACCTCGATGCGGCTATATCTCCCACCTGTCGAATCACGACTTAGAGGCATAACCGCATTGAAAGCAATGTCGCAAGTGAGGTAATCTTCACACAACCCATGTAATACATAAGGGAAAGAGATACATAGTTGGCTTACACTCGCCACTTCACACCATACATGAATAAAGCATTACATCATCCAGATACACTCAAGGTCCGACTACGGAACCAAAATAAAAGAAGACTAGCTCAAATGCTACACAGATCCCCGATCGACCCCAACTGGGCTGCACTGTTGATCAACTAGAACGAAACAACACAAAGATCCTTGAGCTTGGTTGCATCACCTGCACGGTCATCAACGACACTTGCAATCTGGTTTTGGAAGTATCTGTGAGTCACGGAGACTCAGCAATCTCACACCCTCGCGATCAAGACTATTTAAGCTTATGGGTAAGGTAAAAGGTATGAGGTGGAGCTGCAGCAAGCGACTAGCATATATGGTGGCTAACATACGCAAATGAGAGCGAGAAGAGAAGGCAAAGCACGGTCGAACAACTATGATCAAGAAGTGATCCTAGAACAACCTACGTCAAGCATAACTCCAACACCGTGTTCACTTCCCGGACTCCGCCGAGAAGAGACCATCACGGTTACACACACGGTTGATGTATTTTAGTTAAGTTAAGTTTCAGGTTTTCTACAACCGGACATTAACAAATTCCCATCTGCCCATAACCGCGGGCATGGCTTTCGAAAGTTCAAATCCCTGCAGGGGTGTCCCAACTTAGCCCATCACAAGCTCTCACGGTCAACGAAGGATATTCCTTCTAGCGGGAAGACCCGATCAGACTCAGAATCCCGGTTACAAGACATTTCGACAATGGTAAAACAAGACCAGCAAAGCCACCCGAATGTGTCGACAAATCTCGATAGGAGCTGCACATATCTCGTTCTCAGGGCACACCGGATTGTCCAAACTTCCGGTAGGCCAGCCCAGAGTTGCCCCTGGTGGCCACCGGCTGCTGATAGGTTGGACCAACACTCAGAGGAGCACTGGCCTGGGGATTTTAAAATAATGATGACCCTCGGGAGCGCGACTCCCAAGGGAAAAGAAAAGGCTAGGTGGAAAATGGTAAAACCAAGGTTGGGCCTTGCTGGAGGAGTTTTATTCAAAGCGAACTGTCAAGGGGTTCCCATTATAACCCAACCGCGTAAGGAACGCAAAATCCGGGAACATAACACTGATATGACGGAAAACTAGGGCGGCAAGAGTGGAACAAAACACCAGGCATAAGGCCAAGCCTTCCACCCTTTACCAAGTATATAGATGCATTAATTAAATAAGAGATATTGTGATATCCCAACAAAATATCCATGTTCCAACATGGAACAAAACTCCAATCTTCACATGCAACTAACAATGCTATAAGAGGGGCTAAGCAAAGCGGTAACATAGCCAAACAACGGGTTGCTAGGACAAGGTGGGTTAGAGGCTTGGTTGAACAATATGGGAGGCATGATAAGCGAGTGGTAGGTATCGCAGCATAGGCATAGCAAAAGAGCGAGCAACTAGCAAGCAAAGATAGAAGTGATTTCGAGGGTATGGTCATCTTGCCTGAAATCCCGCAAGGAAGAAGAATGAGTCCATGAAGAAGACAAACGGACGTAGTCGAACAAATCCTCACAAGGCGACGTTATCGAAACTAAACCCGAAGAAGCAACACCGGGAAGAAGCAAACAACATAATAAACAACCACCATATAATCATGTCATGATGCACAATCAAGTATGATGCATGTCCGGTTTACTGAAGCATGGCATGGCAACATGCACAAACAATCCTACAAATTAAGTGGAGCTCAATATGCAACTCCGTTGCATATTGACGAAACACCACGTGACTTATTTAGTTCGATCTTGTTTATGTACCCAACAATATTAAATGTTGTTAAACATGGCAAGAGGGTGAAGCAAATGAAAACTACCTATCTAGGCAAGTTTAAATGAGGTCAGAAGCAACGAACAACAATTCTGGTAAATCCCCATATGCATATATTAGGTTTTGTATTGTTCTGCCCTAAACACAATTTTAGGGTTGTTAAACATGCAAAGAAAGGTCACCATGTTAAACTAGGCATTTTTCTACCTCATTTACATATAAAGTTTATTAAATTTGGAGCTACGGTTATTTAGTTATGAATTAAAAGCATTTTAGCATATCATTTAAACAAATTAATACAAACAGCAAGTTTAAACATTTTAAACATGGATAAAAGCTGGAAATAGTGAAACTACATGAAAAACTGAGCAAGATGCATATATGACGTGTTTCATTTGGATACATGGATATTTAGGTATAGATAAAATAAAACTGTGGCAATTCTGTAAATATGCAATGCACTGGAAATTAAAAAAATCCACAGGCAGAAAAAAACTTGCACGGGCCCGAAGCATTAGCGTGCAGCGGCCCAGAAGGGGATTCGGCCCAAGTGGCTGGCTGTGCAAGAATAAATGAAGAACGGAGCAAAAAGTTGGGTTCCTGGGAATCGAACCCAGGACCTCCTGCTGTTGCTGCACTGGGATGACCAGCCGAGCTGGCTCGGTGAAGTTGGCATACGAGCGGCAAAACATACTAAGAGCAAACAAGGAGGCGGACTCTGGACTCCATGGACGCACAGAAGTCGCCGGCGAGGATGGCGAGTGAAGCGGCGGCTGCTACCGCAGCAAAGCAACGGCGAGCGTTTCGGGACTGTGGTGTGGGTGCGCGCGTGCGGGTGTTGGCTCGGTTGGGCGAGGGTAGGAGCTGGGATGAGGCATGGCCAAAGCTATGGCCATGGATGCCCGGTGATGCTTGCCGGTGACGGGAGCAAGCAACGGCTACAGGTGCAGCAGATCACCGGCGAGGGTGCGGGAAACTAATGAGGCTGCGTGCGAGCGAGCGGCAGCTTCTTACCGGAGTCATGTGCGTGTGTGCGCTCAGGCACGAGCAAGATCTCGGCTCGGGGCAGTGATCTATGGCGAACAAGAAGCTAGGCAGCAGGCCTTGGTGCAAGCGCGCGAGTTGCAGACGAGGCGCGGCGTGTGTGCTGAAGAAACAGAGGAAGCATAGCTACCTTCCCGGTGACCAAAGTGACGGTGGAGGAACTATCAGGCGTGCAAGCAACCGGTGACAGAGGATGCAATCAACTAGAAAAAGGTACAGGGAAGCATGGCTGCTCACGCAGAGGGGCTCGGAGGAGTCGATCGAGCTCAGGTCAGGACGAATTTAACCGGCGGCGAGGTAGACCCGAGGAAGAAGAAGGAGAGGTCGGCGACGAGAAGAGGCCTCCGGCTTGGCGTCCGTGAAGCAGAGGAAGCAGGGGAAGAAGAGGTCGTCGGGGAGATCGATCCGAGGCTCGTGGACGCGAGCGTGGACGAAGGAGACAACGTCGAGTGCCGTGACTCTCTCCCCGTGGCATCAACGCAGACGACGAAGGCGTACAAGCCGGGGACGAGCTTGAGCTCTTCCCGGCCATGGCGATGGCTATTGCATGAAGAGGTCTCACCTGGCGGCGGCAGGAGAAGGAGGAGGGGGAAATGGAGCGACCAGGGAAGCCTAGGGTTGGGGACATGATTTATAGGGTGAAGGGAGCAGCTCCGACCGTCAAATCAACACAAGCGTCAGCGTGGACCTGCTGGATGAGCTGCCGTACATGAGCTAGAAGAAGAACAGGAGGGATCGGCATTGGTGGCCTCGCTGGGCTAAAAGAGGTAAGTGAGGCGGGCTGGTTGGAGGGGAAAAGGCCCAGGTGGCTTCAGATAAGGTGACTCCTTTTCTTTTCCCTTAATTCTGCCCATAAATAGACATCTATCAAAAGGGAAAAGCCCAGGGACATTGAGGACAAAATCGAAAGAAGTGAGAATATATCTAAACTCCTGGAATTATGCAGGATTTGAATAAATTGACTTGGCAATTTTTATAGATAGAAAAATAATTCAAGTTTGAATTAAATTCAAACTTGAGTCATTTTTAAACCCAACCAAATCAACCCCAAAAGAGCTGAAACTTGACAGAAAGGTTGAAAGCATGGTTTAAGATTTATAGGATAAATGTGGACATTTATCTTGGCCGGAAAAATGCCACATGGGAATATAGCCAAATTGAAAGAAGGAGGTGAAGGTGCAAGGCTAGGGTCGATGGATATAGCAAAGGGGTTTAAGAACATCACCATACATAGAGTAAGTAAAACAACAAGGTGAATCTCAAAATGCACATGATGAGCATGATGAAATGCACAATGACAAGGGCACAAATGCAATATGACAATGATGGGCATGGCAATGCAATATAACCGAATGATGAACATGATACAAGAAGCAAACTATGACAATGGCACTCATCAATCATGGCAACAAATAGTTGGAACACACAATGGCAACGAGATAAATGGAAGGCGTCTGGAGCATCGGTCTTGGGGCGTCACACATGAGCAGCACCATAGCTGTCTGTTCTATAGCGCAGCCCTTAGCCCTGACGGAGGCCACCCATGACCATGTCGAGGATGCCCACACCCAGCTTCTAGCGATCACCGCACAAATCGCACGAAGCTTCTTTGACAATGGCCGGCAACCCACGGCCAAAGAGTTGGCAATCGCTGAGCATTCGACCAGCCGTACGTTTATTCGTGGCATACCTTGCCACAATGGAGCCCGTCCAAGCCCAGACCGCGACCGCGCATGCCCAGCTCATGGCGGCCTTTTTCAAAGAGATGGCGGATGCGGATGGCAAGGTGATTGCCGAGTATGGTGCGATGGATGCCATGGAGCCCCTTCCCTAGGAGATCGTCGGGAGTGAGCTGGACATGGAGGAGGCGGCGGAGATCGACGAGCGCCGGCTGGAGTAGTACTCTTTGTTTAATTTAGAGCATCGGTCTTTAATTTGTTAGAGTAATGTTTACGTTAGCTAGCTCTATTTAATTGTTGAACTTGCTCGATTAAGAAGTGTGGGTGTGTTGTAGGATCTTTTATGTACCAAAATTATGCAATGACGTGGATGACCACTGTAACTAGGGAAATTCGGACCAAAATTTGCACGTTCAAATTCATCACACATGCAGTAAGCTAGATGAAATGTTTGTGATGTTCACATACCGTACATAGTGCTTAATAAGGGACCATGTGTGATGACACTTTGCGCACCATTTTTTCACTGCACCGAGCCAAAAAAATTGGCTTCAGAGGAAATATCTACCTCCCTGCCTCCTCTCCCTGACCAAAAACCGCATTTCCCCTATTTCCACCTTCCTTTCCAAGTTCAAACCTTCACTCCTTGCTTGTAGTGCCGCCTCCTCATCAGCGACCCTCCTTCACGCTGCTCGGCCTCGTCGATCTAGTCAGGCAATCCACACCTGACCCCCATCCTCCTCCTCCTTCTACATCCCACATGCCCCGACCATCGGCGCGACACCTTCCACCAAAGTCACCGACCCATCCTCCAAATAAGCACCGCCCTAAGCCATGCTGCACGCAGTATAGCGAGGAGCTCAAGGAGCATTTGGCAGCAGAGAAGCAAATCACGGTTGCACGTGCGGATGAGGTCGCGATGGCTGCCATTCGTGTTGACCCCCAGACCTTGGAGAAGCACCTCGTCGTCGAGGCTACCGTCGAAGCCTCATGCGCCGATGCCGCCACACGGTTGGCTGTTGTAAACGACAGTTCGTGGCATTTTCTCGAGGCCACTATTGGTGCCTTCAACAAAGACTACGAGGTGTTTTCTCAGCGTGCCCATGCTTACCTCAACTCGAGAGCCAGCAGGTTGGTGCTCGGAGTGGCTCAAGCAACTCACCACTATGAGGAGGGAACCAACAATCAAGAGGCCTCGCCCTCTTCCAAGTCCAAGGAGCCAATCATCATCAATATCTCCAACGATGAGGAGTAGCTTGTCTTATTAGCTCAGTATAAGGACCTATGTTCAGTTAGCTAGCTACATCAGTTAAGCATGTTCGGTTTACCTATTGCATGTGGTGCTCCTGCCTTTCCTTAACAAATTATAGTGAATTGTCCTATGTACTTCTACCATTCAATCTGATCCTCTGGTGTATATGTCCTATATGTCATGCAATGTGGTGCTCACTTATTAACTACTTGGTTAATTTGTTGTCGTGTTCAACTAACTGTTTGGTTCAATTCTTCAATGTGATGTTCAATTCTTCTAGTTGCAATTTTGTGTTGTCTTCCATGTGAGAAATAAATCCAATTTATCTGTACAAAATACATGAGAAACAAATGCAATTGCTATATTTCCAATTTATCAAGCATGCATGGTTTGGTTAACTGTCTGATCTTCTAGTATGTTATATATTGTGCAATGTGATGCTCAGTTAATGTTTGGTTCATTTGTTGTGGTGTTTAGTGAATTGTTTGGTTCAATTCTGCAATGCGACGTTCAATTGTTCTGGGTGCATTTTTTTATTGTCTACCATGTGAGAAATAAATCGAATTTGGTTGTACTAAATACATGACAAACTAATACAACTGCTATATTTCCAAGTTGTTAAGCATGCTTGGTTTGGTTAACTGTGTGATCTTCTATGTTATATTGTGCAATGTGGTGCTAAGTTAATGTTTAGTTCATTTGTTGTGGTGTTTAGTTAATTGTTTGGTTCAATTCTGCAACGATGTTCAATTATTGAGGGTACAATTTTGTATTGTTATGCATGTGAGGAATAAATCGAATTTGGTTGTACTAAATACATGAGAAACATATAAAATTGCTATATTTACTAGTTTTTAATCATGCTTTTATTGGATAAATGGCTTTTCCATGTGGCTCAAATTAATCTGCTGAATCTGCAGTGTGTTTATTTTTCATCTACATATTTTACTAATAGTGTGACAACCCTCACTTAACTTGATCAATAAGTACCCTATATGTGTTATAGGGAAACAATGGGAAGCACTGAGGTTGACAATCGAGGTTTGCACATGCATGGTCCTTTGTCTAATGGCACATTATTGTGCAATTGCAGGAACCATTCTCATATTTAGGTTTTTGACAATTTGGTCTTGCACATGTAGGTCCCACTGTCAAAGGTTTTGACCCACTGTTTGACCCATTTTGCATATGGGGAAATGAGTTGTCCATGGATATCAGTCAGGTCAAGAAACTCAGAAAGATTGTTAGGATAAAGAAACTAGCGACGAAAAACAACAAGATCTTTGTGTGCACAATGAAGAAGACATCAGTGCACTACAGGATGGTACTAACTATTATACCTTATCTTTTTATTCCCTTGCGCCATTTCCTAATTTAGAGAAGATATTTATGCATATCTTTGTTTTCAGGCCTTTCCAAAGCAGTTCACTGATGATTACGTCTCAAACCACCTGTATGGTCAGGAGGCGAGGAAGGTATTCATACAACACCCACGATACAATATTGAAGTCTTCCTCAAGAGGACGAAGGATGGACGGTCAATCATCCACAAGCACTGGCCTAAAGTTGCAAGGACCTTCAACATCAATGAAGGCTCAATATTCTCCTTCCGTTTCAGTAGTTTTCCAGATGAGATTCATCTGTCTATCTACTGTCTATCATGCTAATTTCCAAAGGTTCTAGATGTTGCATGTGAAACTTGGTGCTGGTGCAGTTTTGTAATGGGGTAGCTAGATATATGCCTATATGGTGTAACTGAGTGCTGAAGCTATATGATGCTATACTCTGATGTATTTCAATTATGAAATCTATGTTCCGTAATATGAAAATGAAATATATTGTGTGCTTAATATGAAATTTCAATTTGGTTAATAAATGGATTATTAATAATAGGCCAATTATCCTGCTTATTGGGTTTTCTATTGCAAACGATTATTGAGACAACACCGTGGGCGATGACCTTAGACAACCCACATAGTTTCTAGGAAGAAAACATGTTGGATCAATGAAAAAACACACACGACTTCCTATAGAAAACTATTTGCGTTAGGCCACCTTGCACAAACGTTTCCCACATAAAAGTGTGTGTGATGGACAGCCTATGCCACACAGTTTCTTCTATGCACGGTGTGTGATGCATTCAATAAGGCAAACAATAAAATTGTTAATATCGTCTACAATGGCAATGCTATCAGAAACTATTTGATCGGGGGAAATTGGTGTGATGTACGTGCGAACGAAAATGTTTGTTTGGGATTCATCATGTGGGATGTACATATGAACGGAAACGTTCTTCTTGGATTGACTGTATGGGATGTACATACGAATGGAAACGTATTCCTTGGATTGACTATGTGGGATGTGCATACGAAGGAAATGTTTCTTTGGGATTCACTTTGTGGGATGTGCTTACAAACGGGAACGATTGGGCATGTATAGTTGTATGCGATGGCTAGCCCGATCACACATGAGCTTATTTTGTGCAGTGTGTGTGTGACCGGAGGGCCTATCCCCGACGGTTTCTGGGTCGTGTGGGAAGGACCCCCCTATCGCCCACACTAGCAAGACAACAGTTTAAAATGCTGCCACGGTAAGGGGTTAAAAACCATTTGTATAGAAGCTCGTTGTACAAGTGGTGGTCGAATTGACAACTCAACTACTACGGCTCATAAATATTCTTTGGGTCCCCTAGTGTCGAATCTATAAATTTGGGTGAAATACTACCCTCAAAGACTGTGTGATCCCCTATACTTGTGGGTTATCACCTATATACATGATCATTGCCATGAATAACATCATGACTATGCACTTTTCTATCAATTGCCCAACAATAATTTGTCTACCCACAATATGCTATTGTTTCGAGAGAGAAGCCTCTAGTGAAAACTGTGCCCCTGGGTCTACTTTAATCATATTACTAAAATCGAAAATAGCTTGCTGCAATTTATTTACTTTTATTTTGTTTTGCAATTTATCTATCAACCAATACAAGATTTGATCCTTACAAGTAATGAGTTCAAGGTTATTGACAACCCTATTTCCCGCGTTGGGTGCAAGTAGTTGCTTTTGTGTGTGCATGTGTTGTTCACTAGGATTTGCATGGTTCTCCTTTTGGTTCGATAAACCTTAGTTCTCACTAAGGGAAATACTTATCAGCTACTACATTGCTTCACCCTTCTTCTTCAGGGGAAATCTCAACGCAACTCACAAGTAGCAATATCCTTGAACAAAAATCAAGTTTGAAAATTGGTAGACCCTCTGGAAGGCGTAAAGCGTAAGTAATGCAAATGGGTCTATAAATGAATGTGGATGAAAATGTTTATATCCATAAATATTGAGTTGTGGCAAAGTGTTTTCGACAATTTCAAGGAGTTGGCTACGATGAGTTCATCACATGACAGTGATGGTTAAGTCAGTTCGGGTTATTCTTGCAATTGTTGCATAATTATACTTTGAGATGTGGCAAATGGACACCAAAACAAGCTTTCCTTCATGAAATATTAACCTAGTATGTGTATATGATACATGCCGAGGGTTTTTGTCGATCCAAAGCATGCTGGAAAGGTGTGCAAACTTCATAGATCCATTTACGGACTGAGGCAAGCATCAATGATTTAGAATTTTGTTTCAATGAAGTGGTTATAAGGGTTTAGCTTCATCAAGAACATCGAAGATGCTTGTGTTTAGAAGAAAGTAAGTGGGAGCACAATAACATTTATAATACTCTATGGATGGGATATTATTGACTGGGAATGACGTAAGTTTGCTTGACATGAATTAAGACTTCAATGAAAAATAGTTCTTCGGTGAAATACATGGGCAAGGAAGCATATGTATTAGGCATAATGATCTATGGAGATATATCAAAGCGCCTTATCGGGCTGATCCAAAGTACATGTATTGAGGAGGTACTAAAAGGTTTAGTATCGAAAATGCCAAGAAGGGGTTCATATCGAGGTCACATGGAAAAGGTATAAAGCAAGATCCTAAGACACCGATGAGCAAAACACATGAGTGAGGTTCCATACGCATCTGCTTTTGGATTAATCATGTATGCCATGGTTTGTACACAATAGGATATGTCATATGCTCCAAACTATTTCAAGCAAGATACCAGAGTGATCAAGGTGTTGATCATAGGATAACGATGAAGTATATTTCATTAAGAATAAGGGCATGTTTCTCGTATGTGGAGGTAATGAAGAGATTGTTGTAAAGCGTTACGCCACACATACTTCACCATTTGTCTAGACCATTTTCAATCTCAGTCAGGTTTTGTGAACACACAAAATGGTGGCATGGCAAGCTTGAATTGTTCCAAGAAGGATACGATTGCAGATTCTACAATGGAGACTAAGTCTATTGCCACTTTGGAAGCGGCAAAGGAAGGCGTTTGGATCAAAGAGTTCTTTTGCAATTTGGTATGGTCCTAGGTGCACTTGTGCGAATGGAACACTATTGAGATAGTGGAACCATAGCCCAAGCTAAGGAGCCAAGGTCCAATTCAAACATAGGAAAAGTCGTTTCCACATAATTAGAGATTTTGTGGAGCATGGAGACATAAAGCAATGTAAGATTCACACATGCCTAAATGTGCCAGATCCGTTCATGAAGCCTCTACCATGAGCAAAACATGAGCAACACCAGAATTCCATTGGTGTCAGGGAAATTATGTAAATAGATTATTGACTCTAGTGCAAGTGAGAGACTATGAGAAATATCAAATATGCCCTAGAGGCAATAATAAAGTGTTACTATGTTCCCATGTTCGTATTTAGTGTTTATATTTTTGTGCTATAATTGCAATTGTTCTTGAATATGTGATTCAGAAGAAAACTTAGTTGCATGTGTGGAAACATAAACACCAAATAGACCCTGGCCTTTCCTCTAAGACTAGCTCATGTATTATGTATGATCATATTTTCCTGATCATAAGGCACTAGCAAAGTAACAAGGTTGTCGGCAATGATGAGAACACATTGTTGGTAGAACAATGGTGCTGGATAGACCCATTGTTACTTGTGATATTGTGAGATCCCATCGTCACTCTACAATCAGTATTCTCATATAATATGTTACGTGTACTTATGTCCTTAGACCATAAGAATAATGCGGACCTTCATAATGGATGGTTACTTTGGTGTTACCATGTTAGGGAATGTAGCATGCAATTTCAAAAAAACATCTTACGCTCACGCAAGATCTATCTAGGAGATGCATAGCAACGAGAGGGGGATAGTGTGTCCACGTACCCTCGTAGACCGAAAGCGGAAGCGTTTGACAACGCGGTTGATGTAGTCGAACTTCTTCTCGTTCCGACCGATCAAGTACCGAACGTATGACACCTCCGAGTTTTGTACACGTTCAGCTCAATGATGTCCCTCAAACTCTTGATCCAGCAAAGTGTCGAGGGAGAGTTCTGTCAGCACGACGGCGTAGTGACGGTGATGGTGAAGTGATCTGCGCAGGGCTTCGCCTAAGCACTACGTGAATATGACCGTAGGCGTAAAATGTGGAGGGAAGCGCCGCACACGGCTAACAATGTTTGTTGTGTGTTATAGGTGCCCCCTCCCAACATATATATATATATAGGTGGGAGGGGAGGGGGACAGCCATGGGGTGCCCCAAGTAGGAGGAATCCTACTTGGGGGCCTTGTCCAGTTCGCCCCCCCCCCTTACCATCTTTTCCAGAGAGGGAAGGAAAGGGGAGAGAGGAGGGGAGGGAGGGGAGGCCGAATTGCCTCCCCTTCCTTCTCTCTCCCCCTTTTCCTTTCCCCTTCCTATTCGGCCAGCAAGGGGGGCGTAGCAGCCCATGCCGGCTACTGTCTTTCCCCTCTTGGCCCAATAGGCCCAAATCTTTGCCTGGGGGGTGCCTGGAACCCCTTCCGGTGACCCGACACTACTAGGAAAAGGCTAATTAGTGGCGGACCTATTCTGGCCATTAATGGCGCACTACAAGTGCGCCACTATTACCATGCCATTAGTAACAAATACTAAAGGCGCACCTCTGGTGTGCCATTAGTATTGCAGGTAACAGTGGCGCACCCCTGCAGTGCGCCATTACTAGTGCTACAGGTGCGCCACTGGTAACTTTTTTTTGAATTTTTTTGATTTTTTTCTGAATTTTGAAGGCGGGAAAATAGTAGTGGCGCACCGTCTAACCCCCACCGTGTGCCATTGCTATTTTTGAATTTTGAATTTGGATCTGGATCGCGATTTTTTTTGCTCATTTTTTATGCACGATATTTTTTCAAATTTGTTCTCGTTTTTGGATCTTGTACGTTCTTTTGCTGGAGAGGAGTTCGCCGAAGAGGAGGGCCGAGGTCACCGTATAGGAGGAGGAGGAGGTCACCGGAGAGGAGCTCGCCTACATCGTCGTAGAGGAGGAGGAGGTCGCCAGAGAGGAGAGAGGAGAAACTGTGAGGGGAGGGGAAGAGAGGAGGGAGGAGGAGCTCACCGGAGAGGAGGGAGGAGGAGATCACCGGAGAGGAGGAAGGAGGAGCTCACCGGAGAGGAGGTAGGAGAAGCTCACCGGAGAGGAGGGATAAGAAACCGTGAGGGGAGTGGAAGAGAGGAGAGGAGGGAGGAGGACGTCGCCGGAGAGGAGGAAGAGGAGGAGGTCGCCAGAGGGGAGGAGGGGAGTATGGTGGAGGAGAGGAGAGGAGATGGAGTGGAGGAGAGGAGGAGATGGAGTGGAGGAGAGGTGGAGTGGAGGAGAACAATGAAGAGATAAGGAGGAGAGGACCCCGCCCAGCCATATATAAGGCATAGTAATGGCGCAGCGTGGGCAGGTGCGCCATTACTAACTTTTTTTTATTTTATTTATTTATTTTGAATTTTGAAGGCGGGAATATAGTAATGGCGCACCATGGGCAGGTGCGCCATTACTAACTTTTTTTATTTTTTTGATATAGTTTGAATTTTGAAGGCGGGAAGTTAGTAATGGCGCACCATGGGCAGGTGCGCCATTACTGAGTTTGATTTTTTTGAATTTGTTTGCCTCTCCAGATCTTAAAAGCCCCGTATCTTTTTTCTGTTAGGTTTTTGGGGATTTTGAAAATCTTGAACGGGGATTTTTCAGTGGAGTTCGTATGCAAAAGTTATGCCCATTTTACAAATTCTCGAGAGATTTTGCAAAAAAAATTGAAAATTCATGTTTGTATATTTTACTAACAACTAGACCACATATCACATGGAAATCTTATTTTCTTTTATTGTTTTGACATTTCTATCATTTTCTTTTATTTAGTTTTTTGAAACTGAAAAGGCGGTCCACGTACCGGGGGGTGCATTTCGTGAATTTTTTGTAAGGCTCAGATAGTAATGGCACGCCATGGATAGTGCGCCATTACTAGTTTGAACTAGTAATGGCGCACTGTACCCTAGTGCGTCATTAATAGTTTTGAAAAAAGTAAAAAAAATTGTTAGTAGTGGCGCACGGAGTTTGTGGTGCACCATTACTAGTTAAAACTAGTAATGGCGCATTGTGCCTTGGTGCATCATCAATAGTTTTGGAAAAATAAAAAAATTGTTAGTAATGGCGCACCGTGTGTGTGGTGCGCCATTAGTAATGAGGACACTTGTTGGTGAACGTAGCAGAAATTCAAAATTTTCCTACGTGTCACCAAGATCTGTCTATGGAGAGACCAGCAACGAGGGGAAGGAGAGTGCATCTACATACCCTTGTAGATCGCTAAGCGGAAGCGTTCAAGTGAACGGGGTTGATGGAGTCGTACTCGTCGTGATTCAAATCACCGATGACCAAGTGCCGAACGCACGGCACCTCCGCGTTCAACACACGTGCAGCCCGGTGACGTCTCCCACGCCTTGATCTGGTGCGCAGCACATACATGGTGCGCCATTAATGTCCATATTAGCTATAGCCCTTTTCCTAGTAGTGCGATATGTACCCAGTACCCCCGGAACACTTCCGGTGTCCGAATATCATCGTCCTATATTTGAATCTTTACCTCTCGACCATTTCGAGACTCCTCGTAATGTCTGTGACCTCATCCGAAACTCCAAACAACATTCGATCACCAGATCACATAACTCATATAATACAAAAACGTCATTGAACGTTAAGCGTGCGGACCCTATGGGTTCAAGAACTCTGTATACATGACCGAGACACATCTCCGATCAATAAACAATAGCGGAACCTGGATGCTCATATTGGTTCCCACACATTCTACGAAGGTCTTTATCAGTCGTAACGTAATGACAACATACGTTATTCCCTTTGTCATCGGTATGTTACTTGCCCGAGATTAGATTGTTGGTATCTTCATACCTAGTTCAATATCGTTACTAGCAAATCTCTTTGCTCTTTCCATAATGCATCATCCCGCAACTAACTCATTAGTCACATTACTTGCAAGGCTTATTATGATGTGCATTACCAAAAGGGCCCAGTGATACCTCTTTGATACTCGCAGTGACAAATCCTAATGTCGATCTATGCCAACCCAACAATCACCTTCGGAGATACCTGTAGAGCATATTTATAATCCCCCAGTTATGTTGTGACATTTGATAACACACAAGGTATTCCTCCGATATCCGGGAGTTGCGTAATCTCATAGTCGAATGAATGTGTATTTGACATGAATAAAGCAATAGCAATAAAACTGAATGATCATTATGTTAAGCTAACGGATGGGTCTTTTCAATCACATCATTCTCCTAATGATGTGATCCTGTTCATCAAATGACAACACATGTATATGATTAGGAAACTTAACCATCTTTGATTAACGAGCTAGTCTAGTAGAGGCTTACTAGGGACACGATGTTTTGTCTATGTATACACATATGTATCAAGTTTCCGACTAATACAATTCCAGCATGAATAATAAACATTTATCATGATATAAGGAAATATAAAATAACAACTTTATTATTGCCTCTAGGGCATATTTTCTTCAGTCTCCCACTTGCACTAGAGTCAATAATCTAGTTCACATCGCCATGTGCTTAACACCAATAGTTCACATCTTCATGTGATTAACACCCATAGTTCACATCACCATGTGACCAACACCCAAAGGGTTTACTAGAGTCAATAATCTAGTTCACATCGCTATGTGATTAACACCCAAAGAGTACTAAGGTGTGATCATGTTTTGCTTGTGAGAGAAGTTTAGTCAACGGTTCTGTCACATTTAGATCCGTATGTATTTTGCAAATTTCTATGTCTACAATGCTCTGCATGGAGCTACTCTAGCTAACCGCTCCCACTTTCAATATGTATCCAGATTGAGACTCAGAGTCATCTGGATCAGTGTAAAAGCTTGCATCGACATAACCCTTTACGATGAACTCCTTGTCACCTCCATAACCGAGAAACATTTTCTAAGTCCTCTTTAGGTACATAAGGATAATTTTGACCGCTGTCGTGATCTACTCCTAGATCACTATTGTACCCCCTTGCCAAACTCATGGCAAGGTATACAATAGGTCTGGCAGATAGCATGGCATACTTTATAGAATCTATGGTTTAGGCACAAGGAATGACTTTCATTCTCTCTCTATCTTCTGCTGTGGTCGGGTTTTGAGTCTCACTCAACTTCACACCTTAAAATACAGGCTAGAATTCTTTTTTTGACTGATCCATTTTGAACTCCTTCAAAATCTTGTCAAGGTGTGTGCTTTGTGAAAGTCTTATTAAGCGTATCGATCTATCTACATAGATCTTGATGCCCAATACATAAGTAGCTTTACTGAGGTCTTTTATGGAAAAATTCTTATTCAAGTATCCTTTTATGCTATCCAGAAATTCTACATCATTTCCAATCAGCAATATGTCATCCACATATAATATCAGAAATGCTATAGAGCTCCCACTCACTTTCTTGTAAATACAGGCTTCACCGTAAGTCTGTATAAAACCATATACTTTGATCACCTCATCAAAGCGTATATTCCAACTCCGAGATGCTTGCACCAGTCCATAGATGGATCGCTGGTGCTTGCACACTTTGTTAGCACCTTTATGATCGACAAAACCTTCTGGTTGCATCATATACAACTCTTCTTTAATAAATCCATTAAGGAATGCAGTTTTTACATCCATTTGCCAAATTTCATAAAATGCGGTAATTGCTAACATGATTCGAACAGACTTAAGCATCACTACGAATGAGAAAGTCTCATCGTAGTCAACTTCTTGAACTTGTCGAAAACCCTTTTTGTGACAAGTCGAGCTTTGTAGATAGTAACACTATCATCAGTGTCTGTCTTCCTCTTGAAGATCCATTTATTCTCAATTACTTGCCGATCATCGGGCAAGTCCACCAAAGTCCACACTTTGTTCTCATACATGGATCATATCTCAGATTTCATGGCCTCAAGCCATTTATCGGAATCTGGGCTTATCATCGCTTCCTCATAGTTCGTAGCTAGGTTTGTCATGGTCTAGTAACATGACTTCCAGAACAGGATTACCATACCACTCTGGTGCGGAACGTGCTCTAGTTAACCTAGGAGGTTTGGTAGTAACTTGATCTAAAGTTTTCATGATCATTATCATTAGCTTCCTCTCTAGTTGGTGTAGGCATCACTGGAACTGATTTCTGTGATGAACTACTTTCCAATTCGAGAGAAGCTACAATTACCTCATCAATTTCTACTTTCCTCCCACTCATTTCTTTCGAGAGAAACTCCTTCTCTAGAAAGGATCCATTCTTAGCAACAAAGATCTTGCCTTTGGATCTGTGATAGAAGGTATACCCAGCAGTTTCTTGTGGGTATCCTATGAAGACACACTTCTCCAATTTGGGTTCGAGCTTATCAGGCTGAAACTTTTTCACATAAGCATTGCAACCCCAAACTTTAAGAAACGACATCTTAGGTTTCTTGCCAAACCATAGTTCATACGGTGTCCTCTCAATAGATTTAGATGGTGCCCTCTTTAATGTGAATGCAGCTGTCTCTAATACATAACCCCAAAACGATAGTGGTAAATTGGTAAGAGACATCATAGATAGCACCATATTTAATAAAGTACGGTTATGGCGTTCGGACACACCATTACTCTGTGGTGTTCCAGGTGGCGTGAGTTGTGAAACTATTCCACACTGTTTTAAATGAAACCAAACTCATAACTCAAATACCCGCCTCCGCGACCAGATCGTAGAAACTTTACTTTCTTGTTGTGATGATTCTCCACTTCACTCTGAAATTTTTTGAACTTTTTCAAATGTTTCAGACTTGTGTTTCATTAAGTAGATATACCCATATATGCTCAAATCATCTGTGAAGGTTAGAAAATAACGATACCCGCCGCGAGCCTCAACACTCATCGGACCGCATACATCGATATGTATTATTTCCAATAAGTCATTGGCTTGCTCCATCGTTCCGTAGAATGGAGTCTTAGTCATCTTGCCCATGAGGCATGGTTCGCAAACATCAAATGACTCATAATCAAGTGATTCCAAAAGTCCATCCGCCTGGAGTTTCTTCATGCGCTTTACACCAATATGACCTAAACGATAGTGCCACAAGTATGTTGCACTATCATTATCAACTTTGCATATTTTAGCATCAATATTATGAATATGTGTATCACTACGATCGAGATTCAATAAACCATTTATATTAAGTGTATGACCATAGAAGGTTTTATTCATGTAAACAGAACAACAATTATTCTTTGACTTAAATGAATAACCGTACTGCAATAAACATGATCCAATCATATTCATGCTCAACGCAAACACCAAATAACATTTATTTTAGGTTCAACACTAATCCCAAAGGTAAAAGGAGTGTGCGATGGTGATCTTATCAACCTTGGAATCATTTCCAACACACATTGTCACCTTGCCCTTAACTAGTCTATGTTCATTTTGCAACTCCAACTTTGAGTTACTAATCTTAGCAACTGAACCGGTACCAAATACCCTGGGGTTACTATGAACACTAGTAAAGTACACATTAATAACATGTATATCAAATATACTTTTGTTCACTTTTCCATCCTTCTTATTCGCCAAGTATTTGGGGTAGTTCCACTTCTAGTGACCATTCCCTTTGCAGTAGAAGCACTCAGTTTCAGGCTTAGGTCTAGGTTTGGGCTTCTTCACGGGAGTGGCAACTTGTTTTCCATTCTTCTTGAAGTTCCCTTTCTTTCCCTTGCCCTTTTACTTGAAACTAGTGGTCTTGTCAACCGTCAACACTTGATGCTTTTTCTTGATTTCTACCTTCGCCGATTTCAGCATCGCGAAGATCTTGGAAATTGTTTTCGTTATCCCTTGCATATTATAGTTCATCACGAAGTTCTAGTAACTTGATGATAGTGACTAGAGAACTCTGTCAATCACTATATTATATGGAAGATTAACTCCCGCTTGATTCAAGTGATTGTAGTACTCAGACATTTTGAGCACATGCTCACTAGCTAAGCTATTCTCCTCCATCTTGTAGGCAAAGTACTTGTCAGAGGTCTCATACATCTTAACACAGGCATGAGTCTGAAACATCAATTTCAGCTCTTGGAACATCTCATATGCTCCGTGGCATTCAAAACATTTTTGAAGTCCTGGTTCTAAGCCGTAAAGTATGATGCACTAAACTATCAAGTAATCATCATACCGAGTTGGTCAAACGTTCATAACGTCTGCATCAGCTCCTGCAACAGGTCTGTCACCTAGCGGTGCATCAAGAACATAATTCTTCTGTGCAGCAATGAGGATAATCCTCAAATCATGGACCCAGTCCACATCATTGGTACTATCATCTTTCAACTTAGTTTCTCTAGGAACATATCAAAAATAAAACAGGGGAGCTTTACGTGAGCTATTATCTACAACATAGATATGCAAATACTATCAGGACTAAGTTCATGATAAATTAAGTTCAATTAATCATATTACTTAAGAACTCCCACTTCGATAGACATCCCTTGAGTCATCTAAAAGATTACGTGATCCAAATCAACTAAACCATGTCCGATCATCACATGAGATGGAGTAGTCTTCAATGGTGAACAACTCTATGTTGATCATATCTACTATATGATTCACGTTTGACCTCTCGGTCTCTAGTGTTCTGAGGCCATGTTTTTACATGCTAGGCTCGTCAAGTTTAACCTGAGTATTCTGCACATTGATAACCCACAAGTATAGGGGCTCGTTTGTAGCCTTCTTCGATAAATAAGAGTGTCGAAGCCAACGAGGCGCTAAAGGCAGAACAAATATGCCCTCAAGTTCTATCGACCACCGATACAACTCTATACACACTTGACGTTTCCTATACTGAAAACAAGTATGAAACCATTTTGTAGGTGTGATGCAAGAACTACTTTGCAAGAATAAAACTAGAAGTATTTTGCAAGATAATAAAAGTTAGGTGATTATAAAAAGGTTTTGTGTCAACAAGAAAGTTATTTGCCCCTAGGCAATTGATAACAAGTACCGGTAATCATTCTTGTAATTTTATATGAGGGAGAGGAATGAGCTAACATACTTTATCTACTTGGATCATATGCACTTATGATTGGACCCCTAGCAAGAATCCGCAAATACTAAAGATCATTAAGGTCGTGAAACCCAACCATAGCATTAAGTACCAAGCCCTCTTTATCCCATACGCAACAACCCACCTACTCGGGTTTAAGCTTCTGTCACTCTCGCAACCCACCATAAGCGAACCATGAACATATTGCAACACCCTACAGCGGGGGCCCCTCACGTTTGCGCGAGAACGGGGGGCACCGTAGGACAACACCATAAATAAAATATACAATCATACCAATCAAGATCACGATTAGCCCATAGGACAAAACGGATCTACTCAAACATCATAGGATAACCATAGATCATTGGGAAACAATATATGGAGTTGAGCACCATGTTTAAGTAGAGATTACAGCGGGGAGAAGAGGTATTACACCACTGCATAGAGGGGGAGAAAGTTGGTGTTGACGGTAGAAAGATTGTTGATGTAGATCGTCATCCCGATTGTTGCCCCGGCGGCACTTCGGCGCCACCGAAAGCAAGGGGGGGAGAGCCCCCTCCTTCTTTTTCTTCCTTGGCCTCCCCGTAAATGGTAGGAGAGTTACCCCTCTAGTCCATGGCCTCCATTGCAGCGGAGGGGTAGGACCCCCTCCGAGATTGGATCTCTCTCTCTGTTCTCTTCTGTTTCACGTTCTCCAGATCTGGCCGAAAAGCATTTCTTATATTCCTGAAGATCCGTAACTCTAATTGCGCTGAGATTTTAACATGAGTTTTTTTTCGGATATAAGTTTCCTTCCACCCGAAGTAGAGCCCCAACCGACGTACGATGTGAGCACAACCCACCACCACACGGCTAGCTCAGGGGTCGCGCCCTGGTGTCTTGTGGTGTGTGTGGGCCTCCGTTTGCAGTGATTCCAACTACCAAAAATCACATACATTCCCAAATAATTCTCCGTAAAATTTTATTGCATTTGGACTTGGTTTGATATGGATACACCATGATACAAAAACATGCAGAAAACAGGAACTAGCACTGGGCACTGGATCAATAGATTAGTCCAATAAATCATATAAAAAGTTGCCAAAAGTATGTAAAAATTGTATAATATTGGCATGAAACAATCAAAAACTATTGATACGACGGAGACGTATCAGCATCCTCAAGCTTAATTCTTGCTCGTCCTCGAGTAGGTAAATGATAAAAAAGATAATTTTCGATGTGGAATTCTACCTAACATAAACTTGATCATATATCTAATCATGGCATAAATATTAAGACATAAGTGATTCAAACCAATAGTCTATAATTTTATATAAAGACATCAATACTCAGGCATCCCAAAAAACAATCATGTCTTTTAAAATATCAATGCTAAAGAAAGCTATCCCTATAAAATCATATAGTCTTGTCATGCTCTGTCTTCATAACACAAAGTATTTATCTTGTACAACCCCGATCACAAGCCGAGCAATTGGTTCATACTTTTTAACGCGCTTCAACTTCTTCAACCCTCACGCAATACATGAGCGCAGCCATGGATATAGCACTACGGGTGGAATAGAGTATGATGATAGGTGTAAATATAAAGAAGACAAAAAGTAAGAAAATCTCATATCAACACGACTAACCAACGGCTATTGAGATGCCCATCAATCGATATCAATACGACGAGTAGGATTGCCATGCAACGAATACACTAAGAGCTATAAGTGTATGAAAGCTAAATATGAAAACTGAGTGGGGGTGCATCTATTCCTATAATGAAAAATTTCCACTAGTATATGAAAGTGACAACATAGTAGACTTTCCATAGTAAACAATGCCCCTTGTCTCTTTGTTTATTTTTTATTTTTCTTTCTTTTTCTTTCTATTCTTTTATTTCTTTTTCTTTTCCTTTTTTTCTCTCATTGTCCGGAGTCTCATCCCGACATGTGGGGGAATCATAGTCTCCATTATCCTGTCCTCACTGGGGCACTGCTCTAAAATGAATAATGATAATTATCACACTTCTATTTACTTATAACTCAAAAAAATAAAAATGACAACTCAATACTTATGACAAAGTATGACTCTATATGAATGCCTCTGGCAATGTGCCAGGATGTGCAATGATCTAGCGTAACATATATGAAAAGTGATGAACGGTGGCTGAGCCACAACTACTATGTCAGCTATATGATCATGCAAAGCAATATGACAATGAATGCTCAAGTCATCAAACAGAAGCGGTGGAAGTTGCATGGCAATATATCTCGGAATGGCCATGGAAAAGCCATAATAGCTAGGTATGGTGGTTGTTTTGAAGAAGATATAATAAGACTTATGTGTGATAGAGCGTATCATATAACGGGGTTTGAATGCACCTGCGAAGTTTGCACCACGTCTCGATGTGAGAAAGGGCAATGCATGGTACCGTAGAGGCTAGCAAATTGCTGAAAGGTAAGAGTGCGTATATTCCATGGACTCACATATTTACCTAATAATAAAGAAAATTGGGTTTCTGGTCGTCGGTCGTTGATTTTTTCGAAAAAGCCCCTTTGTTTCTTTGAAATCAACCCGCAATCCCTGTGTAAGTGACACTATGGAAAAACGTTTCATTTTTACAAACAAAACCCTGCATTAGTTGGAATTCAGCCCGCAGTCCTTAATCCTTATTTTATACTAGCTCTTATCCACTCGCAGCCTCCACCGATGGGCATGCGCCACCGCTTGGCGCCGGCGTACACGCCGCAGAAGCCAAGGAAGGCTTTTGCCGCTTGCCGAAGGCGTCAGGAGGAAGTATGGTGGTGGCAAGCACCAAGCGGAGGCGAGGAGGTGGCAGGGTTCTTGGTGGTCGCCGGTTTGGCGAGGACCGGAGGGGTTGCCGACGCGGCCGGAGCAGAGGTACGTGTGCTGCGGTGCGAAGCGGGAAAGCGGGGCTGGTGCTGGAGCTTGAGGGCGCGGGCGCCATGGCATGCGTCAGGCGCGATGGAGGGAAGCGGAGGTCGTAATCACAATCGCCAATGCGCACTGGAGAACAATGTTTTTCAATTTACAAACCATCAGTGCAAAATCTTCAGATTTGTTTTAAACAAAGAGGAACAAAGAGAATGAATACCTTGGTGGATAGAGTGCTGGATGGATGCAGACTGTGTTGACACCAAGAAGGCCAGATTGCCGCAGCCCCGCGCAAGCTTTGCCTCGAGGAGGCGTCCATCTAGGTCCGGTCGGCGGCGGATAGCGGCGACGAGGGGAGTCAGTGGGTACTTCTTCTTGGGGGAGACGGCCTTTCTTCCGATGCACGACCTCCCGGAAGAGACGGCTCGGCTGTCACGAGCAAACAACGAGGAGAAAGCGCATGAAGTCCCAGAGAAAAAGCAGCCTCGGATGCCTAGGCAAGGAGGGGAGAGAGCCAATCTGAATATGAAAATCGAGACGCGCACCGAGACGGCCGGTGGCATGAGCATGGCTGCCCAACTGCCTGCACCATGGATGCTCCGGTGGTGGTGCACGAGATCCGGCAGAGTGTCGAGGGAGCTGGTGTGGAGCCCACGCCATGACCGGTGGTGATGGAGATCCGGCGGAGTGCCGGCGGCGGGCGCAGGCGGCAGTGGCAGCGTGTCCCAGGGCTGCGAGCGATGTGGGGAGATGCGGGGAGGTCGTGTTACCTGGGTACTAGGTGGAGTCGGGGATGTGGATTACCCAAGAAAAGCTGAGGAGATAAGCTCTGTGAGTCGACGAGTCTAGAGTCTAGACTGGAAAAGCGCCAGCGACGTGACTGGTTTCTTCTAGACCAGCACACATGTGAGGCTAGCTAGCATGCACGCACGCATGTTCACAGGTTCGTTTCCTTTTTGTAATAAGTAGTTTGTTCACAGACCGATAAAAATCTCGAGATGCATCACGCGGACGTGCTAGGTGTGTCTTTGTTGTACGAACAATGCAAACGTTGCCTTTTTGTTTTAAGGTTGAATTTGATCTAAAAAAATATAAGTTAAACTCTGTTTACATGCCTCATGGAACTCATACTAACTATCTAATCATTAGACAATGTTGGACTAACATAGGTTAGGAGACACACGGCAAAATATATGCTTGCACGTCCAGGAAAGTAAATATGAAATGAATTGTCTTCAAGCAATATTGGTCCCGGTTCATACAAGTGCATAATAAACAATATAAGCCAAAACATAGACATTTATGTGTCCTTGCAAAAGAGTTTTTAGTTGATCTCAACGAAGTTATTGTTCCGGATCAGGAAAAGGATGGCATGCCTGTTGAAATCCCTAAAGATAGACATGTTGGATGCGGTAGAGAGGAACTTGCAACCACCTGGCACACACTTTTGCCCTAAACATTGATGCTATGGAGGAACAACAACAATTGCATCTAGGTAAAATTACTTTAAAAGTGTTGCATGTACAATATTTTCATTGTCCGATTATAGTGTAATGATTAATCTGTCGACGTGGTATGCTTTTGCACTAGGCATCGAATATGTGATCTACAACTTCATAACATTTTTCTGGTTCCTAAATTGTACACATGAAAAACATGACAATAGAAACACATGCACGGTCATTAATTAACTCACTCATGCTTTTTTAAACTATGTTTAGGGATACCGCAGTATAAAAATAGTATTTAAACAAAAGTAACCTACTTTAGTGAACTAGCTTACTTTCTTAAACAAAGGTAATTATAGAAGTTATATCCTACCACCAAGATTTGAAGACATTAAAAATTCTATGCAGGATAGCATTAACTTTACTTAGCGATAATCTTCTAATAGGATTTAGACAGAATATCATAGTTGGCTAATATAAACTTATACTGCAAGCCAAAATTGTTGCACAATTTTTAAAAGAGGTTGCTGAGAAAAAGTAAAACACTCCTATACAAACAACACATATATTTAGATGCTTATCTGCAAGCTAATTAAATTAGTTTATGAGTAGCTATGTATGCTCTATTTATGATGGAGAATCTAATCAATTTCCTTTTTTAAACAAAAATAGATTCCTGCATTATATAAAACTGTTGAGAATCCTGCATATATAAGGACTTCATGGTTATCACATAACAGAAGCATGCATGCCTGAACGTTGGAAGAAGTTTACCACATTTTTATTGCTTGGTGTCTGAAACTCAAAATAAGCACCACATGTACGATAATTTTATTATCAGTGTGATAATCTACATATAAGATTGTTCACCGGATTAGTTCACCAGCATTCACGTGGCAAGTTCCAAACAAGCGCCCCAAAGAATCATGTTGTTAATTGATCCATCAACCATATAAGCTTAATTATCCATTTGGTTCATTTAGCCGCATCGTCGCCTATCGCTTGGTTTATCGCAATTGTTGTTTAATCAATAGTGAAGCACGGGCAATTGGCATGTGGTTTTTTTCTCCCGTTGCAATGCACGGGCAATTTTCCTAGTTAGTCATAAAGAACTCATATATTTATTGTAAAAGTTTTATTATCCCTCAAAGCAAAGTACTAGTACGCATGCCCTTAGGGGGATAGATTGGTAGGAAAAGACCATCGCTCGTCCCTGACCTCCACTCATAAGGAAGACAATCAATAATAAATCATGCTCCAACTTCATAGCATAACGAGAGACTATACATGCATGCTTTGAGAATCACAAACCTTAACACCAATATTCTTACTAACCACAACCGTTTACTAGTACCTCCCACATATTCCATCTCTATATCGCAAAACTATTTCAAGGAATCAAATATATCATATTTAGTGATCCATAAGTTTTATGTAGGATTTTATGACTAACTAATAACTTTTACAAAACATGATAATCTCATACAATAACGTATATCACATCAGGTCTTGACCATATCACATCACAACATGCCCTGCAAAAACAAGTTAGACGTCCTCTACTTTGTTGTTGCGAGTTGTACGTGGCTGCTACGGGCTTCTAGTAAGAACTGTTCTTAACTACGCATCAAAACCACAACAATGTTTCGTCAAGTTTGTTATTTTAACCTTCAACAAGGACCAGCCGTAGTCAAATTGATTCAACTAAAGTTGGAGAAACAGACACTCGCCAGCCACCTTTATGCAAAACAAGTTGCATGTCTGTCGATGGAACCGGTCTCATGAACATGCTCATGTAATGTTGGTCCGGGCCGCTTCATCCAACAATAAGGCCGAATCAAAATAAGACATTGGTGGTAAACAATATGACTATAATCACCAACAACTCTTTGTGTTCTACTCATGCATATCATCTACGCATAGACCTGGCTCAGATGCCACTTTTGGGGAACGTTGCATGCAATTTCAAAAAAAATCCTACGCTCACGCAAAATCTATCTAGGAGATGCATAGCAACGAGAGGGGGAGAGTGTGTCCACATACCCTCATAGACCGAAAGCGGAAGCGTTTGACAACGTGGTTGATGTAGTCGAACTTCTTCTTGTTTTGACCGACCAAGTACCGAATGTACGACACCTCCGAGTTTTGCACATGTTCAGCTTGATGACGTCCCTCGAACTCTTGATCCAGCAAAGTGTCGAGGGAGAGTTTTGTCAGCACGGCGGCGTGGTGACGGTGATGGTGAAGTGATCTGCGTAGGGTTCGCCTAAGCACTAGTGAATATGACCGCAGGCGTAAAATGTGGAGGGGGGAGCCACACATGGCTAACAATGTTTATTGTGTGTTCTAGGCGCCCCCTCCCCACATATATATAGGTGGGAGGGGGAGGGGGACAGCCACGGGGCGCCTCAAGTAGGACGAATCCAACTTGGGGGCCTTGTCCAATTCGCCCCTGATGTCTACTTTATTCTTGTGAATCCAACTTTATTCTTGTAGACACGTGTTGGGCCTCCAAGCACAGAGTTTTGTAGGACAGTAGCAATTTTCCCTCAAGTGGATGACCTAAGGTTTATCAAACTTTGAGAGCTGTAGGATGAAAATGGTCTCTCTCAAACGACCCTGCAACCAAATACAAGAAATCTCTTGTGTCCCCAACACACCCAATACAATGGCAAATTGTATAGGTGCACTAGTTCGGTGAAGAGATGGTGATAAAAGTGTAATATAGATGGTAGAAATATATTTTATAATCTGAATAAATAAAACAGCAAGGTAGCAAATAGTAAACGGGCACAAAAACGGTACTGCAATGCTTGAAAATGAGGCCTAAGGTCCGTACTTTCACTAGTACAACCTCTCAACAATGCTAATATAATTGGATTATATAACCACCCCTCAAAGTGCGATGAAGAATCACTTCAAAGTTTATATCTAGCGGAGAACATAAGAATAAATTGTTTGTAGGGTACGAAATCACCTCAAAGCTATTCTTTTCGTTCAATCTATTCAAGAGTTCGTACTAAAATAACACAACGCTATTCTTTCCGTTCGATCTATCCTAGAGTTCATAATAAAATAACACCAAAGCAAATTCATATTCATAATACTCAATCCAACAAAAAGAACTTCAAAGAGAGCCCCAAGATTTCTACCGGAGAAACAAATACAAGAACGTGCGTCAACCCCTATGCATAGATTACCCCAATGTCACCTCGGGAATCCGCGAGTTGAGTACCAAAACATATATCAAGTGAATCAATACGATAGCCCATTGTCACCACGAGTATTCAATTGCAAGACATATATCAAGTGTTATCAAATCCAAAAAAGTATTCAATCCGATAACAACGAAATATCAAAGGGAAAAACTCAATTCATCACAACAAGATAGAGAGGGGAAAACACCATATGATCCGACTATATTAACAAAGCCCGCGATACATCAAGATCGTAACATCTCAAGAACACGAGAAAGAGAGAGAGAGAGAGATTAAACACATAGCTACTGGTACAAACCCTCGGCCCTGAGGGTGTACTACTCCCTCCTCATCATGGTGGCCGCCGGGATGATGAAGATGGCCACCGGAGATGATTCCCCCTTCCGGCAGGGTGCCAGAAAGGGTCTAGATTGGTTTTCGGTGGCTATAGAGCGTTGCGACGGCTGAACTTTTGATCTAGGTTAACACCCAAGGTTTCTAGAATTTTTGGGAATTTATAGGGTAAAGAGGGGGTGCGGGAGGCCACCGAGGTGGGCAAAACCCACCTGGGTGCGCCTGGGGGCCCAGGCGCACCCTGGTGGGTTGTGCCTTGATACATCTGCAACGTATCTATAATTTTTGATTGCGCCATGCTATTATATTATCTATTTTGGATGTTATTGGGCTTATTTTTACACTTTTGTTATATTTTTGGGACTAACCTATTAACCGGAGGCCCAGCCCAAATTGCAGTTTTTTTTGCCTATTTTAGAGTTTCGCCGAAAAGGAATATTAAACGTAGTCCAAACGGAATGAAACCTTTGGGAGCGTTATTTTTGGAACAAATATGATCCAAGAGACTTGGAGTGGACGTCAAGCAATCAATGAGGCGGCCACATGGCAGGGGGCGCGCCCACCCCCAGGGCACGCCCTCCACCCTCGTGGGCCCCTCGTTGCTCCACCGACGTACTTCTTCCTCCTATATATGTCCATATAACCCCCCCCCCAAATATCCAGGAGCACGACGAAAAACTAATTCCAACGCCGCAACATTCTGTACCCAAGAGATCCCATCTTGGGGCCTTTTCTGGAGCTCCGCCGGAGGGGGCATTGATCATGGAGGGCCTCTACATCAACTCCATGGCCTCTCCGGTGATGTGTGAGTAGTTTACTTCAGACCTTCGGGTCCATAGCTAGTAGCTAGATGTCTTCTTCTCTCTCTTTGGATCTCAATACAAAGTTCTCCTTGATTCTCTTGGAGATCTATTAGATGTAATCTTCTATTGCGGTGTGTTTATCGAGATCCGATGAATTATGGGTTTATGATCAAGTTTATCTATGAACAATATTTGAATCTTCTCTGAATTCTTTTATGTATGATTGGTTTATCTTTGCAAGTCTCTTCAAATTATCAGTTTGGTTTGGCCTACTAGATTGATCTTTCTTGCAATGGGAGAAGTGCTTAGCTTTGGGTTCAATCTTGTGGTGCTTGATCCCAGTGACAGAAAGGGAAATGACACGTATTGTATTGTTGCCATCAAGGATAAAAAGATGGGGTTTATATCGTATTGCATGAGTTTCTCCCTCTACATCATGTCATTTTGCTTAAGGCGTTACTCTGTTCTTATGAACTTAATACTCTAGATGCATGCTGGAAAGCGGTCGATGTGTGGAGTAATAGTAGTAGATGCAGAATCGTTTTGGTCTACTTGTCGCGGACGTGATGCCTATATACATGATCATGCCTAGATATTCTCATAATTACTCGCTTTTCTATCAATTGCTCGACACTAATTTGTTCACCCACCGTAATACTTATGCTATCTTGAGAGAAGCCACTACCGAAACCTATGGCCCCCGGGTCTATTTTCCATCATATTAATCTCTCGTCAACAAGCTATTTCTATTACCTTTTATTTTGCTTTATTTATTTTTAATCTTTATCATAAAAATACCAAAAATATTTATCTTATTATTATCATCTCTATTAGATCTCACTCTTGCAAGTAGCCGTGAAGGGATTGACAACCCCTTTATCGCGTGGGTTGCGAGGTTCTTATTTGTTTGTGTAGGTACGAGGTGACTCGCGCGTGGTCTCCTACTGGATTGATACCTTGTTTCTAAAAAACTGAGGGAAATACTTATGCTGATTTACTGCTCCACCCTTTCCTCTTCAAGGGAAAACCAACGCAGTGCTCAATAGGTAGCATGTCCCCCCCCACTCGGGGCACCCCCAGGTGCTTCTCTGGCCCATCCTGGGTGTTCCGGTCCATAAAAAACCACAAAATGTTTCGTGGTGTTTGGACTCCGTTTGATATTGATTTCCTACGATGTAAAAAACAAGCAAAAACAGCAACTGGCACTGGGCACTGTGTCAATATGTTAGTCCCAAAAAATGATATAACGTTGCTATAAAATGATAGTAAAACATCCAAGAATGATAATATATCAGCATGAATACTTCATAAATTATAGATACGTTGGAGACATATCAGCATCCCCAAGCTTAATTTTTACTCGTCCTCGAGTAGGTAAATGATAAAAGAAATAATTTATGAAGTGTGAATGCTAGCAAAGTGCACAAGATTGATCAATGAAAATTTCAATCACTTTTCCTAGCATCATAACAACAATTCTTTCTTATAAAACTTCTCATATTAAAGCAGCAACCAATTCACATGTTATGGTTCAAACAATAAACTCTATTGAAACTCAACAACCTACATTCTTAGTCACCAAGCAATTGCAGTTCAACTTATTCAACGAAGTTTAAGTAAGAGCTCGACATACTCAACCATCTTATAGTCTTCTATGATTGCTAACACTCACCGCATACACATGAGCAAAATGTTTCAACCGGACACATAGAAAGATAGGGGCTTATTGTGTTACCTCCCAACGTATTCACCTCAAGGATGGTTTCAACAATAATAACTCATGCTACCCATATCCAACTGGATATATGTGCCTAGATATTTCCTCACCACATGATGCTTGCCAAAAGAAAAAAAGAAAAAAATAGAGAGAAGAACTTTGACTATTTGCATAAAAGTAAATACATAAAAGTAAAATATAGGCCCTTCGTAGAGGGAAGCAGAGGTCTCCATGTGCTTATTTGTTTGTATGCTCAACCCCTTAGTGCAAAATAACGTCACATTATATTTCCCCTTATGATAGCAACCTTTATTATGCAGTCTGTCGCTTTTATTCTTTGCCATCACAAGTTCGTACAATGCTCAATTTTCTCTTACACTAAATGATCTAACACTTTTCGAAGCAATTTTTATTGCCTTATTGCACCGATAACAACTTACTTGAAGGATCTTGCTCAATCCTTAGGAAGGTATGGTGGACTCTTGAAAATAAGATTTGGGTTTGAGGGTTTTTGGATGCACAAGTAGTATCTCTACTTGGTGCCAAATTTTTGGCTAGCAAGGACGGGGGGCAAGCACCACATGTTTAAGGATCTATGAAAATATAACTTCTATGTGAATATGAACAAACATAAACCATTACGTTGTCTTCCTTATCCAATGTCAACAATTTTGGCATATAATATTTTGATGGGGGCTCAGAATCACAAAAGATTTCCAAGATATTGTATTTGCATGTGAAAGTTCTGTTCCTTCTACTAATCATTCGTGAATTGCTTATATGACCAATATTGTGATTGTCAAGCCTCAAAAGATTTCACTTTCTAAACCCAATGTGAAGCTACCACTAGGCATGATATGATTTCAACTTCATGATATTCAATTTATTCATCAATTTACTCATAGGATATAAGTGAAGCACAAGAGTAAATGACAAGATACCCCAAAAAGATATAAATGAAGATCATGAGCATAATATTTCTTTATCTCAAATTAATTTAAGTGAAGAAAGAGAGAATTTCTTCAAAAATACTAAAGCGCACCCTACTCAAAAAAATATAAGTGAAGCACTAGAGCAATTCCATAGAAAAGAGCTTCGATGAAGGGATGTGAATGCCGCTTACCTAGTCTCCCTGACAACTATTTGAGGACTCTATTTTATTCAAAAACTTTCAGATCTAGGTATTTTATTAAAACAGCAAGAAAAATGAAAATAAAATGACATTCTAAGAATAACACAACTCATGTGATGAAGCAAAAACTTAGGCTCAACCGATACTAACCGATAATTGTTGAAGAGGAAAGGTGGGATGCCTATCAGGGCATCCCCAAGCTTAGATGCTTGAGACTTCTTGAAATAATATCTTGGGATGCCTTGGGCATCCTCAAGCTTGAGCTTTTGTGTCTCCTTAATTCTTCTCATATCACGGTTTTCCTAAATCTCAAAAAGCTTCATCCACACAAAACTCAACAAAAACTCGTGAGATAAGTTGGTCTAAACCAATGCAAAACCCTTATCATTCTCTACTTTAGAAAATCACTAAAATTATTATTCAACATTGCATACTTGTAACATCCCTAATTTTCAATTTGGAATGTTATACACTAGATCATCATTGTATATCATATTTATTGCATTTTGGTTGATCCTAGAAATTTCACGCAACTCAAGGACCCTCGGAGAGAGTTGGGGATTTCGTTATTTTCATATTTGAGTTGTCTCAAATTTTGAAAATAGGATCATTTGATTTTATTTATTTTATCTTCAATTATTTCTATTACAAAAATATGAGAGAGAGAATAAAATGACTTTCCCAAAATAAAGAAATATTGAGGATTTAATAAAAAAATCAAACAAGAATTTATTTTGGTTTTATTTGCTATTTTATTTGAATTTAGGAAAAATGCGCGTTTTTCAAAATTGCATTTAGGCCCCAAATAAATGTTCATCCTGTGCGGCTTGATTTTAGAAGCCGGGGAAAATTTATTTCGGAATTTTTGGAGTCAGTTTAGTATTACTTTTGTATTTTTTTCCCGAGCATAATTATTTAAAAAAAAGAGTCTGAACGGACCTTGGGCCGTAACCGGCCAGGACTCCTCCTGGCCGGGCCTTTTTATAGCGCCCCGAGGCCCCGGCCGAAGCCCTGCCGCGCCCCCCGCCCTAACCCTAACCCTAGCAGGCCCTCGCCGCCGCCACCGTGCCGCCCGTCGCGCCGCCGCCGCCCCGCCGGACCCGCCGCCGCCCACCAGACCGCCGCCGCCGCCGTTCGCCGGAGTCGCCGGAGGTAGTTTTTTTTCGCCTCCGGTTTTTCTCAAAAAACCGTTCGGTTTTCCGACGGTTTTGCTCGTTTTTTTAGTTTCGGTTTTTTTAATAGATCAGTTTTTCCGGTTTATTTAAATAGCGAGCGTTCGACCGTTCGTTCGTTTTAACGAACGTTCGTCGTTTTTCTTTTTCTCGGATTAAATCCGCGATTTTTTAATCGTGATTTCTGATCCGGTTTTTGTTTTAGTATAACTTTTCGCTCGTTTATCGGAATCAGGTGATTCAAGCGCCTGGAGTTTCGTCTCGAAACGCTCTTTCCGTTTAACCAACTTAAACAAGTTTTTGCCACTGTAAAAATTGCCCCAGATCCAGAATAGTAAATGAAGCCTGTTTCTTTTGCCGTTTGTCTTTCGTTGCTTCGTTCATTTTGATTCTTTTTGCCAACCGGAGTTCTTAAGTTGAACTTTCTGGTTAGTTCTTTTGTTCGAGTTTTACCTGTGCATTAGTTGAGTACTTATTGTATGCTTGTTTGTTTGCGATAGAGTACCCAGAGTGCGCCGCTTGCTACTTCGAATCGCTAGGTTTCCCAGATCATCAGCAAGGCAAGGAACACTTTGATCATGTTTTTCCCTCTACCCAGTTTTACTGCATTAGATCAATCCTCACACATTGCATGATTAGGATCTAATTAAATTGTGGGTTTGGGAAGTAGTTGAGGTTGTACCTATTACCTGTTATTATCAAACCTTTGGGAGTTACTTCTGTGTTTGCCTATTATGCCATGCTATGCTAGTAGACGTGGATTGGGTGAGTGTATCCATGAAAGATGTGATATTGTTAATTAATGGTTTACTTAAGATGGCAACTTAAATACACATCTGGGTGGATTGAGGCACCTGGGTATTCCAGCGATTGCCTGTTTTTCTTTATGTACCGCCACCCAGGCTCAAAGGGATCATGAGATTATTCATGCTAGAAACTTCCGTGTGCAGCCACAAGCTATTATGGACTCTAGCATAGTTGACTAAGTTGTGCGAACTCTTACAGTGGTAGACTAGCAGATGTAGGGGATGTAGGTTGGTACGGTCTACCCGTTCGTAAGGTGCTAGCGCTTCTGAAAGACTATGTCTCGGTCATCCGTTTCTCAAACACCATGTAGTACGAGAAATCCAACGGAGGAGATCGAGTCTTGTGGGGAAAAGTGCGCAAACCTCTGCAGAGTGTATAAACTAATCATGGTTAGCCGTGTCCCCAGTTATGGACATCTTGAGTATCTAGTACCTGGATTATCATGTGAATCTCAACATGTTACTCTGAAATTAATTTTGTTAGGTTTTGTTTAATGATGATGCTTAATTGGGATTGAGAATGCTGTCAACCATTCTCAATGTTTAACAACTACCATGATAGTTAAATAAAATTATTCCTTTCCAGTAGGGAAAAATTGGCTTTCTGCAAAAACTATAACCATAGAGCTTTCCACCAGCCAAACATGCATATAGCATAGCCTCTTTCATTCCATTACTCTCTATGTGTTACTTTGCCAGCATATTCCATGTGCTGACCCGTTTTGGGCTGCATCGTTAATGTTGCAGACTTTTCAAACGATGATTAAGGAGTTTTAGGTCGTGGTTCTATACTCAGTGATGCCGTTGGAGTTGATGGACTCACTTATGTTCCAAGCCTTCCACTGTTATCGTCATTAGATGGCCTTAAGCCATATTTATTGTAATAAGTTCTCTTTTGAGACACTCGATGTAATAAGTCTGTGATTGCTACTCTGTTATAAATCCTTCAAGTATTGTGTGGTGTCAGCATTACTGATCCAGGGATGACACCAGAGCACAGAGATTGGACCGTTTGAGGTCTGGTCGCTACAATACTAAATGCCTCTTTATATTTAATACTCCTATCCTCCAATGGAATAATTAAACAAGGAAACATATACAAACAATGCAAACATAACATCAATCTGCCAAAACAGTACATTCTGTCAAGAATGCAAGACTATCAATACTTATTAAAGTCCAAAGATTATGAAAATTTACCACACTGCAGAAAATTTATCAGAGCTTAAAAAGTTTCAACATTTTATCACATTCTCACTTTTCTAGGGAATTTTTTCAACATCAATAAACTTTCTGTTTTCAAACAGCAACATGTAGACTTGCAAAATAAGCATGGCAAAGACTATACTTGACACTTTTATTGAAATAAAAGATGCAAATCATTATTCTAAATGACAGCAAGCAAATCCTAACAAAATAACCTGGCTCTCCAAGCAAAACACATATCATGTGACGAATGAAAACATAGCTCCAAGTGAGGTTACCGATAATGTTGGAGACGAAAGAGGGGATGCCTTTCGGGGTATCCCCAAGCTTAGTTGCTTGGATCTTCCTTGGATATTAACTTGGGGTGCCTTGGGCATCCCCAAGCTTAGGGTGTTTTCACTCCTTATTCTCCTCATATCGACATCTCACCCAAAACATGAAAACTTCAATCACACAAAACTTAAATGAACTTTGTGAGATAGGTTAGTATGATAAAGAGCAAACCATTTCACTTTTGGTACTGTCAAAGACAAGATTAATAATTGTTCTCACACAATGCCTACTGTAGCATATCATTTCCACAATTTATATTGAGCAATATAAGCCATAGAAACTAGAAAACAAGCAAACTATGCATTGAAAACAGAATCTTTCAAAAACAGAACAGTCTGTAATGATCTAGATAACTACCATACTTCTGCTCCTCCAAATATTATGAAAAAATTAGTAACACGTGAGAAATTTGTGTATTAAAATTCTCAAAAAAGAATCAACTCAAAATCACTCATCTGTTAAAAATGAGAATTATTTTCGTAAGTGCAAAAGTTTCTGTTTTCGTCAAGATCAAATCAACTATCACCCAACATGATCCCAAAGGCTTTACTTGGCACTTTATGGAAACAAAAGCTATAAAACATGATTACTACAGTAGCTTAATCATGTGATCACACAAAAACAGTAGGTAAAAGTGTTGGATTGTCTCCCAATAAGCTCTTTTCTTTAATGCCTTTTATGTAGGCATGATGAGTTCAATGATGGTCGCATAAAAGATAAGGATTGAAACACAAAGAGAGCATCATGAAGCATATGACTAGCACATTTAAGTCTAATCCACTTCCTATGCATAGGGATTTTGTGAGAAAACAACTTGTGGGAACAAGAATCAACTAGCATAGGAAGGCAAAACAAGCATGCCTTCCAAAATTTCAACACATAGAGAGGAAACTTGATATTATTGCAATATGTAAAAGCATTTGTTCCTCTCTCATAATAATTTTCAGTAGCATCATGATTGAATTCAACAATATAACTATCACATAAAGCATTCTTTTCATGATTCACAAGCATAGAAATTTTCTTACTCTCCACATAATCAAATTTATTCACATGAATAGGAGTGGGAGCAAACTCAACAAAGTAACTATCATGGGATTGAAAATTAAAATCATGATGAAAAGTTTCATGGTTATCATTATTCTTTATAGAATACATGTCATCACCATAATCATCATAGGTAGCAACTTTGTTCTCATAATAATCCATTGAAACCTCTTTCAAAATAGTGGATTCATCACTAAATAAAGTCATCACCTCTCCAAAACCACTTTCATCAATATAATCATCATAAATAGGAGGCATGCAATCATTATAACAAATTTGCACATCAAATCTTTAGGGACTAAAAATATCATATTCATCAAATACAACATCCCCAAGCTTATGGCTTTGCATATCGTTAGCATCATGGATATTCAAAGAATTAACACTAACAACATTGCAATCATGCTCATCATTTATACCAAACATTCTATTGAAATCTTCTTCTATCAACAGAGCACAATTTTCCTTTCCAACATTTTCATGAAATATATTATAAAGATGAATAATATGATGCAACCTCAAATCCATTTTTTGTAGTTTTCGTTTATAAAACAAACTAGTGATAAAACAAGAAACTAAAAGATTCAATTGCAAGATCTAAAGATATACCTTCAAGCACTCACCTCGCCGGCAACGGCGCCAGAAAAGAGCTTGATGTCTACTACGCAACTTTATTCTTGTAGACACGTGTTGGGCCTCCAAGCGGGGAGTTTTGTAGGATAGTAGTAATTTTCCCTCAAGTGGATGAACTAAGGTTTATCAATCCGTGAGAGGTGTAGGATGAAGATGGTCTCTCTCAAACGACGCTGCAACCAAATACAAGAAATCTCTTCTGTCCCCAACACACCTAATACAATGGCAAATTGCATAGGTGCACTAGTTCGGCGAGGAGATGGTGATAAAAGTGTAACGTGGATGGTAGAAATATATTTTCATAACCTGAATAAATAAAAATAGCAAGGTAGCAAATAGTAAACATGCACAAAAACGGTACTGCAATGCTTGAAAATGAGGCCAAGGGTCCGTACTTCCACTAGTGTGTAACGCCCCGAGAATCTTGCTACAGTAATCCCCCTAATGATGCCTTATTGTCATGCTTTCCTAAGCCAAAATGCCACTTTTCAAAAAATCAAGTCCAATTTAATTCAAATTGCAAGTCAATTATTTGCATCTTCAAATGAGCCAGAAAAATAGTTCACAATGTGGCAAATATTCTCTAAGTATTTGTCATGATGAAACCTACCTCTGTTGGATTCCAAAAATGCTCCTGGAAATTATTTGAGTGGTCCAGCAACAATTAAATTGGCCTTTTCAATTTCTAAAAGTGTGTAAACATTTCCAAATGCTCAAAACAATTTTGTGCAATCCCACAATATTGCAAAGTAATTATTGTGGCATGTGGCACATTTTACAAGAGTCATTTGGTGCTCGGAATAATTGCAAAGCAGTAGCTTTTTGATTTCCAGAAAAGAAAAAAGGGAAAAGGCAATAGCAAGAGAAGGAAAAGCCCTCCTCCCTATTGGGCCTTGACCCAGATGGCCAACCAGCCCAACTGGCCAACAGGCCGTCACGCCGGCCCACCCCCTGCCTACAGCTAACCCCCTGCCCCGTGACCTAACAGAACCCTTCCCCCACTCCCCCATGATCCTCCTCGTTTCCCCACTCCCTCCCTACGATTTTGGATCGAGGCGGCGCCCCGAGCCTCGACACCGCGCCATCCGCCTAACCCCGTCGTCGGTCCCCGCCTCCCGCCATCACCGCTCGCCACCCCGCCATGCCTTCGTCCGCCCCCGCAACGCCACCTCGCCGGGGACGCTCCACCGTCTTCACCGGCGTCGCCGCTTCCCACCCCACGCCGGAGGCTGCCTCGTCCATGCCTCCCTCGCCGGCCTGCCTCCCCAACATCGCCCGTCGTCTTCCTCTTCCTCCTCAACCCCCACTGCCACGAACCCTATGCCGCCCCCGTGAGCTTCCCCCTCTCCGCTCTTCCTCGCGCGCACGCGCTCATGCCATGGCCTCCTCCCCGCGGCTCCGCTGTCACCGTCGCGGCCTCGCCGCGCCCGGCGTGCCCCCGTGCACGTGCGCCCGAGCCCCGCCTCGCACTGCCGCGGTGCTGCTCGCTCGCGACGCATCGCCTGCTGTCGCGCCCTGCCTGCCGAGCCCGCGGCAACGGTGTTGCCGCTGCTCCCGACCGTGGCGCTCCATGCCCTTGCCGCCCCGCTCCGCCACGCCGTCATCGTTCGCCATCTCGCCCCGCTGCTCGCCAGCTCCGTCCCACCCCTGACCCTGCACACGCCTGGCGCCGCATCCCGGTTCCGCTCACTCCGCCCGCCCATGGCGGCCTTGCTCGCCGACCGCCCTCTCCTCCGGCGGCTGCGCCACCGCGCCCGCTCGCGCCGCTGGCCACGCGGGCGCCGCCCCTTGCCTATTGTCGATTCCTGCGCCGTAGCTGCGCCGCCCTGGACCACCTTGCCGCCATCGCCCAGCCGCCCCATTGGCCGCGCTCGGGCCAGCGCCCGCATGCCCGCACACTCACGGGGCTCCGCCCGCAACGCCCAGCGCCCGTGCGCCCGTTAAGCCCCGCTGGGCCTATGACATATGGGCCCCGCGCCCAGAACAAAAATAATAATTAAAAATAAATAAATAAATAAAAATTAAAATAATCAATTAATTAATTAATTTAATTAATCCTATTTAATTAATCTAATTAACATGTTAGTTTAATTAAATAGTAATTAATGAACCTAACCCTAATTAACCTAAACAAAGAATGATAGGTGGGTCCCACGGGGCCCACACGTCCCAGGTCAACGGTCAACGTTAACTGCTGATGTCATGCTGACGTCAGCATGCACTGTTCTAGATAATGTTGAATTTAAATAATTAAATGAATCCTAAAAATGAATTAAATCTTTTAAAATAAATATAAAATAAACCGTGGCTCGGATGGAAAAACTTTGTACATGAAAGTTGCTCAAAACGACGAGACGAACCCGAATACGCAGCCCGTTCGTCCTCCACGCCTCCCTAACATAGCGAGCACGCAACTTTCCCCCTCCGGTTCATTTTCCGAAAACACGAAACACCGGGGATAATTTCCCGGATGTTTCCCCCCTTCGCCGGTATCACCTCCTACCGCGTTAGGTCACACCCGGCACATCTTATTGCCATGTTATGCTTTGTGGAGCTATGTTTGCTTTATATTTACTGTTTCTTCCCCCTCTTCTCTCCGGTAGACCCCGAGACCGATGCTGCCCTTTTGATCGACTACGTCGACGACGACCCCCTCCTTGCCAGAGCAACCAGGCAAGCAAACCCTCCTTGAGCATTCCGATATCGCCCATTTATTTCCCTCTCATGCTTGCATTAGAACTGCTATTGCTTTATGTATGATCCTACTCTAATGCATAGCCTGTTTTTGTTACCTGTTTTCATACCTTACCTGCTTATCCTAAACTGCTTAGTATAGGTTGGATAGTGATCCATTAGTGACCCCCACCTTGTCCCAGTTGCCTCGCTTTATGTTCGATGACTCGATCAACATGATCGACGTCCAGGCCCCGACACCGCACATCACCCCGCGCGAGCTTAATTGTGAGTGATGTGGAGTCGGGCTGAACTGGAAGGTGCCCGCAAGATACTTACGAGGCATGGCCGGGCATTCTTAGCCCTTGCCGCAAGTACTCGAGACGGGCCGACGGGGTAACATCGATCGTGAGTCTCTTCTCGTTACAGCGTGCTCCTAATCCACTAAGATTTGGATATTTGATCCGTGGGGCCTCTGGCCTGATAGCACTAACCATCACGTGGGCATAATATGGGCATTCTGCGTCGTATACATCAACCAAAGCTTAATAGATGTCAGCGACTGAGCGACGTGCGTCGGGATGGACTGGTAAGCACCCACCTTTTTGAAGGAGGTAGATAGGTCTGCTCACCGTCCGCCCACGCAACGTGCATGAGTTCCCGGGGAGATGGCCCATGACCCCTGGGGGCATAGGTTTAGTCCGGCGTGCTGACCTCTCTATTAAGCCTAGGTCGGGTTGCGGCATATTGTTTGGCCGAGGCCGGGCATGACCCAGGAAAGTGTGTCTGGCCGGAGTTAATGGAGCGTGGTGGGTAAGTTGGTGCACCCCTACATGGAAGAAAACATCTATCGATAGCCTGTCCTACGGTAACGGACACTTGGAGTTGTATCCCGATCGATACAACTAGAATTAGATACTTGAGATGAGAAATGGTTATGAGAAATGGATAGTATGGCTCTGGGATTGCTTTCTCGCAGGGAGTCGAGAAAGGATCTCTGGCCGAGGTTGATAACACTACTACTTTACATTATGTTGATCTGTACTCTTCTATATGCTGCAAGATGCTTGAAGATGCTAGTCTTCGATAGGCTAGGCATTCCCCTTCTTTCTGGCATTCTGCAGTTTAGTCCACAGATACAGCCCTTTTCCTTTGATACAGATGCATACTTAGTTTAGATCTGATGTAAGTCTTGCGAGTAGATTGGATGAGTACTCACGGCTGCTTTGCTACCTCTTTTCCCCCATACCCGATTGTTGCGACCAGATGACGGATCCCAGGAGCCAGACGACACCACTAATGACTACTACTACCCCGAGGATGCCTACTACTACGTGACGGCCGCTGACGGCTTGGAGTAGTTAGGAGGCTCCCAGGCAGGAGGCCTTGCCTTTTCGTTTGATGTTGTTTTTTGTGCTAGCCTTCTTAAGGCAAACTTGTTTAACTCATGTCTGTACTCAGATATTGTTGCTTCCGCTGACTCTTGTGTTTCAAGCTTATGTATTCGAGCCCTCGAGGCCCCTGGCTTTTAATATAAAGCTTGTTTTATTTTAATTTGTGTCTGTAGTTGTGTTGTGATATCTTCACGTGAGTCCTTGATCTTGATCGTACAAATTTGCTTGTATGATTAGTGTACGGTCAAATCGAGGGCGTCACAAGTTGGTATCAGAGCCGACTGCCTGTAGGTAGCCCCCTTTCCAACTCCTTGGCCGAAGTTGAGTCTAGTTGTCCAAAACTGTTTTACTAACATGGCTGTGTGTCTTATGGGCCCATGTCGCCATTGGGTGGTATTAGGATCTTTTATTCCTCTTCCTTACTCTGGGATTCTAATCTCTCATCTATTCGGGTTAAACATTTTACTAACTCTGACATTAGGTTCTCGTACCCACTTCCTCCCAGAGAGCCCCGACATTACCGATGATCGCTTGCTTCCCCAGAAGATTCGGCGGATACGCCTCGATGTTTCCCGAGACCCTGTGCCCACTTCTTTGCAGTTCCTGACCACTCATAAGTCCCCATGGATAACATCGTTGCCGTTTGTACCTTCATCCCCAGTTGTTCTTATTGTTAGAAATTACCCCTAGTACTCTCCATTGTTTCGAGAATCCTTTGTCCCTTCTGCTTTGCAGCTTCTTTTTGCACTGTGGATACTTCACTTAACCGGGGTTCGTTCATCCCCAGTTGTTCATATGCTTTCCAAAATACCTGAAAATGCTATCTGATATTTCAAAATCCTCTGCAGCCTATTGCTCTTGATTCTCCTTGCCTTCTTCCATTAAGATTAATTCCTTATGTCTAGCAATATTCTTTAAAATTCTTTGTGATTGTCATTCTGTTCCTATGGATTCAGCGTGTGTGCGAATACTCGCAATCATCAATTATTCCTTGGAAATTTTCTTTTGACATCCTTCCAGATATGAGCTGGTTCTTGCCCAATCCAGATTTGATCGGGTGCACCTCTAAGTCTATTCAACTTATTCATCCTTTGATCAGAGCCTCTGCTTTTGATCCTTCGTCTTGAAATCATAATTCCTTTTTACCCAAGCATCGAATCATTCCGACGTTCCTATAAGCCGATGCCTTTGCATCCCCTTCTTCATTTGATTGATTACCGATAATCACAACAACTCTGTCGTGAATCGCCAGATCCATTGTTGGGTTGTTATCCGACAGTGTACTTCACAACCAAAATCTTCTGAGTTTTTCCCTGATACATAATACCTTCGGTAAATTGTATCATCTGCTTTGACTTCGATACTCTGCTTTCGAACTCGTATCTTTTGCTTGGTTGATGGTTGTATAGATTTGTAAAAATGCCCCGATGGGTTGAACTTATGCCTTCCATAATCCATGTGAACTTGAGAGTTCTCACCAGTCTTACTCTTCTGGTACTTTGCCAGATAAATCTTCTGCACCATAATTTCTTCAAAAATGAGGAGTGAATGAAAGGTTATGCATTGAAGAAGTGGGAGTCGACCTTGAACCTTTGTGTTCATTCCCATGGACCCAGATGTAGAACTTATCATGGAAGTTGCTCGTAAAAATAAATATTTCTTTGGTACAAGCTCATCTTGTATCTATGTGTGGTCCTTTGCAACCGTGGCTCTGACCATGATTGTTCCCCTTTGGTTCCATTTCTCGGAGAAGTTAAAGCACTTGTCTTCTACAGATCAATGCATCTCCTCAACCTCTATTTTGATATTCCTTCGGGTATTACCCCTTGTAGCTCGAGGATATCATGCCATTGCACTACATCTTATGAACTTTTGATGAAGCACTACCTTTCCCTATTATTATCACTTCACAGGTTCTGGGTTGTTTATCAATCGAGAACACCGATAAGTGAATCAATTCCACACTCTGATTCAATAACTCTAAGTAAACTTCGTTGTTTATGAGATTAATAATCCTTCAAGTCATTCCTAGCCTGATCGGCTATATCATTATCCTGCTAAATTTTAACTGTGCTACCTGGTCCTTCTTCCCGGAATAGAATTTTTGATGATGAGCTAAGCCTACGTCGATCTTCCTCGTCATATCATTTCTCCTTGAACAGCAAGCTTGATTTTGAGTTTGTGTCATACCCGTGGTTCCAATAACCTTTCACTCATCATTCCTTTAACTTAATGTCATCGCCGATCGATTACATCTTCCTGAAATCTCTCGACAATTGAGTTGTGCTCATCATCAACATTTCGAGCTCTTTCAGTATATCAATCGAATTTATGATTAGCAATACCATCCTTGCCCCTCGATGATTTATGTTATCATCAACAATGTCTTCTCCCCAACACAAACTTGTTCCTACAAATTTTGGAAATACATCTTTTTGACATGTCGATGGATTGCTGCTGAACCCATCGGCCATATCCTCCTCTTTTCCTGATAGAATTGCACAAGATGTTCTAGCAGTTCCTGTTGGATCCTTGTGTTTCTGAGATATGACCTTTACCTACTGACCATGTCGATGCTATCCCGAAGCATGACTGTGTTACTCCGAACATCATTAAGAACATTGGAGGCACAATGCTAAATGTTTCTTGATGAATTATCCAAACACCACTGTATGGGTAAACATCATGATTCTCCTTGCCCCATTAACTAAATGGATAAGTACTTGATGTCCTGTCATGTAGATCATGCTCTGTTTGTTCTTGGGAAGCATATACTCTAATACTTTTGTATAAGCACCTTTTCCTTTCCATTAGTCTGGTTAAACTAATAACCACATTTTCCTTTCCATTGTTTTGTTCAACCTTCTTTTGATCTATATGATATATGCAGAAATAATTCCCTGCTTATAAAACACCCCGATGTACAACCTTGTCAGTGAGACCTTGTTACTATTGTTGATGACTTTCCGGTAGCCACCGATGGATGAGAACTTTGCCTATTGGTCCGCCTCGTCTTACGAGCAGGAAAATGGTTCTCTTCGTCCCTCGCCCTTGGTACCAACGTTGTTGCCAACTTAATTGACAGTCTATTCTCTGACCTGCCTTGCCATCATGACCGTGCAAAATGATAGCGCCTTCCTGCTTTTAACCCACATGGTGGGCCCATAACCCACAGTTCCACAGGATCAAAACCTGACTCTCCTGTATATCTTTGATTACGAAATATTCTTGCATTTGGCTTGGTATCATGTCACGAGCCACCTTTCGAGAGATGATCTATTCCCGATGCTCTGAACCCCCTTCTCACACTCTGTTGAGGTATCGATCGTTTGTCCATTCGCTTGAAACTTCCTATTGTACCTTCATATTTTGCTCTCGATATTTTCTTAAGTTTCAACTCGAGAGGTACATCTGCCACATTCCTTGAATTGTTCACCAGATAATTAACCCTACAAGGGTCAGTTCTCCCGAAGTTACTCTTTACTTCCGCACTTAAATCTCGGGACGAGATTTCTTGTAGTGGAGGAGATTTGTAACGCCCCGAAAATCTTGCTACAGTAATCCCCCCTAATGATGCCTTCTCGTCATGCTTTCCTAAGCCAAAATGCCACTTGTCCAAAAATCAAGTCCAATTCAATTCAAATTGCAAGTCAATTATTTGCATCTTCAAATGAGCCAGAAAAATAGTTCACAATGTGGCAAATATTCTCTAAGTATTTGTCATGATGAAACCTACCTCTGTTGGATCCCAAAAATGCTCCTGGAAATTATTTGAGTGGTCCAGCAACAATTAAATTTGCCTTTTCAATTTCTAAAAGTGTGTAAACATTTCCAAATGCTGAAAACAATTTTGTGCAATCCCACAATATTGCAAAGTATTTATTGTGGCATGTGGCACATATTACAAGAGTCATTTGGTGCTCGGAATAATTGCAAAGCAGTAGCTTTTTGATTTCTAGAAAAGAAAAAATGGAAAAGGCAATAGCAAGAGAAGGAAAAGCCCTCCTCCCTGCTGGTCCTTGACCCAGATGGCCAACCGGCCCAACTGGCCAACAGGCCGTCAGGCCGGCCCACCCCTTGCCTATAGCTACCCCCCTGGCCCGTGACCTAACCGAACCCTTCCCCCACTCCCGCACGATCCTCCTCGTTTCCCCACTCGCTCCCTACGATTTTGGATCGAGGCGGCGCCCTGAACCTCGACACCGCGCCGTCCCCCTAACCCCGTCGTCGGCCCCCGCCTCCCTCCGTCACCGCTCGCCGCCCCGCCACACCTTCATCCTCCCCCGCAACGCCACCTCGTCGGGGACGCTCCACCGTCTTCGCCGGCGTCGCAGTGCCCCGCCCCACGCTGGAGGCCGCCTCGTCCACGCCTTCCTCACCGGCCTGCCTCCCCGACGTCGCCCATCGTCTTCGTCTTCCTCCTCAACCCCCACTGCCACGAACCCTACGCCGACCCTGTGAGCTTTCCCCTCCTCCTCTCTTCCTTGTGCGCACGCGCTCACGCTATGGCCTCCTCCCCGCGGCTCCGCTGTCGCCGTCGTGGCCTCGCCGCGCCCGGCGTGCCCCCGCGCACGCACGCCCGAGCCCCGCCTCGCTCTGCCGCGGTGCTGCTCGCTCGCGCCGCATCGCCTGCTACCGCGCCCTGCCTGCCGAGCCCGCGGCAATGGCGTTGTCGCTGCTCCCGACCGCGGTGCTCCACGCCCTTGCCGCCTCGTTGCTCGCCTGCCCCGCCCTACCCCTGACCCTGCACGCGCCCGGCGCCGCGTCCCGGTTCCGCTCGCTCTGCCCGCCCATGGCGCCCTTGCTCGCCGACCACCCTCTCCTCCCGCGGCTGCGCCACTGCGCCCGCTCTCGCCGCTGGCCACGTCGGCGCCGCCCCTCGCCTTCTGCCGGCTCCTGCGCCGCCCTGGGCCGCCTTGCCGCAGTCGCCCAGCCGCCCCATTGGCCACACTCGGGCCAGCGGCCGCATGCCCGCACACTCACGGGGCTCCGCCCGCAACGCCCCAGCGCCCATGCGCCCGTTAAGCCCCGCTGGGCCTATGACATATGGGCCCCGCGCCCAAAACAAAAAAAGAATAATTAAAAATAAATAAATAATAATTAAATTAATTAATTAATTAATTAATTAATTAATTAATCCTATTTAATTAATCTAATTAACATGTTAGTTTAATTAAATAGTAATTAATTAACCTAACCCTAATTAACCTAAACAGAGAATGACACGTGGGTCCCACGGGGCCCACCCGTCCCAGGTCAATGGTCAACGTTGATTGCTGACGTCATGCTGACGTCAGCATGCACTGTTTTGGATAATATTGAATTTAAATAATTAAATAAATCCTAAAAATGAATGAAATCTTTTAAAATAAATATAAAATAAACCATAGCTCGGATGGTAAAACTTTGTACATGAAAGTTGCTCAGAACGACGAGACGGACCCGGATACGCAGCCCGTTCATCCGCCAGGCCTCCCTAACATAGCGAACACGCAACTTTCCCCCTCCGGTTCATCTGTCCGAAAACGCAAAACACCGGGGATACTTTCCCGGATGTTTCCTCCCTTCGCCGGTATCACCTCCTACCGCGTTAGGTCACACCCGGATGTTATGCTTTGTGGTGCTATGTTTGCTTTATATTTACTGTTTCTTCCCCCTCTTCTCTCGGGTAGACCCCGAGACCGATGCTGCCCTTTTGATCGACTACATCGACGACGACCCCCTCCTTGCACTGGTAGAAAAAGGGCCTATAGTCCCGGTTCGTAAGGGCCTTTAGTCCCGGTTCCGGAACCGGGACTAAAGTGTCGGTACTAATACCTCCCCCCTTTAGTCCCGGTTCAATCCAGAACCGGGACTAAAGGCCCTCCACGTGGGCAGTGCGCAGAGCCCAGTCAGGAGACCCTTTGGTCCCGGTTGGTGGCACCAACCGGGACCAATAGGCATCCACGCGTCAGCACTTCTGTGGCTGGGGTTTTTGTTTTTTTTGAAAGGGGGGGGGGTTGGGGGTTTTGGGGGGTTAATTTAGGTGTTTCATATATTGTGTTAGCTAGTTATAATTAATAGAGAGAAGTGTCCTCTGTTATGTCCGTGCTTGGTCGACGCTACGTACTATACATACGTATAGAGAGGACTAGACACGCTAGCTAACTAGTAAGCAAACGAAGGAAACAGAAGATCGTCAGGAACATATATGCATACAGAGAGAAGTGATATCGACCACCTCTCCTTCTCCGAGAGATTGGTCGAACAACAAGTTCTCATATATCTATCTGACACTACCGGCTACATATATACAATAATTATCTCTTACAAATATAATCATAAGGACTCAGGGTCCACATAGAATTCTCCGTCTTCAGGGATCACGTGGTCAAGAAAGAATGCCGCCAATTCCTCTTGAATTGCTCGCATGCGAGCTGGTGCTAGGAGTTCATCCCGCTTCCGAAACATCTAATTTGAAGAAGGGGGTCAATACATATATATATATAAATGAATGAAACTCAACACAAATGATGGTAATAAAATAAAATTGTGAATGTTGTTATTTACGTACTTCATATTGTTCGTTAGAGTACCCGCCCCGCTCACAGGTCGTGTGGTGGATGGACTCGCAGATGTAGTATCCACAGAAATCATTCCCTTGTTCCTGCCACAACCACTTTACAAGAAATAGAGGTCAATCAAACTGATAAGGAAGAATGCTAAATGGTATTGATGAAACTAGCGCTTGAATCACTAGGAGATGCGCGGAACATGCTACTATAGTACTTACTTTCGGGTGTCTAAATTCCAGCTCCTTCGGCAGTCCCGGAACTGTTTTGGTGAATTTTCTCCAAACCCTGCCGGACAAAGAAAACAATTACTTGATATCAGGAAATGAACAAAGTTGCTGATATGGTGGATAATGATCGATTTAACTTACTTCTTGAGGATTTCAGTCATGTCCGCATACTCCTTGGGATCTTTTCGTTTAGAGTCCAAGACGGTTACTACTCCCTGCTCAAGCTTAATCTCTAGGAGAATATAGTGGAAACTGCACACACATGCATAACTCATGAATTACATTACTATAACCTTGACTAATATATAAGGGAAACCGAATACGCACAAGACAGTAACACTCACCTGAAGTTGTAAGGAAAGAGTATTATATCCTTGTTTTGATTTATTACGAACGATCGTAGCAAGTTGGCCTCGGTAGCTGCGGCATGAAGTTTAACCTGAGTTGCATCTATGAGATATGTGTTAATGAACCCAATATCACCGACTTGTCTTTTCTTCAATTCGGTGATCTTCAATCTGCATAATATAGTGAGGATGATTATAAATACATGCAATGAAAGAGCTAAGCTATATAGAGAAACTTAATGACAGAAGTAGTACTACTTACAGACAGTAGCAGGCGACCGTTGTTTTATCGAGGGCCAATTGATTGAAAAACTGATAGAACTCCTCAAATGGAACAGGCAACAGATCAATTCCAACGAGGTCATGCTCCTTTTTAACTTTCACATACAAAGTACTCCTCCCCCAGAGTCTCTGCAGATTTTCAAGTACCAATCATGCAATCTTCGCATCATCGTTGATAGAGATCGTTCATCTTTGACGAGAGGCTTCCCGTACTCGTATCTTTGTATCTGCACCTCCATGGGTTCATAATGTACTTCGTCGGGCAGGTAATCTGCAAGATTGCTATAACCGGGCACCATCCTCGGATCATTAGCGACGTTGTGGCTAGGCACCTTGAGCAGGGGGCACGATTGCTTCGCTTGTTCGCCGAGCTGGGCAATTTGTTTCCCAGCTCGTCGTTCTTTCAGCCTTTGATCACTGACAGTACTTCCCGACCGCTCCGCTTCGGCAAATTCCTTTCCAATAATGCGGTCATAGTTTCCTTTCGGCGGATCAGACTTCAGTGGTTTTGTCAGGGCAGCCAGAGTGCGCTTCACTTTCACCCGATCTACCTTCTCCTCCGGAGGTGGATGTTTCTTTGCTTTCACCCCTTCAAAGAAGTTCCTCACTTCTTCTCGCGCGATCTCGGCGTTCTCCTCCAGGGTCCTCTCATATGGTAACTTCTCTGGAGTCTTCAGAGAAGGACCGAATCTGTATGTCCTCCCGCCTCTGGTTGTACTGCTAGACGCCGACCGAGCAGACGGAGCGGTTGTCTTCTTTACTTGCTTAAGCGGCGGAGGAGAAGGACTACGACGCGTCGGAGCAGCTGGAGCGGCGGCAGGTCTCTTCTGCCCTTGCTGACGAGGCGGAGAAGGAGGAGGCTGGCTGCTCGGGCGCGTCGGCACAGGCGGAGAAGGAGGCGGAGTGCCGCCACGCGCCGGAGAAGGAGCCGGCCGAGGGCCCTGATCGTCACTCGCCGGAGGAGGAGGCGGTGGAGGCGGAGTGCCCTGACTCGCCGGAGGAGGAGGAGGAGGCGGTGGCGTCCAGTTCGGAAGGTTGATGAGCTCCTTCCACCATAGGCATGGAGTCTTCAGAGCAGACCCCAGCCGAGTCTCCCCTTCACCGATAGGGTGGTCAAGCTGGAGGTCCTCAAATCCCTCCGTTATCTCATCCACCATCACCCTAGCATATCCTTCTGGAATCGGCCGGCAGTGAAAAGTTGCGCCGGGTTCAGTAGGATAAATAGAGCCAACAACCGCCTTGACCTTCAAATTCATCCATTGCGTCATAAGGTGGCAATTTTGAGACTCAGTTATAGCATCCACGGGATAGCTGGCAGGAGCCGTCAAGGCATGCTCCAGCTGAAGCAGCTCGGTGGAAACCACGCTGCTTCTGCGCTGAGATGGCGGGGTAGCTTCGGGGGAGGCTTCGGCAGTACGTTTGCTGCGATTTGCTTCTCGTTCCTCTATCGCGTCTACCCTTGCTTGCAGCGCCTGTATTTGGGTCTGCTGCACTTTTTTCCTCCTCTCATGGGATTTGTAACCGCCTGCGTCCGGAAACTCAACCTTCCACGGAATGGAGCCTGGCATGCCTCGTGTCCGTCCAGGGTGCTCAGGATTCCCGAGGGCCATTGTGAGCTCGTCGTTCTCTCTGTCTGGAAAGAACGTCCCTTCCTGCGCTGCTTCGATATACTGCTTAAGCTTACTGACTGGTATGTCCATTTAATCGTTCGTCCAAATGCACTTCCCTGTTACAGGGTCCAGTGTTCCACCAGCCCCGAAGAACCAAGTCCAGCAACGGTCTGGCCAGTTAATTGTCTCTGGTTCGATCCCTTTATGAACCAGATCATTCTCAGTCTTGGACCACTTAGGCCGGGCTATGAGGTAGCCACCTGACCCCGTGCGATGGTGAAGCTTCTTCTTCGCAGCATTTTGCTTGTTTGTCGCTGACATCTTCTTACTCTTTTCTGATGTCTTGTGGGCCACAAATGCGGGCCAGTGATCTCTGATCTTCTCATATCTGCCCTTGAATTCTGGTGTCTCATTATTTTCGACAAACTTATTCAGCTCTTTCTTCCACCTCCTGAATAGTTCTGCCATCCTCTTCAGAGCAAAAGACTTGATTAATTTCTCTTTAACTGGGTTATCTGGATTATCCTCAGGCAGTAGGGTGAAATTTGACTTCAGCTTAGTCCAAAGATCATTTTTCTGCATATCATTGACATAAGACACCTCAGGGTCTTCTGTAGCCGGCTTAAACCATTGCTGGATGCTTATCGGGATCTTGTCCCTAACCAGAACCCCGCACCGAGCAACAAATGCGCTCTTTGTCCGGAGGGGTTCAATAGGTTGGCCGTCGGGCGCGATTGCTATGATCTCAAACTTCTCATCCGAGCTCAACTTTTTCTTCGGGCCTCGTCTCTTTACCGAAGTTGTGCTCGATCTGAAGGGCTAGAAAAAAGAACAAAGACTTAATTAATATGTGTACATACCAAAACAATGAATGCATCAATCAGCTAGTCAGCATAGGCTTAACTAATATATATACCTGGCCGGACTCGGTTCGGTCACTAGAGCCGTCATCACGGTCTCCTTCTTGCACCGGCATTGGGTCACCGGAGCCGTCGTCATGTTCTTCTTCTTGCACCGGCATTAGGTCACCCTCTCCTTCCAGACCATCGGTTTCGTTGAGAAACAACGAGATGGCATCACTTCCTTCTGCGATTATGTCCCTCAACAACGCTTCTTTTGTTGCTTCGTCTAGGGCGGTGTCCATAGTTTCTACAAATATTTACAACATGGCAATTATTATTCAAACATGAAAGATGGATATATTAGTGCCAAACGTAGAACTAGCTACCTAATCATAGTAAGCTATCGGGAGGGGGTATATATCGACAACGACGACACTACATCTATGTCCCTCGATGACCCTCGTTCCCGATAAAAAAAAGAGGAAGAAGAAGAAAAATAAGAGGAGAAGAAAGAATAGAGGAGAAGATCTCCTCTATTCTTTCTTCTCCTATTTTTTTTCTTCTTCCTCTTATTTTTTTATCCTCTTCTTCCTCTCATGTTCGATAGGATCGCTGAGGGGTCGGGAGGTTGCCTAGTGTCAAGGGATTCAACAAAACCATGTCTTCATCATTAGGCGAAAGTAACATGTGCATGATGGTACGAAGCTCTTCAAAGTTGTTCTGGAACGGAGTCCCAGATAGAATAATTCGCTTTTTGGTACAAAGTTCAGCAAGAGCCTTCCGAATATCGCTATTTGGAAGGCCTTTGCTGAATTCGTACCAAAAGGCGGATTATTCTATCCGGGACTCCATTCCAGAACAACTTTGCAGAACTTCATACCAACATGCCCTGGTTACTTCCGGCTAATGATGAAGGCATGGATTTCTTCAATACTTTGACACTAGGAAACCTCTCTCTACTTCCGGCTAATAAGAATAAGAAGAAGAAGAAGAAGAAGAAAAGAAGAAAAAAAAGAGGAGAAGAAGAAAGGAATAGTGGAGAAGAAGAGAAAATAGAATTCTATTTTCTCTTCTTCTCCACTATTCCTTTCTTCTTCTCCTCTTCTTTTTCTTCTTTTTTCTTCTTCTTATTTATTTCTCCTCTTCTTTTCGGTAGAGGAAACCCTAAATAGCTAGCAAGTATCGTGGGTGTGAGATACATGTGGCCTTCGGTGTCGGACACTACATCCACGTCCCACAAGTGACGTGGGCGTCGAAGCCCGCGCCACTTGTGGGATGTGGGTGTAGTGTCCGACACCGACGGTACATGTATCTCACACCAACGATACTTTCTATTTAGGGTTTCTCCTCTACCGCTCCTCGACCTCTCGACGACCCTCGTTCCCGATAAAATAAAGAGGAAGAAGAAGAAAAAAGAAGAGAAGAAAGAATAGAGGAGAAGACTTCCTCTTCTTCCTCTCCTCTTCTTCTCCCTCTTCTTCCCCTTCTTCCTCGCCTCTCTCATGAATGTCCGGCGTTCTCGACCCCCCCCCACGTGTCGAAGAAAAAAAAGAAGAAAAAAAAGAGGAGAAGAAGAAAGGAATAGAGGAGAAAAGAGAAAATAGAATATATTCTATTTTCTCTTCTTCTCCACTATTCCTTTCTTCTTCTCCTCTTCTTTTTCTTCTTTTTTCTTCTTATTTATTTCTCCTCTTCTTTTCGGTAGAGGAAACCCTAAATAGCTAGCAAGTATCGTGGGTGTGAGATACATGTGGCCTTCGGTGTCGGACACTACATCCACGTCCCACAAGTGACGTGGGCGTCGAAGCCCGCGCCACTTGTGGGATGTGGGTGTAGTGTCCGACACCGACGGTACATGTATCTCACACCGACGATACTTTCTATTTAGGGTTTCTCCTCTACCACTCCTCGACCTCTCGACGACCCTCATTCCCGATAAAATAAAGAGGAAGAAGAAGAAGAAAAAAGAAGAGAAGAAAGAATAGAGGAGAAGACTTCCTCTTCTTCCTCTCCTCTTCTTCTCCCTCTTCTTCCCCTTCTTCCTCGCCTCTCTCATGAATGTCCGGCGTTCTCGACCCCCCCCACGTGTCAAAAAAAAATAAGAAAAAAAAGAGGAGAAGAAGAAAGGAATAGAGGAGAAAAGAGAAAATAGAATATCTATTCTATTTTTCTCTTCTTCTGCTCTATTCCTTTCTTCTTCTCCTCTTCTTTTTCTTCTTTTTTCTTCTTCTTATCTATTTCTCCTCTTCTTCCTCTCCCCTCTTCTTCTCCTTTCTTCCTCTTCTTATTTCCTTTTTCCTCTCATTCTTTTTCTTCTTCTTCCTTCTTAAAAATACAAGAAGTAGTATTGCCTAATTCATTGTTCATATGAATATACAGACATTTGCATATTTACAATAATTAATATGACCAAAAAAATCTATGAACAGAAAAAAATCCTAATTTTTCTAAAAAACAATCTTTTGCATTGTTCACATACACATATACATTATAGCCACATACACATATACATCACATATGAACAAAAAAATTAAAGTAATAAAAATAAAAAAACAGAGCCGGGCGGCGGCTCACAGCGCGGGGGCAGGCGAGGGCGCCGACGTGCGGGGGCGGGACGGGGCAGGGGCTGGGCGACGGCGAGCACGGGGCGGCGACGGCGAGCCCGTAGCAGGGGAGCTCGAGGCGACGGCGGGGGCGGCGAGTGCGCCGGCGCGCGGGGGCGGGACGGGGCAGGGCGACGGCGAGCACGGGGCAGGGGCGCGGGGCGACGGCGAGCACGGGCAGCCTGACGGCGTCGTCGGGGCGAGCTCGGGCAGCCTGGCGGCGTCGTTGGGGCAGGGAACTGGCGATGAAATCTGAAAAAACGCTAAGTCTTTGCTTATATAGAAAAGGCTTTGGTCCCGGTTCGTGGCACAAACCGGGACCAATGCCCCCCTTTAGTCCCGGTTGGTGCCACGAACGGGGACCAAAGGCCAATTTTCAGCAGCCCAAAGGGCGGGAAGCGGCGGCCTTTGGTCCCGGTTCGTGGCACCAACCGGGACTAAAGGGGGGCATTGGTCACGGTTGGTGCCACGAACCGGGACCAATGCCCCCTTTAGTCCCGGTTGGTGCCACCAACCGGGACCAATGGCCTTTGCTGCCCCGAGCCCAAAAGTTTAGTCCCACATCGCTAGCTGAAGGGCGCCGGCACTGTTTTATAAGCGCTGGTGTGCCTACCCATTCGAGCTCCTCTCTAATGCAGGCTTTCGGGCCTAAACTTGCTACTGCCTGTGGGCCTATTGGGCCTTCTGCGGGCCTGAATCCTGGCCCATGTAGGGTTTCTAGTCGTATTCAGGCCGTGGAGGCCCAGTAGGAGGCATTTTTTTTTGTTTTTTCTTTTTTATTTCTATATTTTTTTGGTTTTTTATTTTTTTATTTCTACTTACAACTAAATACTTACAGTTTTTTAGTGATTTCTTTTTGCTTTTAGGTCACAAAAATTATAAACTTTCTGTTAGTGCCATTAGTTTTAAATTTTAAATAGTTTAAATTTGAATTTTTAAAAATTTGTGTGAATCACTAGTTTATGAATAACTTTACTATAAAAATAGAATTTTTTTCTATTTATTTTTTTATTTCTACTTAAAACTAAATACTTACAGTTTTTTAGTGATTTCTTTTTGCTTTTAGGTCAAAAAAATTATAAACTTTCTGTTAGTGCCATTAGTTTTAAATTTTAAATAGTTTAAATTTGAATTTTTAAAAATTTGTGTGAATCACTAGTTTATGAATAACTTTACTATAAAAATAGAATTTTTTTTCTATTTATTTTTTATTTCTACTTAAAACTAAATACTTACAGTTTTTTAGTGATTTCTTTTTGCTTTTAGGTCACAAAAATTATAAACTTTCTGTTAGTGCCATTAGTTTTAAATTTTAAATAGCTTAAATTTGAATTTTTAAAAATTTGTGTGAATCACTAGTTTATGAATAACTTTACTATAAAAATAGAATTTTTTTTCTATTTATTTTTTTATTTCTACTTAAAACTAAATACTTACAGTTTTTTAGTGATTTCTTTTTGCTTTTAGGTCACAAAAATTATAAACTTTCTGTTAGTGCCATTAGTTTTAAATTTTAAATAGTTTAAATTTTAATTTTTAAAAATTTGTGTGAATCACTAGTTTATGAATAACTTTACTATAAAAATAGAATTTTTTTTCTTTTTATTTTTTATTTCTACTTACAACTAAATACTTACAGTTTTTTAGTGATTTCTTTTTGCTTTTAGGTCACAAAAATTATAAACTTTCTGTTAGTGCCATTAGTTTTAAATTTTAAATAGTTTAAATTTGAATTTTTAAAAATTTGTGTGAATCACTAGTTTATGAATAACTTTACTATAAAATTAGAATTTTTTTCTTCTTTGCTATTTATTTTTTATTTATACTTACAATTAAATACTTATAGTTTGATTTTAGGTCACAAAAATTATATTCTTTTTGCTATTGAAGAATATTATAGTTTTATTTTAGTTAATCATAACATAATATTTTAATTGATTGTTTTTATTTTCATAAAAGTTTTGTAGTTTATTCTGTTTGCTATTAATTCATTCTTTGAGCTAAATGACTGTGAAATTGGAAAGCATTTCAAAATGAACTCTGAAAAGGTTGAAAGTTGGCATGGTATCATCATTTCACCCACATAGCATGTTCCAAAAAGTAGAGAGGGTTAGGACAAAAACTTGATCACTTCGTGTACAAAATGGACAATCACTTTCGAAGTATCAAAGTTTCAAACCATAAGACATGAAAGCATTTCAAATGAACTCTGAAAAAGTTGAAAGTTGGGATGGTATCATAATTTCACCCACATAGCATGTGCATGTACAAAATGGACAATGGTAGCATGTTCATCTGTTACAAATTTGGCATGGTATCATCATAATAGTTGCGGGAGAAAGTCTGCACTTTTTCTTCGCTTGTGTCATTTGCTTATTGCGCCGTAACCATGGATAATCTTCATTGTTTATCAGGATGCTTGGGTCAGCCTTGACATTGAAGGGAGGAATTTCATGAAACTTTTCATAATCTTCAGACATGTCTGTCTTGCCGTCCACTCCCAGGATGTCCCTTTTTCCTGAAAGAACTATGTGGCGCTTTGGCTCATCGTATGATGTATTCGCTTCCTTATCTTTTCTTTTTCTTGGTTTGGTAGACATGTCCTTCACATAGATAACCTGTGCCCCATCATTGGCTAGGACGAACGGTTCGTCAGTGTACCCAAGATTTTTCAGATCCACTGTTGTCATTCCGTACTGTGGGTCTACCTGTACCCCGTCGCCTAACAGATTGACCCATTTGCACTTAAACAAAGGGACCTTAAAATCAGGTCCGTAGTCAAGTTCCCATATGTCCACTATGTAACCATAATATGTGTCCTTTCCACTCTCGGTTGCTGCATCAAAGCGGACACCACTGTTTTGGTTGGTGCTCTTTTGATCTTGGGCGATCGTGTAAAATGTATTCCCATTTATCTCGTATCCTTTGTAAGTCAATACAGTCAAAGATGGTCCCCTGGACAACAAGTACAACTCATCACAAATAGTGTTGTCACCTCTGAGACGTGTTTCCAACCAACTGCTGAAAGTCCTGATGTGTTCACATGTAATCCAGTCGTCGCACTGCTCTGGGTGTTTGGAGCACAGACTGTTCTTGTGTTCACTCGACATACGGGGTCACCAAGGTAGAGTTCTGTAGAACTGTGTAGTGTGCTTGAGACCAAGAATATCCGTCCCTACATATTATTGAGTCTCTTCCAAGAGTGCCTTTTCCAGTCAGTCTCCCCTCATACCGCGATTTAGGGAGACCTATCTTGTTAAGGCCAGGAATGAAGTCAACACAAAACCCGATAACATCCTCTGTTTGATGGCCCATGGAGATGCTTCCTTCTGGCCTAGCGCGGTTACGGACATATTTCTTTAGGACTCCCATGAACCTCTCAAAGGGGAACATATTGTGTAGAAATAAGGGCCCCAGGATGACAATCTCGTCGACTAGATGAACTAGGACGTGCGTCATGATATTGAAGAAGGATGGTGGGAACACCAGCTCGAAACTAACAAGACATTGCACCACATCACTCCTTAGCCTTGGTACGATTTCTGGATCGATCACCTTCTGAGAGATTGCATTGAGGAATGCACATAGCTTCACAATGGCTAATCAGACGTTTTCCGGTAGAAGCCCCCTCAATGCAACCGGAAGCAGTTGCGTCATAATCATGTGGCAGTCATGAGACTTTAGGTTCTGAAACTTTTTCTCTGGCATATTTATTATTCCCTTTATATTCGACGAGAAGCCAGTCGTGACCTTCATACTAAGCAGGCATTCAAAGAAGATTTCTTTCTCTTCTTTCGTAAGAGCGTAGCTGGCAGGACCTTTATACTGCTTCGGAGGCATGCCGTCTTTTTCGTGCAAACGTTGCAGGTCCTCTCGTGCCTCAGGTGTATCTTTTGTCTTCCCATACACGCCCAAGAAGCCTAGCAGGTTCACGCAAAGGTTCTTCGTCACGTGCATCACGTCGAATGAGGAGCGGACCTCTAGGTCTTTCCAGTAGGGTAGGTCCCAAAATATAGATTTCTTCTTCCACATGGGTGTGTGTCCCTCAGCGTCATTCGGAACAGCTAGTCCACCGGGACCCTTTCCAAAGATTACGTAGTGTAAATCATTGACCATAGCAAGCACGTGATCACCGGTGCGCATGGCGGGCTTCTTCCGGTGATCTGCCTCGCCTTTGAAATGCTTGACTTTCTTTCGACATTGATGGTTGGTCGGAAGAAATCGACGATGGCCCAGGTACACATTCTTCCCGCATTTTTCCAGGTATATACTTTCAGTATCATCTAAACAATGCGTGCATGCGTGGTATCCTTTGTTTGTCTGTCCTGAAAGGTTACTGAGAGCGGGCCAATCGTTGATGGTCACGAACAGCAACGCCTTAAGGTTAAATTCCTCCTGTCTGTGCTCATCCCACGTGCGTACACCGTTTCCATTCCATAGCTGTAAAAGTTCTTCAACTAATGGCCTTAGGTACACATCAATTTCGTTGCCGGGTTGCTTAGGGCCTTGGATGAGAATTGGCATCATAATGAACTTCCGCTTCATGCACATCCAAGGAGGAAGGTTATACATACATAGAGTCACGGGCCAGGTGCTGTGATTGCTGCTCTGCTCCCCGAAAGGATTAATGCCATCCGCGCTTAAAGCAAACCATACATTCCTTGGGTCCTTTGCAAACTCATCCCAGTACTTTCTCTTGATTTTTCTCCACTGCGACCCGTCAGCGGGTGCTCTCAACTTCCCATCTTTCTTTCGGTTCTCACTGTGCCATCGCATCAACTTGGCATGCTCTTCGTTTCTGAACAGACATTTCAACCGTGGTATTATAGGAGCATACCACATCACCTTCGCAGGAACCCTCTTCCTGAGGGGCTCGCCGTCAACATCACCAGGGTCATCTCGTCTGATCTTATACCGCAACGCACCGCATACCGGGCATGCGTTCAGATCCTTGTATGCACCGCGGTAGAGGATGCAGTCATTAGGGCATGCATGTATCTTCTCCACCTCCAATCCTAGAGGGCATACGACCTTCTTTGCTGCGTATGTACTGTCGGGCAATTCATTATCCTTTGGAAGCTTCTTCTTCAATATTTTCAGTAGCTTCTCAAATCCTTTGTCAGCCACAGCATTCTCTGCCTTCCACTGCAGCAATTCCAGTATGGTACCGAGCTTTGTGTTGCCATCTTCGCAATTGGGGTATAACCCTTTTTGGTGATCCTCTAACATGCGATCAAACTTCAGCTTCTCCTTTTGACTAATGCATTGCGTCCTTGCATCGACAATGACCCGGCGGAGATCATCATCATCGGGCACATCGTCTGGTTCCTCTTGATCTTCAGCAGCTTCACCCGTGGCAGCATCATTGGGCACATCGTCTGGTTCCTCTTGATCTTCACCAGCTCCCCCCGTTGCAGCATCACCGTATTCAGGGGGCACATAGTTGTCATCGTACTCTTCTTCTTCGCCGTCTTCCATCATAACCCCTATTTCTCCGTGCCTCGTCCAAACATTATAGTGTGGCATGAAACCCTTGTAAAGCAGGTGGGAGTGAAGGATTTTCCGGTTAGAGTAAGACCTCGTATTCCCACATTCAGTGCATGGACAACACATAAAACCATTCTGCTTGTTTGCCTCAGCCGCATCGAGAAACTCATGCACGCCCTTAATGTACTCGCGGGTGTGTCTGTCACCGTACATCCATTGCCGGTTCATCTGCGTGCATTATATATAATTAAGTGTCCAAATTAATAGAAGTTCATCATCACATTAAAACCAAAGTGCATACATAGTTCTCATCTAACAACATATAGCTCTCCAGAGCATCTAATTAATTAAACCATACATTGAAACTATGTAAAACATTTCAATGCGAAAACAAATGCGATCATAATCGCAACCAAGGTAACAATTGATCCAACGGCATAATGATACCAAGCCTTGATATGAATGGCATATTTTCTAATCTTTCCAATCTTCAAGCGCATTGCATCCATCTTGATCTTGTGATCATCGACGACATCCGCAACATGAAACTCCAATATCATCTTCTCCTCCTCAATTTTTTTTATTTTTTCCTTCAACAAATTGTTTTCTTCTTCAACTAAATTTAACCTCTCGACAATAGGGTCGGTTGGCATTTCCGATTCACATACATCCTAGATAAATAAAATCTATGTGACGTTGGTCGGCATAATTTTCATAAACAATAAATGAACCAATAGTTATAAAGATAATATACATACCAAATCCGAATCATAGACAGGACGAGGGCCGACGGGGGCGGATACCAAAACCATCGCACTATATAAGATGCAATAATAAATGTAAGAAAATGATACAAGTATCTATCTAAACATACAAGTAAGAATATTTTTCCTTTCAGAAAGAAGATAAGAACAAGAGGCTCACCACGGTGGTGTCGGTGATGAGATCGGCGCGGGTGATCGATGGCGGTGAAGACGGGGTGTGACGGACCGCTAAATCTAGACAAATCTCGAGGAAAATGGAGCTTGGAGGTCGAGCTTCGAGAGGAGAAAGCTTAAGTAGTGTGGCTCGGGCATTCCATCGAACACCTCATGTGCATAGGAGGTTAGCTAGAGCACCACAAAGCCCTCTCCCCCTCGGCCAGAAAAAACAGAGCACTGTGCTCTGCTCTTGTGCGAGGGGGTATATATAGGCACCTCATTGGTCCCGGTTGGTGGCATGAACCGGGACTAAAGGGGAGCCTTTGGTCCCGGTTCAAGCCACCAACCGGGACCAATGGTGGTGGGCCAGGAGCGAGGCCCATTGGTCCCGGTTCGTCCCACCAACCGGGACCAAAAGGTCCAGACGAACCGGGACCAATGGCCCACGTGGCCCGGCCGGCCCCCTGGGCTCACGAACCGGGACCAATGCCCACATTGGTCCCGGTTCTACACTGAACTGGGACTAATGGGCTGAGCCGGCCTAGACCATAGCCCTGTTTTCTACTAGTGTTGCCAGAGCAACCAGGCAAGCAAACCCTCCTTGAGCATTCCGATATCTCCCATTTCTTTCCCTCTCATGCTTGCATTAGAACCGCTACTGCTTTATGTATGTCCTACTCTGATGCATAGTCTGTTTTTGTTACCTGTTTTCATACCTTACCTGCTTATCCTAAACTGCTTAGTATAGGTTGGATAGTGATCCATCATTGACCCCCACCTTGTCCCAGTTGCCTCGCTTTATGTTCGATGACTCGATCAACGTGATCGATGTCCAGGCCCCGACACCGCACATCACCCCCTAGTTATACGACTCTACAGAGTTACCATCGAGTGCCGAGGGTGGAACCTCTTACATCACTCCTGATGAGATCTCTGCAGTGTAGCTATCCGGTCATGGTCATCGAGGGTGATTTCCTCCTTAACTACTTCCGATACGGGTTTGTCGTGCAACCCCTCAAGTGTGAACCTCAAGGGTGGATCCTCTTACGTTCACCTTGATGATTACATCGAGTGGAATTCACCGGGGGTGATTCCTCGGGTTTTCCCCTTGGTGTTAGACACACAGTTACTATGGTTACTATGACTTTGCACTGAGCCATGTTATTAAAGACGGGTCGGCCCTGAGGGGTACCCGCGCGAGCTTAATTGCGAGTGATGTGGAGTCGGGTTGGCCTGGAAGTTGCCCGCGAGATACTTACGAGGCATGGCTGGGCATTCTTAGCCCTTGCCGCAAGTACTCGAGACGGGCGACGGGGTCACATCGATCGTGAGTCTCTGCTCGTTACCGCATGCTCCTAATCCACTATGATTTGGATATTTGGTCCGAGGGGCCTCTGGCCTGATAGCACTAACCATCACTTGGGCATAGTATGGGCATTTTGCATCGTATACATCAGCCGAAGCTTAATAGACGTCAGCGATTGAGCGGCGCGCGCCGGGTTGGACTGGTAAGCACCTACCTTTTTGAAGGAGGTAGCTAGGTCTGCTCACCGGCCACCCACGCAACGTGTAGGAGTTCCCGGGGAGATGGCCCATGACCCTGGGGGCATAGGTTTAGTCTGACCTCTCTATTAAGCCTAGGTCGGGTTGCGGCGTATTGTTTGCCCGAGGCCGGGCATGACCCAGGAAAGTGTGTCCGGCCGGAGTTAATCGAGCGTGGTGGGTAAGTTGGTGCACCCCTGCAGGGAAGAAAACATCTATCGATAGCGTGTCCTACGGTAACGGACACTTGGAGTTGTATCCCGATCGATACAACTAGAACTGGATACTTGAGATGAGAAATGGTTATGAGAAATGGATTGTGATGAGAAATGGATATAAGAAATGGATAGTATGGCTCTAGGATTGCTTTCTTGCAGGGAGTCGAGAAAGGATCTCTGGCCGATGTTGATAACACTACTACTTTACACTATGTTGATCTGTACTCTTCTATATTGTAACACCCCGGATGTAATTTACCTTATATGTATCCCAACTCTTGCCGTTTCCGGCACTAAGTTATTCTTTTCCTCGGTGTCGAGTTTTTGTCTCCGTGTGTTGTTGTCTTTGTCATGCATCTCATATCATGTCATCATGTGCATTGCATTTGCATACGTGTTCGTCTCATGCATTCGAGCATTTTCCACGTTGTCCGTTTTGCATTCCGGCGCTCCTATGCCCTCCGGTGGTCCTTTCTACCTCTTTTCATGTGTGGGGGTTAAACATTTCCGGATTGGACCGAGACTTGTCATGCGGCCTTGGTTTACCACCGGTAGACCGCCTGTCAAGTTTCGTGCCATTTGGACTTCGTTTGATACTCCAACGGTTAACCGAGGAACCGAAAAGGCCTCGTGTGTGTTGCAGCCCAACACCTCTCCAAAGTGGCCCAAAACCCACCTAAACCTCCTCCATCACCTAGGTCGTTCGATCACGATCGCGTGGCCGAAAACCGCACTCCATTTGGAGTCTCCTAGCTCCCTATGTCTATATATATGTGTCTCCCCGTCCAAATCCGGGTCCAAAAACCCTAAAAATCGCCATGCCGCCACCGGACACGTCCAGCCGCCGCCGGACGAAGTCGCCGCACCGCCCGCATCTACCAGAACTCGCCACATGGCGAGCACAGCCGCCCCCCGCGCCGCGGCCCGGAGAGCCCGTGGCCGGCCCCCGAGCCAGCGTCGCCCGCGTGCCACTGTCCCGCGAGCTCCGCCGCCCGCTTCCTCCGGCCGCCGCCGCCGACACCGCCATCGCGCCGGACTCCACCCGCTCCGCCTCGCCTCGGCGCCGCCCACCGCCGCGCGCCTCGTCCTCGCCGCCTCGTCGTCGCGTCCTCACCCCGGCCGGCCTCTCCCTCTCCGGCGAGTAGCTTCGCCGGTGACCTCGAGAACCGCGCCACGCTGCTATAGTAACGGCTGGATCCAGATCTGGATCTGGGACACGGTTGACTTTTCCCCCTACAAACCCTAAATATTTGCAAACTTTGGCATGTCATAACTCTCTCATCGTAGATCCGATTTGTGCGTGTAGCATATCAAAATGTTTGTCTCGATGAGTACATCATTTCAACTCATTGCATCATTTTCATTTGAGCTCATCTTGATGCCCGAAATGCTGTTGGAAGAGGGCTATGTGATGAATTTGTCCGATCTGTTTCAGCAAATGGCATTTTGTCAATTTTGCCATGATTAATGTGTGCATGCTATGATCCTGAGCTCTACATGTGTTTTGTTATATGCCATGCCATCTTTGCAGGGGTGCTTGCCATGTATTTTTGTGATATTTGTGGTGACTAGGACAAGCTTGCAAAGTAGCGTAATTGGTAATGCTGATTTCAGGGACTTAGAATTTCACTAAGTCCTTGTTCTGTTTTTGTTGTTATGCCTTATGTTCATGTTGTTTCCTAGTGATCTGTGCCTCTTTTCAGAATGATCATTAAGGATGTTTTGTTAACATTGTGGTGCTATATCCATCCATGTCTTTGTTTGCATTTATGGAGCATCTTAGCTTGAGTCAATCGACCTCTACTTTTGCTAAAGTGGATCCTGGTAGATTGTTGACATGTTTAGCGATTTTGACGAGGATGTTGCTATTGATCAGTGCATGCTATGATGTTGTTCTTGCCATGTATAGCTTCTATGCTATGTCCTCTTGATGGGTGTATGCTTAGTTTGTCATGCCATTCTCTGTAGTGAGTGCATCGAGCTCGTAAACATGCTTACTCGTTAACTGATTTGCATGCTCCACTTTTTCACAAAGTCTGAATCTGTTTATGTTTTTGCCATGTTCACATGCTTGCAATTGTATTTTCTGTTCCCTTTTGGCTCAAGGTCACTAAGGGACTTTTGTTAAGTGCTTTGAGTAGCTTCATGCCATGCCTTGCCTTGCCATGTTAAGTTCCTGTAGCGTGTAGTTTTCATGCTCTAAAATGTGCTTCCTGATGATAAATTCCAGACTTGAGTTAATTTCACTAAGTCTGAAACCTGTTATCATTTGCACTTTTGCCATGCTTGTTTGAACATGTTAATGGATGAATTATCTGTAGCTCAGTGTTTGTCTTTTGTCAAGCATCATGAGTGGATCCCTGCCATGTATTGTTTTGTCATGTTTGAGTGATGTAGCATATTTTACTTGATGCATTTAGATGGCTACTTGCTGATTATCGCAGACCGGTGCCATTTTTGTTTTGCTTGCCATTTCCAAACCGTGCATCCGATTCCGGTGATCTTTATATAGATTTCAACCGAAATCACCTCCCCTTTCCAATGGCACTCTTGGATTTCCAAGTTGAAGCCAGGTTCAATTATTCCTTGTCAAATCTTGCATATGCATCACATACCGCATCCCGCATATCATACCATGTTTGCATCATGTTGTTTGAGCATTGCACTTGGTTGATAGTCTTCCGTTTGCTTGTTGTTCTTTTTTGGGTAGATCCGGGAGATGAGTTCATGAATGAGGAGCCTGTTGAGTTCGCTTACGAGGATCAAGGCAACTCTGACCACTTTGCAGGCAAGATGACCATACCCTCGAAATCACTTCTATCTTTGCTTGCTAGATGCTCGCTCTTTTGCTATGCCTATGCTACGATACCTATCACTTGCTTATCATGCCTCCCAAATTGCCATGTCAAACCTCTAACCCACCATGTTCTAACAAACCGTTGTTTGGCTATGTTACCGCTTTGCTCAGCCCCTCTTATAGCGTTGCTAGTTGCAGGTGAAGATTCGAGATCGTTCCTTGTTGGAACATTGTTTATTATTGGGATATCACCATATTATCTTGCTTATCTTAATGCATCTATATACTTGGTAAAGGGTGGAAAGCTCGGCCTTATGCCTAGTGTTTTGTTCCACTCTTGTCACCCTAGTTTCCGTCATATCAGTGTTATGTTCCCGGATTTTGCGTTCCATACACGGTTGGTTTATAATGGGAACCCCTTGACAGTTCGCCTTGAATAAAACTCCTCCAACAAGGCCCAACCTTGGATTTACCATTCACCACCTAGCCTATTCCCTTGGGTTTCGTGGACTCAAGGGTCATCTTTATTTTAAACCCTCGGGCCAGTGCTTCTCTAAGTGTTGGTCCAACCCAGAGCACCGTGCGGGGCCGTCCCTTGGCAACTTGGGTTACGTTGGCTCTTGTATGCTTAGCTTATTCGGTGTGCCTTGAGAACAAGATATGTGCAGCTCCTATCTGGATTTGTCAGCACAGCGGGTGGTCTTGCTGGACTTGTTTTACCATTGTCGAGGATGTCTTGTAACTGAGATGCTGAGTCTGATCGGATTGTCATGGGAGAAGGAATATCCTTCGTTGACTGTGAGAGCTTGTGATGGGCTAAGTTGGGACTCCCCTGCAGGGATTTGAACTTTTGAAAGCCATGCCCGTGGTTATGGGAAGATGGGAATTTGTTAATGTCCGGTTGTAGATAACCTGAAACTTAACTTAATTAAAATGAACCAATCGCGTGTGTAACCATGATGGTCTCTTCTCGGCGGAGTCCGGGAAGTGAACACGGTGTTGGAGTAATGCTTGACATAGGTTGTTCTAGGATCACTTCTTGATCATAGTTGTTCGTTTGTGCTTTGCCTTCTCTTCTCGCTCTCTTTTGCGAATAGGTTAGCCACCATATATGCTAGTTGCTTGCTGCAGCTCCACATCATACCTTGTCTTACCTATAAGCTTAAATAGTCTTGATCACGAGGGTGCGAGATTGCTGAGTCCCCATGACTCACAGATTACTTCCAAACCAGATCCAGGGACCGATGATATCGTTCCAGACGATGTGCTTGAGCTCAAGTGGGAGTTCGATGAAGACTCTCGCCGCTACTACGTGTCTTTCCCAGATGATCAGTAGTGGTGCCCAGTTGGGGTGATCGGGGACCATGTCGCATGTGGGGGTGATCTTTATTTTGGTACCGTAGTCGGACCATGAGTGTATTGGATGAATGTAATGGTATTCATGTATTTGTGTGACATGGCGAGTGTAAGCCAACTTGTATCTTTTCCCCTTTTATTTATTTACATGGGTTGTTGTGAAGATTACCTTACTTGCGACATAGCTTTCAATGCGGTTATGCCTCTAAGTCATGCTTCGACACGTAGGAGATATAGCCGCATCGAGGGCATTACAAGTTGGTAATCAGAGCCTTCCCCGACCTTAGGAGCCCCCTGCTTGATCGAATCATTGGCGTTGTTGAGTCTAGAAAAATGTTTTGAGTCATTTAGGATTATATATATCAGAGAGTTTAGGAATTCTTTTTACTCCCCAGTCCCTTCATTGCTCTGGTAAGGCATCCTGACGTAGAGTTTTGACTCTTCTCTTCTCAAATTTCACTAAAAAAAATTAGGATCACACGGGTATCTAGGAATCGTTCTGATCGATTTGTGACGAGAACATTGTTCTTGGTGCCTCCTGTCATTTAGGGGTTGTGGCAGTGTCCCGGGGAGTTGAGCTCCGAGGTGTTGTCGTCACAATTTTATCGTTGAGATTCTGGAATACCTGAGTTTCGCCGACATCGAAAATCTCTTTTATGCAGTTGTTGGTGAGATAACCTCGACGCCACCCAGTACTTGGGCGGGAGTTTGGGAGTATTGCCATAACTCGTATAACGGATGCTTTTCGAAGGTTGAGGTAAATGATTTCCGAAGGTTTCTCGGTTATGTGTTGAAGGATGGATACAGCTGGATGTAGGATTTGCTAGATTTGGGTGAGATATTATACTTCCCATGTATCCCCAACACCTGATTGCATAGCCGGAAAGGTTCAGGAGTTTCATAGGTGGGAATTCTTGTAGCTCTAGTTCTTCTTCCGCGGATATTTGGTTTGGGATTGGGTAATCCTCACCAAGTATTTGTTCTTGTCCGTACCTTGTTGTTTTTCTTCTACATCAATTCTAAGTGGCTTCTCAATTTATGGATATGTGACCATTTCAATTGGAATGCATTCGTTCATTTTGTTCGGATGTGAAGACTTTATGTTGCAATTTCAACCCGTTTGATTCAGCTTAAATATTTGTCTGTCAAGATGCTAATGGATGTCAACCTCTTCAGGATGGCTCCTCCAACGCGCACGACTCTGAATCCTGATCCACCACCACCACCTCCACCTCCGGAGGCATGGCAAGCTGTGATGGCCGCTACCAATGCAAACACGCAGCTGATGATGCAACTTCTTCAAGAGAGCAACCAAGGGAACCAGGGCCATGGCAACAATCAGAATCAGTTTGCTACACTCAACCAGTTCCTTGCTAACCAGCCAAAGACCTTCAGCAATTGTGTTGAGGCAACAGACGCTGATGATTGGCTCATGGACATATGCAAGCATTTCGAGTGCAGTAACGTCAGGCCTGAGGACTTTGTCAAGTTTGCCTCCTTCCAACTCAAAGACCAAGCTGCAGAATGGTTTCAGCAGTACAAAGATTCCAGAGGAGGCCGTGTGATTACCTGGGATGAATTTCGTCAAGACTTCAAAGCTCATCTTATTCCTCAGAGTGTGGTTGAGAGCAAGCGTGAGGAATTCCGCAACCTGAAGCAAGGCACTATGTCTATTTACCAGTACAACATCATGTTCCAGAAGCTCGCCCGTTTTGCTAAGCAGGACGTCCCTGACGAGAAGAGCATGATATACCAGTTCAGGGGTGGTCTCAGAGAAGAACTCCAGCTAGCTCTCGTCCTCTTTGAGCCCAAGAAGTACGATGAGTTTTACAACATGGCAATGAAGCAAGAGACCGCTCAACTGAAGTGCGATGCTTCCAAGAAGCGAGTCAGAGATGCAACTCCTTCTTCCTCAACTCAAGTGGCTAAGCAGCAAAAGTATTGGCTTCCTCCTCCTCCGTTCCGTCAGCCTTATTAGCAGAAGAGCAAAGGTGGCAGTGGATCTTCCCACCCACCCAACCCTGGCTTTCAGAACCAGACTTCGTCTCAAGCTTCAAGATCAAGTGCTCCATACCACCGTCCTCTTTCGGAGGTCACGTGCAACAAGTGCCAATAGAAGGGTCACTATGCCAACAAATGCTTCAATCAGAGGCGTCTTCCTCCTCCTCCTATGAGATCTACAAGTACAGCTATGGTTAAGCATAACCCCAAGCACGCCAAGGTCAACTTGATGAATGCAGCTCAGGCAGAGGACTCGTCAGATGTCATCATGGGTAACTTTCCAGTTAACTCTACTCCTGCAAAAGTTCTTTTTGACACTGGTGCATCGCATTGTTTCATGTCAAGATCATTTGTTTCCAAGCATGACTTCGTTTCGCAAATGTTGGTTAAACCTATGGGAGTGGTTTCTCCGGCTAAGTTTATGAGGGCTACTTCAATAGTCCCGGATGTTTCTATCATGATGGGCGACTTCAAGTTTCTGGCTTCTCCAATGGTCCTTGGTAACTCGGATATTGATCTTATTCTTGGAATGGACTGGCTTTCTAAGCACAAGGCTCAGCTTGATTGTGCTGCCAGGCAGATTCAATTGACTCATTCGTCTGAGTATGTAATTGTCTTTGCCGCTAATGACGATACCATCCGTCTGTTTTCTCTCAATGAGAAGGGTGAGCTGGATGCCATCTCTCAAATTCCGGTCATTTGCGAATATCAAGACGTCTTTCCAGAAGAGCTTCTAGGAATTCCTCCACACCGGCCAGTTGAATTTGTCAGCGATCTTGAGCCTGGCACGAAACCTGTTTGCAAACGTCCTTACAAGCTTGGACATGAAGAGTTGAAGGAGCTGAAGAAGCAACTAGATATTCAAGAGAGCGAATGGGTCTCATCCGACCTAGTTCTTCTCCATGGGGTTGTGGAGTTCTTTTTGTGAAGAAGAAGGATGGAACAGACCGACTTTGTGTTGACTACCGTCCATTGAACAAGAAGTCTATAAAGAACAAGTACCCACTTCCCAACATCAACGAGTGTTTGAACAACTCAAAGGTGCTCAAGTATTCTCCAAGCTTGATCTCCATATGGGCTATCACCAGATTCGCATTCGTGAACAAGATATCCCTAAGACAACATTCAGGACAAGCTATGGTTCATATGAATACACTGTCATGTCTTTTGGTCTCGTCAACGCTCCTCCGACTTTCTCTCGCATGATGAACTTCATCTTCAACCCCTACACAAATGACTTCGTCTTGGTCTACCTCGATGACATTTTGGTCCTTTCTAAGAACAAGGAAGATCATGCCAAGCACTTGCGTTTGGTGCTGGATAAGCTTAGAGAACATCAGTTCTATGCTAAGTTTTCAAAGTGCGAGTTTTGGCTCGATGAGGTTCTCTACCTTGGGCATATCATTTCTGGCCAAGGGCATAGCGGTGAATCCTGAGAAGGTGTCTGCAATTGTGAATTGGGAACCACCTCAGAACGTGAAGCAACTCTGCAGCTTCCTTGGTCTCCCAAGCTACTGTCGAAGGTTCGTTGAGAACTTCTCAAAGATCGCAAAGCCTCTTTCCAACCTTCTCTAGAAGCACGTCAAGTACGTTTGGTCTCCGGAATGTGACATCGCTTTCAACACCTTGAAAGAGAAATTAGTCACTGCTCCAGTTCTGACTCCTCCTGATGAATCCAAACCGTTCGAGGTCTTTTGTGATGCCTCTCTTCAAGGTTGGTGCAGTGTTGATGCAAGAGAAGAAAGTTGTGGCTTATACTTCTCGCCAGTTGAAGCCCAATGAAAAGAACTACCCCACTCATGACCTCGAGTTGGCGGCAGTTGTTCATGCTCTTTTGACTTGGAGACATCTCTTATTGGGAAGAAAAGTGGACATCTTCACTGACCACAAGAGTCTCAAGTACATCTTCACTCAGCCTAATCTCAACCTTAGGCAGACTCGTTGGGTCGAAATGATTCAAGAGTATAATCCGAGTATCAAATATACTCCAGGCAAGGCCAATGTAATTGCTGACGAATTGAGCAGGAAGGCTTACTGCAACAGTTTGATTCTCAAGCCTTATCAACCCGAGCTTTGTGAAGCTTTCCGCAAACTCAATCTGCAAGTTGTTCCTCAAGGTTTCCTCGCCAACCTTCAAGTCTCTCCTACTTTGGAAGATCAGATTCGTGAGGCTCAACTTCTTGATGCTATGGTGAAGAAGGTGAAGATTGGGATTGCCAAGAGTCAACCTAAGTACAAGTGCTATCGCCTTGATGACAAGGATACTCTATTCTTCGAGGATCGCATTGTTGTGCCTAAAGGTGACCTTCGTAAAGTCATTATGAACGAGGCTCAGAATTCACTCCTCTCCATCCACCCTGGGAGTACAAAGATGTACCAGGACCTAAAGCAGTCGTATTGGTGGACTTGAATGAAGCGCGAGATTGCTCAGTTCGTGAATGAATGTGATGTCTGCAGAAGAGTGAAGGCAGAACACCAACGACCAGCTGGTCTCCTCCAACCTCTTGCCATTCCAGAATGGAATTTTGACCACATTGAGATGGACTTCGTGACGGGATTTCCAAAGTCTAAGCGTGGCAATGATGCTATATTCGTTGTCATCGACAAACTCACTAAAGTGGCTCATTTCCTTCCCATCAAAGAGTCTATCGCAGAAGCTCAATTGGCAGAGCTTTATACCTCTCGGATTGTCTCTCTGCACGGCATTTCGCAGTTGATTTCTTCAGATCATGGGAGCATCTTCACCTCAAAGTTTTGGGATTCTTTTCAGAAGGCCATGGGCACCAACATCCGTTTCAGCACAACTTTTCATCCTCAAACTAGCGGCCAAGTCGAGCGTGTCAATCAGATTCTCGAAGATATGCTCAGGGCTTGCGTTATCTCCTTCGGTATGAAATGGGAAGATTGTCTTCCATATGCTGAGTTCTCCTACAACAACAGCTTTCAAGCGAGTTCGGGCAAGGCCCCATTTGAAATTCTCTATGGCAGGAAGTTCCGTACTCCTCTTAACTGGTCAGAGACTGGTGAACGTCAACTTCTCAGAAATGACTTGATCACAGAGGCAGAAGAGATGTGCAAAGTCATTCGTGATAATCTCAAAGCTACGCAATCATGCCAGAAGAGCTACTATGATAGTAAGCACCGTGATTTGGCTTTCGAGATCGGAGACAATGTTTACCTCCGCGTCTCTCCAATGAAAGGTACTCGTCGCTTCGGTATCAAAGGTAAGCTTGCCCCTAGATGTGTGGGTCCTTTCAAGATCTTCAGCAAGAGAGGCGATCTCGCATATCAACTTGAGCTTCCCTCCAACTTTGTAAATTTGCACGACGTGTTCCATGTCTCTCAGCTCCGCAAGTGCTTCAAGACCCCTGACCGCACCATCAACTTCGAAGACATTGATCTCCAAGAAGTCCTTTCTTATCGTGAGCACCCAGTTGCTATTCTTGAAGAAACTGAGCGCAAGACTCGCAACAAGTCAATAAAATTCCTCAAAGTCAAGTGGTAACATCATTCCGACTGTGAAGCCACCTGGGAACGTGAGGATCACCTCCGTTATGAGTACCCGGCGTTTTTCCAGTCCTAGATCTCGGGACGAGATCCTTTCGTAGTGCTGGAGTGTTGTAACACCCCAGATGTAATTTACCTTATATGTATCCCAACTCTTGCCGTTTCCGGCACTAAGTTATTTTTTTCCTCGGTGTCGGGTTTTTGTCTCCGTGTGTTGTTGTCTTTGTCATGCATCTCATATCATGTCATCATGTGCATTGCATTTGCATACGTGTTTGTCTCATGTATTCGAGCATTTTCCCCGTTGTCCGTTTTGCATTCCAGCGCTCCTATGCCCTCCGGTGGTCCTTTCTACCTCTTTTCGTGTGTGGGGGTTAAACATTTCCGGATTGGACTGAGACTTGTCATGCGGCCTTGGTTTACTACCGGTAGACCGCATTTTCCTCGTTGTCCGTTTAACCGAGGAACCGAAAAGGCCTCGTGTGTGTTACAGCCCAACACCTCTCCAAAGTGGCCCAAAACCCACCTAAACCTCCTCCATCACCTCGGTCGTTCGATCACAATCGCATGGCCAAAAACCGCACTCCATTTCCGGGTCCAAAAACCCTAAAAATCGCCCCGCCGCTACCGGACCCGACAGGCCGCCGCCGGACGAAGTCGCCGCACCGCCCGCACCTACCAGAACTCGCCATGTGGTGAGCGCAGCCGCCCCTGCGCCGTGGCCCAGAGAGCCTGTGGCGGCCCCCGAGCCCGCGTCGCCCGCGCGCCGTCGTCCCGTGAGCTCCGCCGCCCGCTTCCTCCGGCCGCCGCCGCCGACACCGCCACCGCGCCTGACACCGCCCGCTCCGCCTCGCCTCGCCGCCACTCCGGCGCCGCCCACCGCCGCGCGCCATCGCCGGCTCCACCTACTCCGGTGATCGTCGTCGCCCCGTCATCGCCGCCTCGTCGCCGCGTCCTCACCCCGGCCGGCCTCTCCCTCTCTGGCGAGCAGCTTCGCTGGTGACATCGGGAATCGCGCCGCACTACTATAGTAACGGCTGGATCCAGATCTGGATCTGGGACACGATTGACTTTTCCCCCTACAAACCCTAAATATTTGCAAAATTTTGCATGTCATAACTCTCTCATCATAGATCCGATTTGTGCGTGTACCATATCAAAATGTTTGTCTCAACGAGTACATCATTTCATCTCATTGCATCATTTTCATTTGAGCTCATCTTGATGCCCGAAATGCTGTTGGAAGAGGGCTATGTGATGAATTTGTCCGATCTGTTTCAGCAAATGGCATTTTGTCATTATTGCCATGATTAATGTGTGCATGCTATGATCCTGAGCTCTACATGTGTTTTGTTATATGCCATGCCATCTTTACAGGGGTGCTTACCATGTATTTTTGTGATATTTTTGGTGACTAGGACAAGCTTGCAAAGTAGCGTAATCGGTAATGCTGATTTCAGGGACTTATAATTTCACTAAGTCCTTGTTCTGTTTTTGTTGTTATGCCTTATGTTCATGTTGTTTCCTAGTGATCCGTGCCTCTTTTCAGAATGATCATTAAGGATGTTTTGTTAACATTGTGGTGCTATATCCATCCATGTCTTTGTTTGCATTTATGGAGCATCTTAGCTTGAGTCAATCGAGCTCTACTTTTGCTAAAGTGAATCCTGGCAGATTGTTGACATGTTTAGCGATTTTGCCGAGGATGTTGCTATTGATCCGTGCATGCTATGATGTTGTTCTTGCCATGTCTAGCTTCTATGCTATGTCTTCCTGATGGGTGTATGCTTAGTTTGTCCTGCCATGCTCTGTAGTGAGTGCATCGAGCTCGTAAACATGCTTACTCATTAACTGATTTGCATGCTCCATTTTTTCACTAAGTCTGAATCTGTTTATGTTTTTGCCATGTTCACATGCTTGTAATTGTATTTTCTGATCCCTTTTGGCTCAAGGTCAGTAAGGGACTTTTGTTAAGTGCTTTGAGTAGCTGCATGCCATGCCTTGCCTTGCCATGTTAAGTTCCTGTAGCGTGTAATTTTCATGCTCTAAATTGTGCTTCCTGATGATAAATTCCAGACTTGAGTTAATTTCACCAAGTCTGAAACCTGTTATCATTTGCACTTTTGCCATGCTTGTTTGAACCTGTTAATGGATGAATTAGTCGTAGCTCAATGTTCATCTTTTGTCAAGCATCATGAGTGGATCCCTGCCATGTATTTTTTTTCATGTTTAAGTACTGTAGCATATTTTAATTGATGCATTTAGATGGCTACTTGCTGATTATCGTAGACCGGTGCCATTTTTGTTTTGCTTGACATTTCCAAACCGTGCATCCGATTCTGGTGATCTTTATATCGATTTCATCCGAAATTACCTCCCCTTTCCAGTGGCACTCTTGTGTTTCCAAGCTGAGGCCAGGTTCAATCATTCCTTGTCAAATCTTGCATATGCATCCATACCGCATCCCGCATATCATACCATGTTTGCATCATGTTGTTTGAGCATTGCACGTGGTTGATTGTGTTCTGTTTGCTTGTTGTTCTTGTTTGGGTAGAGCCAGGAGATGAGTTCGTGAACGAGGAGCCCGTTGAGTTTGCTTACGAGGATCAAGGCAACTCTGACAACTTTGCAGGCAAGATGACCATACCCTCAAAATCACTTCTATCTTTGCTTGCTAGATGCTCGCTCTTTTGCTATGCCTATGCTACGATACCTATGGGTGGAAGGCTCGGCCTTATGCCTAGTGTTTTGTTCCACTCTTGTTGCCTTAGTTTCCGTCATATCGGTGTTATGTTCCCGGATTTTGCGTTCCTTACACGGTTGGGTTATAATGGGAACCCCTTGACAGTTCGCCTTGAATAAAACTCCTCCAGCAAGGCCCGACCTTGGATTTACCATTCGCCACCTAGCCTTTTCCCTTGGGTTTCGCGGACTCAAGGGTCATCTTTATTTTAAACACCCAGGCCAGTGCTTCTCTAAGTGTTGGTCCAACCCAGAGCACCGTGCGGGGCCGTCCCTTGGCAACTTGGGTTACGTTGGCTCCCGTACGCTTAGCTTATCCGGTGTTCCCTGAGAACGAGATATGTGCAGCTCCTATCGGGATTTGTCGGCACAGCGGGTGGTCTTGCTGGACTTTTTTTACAATTGTCGAGGATGTCTTGTAACCAGGATGCCGAGTCTGATCGGATTGTCTTGGGAGAAGGAATATCCTTCGTTGACTGTGAGAGCTTGTGATGGGCTAAGTTGGGACTCCCCTGTGGGGATTTGAACTTTCGAAAGCCGTCCCCGCGGTTATGGGCAGATGGGAATTTGTTAATGTCCGGTTGTAGATAAATTGAAACTTAACTTAATTAAAATGAACAAACCGCATGTGTAACCGTGATGGTCTCTTCTCGGCGGAGTCCGGGAAGTGAACACGGTGTTGGAGTAATGCTTGACGTAGGTTGTTCTAGGATCACTTCTTGATCATAGTTGTTCGTCCATGCTTTGCCTTCTCTTCTCGCTCTCTTTTGCGAATAGGTTAGCCACCATATATGCTAGTTGCTTGCTGCAGCTCCACATCATACCTTGTCTTACCTATAAGCTTAAATAGTCTTGATCGCGAGGGTGCGAGATTGCCGAGTCCCCTTGACTCACAGATTACTTCCAAACCAGATGCAGGGACCGATGATACCGCTCCAGACGATGCGCTTGAGCTCAAGTGGGAGTTCGATGAAGACTCTCGTCGTTACTACGTGTCTTTCCCAGATGATCAATAGTGGTGCCCAGTTGGGGCGATCGGGGACCGTGTCGCATGTGGGGGTGATATTTATTTTGGTACCATAGTAGGACCATGAGTGTATTGGATGAATGTAATGTTATTCATGTATTTGTGTGACGTGGCGAGTGTAAGACAACTATGTATCTTTTCCCCTTTTATTTATTTACATGGGTTGTTGTGAAGATTACCTTACTTGCGACATAGCTTTCAATGCGGTTATGCCTCTAAGTCGTGCTTCGACACGTAGGAGATATAGCCGCATTGAGGGCGTTACATATTTGCTGCAAGATGCTTGAAGATGCTAGTCTTTGATAGGCTAGGCTTTCCCCTTCTTTCTGGCATTCTGCAGTTTAGTCCACAGATACAGCCCTTTTCCTTTGATACAGATGCATACTTAGTTTAGATCTGATGTAAGTCTTGCGAGTACTTTGGATGTGTACTCACGGCTGCTTTGCTACCTCTTTTCCCCCATACCTGATTGTTGCGACCAAATGACGGATCCCAGGAGCCAGACGACACCACTGATGACTACTGCTACCCCGAGGATGCCTACTACCACATGATGGCCGCTGACAACTTGGAGTAGTTAGGAGGCTCCCAGGCAGGAGGCCTTGCCTTTTTGTTCGATGTTGTTTTTGTGGTAACCTTCATAAGGCAAACTTGTTTAACTCATGTCTGTACTCAGATATTGTTTCTTCCGCTGACTCTTGTGTTTCGAGCTTATGTATTCGAGCCCTCGAGGCCCTGGCTAGTAATATAAAGCTTGTTTTATTTTAATTTGTGTCTATAGTTGTGTTGTGATATCTTCACGTGAGTCCTTCATCTTGATCGTACACATTTGCGTGTATGATTAGTGTACGGTCAAATCAGGGGCGTCACATAGTGCAACCTCTCAACAATGCTAATATAACTGGTTCATATAACCACCCCTCAAAGTGCGATCAAGAATCACTCCAAAGTTCCTATCTAGCAGAGAACATAAGAATAAATTATTTGTAGGGTACGAAACCACCTCAAAGCTATTCTTTCCGTTTGATCTATTCAAGAGTTCATAATAAAATGACACGAAACTATTCTTTCCATTCGATCTATCATAGAGTTCGTACTAAAATAATACCAAAGCAAATTTATATTCATAATACTCAATCCAACACAAAGAACTTCAAAGAGAGCCCCAAGATTTCTACCGGAGAAACAAAGGCAAGAACATGCATCAACCCCTATGCATAGATTACCCCAATGTCACCTTGGGAATCCGCGAGTTGAGTGGCAAAACATATATCAAGTGAATCAATATGATAGCCCATTGTCACCACTAGTATTCAATTGCAAGATATATATCAAGTGTTCTCAAATCCATAAAAGTATTCAGTCCGATAACAACGAAATCTCAAAGGGAAAAACTCAATTCGTCACAACAAGATAGAGAAGGGAAAACACCATATGATCCGACTATATTAACAAATCCCGCGATACATCAAGATCGTAACATCTCAAGAGAACGAGAGAGAGAGAGGAGAGATTAAACACATAGATACTGGTACAAACCCTCAGCCCCGAGGGTGGACTACTCCCTCCTCATCCTGGTTGCCGCCGGGATGATGAAGATGGCCACCGGAGACGATTCCCCCCCTCCGGCATGGTGCCAGAAAGGGTCTAGATTGGTTCTCGGAGGCTACAAATCCTTGCGGTGGCGGAACTTCTGATCTAGGTTAACCCCCAGGGTTTCTGGAATTTTTGGGAATTTATATGGTAAAGAGGGGGTGTGGGAGGCCACCGAGGTGGGCACAACCCACCTGGGCGTGCCTGGGCCCCAGGTGCGCCCAGGTGGTTTGTGCCCCCCTCGGGGCAACCCCAGGTGCTTCTCTGGCCCATCCTGGGTGTTCTAGTCCATAAAAAATCCACAAAAAGTTTCGCGGTGTTTGGACTCCATTTGATATTGATTTCATGCGATGTAAAAAACAAGCAAAAAACAGCAACTGCCACTGGGCACTAGGTCAATATGTTAGTCGAAAAAATGATATAAAGTTGCTATAAAATGATTGAAAAGCATACAATAATGATAATATGCCAGCACAAATACTTCATAAATTATAGATACGTTGGAGACGTATCAGCCCCCTACCATCTTTTCCGTAGAGGGAAGGGGAGAGAGGAGGGAAGGAAGGGGTGGGCCGAATTGCCTCCCCTTCCTTCTATCTTACCCTTTTCCTTTCCCCTTCCTATTCGGCCAGCAAGTGGTGCGTAGCAGCCCATATTGGCTGCTGTGTTTCCCTTCTTGGCCCAATAGGCCCAAATCTTTGACAGGGGGCTCCCAGAACCCCTTCCGGTGACCCGACATGTACTCGGTACCCCTGGAACACTTCCGGTGTCTGAATATCATCGTCCTATATATGAATCTTTACCTGTCGACCATTTCGAGACTCCTCATCACGTGCGTGATCTCATCCGGGACTCCGAACAACATTCAGTCACCAAATCACATAACTCATATAATACAAAATCGTCATTGAACGTTAAGCGTGCGGACCCTACGCGTTTGAGAACTATGTAGACATGACTGAGAGACCTCTCCGGTCAATAACCAATAGCAGAACCTGGATGCTCATATTGGTTTACACATATTCTACAAAGATCTTTATCGGTTGTACCGTAATGACAACATACGTTATTCCCATTGTCATCGGTATGTTACTTGCCTGAGATTTGATCGTCGGTATCTTCATACCTAGTTCAATCTTGTTACCAGCAAGTCTCTTTACTCGTTCTGTAATGCATCTTCCTACAACTAACTCATTAGTCACATTGCTTTCAAGGCTTATTATAATGTGCATTACCGAGAGGGCCCAGAGATACCTCTCCAATACACGGAGTGACAAATCCTAATCTCGATCTATGCCAACCTAACAAACACCTTTGGAGATACCTGTAGAGCATCTTTATAACCGCCCAGTTACGTTGTGATGTTTGATAGCACGCAAGGTATTCCTCCAGTATCCGAAAGTTTCATAATCTCATAGTTGAAGGAATATGTATTTGACATGAAGAAAGCAATAGCAATAAAACTGAACGATCATTATGCTAAGGTAATGGATGGGCCTTGTCCATCACATCATTCTCCTAATGATGTGCTCCTGTTCATCAAATGACAACACATGTCTATGGTTAGGAAACTTAACCATCTTTGATTAATGAGCTAGTCTAGTAGAGGCTTACTAGGGACACTGTGTTGTGTCTATGTATCAACACATGTATCAAGTTTCCGGTTAATAGAATTCCAACATGAATAATAAACATTTATCATGATATAAGGAAATATAAAATAACAACTTTACTATTGCCTCTAGGGCATATTTCCTTCATGCCAAACATTTCACATGACTCGGAGATCATAAAGGTAGCTTATGGATACACCAGAAAAGTATGGCAAGGTGCTCAATGATTCAAGACTGGGATTTGCTCCTCCGAGATCGATAGATATTCTCCGGGCCCACTCGGTATTAAAATATCCATCATCGTTTATACAGACACAAGTATGATAGTGATCACGGTGATACCGGAATATGGAAATGACAAAAGGGAACGAAACCAACAAGGAAGATAGCTTGGTATAGTGACCAAAGAGTTGCTTAATAAGGATACTGATAAATGTCTTGCCTTGGATATTGTAACATATCACAAAGCAATGGAATTTGTATGTGGAAACAAATGGTTCACACAACAAAGATCTTCGTGTATATGTGGAAATTATCATGGGTGTCTAGATCCCATTGTTAATTATTGAACGAGGGGTATTCCGGGTCATGTCCACATATTACCGAACATGTAGGGTCACATACTTAATGACTAGTGGTTTTCAGGAGAACTAGGATATCACAAGAGAATGAGAGAAGGGCAACAGAAATGTTCTGAATGAACCCGAAAAGTGTTTCAGGAGGTCCCAGGAGTGTGTAGGTGATGTTAGGAGTCTCTCCAAAGTGTCGAGGAAGGTCTTGAAAGGTTTAAAAAGCTTACAAAAGGTTCAATAAGTTCTAATGCACGTGTTGGTCTACACGTCACGCAACTATTGCATAACTAAAATTTTACCCTACCACATAAACCATCCAGGAGCATGCTAAGGAGATAGATCATGAGATTACCACTAGACGCCCATTCCTCGTAGTGGAAGAAGTGTCGGAAAGCATGTTGCTAGAGTCATCTCTGCGTGATCATTGATCTCTGTTGAACAGCTTAGTTGCCTGATCCTTCAAACAAGTTCACTTGAGTAGTACAAGCGCACTGCCTCTAATGGTATCCACACATACGAGCAAAACACCGGCGATGGACTACTAGGTTCGATCACACAACAAAGCTTAGTGGAGGTAGCTAGATACAACACGAAGGAGATCCATGAAGTGAGCTAAGTGGAATTAGCTAGATGCAACATGGAGGTTCGACATCACTTCATGACGCATGAGCAATCAATCACCAAAACTATTAGTTGTACCTCCACTTATTTGGACAACACATGAGGCCCACTGGAACTCTTAAGCCGAAAGTCTACTCGGCCCAGATCCAAGTTCAGTTCAGATCACGTACAGCCAGTTAAGTTAGATCTGACCTCATAGGTTCCTTTCCTTAAGTGCATGCCTCCTTAGGTTCAAGTCAACTTGGTCGCACATTGGATGTCACATGTCATCTGAATGAGTGCTTTTCTCCCGGCCCAACTTCCCCTGACAAACCATGGTTTCTTATCATTTCTGTATGCGCAAACCATTGTTCTTGTGCATTGTGGAGGGAGTGGAGGCACATGTTGACTACTTGAATCTTGCCAGGGATTGTTGTTGGCAACTATCATTCTCTGCTGAGTAATGGCTACTCTGAGGATGCTTACACTTGGTATTATCGCCGATGCCATTGTTGAGATGGTCTGAATGAGGGAGGGCACATGCCTAAAGACCACTATGAGGTTTGCCGCACCATGGTGCAGGTGTTTAGAGTAGAGCATCTAAGAGAACCAAATGTGTAGGATACAGAAAGTTTGTTGGCTATTGGAGAGGCAAGAGGTTTTCCATGTGTGCTCGGTTCAATTGATTGCATGCATTGGTAATGGAAGTACAGCTGTCGGAGTCAAAACCGGTGGATCTCGGCTAGGGGTCACAAATTGTGGACCTTGGATCGATGGGAACAGTCCACAAGGGACACGATGTTTACCCAGGTTCGAGCCCTCTCTAAGAGGTAAAACCCTACGTCCTGCTTGATTATATTGCTTGTGGGTTACAGAGTAGATCTACCACCAGATCAGACGAACTAAACCCTAACTAGTAGGATGGTGATTGTTCTTCTAGCCTCTACGGACTAAGACACCTGGGTTATATAGACACCAGGGGTGCTAGGGTTTACAGATAGTCGGTTACATCAAGGAAACTCTGGATCTCCCATCTTAACTTGGGGTACACACCAAGGCACAAAAGGTCTCTGGCCCGGATACAATGCGTCCCACCAATCCGGCCCATGTGAGACAGGTCGGCATCCCGAGGACCCCCTAATCCTGGACTCTCTCAGTAGCCCCCGAACTAGCCTTCAACACCGTCTTTGTATTATCCCGGTGACCGCGTACTCCGGCTTGCAGGCGAGTTCCCTTTCTTCGGAGTATTCCAAATTGTCCTTCTCAAGTGAAGCCCTTAGACAGGCTTGATCTTAACTTGGCCATATGTCGAACCGTATCTGGGTTCTGAACCATAATTTTACTTAGCCTTGAAGGTCAATCATTTGAGTGTGAACAGTATCCTTGACTGGCAACTTTTGGCGACGGGTCACGATCGGTCATAAAAATGAAGACTCGATGCACGGCTCGAAGCCGCCCCTTCAATGACACGTCTCGTCTAGGCGGAGATCGTGTTCTGTTTGATCAATGATCCCCCACATCTACCCGCATGTGACGCTTCGGATATATCGGGAGGTGGCGAGGCCAACGACGCGTTTAAAGGACTCCTGGTATCTTGGCTGCTTATAGAAAGGAAACAACCACAGTTATCCCTATACGCCTTTCTTCTTCCTTTAGCCGCATTTCTCCTGGGCCACAAAGATCAAGTGCCTCGTCTCAACTTTTCTCCAAAGCTCCACTCCCCGTACTTGGCGATGCCGAGATCTGGTGCAGGGGGCAAATGGGAGGCCTTGACCGTCACCACTAAGGACATCAAGGACTTGAAGCGCGCTGGCTATCTTTCAGCCATCGTCGCTCACCGGGCCCTAGAAGTAGGCCAAGTCATTCCCAACCCCCAGCCTGGCGAGAGCGTGGTGTTTGTCCCCCACTTCATCAGGGGCTAAGCTTTCCACTCCACCCCTTCTTTCGAGGGCTGATGTACTTTTATGGGCTAGATTTTCATGATCTAGCCCCAAACCGCGTCCTCCACCTTTCATCTTTCATCATCATTTGCGCGGCTTTCCTCCGGATCCATCCACACTTTGGTTTATGGCTGAAGGTATTCAATGTGAAGCCGAAGATTGTAGGCGGCCAACAAGTGGATTGCAGGGGAGCCATGGTTAGCAAGCTCACTTGTGTAGAGTGGCCGGTGGGCATGTTTATAGACACCGTCAAGTTTTGGCAGAGAGAGTGGTTTTACATTATGGAACCATGTGATGCAGCCTGGGCGGCGACCCCGGAGTTCAGATCCGGACCACCCATGAGGATGACATCATGGACCAAGAAGAGCCCCGACTAGCGTCCTTTGAAGAAGTGCAAATGCTGCAGAAATGCACTAGTAGAAAACAGGGCTTTCGTTCGGACCAGATAAGCCCATTAGTCCCGGTTCATTCACGAACCGGGACTAATGTGAGCATTGGTCCCAGTTCGTGTGTTAAAGGAATTAGTCCCGGTTCAAATGAGCCCTTTAGTCCCGGTTTGAGACACGAACCAGGACTAAAGGGTGTGATGCCCTTTAGTCCCGGTTTGTATCTCAAACCGGGACTAAAGATTAGACCTTTAGTCCCGGTTTGGGACACAAACCGGTACTAAAGGGTGCAATGCCCTTTAGTACCGGTTCGTGTCTCAACCCAGTACTAAAGGTCCCATTTTCAAACTCCCCCCCTATGGATCGCCTTTTCAGTTTTGTAAAAACCAAAAGAAAATGATAAAAACTTCAAAAATTAAAATCCTTCGAGATGTAGTTATGATGTTACTACATCTACTAGTTAGGAAAATTTAAAAACATAAATTTGGACATGTTTTGCAAAAACTAGGGAAAATGTAAAACGGCTGTAACTTTTGCATACGATGTCGGAAAAAAGGCTGTAACTTTTGGATACGGCCTGTTTGCAAATTTTTAGAATCCTCAAATTCCAAAAGGAAAAAAAGATATGCTCAACTTTCAGTTTTTTTGATTTTTGGTTAAATCTGGTCAAACTATGGTCAAACTACTTATTCAAAAAGTATTAGTGTTACTAAATAATTATTCAAGAATATTAGTGTTACTAAATAATTATGAACTTTTTTTGAATTTTGGTCAAATATGGTCAAACTATGGTCAAACAGGGGTCAAACTACTTATTCAAGAAATATTAGTGTTACTAAATAATTATTCAAGAATATTAGTGTTACTAAATAATTATTTTAATTTTTTTGAATTTTAGTCAAATCTGGTCAAACTATGGTCAAACTACTTATTCAAGAAATATTAGTGTTACTAAATAATTATTCAAGAATATTAGTGTTACTAAATAATTATTTCAATTTTTTTGAATTTTGGTCAAATCTGGTCAAACTGTGGTCAAACTATGGTCAAACTACTTATTCAAGAAATATTAGTGTTACTAAATAATTATTGTTTTTTAGAATAATAGTTTCAAACTCAAACAGTGAAACATGTGACTTCATGCTCAAGCTAAACTCCTGAGGGTTAATACGATTGACATCTTACTATTGTCAGGAAAACAACAAGTGCATACTTGGAAACGAGGGGTAATAGAACCCGAAAGTTAAGCGTGCTCAGGCTGGAGTAGTGAGAGGATGGGTGACCGTCCGGGAAGTTAGATGATTTGGAATGATGAGGGGTGATTAAAGATTAGAGGTTAAATTGAGCAGTGATGAGGGTGATTAGAGATTAGAGATTAAAATAATTCAGAAATTTGAAAATCGATGAAAAAAATTCAAAAAAAAATTCAGAATTTCTTTTAAAAAATTTCATAAAATTTACTTTAGTTCCGGTTAGTGTAAGAACCGGGACTAAAGGGGGGAGGCTTTAGTAACGACCCTTTAGTCCCGGTTCAGGAACCTGGACTAAAGGCCCTTATGAACCGGGACTAAAGGCCCTTATTCTACTAGTGATGCATCCTTAGCGTGAAGAAGGCTGGTATCAAGCTAATAACTAGCATGATCCAGTTGATGTTCAATCGCCGCTCCTCCCTTGCCAACAGTGAGACACCCCGATGTGGGCATACAAGTCTGAAGACCCCACCACCGTGCGCCACTTCCTTAACAACACCTACGACAAGCTGTGGAGGGCGCTATTCAAACCCCGAGAAGAGGATTGGCAAGTAGAAGATGAGGAGGATGTCAGCCTCGACGCCGAACACCCTCCCAAAAATGTAACAAGGCTATCATCTACTCCAAAGTCGAACATTCACATTATAGTAGATTGAGTCTTTGCTCTGCCATTTCCACAGGGTTGGCTTAAGAAGGCCGAGAAGGTGAATAGTCTGGCCTCGCTGCCGAAGACCCTAGGTCAGCCCAGCTGGAAGAAATGCTGGCCGTGGTGCCTTATAAGGCGCCAGAGATAAAGGAGAAAAAGAAAAAGAAGAACCCCGCGAGGATACCTTCAGACACCAAGTCCGGGGACACCCACGCCCCCTCCACGTATGAAGTGGAGTTGAACGAGGAGGGGGGAGAGGACAGTGACTCCCCCCGTACCTAAAAAAGAGTGGCCTCCGTCGAGGCCGAAGAAGGCACCCGCCGAAGAAGAGTAGGGGGAAGCTGGTCATACCTGATGATAGCACGGATTCCGATAAGGAGTCCGTAGCCTCTGAGAAGGTCCCGGAGAAGGTTCGCAGGGTCAAGCCCCACGCGGAAAGGTGACAATCCGAACACAATCTGGGCATTCGTTTTACTAACCCAATACTAACTGCATGTGCACACTCATGTTGTAGCCCGCCGCGCGATCTCTCTACCGACGAGATATCGGAGGGCACCTCTCCGTCAGACGATCTGGTGAAAAGGGGGCAATTCGCATTATGCGCCTCCTCCGGTTATCGGAGAGAGTGATGAGGTGTTGTCCCAGAGGGCCCCTCCTGTGACGAACATGGGGGGTGATGTCAATGATGACATGGACGAAGGTGGCACTTCGGCCGCCATAGATCAGGAGAAGGGGCTCGGGCAAACTGAGCCTTCTCAGAAGATGATGCCGGAGCCTTCAAGGCCTTCCGAAGCATCCCAACCACCCTTCAACAAAGGGGGAGCCGAGGCCCCGCCACCGGCATCGAGCACCGGGGTCCGGGTCGTGATGGAGTGGCTGGACCTAATGGAGGAGGCCGTGAATGGCTCCTTCACAGTAGTCGAACGTCAGGCCCTGAAGGGAGCGGTTTTACGAAATGTTTGGTCCATTAACAACGGATGGAAACAAGCTTTTAATGGCCTCCTGATAGGCTTTGAGGTAAGCAAAGTAATGCTCTTTCCTTGATAAAAGTATATTTTATAGTCAGGATATTAACAATCCTTATATATAGCAGCCCCCGAGACTCCGGCAGGTTTTGAAAAGAAACCTGGATGAGGATCCAGATTGCCCGACTAATAGGCTAGTCGAGGTGCTTGTTATGTGAATGCAGGCTCCAGTGTTAGCAGTGGCAGTCAATGCCGCTGAACTAGCTGAGATGAATCAGAAGCTTAAGCGTTCCGATGAAGAGCTTCTCCTCGTCAACAAGTTGTTCGATGAAGCACAAGGTTAGTATGAGTGGAATGTGATTCCTTGAGATTCTTTTGGCGGACAAGGTATCCGGAATTATCCCTAAGCAAGAGAATGTTTTGCAACTGCCACCGCGGAGGTCAAAAGCCTCAAAGCCAAACTGCTGCGGGCCAGAAAGGAAGCGGTCGAATAGAAGGTGGCGGCCGAACAAGTGGCTGCCGATCTCGCGTTGGTGAAAACCGAATGTGAGAAGCATGAGGCCAGGGTGGCCGAAGTTCAACAAGAGGTCAAGGATGCCATCACGAAATGTGAGGACCTTGAGAAAAAGAACAAGGAGCATGCCAATGTGCTGGCAAACATGAAGACGGAGATCCAAGAGGCGCGATCGGAGACACAGAGCACCCGAGAGGAGCTCCGGCAAGTGAAACAAATTGCCAATGGTAAGCAGTACTTACTGCAAAGTGTATTTGGCGGACAAAGGTTCAAGTTGCTCACCCCGGTCTGGCATTCCATAGGTGCCATTGCAGACCTCCTGAAGAGTGTGGCTGACACCACAAGGCATTATGCGGCCTGGGAGGGTGACGCTGAGCTATGGACATTCTGGGCGCAATCTCAGGCACCTGAGCACCCTCCCTAATACGTCTCCAACGTATGTATATTGCCTGATTGTTCCATGCTATTATATTATCAATCTTGGATGTTTTATAATCATTTTGTAGTCATTTTATATCATTTTTTGGTACTAACCTATTGACATAGTGCCAAGTGCTAGTTGATGTTTTTTGCATGTTTTTTACATCGCAGAAAATCAATACCAAACGGAGTCCAAATGCAATGAAACTTTACGGAGATTTTTATGGACTAGAAGACACCTAATGGGCCAAGGCTGCACCTGGGGTGCTCCGAGGAGAGCACAACCCACCAGGGCGCGCCAGGAGGCCCAGGCGTGCCCTGGTGGGTTGTGCCCACCTCGGTGCCCCCCGGACCGCCTTTTTGCTCTATAAGTACCCCAGTATTCCAGAAACCCTAGGGAGTCGACAAAAATCAATTCCAGCCACCGTAGAGTCCAGAACCACCAGATCCAATCTAGACACCATCACAGAGGGGTTCACCACTTCCATTGGTGCCTCTCCGATGATGCGTGAGTAGTTCTTTGTAGACCTTCGGGTCCGTAGTTTGTAGCTAGATGGCTTCCTCTCTCTCGTTTGATTCTCAATACAATTGTCTCTTAGAGATCCATATGATGTAACTCTTTTTGCGGTGTGTTTGTTGGGATCGGATGAACTTTGAGTTTATGATCAGATCTATCTCTTTTTATCCATGAAAGCTATTTGAGTTTCTTTGATCTCTTATATGCATGATTGCTTATAGCCTCGTATTTCTTCTCCGATATTTGGGTTTTGTTTGGCCAACTTGATCTATTTATCTTGCAATGGGAAGAGGTGCTTTGTAGTGGGTTCGACCTTATGGTGCTTGATCCCAGTGACAGAAGGGAAACCGACACATATGTATTGTTGCTACTAAGGATAAAACGATTGGGTCTATCTCGACATAGATAGATCTTGTCTACATGATGTCATCATTCTTATTGCATTACTCCGTTTCTCCATGAACTTAATACACTAGATGCATCATGGATAACAGTTGATGTGTGGAGTAATAGTAGTAGATGCAGACAGGAGTCGGTCTACAAATCTTGGACGTGATGCCTATATAATGATCATTGCCTGGATATCGTCATGAGTATTTGAAGTTCTATCAATTGCCCAACAGTAATTTGTTTACCCACCGTTTGCTATTTTTCTCGAGAGAAGCCACTAGTGAAATCTACGGGGCCCGGGTCTCTTTCTCAAATTATTTGCCTTCGTGATCTATTTTATTGGCCTTTTATTTTCAGATCTATTAAACCAAAAATACAAAAATACCTTGCTGTGATTTATTTTATTTGGCGTTCGATCTATCAATATTTACAACTCTCTCACGTCTGTTTGCCAATTTCTAGCGCCGCTACCCGAAAGGGATTGACAACCCCTTTTACACGTCGGGTTGCGAGTAGTTGTTATTTGTGTGCAGGTGTTGTTTACGTTGTGTTGCTTGGTTCTCCTACTACTTCGATAACCTTGGTTTCACATCTGAGGGAAATACCTACTGCCACTGTGCTGCATCATCCCTTCCTCTTTGGGGAAATACCGATGTAGCTTCAAGTGACATCAAAAGGAATTTATGGCGTCGTTGTCGGGGAGGATCTTCAACATATACAAGGTTCCTAATCACAAATCTCATATCCTCGCAATTTACATTATTTTCCATTTTCCTCTCGTTTTCCTCTCCCCCACTTAAAAAAATTTGCCATTTTATTCGCCCCTCTTTTCCGTTCGCCATTTTCTTGCCGGATCTGTTTTTGAGTGCAATCTTGTTGTGTAGTCATCATGACTCAAGAGAACACCAAGCTGTGTGATTTCTCAAATACCAACAGCAATGATTTTATTAGCACTCCGCTTGCTCCTCCCGCCACTAGTGCAGAGTTTTGTGATATTAATACTGCTTTGCTGAATCTTGTTATGAAAGATCAATGTTCCTATACTCCTAATGAGGATGTCGCGTCCCATCTTAATAACTTCATGGAATTATGCGATATGCAAAATAAAAAAGATGTGGACAATGATGTGGTGAAGATGAAATTATTTCCGTTTTCTTTGCGTGGTTCTGCAAAAAAATGGTTCTCTTCTTTGCCTCGCAATAGTATCGATTCTTGGAATAAGTGCAAAGATACTTTTATCACTAAGTATTTTCTGCTCACAAAAATTATATCCCTTGGAACCTAGATCATGAATTTCAAAGCAACTTGAACATGAGCATGATGTCTACTACACAACCTTCTTCCTGCAGACGTTGTTGGTCCTCCAAGTGCAGAGGTTTGTAGGACAGTACCAAATTTCCCTCAAGTGGATGACCTAAGGTTTATCAATCCGTGGGAGGCGTAGGATGAAGATGGTCTCTCTCAAACAACCCTGCAACCAAATAACAAAGAGTCTCTTATGACCCCAACACACCCAATACAATGGTAAATTGTATAGGTGCACTAGTTCAGCGAAGAGATGGTGATACAAGTGCAATATGGATGGTAGATATAGGTTTTTGTAATCCGAAAATATAAAAACAGCAAAGTAACTAATGATAAAAGTGAGCGAAAATGGTATTGCAATGCGTTGAAACAAGGCCTACGGTTCATACTTTCACTAGTGCAAGTTCTCTCAACAATAATAACATAATTGGATCATAAAACTATCCCTCAACATGCAACAAAGAGTCACTCCAAAGTCACTAATAGCGAAGAACAAATGAAGAGATTATTGTAGGGTACGAAACCACCTCAAATTTATTCTTTCTGATCAATCTATTCAAGAGTCCTTAGTAAAATAACACGAAGCTATTCTTTCCGTTCGATCTATCCTAGAGTTTGTACTAGAATAACACCTTAAGACACAAATCAACCAAAACCCTAATGTCACCTAGATACTCCAATGTCACCTCAAGTATCCGTGGGTATGATTATACGATATGCATCAGACAATCTCAAATTCATCTATTCAACCAACACAAAGAACTTCAAAGAGTGCCCCAAAGTTTCTATCGGAGAGTCAAGAAGAAAACATGTGCCAAACCCTATGCATAAGTTCAAGAGGTCACGGAACTCGCAAGTTGATCACCAAAACATACGTCAAGTGGATCACATGAATATCCCATTTTCACCACAGATAAGCACATGCAAGACATACATCAAGTGTTCTCAAATCCTTAGAGACTCAATCTGATAAGATAACTTCAAAGGGAAAACTCAATCCATTACAAGAGAGTAGAGGGGGAGAAACATCATAAGATCCAACTATAATAGCAAAGCTCGCGATACATCAAGATTGTACCAAATCAAGAACACGAGAGAAAGAGAGAGATCAAACACATAGCTACTGGTACATACCTTCAGCCCCGAGGGTGAAACACTCCCTCCTCGTCATGGAGAGCGCCGGGATGATGAAGATGGCCACCGGAGAAGGATTCCCCCCTTCGGCAGGGAACCGGAACGGGTCTAGATTGGTTTTCGGTTGCTACAGAGGCTTGCAGCGGTGGAATTACTGATCTAGGTTATTTTCTGGAGGTTTCTGTATTTATAGGAATTTTTGGCGTTGGGAACAAGTCAGGGGGGGTCCCCGAGTCGTCCACGAGATAGGGCGGCGCGCCCGGGGGGTAGGGCGCGCCCCCCATCCTCATGGACAGCCCAGGACTCTTCTGGCCCAACTCTTTTACTCCGAGGGCTTCTTTTGGTCCATCAAAAATTGGCACGTCAATTGGACTCCGTTTGGTATTCCTTTTCTGTAAAACTCAAAAACAAGAAAAAAAAACAGAAACTGACACTGGGCTCTAGGTTAATAGGTTAGTCCCAAAAATCATATAAAATATCATATTAATGCATATAAAACATCCAAGATGGATAATGTAATAGCATGGAACAATAAAAAATTATAGATATGTTGGAGACGTATCAAGCATCCCCAAGCTTAATTACTGCTCGTCCTCAAGTAGGCAAATGATAAAAACAGAATTTTTGATGTGGAATGCTACCTAACATATTTATCCATGTAATTCTCTTTATTGTGGCAAGAATATTCAGTTCCTAAAGATTCAAGACAAAAGTTTAATATTGACATAAAAATAATAATACTTCAAGCATACTAACAAAGTAATCATGTCTTCTCAAAATAACATGGCCAAAGAAAGCTATCCCTACAAAATCATATAGTCTGGCTATGCTCTATCTTCATCACACAAAATATTTAAATCATGCACAACCCCGATGACAAGACAAGCAATTGTTTCATAATTTTGATGTTCTCAAACTTTTTCAATCTTCACGCAATACATGAGTGTGAGCCATGGACATAGCACTATAGGTGGAAGACAGTCTCACATCAACTAGGCGTATCAACGGGCTATGGATATTCCCATCAATAGATATCAATGTGAGTGAGTAGGGATTGCCATGCAACGGATGCACTAGAGCTATAAGTGTATGAAAGCTCAAAAAGAAAATAAGTGGGTGTGCATCCAACTCGCTTTCTCACAAAGACCTAGGGCATTTTGAGGAAGCCCATCATTGGAATATACAAGCCAAGTTCTATAATGAAAGATTCCCACTACTATATGAAAGTGACAACATAGGAGACTCTCTATCATGAAGATCATGGTGCTACTTTGAAGCACAAGTGTGGTAAAAGGATAGTAGCATTGCCCCTTCTCTCTTTTTCTCTCATTTTTTTTGTTTTTTTTGTTTTTTTGGGCCTTCTCTTTTTTTATGGCCTCTGTTTTCTGTTTTTTTCGTCCGGAGTCTCATCCCGACTTGTGGGGTATCATAGTCTCCATCATCCTTTCCTCACATGGGACAATGATCTAATAATGATGACCATCACACTTTTACTTACTTACAACTCAAGAATTACAACTTGATACTTAGAACAAGATATGACTCTATATGAATGCCTCCGGTAGTGTACCAGGATGTGCAATGAATCAAGAGTGACATGTATGAAAGAATTATGAACGGTGGCTATGCCACAAATACGATGTCAACATGATCATGCAAAGCAATATGACAATAATGATGGTGTGTGTCATAATAAATGGAATAGTGGAAAGTTGCATAGCAATATATCTCGGAATGGCTATGGAAATGCCATAATAGGTAGGTATGGTGGCTGTTTTGAGGAAAGTATATGGTGGGTGTTGTAACGCCCACGATGCGGCTATATCTCCCACGTGTCGAAGCACGAGTTAGAGGCATAACCGCATTGTAAGCAATGTCGCAAGTGGGGTAATCTTCACACAACCCATGTACAGAATAAGAAAAGAGGTACATAGTTGGCTTACAATCGCCACATCACACAATAGCATAAATATAACATTACAATCATCCAGATACAATCAAGGTCCGACTACGGAACCAAAATAAAGACAACCCCAAGTGCATAATGTCCTCGATCGGCCCAACTGGGCTCCACTACTGATCGTCTGGAAAGGAAACATAGTATTGTCCTGAGTCCTCATCGAACTCCCACTTGAGCTCAGTCGAATCTCCTGGAGCGGTATCATCGGTCCCTGCATCTGGTTTTGAAAGTAATCTGTGAGTCACGGGGACTCCGCAATCTCACACCCTCACGATCAAGACTATTTAAGCTTATAGGTAAGGTAAAAGGTATGAGGTGGAGCTGCAGCAAGCACTAGCATATATGGTGGATACATACGCAAATGAGAGCGAGAAGAGAAGGCAAGGCACGATCGAGAAACTATGATCAAGAAGTGATCCTAGAACAACGTACGATCAAGCATAACATGAGACCGTGTTCTCTTCCCGGACTCCGCCGAAAAGAGACCATCATGGCCACACACTCGGTTGATTCATTTTAATTAAGTTAAGTTTCAGGTTTTATACAACCAGACATTAACAAATTCCCATCTGCCCATAACCGTGGGCACGGCTTTCGAAAGTTCAAAACCCTGCAGGGGTGTCCCAACTTAGCCCATCACAAGCTCTCACGGTCAACGAAGGATATTACTTCTCCCAAGACGATCCGATCAGACTCGGAATCCCGGTTACAAGACATCTCGACAATGGTGAAACAAGTCCAGCAAGACCACCCGCTGTGCCGACAAATCCCGATAGGAGCTGCACATATCTCGTTCTCAGGGCACACCGGATGAACACTACATACAACTAAAACCAACCCTCAAGTTTCCCCGAGGTGGCGCTGCAAGTGGATCTGTTTTGGACCAACACCCAGAGGAGCACTGGCCCGGGGGTTTAAAATAAAGATGAACCTTGAGTCCGCGGAACCCTAGGGAAAAAGAGGCTAGGTGGCAAATGGTAAAACCAATGTTGGGCCTTGTTGGAGGAGTTTTATTCAAGCCAAACTGTCAATGGGTTCCCATTATAACCCAACCGTGTAAGGAACGCAAAATCAAGGAACATAACAGGTGTAAGGAACCGGCAAAAGTTGCGTGGCACAAGAGAGGCTAGCAATGGTGGAAGAGTGAGAGTGCGTATAATCCATGGACTCAACATTAGTCATAAAGAACTCACATACTTATTGCAAAAATCTATTAGTTATCAAAATGAAGTACTACACGCATGCTCCTAGGGGGATAGATTGGTAGGAAAAGACCATCGCTCGTCCTTGACCGCCACTCATAAGGAAGACAATAAAAAATAAATCATGCTCCGACTTCATCACATAACGGTTGACCATACGTGCATGCTACGGGAATCACAAACTTTAACACAAGTATCTCTCAAATTCACAACTACTCAACTAGCATGACTCTAATATCACCATCTTCATATCTCAAAACAATCATAAGGAATAAAACTTCACATAGTATTCAATGCACTTTATATGAAAGTTTTTATTATACCCATTTTGGATGCTCATCATATTAGGACTAATTTCATAACCAAAGCAAATTACCATGCTATTATAAAAGACTCTCAAAATTATGTAAGTGAAGAAAGAGAGTTCATATATTTCTTCAAAATAAAACCACCTCCATGCTCTAAAAAGATATAAGTGAAGCACTAGAGCAAACGACAAAGTACTTCGAAAGATATAAGTGAAGATCAAAGAGTAGTTGAATAATTATGTAACTATGTGATGACTCTCTAACATTTAAGAATTTTAGATCTTGGGATATTATTCAAATAGAAAGCAAAACAAAATAAAATAAAATGACGCTCCAAGCAAAACACATATCATGCGGTGAATAAAAATATAGCTCCAAGTAAAGTTACCGATGAACGAAGACGAAAGAGGGGATGCCATCCGGGGCATCCCCAAGCTTAGGCTCTTGGTTGTCCTTGAATATTACCTTGGGGTGCCTTGGTAATCCCCAAGCTTAGGATCTTGCCACTCCTTATTCCATAGTCCATCGAATCTTTACCCAAAACATGAAAACTTCACAACACAAAACTTAACAGAAAACTCGTAAGCTCCGTTACTATAAGAAAATAAATCACCACTTAGGTACTGTTGTGAACTCATTCTAAATTCATATTGGTGTAATATCTACTGTATTACAACTTCTCTATGGTTCATACCCTCCGATACTACTCATAGATTCATCAAAATAAGCAAACAACACATAGAAAACAGAATCTGTCAAAAACAGAACTGTCTGTAGCAATCTGGCGGTTTCGAATACTTGTGTAATTCCAAACATTCTAAAAAATTAGGACGAGCAGGAAAATTTGTATATTGATATACTGAAATTGGAATGGGTATTTTATCGCTCTCTGGTAAGACATGATAATTATTTTCGTGATCACAAACTTTATGTTTTTATAGCAAGATCAAACAACTATTGCCCAAGAAGATCTTAAAGGCTTTACTTGGCACAAACACTAGTTAAAACATAAAAAATACAATCATAACAGAGGCTAGATAAATTATTTATTACTAAACAGGAACAAAAAGTAAAAAACAAAAAAAAATGGGTTGCCTCCCAACAAGCGCTATCGTTTAACGCCCCTAGCTAGGCATGATGATTTCAATGATGCTCATATAAAAGATAAGAATTGAAACATAAAGAGAGCATCATGAAGAATATGACTAGCACATTTAAGTCTAAACCACTTCCTATGCATAGGGACTTTGTGAGCAAACAATTTATGGGAACAAGAATCTACTTGCATAGGAAAGTAAAACAAGGATAACTTCAAGATTTTAAGCACATAGAGAGGAAATTTGGTATTATTGTAATTCCTACGAGCATATATTCCTCCCTCATAATAATTTTCAGTAGCATCATGAATGAATTCAGAAATATAACCATCACATAAAGCATTATTTTCATGGTCCCCAAGCATACAAAATTTACTACTCTCCACATAAGCAAAATTCTTCTTATTCGGAATAGTGAGAGTATCATAAGAAACTCGAATAGTATAAATTGTTTCCACATTAAAAGAGTAACGTTCAGGAAAAGGATAATCATAATCATGACAAGTTTTGTAAATATAATCATCACTACTTTTTATAACATAAGTATCATCACAATAATCATCATAAATAGGAGGCATGTTATCATCATAATAAATTTGCTCATCAAAGCTTGGGAGACTTCTCCATTACGGCTAGGGTTCTTGAGCTCCACTCTGGGCTGCACTTCTGGATCACCACGGTGTATGGGCCAGCAGATGATGCCCAGAAAGATAGCTTCCTGGCTGAAATCGCTGCGACAGCTCCATCTACGGCAGAGCCACGGATGATCAATGGCGATTTTAACATGATCTACCAGGCTGCTGACAAGAACAATGCCAATATAAACAGAAGAATGATTGGAAAGTTCAGGAGGGCCATTGATCAAGCTGGACTGAGGGAGATAAAATGCAAAAACCGACGTTTCACTTGGAGCAACGAAAGAGAAGTGCCAACGCTTTGCAGCATCGACAAAGTGTTCTGCAACGAGCACTGGGAAGTACTGCACCCTGATCACATCCTAGTGGCTGCCTCTACATATTTTTCGGATCATTGCCCGCTGTACCTGACAGCCGCAAGCAAGCCATGTAGACAGGCATGTTTCAGGTTTGAGAGTTTCTGGCCGCGCTTCCCCCGCTTCACAGAAACTGTTCTGCGAGCGTGGCAACGGCCAGTGCACCATGACTGCCCTTTTGTCAGGGTGAAGAAGAAGCTTGAGAGGACGGCAGCGGACCTGAAGATATGGAGCAAAACCACTTTTGGGAGGGCAACCATGCAGTTTCACATAGCAAATGAAGTCATCCGTTTGCTTGATCTAGCCCAGGAGAGCAGAAGACTGTCGGCAGCCGAGATCAACCTCAGAAAGCAGCTGAAGCTCAAGGTCCTAGGGTTGGCAGCCATCGAGAGAGCACGGAGGAGGCAAGCTTCAAGGATCACATGGCTGCGGGTTGGTGATGCGAGCACTAAGTTTTTCCACGCTAAAATGAGAGCAAGAAGCAGAAAAAACTACATTCATTCTCTTGCAAGCGGCGGCACAGTGGCTTACGAACATGAGGAAAAAGAAAAAATGATTCAAGATCACTTCCAAAGCAGTCTGGGCAAACAGGAATCGCGCCAAGCAACCCTAAACTGGGACAAGATAAACGTCCCGAGGATCGACCCACAGGGTTTGGACGCTCCCTTCTCGCACGTAGAAGTTTGGGCAGCGATAGTCGACTCCCTAGCGGATAAAGCCCCGGGTCCGGACGGTTTCAATGGCCATTTTTTCAGATCTTGTTGGCATATAATCAAAGAGGACATCATGGCTGTTTTTCAAAAATTCTGTCACCTCTCAGGGGAAAACTTTGCAAGCCTCAACACTGCCCTCATTGTGCTCCTGCCCAAGAAAAACGGAGCTTTTGAAGTGGGACATTTCCGGCCGATCAGCCTCATACACTCAATCGCAAAACTAATCTCGAAGGTGCTCTAGACTAGGCTGTCCTGGGCACTCAGTGCGATCATCTCCCCGGCACAGACGGCATTTCAAAAAGGAAAGTGCATCCACGACATCTTCCAATACGTTCAAAGTTCAGTAAGGATGCTGCACCGCATGAACAAGAAGGCTCTGTTTTTCAAACTGGACATAGCAAAGGCCTTCGATTCAGTCTCCTGGGAGTACATGTTCGAGCTGATGGAGCGGATGGGCTTCCCACCAAGATGGTGTGACTGGATCGCACTGCTGCTATCTACGGCATCGTCGTCATGCATGCTCAACGGAGTCCCTGGACCGCAGATCTCCCACAGGTGCGGTTTCAGACAAGGCGATCTCCTCTCTCCGCTGCTCTTCATCATGGCAATCGACCCATTGCACCACCTGCTCGCATCCGCTGCAGCGAAGGGAGCAATGGCTCCGCTGCCAGGTCGAGGGATCAGCATGAGAGCCAGCCTATACGCCGATGATGCGGTGATCTTTGCAAATACAGAGAAGGAAGAAGTGGAAACGCTGCTTTTTCTACTGAAAAAATTTGGCGACTGCACGGGGCTCAAACTGAACCAGGCTAAGTCTTCGGTGATTCCAATAAACTGCAATGACATTCAGCTGTCTAAGGTGCTTGCTAGTTTCGGAGGACAGCAAACCTCTTTTCCAACCACCTATCTTGGACTGCCCATTTCCACGAGGAAATTAAGGCTGGTGCACTTCCAATTCATAACCGACCGAATTCGATCTAGGCTGGCGGGATGGAAGGGCCGGCTCATCAGCATGGATGGCAGGCGAGTCCTCGTGCGTGCCGTGCTAACTACGCTGCTAGTATTTTCCATGACCGTCCTCAAGGTCCCAAAGAAAATCCTAAGAGAAGTGGACAAGGCTCGCAGGCAGTTCCTCTGGGCGCAGGACGAGAAAATCACCGGGGCCAAATGCAAGGTGGCTTGGGATAAGGTATGCCGGCCGGTGGACAAGGGAGGGCTGGGCATCCTGGATCTCCACCGTTTCGGCACGGCCCTGCAGATGTGATGGCTCTGGCTTTCATGGCAGCAACAGCATAGCCCCTGGATGAGCTTTCCCGTCCCATGCGATCACGACGATCGTGTGCTCTTTGCATCGGCCACCTCAGTGCAGCTGGGAAACGGAAGAACAGCCACTTTTTGGACAAGCTCTTGGTTGGGATCAATGCCTCTATGCCAAGAGTTCCCAACTCTTTTCCAGCACTCGTGTGGCAAGGGAAGGACAGTTCAAGAGGCCTTGGCAAATGACAAATGGATTCAAGACCTGCAGCACGACAATAGGGGCGAAATGGTGGTTCAGTACCTGCAGCTCTGGCGAAAGCTTCGCAGGGCCAATGTCACACTAACAACGGAGGAAGACTGGATCACCTGGGTGGCAGGTGGTGGAAACGTCTATACTGCCAGTGCTTCTTACAAACTACAGATAGGTGATGCCCCCAATCCCGGTATCAAGGCGGCAATCTGGAAGGCTTGGGCCCCTGGAACCGTTAAGATGTTTGCATGGCTTCTCCTCCATGACAGACTCTGGTGCAACGATCGCCTGCAGCGGCGCGGGTGGCCAAACGGTTACTTCTGCGCTCTCTGTCTCAGAAATCTCGAATGTTCTACACACCTATTCTGGGATTGCCCGCTCGCACGGTCAGTTTGGGAGGCGGCATCCTCCTGGAATGGATGTGCAGCCCTGCAGCTTGCCAGAACAACGAGCCACTCATCGCTGAGGCACTTGAAAGAAAAGTCCAACTAGCACCATCAAACTCCAGGAAAGGGCTCAAGACGATGATGATGCTGATAGCCTGGGAGATATGGAAGGAGAGAAATGCATGTGTTTTCAACAGCAAACTCCCCCATGCTGAAGACGTGCTGCACTCCATCAGGAACACGATCGAGCTATGGAGAATGGCGGGAGCAACATGCCTAGAGCCCCCCTTTGGGGAATATGTAGCGAGAGATTAGGCCGAGGGCTAAGCCGGTCACCCTATAGTTTTCATTTTCATTTCTCAAACTGCATCCATGATCTCTTGATCGCCCCCTGTTATCCCGTTGCTTTCTTCTAAATCAATGAAGCCGGAAACCCCGGATCTTTCAAAAAAAAACTTGGGAGACTAAAAATATCATCTTCATTAAACATAGCATCCCCAAGCTTGGGACAAACATTAATTGCAGCAAATAAATTCTCAAACATGTCATTATCATCAAACATAGCATCCCAAAGCTTGGGCCTTTTCATATCATAAGCATAATCACTCTCATCATTAATAGTATGGATAGCACCAATAGTATAATAATTATCATCATCACAATGAGTAATAGGAGCAACATTGGGAGGGGTACCTTTTTACCTTTGCTTCTCCGTCTTTTCTTTTTCTTCTTCACATTAAGTGTGGGTTTAATCCTATTTTTGGAGCTCCTTATTAATGAGATTGGTTGAATAGAAGGCTCCTCCTCGTTACCTGATTCATCATAAGAAATAATAGGAGGATTTTGGGAAATCTCTACCCTTTCATTAGTATTCTCTTCATCTTCTATTTATTTTCTTGTCTTTATATAATTGTCAATATAAGGATTTTCAATGCAATTCACCACACAATAAATATAAATTTCCTCTAGATCAAAATCAAGAACTTTATCAAGGACAAATTATGGAAGATCCTTAGTTGTACGTTTCATTTCTTTATAACCCACAAGAAAACTAAGTTCATTATGATGGGCAAGGGAAATCAAGTCATCACAATTTTTGGACACGATTCAGTCATGAAACAATTTGCATTAGATATTTAAATGACCATGTTCATTGCAAAGTTCACAAGGGTGGCTAAGCAAATTTAAATTTTCAGCACAAACATCCAGCCTTTCTTGCAACCATTTAGTTTCTAAATACTTATGCCTCTTGCAAAATCTATCTTCCCTATTTGGTGTGTACTTGCAAACTCTATGCACTCCACACAAATTGGCATGCTGATAAGAGACATATTCATCATGACTAGTGCAATCATCATTAGTACTATGGATATTCAAAGAGCTCGTACTAACAACATTGCAATCATGCTCATCATTCAAGGATTTAGTGCCAAACATTTTAATGCATTCTTCTTCTAACACTTTGGCACAATTATCGGAATCCTTATTTTCACGAAAGACATTAAAAAGATGAAGCATATGAGGCAACCTTAATTCCATTTTTTGTAGTTTTCCTTTATAGACTAACTAGTGATAAAACAAGAAACAAAAAGATTCGATTGCAAGATCTAAAGATATACCTTCAAGAGCTAACTTCCCCGACAACGGCGCCAGACATCTTGTAGACATTGTTGGGCCTCCAAGTGCAGAGGTTTGTAGGATAGTAGTAAATTTCCCTCAAGTGGATGACCTAAGGTTTATCAATCCGTGGGAGGCGTAGGATGAAGATGGTCTCTCTCAAACAACCCTGCAACCAAATAACAAAGAGTCTCTTGTGTCCCCAACACACCCAATACAATGGTAAATTGTATAGGTGCACTAGTTCGGCGAAGAGATGGTGATGCAAGTGCAATATGGATGGTAGATATAGGTTTTTGTAATCTGAAAATGTAAAAACAACAAGGTAACTAATGATAAAAGTGAGCGAAAACGCTATTGCAATGCGTTGAAACAAGGCCTAGGGTTCATACTTTCACTAGTGCAAGTTCTCCCAACAATAGTAACATAATTGGATCATAAAACTATCCCTCAACATGCAACAAAGAGTCACTTCAAAGTCACTAATAGTGGAGAACAAACGAAGAGATTATTGTAGGGTATGAAACCACCTCAAAGTTATTCTTTCTGATCGATCTATTTAAGAGTCCGTAGTAAAATAACACGAAGCTATTCTTTCCATTTGATCTATCCTAGAGATCATATTAGAATAACACCTTAAGACACAAATCAACCAAAACCTTAATGATACTCCAATGTCACCTCAAGTATCCATGGGTATGATTATACGATATGCATCACACAATCTTAGATTCATCTATTTAACCAACACAAAGAACTTCAAAGAGTTCCCCAAAGTTTCTACCGGAGAGTCAAGACAAAAACGTGTGCCAACCCCTATGCATAAGTTCACGAGGTCACGGAACTCGCAAGTTGATCACAATAACATACATCAAGTGGATCACGTGAATATCCCATTGTCACCACAGATAAGCACATGCAAGAGATACATCAAGTGTTCTCAAATCCTTAAAGACTCAATCCGATAAGATAACTTCAAAGGGAAAACTCAATTAGTTACAAGAGAGTAAAAGGGGAGAAACATCATAAGATCCAACTATAATAGCAAAGCTCGCGATACATCAAGATCGTACTAAATCAAGAACACGACAGAGAGAGAGAGATTAAACACATAGCTACTGGTACATACCCTCAGCCCTGAGGGTGAACTACTCCCTCCTCGTCATGGAGAGCGCCGGGATGATGAAGATGGCCACCGGAGAGGGATTCCCCCCTCCGGCAGGGTGCCGGAACGGGTCTAGATTGGTTTTCGGTGGCTACAGAGGCTTGCAGCGGCGGAACTCCAAATCTAGGTTATTTTCTGGAGGTTTCTGTATTTATAGGAATTTTTGGCGTCGGGAACAAGTCCGGGGGTCCCCGAGTCATCCACGAGATAGGGCGGCGCGCCCAGGGGGGTAGGGCGCGCCCCCACCCTCGTGGACGGCCCGGGACTCTTCTGGCCCAACTCTTTTACTCCGAGGGCTTCTATTGGTCCATAACAAATCATCAAAAATTGGCACGTCTATTAGACTCCGTTTGGTATTCCTTTTCTGTAAAACTCAAAAACAAGGAGAAAACATAAACTGGCACTAGGCTCTAGGTTAATAGGTTAGTCCCAAAAATCATATAAAATAGCATATAAATGCATATAAAACATCCAAGATGGATAATATAATAGCATGGAACAATCAAAAATTATAGATATGTTGGAGACTTATCAGAGCATGTTGCACAATCTTGGGAAAGGATGAAAATGATGCTAAGAAATTGCCCAACTCACGGGTTAAATCTTTTTATGATCATACAAAAAATTTATGCGGGCTTGAATTTTGTTTCTCGTAATCTTATAGATTTCGCCACGGGTGGTACTTTTATGGAAACTACTTTGGCTGAAGCCACCAAATTGCTTGATAATATCATGGCAAATTATTCACAATGGCATACCGAAAGAGCTCCTACTAGTAAAAAAGTTAATTCGGTTGAAGAAATTTCTTCTTTGAGTGAAAAAGTTGATGCTCTTATGAAAATGGTTGCTAGTAAAAGTGCTTCTATTGATTTCAATGATATGCCTTTGTCTACCTTGATTGAGCAAAATAGTGATGTCATAGATGTGAATTTTATTTCTCGAAGTAATTTCAACAACAATGCTTATAGAGGTAATTTTAATCCTAGGCCTTTTCCTAGTAATTCCTCTAATAATTATGGTAATTCCTATGGAAATCCTTCTTATAATTATAATAGGAACACCTCTGATCTTGAGAATAATATTAAAGAATTTACCAACACGCAAAAAGTTTTCAACACTACCATAGAAGAAAAGCTGAATAAGATTGATGATTTGTCTAGAAGTGTTGATAGAATTTCTCATGATGTGGAAAGTCTCAAGAAGAAAAATTTTGTGCCTAAGGTAGAGGAATCAATTAAAGCCCTTTATGTTTCTATGGATGAAAGTAAGAAAAGAACCGATATGTTTAGAGCTAAAAGAGAATTTTTAGAAAAAGCGTTTTGTAGTGATTACTTTCGTAAAAGTGATGAAGATCTTAAAATGATTGGTGTTTCTTTTATTTATTCCTTGTTTAGTAAAGTTAAGGTTGATGAAAAAGGGACTGGAGAAGAGTCAACTTTAGTTAGAAGGCGTCCTGATATTTCAGAGGGTGAAAATCTTGTTGAGAAAATTGATAAAACTGGGTTTGAAGAGGTCAAAACTTTAGCTAGTGATGTGCCTACTCTTTTCGATTAAAAAGACTTTAATTATGATAGTTGCTCTTTGAATGATTGTATTTGTTTGTTGCAATCCATGATAAATTCACCCCATGCTTATGAACAAAATAAAGCTTTTACTAAACATATTGTTGATGCTATGATGAAAGCTTTAGAAGAAAATTTGGAATCAGAAGTTTCAATTCCTAGAAAATTGCATGATGAATGGGAACCTACTATCAAAGTCAAGATTAAAAACTATTAGGGTTTTTCTTTATGTGACATGGGTGCTAATGTTTCTACAATTCCAGAAATCTTTATGTGATGTGCTTGGTCATACCGATATTGAATCATGTTCTTTAGATTTGTACTTGGCAGATTCTACTATTAAAGAGTGTCGGTGTCAAAACCGGCGGATCTCGGGTAGGGGGTCCCGAACTGTGTGTCTAAGGCGGATGGTAACAGGAGGCGGGGGGCACAATGTTTACCCAGGTTCGGGCCCTCTCGATTGATTGATCTTGATGATATGAGTATTACAAGAGTTGATCTACCACGAGATCGGAGAGGCTAAACCCTAGAAGCTAGCCTATGGTATGATTGTTGTTTTCCTACGGACTAAAACCCTCCGGTTTATATAGACACCGGAGGGGCCAGGGTTACACAGAGTCGGTTACAAGGGAGGAGATCTACATATCCGAACCGTCAAGCTTGCCTTCCACGCAAAGGAGAGTCCCATCCGGACACGGGATGAAGTCTTAAATCTTGTATCCTCATAGTCCTACAGTCTAGCCAAAGTATATAGTCCGGCTGTCTGAGGACCCCCTAATCCAGGACTCCCTCAGTAGCCCCTGAACCAGGGTTCAATGACGACGAGTCCGGCGCACAGATTGTCTTCAACATTGCAAGGAGGGTTCCCCCTCCGAATACTCCGTAGAGGATTTTGAACACAAGGATAGTGTCTGGCTCTACAAAACAAATTCCACATACCACCGTAGAGAGTACAATATTTCCACAAATCTAATCTGCTGACAACTTTTCATAATGTGACATCACGCCATGGCCTTGGTCATTATTCGAACCATTTTTCCCTGCCCGCCACGGCACGTATTGCGAGGCGGTTTTATTGGCACATCTTGTCGAAGCAGAGATCGTGTCCCCTTATCACGGGATTCTCATCAATACGGGTGTGGGTAACCCAATCGTGCTCGTTATTATGACTCCTCGATTTTAGGCAAGTTCCAAACGGCCGCGCGGAGGACACTTGGTATTCACCCTCTTTATAAAGGGGCCAAATCATGTCCCTTTCTTCTCACGCTCAATCCCTCCCTGCCCCCACCCCGAGTTCCAACACCCAAGGCTCAGGCGAAGCTCTTCGGACCTTCAATCATGTCCGGATCCAACCTTCAGGGCCGGTGGATGGCTTCATCTGTCATAGAGGATGACATCAAGAAGCTAAGGGAGGCCAGGTATCTGACCGCCGAAATCTCGCACAGGCTGCCTGCCCGAGGGCAGGTCATCCCCACTCCCGAACCCAATGAGAGTGTCGTATTTGTTTCCCACTTCATCCGAGGGCTAGGATTTAGTCTTGATCCCTTCGACAGAGGGCTCATGTTCTATTATGGCTCGACTTCCACGATCTTGCTCCGGATTCCATTCTTCACATCTCATCGTTTATCGTCGTATGTGAGGCCTTCCTCCGCATCACCCCACACTTCGACTTATGGTTCAAGACCTTGAATGTGAAGACGAAGATAATCGATGGGCGACACACAGAATGCGGAGGTGAAACAATAAGCAAAGGTGTCGATGCCCCATGGCCAAAGGGTTCCTTCTGGAGATATCCAACTTATGGCAGCGGGAGTGGTTTTACATCACAGCTCCCTGAAGTACTAAGTGGGTGGCTGCCCCCGCCTCCCGTTCGGGCCCCCCACCACAACTGGCATCATGGGTCAACAAGGGGCTAGACTGGGGGCCAGTAAATGACGTGCCGACATTGCAAAGTCGCATCCGAGATCTCCTCAAGAGGGATGTCGATCTCGTCGAAGTAATGCAAGCTATGCTAGTTTGTCGGGTCCTGCCATACCAACGTCGATCTCGCCGTATGTGGGAGTTCAACCCGGAAGGACCGCGAACTATTCAGCAGTTCTTCGGCGTGACACTCGAAGAGATGTATGGATTGTTCTTCAGATCACGAATAAAGTGTCCGGACACCACCGAGGATGCGAGTCTCAACTGTAATCGTCCAGATACCCAGGTAAGTATTTCCATGACCAAACACACTATCTTTTCATTTGTCATAACATAATTCTGAAAGAATTGCTCTTGTCCAAGACTGGGTAAGAAAGGCAAAGATGATCAGGTGTTCGGCCCCCCTTCCCGAGGGCTCGCCGGATCCTATACTAGACAGGATGCTGGAGTACGCACCTTATCAAGTGCCCTCGGGGGAAGATAAAGGGAGAGATGAGGAAGCCAAAAGCGAGCATCACACATTACTCATCCAAACCGGGGTAATTAGTACCTCCACGAAGGAGGATAATCGGGGAGAAGAATTCGAAATTCCCTCTCCCCAAGGAAGGAAAAGGACCGCTCCTGAAGACTTGGAAACAAGGGTTTCCAAACAAGAGAAGAAACCCTCGCCAGAGGGCCCTGACCTAGAGGGCATTCCTTACGCATAGTGCCCGCAAGGGGATCAGCCCTCCACCGAGATGTAAGTGAACAAAAGCACTTTTGGTAAATGTATTTTGCTTTATCTCCGCGGACAATAACCGAGACGTATGTCTTGCAGTCCGGATCGTAGCTCTTCCTGACAGAGTTCGTCTTCGGGGAATCTTCTTCCAGAGATGATGGAGAGCGAAATGCCTCCCCTTGTCTCCCCGCCTCCTGGGGCGGATGACACTGAGGTGTCATCACGGAGGATTTCTCCTGATCCGCCAAGGCCAGAAGGTAACCCTTCAGCCACCCGAAGTCCGGAGTATTCGGCTCCTAAGGGGAGTAACAGAAAGAGTCTGGTGTTGTCCGGTGCGCAACCGGACGTACTGACGGGTCTTTTGGAGTGAGTGGCTATCTCGGAGGAGCATCGTACTTTAATGGGTACGGTGGTTGAGAGGATCTCATCCGCCAAAAGTGGGTTGCATGAAGCTTTTACGAGCCTGCTAAAAGGCTTTGAGGTACGAAAAAAATTGACGGTACCACACACGCTAGGTGTGCTCTATACAAATAGTAGCCCCTGAGACTCTGGTTGCCGTCCCAAGGCGGCAAACAGAGGATCATAGTCCCAGGTAGTGATCGCGTTGCTTTCATGTGCAGGCAGCGGACGGTCCGGTGGCTGACCGGACTACTGAGTTTGCCGGACTAAGCTGGCAACTGGACGCGGCAGATGCCGACATTACGCTTGTGAACAAGCGGCTTGATGAGGCACAGGGTATGTATTTTTGGGTGGTCAGCAAGTCTTAAGAGGAGCATGATGCTAGTATCTATAATACGTTTTGACTGCAGATGGAGCTGCCGCCGTGGAGACCCTTCGGGCGGAACTTGCCCGAGCCAAGGAACAAGCCAGGAGAAGTGATGCGGCTGCCCTAAAGGCGGCCGAAGACTTAAGAGCCGAAGAGGCTGCTCATCGCAAGAGCGAAGATGAAATAGCCAAGATGGCTGTTGAGCTGAAACATGCCACCGGCCGATATAAGCTTCTTGAAAAGGAAAGCCAAGTGAGAGCGGCTAACCTGAAGAGAGCCGAGGAGGCAGCCAAGGAAACCCGTTCTAAAATCAGAGCGGCAGAGCAGGAGCTCCGTCAAGCCAGAGATATCACGACTGGGAAGCCCTTTTTGTTGCGGACAAAGTTTGGAGATTCGAAGTATGCCCCTCTGGATCGATTAGGGAGTGCTGCAGACGCGTATGCGGACTTGGCAATGAGTGCTGCTGATGCGACTGCATTTTTCAAAGATCAAGAAGATCATGAAGTAGAGAAGTTGTTCTGGTCGTAGTTCAGTGCTCCGATGCGTCCGTTGTTGTTAAATGAGCAAATGGTCGAGTGGGCTGAGCTCCATAGGTTGTCCAGGCTTGCCATGAGGTCTATCGTGGATCATCTTTGGCCAGAAGGACCAAAGCCGAATAGTTATTTTGGTTTAGTGCAACTATTCCTTGGTGCTGTGCAGCATATCGATGCCGTAAATAGGTCGGCGTGCATAGAGGGTGCGCAGATGGCTCTTGCCCGTGTTAAGACATACTGGGCAGAGATGGAAGCCACCGCTATTGCAACCCAGGGTCTGGCCGTAGGCCAGGTCTTGGTCGAGCACTATTTAGAAGAAGTCCTAGAAGGCGCTCGTTTAATAGAGGCTCAGTGCTCGAAGAGTATCATGTTCGAGTGACTTGTATCCCCATTGTAAAAATAGTATTATTTGAATTATACATGCTTTTTTTATTGCCTGAAGGTATTATGATGCCTCCTGTGCGGCCATTTATGTAAGTATATAACCTGAAAGCTTGCAGTCGTCGGCTTCAGCCCCCATGCATAATGCGGGGGTGTTCGGAAAAGCACATATTCAAACTTGATCCAACGTCTTGGTCCATGAAGGAGGTGATAGCGCGGCAAACAAGGCAATCGGACTATATTGCTTTAATACTTTCACTTAGCCATATGAATTTGACAGCGGGGCTACTATATAGCCCCTGGTACTTCTGCGCTTATCCGAATATAGTGCGCGTACATACATGACCAGGAAACCGGTCCTTCGTTAATGCGGAGGAATCACGAAGATTCCGCTGAGTCCTCGAGTGGTTGAGTAGTCTCGCGCTTTATCATGACAGTCAGTTTTTGGCTTTCTCTACTGAGGTGCTCATCCCGATGAACCAGGGCACAATCGCAGTAGTTCTCTCGGTGCCGCCTTAGCCGATAGAGCGGAACGTAAGGTAGCAAAACACGGGAGCCAGGCAATCCCAACATTTGACAAAGACATGATTCAGAGCTGATGCATATAAGGCCAAACTCGCGACGCCGAACACTCCCTAAGGTATTTAGACTTTACAACATATACCGGGCTGAGCAAAGCCCTTGATAATGAACCCTGAATTTCCAGGTACGTGCATCAGTCTGACGTGGCGAAAATGCCAATAACGTCAGCATCCCTCTCGGTTGTGCTAAGTATCCGGAGGGCGTGAAGCAACAAGAGACAGTGAGAAAGGTTTACACAGGGTCTTAATCTAGAAAGAAACCTTTGAGCGGGGCCCTACTGCACGTCTGCGCCTATGTCTCTGTTGTGCCGTGTCCTGGAAGGGTGTAGTATGATTTTCATCTGCAAGAGAGAAAAAACCCACGTGAAAGTCTACGTGCGGAAAAATGGTTATTCTTAATAGACCATGGAAATTCAATCTAAGTAAGGTCAAACCGAACTATAGTTCTTTTTACATGCGGGATGCCCCTAGCGCCACCTATGGGGGTATATCCATCGACCCAATCTCGGGTTTATCTGAACTGTTACAGCGAGGGGTGCGCATGACTCGTCTAGCCGTGTCCGCAGTCTTGACGACCGATCATTTATTCTGGTTGGAGGGGTCGTTCAGTGTTCGGCTGCGAAAGCCGCCGTACATCCTCCGCATGTAAGGAACTCTCTGAGTTTCTGCTAACTATGATGATGCCACGTGGACTGGGCATCTTAAGCTTAAGATAAGTGTAATGCGGTATTGCATTAAAACGAGTGAAGGTTGTTCTTCCGAGTAGTGCTTGATAGCCGCTTCGGAACGGAGCGATGTCGAAGGTTAATTCTTCGCTTCGGAAGTTGTCGGGAGAACCAAATACAACCTCTAGTACTATAGAGCCCGTGCAGCGGGCCTCTAGGCCTGGTACTACTCCTTTAAAGGTAGTATTGCTTTGGTTGATTCTTGTTGGGTCTATCCCCATTTTGCGGACTATGTCTTGATATATCAGATTAAGACTACTGCCACCGTCCATAAGGCCTCGGGTGAGATGGTATCCGTCAATTATTGGGTCTAGTACCAAGGCAGCCGATCCTCCATGCCGGATACTAGTCGGGTGATCCCTGCGATCAAAAGTGATTGGGTAGGCCGACCAAGGGTTGAACTTGGGGGTAACGGGCTCTACGATGTATAAGTTTCGGAGTGCGCGTGTGCTCCTCCTCTTCGTTACGTGAATCATGTTCATTGTTTTGACTTCTGGTGGGAATTTTTTCTGTCCCCCAGTGTTTTGTTGGTGAGGCTCATCCTCGTCTTTACTTGGTGTCTCCCTCCCATTATGTTCGGCGTTTAGCTTGCCGGCTTGCATAAAGACCCAGCATTCTCTATTGGTGTGATTTGCAAGTGTATCGAAGGTGCCGTGAATCTGACATAATCTGTCCAGAATCTTGTTTAGGCTGGACGGTCCATCTCTGTTGCCTTTGAATGGCTTTTTCCGTTGACCGGGTCGAGAGCCCCTGAATCCGGCGTTTACCGCCGTGTTGTCTGGGCTGTCTTCGTTACTTCGACGCTTGCTTTTATTGCGTCGTGGTTTTCCATTGCCATCCCTGACTTTGGATGTGCTTGGTTCGCTGGTGCCGCTGCGGGCCGGCCAACTATCCTTGCCCGTTCAAAAGCGGGTCATAAGGCTTGTTAGGGGTGCCATTGTCCTTGGTTTTTCCTGGCCGAGGTGTCGGGCAAGCCATTCGTCCCGGACACTATGTTTGAAAGCCGCTAAGGCTTCGGCGTCCGGGCAATCAACAATTTGATTCTTCTTAGTGAGGAATCTATTCCAAAGCTTTCGGGCTGACTCTCCGGGTTGTTGAATTATGTGACTTAAATCGTCTGCATCCGGAGGTCGGACATAGGTCCCTTGAAAATTAGCCCTGAAAGCGTCCTCGAGCTCTTCCCAACTTCCAATTGAGTTTTCGGGGAGGATTTTCAACCAGTGCCTAGCTGGTCCTTTCAACTTTAAGGGCAAGTATTTGATGGCGTGGAGATCATCTCCACGAGCCATGTGGATGTGAAGGATAAAGTCCTCAATCCAGACCCCAGGGTCTGTTGTTCCGTCGTATGACTCTATGTTCACGGGTTTGAATCCTTTTGGGAATTCATGATCCAGTACCTCGTCGGTGAAGCATAGGGGGTGCGTGGCACCCCTGTATTTGGGTGCGTCTGATGGTTGTAGTGTTTGCTTTTGATTCCGAACTATTATTCTGTCAGTATAGTCATTTGGGCGGCGATGATTCTGTGCCGGAACACGCTTCCTAGGTCCATAAATGGACCTGTTCAAACCGCCTTTTTGGTGTATGTCATCGTTAGACGCCCTGTCATGGCCACGGGGTGGCTGGTACGGTTGATCATCCATTTTATTTACGACTGAGTGGGCTCTAAGGCCTCGTCGTCGAATTCAGGCAACAACTTGCGCTTTGGATAGCTTTTTGTGCGGCGATTACCGTCGTACTTTTCTTCCGTGTTAAGCACTTTATTCCATCTGCTGTTGAGTGTATTCTGCGCGGTCTTAAGCCTTTGCTTTTGCTTCTTCAGGCTCCGTGCGGTTTCAATGAGCCTTTTATGAAGGTTATCTTGTTCCAAGTGTCTTTCAGGGATGATGTGTGCATTGCCGTCCGGACTATTCATGTCTCCGGAGATAGGTTGATGAGTTTTACCCTCGGGGTTGTTGTGACCGGACAGCGGCTCCGTACTATGTTCGTCGTCCGCTGGTTCACCCTGCTCCACTGTTGGGTTCATGTGGTCGTTGTCTCCTTTGGGATCGACCGGGCCGGGATTTGGAGCGGCGCTTACGCCGTCACTTTGGTTGCTTCTCGAGGGAATTGTCCTTCCCTCCTTCCTCCCGTTCCTCGTCATCATTTTCTTTGGGTGTATCCACCATGTATATATCGTGTGATGAAGTGGCAGTCCAGCGCCCTACGGGCGATGGTTCCTGTTCGTCTCCTGCATCGTCGTCCATACCATCGATGTCTTCGGAGCTGAAATCAAGCATGTCGGTTAAGTCGTCGACAATGGCTAAGTGGGTGGTGGGTGGGGAACGAATTTCTTCGTCGTCCGCTTCCCACTCGAGCTGGACATAGTTCGGCCAAGGGTCTCCTGACAAGGAGAGAGACAGTAATGAGTTTAGCACGTCGCCTAGGGGCGAGTGTTGAAAGATATCCGAGGAGGTGAACTCCATGATCAGTGCCCAATCAGATTGGATGGGCATGGACGCGAGCAGTTCGGAGTCTGTGGCCGGGGACGAATCCGAGTGTCCGGCAACACAGGTCTCATTGGAAGTGAAGTCAGTATTCGGCTCTATCGCCGCTGAGTGTGCGGCCTCCGTGGCGGGGTCCATCCACCTGTCCTCGGACGACGCGATCTATTCCGGATTGAGGGCCGGAGTAGTTACAGGTGTGATCTCCCGAACACTGTCTGATGGCAGAGCTAAATCATGCTCATCGTGACTGTGCAGCGTACCTGACATGGGTTCGAATCCGTCGAAGATCAAGTCTCCGCGGATTTCGGCAGTATACTTCAAGCTTCCAAACCTGACCTAATGGCCAGGGGCATAGGTCTCGATCTGCTCTAGATGGCCGAGCGAGTTGGCCCGCAGTACGAAGCTGCCGAATACGAAGATCTGTCCGGGGAGGAAAACCTCACCCTGGATCACATCGTTGTCGATGATCGAAGGAGCCATCAAGCCTTATGATGACGACATAGTGGAACTCTTAATGAAATCACCAATGTCGGTGTCAAAACCGGCGGATCTCGGGTAGGGGGTCCCGAACTATGCGTCTAAGGCGGATGGTAACAGGAGGCGGGGGACACAATGTTTACCTAGGTTCGGGCCCTCTCCATGCAGGTAATACCCTACTTCCTGCTTGATTGATCTTGATGATATGAGAATTAGAAGAGTTGATCTACCACAAGATCGGAGAGGCTAAACCCTAGAAGCTAGCCTATGGTATGATTTTTGTTGTCCTACGGACTAAAACCCTCCAGCTTATATAGACACCGGAGGGGCTAGGGTTACACAGAGTCTGTTGCAAGGGAGGAGATCTACATATCCGAACCATCAAGCTTGCCTTCCACGCAAAGGAGAGTCCCATCCGGACATGGGACGAAGTATTCAATCTTGTATCCTCATAGTCCTACAGTCCGGCAAAAGTATATAGTCTGGCTGTCCGAGGACCCCCTAATCCAGGACTCCCTCAAAGAGCCCGTGGGAAGAATTAATGATGTTCTTATTCTTGCAAATAGGAATTATGTGCCCATAGATTTTACTGTTCTTGATACTGATTGCAATCCGTCTTGTCCAATTATTCTTGGTAGACCGTTTTTATGCACTATTGGTGCCATGATTTATATGAAAGAAGGCAATAATAAGTTCCAATTTCCTTTGAGGAATGGTATGGAACACTTCCCTAGAACAAGAATTAGGCCACAATATGAATCAATCATGAGGGCATCTTATGGATCTCGAACCGGAGATGACAAAACATAGATCCTTGCTTTATGCCTAGCTAAGGGCGTAAAACTATAGCACTTGTTGGGAGGCAACCCAATGAATAAAATTTATTTTTGCTTTTTGCTTCCGGTTTTTTGAGTGTTAGAACAATTATGCTACTGTTATGATTGTGTTTTTCATGTTTTAATTAGTGTTTGTGCCAAGTAAAGCCTTTGGGGTCTTCTTGGATGATAGTAGTTTGATCTTGCTGAAAAAATAGAAACTTTTGTGCTCGCGAAAATAATTCTCATTTTTAACCAGAGAGGGATAAAATACCCATTCCTTTTGCAGTAGATCAATATACACATTTCTCAGGACTTCCTAATTTTTTAGAGTTTTTGGAGTTGCAGAAGTATTCAAAACACCCAGATTGCAATAGATTGTTCTGTTTTTGACTGATTCTATTTTCTTTGTGTTGCGTGCTTATTTTGATGGCTCTATGGTTTTCTTTGATGAGTTTTTGCCATAGAAAAGTTGGAATACAATAGATATAATGCAAGAACGAAATAAGAATTGGTTTACTACAACACATATAATAGTGATTTGTTTTCTTATACTAACGGATCTCATGAAGGCTTTTGTTGAGTTTTGTGTGATTGAAGTTTTCAAGTTTTGGGTTATCTTACGTTGGATGAAGGAATAAGGAGTAAGAAGAGCCTAAGATTGGGGATGCCCCGGCATCCTAGGCTATTATCTAAAAGAGAGCAAGCAACTAAGCTTGGGGATGCCCCTGAGTGGCATCCCCTCTTTCTTCTAACAACCATCGGTATTTTACTCGAAGCTATATTTTTATTCGTCACATAATTTTGCTCATGATCTTCACTTATATTTGTTTGAGCTTGTCGAAAGCAACACATGAAAATTAGTTCCAAAGTGATAGATATCGAACAAATGATATAATAAAAACTTTCATGAAGATCATTGGACAAAATAAACTTGATTCTTAGTAATAGTTTTGAGATATGATGATGTGATATGTGAGTCATGTTGATGATTAATTATGCTTTAGTAATAATATTGGTGTTAAGGTTTGTGATTCCCTAAGCAAGCACAAAATTCAATAATTATGCAATGAAATTATATCCTACTTGTGGTGCATTATTCAGTGTTAATTATGCTTAATGCTCGCTTATGAGATTATTCGTTTCTTAGTTGGTCGATTCTCAATCTTTTGCTAGCCTTCATTTTGCACCAAGTATGATCACTACTTGTGCATCCAAAAACCTTTAAACCATTTTTTCCACATGAGTCCACTATATCTACCTATATGCGGTATTCTTTTGCCGTTCTAAGCAAATTTGTATGTGACATCTTTAATTTTCAAAATAAACTTCTCTTTTGTGTGTTCGTTTCACTTGCGGAGCAGTAAGGGGTGGCTAATATTTTCCATGCTAGATGTGTTATTCTCACGATGAGTGTTTATTCACCTGTCATTGCACGAGAGTAAGGCAAAGGTATTAGGGATGCCCAGTCCTGAAACGAAAAAAGAATTTACTTTATGTTGTCAAATAATAAATTCCTTGGAAAGTGTTGGTATGGAAGGCAACCATGGATACGGCTAGCCATGGAAAGTGAAAGTATGGTGGAAAAAGGAATAAACTTTATTTTCTATTTGGGAACCACCTTTGATATATCTAGCATGGAAAGTGTTGGGAACTCTAAGTCGTTTTCGTTGGTGGGAAGGACACACCTCCCAAAATGTTTTTATCTCTAATTTTTTCGCTTTGAGCTCTGGCACTTCTACAAATCCCTACTTCCCTCTATGAATGGGACTTTCTTTTACTTTATGCAATTTTTATTTTTGAATTTGAGTCTCCATCTTATCTTATAAAAGCACCAACTAGGAGGCAATATGATCGTAGTTGAGCATTGGGTGTAGTTAATATGCGAGTGTGTTTCATGAATGGATCAATGATTGAGCATGATGGGCTAGGGATTGCTTATTTTAGCGTTATATTTTGAAAGACTTAGTTGCTTGTTGATATGCTTGAGTATTTAAGTTATCATGTCAAAACTAGACTATTGCTTTGAAGAATATAAAAGTCCAAATGTCCATGCTATAAAGAAAAGAATATGATATGACATGATAGGCAGCTTTCCACATCAAAAGTTCAGTTTTTATCACTTACCTCCTCAAGCACGAGTAGGAGTTAAGCTTGGGGATGCTGATACGTCTCCAACATATCTATAATTTTTTATTGTTCCATGCTATTATATTATCAATCTAGGATGTTTTAATCATTTTATAGTCATTTTTAATCATTTTTTGGTACTAACCTATTGACATAGTGCAAAGTGCCAGTTGCTGTTTTTTGCATGTTTTTTACATCGCGGAAAAGCAATACCAAACGGGTCCAAATGCAATGAAACTTTACGGAGATTTTTTTATGGACCAAAAGACACCTAATGGGCCAAGGCTGCGCCTGGGGGGGGGGTTGATACATCCTTTTGCATCATGTTTTCTTACTGTTATTTACAATGTTTTATCCATAATAATGCTTTTTGGAGTAATTCTAATGCCTTTTCTCTCATAATTTGCAACGTACACACCAAGAGGGAGAATTCTGGCAGCTAGAAATCTGGACCTCGAAAAGCTACGTCTGGCCACCTACTATGCACAACTCCAAACAAGGTGAAACTTCACGGAGATTTTTTATGGATTATTTAAGAATTATTGGAGCAAATAACTACCAGAGGGGGCCCACCAGGTGGGCATAACCCACCTGGGCGCGTTGTGCCCTCCTCGGCCCACCTCTGGTGCCCATCTTTTGGTATATAAGTCATTTTGACCTAGAAAACATCAGGATAGGACTTTCAGGATGATGCGCCGCCGCCTCGAGGCGGAACTTGTGCAAGAGCTCTTTTTGCCCTCCGGCGGAGCGATTCCGCCGGGGGTACTTCCCTCCCGAAGGGGGAAATCATCGTCATCATCATCACCAACAACTTTCCCATCTTGGGGAGGTCAATCTCCATCAACATCTTCAACAGCACCATCTCCTCTCAAACCCTAGTTCATCTCTTGTGTTCAAATTTTGTTACCGGAACTATAGATTGGTACTTGTGGGTGACTAGTAGTGTTGATTACATCTTGTAGTTGATTACTAGATGGTTTATTTGGTGGAAAATTATATGTTCAGATCCAATATGCTATTTAATACCTCTCTGATCATGAGCATGTTTATCATTTGTGAGCAGTTACCTTTGTTCTTGAGGTCACGGGAGAAATCATGTTGCAAGTAATCATGTGAATTTGATATGTGTTCGATATTTTCATAGTATGTATGTTGTGATTCCGTTAGTGGTGTCATGTGAACGTCGACTACATGACACTTCACCATATTTGGGCCTAAGGGAATGCATTGTGGAGTAGCAATTAGATGATGGGTTGCGAGAGTGACAAAATCTTAAACCCCAGTTTATGCGCTATTCTGTAAGGGACCAATTGGATCCAAAAGTTCAATGATATGGTTAGAATTTATTCTTAATACTTTTCTCATAGTTGCGGATGCTTGCGGGAGGGTTAATCATAAGTAGGAGGTTTGTTCAAGTAAGAACAACACCTAAGCACCGGTTGTGACGCCATCGATTCAATCATACACGCAAATGTGTATGGTTAAGATCAAGGACTCACGGGAAGATATCACAACACAACTCTAGACACAAATAAAATAATACAAGCTTTATATTACGAGCCATGTGCCTCGAGGGCTCAAATACATAAGCTTGAATACACAAGAGTCAGTTGAAGCAATATTATCTGAGTACGGACATAAGTTAAACAAGTTAGCCTTAAGAAGGCTAGCACAAAAGTAGCAACGATCGAAAAGGCAAGGACTCCTGCCTGGGACCTCCTAACTACTCCTCGAAGCCGAACTCCACGTAGAAACATCCTTGGGATCCTAACTCCTAGACTACATCATCTGGTTGCGACATCCGAGAAAAAATGGAAAAGGGGAAAAAGAGGGAGCAAAGCAACCGTGAGTCCTCATCCAAAGTACTCGCATGCAAGGATCTACACTACATATGCATTGGTATCAATGAAATGGGTAGTATCTATGGACTGAACTGCCGAATGCCATAATAAGAGGGGGGGGTAGCTAGTCCTATCGAAGACTACGCTTCTGGTCGCCTCCATATTGAAGCATGTAGTAGAGTGTAGCAAGTGCAGCATCAAGTAGCGTAGCATAATCCTACCCGGCGATCCTCCCCTCGCCGCCCAGTGAGAAAGCGATCACCGGGTTACCTCTGGAACTTGTAAGAGGTGTGTTTTATTAAGTATCAAGTTCTAGTTGTCATAAGGTCAGAATACAACTCCGGGTCGTCCTTTTACCGAGGGACACGGCTATTCGAATAGATAAACTTCCCTGCAGAGGTACACCACATCTTGTAGTCGATCCCTCTGGTGGACAAACTTTCCTGGGTCATGCCCAGCCTTGAAAGATCAACACGTCGCAACCCTACCTAGGCACAACAAAGAGGTCAGCACGCTGGTCTAAATCCTATGTTCGCAGGGGTCTGGGCCCATCGCCCATTGCACACATGCATGTTGCGAACGCGCCCGGTAAGCAGACCTAGCCTGCCTAATACAAGAGTAGGCATTCCAGTCCAATCCGGCATGCGCCGCTCAGTCGCCGACGTCAAGAAGGCTTCGGCTGATACCACGACGTCAAGTGCCCATAATTGTTCCCGCGTAGTTGGTTAGTGCATATAGGCCAGTGGCCAGACTCAGATCAAATATCTAGATCTCGTTAAGCGTGTTACTTGAAGTATCCGCGGACGCCGACCAGGGACCAGGCACACCTATCTCCTAGGTGCTCGCAACCTGCCCTGTCGCTCTGACACAAAGTAAACATGAGGGGGTTGCCCGGAAACCAAGCCCACCACTACCTGGGTGGAACCACCTGCCCCTTCAGCCCCCATCTCCGAACAGTAAAATAAGCATGTAATAGTATACAGTATATACTCGTGTTCACCTCCTAAGTGATCACGGCCCAGTAGTATAGTATGGTAGACGGACAAGTGTGTAAGGCCACTGATGTTAAACTAGCAACATATACTAAGCATGTAGGCTTGTAGGTAAAGGAATCAACAGTAGTAAGAAGGACAGGCTATGCAGTAGTACATGATCAAACTGATGAAACAGTAACACTACTCTAATGCAAGCAGTAGAGGGAAAGAGTAGGCGATATCAGGATGAACAAGGCGGGTTGGCTTGCCTGGTTGCTATGGCAAGAAGGAGGAGTCATCGTCGATGTAGTCGATCATGGGGGTATAAGCAGCGGTCTCATGGTCTACCAGAAAGAAGTAACAGAGGGGGAACACAGTAAATAAGAGAGCAATTAAAGCATCACAAAGCATAACATGGCAATACGTGGTGCTAAGAGTGACCTAATTCGGTACTAGGTGTTACCGGCGAAGGGGGAAAACAACTGGGAAAGTATTCCCGGGGTTTGTCATTTTCGGACAGACAAACTGGAGGGGTATGATTGCATGTTCAGTAGGTTAGAGGGGTGTGGTACGTATGTGGGTGGCGTATTCGGGTTCGTCATATTTTTATGATCAATTTTCATTTATAAATTATTTTCATTCGAGTTACGAATTATTTTATATGAATTTTTGAAGTTTTGAAAGATTTTTTGTAATTGTTTTAATTCGAATTTAAGCTATGTGTACCAAGTGGCAGTCAGCCACAAAGGATGACATGTGGTCCTAGGTCAAAGTCAACACAGTCAAATTGATTGGTCGAAATTGGAGGTGGTGGCCCACTTGTCATTGGAACAAAGATTAAACTAGTGTAGAATTAACATGGGGTCCATATGTCATTGAGCCAACCAAGTTTACCTAATACTAAACAAATCCTAGCACTAATCCAAGGATGTTGGCTGGTTGTAGGCACGCACATGAGCATGCAAATATGCCATGCATGCCTAGGAGCACTGGATGCTCTGTATGCACGCATGCCTTCCCGACAATGGCCGAAGTGCAGCACGTCGAGCACACGTAGAAGGCCACAGGCCAGCGAGTGCGGCCGGGCGTGGCAGCACGCACTGGCAGCAGCAAAGCATAGCGGCAGTAGCTAGCAGAGCAGCCGAGCCGCAAAGTAGAAGCGGGCAGCAGGCAGGCAAGGAGCAACCTAGCAGTGGCCACAGTAGCAAGAAGCAGTAGTAGGAAGCAGGCAACAGCAGCAGAGCTTCAGCGGCAGTAGCGGGCAGCGTTCCGAGCAGCATTAGTTGCAGGCACGCATGGCCAAGGGCGGATGCGGGCGCAATGCACGATGACGGGAGCGGCAGGGTGCGACCAAGGGGCGGACGACGCGTGGCCGGTCGCGGCCAGGGGGCGCGCACAGGGCGCGGTGGCGCGAGGCATTGGCGCGGACCATGGCCAATGGCCGGAGCTTGGGCGGCACGGGGCGGCGACAAACAACGTCGGGGGGAGGGGAAGTAAGGGGCAGGTGGAGGCTCACCCCGAGGAGGCCGTGGACGAGCTCGGCGAGGCCGAGAGGCACCGGTGGTGATCGACGGTGATGGCCGCGGCGACTATGGGCGAAGAAGAAGACGTGGGTGTCATCGGTGTGGCTCCCGAGGTCAATCCGCTGGTGGAGATGATGAAGCAGACGACAGAGAACCTCATGGAAATGGCGATGTAGCGATGGTGAGTCGGTGGCCACGGGATCGATGAAGGCGCGGCGATGACCGAGCTCGGGATCGAGGGGATCGGGCTTGGGAAGGGGAGGATTGAGCTAAGGTTGTCTAGGTCATCGGGGGTGTCGCCCTTATCCTCTCCAAGGCTTCCTGTAGTGCCAAATGTCGACCATCGAGCCATGGAGGCGGTGGATGGTCGACACACCATGGCTCTACCTCCTCTATACGTGAGGCGGGAGATGGATGGTTCGGTGGGCTAGGCCTTTTTCTATAGCAGTAGGCCTTAGTGCACAATGTAGTAGTTTTCCTTTCCAATTCCTTTTCTATTTAGATTTTCCCTTTCTGTTTTCTTTTAGCTCTTAGTTCATTTTAGTTTAATCAAAATACAACAATAGTATCTTAATTAGTATTACTAAATATTTCACTGCCACGAATAATTTGGCACGTTAAATAAAGTATTTTTTGCATTTGTTTATTATTTTAAAGCATCTTAAATAATTGTTTTATCGTTCTTTTAATTAATTTAGTGCATTTAAATATTTAAAAATGTGTCTCCACCAATATTATTTAAGATATATTTGCACAGTTTGTACTTTTTAGTTTTGACATTTGAAAACTTTAATTGTTTGACTTGCCTTTGAATTTGAATTCGAACGAGATTGGAATCATCGCGAGATTAGCAACAGTAATCATGGTGACATGGCATCATTAGTATAGGGTTACTATAGGTTAATTATTCGGGCGTCACACCGGTCCACCCACATATCAAATTATCAAAGTACCAAACATGAATTAAACCAACATGATGAAAGTGACTAGATGAAATTCCCATGTACCCTCAAGAACGCTTTGCTTATCATAAGAGACCGTTTGGCCTGTCATTTGCCTCAAAAATATTGGGCTACCTTGCTGCACTTTTGGTACTACTATAATCATTTGCTTGTTACAAATTATCTTGTTATCAAACTACTCAGCTACTTACAATTTCAGCACTTGCATACATTACCTTACTGAAAACTACTTGTCATTTCCTTCTACTCCTCATTGGGTTCGACACTCTTACTTATGGAAAAGAGCTACAATTGACCCCCTATACTTGTGGGTCATGAAGGCTATTTTCTGGCGTCGTTGCCAGGGAGTGAAGCGCCTTTGGTAAGTGGAATTTGGTAAGGATACATTTATATAGTGTGCTAAAATTTATTGTCACTTGTTACTATGGAAAACAATGCTTTGAGGGGTTTGTTCGGGGTATCTTCACCTTGTCTGGAACCAAAATTAGCTATCCCTCAACCTACTGCACCTACTGAAAATATAAATATGAAATTCCTTCGGGTATGTAGAACAACTGCTAGCTAATCCTTATGCAGGAGATGGAACCGAACATCCTGATATGCACTTGATATATGTAGAACAAATTTGTGGATTGTTTAAGCTTGCAGGTTTACCCAGAGATAAAGTTATGAAGAAGGTTTTCCCTTTATCTTTGAAGGGAAAAGCATTGGCATGGTACAGGCTATGCGATGATATTGGATCATGGAATTGGAATCGCTTGAAATTGGAGTTCCACCAAAAAATATCCTATGCATCTAGTTCATCGTGATCGGAATTATATATATAATTTTTGGCCTCGTGAAGGAGAAAGTATCGCCCTAGCTTGAAGGAGGCTTAAGTCAATGTTATATTCATGCCCCAATCATGAGCTCTCAAGAGAAATTATTATCCAGAATTTTTATGCTCGACTTTCTTGTAATGATCAAACCATGCTTGATACTTCTTGTGCCAGTTCTTTTATGAAGAAGACTATTGAATTACGGTGAGATCTTTTGGAAAGAATTAAACGCAACTCTGAAGATTGGGAACTCGACAAAGGTAAAGAGTTAGGTATTAAACTTAAGTATGATTGTGTTAAATCTTATATGGTTACCGATGCTTTTCAAAAGTTTAGCACTAACTCTGGACTTGAGTCTAAGTAGTAGCCTCCTTTTGTGAATCATTTGCTACTCATGTTGAACTCCCTAAATAGAAGTGGTTTAAATATCACCCACCTATTAAAGAAGAAATTAAAGAACCGGTAGTAGTTAAAGAAGAAACTATACTTTATAATGTTGATCTAGTTGTTCCTTCTGCTTATATTGGGAAACCACATATCCATGTTAGGATAAAGGAACATGCTAAAGTTTCAACTATGGTTAACAAAAGCTATATTAGAACACCTAGACATGATGAACAAATTAAAGTAGAACCTAGTATTGCTATGGTTAAAGATCTCTTAGAAGAAGATATGGATGGGCATGTTATTGACTTCTGTGAAGAAGCTGCTAGAATTGCCAAACCTGATAAAAAAGATAAACATAGACCTATTGTTGGCATGCCCGTCATCTCAGTTAAAATAGGAGATAACTGTTATCATGGTTTATGTAACATAGGTGCTAGTGTGAGTGCTATTCCTTACAGTTTATATCAAGAAAGTATGAATGACATTGCACCCGCAGAAATAGAAGACATAGATGTTACTATTAAACTTGCTAATAGAGACATAATATCACCAATTGAGATTGTTAGATATGTTGAAGTCTTGTGTGGGAAAATTAAATACCCTCTTGATTTTCTTGTTCTTGGTTCCCCACAAGATGACTTTTGTCCCATTATCTTTGGTAGACCTTTCTTGAACACCGTTAATGCTAGAATAGATTGTGAGAAACAATCTGTCGGTGTTAGTTTTGGTGATGAGTCTCATGAGTTTAATTTTTCCAAGTTTAGTAGAAATCTTCATGAAAAAGAATTGCCTATTAAGGATGAATTAATCGCTCTTTCTTCTATTGTTGTACCATCTATTGATCCTTTAGAACAATATTTGCTAGACCATGAGAATGATTTTAATATGAATGAAATAGATAAAATTTTCTTTGAACAATGCTCTCTGCTTAAACACAATTTTCCTATTGAAACTCTAGGAGGTCCTCCTCCACCTAAAGGTGATCCTGTGTTTGAATTAAAACAATTTCCAGACACTTTGAAATATGCTTATCTTGATGAAAAGAAGATATATCCTGTTATTACTAGTGCTAACCTTTTAGAACATGAAGAAGAAAGATTATGGAAAGTTCTTAGGAAGCACCGAGCTGCTATTGGATATACTCTTGATGATTTAAAGGGCATTAGTCCCACTGTATGTCAGCCCAAAATTAATATGGAACCTGCTGCTAAACACGTTGTGGATCACCAACAACGGTTAAATCCAAAGATGAAAGAAGTGGTAAGAACAGAAATATTAAAACTTCTAGAAGCATGTATAATCTATCCTATAGCTGATAGTAGATGGGTAAGTCATGTTCATTGTTTTCCTAAGAAAGGAGGTATAAATGTTGTTCCTAATGATAAGAACGAACTTATTCCACAAAGAATTGTTACAGGTTATAGAATGGTAATAGATTTTATAAAATTAAAAAAAGAAAATAGAAAAGATAATTACCCTTTGCCTTTTATTGATCAAATGCTTGAAATATTATCTAAGCACACACACTTTTGCTTCCTTGATGGATAATCTGGCTTTTCACAAATACTTGTTTCTCAACCTGATCAAGAAAAGACCACTGTGGGAGTCCTGGATTAGGGGGTCTCCGGAGAGCCGGACTATCTCCATTGGTCAGACTGTTAGACTATGAAGATACAAGATTGAAGACTTCGTCTCGTGTCCGGATGGGACTGTACTTGGCGTGGAAGGCAAGCTAGGCAATACGTATATGGATATCTCCTCCTTTGTAACCGACCTTGTGTAACCCTAACCCTCTCCGGTGTCTATATAAACTTGAGGGTTTTAGTCCGTAGGACAACAATCACAACATACAATCATACCGTAGGCTAGCTTCTAGGGTTTAGCCCCTCTGATCTCGTGGTAGATCTACTCTTGTAACACCCATATCATCAATATCAATCAAGCAGGACGTAGGGTTTTACCTCCATCAAGAGGGCCCGAACCTGGGTAAAACTTCGTGTCCCTTGTCTCCTGTTACCATCCGGCCTAGACGCACAGTTCGGGACCCCCTACCCGACATCCGCCGGTTTTGACACCGACATTGGTGCTTTCATTGAGAGTTCCTCTGTGTCGTCACCGTTAGTATTGATGGCTCCTACTATCATCGATAGAGATGCCATCCAGGGTGAGACTTTTCTCCCCGGACAAATCTTTGTATTCGGCGGCTTTGCACTACGGGCTAATTCGCTTGGCCATCTAGAGCAGATTGAAAGCTACGCCCCTGGACATCAGGTCAGATTTGGAAGTTTGAACTACACGGCCGACATCCGCGGGGACTTGATCTTCGACGGAATCAAGCCACAGCCGTGCGCGCCGCACTAGGTATGACCTAGCTCTGCCACCAGACGGTACTCCAGAGGCCGCACCCACACCAGCTCCGACCCTTAGCTCGGAGCCAACTGCGCCAATCGAGGACGGGTGGCTAGACACCGCCTCAAGGGCTGCAGTCTCGATGGCGATCGAGCCAAACACCAGCATAATCCTCTGCGCGGCCCATGACTCCAAGGTGCCGGACTCTCCTCCGGACCCCCAACCATCCGCGCCCCCGCCAACCGAATCCGATTGGGCGCCGATCATGGAATTCACCACCGCAGATACCTTTCAGCACTCGCCCTTTGGCGAGATTCTGAATTCACTAAGGTATCTCTCTTTGTCTGGAGAGCCCTGGCCGGATTGTGGCCAACAGGATTGGGATGCGGACGACGAAGAAATTTGACGCCCACCCACCACCCACTTTGTAGCCACTGTCGATGATTTAACCGACATGCTCGACTTCGACTCCGCAGACATCGACGGTATGGACGATGATGCGGGAGGCGAAGATAAACCACCGCCCATAGGGCGCTGGACGTCCACTTCATCATATGACGTATACATGGTGGACACACCAAAAGAAGACGACGACGAGGAACGGAAGGACGCACCGAAGGCTTGTTCCCTCGAGAAGCAGTCAAAGCGGCGGCACAAGCGCCACCCCAAATCCCGCCTCGCCAGAAATAACGATCACACAGACCCAGCGTTGGAGCAGGGCGAACCACTGCCGGACCACGGCAATACGGAGAATCAAACTGAACAAACCAATTCTGTCAAAGATAATAGTCCGGACGACACAACGCTAGACAGGCACCCGGAGCAGCTGAATGCTCGTCAAAGGCTTGTTGCCACCGCGAGGAGTCTAAAAAAGCAGAAGCAAAGGCTCAAGGCTATGCAGGACACACTCCAAATCAGATGGAGTAAAGTACGCAACACAACAGCGAAGTACGGCGACAATCGCCCCAGCAAGAGCTACCCAAAGCGGAAGTTGCTACCCGAATTCAATGAGGAGGCCTCAGACCCCTCACAACCAAAAATCAAAATGGACGCCTGGCCGGATAGACGACCTCACGGCCAACATCAAGCGGTAAACAACGCCACTCACAAGCCAATACGCGATCCACACGAGGGCTCGCACCAAAAGGACGGCGCAACCAGATCCATCTACGGACCACGCAAGCGCGCCCCAGCTTACAATGTAGCACAACAAACATCCGAACAACGCGGCACACCCAGATATAGGGGTGCAGCACACCCCCTATGTTTCACCGATGAGGTGATGGACCATGAATTTCCAGAGGGATTCAAACCCGTAAACATAGAGGCATATGACGGAACAACAGACCCTGGGGTCTGGATTGAGGATTATATCCTCCATATCCATATGGCTCAAGGAGATGACCTCCACGCCATCAAGTACTTACCCCTCAAGCTCAAAGGGCCAGCCCGCCACTGGCTTAAAGGCCTCCCTGAAAACTCCATTTGAAGTTGGGAAGAGCTTGAAGACGCTTTTCGGGCAAATTTTCAAGGAACTTATGTCCAACCTCCGGACGCGGATGATTTGAGCCATATAACTCAACAGCCCGGAGAGTCAGCCCGAAAACTTTGGAACAGGTTCCTTACTAAAAAGAACCAAATTGTCGACTGTCCGGACGCCGAAGCCTTGGCAGCATTTAAACATAGCGTCCATGACGAATGGCTCGCCAGACACCTCGGCCAAGAAAAGCCGAGAACGATGGCAGCATTAACAAGCGTCAAGACCCGCTTTTGCGCGGGTGAGGATAGCTGGCTAGCCAGATGCAACACCAGCGACCCCAGTACATCCGAAGTTAGAGATGGAAACAGGAAATCACGGTGCAAAAGCAATAACAAACGCCGGAACAAAGGAGACATCACGAAGAGCACGACAGTAAACGCCGGATTCAAAAGCTCTCGGCCAGGTCAGAAGCCGCCCTCTAAAGGCGCCAGAGACGAACTGTCCAGCCTGAACAAAATTCTGGACCAAATATGTCAGGTCCATAGCACCCCTGGCAAACTAGCCAATCATACCCACAGAGAATGTTGGGTCTTCAAGCAGTCCGGCAAGCTCAACGCCGTACGCAAGGGGGAGGATACACCAAGCGAAGATGAGGATGAGCCTCTCAAGGGAGACGCTGGGGAACAAAAGAAATTTCCACCAGAAGTCAAAACAGTAAATGTGTTACACGTGATCAATGGAAGAAAGAAAACATCACTCCCAGAAAAATACGCCCGAAGGCCCATCACCGCGGAGTCCTGCCACTGGTCGTCTCAACCGATCACTTTCGACCATCATGATTACTCAGCAAGTATCCAGCGTGCAGGATGGGCTGCCCTGGTATTAGACCCAATAATTGACGGATACCGCTTCGCACGAGTCCTGATGGACGGTGGCAGCAGTCTAAACCTGATATACTAGGATACAATCCATGAAATGGGGATAGACCCAAAAAAAATTCGCCATAGCAATATTACCTTTAAAGGAGTAACGCCAGGCCCAGGGGCTCGTTGCACGGGCTCCCTGCTACTAAAAGTTATATTCGGCCTCCCCGATAACTTCCGTAGCGAACATCTAACCTTCCACATCACTCCGTTCCAAAGTGGCTATCAAGCACTACTCTGACGCGAAGCTTTCGCTCGCTTTAATGCAATACCACACTACGCTTCCCTCACACTCAAGATGCCTGGTCCACGTGGCATCATTACAGTGAATGGAAGTATTAAGCGATCTCTGCGCGCCGAAGAGCGTGCGACTGCCCTGGCAGCCACACACTAAAAATTGCCTCACCAGCTAAAGCATTTAGTAGGTCGTCATGACCTCAGACACGGCTAGACGAGTCCGGCGCAGCCATATGCAATTTATACCGGATCAATGATCACACCCCTATTACAAATACAAGGGGCTCAACGTGCGCAGACAAGCGGCGATTCTTACTTACCTAGAATTATAAATGATTTCTTTAAAAAACTATCTTTTTGCACGACAACTTTTTTCACCTCAGCTCCTCTCTTTTACAGATGATCATTGTGCTACACTTGTCCAAGATATGGCACAACGGAGACACAGGCGCAGACGTGCAGCAGGGACCCGCTCCAAGGATTCTTTTTAGATTAAGACCCTGTGTAAACCTTTTTTACTGTCTCTTGTTGATACATATCCACCGACTTCTCAACAAAATTGAGAAGGATGCTGACGTCTTGGCATGTGGCCATGCCAGAATAATGCACGTACCTGGACACAAGGGGCTTCTTACAAGCGGCACTATTTCGGCCCGGTTTATACCATAAAGACCGAATACCTTAGGGAGTGTTCGGCGTCGCGAGTTTGGCCTTATATGCATCAGCTCCGAATCATTGTCTTTCGTCAAATGTTGGGTTTGCCCGGCTCCTGTGTTTTGGTGCCTTACATTTCACTTTACTGGCTAAGGTAGCACCAGGAGAACTACTGCGATTGTGCCCTGGTTTATCCGGACGAGCGCCTCAGTAGAGAAAGCCGAAAACTGACTGTCATGATATAGCGTGAGACTGGTCAACCACTCGATGACCTATCGGAATGTTAGAATTCCTCCGCCTTAACGAAGGGCCGTTTTCCGGCCAGGCATATACGCACCCCGCGATCGGGAGAGTGCGGAGCCACCAGGGGCTATCTAGTAGCCCCACTGTCAAACTCCTATGGCTAAGTGAAAGTGTTCACGCATTATAGTCCGGTTGCCTCGCTCGCTGCGCTATCACCTCCTTATCAGGACCAAGATGTTGGGTTAAGTGTGAACACACGTTTTTTGCGAGCACCTCCGCATTATATGCGTGGGGGTTGAAGCCGACGGCTACAATCTTTCAGGTTATACACATGTATACATAAACGGCCGCACAGGAGGCATCATACTACTTTCAGGCAAAAGTATAAACACAGCCTTATAAAAACTTCATAAAAGTATTATGTTTACAATGAGAATACATATCACTCAAACATAATATTTTTCGAGCATTGGGCCTCTATCAAACGAGCTCCCTTGAGAACTTCGTCGAAATAGTGTTCGGCAGCCACACGGCTTATGGCCGAGCCCTGCACCGCAATAGTGGTAGCGTCCATCTCCGCCCAGTACGTTTTAGCACGGGCAAGGGCCATTCGCGAGCCTTCTATGCACGCTGACCTCTTCATCGCATTAATGCACGGCACCGCATCAAGGAGCTGCTGCACTAAGCTGAAATAGCTGTTCGGCTTAGGCCCTTCCGTCCATAGTTGATCCACAACAGACCTCATGGCGAGTCCGGACATCCTATTCAGTTCCGCCCATTCGGCTAGCTGGTCAGTCAATGAAAGCGGACGCTCTGGAACATGGAATTGCGTCCAGAACAACTTGTCCACTTCACGATCTGTCTGACCTTGGAAGTACTTGGCCGCATCGGCAGCGCTCGCCGCCAAATCCATATACGCATCTGCCGAGCTCCACAGCCGATCCAGAGGGGCATACGGTGGATCTCCGAACTTCCTCCGTAGCATGAAGGGTTTTCCAGCCGCAATATCCCCGGCTTCCCGCAGCTCCTCCTTCTTCGCTCTCATAGCAGAACGGTTGTCTTTGTCTGCCGCCGCAGCCTTCTCAAGGTCAGTTGCCTTCGCTTGGTTCTCTTTCTCAAGGACCCGACAATGGTCGGCAGTGTCTTTCAATTCTACGACCATCTTGGCCATCTTCTCTTGGCTCTCACAATGTGCGGCTCGGCTTTCAACTCTTCGGCCGCCTTCAAAGCAACCGCATTACTACTCCTCGCTTGTTCCTTGGCTCGGGCAAGTTCCGCCCGCAAGGCTTCCACGGTGGCAGCTCCATCTACAGTCACAACATATTAAAGATACTGGCATTATGCTGCTCTTACTATGTGGCGTTCACCGGATAATAACACTTACCCTGTGCCTCGTCAAGCCTCTTGTTAACAAGCTCGATGTCGGCGTCTGCCGCATCCAGTTGCCGTTTTAATTGGGCAAACTCCCTAGTCCGGCTAGCCACCGGAGCTCCCACCACCTGCACATAAAGGCAGATTGGTTATCGCCTGGGAATTTGATCCTCTGTTCGCCGCCGTTCTCGACGACAACCAGAGTCTCAGGGGCTACTATAACATGTGCAGTGCTATCACATATTATCTCACATACCTCAAAGCCTGTCAATAGACTCATAAAGGCTTCATGTAATCCGGTTTCAGTGGACGAGATTCTCTCCATCACCGTACCCATCAGCGTGCGGTGCTCTTCTGAGATGGCTGCTCGCCCCATCAACTCCCTCAGAATGTCCGACCGCACACCAGACGGTGCCGGACTCTTTCATATGCTCTCTTCGGGAGCCGGACACTGGGGACCTTGGGGGTCTACGGGATTATCTTCTAGCCTCATCAGATTCGGAGAGGCCCTCCGCGACGACACTTTGGGGTCGCCCGCTTCTGGAGCGGAGGAGTCCGAGGGAGGCGTTTCGCTCTCCATCATCTCTGGAAGAAGATCCCCCGAAGACATGCTCATTTGAGAGGGGCTGAGGCCCGAACTGCAAGATAGATGCGGTGGTTATTTTCTCAGAGGAAAAAGATAACATACCCTTACTACTAAAATATTTTGGATCACTTACGACTCATTGGAGGGCTGATCCCCCCGCGGACTCTGCGCGGCAAAAGCACCCCCCAAGGAAGGACCCTCAGTGGGAGACCTCTTCTCCCGTTTGGAGGCTTTGGCTTCCGGATCCTCGGAAGCAGTCCTTTTCCTCCCCAGATCATCCTCCTTCATGGAGACTCGCTCCCTCGGTTGGAGCGGATAGCAATGGGGGCCTGCGTCTTCCCGTATTATCTCCCTCGGTATATTCCTTCAAGGGCTTCGGACAAGGTGCGACCTCGAGCTTCTTCTCCAATACCGGATTTTCCAAACCCTCAGGGAGGGGAGCCAAGCACCAAATCACCTTCGCCTTTGTTAGCCAGTCCTCGTCAAAAAGCGGACTCTCAGAAATAACTTCGAATAAAAGACGGCGTGTTCGGCGAGGAGATTTCTTACTTGTTCGGCGGCGCGGTTACTGCTCAGGCCCGCGTCCTCGGTAATATCCGGACATTCCACTTGGGGTCCGAAGAATGACTTGTACATCTCCTCGTGCGTCAGGCCAAGGAAACTTTGAATGGCACATGGCCCCGCTGGGTTGAACTCCCACAAACGCAGGGGCCGGCGTTTGCAAGGCTGGACTTGGCGAACCAGCATAACTTGTATTACCGCAACCAAATTGAAATCTCCCTCGAAGAGATACCGGATGCGGCTTTGCAGTATAGGCACGTCCTTGGCTGGACCCCAGCTCAGACCCCTGCTAATCCATGACATCAGTTGTGGTGGGGGGCCCGAGCGGAAAGCGGGGGCAGCCGCCCACTTGGTACCTCTAGGAGCCGTGACGTAAAACCACTCCCGTTGCCATAATTCGGGCACCTCTGGAAAGGAACCTCTCGGCCATGGAGCTCCTGCCATCTTGCCTATTGATGCACCTCCGCACGCTTCTTGTTGCCCCTCGATCATCTTCGGCCTTACTTCAAAAGTCTTGAGCCACAGGACAAAGTGAGGGCTAACGCGGAGAAAGGCCTCACACACGACAATAAATGTCGTGATGTGGAGAAAGGAGTCCGGGGCTAGATCGAGGAAATCTAACCCGTAATAGAACATCAATCCCCTGAAGAAAGGATCCAGAGTGAGGCCTAGACCTCGAAGGAAGTGGGAGACGAACACAACATTCTCGTTGGGTTCGGGAGTAGGGACGACCTGCCCTTTAGCAGACAGCCGATGCGAAACCTCGGCGGTCAGATATCTGGACTCCCTCAACTTCTTAATGTCCTCTTCCGTAACGGAAGAGGGCATCCATCGGCCTTGAAGGCTGGATCCGGACATGGTTGAAGGTCCGGAGCACCTAACCTGAGCTTTGGGTGTTAGAACTCGAGGCTGGGGAAGGGTTTGGTTGAGCATGGGAGGGAAAAAGCGAAAACCTTGTCCCCTTATAAAGAGGGTGAATATCAAGCGTCCTCTCCGTAGCCGTTTAGGACTTACCTATAATCTAGGAGTTCTAGACGTGGTTGGGTTACCCACGATCCGCATTAATGAGAATCCCGTAATTAGGGGAACATGATCTCCGCTTCGGCAAGACGTGTCAAGAAACCGCCTCGCGTTATGTGTGCAGCGGGTTAAGAGAAACGGTTCGAATAATCAACGGGCCATGACATGGCGTCATGTTACCAAAACAAGCTAGCGGATTAGATCTGCGAAGACATTATTCTCTCTACGGTGAAATGTGGAACTTATTTTGAAGGGTCGGACACTATCCTCGTATTCAAATTCTTCTGTGATGTATTCGGAGAAGGAACCCGCCTTGCAATGCGGAAGACAACTGCGCGCCGGACTCATCGTCATTGAAGCCTGGTTCAGGGGCTACTGTGGGAGTCCCGGATTAGGGGGTCTCCGGAAAGCCGGACTATCTCCATTGGCCGGATTGTTAGACTATGAAGATACAAGATTGAAGACTTCGTCTCGTGTCCGGATGGGACTCTACTTGGCGTGGAAGGAAAGCTAGGCAATACGTATATGGATATCTCCTCCTTTGTAACCGACCTTGTGTAACCCTAACCCTCTCCGGTGTCTATATAAACTGGAGGATTTTAGTCCGTAGGACAACAATCACAACATACAATCATACCGTAGGCTAGCTTCTAGGGTTTAGCCTCTCTGATCTCATGGTAGATCTACTCTTGTAACACCCATATCATCAATATCAATCAAGCAGGACGTAGGGTTTTACCTCCATCAAGAGGGCCCGAACCTGGGTAAAACTTTGTGTCCCTTGTCTCCTGTTACCATCCGGCCTAGACGCACAGTTCGGGACCCCCTACCCAAGATCCGCCGGTTTTGACACCGACAACCACTTTTACTTGTCCCTTTGGAACCTATGCTTATAGACGTATGCCGTTTGGTTTATGTAATGCACCTGCTACCTTTCAAAGATGTATGACTGCTATATTCTCTGACTTTTGTGAAAAGATTGTTGAGGTTTTCATGGATGACTTCTCTATTTATGGGAGGTCTTTTGATGATTGTTTAAGCAATCTTGATCGAGTTTTGCAGAGATGTGAACAAAAAAATCGTGTCTTGAATTGGGAGAAGTGCCACTTTATGGTTAATGAAGGCATTGTCTAGGGTCATAAAATTTTCGAAAGAGGTATTGAAGTGGACCAAGCTAAGGTTGATGCAATTGAGAAAATGCCATATCCTAAAGATATAAAAGGTATTCGTAGTTTCTTAGGTCATGCTGGTTTCTATAGGATATTTACCAAAGACTTTTCAAAAATCTCTAGGCCTCTTACTAGTCTCTTGCAAAAGGATATTCCTTTTGTTTTTGATGATGATTGTTTAGAAGCCTTCGAAACACTTAAGAAAGTTTTAATTTCTGCACCTATTGTTCAACCACCTGAATGGAACTTGCCTTTCAAAATTATGTGTGATGCTAGTGATTATGCTGTTGGTGCTGTTCTAGGGCAAAGAGTTGATAAAAAAACTTAATGATATTCATTATGCTAGTAAAATTCTAGACAGTGCTCAAAGAAATTATGCTACTACTGAAAAAGAATTCTTAGCAGTTGTGTTTGCTTGTGATAAATTTAGACCTTATATTGTTGATTCCAAAGTAACTGTTCACACAGACGATGCTGCTATTAAATATCTTATGGAAAAGGAAGATGCAAAACCTAGACTTATTCGATGGGTTCTCTTATTACAAGAATTTGATTAGCATATCATTGATAGAAAGGGAGCTAAGAACCCAGTAGCTGATAATTTATCTAGGCTTGAAAATGTGCTTGATGACCCACTACCTATTGATGATAGTTTTCCTAATGAGTAGTTAGCTACAAGAAATGTTTCTCATAGTACTCCCTGGTATGCTGATTATGCTAATTACATTGTTGCTAAATATTTACCACCTAGCTTTACATACCAACAAAAGAAAAAAAATTCTTCTATGATTTAGAACACTACTTTTGGGATGACCCACATCTTTATAAAGGAGTAGACGGTATTATTAGACGTTGTGTACCTGAGCATGAACAGGGACAAATACTACGGAAATGTCACTCCGAAGCTTATGGGGGGCATCATGTTGGAGATAGAACTGCTTGCAAGGTATTGCAGTCTGGATTTTATTGGCCTACTCTCTTCAAGGATGCCCGTAAGTTCGTCTTATCTTGCGATGAATGTCAAAGAATAGGTAATATCGATAAGCGTCAAGAAATGCCTATGAATTATTCACTTGTTGTTGAACCATTTGATGTTTGGGGATTTGATTATATGGGACCTTTTCCTTCCTCTAATCGGTATACACATATTTTGGTTGATGTTGATTATGTTACTAAATGGGTAGAAGCTATTCCAACCAGTAGTGCTGATCACAAAGCCTCTATTAAAATGCTTAAGGAAGTTATTTTCCCAAGGTTTGGAGTCCCTAGATATTTCATGACTGATGGTGGTTCACACATTATTCATGGAGCTTCCCATAAAATGCTTGCCAAGTATGATGTTAACCATAGAATTACATCACCTTATCACCCTTAGTCCAGTGGTCAAGTTGAACTTAGCAATAGAGAAATAAAATTAATTTTGAAAAGGACTGTCAAGAGGTCCAGGAAGAATTGGTCTAAGAAATTAGATGATGCACTTTGGGCTTATAGAACAGCATATAAAAATCCTATGGGTATGTCTCCTTATAAAATGGTTTATGGAAAAGCTTGTCATTTGCCTCTTGAGTTAGAACATAAAACATTTTGGGCAATCAAAGAACTCAATTATAACTTCAAACTTGCTGGTGAAAAGAGGTTATTTGATATTAGCTTTCTAGATGAATGGAGAACCCAAGCTTATGAAAATGCAAAATTATTTAAAGAAAAAGTAAAAAACATGGCGTAACAAAAGGATCCAAAAGAGTGAGTTTAAAGTCAGAGAATATGTTCTTTTGTACAACTCCCATTTCAGATTCTTTGCAGGAAAACTCCTCTCAAAATGGGAAGGCCCATATGTCGGTTTGGAGCCATCAAAATAAATAATTCCCAAGGTACTAACCCAAAGATTGTCAATGGGCAACAAATAAAACATTATATCTCACGTACGCCCATTAAGGTTGAAAGTAATATTATCCAAACTCTGACACTGGAAGTACACATAAAAGAGTCCTTCCGGAACACCAGAATCGTGAAAATAAGGAGGTACGTGATACGGTAAGTAAATGGACTCCGAAAAATCCGTAGAAATATTTTTTTATCAGTTTTGGAATATTTAGAAAATAAGGAAATAAAAAAACTTCCAGGAAGCCTCCCCTGGTCGGCACAAGACACCAGGGCGCGCCAGGCGCGCCCAGGTGAGTTGTTCTCACCTGGGACACCTTTTGGACTCCGTTTTTCTCCCGTATACTTGTCCTCCAAGATAAAAAATCTATATATACTTCCCGAACCTGTTGATCACCGTATCACGGAGAAATCCCCTATTCTCTTTTTCTTGTTGTTTTCTGTCAAATACCATCTACCATGGCCTCTTCAAGCTCCTCCAAGGACAAGTTCTTCAAGACCTTCATCAACCCATATCTGCGGGAAGTGGTGCAGCACCCTCAGGCCATCCAGATGCATGAGGGGGTGCTTCACCTTCGCGATGTGCCATGTCCCAAGGGGACGGGAACCATGTAGGCCAGGCTTGAAGGTGTGGAGCAAGATGTCTTCCGGTGCAAGGGGATGGTGGAGCGTGGGCTCAATGCCAATCACCTAATGATCATGGACCTTTCCCGTGATCTCAAGGTGGATGGCAAACCCATGAAGGACATCATCTTCACCCTCAATGAGCAAATCAACTCTCTCCAAAGCTAGATCTATGATCTTCAAAACCAAGTCTTTGAATATGAGGCAAGGTTTAAAGGTATGAGTTTGGCTACTAGTTGCGGGACTCGTGGGACTCGCTCCTCCTCTTATGATGGTGGACCACTGCCATGGAAATCCGAGAACATGATCTCTTCTTCTTCACTAACATCACCTTCTTCACCACCAAAAGAGGACTCAGTATTGAGTATGGGCACTCCCCTTGGCTTCCGCCAAGCTTGGGGGAGGTGCCCCGGTATCGTATCATCCCACTATCTTTTTGCTTTTACTTATTTTAGTTCGATCCTTTTGCTTTAGATGAATAAAATTTTAGTTCGATCATTTCTTCTTTGAGAGTTTGCTTAGTGATCTATCCTCGTAATCGTGTGCAAGTTATATAATAAAGTTTAGTGTGAGTTTTTGCTTTCTTTACTTTCTTGTTGCAAATAAAGAAAAGAAATAAGAAATAAATAAATAAAAGGAAATAAGTCAAAAAGATTATATACTAATCTTATGGTAGGTGATGGCTCCACATAATGAAAGGTATAAGTAGAAAATTTTATTAGAGATTGACAAACATAGCATTAGTCAATGATGAAACTCATGAAAGAATTAATAAGGGAAGAGAAGATTCACATATAAATATACTATCCCAGAAATCTTTTGTGATTATGATCCCTCATCAAAATATTATATGCCAAAATTGTTGACCTTGGACAAGGAAGACAACTTAATGATGTATGTTTGTTTATATTCACATAGAAGTCATATTGTCATAGATCCTTTAACATGTGGTGCTTGCCCCCTATCTTTGCTAGCCAAAAATTCCACACTAAGTAGAGATACTACTTGTGCATCAAAAAACCCTTAAACCCAAATCTTATTTTCAAGTCTACACCATACCTACCTAGGGATTGAGCAAGATCCCTCAAGTAAGTTGTCATCGGTGCAAAAAGGCAATAAAAATTGCTTCTAAAAGTGTGAGATCATTTAGTGTAAGAGAAAATTGAGCGTTGCATGAACTTGTGATGGTCAAGAATAAAAGCGACAGACTGCATAATAAAGGTCGCTATCACAAGCGGCAATGTAACGTGACGTTCTTTTGCACTAAGGGATTGAGCATATGAACAAATAAGCGCATGGCAACCTCTGCTTCCCTCTGCGAAGGGCCTATCTTTTACTTTTATGCAAGAGTCAAAGTTTTTCTCTCTATTCCTTTTATTTTCCTCCTTTGGCAAGCATCATGTGGTGAGGAAAGATCTAGTCACATATGTCCAGTTGAATATGGATGGCATGAGTAATTATTGTTGACATCACCCTTTAGGTGAGTACATTCGGAGGCGAAACCATAAGCCCCTATCTTTCTATGTGTCTGGTTGAAACGTTTTGCTCATGTGTATGCAGTGAATATTTGCAATCATAGAAGACTATATGCGGGTTGAGTATGTGGACTTTCCTAAAGGCTCCGACACATGACCCTTCCTGAAAAGATGATGAATTGTAGTTGCAAAGTTTACCGAGAATATAGTTTGTTGGTTTCTAATAGAGTTTTTGCTTTATACTTCGATTGTGTGATGAACTATTACTTATTCATTTGAAGTATGTGATAAAAGTTCTATGATAAAAGTCCTATGTTTAATTTTGTTTCTGTTATAATAATCAACATGATGCTTCTATGTCCGTATTTTGTTTTTATCGACACCTCTCTCTCAAAGCATGTGGTCATGTTTTTCGATTTTGGTTTTTGCTTGAGGACAAGCGAGGTCTAGGCTTGGGGGAGTTGATACGTCCATTTTGCATCATGTTTTCTTACTGTTATTTACAATGTTTTTATCCATAATAATGCTTTTTGGAGTAATTCTAATGCCTTTTCTCTCATAATTTGTAAGGTACACACCAAGAGGGAGAATTATGGAAGCTGGAAAGTTGGACCTAGAAAAGCTACGTCAGGCCACCTATTCTACACAACTCCAAATAAGCTGAAACTTCACGGAGATTTTTTATGGATTATTGAAGATTTATTGGAGCAAATAACTACTAGAGGGGGCCCACCATGTGGGCACAACCCACCTGGGTGCGCCAGGGAGCCGAAGCGTGCCCTGGTGGGTTGTGCCCTCCTCGGCCCACCTCCGGTGCCCATCTTTTGTTGTATAAGTCACTTTGACCTATAAAAAAATCAGGAGAGGACTTTCGGGATGAAGCGCCGCCGCCTCGAGGCGAAACTTGGGCAGGAGCATTTTTTTCCCTCCAATGGAGCGATTCCGCCGGGGGAACTTCCCTCCCGGAGGGGGAAATCATCGTCATCATCATCACCAACAACTCTTCCATCTTGGGGAGGGAAATCCCCATCAACATCTTCAACAGCACCATCTCCTCTCAAACCCTAGTTCATCTCTTGTGTTCAATCTTCTTACCGGGACTATAGATTGGTACTTGTGGGTGACTAGTAGTGTTGATTACATCTTGTAGTTGATTACTATATGGTTTATTTGGTGGAAGATTATATGCTCAGATCCAATATGCTATTTAATACCTCTTTGATCATGAGCATGTTTATCATTCATGAGTAGTTACCTTTGTTCTTGAGGTCACGGGAGAAATCATGTTGCAAGTAATCATGTGAATTTGATATGTGTTCGATATTTTGATAGTATGTGTGTTGTGATTCCCTTAGTGGTGTCATGTGAACGTCGACTACATGACACTTCACCATATTTGGGCCTAAGGGAATGCATTGTGTAGTAGAAATTAGATGATGGGTTGCGATAGTGACAAAAGCTTAAACCCCAGTTTATGCGCTATTCCATAAGGGACCGATTGGATCCAAAAGTTTAATGCTATGGTTAGAATTTATTCTTAATACTTTTCGCATAGTTTCGGATGCTTGCGGGCGGGTTAATCATAAGTACGAGGTTTGTTCAAGTAAGAACAACACCTAAGCACCGGTCCACCCACATATCAAAATATCAAAGTACCGAACACAAATTAAACCAATATGATGAAAGTGACTAGATGAAATTTCCGTGTAGCCTCAAGAACGGTTTGCTTATCATAATAGACCATTTTGGCCCGTCCTTTGCCTCAAAAGGATTGGGCTACCTTGCTGCACTTTTGCTACTACTATCGTTACTTGCTCGTTACAAATTATCTTGCTATCAAACTACTCTGCTACTTACAATTTCAGCACTTGTAGACATTACCTTACTGATAACTATTTGTCATTTCCTTCTGCTTCTCGTTGGGTTTGACACTCTTACTTATCGAAAAGAACTACGATTGATCCCCTATACTTGTGGGTTAACATGGGTGCTCCGAGGAGAGCACAACCCACCAGGGCGCGCCAGGAGGCCGAGGCAGGCCCTGGTGGGTTGTGCCCACCTCGGGTGTCCCTCGGACCGCCTATTTGCTCTATAAATACCCCAATATTCCAGAAACCCTAGGGGAGTCGACAAAAATCAATTCCAACCACCGCAGAGTCCAGAACCACCAGATCCAATCTAGATACCATCATGGAGGGGTTCACCACTTCCATTGGTGCCTCTCCGATGATGCGTGAGTAGTTCTTTGTAGACCTTCGGGTCCGTAGTTAGTAGCTAGATGGCTTACTCTCTCTCGCTTGATTCTCAATACAATGGTCTCTTGGAGATCCATATGATGTAACTCTTTTTGCGGTGTGTTTGTTGGGATCGGATGAACTTTGAGTTTTTTGATCAGATCTATCTCTTTTTATCCATGAAAGTTATTTGAGTTTCTTTGATATCTTATATGCATGATTGCTTATAGCCTCGTATTTCTTCTCCGATATTTGGGTTTTGTTTGGCCAACTTGATATATTTATCCTGCAATGGAAGATGTGCTTTGTAGTGGGTTCGATCTTACGGTGCTTGATCCCAGTGACAGAAGGGGAACCAACACGTATGCATCGTTGCTACTAAGGATAAAATGATGGGGTCTATATCTACATAGATAGATCTTGTCTACATCATGTCATCATTCTTATTGCATTACTCCGTTTCTCCATGAACTTAATACACTAGATGCATGCTGGATAGCAGTCGATGTGTGGAGTAATAGTAGTAGATGCAGGTAGGAGTTGGTCTACTGATATTGGACGTGATGCCTATATAATGATCATTGCCTGGATATCGTCATGAGTATTTGAAGTTCTATCAATTGCCCAACAGTAATTTATTTACCCACTGCTTGCTATTTTTCTCGAGAGAAGCCACTAGTGAAATCTATGGCCCCCTGGTCTGCTTCTCATATTATTTGCCTTCGTGATCTATTTTATTTGCCTTTTATTTTCAGATCTATTAAACCAAAAGTACAAAAATACCTTGCTGCAATTTATTTATTTGGCGTTCGATCTATCAATATTTACAACTCTCTCACGTCTGTTTGCCAATTTCTGGCGCTGCTTCCTGAAAGGGATTGACAACCCCTTTTACACGTCGGGTTGCGAGGAGTTGTTATTTGTGTGCAGGTGCTGTTTACGTTGTGTTGCTTGGTTCTCCTATTGGTTCGATAACGTTGGTTTCACATCTGAGGGAAATACCTACCGCTGTTGTGTTGCATTATCCCTTCCTCTTTGGGGAAATACCGACGTAGCTTGAAGCGACATCACTCCCCTCCTTACAAATCAAATGAAGTAGTTCATGGAGATGCACCGAATGGCGGAACCGGCCATGAAGGACCTCTACGTCCCGCTATGGCCCTCCGAGCCCGTGCCAAGCAGCTACTTCGGTCTAGTGGCGAAGTTGTGTCACACGTCTACCCGAATTGACGTTGTCAAGCGTATGGTATGCATCGAGGGGGCTCGAATGGCGTTCGCGAAGACAATGGTGCATTGTTCAAACATCAAGCCCATCGAGATGGCCATCGGTCCTCCGCCAACTGGAAGGAGCATAGGCGCGCAGAGCAGTAGTTTGCCGTCGTTAAGGATGGTGCCCGGGCCGTGGATGCGCAGTGTTCCATGGATACATTCCTTGAGTGGCTGCATTTTGGATGTATGAACTTGTGATAAAACCTGATGATTTATGAGACAATAGTGTTTTTATGGTTTATCAAACTTGTGTGTACTTTATGTTTAATTTTGACTCCTGTGCGGCTCTTTTCATCCTGAAGGTTACCGGTCATCGGCTTTAGCCCCCACATAGATGCTACGAAGGGTGTTCCACCCCCTGCACTGTAACCCTTAGTTGACATCTCGGTGCCCGAAGGTGGTAGTGTAGGAGGGTAACAAGGCAATCGGACTATGCGGCTTTATTACCTTCACTTAGCCATAGGAACTTGACTCTGGGGGCTAGTGACCAGCCCCCGGTGTGGTGAGATATTGGGCGAACCTTAGGGCCAAACATTGCTCACTTGATTTGTTCAAAGATGAATCCTTCGTAGTACATGGTACAATCTCTAACGATTTGTGGTTTGAAGAAGACACCTTCTTAGCCGAACATGTGGAACAGAAGAAGGTTAGCACAGGAGGAGGGCAACCCAACTATTGATCTGGGACATAATTTGGAACCGGTGCATATAATGCAATATCCAAGACGCCGAACACAGTGAAAAGGAAAAAGGTGTCGATCCTTAATGTATAGGGAGAGTGTCTAGGCCAAGCCCCCAGTCTAATAACCAGCGTATAAATGAAGAAATCCGAAGTGTATAACACTTGATTGAGGCAGATTCGAAGAACGAAAATGAACAACTAGGGAAAAGTACAGCATACACGACTGTAGAGGAACCGTAAAAGTTTGCTTTATTCCCAATATGCTCATGACATCTAGCCGTACACTTCAAACTGCCAAACAAGGCTTTGGGAAATAAAAAGATAAATTGACAGATGAAAGGTTTATGCAAGGCCTTAATGTGTGGGTTAACGCCCGAACTGTGTTGTAACATCCCAAATTTTCAATTTGGAATGTTATACATTAGGTCATCATTGCATATCATATTTTATTGCATTTTGGCTTGATCCTAGAAATTCTACGCAACTCAAGGACCCACGAGAGAGTTGGGAATTTTGTTATTTTAATATTTGAGTTTTCTCAAATTTTGAAAATAGGATCGTTTGATTTTAATTATTTTCTCTTCGAATATTTCTTTTATAAAAATAAAAGAGAGAGGATAAAATGACTTCCTCAAAATAAAGAAATATTGGAGATTTAATATTAAAATAAAACAAGATTTTTATTTGGAGTTTCATTGCTATTTTATTTGAATTAGGAAAAATATGCATTTTTCAAAATTGCATCAGAGTTCCAAATAAATGTTCACCTTGTCCGGTAGATTTTTAGAGGACGGGGAAAATTTATTTGAGGATTTTTGGAGTCCGTTTAGTATTTCTTTTATTCATTTTTCTACGCGGAATATTTAAAAAAAAAGAGGAAACCGACTTTGGGCCGTACCCGCCCGGGACTCCGCCCGGGGGGGGGGGTGGGGGTGGGGGTTATAAGCCGCCGAGGCCGCAGCCAACTAGCCCGCCCCGCCGAAACCCTAGCCATGCCAGCCCGCCGTCTCCGACGCCGCCCCGCCGCCGTCGCCAGAGTTCGCCGCCGCCGGTTTCCTTTGACCGGTTCGTTTTTCGGTAAAAACCTAGATGCATTTTTTATTAGATCGGTTTTATTTTTTTCGGTTTAGTTATATAGCGGACGTTCGTCCGTACGTTCGTTTTAACGAACGGTTTTCGCCCGTTAGCCGCAGTTAGCGAACGTTCGTTCGTTAGTCTGTTCTTCAGTTTTTCTTTTTCTCGGATTTTTCACGATTATTTTCGATCAAGATTTCTGATCCGATTTTCATTTTAGTTTAACTCTTTGCTCGTTTATCAGAATCAGGCGCTTCAGGCGCCTAGAGTTTCGTATCGAAGCCCTCTTTCTGTTTAATCAACTTAAAAAAGTTTTTGCTATTGTAAAATTTGACTTTAGTCCAGATTAGTAATCGAAGCTTGTTTCTTTCGAAGTTTGAGTTTTGTTGTTTTGTTCGATTTGATTCTTTTTGCAAACTGGAGTTCTTAAGTTGAACTTTCTGGTTATATCTTCTTATTTGAGTTTTACTCGTGCATCTTTGCTTGATTGCTTATTGTATGCTTGTTTGATTGCGATAGAGTACCCGTAGTGCGGAGCGTGCTACTATGAGTCTCTAGGTTTCACGGATCATCAGCAAGGCAAGTAACACTTTGATCATACATCTTTACTACCCGGTTTTATTGCATTAGATAAATCCTCAAACAATTGCATGATTAGGGTTTGATTAATATGTGGGTTTTGGGAAGTAGATGAGGTAGTACCTATTCACCTGTTTATTATCAAACCTTTGGGAGTTACTTCTACGTTGCTTATATTGCTATGCTATGCTCGTAGACGTGGTTTGGGTTTGAGTGTATTCATGACAGATGTGAGTATTGTTAATTAATGGTTAGCTTAAGGTGGCAACTTTAATACACATCTGGGTGGATTGAGGCACCTGGGGAATCCAGTGTTGCCTGTATTTTTTTGGAAATCCCGATGTACCATGTGATTCTCCTATGGACTGCCACCCAGGCTCAAAGGGATCATAAGATTATTCATGCTAGAAACTTCCATGTGCAGCCACATGCCATTATGGGCCTTGGCATAGTTGAGTAAGTTGTGGGAAACCTTTCCATGATGGGCTAGCAGATGTAGGGGATTGTAGGTGTACAGGCCTATCTATCGGTTAAGGGGACCTCCTCGGAAAGACTGTGTCTCGGTCATCCGTTTCTCAAACATCATGTAGTGCGAGAAATTCAATGGAGGTGATCAAGACTTGTGGGGAAAAGTGCGCAAACCTCTGCAGAGTGTACAAACTAATCATGGTTAGCCGTGTCCCCGGTTATGGAAATCTTGAGTATCTAGTTCTTGGATTATCATGTGGATCTCATCACTCTTAATATAATTTGATTCGGTTTAATGATGATGCTTAATTGGGATTGAGTTGGGTGAACCTTCTCAATGTTTAACAACCACCATGATAGTTAAATAAAATTTATTCCTTTGTTTTATGAAAAATTGGCTTTCCGCAAAACATATTAACCTTACAGCCTCCACCAGCCAAGTATGCATGTAGTGATTGCATTATTCCGTTCATTACTCTCTTGTGTTACATTGCCAGCATATTCCATGTGCTGACCCGTTACGGGCTGCAACATATCATGTTGCAGATTTTTTAGACGACGAGTAAGGAGCCTTAGGTCGTGGTCTTTCACTCAGTGATGCCGTTGGAGTTGATGGACTCACTTTATCTTCCAAGCCTTTCGCCGTTATCGTATTAGATGGCCTTAAGCCATATTTATTGTAATAAGTTCTCTTTTGAGACATTCGATGTAATAAGTGTGTAATTTCTACTCTATTATAAATCCCCAAGTACTGTGCGTGTCAGCATTACCGATCCAGGGATGACACTAATGCACAGAGATCAGACTGTTTGAGGTCTGGTCGCTACAAGATGGTATCAGAGCACGTGCTGACTGTAGGACACGTCCACTAAGCTAAAGCCCTAGATCACTACTCTCTTCTCATCTCTGACTCCTCTTTATTTTCTACTCTTTAGGATGGTGGACGCAAGGAACAAGTTTGCACAACCAGATGAAGACACACCTTTTGGACGCCATTGAAGGAAGTCACTAGGTACCTGAACATTGGAATACCAAGCTTCACCGGGACTTACAACAGCAGTTTACCAGAAGAGGAGTGCTAGATGATTCAAGTTCAAGTTCCAGGAAGGACATTCACGCCAGTCACTGAGCCCATAGAGTTTTCCTTTGATGCACCAACCTGGAGTCTAGGAAAGAGTATGGCAGCCCACATCACCATCGGACGCATTAGTGAAGTTACCACAAGGATCTCAAGGATACTATCTACCAGATTTGTGGGCGCCGGGATGAGCAATGGGAGATGATTAGCACCAGGAAGGATAGATCCATTGCATCATTCATCCAGGAGTTAAACCAGCACATTCGTTGCGAGGAGAACCAGATGTGCGCAGGCATCATAGATCTGAAGAAGGCGATGACCAGGATCACGGAGCTGGAGGAAGAAGTCAAGTCTACACGCGATGGATACGAGGAGGAAATGACGACACCAGTGGAGATGAATGATGATCTCACAAGGAAGCTAGGAGTATTCATGGGAGACCCCGCGCCAGGAGGAGAAGATGACGATTCTACTTGCCCGGAGAACTACATCATCATTAACGACACCGACTCGGACCCCGACGATAGCAATGATGACTATCTTGATGAAGCTAGAGCGGATATTATGGAGTCTTCCACCGATCAATTTTTCTAGTCGACCACCATATCAGTAGTAGTATTCCACCATGTATATAGTATAGTCCGAGCACTTTTGTAACGATAGTTCTAGACCGATTGTATGCCCTTGCTTGATTGATTGAGTGATATGATTGTGTTTTCTCATGGGTAGTGTTTTCTCACTAGACCTCATTCTATTCTATTCTCTTCCCTCTAAACCCTCAGATGCCTCCGGGACGTGACCCCGGATTTACCTTTCCACCGGAGCTCACTCAGTTGATCCAGTAGCAGAATACCTTGATGTAGTTGTTAGTTTAGAACCAAGGCAACAACAACAACAACCCACAACCACCACCCCAGTTGACAACTTAGCCCGTTTTCTGAGGTTGCAGCCGCTGGTGTTTTCCAGTAGCACCGAGCCGATAGTGGAAGATGATTGGCTCCGCAGGATCGGAAGGGAGTTAACCACTGCAAGATGCATAGATGCTAAGAAGGTGTGTTTTGCCGCGCACCAATTGGATGGACCAGCAGCCTCATGGTGGGAGAATTACACTGTCACCTATCCTATAGCCAATGTTACATGGGACCAGTTCCAGTAGGCTTTTCGCACTGCCCATGTATCAGCAGGAGCTATGGCCATGAAGAAGCGTGAGTTCCGCAACTTATGCCAAGGAGGACGCACCGTTGGCCAGTATGTGGATGACTTTAGCAAGCTAGCATGTTATGCCCTAGATGACGTTTCTACGGATGCAGCTAAATAGGAGAAGTTTCTGGAAGGGTTGAATGATGAGCTGAGCATGCAGTTGATGGTAGCAACCTTTAATAACTACCAACAGTTGGTAGATAGAGCTCTCATGCTTGAAGGGAAGCAGCAGCAAATTAGGCCGCAAGAGTCATGTCAATATACTCATGACCGGAGAGTTACCCAAGGAGTTAGCAGAGAATCTTCGCGAGCTATGTTTGGAGATAGTTCCGAGAGGTTATGTAGCAGCATTGGAGATTTAGTCTACTTTGATGAATAAGATCAGAGAAGCTCAGAAGACGGACAAGGAGATTGCCGAGATAAAGGAAAGGATGAGCAAAGGAAAGGCTAAAGGATTTCGTGAGGATGAGCACGATACCTTATGGTTCGAGGACCGCGTATATGTACCAAATGATCAGGAGATCAGGAAGCTGATTTTGTAGGAGGCCCATGGTTCGCCATATTCGATTCACCCAGGTAATGCTAAAATGTACCTGGATTTGAAGGATAGTTTCTGGTGGACCGGAATGAAGAAGGATATTGCAGAGTATGTAGCAGTTTGTGATGTATGTCAGAGAGTGAAGGCAGAGCATCAGAAGCCAGCAGGATTGCTACAACCATTGCCGATACCCGAATGGAAGTGGGACAAGCTAGGTATGGATTTTATCATGGGATTACCCTGGACTCGTGCAGGCTATGACTCGATATGGGTTGTAGTCGATCGTTTGACGAAAGTAGCTCATTTCATCCCAGTGAAGACCACTTACACCAGTGCTAAGTTAGTAAAGATATACATGACCAGGATCGTGTGTTTGCATGGACTTCCGAAGACCATTATATTAGATAGAGGAACCCAGTTTACCTCAAAGTTTTGGAATCAGTTGCATGAAACTTTGGGAACCAGGCTAGAGTCCAGTACAACTTTTCACCCGCAGACAAATGCACAGACTGAGAGAGTCAATCAGATTTTGGAGGACATGTTGAGAGCTTGTGCGCTAGACTATGGATCTAGTTGGGACGACAATTTGCCTTACGCAGAGTTATCTTACAACAACAGCTATCAAGCCAGCTTGAAGATGGCCCCTTTCGAAGCATTGCATGGAAGGAGGTGCAGGACACCGTTGTTGTGGGATGAAGTTGGAGACCGACAGTTGTTTGGACCAGATTTGATTAAAGAGTCTGAAGAGAAGGTTAAGCTGATTCGCGATAGAATCAAGGTAGCCCAGTCCAGGCAAAAGAGCTATGCAGATTCTAAACTCAAGGAGACAGTTTACGAAGTCGGAGACAGAGTGTATCTTCATGTATCACCCCTTCGAGGAGTGAAGTGCTTTGGAGTTAAGGGAAAGTTAGCACCACACTTTGTGCGACCATACAAAGTTTTGGAATGTATGGGAGAAGTTGCTTACAAGTTGGAATTGCCCGAAGGATTGTCAAGAGTTCACGATGTGTTCCACGTTTCTCAGTTAAAGAAGTGCCATGCCGAGATGGCTGATATCCCTCTGAGAGATTCAGTCCCACTGGAAGCGATACAGTTGGATAGCGGCTTGACCTACGAGGAGAAGCCAGTCAAGATTCTCGAGTTTGCCAGCCGAGTTACACGCAGCAAAGTTATCAAGTTCTGTAAAGTTCAGTGGAGCCACCATACTGAAGATGAAGCCACCTAGGAACGAGAGGAAGACCTACCGAAAGATCACCCTCACCTATTTTCTAGCCAACCTGAATCTCGAGGGCGAGATTCATCTTAAGGGGGGTAGGTTTGTAACATGCCAAATTTTCAATTTGGAATGTTATACATTAGGTCATCATTGCATATCATATTTTATAGTATTTTTCTTGATCCTAGAAATTCTACGCAACTCCAGGACCCACAGAGAGACTTGGGAATTTCGTTATTTCCATATTTGAGTTTTCTCAAATTTTGAAAATAGGATCGGTTGATTTTAATTATTTTCTCTTCGAATATTTCTTTTATAAAAATAAAAGAGAGAGAGGATAAAATGACTTCCTCAAAATAAAGAAATATTGGAGATTTAATATTAAAATCAAATAAGATTTTTATTCAGAGTTTTATTGCTATTTTATTTGAATTAGGAAAAATATGAGTTTTTCAAAATTGCATTAGAGTCCCAAATAAATGTTCACCTTGTCCGGTAGATTTTTAGAGGACTGGGAAAATTTATTTCAGGATTTTTGGAGTTCGTTCAGTATTTCTTCTATTCATTTTTCTGCGCGGAATATTTTTTAAAAGAAAGAAGAGAGGAAACTGACTTTGGGCCGTATCCACCCGGGACTCCGCCCGAGGGGGGGGGGTTATAAGCCGCCGAGGCCGCAGCCCCGCAGCCAACCAGCCCGCCCCGCCGAAACCCTAGCCACGCCAGCCCGGCGCCGCCGACCCGCCGGAGCCGCGCCGCCACCTCGCCACCTCGCCGCCGTCGCCAGTGTTCGCCGCCGCCGCTGGTTTCCTTTGACCGGTTCGGTTTTTCGGTAAAAACCTAGATTCATTTTTTTATTAGATCGTTTTTTCGGTTTAGTTATATAGCGGACATTCGTCCGTACGTTCATTTTAACGAACGGTTTTCGCCCGTTAGCCACAGATAGTGAACGTTTGTTCGTTAGTCTGTTCGTCAGTTTTTCTTTTTCTCGGATTTTTTGCGATTATTTTTTATCGCGATTTCTGATCCAATTTTCGTTTTTGTTTAACTTTTCGCTCGTTTATCGGAATCAGACGATTCGAGCACCTAGAGTTTCATCTCGAAGCCCTCTTTCTGTTTAATCAACTTAAACAAGTTTTTGCTACTATAAAATTTGACTTTAGTCCAGATTAGTAATCGAAGCTTGTTTCTTTCGCTGTTTGAGTTTCGTTGTTTCGTTTGATTTGATTCTTTTTGCAAACCGGAGTTCTTAAGTTGAAATTTCTGGTTAGATCTTCTTATTTGAGTTTTACTCATGCATCTTTGCTTGATTGCTTATTGTATGCCTGTTTGATTGCGGTAGAGTACCCGGAGTGCGAAGCGTGCTACTACGAGTCACTAGGATTCACGGATCATCAGCAAGGCAAGTTACACTTTGATCATACCTCTTTACTACCCAGTTTTATTGCATTAGATAAATCCTCAAACAATTGCATGATTAGGGTTTGATTAATATGTGGGTTTTGGGAAGTAGATGAGGTAGTACCTATTCACCCGTTTATTATCAAACCTTTGGGAGTTAGTTCTACATTGCTTATATTGCTATGCTATGCTCGTAGATGTGGTTTGGGTTTGAGTGTATTCATGAAAGATGTGAGTATTGTTAATTAATGGTTAACTTAATGTGGCAACTTTAATACACATCTGGGTGGATTGAGGCACCTGGGGAAACAATGTTGCCTGTATTTTTTGGAAATCCCGGGGTACCGTGTGATTCCCCTATGGACTGCCACCCAGGCTCAAAGGGATCATAAGATTATTCATGCTGGAAACTTCCATGTGCAGCCACATGCCATTATGGGCTCTGGCATAGTTGAGTAAGTTCTGGGAAACCTTTCCATGATGGGCTAGCAGATGTAGGGTACTGTAGGTGTACATGCCTATCTATCGTTTAAGGGGGCCTCTTCGGAAAGACTGTGTCTCGGTCATCCGTTTCTCAAACATCATGTAGTGCGAGAAATTCAATGGAGGAGATTGAGTGTTGTGGGGAAAAGTGCGCAAACCTCTACAGAGTGTACAAACTAATCTTGGTTAGCCGTGTCCCCGGTTATGGACATCTTGAGTATCTAGTTCTTGGATTATCATGTGGATCTCATCACTCTTAATATAATTTGATTGGGTTTAATGATGATGCTTAATTGGGATTGAGTTGGGTGAACCTTCTCAATGTTTAACAACCACCATGATAGTTAAATAAAATTTATTCCTTTGTTGTAGGGAAAAATTGGCTTTCCGCAAAACATATTAACCATACAGCCTCCACCAGCCATATATGCATGTTGTGATAGCATTATTCCGTTAATTACTCTCTTGTGTTACATTGCCAGCATATTCCATGTGCTGACCCGTTACGGGCTGCAACATATCATGTTGCAGATTCTTCAGACGATGAGTAAGGAGCCTTAGGTCATGGTCTTTCACTGAGTGATGCCGTTAGGTCATGGTCTTCCAAGCCTTCTGATATTATCGTATTGGATGGCCTTAAGCCATATTTATTGTAATAAGTTCTCTTTTGAGACATTCGATGTAATAAGTGTGTGATTGCTCATCTGTTATAAATCCTCAAGTACTGTGCATGTCAGCATTACCGATCCAGGGATGACACTGATGCACAGCGATCAGACTATTTGAGGTCTGGTCGCTACATGTGCCCTACTGCACATCTGCACCTTTGCTTCTGCTAAGAGAGACAACTTTGTTGGAAGGTTGTCTAATGACGGGTCCTTGACAGGGAGTCCTTGAGAGGTCGTTGCGTTGGTGAGGCTTGATGCCGCATAGGTCCTCGATGGTACCTTCTTTGTCGTTTGAGGACGCATCGTGCCACGGTATGGTTGAACCGAACTCTTGGTAATTAAGCCCCATAGCTGCCCATGGTATTTTGAGCGTGAAATTGTGATATCGAGGCACGTAGTGTGTTGCTGGGTTGGGAAGGCCATGGGGGCGTATTCCAATGTACGCCGAACGCATGGAGGTTCCTTAAATGGAGATAAGGCCCGTGCTCGCTGGCTCGCATCTCGCACCTTGACGGTGGGCTGACACTTCGGTCCTTCGTATTCGGCCGGCAAGGCCGCGGTATGTTCCTCCGTCCGAAGAGAGAGCTCCATGTTACCATTGACTGTGATGACGCCTGTTGGGCGGGGCATCTTTACGTTGAGGTGGGCATAGTGGGGGAGAACATTGAAACAAGAGAACGATGTCCGGCCAAGGAGGGTGTGATAGCTACTGCGGAAGGGGGCGATGTCGAAGATCAAGTCTTCGCTCTGGAAGTTATCCGGAGAGCCAAATATGACTTCCAAAGTAATCGCGCCCGAACAGCAGGTTTCGATACCGGGGATGATCCCCTTGAAGATAGTGTTACTGGGTTTGATCCTTGGTAGGTCAATGCCCATTTTCTGGACTATATCTTCATAGATCAGGTTGTTGTTGCTGCTTCCGTCCGTGAGGACTCTGGTAAGGTGGTAGCCATCAATAATTGGGTCGAGGACCAAAGCCGTCGATCATTCATGACGGATACTGGTCGGGCGGTCCTTGTGATCGAAGATGACTGGGCATGCCAACTATGGATCGAATTTCAGGGCTAACGGCTCTATGGCGTAGATGGCCTGAAGTGTACATTGCTTCTCCTTCTTGGGTATATGAGTGGCATAGATCATATTCACCATTTTAACCTTTCGAGGGAATTGTTTTTGGCCTCCATTGTTCGGCCTGCGAGGTTCCTCATGAAGTAAATATGCCCTAGAGGCAGTAATAAAGTTGTTATTTATATTTCCTTATATCATGATAAATGTTTATTATTCATGCTAGAATTGTATTAACCGGAAACATAATACATGTGTGAATACATAGACAAACAGAGTGTCACTAGTATGCCTCTACTTGACTAGCTTGTTAATCAAAGATGGTTATGTTTCCTAACCATAGACATGAGTTGTCATTTGATAAACAGGATCACATCATTAGGAGAATGATGTGATTTACTTGACCCATTCCGTTAGCTTAGCACTTGATCGTTTTAGTTTACTGCTATTGCTTTCTTCATAACTTATAAATGTTGCTATGACTATGAGATTATGCAACACCCGATTACCGGAGGAACACTTTGTGTGCTACCAAACGTCACAACGTAACTGAGTGATTATAAAGGTGCTCTATAGGTGTCTCTGATGGTGTTTGTTGCGTTGGCATGGATCAAGATTGGGATTTGTCACTCCGATTGTCGGAGAGGTATCTCTGGGCCCTCTCGGTAATGCACATCACTATAAGCCTTGCAAGCAATGAAACTAATGAGTTAGTTGCGTGATAGTGCATTACAGAACGAGTAAAGAGATTTGTCGGTAACGATATTGAACTAGGTATTGAGATACCGACGATCGACTCTCGGGCAAGAAACATACCGATGACAAAGGGAACAACGTGTGTTGTTATGCGGTTTGACCGATAAAAATCTTCATAGAATATGTAGGAGCCAATATGAACATCCATGTTCTGCTATTGGTTATTGACCATAGACATGTCTCGGTCATGTCTACATAGTTCTCGAACCCGTAGGGTCCGCACGCTTAACGCTCGGTGACGATCGGTATTATGAGTTTATGTGATTTGATGTACCGAAGGTAGTCCGGAGTCCCGGATGAGATCGGGAACATGACGAGGAGTCTCGAAATGGTCGAGACGTAAAGATTGATATATTGGATGACTATATTCGGACATCGGAAATGTTCCGAGTGATTCGGGTATTTTTCGGAGTATCGAGGAGTTACGGAATACGGGGAAGAAGTATTGGGCCTCATGGGCCAAGTGGTGGAAGAGAGGAGGCAGGGCGCGCGGCCCCCCTATCCCAAACCAAATTGGACTAGGGAGCCGGGCCCCCTTTCCTCCCTCTCCTTCCTTCTCCCGTCCCCCCTTCCTTTCCTCCTCCTGGCGCGCCCTAGGAGGGTCGGCCGGCCTCCCCCTTGCTCCTTTATATACGGGGGCAGGGGGCACCCTAGAACACACAAGTTGATCATTGATCCCTTATCCGTGTGCGGTGCCCCCCTCCACCATAATCCACCTCGATCATATCGTAGCGGTGCTTAGGCAAAGCCCTGCGTCGGTAGTAACATCATCACCGTCATCACGCCATCGTGCCGACGGAACTCTCCCGTGAAGCTCTACTGTATCGGAGTTCGTGGGACGTCATCGAGCTGAATGTGTGCTGAACTCGGAGGTGCCATGCGTTCGGTACTTGGATTGTTCGGATCGTGAAGACGTTCGACTACGTCAACCGCGTTCTCATAACGCTTCCGCTTATGGTCTACGAGGGTACGTGGACGATACTCTTCCCTCTTGTTGCTATGCATCACCATGATCTTGCGTGTGCGTAGGAAAATTTTGAAATTATTACGTTCCCCAACAGTGGCATCTGAGCCGGGTTTACACATAGATGTTATATGCACGAGTAGAACACAAAGGAGTTGTGCGCGAGGGTATATACTTATTGCTTGCCGTCACTAGTTGATTCTTGATTCAGTGGCATTGTCGGATGAAGCGGCCCAGACCGGCATTACGCGTACGCTTACACGAGACTAGTTCTACCGACATGCTTCACACACATGTGGCTAGTGGGTCTCTGTTTCTCCAGCTTTAGTTGAATCGGATTCAATGAATAGGGTTCTTTCCGAAGATCAAAAAGCAATCACTATACCGCGTTGTGGTTTTTGATGCGTAGGTAAGAACGGTTCTTGCTCAGCCTATAGCAGCCACGTAAAACTTGCAACAACAAAATAGAGGATGTCTAACTTGTTTTTGCAGGGCATGTTGTGATGTGATATGGTCAAGATGTTATGAGATATAAATTGTTGTATGAGATGATCATGTTTTGTTAAAGTTATCGGCAACTGGCAAGAGCCTTATGGTTGTCTCTTTATTGCATAAGATGCAAGTGCCATGTAATTGCTTTCCTTTATCGCTATGCGATAGCAATAGTTGCAAAACCAATAGCTGGTGAGACGACCATTTGACGACATGTTTATAAAAGATGAAGATGATGGAGATCATGGTGTCATGCCGGTAACAATGGAGATCATGACAGTACTTTGGAGATGGAGATCAAAGGCATAAGATGATGATGGCCATATCATGTCACATATTTTTGAGTCCATGTGATGTTTATATTTTATACATCTTATTTTGCTTGATTAACGGTAGCATTATAAGATGATCTCTCACTAAATTTCAAGGTATAAGTGTTCTCCCTGAGTATGCACCGTTGCCAAAGTTCGTCGTGCTGAGACACCACGTTATGATTGGGTGTGATAAGCTCTACATTCATATACAATGGGTGCAAGCCAGTTTTGCACACGTAGAAATACTCAGGTTAAACTTGACGAGCCTAGCATATGCAGATATGGCCTCGGAACACTGAGACCAAAAGGTCGAGCGTGATTCATATAGTAGATATGATCAACATAGTGATGTTCATCATTGAAAACAACTCCATCTCACGTGATGCTCGGACATGGTTTAGTTGATATGGATCACGTGATAACTTAGATGATTAGAGAGATGTCTATCTAAGTGGGAGTTCTTAAGTAATTTGATTAATTGAACTTTAATTTATCATGAACTTAGTCCTGATAGTATTTGCATATCTATGTTGTCGATCAATAGCTCGCGATAAAGTTCCCTGTTTATTTTTTGATATATTCCTACAGAGAAACTATGTTGAAAAATGTTAGTAGCAATGATGTGGACTAGGTCCGTGATCTGAGGATTATAGTCATTGCTGCACAGAAGAATTATGTCCTTGATGCACCGCTAGGTGACAGACCTATTGCAGGAGCAGATGCACATGTTATGAACGTTTGACAAAGCTCGGTATGATGACTGCTTAATAGTTTAGTGCACCATGCTTTACGGCTTAGAACTGAGACTTCAAAAATGTTTTGAAATGTCATGGAGCATATGAGATGTTCCAGGAGCTAAAATTGGTATTTCAGACTCATGCCCGAGTCAAGAGGTATGAGACCTCTGACAAGTACTTTTCCTACAAGATGGAGGAGAATAGCTCAGCTAGTGAGCATGTGCTCAGAATGTCTGAGTACTACAATCACTTGAATTAAGTGGGAGTTAATCTTCCAGATAAGATAGTGATTGACAGAGTTCTCTAGTCACTATCACCAAGTTACTAGAACTTCGTGATGAACTATAATATGCAAGGGATAACATAAACGATTCCCAAGCTCTTCGTGATGCTGAAATCGATGAAGGTAGAAATCAAGAAAAGTATCAAGTTTGGATGGTTGACAAGACCACTAGTTTCAAGAAAAGGGAAAAGGGAAGAAGGGGAACTTCAAGAAGAATGGCAAGCAAGTTTCTTCTCAAGTGAAGAAGCCCAAGTCTAGACCTAAGCCTGAGACTAAGTGCTTCTACTGCAAGGGGACTAGTCACTGGAAGCAGAACTTCCCCAAGAATTTGGCGGATAAGAAGGATGGAAAAGTGAACAAAGGTATATTTGATATACATGTTATTGATGTGTACTTTACTAGTGTTTATAGCAACCCCTCAGTATTTGATACTAGTTTAGTTGCTAAGATTAGTAACTCGAAACGGGAGTTGCAGAATGAACAGAGACTAGTTAAGGGCGAAGTGATGATGTGTGTTGCAAGTGGTTCCAAGATTGATATGATCATCATCGCACACTCCCTATAATTTTTAGATTAGTGTGAACCTAAATAAATGTTATTTGGTGTTTTCATTAAGCATGAATATGATTTGATCATGATTATTGCAATACAGTTATTCATTTAAAGTCAGAGAAATTTTTTTGTTCTGTTTACATGAATAAAACCTTCAATGGTCATAGACCCAAGGTGAATGGTTTATTGAATCTCAATCGTAGTGATACACATATTCATAATATTGAAGCCAAGAGATGCAAAGTTAATAATGATAGTGCAACTTATTTGTGGCACTGCCTCTTAGGTCATATTGGTGTAAAGCGCATGAAGAAAAACCATGCTGATGGGCTTTGGAATCACTTGATTATGAATCACTTGATGCTTGCGAACCATGCCTCATGGGCAAGATGACTAAGACTCTGTTCTCCGGAACAATGGAGCGAGCAACTGACTTATTGGAAATAATACATACTGATGTATGCGATCCGATGAGTGTTGAGGCTCGCGACGGGTATCATTATTTTCTGACCTTCACAGATGATTTGAGCAGATATGAGTATATCTACTAGATAAAACATAAGTTTGAAACATTTGAAAAGTTCAAAGAACTTCATAGTGAAGTGGAAAATCATCGTAACAAGAAAATGAAGTTTCTACGATCTGATCGTGGAGGAGAATATTTGAGTTATGAGTTTGGTCTTCATTTGAAACAATACGGAATAGTTTCGCAACTCACGCCACCTGGAACACCATAGCGTAATGGTGTGTCTGAACATCGTAACCGTAATTTACTATATATGGTGCAATCTATGATGTTTGTTACCGATTTACCATTATCATTTTGGGGTTATGCATTAGAGATAGCTGCATTCACGTTAAATAGGGCACCATCTAAATCCATTGAGACGACGCCATATGAACTGTGGTTTGGCAAGAAACCAAAGTTGTCGTTTCTTAAAGTTTGGGGTTGTGATACTTATGTGAAAAAGTTTCATCCTGGTAAGCCCAAACCCAAATCGGAGAAATGCATCTTCATAGTATACCCAAAGGAAACTATTGGGTACACCTTCTATCACAGATCTGAAAGGCAAGATCTTTGTTGCTAAGAGTGGATCCTTTCTAAATAAGAAGTTTATCTCAAAAGAAGTGAGTGGGAGGAATGTAGAACTTGATGAGGTAATTGTACCTTCTCCCGAATTGGAAAGTAGTTCATCACAAAAATCAGTTCCAGTGATTCCTACACCAGTTAGTGAGGAAGCTAATGATGATGATCATGAAACTTCAGATCAAGTTACTACCGAACCTCACAGGTCTACCAGAGTACGGTCCGCACCGGAGTGGTATGGTAATCCTATTCTGGAAGTCATGTTACTAGACCATGACGAACCTACGAACTATGAGGAAGCGATGATGAGCCCAGATTCTGCAAAATGGCTTGAGGCCATGAAATCTGAGATGGGATCCATGTATGAGAACAAAGTATGGACTTTGATTGACTTGCTCGATGATCAGTGAGTCGTTGAGAATAAATGGATCTTCAAGAGGAAGACAGACGATGATTGTAGTGTTACTATCTACAAAGCTCGAATTGTCGCAAAATGTTTTCGACAAGATCAAGGTGTTGATTGCGATGAGATTTTCTCACTTGTAGCGATGCTTAAGTCTGTCCAAATCATGTTAGAAAATTGCCACATTTTATGAAATATGGCAAATGGATGTCAAAACTACATTCCTTAATGGATTTCTTAAAGAAGAGTTGTATATGATGCAACCAGAAGGTTTTGTCGATCCTAAAGGTGCTAACAAAAATGTGCAAGCTCCAGCGATCCATCTATGGACTGGTGAAAGCATCTCGGAGTTGGAATATACACTTTGATGAGTTTATCAAAGCATCTGGTTTTATACAGACTTGCGGTGAAGCCTGTATTTACAAGAAAGTGAGTGGGAGCACTACAACATTTCTGATAAGTATATGTGAATGACATATTGTTGATCGGAAATAATGTAGAATTTTCTGGAAAGCATAAAGGAGTGTCTGAAAAGAGTTTTTAAAAGAAATACCTCGATGAAGCTGCTTACACATTGAGCATCAAGATCTATAGAGATAGATCAAGATGCTTGATAAGTTTTTTCAATGAGTACATACCTTGACAAGATTTTGAAGTAGTTCAAAATGCAACAGTCAAAGAGGGAGTTCTTGCCTGCGTTGCAAGGTCTGAAGTTGAGTAAAGACTCAAAACCCGACCATAGGAGAAAATAGAAAGAGAATGAAAAGTCATTCCCTATGCCTCAGTCATAGGTTCTATAAAGTATGCTATGTTGTTTACCAGTCCTATTGTATACCTTAGCATGATTCTGGCAAGGGAGTACAATAGTGATCTAGGAGTAGATCACTGGACATCGGTTAAAATTATCCTTAGAGGACTAAGGAAATATTTCTCAGTTATGGAGGTGATAAAAAGAGTTTGTCCTAAAGAGTTTCGTCGATGCAAACTTTTTACATCGATCTAGATGACTCTAAGTCTCGATCTGGATACATATTGAAAGTGGGAGCAATTAGTTAGAATAACTACGTGCAAAACATTGTATACATAGAAACTTGCGAAATACATACGAATCTGTATGTAGCAGACCCGTAGACTAAACTTCTCTCACAAGCAAAACATGATCACTCTTTGGGTATTAGTCACATGGAGATGTGAACTAATCACATAAAGATGTGAACTAGATTATTGACTTTAGTGCAAGTGGGAGACTGAAGGAAATATGCCCTAGAGGCAATAATAAAGTTGTTATTTATATTTCCTTATATCATGATAAATGTTTATTATTCATGCTAGAATTGTATTAACCGGAAACATAATACATGCGTGAATACATAGACAAACAGAGTGTCACTAGTATGTCTCTACTTGATTAGCTCGTTAATCAAAGATGGTTATGTTTCCTAACCATAGACATGAGTTGTCATTTGATAAACGGGATCATATCATTAGGAGAATGATGTGATTGACTTGACCCATTCCGTTAGCTTAGCACTTGATCGTTTTAGTTTACTGCTATTGCTTTCTTCATGACTTATACATGTTCCTATAACTATGAGATTATGCAACTCCCGATTATCGGAGTAACACTTTGTGTGCTACCAAACATCACAACGTAACTGGGTGATTATAAAGGTGCTCTACAGGTGTCTCCGATGGTGTTTGTTGAGTTGGCATGGATCAAGATTGGGATTTGTCACTCCGATTGTCGGAGAAGTAACTCTGGGCCCTCTCAGTAATGCACATCACTATAAGCCTTGCAAGCAATGCAACTAATGAGTTAATTGTGGGATAGTGCATTACAGAATGAGTAAAGAGACTTCTCAGTAACGAGATTGAACTAGGTATTGAGATACCGACGATTGAATCTCGGGCAAGTAACATATCGATGACAAAGGGAACAACGTATGTTGTTATGCGGTTTGACCGATAAAGATCATCGTAGAATATGTAGGAGCCAATATGAACATCCAGGTTTCGCTATTGGTTATTGACTGAAGACGTTTCTCGGTCATGTCTACATAGTTGTCGAACCCATAGGGTCCGCACACTTAACGTTCGGTGACGATCGGTATTATGAGTTTAGGTGATTTGATGTACTGAAGGTAGTTAGGAGTCCCGGATGAGATCGGGGACATGATGAGGAGTCTTGAAATGGTCGAGATGTAAAGATCGATATATTGGACGACTATATTCGGACATCGGAAAGGTTCTGAGTGATTCGGGTATTTTTCTGAGTAACAGGGAGTTACGGGAATAGGTGGAAGAAGTATTGGGCCTCATGGGCCAAGTGGTGGAAGAGAGGAGGCAGGGCGTGTGGCCCCCCTAGCCCAAACCGAATTGGACTAGGGGGCCGGCCCCCCTTTCCTCCTTTCCTCCCTCTCCTTCCTTCTCCCCTTCCCCCTTCCTTTCCTCCTCCTAGTAGGAGTAGGAAAGGGGAGTCCTACTCCTACTAGGAGGAGGACTCCTCCTCCTGGCGCGCCTTAGGAGGGCCGGCCGGCCTCGCCCCTTGGTCCTTTATATACGGGGGCAGGGGGGCACCCTAGAACACACAAGTTGATCATTGATCCCTTTGCCGTGTGCGGTGTGCCCCTCCACCATAATCCACCTTGATCATATCATAGCGGTGCCTAGGCGAAGCCCTGCGTCGGTAGCAACATCATCACCGTCATCACGCCATCGTGCTGACGGAACTCTCCCGTGAAGCTCTACTAGATCGGAGTTCGTGGGATGTCATCGAGCTGAACGTGTGCTGAACTCAGAGGTGCCGTGCGTTCGGTACTTGGATCGGTCGGATTGTGAAGACGTTCGACTACATCAACAGCGTTCTCATAACGCTTCCGCTTACGGTCTACGAGGGTACATGGACGATACTATTCCCTCTCGTTTATATGCATCACCATGATCTTGTGTATGCGTAGGAAAATTTTGAAATTACTACGTTCCCCAACACCTCATCATCCTCGCTGCATGGGCATCTGCTCGCGTCCTCGGCTATAGCTTTGCCGGCCTGCTTAATTACCCAACAATTACGGTTGGTTTGGTTCGCTGGCTTGTCTGCGGTGCTGTGTATTTACCACTGCCTATCCAAGATAACGTCTAACTTGGTGGGTTCGTCATGGCTTCTGATGTCTACTACACAACTCTATTCTCGTAGACACGTGTTGGGCCTCCAAGCGTAGAGTTTTGTAGGATAGTAGCGATTTTCCCTCAAGTGGATAACCTAAGGTTTATCAATCCGTGGGAGGTGTAGGATGAAGATGGTATCTCTCAAACAAACATGCAACCAAATAAGAAAAGTCTCTTGTGTCCCCAACACAACAAATACAATGGTAATTTGTATAGGTGCACTAGTTCGGCGAAGAGATGGTGATAAAAGTGTAATATTGATGGTAGAAATATATTTTTACAATCTGAATAAATAAAAACAGCAAGGTAGCAAATAGTAAACAGACACAAAAACAGTATTGCAATGCTTGAAAATGAGGCCTAGGGTCCGTACTTTCGCTAGTGCAATCTCTCAACAGTGCTAATATAATTGGATCATATAACCATCCCTCAATGTGCGATGAAGAATCACTCCAAAGTTCCTATCTAGCGGAGAACATAAGAATAAATCATTTGTAGGGTACGAAACCACCTCGAAGCTATTCTTTCTGATCAATCTATCCAACAGTTTGTACTAAAATAACACCAAATAATTTTAGATTCATAATACTTAGTCCAACACAAAGAACCTCAAAGAGTGCCCCAAGATTTCTACTGGAGAAACAAAAGACAAGAACATGCATCAACCCCTATGCATAGATTACCCCACTATCACCACGCGAATCAGCGAGTTGAGTGCCAAAACATATATCAAGTGAATCAAAATAACACCCCATTGTCACCACGAGTATTCATTTGCAAGACTTATATCAAGTGCTCTCAAATCCATAAAAGTATTCAATCCGATAAAATGAAATCTCAAAGGGAAAACTCAATTCATCACAAGATAGAGAGGGGAAAACACCATATGATCTGACTATATTAACAAAGCCCGTGATACATCAAGATCGTGACATTTCAAGAACACGAGAGAGAGAGAGAGAGAGAGAGATTAAACACATTGCTACTTGTACAAACCCTCAGCCCTGAGGGTGGACTACTCCCCTCTTCATCGTGGTAGCCGCCGGGATGATTAATATGGCCACCGGAGATGATTCCCCCTTCTGGCAGGGTGGCAGAAAGGGTCTAGATTGGTTTTCGGTGGCTACAGAGGCCTGCGGCGGCGGAACTTCTGATCTAGGGTTACCTATAGCGACCATACCTCAGACGATCAAGTCTCTGTGCATAAGTGTCATCCGTGGATCGATATTGCTGACACACACAGTACTCACAGATTTATTGCAGAGTTCAATCACACACTTATTACATCGAGTGTCTCAAAAAGAGTACTTATTACAATAATATGGCCGAAGGCAATCTGAATAAGATAAATGTGGAAGTTTCGAGGGTAAATGGGTCCATCAAACTCCACAACAAAACTGAGTGCATGACAACGACCTAGCGCACCTTACTCCTCGTCTAAAAACTTAGCAACATAATATGTTGCAGCTTGTGTAGGTCAGCACATGGAATATGTTAGCAAGATAAAACTATAGAGCAATTAAAAAATAATAGCTATCACTACATGCATATATGGCTGGTGGAGGCTCTATGGTTATCATTTGCACAAAGCTAGTTTTTCCCTACAACAAAGGAATAGATTTTATTTAACAAGAAAGTTTGTTGAAAAAATTGAGAAGGTAACCCCAATTTAATCCCAAAATTAAAAGTTATAACCCGACAAATTAATTAATCAAAGTGATGAGATCAACATAATAATTCATGTACAGATACTCAAGATGTCCATAACCGGGGACACAACTAACCATGATTAGTTTGTACACTCTGCAGTTGTTTGCGCACTTTTCCCCATAAGACTCGATCTCCTTCGTTGTATTTCTCGCACTACATAATGATTGAGAAACGGATGACTGAGACACAGTCTTTTCGAAGAAGTCCCCTTAACCGATAGATAGGTCGGTACACCTACAATCCCCTACATCTTCTAGCCCATCATGGAAAGGATTCCCACAACTTACTCAACTATGCAGAGCTCATAATGGCTTGTGGCTGCACACGGAAGTTTCTAGCATGAATAGCCTTATGATAACTTTTAGCCTGGGTGGCGAACAATAGGATGATCACACGGGTACCCCGGGATCTCCTAGGATAACACTGGATTCCCCAGGTGTCCACAACCAATCCACCCAGATGTGTATTATAATAGCCACCTTAAGTTTCCCTTAGTTAATAATAACTCTCACATCTTTCACGAATTCTCTCAAAAAACCAAACCACGTCTACGAGCATAGCATAGTAGTATAAGCATAACGGTGTAAGATGAGGTAACGATAATAGCATACATAAAGAGGCAATAGGTTCCTACCTCATCAACTACTTCCCAAATACCCACATGTTATCAAATCCTACTCAATGCAATGTTTGAGGGTTGAAACTAATGCATATAAACTGGATAATAAAGGGATATGATCAAAGTGTTACTTGCCTTGCTGACGATCGGAAAACCCTAGTGATTCGTAGTAGCAAGCCTCACACTCCGGAATCTCTATCGTGAACAAATAATAGCATACATAAGAACTCAAGCATAAGATGCAAAGGTAAAACCAAGGGAAAAGATCTGAACTGAAAGTTCAAGTGAAGAGCTTCAATTTGCAATAAGAATCAATCAAATCGGAGTTACGAACCTCAAACTATGATCAAAAGAAGTTCAAATTCAAATCTTCTTGAAACCAAATTTTAAATTTTCAAAATCATGTTCAAGTTGATTATCTGGACAAAGGGAACAAGAAAAAAATTGGCGTTGGTTTCACTGGATTTGGATAAACGAGCAAAAAGTAACAAGGGTTTGAAGTTCAGGGACTAATCTACAATAAAAGTAATTACGGATAGGTCCCTGGCCAAAAATAAAACTAAATAGAAAAATATATCGGACAAACGTCCGCTAACAGAGACTAATGAATGAAATCGTCCGCTAACAGGGACGGGTGAACGTTCGCTAATTAGCGAACCCTACAAATAAAACCGATCTAAATAAAAAAACAGAAAATAACAAGCGGGCAGTTCGGTTTTATACCGGCTCGGGGTGGTTCGGGACGGAAAACCGGTGGCGGCGGCGTCTTGCTCCGGCGAGCGGCGGCAGTGGCGTCAGGCGGCGTCGGCGATGGCGGTGGCGGGCGGGGTCGGCGGCGAAGTGGCGCGGGCCGACGAGCGGCGCGAGTGGCAGGCTTGCGGCGGCGGCTTGTGGTGGTGGTTGAGGAGGAGAGGGCGGCGGGGCAGCGGGGCTCCGGGTTATAAGAAGGGGGCGAGGCAGACTTGGGGAGGGGGTCGGCGCGGGCGGTGGGGTGGCGCCGGACTCTGGCGAGTCTAGATCGGCCAAGGCTCGGAAAGGCGGCGACGCGCGTGGGCCGGCTAGGCCTTTGGCCCAGTTTGGTCCCATTATTTTTTTTAAATTATTTCGCTGAACGGAAAAATCCAAAAATAAAATAAATAAAAATCCTAAAATTTCCAGAAATAATTTTCACAGTCCTCTCCTAATATTTAGGACCACGTGAACATTTTTCTAGGCTAAGATGCAAATTTTAAAATGCAATTTTTCCTAATTTAACCAAATAAAACCTCAAATAAAATATATTTTTTATTTAAAATTAAATTTCCATTATTTCCTCTATTTTGAAGAAGTCATATTATCTTCTCTCATTGTTTTATTTATTTTGAAATAATTGGAAAAATAATTTCAAATAAAAATCATCTTGATCCAACTTGCCAAATTTTGAAAAATTAAAAAAATGGATTTTTATGAAAACCTCCAACTCTCTCAGATAGTCCTTGAGTTGCTTAAGGTCTTTAGGATCAAATTGTTCAAATAAAACCAAATAAAAATGAAAAGAGCATGGATGCATATGATGTCCTAATGATTAACATCCAAATTGAAAATTGGGATGTTACAAACCTACCCCCTTAAGATGAATCTCGCCCTCGAGATTCGGGTTGGCTAGCAAATAGGTGTGGGTGGTCTTTCCGTAGGTCTTCTTCTCGCTCCCAGGTGGCTTCTTCCTCGGTATGGTGGCTCCACTGAACTTTGCAAAACTTGATAACCTTGCTGCGTGTAACTCGGCTGGCAAACTTGAGAATCTTGACGGGTTTCTCCTCGTAGGTTAAGTCACTCTCCAACTGAATTATTTCTAGGGGCACTATATCTGTCAGAGGAATATCGGCCATCTCTGCATCACACTTCTTTAACTGGGAAACGTGAAACATATCATGAACTCCTGACAATCCTTTGGGTAATTCCAGCTTGTAGGGCACTTCTCCCATACGTTCCAAAACTCGGTATGGTCCTACAAATCTTGGGGCTAACTTTCCTTTGACTCCAAATTGTTTAACTCCTCGAAGTGGTGACACGCGGAGATAAGCTCTGTCTCCAACTTCATAGACTACCTCCTTGCATTTAGTGTCAGCATAACTCTTCTGCCTGGACTGAGGTACCTTGAGTCCACCGCGAATCAACTTAACCTTCTCTTCAGACTGCTTGATTAAATCTAGTCCGAACAACTGACGCTCTCCAACTTCATCCCACATCAACGGTGTCCTGCACCTCCTTCCATACAAAGCTTCAAAAGGGGCCATTTTCAAACTAGCCTAGTAACTATTGTTGTATGAGAACTCTACGTAAGGCCAATTATCGTCCCAACTAGACCCATAGTCTAGCGCACAGGCTCTGCACATGTCCTCCAGAATCTAATTGACTCTCTCAGTCTATCCATCTATCTGCGGATGAAAGGATGTACTGAACTCTAGCATGGTACCCAAAGTCTGGTGCAACTGATTCCAAAACTTCGAGGTAAACTGTGTTCCTCTATCTGATACGATGGTCCTCGGAACTCCATCCATACATATGATCCTGGTCATATATATCTTAGCCAACTTTCACGGGGATAAAGTGAGCCACTTTGGTCAAGCGATCAACTACTACCCAGATGGAATCGTAGCCCGATCATGTCCTCGGTAATCCGGTGATGAAATCCATGCCAAGCTTATCCCACTTCCATTCGGGTATAGGCATAGGCTGGAGTAATCCTGCTGGCTTCTGGTGTTCTGCCTTAACTCTCTGACATACATCACATACTGCCACATACTTGGCAATATCCTTCTTCATACCATTCCACCAGAAACGTTCCTTCAAATCCAAATACATCGTAGTGTTTCCGGGTTGAATCGAGTATGGCGAGTCATGAGCCTCCTGAAGTATTAACTTCCTAATGTCTGCATCATTGGGCACATAAATACGATCCTCAAACCATACAATTTTGTGCTCATCCTCACGAAACCCTTTGGCTTTTCCTTTACTTATCTTTTCGTTTATCTCAGCAATCTCCTTATCAGTCTTCTGGGCTTCTCGTATCTTTCCCAACAATGTGGACTGAACTTCCAATGCTGCAACAAAACCTATTGGAACTATCTCCATCCATAGTTCTTTGAGATCGCATGTTAACTCCTGTGGTAAACCTCTGGTTACTAGAGTATTTACATAACTCTTGCGGCTTAAAGCGTCTGCTACAACATTGGCCTTTCCTGGATGATATTGTAACTTCATATCATAATCCTTTATGAGCTCCAACCATCTCCTTTGCCTGAGATTCAACTCCTTTTGCATGAGAATGTACTTCAAACTCTTATGATCCGTGTATACATCACAACAGTTTCCAATAAGAAAATGTCTCCAGGTCTTGAGCGCATGCACTATGGCTGCTAACTCCAAATCATGCGTAGCATAATTCAACTCATGAGGTCGAAGCTGTCATGAGGCATATGAAACAACTCTTCCGTCTTGCATAAGTACACCTCCAAGTCCTTGGCGAGAAGCGTCGCAATAAACTTGGAAATTCTTGCGTATATCCGGCAGAATTAGCACTGGGGCTGTAAATAAACGTTTCTTCAACTCCTGAAAACTGGCCTCACATTCTTCAATCCATTTGAACTTGGTGTCATTCTTCAATAACTCCATCATGGGTTTCGCAATCTTGGAAAAAATCTCAATGAATCTCTGGTAATATCCTGCGAGTCCAAGAAAATTGCGTATCTCTCCAACTGAGGTGGGTGCCAACCACTTAGTGATAGACTGAACCTTGGTAGGGTCTACTGCTATACCTTCTCCTGATATAACATGTCCAATAAATCCAACTTCCTTCAACCAAAACTCACATTTGCTGAACTTAGCATATAGTTGATGTTCTGTGAGTTTCTTGAGAACTAATCGCAAATGTTCCTTGTGTTCCTCTTCATTCTTCGAGTACACCAATATATCATCAATGAACACCACAAAAAACTTATCCAAGAACTCCATGAACACCTTATTCATCATACTCATAAAATAGGCAGGGGCGTTAGTCAATCCAAAATACATGACTGTGTACTCATATAGCACATACCTTGTGGTAAAAGCTGTCTTGGGTATATCCTCTTCTTGGATCTTTAGCTGGTGGTATCCTGATCAATGATCGATCTTGGAGAATACTTTATCTCGATGTAGCTGGTCGAACAAATAATTGATCATCAGTAGTGGGTACTTGTTCTTGATCGTCACTTCATTCAATGCACGATAATCAACAACCATTCTCAAAGATCCATCCTTCTTCTCAACTAAGATCACTGGGCTCCCCACGGTGATGAACTTGGTCGAATATAACCTTTCTCCAATAACTCCTTAATCTGCTTCTTAATTTCCTCCAGATCATTCATGGGCATCCGATACGGTCTCTTCGATATTGGTCCGGTGCCAGGCAATAGCTCTATCAAAAACTCTATATCTCGATCTGGTGGCATGCCTGGTAATTCCTCTAGGAACACATCGGGATAATCCTACACAACAGGCAGTTCCTCCTGAACAACTCCCGAGAGTGAATTTACTTGGGCCCTCCTTGGCGCATGCCTAGACACATACTTGATCCTTTCAACCTCTGGGGTGGTGAGGACAATTGACTTGCTAGCACAATCGATATTTCCTCCATACGTTGATAGCCAACCCATGCCTAGTATCACATCCAATCCTTAGGACTCCAAAATTATTAGGTCTGAGGGGAAAAGATGCCTACGTATGGTCAATGGCATTTGAAAACATCCTCTGCTTGCCATATACTCCGCTCCAGGTGATCTTATTAACATAGGTGTCTTAAGGGCTACGGTGGGCAACTTAAACTTCTCCACAAATCCCCTTGATATGTATGAATGTGATGCACTAGTGTAGAAAAGAACAATAGCATTAAATGACTTAATCATAAACATATCGATAACTGCATCCGGCTGCTCTTCAACTTCCTCCACATTAACGTGGTTCACCTGTCCTCTGGTGAAAGGGTTGGGCTTCTTCCCAGAACTTGCATTTCCATTACCATTCTTCAACTCAGAATAATCATTGGCGTAGTGTCCAGTCTTCACGCACTTGTAACAAGTGACATGACTTAGATCCTTCTTAGTGGGTGTTGCTGGGTTGGAACGGTTCGGGTTGTTGCTTGCTCCATTCCCATTTCCATTCATAGGGCCACTGTGGTTATGTGAACTTCCTCCATTGTGGGTATGGCCTCCATGGTTATGATGGGTATGTCCTCCCGAGTTCGGATTAAAACGGGGCTTCTGCTGAGCTCTAGAGTTGTACTTCCCCTGTCCATACTTCCGTTTGTGGTTCTCAATCTGCTGTTGCTTGCCTTCAATCATGAGAGCCCTATCTACCAACTCTTGGTAGTTGGTGAATGTTGCCACCATCAACTTCATACTCAACTCATCGCTCAGCCCCTCCATAAACTTCTCCTGCTTCGCGGCATCTGTGGCTACATCATCTGGGGAAAAGCGAGCTAACTTGTTGAACTCATCCATGTACTGCCCCACAGTATGATTTCCCTGGCGTAAGTTGTGAAACTCACGCTTCTTCATGCTCATAGCTCTAGTTGAGACATGTGCAGTGCGGAATGCTTGCTGAAACTGATCCCAAGTGACATTGGCCACGGGGAAAGTGGTTGTGTAATTCTCCCACCATGAGACTGTGGGTCCATCCAGTTGATGTGCGGCAAAGCGCACCTTCTCAGCGTCTGTGCAATCTGCGGTGGTCAACTCCCTTCCAATCCCGTGGAGCCAGTCATCAGCAACCATCGACTCGGTGCTACTAGAGAACACCGGTGCTAAGTTGTCAACTTGGGGTGGTGGCGGTGGGGTGTTGTTGTTGTTGCCTTAGTTCTGGACTAGCAACTGCATTAAGGCATTCTATTGTTGGATCAACTGGGTGAGCTTCAGTGGGAAGACAAATCCGGGGTCACGTCTCGAAGGCATCTGATAGGTTGAGAGGGGTGAGAACAGAATAGAGTGAGGTATAAAGACAAATCACTACCCATATGCACATGAGATAAACACATTCATTTCACACCACTCAATTCAAACAAGATCATACAATCGAGCTAAACTGTCGTTACATAATGCTCGGACTATTACAATATACATGGGAGAAAACTAATGGTTATATGGTGGTCGTCTAGAAATTTTGACCGGTGGATGACTCCATGATATCTGCTCCAGCTTCGTCTTCATAGTCATCATCGTTGTCGGGGTCAGAGTCGGTGTTGTCAAGTATGATGTAGTCTTCAGAATGGATGTCCTTTTCAGGTTCAGGATCTCCCATGAATATTCCTAGCATCATCTTCAGGTCTTCATTCTTCTACAGTAGTACTGCAATTTCTTTTTCATATCCATCACGTGAAGAGTTGAGTTCCTCTTCTAGCTCCATATTCCTGGTCATCACCTTCTTCATGTCTATCATGCTGGGGCACATCTGGTTCTCCTCACGACGAATGTGTTGATTTAACTCCTGGATGTAGGCTGCAATGGATTTATCCCTCTTGGTGCAAATCATCTCCCATTGCTCATCTCGGCGTCCACACATCTGGTAGATGGTGTCCTTAAGATCCTTGTTGTATACCTTGCCCATGCGTCCGATGGCGATGTGGGTGGCCGTGCTCTTTCCTAGACTCCAGGTTGGTGCATCAAAGGAAAACTCTATGGGCTCAGTAACTAGCGTGAACGTCCTTCCTGGAAAATGAACTCGAATCATCTAACGCTCTTCTTCTGGTAAGGTGATGGTGTAGGTCCTAGTGAAACTTGGTATTCTGATGCTCAGGTACCTAGTGACTTCCGTCAAGTGTCATCCGAAAGGGGTGTCGTCATCCGGTTGAGTGAACTTGTTCCTTGGGTCCGCCATCTATACAGTAGAAATGGAGAAGAGATAGAAATGAGTAGAGAAGAGTATCCTGTGGCTTATCCTAATGGTCGAGTCCTACGGTCAGCGTGTGCTCTGATACCATCTTATAGCGACCAGACCTCAGACGGTCAAGTCTCTATGCTTAAGTGTCATCCCTGGATCGGTATTGCTGACACACACAGTACTCGAGGATTTATTGCAGAGTTCAATCACACACTTATTACATCAAGTGTCTCAAAAAGAGTACTTATTACAATAATATGGCTGAAGGCCATCTAAATAAGATAACTGCGGAAGCTTCAAGGGTAAATGAGTCCATCCAACTCCACGGCAAACTGAGTGCATAACAATGACCTAGCGCACCTTACTCCTTGTCTGAAAACTCTGGAACATAATACGTTGCAGCCTGTGCAGGTCAGCACATGGAATATTCTAGAAAGATAACACTATAGAGCAATGAACAAAATAACAACTATCACTACATGCATATATGGCTAGTGGAGGCTCTATGGTTATCATTTGCACAAAGCTAGTTTTTCCCTACAACAAAGGAATAGATTTTATTTAACTACAAAATTTGTTGAAAACATTGAGAAGGTAACCCAACTCAATCCCAAAATTAAAAGTTATAACCCGACAAATTAATTAAGCAAAGTGATGAGATCAACATAATAATTCAAGTACCAGATACTCAAGATGTCCATAACCGGGGACACGGCTAACCATGATTAGTTTGTACTCTCTGCAGAGGTTTGCACACTTTTCCCCACAAGACTCGATCTCCTCCATTGTATTTCTCGCACTGCATGATGTTTGAGAAACGGATGACCGAGACACAGTCTTTCCAAAGAGGTCCCCTTAACCGATAGATAGGCCGGTACACCTACAATCCCCGACATCTGCTAGCCCATCATGGAAAGGATTCCCACAACTTACTCAACTATGCCAGATCCCATAATGGCTTGTGGCTGCACACGGAAGTTTCTAGGATGAATAATCTTATGATCCCTTTGAGCCTGTGTGGTGAACTGTAGGATGATCACACTGGTACCCCGGGATCTCGTAGGACAACACTGGATTCCCCAGGTGCCCACAATCAATCCACCCAGATGTGTATTAAAGTAGCCACCTTAAGTTTCCCTTAGTTAATAATAACTCTCACATCTTTCATGAATTCTCTCAAAAAACCAAACCACGTCTATGAGCATAGCATAGCAGTATAAGCATAACATAGTAACACCCATTGTTTGAAAAATAAAGGCAATAGGTTCCTACCTCATCAACTACTTTCCAAATACCCACATGTTATGAAATCCTACTCAATGCAATGTTTGAGGGTTGAAATGCATATAAACTGGGTAATAAAGGGATATGATCAAAGTGTTACTTGCCTTGCTGACGATCGGAAAACCCTAGTGATTCGTAGTAGCAAGCCCCGCACTCCGGAAACTCTATCGTGAACAAACAATAGCATACATAAGAACTCAAGCATAACACGCAAAGGTAAAACCAAGGGAAAAGATCTTAATTGAAAGTTCAAGTGAAGAGCTTCGATTTGCAAAAAGAATCAATCAAATCGGAGTTACGAAACACAAACTATGATCAAAATAAGTTCAAATTCAAATCTGCTTGAAACCAAATTTTAAATTTTCAAAATCATGTTCAAGTTGATTATCTAGACAGAGGGGAACAAGACGAAAATTTTGGCATTGGTTTCACTGGATTTGGATAAACAAGCAAAAAGTATCGAGGGTTTGAAGTTCAGGGACTAATCTACGATAAAAGTAATTACAGATAGGTCCCTGGCCGAAAATAAAACTAAAAAGAAAAATCTATCGGACGAAAATCCGCTAACAAAGACTAACAAACGAAATCGTTCGCTAACATAGAAGAACGGGTGAACATTCGCTAATTAGCGAACCCTAAAAATAAAACCGAAAAAACCGGGCAGGCGGTTCGGTTTTATACCGGCTCGGGGTGGTTCGGGGTAGAAAAACTGGCGGCCGCGGCGTCTCGCTCCGGTGAGCGGCGGCAGCGGCGTCAGGTGGTGTGGCCGACGGCGGTGGTGGGCGGCGTCGGTGACGGAGTGGCGCGCGGGGGGGGGGGGGGACTGGCGCAGGCGGCTTGCGACGGCGGCGACTTGTGGCGACGGCGCCGGTGGTTGAGGAGGAGTGGGCGACGGGGCTCTGGCTTATAAGGAAGGGGGCGAGGCCGACTTAGGGAGGGGGACAGCGCTGGCGGCGGTGTGGTGTCGGACTCCAGCGAGTTCGGATCGGCCACAGCTCGGGAAGAAGGTGGCACGTGGGCCGGCTGGGCCTTTGGCCCAGTTCGCTCCATTTTGTTAAAATAAAAATTATTTCGCCGAACGGAAAATCCAGAAATAAAATAAATAAAAATCCTAAAATTTCCAAAATAATTTTCACGGTCTTCTCCTAATATTTAGGACCACGTGAACATTTTTCTGGGCTAAGATGCAATTTTTAAAAATGCAATTCTTCCTAATTTAACCGAATGAAATCTCAAATAAAAATAAAATAAAATATATATTTTTATTTAAAATTAAATTTCCATTATTTCCTCTGTTTTGAAGAAGTCATATTATCTTCTCTCATTATTTTATTTATTTTCAAATAATTGGAAAAATAATTTCAAAAAAATCATCTTGATGCAACTTGTCAAATTTTGAAAAATACAAAAAATGGATTTTATGAAAACCTCCAACTCTCTCAGATGGTCCTTGAGTTGCTTAAGGTCATTAGGATCAAATTGTTCAAATAAAACCAAATAAAAATGCAAAGAGCATGGATGCATATGATGTCCTAATGATTAACATCCAAATTGAAAACTGGGATGTTACATTACCCCGATGGTTTTTGGAATATTTGGGATTTTATAAGGCAAAGAGGGGGTGTGGGAGGCCACCGAGGTGGGCACAACCCACCTGGGCGTGCCTGGGCCCCCAGGTGCGCCCTGGTGGGTTGTGCCCCCCTCGGGGCACCCCCCAGGTGCTGCTCTGGCCCATCGGGAGTCTTCTGGTCCATAAAAAATCCACAAAAAATTTCACAGTGTTTAGACTCCGTTTGATATTGATTTGTTGCGATGTAAAAAGAAAGCAAAAAACAATAACTTGCACTGGGCACCGGGTCAATAGGTTAGTCCCTAAAATGATATAAAGTTGCTATAAAATGATTGTAAAACATCCAAGAATGATAATAAAACGGCATGAATCACTGGTACAGCCACGTCCTAAATAAACGGTTTTAACCCCTTTCCGCGACGGCATTTGGAACCGTCGCAAAGTGAGTGTGTGTGATAGGGTGTCCTTCCCACATGACCGAGAAATCGTCAGTGATAGGCCCTCCAAGGACCCAGGCTGGGGCCGTGCGCGATCGGGTGAGGCATCGAAACCCAATCATTTCCGTAGGTATGTACATCCCACACGGTAATCCGAGATTTCATAATCGAATTACATCAGAAAGCTTCGGCACTCAGTTACACCATTACACAATAGCACCAAGTTTCACATGCAGCATTAAAAACCTTTGAAAAGTAGCATCATACATGGTAAACAGACAGATGAATCTCATCTGGGAAACTGCAGAAGCGGAAGGCAAATATTGAGCCTTCAGTGATGTTGAATGTCCTTTCAACTTTAGGCCGGTGGCTATGGACAATTGCCCGCCCAACCTTCGTCCTCTTCAGCAAGACTTCAATATTGTACAGTGGGTGTTGAATGAATACTTCCTTGCCTCTTGACCATGTAGGTGGTTTGAGAGGTATTCATCGGCGAACTGCTTTGAAAAGTACTAAAAACAAAGCTATGCATAAATCGCTGTTGTAAAATTTGAAATGGCGCAAGGGGTAAAAACAAGGTAAAAGAGTTGGTACCGTCCTATAGTTCACTGATGTCTTGTTCATTGTGCAAAAAAAGATCTTGCTATTATTCGTCGCAAGTTTCTTCATCCTAACAATCTTTCTGAGTTTCTTGAGTTGACTGATATTCATGGAGATCTCATTTCCCCATATGCAAAATGGGTCGAACAGTGGGTCTAAGCCTCTCATAGCAGGACCTACATGTGCAAGACCAAATTTTAAGAAACCTAAATATTAGAATGATTCCTAGGACTTCACAATAATGTGTTATGAGCCGAAGGACCCTGCTTGAACAAATCTTGATGGTAAACCACAGTGTCTCCCATTGTTTCCATGCAACACACATAAGGAAGATCTTGATCAGGTTAACTGAGAGTTGCCATACTATGAGTAGAAAATATGTATTGAGTATAGCCAAATTCGATTGGTGTCACATGCATAACAATAGAAAATTGTACCCACAGCATATGAAAATCAAATTGCAGAACTGAACCAAACAGTTAAATGGACAGCAGACCAAATGAACCAAAATATTTAACTGAGCATGACATTGCAGAATAGAAACATGTACTAGAAGATAAGACAGTTAACAAAACAAAGAAAGCTTGAGAACAGTAGTATGAAACGTAGCAATTGTTGGACCAAAGTGTAACTGAACATTACATTTCAGAGGACCAAACTGTTAACTGAATATCAGATTGCATATTAACATTATAGAGGACAAATCAGTAGAAGGCACTGGCGGTGGCCTCGAGAAAACATTACAAACTGTATTTTAAAGTAGACAACCGCGTGGCGGTGTCGACAGTGGCCTCGAAGACGAGGTGCTCCTCCAAGATCTGGTGGTCAACACGCAGGGCAGCCATAGCGACCTCGTTCGCACGTGCGATCGCATGCTACTCAGCTCCACGTTATACTGCGTGTAGAATGGATGTGGGCGGCGCTTAATTGGAGGAGGGGGGCAGTGAATTCGGTGGAAGGTGTCGCTCTGTCAGTCGGGGCATGTGGGACGGGAAAGCAGGAGGACGGTGTGGGTGGGGTGTGGATTACCTGACCATATCGACGAGGCCGCGCAGCAAGAAGAAGGGTCGATGACGAGGAGGCCATGCAACAAGAAGAAGGGTCGGTGGCGAAGAGGCCATGCAGCAAGAAGAAGGGTCGCCGACGAGGAGCGTCGCTACAAGAAGAAGGGTCGCCGACGAGGAGGCGACGCTACAAGAAGAAGGGTAGCCGACGAGGAGGCGACACTGCAAGAAGAAGGGTCACCAGCAAGGAGGCTGAGCTGCCAATAAGCAGCAGTGAAGGTTTGAACTTGGAAAGCAAGGAGGAACAGTGGAAATGTGGCTTTTGATAGGAGGGAGGGGCGGGGAGATAGATATTTCTGCGGTGGCAAAAACAATTCGCTCGGTGCCGCGAGAAACTGGTGCGCAAGTGTGGTTCAAGCGGGGGCGATGGACTGTAGACGACGAAGCTTCCTGCGTAAGCCAGACAAGATGGTGCCCCAATATATTTTATATCGCATCCCACACGATTCTTTCTAGAAAACTGTTTGTGGTATACCTGATTTTTTTCATCATGTTTTGAAAGACAAAATGGTGTTACGGAGGGAAAGGATGGTGTTTGAATTGCTAGAACATTTACGTACAGTGAACATGCAACTAGTACATGAGTGTCGTGTTTAAATTTGGAATTATTCTGGGTTCGTTTGGCATTTTTATGCATTAATTGAGTTTCTAGGCATTTAATGTGCATAATTCAAATTTTAACTACAAGCACATGCTCTAATGCACCAAAATTGGCTGAAAATCACATGTGTGTCTTTGGGTGAATTTATAGGTCCGATGCAAGAAATGGGAATAAAATTCAAACATCTGGGCATCGTGGCTTGGCTGGAATGATTGAGAAACTTGGTTTTTTAATACCTGTAAATCCAAAACACAGCTAAAAATCATGAAACTTGGCACGGTGTCATGAAATGGCACCAACATGCTGCAGTAAATTTTTTGGCCGAATTGGGACAAGCTTTGGGTAAGCTTCTTGCAAACCAGAACTTCCCTCAAGAAGGCTCGTGGTTCCGAGAGGGAACGTGTCACCTCCATGTGCGAAACGACATACGTACACTGCCTTCTCCCGCCTTAATTTTTGTACACTGGCAGATTAGATTAGACCAAATAGAAGTATCATGCTAAATTTTGGAATTATGTCGTGTTCGTTTGGCCTTTTTATACATTAATTGAGTTACTGGGCATTTAATGTGCATAATTCAAATTTTAACCACAAGCACATGCTCCAGTGCACCAAAGTTTGAAAAATCACATGTGTGTCGTTGGGTGAATTTCTAGGTCCCATGCAAGAGATGGGAGTGAAATTCAAACATCTGGGCGTCATGGCTCGGCCGGAAAGATTGAGAAACTTGGTTTTTTAATTCCTGTAATTCCAAAACACGCCTGAAATTCATGAAACTTGGCATGGTGTCATGACATGGCACCAACATGATGCGGTAATTTTTTTAGCCGAATTGGGACAAGCTTTGGTGTAAGCTTCTTGCAATTCGGAGCTTCCCTCAAGAAGGCTCGTGGTTCCGAGAGGGAACGTGTCACCTCCGTGTGCGAAACGACATACTACACTGCCTTCTCCCGCCTTAATTTTTTCACACAGCCAGATTAGACCAAATAGAAGTATCGTGCTAAATTTTGGAATTATTCTAGGTTCGTTTGGTGTTTTTATACATTAATTGAGTGTTTGGGCATTTAATGTGCATAATTCAAATTTGAACTACAAGCACATGCTCCAGTGCGCCAAAGTTGTTTGAAAAATCATATGTGTGTCCTTGGGTGAATTTCTAGGTCCCATGCAAGAGATGGGAGTGAAATTCAAACATCTGGGCGTCGTTGCTCGGCCGAAAAGATTGAGAAACTTGGTTTTTTAATTCCTGTAATTCCAAAACACGCCTGAAAATCATGAAACTTGGCATGGTGTCATGAAATGGCACCAACATGATGTGGTAATTTCTTTGGCCGAATTAGGACAAGCTTTGGTGTAAGCTTCTTGCAAACTAGAGCTTCCCTCAAGAAGGCTCGTGGTTCCGAGAGGGAACGTGTCACCTCCGTGTGTGAAACGACATACGTACACTGCCTTCTCCCGCCTTAATTTTCTTACACAGCCAGATTATGCCAAATAGAAGTACCATGCTAAATTTTGGAATTATTTCGGCTTCGTTTGGCCTTTTTTATACATTAATTGAGTTTCTACACATTTAAAGTGCATAATTCAAATTTGAACTACAAGCATGTGCTCCAATGCACCAAAGTTGTTTGAAAAATCACATGTGTGTCCTTGGGTGAATTTCTAGGTCCCATGCAAGAGATGGGAGTGAAATTCAAACATTTGGGCGTCGTGGCTCTGCCGGAAAGATTGAGAAACTTTGTTTTTTATTCCTGTAATTCCAAAACACGCCTGAAAATCATGAAACTTGGCATGGTCTCATGACATGGCACCAACATGCTCCAGTAATTTCTTTGGCCGAATTGGGACAAGCTTTGGTGTAAGCTTCTTGCAAACCGAAACTTCCCTCAAGAAGGCTCGTGATTCCGAGAGGGAACGTGTCACCTCCGTGTGCGAAACAACATACGTACACTACCTTCTCCCGCCTTAATTTTTTTACACAGCCAGATTAGACCAGATGGAAGTAATGTGCTAAATTTTAGAATTATTCCGAGTTTGTTTGGCCTTTTTATACATTAATTGAGTTTCTGGGCATTTAATGTGCATAATTCAAATTTGAACTACAAGCATAGGCTCCAGTGCACCAAAATTGTTTACAAAATTACATGTGTGTCCTTGGGTGAATTTCTAGGTCCCATGCAAGAGATGTGAGTGAAATTCAAACATCTAGGCGTCGCGGCTTGGCCGGAAAGATTCAGAAACTCGGTTTTTGAATTCCTGTAATTCCAAAACACGCTTGAAAATCATGAAACTTGGCATGGTCTCATGACATGGCACCGACATGTTGTGGTAATTTTTCTGTCTGATTTGCGAAGGCACACACATTAACAATCAAAAAAGTCATTTTGGAACAAGTGTTTTCACGTTAGAAATCGGAAACACAAGTATTATTGAAACCGTGGGCGTTTGACTTACCAATTACATGCGGCCATGCGTCCCATTTTTTTATTGGCTAGGAGGTGTCGTGCGGGGTAGCTATTTGAGTACAGGAGGCGTGCGATCAGACCCCTACGCGTGCTCATCGGGAGGATAGCCCTTTTGACCGCTACCCGCCGCGCACCTCCCTCCCAACGTCTCCATTAATGGCACCCCAGAACCTGTTCTACGGCGTGGCTATATGTCTCACTGGACTGAGATTTAAGAGAGAAAAACGAAAATCTGACGGACCTATATAGCATCGACTACGACTTATAGCAAGCATGATGAATATAAGGACGATGGCATTGGATAATAATTGTCTTACATATTTAGAAACATAATTAAAAAAAGCCACATGCTGCAACACCCGAAATACACAAGGGCAAAATAAGAAGGAAGACAACTATCTGGATCGCTGATCTCTACTTTCTTGATGCGTTGCTGCAGGCCTCGGGAACTAGTATCCGCGGCGAGCGGTGACGAGCTCTTTCTTGTCCTCAAGATGCTGCTTGAGATCATCCACGGATTCCTCCACTAGCCTTCTATGCTCGATGTGCAGCATGGCCTTCTCATCCATAAGTTTCTCGACAATGACGCCGGTCCTCTTCAACAAGCCAGTGGTCTGCTCCTGCTGCACCGCACTTCCGACGATCTTCGCCCTCAGAAGGTTGCGCTCGGCCCGGAGCTTTGCATTGCTCTCATTTAGTTGCCGGATGACGTTGGTAGACTGTTCAAACGAGGCTTGCAGGTCATCCTGCAACCACGCCCACCTGGGGATCTGATCCATCTACCTAAGGATGAGGCCACGCATGCGCCTGTAAGAGTCGTCGCCTGCCCGCGAGACATTTTCCCAAGACGCAGCGGTGCGGGAGGACATCTCTGCTGCATTCGTGGCACAGCGAGACATCTCTTCTGCTTCCGCGGCGCGGCCGGACTAGTCTGCTACATCGACGGTGCGGCGGGTCCTCCGTGCTACTTCGGCGGCGCGGCGGGACCTCTCTGCTGCTACGGCCGTGCGGCGGGACCTGTTGGCTGCTTTCGCGGCGAGGTGGGACATCTCTCATGCTTCTGCTCTCAGGCTCGCCTCTCCCTGGTGGCAATCCCTCAACCGAGAACTCACGCTGGCCATGGCGGACACAAGGGAACGATGATGAATGACTTGTTTGTTTTTGACTTTTTGTGTATGAGGAGTTGAGGAGGAATGTGCAGTCATCTTGGAGTAGTAGTATTTATAACCGCGTAGTAATACGCTCCTAAGTGAGAAACCGTTCAGGTTTTGATCGGTGTGAACGGGTTTGCAATTCTGAATGTAACGGGACGCGACCTCCCTGTTCTTCTAAAAAAATTGTGATGGGACGCATGCTCAAAATTTACTAATGGTTATAAGTGCAACACTATTCCCGGAAGGCGTAACGTGGGCACGCACGCCTTCTAGGTGGCGTACGTGGCGTTTGCACCATAGGGTGCACCACAATAGGCAATGTAAGCACACATCTTGTTCCAACACCTGTGCGTGCTCGTTATTACCATCGCGCACGCTTCTTTTAATTAGAATGGGTGTGCCCATCTAGCGCACACACGTTGATCTATCTAACTGTTTCAGTTTGTTGTGGCTAATCACAAATAGTTCATCCATGTGTCTATGCCATCAATCGCAGACACTTTGATCTGGCTTACCCATTTTTGTTCTGTTGCCTAATCACAAACAGTTAATCCTTCTAAAGCGTAGGCCCTCAATCACACACACCTTGATCTGGCTCACCGTTTCTTTTGTGTTGCCTAATCACAAACAGTTCATCCGAGTGAACCGTATGCTGTATATCGCACACACCTTTGTCGGATCACGGGTTCCGGCAAAACCCTTGAGGTTCGAACACTAGAGTGCGCGCGAAGGTTTTCTCCCTATCGATCCACGCCCTAGCTCACTAAGATCTCGCGGACAAACTCGACAAACTCACAACACAAAAAGACACAAGATTGTTCAGGCCACCGTTGTGGTGTAATACCCTACTCCAGTGTGGTGGTGGTGGATTTCCTCTTGGGCTGATGATGAACAGTACAAGTGGAAGAACAGCCTCTGAGGTTGAGGTGTTCTTGTGCTTGGCGAACTTGTGTGGGTGAGATGATCTTGATTCTTCGTCCTCCGAATCCGTCCCCTCTACTATGGTGGCTAGTTCTACTTATATAGGCCCTGGTCCTCTCCCCAAATATTGAGCAGAAAGGTAGCCAACAATGGCCAATTTGAAAGGGGACAACTAGTACAAGCTATCCTGACAAAAGGTGGTCTTCGCCTGCCAAAGGTTCTGGTGGTGACGCCGTCCTGGGCTCCATGGGGACCTCCGTCTCGCCGTCCTTCTGGTCTTGGTCTCGTTGCACCAATATGGAAACCTTTGATTGATGCCTCGGCATTCCGCACCTGCGCTTGCCCCCTTGGCACCATAGAGGAAGCAAGGACACCGCGCGCTGGTGCCCGCCTGGTCTCGATCGTCATGGCTCATGTCACGAGGACCTCGCAAGGTTTGCCTTGCCTTGATCTCTCCGCCCCTCGTGAGCCTGCCTGGTAGGGCCGCTCCTGAGGAGGTCTTGCGTCGTCCGCCTCATGAGGCTTGGCCACATGCGAGTGTCTTGAATGCCTCATCAATGAAGATGGGCCATACAGACCTGCTAGCCCAGCCACGCTATGGGCCGTAGGCAGGCAAGTCTGGGGACCCCCGTTCCCAGAACGCCGACAGTAGCCCCCAGGCCCAAGGTGCGCTCGGGCTTGGCTTTGAGGCGAAGCCGAAGGTCTACATAGCGCCGTGGGCCCCAAAAGCTTGCGGCCTTGGTTGACGCGTGGCGGTTGATTGGACGTGGGCGTCTCCGCTTCCCCACGCTGCCTCGGCAACTGCCCGACTTGACAAGTCCCTGCGGCATGCAAGGAAAACCATCATTACCTGTGATCGTGGGGGCGCTGGTTGGCCTTCTCTTGCTATAAATGAGGAAGGGGGCGGAGCCCCCGTCCCCCACTTCTTCCCAATCCTCCTGCTTCTTCCCCCTCTGCTCCACCATCAACTCCAATGGCGCCGTAGAAGACGTTCTCCGCCGCGGAGAAAGGAAAGGCCCCTCGCGAGGGGCCCAGCTCCCCGGCGCCCAAGCGGGGACGCGGCCGTCCCTGCAGGCACACCACGACTCCTGCCGTGGCCGCCCGCTCCCGGGGTGGTGCCGCTGTGTGTGGTGGGGGTCGCTCCAGTCGTAGCAGCCTCGTCAATGAGGTGAGACGTGCCATGGTTGCGCGGCCTCCCCGTCCACGGTTCCACTCGGCAGAGGTGTTGCCGGAGTTCGTTGTTTGGCCGGAGGATCCGGCCGGCAACTGGCTTCAGCTTTCGCACTTCTTCGTTGACAAGCTGCCGGCCTCTGGTCCAGGAGGGCTCTAGCTGCAGGCAGACGACTGCTGTAGCATGGCCTCTTGGGTCACGGTTGAAGTCTCCGTCGCAGGCAACATAGCTCTAGCCCGCGGTTGGCAGACGTTCGCCCACGCGCGCGGCCTGGGGAGGCGGTGCACCCTCCATTTCAAGTATGATGGTGATGCGACCCTCTACGTGAGGGTGTTTGGGGAAGATGGTCGCCGCGCCGGGTGCTGCCCCGAGACGAACGACAGCGAGGAGGTGCTCGGTCTCGGCGATGGCCGCGACGAGGGCGAGCCTGCCGGCCCCACCTCGTCTAGCTACGGTGGCTCTTCTCTTGGCGAAAGCTCCAGTAGCGGCGGCTATGACCAGCCGCCACGCCACCGCGCTTGCTTCGAAGGTGGTAGCAAGTCGTCTCATCGCCGCACCTCCGTGAAGTGCGAGGAGGGATTCGGCTAAGCTTGTTTTGTTCCTCTTTTCTTTCCTGCATCAAAATGAAACCAGTATGGGCCCGAAGGGGCGTGTATCGAACTGTGATTCCTCAATCATTACGCTATGCTTGTTATTTCCGTGTTGTGTTGTTATTTTGTGCGGAGATAACTTAGCCTGGCGCGTTCAGGGCAGCCTCTTATTCACGAGGCACTTGTTTCCTCGTGCCCGTCTTGGCTTAGTGGTTGCTCAGGAACTGCAAAAACTTCATTAGGAGGCTCGCTAGGAGACTTATCGCTCACCCGAGCCTTGACCCAGCGCTTCATATCACAGTACCCGAGGGGCATGGATTAGGAGAGATGTGTCGGCTTGTGGGCTCGAACGAGGGTGTCTCGCGAGAAAGCAGACCGAAGGCAGAGAGAAGGATCAACATAGGAGGAAGAAACCCTTGCGAAGGCACCTACCTAGCCCCCTCGCGAGGTATGCGAGAGAGAGAACATAAGCGAACTAGATTCGAAAAAGGCGGCAAAAGGCGACAGAACCAAATCAGCAAGGAACACCATAAGAAAATTCGATTAAGAGAAGGCAGGCCAACTACGGAAAGCAAATGAAAAGCCGCGTCCGGCACCTAGTCTAGTCTTCAAGTCTTCTCACCAGCGCGGAGCTAAGTGCTGCCACTAGGCATGGGAGGGAGCCCCCAAGGCCCGAGGGTGACACTCCTGAGTCTCCGGGGCGTGTACAACCCCACTCATTATTCCGTGAGAGTGTCACGGGAGGCGATTCTTCATAGGCACCGGGCCTTCTTCACAGGCACTGGGCCTTTCTTCATAGGCAATGGGCCTTGCTTCATGGGTAGAACTTCCGGAGGTGCTAGATGTTCCAGGCGTTCTGGATGGGCACCCCGTCCTGTGTCTCCAGGCGCGCGGCGCCAAGCCTGGAGATATGGACGACCCTGAACGGGCTGTCCCACATGGGTGAGAGCTTGTGCAACCCTTCCCTGGAGAGGACCCACCTCAGGATGAGGTCGCCTGCCTCGAGCGTCCTGGAGCGGATGTTGCGACAGTGGTATCGCCATAGTGCGTGTTGGTACCTTGCCGCCATTAGTGCAGCTTCGCGGCGATGTTCCTCCCCTAGTACGAGGTCCATCCCCCGCGTGGCGTCCTGCTGCGTTTCATCAAACGCCAGGACCCATGCGGAGCGATGCTTGACCTCATGATGGAGGACCGCTTCGGCTCCGTAGATGAGGAAGAATGGGGTCTCACCCGTCGGCTTAGTGGCGATGGTGCAGCTGGACCACAGCACGGACTAGAGCTCGTCGTGCCAGCCCCTACCGCAGGCCTCAAGATTCTTCTTGAAGGTGCTGGCCTTGAGGCCTCTCAGGACCTCCGCGTTGGCGCGTTCATTCTGGCCATTGCTCCTGGGGTGCGCCACCGAAGCGTAGCAGATCTGCGTTCCAAGGTTATCACAGTATGTTTTAAGAGGTTACTGGTGAACTGTGAGCCTTTGTCGGTGATGATGCGGTTGGGGACCCCGAAACGGCTCACGAGGCCCTTGATAAACTTAACCGCGGAACCAGCTAGGATGGTGCAGACGGCTTCCACTTCCGCCCACTTGGTGAACTTGTCGATGGCGACGTAGAGGTAGCGGTAGCCCCCTGGAGCTCGAGGGAATGGGCCCAAGATATCCAGCCCCCCAGACCGCGAACGGCCATGTGAGCGGTATAGTCTGGAGGCCCTGAGCTGGCTGATGGATCTGCTTGGCGTGGAACTGGCAAGCTTCGCAGGACTTCACCAGCTCAGCTGCGTCGTTGAGTGCCGTGGGCCAGTAGAATCCACTACGGAAGACCTTGCTGACAAGAGTCCGTGAAGACGAGTGGTGTCCGCAGTCCCCCCTCGTGTATGTCAATCAACAACTCCTTCCCCTGGTCCCTAGAAATGCAACGCAGTGAAACATCATTTGGTCGCTTCCTGTACGACTCACCGTCCTGGATGCAGTATGCCATGGCTTGCCGGGCCACGCGCTCTGCGTCCTCTTCCTTCTTCGGTAGGGCCCCTTGCCTCGGATATTCCTTGAATTCCTTGGTCCAACATCCCTCTTGGGGATCGAGCGCCAAGAGAAAGCGAGCTCCTGAGGTCGGGCCACAAGCTGGGGCTCCTGTGACAGGCGGTTGTGGGAGCTCCTCCCGAGGTCGTGCCGTTCTTGAAAGCGGTGGCATCGCTGGCAGCTTGAAGAGCCGCTCCTCGAAGACACCAGGCTCTTGGGGCTGCCACTTGGATACCCTCCTGGCGATGTCGTCGGCTTCCTTATTGGTTCCACAGGGCACATGCTGCACCTCCATGCCTAGGAACTGCTTTTCCATCTTACGTACCTCTACGAGGTACGCCTCCATGTGCTCATCCTTTGGCTCATATACTTTGTTAGAGAAGTTGATTAGGAGCTGTGAGTCGTCCCTAATGGTGATGCGCTTTACCCCTAGAGCTGTCATGGCCTTCAAGCCAGCTATGAGACCTTCGTATTCTGCGATGTTGTTGGAGACCTTCTCGCCCTGCTGAAAACAGAGCTGCACAGCGTAGTAGAGCTTGTCCTGCGTGGGTGAGATGAGTACTGGTCCAGCCCCTGCGCCCTGGTGCGCGAAGGAACCATCGAAATACATGACCCATCCGTCGGGCGCCTCACTTCCTGGCGAGGTAGACCAGTCCTCGCCCACTTCAAGTGACGGGGCATCCGTCCATTCCGCCACAAAATCAGCAAGCGCGGCTCCCTTGATGACCCTGGTGGTGCAGAACTCCAACTGGAATGTCTGCAGCTCGATGTTCCACTCACCGACCCTTCCAGCGGAGTTGGGGCTCCTGAGCACCCTCTCCAATGGGTAGGCCCAGAAGACCTTCATAGGGCCTGGAAGTAGTGCCGCAACTTGCGCGAGGCCACCTGGAGCGCGAGCAGGAGCTTCTGAGGCATGGGATATCATGCCCTCGCGTCCCTCAACACCATGCTGACGAAATACACCGGGTGCTCGACGAGGACCGGCGTGTTGGTGAGGCCCGCATCTTGTGAAAGATGGGGTGCCTCCTAAGGTGGTGGGACCCCTGGCGCCTGATCGCTTGCGGGAATCTCTACGGCGTCGTCCCGCCGAGCTTGGTCTTCTGTTGCTACCGATATAGCTCTTGCTGCGCCTTCTTGCGTCATCTCGGCTAGCGGCATAGCTTGGCGCGATGCACTCTTGGCCTGGTGCTCCTCCCGAACCACCACTAGCGCAACGCTGGCAGGGTATGGGGTGGCGGCAAGATAAAGTACTAGAGGCTCGAGAGGCCGTGGCGCCACCATCACCGGAGGGCTGGTCAGGTATCTCTTCAGGTCTTGGAAGGCTCGGTCGGCCTCCGGAGTCCACTCGAACGGGCCCTTCTTCTTCATCAGCTTGAAGAAGGGTAAGGCACGCTCTCCCAGCTTGGAGATGAAGCGACCCAACACAGTCACCCGACTAGCCAGCTTCTGCATTTCCTTGAGGGTCTGCGGCGGGCTCATGCCCTCAATGGCCTTGATCTTCTCCGGGTTCGCCTCGATCCCTCTGTGTGACAGGAGGAATCCCAGCAGCATGCCGGAAGGGACACCAAACACACACTTTTCTGGGTTAAGCCGCAAGTTCACCTGGCGCAGGATTTCAAAGGTCTCCTCCAGGTCTTGGATCAAGGTTCTCGCCTCCCAAGACTTTACCACAATGTCGTCGACGTAGGCCTCCGTGTTCCTCCTGAGCTGCCTCCCTAAAGCGATGTGCATCAGCCGCTAAAACGTCGCACATGCATTGCGCCGTCCGAAGGGCATACAAGTGTAGCAGTACACCCACACAGGGTCAAGAAGGTTGTCTTCTCTACATCTTTCACCGCCATCTTGATTTGGTGATACCCTGAGAATGCATCCAGGAAGCACAGTAGGTCGCACTCGGCGGTGGAGTCGATGATCTGGTCGATGCGCAGGAGAGGGAACGGATCTTGAGGGCACGCCTTGTTGAGGTTGGTGAAGTCAACGCACATTCGCTCCTTCCCACCTTTCTTCGGCACCATGACGGGGTTCGCCAGCCATTCGGGGTACCTAACCTCATGAATGGCACCTGCCGCCTCCAACTTGCGGGTCTCTTGGACGATGAAAGCCTGCTTCTCCATGGACTGCCGCCTTGCTCGCTGCTTCACAGGGCACACATTGGGGCATACCCTTAAGTGGTGCTGAATCACCTCTCTCGGGACCCCCACCAGTTGATTGGGCTCCCATGCAAATATATCCTTGTTCGTGCGCAAGAACTTCACCAATGCTTCCTCTTGGTTGGGGTTGTGGCCGACACCTATGGTGAAGGTGGCTCCTGAGGAGGCGTCCTCGTCGACCGGCACCTGCTTGGTTTCTGCTTTGTCTTGGGTGAACAACTGCTTCTTCTTGGTTGGCGCGACCTCCATGGCCTTAGGGGCACCGGCGCCGACGGGCTGCGCCGCCACAGTGGTCCTGAAGGCAAGTTTGAGCGCTATCACGGCCTCCTTGGTGTCTCCCTTGACGGTGAGGACACCTTTGCTTCCAGGCATTTTCATGAGGTTGTAGGCTGGATGAGTCGCCGCCATGAACTGGGCCAGAGCTGGGTACCCGAGGATGGCGTTGTACGGGAGGCCGATGCGGGCGATGTCGAAGTCGACTAGCTCGGTGCGGTAGTTGTCGCGCGTGCCGAAGGTGACGGGAAGGCGGATCTGCCCTAGGGAGTGGGCAGCACCGCCACCAACTCCTGAGAAAGGCTTGCTGAGGATGAGTTGCTCGAGCAGCACGTGAAGAAGGCTAAAGGCCTCCATGTAGAGTAAGTTGAGGCCAGCGCCACCGTCGATGAGGGTCTTGGTGACGGCCACGTTGCAGATGGTGGGCGTGTAGAGCATCGGAAGCATGCTCAAGCCGGGAGTGGTGACGGGGTGGTTTTCTGAGCTGAAGGTGAGGTCGGCCTCGGGCACAGCCCAGCCTGGCGGAGCCCCCGAGCGCTTGGAAGCGGCACCAATCTGGCGAAGGAATGACTTGATATGGCACTCTGAAGGTGGCACCTGTGAGCCGCCTAGCAGGGCGGCGACCGCGTGGTGCACCGGTGCCGCATAGCGCGTAGTGAAGAGGTCGCGCAGCTCCTCCCAAGATGCCACTATGGATCCTGGAAGGTTGAGCAGCCAGGCGCGCGGCTCGCCGGCGAGGGCCATGTGAAGCCAGTTGGACATGACCCTGTCATCACCCCCGGCCTCGAGGACGGCCTCCTCGTACACCAGTAGGAAAGCTGACGGGTCCGCTGCGCCGTCGTAGCGTGGCGGCATCTCCGGCTTGAACTTGGGCAGCCACTTCACCCGCCGCAAGGCGGGGGCCAAGGCCCGGAGCCCCCTGGCCCCATCGTTAACGCTGGCCGTCGGAGTCGGCGGCAGGGCGAAGCGCGGTGGCGACGGAGCGCAGATCGACAGAAGAGAAGCTATGGGGCACCCCTATCTGGCGCGCCAAATGTCGAATCACGGGTTCCGACAAAACCCTCGAGGTTCGAACACTGGGGTGCGCGCGAAGGTCTCTAAGATCTCGCAGACAAACTCGACGAACTCACAACATAGAAAGACACAAGATATATACTGGTTCGGGCCACCGTTGTGGTGTAATACCCTACTCCAGTGTGGTGGTGGTGGATTGCCTCTTGGGCTAATGATGAACAGTACAAGGGGAAGAACAGCCTCCTGAGGTTGAGGTGTTCTTGTGCTTCGCGAACTTGTGTGGGTGAGATGATCTTGATGATCCGTCCTCCAAATCCATCCCATATACTATGGTGGCTAGTTCTACTTATATAGGCCCTGGTCCTCTCCCAGAATATTGCACGGAAAGGGAGCCAACAACGGCCAATTTGAAAGGGGACAGCTAGTACAAGCTATCCTTACAAAAGGTGGTCTTCGCCTGCCAAAGGTTCCGGTGGTGACGCCGTCCTCGGCTCCATGGTGACCTCCATCTTGCCGTCCTTCTTGTCTTGGTCTCGTTGCACCAATATGGAAACCTTTGCTTGATGCCTCGGTACTCCGTGCCTGCGCTTGCCCCCTTGGCACCAAATAGGAAGCAAGGACACTACACGCGCATGCGCCCAGTTGGCGCCCACCTGGTCTCGATTCGTCATGGCTCACGTCACGAGGACCTCACGAGGTTTGCCTTGCCTTGATCTCTTCGCCCCTCGTGAGCCTGCCTGGCGGGGCCGCTCCTGAGGAGGTCTTGTGTCGTCCGCCTCGCGAGGCTTGGCCTGTCGCGAGGGTCTTGAATGCCTCGTCGATGAAGATGGGCCATGCAGACCTGATAGCCTAGCCACGCCGTGGGCCGCAGGCATGCAAGTCTGGGGACCCCTGTTCCCAGAACATCAACAACCTTCATCTGGCTTCCCGTTTATTTTGTGTTGCCTAATCACAAATAGTTCCTCCAAGTGAACCATATGATGTACATCGCACACGCATTCATCTGGCTGCCCGTTTCTTTTGTTCCTCCTTATCCAAAAAGGTTAATTGAACTGAACTGTATGCCCTGAATCACACACACAACTAAAATTTGAACCATGTTTGATGCATCCTCCATCGCAAACGTTTTGCACCTTTTTTGACAGGTTTTTTACACCACTATTTGTGATTATGGCATCGCACACAGTTTCGTCGAAGGGTCTCTGATCGTAGTGTCGCGTTAGCAGCATCCTGCAGTAGTGAATAGTTCATAAATTATAGATACGTTGGATACGTATTAGCTTACTTTAGAGGGCTTCTTTCGCGGCCCTGACTTGGAGTTTCGGAATCCAGCATTTACTGCTGCGTCAGCGGCCTCGGAGCCATTGAGTCGACGCTTATTTTATTGCACTGTGGCTTTCTGTTGCCCTCTCGGGCTTCCGAAGTGCCAGAGTCTTCTGGGTTGGTACTCCTACGAGCCAACCAGCTGTCTTCGCCCACACAAAAGCGGGTCATAAGTTCGGTTAGAGCCAACATTGTCCTCGGCTTATCCTGGCTGAGTTATCATGCCAGCCATTCATCCCGGATATTGTGCCTGAACGCAGCTATAGGTTCGGCATCCGGGCAGTCGACTATCTGGTTCTTCTTAGTTAAGAACCGGTTCTAGAATTGTCGGGCTGACTCCTTGGGCTGCTGGACCATATGGCCTAGGTCATCGGCGTCCGGAGGTCGGACGTAGGTGCCTTGAAAATTGGCTCAAAAAGCATCGTCGAGCTCTTCCCAGCTCCCTATGGAGTCTTCAGGGAGGCTGTTCAACCAATGTCGGGCTAGTCCTTTGAGTTGTAGTAGCAAGTATTTGATGGCGTGGAGCTCATCTCCCCGCGCCATATGAACGTGGAGAAGAAAGTCCTCAATCCACACGACCGGATCAGTGGTTCCATCATATGACTCGATGTTCATGGGTTTGAACCCTTCTGGGAATTGGTGCTGCATCACCTCCTCGGTGAAGCACATTCGGTGAGTAGCCCCCCTTGTTCAGGCTACATCGCATTGAACCTCGGATTCCATCCTGGTGCTGTGTTGATCCCAGAGTCTATTGTTTCGGTTGAGCCATGCCTGGTATCCATCTCTCTCGTTGGGAGGATAACTTTTTGATCCATAGATGGACCTTGACTAACCCACTCTAGTGGCCAGATCGTGCCTAAGATCGTATTGATACTCCAGTTGTGCCGCCTCCCTGCCTTTACGGGGAGGAGGGGCGGGTGGGTGTTCGTCGTCACCAGCCGCTCTGTCCCTTCCTAGAGGGTAGCGATAAGGCCGGTTGCCTTGAGTTTGTCTGGGTGGTGCAGGCTCGACGGCCTCATCGTCGAATTGCGACAGCAATTTGTGTTTCGGGTAGCTCTTTGTTTATCATTCATAGCCGTGCCCTTCTTCGGCTGCTAGGACCTTGGTCCATCTATCATTGAGGGTATCTTGCTCGGCCTTTATTTTTGCTGCTGCTTCTTTGGGCTTCGCACAGTGGCTATAAGTTTATCCCTCTACATCATGTCATCTTGCCTAATGTGTTACTCTGTTCTTATGAACTTAATACTCTACATGCATGCTGGATCGCGGTTGATGTGTGGAGTATTAGTAGTAGATGCAGAATCGTTTCGGTCTACTTGAGACGGACGTGATGCCTATGTTCATGATCATGCCTAGATATTCTCATAACTATGCGCTTTTCTATTAATTGCTTGGCAGTAATTTGTTCACCCACAGTAATAGATGCTATCTTGGGAGAAGCCACTAGTGAAACCTATGGCCCCCGGGTCTACTTTACATCATATTAGTTTCCCTTCAACTAGCCATTTCTGTCGCCATTTTTTTGCAATCTTTATTTTCCAATCTATACAACAAAAATACCAAAAATATTTATATTATTATCCTTATCAATTCTCACTTTCGTAAGTGACCGTGAAGGGATTGACAACCCCTTTATCGCGTTGGTTGCGAGGTTCTTGTTTCTTTGTGCAGGTACTAGGTGACCTGCGTGTAATCTCCAACTGGATTGATACCTTGGTTCTAATAAACCGAGGGAAATACTTACGCCACTTTGCTGCATCACCCTTTCCTCTTCAAGGGAAAACCAATGTATGCTCAAGGGTTAGCAAGAAGGATTTCTGGCACCGTAGCTGAGGAGATCTATGCCAAGTCAAGACATACCAAGTACCCATCACAAACTCTTATCCCTCGCATTACATTATTTGCCATTCGCCTCTCGTTTTCCTCTCCTGCACTTCACCTTTTCCATTTTATTCGCCCTTTTCCGTTAGCTTCTTTTCGCTTGCTTCTTCTATGCTTGTGTGTTGGATTGATTGTTTGTCACGATGGCTCAAGACAATACTAAATTATGTGACTTTACCAATACCAACAACAATGATTTTATTAGCACTCCGATTGCTCCTCTTACCGATGCTGAATCTTGTGAAATTAATACCGCTTTGCTGAATCTTGTCATGAAAGATCAATTTTCTGGCCTTCCTAGTGAAGATGCTAGTACCCATCTAAACTGCTTTGTTGATTTATGTGACATGCAAACGAAAAATATGTTGATAGTGATATTGTTAAATTGAAGCTATTTCCGTTTTCGCTTAGAGATCATGCTAAAACTTGGTTCTCTTCTTTGCCTAAAAATAGTATTGATTCATGGAATAAGTGCAAAGATGCTTTTATCTCTAAGTATTTTCCTCCTGCTAAGATCATCTCTCTTAGAAACGATATTATGAATTTTAAGAAACTTGAGCATGAGCATGTTGCACATGCTTCAAAGAGGATGAAATTAATGATACGTAATTGCCCTACACATGGTGTGAATTTATGGATGATTGTACAAAAAATTTATGCTGGATTGAATTTTGCTTCTAGAAATCTTTTAGATTCGGCCGCAGGGGGCACTTTTATGGAAATCACTTTATGAGAAGCTACTAAACTCCTAGATAGTATTATGGTTAATTATTCTCAGTGGCATACTGAAAGATCCACTAGTAAAAATGTTCATGCAAGAGAAGAGATTAATGTTTTGAGTGGAAAGATGGATGAACTTATGAAATTGTTTGCTAATAAGAGTGTTTATTCTGATCCTAATGATATGCCTTTGTCCACTTTGATTGAGAATAATAATGAATCCACGGATGTGATTTTTGTTGGTAGGAACAATTTTGGTAACAACTCTTATAGAGGAAACTTTAATTCTAGACCGTTCCCTAGTAATTCCTCTAATAATTATGGTAATTCCTACAACAACTCTTATGGAAATCTTAATAAGATGCCCTCTGATTTTGATACTAGTGTTAAAGAATTTATGAATTCACAAAAGAATTCCAATGCTTCGCTTGAAGAAAAAAAATGCTTAAGATTGATGAGCTGGCTAGGAATGTGGATATAATTTCTCTTGATGTTTATTCTTTTAAACTTAGATCTATTCCACCTAAGCATGATATCAATGAGTCTCTCAAAGCCATGAGAATTTCCATTGATGAGTGCAAAGAAAGAACTGCTAGGATGCGTGCTCAAAAAGATTGCTTTGTAAAAGCGTGTTCTTCTAGTTTTCATGATAATAATGATGAAGATCTGAAAGTGATTGGTGTGTCTCCTATTAAGTCTTTGTTTGCCAATGTGAATGTTGATAAAGATGGGACTGGATATGAGTCAACTTTAGTTAGAAGGCGTCCCAATGATTCGGAGTTTTTAGATCTTGATGCAAACATTGTAAAAGTGGGATTGAAGAGGTCAAAATTTACATAGGAATGAACCCACTATTTTGGATTTCAAGGAATTTAATTATGATAATTGCTCTTTGATAGATTATATTCCTTGTTTCAATCGAGGTTAAATTCTCCTCATGCTTATGATCAAAACAAAGCTTTTACTAAACATATCTTTGATGCTTTAATGCAATCTTATGAAGAAAAACTTGAATTAGAAGTTTCTATCCCTAGAAAACTTTATGATGAGTGGGAACCTACTATTAAAATTTATGTGATTTGGGTGCTAGTGTTTCCACGATTCAAAAAACTTTGTGTGATGTGCTAGGTGTCCGTGAATTTGATGATTGTTCTTTAAATTTGCATCTTGCGGATTCCACCATTAAGAAACCTATGGGAAGGATTAATGATGTTCTTATTGTTGCAAATAGGAATTATGTTCCCGTAGATTTCATTGTTCTTGATATAGATTGCAATCCTACATGTCCTATTATTCTTGGTAGACCTTTCCTTAGAACAATTGGTGCAATTATTGACATGAAAGAAGGAAATATTAGATTCCAATTTCCATTAAGGAAAGGCATGGAACACTTTCCTAGAAAGAAAATTAAATTACCTTATGAATCTATTATGAGAGCCACATATGGATTGCATACCAAAGATGACAATACCTAGATCTATTCTCGTTTTATGCCTAGATAGGGGCGTTAAACGATAGTGCTTGTTGGGAGGCAACCCAATTTTATTTTTGTTCCTGTTTAGTAGTAAATAAATCATCTATTCTCTGTTATGATTGTGTTTTTTATATTTTAATTAGTGTTTGTGCCAACTAAAGCCTTTATGATCTTCTTGGGTGATTGTTATTTGATCTTGCTGAAAAAAACAGAAAGTATGCGCTCACGAGAATAATTTTCATTTTTTTACCAGAGAGCGATAAAATACCAATTCGAACTGAAGTATGTCAATATAGAAACTATTTAGGACGTCCTAATGTTTCAGGATTTTTGGAGTTACATAAGTATTTGAAACCTACAGATTACTACAGACTGTTCTGTTTTTGACAGATTCTGTTTTTCGTGTGTTGTTTGCTTATTTTGATGAATCTATGGCTAGTATCGGGGGGTATGAACCATAGAGAAGTAGGAATACAGTAGGTTTAACACCAATATAAATAGAGAATGAGTTCATTACAGTAACTTAAGGTGGTGATTTGTTTTCTTATACTAACAGAGCTCATGAGATTTTCTATTGAGTTTTGTGTTGTGAAGTTTTCAAGTTTTTGGGTAAAGATTTCATGGATTTTGGAACAAGGAGTGGAAAAAGCCTAAGCTTGGGGATGCCCAAGGCACCCCAAGGTAAAATCCAAGGACAACCAAAAGCCTAAGCTTGGGGATGTCCCGGAAGGCATCCCCTCTTTCGTCTTCATCTATCGGTAACTTTACTTGAGGCTATATTTTTATTCACCACATGACATGTGTTTTGCTTGGAGCGTCTTGTATGATTGGAGTCTTTGCCTTTTAGTTTACCACAATCATCCTTGCTGGACACACCTTTTGGAGAGACACACATGAATCGGAATTTATTAGATTACTCTATGTGCTTCACTTATATCTTTTGAGCTAGATAAATTTTGCTCTAGTGCTTCAGTTATATCTTTTTAGAGCACGGTGGTAGTTTTATTTTATCGAAATTATTGAACTCTCATGCTTCACTTAAATTATTTTGAGAGTCCTTCAGAACATCATGGTAATTTTCATTGGCTACAAAATTAGTCCTAATATGATAGGCATCCAGGATGGGTATAATAAAAACTTTCATATAGAGTGCATTAAATATTATGAGAAGTTTGATACTTGATAGTTGTTTTGAGATATATAGGTAGTAATATTAGAGTCGTGCTAGTTGAGTAATTGTGGCATTGAGAAATACTTGTGTTGAAGTTGGCAAGTCCTGTAGCATGCACGTATGGTAAACGTTGTGTGACAAATTTGAAGCATGAGGTGTTCTTTGATTGCTTTCCTTATGAGTGGCGGTCGGGGATGCGCGATGGTCTTTTCCTACCAATCTATCCCACTAGGAGCATGCACGTAGTGCTTGGTTTTGATGACTTGTAGATTTTTGCAACAAGTATGTGAGTTCTTTATGACTAATGTTGAGTCCATGGATTATACGCACTCTCACCCTTCCATCATTGCTAGCCTCTTCGGTACCGTGCATTGCCCTTTCTCACCTCGAGAGTTGGTGCAAACTTTGCTGGTGCATCCAAACCCCGTGATATGATACGCTCTATCACACATAAGCCTCCTTATATCTTCCTCAAAACAGCCACCATACCTACCTATTATGGCATTTCCATAGCCATTCCGAGATATATTGCCATGCAACTTTCCACCGTTCTGTTTATTCTGACATGCTCCATCATTGTCATATTGCTTCGCATGATCAGGTAGTTGACATCATATTTGTGGCAAAGCCACCTTCATAATTATTTCATACATGTCACTCTTGATTCATTGCCTATTCTGGTACACCGCCGGAGGAATTCACATAGAGTCATATTTTGTTCTAAGTATCGAGTTGTAATTTTTGAGTTGTAAGTAACTAAAAGTGTGATGATTTTCATTATTAGAGCATTGTCCCATGTGAGGAAAGGATGATGGAGACTATGATTTCTCCACAAGTCGGGATGAGATTCCGGGCGAAAAAAAGAGAGGCCATAAAAAAGAGAGAAAAAAGCCCAAATAGAAAAGGAAAATGAGAGAAAAAGAGAGAAGGGGCAATGTTAATATCCTCTTTCCACACTTTCATATACTAGTGGGAATTTTTCATTATAGAACTTGGCTTGTATATTCCAATGATGGGCTTCCTCAAAATGCCCTAGGTCTTTGTGAGCAAGCAAGTTGGATGCACACCCACTTAGTTTCTTTTGTTGAGCTTTCATATATTTATAGCTCTAGTGCATCCCTTGCATGGCAATCCCTACTCCTTGCATTGACATCAATTGATGGGCATATCCATAGCCCGTTGATTAGGTGCGTCAAAGTGAGACTTTCTCCTTTTTTGTCTTCTCACACAACCTCCATCATCATATTCTATTCTACCCATAGTGCTATGTCCATGGCTCGCTCCCATATATTGCTTGAAAGTTGAAAGAGTTTGAAAAGGCTAAGTATGAAACAATTGATTGGCTTGTCATCGGGGTTGTGCATGATGGGAGCATTTCGTGTGACGAAAATGAAGCATGGCCAAACTATATGATTTTGTAGGGATAAACTTTCTTTGGCTATTCTATTTTGATAAGACGTAATTGCTTGGTTAGCATGCTTGAAGTATTATTATTTTTATGTCAATATTAAACTTCTGTCTAGAATCTTTTGGATCTAAACATTCTTGTCGCAATAAAGATAATTACATTGAAAATTATGTTAGGTAGCATTGCACATCGAAAATTCTGTTTTTATCATTTACCTACTCGAGGACGAGTAGGAATTAAGCTCGGGGATGCTTGATACGTCTCCAACGTATCTATAATTTTCGATTGTTCCATGCTATTATAATATATGTTTTGGATGTTTAATGGGCTTTATTATGCACATTTATATTATTTTTGGGACTAACCTATTAACCGAAGGCCCAATGCAAATTGCAGTTTTTTGCCTATTTCAGTGTTTCGCAGAAAAGGAATATCAAACGGAATCCAAACGGAACGAATCCTTCGCGAGGATCTTTTTTTGGACCAAACGCAATCCAGGAGACTTGGAGTGGAGGTAAAGGAAGCAACGAGGCGGCCACGAGTTAGGGCGGTGTGCCTAGGGGGCAGGCGTGCCCCCACCCTCGTTGGCCCCTCGCAACTTGTCATGATCTCCAGTTTAAATATTTGAATCCCCTTTAATCTAGATATTCATCTCATATAGCTACCACTCATGCTTATATAGGACTATCTCTCTGGACCTATACGTGTTCATCGTCTCTCAGGTATCTCTCGTGCTACCTGTATGTCAACAATGATATTTTATCTTCGTAACGCACTGACGGTACTCTCTCCCTCGACCTTCATCACTCTATCTCTCTCTAAGTATATCTCGCTCCCTGCTATGTGTCTCTAACTATGATTCTCCATGTGGAATCTCTTTCTCTCACACAAACACAAAACTTTGTCTCCCGGGGTCTCATTTCTCTCTACTATTCCCATGTGTGCCACTCGCACACCCCTCATATGGAGATGTCTTTCGCTCCTTAGATATGAGAATCTACGACTCTTCCTCTTCAATATCTCTTTCTCACACACAAACACAAACTCTGTCTCCCAGGGTCTCATATTTCTCCATTGTTCTCTTGTATGTCACTCACACACACCCTCTCTCCCTAGAGATATCTTGCGTTCCCTCGTATGTCTCTCTAGCTATCACTCTCGTTGTGAAATATCTTTCTCTCTCGCAGACACAAAACTCCGTCTCTCTAGATCTCATTTCTCTCTGATATCTATTTGTATGTGACTCACATGCACCCTCTCTCTATCTCTCTCACACCCACACACATAACCTTGCCTTCCGATCCACTCGACTCCTATCTCGAACGCACACTAGCTAGCATCTTTATCTTTCTATTTATCTGTTTCTCCATCAACCTTCTTTCTCGCCCTCACTCTTTATTCCTATCACGCACACTACATATGTTTCTCTCTACATGTAGTCAAGTGCCCTCTCACACACATATATAACTTCACCCTTTGAACCACCCGACGGTCATCTCCAACACCCAAACAAGCGGATGTCCCTCTAGCTAGCATCTCCATCTATGTATCTATCTATAGTTTCTCCGTCAACATTTCTTTCTCGCACGGAGTCTTGCTTCCTATCACCCACACTATATATGTCTCTCCATACATATGCATTTATAGGTTGGTCACTTTTGCACAATCGTTGCGCCTAACTCCCTCTGCTCGCCATAGATGCATGCTCCAGCCCACGCCACTATCTCGTAAAGACAAAAACACATGCTCAATTGTCAGGCCTTCTTCCCTGCATTCTCACAAGCATGCATATTGTCATACCGATCCATCTCTCCCATGTCATTGATCTTATGACTTATGTCTTCTTTCTTTTATCTCGATCATGCGCGCGCGTGCACAGACACATCCCACGTATACATGTACACCTCTCACACATGCATGTTCAAGGTCTCTATGTCTCCATACGTAGTTAATTACCCTCAATCCTGACGCCACATCGAATCGTTCTCCTCTTTTGTGCACATAACTTCCGCCTGGATGGGTAAAACACACACTCACACTTAACAATCTCCTTCTAGCTACCCCCCCGCCTCTCACTCTTCCCGTATATCCCCGAAACCAATAAGACCATCCCTTTGTTTAATTCCCGCCTACATGCACCATTGATATATAGTAGTCTTCCTCGGTGTCTCTCTAACAAACACGTTCTCTCGATGTCGACTCCTCTCACGCGCACGCACCTTCTCTTCCCTCTCTACGGTCATTTTCTCTCGCGCAACCCATCGTTGGTGTCCTCTGCCATACACATCACCTCTCTACGATGAAGCCATGCACACTTAAATTACAACCACCACAGAGGACCGCGCGACACACACACACACGCACACACATGCACCCCCCACACACACTAAGACTCCATCTCTCTCTCACACACACATACACACGCACGCACGCATGCACGCACCCCCACACACACTAAGACTTCATCTCTCTCTCTCTCACACACACAAACTAAGACTCCATCTCTCTCTCTCCTCTCTCTCTCTCTCACACACACACACTAAGACTCCATCTCACACACACATGCTCTAGGCGGAGCATTTGTTCCTACCACCCTTCATCCAACCTTACCCATATGATAAACAATCACCTTTATTTACTTGCATAACATGGACAAATTCCACTTTACTTTAGTAGTCAGCAAACTTATCATCTGTACCCTTATAAAAAACGAGTTGGCGGTGATGGTGTGCCTGCCATATTGTAATACAGGCCGTATGATCTATATCTCAGGATAGAAAGCAACCTATGATAATTTTACAAAAGATACCCGCACCTCTCTCCACATCATTATCTCCCGCAACCTCATTGCTCAGCAATTAAAAAAGGAATAAGTCTCTGGAACAATCTAGCATGCATGGTGGCCGCTGCCGCCTGGCGGCGTCGTCCATCCCCATGCCTCCGCCTATTCCGACCACCAGTCACCGCCACGCTCCACTCCTCCTCGCCTTATCTCTCATCTTTCATTTTTTCGATGACATTCTCGAGATACCAGTTTTCTGATAAAATTCTCGAGATATCATTAGTTTTTACACATGGGATTACTCCTACATGGGTCAATCACAACAGGTCTTTTGTAAAAAAATGCATATTGATGTTCCCTACAATGCACGAGAATCTTGCTTGTAATTATATAACGCAAATCACGAGCAGGAAGTGACATTTTTTTGACACAACCACGTTAACATGGCCACGTAAATCACTAGCTAAAGTAAATACTATTATACTTATATCCCGATGCAAAAGGTTGAGTACATGTCCGAAGAGTAGAGTCGCACACACGCTCTCTGTCTCTCAGAATCTCTCTCACACACACACCAGTTACGTGACGCCCACTTAAGCAGACACGTATGTTACAATTTTTGCAGGTACACGTGATGCTGCACATTTATTTAAGCCGGAAGGCGAACCCAAACAGTAGCTGTATTCATTCCCCTCCCGCCGCCTCTTCTCTGGTCACCGTCGCCCGGTAGCCATGGGCTGGCTGAAGGTAACAACATACTCCATACTCCCGCCGGAGCGGCGCTTTAATATGGAAATTTTAGTGGTCATGCATGCATCTTTTTGTGCTAGCACTCCTATATAAGGGTTGACCGGTCACTTCCCGCGGACGTGCGCGGGCGGTGGAAGAGGAAGGAGAAGGGAAGTGGGTTGTCGAGTAACATTTTTTACCACAATTTCTTAGGAAACTGAGTGCAATAATTGAGTAGTTCTGCAAACTACCAGTACTACACCTGAAACAGTTCAAAACCTACACTCCCTTGCCAGCACGCGCTTCCCACGTGAAACGGTCAGCGTTGCCCTGGAGCGTCAGTGCCGCATTAATGCCCGGCCAGAGCGGAGGTGACCTCTCACTAGCGCCAGCTTTGAAGTGGCGCGACGACCGAGAGAGCGCCGCTTCCCGGTGCACGCGACTGCTCCGCGTCGAGACTAGACATAGGCCCTGTTTGGATCCATGGGTTAGAGTTAGTTTGAGCTAGTTGGGGCTCAAATAGCCCTAAAGTATCCAATCATGAGGGTTTAAATTGGAGCAAGTTGCACCGAACCCACCAAAAAAACTATCCCACCCAAGAGGTGCTAACTTGAGATAGTTCTCATTGGGACCACAGAAAATTCACTTTTCTCTCTCCATGAAGTGCATTTATTGTCAATCTAACCCTGTCACCCAAACACCTCTTTGGCTACAGTTAGTTCAGGGTTAGTCATGAGTTAGTCTAACCTCTAGCTAAGTTAGAGTATCAAACATGAGCAGTATAGGACATGCAAGTTGCTTAAAGCATACAGGCAAATTCGTAGGTGAACGGATTTTTTTTCTTTTTGAAAACAGAACGTGAAAGGAATTTTTTCAGAATGCTCTTGGCATGTCGCTAACATGGGATAGTTAACTCACCTCAATGGATGACAGAAACGCCAGCCCGCCGCACTTTGATAGAGACAAGGAGGGAGAAGCGATACGGGCTGCTGGATTAATAGATATAGGTGTCGCACGGAAGCCAAGAAATATGGTGATAGGGTGGGTTAGCCATGTACTAGTATTATGTAACTACACTGGGCTGCCATGTTTCGTACTCCAGTCCACTATGGAGATGATTGGTTAATTTTATATCGCTGAATAATATTAAATATTATGAGTGCAGACGCTCCAACACGAGGTTCCTTGCTCCTTCTCGGTCGTCCGGAATCTATGTTCTTCCACTCTATTTTTGTAACGTGAGCTTTGTTCATCCTTTTGCCAACACGCGAGACATCTAGCATCAAGGTGCACGTGTTATGCAAGGATCGTTCCATCTATATGAAGAACACGTGGGACTGGAACTACGAGACGGACATGTACCCAGGAGTGGACGTACGAACCTGAGTAATGTAGCGCAGTAAGTGAAGTAGAAAGGCACAAATGGTATGAACATGCGTGGCATATAGGGTGTGTTTGGTTACGTTCTCGTCTCAGCATAGTTGTTCCCTCTTCATGCATGCTCAACTCAACACCCCTCTTCATGCATGCTTCTAGTGTATTTGTGCTAAACTAGTGTGGACTCATGCTCCCTCCATACGCTTTACCAAAAACCAAAAAGTAGGTCCAGAAGGGAACTCTTGGGCGGCATTTGTCTCTTACTATGTACACCACTAAATGTTGTACATGCAATGCACGGTGATGTTATGGAGTACGTGCCTAAGTACTCTACTACTACTATATTAGTTGGAGGCACATATTAACTTTTATATTTGTTTATGTGTATGCCCCTAGACCTTCCAACTAGACCTGTCTTTCTCTTCAGGTCGCACTTTGTATCGTTCATACCACTAAGTACTACTACGTGTGGTCTCCGACCTAGAAGTGGAAGAAGTGAAGACGCTCTACCACGCTGCTTTTTACACTGGGCTCTACCACGCTGTTCATGTCCCACTCCTTTTGCTGACGTGTGGGACATCTAGCACGTGCCGTGTTTGGCACCCTTCGTCGTAAGAGTTGAAATGCTAGCATTCATCAGAAAATAAAAAATAATTATAAATCGGCAGTGATACTATTTTTTTGCGAACGAATCAGTAGTGATACTATACCACGTGGTTTCCTTGCTCCTCGATATCGGAAAGAATACTTCCGTTTGCCAACATGTGGGACGTCGACGATCCTGGTCCACTTGCCATGCACGCAGAACTCCAAGGGAGAGTCACCCAGGTCATCGCACCACAATAACAATGACTAATGAGCTGTCAAATCACAGGCCCACTTCCCACTTGAAGTTGCTCGGACGAAGGAACCATCATGACTTCGTTGAATTCTGCTTTTTGAAGAAAACTACTGTACCAGCAGTACTGCTAGCTATAGTAGTTACTCCAACAGAGGCCTCCTTTCGTTCATAGGATAGGAATATGAAAATCATAGGAAGTGAGATGACATGCATCTCAATTCCTATAGAGAAAGAGATGCCATTTGATGCTTTGGATAGGAATTTTTTCATTTAGTCTAGGCTAATGTACTGGTAATTTCCTCTAAAAACTACAGTAGTAACTAGTAGTATTGGTACATGCTCGTATTCACACACAGACACACACACTAACTACTAGTACTACTGCTTCTCACATGCTGGCCAGACGCCGTCGTTCTCCTTCCCAGCTTTGTCATCGACACCCCACCGTGCTTGGATCTCCGCCGACCTCTCCGCAGCAGCGCGTGTGTCTTTTTCTTTCTTGCAGCGGCGGGCCTCTCTTTTCTTGAGTGCTTTCTGACTTTTCCGCTCCCTCTGTGTGGCTTTGGCCGCCTCTTGCTCTACCGCCCATTCATCCTTGGCATCTTCAAAAATCCTCCCACATAGTTGTGAGGTCGCGAGTGGCGATGAACTCGGCATGGCGGGATGCCATCGCTTCCCTTCCATTTTGTGTGCGGTCGTGGGCGGCGAGGAACTCGGCGCAGCGGGATGCAATCGCTGCCTTACCGGTTAGTGTGCGGCGCGGTGGCATGAACGACGCTTGGTGAGAGCTCTGGGGTGGAGTGGCCGGACAATCGTATAGTGCATTGGTTTGTCAAGGGCTTAAGGACAGAAGACGAACAAATTTGGATTCCCCTTCAATCCTGGTCATTTATTACCGAGTAAAATGCATTGGCGGTCATTGAACTTGTTTTGATATCTCACTTTGATCATTGTATACGAGATATGGTGATTATACGGTCACTGGCTCAACGCATAGCTCCGTATTTGTCTGGTTGACCAGTCAAACAGTCTGCATGCGCCTCATCAGCTCGTGTTCTTTATCTATCTACGCGGGCCTACCTGTCAATGGAGAAAGAAATACTGTAAAAACCAAAATTATGCGTATGTGGGGAAACAAACCACGGACTCGTCGCTGCAACGCACCCTCGTCAGCCAAATGAAAAGGAAATACTTCGCGTCAGACACTCACGCTCACGCTGTCAAAGCATGCTAATGCATGCACGTCGCCCTCTAAATGAATGTCCTACTCATGGCGCAACGCAAACGGTGAGCCCATCACCTGCGCGCCCTGGCGGTGCCTGACATTACTGTTTAGATGTTTGATGGAGGCCTACGCGAACGTCGAGCATGTATTCACCTGGCTCAACACCAGCGGTCATACTCGGACCGCCTTGCTCATGTATATCATCCATCACAAAGACAATCTATAAAACAACCTAAGCTAGAGAGGGTACTATGGTAGTATGGTACGGAGTATGTACTATCGTGAGCGATCGATCTTAGTGCCACTGCACACCGAAACCCCTTCCATCGCTAGCGCGCGCTTCCCACCTGAAACGGTCACCGTCTCTCCAGAATGTCAATGCCGCATTCACCGGACTTAACTGCTGGTGCAATTGGTGTGTCACCGACATGTGGGCCAGATGCCCGTTGGGCCCACATGTTAGTAACCCAAACGCATCTGCAGTTAAGTCACTGAAGTAGTGTCCGCATTCACGCCCGACAAACCTACTCCGGCGCCAGTTGTCCATCTGTCTGCCGCGGCTCATTGCCATTCGCCCGCTATATTGACTTGAGCTCTAGCTCCCAGCCATAGCCAAAGACCAACACTTATTCTCCTCCGGTCCCTTCCTTCTGTCGGCACCACTTCAACCATGGCCTCCTAGCGCTCCGAAGCTCTCTTGGACGTACTGTCGCAGGAGCAGACGAGGGACATCGGCGGCTCCGCTCCGGGCGCGCTCCAAAGCTCTCTTCAACATACTCTCGCAGGAGCAAATGAAGGAGATCGCCGCCACCCCCCGGCCGCCCTCCGCCGCCACGACCACGAAGTCGGCGCGCGTGCGCGGGCACAGCCGGTAGCGAGGAAGAGTAGTACACGGTAGGTCCCCCCGCTCTGGTCCCGGGAAGGCCACCGCTACTCCACTCAGTCGACGCCAAGCTTGGTGGGGTAAACATCGGTGGCCGATTAGCCGCTTGACGGCGACGTGGAGGCGGAAATCTTCATAACCTTGTGCTCCAGGGGAGGAGGTTATCAAGGCGGATGAGGAGGAGGCAAAGGCAATGGCCGGCTTTCTCGGGTTCATTGCCGGACATGGTGGTCGGGCGCCAACGATCGTTTAGATTAGGTTTACAGTAGGTTTTGGTACGGTTTGTGTGAAATATGTAATGAATTTCATCCAGTTTGTAGGAAAAGTTTTCGAAATGTAATGAATTTCATCCGGTTAATTTGAAATTTGCTTTGTTTGCACGAATTTCGTCCGGTTAGTTCTTATAGTTGTCGAAAGGTATGCGGGCAGCATCGGATGGCATCCATCAGTGTCCTCGGACAGATGCCGGTGTAAATTTGTGGGCCAACGCTGGAGATGCCCTAACTATCATGCTATAATCGCTAACAATCCTCCATTATTTGGCAGGGAACAGTTATCCCTCGATCAAAATCAGATCTGCAGTGTTTCGCACTCCTCCCGCGTAAGAGTGTAAACTCTTGCTTACATAAAAATGGAGCAAGTGGACGGCACTGTAGCACGTCATATCACTCGAACTAGCCCGCCTAACAAGCGGGAAAGCACCGCCCTCGTCATTTTGTTCTGGATTTCTATCGATCGATCGCGCGAAAATGTTACGCTTCGCAAGTTCTAAAGGAAAGGGCGGCACACTTACGACTTGTATGTGTCGCAACCCCGACAGTCCGTCTTGCACACCGCTCACCAGAGGGGACACACGTTATCTTGCAATTTCACTGACATGTGGGACCGTAATTGAATAAACCGTCGATAGCCGAAATCTAATCGCTCGGCGGGCATCGGCTGAGAAGAGAGAAACGGGGGAGGGAGAAGAGATCACCCGCCCACCGCGCACAGACTCCAAGAAATATATGGTGATAATGTGAGTGGGCCATGTTGGAGTCCGGACCGCTTCCGTAGCCCGCTCTCACCGCCCTGGCCCCTCAAGACGCCAGCTGCCCGCCGCATGCATGCATAGAAAGTAGCACTCCTTATGTGGAGGAGAGAGAGGCATTGACAAAGTCAAGGAGTGGGCTCTGCAAGAACCCGTCTCTAGACGTGCTCCTAGGTATAAAAAAATAATTCTAAAAAAGGCATAAAAAACAATTGTGTCTTAAAAAAGAAAGATAAAAACATTTGAGAGGAAATAGATAGAGAGAAAGTGAGAAAAAGTTGTAACCTGGGCATTACATGAGGAAGGAGGGAGTGGCGCACATGCCAAGTTCACTTGGCTGCCGTGTTTCACACTCCTCCGTCGTAGCAGTGGAGACAATAGCTTTCATCAAAAATAAACAATGAATACTCGTTGCTCGTCCTCTATATCAGAAAGAATACTTTCATTTGTCGACATGTGGGACGTCGACCATCCTGGTCCACCTGCCATGCACAAAATTATCCTGGTCTACCCCAGTTGTATCGTAGGCCCAACCTTTCCCACTGTAAGTTGTTCGGACGAAGGAACCATCATGACTTTGTTGAAATCCGCTTCTTCAAGAAAACTTACTATACCCACAATACTGCTACCACACGCGAAGACTGGACGACACTGTACCACGTCATATCACTGAAACCCACTAGGCCAAACTAGCCCGCCTAGGTCATCTATTTTGGAACGGAGGGAGTACGTCTCTGCACTGCTATGATTTTGTGTTGCATGTTCTCTGTACTTTTGCTACGATTTTCCTACCCTATGAATCAAATGAGGCCTGAATGTATGTCGACTATTGTCTGATCGATCTCTAAGCCTACAATTTTTGGAGCTAGGGCTATTGGTCGATCGACGCGGGATAAGAATAAGCGTACCATGAGCTCATCAGCCCCAACGTTTCTCTTCGGTGAGTGTTTTGCAAGTACTATAGCTCGCACAATAGCTAGCCTACTAACACCAAGAATCATCAAACAAGCCCTGCTGATATGATAAACAGTTCAAACTTACATCTAAGCATGCCATATATTACATCAAAAGCTGGTGAGGAAACATCTGTTTCCATAACTCGGAGAGGGTTCGCATGATTCATCGCATGATTCACTATCAAACAAAAGTAGCAAGATCCGCCCACACAAGATAGTGCGCTAGCCCTAAGATGGATTGATAACACGCATCGTTCTGGTAATTAAACACACGGCAATGCAAACTACCTTGAAGGATTAGCGCGACCAACTATTTCTTGTCATCGATCTCTCGGGAAATGACCACAACAAGGACAGCAGCATGGGAATCGATTTCTGGGGCGATGTCCACAGGACTGACTGCGACATCGGAATCAATCTCTGGGGTGATGTCCATAGGATGGACAGCGGCATCGGAATCGATCTCCGGGACGATGCCAACAGGACGGGCCACGACATCAGAATCATGAAGGACGTCCACCGGCACCTGCACAACCCTAACATATTAGCAAGCACATTGCAAGTAATCAAAACCACAACTATGGTAATAAGCCATTATTTTTTATCTTGTGCACCTCACCGGGGGATCTCATCCCTCCGAGGGCCATCTCCTCGTCCTCGATGGGGGCCATCACCTTGCGAGGGGAATACTGCTTCTAAACGGCGACTATCTCCTCAAACTCAGTCTTGAGCCTCACATAGGTGGCAATCAGAGTTCCTGGGGTAGGCATGGTGGGGCCCTTGCTGTTCTTCCATCTTCCTTTGAGGAGTTCGTCCGCCAACGTCCTCAACTCTTTGGCCAATGCTTGTTTCTTGGAGTTCTTCGTCTCCATGGGTTTGCCCGCCAACATGGTCAACTCATCGGTCGGTGCTCGCTTCCTGGAGATCGCTGTCTCTAGTGGGTTGTCCGCTGGCAAATCTTTTCCTAGTGCTCCAGGATCCATCAATGAACTGACAAATAAAAAGCAATCAAAAGGAAACCACAATCACAATAAAAACGGGAAAAGAATAGGATGTGAGAATCGGTCGGTGCTTCACAAAAGGAAGATTCTTAGAATGAAAATATAGCAGCATAATTGATTCGCCCACCTTTCCTTCGTCAGTACAGAAGAAAAATGGCAGAAGTGAGTAGCATGGAGTTAGGTTTTCTTCAAGAAAGGGAAGAAAGGACTTGAACGAATGCTCAAGTGAAATGATGGTTGCTTCATCCAGTCCAACTTGGAGGCCACCTTACCACTGCTGGTAAAGGTGTGGGTTTTGTGATATGACGGGTCATGACGGCCACATCGGGGTGACATGTGAGTCTCGACTGTAGCACCTCGCTGTGATTTGGTGGATGGCACGCAGGCCCGCATGCTTTGAAATGTCCCGCATGTGCACCACGACCAAGGCGGAGAGGAAAACGAGAGAACTACGTAATTAATGCATGAGTTTAATTAGGGTAGTTTTGTAAAGTACGAGATACATTCATCCAATCACAAAATGCCTTGGTTCATGAGATTTGAGATTTGAACCCTATAAACCGGAAGGGCGGGAGTACTGCACACGGTGTAGTCTAGTCACTTGTTGAAATCTCTAGAATGGTAAATACTCCTTTCAGGTTTACAGGGCTATACTACTCCCTCCGTCTAGGTGTGTAAGTCATCTTACGAAAACAAAATAGTCCCAAAACACTTAGGCGCGGTGCATTAACTTCTACCTTGTTTCTTGTTTCTTGACATATCAACCAATAAGAGATGAGAGGTGTGCATGCTTTTAATGACTTGAAATGGCTAGTTCATTGCATGCAGTGCCATTAATTAGCAAATAAACATTGGTGATCCCAGGAGGAAATGGTGCTAAGCGCGTGGACCTATGTAGAATGAGTATCCACCAATGGATAATGGAGTTTAATTGTTAAACAATAGCAATTTTGTATCATGCAAGAGCCTGGCTAGTACTCCAAGGAACCGCACCACGCGAGCGTTCGCAACTGCCATGTTCGGGTTGCGCTTGGCTCTTCGCCTCTTCGAGAAGACGAACAATGATGTTACTCCTACTTCTACAGTATCGAATCCACTGCTGCATGTCCGTCCACCTCGTGCGGGAGGGATAGCATGTAGCGAAAGCTTCTACTTACTGCTCCTGCCTTTGCGTCTATGAGGGGTGGGCCCAACAGGTGGTTGGCCCTCCTGTCATGCAGCCAAAGGCAGGTGCAGTTAAGGCACCGGAGCTCAGTCCGCGAGGGAGAGGGCGTTGTAGTAATCAAATTTCTCGGTCTTGTACGAGTTGATGCGACACATCAAAGCACTACACTCGATATAAGTCTTTTTACACATTTCAAATGGGCTACTTCGTATGTAGGAGTAGACATATTCTGCTTCGTATGTAGTCACTTGTTGCAATCTCTAAAAAGACTTATATTTGGAATCGGAGGGAGTACAACGCATGCATGCATGTCGTGACTTTCCTTTTGATACTTGCATGTGTTGATTTGATGCACCTTGCCAAATTTTGACTATAAATTTAACTAACAGAATTTTCATGCATGTCACAAAAAATTACGGGGCTGTTTGGATTGTGACTATGTTTGTCTTATGTTGCCACATTATTTTTCCCGCACTTGCCGCACTTGCCTAACCTGAGTTGCTCAAATTGTTAGACACACTTTGGCTTGCCTAAGGGAATCTTGCCACAATTTTTGTGTCTATCACATGTGGGGTTCACTGCTAATAAAAAAATTCTTGTCTTAGGTGTGGCTAATAAAAAAGACTTATATTTAGGAATGGAGGGAGTAGAAAATATAAATAATAATGCATGTTGGGGAAACCCATGTTTCCGCTAATTTTAGCCGTGGGCTTGTTCACAATTTTTACGAGGGGGTGGTTGTTCATTTAATGGAGGGACTTGTAGTACCAGACTTGAATGATACAAAGTGCGACATGGCACACCGTAACACCACTTGGAACAAGCGGGTAGCTATCTCAAAAAACAATCAACAACTAAAAAAACCCGCGACCTGGCATGTAGTAGTACACAATTTTAAATGATTGTTTTGATGGAGTGAAAAAGAAAAACTACCCCACTACGTATATATAGGCCGGAGCCTCCGCGCTTGCTTGCTAGGGTTTCTCTATTCACACACTCTCATCCTCTCCACATCTAAACAAGATAGGGGTAGTAACACTATCTTTCTCCCTTCAAAAAACACTGGCTTTCTATGCTCACCGCAGGTTATAGATCCGGACGTATCCCCCTCCGCCGGTGAAGGGGAGGAGGGGCAGCGTTTAGGCTGTCGTCGACAGCGACGGAGGAGACCCACTGCCGGATGCACCATTATCTCTGCCCGAGCGCCGGCGCAAGAGGTCCTCCGATCCCTTCGTCGTTGCCTGTGGGCAGATCCGGCCTCCCACTGCCCACCTATCCACATCCCGACGACCTTCAGGTATATCTTCGTTCGAAACCGCCTTAGCTCTACTTCCCCAGCTCGCTATGTCGCTGCATGTGTATCATTTTCTACCTCTCAGCCCCTCTCGATCGGATGGTCCAACATCACATTTTTTCTTCTATTGTTAGAGGTAAAGCTACTTCATGGAGTCGAATCTTGTACTCCCTCCGTCCGAAAATACTTGTCATTGAAATGGATGTATCTAGATGTATTTTAGTTCTAGACACATCCATTTTGATGACAAGTAATTCCGGACGGAGGGAGTACTTGGTTCAAAAAAGAAATAAAGTGGGGGTGGGGGAATTTAGTATGTACATCGGACTTGGTACAAACATGAAGGAAAGGGGGTGAAAGTTGTATAGACTGGTCATCCAATCGGTCTCTTGGTCGAAAAGGGAAATATAGGGGTAACGCTGTACACAGTGGTATGGCCAGGACTAGATTTGATATCCACACATAGGAGTAGGTGCCTAGAGTGAACAAAAATGGGACCAACCCAGATATGTTTCTTGGATGTTTGTTTCTCGGGGCAACAAACTATGAATCACCACTTTATGCCCCTGTTTATGTACATGGTGCTAGACTGCTGGTGCACCCACTGTTCTTAATCTAATGTCCCTAGTAAAAATGAAGCCATGCCACTATTATAATCCATGAAAAGTTTAGCCAAATGTTTTTGCCTGTAATTGTTTGAGACTCTAACTATTTCCTCTGTGCCTTTTTTGAAAAAAGGGATATCCAATTCACCTGGTTGCTGTTGTGACCTTTTGGTGCACTACACAAAACTCTTCTTAAAAGAAGTGACTTTTGTGCTGTTTAACTGGAATGTCAGAATGGAACAGTTGGTTCATTTTGGTGGAACTGCACAAAGGGAGATCTGTGTTCCAATCCTCATCATCCATATTTGCGCCATAACCATCCTTTAGGTAAGAATGATATTTAATGCATGTGTTCATCTCTATTTTCCGACTGCCATGAGAAAATAATGTTGTTTTTTACTAGTACACTTGTACTCCCTCACTGACAAAACCAATTCTGAATTAGAAGGCCAATCATGTACTTGGTTTCACCAACTGTTGAGGAGAAAGAGAAACAGAGCATGAAGAGGAAGAAGAAGAAGAATAAACAGTGGCAAGGCGATCTTGCTGAAGCCAGAGGCCTCAGTCGAGGTCATTCAAGGGCTTCGGTAACGACTACCTTACATGTGAGACGATCCTCCAGGGAGCCCTTCCACTTCTGCTGTCTCACTTAATTAATTAGGAGTACTTAAGTACCACTAATTTGTTACTGCCTAATTTTCCTGTTGGAGTTAAACAAATCTTTAGTAGGACCCTATGCTGAATCATGTACGTGTGTATGTTTGTTTATGGAGGTGAATCATGTGGTGGAGCAGGGAGGGAATATTATTAGTGTCATGACATAATAGCGCTATTGTTTTGCATGTCAATTTATTTCCATTGGTTCAATGAGGCAATGCTTTGAGTGTTGTCCATCATGAATTTGATGCTACTATTTGAGTAATATGAAAATGTCTTCCTATCCTTTCTCACTAAGCTAATGAAGGTTTCACCTTGTTCCTACTTGTGCAAACAGGGATCATGATGTCCCAATCATACATTTTAGTGGAACTACACAAGACAATACAATGAACTATATCCTTGCCAGTGCTTTAACTCTGCTGGAAGTTCTTGATAATCTTTCGATATAATCTCAGCACTGGTAAACAAGAGTGATTTCAAGCATACATTTGAAGTGCACAAAAATATATACTATTGTGTGATTCCAGTGAGTGCTTTATCATCTCTTATGGGACTACATGAATAAGCTTTTTTTCTCAGGTTGGTACGGGCCTAAGGCCTTCATCCATATTAGTTTGCTGTCATCTCTATTTGTATCGTGCTACTGTCATGAGAAACTCCTTTATCTTTGCACGTTAAAGTTTTGCAACCTATGATAAATGGCAATGCTTCGAGTGTTGAGTTGAGCTAATTGGCACTGATTAAATAAACTAATACCTCTCTTTAAGCAAGACTACTATGTTGCTAACTTTACCCATTAAGATAATGAGGGTGCTTCTATTTGTTAGTGTATGTTTCATCAACTAGTCCCACTATTACAGTAATCTCACTCTCTCAATATATGTGCCAACAGGGATGCTCGATTTTGGTGGAACTTCGCAAAAACTTTGGGTGCTTCATTGACTCGACAACTTCCATCCTTTCCTGTCAGTCGCTAATCTCCGCTTGCTTTCTTCCTTTGCTGTCAGTCGCTTGGCTTATCTCGGCTTCCAGTCAAAGGAAATAGTAATTGATATGCTACCTCACACGGGTTGGTATTGTTCTTTATCCAGATTATTGTGCATGTCATATGTATTGGCAATTTGGTATTGTGCTACTGTTTTCCGATTTCATAAAGGAGTAATTTGGAGCCTGAACTCGTAGGCAAATCATTACATCGGGTAATTTCAGTAGAACTGCACAAAATGATCAGATGGACAGGTACTTATGCTGCTGCTATGTACTCCAAAGTTCACTCAGACAAGCATCGATGTTGACAAGAAGTGCCTATATTCATTCGAGTATCAATCAGCGTCAACCAATTGTCAAACTCCAAGTATTAGGAGAGTGAACGCCAAAAATATTGCTTGGTGCATAGCCCAGAAAAACGCAGTCCAGTCTTTGGTCCCAACTTGTGCCTTTTGGTTATCGGCACATATGGTAGCGAACTATATGGCATGGAGTCTAAAGATTCCACACAAGTTGGTTGACGCGTATATTCATCTGGCACTTAATCAGTCTGCACGCCAAGGATGCTCCATTTCAGTTGAACTGCACAAAAAATTTGGGTGGTTCATTTTCTCGACCGCCGCCTTTCTCGTCTGCAATGTAGAATTTTGGCGAGATACAGGACCAAGATGAGCCAGTAAACTAGTTGGAAGAATGTAGTGGCCAAGTTGCTCAAACCTCCCTCGGCACGAGGCCACTATTTGAGGATAAACCTACAAGAAAAGTTCAGATTGTCTGTGCTTCCTCTTATGTACTCGAAAGTTTACTCGTACGAGAACTAATTTTAGCAAGAAGTACCTCCGATTGAACACCATTTACCAGTCTGTACCCTAGGTAATTAAAGTTCGTCTATGGATTATATTGGCTGTGATCTCAATCACTTGGATGCATAAACATACCGAACATGTGTATATCTGTATCATTTTGTGAATTATGTATGAATATTATTGTGTGATCTATCAATCATTTGGATGCATAGATATGCTGAGCTTGTGTATATATGAATCTTTTGATTTGTTGATAGTGAATGTTGGCTATGAATATGAACGTGTCCTGTGAACCTGAGTTTGATATGAATGTTTACCTTTTCTGTTGTATTTGTGTGAACTTGTTAGTATGCCCACTGTGGGGTATAAAACGCAGGTCTCTTATAAAATTAATGCTGTGTCCAATTTATGTTTTCCCTTCTAACCACATTATATGTACTAGCAAAAGGGCCCGTGCCTTGCAACGGGGAAAAAATATGGCACACACTTACGTTCTATTCTTCTTTACCGGGTCTCTCATTACATGTGCTCCGGTGTAATAACATCATAAATTACCAAACTGCCTTAGGAGTTTTTGTCTCAGGCACCACAGTGAGAATGATTGACAATATGAGCATCACGAGCCTGAAGAAAGTTGTTGCTATTATGACCAGCATGGCCAAGAGGATATATGATGTGCACTGACATCCAACAACAACATTTCTCATGGTTTCGGTTTTTTTTCTGAACCAGTGCTATATTTGATTATTTGGCACAAAAAGTTGTAATTCTTTCACTCCAACTACGGCCAACATGGCTCGTCATTCTTCCAAAAGATGTCCCTTATGATATTTTTTTAGAAAAAAGGAGTGCATTATCTCCTTGCTGTCGTCTAACTGAAGAAACTGAATGTGAAAATTTAATTGTATATAGACTGACCCACTCGGAGTGCATACAAAAATATTTTTATCCAAGTCGTCAGTGCCAACACGGTACCTCCAATGTCCATCTGCATCTACACGGCTAGGTATAATCTTAAGCAAGAATGAAACTACCAAGCAAACTAAGATAATAGCATGTAGCCGACCCCTGGCAGCAGGTGGTCAGGGATCATCAGCAGAGAAACATGAAGTCGGCTGACGACCGCCGAGCATGGCCAGGACCATCTTGCTCTCATGGTGGATCCCAGGCCTCTCCGTGGCTCCTCCACTCCGAGTCCACAGCCGGACCTCGGCATTCCGCCTCCATCCTCCTCCGCCCTCTGTCCCGCGTGCTCCTCCACACCTCCCTCTCCAAGCCGACGGATCCGACCTTCCCCTCGCTAGATCCGGTCCACCACGAGCCTCAAGCCACCCTGCCGCCGCACTCGTGTCCATGTCGTGCGTGGTGTAGAGGTGGCCAGCGTGTGGAACAGGCTGCGTCGCAGGCATCTGTGCGCTGCGCCTCCGCTTCCTCACCCCGGCGAGCGCCGGACTGAACAGCTTCGCGCCGGACTGCCGTTTTGTTGTATAATTTCCCTTTGTTCTCATTCTGTGTTTGTTGATTCAAGAGGCTCGTTTTTGATATGCAATTTTCCTAGGTATATAAACTGGTAGACTTTCATGTAAGCACTCGAGGTGGGATTACTCCGAGTACATGTGTGAAAATCAGGTAAGATACAGATACAGAAGCATGCATGCAGGCCGAAACATGCGTGCAGGCCCAATAAGAGAATGTGGACGTGGACCAATTATATGGACAAAGTTTTTAGTACCGCCTCGCGGCAATTGGACGGACTGTCGATCAGAACTAACGGAAAAAAACTGAAAGCGTAAATTCACGGAAAGAAGCGTATTGTGACGGTGAACCCAAAGAGTCAATCCGTGCTTTATTATTAGGCGAAGATTTATATTATTACTAATATCGTATATTTTATAGAGACTTATATATACATTATAAAAACATCCCACGTGTTGTTAACTTATAAAAGTAAATGTTTAACAGAAGTTGGCAAAGAAAATCCTGGTTGTTTTTGACTCATACACAAGGAAAATCCTGGTGATTGCATACAAAAGCTTGCGAAGATTTTAAGGACCAAATTAATAATAATGCGCTCATTTTTATTTTGAGCAATAACTCGCTAATTTCTTAATTATATATATATATATATATATATATATAAAATGTGCCTCTCGGGTTTATTCTTTGATATTAATTACTCCTTCTAACATAACATTATATATATAACGAGCCCACCTAATACGTGTATTTCATGGAAGTGCAAATGGGCTGGGATTTCTTAGAAAATATAAATGGGCCTGATTGACACGAAATTATTTGTTCACCCAACCCAGCAAATGGACTGTACATTCTAGAAAACATGGGTTAAATATATGCCACATTTTTGCAGGCTGACATGTGGGCCAATAGGTCGAAGCCTACGTAGGGCGTTGTCAACTTGGTCAACAAATGATTGTGTCATCCACAGCCATTGGATTTATATCCAACGACCATCATGCACCTTCAATTTATCATCTTCTTCCTCCAGCGTCGCCGGGACCGCCTAGTCCGGCCTCCGGCGGCTAGCGGCTCTGCTTAGCACGGATCGCTGCGAAGCGCTACCCCACCACCGGCCAGGCTATCCCTCCACCCCTCCACACCTCCTGTTATTCTCCACCGACTACAGCCCCATGCCGCAACAGAACCACTTATAACCCTTCTCCTCCTCTCAATCTACGACTCCACTACCGCGTTTTCCCATCTCCGAGTTGTTCCCGCCCGGGCCTCGCCGTCGTCCACTGCCTCGCTGCATTCGGTGCGGCGTGGTCAACAAACGAGTCATCAGAAGAGGACTGTACGTGGAGAGCCTGACGGCTGGGACCCACGAGGTCCATGGTTGCACGCAAGGAAAGTTCCTCCTTATTAAGCTGAAAAATAATGTTTCGTCCACCTGACAGATGGGATCCACTGGCTATATCTTCGCACGGAAGGAAGTGCCTCCTTGTTTTGCGAAAAAAATTATTCATCCCATTGACAGCTAGGACCTGTCAGATTTGGTGACTGACTTGTGGGCCTACTAAGCGGACGTGTATGCACGGCTTTGTCAACTTAATCAACAAATGATTCTAGCAGCTGGACCGCTAGATGTTAATCCAGCAGCCGTGCTCCTTCTTCAACCTCTGTTCTTGCTCCTGTCTCCCGTGGGCGGCACCGCGGCTGTGCTGTCGCGCAGCCGAACCAGTGAAGTTTCCCACTCCTCTCCATCTGCAACTCCACTGCCCCTTCCTCCCCATCTCTAGGTTGTTCCAGTCTAGGTGCGCTCGGCACAGTGTGGTCAACATGGTCAACAACCAAGAGTCATCGGAAGATGACTGTACGTGAGAGGCTGACAGTGGGGACGCACCACGCCCATGGACGCATGCATGCAACGGAACACGACGAGGTCAATGTGGTCAAGGAACGACTTCCATCGGAAGTATACTGTACGTGGAGAGTCTCAGCTAGGTCCATGGCCGCAGCAAGTAAGTGCCTCCTTATTACGCGAAAAATAATGATTCCTCCAACTAACAGCAGGGACCCACTGGACGGGCCACCGTATTTTTCGAAAAAAAACGTTTGCCACCTGACTACTGGGACCCACCTGACGGGCCACCGTATTTCGTGAAAAAAACGTTCCCCCCGCTGTCAGCTCGGACCCACCGGAAGTGCCTCCTTATTACGCACAAAAAAATGAATACTCCCCCGGCTAGCTGGGATCCACCTTGGTGGGAGGCTGACTTGTGGGCCTACTAAGATGACGGGGATGAAGGGCTTTGTCAACTTAGTCAATATGAACGATTCTAGCTCCAGTGAAAACCGTACAGTGTCCATCCAATGGCCCTAGTGCTTCTTCAACCTCTGGTCTTCTTGCTCCAGCCGCCCAAAGCAGCACTGGTCATGCCGCATGCTCCTTCCTCCTGTGGCTGGCTGTGCTGCCACGGAGGCCTCACCGCCCCTACTATTCCCACCATTGGCCAGGCCCTGCGGCGACGGCAGCCTCACACCATAGCCGAACCAGTGAACCCTCGTACTCCTCTCCACACGGGCTTCCACTGCCGCCTCTTCCCCGCCTCCATGTCATCCCCTTCCTAGGCCTCGCCGTCGTCCACCGCCGTGGTGCTCTCCGTGTGGCGTGGTCAACGTGGTCAAGGAATGACTTCCATTAGAAGAGTACTATATGTGGAGAGGCTGACAACTGGGTCCACGGCCACAGCCCAGTTTTTTTTTCTGATTTTCCAAGTAAGTCACTTTGTCAGGCCTGTTGGGCTGCAAATCTTTCAAGACAAGGAGAGCTTTCATTCGGCTGGCCGAGAAAATGGCCCATCAGTAATGAGAAATGGGCTGTACATTTTTAAAACACATCAAACCGGCAATTAGTTTCAAATATCTTTTTTTTGTTTCGAGATCTTAAATTACATTAATTTTTATGCTTGGAGAATTTGTTGGATTTTATATTGATATACATTTATTTTTAAAATCAGTTTGAATGTGAGTCAAAATTTCGGGATTAAAAACAGTTCGGACCGCATCGAAATATGCAAAATTTCGTATAATTTTTTAACCGTGGCCACAATATGGGCTGTAATGCTAACAAAAAGAATATGGGCTCCAAAAAAACCCTTAAGAATTAGCAAATGGGCTGTAAATTATTAGAAATAATGGTAGATGGGTTGTATGCTATTATCCACAGATTTGAGGCTTTCCTAAAAAAAGGTTGACGCACAAGCAGTGACTGTTGGATGTCCATCGAACGGCCGTCGTGCTTCTTCAATCTCTGCTCTTCCTGCTCCAGCCGCTCAAACAAGCGTCGGTGGGACTGCCTGCTCCCTCCTCCCCGCGGCCGGCTGTGCTGCCGCGCAGGCCTCACCGCCCCACCATACTCCCATTGCTGGCCTAGCCATCCCTCTACTCACCCACACCTGCTATTATTCTCAGGCAAGTAACATACCGATGACAAAGGGAATAACGTATGTTGTTATGCGGTTTGACCGATAAAGATCTTCGTAGAATATGTAGGAACCAATATGAGCATCCAGGTTCCGCTATTGGTTATTGACCGGAGATGTGTCTCGGTCATGTCTACATAGTTCTCGAACCCGTACGGTCTGCACGCTTAAAATTCAATGACGATTTGTATTATGAGTTATGTGATTTGATGACTGAAGTTTGTTCGGAGTCCCAGATGAGATCACGGACATGACGAGGAGTCTCGAAATTGTCGAGAGGTAAAGATTCATATATTGTAAGGTTGCATTCAGACACCGGAATGGTTTCGGGAAGTTTCAGATAAGTTTTGGAGTACCGGGGGTTATGGGAACCCCCCCGGGAAGTTAATGGGCCATCATGGGCCTTGGTTGAGAAGAGAGAGGGCCGGCCAAGAGGTGGCGCACCCCCCTTGCCAATCCGAATTGGACTAGGGGTGGGGGCGGCGCCCCCCCTTTCCCTCTCCTACTTCTCCTTTCTTCCTCCCTTTGCTACTCCGGAAAAGGAAAAAGGAGAGGGAATCCTAGTAGGACTCCCCACACTTGGTGCACCCCCCTTGGGCCGGCCTCCTCCTCCCCCTCCTTTACATACGTGGGAAGGGGGCACCCCAAAGACACACAGCATCAAAACTCGCGCTACTACTAGGGTTTTCCCTAGTAGTGATGTATGGTACTACGTACAATGTGTTTAACACGCACAACACACACACACACACAAAAACACCACTTACACTACTGAGGTACACGTGCATTGCACACATGAGATTTGGCAACCAAATTATGAATAATTACCACATTATAGCATGTAAGCTTTGAGTCATATATGCATGATGCCGATGTTTGTTTAATTCATATAATTCGTCTCATTCAAAATCATTTAGTTTTTATAAAAAAAGCTAGTCTATTTTAAGATTCATGGAATTGTGCATTGTAAAGCATAAAGTAAATACAAATAATGGCAATTCATGTAGAAAAAAATTTGGGCAATTATGATACAGAAAATTCTAGAACAAAGGAGAAGTGCTTGTGTTTTGAGGTTTGTGCATTATGCTTAAGTTCAACCATGGAGTCTTCTAGATTATACATGTGGCAAAATCTGGTGGAATGTAGATGATATCCAACGGCCAGTAGTGCTCGGATTTTCCATCTTTACACCGTCGGATTGGCTTCATCCAACAACCATCTTTCAAAGTTAAAGGTATTCACACACTATACAAAAAATATAAAATATAATATATAGGGGTATATATATAGATATCTGATGCGAAAGCCACCCATCATCTCCAATTGGAATAGTGTGTCCATGAACGGATGCAATGTGGCCAAACGATGTCTGCCATCGATATCTCGAGTTCAAATCAGTCTAACCTTGTTCAACGTGTATACAGTATAGCATGGTCATTTCCAAACCACACCATGCATATCTCAGTTATATTCATGCATGCATGGGTTTCAAACACCATGATCTCTTATTCAAATATTTGAATTCAACTTTACATTGATTATGACCTCACCTAGTCTTTTACACCCACACAGTCGTCTTCCTTTATAATTGTACCACTAACTTTCTCTCGTGCATGCATGCACACACACTACCACTTGGCATTATCCATCGCACACATGCAATATTTTTCTTCAGGTCGGTCTCCCATGCATGCACATACACACACACCTCCCCCTCTTCATCATATCGGGCATTCTTTATCTCTCACGTGCATGCGCAACGATCGATGTTCCTCTATGTGTGTGTATATATAGCGAGGGCTTTCACAGTTTTCCACACAAACTGATCGATCTATATATCTATGAGGTCTCACCCTCTTTCCCATGTACAAATCGATCAATCTATACCTCTCTAAATAGGATTACATGCTAATACACCCACATTAATTATATATCCATTGCCCCCCTCTCATCATCCATGGCTTCCGCTTCATCTCTCAGACGCGCGCAAAGTGGCGAAGACAGGGGCAGCAAGGGCCCTGCCCCCCTAACATCACTATATATTTAGGCTAATATGAATGTGATCAGTAGATTAATTGCTGGTAAAATGGTTTAAGTTGATGAATTGGCCATCCTCATAAAGGATTAGCAATGCTTGGCCCTGTAGCTCATTTATTTTTCATGGCTCCACCACTGCGCGAAACAACGCACGTTCTTGCCCCCTCTCTTTAAATATCGATTTCGCACTTGCGCACTCCTTCATAGTGTCCCTCCACTTGGCCCCTCGCACCATCTTCCAGCCCCCACCAGATTTTGCCACATGTACAATGTAGAAGACTCCAAGGTTGAATTTAAGCATAATGCACAAACCTCAAAACACAAGTGCTTCTCCTTTGTTCTAGAATCTTCTGTATCATAACTGCCCAAACTTTTTTTCTAGTTGAATTGCCATTATTTGTTTTTACTTGATGCTTTACAACGCACAATTCCATGAATCATAAAATAGATTAACTTTTTTATAAAAACTAATTGATTTTGAATGATATGAACTATAAGAAATAAATGAATGTCTACATCATGCATATATTACTCAAAGCTTACATGCTATAGTGTGGTATTTCACTACTGCAGGATGCTGCTAACGCGACACTATGATTAGAGACCCTTCGACAAAACTATGTGCGATGCAATAATCGCAAATGGTGGTGTAAAAGAACCATCAAAAAAGGTGCAAAACGTTTGCGATGGGGGAGCCATCGAATATGGTTCAAATTTTAGTTGTGTGTGCGATGCAGGGCATATGGTTCAGTTCAATGAACTATTTGCAATGAGGTAGAACAAAAGAAACGGGCAGCTAGATGAAGGCGTGTGCGATATACAACATACGATTCACTCGGATGAACTGTTTGTGATGAGGAGGAATAATAGAAATGGGCAGCTAGATAAAGGTGTGTGCGATTGAGGGCATACGATTCAGAAGGATTAACTGTTTGCGATTAGGCAACATTATAGAAACGAGTCAGCCAGATCGAAGTGTCTGCAATTGATGGCATACACTTCACACGGATGAACTGTTTGCTATTAGCCACCACAAACTGAAACAATTAGATAGATCAATGTGTGTGCCCTAGACTGGCACACACATTCTAATTAAAAGAAGCATGCATGATGGTAATAATGAGCGCGCACGGTTGTTGGGACAAGACGGTGCTGACATTGTCTATTGTGGTGCACCCTATGGTGCAAATGCCACGTACGCGGCCGACAAGGCGTGTTTTGGATGGAGGTCAAAGGGCTCTCCTTCTGATGAGCATGCACAGGGGTCAAAGGGGACGCGTGGCGGCACGTAATTGGTAAGTAGAACGCCCACGGTTTCAATAATACTTGTGTTTCCAATTTGTAACGTGACATCACTTGTTCCAAAATGACTTTGTTGATTGTTAATGTGTGCGCCTTCGCAAATCGGACAAAAAATTACTACAACATGTTGGTGCCATGTCATGACACCATGCCAAGTTTCATGATTTTCAGGCATGTTTTGGATTTACAGGAAATAAAAAACCAAGTTTCTCAATCTTTCCGGTCGAGCCACGACGCCAAGATGTTTGAATGGGACCTAGAAATTCACCCAAGGACACACATGTCATTTTTTAACCAACTTTGGTGCACTGGAGCATGTGCTTGTAGTTCAAATTTGAATTATTCGCACTAAATGCCCAGAAACTCAATTAATGTATAAAAAAGGCCAAATGAACCAGGAATAATTCCAAAGCACGATACTTCTATTTGGTCTAATCTGCCTATTTAAAAAAATTAAGGCGGGAGAAGGCAGTGTACGTATGTCATTTCGCACACGGAGGTGACACGTTCCCTCTCGGAACCACGAGCCTCCTTGAGGGAAGCTCCAGTTTGCAAGAAGCTTACACCAATCTTGACCCAATTTGGCCAAAAAAATTACCGTAGCATGTTGATGCCATGTCATGACACCATGCCAAGTTTCATGATTTTCAGGCGTGTTTTGGATTTACAGGAATTAAAAAACCAAGTTTCTCAATCTTTCTGGCCGAGTACTTCTAGGGAAAAGCTTATAGGCAGACGCTTACTAGTAGCGAGGGTTTATATCCCTCGCTACGGCTACTTACTAGTAGCGCGGGTTTTTACCCCTCTCTACTTCTAAGTTGATAGTAGTAGGGCGGGTTTTTAACCCTCACTACTACTAAGCGGTCTCTACCGTGCCTCCCGAGACATGCCATAGTAGTAGCAAGGGGTATAAACCCGCACTACTATTAATTTGATAGTAGTAGCACGATTTTATACCCCTCACTACTACTAAGTACGAGGTATGTGAAGTCGCCATATCCTTGGCCGAATCCCCATCTCCTCCCCCAAATCCATCCTCTCTTCCGCCACTCTCTCCTCTCACTTTCCATACACTCTCACATGGACCTGTTGCCCATGCGCCCATCCTCCTTCGTGGCGTCGAAAGAGGCTGCCGCCTCGCACCACCGGTGTCTAGGGGCTCGTTGGTCTTCCACCAACGTCTGGGAGGCCGCCGCCCCGCGCCACCACACCAAAGCACCTCACCACCGGTGACTAGCTCCGCTGCTCCCTCCATCACCTTCCTCTCTCCCTTTGTTTTCCTTTTCTCTCTCTCCCTCTAGTTTGACTCACCCTCCCATGTCCATGCCCGTCCAGGTCCTCGCCATGGACGACCCGGAGCTATCCGGCATGGTCAGGAAGAGGAGCCCCACGCCGCGGCCTGGTTCTGCCGTAGAAACGGTCCCTCTCCAACAGCCAGCGCCGGATCTGGTCTTCTGCTATCCGTTCATGCCTCCGGTGATGCTAATCATCACTAGATCAAACCACCGCTGCCATTGACAACACGCACGGGATCGAGATTTTTTTTGTTTTTGGAAGTAATAGCAGTAGCGCGGGGTATAAGACCTGCTACAAATAATTAGCAGTAGCGCTGTCTGCAACGCACACTACAGCTAACCATGTATAGCAGTAGCGTGTGTCAACACGCGCTACTGCTACAAGTTAGTTGTGGCGCCATATCAGTAGTGCGGGCACCCGCGCTACTGATACACCCAAAACCCGCGCTGCTGGTAGGCTTTTCCCTAGTAGTGGAGCCACGACGCCCATATGTTTGAATTTCTTTCCCATTCCTTGCATGGGACCTAAAAATTTACCCAAGGACACACATGTGATTTTTCAACCAACTTTGGTCCACTGGAGCTTGTGTGTCGCGGGATTTCCATGACCACCTATATGACTGGGTGGCCCCTTGTTGGTTTGGCGGGGGGACGACGCATTGCACAAAGAGCAGACAAGTGTACGACAACATGGTAGAGAGCACACAAGTGATTTACCCAGGTTCGGTCCACCGTGAGGCGTAAGACCCTACTCCTGCTTTAGTGGATCGATGGAAGAAGGAATGTGGTCGTGCGTAGTACACTTGCCCTGCAAGGTTTGCCTCGTGGGCGCAGTGACTACACGCATGTGGTGGCTTGGGGTTATCAACTTTCCAACCTTCTAACCCCTCCTATGAGTGCCATGGGCCTCCTTTTTCAGATTAATGGGTCACCATAGTGGCAAAGTGGTCATTATCCACTGATATGATAGCAAATAGTGTTATCATGCCTAACTCTGCGGGCTCACAGGGTGCATTAAATGCGTCTCTTAGTGTCACATCACTAGGCGCCTGGCATGGCCTGCCGGGCTATCTCGCAAGCTCCGCACCTGTTCTTTTGACACGTCGCATGACATGTGTCATCTATAGGCTTCTCTATAGGAAATGGCTTCCATGTGGCAAATGGCTGCCACTTAATCATCTTGTGGCTTGACACCGCACTAATTGACGATGTGAGTCGTACTTGAGTGGTTGGTGGGGTAGTTCTGTCCCCTCGAGCCCCGGTAGGCTCTGCCGAGGAGCCTCGATAGCTTGCTTCTGGTGGTGGCCTCGCCCCTTGTCAGGCTCTCCTGCCCAGCAAGGGAGGCCCTTCTCTTGCCGATATCTTGCTCCTTATGCTCAATCTTGGTCCTTTCGAGCTGCATGTTGGTTCTTCGAACCTCTTGGTTCTTCAATCTCTTACTTAAGCTGTTGCTTCAATCTTGATCTTGAGTCTGTGCACAGTTGGTCAATAGACCTAGGGTTTGTTGCATCGACAGAAGCCCCCGGGCCTGCCCCGAACGTGTTGCTGAGTGTCGTCGGGGTAGGGCCTAATTAGCGCACATGCAAGGTTGCTGAAGGGGTTGGCCCCTTATGTTTTCCGTTGCTGCTTCATCAGCATTGATTCACGGCTAGTTTCCGGTTTCCCCGTGTGTGGCATAAAGCCAATAATGGTGGGGTTGCTCCAGTAATGGCCCGTTAAAGATTTTAACGCATGGGGAGGAAACTGCCAATTTACTCTTCCCAAAGCACGCCCTTATCCTTCGCCACGTATGCAGCATGCATCGCGCGGGGTAGGTAATGGAGGTGCGTGGCGCGGGAGGGTACCTTTGGTAAGGACGGAGTCATCCATCTCCATGGTCCTCCTCTCCTCATCTTCTATTTCTGCTGGCCATGCTTGAGAAGGAAGCCTGGGGCCAGCCCCTGGGCTCTGGTTCGGGGCATACGTCGCCTCACACTGGTGCCGACGCTTGGGGAGTGAGCCTGGTCCTTGATGTGGCGAATCCTTTGGTCTCTTTGATGCTCATCCGGGAGGCGGGGCTAGAGATCATTCATAATCCCAGCATCTCCCCTCCCGGAGGTCTTGGAGTTGTCGTCGATGAGATGCGCGCCTTCCTGCCCGCCAAGGTGGCACGCGGCACGCCTCAACTCCCCTGGCCATTTCGGTCGCTTCCTGTTTCTCTGCTGGGGGCGCCGAATTGGGGTCCCAGCCTCCTCCCGGAGTGGTGTTGATGGAGATGAAGCTTGGGAAGAAGGAGAAAATGGGAGGCAGGCCGCCTAGTAGGAGTACGACCGCATCGATGCATTCGTCTCGTATTGGGCACCTGCTGCCCGTCGGCCTGGCTCTCCCCCCTTTTCCCGACACCGTTATCACCGTTTCTTCTGGCTGCCGGGAAAAGGCTCGTTCCCCTGGTGCTCCCACTTCCTTTTGGGGCCTTGTGGCTGGGCGCCGGCGTCTTCTTCGGTCGATGCCTGTGCTAGAGCTCCCCTTCCGGTTTTGGGGGTGGTGACGAGGGGACCGTCGTGGTGTCCCGCACATCTTCCTCCTTTGCAGCCTCGCCACTCCCGACCTTGTCAGGCTGGGGTCGCCAGCTCTTGACAAGGATCGGGGTGGCGTTGCGCTGGTGCGGCGCCCGTCCTCTTCTCTTCCCACCGCAATACCTGGGATAAGAGGGACAAGGAGAGGAGTTTATGTAGCAAACGCCAAATTTTAATTCAAATAATGTAATCCTTTCATCCATGTTTGTGTTCTGTAATGCTTATACTTGTATCTGCATGTCAATGAAAGAAATAAGCCTTGCCGAGAACTCGTGCATGTATACATCCATGCAGAGGTGGGATGCCTCTTTACTATAATTAAATGAGTTTTCCTGGAAGGATATCCTACCGGCACCCTCTTGGTCTGCCGGAGAACCAAATCTGTCGGGGAACAGACTAAGGCGCCAGCCCCCCACCCACTCCCTTTTCACCAAGGGCCACTGTGACCATCCAGGGCTAAGCAGCATTCGACCTGAGGATGGGAGCACCCTAGTTTCAATAGAGAGGCGAGGTTTCTCTATGCACAAGTTATAGCTTACAGAACACTAATGGACAAGAGGTAAACTTATCTGTTTGGCTTGCCAGGGATAACGGTGGCGTGCAATCTTCTCGTCCCTTGTTAGATTCAAGTTCACGGCAAGAACCTGCAACTCCATGTAGATGAGAATGAATACAGGATGCAATCCTATCTATATGCATATGCAAATGCTCATGAAATGCTTATGCAGTGATCTGGGTGTGCTCGTGCATGCGATCTCGATCGCCCCCCCCCCCACAACACTTCTTCATTTTATCTTGTGTGCGGTCATCTCCCCGACTTTGTACAACAGGTTACATGCAACTGAGGCAAGGCCTGTACAAAAGGGTGGCTGTCGGGCTTGTGCCTTACTGGTAGTACTTACGGAGATGCTCAATATTCCATGAGTTTTGCAACTGTGTGTCATCTCCGGACTCTTGACAGACTGCGCCAAGTCTGGTGACTCGTACCACCCGGTAAGGTCCTTCCCACTTTGGTGATAGCTTGTTTGTACCCTTGGCGGAATGTACACGCCTAAGGACAAGGTCACCTTCCTCAAATCACCGGGCATGAACCCTGCGGCTATGATAGCGATGCAGGGCTTGCTGGTAGCGTGCATCACGCGTAGCAGCCCGGAGACGGTTCTCCTCAAGTAGCACAACATCATCACACTAGTGCCTATCTTGTGCTACTTCATCGTAAGCAAGCACTCGAGGGGACCCGTAAATGAATTCCGTGAGGATAACTGCTTCTGCCCCGTAGACTAGGGAGAAGGGTGTCTGCCCGGTAGCTCGGTTAGCTGTCATTTTGAGGGACCAGAGAACTACCGACAGCTCCTTGATCCACCGCCTGCCGTGCTTCTGTAGCGTATCGAAAGTTCTCGTCTTGAGTCCACCAAGCACTTCAGCGTTCTCCCTCTCAGCTTGTCCATTGCTCCGGGGTTGTGCCATAGAAGAAAATGAGATTTCACATCTGAGGGTGCGAACGTATTGCATGAAGGCGAGGCTCATGAACTGGGTGTCGTTGTCTGTGATGATCCTTGCCGAAACTTCGAAATGACACACCAATTCTTTCAAGAACTTGATAGCTGACTAAGCAGTCACCTTTCTCATGGTAGTCACTTTCGTCCACTTTGTAAACTTGTAGATGGCAACGAACAAGAATTCAAAGCCCCCGATTGCTTGAGGGAAGGGGCCGAGGATATCCAGCCCCCAGACCAAAAATGGCCATGATAGAGGGATTGTCTGAAGGGCTTGGGTAGGCAGGTGTGTTCTCTTGGAATGGAATTCACAAGCTTCACATTTTGTGACAAGCTCAACTGCGTCTTGGAGGGTTGTGGGCCAATAGAATCCTTGCCAGAATGCTTTCCCAACTAATGCCCTTGATCCAATGTGTGAGCCGCACATTCCTATGTAAATCTCAGCCAACAGTTCCTTTCCATCCTTCCCGCAAACACACTTAAATTTCACACCGTTGGGCCTCCTTCTGTACAGAGCGTTAGAGGGTTGAGAGAGATGGAGAACAAAAGTTCCTGGTTCCACAGGAAACTTCTACGCAACACACTTTGACAGGTGATCAGCTATGTTGTTTTCTACACGGGGTACATGCTTTGTTTGCAACCTGTCAAAGTGCTCCTCCAATCTCCTTACTTCCTCGACGTATGCTTTCATAAATGGGCTTTGGTAATCCTTGTTGACTTGTCTCACCACGAGCTGTGAATCTCCTCGAATGATTAGCTTATTAATTCTCAATTCTGCTGCAATCCTGAGCCCAGCAAGGATCCCTTAATACTCTGATGTATTGTTGCTGGCTTCTTCCTGGGCAAAGTGTATCTGGAAGACGTACTTCAAGTGCTCCACAGAAGGGGCCACAAGAAGCACGCTAGCCCCTGCACCTTGTATGGAAAAGCACCATAAAAATACATAATCCATTCTTAAGGTGATTCCTAGTCGGGGAGAGCTATATCTATCCTTTCCTCATCAGGGGTTGGCGTCCATTCTATAATAAACTCTGCCAATACCCTACTCTGAATAGTTGAAGTGTTCTCAATCTTCAAACCAAAGCTGGATAAATCCAAAGCCCATTCCACTATTCTGTCAGTTGCCTCAGGGTTTCAGAGTATCCTTTCAACGGAAAATGAGTAACAACTGTAATCTCATGGGCTTGGAAGTACTGGCGCAGTTTCCTTGAGACCATAATGAGACCAAAGATCAACTTTTGCATGCCAGAGTACCTCGATCTAGCCCCTTATAATAAGGAGCTGACAAAGTATACTGGGCGCTGCACCACTTTCTTCCTTGCCGCATCCTTGGGGGTTGCTCTCATTCCCATGTTCATTGTTGTCCTGATCCTTTTCTAAATCTACCTCGATCTGGCCACTTTCTGATTCATCCACCTCTCGCTGCACCACCAAAGCCATACTGACCACTTGGTTGGTTGCCGCCAAGTAAAGCAATAACGGCTCTTGGGGTTTGGGTACAACCAAGGTAGGCAGAGATGATAGGTAGGCTTTCATTCCTGCAAAGCTGCATCTTCTTCCGGGGTCCACTTCATGGGTCCCGCCTTCTTCAAAACCTTGAAGAACCACAGGGCACGCTCGGCAGACTTGGAGATGAATCTGCTCAGCGTGGCAATGCATCCCGTCAAGTGCCTGACATCCTTAACTGTCCTTGGCGCTTGGATCTTCTCAATGGCCTTGATCTTGTCGAGGTTGGCTTCGATCCCTCGATGGGACACGAAGAACCCAAGTAGCTTGCCGAAGGGAAAACCAAATACACACTTCTCCGGGTTAAGCTTCAGATTGATCATGCATAGATTAGCAAATGTCTCTTCGAAATCCAGGATAAGGGTGGCCTTATCCTTGGTTTTGACCACAATATCATCTGTATAGGCTTCTATATTCTTGTGCAACTGTGGCTCAAAACCAATTTGGACTACCCTTGCAAAAGTGGACCTGACAAACTTTATTTCGAATGGCATGCAGACAAAGCAGTATGTACCACATGGAGTGATGAATGATGTCTTCTCTTCATCTTCCTTGGACATGAAGATCTGATGATATCCTGAGTAGGCATCCAGAAAGGAGAGAAAATCACAACCCGAAGTAGAGTCCATGATCTGGTCGATGCGCGGCAAGGGAAATGGGTCCTTCGGGCAAGCTTTGTTGCAGTCTGTGAAATCCATGCAAAGCCTCCACCTCCCATTAGCTTTTCGGACCACTACTGGATTTGCTAACCATTTAGGATGCAGTACTCCTCTGACCAAACCAGTTGCCTCTTACTTCTTGATCTCTTCGGCAATGAACTGCTGCCTCTCCAAGGCCTGCTTTCGCACTTTCTGCTTGACAGGTCAGGCATGTGGGCAGACAACAAGGTGGTGCTCAATTACCTCCCTGGGAACACCGGGGATATCAGATGGATGCCAAGCAAACACATCGACATTTGCCTGCAGGAAGGCAACGGGCGCGCTTTCCTATTTGTCATCGAGGGTGGCGCTGGTAGTGAAAGTACTATCAACGCCAGCCAGCCCTGCTGGGACCTTCTTCACTTGGGGCGCGGCAACCTTGGATCTCTTGCTGTTGGAACACTTCGGCACGTCATCAACAGGTGTCGTGCACTCGGAGGGGGCACGCATCCTGGAGTCTTTGCCGGAGGTCCTACAATCCCTCTTCTTTCCTTTGCTTTCCTTGGTGGGGACTCCTGCTGCCGCTTCTACTGCAACCGCATCCCGATACATCTTGTCCACGCAGATAATCACATCCTTCTCATCTGATGGGATAGTGAGGACTCTGAATGACCCAGGCATTTTTAGGGTGTTGTAGGCATAGTGGGATGCTGCCATTAACTTGGCCAGGGCTGGTCGTCTAAGAATCCCATATGATAGGGAGAGATCAACCACATCAAACACAATCTTCTCAGTCCGAAAGTTCAGCTCTTCCGCACACATCACCGGCAACGTAATCTTCCCCTTAGGATGACTCCTGCTGGGATTAACTACTTGAAACGTGCCGGTGGCCTCTAGCTCCTCTTCTCCTATCTGAAGTTTGCTGATAACTGCTGGGGAAATTAGATTCAACCTCGCCCCGCCATCCACTAACATCTTTATGACCTTGAGGTTGCAAATTGTTGGGGAGACCAACAACGGCAAACACCCTAACACTGTTGTGCGGCAAGGGTGATCATCCTCATCAAAGATAATGGGCGTGCAGGACCACTTGAGCGGCTTCCGGGGCTCTGGCGCTGGATCCACAAGATTGACCTCTCGTGCCCATCGCTTGAGTTGGCGATGAGAGCTGTGCAAAGATGCACCTCCATGAATACATAGGGCGTTAGTGGCCCTCTGAAATTCCTGCTCTAGTTTCTTGTTCATCCCCTCCATCACTGGCATCATCACAGGTTTCCTTCTCTTGGCCCCTGGCGGGTTTTCCTTGGTTCCGAAAGGATTTGCCAGGGCAATTTGCTTCACCACCTTGGCCCTTACCTCCAGCAGCATTCTGAAATTGTTTCCTTATCACGCTTATCATACTCTGCCCTCTTCTTCTTGACGAGATGCTCAACCTGATAACACTCTTGAAGGTCATGGCCTTTGGTCCAGTGGATTTTGCAGTATGGCCCATCACCTTTACAAACTTTTTCCGCGGCAGCGGCTTCTCGGGAGGCAGCCAACGCAGCAGCTTCCTTGCCGGGGGCCTCAACCTTGGCCTTCTTGCCGGTACTAGGTGTGCCCGAACCTTCTATAGACATCACTGCCTTATCTCTTGGCTTCTTACTACACTTCTTGCCCTTCCTCTGAATGGTTGATTCATCCTCATCCTCTGAATCAACATTAATGCAATCTTCCTCTTTGGGCAATTTCCTCCCCTCTTCCATCCGACACATTTATCCACCACTGTATATAGTTCTTCACAGTCTTGGGCAACCGCACGTTCATTTTGGAACAAATGCGGCGGTTGCGCACATTGGACTGGAAAGCTGCTATAATAGCTGCCGGATGGATATTTGGAAAATTTCTATGAACTTTACTGAATCTCTGCAAATACTTACGGAGGGGTTCTCCTTCCTTTTGCTGGAGAAGCTGTAGGTCGCTGGGCCTACCGGGCTCTTGGCAGCCATCAATGAAGGTACCGATAAACTTGTGGCACAGGTCTGCCCCTGAAGAAATGGAGTTCTCCGTCAAGTGTATCAGCCAAGACCTGACATTGGACTTGAGGGCCAAAGGGAAGTAGTTGGGGAACACCTTCTCATCTCTTCCCCTGGCAGCCTGAACAACGATGGTGTAGATGCTCAGAAACTCTGCCGGGTTCAGCCTCCCGTCGTACTTCTCAGGTATCTCTGGCTTGAACGTGCGAACGGACGGCCAATGGATTTTCCGCAGCTCTCGCGTAAAGGCAGGGCGGCCAACCTTGAAGGGTAGGCACCTGCCAACACCGAGCGCAGGCTCGTCGACGTTGAGTCTGTCGCACCCGTCGGTCTAGCGGGGAGGCGACGACACGCGCGTCTCCCTGTTGCCTATCTTCCGGGGTTCGACGTTGGCCTGGACGTGCTCGAGGGGGTCAGAAGAGGCCATCGAGACGTCGTCAGGGTCTGGATTCTGTTGCGCGTTCGCCGGCTGCCGTGGCGGGGACTGAACCATGGGGACGACCCCCTTCATATGGCTAGCGGCGCGGGCGGTGGATGTTTCTTGGGGAGGTTGCAGTGGGCACGCCACTCATCCATCTGCTCAGCTGCTGGCGGGAACCTCAGTAATAGCTGAGCTCACGCCATGGCCTCTATGGCTGTGCTTGGCATGGATGTCGATGACGTCGACCGCACTGTCGCCTGGCTCTGAATAGTGCCAGCGATGGCGGCGGCAACACGCCCACGCTATGGTGGGGGGCCACCGGGGCGGTGGTGGTGCACGAAGACCCGCGGCTCCGTCGAGCACAACTGCCTGGTTGTCTCATCCGGGAGGAGGCGCAAGCGCGGCGGCCACTCCCGTGACGGGGGCGACTGGGGGGCGATGGCTCTCCTCGGACCAAGCGTCGTTGCTGTGGCTGCGCTCGTCGGCGGCAGGAGGGGGTGCAGACGGAGTGACCCCCTCGCCCGCACCTTACAGAGCCTGAACGTCGAGACGATGCTGATGATGTTTTCCTCCGGTAGCTCCAGCCCCTGTGTCGGCCGCAGGGGAGGTGGTACTGGTGCCAACTGCTCCAACCACGGCCCCAACAACGTCCACATCCTCGCATGCCCCTGTGTCACCCGCGATGTTAGAGGTCGCAGGCCATGGATCCTTCGAAGTGGACGGGTGGTCCAAGGTGCATATTTCTTCTTGGGCGCCATGGTTGATGGTGCTGTCGAGGATGAGGATGACGCGTGGCATACGCTCTCTGGTTCGCGCAAGCGCTCCCCCTACCTGGCATTCCGAAGATGTCACGGGATTTCCGCGACCACCTATGGGATCGGGTGGCCCCTTGTTTGTTTGGCGGGGGGACGACACATTGCACAAAGAGCAGACAAGCGTATGGCAGTGACGCAGAGAGCACACGAGCTATTTACCCAAGTTAGGGCTTCCGCAATGCGTAAGACCCTACTCCTGCTTTAGTGGATTGATGGAAAAATGAATGTGGTTGTGCGTAGTACACTTGTCCGTCAAGGATTGCCTCATGGGCGCAGCGACTACGCGCGTGTGGTGGTATGGGGTTGTCAACTTTCCAACCTCCTAACCCCTCCTACGAGTGCCATGGGCCTCCTTTTATAGATTAAGGGGTCACCACAGTGGCAAAGTGGTCATTATCCACTGATATGACAGCAAATAGTGCTATCATACCTAACTCTGTGGGCTGACAGGGTGCATTAAATGCGCCGCTTAGTGTCACATCACTAGGCGCCCGACAAGGCCTGGTGGGCTATCTCGCCAACTCCGCACATTTTCTCTTAACACGTCGCAGGACGGGTGTCATCTGTAGGCTTCTCTATAGGAAATGGCTGCCATGTGGCGAATTGCTGCCACTTAGTCATCTTGTGGCTTGACACTGCACTGATTGACGACGTGAGTCGTACTTGAGTGGTTGGTGGGGTGGTTCTATCCCCTGAAGCCCCGGCAGGCTCTGCTGGGGAGCCTCAATAGCCTGCTTCTGGTGGTGGCCTCGCCCCTTGCCGGGCTCACCTGTCCGGCAAGGGAGGCCCTTCTCTTGCCGATATCTTGCTCCTTAGGCTCAATATTGGTCCTCTGAGCTGCATGTTGGTTCTTCGAACCTCTTGGTTTTTCAATCTCTGACAAAAGCTGGTGCTTCAGTCTTGATCTTGTGTCTGTGCACAGTTGGTCACCAGACCCAGGGTTTGCTGCACCGACAATGTGCTTGTAGTTCCAATTTGAATTATGCACATTAATTGCCCAGAAAGTCAAGTAATGTATAAAAAGGCCAAAGGAACCCAGAATAATTCCAAAATTTAGCATGATACATTTATTTGGTCTAATTTGCCTCTGTAAGAAAATTAAGGCGGGAGAAGGCAGTGTACGTATGTCGTTTCGCACACGGAGGTGACACGATCCCTCTCGGAACCACGAGCCTTCTTGAGGGAAGCTCCGGTTTGCAAGAAGCTTACACCAAAGCTTGTCCCAATTCGGCCAAAAAAATTACCGCAGCGTGTTGGTACCATGTCATGACACCATGCCAAGTTTCATGATTTTAAGGCATGTTTTGGATTTATAGGAATTAAAAAACCAACTTTCTCTATCTTTCCGGCCGAGCCACGATGCCTAGTTGTTTGAATTTCATTCCCATTTCTTGCATGGGACCTAGAAATTCATGCAAAGACACACATGTGCTTGTAGTTCAAATTTGAATTATGCACATTAAATGCCTAGAAACTCAATTAATGTATAAAAAGGCCAAACGAACCCGGAATAATTCCAATATTTACCATGATACTTCTATTTGGTCTAATTTGCCTCTGTAAAAAAATTAAGGCGGGAGAAGGCATTGTACGTATGTCATTTCACACACAGAGGTGACACGTTCCCTCTCGGAACCACGATCCTTCTTGAGGGAAGCTCCGGTTTGCAAGAAGCTTACACCAAAGCTTGTCCCAATTCGGCCAAAAAAATTACCACAACATGTTGGTGCCATGTCATGACACCATGCCAAGTTTCATGATTTTCAGGCATATTTTGGATTTACGGGAATTAAAAAAACCAAGTTTCTCAATCTTTCCGGCTGAGGCACGACGCCCGGATGTTTGAATTTCATTCCCATTTTTTGCATGAGACCTATAAATTCACCCAAAGACACACATGTGATTTTTCAACAAACTTTGGTGCATTGGAGCATGTGCTTGTACTTCAAATTTGAATTATGCACATTAAATGCCCAGAAACTCAAATGCATAAAAATGCCAAATGAACCCGGAATCATTCCAAATTTAAACACGACACTCATGTACTAGTTGCATGCTCACTCTACGTAAATGTTCTAGCAATTCAAATACCATCCTATCCCTCCATAACACCATTTTGTCTTTCAAAACATAATGAAAAAAATCAGGTATACCACAAAGAGTTTACTAGAAAGAATTGTGTGGGATGCGATATAAAATATCTTGGCGGACCGTCTTGTCTGGCTTACGCAGGAAGCTTCGTCGTCTACAGTCCACCACCCCCGCTTGAACCACACTTGCGCGCCAGTTTCGCGGCACCGAGTGAATTTTTTTGCCACCACGGAAATATCTATCTCCTCACCCCTCCCTCCCACCAAAAGCCACATTTCCACTGTTCCACCCTTCTTTCCAAGTTCAAATTTTCATTGTTGCTTACTGGCAGCTGTACATCCTCGCTGGTGACCCTTCTTACAGCGCCGCCTCCTCGCCAGATACCCTTCTTCTTGTAGCGCCACCTCCTCGCCGGCGACCCTTCTTCTTACAGCACTGCCTCCTCGCTGGCAACCCTTCTTCTTGCTGCGCGGCCTCCTCACCGCCGACCCTTCTTCTTGTTGTGTGGCTTCGTTGATATGGTGAAGTAATCCACACCCCACCCACACCATCCTCCTCCTTTCCCGTCCCACATGCCCCGACCGACGGCGCTACACCTTCCGCCCGAAATTACTGCCTCCTCCTCCAATTAAGCATTGCCAACAACCATTTTGCACACAATATAATGTGGAGCTCAGTAGCATGCGGCTGCACGCGCGCACGAGGTCGCTATGGCTGCCATGCGTGCCGACCGCCAGATCTTGGAGGACCACCTCGTCTTTAAGGCCACCGTCAACACCGCCATGCGGTTGTCTACTTTAAAATACAGTTCGTGCTATTTTCTCGAGGCCACCGCCAGTGCCTTCTAGTGATTTGTCCTCTGTAATGTTAATATGAAATCTGATGTTCAGTTAACAGTTTGGTCCTCTGAAATGTAATGTTCAGTTAACACTTTGGTCCAACAATTGCTTCATTTCGTAGTACTGTTCTCAAGCATTCTTTGTTTTGTTAACTGTCTTATCTTCTAGTAAATGTTTCTATTCTGCAATGTCGTGCTTAGTTAACTATTTTGGTTCATTTGGTTCGCTGTCCATTTAACTGTTTGGTTCAGTTCTGCAATTTGGTTTTCAACTGCTGTGGGTACAATTTTGTATTTTTATGCATGTGACACTAATCAAATTTGGCTGTACTCAATACATATTCTACTGATAGTATGGAAACTCTCAGTTAACCTGATCAAGATTTTCCTTATGTGTGTTGCAGGGTAACAATGGGAGACACTGCGGTTTACCATCGAGGTTTGTTCAAGAATGGTACTTTGGCAAATAGCACATTATTGTGCAGTTGTAGGAATCATTCTAATATTTAGGTTTCTTACAATTTGGTCTTGCACATGTACGTCTTACTGTCAGAGTCTTAGACCCACTGTTCGACCCATTTTGCATATGGGGAAATGAGATGTCATGAATATCAGTCAAGTCAAGAAACTCAAAAAGATTGTTAGGATGAAGAAACTTGTGACAAATAACAGCAAGATCTTTGTTTGCACAATGAAGAAGACATCAGTCAACTATAGGATGGTACTAACACTTTTACCTTGTTTTTACGCCTTGTGCCATTTCAAAATTTATAACTGTGATTTATGCATATCTTTGTTTTCAGTACTTTTCAAAGTAGTTCACCGATGATTACCTCTCAAACCACCTCCATGGTCAAGAGGCGAGGAAGGTATTCATTCAACACCCATGGTAAAATATTGAAGTCTTGCTGAAGAGGATGAAGGTTGGGCGGGCAATTATCCATATCCACTGGCCTAAAGTTGCAAGGACATTCAACATCACTAAAGGCTCAATATTTACCTTCCGCATCTGCTATCTATTTACCGTGTATGATGCTGCTTGCCAAAGGTTTTTGATGTTGCATCTGAAACATGGTGTTGTTGCGTAATGGCGTAACTGAGTGTAACACCCCAGATGTAACTTTCCCAATTTGTACTCCAACTCTTGCCGTTTCCGGCGTTAAGTTATTTTATTTTCTCGGGTTTGGTTTTTTGTCTCCGTGTGTTGTTGCTGTTGTCATGCATCTCATATCATGTCATCATGTGCATTGCATTTGCATACGTGTTCATCTCATGCATTCAAGTTTTTTTCCCGTTGTCCGTTTTGCATTCCGGCGCTCCGTTCTCCTCCGGTGGTCATTTCTAGCTGTCTTTCGTGTGTGGGAATTAAAATTTGTGGATTGGACCGAGACTTGCCAAGCGGCCTTGGTTTACTACCGGTAGACCGCCTGTCAAGTTTCGTACCATTTGGACTTCGTTTGATACTCCAACGGTTAACCGAGGGACCGAAAAGGCCTCTTGTGTGTTGCAGCCCAACACCCCTCCAATTTGGCCCAAAACCCACTTAAAGCCTCCCCATCATCTAGATCGTTTGATCATGATCGCGTGGCCGAAAACCGCACCTCATTTGGACTCTCCTAGCTCCCTCTACCTATAAATATAGCCTCCTCCCCGAAAATTTCGGATCAAGTCGACCCTAACCCTAGCTCCCCGCTCCTCTCCGCGCGCCGGACGTGTCCGCCAGCGTCGGACAACGTCCGCCGCCGCCCGCGCCCTCTCAGCGACCGCCACCTGTCCCTGTTCCGCCTCTCTACCGCGCGGCCCGGCGAGCCCGCGGGAGGCCCGCCCGAGCCACCCACCGGGCCAGTGGCGCCGCCCCGCGCCGCCTCATCCCTTCGCCGCCCGGCCGCCGCCTTCCCGCGCCCGGGCCCCGCCTCCTCCTCCCGAGTGCCTCGCCACGCCGCGCCGCCGTGGTCGCCATCGCCACCCGGCGCCGCCTCCTTGTTCCGGCGCCGCCCCGCCGCGCCGCCCCGCCGCCTAGTTCCTCCGCCGCCGCCCGGGCCGAGCCGCCCCGGCCTCCTCCAACTCCGTCCTCCTCCACGCCAAGTTCCGGCCGGCCACCTCGGCTTCCTCTCCGGCGAGCAACTCTGGCGACCTCGGGAAGCGTGCAGATCTGGATCTCGTCCGGTTGACTTTCTCCCGAAACCCTAGTTCATGTGGCCAGCTTCATCGTGGTATAACTTTGCATCCATAGCTCCGATTTGGGCATATAGCATATCAAAATGTTCGCCTCAGAGAGCACATCATTTCATTCCATTGCATCATTTTCATTTGAGTTCATCTTGATGCCCGAAATGCTGTTAGAAGAGGGCTACTTGAGATATTTGTCAGATCTGCTACTCCATTTAGATATTTGACATTTTTGCCATGATTATTGTGTGCATGATATGCCCTTGAGCTCTACATATGTTTTGTTAAGGGTTTTGCCATCTCTCCAGAGGTGCAACCCATGTATTTTTGTCATGTGTGTGGTGACTAGCACAAGCTTGCAAAGTGAGGCACATGGTAATGCTGATTTCAGGGACTTAGCATTTCCACTAAGTCCTTGAGCTGTTTATCTCATGTTGCCATATGTTCATGTTATTGCCTAGTGATCCGTGCCTCTTTTGAGGATGATCAGTAAGGATGTTTTGTTAATCTTGTATTGATCTATCCATCCATGTCTTTGTTTGCAATTATGGAGCACCCTATCTTGAGTCAATAGAGCTCTACTTTTGCTACTTCGTGAATCTGGGCAGATTGTCTAGTTGTTAGCGATTTTGCCGATGATGTTGTAGTTGATCCGTGCATTCTATGTTTTTGTTCTTGCCATGTCTAGCTTGCATTTTGTGTATTCTTGACGGGTGTATGCTTAGCTTATCAAGACTTGCTACGTAGTGAGTGCATCGAGCTCGTAAACATACCTACTTGATATCTGTTTTCAACATGCTCCAGTTTTCACAAAGTCTGAGAACTGATTATGTTTTTGCCATGTTCACATGCTTGCAATTGTATTTTCTGATCCCTTTTGGCTCAAGGTCACTAAGGGACTTTTGTTAAGCTCTTTGAGTAGCTCCATGCCATGCTTTACTTTGCCATGTTCAGATCATGTAGCATATAGTTTTGTTTCTCTGAAGTGTGCTACCTGATCTGAAATTCCAGACAAGTGTTAATTTCAATAAGTCTGAAATCTGTTTGCCATATACATTTTTGCCATGCTTGTTTGAACCTGTTAATGGATGATTTGGCCGTAGCTCAGTGCTAGACTTTTGTTAAGCATCATGAATGCATCCCTGCCATCTAGTTTTTTTTTCATGTTTGGGTGCTGCATCATGTTCATCTCATTGCATTTAGATGGTTACTTGCTGTAAATCGCAGACCGGTGTCATATTTGAATTGCTTGCCATTTCCAAACCGTAACTCCGATTCTGGCGTTCTTTATATCGTTTTCAAGCGATTTGATCTCATCTTTCCAGTGGAACACTTGGATTTCCAAGTTGAGTCCAGGTTCATGCATCCCTTGTCAAATCTTGCATATGCATCCCGCATCGCATCCCGCATAGAATACCATCCTTGCATCATATTGTGTGATCCTTGCACGTGGTTGATTGTTTGGGTAGAGCCGGGAGACGAGTTCGCTAACGAGGAGCCCGTTGAGTTTGCTTTCGAGGATCCAGTCAACTCTGACAACTGTGCAGGCAAGATGATCATACCCTCAAAATCACTACTATCTTCGCTATGCTAGATTGCTCGCTCTTTTGCTATGCCATGGCTACGATGCCTACCACTTGCTTTCAAGCCTCCCAAATTTCCATGTCAAACCTCTAACCCACCATGTCCTAGAAAACCGTTGATTGTCTATGTTACCGCTTTGCTCAGCTCCTCTTATAGCGTTGCTAGTTGCAGGTGAAGATTGGAGGCCGTTCCTTGTTGGAACATTTATTTACTTGTTGGGATATCATTATATTATCTTGTTATCTTAATGCATCTATATACTTGGTAAAGGGTGGAAGGCTCGGCCTCTCACCTAGTGTTTTGTTCCACTCTTGCCGCCCTAGTTTCCGTCATATCGATGTTATGTTCCCGGATTTTGCGTTCCTTACGCGGTTGGGTTATAATGGGAACCCCTTGATAGTTCGCCTTGATTAAAGCTTTTCCAGCAGTGCCCAACCTTGGTTTTACCATTTGCCACCTAGCCCCTTTTTCCCTTGGGTTTCCGGAGCCTGAGGGTCATCTTATTTTAACCCCCCCGGGCCAGTGCTCCTCTGAGTGTTGGTCCACCTGTCAGCTACCGGTGGCTACCAGGGGAAACTCTGGGCTGGCCTACCCGTACCTAAGACAATCTGAGTGTGCCCTGAGAAAGAGATATGTGCAGCTCCTATCGGGATTTATCGGCACATTCGGGCGGTGTTGCTGGATTTGTTTTAACCTGTCGAAGTGTCTTGAAGAACCGAGGTACCGAGTCTGATCGGAACGTCTCGGGAGGAGGTCTATTCCTTCGTTGACCGTGAGAGCTTGTCATGGGCTAAGTTGGGACTCCCCTGCAGGGATTTGAACTTTCGAAAGCCATGCCCGTGGTTATGGGCAGATGGGAATTTGTTAATGTCCAGTTGTAGATAACTTGAACCTTAACTTGATTAAAATGAATCAACTGTGTGAGTTACCGTGATGGCCTCTTCTCGGCGGAGTCCGGGAAGTGGACACGGTGTTGGAGTAATGTTTACCTTGCCTTAACTATAAGCTTAAATAGTCTTGATTGCGAGGGTGCGAGATTGCTGAGTCCCTGTGGCTCACAGATTACAATTACACCAAATGCAGGGCCTGATGATTCCGCTCCAGGTGACGCGCTCGAGCTCAAGTGGGAGTTCGACGAAGACTCTCAACGTTACTATGTTTCCTTTCCTGATGATCAGTAGTGGTGCCCAGTTGGGGGTGATCGGGACCGTGTCGCATGTTGGGTTATCTTTTATTTTGGCGCCGTAGTCGGGCCATGAGTGTTTGGATGATGTAATGTTATTTATGTCCTTGATTGACGTGGCGAGTGTAAGCCAACTATGTTATCTCCCCTTTTATTAATTATATTACATGGGATGTTTGTGAAGATTGCCTAACTTGCGACATATGCCTTCAATGCGATTATGCCTCTAAGTTGTGCCTCGACACGTGGGAGATATAGTCGCATCGAGGGTGTTACACTGAGTGCCGAAGCTATCTGATGTAATTCGATTATGAAATCCTGGGTGCTATTATACAAATATGAAATATCTTGTGTGTTTTATAAAAATATCATTTTGATTAGTACATGGATTATCAATAATAGGCTAATTACCCTGCTTATTGGGGTTTTCTATTGCAGACGTTTACTCAGACAGCACCGTGGGCGATGAACTCAAACAACCCGCACAATTTCTAGAAAGTAGGCATGTTCGATCAACTATCAATCACACATGGCTTCTGGCAGCGAACTGTTTGCGTTAGGCCACCTTGCACAAACGTTTCCACACAAAGAACTGTGTGTGATATACATCCGAACGGAAATGATTTTCTAGGATTCACCGTGAGGGATGTACATACAAACAGAAATAATTGGGTTTCGATGCCCCGCCAGATCGCACATGAGCTCATTTTGTGTGCTAGGAGGGCCTATCCCCGACGGTTTCTGGGTTGTTTGGGAAGGACCCCCCCATCACCCACACTCACATGTCGACGGTTCCAAAAGACGTCACGGAAAGGGGTTAAAAACCGTTTGTATAGCACATCGTTGTACCAATGTTTATTCATAATTTGGTTGCCAAATCTGATGCATGCAATGCACGTGTACCTTACCAGTACTTCCAGTATGTGCAAAACACGTAAATTAAATCCCAATGGCATGCTACATAGTGTCTCTCTTTCAGTTCATGAAGCCACGTGGCACATGTGGAGGCGTTTTCGTGACCTCCTTGTGTGGATTGATCACAGTGACGTGTTGCTGGTTCAGAAGAATTTACTCATCCTCTCTCACGCACATTGGCAGTACATGTTCCCACTATGCAGGTTTTAGTACTAATTCTAGTACTAGGTTATAAATAGGGGAACTACTACCTAGCCTAAAATCACTCTACATCTTCCTCCTCATAAGTATTTCTGAAAGGATCGAGAAGAGGTGTCTAGAGGGAGGGTGATTAGACCCTCAACAAGCCAAAGTAGCATTTTTAAGATCTTCAACTTGAGGTGGAGTTTTAGCACAAGTTTAAGCATTCACAATACATTTCAAGGAAGAGTGGCAAGAGTATATGAGCAGCGGAAAGTAAAGCATGCAAGTTGCAAGAAAGTAAAGGGATGAGATTGGAGTGTGCAAACACAATTGAGGACACGGAGATTTTTGGCGTGGTTCTGATAGGTGGTGCTATCGTACATCGACGTTGATGGAGACATCAACCCACGAAGGGTGACGGTTGCACGAGTCCACGGAGGGCTCCACCCACGAAGGTTGCACGAAGAAGCACCCTTGCCTATCCCACCATGGCCATCCACTAGTGCGCGTCGGTGCTATACAAACAATTTTAATACCTTTCCGCGACGGCATTTGGAACCGTCACAAAGTGAGTGTCGGCGATAGGGGGGTCCTTCCCACACAACCCAGAAATCGTTGGGGATAGGCCCTCCTGCGACACAGGCTGGGGCATGTGTGCGATCTAGCGAGGAATCTAAAGCCAATCATTTCCGTAGGTATGTACATCCAACGCGGTAATCCGAGAAAAACATTTCTGTATGTGTGTACATCCCACACGGTGAATCCCAGAAAATAATTTCCGTAGGTATGTACATCACACACTGTCAATCCAAGGAATACGTTTCTGTTCTTATGTACATCCCACACAGTCAATCCAAGGAAAACGTTTCCGTTCGTACGTACATCCCACACGGTTTTATGTGTAGGCTCGTGTGTGAAAGGTGTAACTATCACACATGGCCTGCCTTGGTTAATTATTTGCTTTTATCAACTATATCACACATGATTTGATGAAGAAAACTGTGTGGCACTGGGCTATCCATCGCAAGCGCTTTTACTGCTAGAACCTCTTGCAAAGGTCCATGACACATTTAGTAGGTTTATTAGTTTACAATTAATAATTCCAGTATTACGCAAATTCACATTTCATATCGAATAGTTGTTTGCCAATTTCATATCATGCACATAAATATATTATAACATCACAGTACGGTAGCTACATGAAAATAGCACAATACAACATATAGCTAGTTCAACTTCATAAGAACAATATGTTCATTTCCCTAATCGAGATCATATAGGCTCGTCTTGTTCACCTGTGCTTTCAGTTCAGTAAGAACCTATTTTGCATGGGCCAACTGGGAAAGTGCCTCCTCCTTCGCCAATGCCATCTTAGCAAAGTCTGATTTAGAAAAATCTGAGCTCATTCTCCACCTTCAACTTTTTATCCTGCATCTTCAAATATTCTTTAGCGTTGACAATAGTTTCTCTAAGACTACGTCTGTTCTCTTCCTCACACATGCTCCAGAGATTCACTAGGCACATCTTCAAAGACTGTGGCCACTCTTGATCAACCCAATCCAAGTAAGAACACTTCCGTTCATCCTATAATATTTAAAACTAGATCAGTAACAATTGTAGGGGAAATGGGTTTATATCACCAATACTTATTTTGAAAAACTGATGAAACATGTTAATTATGACATATCTTCTCAAAAAGATCAATGTGCAAATGAATTAATTGCTACTGAGAAAACAACCAAACTCTGGAACATCAGAAGCTATAATTAACTACAATGACGCTACAAGTTCTTACTCATGTACAATAAATAACAAATTAAGCATTTTATGAGGAAGGTAAACATAACTGCAACAGCATAGCGACAGTGTTTGGATGACAACAAATTGATACTAATAGGTGTGTACATGCACAAATTTAGTAACATAGAACTAATAGCACTAAGTACGTCCACTATGTATGCCAAAACTGGGGTAAAGACAATTGTTGCTACATCTCGCACCGTTGCCCTGCACTAGCGAGCCGATGCAGCGGAAAAAAATCAGGGACCCGGACTCCGGAGCACGTAGTTGCTCCGATGCCTAGTTCCTTCGTGCCATAAACATTTAGTATTTTACTGCTTGGCTGCTCGGATGTGTGGACCAAAGTTGGCTGCACAAACTACTGAAGCGGTGCCAAATACTTTTCTAATGGCACCGCTGATGAGATGGAAAAAATTTAAGATACTAGGTACAAACTATTACACAGTCTTAGGCTGCGTTTGGTTGAAGGTGTGGTATGAATGGGTTGGGACCGTGCCAGTGTCTGAATCACATCTAACAAATGATTTGTAACAACAAAATAGGGTCTAACCTTATCTGCATCTGCCAGAAACTTCCTCCTACTGTCCACAGATTCAAACACAACTACCTTCACCCATGGAGATTGATGGTGACAACGAGCAGATAGATCTTTAGCCACCCCGCTCCATTCATTGCCATTGATGGTCCTAGGGAGCTACAAGAGGAAGAAATGACTCAAATCGACCACCGGGTAAAAATCCTTCATTCCAAGTCATAGCCCGAGAGAGAGAGAGAGAGAAAGAGAGAGAGAAAAGAGGCATACCCGGGTGGTGAAGGAATCGTCGCTGGAGGAGGAACCGCTTGAGAGGTCTTTGAAGAAGACCATGGCGACCCCGGCGGTAGGATGCGAGACGGCGAGAGCGAGGAAGCGGCTATAGCTTAGGAAGGAAGGAAGGAGGAAACATGGGAAATGTGACTTGTGGTCAGGGAGAAAAGGGGGTGGGGAAGGGGGAAGGGGGGCGGGGTTAGATATTTTGGCGATAGGCCAAAATTTTGGAAATATGGAGGGAAACTTTGTTAGTGGAGTTGCCGGACCATTCAGTTTGAACGATTGTGTGCATCGCAAACGATTCTTCTGCTTTACGCGCATGGGATGAGTTTGATAATTCAAATTTTGGTGGAAATTTCCCCTGGTGCGTCATTGCATAATTTAACATCACTTGCTCATTTGGGCACACAAAAGAGCGTACAGCAGACATACCACACTTACTAAATCGACCAATTTTAGTAATTAAACAGAGCCAGTTGACCTAAACATTGCTGTAACAAAAGACCAACATTAAAAACAAAGTCTAATTACACATAATTTTAACAAATCCGCTGCCGCGTCGGCCGATGCATCGCCGATGTGGGATGAGACGTCGATGACTTGTCCCGGCGACATGCTGCCATTGGTGGATTCCGCATCCCCCTGCCGAAGTCGGCCGCATCCTCATCCTTGTCCTCGTCCTCGGCACCACCATCAAGGTTGTAGTACTCATAGTAGTGGCTGCGCCAGAGCTTGCGTTGGTACTCCACCATGGATTCCTCGACGGACAGACTCTTCTCTACCTCAACCTCGGCCACGCACAACTCCTCCTCCCGACGCTCCTCGATCTCCCCCGCCTCCTGCATTTCCAGCTCCCGCTCGGTGACCTCATGAGGAAGCAGGTGCTCCATGGCCACCACCGCTTTTTCAGACGTGGCCTGGAATATCTTGGTGTGTGCATCCTCGATCGTGGCGTGGATGGCCTTGACCCAGGCCAGGGCGACATCGGCGGCATGGATGGTAGCTCGAGCGCTCTCGATGTTTGCAGCCGCCATTGTAGCAGCAGCTGCAGCCGTCTCGGCTACTGTAGCTGCCTTGTCGGCTGCCGCTTATGCCCTCTCGGTGGAAGCGGCCGCGCTCAATGCGGATGCGGTGGCACTCTCGGCATAGGCGGCCGCACTCTCGGCGTAGGCGGCCGCACTCTCGGCGTAGGCGGCGGCGCTGGGGGGGACGCGGCCATCATACGGGCCTTCAAGAAAAGTTCCCACGACGTCATCTTTGCAAGAAGGGGGTGCGGGAATGGGGATCGGGATTCGTGGATACGGGGGTTGCTGGCACTGGAGCAGATGAGCCGGCGAAGCTTAAGGAGGGCGACATAAATAGACCTAGATATTTTCATCGCAAATGGTTCCTAGAAAACAACTGTGTATGATGTTGTAGATATTTTTTATTAGCTGTGAAAGACGAATTTGGAAAGTGGCACCGGATGGTGTTTTAAATGAACAAGAAATTTTGTAGTACTAATACAACTGTCATTTCAAATTTTGGAAAATTTCAGGGGTCATTTTACATTTTAAGACATTTAAGTGATTTCCTAGCCATTTAATGACCGTAATTGAAATTGGAACTACATGTACATGCAATAGCTAACCATAACGGTTTGAAAACTCATACTTTGTGTACTTGTATGCGATTTAATTCCATGTGCAGTAAATTGGAAGGAATATTCAAAAATATTCGTGTAACGGCTATGACACAATTAAGCATGGAGTGACATAGCATTTTAATTCCAAAAAATAAAACAAAATCAGAAACACATGAAACCTTGGTTGATGTAATGTCATGCCACCAAGATGATGTGGTAAAGGAATTGTCATGTTTGACGAAAGTTTGGACATACACCCCTCACAAACCGGAGCAACTCACTAGAAGGCTCGTGGTTCTGAGAGGGCATAATGCATGTTTGATCATGAATGGGAGATAGCTTCCTCTTACGGCCTTCAAATTTTTCCTACGTCTAACGTGCACTAGTACAACTGTGATTTGAAATTTGGAAAATTCTAGGGGTCATTTGACCTTTTAAAGTCATTTAAGTGATTTTCTAGCCATTTAATGACCGTATTTCAAATTTTAGCTACATCTACATGCAACGCCTAACCAAAACGGTTTGAAAAATCATATATGTGTACTTGTGTGCGAGTTAATTCCATGTGCAGTAAATTAGAAGGATTTTCAAACATATTTGTCTCACGACATGGACACATGCCTACGTATGCATGGAGTGACATTGCATTTTAATTCCAAAAAATAAAAATAAAATCAGAAACACATGAAACCATGGTTGATGTAATGTCATGTCACCAAGATGATGTGGTAAAGAAATTGGCATGTTTGACGAAAGTTTGGACACACACCCCTCACAAACTGGAGCAAGTCACAAGAAGGCGCGTGGTTCTGAGAGGGAACAATGCATGTTTGATGACGAATGGGAGATAGCTTCCTCTTACAGCCTTCAATTTTGTCTACATCTAACGTGCACTGCTACAACTGTAATGTGAAATTTTGGAAAATTCTAGGGGTCATTTGACCTTTTATAGACATTTAACTGATTTTCTAGCCTTTTAATGACTGTAATTCAAATTTGAAGTACATCTACATGCAACGCCTAACCAGAATGGTTTGAAAATTCATATATGTGTACTTGTGTGTGAGTTAATTCCATGTGCAGTATAGAAGGAATTTTCAAACATATTGGTCTCAAGGCATGGACACATGCATACGTATTTATGGAGTGCCATGGCATTTTAATTCCAAAAATTTAAAAAATGATCAGAAAAACATGAAACCTTGGTTGATGCAATGTCATGCCACCAAGATGATGTGGTAAAGAAATTGGCATGTTTGACAAAAGTTTGGACACACACCCCTCACAAACCGGAGCAACTCACCAGAAGGTTCGTGGTTCTGAGAGGGGACAATGCATGTTTGATGACGAACGGAAGATAGCTTCCTCTTACGGCCTTCAATTTTTTTTCTACATTTAACATGCACTAATACAACTATGATGTGAAAATTTCAAAAATATCAGGGGTCATTTGACCTTTTAAAGAAATTTAAGTGATTTTCTAACCATTTAATGACCGTAATTCAAATGTGAACTACATCTAGAAGCAACGCCTAACCAAAACGGTTTGAAAAATTATATTTTTGTCTACTTCTGTACAAGTTAATTCCATGTGCAGCAAATTAGAAGGAATTTTCAAACATATTGGTCTCAAGGCATGGGCACATGGATGGAGTGGCATGGCATTTTAATTCCAAAAAAATACAAAATGGTCAGAAAAACATGAAACCTTGCTTGATTTAATGTCATGCCGCCAAGATGATGTGGTAAAAAAATTGGCCGTATTGACGAAAGTTTTGACACACACGCCTCACAAACCGGAGCAACTCACTAGAAGGTTCGTGGTTTCGAGAGGGAACAATGCATGTTTGATGACGAACGGGAGATAGCTTCCTCTTACGGCCTTCAAATTTTTTCTACGTTTAACGTGGACTAATACAAATGTCATGTGAAAATTTGGAAAATTTTAGGGGTCATTTGACCTTTGAAAGACATGTAAGTGATTTTCTAACCATTTAATGACCGTAATTCAAATTTGAACTACATCTACATGCAACCTAACCAAAACATTTTGAAAAATCATATTTTTGTCTACTTGTGTGCGAGTTAATTCCATGAGCAGTAAATTAGAAGGAATTTTCAAACATATTGGTCTCAAGGCATGGGCACATGGATGGAGTGGCATGGCATTTTAATTCCAAAAAAATACAAAATGGTCAGAAAAACATGAAACCTTGCTTGATTTAATGTCATGCCACCAAGATGATGTGGTAAAAAATTTGGCATGTTTAACAAAAGTTTGGACACACACCCCTCACAAACCAGAGCAACTCACTAGAAGGTTTGTGGTTCCCAGAGGGAACAATGCATGTTTGATGACGAACGGGAGATAGCTGCCTCTTACGGCCTTCAATTTTTTTCTACATTTAACATGAACAATACAACTATCATGTGAAAATTTGGAAAATTTCAGGGGTCATTTGACCTTTTAAAGACATTTAAGTGATTTTCTAACCATCTAATGACCGTAATTCAAATTTGAACTACATCTACATGCAATGCCTAACCATAATTGTTTGAAAAATCATATTTTTGTGTACTTGTGTGCGAGTTAAAAACCATCAGAAGATGTAAATATCTGGTGTTCAAAAAAGAAAATGTAAAGATCTGGCAAGACAACCGGTCCCCACACGATTGTCACTCTATCTCGCGGCTCGAGGTTTGGTAGGTGAGGGGCGGGGATCATTAATCAGACACGGTTCTGTTTTGGAAATCGTCAGCTATTATGTTCACACACGGATTTTGCTGCGAGAATCGTGTGTAATTCAAACTACAGTACTCGTAAATTCCGGCGACCGGCGTGTGTACTATCCCCGTCAATCTAGATTCCGTCCACCAATAAATTCTCCCTTGCTCACGTCGTCCCGCCTGCATTCTCATCTACATCCTCCCCTCGCTCACCCTCTCTCTCACACAAATCTCTGCCATGGCACCACTGGTCTGCCCACACGCAGACGAGGAGTCGCTGCCCCCCGAGGACGCTCCCTCGAATAGCAGCGACGAGGACCCCTACGCGCCGCCTGACGAGGTTGCGCCAGACCCCCCCAACTTTGGATTGGTTTCGGGGCCAGTACAATATTTGTCTGTGGAAGTCACTGCCACCGGCTGAGAAAGCCAGGCAAGTGGCATTCAAGAAGGAGATGGTGGAGGAGGAAGCCAGGTACCAGGCGGCCTGTGAAGCCCATGATGCCGCCTGGAAAAAGGAGGCGGCGGAGCTTTGGAGGCGGGCGTGTCGTCATGTCGAGGAGGTGTACGAAGACGGTACTTCACGAGGAAGGTCCTAGGTCCTGGGCGCCTGATCGCTGTGTGGAGGTGGGCCGATAAGCTCCGGCGTGCCACCGAAGAGGAGCTCCGGTGGGCGCCCAACGAAATGGCAAGATCATTCGCGTACGTCCGCCAGCAAGAAGTAGATCGATACGTCAAGCGCTGTGAGGCAAAGGAGGCGGAGTACTGCCCCCGCACTGGGAAGACGCCGCGCACCAGGGAGCTGCTGGCGAGGGGCTGCCGAAATACTGGCTCCAGGAGGGATTATTAGTTTAGTATTATTCATTTTCAATTTTATGCATTGTACCTAGTAGTTAAGTATCATCACGTATAATATTATGAATACGTGATGATACAATGCATAAAATTCAAATTCGTATGAATTGATCATTAGTTCATGACTAATAATCCATTTTCTATCTGTTTTAGTATTGTTCATTAGTTCTACATATATATTGTTCGTTTTCAATTTTAAGTTTCAATTCTGTCATGAACTAATGAACAATTACTATATATATATTATGAATTCCATTTTCTATCTGTTTTTGTATACGAATTAGAATCTAGCTGTTATCATCCACATATACAGAATGTAAAGCATATACATACACATTGAAACAGAACATATGAGAACGAAAAACAGAGTACACACATTGAAACAGAGGAATAAACAGAGCAATACTATGATGGTTGTGAATACATAGCTATCCACGTCGAGATGACTCAACAAAATAAAACGCGTCCATGAGACAATGACCAGTAGCCCTTGCCTACGGTAGCTCTTGGCTCTGCCTGAACTCGTGTAGGCGTTCTTCCAAGCGGTCGACATGCTCATGGTACATCTGGAGCGCGATCTCGAGCTCCAAGTTGGATATTTCATTGGTGATCACCAGCTCGAGGATGCGACGGCCATGTTCCTCTATTGCACCCAGGTGGACACCTGGGCCAAGGAAGCGGTCGAGCCTACAGACCAGCGCGTTGGCATCCAGCAGGCGGCGGATAAGGCGAACGGCGGCAATCATGCGAACGGCGCAGCGGGCGTCTGGTGCAAGTACGGCATGGCTAGCCTCTGGTGAAAGTACGGCGCTGAGGGCCTCTGCCCACTCCTAGGGCGGAATGGGGGTACTGATAGGATGTGTACCCAGCTGCGACGACGTGTCGACAGCAGGCAAGCGCCGATGGATCTGCTCTTGCTGTGCGGCACACCACGCCTCTCATTCTGCGGCGCTCCAACGTTTTCGCTATGCGTCGAGCCACAACTTATCGGCGCGGAGGCGCCTAGCTTGCTGTGCGGCATGCCATCGATCATGTTGTGCGGCGAGCTGCAGCCAATCGGCGCTGACATGCCTATCTTTATCCGCGGTGCTCAAGCACCATGCGCCAAAGGTCTGCTCAACCCTAGCGATGACGCGCATCACGGTGTCGTCCATCGCGTTGCCGGGGAGCACCTCGTCCTCGACGGGCCGTGGCGCCTGCTCGTTTTCCTCGTCAACGAGGTTGATGGCAGAGGTGGCACTTTGGTGGGTTGGCATGCTTGGAAAAGGATGTGCTATATGCTGCACTTGTCGCCTCCGTGCATCGCGCACCACGTAGGTTTATGCGCAATATCGCTGGGTAGCGGGAAACAGGTGAGGAAATGGCGGGAAATGGTGGCGTGTTCATAAAACGCCATCTATTAATGGAAACTTAGCATAGAAGGAAAATCGAGCTAGCACAAGAAGTAGATGATGATTAGATGAACAAGACCACACCAGGGAACCCGTCGGTGATGAATTCATCAATCACAAACAGTTGAATACTAGCAAGTGTTTGCCCACAGCACACATGGCTTATTCCATCACAAACAGGTCGGATGGATCAACTGTATGCCACATATCGTACATTGTCAAAAAGTAATGTAGTAGACCTTATTTAACATGTGTTAAAAAAACAAGGACCTCGAGGTTAAATTAACTCATGGGATGGGTCATATCAGTCATTTAATTTGACAAATACGACCCATCTTGTCAGTTAATTTAACATCAACAGAACTTCCTATCCAGTCACCCATCTGATGGCTGCTCCAGGCTGAGCACACTTAACTTGAGAGTTCTCTTACATGAGCTACTGGTGGAACAGTTAGTCCTTGCTGATATAGGATGCCTCTTCGCATCCTTATGGCGTATCCGGATGACCGCCCGTCCCCCACTGGCCAATAGATGCTGTGTAGACAAAGCATATCACAAACATCTTATTAGAAGCAATGGTCTGTGTTATTATCGGTCTTTGCACACATTTATGATTACAGACCTGTTTGCCACGTATCACACACATCTTGTTGAGTTGAACCGTTTCTGTTCCCATGTCTCAATGAAAACAGTTCATCTGAGTGAACCGTATGCTGTACATCTCATACACCTTGATCTGGCTGGCCGTTTCTTTTGTGTTGCCGAATCACAAACAGTTCGTTCAAGTGAACCGTATGCCGTACATCACACACACCTTCATCTGTCTGCCCGTTTCTTTTGTTCCTCCTCATCACAAAATGGTTGATTGAATTGAACCATATGCCCTGCATCGCACATGCAACTAAAATCTGAACCGTGTTTCATGCATCCTCCATCACAAATGTTTTGCACCTTTTTTGACGGGTTTTTTACACCACCGTTTGCGATTATGGCATCACACACAGTTTCGTCGAAGGGTCTCTGATCGTAGTGTCGCATTAGCAGCATCCTGCGGTAGTGATCGCCCACAAAGGACTTGCCTTACTTGGGTAGATCTTCATGAAGTAGGCGATCTCCTTGCCCTTACAAACTCCTTGGTATAACTCCACAATTTTGACAGAGGCGCCCAAGTGACCTAACAAATAAATCTAGGAGATACCACTCTCCAAAAGGTAGTAGACAGTGTGTCGATGATGAACTCCTTGCTCTTGTGCTTCAAATGATAGTCCCCCCAATACTCAATTCTCTCTCATAGATTTGGCTATGGTGGAAAGATGATTTGAGTGGGAAGCAACTTGGGGAAGGCTAGAGATCAAGATTCTTGTGGTTGGATTGGAATGTCTTGGTCTCAACACATGAGTAGGTGGTTCTCGCTCAGAAATGAGTAGTGGAACTGTAGGACGTTCTGATGGATCTCTCTTAAATGGAGAAGGGGGTGGAGGGGTATATATAGCCTCCACATAAAATCTAATCGTTACCCACAACTGAGCCAACTCGGTCATTCCGAATAGGTGAACTCGGTGGGGCCGATTTCATTCGAAATGTGAACGTTAGCATTCTCGATGGGACCGACATGATCAACTCGGTGGGACCGATGTGCTCGGGTTAGGCAAAACCTCATCTCTGTTTGACCGATTACATAAATTCAGTGAGATCGATTTTAGTAATAAGCAAACAGAGAGTTGGTTAGGCAAACTTGGTGGGACCAATTGCATATTTTGGTGAGACCGAAATAATTGCTACAGGCAACAGAGAGTTTGCAGGGCCATCTCGGTGAGACCGAGATTCTAATCGGTGAGACCGAACTGATTAGGGTTTTTGGTAATGGCTATGCCAAAGGAACTCGGTGGCGCCAGATAGATCTAATTGGTGGGGCGAAGTTTGACTTTAGGTTTTTGACATATTTGGAAATGAGAAAGTGGTTGAGGGCTTTGGAGCATATCACTAGGAATTTTGAGCAAGTAGACCATTAAGCAACACCTCATCCCCTTTTAGTAGTATTGGCTTTTACCATGGACTCAATGTGATATTGGATCACTAAAATAGAGAAGAAGAGTCTTGAGCTTTTGCCAATCTTTGTCCTTAGCATCTTGAAAGGGTTCCACATCCTCTTGTCCATGCCACGCCTTTGTTGAACTTTCTGAAATATACTAGATGGAAATATTAGTCCAACAAGAGATATGTTGACATTAATTACCAAAATCACCCAGGGAGCAATTGTGATTTCACTTTCTTGTTCGTCCGTCCTTGACATGGCTGGTGTGCAGAGCTCTAGGTCGAGAACTACTCGTAACAAGGGAACGGCAACCAAGGCCACGGAAAAGAAGAGAGGGCTCACCGCCTGGCTGAGACCTCAAAAGATCTCTCATGGGCAGGCGAGGGCTCCCAGGAGCACCCTAGCCATGGAGGCGAGGGCTCCCTCGAGCACCCTAGCCGCAGAGGCGAACAAGCCGAGCTGGCGGCGCTAGAGTCGTAATCCCTCAACGACATGGCCGATCAGTTCAATAAGTAGGAGGAGTTCATCGACGGCTTGGTGGAGCTGCTGAAGGAGAGCCTCGACGACATGCCCACTGAGCTCAATGAGGAGGGGGAGTTAACCGCCAGCTTGGTGATGCTGCTGAAGAAGAGCATTGCCTCGGATAAGAAGGCGACCGGTAGAATCCTGCAACTTCAGTGTAGCGATCTGACCTCAGACGGTCAAATCTCTGTGCATAAGTGTCATCCCTGGATCGGTAATGCTGACACACACAGTACTTCGAAGGATTTATAAGAGAGTAGCAATCACACACTTATTACATCGATAGTATCAAAAGAGAACTTATTACAATAAATTTGGCTTAAGGCCATCTAAATGATAACAACAGAAGGCTTGGAAGATAAAGTGAGTCCATCAACTCCAATGGCAAAGCTGAGTGCACGACAACGACCTAGCGCACCTTAGTCTTCGGCTGAAAAGTCTACAACATGATATGTTGCAGCCCGAAATGGGTCAGCACAGGGAATATGCTGGCAAGATAACACAGTAGAGCAATGAACAAGTAAAGGCTATCACTACATGCATATGAGGTTGGTGGAGGCTCTACGATTATAATGTTTTGCGAAAAGCCAATTTTTCGCTACAAAAAAGGAATATATTTTATTTAACTATCATGGTAGTTGTTAAACATTGAGAAGGTTCCTCCAACTCAATCCCAACTAAACGGTATTAACAACCCAACAAATTAACTAAAACAGTGATGAGATCAACATGACAATCCAAGATCCAGATACTCAAGATGTCCATAACCGGGGACACGGCTAACCATGATTAGTTTGTACACTCTGCAGAGGTTTGCGCACTTTTCCCCAAAAGACTCGATCTCCTCCATTGGATTTCTCGCACTACATGGTGTTTGAGAAATGTATGACCGAGACACAGTCTTTCAGAAGTATTAACTCTAGCCCAGGGTAGACCGTACCAACCTACATCCCCTACATCTCCTAGCCTACCACTTGAAGAGGTCATGCAACTTACTCAACTATGCTAGAGCCCATAATAGTTTGTGGCTGCACACAGAAGTTTCTAGCATGAATAATCTATTGATCCCTTTGAGCCAAGGTGGCGAACCATAGGATCATCACACGGGTACTCTTGCATATCCTAGGACAACACTGGATTCTCCAGGTGCTCGCAACCAATCCACCCAGATGTGTATTTAAGTAGCCACCTTAAGTTAACCATTAATTAACAATCTCACACCTGTCATGGATACACTCAAACTCAATCCATGTCTACGGGCATAGCATGGCAGTATAAGCATAACGTAGAAGTAACTCCCGGGTTTCATAATAAAAAGGGCAATAGGTTCTACCTCATCATCTAATTCCCAAAACCCACATGTTAAGAGATCCTACTCATGCAATGTTTGACGGTTGTATCTAATGCATAAAAACTGGGTAAGAAAAGAGTATGATCAAAGTGTTTCTTGCCTTGCTGATCATCCGTAAACCCTAGAGACTCGTAGTAGCACGCTGCGCACTCCGGGTATTCTATCACAAACAAACAATAGCATACATAAGCACTCAACCATAGATAAGAAGGGTAAAACTCAAATAAGAAGATCCAAACTGAAAGTTCAACTGAAGAGATTCGATTTGCAAAAAGAATCAATCGAGTCGGGGCTATGGAACTGCAACTATGGTCAAAAGAACTTCGAAATAAAATCTGTTTCAAACAAAATTTTAAATTGTCAAAACCTTATTCAAGTTGATTAAAAAGAAAGAGGGGTTTGAGACGAAGATTTTGGCGTTGGTTTCATTGGACTTGAACAAACGGTTTTGAAACGGCGAGGGTTTGAAGATCAGGGGCTAATCTGCGATAAAAGAAATCGCCGATAGGTCCCTGGTCGGAAATAAAAATAAAAAGAAAAAACTAACGAACGAACATTCACTGTCTGAACCTAACGGGCGAACAACGGTCGTTAAAATGAACGGATGGACGAACGTCCGCTAAAAAAGTAAATCGGCAAAAACAGGTCTAAGAAAATAAAAAAACCAAACTTAAGGTTTTAAGAAAAGGCTGCGGAAACCGGTGAGATCCGGCGGGCGGGTGACGTGCAGCGGCGGCTCCGACGCGGCTCGGGCGGCGGGGCGACAGCGCAGCAGCGGTGGAACTGCAACGGCGGCTCGGTGGCTGCGGCAGGCGGCGCGGGCGGCGGCTGTGGCTGGCGGGGCGGGGCCGTGTGGGGGTCTAGGCGGCGGCGTCCTGGGCTTTTAAAGGCCCGGGGGTGCGGTGGCGTGCGGGAGGGGTCAACGTCGACGGCTCGGGGTCGGACTCCCCGAGTCCGTCGTGAGCACGACGACGAGGGCGGCGCGGGAGTGGGCCGGCTGGGCTTTGGCCTGGTCGGTTCGGAACATTTTTTTAAAAATAAAATTCCGCCTAAAGAAAATCCTAAATAAATATAAAAAATGCCAAAAATGCCAAAAATAATTTTCACCGTCTAAATAAAATATTTAGAACTTAGTGAACATTTTCTTGGCCTAAAATGCAATTTTGAAAAATGCATATTTTTTCTAATTCAAATAAAATAGCAATAAAATCCAAATAAAATTATTTATTTCATTTTAATAATTTTCCTACAATATTTCTTTTATTTTGGAGAAGTCATATTATCTCCTCTCATATATTGTTAATATTTTTTTTCAGAGAGAAAAATAATTATAATCAAAGTGAACCCTTTTTCAATATTTGAGAAAATTCAAATATGAAAATAATAAAATCCCCAACTCTCTTCGTGGGTCCTTGAGTTGATTAGGATTTTTAATATCACAACACCAAAATGCAAATAAAATATGATATGCAGGTGATGACCTATGTATAACATTCCAAATTGAAAATTTGGGATGTTACAAACCTACTCCCCTTAAGTTGAATCTCGTCCTCGAGATTCGCGTTGGCTAGAAAATAGGTGTGGGTGGTCCTTCCGTAGATCATCTTCTCGTTCCTAGGTGCCTTCATCCTTGGTATGGTGGCTCCACTGAACTTTGCAAAACTTGCTAACGTTGCTGCGGGTAACTCACCTGGCAAACTCGAGAATCTTGATTGGTTTCTCCTCATAGGTCAGATCACTAATCCAACTGAATTTCTTCCAGGAGAATCGGCCATCTCAGCATGGCACTTCTTCAACTTGGAAATGTGAAACACATCTTGAACTCCTGACAGTCCTTCGGGTAACTCCAACTTATAGGCCACCTCTCCCATACGTTCCAAAACTCGGTATGGTCCTACAGATCTTGGGGCTAACTTTCCCTTAACTCCAAAACGTTTAACTCCTCGCAGAGGTGACACACGAAGATATGCTCTATCTCTGATTTCATAGACTACCTCCTTACGTTTTGAGTCTGCATAACTGTTCTGCCTGGACTGAGCTACCTTCAGTCTATCTCGAATCAGCTTAACCTTCTCTTTTGACTCTTTGATCAAATCTGGTCCAAACAACTAGCGGTCTCCAACTTTATCCCACATCAACGGTGTCCTGCACCTTCTTCCATATAAAGCTTCGAAAGGAGCCATCTTCAGACTGGCTTGATAACTGTCGTTGTATGAGAACTCTGCGTAAGGCAAGTTGTCATCCCAACTAGATCCGTAATATAGTGCACAAGCTCTCAACATGTCTTTCAGAATCTGATTGACTCTCTCGGTCTGTCCATCTGTCTGCGGATGAAAAGTTGTACTGAACTCTAGTCTGGTACCCAAAGTCTGGTGCAACCGGTGCCAAAACTTTGAAGTAAATTATGTTCCTCTATCTGATACGATAGTCCTTGGAACTCCATGCAGACATACGATCCTGGTCATATATATCTTGGCCAACTTCGCACTCGTATAGGTGGTTTTCACTGGGATAAAGTGGGCCACTTTGGTCAAATGATCCACTACTACCCAAATAGAATCATATCCCGATCAAGTCCTAGGTAATCCAGAGATGAAATCTATGCCAAGCTTGTCCCACTTCCATTCGGGTATCGGCATAGGATGTAGTAATCCTGCTGGCTTCTGATGTTCTACCTTCACTCTCTGACATACATCACATACTACTACATACTCGGAAATATCCTTCTTCATACCAGTCCACCAGAAACGCTCCTTCAAATCCAAATACATCTTGGTGTTTTCGGGGTGTATCGAATATGGCGATTCATGAGCTTCCTGTAGTATCAACTTCTTGATCTCTACATTATTGGGTACATAAACACGGTCCTCAAACCACAAGGTGTCATGCTAATCTTCACGAAAACCTTTGGCTTTTCCTTTGCTCATATTCTCCTTTATCTTAGCAATTTCCTTGTCACCCTTCTAGGCTTCTCGATTCTTTCCCAATAATGTCGACTGAACCTCCATTGCTGCAACAAAACCTCTAGGGACTATCTCCAAACGTAGCTCCCTGAGATCTTCGGCTAACTCCTTTGGTAATCCTCCGCTTACGATGGTATTGGCATAACTCTTCCGGCTCAAAGCGTCTGCTACGACATTGGCCTTGCCTAGGTAATAGTGCAACTTCATATCATAATCCTTTATAAGCTCCAACCATATCCTTGCCTGAGATTCAACTCCTTTTGTGTGAAAATGTACTTCAAACTCTTATGATCCGTATACACATCACAATTATTTCCAGTAAGAAAATGTCTCCAGGTCTTGAGTGCATGCACTACAGGTGATAACTCCAAATCATGCATAGCATAATTCAACTCATGCGACCGAAGCTGATGTGAGGCATATGAAACAACTCTTCCGACCTGCATAAGTATGCCTCCAAGTCCTAAGCGAGATGTGTCCTAATACACATGGAAATCCTTGTGTATATCCGGCAGAATCAGCACTGGGGCCGTAACCAAACGTTTCTTCAGCTCCTCGAAACTTGCCTCACATTCATCTGTCCATTTGAACTTGGTGTCCTTTTTCAACAACTCCATCATGGGCTTCGCAATCTTAGAATTTTTTTCGATCAATCTCCGATAATATCTCACGAGTCCAAGAAAACTGCGGAACTCTCCAACTGAGGTGGGTGCCAACCACTCAGTGACTGACTGGACTTAGTAGGGTGTACTGCTATACCTTCTCCTGATATAACATGTCCAAGGAATCCAACTTCCTTCAACCAAAGCTCACATTTGCTGAACTTGGCGTATAGCTGATGTTCCCTGAGCTTCTATAGAACTAAACGCAAATGCTCCTTGTGTTCCTCTTCATTCTTCGAGTATACCAAAATGTCATCAATGAACACCACAACAAATTTATCCAAGAACTCCATGAACACCTTATTGATCATACTCATGAAATAGGCAGGGGCGTTAGTCAATCCAAATGACATAACCATGTACTCATATAGCCCGTACCTTGTTGTGAAGGTTGTCTTACGTATATCCTATTCCCGGATCTTCAGCTGGTGATATCCTGATCGAAGATCGATCGTGGAAAATACTTTAGCTCCTTGCAATTGGTCAAACAAATCATTGATCATCGGAAGTGGGTACTTGTTCTTGATCATCACTTCATTCAATGCACGATAATCAACAACCATTCTCAAAGATTTATCCTTCTTTTCAACCAAAAGCACTGGGGCTCCCCATGGTGATGAACTTCGGCGAATGTAACCTTTCTCCAATAATTCCTTAACATGTTTCTTAATCTCCTCCAGATCATTTGCGAGCATCCGGTATGGTCTCTTTGATATCGGTCTAGTGCCTGGCAATAGCTCTATCAAAAACTCAATGTCTCGATTCGGTGGCATGCCTGGTAGCTCCTCTGGAAATACATCCAGATAATCCCTCACTACAGGCACTTCCTCCTGAACAACTCCCGTGAGGGAATTTACGTGAGTCCTCTTTGGTACATGCCTGGATACGTACTTAATCCTTTTTCCCTCTAGGGTCATGAGCAGAATTGACCTACTAGAACAATCAATGTTTCCTCCATAGTTCAATAGCCAATACATACCCAGTATCACGTCCAATCCTTGTCACTCCATAATTATTAGGTCTGAGGGAAAAACATGGATGCCAATGGTTAAGGGTAACCGTTCACACCATCGGCTGGCCATATGCTCTGCACCTGGTGAGCTTACTAACAAGGGTGTCCTAAGGGCTAAGGTGGGTAACTTAAACTTGTCCGCAAATTCCCATGAAATGTATGGATGCGATGCACCAGTATAAAAAGGAACGAGAGCGGTAAATGACTTAACCAAAAACTTACCGATAACTGCATATGGCTGCTCTTCAACCTCCTCCGCGTTCATGTGGTTCACTTGTCCCTTGTTGAAAGGGTTGGGCTTCTTCCCAGAGCTTCCATTGCCATTTCCATTCTTTGCTTTAGGACATTCGGTGGCTTAATGTCTAATATTCCCGCACTTGAAACAAGTAACGTGACTTAGATCCCTCTTGGCGGGTGTGGCTGGGTTAGAGCGGTTCTGATTACTGCCTGCTCCATTCCCGTTTCCGTTCCTGGGGCCACTGTGGTTATGCGAACTTCCCCCATTGTGGGTATGGCCTCCATAGTTATCGGTATATCCTCCTGAGTTCGTGGTGAAACGAGGCTTCTGCTGAGCTCCTGAATTGTACTTCCCTTGTCCATTCTTCCTTTTGCGGCTCTCAATCTGCTCCTGCTTCCCTTCAATCATAAGAGCCTTATCTACCATCTCCTGGTAGTAGTTAAATGTTTCCACCATTAACTGCATACTCATCTAATCATTAAGCCCTTCCATAAACTTCTCCTGTTTCGCAGCATCTGTGGCCACATCATCTGGGCATAGGGAGCTAACTTGCTAAACTCATCCACGTACTGCCCCACAGTACGGTTGCCCTGGCATAAGTTGCGAAACTCACACTTATTCATGCTCATAGCTCCAGTTGAGACATGAGTAGTGCGGAACGCTTGCTGAAACTGCTCCCAAGTAACATTAGCTATAGGGAAAGTGGTTGTGTAATTCTCCCACCATGAGGTTGCAGGTCCATCCAATTGGTGTGTGGCAAATCGCACCTTCTCAGCATCCGTGCAACTTGCGGTGGTCAACTCGCTTCCAATCCTGCGTAGCTAGTCATCAGCAACTATGGGTTCGGTGCTACTGGAAAACACCGGTGGATGCAACCTCAGAAAACAGGCTAAGTTGTCAACTGGAGGTGGTGGTGGTGGGTTATTGTTATTGTTGTTGTTGTTTCCTTGGTTCTGAACTAGCAACTACATCAGTGTATTCTGATGTTGGATCAACTGAGTGAGCTCCGGTGGGAGGACAAATCTGGGGTCACATCTCGGAGACATATGATGGGTTAAAGGGGAGAGATTATAATAGAATGAGGTATAGTGAGAAAACACTACCCATATGCACCTGAGACAAACGCAATAATATCACACCAAAACAATTTCAAACAAGGGCATACAATCGATCTAACTATCATTTAGAGTGTTGGACTACTAGTATATACATGGGGGAAATACTACTAATAATATGGTGGTCTACTAAAAAATTTGATCGGCAGAAGACTCCATGATATCTGCTCCAGGTTCGTCTTCATAATCATCATCGCTACTGTCGGGGTCGGAGTTGGTGTCATCGATGATGATGTAGCCCTTGGGATGGTCATCATCTCCTCCTGGCACAGGGTCTCCCATGAATACTCCTAGCTTCCTTGTCAGGTCGTCATTCATCTCCCCTAGTACGGTGATTTTCTCCTTGTATTAGTCGTGTGTAGACTTGAGTTCCTCTTCCAGTTCCATGTTCCTAGTCATCAACTTCTTCAAATCTATCAAGCTTGCGCACATCTAGTTCTCCTGGGGATGAATGTGCTGGTTTAACTCCTGGATGAAAGCTATAATGGACCTATCCTTCCTGATGCTGATCATCTCCCATTTCTCATCTCGGTGCCCACATATCTGGTAAATGGTGTCCTTAAAATCCTTGTGATAGACTTCGCTGATGCGTCCTATGGCGACGTGGGCTGCCATGCTCTTTCCTAGACTCCAGGTTGGTGCATCAAAGAACAACTCTATGGGTTCAGTAACCGGTGTGAATGTCCTTCCTGGGACTTGAACTTGGATCGCCCAACGCTCCTCTTCTGTTAAAGTGGCGGTGTAGGTCTGGGTGAAGCTTGGTATTCCGATGTTCAGGTACCTAGTGACTTCCTTCAAGTGTCGTCCAAAAGGTGTGTCTTCATTCGGCTGTGCAAACTTGTTTCTTGTGTCCGCCATCCTATAGAGTGGAAATTGGAGAGAAGTCAGGAAATGAGTAGAGAAGAGTGATCTATGGCTCATCTTCGTGTCCTACATTCAGTGTGTGCTCTGATACCATCTTGTAGCGATCCGACCTCAGACGGTCAAATCTCTATGCATAAGTGTCATCTTGATCGGTAATGCTGACACACAGTACTTCGAAGGATTTATAACAAAGTAGCAATCACACACTGATTACATCGATAGTCTCAAAAGAGAACTTATTACAATAAATATGGCTTAAGGCCATCTAAATTATAATAGCGGAAGGCTTCGAAGATAAAGTGAGTCCATCAACTCCAACAGCATAGCTGAGTGCATGACAACGACCTAGCGCACCTTACTCTTCGTCTGAAAAGTCTGCAACATGATATGTTGCATCCCGAAACAGATCAGCACATGGAATATGCTGGCAAGATAACAAAGTAGAGCAATGAACAAGTAAAGGCTATCACTACATGCATATGAGGTTGGTGGAGGCTCTATGGTTATAATGTTTTGCGAAAAGCCAATTTTTCCCTACAATAAAGGAATGTATTTTATTTAACTATCATGGTAGTTGTTAAACATTGAGAATGTTCCTCCAACTCAATCCCAAATAAACCGTATTAACAACCCAACAAATTAATTAAAAGAGTGATGAGATCAACATGATAATCCAAGATCTAGATACTCAAGATGTCCATAACCGGGGACACGGCTAACCATGATTAGTTTGTACACTCTGCAGAGGTTTGCGCACTTTTCCCCAGAAGACTCGATCTCCTCCATTGGATTTCTCGCACTACCTGGTGTTTGAGAAATGTATGACCGAGACACAGTCTTTCAGAAGCATTAACTCTAACCCCGGGTACACCGTACCAACCTACATCCCCTACATCTGCTAGCCAACCACTAGAAGAGGTCATGCAATTTACTCAACTATGCTAGAGCCCATAATAGCTAGTGGATGCACACAGAAGTTTCTAGCATGAATAATCTTATGATCCCTTTAAGCCGGGGTGGCGAACCATAGGATGATCACATGAGTACTTCGAGATACCCTAGGACAACACTGGATTCTCCAGGTGCCCGCAACCAATCCACCTAGATGTGTATTTAAGTAGCCACCTTAAGTTAATCATTAATTAACAATCTCACATCTGTCATGGATACACTCAAACCCAATCCACGACTACGAGCATAGCATGGCAGTATAAGCATAACGTAGAAGTAACTCCCTGGGTTTGATAATAAAAAGGGCAATAGGTTCTACCTCATCATCTACTTCCCAAAACCCACATGTTAAGAGATCCTACTCATGCAATGTTTGAGGGTTGTATCTAATGCATAAAAACTGGGTAAGAAAAGAGTATGATCGAAGTGTTACTTGCTTTACTGATGATCCGTAAACCCTAGAGACTCCTAGTAGCACGTTGCGCACTCCGGGTATTCTATCACAAACAAACAATAGCATACATAAGCACTCAAGCATAGATGCAAGGGTAAAACTCAAATAAGAAGATCCAAACTGATAGTTCAACTGAAGAGATTCGATTTGCAAAAAGAATCAATCGAATCAGAACTAGGAACTGAAACTACGGTCAAAAGAACTTCGAAATAAAGTCTTCTTGAAACCAAATTTTAAATTGTCAAAACCTTGTTCAAGTTGATTAAACAGAAAGAGGGGTTTGAGACGAAGATTTTGGCGTTGGTTTCACTGGATTTGAACAAACAGTTTAGAAATAGCGACGGTTTGAAGATCAGGGGCTAATCTGCGATAAAAGAAATTGTGGATAGGTCCCTGGATGAAAATAAAAATAAAAAACTAACGAACGAACGTTCGCTGTCTGAACCTAAGTGGCGAACAACGTTCGTTAAAACGAACGAACGGACGAACGTCCACTGAAAAAGTAAACCGGCGAAAACCGGTCTAAGAAAATAAAAAAAACCGAACCTAGGGTTTTAAGAAAACCAGCGACTTTTACCTAAAAACCAAAAAAACAGCGGCGGAAACCGGCGAGATCCGGCGGGATTCCAGCGAGATCCGGTGGGCGGGCGACGTGCGGCGGCTGCTCCGACGCGGCTCGGTGGCTGCGGCGGCGTTGGGTGGCAGGGCGGGGCAGTGTGGGGGTCGAGGCGGCAGCGACCTGGGCTTATAAAGGCCTTGGGGTGCGGTGGCGCGCGGGAGGGGGCAACGCCGACGGCTCGAGGTCGGACTCCCCGAGTCCGTCGCGAGCACGACGACGAGGGCGGCGCGGGAGTGGGCCGGTTGGGCTTTGGCCCGGTCGGTCCAGAACATTTTCTTTTCTTTTTTTAATAAAATTCCGCCGAAAGAAAATCCTAAATAAATAAAAAAAATCTAAAATGCCAAAAATAATTTTCACTGTCTAAATAAAATATTTAGAACTTAGTGAACATTTTCTTGGCCTAAAATACAATTCTGAAAAAATGCATATTTTTTCTAATTCAAATAAAATAGCAGTAAAATCCAAATGAATTTATTTATTTGATTTTAATAATTTTCCTCCAATATTTCTTTTATTTTGGAGAAGTCATATTATCTCCTCTTAGATATTGTTAATATTGGAAGTATTTTTTCAGAGAGAAAAATAATTAAAATCAAAGTGATCCCCTTTTCAATATTTGAGAAAATTCAAATATGAAAATAATAGAATCCCCAACTCTCTCCGTGGGTCCTTGAGTTGCTTAGGATTTTTAAGATCACAAAACAAAAATGCAAATAAAATATGATATGCATGTGGTGACCTATGTATAACATTCCAAATTGAAAATTTGGGATGTTACATTCAGGAGAACAAGGCGAAGCTCTGCCATGAGCTCGACCTGCTGAAGAAGGAGAATTCTGGCTAGAAGAAGCTGCGTGAGAAGAGTAGTTCCTCGATGAAGATGCTGCAGGCCGTCATCATGGAACAGAAGGAGGAGTTGGCGAAGCTCCGCATCGAGCACCCGACTGCTATCAAGGTACGTAATGCGGCTGTTGAACAGATGATGAAGGCTCGCGTCGAGAAATCCCGCGTCATGGATAGAATGAAGAAGATGACTGATAACCCACAAGTATAGGGGATCGCAACAGTTTTCGACGGTAGAGTATTCAACCCAAATTTATTGATTCGACACAAGGGGAGCCAAAGAATATTCTCAAGTATTAGGAGTTGAGTTGTCAATTCAACCACACCTGGAAATTTAATATTTGCAGCAAAGTGTTTAGTAGCAAAGTAATATGATAGTAGTGGTAACGGTAGCAAAAGGTAATGGTAGCAAAAGTAGTGTTTTTGGTATTTTGAAGTGATGATAGCAATAGCAACGGAAAAGTAAATAAGCGAAGAACAATATATAGAAAGCTCGCAGGCAATGGATCGGTGATAGAGAATTATGCCAGATGCAGTTCATCATGTAACAATCCTAACCTAGGGTGACACAGAACTAGCTCGAATTCATCAATGTAATGTAGGCAAGTATTCCGAATATAGTCATACGTGCTTATGGAAAAGAACTTGCATGATTTCTTTTGTCCTACCCTCCCGTGGCAGCGGGGTCCTAGCGGAAACTAAGGGATATTAAGGCCTCCTTTTAATAGACTACCGGACCAAAGCATTAATACATAGTGAATACATGAACTCCTCAAACTACGGTCATCACCGGGAGTGGTCCTGATTATTGTCACTTCGGGGTTGCCGGATCATAACACATAGTAGGTGACTATAGACTTGCAAGGTGGGATCAAGAACTCGCATATATTGATGAAAACATAATAGGTTCAGATCTGAAATCATGGCACTCGGGCCCTAGTGACAAGCATTAAACATAGCAAAGTCATAGCAACATCAATCTCAAAACATAGTGGATACTAGGGATCAAACCCTAACAAAACTAACTCGATTACATGATAAATCTCATCCAACCCATCATCGTCTAGCAAGCCTAAGATGGAATTACTCACGCACGGCGGTGAGCATCATGAAATTGGTGATGGAGGAAGGTTGATGATGACGATGGCGACGGATTCTCCTCTCCGGAGCCCCGAACGGACTCCAGATCAGCCCTCCCGAGAGGTTTTAGGGCTTGGCAGCGACCCCGTATCGTAAAACATGATGAATCCTTCTCTCCAATTTTTTTCTCCCTGAAAGTGAATATATAGAGTTGGAGTTGAGGTCGGAGGAGCTCCAGGGGGCCCACGAGGTAGGGGGGCGCGCCCCCACCCTCGTGGCTATGGTGTGGGGCCCCTGGTCTTCATCTTTTGCAAGGATTTTTTATTATTTCCAAATAGACGTCCTGTGAAGTTTCAGGTCATTCCGGGAACTTTTATTTCTGCACATAAATAACACCATGGCAATTCTGCTGAAAACAGCGTCAGTCCGGGTTAGTTCCATTCAATCATGCAAGTTAGAGTCCAAAACAAGGGCAAAAGTGTTTGGAAAAGTAGATACGACGGAGATGTATCAACTCCCTCAAGCATAAACCTTAGCTTGTCCTCAAGCAATTCAGTTGATAAACTGAAAGTGATAAAGAAAAACTTTTACAAACTCTGTTTGCTCTTGTTGTTGTAAATATGTAAAGCCATCATTCAAGTTTTCAGCAAAGATTATGAAGTAACAATATTCACAATAACGCATAGGTCTCATGTTTACTCATATCAATGGCATAATCAACTAGCGAGCAATAATAATAAATCTCAGATGACAACACTTTCTCAAAACAATCATAATATGATATAACAAGATGGTATCTCTCTAGCCCTTTCTAAGACCGCAAAACATAAATACATAACACCTTCAAAGATCAAGGACTGACTAGACATTGTAATTCATGGTGAAAGAGATCCAGTTAAGTCATACTCAATGTAAACTAACAGTAATGAATGCAAATGACAGTGGTGCTCTCCAACTGGTGCTTTTTAATAAGAGGATGATGACTCAACATGAAAGTAAATAGATAGGCCCTTCGTAGAGGGAAGCAGGGATTTGTAGAGGTGCCAGAGCTCAGTTTTGAAATAGAGGTGAATAATATTTTGAGTGGTATACTTTCATTGTCAACATAACAACCAAGAGATGGCGATATCTTCCATGCTACACACATTATAGGCGGTTCCCAAACAGAATTGTAAAGTTTATACTCCCCCTCCACCAACAAGGATCAATCCATGGCTTGCTCGAAACAACGAGTGCCTCTAACTAACAAGAGTCCCAGGGGGAGTTTTGTTTGCAATTATTTTGATTTAGTTTGCATAAAGCATGGGACTGGGCATCCCGGTGACCAGCCATTTTCTCGTGAGTGAGGAGCGGAGTCCACTCCTCTTGAGAATAACCCACCTAACATGGAAGATACGGACAGCCCTAGTTGATACCTGAGCTATTCGAGCATACAAAATAGGATATTTATTTGAAGGTTTAGAGTTTGGCACATACAAATTTACTTGGAATGGCATGTAGATACCGTATATAGGTAGGTATGGTGGACTCATATGGAATAACTTTGGGTTTTATGGAATTGGATGCACAAGCAGAATTCCTGCTTGGTACAAGTGAAGGCTAGCAAAAGACTGGGAAGCGACCAGCTAGATAGCAACAACAGTCATAAACATGCATTAAAATTAATCAACACCGAATGCGAGCATGAGTAGGATATAATTCACCATGAACATAAATATCGTGAAGGCTATGTTGATTTTGTTTCAACTACATGCATGAACATGTGCCAAGTCAAGACACTCGAATCGTTCAAAAGAGGATACCATCCTATCATACCACATCACAACCATTTTAATAGCATGTTGGCATGCAAGGTAAATCATTTTAAGCTCCTAGCTAATTAAGCATGGCATAAGCAACTATGATCTCTAGTTGTCATTGCAAACATGTTTATTCATAATAGGCTGAATCAGGAATGATGAACTAATCATATTTACAAAACAAGAGAGGTCGAGTTCATACCAGCTTTTCTCATCTCAATCAGTCCATCATATATCGACATAATTGCCTTTCACTTGCATGACCGAATGATGTGAATAATAATAATAGTGCACGTGCATTGGACTATGCTGGAATCTGCAAGCATTCAATAAACAGGAGAAGACAAGGTAATATGGGCTCTTTTGTCAGATCAACAATAATGCATATAAGATCCACTTCAACAAGTTAATCATGGTCTTCTCCTATCGACCCCCAAAGAAAAGAAAAGAAACAAAAGTATTTACACGAGAAAGATCCCAACAAGCAAAACAAGAACATGAAATCTTTTTGGGTTTTCTTTTTAATTACTACTACAAGCATGGAAAGTAAACTAATTAAAAGCTACAACTAATTTTTTTGGTTTTTCTTAAGGTTTATTAAACACACAAGAAGAAAGCATAAAAAGAAAAATAAACTAGCATGGATGATACAATGAAAAACTATTAGCACTGACATCTAGCAATGAGTGTGTGAACATGAATATAATGTCATTGAGAAATACGTACTCCCCCAAGCTTAGGATTTTGGCCTAAGTTGGTGTATGGCCACGGTTGGCCTGGTGGATATCCATAGTAATAGTTGGGGTCGTACTGGAAGAAGAAGACTCTGATTGCCACTGGTTGGCAATCATCTCCGGATCCCACTGGTAATTAGACTGTCATGGAGGATCAACTTGTGGTTCCGACTCTGGCTGTGTGGTTGATGTAGGGTTCCGGTAGGCGTGAATAGCCTCTAACGGAACAAGGTACTGGTAGTTCACGTTGGTCGTGGAGGAAGGCGGTGAGGCCTCCGCGGTGCGAGGCAGATTATATTTGGGCCTCACTGCTTTTTGATTTTGCTTTTCCTTCGAGCTTCGGCTCGATGAGCCCCACAAAAATCTATTCATTATTTTCTGAAAAATTCTGAAAGTTTTAGTAACTTCAAATAAAAGTGAGCCAAGCTCAACAAAATTGATAGCAACAACACCTACAAGTGCCTAGAGCCTATATCATGCATTAGAACTACTTGGGACCATATAAATTTGACATGCAAGCTCAAGAATAGGCTCACCTAGGTAGCACAAATTTGCAATGAATAAAGCACTAGAACAAAAACTAATTGGACCAATGGAGGAGTGACATACCAAGGAACAATCCCCCCAAGCAGTTTTGTGAGAGGTGCTTTGAGCAAGGAGATAGAAAATGGCAGAAAAATGAGCTTGAACTCGTGCTTGAGCTGGATATTGGTGTTTGTGGGAGGAAGAAGAAGTGTGTGGGTGCAGGAATAAGTGGAGGAGGGCCACCATGGGCCCACGAGGCAGGGGGCGCGCCCAGGGGGTAGGGCGCGCCCTCCACCCTCGTGGCCAGGTGGATGCCCCCCTGCAGTGTTTTCAGTGCCAAATATTCTCAAATATTCCATAAAAAATCATATTTAAATTTCAGGGCATTTGGAGAACTTTTATTTTTGGGGTACTTTTATATTGCACGGATAATTCAGATAACAGACAGAAAATACTATTTTTATTTTATTTAAAATAAATAACAGAAAGTAAAAGGACGGTATAGAAGGTTGTGCCTTCTAGTTTCATCCATCTCATGCTCATCAGAAGGAATCCACTAACAAGGTTGATCAAGTCTTGTTAACGAATTCATTCCGAATAACATGGAACCAGAGTAATTCCGAATAACACTCTATTACCTCAACGGGGATATGCACATCCCCAATAATAAGAATATTATATTTCTTTTTGACAATAGGTAGAGGAAATTGAAAACCTCCAATAATAATCGATGGAAATTTTCCAATATAATTGATATTGTGGACTTGAGGTTGTTTCCTCGAAACGTGTACCATATGCTCATTACCATTAACATGAAAAGTGACATTGCCTTTGGTGCAATCGGTAACAGCCCCTGCGGTATTCAAAAAGGGTCTTCCAAGAATAATTGGCATACTATCGTCCTCGGGAATATCAAGAGTAACAAAGTCCGTTAAAATAGTAACATTTGCAACCACAATAGGCACATCCTCACAAATACCGACAGGTATAGCAGTTGATTTATCAGCCATTTGCAAAGATATTTCAGTAGGTGTCAACTTATTCAAATCAAGTCTATGATATAAAGAGAGAGGCATAACACTAACACCGGCTCCAAGGTCACATAAAGCAGTTTTAACATAGTTTCTTTTAATGGAGCATGGTATAGTGGGTACTCCTGGATCTCCAAGTTTCTTCGGTATTCCACCCTTAAAAGTATAATTAGCAAGCATGGTGGAAATTTCAGCTTCCGGTATCTTCCTTTTATTAGTGACAATTTCTTTCATGTACTTAGCATAAGGATTCATTTTAAGCATATCAGTTAATCGCATACGCAAAAAGATAGGTCTAATCGTTTCAGCAAAGCGCTCAAAATCCTCATCATCCTTTTTCTTGGATGGTTTTGGAGGAAAAGGCATGGGTTTCTGAACCCAAGGCTCTCTTTCCTTTCCGTGTTTCCTAGCAACAAAGTCTTCCTTATCATAATGTTGATTCTCTGATTGTGGGTTATCAAGATCGACAACAGGTTCAATTTCTATATCATTATCATTGCTAGGTTGAGCATCATCCTGAACGTCATCGTTAACATTTTAATTAGGTTCATGTTCATTACCAGATTGTGTTTCAGCATCAGAAATAGAGATATCATTTCGATTCTCAGGTGGTTCAGCAATAGGTTCACTAGAAGCATGCAAAGTCCTATCATTTTTCTTTTTCTTCTTTTTAGAAGGACTAGGTGCATCAATATTATTTCTGTGAGAATCTTGCTCAATTCTCTTAGGGTGGCCTTCAGGATACAAAGGTTCTTGAGTCATTTTACCGATCTAGTAGCCACTCTAACAACATAGTCATTATTCTTAATATTCAATTCATTGAGCAGATCATTTTGAGCTTTAAGTACTTGTTCTACTTGAGTGGTAACCATAGAAGCATGTTTACTAATGAGTTTAAGTTCACCTTTGACATTAGCCATATAATCACCCAAGGTATCAAGCATATTTTAATTGTATTTCAATTGTCTACCAAAATAAGCATTAAAATCTTCTTGCTTCACCATAAAATTATCAAACTCATCTAAGCACTGGCTAGCAAACTTAGTAAGAGGGATTTCAGCTTTATCATATCTATAGAGAGAATTTACCTTTGCCACCTGTGTCAGGCTATTCAGACCATGTATTTCTTTAATAGGTAATGGATTAAGGTCATATGTTTCTTCAACAGACAGTAAATTAAGACCATGTATTTCTTCAATAGGAGGTAAATTCTTAACATCTTCAGCTTTACTACCTTTTTGTTTCATAGATTTCTTTGCCTCTTGCATATCTTCAGGACTGAGAAATAGAATACCTCTTTTCTTCAGAGTTGGTTTAGGAATAGGCTCAGGAACTGGCTCAGGAAGTGTCCAATTATTTTCATTTGTCAACATATTATTTAATAGAATTTCAGCTTCATCTAGTGTTCTTTCCCTGAAACAGAACCAGCACAACTATCCAGGTAATCTCTCGAAGCATCGGTTAGTCCATTATAAAAAATATCAAGTATTTCATTTTTCTTGAGAGGATGATCGGGCAAAGCATTAAGTAACTTGAGAAGCCTCCCTCAAGCTTGTGGGAGACTCTCTTCTTCAATTTGCACAAAATTATATATATCCCTTAAGGCAGCTTGTTTCTTATGAGCAGGGAAATACTTAGCAGAGAAGTAATAAATCATATCCCAGGGACTACGCACACATCCAGGATCAAGAGAATTAAACCATATCTTAGCATCACCCTTTAATGAGAACGGAAATATTTTAAGGATATAAAGGTAGCGAGATTTATCATCATTAGTGAACAGGGTGGCTATATCATTTAATTTAGTAAGATGTGCCACAACAGTTTCAGATTCATAACCATAAAAGGATCAGATTCAACCAAAGTAATTATATCAGGATCAATAGAGAATTCATTATCCTTATCAGCAACACAGATATGTGAAGTAGCAAAAGCAGGGTTAGGTTTCATTCTAGCATTAATAGATTGCTGCTTCCATTAAGCTAATAAACTCTTGAGCTAGTATCTATCTTTGCAAGCTAAAATAGCTAAAGCAGCTTCTTTTTCCAAAACATGGCCCTCAGGAATAACAAGCGATTCATATATATTAGGGGGAGAGTCTTCATCATCACTTTCATCAATGTTATCAGTTTCAATAATTTCATTCTCTCTAACCCTAGCAAGTTGTTCACCAAGAAATTCACCAAGTGGCACAGTAGTATCAAGCATAGAAGTAGTTTCATCATAAGTATCATGCATAGCAGAAGTGACATCATCAATAACATGCGACATATCAGAACGAATAGAAGAAGCAGGTTTAGGTGTCGCAAGCTTACTCAAAATAGAAGGTGAATCAAGTGTAGAGCTAGATGGCAGTTCCTTACCTCCCCTCGTAGTTGAGGGATAAATCTTGGTTTTTGGATCTCTCAAGTTCTTCATAATGATAAGCAGATATAAATCCCAAGTGACTCAAAGAATAGAGCTATGCTCCCCGGCAATGTCGCCAGAAAATAGTCTTGATAACCCACAAGTATAGGGGATCGCAACAGTTTTCGAGGGTAGAGTATTCAATCCAAATTTATTGATTCGACACATGGGGAGCCAAAGAATATTCTCAAGTATTAGCAGCTGAGTTGTCAATTCAAGCACACCTGGAATCTTAATATCTGCAGCAAAGTGTTTAGTAGCAAAGTAATATGATAGTAGTGGTAACGGTAGCAAAAGGTAATGGTAGCAAAAGTAGTGTTTTTGGTCTTTTGTAGTGATGATAGCAATAGCAACGGAAAAGTAATTAAGCGAAGAACAATATATGGAAAGCTCGCAGGCAATGGATCAGTGGTAGAGAATTATGTCGGATGCGGTTCATCATGTAACAGTCAAAACCTAGGGTGACACAGAACTAGCTCCAGTTCATCAATGTAATGTAGGTATGTATTCCGAATATAGTCATACGTTCTTATGGAAAAGAACTTGCATGACATCTTTTTTCCTACCCTCCTGTGGCAGCGGGGTCCTAGCGGAAACTAAGGGATATTAAGGCCTCCTTTTAATAGAGTACCGGACCAAAGCATTAACACATAGTGAGTACATGAACTCCTCAAACTACGGTCATCACCGGGAGTGGTCCCGATTATTGTCACTTCGGAGTTGCCGGATCATAACACATAGTAGGTGACTGTAGACTTGCAAGGTAGGATCAAGAACTCTCATATATTGATGAAAACATAATAGGTTCAGATCTAAAAATCATGGCACTCGGGCCCTAGTGACAAGCATTAAGCATAGCAAATTCATAGCAACATCAATCTCAGAATATAGTGGATACTAGGGATCAAACCCTAACAAAACTAACTCGATTACATGATAAATCTCATCCAACCCATCACCGTCCAGCAAGCCTACGATGGAATTACTCACGCACGGCGGTGAGCATCATGAAATTGGTGATGGAGGAAGGTTGATGATGACGATGGCGACGGATTACCCTCTCCGAAGCCCCGAACAGACTCCAGATCAGCCCTCCCTAGAGGTTTTAGGGCTTGGCGGCGGCTCCATATCATAAAACGCGATGAATCCTTCTCTCCGATTTTTTTCTCCCCGAAAGTGAATATATAGAGTTGGAGTTGAGGTCGGACGAGCTCCAGGAGGCCATGAGGTAGCGGGGCGCGCCCCCACCCTCGTGGCTATGGTGTGGGCCCCCTGGTCTTCATCTTTTGCAAGGATTTTTTATTATTTCCAAATAGACGTCCCGTGAATTTTCAGGTCATTCCGAGAACTTTTGTTTCTGCACATAAATAACACCATGGCAATTCTGCTGAAAACAGCGTCAGTCCGGGTTAGTTCCATTCAAATAATGCAAGTTAGAGTCCAAAACAAGGGAAAAAGTGTTTGGAAAGGTAGATACGACGGAGACGTATCAATGACCAAGGAGATGCACAAGGAGATGGAGGTCATGGAGGCGATGAAGAAGCAGTTACGACTCCGCGGCCAACAGCCCTTCATGTAGTAGAGAGCTGCGCCCCAGACTTGTGTGTGCATCTTCTTTCTTTTTTTGGGCTAATAATCTTACTTCTTCGTTTGCTCCTGTGTTTCTTCTTTTGCTTCGGGTGTTTCAATGCACGTGTCACATTCTCTGCGAGGCCTGAATAGGACAATGCTAACGATGAGCGTTGCCGTGGGATCGATGACTAGCAAATTAGATCATTTTTATCGCCATATCACACTAGGCTGTCGTGTTTCGTGCTCCTCTGTCGTACTAGTACTCTAGTGGAAAACTTGAGTATACCACACGGTTCTTTGCTCCTCCTCAGGTCGTCAGCAACATTTATACGAGTAGTCAAATCACAAGGCCCCGCCTTCCAGCAGTAAAGATCCGTCAAATCACAAAGGCCCTCGCCTCTCGTGAAAACGACCAAGAGAGAGTAACCCGCCCTCTAGCCTTTTAAATGTATACTTTTGTACAGTAGTAGTATCGATGGATTGCGCCGTGGAGCAAAACTAACAAGATGAAATTAAAGAAAAAAGGTGGTACGTATAGAGAGCGCTCGTCGCCAAATTATGCATATAGTATTATTAAAAAGCTAGTACGTGCTTAAATGGGGTGCTAAATTCTATTAAATAAATTAGCATACCTATTTAATTCTTGGGTTTTTATTATTTATGCCACTAGTTGTGTATCACTACTCAGTTTTTCCATTAGAAGTTACAACTGCTCAAAAATGCCATCGATCCGTGAGATGCTTGCTCAAAAATGCAATTAGATATCTCAAAAATGCCATCGCTCTGTTAGGTGTTTGCTCAAAATGCCATTAGACATTGTTATTTTCACGTCAAACCCGTTGACCATGTTATATGACAAAAATAAGCTGATTCTCTCTATCTCACAATGATAAGTGTGGCCCCCTTGTCAGGAGTAACCAAGAGAATAATTTTACAGGAAAATAAGAATGCGGTTGGGATCAAGTAGGCCCCACACTTTATTGTACTGGAGTGATATAGAGGGAGAGCTGGCATGTTGGTCCATAGGTATTTATGTCACTATAACATGGCAAAAGAGATTTGAGTCACAATAATGGTGTCCAGCACAATGCACCCCTCAAATAAAACAAAGCACCTTGAAATTCTTTGAAAACTAAACTGTTGGCTATATGATGTTAGCCATATATATTGTACGTATATAATGTGAAGAAACGAGTGGTAGTACTACCAACTACAACATGAACTATAAAAAATACTAGTATGTACGTACTAAAATTTTAAAGTAACGAGAAGGAACATAACATAGTTCTATTGGGGTCTCAACACAACACACCCCTCAAATAAAACTAAGCACCCTGAAATTAAACTAAGCAACTAATCTGGTAGACACGTCATTACAACCATCATGAGCAATGACACTGCCACCTTACTCGGACTCCTCGTCCACATGCTCGACTTTGTCCTTGTCCCTCTTCCTGTTGGCCGATACTTCTTTGCTTGAACCGCACTCTTGGTGTCGGTGTCAAAACCGGCTGATCTCGGGTAGGGGGTCCCGAACTGTGCGTTTGAGGATCGAAGGTAACAGGAGGTGGGGACACGATGATTACCCAGCTTCGGGCCCTCTTGATGGAGGTAATACCCTACTTCCTGCTTGATTGACTTTGATGAGTATAGGGGTTACAAGAGTTGATCTACCTCGAGATCGTAATGGCTAAACCCTAGATGTCTAGCTTGTATGATTGTCATTGCCTCTACGGACTAAACCCTTCGGTTTATATAGACACCGGAGGGGCCTAGGGTTATACAGAGTCGGTTTACAGAGAAAGGATTCTTCATATCCAAACGCCAAGTTTGCCATCCACACAAAGGAGAGTCCCATCCGGATATGCGGGGAAGCCTTCTATCTTGTATATTCATGGCCCACCAGTCTGGCCCACGTTACACAACCCGAATGCCCGGGGACCCCCTAATCCAGGACTCCCTTAGTAGCCCCTAAACCAGGCTTCCATGATGATGTGTCCGGCGCACAGATTGTCTTCGACATTGCAACGCGGGTTCCTCCTCCAAACACCCCAAAGTGGTTGATAAAAAGAACTATATCCGGCTCAGTACAATAATTAAAACCCTAAACCACAAGTACAAAATAATTAAACAAAAATAGGTCATGTCTTGTGACAGCTTTTTCGGTGAGGCATTGTATTCTGGCCTTATTATTATTTCACACCGTTTTTCAGCCTCCCGCTTCGTGCTTCGGGACGCGTTCTTCATTGACACGTCTTGTCAAAGAGGAGACCGTGCCCCCTTATTGCAGGATTCTCATCAATACGGGTTGGGGTAATCCAACCGTGCCGTTCGCACAACCCTTGGGGAAAAGGTGAGTTTTAAGGATCGTGGGGGGACACTCGATATTCATTGCCTTTATAAGAAGATAAGGATCCACATTTTACCCCACGCCTTCTTCCTCCTCAGCCCATCTGTCCTCGAGCTCTAGCGCCCCATCTTCATCCCCTTCCGCCCCCAGCTAACACTGTAGCCATGTCTGGATCCGGCGCGGAGGGCAAGTGGATGGCCTCCTCCGTAACGGAGGAGAACATCAAGGAACTCCAGGGAGCGGGGTACTTAGCCAAAGAAGTCGCCCATCGGCTCCCTACCAAGAAGCACATCATCCCCACCCCGGAGCCCAATGAGAGGGTAGTATTCATCCCCAACTTTCTTCGCGGGCTATGGTTTCCACTCCATGCTTTCGTCTGTGGGCTCATGTTCTACTATGGCTAGATTTCCATGATCTAGCCCTGAATTCATTCCTCAACATCTCGGTGTTCATCATCGTGTGTGAGGCGTTTCTCCGCAGCCCCCCCCCCCACTTCGGCCTGTTGCTCAAGGTCTTCAGCGTGAAGCCAAAAGTGGTCGAGGGTCAACACGAGGAGTGTGGCGGCGCCATGGTGAGCAAGCTCCCTAACGTCACCTGGCCCAAGGGGACCTTCGTAGAAACCGTGAAGGGATGGCAACTGGAGTGGTTCTACATCACGGAACCCTGTGACGCCACATGGGTCGCCACCCCTGAATTCAAATCCGGTCCTCCAATGCGGTTTACATCATGGATCAAAAAGGGCCTGGACTGGGTGTCGTCCGACGAGGTGATGGCGCTGCAGAAGCGGGTCCAAATCATGATAGAGAAGAACACCAATCTTGCCAACATGATCTAGGTGATGCTCTTTCGCCGGATTCTCCCCTGCCAGTGCTGGACTCTCCATATGTGGGAGTTTCATCTGGCCAGTCCCCGGACCTTATAGCGGTTCTTCGGCGCAACGCACGAAGATATATGGAAGCTGCTTTTCAAGGCTCAGAGGTCGTGGCCAGAGACAACCGAAGACCTCGGCCTCGACCACGCTCATCCGATGCTACCTCTTGAGCACTATGTTGGTTTTCCCTTGAAGAGGAAAGTGTGATGCAGCAAAGCAGCATAAGTATTTCCCTCAGTTTTTGAGAACCAAGGTATCAATCTAGTAGGAGACTGCGCGCAAGTCCCTCGTACCTTCACAAACAAATAAGAACCTCACAACCAACGCGATAAAGGGGTTGTCAATCCCTTCATGGTCACTTACGAGAGTGAGATCTGATAGAGATAATAATAATACGATAAATATTTGTGGTATTTTTATGATATAGATTGAAAGTAAAGATTGCAAAATAAAATAGATTGGAAACTTATATGATAAAAGATAGACCCGGGGGCCATAGGTTTCACTAGTGGCTTCTCTCAAGATAGCATAAGTATTATGGTGGGTGAACAAATTACTGTCAGACAATTGATAGAAAAGTGCATAATTATGAGAATATTTAGGCATGATCATGTATATAGGCATCACGTCCGCGGCAAGTAGACCGAAACGATTCTACATCTACTACTATTACTCCACACATCGACCGCTATCCAGCATACATCTAGAGTATTATGTTCGTAAGAACAGTGTAACGCATTAGGCAAGATGACATGATGTAGAGGGATAAACTCAAGAAATATGATATAAACCCCATATTTTTATCCTCGATGGCAACAATACAATATGTGCCTTGCTGCCCCTGCTGTCACTCGGAAAGGACGCTGCAAGATTGAACCCAAAGCTAAGCACTTCTCCCATTGCAAGAAAGATCAATCTAGTAGGCCAAACCAAACTGATAATTCGAAGAGACTTGCAAAGATAACCAATCATACATAAAAGATTTCAGAGAAGAATCAAATATTGTTCATAGATAAACTTGATCATCAACCCGCAATTCATTGGATCTCGACAAATACACCGCAAAAAGAGTTACATCAAATAGATCTCCAAGAAGATCGAGGATAACATTGTATTGAGATCCAAAGAGAGAGAAGAAGCCTCTAGCTAATAACTATGGACCCGAAGGTCTATGGTAAACTACTCACACATCATCGGAGAGGCTATGGTGTTGATGTAGAAGCCCTCTGTGATCGATTCCCCCTCTGGCGGAGCTCCGGAAAAGGCCCCAAGATGGGATCTCTTGGGTACAGAAGGTTGCGGCAGTGGAAATAGGGTGTCGTGGTGCTCCCGGATATTTTTGGGGTATGTGGACATATATAGGAGGAAGGAGTAGGTCGGTGGAGCCACAAGGGGCCCACGAGGGTGGCGGACGCACCCAGGGGGCAAGCGTGCCTCCCTGGCTCGTGGCCTCCTCGTTCATTTCTGTACGTTCACTCCAAGTCCTCTGGATCATGTTTGTTCCAAAAATAACTCTCCCCAAGGTTTCATTCCATTTGCATTCCGTTTGATATTCCTTTTCTGCAAAACACTGCAATAGGCAAAAAAACAGCAATTTGCACTAGGCCTTGGGTTAGTAGGTCAGTTCCAAAAATAATATAAAAGTGTATAAATAAGCCCATTAACATCCAAAACAGATAATATAATAGCATGGAACACTCAAAAATTATAGATACGTTGGAGACGTATCAAGCCTCCCCAAGCTTAATTCCTGCTCGTCCTCGAGTAGGTAAATGATAAAAATAGAATTTTTGATGTGGAATGCTACATAGCATAATTATCAATGTAATTTTCTTTATTGTGTCATGAATGTTCTGAACCAAAAGATTCAAGACAAAATTTTAGTATTGACATAAAAATTATGATACTTCAAGCACAGTTTACTACCATCGTGTCTTCTCAAAATAACATGGCCAAAGAAGGTTATCCCTACAAAATCATATAGTCTGGCTATGCTCTATCTTCACCACACAAAGTATTTAAATCATGCACAACCCCTATGACAACCCAAGCAATTGTTTCATACTTTTGATGTTCTCAAACTTTTTCAATCTTCACGCAATACATGAGCGTGAGCCATGGACATAGCACTATAGGTGGAATAGAATGGTGGTTGTCGAGAAGACCAAAAGGAGAAGATAGTCTCACATCAACTAGGCGTATCAACGAGCTATGGAGATGCCCATCAATAGATGTCCATGTGAGTGAGTAGGGATTGTCATGCAACGGATGCACTAGAGCTATAAGTGTATGAAAGCTCAACAAAAGAAACTAAGTGGGTGCGCATCCAACTCGCTTTCTCACGAAGACCTAGGGCATTTTGAGGAAGCCCATCATTGGAATATACAAGCCAAGTTCTATAATGTAAAATTCCCACTAGTATATGAAAGTGACAACATAGGAGACTCTCTATCATGAAGATCATGGTGCTAATTTGAAGCGGAAGTGTGGTAAAAAGATAGTAATATTGTCCCTTCTCTCTTTTTCTCTTATTTTATTTTATTTTATTTTATTTAGGCCTTTTCTCTTCCTTTTTTATGGCCTCTTTTTTTCGTCCAGAGTCTCATCCCGACTTGTGGAGGAATCATAGTCTCCATCATCCTTCCCTCACTTGGGACAATGCTCTAATAATGATGATCATCACACTTTTATTTACTTAAAACTCAAAAATTACAACTCAATTCTTAGAACAAAATATGACTCTATGTGAAAGAATTATGAGTGAATCATGAGTGACATGTATGAAAGAATTATGAACGGTGGCTTTGCCACAAATACAATGTCAACTACATGTATGCAAAGCAATATGACAATGATGAAGCGTCTCATAATAACGGAAAGGTGGTAAGTTGCATGGCAATATATATCAGGATGGCTATGGAAATGCTATAATAGGTAGGTATGGTAGCTGTTTTGAGGAAGGTATATGGTGGGTTTATGGTACCGGCGAAAGTTGCACAGTACTAGAGAGGCTAGCAATGGTGGAAGGGTGAGAGTGCGTATAATCCATGGAATCAACATTAGTCATAAAGAACTCACATACTTATTGCAAAAATTTATTATTTATCGAAACAAAGTACTACGTGCATGCTCCTAGGGGGATAGATTGGTAGGAAAAGACCATCGCTCGTCCCCGACCGCCACTCATAAGGAAGACAATCAATAAATAAATCATGATCCGACTTCATCACATAACGGTTCACCATAGTTGCATGCTACGGGAATCACAAACTTTAGAACAAGTATTTCTCAAATTCACAACTACTCAACTAGCATGACTCTAATATCACCAGCTTCATATCTCAAAACAATCATCAAGTATCAAACTTCTCATAGTATTCCATGCATTTTTTATGATAGTTTTTATTATACCTATCTTTGATGCCTATAATTTTAGGACTAATTTTATAACCAAGGAAAATTACCATGATGTTCTAAAATACTCTCAACATAATATAGGTGAATCATGAGAGATCAATAATTTCTATAAAATAAAACCACCACCGTGCTCTAAAAGATATAAGTGAAGCACTAGAGCAAAATTATCTAGCTCAAAAGATATAAGTGAAGCACATAGAGTATTCTAATAAATTCCAATTCATGTATGCCTCTCCCAAAAGGTGTGTACATAAAGGATGATTGTGGCAAACTAAAAATAAAAGACTCAAATCATACAAGACGCTCCAAGCAAACACATATCATGTGGTGAATAAAAATATAGCCTCAAGTAAAGTTACCGATAGAAGAAGACGAAAGAGGGGATGCCTTCCGGGGCATCCCCAAGCTTAGGCTTTTGGTTGTCCTTGAATTTTACCTTGGGGTGCCTTGGGAATCCCCAAGCTTAGGCTCTTGCCACTCCTTATTCCATAATCCATCAAATCTTTAATCGAAACTTGAAAACTTCGCAACACAAAACTTAAACAGAAAATCTCATGAGCTCCGTTAGTATAAGAAAACAAACCACCAGTTAAGGTACTGTAATGAACTCAATATTTATTTATATTGGTGTTAAACCTACCGTATTCCAACTTCTCTATGGTTCATAACCTCCGATACTACCATAGATGCATCCAAATAAGCAAATAACACACGAAAAACAGAATCTGTCAAAAACAGAACAGTCTGTAGTAATCTGTAAGTTTCGAGTACTTCTGTAACGCCGAAAATTATGAAATAAATATCTTGACGTGAGGAATTTATCTATTAATCATCTTCAAAAATAATAAACCTAATCTCACTCTCCATTAAAAAATGGCAGCAAATCGCGTGAGCTCTAAAGTTTCTGTTTTTTACAGCAAGATCGCAAAAACTTCCCCCAAGTCCTCCCAAAGGTTCTACTTGGCACAAACACTAATTAAAAGAATAAAACCACATCTAAACAGAGGATAGATGAATTATTTATTACTAAACAGAACCAAAAATAAATAAACAAAAATAAAATTGGGTTGCCTCCCAACAAGCGCTATCGTTTATCGCCCCTAGCTAGGTATTGATTATTTCAATGATGCTCACATGAAAGACAAGAATTGAAACACAAGGAGAGCATCATGAAACGCGTGACAAACACATCTAAGTCTAACATACTTCCTATGCATAGGCATTTTATAGGCAAACAAATTATCATAGGAAGCAAAAGCTAGCATATGCAAGGAAGTGGAAAGAAACAATAGCAATCTCAACATAACGAGAGGTAATTTTGTAACATGAAAATTTCTACAACCATATTTTCCTTTCTCTAATTACATGTATGATCAGAAGAAAATTCAACAATATAGCTATAACAAAACATATTCTTAACGCGATCCACATGTATGCAAAGTTGACATTCTTCCAAAATAGTGGGTTTAACATTAACTAAAGTCATGACCTCTCCAAACCCACTTTTATCAGAAACTTCATAAGATTGAACATTCTCCAAATATGTGGGATATAAAGTTGACACTCTTCCAAACCCACTTTCAATATTATTGCAAACATTATTATCAATCTCATATTCATCATGGGGCTTAAACAAATTTTCAAGATCAAAAGAAGAATCACCCCAATCATGATCATTGCAACAAATAGTAGTTGTAGCAAAACTAGCATCCCCAAGCTTAGGGTTTTGCATATTATTAACACAATTGACATTAAGAGAATTTATGATAACATCATTGCAATCATGCTTTTCGTCGAAGGAACTGTCAAGTATGGGTGCAATAACAACGATCTCATGTTTAACATAAGGAGCTATACACTACAAAAAATACAATTCCGTGATTACGTGTTTGTCACAGTAGCTCACATTTTCTGTCATGCATGTACCTCCATGACAATTTTATGACAGAATCAAGATAGGCATACCTGTGCTATTGTAGAAGTGTTCCATGACATTACCGAAATTATCATCACAGAAGTGTCCACTTCCATGACGATAAATCGCGCGTCACAGAAGTGCTTTCGTCAAGGGTGACCGACACGTGGCATCCACCGTAACGAAACACCGTTAAGCTATTGGGTCCAGTTTTGGAACTGATAACCCGTTAACAGCCTCGACCAATGGGGACTTTCCACGTGTAAAATCATCATTGGCTGGAGGAAACATGTGTCGGCTCACCGTTGGGACAGATGTCATCCACTCATTGGACCCAAAGTGCCTATGATACGTCGACACGTGGCACGGATCAATAGAGGCCCATTCCTGTGAAAAGGCCGGCCTATTTGACTTGGTCAAAAGATGGCGGGTCGGCCCATGGCAAGCCTGTTAACAGCCTGTTCGCATATAGCCCATTACAGCCCGCTAACCCAGGGCCCGTTTACGGCCTATCGGAATTGGGCCCAGTATTGTCATATAGGCTATCCAATATAATTCTAGCCCGTTTTAACTTCCGGCCCATGTATGGCCCATGACGTCTTTCGGCCCATATGAGGCCCTTAGTAACTCTCGGCCCATTAATGGCCCATGGTAAAACTGGCCCGTAATGAACAGTGTATCACTTTATACCCCCATTAATGACACGTGGTGAAACTGGCCCGTAATGGACAGTGTATCACTTTATACCCATTAATGGCCCATTATTCCGTTGGGCCGTTTCCAGCCCATGTTATCTTTCGGCCTTCTCAGGGCCCATTTATTCTTGGTCTCATTTCCAGCATTCGTTTACTTACGACCCGTTACTGTCATTTTCTGCTTGTGGACCAAATTCAGCCCGTCGTTACAGTCGGCCCGTTTGTGTCCCGTTAATACGTTGGGCCATTTTCATAGCATCATCAAATACAGCTGATTAATGACGGCCCGTTATGGTCGGCCCATGAACGGACGATTTCAACTCTAGCCTATTTATGGCCATAATGTGGTCTGTTATTGGCCCATGTTTGGTCAACCGATCATACGGCCCGGAGAAGACCCATTGATGATACGGCCCGTAGAAGGCCCATTGTGTCTACGGCCCATATAAGGCCCATTGTTTCTACGCCCCATAGAATGCCCATTGTTTCTACGGCCCGTAGGAGGCCCATGTTAACTACAGTAAATATGTAGCCCATGGTTATTGTGTCCTAGTTTAAAAAAATAGGTTATTGCGGCCACTAGCAAACCGCGGAAAAAGAACTGCATTGACAACAAGAAAAAAAAGATAGTAAGGAAATAAATTAGCAAGCAACTTACGCTAGGCTATCACGGCTATTACACATATTACATCCACTCGGCATCAAAGTTCGCCACCAGTGCAAATATAGGGAACAAAGAAGCATATAAATGCCACAGCAAAACAAGTCCAGAATTGAAACCACTTTATAAGAGCTTAAGAAACAATATCCTGAGTACCCATAATGCTGGCAAGATGCTTAGCAAGCTTATTAACTTTCTCTTGTTTGGCGCTTAAATCCTCCAGCACTTGCTATTGCACCAGAAAGCATGCATCTGAATTCTGCAGGGACTTCCTCAGTCCTTCGGCTTCCTGTCGCATAACATATGATCGATGTCTTTCAACTTGAAGTTGAGACTCAAGAATCCGAACTGATTCAGGCAGTGAGTTTGAAGAGCTGGTGCCAGCAGTACTAGCCAGTAACTCGAACACTACATCAAGACAGGACTTTGGGGTTGTCTCAGTGTCTTCAATATAGTTTTTATCAGCTTTCTTGGAGACCAACAGGGATGTCTCACTATCTTGAACCTTATCTGCATTACTTCCTTTATCATTGAATAACGGGGTACTCTTCTCCAATATTTATCCCCATTCTAAAAGAGAAACAAATGAACACATCACAGGTTTACAATGTAGTATATGAAACTCATTTTGGTAAACCAGTTCAGTAGTAAGGTGGACATGATAACAACATGAAACAAACATATCTATGTAGTATGGTCACTCTATGGTCTATACCATTCTAGTTTACGTTGCCAAATCAAGATATATACAGTTCGAATCATGTCTATTTAAGACAAAGCAGCATAGATAGAATATAATTGTGGGAAACTACACAACAATAACAACACTTGTAATGTGCATGGCATGAGAACATAATGATTTATTCAATTGAAACTGAAATCAACATAGAGCAAGTTACAACAGCAAACACGTTAAAGAAACATGTTTAAAATGTACCTATTGCGCCATTGGAGTTTCAATTGCATCCTTCAAATTTGAAATTAGTTTGTATGAGTAAATACAATGATGCAAGAGCAAAGTAGTATGAACCATAGCTACGGAACCTGACTTGAGAACAATTCTTCTTCTGCTTTAAGCGTTGACTTGGGGTTCGGAGTGGTGGTCCTCGTGCTCTGGGCACTGCAGTTGCCTTATTAACTGCTCGTGTTTGGGTGCTATGTGGTGGAGACGATGTTGTATCAATGGTAACTGGGTTACTATGTGCTGGGGATGGGGTTAGAAGGGGTGTAGCTGGTTCTCTGTCCAACTGGGCAGGGTTACAATCTGTGTGAGTCTGGGTTATGTGTGGTGGGGCTGGTTCTTGGACAAGTACAACCATGGTTCTATATCCATCGATAGGTAGCACGATCTTTTCTGAAGACCGTGTTTTTACTCCCATAGATACTGCCATCACCCCATCCAATTGAAATGGCTGATAAAAAAGAAAAGTAATTGAATGTACAGACATTGTAAGATAGACAGGTGCAATGGATAGTATGGAAGAAAACAGGGCATGAAATAATTCGCATTTATGTGGTCTAACCAAACAGAATAGTAGGACATAATTTCACATATATGATGGCTAATTGAACAGGATAGCATGCCACAATTTCACATGTATGATGGCTAACTAAACAGGATAGAATGACATACTTCAAATATGATGACTATGTAAACAGGATGACATGATATAACTATACGATGTGTCTATTAAAGTGGTTGGCATGCCATAAATCACAAACATGCCGTCCATGAAAACATGATGGCATGATATAATTCACGGATATAATGACATAATTCAAAATATGATGACTATGTAAACAAGATGAGATGATATAACTATATTATGTCTTTAGAAAATGGTTTGGCATGCCATAATTCAGATACATGCTATCTATGTAAACAGCATGGCATGATATAATTCAAATATATGATTAATATACTAAGGAAGTGAGCAGAGGGCAATCGCATATATGATGTGCCAACTAAGGAGATGGCACTCAATATCGTGTATATGATGTAAAAACTAAGCACAATACAACATATGCATGATATGAGTAATATAAGCATGCCATGTTTGAGCATACACCTCAAGGAGATAATAGGACTGGTCATCTGCCTCTGAATCCTTCTCTGAAGAGCTATCTGTAACCAACAAGATATCTGCTTCAACAGGTAGCATTGTCTGCTCTGAAGACCTTGCTTTCACTCCAGATTTCTCCATCACCAATTCAAATGGCTGATGCATAGGAAGAGCAGTTGAATATACAAACATTGTCGACAAAAGCAATGAGAGATAAAAAAAGGACAGCATGATATAATTGACATATATGACGCTTGGCTAAACAACATGGCATTGCATAATTCACATATATAATGCCTTACAACAAGATAACATTGCATAATTCATATATATAAGGTCTTGCAACAAGATGGCATTGCATTATTCACATATATGGTAATTAGACACTAAATAGGTGGCATTCACACAAAGCATGTCTAAACTAAGCAAATGACATAGCAATGCCTGATACCATACGCACTATATGAGCAACATAACCCTGCCAAGTTAGAGCATGCACCTGGGGGGGATAGGACTGGTCATCTGTCTCTGAATCCTCCTCTGAGGAGCTATTTGTAACCAGCAAGACATGCGCTTCGTCAGATCGCATTGTCTGCTCTGAAGACCTTGTTTCCACTCCAGAATTTTCCATTACCGTGCCGAATGGCTGATGCACAGGAAGAGTAATTGAATGTACTAAAATTGTTGACAAATTTAACACGTAATAAAAAAATGATGTCATGATATAATTCACATATAAGATGACTGGCTAACCAGGGTGGCATTGCAAAATTCACATATATGATGCCTGGCTAAACAAGATGGCATTGCATGATTCACATATACGATAAAGAAACTAAACATATGGCATTGACATAAAGCATGGCTATACTAAGCAGATGAAATCTTTGATGTATACAGTAAGCAATGCAAGGCACCATATGCATGATATTACCAACAGCAGCATGCCAAGTTAGAGCGAAGACCTCATGGGGTAAATAAGAGTGGTCTTCTGCTTCTGAATCCCCCTCAAAAGAGTTATCTTCCTCTTGATTACGATCCGAAATGGTTGGAGGGGAGCTGCTTTGCGCCCACCATGGAGCTACGTCTGCATGAAATTGTATTACCACACAAGGATCGTCTCTTTTGCTCTACATGTTCAGTTCCATTGTGTACAATAACTGACAAGCATAGGAATAAAACATAGTGATATTGTGTAAGGAGTGCATGCACAAATCCCGAGTGATGGTAGTAAACTGTGGATAGACCGAAAACCAATGATAGCAGGCAGATAATAGCTTTAGTTAAAAAATATAGATAATGGCTCCTTTAATGTTTGTTTGCACCCAACATGAAACTCATAGTAGACACCCGAGATTAACCAGATAGTAGAAAGATAGTACTGATTGCTGCCCCAATATGTACCTCACAACCATTTAAAAACTCAAGTTTCAGCATAAGTTTGGACCTGACTCGGAGTCTAATAGGTGAACACGATGATAAAGTAGCATGTCATCATATTAAGCAATGCATAACGTAAGCAGACATGGAAGAGTGCGACCTCTCTTGCGGACCCGTGTAGTCCTCAAGCTCATCTGCTCAGTTGATGATGGTAATGCAGTTGTCGTGGCTGCCGGCGGCGGGGAAGAAGTTCTTAGGCAGCGAAAGACAGTCTCGAGAGCGGATCCCTGCTGTGGTGAACCCTTCCGTCGTTGGAGCAGCTGAGCTGGGGTGGAACACAGCACCGCAGGAGCAGGACAAAGCACACAAGGTTTTCTTTGACACATATCTATAACAGACGTAATTGTTTGAATTTGAGGATTCTAACAATGCATGGATAGGAAATAGATAGGAATAGGATAGGAATGCACGTGCAAAACAGAGAACTTAAAAACACAAGATTTCTGCCAATCTAGGTGTTTGGTTCACAATAATTGGAAGAACACAGGATGCAAAGAAGCATGGTGAGATTAAGTCGAACCACAAGAAAATGTATAGTTATAATGCTATTATGCTACTATCTCTTAGTATTGTGCTTCATGAATAGGAATTTGAAAAGGATGACAAGTGGAAATTAAAATTCCTATGGCTTTTCTTTCAAGGAGACACTAAAGGAACAAATCCTACAGTTTTCCTTTGTTGCATTCCTTTGCACCAAATTCATGAAAAGTAGTACCATAGGAAACTTTCCAATTCCTATGTTTTTCATTCACTTTTCCTTTCAAGCACTTGCGATTCTAGTAGGCATGCTTGAGCAAGGAAAAGCCTACACTAAAAAATGTTTTTGTGCTACTTCTATTACTTTGGACCCAGGCCACTGCCCTACTAGCACAGCTCCCAGGGCCATCGACAAATGCGCAGCTCAAACGCGTAGAGATAAATAATGATGGAGTTCAAGAGAGTCCATCACGGATAGCTAAGTTGCCTAGTACCTCACTGCTTGTCATATAGTAGGATAAGATAATCGTATTTCCTGTTACTCCGTGTGCTCAGTGGACAATATATATAACATGTGGAGTAAAAAGAGATGCAACAAGTGTACAACCTCTTTGGAGAAGCCATGTCGATCTCAGCATGATTGGGTTGGCCGGTGAGGATGCTCCGGCTGACTTGGCTGTCCGAGGAGGGGAAGAAGATCTTAGGCGTCTGGAGATGGAGCCCGAGGTACTGCTCCGCTGTGATGGAGGGTTTCATTGTTGGAGCATCTCCGGTGATTTGTACGACACCGAGGCTGAAGGAGGACAAGAGAGACAATGTTAAACTGAATGGAATTCTAATAGCATCTCCAATAAATGACGAAAAATACATAACCACAAAGTGCTAGATGTAAAATACATCAACCGCTCATCTCTAAACTTAACTGTAGAAACTGAATTTAACTGTCGAAACTGAACTTCACTGTTGAAACTGAATTTTGCTGTCGAAACTGAATTTTACCGTCGAAACTGAACGCACTAGAGGTGAGGCTACACGTCAGTCGACTGAATTTTTCATCTCTGGTCAGTCGATTTTGCAGCCATTGGGTACGAAATCAAGGGCCTGCAGTTCATCTTCAACCTCCACCCTCGTGAGCCGCCAGCCACCTCCGGCCAAACAGCCACCCCCGCTGCCCACGGCCGGCGGTGCGCGGCCCCGCCCGCCTCGAAAACACTCCCCATCGCCGGTCTGCCGCCTCCTCGACCATCTCTCTAGGCCCCCCATACCGAGCTTTTTCCGGTCGATCCCCACGCCACCGCCCCACCATCGTCGGCGACCAACGACCCCACCCTGAACCCTAAGACAGATAGTGGGGTACCTCTCCGACGAGCCCCCCTCCCTGCTGCGGCTGGTTCTTCCTTAACTCCGGCGAGCCCCCCTCCCCCACCCCCTAAAAATTAACTGACGTAAAAGTCGATTCAGTCGACTGAAGTGTAGCTAAATCAGAGCAACATCGCAAGCAAGAGCAAGAGCGAGAGCAGCAGCGCGAGCAAGAGCAAGAGCAAGAGCAGATAAGGCAGGGGACCGAGAGCAAGAGTAGAGCAGCAGTGCGAGCGAGAGCTAAAGCTTCAGCAGCTCCTATTGATGTGGACGCCGCTGCCGAGGGAGCGATGCCGTGGAGGAAGTGGCCGACGACGCCGCCGTGGATGGAGCCGCACCGTGTCGGCTCGGGACCGATCGCTGGCAGCACCGTGAGATCGAATCAAGAAGAAAATGCGGCGATTAGTGTACAACCTCTTTGGTGGCGCCGATTAGGCTGCAGCTTCATCCGAGGAAACGGTGATTGTCGGTGTCAAAACCGGCATATCTTGGGTAGGGGGTCCCGAACTGTGCGTCTAAGGCGGATGGTAACAGGAGGCAGGGGACACGATGTTTACCCAGGTTCGGGCCCTCTTGATGGAGGTAATACCCTTCATCCTGGTTGATTGTTCTTGATGATATGAGTATTACAAGAGTTGATCTACCACGAGATCGTAGAGGCTAAACCCTAGAAGCTAGCTTATGGTATGATTGTATGTTGTCCTACGGACTAAACCCTCCAGTTTATATAGACACCGGAGGAGGCTAGGGTTACACAGAGTCGATTACAAGGGAGGATGAAGGAGTCCTGGATTAGGGGGTATCCGGACAGCCGGATTATATCCTTTGGCCGGACTGTTGGACTATGAAGATACAAGATTGAAGACTTCGTCCCGTGTCCGGATGGGACTCTACTTGGCGTGGAAGGAAAGCTAGGCAATACGGATATGTATATCTCCTCCTTTGTAACCGACCTTGTGTAACCCTAGCCCCCTCCAGTGTCTATATAAACCGGAGGGTTTTAGTCCGTAGGACAACATGCAATCATACCATAGGATAGCTTCTAGGGTTTAGCCTCTCTGATCTCGTGGTAGATCAACTCTTGTACTACTCATATTATCAAGAATAATCAAGCAGGACGTAGGGTTTTACCTCCATCAAGAGGGCCCGAACCTGGGTAAAACATCATGTCCCCTTCCTCCTGTTACCATTCGCCTTAGATGCACAGTTCGGGACCCCCTACCCAAGATCCACCGGTTTTGACACCGACATTTGTGCTTTTATTGAGAGTTCCACTGTGCCCTCACCATAAGGAAGGATGCCTCGTCTCATTGTTAAAAACAACATTACGGCCGGGGGAGCCCTGGCTGTCGGCCAAACTCTCCGGCTTGGTACTTTCATCATGACCGCCCGTTCGGCCGCGACACCGATGATGACCTCTCGGGTCATCAAAAACAGCCTCCACGTCGGCTCGGAATTTGCCGAGCAGATGGATCCAATGGAGCTCTCTTCCCTAAACAAGCTCTTGGATCATATCGCCGCCTTGGGAGTCGCTACAGACTATGATCGGATTGGGCTTAAACTCGATCAAAGGGAGATTAATTCTCCACTAGTCACCCATCATATTGCGGTGGTGGAGGAACAATGTGGCGATTCTTCCTCTATCTTGAGGACTAACTATGTCCGGATTCCTGAGATCTCCGAGCCGGATACCCATTTACGGGAGGACATCACCCAAGCCCTGAACTTAGAGTCAGGGAGCGGGCCAGACTTATCGGGCAACACTCCAGAATCCGAGCTTCCAAGATTGGAAACTCGTCAGCCCCTGGGTCTCAAATCGGGTAGGGGTTCGGACTCAAATCCACCCACGCACCCAGACATAAACAATCTTTCCCACATCAGGCAAGAGCCCCATGAAACAGTACATCATTATTGGGCCAGATTCCTCCTTGTGATGAACAAGGTTAAGGACTGTCGCGAGGAAGACGCGGTCTCATTTTTCTGCAATAATTGCACGGACAAGGGAATCCTTAACGCCTTAAGTCGTCGTGACATATCACACTTCGCTGACTTGGCATCCATAGTACGAAAGTACTGTGCGATGGAAAGTGCCTGGAAAACCGAGACGAAATTTTGGGATTATCCGGCTCGGAATATACACCTAGTCCGAAGTAAAAGGGTGCACTATCATAAGACACCCGAGTTAGTTACAAAGAAACAAAAACCCTCTACAGGGCATAGAACCGTATTGGCGGGATGGCTTAATGGACCCTGCAAAATTCATAGTACAGCGGATACCATACCAACACATAGCCTTAGAGCATGTTGGATACTCCGGCAGGTGGCCAAAAGTGGTGAGGATCTTCTCATCCCAAATGCCACAGAGCACCATCCCGTGGATAACAATACGGTATCAACAGTCTTTGAAACCTTCGCATCAAATAATAGGCGCAAGCGAACACTCCACAGCCTCGCCGAAATCTGCCACGTGGCAGCAATGAATCCATGGAGTGACACGGCTATTACCTTCAATGCCAGTGACGAACCTAAATTCCAAACAGCCCGAGCACCAGCTGCACTGGTCCTTAGTCCAATTGTGGATGGCTTTCGACTCACCAAAGTACTCATGGATGGTGGTAGTGGATTAAACCTCATCTATGAGGAAACTCTTCAAAAAATGGAAATAGACTGGAACCGCATTGAGCAAAGCAGCACAACCTTCAGAGAAATCATCCTCAGTCGGGAAGCACGCTGTGCTGGGAAAATCACACAGATGTGGTATTCAGCACGCCGGAGAACTATAGGTTCGAAGAAATTACATTCCAAGTGGCCCCGTTCTGTAGTGGATACCACGCCCTTTTAGGATGGGAGGCGTTCACGATCTTCCAAGCCATACCCCATTATGGGTACATGAAGCTCAAAATGCCTGGGCCCAACGGAATCATCACTCTCACTAGTGATCCGGACACAACACTCCGCGCCGAAAACAAAACAGCCACATTGGCCCTCGAGGCATTATCCGAAGCCCTTTCGACCGAGGAATTAATTGCGCTACGCTCCATAGTGGACACGGACGACGTGATACTTGACAAGAGATCCAAGTCCACCTCTTTTAAACCAGTGGATGAAATAGTCAAATTCCAAGTCCACCCAACGAACCCTACTAAAACAGCCTCCATCGGGGCATAGTTAAACCCCACCGTCGATGCCGCACTACGAGAGTTCATGTGCGAGAATTGGGACATATTCACCTGGCACCCCTCAGACATGCCAGGAATCCCACGCAGGCTGGCCGAGCACAGCCTCAATATCCTAAAGGGATTCAAGACGGTCAAGCAGGTTCTTTGGCGTTTCTCTGAACCTAAGAGACAGGCTATGATAGAGGAACTAGCCAAATTATTGGAGGCCGGATTCATTAGAGAAATAAAACACCCGGACTGGCTAGCAAACATGGTGATGGTACCAAAGAAGGACAAATCCTGGCACCTATGTGTCGATTTCAAAGACCTCAACAAGGCCTTCCTCCGCATCCGGCCCCACTCCAGTTGTTCGTCTCCTTCCTCTGTCCATTTTTGCATATACATTATCTGTCTTTTTTCTCTTTCTTTCTTTTATTCTTTCTCAAGGCCTTTAAGGGCCAACTTGTGCCTCGCTTGCACACTGAAGACGTGCTAACCGCGCTCATTACACCTGGGGGCTTCTTACACAGAAGCTTAATTATATTTCTGGGCTAACCACGCTCATTACACCCGGGGGCTTCTTACACAGAAGCTTAATTATATTTCTGGGCTTTATGCCCCGCACATGTGTTATTCTTCCGCATGTACCTTTTCTTCGCCATTATATGCATCGATATGACTTAAGTTTTGGCCAAGCTGGGTTGCTTGGCTGTTGTATTTATTCCCTATGTTCCCGTTAATTCGGCTAGGGCATAAGGGGAGCACCTCTGTGATTGTTACTGCCGGGTCAGCCGGATGTGTACCTCAGACTGGGTGAAGCCAAAAGCTAGCATTCTTAAGGGAATATTCGGTCGGCGAACAAAAGATGATTTTTATTTATTTTCCACATATGCCCCCAGATGTTTTTTCCTGCGTCTCCTCTCGCAGTCCGGACATGCACCTTAGGGCATGCGTACCCAGGGAAAGGAACCCCTAACGGAACTATTCTCCCTGGAAGATGTTTCTTACTACCCATGTAATATAACATAACTAGTTGGCTACTTGTCTGTTGAAGCACTAATGACCCCTACGCCTGGTTTCCATGCATATCCCCTGTTCTTATATAACTGAGCGGGTATTCGGAAACACTCCGGACTATCGGATCCCGAGGTTGAAGCGAAAAGGTCCGCCATGACAAATGATTTACAATCCGGCTAGAAGGCATTATACATGTCACTTTAATTACATAGTCATGTAGACTGACTAAATTCCTCTTCTATACCATCCAACAGGCTGTCTAGCCTACAATCGTGTTGGGAATACTTTGCGGCTAATTCTACTTGCCCATATACTAAGCTAACGAGAATCTCTTTCCCATCGGGCCCCACAGGTCCGACCTCGGCCATGTGGTTTGGGTCAGCTTTGGTATACCACGTCTTCACCATGGCCCAGGCTTCCCGGGCACCTCGACGGCAGGCCGATATCTTCCATAATCGGAAGCGCCGCCGCGCTCCCGTGAGCTTTTCCGCAAGCTCTCCAATGCCTTCTGGCAGGGAGACGGATGGCCACAAGGCCTGCGTAATACCTTGCATCACCTGCCGAACTTGTTCGTGCAGTTGTGAGAGCTCGGATAGAAGATCACCAGTAGACCCGGGCATCTCCTCCGCGTGACGACCCGTCAGCATACCTGCAGACATAACTCTGTTAGCCGGCTTCTCCATCGCCCCCTTTCTAAGGGTTCATTCAAGCACTTACTGAAAATGCCGCGTCGAAGCCGCTTATTCTCCTTCTCGGAGTCCGCAAGCTAGGCTCGAACATCTTTCAGTTCCACGGTCAACTTGGTATTGGCGACTTGGAGATTGTTTTTCTCCTGCCTGACCTCAGTCAGCACACGTTCGCCAGCCTTTAGCTGTCGTACGGCATGCTGGTCCTCCAGATTCTCTCTGGATTCATCTGCAATATCTATTGTTAGATCTACAGCCACGCCGCACGCTATATGGTACCTATCATTCTTTGAAACAAATGTTACCAGCTGTGGACTTTTTAGGTTCCTTCAATGCGGCAACAGCGACCCAAAGTTGGGTCTTGCATTCATCCAGCTCCTGTGACAGTCGAGTATTGTTCTCTGTAAGAAACTGCACAATAGATGATCCTTAAATCAGTTCTACTAACCGTTTCAAGTATGAGGGGCTACTGATACATATAATCGTCAGATTTGCTTACCCGTACATCCCTTACATACTGGTCCGTGGCTCTGGCTAGACCACTTTGAGCAGCACGGATGTACGCGTCTCCAGAATTGAAGGCATCAAATGCCTCTGGTGAGAAGCAAGCGTCACGGAGTACGGCCCGGCGATGCCTATGATTCATGGCGCTCTCCACTTCTGAATTTGTAGCGGATAGTCTATCCGCATCCTCTGTAGGGGGAGTATCCGGCGTCAGCCCCATGTCGGCTTCCGCCTCTATGTCCGGTCCTAGAGCCCGACTGGTGGAAGCATGATCAGCAGCCTCACTAGACATATTCCGGTGAGCATTTTTTCTGTTATAGAAACACGGACATCATTACATTCTGAGAAAGACAACAACCACGGAGCGGGGTTTTTGTCATACCTCTGCGCTGGCATCGCCGTCCTAACCGTCTTCCTTTTTGTCCTACCCGGCCGCGGCGCCTCTTGTTGGCGAGTTGCTGCAGGTTCGGCACGGTGTCCCGAATGCCTTCCCTGTAAAACACCATATGTATATGGTAGGTGAACTATCTGAAAGGGTATCCTAGTTTTCAGAGTTGGGATTTTGGTTTTTCTTACGAGCGACGCAGGGAGTAGTCCGGGATAGTCGGCCGTAATGGCCACCATGGCGTCATCGCATCTCAACTGATAGAACTGCCGGTCTATCAGCTCCACGAATATGTCCGGATCTTCTTCGAGTCCGGGACCGAGGGCCCGGTCGGGGTCCTCTGGTTGTGGGGACGGGCTGTTGACCTCCCTTATGGATTTTCACAGTTCCTGCCGTGAAATGGCAAGGTGAGTACTTGCAACAAAGAATGCGGGAAGAATGGTAGTAAGGAGATATAACTCACCCACCTTGGAGGGTTGTACATGGAGAATCCATCCTGTGGTTTGATGCGGATGAACTCCTCTTCCTCTCCCTTGAACAGCTCGGACAAGATTTTTGCTAAAGCAGCAGTGTTGTCCGGACCCTTGCGCCCGCAACGGGTGGCATCGTCTTCCCCGTTAAAACACCACAGGGGGTGCCCTCGATATTGAAGTGGCTGTACTCCCCGCATTATGCATATTGACATAACTTCGATTATCATCAATCCTGATTCTAGCGAGCGCTCTAATCCGGTTCATCAGGTAAAGGACTTCCCCATTGTCTTCCTCCTGGGGGCTCCGTGGGCGCCAGCTTCGGCGTTTCTTGAAAGGAGCATTATTGAACTCAGGTAGACCCTGCCGAACAGGGTCCGGAAGGGGGACATCCTCCATATAAAACCATTCCGAAGGCCAGTTCTCAGATGTCTTCTTCGGAGTACCGGACAGGTATCCGGTTTCGGTGATGCGCCATATTTCGGCTCCGCCCGCTTGATAAAGTGACCCCTCCTGTGTGCAGGGGACGAGGCAAAATAACCTTTTCCACAGCTTGAAATGAGCCTCGCAGCCCAGGAATAACTCGCAGAGGGCAACATAGCCGGCGATGTGTAATATGGAAGCAGGGGTGAAATTATGCAGTTGGAGGCCGTAAAATTCTAGGAGCCCGCGGAGGAACGGATGAATTGGAAATCCGAGTCCCCTTAATAAATAAGGAACAAGGCATACCCACTCCCCCGTAGAGGGGCTCGGGAAGCTCTCCGCTTGCTCCCCGCCATTGTAGGTGGCGAGCCTGGCTCGGACGGGAACCATATACGCTGGAGGGAGAAATCCCTTAGTTTGCAGTTTGACTAATCGACTGTGTGGGACTGAACACCTCTCCCAATCACCGGGCTTAGGGCTACGGGGGTGGGAGGAGGAGCTGCGGAGGTCGGCCATGTTGGAGTGGATTTTTCCGAAGTGCGCTCCGATGGATTCTCGCTGGGGGAGGATGATATGGATTCGATCTAAGAATCGCCATCCATTTAATAGACAATTTATTTATCTGGCTAGGGGGGCGAATGTAAAAATGCCCTGGCGCCTCGTATTCATTTAACGCGTGGAAGATAGCCCTTATTGGGCGCAGAAGCCAAGAGATCCAACATTTATGGGGCCGGACACTGCTTAACAAACGTTCGAAATTTGGAGAAGAACCCGCCTTGCAATGCCGAGGACAATACTGCGCGCCGGACTCATCGTCATTGAAGCCTAGTTCGGGGGCTACTGAGGGAGTCCTGGATTAGGGGGTATTCGGATAGCCGGATTATATCCTTTTGGCCGGACTGTTGGACTATGAAGATACAAGATTGAAGACTTCGTCCTGTGTCCGGATGGGACTCTACTTGGCGTGGAAGGCAAGCTAGGCAATACGGATATGTATATCTCCTCCTTTGTAACCAGCCTTGTGTAACCCTAGCCCCCTCTGGTGTCTATATAAACCGGAGGGTTTTAGTCCATAGGACAACATACAATCATACCATAGGCTAGCTTCTAGGGTTTAGCCTCTCTGATCTCATGGTAGATCAACTCTTGTACTACTCATATTATAAAGAATAATCAAGCAGGACGTAGGGTTTTACCTCCATCAAGAGGGCCCGAACCTGGGTAAAACATCGTGTCCCCTGCCTCCTGTTACCATCCGCCTTAGATGCACAGTTCGGGACCCCCTACCCGACATCCGCTGGTTTTGACACCGACAAAGAAGATCTACATATCCGTATTGAGAAGCTTGCCTTCCACGCCAAGGAGAGTCCCATCCGGACACAGGACGAAGTCTTCAATCTTGTATCTTCATAGTCCAACAGTCCGGCCAAACGATATAGTCCGGCTGTCCGGAGACCCCCTAATTCAGGACTACCTCAGTAGCCCCTGAACCTGGCTTCAATGATGATGAGTCCGGCGCGCAGTATTGTCTTCGGCATTGCAAGGCGGGTTCTTCTCCAAATCCTGAATATCTGCTAAGTAGTGTCCGGCTCCCATAAATGTTGGACTTCTCGGCTTCTGTGCCCAATAAGGGCTATCTTCCACGCATCGAGCGAATGCGAGTAGCCAGGGCGTTTTTACATTCGCCCCCCTAGCCAGGTAAATAAATCGTCTATTAAAGGGATGGGGATTCTTGGATCCAATCCACACCATCCTCCTCCGGCGAGAGTCCACCAGAGCGCGCTCGGAAAAATCCATTCCATCATGGCCGGCCATCGCAGCTCCTCCTCTCGCTCACGTAGCCCTAAGCCCAGTGATTTGGAGAAGTGTTCTGTCCCGCACAGCCGATTAGTAGAGTTGCAGACCCAGGGATTTCTCCCTCCAGCGTATATGATCCCCGTTTGAGCCGGGCTCACCACCTATAATGGTGGGGAGCAAGCGGAGAGCTTCCCCAATCCCTCCAAGGGGGAGCGGGTATGCCTTGTCCCTTACCTACTAAGGGGACTCGGGTTTCCAATTCATCTGTTCCTCCGCGGGCTCCTGGAGTTTTACGGCCTCCAGTTGCATAATTTCACCCCTGCTTCCATATAACACATCGCCGGTTATGTTGCCCTTTATGAGCTATTTCTAGGCTGCGAGGCTCATTTCGAGCTGTGAAAGGGAGAGGAAGAGGAGTTCATCCGTATCAAGCCATGGGATGGATTCTCCATGTACAACCCTCCAAGCTGGGTGAGTTGTACCTCTTTTCCCCTGACCTTCCCTCATTCTTCGTCGTAGATACTCACCTTGCCATTTCACGACAGGAACTGCGAAAAGCTATAAGGGAGGTCAACAGCCCACCTCCACAACCGGAGGACCCTGGCCGGGACCTCAATCCTAGACTCGAAGAGGATCTGAACATATTCATGGAGCTGATAGACATGCAATTCTATCAATTGAGCTGCGATGACGCCATGGTGGCCATAACGGCCGACTATCCTGGACTACTCCCTACGTCGTACGTAAGAAAAACCAAAGTCCCAACTCCCCAAAAGGATCCCCTTTTATGAACTTCACCCACTGTACACATATGGTGTTTTACAGGGAAGGCATTCAGGAAGCCGTGCCAAATCCGCAGCAACTCGCCAACAAGGGGCACCGAAGCCGGGTAGGCCCAAAAGGAAGCCGGTCAGGACGGAGACGCCGGCGCAGAGGTATGACACAAAACCTCGCTCCATGGTTGCCGTATTTCTTAAAATATAATGACGTCCATGTTTCCTTGCAGAAAAAATGCTCGCCGGACTATATCCGGAGAGGCTGCCGATCATGCCTCGACCAGTCTGGCTCCAGGGCCGGACATAGAGGCAGAAGCTAATGCGGGGCTGACGCCAGATGTTCCTCCTACACAGGATGCGGATAGACTATCCGCTACCAATTCCGAAGTGGAGAGCGCCATGAATCACAGGCGTCGCCGGGCCGTACTCCGTGACGCTTGTTTCTCGCCCGAGGCATTTGATGCCTTCAATTCCGGAGACGCGTACATCCATGCCGCTCAAAATGGTCTAGCCAGAGCCATGGACCAGTATGTAAGGGATATACGGGTAAGAAAATCTGACGATTATATGTATCAGTAGCCCCTGAGACTTGAAATAGTTGACACAACTGATTTAAGGATCATTATTTGTGCAAGTTCTTACAGAGAACAATTCCCAATTGACTCAAGAGCTGGACGAATGCAAGGCCCAGCTAGGGGCCGCTGTTGCCGCGTTGTAGGAGTCCGAGAAGGGTCCCTCTAGTAACACTTGTTTCCATTGCAAAGAATACGGGTACCAGGTAGTATGCGGCATGTATGCAAATCTAACAATAGATGTTGCAGGTGGCCCCGGAGTGAATCCGGAGGCCGTGGCGATGGATGCGGCACATGATGATCGACAGCGAAATGCTGGCGAGCACGTGCTTACACGAGTCAGGAAGGAGAAAAATGATCTCCAAGACGACAATATCCGGCTGGGCGTGGAACTGACAGATGTCTGAGCCCAGCTTGCGGACTCCGTGAAGCAGAATAAAGAGCTTCGGGTGAACTTTTAAAGGAGTTCGACGAAGAAGCTGGCTAACAGAGTTATGTCTGCAGGTATGCTGACGGGTCGTCCCGCGGAGGAGATGCCCGGGTCTTCAGGTGATCTTCTACCAGAGCTCTCACAACTGCACGAATAAGTTCGGCAGGTGATGCAGGGTATTGCCCAAGACTTGTGGCCATCCGCGTCCCCGCCCGGAGGCATAGGGGAGCTTATAGAGAAGCTCAAGGGAGCGCAGCGGCGCTTCCGATTATGGAAGATATCCGCCTACCGACAAGGTGCAAGGGAAGCCTGGGCTATGGTGAAGACGCACTATACCAAAGCGGACCCGAACCACATGGTCGAGGTCGGACCTGTAGGGCATGATGGGAAAGATATCCCCGTCAGTTTAGTGTATGATCAAGTAGAATTAGCCGCAAAGTATTCCTAACAGGATTGTAGGCTAGACAGTCTGTTGGATGGTATAGAAGAAGAATTGAATCAGTCTTAGCGACTGTGTAATTCAAGTGAGATATGTAATGTCCCTAGCCGGATTGTAATTCATTTGTCATGGCGGACCTTTTCACTTCGACCTCTGGACCCGATAGTCCGGAGTGTATCTGAATACCCGATCGGTTATGTAAAAACCGGGGTATGCATGGAGACCAGGCGTAGGGGTCATAAGTGCTTGAACAGACAAGTACCCAACTAGTTATGTTATATTGCATGGGTAGTAAGAAACATCTTCCAGGGAGAATAGTTCTGTTAAGGGTTCCTTTCCCTGGGTACGCATGCCCTAATGTGCATGTCCGAACTGTGAAAAGAGACGCAGGATATAAACATCTGGGGGCATGTTTCAAATTAGATAAAAGTTATCTTTTATTCACCGACCGAATATTCCCTTAAGAACGCTAGCTTTCGGCTTCACCCAGTCTAAGGTACACATCCGGCTGACCCGGCAGTAACAATCACAGAGGTGCTCCCCTTATGCCCTAGCCGAATTAACGGGAACGTAGGGCATAAATACAAGAGCCAGGCAACCCAACTTTGCCAAAATTTAAGTCATATCGATGCATATAATGGCCAAAAAAGGTACATGCGGAAGAATAACACATGTATGGGACGTAAACCCCAGGAAAATATAATGAGCGCGGTTAGAGCGTCAAGATTGTGTAACCAGGACATTAGTATGGCCGTTAAGGGCCTTGAAGAGAGTAAAAAGGGAGAAAGAGAGAAAAGATAGATATGCAAAAAAATTAACGGAGGTGAGGAGACGAACATAGAGTCCGGCGCTAGGCATAGAATCTTTGAAGTCTGGCTACATTCGATGGGTTTGGCTCGAGTCAATTATCCGATGCATCCCGCAGACAGTGCGCTCCACCGGTCAGAACCTGGTCAATAATGAAGGGACCCTCCCATTTGGGCTTGAGCTTGTTCTTTTTCTTCTCCAGCAGGCATAGAACTAGTTCGCCAACGTTATAGGTTTTGGCCCGTACTTCTCTGCTTTGATACCTTCAAGCCTGTTGCTGATATAATGCGGAACGGGCCTTTGCCACGTCGCGCTCCCCTCTAGGGCGTCCAAACTGTCCTACCTATCAAGCTCGGCCTCTTTTTCTTCGTACATGCGCACTCGAGGTGAGTCATGAATTATGTCGCAAGGCAGAAACGCCTCTGTGCCGTACACTATAAAGAACGGTGTGTATCCGGTAGTGCGATTCGGCGTGGTCCGCAGCCCCCATAGTATGGAGTCGAGCTCCTCTACCCAGTGCGTGTTTGACTCCTTTAAGGACCGTACTAATCTGGGTTTAATGCCGCTCATGATAAGACCATTCGCTCGCTCGACTTGACCGTTAGTTTGCGGGTGATAGACAGAAGCATAATCGAGCTTGATGCCCATGTTGCTGCACCAAAGTTTCACCTCGTCGGCTATAAAGTTCGTGCCATTGTCAGTGATGATGCTGTGGGGGACGCCATAACATTGTACGACCCAGGATATGAAGTCTATCACCGGTCCGGATTCGGCCGTTTTGACAGGTTTGGCTTCTATCCATTTGGTGAATTTATCCACCATGACCAGTAGGTATTTTTTCTTATGGTTTCCCCCTTTAATGGGTCCGACCATAAAGAGCCTCCAGACCGCAAAGGGCCAAGTAATGGGGATTGTTTGGAGAGTGGTAGGCGGCATATGGCTTTGGATTGCAAAGAGCTCGCAACCGACGCAATGCTGGACCAGATGCTGCGCATCTGCCCGGGCCGTCGGCCAATAGAAACATGTACAGAAGGCCTTGCTTACAAGGGCCCGGGCTGCGGTGTGATGGCCGCCGAGTCCGGCATGGATTTCTGCCAACAGCTTCCGCCCATCCTCTTCGGAGATGCACCTTTGAAGGACTCCAATAGTGCTTTTCTTATAAAGCTCTCCCTCGTGGACCTTGTAGGCTTTAGATCACCGCACTATGCAGCGTGCCTCATTTTGGACCTGTCGGATTTCGGGTTCCGGCAGACCCTTGAGGTTCGAACACTGGGGTGCGCGCGGAGATTTCGCCTTCTACCTACCTGCACCCCTCCGCCTCAGTAAGATCTAAGCTATGGAAAGAACAGCGCAAGAGACACAGGGTTTATACTGGTTCAGGCCACCGTTGTGGTGTAATACCCTACTCCAGTGTGTGGTGTGGTGGATTGCCTCTTGGGCTGATGATGATGAGCAATACAAGGAAGAACTGCCTCGCGAGGGTCTGTTCTTGGCTGAGGGGATGAACTGCTAGGAGGAGTTCAGTCACCCTTCTCTCTGTCTCTTCTCGATTCTCTCCCCGACCTCGATCCCTCTACCCTGTGGGTGGCTAGTCCTATTTATAGGCAAAGACCCTGGGCCTCTTCCCAAATATTGAGCGGGAAGGGCGCCAACAATTGGCCATTTTGAAGGGGAACATCTGGTACACTTATCTTGACTAAAGTTGGTCCTCGCCTGCCAAAGGCTCTGGTGGTGACGCTGGCTTGGGCTCCACAATGACTTCCTTCCTGCCGTTGGGCCGGTCTTGGTCTCGTTGCACCGAAACGGGTGCGTTTGCTTGATGCTCTCGCCTGCGCTTCCTCCCTTTGCACCAAAGAGGAAAGGAGGACACTGCGCGGGCTGGCGCCCGCCTGGCACCCTTGGTCATCATGGCTTCCGTCACGGATACCTCGTGAGGTACCCTGCCTTGATCTCTCCGCCTCCTCACGAGCCAGCCTGACGAGGCCGTGCCTGAGGAAGCTCCGTGTCATCCGCCCCGCGAGGCTTGGCCCCTCGCGAGGGTCTTGGGTCTGTGTTGATGAAGACGGGCCGTGCTAGGCCCCCTTTGAGCCACGCCGCAGGCCGCAGGTAGGCAAGTCTGGGGACCCCTGTTCCCAGAATGCCGACAGTAGCCCCCGGGGCCAAGGCGTGCCCGGACTTGGCCGTGCAGGGAGGCGAAAGGGCAAGGGCGAAGCACCGCGGGCCCTAACAGCCTGCGGCCTTGGGCGCCGTGTGGCAGTTGATTGGGCGTGGGCGGCACTGTTCCCCCACGCCCCCCTTATTTTGCGCCATGCTAGGCGGACTCGTAGTCGTACATAGCCGCTCCCCTTTCTGTTGCTCGAGTGCCCTCTGTCCTTCCTCCGCTCGAACTCCAGCTTCTTTCAACCCAATCTCGAACCTTCCCCCCCTTCCCATCGCCATGGCTCCGACGAAGAAGGGAAGAGGGAAGAAACCCATGCCTCCGCCTTGCTTGCCGCCGTTGGCAGCCCCCGCCGAGGGCTTGGGCAAGGTCAGCTCGGCTCTGGTCACTATCTTCAACGAATGCGGGAGGACGACGGCCTGGCCTGCGTCTCACTTCTCCATCGACAGCATAGTCACCAAGGTCCAGTATTTCGCCGACGCCCTGTGGGCAGGTCTGGTTCCCCCTTTTCTAATTTCTTCAATGCCGTGCTTTCCCACTATCAGATCCACATGATGCATCTGGGTCCTGAATCCATCACCCTTCTTTCAGTCTTCGCCTTTGTTTGCGAGGCAATGATGGGCATCCTTCCTTCGGTTGCCTTGTTGCGCCACTTCTTCTCTCTGCCTCTTGTCGACCCTACCCAATGCTCGGCGTGCGTGAGCTTTGCTGCCGCGTTTGAGACAGCGGCCTCAGGGATTGACTTCAGGCTCCCTCCGCCTGCGTTTGGTTCCACGAGCGGTGGCTGTATGTGTATGTAGGGGTGCCCAGCCCCCTGCTATCGGAGCCAACTTCGCCTGCTGTCCCCAATTCGGGCTGGGGCCAGGAGATGCTTGAGAGCCCCCGGCTCGTCTTCGTCTGGCACCGCTTCGCGTTCTTGAGGTCGCTTGGCGTGACAGCGCCCAAGGTGGTGAAGGAGTTCCTGCTATGCCGCGTTGCTCCTCTCCAATGCCACTCCCGCCGGATGTGGGCCTTCAGCGGGCGTGATGATCGTATGAGGCTCCAGGAAGAGGACCTGACGCCTGAAGTGTTGAGGACAGCGCTCTAGATCCTGACTGGGGACCCCAACCCTGGCAGCATCCAGCAGGGAGGGGTCTTGCTATACCTCTACCAGAACAGGGGCGATTTTGTGAATCAGATGCCTATCTTTGATGAGTGGGGGCCGCGCCCCGCCGGCCTCCAGGGGCCTCGCGAGAACCCAGTGATGGTGACTGCCCTTCCATTCGGCCAAGGCGACTCTTCCTCAAGTGGCGGAGTAGGGAGGCATGAGGCGCCAGAGGCCGAGGGGGCTCCCGGCGGGGTGACAGCGCCGGGCGATGCTCATGAGGGAGCAGCTCTTGGGGCCCGTGGCACTGAGGCTGAGGGTGGCAAGCAGCTGCCCTCAGTGCCTGCGACTGAGGCCCCTGAGGCTCCAGCCGCTTCTCTTGGCGAGGCGATTGGCAGCGCGCATTAGGCAGGCGCCCCTGACGTGGATCGCCTTGACGCTCCGTCTTTGTCCCAGGTTGATCCCTGCGCTCAACTCTTGGGCCGCTTCCACGTGGACTTTGAGGCCCTCTGAAAGAGAAGGGAGGCCCTGGGTGACGATTACCCTTGTCGCCTGCTGAAGCGTAGGAAGTACTTCGCCACTTATGAGTAAGCCTTCTCCTTTCCCAGCTCCCGATCCTTCTGTTGCTTTTACTGATCCTTGCTCCGCAGGCCCCTTCCAGCCGAGCTCGCGGAGACGACTGAGGTGTCGTCCCCCTTGGCTTCGCCCCCTCCGTCGTCCTCAAGCGCTACGAGTAGCAGAGCCCTTGTGGTGAGGGCGATCGGAGAGGCAAACTGTCCCGAGGCGCATCGTGGCCCTGCGCACCTCGCGATCCTCCTTTGCGGGCCTTCTCGTGGCATAGCCGGCCTGCCGTGGGCTTCTCGCCTGGTCATGGACTACGATTGGCTGAGGCGCTCCCGGCACTCTTCATCTGGGGACGGGCTGGCTCCAGGCCAGGCTTCTGGCGTGGCATGCCCGGCCGTCGCGAGGGTGCCAGCCCCCAGCCCCCTGCCCGGAGGGTGAGTGCTGATTCGTGGCCCCCGGCGCTTGCTTGGGGCAGAAGATGGTGTGGAATACGTGCTCGAGCGCGCCCGGGAGCGTCGCGCTCTTCGCCAAGGATTCCTTCGAAGGGCGGCTGACGCGGTGAGCCTGCTTGGTGAGGAGCTTGCTGATGAAGACGCGCGCCTTGAGGTCGAGGGCCTGCGCCTGGCTGCAGAGTGGCGCGAGCTCGAGGGCGCCATCACCCTTGCGCGCCGTCAGCGCGATCTTGACGACGCAGAGGCCAAGGCGTCGCTGGTGGCCTCACGGGAGGCCCGATCTTGGGCCGCTGAGGAGGCCTGGGAAGCTGACCGGCGGCGAGAGGCGGCGGAGGAGCGAGCTCGGGAGCTCCTGGCCTGGTGCCACTCACTTGAGGAGCAAGTGGAGCTACGCGAGGCAGCCCTCGCGCCGATGAAGGTGGTCTCTGGCGACCCAGCAGAGCTCTAGAAGCATGAGGAGGTGCTGACGCTGGAAGCCACCGAACGTACCCGCGAGTACGAGCGTCTGGAGACGAGGGAGCGCTTGGTGACGCAGGCGGAGGATGATGCCGCTGCACGGGAAGCCCGTGTCCTGGAGGAGGTCGAACGTCGGGTGGCGATCGCGCACTTGAACCTCGAGCACGAGTTCGAGGAGAGGGTGGGGTTGATCCGGGCCGAGGCTGAAGGTAGGACTGCTGCCTTGAGGGGCAAGCTGGAGGAAGTGACGCGGCGGGCCGATGCTTTTCGGGCCGCCCTTGAGGTAGCGCAAGGGGAGTCAACCACCTCCCAGGCCAAGGTGCTCCTTCTTCGCGAGCGGGTGGAGGAGGCTGAGGTCGTCGCGCGCCAGAATGCAGACAAGATACGTCAGCGGCGGATCCTGGAGCATGAGCACGGCCCCATGCTCACCATGCTCCGGGAGAGAGACAACATAGCCTTGGGCAACATCTGTGAGGCTACTGTTGGCGAGCCGCACGCAGTCAACTACGCCGGCAACCTTCAGTTCTTCACCGACGTGGTGACGCAGCTGGAGGCGCGGTCGGTCAGGGCTGACAGGTTGGTGGAGGAGAGGAGCCGCGCCCTGCTCGGGCGCGCCTTTTCTCGCGTCTTCAGCCATCTCCGGAACATCGATCCCCACTTCGATTTCAACGCCGCCATCGCCCCAGTCTCCCAGGCCGTCCAAGACGACCTGGCGCACTGGGTGGAAGACAATGTGGATGCTCTTGTCAGGGCCTTCGCTTCAAACAACGACGGCGTGATCGTAGCTGCCGACGAGGGCGGTGTGGTGAACGGCCCTGTCGCCGCTGGCGGCGACGCAGACAGCGATGGCGAGTCCAGCGACGCCAGCAACGGTTCGGGTGGTGCTCCTGAGGACGCATTGGGGGATTTATCCGACTGATTGTGCTTCGTTCCTGCTTCCTTACCCTGCATGAATAGAACTCAGGATTTGGCCTGATGGCTGTGAGAGCATTTTGGAGGGGGAGCCCCTCATGTAAAACTTGTGTTCATCGTATTAGTAGACGTTACATTGCCCATGCGCCCGCGCCAAGTGGTTGGCTTAAGCGACGCGCTGGTCGGCTAGTTTACCTTTGTCCCGTGCGGGACCTGAGGTAGCCTGTGGGAGGCTGTGGTGTCCCGAGTGTTCCTTGATCGAACCCGTAGGATCTGCAGTAAAAAACCCTCCTGAGAGGACGCGGCGGCGGCTGTCTGGGCTGCACGCAAGCTGGGCCTGACCCGGCTCGCGAGGGGCTCACGAGGGGAGGCAGCTGAGGCGAAGTGGTAATCAATACGCAAGAAATTGCTCGAACGAGACTAAGCACCCCTTCCCCTACCACACGCAAATCTCAAATTCGAATCCAACTTAAATCCAGCGGGGGAAAGTGACAACCAAAGGGAAAAGCAATGAAAGCAGACAAAAGGCCGCGTCTAGCACCTAATCTAATCTTGGACGTCTTCTCACCAGCGCGGAGCTAAGTGCTGCCACTAGGCGTGGGAGGGAGCCCCAGGGCCTGAGGCCGGCACCCCTGAGACTCCAGGGCGTGTACAGCCCCACTCATTATTATGTGAGAGTGTCACGGGGCGGCGAGCTTCACAGGCACTGGGCCTTCTTCACAGGTACCGGCCTTGCTTCATATCGCCAAACGAGGGCCCCGCCTTGCCCCACACTCTAGTGCCATCAACGACGACCGAAAACCAGGACGCCGCCGATGGGGTAGAGCGGTTGCCAGCAGTTCCCTCGACGACCACGGGTCCTCCGCCAGGGGCAGGCCCTGAGGCACCTCCCCAGCAGAGGGCCTACCCTCTGAGAACACCTTGCTCCGAACGTTGCGGTGGTGATGTCGGATCTCGGCCCCTCTCCTGCAGCCCCCTGCGCCCTCCTCCCGAGGGGTAGGAGACTATGTGAGCGGGGCAGCTGCTCGCTGTGGCGACCTGCACCTCCTACGATCCATGATTAGCGTATGCCTGCTCCTGAGGAATTAGCGTTACCTGATAATCGCTGCCTCCAGCGTGGCCGGTGGGACCGTCTCGGGGCTCCTGGAAGAGCTCAGCTTCTGGCACCTCGTCCCCCCAGCTTGGGCTGAGGAGCGAGCCTTGTTCGCCCTCGTGAGGGTGCCTTTGGTCCATCATGTGGGGCACGTATTCTTCTGGCATCGTCATCCCGAAGGCCACGCCGTAGTGCTCCGCGTGCCATGCAGCTCTGCTTGACGCGCCCACCGTGGGGTAGTAGCGCGGCTGTCCACTCGGGTCATGGGTCGCGTCGAGTCCTTCTTCTTCGCGGATCGGGCGCGGGGGCAGCGCCGCCGTCGGTCCGGTGCCGACAGCTTCGCTGGCGTTGGAGTAGCATTGGAGCCCATGGGCGCGCGCGGAGCCCCCGCGCGGGCCGCCCTGGGCTTGAGATGGGAGCTGGGTGCAGAAGGGGTGAGCCCCCGAGGCGGCGAAGCCCAGGAGCTCTGCCACCCGCTCCAGCAGCACGTCGCGGCCGCCCTCCAGCAGCCTGCACTGCATCAGCTCTCGGGCCACCGTGAGCGCGGCCCTTGAGTTCGCCTGCTCCCGGCGGGTGTACGGTGTCGTGGTCGGGGCGTGATTGGAGGCCCTTGCTGTCGACCGCGCCTGCCGCGGTGTGAGAGCTGTCGAAGCCTGTCCGCGTCACCCGCGGCCCGCAGCGCCCTGCGGACCACGAGCTGCCTGGGGCACGGGGTCGCCCGAGGCGAGCGGCTCTGCGCTGGTGGGCCACTCCACCCAAGGATTTGGGTTGCCCGCCTGTTCGCCGGACATGGTGATGACGACGCGACAGGACACGAAGCGGTAGATGGTGGATTCCGGCGCACCCCTACCTGGCGCGCCAAATGTCTGATTTCGGGTTCCGGCAGACCCTTGAGGTTCGAACACTGGGGTGCGCGCGGAGATTTCGCCTTCTACCTACCTGCACCCCTCCGCCTCGCTAAGATCTAAGCTATGGAAAGAACAGCGCAAGAGACACAGGGTTTATACTGGTTCGGGCCACCGTTGTGGTGTAATACCCTACTCTAGTGTGTGGTGTGGTGGATTGCCTCTCGGGCTGATGATGATGAGCAATACAAGGAAGAACAGCCTCGCGAGGGTTTGTTCTTGGCTGAGGGGATGAACTGCTAGGAGGAGTTCAGTCACCCTTTTCTCTCTCTCTCTCTTCTCGATTCTCTCCCCGATCTCGATCCCTCTACCCTATGGGTGGCTAGTCCTATTTATAGGCAAAGACCCTGGGCCTCTTCCCAAATATTGAGCAGGAAGGGCGCCAACAATTGGCCATTTTGAAGGGGAACATCTGGTACACTTATCCTGACTAAAGTTGGTCCTCGCTTGCCAAAGGCTCTGGTGGTGACGCTGGCTTGGGCTCCACAATGACTTCCTTCCTGCCGTTGGGCCGGTCTTGGTCTCGTTGCACTGAAACGGGTGCCTTTGCTTGATGCTCTCACCTGTGCTTGCTCCCTTTGCACCAAAGAGGAAAGGAGGACATTGCGCGGGCTGGCGCCCGCCTGGCACCCTTGGTCGTCATGGCTTGAGTCACGGGCACCTCGTGAGGTACCCCGCCTTGATCTCTCCGCCTCCTCGCGAGCCAGCCTGATGAGGCCGTGCCTGAGGAAGCTCCGTGTCATCTGCCCCGCGAGGCTTGGCCCCTCGCGAGGGTCTTGGGTCTGTGTTGATGAAGACGGGCCGTGCTGGGCCCCCTTTGAACCATGCCACAGGCCGCAGGCAGGCAAGTGTAGGGACCCCCGTTCCCAGAACGCCGACAGGACCTTGGGTAGTTCCTACCTGGTTAGGTAGGCCATGAATGGTTCTATCCACGGGGCGATGACGGCCATTATTACGTGGGCTGAAGGTGTTATTTCGATGGCAGAGCCTCCGATTGTGTCAGAGTGTTCGGTATCTGGGGTTGTGGCCGGATCCGGGCTATTGTCGCCGGTGTCCCCTTCCCATACCACGGATGGTTTAAACAGTTTTTCCAGGAAGATGTTAGGTGGGACAGGGTCGCGTTTAGCGCCGATACGGGCGAGGATGTCCGCCGCCTGATTGTTTTCCCGAGCCACATGGTGGAATTCAGGCCCCTTGAACCGAGCTGACATTTTGAGGACGGCGTTGTGATATGCCGCCATTTTCGGATCCTTGGCATTGAAGTCTCCATTTATTTGGGATATTGCGAGGTTTGAGTCCCCACGTACCTCCAGGCATTGAATGCCCATGGAAACTGCCATCTGGGGACCGTGTAATAGGGCCTCGTATTCGGCTACGTTATTGGAGTCTGTATGTAGTATTTGGAGTACGTATTGCACTGTATCTCCGGTGGGGGACGTCAGGACGACGCCAGCCCCTAGACTAGCCAGCATTTTAGAGCCGTCGAAGTCCATGATCCAATTGGAGCATGCGCCGTACTCTTTAGGGAGTTCGGCTTCTGTCCATTCGGCTACGAAATCGGCTAGTACTTGCGACTTAATGGCTCGCCGTGGTATATATGTTATGTCGAACAGGAGGAGCTCGATAGCCCATTTGGCAATCTGGCCCGTAGCATCGCGGTTGTTTATTATGTCGTTGAGTGGTACTTCGGAGGCCACCGTAATTAAACACTCTTGAAAGTAGTGTCGTAATTTTCGGGATGCCATGAATACCGCGTATGCTATCTTTTGATAATGTCGGTACAATGATTTGCATGGAGTGAGGACGGTGGATTCATAATATACCGGCTTTTGAAGTGGGAATTCATGTCGGTCCATCTCTCGTTCGACGACGAGCACTGCGCTTACAACTTGGTGAGTTGCTGCTATATATAATAGCATTGGTTCGCCAACATTTGGCATGACCAAGATTGGGTTGGTGGCTAGGATGGCTTTTATTTCTTCCAATCTGGCCGTGGCTGCGTCCGTCCACTCGAAGTGTTCGGTGCGCCGAAGAAGGCGATAAAGGGGGAGTGCCTTTTTCTCCTAATCGGGAGATAATGCGGCTTAAAGCCGCCACACATCCAGTTAAGTTCTGGATTTGCTTGAGGTCAGTTGGGATAGCCAACTACGATAGGGCCCAGATTTTGGCTAGATTTGCTTCAATTCCTCTGTTGGAGACTATAAAGCCGAGGAGCTTTCCGGCGGGTACGCCGAAAACGCATTTTTATGGATTGAGCTTAATGTGGTATGTTCGGAGATTGTCGAACGTGAGCCTCAAGTCGTCTATTAAGGAGTCGACGTGTCTGGTTTTAAAGATCACATCATCGACGTATGCCTCCACTGTTTTGTCGATCTTCTTTTCCAGACATGTCTGAATCATGCGCTGATACGTTGCGCCGGCGTTTTTGAGCCCGAAGGGCATTGTGTTAAAACAGAAGGGGCTGTATGGAGTGATGAATGCCGTTGCGGCTTGGTCAGACTCTGCCATCTTAATTTGGTGGTAACCAGAGTATGCGTCGAGGAAGCACAATGAGTCGTGTCCTGCGGTAGCATCGCTAATTTGATCTATGCGAGGGAGGGGGAAGGGATCCTTTAGGCAAGACTTATTAAGGTCCTTGAAGTCGACGCATAGGCGCCAGGATTTGTCCTTCTTTGGTACCATCACCAGGTTTGCTAGCCAGTCCAGATGCTTTATTTCTCTAATGAATCCGGCCTCCAGTAATTTGTCAAGCTCCTCTTGCATGGCTTGTCGCTTAGGTTCGGCGAAACACCAAAGAGTTTGCTTGACCAGCCTGAATCCTTTAAAATGTTAAGGTTATGCGCGGCCAGCCTATGTGGGATTCCTGGCATGTCTGAAGGATGCCAGGCGAATATGTCCCAATTCTCGCGCAGGAACTCTCGTAGTGTGGCGTCTATGGCTGGGTTTAACTGTTCCCCAATGGACGCTGTTTTTGCGGGGTCCATTGGATTGACTTGGAATTTGACTATTTCATCCGTTGGTTTAAAGGAGGTGCACTTGGATCTTTTGTCTAGTATCACGTCGTCCCTGTCCACTTGGGAGCGCAGCGCGGTTAACTCCTCCGCCACAAAGGCTTTGGATAATGCCTCGAGGGCCAGTGTGGCTGTTTTGTTCTCGGCGCGGAGTGCTATGTCCGGATCACTAGCTAGAGTGATAATTCCATTGGGTCCTGGCATTTTGAGCTTCATGTACCCGTAATGGGGTATGGCTTGAAAAATCGTGAATGCCTCCCGCCCTAGAAGGGCGTGGTATCCGCTGCTAAACGGGGCCTCTTGGAATGTGATTTCTTCGGACCTATAATTCTCCGGAGTGACGAATACCACATCTAGTGTGATTTTCCCAGCGCAACGTGCCTCCCGACTAGGGATGATTCATCGTAAGGTCGTGGTGCTTTGCTCAATATGGTTGCTGTCTATTTCCATTTTTTTGAAGAGTCTCCTCATAAATGAGGTTTAATCCACTGCCGCCGTCCATGAGCACTTTAGTGAGCCCAAATCCGTCCACAATTGGACGGAGGACCAAAGCGGCTGGTGCTCGGGCTGTTTGAAATTTAGGTTCGTCACTGGCATTGAAAGTAATGGACGTGTCGCTCCATGGATTTATTGCTGCTACATGGCAGACTTCAACAAGGCCGCGGAGTGCTCGCTTACGCCTATTATTTGAGGCGAAGGTCTCAAAGATTGTTAATACTGTATTGTTATCCACGGGAGGGTGTTCTGGGATGTTTTGGATGAGGAGATCGTCACTGCTCTTGGCCACCTGCCGGAGTACCCCACATGCTCTAAGGCTATGTGTTGATATGTATCCGCTGTATTATAAATTTTGCAGGGCCCGTTAAGCCATCCCTCCAATACAGTTCCATGCCCTGTAGTGGGTTTTTGCTTCTTTATAATTGAGTCAGGTGACTTATGAGAGTGCACCCTTTTAGTTCGGACCAGGGGTTTTGTCAGAGCCGAATTGTCCCAAAATTGTGTTTGGGTTTTCCAGGCGCATTCCATCGCATAGTACTTCTGTACTATGGCCGCCAAGTCAGTGAAGTGTGCTATGTCACAGTGACTTATGGCGTTGAGGATCCCCTTGTTCGTGCAATTGTTGCAAAAGAATGAAATTGTGTCTTCCTCGCGACAGTCCTTGACCTTGTTCACTACAAGGAGGAATCTGGCCCAATAGTGATGTACTGTATCTTGGGGCACTTGCCTAATGTGGGAAAGATCATTTGTATCTGGGTGGGTGGGTGGATTTAAGTCCGGACCTTGACCCAATCTGAGATCCCAGGGCAGGGGAGGTTCCGATCTTGGAACTTTGGGCTTCGGGATGTTGCTCCGCGAGTTTGGTATGCGACCTGATTCTAGGTTCAAGGTTAGGGCGATGTACTCCCGTGAGCAGGTATCCGGCTCGGAGAGCTCGGGAATCTGGACATAGTTCGTCCTCCGGATAGAGGGAGAACCGCCGCGTTGCTCCTCCACCACCGGTATTTGATGGGTGACCGGCGGAGAGTTAATCTCCCTTTGGTCGGGTTTAAGCCCGACCCGATCATAGTCCGTAGCGACTCCCAGAGCGGCGATGCGATCCAAGAGCTCGTTCAAAGAGGAGAGCTCAATTGGATCCATCTACTCGGCGAATTTTGAGCCGATGTGGAGGCTATTTTCGATGACCCGAGAAGTCATCGTCGGCGCAACGGCCGAGCGGGCGGTCATGACGAAGCCGCCTAGTCGGAGAGTTTGGCCTACAGCCAGGGCTCCCCCAGAAGTGATGTTGTCCTTGACAACGAGACGAGCCACCCCCCTTATGATGACGGCACAGTGGAACTCTCAATGAAAGCACCAATGTCGGTGTCAAAACAGGCGGATCTCGGGTAGGGGGTCCCGAACTGTGCGTCTAAGGCGGATGGTAACAGGAGGCAGGGGACACGATATTTACCTAGGTTCGGGCCCTCTTAATGGAGGTAATACCCTATGTCCTGCTTGGTTGTTCTTCATGATATGAGTATTACAAGAGTTGATCTACCACGAGATCGTAGAGGCTAAACCCTAGAAGCTAGCCTATGGTATGATTATATGTTGTCCTACGGACTAAACCCTCCGGTTTATATAGACACCAGAGGGGGCTAGGGTTACACTGAGTCGGTTACTAGGGAGGATATCTACATATCCGTATTTCCTAGCTTGCCTTCCACGCCAAGGAGAGTCCCATCCGGACACAAGACGAAGTCTTCAATCTTGTATCTTCATAGTCCAACAGTCCGGCCAAAGGATGTAGTCCGGCTGTCCGGAGACCCCCTAATCCAGGACTCCCTCAGTGATGATGATGCTCTTCTAGTGGTGCAGGTGAAGACAACAGTGTGGGAATGGAGGTAGCGCAAAAGATGAGGGGAACGTTGGGGCAGCTCCTTGGAGGTGGAGGATGGGGTTGGTAAACCAGCGGGACGACCAGATCGACGACGGATCCTCATCTAGTACGGTGGATGAGGGACATCGAGGTGTTGTTGTGGATGACGTCGTCGGGGGAGAGGCTCCGGCTGGGTGGCGGGCGGAGGAGGGTGTGGGGCTTCACGGGTTTTCCCGGCCTCGGTGTACGAATGGGTGGACGGATGGGATGGGAGTGGGGAACCATGGCTTAGGGACGCGCTTGTCCAAAATGTGGGGTAAGTTATGAAAGTAATCCCACCGATTTGGGGCGGTTCTTTTGGTTCAGGGGTATGACGGGCATTTCGCGTGTCGGGATTTCACAAGAGGTGGGAGTTTTCGCATGCGTTGTAATTTTGGAATAGCAAGGCACAGGTTGAGATGGAGGGTGTTGTCAGAGCACAACGAGACAAAGATATATCTTAAATATTTCGGGCTAACAAGGCACGGGTTCAAATTTCCAGACAAGCCTAACATGTACTGTACCAAATCAATTCGCACTACAAATGTCATTCAAAACTTTGAATTGATGTTATGTTCAATTAAAATATTTCTCTACGTGTATAATGCATGCAACCTACTACTCAACCGCTTCAATATGAACTAAATTTGAATTCGTTTCTCTATTTGAATAAGATCTACAATAATGATTGTTATGAAGTCAAAGCATTTGAATTCGTTTCTCTGTTTTAATAAGATCTACAATCATCATTATTGTCAAGTTAAACCATCGTTTGTGTATTATCTTCATAGCACACCACATGTTTAGTCTCGAGTTACATATGAACTATGTGTACTATATGAACTCGAACTCGATTTTTTGAATCCACTTTATGTTGATTTCAAATCATAGTACATTTCAGGCTCTAGCTAGATCTTCATAATCTAAACCATGTCTCATATGTATAATGTTTTTATCACATTATGTATTGTGCCCCGCCCCCTACACCTACAAGTATTTAGATGTGAGTTGCAAACACCACACATTACCACAAATCCAAATAAAATGTGAGAATGTTCGATATATAGTATTATTTAGATTGTTCGATATTTAGTTGTAAGCTGCAAACGCCGCACATTATCACAAATTCAAATAAAATGTGAGATTGTTCAATGTATAGTATGGTTTAGATGGTTCGACATTTAGCTGTGAGTTGCATATGCCATTCATTATCACATTATGGTATAACATGTGCAAAACCACAACACGCGTATCACCGCTATATTCATGCATGCATATGTTTAAAACACTATGATCTCCTATTCAAATATATGAATCAACTTTCATATCAAATTATGATATTTGTTAGTCACTTACACCCACACAATCATATAACCTTTGTAGCTACCACTAACTTTCTCTCATGCATGCACACGCCCTCCGCGCCCTCCCCCTCCCTCAGCATTCTATCCATCGCTCACATTCATTTTTTCTCTTTAGGTCGTTCTCCCATAGTCTCCACAACTCCTTTCCGACACACACCGATCGATAAACCTCTCAAGTGATGTCTGCCTACAACATACACACACACCTTCAATCTCCTCCTTTATGTATCCTTGCCTCGTGTCTCTCATATGGTCCCACACACGTGTAAACTCTCACCCCTCTTTTCATCGATCTCACAACCGCACACTCCTCCCCCTATCTAGCTAGTAGCTGGGCCTCTCGCACGCCTCCTAGCTCCATTCTCTCTGTCTATCTGTCTCGCCGGACCTTATTTGCCTCTAACAAATGGACGTACACCGACCGATCTCTCGCTATACATATAGCTAGCTAGGTCCTTATAACTCATTTTTCCCACGCGTCGATCGATCTACCTCATTAGTTATGTCTCTCCCTTCCTCCGACAAACAACAATTGATCTATCGATCTAGTTAGGTTTGCTTACCGAACACATGGTTCCCCTTCATCATCCATGGATGCATCCTGACAAATCTATCACGCACAGGCACACACAAAAATACATCCCCACTCTTATTGATAATATTGCAGTTCCACCCTTAGTTTGTCTAGTAGGCCTCTCCCACCATCTTTGAGAAGCAACTCCATCACCCATCCAACACTCTACCCATCTCCGTCCCTCCCTCTCTCCTCTCTCTCTCTCTCTCCGTCCCATCCTATTTCCCGTCCTTCAGTTATGTATGGATGTCGACCGATCTCCCTCAAAGACATAGCTGGGTTTCTCCTTCTCAACACATATACGAGTCGTTCTACCTCTATAGTTAGGCCTCTTCCTACCCCTCCACCACCCCCCTCCCACACACACACACCGATACATCGAGCGCTCTAGTCATGTCTCCCTGCCACACACAAACTTGACTTGTGCCCTCTGACGTTCCAGTAGGTCAGTCGCCCTATATCTTTGACTTGCACACACACACAATTTTGATGGCTCTCTTAATCGATCTCGCACCCACCCACTTGATCCTCTTTTCGACTCTATCGATATCTATGACCCCTCCCTCTCTTCTCGTGGATCGCCCGGCCCTCTATATATGATCTGGATAGGCCTCCATTTCACACGCATTGCATGCAAAATTTTGTTTGAGATGTCATCGACACATATTCCCACAAATACATTCACGAAATCAACCTCCCCCCCAAAGAATAAAACACTCACGAATGCACAAGCCATTTGTCTAGGATTGTATCTCTCACACACACCCACGTAGGTGGGGGACGTGCACGAAGAGAAGAGGTGCACGCACGGCGCACGTACTCCCGTCTCTTTCCCAACCACACATGCGCAGGTACACGGCGGAGCTCATTTCTGTATGAAAAGGCAGCCCACGTGGTAATTTGACACGTGTACTAGTTGTCCACTAGATGGTGGGAGGATCGTCTACCACGGGTGAACAAACAAACTGCGACTTGACGCGTTATGTTAAAAAAGAGGCAAACCTTGTGGGGCCTACCTTAGAGGCAAGGCTCTATACACTGGAGTACTTTTGATGTGTCCCGTCAACTCATAGAACGAGGAGAAGCTTGCTTAGTACGCCATCTCCCCCGCCCACAGGCGCGGTGGCTCGTAGGATGAGGTGAAGCTTGCTTACCAGTAGTAGTACTGTACGCCTTACGTCAGCTCCCTCACCCACGCGCGCGGTGGCTCGCAGGAGGAGGAGAAATTTTTACTACTCCCTCCGTTTACTACTCGTCCCTACTACCTTGGTTAGAGAGATCATCATATTGTTTGGAATATATATGTACTTTAGTAGATATCAATATGAACTACTAGTACATACTCCAAACACTGATGTATATAGACGTACTTTAGAGTGTGGATTCACTCATTTTGCTCTGTATGTACTCCATATTGAGGCCCTGTTTGGTTCATAAGTCCTAGGACTTCTTCTAGTCCCAACTAAAAAGTCCCTACTCCTTAAAAAGTCCCTCCCTGTTTGTTTTCAAGGACTAAAATACCCCTAGTCCCTCCCTAGAGGTTATTGAATGATCATGTTACCCCCAGTATATAGAAAAATAACAACCAAACAACACCATGGGGCGGCAGGGCAATGGGTGCAGGGAGGGGCATTGTTGGAAAAATCCCAAAAAAGACTCTCCTTGAGAGTCTTCTTCATTAAGTGACAAAAAGAAAGTTTTAGTCCCTAGTAGTCCCTCCTGTTTGGTTAAAAAGTCTCTAAGAGGGACTTTTTCTAGTCCCTACACTAAAAAGTCCCTGGAAACAAACACTCCCTGCATAAAGTTGAGACACTTATTTTGGAACGGAGGGAGTACATATTTGCTATGATCTCTCAATTATTGAGATGTAATAGCATGCATGTTAGTCTCCTTTGTATTTGATGAAATGTTGCAACGGGCAACCTTGGATGGAAGATACATGTAACAGAAGCTGGAAACTTCACAGCATTGTACTATCTCGCTGATAAATTATAGTACGTACTATACTAGTACTTCCTCCGTTCCTAAATATAAGTCTTTGTAGAGATTTCACCATGAACCACATACGAATGTATATATATGCATTTTAAGTGTAGATTCATTCATTTTGTTCTGTATGTAGTTCACCTAGTGGAATCTCTACAAAGACTTATATTTAGGAATGGAGGGAGTACTATGTAAAGAGCTAGGTGTTGCACGGTGTCCAGAAAATATGGTGATCGTGTGAGGTGGGCCATGTAATCACTGAGCAAGCGTGTTTTCACTGCTCTTGCACTCCTCCGCCGTAAGAATGGAGAAAATTGTAATCTAGTAGTACCTCCTTTCACCGAAAGCATGGGACATTAAGCCGTCCTACCACCTTAGTAATAATGACCAATGAGCCGTCAAATCACATAGAGCCAGCAGTAAGTTGGATGGACGAAGCAACCATAACTCTTGAATCCGCTTCTCCCTTCAACACAGGCGCCAGTGGGATGTCGCGTCCGCTCTGCCTGGGCATGAATGCGGCACCAATTCTATGGAGCGGTGCTGACCGTTTCGGGTGCGAAGCGCGCACAAGCGATGGAGGGGCTTCGGGTGGGCCAGGCTGGTCAGGAGCGGGCGTGGCAGCTATCTGCTTGTCCCTACCGAACGCCCGGAAATGAGAGGATGCACCGACTATCGCGGCTAAAATCATACACTACACACCATCTCTCTGTAGGAGTAGGTCGATCTATCGCTCTCTCTAACACACACATGCTATTAAACACACACAAACACACATACGCACACGCACACACATGTTCATAGAGTAGGAAAATCGTGCGAGTGCGAAGCCACACGAAGTGAGATACAAACGGAGTACGTACAAGAAGCGAAGATGTGATGAATATTCCATCAAACCTGGATGAGGAGTAGTACTCCCTCCGTCTAGGTGTTAAGTCATCTTACGGAAATCAGATATTCCCAAAATGTTTAGGCGTCGTCCATTAACTTTGCATCTCAATCCCCTCCTGGCCTCGTTGCTATAGAGTGTTGTTACTTAGGGAGCGTTTGGATCCTTAGCAAGAAGAGCTTATAACAAAGCCGGGCAAGGTTAGGCATTTGGAACTGTCAAAATATGTTAGCTTTTGTGGGCCAGCTAGCTTGGGTGGGCTAGAAAAACCTTGCTAGCTCAGGAGAGACAGATCGGCTCACTTCCGACGGCAAACTTCACGTAGTAGTCACATAGACTAGTAACATATGCATGTTACTAGTCCAAGTTACTCACCAATATGGCTAGCCTAAGTAATGTAACCAAACGCTCCTTACTCTACCTTGTTATCTCCCCCGGAAACCCAATGCATGGGGCGCAACTACGCGTTGATCAGTCAAGAAATCAAAGTCGTCTTGCATGCGAGTTAATACGTGGCCCTGCATGGTAGCTAAAACGGCATCACTTAGTTGTTTGGAGATGAGGCTTCCCTGCTCCCGACCCGTGCTCCCAACGGTGCTCCCGACTACTGATTTTCCATCCAACGACCTTTCCTCCCCCATACCCCTTTCTCCATAACAAATAATGCAAAGAGTCCTATATTTCTATGTCTTTCCCGCACGTATACAGGTTGGAGCCCGTGCATGCATGCAGATCTCCCAAATTGGCACAAATAGAAGAGTTCACCATAGTCTCGGCAAGCTGTTGCACCACCGCCAGTGCATGCGATGGTGCTCTATGGCCACGCTCGACAGGACCATAGTCTTAGCAAGTTGTTGCATCACCGTCGGTGCATGCGACATTGTTGTTGCTCTATGGCTGCGCCTGACAGGCGCGAGCACAAGGTCCCTCGGTCTCCACAACACAAGCATGCCACGTCCGATGAAGTAGCATACGTGCTAATGTCCGGCGGCACCAGTGCACTACTAACAAGCAAGGGCGGCCAATTGACGCGAGCCCATGCGCCATCTCGGCCAGATCCTCCGTGTGTAGCACAATGACAGTGTCGACTGATGCCTAAACCATGGAGCTGAGCTCCTGAGCATCCAACCATACGAGGTAGTCATCCGCCGCCTTCATAATGCCGCCACGGGTGGCGGCCTCCTTCTCAAGCTTGACGAGCAGACCCACGGGGATGAGCGACGGTGCAACGCCCGGGAGCATATCAACCATGTCATGCTATGGCTCGAAGGAGTTGACGAACACCCACGACGCCTTGTGGCAATGCAGAATTGGTTAAATATCATGTTGATGAGCAAGAAGTGATGCCAAGTCTCAGCGACCTCAGTGGCGAGGCGGACGTTGTGGGGGCAATACCCTAACCGTACGACGTCGGGCTGCAGCTCCCGCTCGTGCCGAAGGCCCTAGTCAAGAACAAGCATTCCCTGGTGGCCGCTGCCGTCGCCGCGGCGATGGGATGAGCCCATCGAAGGCCCTTTATTTTGATGGTTCACTTCACCGCCGAGCTGTATCCTCACTTCGCCGCCAGGATTGCATGGGTTTCGTACAATTTGTTAGAGTCCAGACTTGTTTATGGAAGGGATGGGGAAATACGGGAATTGTTTGTTTTTATTTCCTATAAAAAGGGACAGGGGGAGGAAAGCGGGAAGCAACCGTTAGATTAAAAACGAGTGAGTCGGGAGCACAGATGGGAGCAGGCCGCGGAAGAAGGCAAGCCTCATCCTTAATTGTTGCATCTAGAGACAGAAAGCAGGGCTTTGATTGGAGGAATGACCGGTAAAGTTTCTCCTTCTCCTCCAATCTGCTTGCACCTTGGTCTCGCTGCACCTTCTAACATGACTTATTACACCTAGATGGAGGGAGTCATACGAGATACGGTGACACACTGACTTAGGTAGAGTACAAGTGCCTAAAATTGTGTGCATGTTATAATAAGGATTCACTTAAAATAGTACGTAAGCGAACAGAGGGATCAAGTGGACAGTGTTCCCGAGCAGTAGCGAGATGTGCGAGGTAAGATACACCGCTGGCGGTTTTAATTTTTCTTATTAATTTGTTTTTCCACCCTCTGACTGGTGAGACCCAATGTACTACGTGGAGAGAGGTAAGGTGACTAAGGCTACATTATTTCTGCACCACAGTGGATAGTCTTACCATCAAAGCCACATGACACGATTATGATTTAAATCCCAATGACTCCCACACAAAAAACACGACATGCTTGTCACACAAATGCAGGAATGTATAAAAGGTTATTTTCCTCTCGTTGAACATAACGGGAGGGTTCTGTAGCTGGTTAGCCTGTTCGCTCATCAAACTTGAGGTCTCTGGTTCGATAACTACACTTGAGCATAATTCGTGCCAGGAGGATTCTTTGACTGCTCAAAATGGATGGATACGAAGCTATACGATCAGCTGCAGCCTCGTCGCTTGTTTTCTAGGGTTTGCACTCTTCACACTCTCCCCAGTATATATATACACGCTGGAGCCTCAGCGCTTGTAGTTGCTCTCTTCACACTCTCTCACCCTCTCCAGATCTAAACAAGACTTCGTTGGCCTCTCTCTCTCCCCTCACTACTGGTCTGCTTGTAGTTGCTCTCTTCACACTCTCTCACCCTCTCCAGATCTAAACAAGACTTCGTTGGCCTCTCTCTCTCCCCTCACTGCTGGTCAAAGAGCCGGCAGGATCCGTCTGCCGGGAAGGGAAGGAGGCTTAACGCTGTCGCTATCGGCAAGGGAGGGAATCCACTACCGGCGCAGTTGTTCACTTTCACCCAGCGGCGGCGCGGGAGGGCCTCTGACCCCTTCTTCTTTGCCGCCGTACATAGTGTGGGCCGAATGGCCTCCGGTCGCCCACCGAACTACACCCCAAGAACCTTAAGGTATAATTTACTTATTCCACATGCATTGCTCTAGCTGCATGTGGGCTTTTTCCGCTTCTGCACTCGAATATAGGTGTTGGATCAAATAGGAAAGTAGTGGGGAAAGTTGTATACCATGAATCTAGGACGTGGTTCAAAGAGGAAAGGAATGGGGGAAAGTAGTGGGAAAAGTTGTATGGCATGAATCTAGGACGTTGTTCAAAAAGGAAAGGAAGGAGGAAAGTAGTGGGGAAAGTTGTATCGCATTAATCTAAGACGTGGTTCAAAGAGGAAAGGAATGGGGGAAAGTTGTGGGGAAAGTTGTATAGCATAAATCTAGGACGTGGTTCAAAGAGGAAAGGAAGGGGGGAAAGTACTAGTACAAACTGGCTATCCAGCACCTACGTTGGTCGAAAAGGTAAAACAATGACAAACGCATTATGCACATCTATAAGGAACTGATCTTTTGTTTTGGGGGACAAGGCTATAGAGTTTGAGCAGGACTAGATTTACTGTGCTCACATAGGGAAAGGTGTCTAAAGATAACAAAACTGGGACCAACACAAATATGCTCCTTGGTTGTTTGTTCTTTGTTGCAATAGACTATGCATCACCCCAGTACATCGGTAGATGCACATGGTGCTGTTGCGTCCACTGTCCCGTGTAACTCTTTAGCTATTGTTCATCTAAGGCCCTATTTCGTTAAAAACTCCCTAGTCCCTACCTACTTGGTTCCAGGGACTAAGCATGGACTAGAGGTTATTAAATGACATGCTAAAAGACCATGTTACCCCTAGTAATGAACTAATAGAGACAAGGTGCGATGCATGGCAGGGGCAACTGTTGGAAAAAGTCCCAAAAAGACTCTCCCTCGGGGTCTTCTTTCTTTAGTCCCAAATGCCCAATTTTAGTCCCTAAAAGTCCCTCCTATTTCGTTTAGATGGGACTAAACAGAGTTTTTTAGTCCCTCCACCAAAATGTCCCTGTAAGCAAACACCCTCTAATAATGCCGCTGGAAAAATGATGCAATGCCATTGTTAAAAGAAAATTACATTTTAACGAATTTTATTGTTAATATAATCTCCTGTTAATATTAATCAATGCCACCGTTTGAGAAATGCTACTTTCTTGCTTTCTTTCCCATTTAGATAAGGTAGATGCTTCTTTTTGTTGGCTTCTATGTCATCCACCGTTATTGACCACTAGTTGTTCCCTTTGCACCTATATGTAAATTGGGTTATCTACTTCACCTTGTTGCCATTGTGACCTTTTGTTGCACTGCACAAAACACTTTTGTTTTAAGAGTTTTTTGTGCAGTTCAACCAAAATGTCACACCGACAATGTTGCTTGATTGCTTGATCTTAGTGGAACTGCACAAGAGGAGATCTTACTTCCTATCCGTGTTGGCAAATTTGGTTCAGATCTTCTTCTTGTGAGTTGTTTGAATTCTGCGTCATGAGAGGTCAGTACTAGCCTTCTTTCACATGATTCTGTAGTGTGCTTTCATATGTTGTGCTACTTGTACGGTAATGCTGCTTGATTTTAGTGAACTGCACAAATGGAGACAAGACTTCCAATCTGTATGTGCACCGTAATATACCATTGAGGTAAGATAAGGATATTTCTCAACTGTTGGCCTGTATTTTGCCACTTTCATTAGAAAATTAATGTCATTGTTTAGTGTTATACTTGTGCAACCTAATTGACATGCCAAATCTTACATTAAAGGCGAAGCTTGTCTGTTATTGAACCAAGTGATGAAGGGGAAGAACGAGCGGAAGAAAAACAAAAAATCAACTCCTGGTGCTGTAATGAAACACTGGAACTATGATGACACAAGTAATGATATAGTTTTGCATCTTAATTTATTGCTATGGCTGGAACGAGCAATTGTTTTGCCACTGATTTGATGCCACTCTTATTGTAATAAGTAATTATCAGTACTTGTGCAAACAGGGATCTTCTTTGAAGATACCATATATTTTAGTGGAACTACACAAGAAGATGTTGGAAACATTAAACTAATCGAGGAGTATATAGTAAGCATGGCCACCACAGTAGATAGCAACAGATGGTTCCGGAGAAGTGCTTCATCTGTATGCTCTACACAATAAGCCTCCTCACAAAGGTTGGTACTCGCCCACTGATTTCATTCATATGATTGAGCTTTGTCATCTCTATTAGTGTTGTGCTACTGTTAAGATGTTGTCATCAAAAAGTGGTATTGTCCTTGAGAAGTGCTTCATATGTGCTATTTTAAATATTTCCTTTCCTTTTTTTCAAGCAAACAGGGATGCAAGCATTTAGTTGTCCTCTTGTCTTTGCACAACAACATCATCCTCCTCCGAGGAAGAATATGGAGTACGTGAAGTGACTAGTTCCGATTATGCCAGGATGAAGAAGCCCTGTCTATCTTCTCATCAGAAGGAGTAGTTGAAGGATGGTGACATTACCGCCCACAATACCAAACTAACTTCAGCTCAGAAGGACTAACAAATCTCCATTTTCTTGCTATGATGCACGAGTACAATGTTGTTCTAGGGTTCTTTCTGGTGATTTCCATTTTTCTAAAAGTGTGCTCTACATGGACCATGTAGGTGCCTGTTTAAACTGTTAATTCATAGTACATTTTGCTTTATACTAATCACTTTTTTTGTATTTGTGCAAACAGGGGTGCTCAGCTTGATTTCAATGGGAACTGCACAAAATGTTCATGAATACATCGAATCATTCATTTCCACCACAAGAAAGGAGGTGCCGAGCGAATTTGGTTGATTTTGGTGGAACTGCACAAGAAGAACAACTGGTTTATTTAGCACGAGGTGCCATGTCAATGACCGAACTGATGGCAAACCCTGCCCATTCCACAATCGTAGGCATTTGATATTTTGGAATGGGACAACCTTGTCAAATTTTTCTCATTGATTTTAGCAAGAAGCCATGCGTTTGATATTTTCGAATGGGACGCCCTTTGCTGTCAGCAGCCTCGATCCATTTTTTCTTTATTGTTCAATTGTGAAGTAAATATTGGCTCTGACATGTGAATCGCTGAGATGCATAATCATCGATTGTTTTGAATGTTCTCTATGAATTGCCAGGCTTGTGTGTTTGATTGCAATGTACAGGAACACTAAAAAGCTGCTCAAACTCTTTGTACTCCTTTTGTTCCTTTTTACTTCGCACATTGTGAAAGTGCATACTTTTTTCTATAAGATTGGTCAAAGTAGAGATACTTTGACTGCAGACAAAACTTGTATGCAGACTAGAAAGGACCGGAAGGAGTACATGTGAAACTGCTGGAAACAAGGTGATCACCCTGGGAATAATGCTAGTACGTATTGTTTGCATGTTCATCCAATGCCAGTGATACGAGAATTCGAACTAATCAAAATGAATTCATTCATACACGGTCGGATTTCATATAAACATGCCGGATTTCATTACATTTCATACATTCTTCAACTAAAAAGGGGTGTGCTGGAGGTATAATTAATTAACCGAAGCTACCCACCTGCATATGGGCTCAAGTTCTCTAGCAAATGACTGTATCTCATGAGCTTGCTCAACCATGAAGCGCTCTTAAATCATCCTATAATCATAGAATTGCTCCGTGATGTATAGCTCAGTGCCAGCAACCGAAGGGTAGCAGCGGTGGCCTACCGTGTTCTACTCTTCCTCATTTTCTATGTGGCATGGCCTCGTTGACAGCAGGGCGGAGCCGGCGATGCCCTCTATCTCGTTGCCGGCGGGCGGCACCTCGGCAGAGCGGGGGAAATCCTCCCCCTCGTTGCCGGTAGGGTGGGGCCTCGGCGGAGCCGGCGGTGTCCTCTGCCTCGTTGTTGGCACCACGGGGCCTAGGTGGAGCAGGGCTTCGTCGACCTCAGCGGACCAGGAACTCGTGGGAGCTGGCATTGTCCTCTGCCTCGTCCTCGGTCTCGCCAAACAGTGCCTCGCCCGCTTCATCACCCTCTTTGTAGGCGGCCGCAGCCTCCACCACCCACATGCAGTACCGCCAGCGCTCGAGGCGGCCCCCGCGGGTGAAGCTGTACGAGTCGAGCAGCGCCTCCTGCTCCGCCCGCTCCACGACGATCTGCTCCTCCGCCTGCAGGTGCTCCTGGAGGAGGTGGTGGTTTTAGGTGGCATCGGCCTGCGCCTCCCGGAACTGCTCCTCATGCTTCTGCCTCACTGTGTCCATATATTAGGCACGGGCCTCACCGATGATCATGGTGCAATGCACCGGCAAGGATGGCGTGGAGGAGGAGGTTGGTGCCGGATCATCGACTACCATGTTCTCCATTGGGATGTCGTCGTCCTCCGGCTGCCTGCCGGCCAGCCAGTCGGAAGCAATGGCTACCATCTCCTTATGGTCCATCGTCCGCCCATCCTGAAGAGCGCTGGAGCGCGAGGAAGCCATGGTGGGAAGTAGTGGTGTGGACAGGAGAAAGGGAACGAATGCAGATAACTGCGGCTATGGCCGGTGCAGTAGTTTATATTGCAATGGTGGGCGGCGGAGGGACGGACGTGTGGCGCTGGAGTGGCCACCTCGGCTACCGTGTATCATTAATGTGGGCGGCAGAAGGACAGACGGATGACACTTGTGTCGTTTGAAGGTGGAGCAATCACCTGCACCGGGAAGCGGGGCGGGTGGCGCTGACCGTTTCGGGCGGAAAGCGCGCGCGGGCGAGGGAGGCGGTTTGGGTGGGCCAGGACAGTCAGACTCATTTTTGGCAGCTGGTCGGTCCAGCAGCCGGACATGCTGGCTCGCCAGCTAGCTTGCCAAGCTAAGCGACGACAATCAGACGATGGACGTAGCTTCCGACCAGGAGCCGGCGCCACTGTCCAAGTCGGTTCATGACGTGTTCACCATAGAGCAGGTGCGGCCGCACTTCGACGCCCTAACGGCGGAAGAGCTACCAGCACAAGAGGGCCTGTGTTGCAACGTCCGTCTCCTCAATGAGCACCGGTGAACAAGCGAACGACAATGACGTCGCGGACATGTGGCCCTATGATCCTGGCTTCCCGAATGAGCGGCGGGCGCTGTATCAGACCATCCATAGGGCCTGCGAGGCCCTCTCCGTCGTCCTTCGAGTTGCTGTGCTTGCCGTGGCGCCGTCGTCTCGCATTGTCAACATGGTCAACGGACATGAGGATGAGGAGATGACATTACTTGGAGAGGATGACAGTGGGGACCCACCAGGGCCGTAGCCGCACGTACGCAAGTGCCTCCTTATTAGTATATAAAACTATAATTTTTTTTGCTTCCTCCTAGTTTCCTAACATCACGGTGTCACACCATTGTCAACCTATGTAGTCAATAAACGAGAGAATTTCCAAGAAGCAGCCGATAACTAGGACCTAGCAGCTCGAGCAATATTTGTGTTTTTGAGGTGTGAGCACTGCAGAGTTTTTCTTGAGCGATGTTCAGCCGAGATATTAATTTTTCTCCTCTGAAGAACAATGAAAGCATCACTGCAGGTATTAACTGGGCGGGCTATGGCCCGTCTAGCCCAGGCCAGATATCCAGCCCATATATTAATTTTTTCAAGCTGAAAATGGCTAGCCCAGCTATACTTTTTTTATGAATACCCAGGCAAGGTCAAGTTGTTATTCTCCGCCCCGCTGGGCTGCAAATCTTTCCTAGGAGAGATGCATTAGGCTCAACAAGAAAATGGGCTTTAAGAAATAATAAATGGGATGTAATTATAAAAACTGGGCAGTAACTATAAAAAATGCACCAAACACGTAATTACTTCATAAAATATTATTTTTGGATATGGGAAATTTTAATTTCATTAATTGTTGCGAGCGCAATGTCTCGCTGGATTTTTACATAATATAAATTTATATTGAAATTGTATTTAATCTGACTAGAAATTTCAGGATAAAAATATTTCAGATCCCATCAAAATGTGGGAAACTTTATTGAATTCTATTTTGAACAGTTGGTTGAAATGGGCTGTACTTTTAACAAACTGTAAATGGGCTGTACTAAATTCCATTAGAATTCAAAAATTGGCTGCACATTCTTACAAATCTCAAATGGGCTATAAGTTCTCTGCCACACACTTGTGGCCTTACTAAGTTGACGCGTCCCCTAAAAAAGAGAGTTGACGCGTATGCAAGGCTTTGTAAACTTATAATCAACACATGATTCTAGCAGCAGTGGCCGTTGGATGTCCATCCAACTATGCCGTGCTTCTTCTTCAATCTCGGATATTCTAGCTTCACCCGCCCAAAAAATGATTCCTCCCCCTGACATCTAGGGCGCACCGTTTCGGAAGGTGACCTGTGGGCCTACTAAGTTGACGTGTACCAAGGGCTTCGTCAACTTAGTCAATATAAATGATTCTACCTGCAGTGACCGTACGATGTCCATCCAACGGCCGTCGTGCTTCTTCAACGTCTGGTCTTCTTGCTCCAGCCTCCCAAAGCAGCGCCGGTCGTGCCGCCCGCTCCTGCCTCCTGTGGCCGGCTGTGCTGCCGCGGAGGCCTTACCGCCGCCTACTACTCCCACCGCTGGCCAGGCCATCCCTCCACTCACCCACACCCCATGTTATTCTACGGCGATAGTAGCCTCACACCACAGCCGAACCAGTGAACTCTCATACTCCTCTACGTGTGGGGATCCACTGCCGCGTCCTCCCGGGCTCCGTGTCGTCCCCTTCCTGGGCCTCGCCGTTGTCCATCGCCTTAGTGCTCTCGGCGCGGCGTGGTCAACGTGGTCAAGGAACGGCTTCCATCGGACATGGACTATACATGGAGAGGCTGACAGCTGGGTCCATGGTCGCAGCAAGGAAGTGCCTCCTTATTATGCAGAAAATAATGATTCCTCCACCTGATAGCAGGGACCCACCAGACAGGCAACCGTATTTCGCGAAAAAATGTTTCCCCCCTGACTGCTAGGACCCACCAGCTACATCTTCGCATGCAAGGAAGTGCCTGACAGTCAGGACCCACCTGGTCGAAGCGTACGTAGCGTTGTCATTCTGGTCGCGAACATGTACGTACATACTGGTCCATGTAGAGGCGCGCACGTGTCGTAGTAGAGGCGTGCGCGTAGCATGTACACGTACATACAGCGGCCAGTGTGCAAGAAAGAAAATACGGCCACGTACGTACATACGGGCAGCGTCTCGAACGGCTACTCGCGCATACGTACGGCCAGGGCTCTGGTACATGGCTGGGTCGGAATGGAGAAACCGTGTCGTCGTCGTGTTCATGGGGAGCCAACCGGCTGGGTCGGATCGGAATGCGTCGTCGTGTTCATTGGGAGGGCTTGGACGGAACAGCCGATCGAAACGAGGCCTGGCGTACCGCAGAACGGAGGAAACAGCCTTGTGTTCGACCGGCCATGGTCGTAACGGGATCCTGTTCATCGAGAGGAGTCTGGCATACCACAAAACGGAGGAAACGGACTTGTGTTGGAGCGCTACGGTCGAAACGGGGGTCCAGTTCATTCGGAGGGGTGTGGCGTACCGCAAAACGGGACTCCACGGGATATTGTTCATCTCCACCGTCAACCCCCTCCAGCCTCCATGGGCTACTGTTCATCCACCGTCGACCTCCTCCAGCCTCCACCTGCGACTGTTAATCCATGGGCTCGTGTTCATCCAGCCTCCACTGCGCGCTACTCCACCGGCTACTATTCAACCAGCCCTCTCCACGGGCTCCTGTTCAACCACCCCTCCACGGGCTACTGTTCATCCAGCCCTCCACCATCTACTGTTCACCCAGCCCTCCACCGGGTCCTATTCATCCATCCCCAACCGGCTCGATCGATCGGGGTCCTGTTCATCCAGAGGTAACACCACGGGGTCCTGTTCATCCACCCCCACCGGGAACTGTTCATCCAAACCCCCCAGCAACGCTCATTGTTCATCAAGAGGCAGCATCGATTGGCTTCAGTTAGCAGCAGTAGCAAAGGAATCGCTCAATCGGGTTCAGTTAACAGCCATCGATCGAACGCTCGGGTTCAGTAACACGTAGCCTGTAGTGCAATCACTCGGGTTCAGTAGGCAAACGTCTCGCTTGGGTTCAGTTAGACCCCAACGCCTTGCATCCACGCACGTGCATGTAAGAGAGAAATGCGCAAACCTCCGTGCATCCCTCGGCCCCGACCACCCACCGTAACCGGGAACACCCCAATATTTTCCTCGCCCTTGCTTCTACCATGGTTTTTTCCGTCATGGACGGCCCAAAGAATGTCATGCAGCTGCGTCTCCAGCCCGCCCAGGACGAAAAGCCCATTTTCTGTCATGATTTTTGTCATAGAAGTAGGAGCCCACCACATCTATGATGATACCGGGTTTTGTCACAATTATCGTCATAGAAGTGTGATAAGTATGACAGAAAAAAATTTCGTTCGGCCCAAAATGTCACCGATGTTTGTTTTTTTTGTAGTGATAGCAAATTCATCTTCATAAATATTGGCATCATGGCCACAAGAATAGAAAGTATCATGTTCATCAAGGGATATTTCAATCAGATCATCAGAATAATAATTATCTATAGATTCGTGCATATCATTATTCTCTTTCGAAGCAATGGTCATTTTTTCAATAAATTCCTTGACATAGACATTATGAGCATAGTTTTCATGGCAATATATAAGTATGTCAAAAATTTCAGATTCATAGAGAGTAATATCATACTTTTCAATCAAAGAAGCAACTTCATAGGCACCCTTAAAAGCAAGAAATTCTTCAATTTGTTTGATATCATAGTAACTATAAACACCCTTTGCATAAGAAGATAAGATTTCATTATCATTAAACTCACATAGGTGGGGGATGTGTTTTTTAGGGTTCCTAGAGCAACAAGTAAGATCCCAAATTTCACAAGGATTCCAAGCATAACATAGCAATCTGTTTATTTGATCCCATAAGAGTATCCCTTTTCAGACAAACGGTGACGCACAAAATGAGCATGATCATCTAAGGATTTCCCATCAACTAGGCTAGTTGGGGTTTCAGCACGAGCGCATAAGGATCGAAGATGATCCAAGTAGAACACTTTAAGTGGATCCATATCAATAGGTTTTTAGGAAGCAAAGATGCAAGCAAATAGAAGGCACGCGGAAACACAAAGAAAGATACATATGGGAAGAAGGCGAATGGAAACAGGGCTAATAAAACGGTAAAGGTGGAGTGGGGGAGAGGAAAACGAGAGGCATATGGAAAATAATGTAATGCGAGGGATAAGAATTTGTGATAGGTACTTGGTATGTCTTGACTTGTGCGTAGATCTACCCGGCAACGGCGCCAGAAATCCTTCTTGCTACCTCTTGAGCACTGCGTTGGTTTTCCCTTGAAGAGGAAAGGGTGATGCAACAAAGTAGCATAAGTATTTCCCTCAACTTTTGAGAACCAAGGTGTCGGCGTTCTGGGAACGGGGGTCCCCAGACTTGCCTTCCTGCGGCCTGCGGCGTGGCTCAAAGGGGGGCCCAGCACGACCCATCTTCATCAAAACACACCCAAGACCCTCGCGAGGGGCCAAGCCTCGCGGGGCGGACGACGCGGAGCTTCCTAAGGCATGGCCTCATCAGGCTGGCTCGCGAGGAGGCGGAGAGATAAAGGCGGGGTACCTCACGAGGTGCCCCCGATGCAAGCCATGACGACCAAAGGCGCCAGGCGGGCGCCAGCCGCGCAGTGTCCTCCTTTCCTCTTTGGTTCAAAGGGAGCAAGCGCATGCGAGAGCATCAAGCAAAGGCACCCATTTTGGCGCAACGAGACCAAGACCAGTCCAACGACAGGGAGGAAGTCATTGTGGAGCCCAAGCCAGCATCACCACCAGAGTCTTTGGCAGGCGAGGACCAACTTTAGTCAGGATAAGTGTACCAGATGTTCCCCTTCAGAATGGCCAATTGTTGGCGCCCTTCCCGCTCAATATTTGGGAAGAGGCCCAGGGCCTTTGCCTATAAATAGGAACAGCCACCCATAGGGTAGGCGGGATAAGATCGAATCAGAGGGAGAATCGAGAAGAGAGAGAGAGAAGGGTGATTGAACTCCTCCTAGCAGTTCATCGCCCCAGCCAAGAACAGACCCTCGCGAGGCTGTTCTTCCTTGTATTGCTCATCATCATCAGCCCAAGAGGCAATCCACCACACCACACACTGGAGTAGGTTATTACACCACAACGGTGGCCCGAACCAGTATAAACCCTGTGTTTCTTGTGCTGTTCTTTCCTTAGCCTAGATCTTAGCGAGGCGGAGGGGTGCAGGTAGGTAGAAGGCGAAATCTCCACGCGCACCCCAGTGTTCGAACCTCAAGGGTCTGCTAGAACCCGAAATCCGACATTTGGCACGCCAGGTAGGGGTGCGCCGGAATTCGTCTTCCACCACCCCGTTCTCCTCCAACCATCGCGTCCATGTCTGACGCTCGTCGGGCCCGCACCAAGCGCGGGGCCGCTCTCGCTTCCCACGTCACCCAGACGGCTCCTGTCGGCGGGCGTCCTCGCCGTTCCCCGTCACCTGCCGTCAACGCCGCCACCGGCCCGGCGGGGGACGAGTAGCAAACATCGTCTCAGCATCCATCCGTGCAGCAAGACGGTCGCACCGCTACTCCCTCGCTTGCCCCAGCTGGTTCTTCGTCTCGCGCGCTCCGCGCACCCATGGAGGCTCGAGCTGCGCTCATCGCGGCAAATGAGCTCCTGCGCTACCGCCCCGTCGACGACGTCTATGAAGAATGGCTCGCCGCATTGCCGAGCTCATCCGCACCGCAGGGGGCTCTCCTGCGCCGTCCGTTCCGCTGCACCGCACCCCGCCCCGCGCGGGCGATGAAGCTCCGGCGGCGCCTCGGCCGCCTCCTCAAGAAGGCGCCATGGCTCCAAGGCGCGTGGCCCCTGGGCGGAACCCGCTCCGTCAGGTGCCAGCGAGGCAAGAGCAGAGCTGCTAAGAAGTCTCTCGCCCGCAGGAAGCTGCCCGGGCGCTCCCTGCTCCAGCACGTCGCGACCATGCTCCTGCTCCTGCACGTCAAGACCCCGCGCTGCTCCCAGCTGCAGCGCGTGGGGACATGCAAGACCAAGCTCTCCGTCGCCCAAGGCCTCCCGTGGCCACAGCAGGCTGCGGCGCCTTCACCATCGAGCTACGCAGTGTCGCGTGGCCCGGCAAGTTCAAGCCAGACCTACCTCCTCGTTACGACGGCACGGCTGACCCTGCGGAGTTCCTCCAGCTCTATGAGCTGGGCATCGGAGCTGCCAACGGAGACGAGAAGGTCATGGCGAACTGGTTCCCATGGCGCTCAAGGACGGGGCCCGCACCTAGCTCCTGAACCTGGCTCCAGGCACGATCTCCTCCTGGGACGAGATGCGCACCCGCTTCATCGCCAACTTCCAAGGTACTCGCGACCGGCCACCCGCCGTGAGCGACATGCGCCGCATCAAGCAACAACTCGGGGAGACCCTGCAGAAGTACATCCAGCACTTCAACAACGCACGCCTCAAGATTCCCAAGGTGACCGAGGAGGCCATCATCTCAGCCTTCTCCGACGGCGTGCGTGATGTCAAGATGAAGGAGGAGCTGGCGATGCATGAAGACCTGTGCACTTCCTTGGAGCTCTTCAACTTGGCAACCAAGTGTGCCAGGGCTGAGGAAGGGCGTCTCTCCCTCCTCGAGCTGCCTGCCGTAGACCCGGAAGAGAAGAAGCCCAAGGCTAAGGATGTGAAGCGCAAGGGGGCTGCCATGCTCGCGGTAGAACCAGACACCAAGTGGGGCAGAGATCAGCCCGAACCTTCCAAGGGCAGTCGGTACTGTGTGTACCACGATCTCCACACCCACAACACCAACGAATGTCAAGAGCTCCGAGCCATGCGAGAAGGAAGGATCGGCCGTCGCCCCGATCATGGTGACCGGGGCTACGGTCGAGGAGGAGGAAGGAACGCAGGACACTGGGAAGACCATGGCCCGCGCCAAGGGTGGCGCGATCAACCTCGCGAGGATCGCTGGCAAGACTCGCCTCGCGAGGGAGACTGGAGGGATCAGCCTTGCGAGGATCGCCCGCAAGGCAACGCAGGCCTCCCTCCGCTACCGCCACAGCAAAGGAGAAATAAGGACTGTCATCAGGACGAGGGGGCTGGGGGCTTCCAGGAGCCGCGCGCGATCTCCTGCATCCTGGGCGGGGCTCAAGCCCCAGCCTCTCAACGCATCTTCAAGCAGTTCGCCCGCGAAGTGAATGCAGTCCTCCCCAAGCTCGAAGCCATGCGCCCTCTCAGGTGGTCGGCGTGCGCCATCACGTTCAGCTCAGCAGATCATCTCAAGTGTGCGGCTACAGCCGGAGTCCTCCCGATGCTTTGTTCCCCAATCATCAGCAACGTGGTGGTCACCAGGACCCTCATCGATGGCGGGGCAGGGCTCAACGTCCTGTCCGTGGAAACATTCAACAATCTTCAAGTGCCCTACAGCCAGCTTCAGCCAACCATGCCATTCTCCGGAGTCACCGACGGCTCCACAGTCCCGATTGGGCAGGTCCGCCTCCCTGTCACCTTCGGGTCACGCGACAACTACCGCACCGAGCTCATCGACTTCGACGTCGCTCACATTCGTCTGCCATACAATGCAATCCTTGGGTACCTAGCGCTGGCCAAGTTCATGGCCGTAACTCACCACGGCTACAACGTCCTCAAGATGCCAGGAAGTGGCGGAGTCATCACAGTGCCCTGTGAAGAGAAGGACGCAGTGTGTTCCCTGGAACGAGCCTTCCAGGCCGCATCACTGGTAGACCCGGATCGCGGAAGCAGGAGGCTTCTCGAGACCGCCCCCAAGAAGAAGAAGACATCGTCTGGGCCGGCCCCTCAGGAGGCAGGCCCCTCTGGGCCCGCGCCTGCCCAAGGGGAACCTCCTTCCATCGCATAGGAAAGCGCGCCCAACGTCCTCCTCAGGCAGGGCTCGGGGGCTCTCCCCTGGAGGGCCACCGACCTGGCAAAGGTCACGAGGGAGGCGCTTGGGCACCACATGGAGGCGTGTTTCGAAGCACGTTTCCCTCAAGAAGGAGTAAGGCAAGGAGAGCCAGACCCTCAGGAGTTCGTCAGCAAGGCCATTCAGGAGCTACAGGAGTCAAGAGTCATGAAAGGCGGCCGTCGCCTACCGGCAGTGGCTCCCCATCCAAGCGAGGATGATGGGCTGCGCGTCTGCATCGACATACCAGGGCTCAACCGAGTCGCCTCTCTGGAGCGCCTTTGGCCCTCGCGAGTGCGGCGCTGCGAAGGTCCACCCCACAGCTATGTTCGCATGCCTTACGGCTTGCCGAACGCGGCTGCCACATACCAGCGCCTCATGAGGGACATCGTGGAAGCTCAAGAGGCCAGGCATTCCGCAGCCCTGGCGGATATGGAGATGGTCCGCAAGGAGCCACCAGCGCCTCCGGAGCCTCCTGAGGCCCCTGGGCCTGGGGGCTCGTGAGGATCGGCTTCCGCAGCCCACCGAGTCTGCTACGCCAACACCCCTTCGTCCTCAACATCATCAGGTGACATCTTTCAAGTTTCATTTCCAGCTGGGAGCGCCCCCCAGGGCTGCATTATTCCCAGGCCACATGGGTCCGTCCCTGCGGCTGTATCCCTTCTATTTCATGTTGTTAGCTTACCTTGTTGGGGGTGCCCCTCGGGCTGCATCATCCCCCAAGTCGCTCGGGCCTGACCCAGTGATGTCCACCTTCCCAACATCTATTTGAATGAATCCACTCCTTCGCGGCTAATGTGTTTGACCTAGTTGCCTGCTCAACTGACGCCAACTGACGGAACTGCTCCCAAAGGGCACGATGCTTGCGCATGGGTCCGTCCCTGCAACGCCGACAAACCTGAATGGCTGAGCTCTAGCCGCGGCAGCCCCGCATAGCGCCACCTCGTCAAGGCTTCAGTGCCTCATTGCCCCTCGGAAGCAACCAATGGCTGACTGTCAATTGTCATGGCAACCCCTCGTCCTTTCTATGATGGGTCTATAGGATCTCCTAAAGGAGCTGCATCAGGCGAGGCCCTTGCGGTGTCTCCTTCACTATCATCCGCGCGAACCGCGTGCACTTAAAGGGGGGGGTGCCTGAGCATCGCGACTCAGGGCTCCTACAGGCTCTCCAGCCCTCACCCTCTGGCCTTGTCCACGGCATCGCGACCTGGCATACTAGCGACGGCCGAGACTCGCTCGAGGGCCAGGACCCGAGGACATAGAGCAGAAAGGGGAGCAAAGGCGAGAGGGGAGGGACACGTGAGGACCTTGTCGAGCAACCTCACGCCTGCCGATGCACGGACCCGGCGACACACCAGAGAGCGGCCCCTGATTCTCGAGATAAGTCACCATCGAGAAGCACCAGCTACCGTGGCACCATCCCCGCACCTAATGCAATCCCGTGTTAGCGACGCCGCTCTCCTTTCTCACTGAATGACGGCTGCTTGAGCGCCAAAGGGGACCTCCTGAGCATCGTGACTCAGGGGCTCTTACCGGACCCCGGGTCGCTCACCTCCTGGCCTTGACCACGGCATCGCGACCTGGCATACTAGCGACGGCTGAAGCCGCCTTGGGACTGGGACCTATTGGCGCAGAGCACCAAGCCCTCGTGAGGTTCGAAAGGGAGAACTGAGCTAAGACGGAATGAGCAACTTACACTATTCTACGACAAGGGTTATATTAACAAAACAGGATCACAGGCACCTTACAAGCCCCCACGGGACGCGTCTTTGTTTCCTCGCAGGGAACAGATCCTAAAAGGACACTAACTACATGCGCCCCTGCAAAAGACGCCATCATCAACAGTGGGCCGTCAAGCACCGGCGCCAACCCCATCCAGATCAGAGTCGGCGACGGCCTGATGAGCCCGCCCTGCTCCAGGAGCGGCGCCGGCTCGGGGGCTCGTAGCTGTCGTCGCTCGTCTCCGGAGTCGCGAAGAGCTCGCCGAAGTCGCTGGAACCTTCGACGCCTCCGCCGCCTGAGGAGCCGCTAAGGGAGAAGTCGGTGGGCCTGGTCCTCGCCGCAGCAGGGTCCCGGCCACCTCTCCCGGGGCAGCACTCCAGCCGGTGCCCGTTCGCGTCGAAGACCTTGAAGAATATCATCGAAGCACCGTCGTACTCCAAGTGGATCGCGAAGGCGCCTCTTGTCCTGCAAACCCGGGCAATTTCGCTCCAGCCTCGAGTCATGAAGACCTCGCCCGGGGCAACGACCGCGACCTCTGCCTCGGTCGCGAGGGTGCTGCAGCCGGCGTGCTGCAGCCAAAGCTCCAGGAGTTCTCCCTGCGGGATGATGGAGGCGAAGAAGGGAGGAAGGCGAATCCAATATTGAGGAGGCATGGAGGCATGGAACACGAACTCTCGGGAGGAGCCCTCGGTGTGGACCCCAGGAGGGACGACCCACACCCTCGTGACCCGTCGGCGCTGACGGTGGCGCCGCCCGTGGCGATCAGCATCAGCTCCTTTAGGGCCCTCGATGTGGGCGTACAAGGGAAGCGGGAACCCCGGCGGTGGCCGCTCGCACCAGGGCCTCGACACCACCCGATGGGCCCCCTCGTCCCGGCTGCGGAGGGCCAGCCGTTTCTTTGGCGGGAGCGGGTCTGGTTCCTCTCGGGGAGCCTTTCCCTTCTCTGCCGTCGAGAACCGGCGGATCGGAGCCACCGCAGCAAGACGGAGCAAAGACCGGGGAGAAGGAGAAGCAAGAAGGGATGGACTGGAAGGGCGCGCGCCATTCCGTACTTATGGCCGGCGAAGGCCAACCGCCGACCTCCATGATCGCAGGTAATCATGACCCGCTTTGCATGCAGGGACTTGTCCAATCCGTGCAGTTGCGGAGGCACCATGGGGAAATGGAGACGCCCACGTCCAATCAACCGCCCCGCGGCGCCCAAGGCCGCAGGCTGTTAGGGCCCGCGGCGCTTCGCTCTTGCCCTTCCGCCTCCCTGCACGGCCAAGTCCGGGCGCGCCTTGGGCCCGGGGGCTACTGTCGGCGTTCTGGGAACGGGGGTCCCCAGACTTGCCTGCCTGCGGCCTGCGGCATGGCTCAAAGGGGGGCCCAGCACGGCCCATCTTCATCAACACAGACACAAGACCCTCGCGAGGGGCCAAGCCTCGCGGGGCAGACGACGTGGAGCTTCCTAAGGCACGGCCTCATCAGGCTGGCTCGCGAGGAGGCTTAGAGATCAAGGCGGGGTACCTCACGAGGTGCCCGTGACGCAAGCCATGACGACCAAAGGCGCCAGGTGGGCGCTAGCCACGCAGTGTCCTCCTTTCCTCTTTGGTGCAAAGGGAGCAAGCGCATGCGAGAGCATCAAGCAAAGGCACCCGTTTCGGCGCAACGAGACCAAGACCAGTCCAATGACAGGGAGGAAGTCATTGTGGAGCCCAAGCCAGCGTCACCACCAAAGTCTTTGGCAGGCGAGGACCAACTTTAGTCAGGATAAGTGTACCAGATGTTCCCCTTCAAAATGGCCAATTGTTGGCGCCCTTCCCGCTCAATATTTGGGAAGAGGCCCAAGGCCTTTGCCTATAAATAGGACCAGCCACCCACAGGGTAGGGGGGAGAAGATCGAATCAGAGGGAGAATCGAGAAGAGAGAGAGAGAGAGAGAAGGGTGATTGAACTGCTCCCAGCAGTTCATCGCCCCAGCGAAGAACAGACCCTCGCGAGGCTGTTCTTCCTTGTATTGCTCATCATCATCAGCCCAAGAGGAAATCCACCACACCACACACTAGAGTAGGGTATTACACCACAACGGTGGCCCGAACCAGTATAAACCCTGTGTTTCTTGTGCTGTTCTTTCCTTAGCCTAGATCTTAGTGAGGCGGAGGGGTGCAGGTAGGTAGAAGGCGAAATCTCCGCGCGCACCCCAGTGTTCGAACCTCAAGGGTCTGCCGGAACCCGAAATCCGACACAAGGTATCAATCTAGTAGGAGACTACATGCAAGTCCCTCGTACCTGCACAAACAAATAAGAACCTCGCAACCAACGCGATAAAGTGGTTATCAATCCCTTCACGGTCACATACGAGACTGAGATATGATAGAGATAATAATAATAAGTTAAATAATTTTGGTATTTTCATGATATAGATTGAAAGTAAAGATTGCAAAATAAAATAGATTGGAAACTTATATGATAAAAGATAGACCGGGGGCCATATGTTTCACTAGTGGCTTCTCTCAAGATAGCATAAGTATTACGTTGGGTGAACAAATTACTGTTGAGCAACTGATAGAAAAGTGCATAATTATGAGAATATCTAGGCATGATCATGTATATAGGCATCACATCCGAGACAAGTAGACCGAAATGATTCTGCATCTACTACTATTACTCCACACATCGACCACTATCTAGCATGCATCTAGAGTATTAAGTTCATAAGAACAGAGTAACGCATTAGGTAAGATGACATGATGTAGAGGGATAAACTCAAGCAATATGATATAAACCCCATCTTTTTTATCCTCGATGGCAACAATACAATACGTGCCTTGCTGTGCCTGCTGTCACTGGGAAAGGACACTGCAAGATTTAACCCAAAGCCAAGCACTTCTCCCATTGCAAGAAAGATCAATCTAGTAGGCAAAACCAAACCAATAATTCGAAGAGACTTGCAAAGAAAACCAATCATACATAAAAGATTTCAGAGAAGAATCAAATATTGTTCATAGATAAACTTGATCATAAACCCACAATTCATCAGATCTCGACATACACACCATAAAAAGAGTTACATCAAATAGATCTCCAAGAAGATCGAGGAGAAAATTGTATTGAGATCCAAAGAGAGAGAAGAAGAAGCCATCTAGATAATAACTATGGACCCGAAGGTCTGTGGTAAACTACTCACACCTCATCGGAGAGGCTATGGTGTTGATGTAGAAGCCCTCTGTGATCAGTTGCCCCTCCAGCGGAGCTCCGGAAAAGGCCCCAAGATGGGATCTCTTGGGTACAGAACGTTGTGGCGGGGGAAATAGGGTTTCGTGGTGCTCCTGGATGTTTTCAGGGTATGTGGACATATATAGGAGGAAGAAGTAGGTCGGTGGAGCCAAGAGGGGCCCACGAGGGTGGGGGCGCGCCCAGGGGGGCAGGCGCGCCTCCTTGGCTCGTGGCCTCCTCGTTGATTTCTTGACGTCCACTCCAAGTCCTCTGGATCACGTTTGGTCCAAAAATAACTCTCCCGAAGGTTTCATTCCATTTGGATTCCGTTTGATATTCCTTTTCTGCGAAACACTGAAATAGGCAAAAAAAACATAAATTTGCACTGGGCCTTGGCTTAGTAGGTTAGTCCCAAAAATAATATAAAAGTGTATAAATAAGCCCATTAACATCCAAAACAAATCATATAATAGCATGGAACAATAAAAAATTATAGATACGTTGGAGACGTATCATCCGGCTACTCTGGTATGTTTTTTACATTACCAAACATATCCTCAACTTGTAGATCCAAGGAGCATACTAAGCCTTCCCCTCATTCTTCAGGGCTGGACCAAGAAGGCGGAGCAGATCCGATGTCCGGCTCCACAGCCTGAAGACCCAGCCATTCCTCTTCTGACGAAGATGCTGGTTCCGGCGCCGTACGAGGCGCCGGAGAAGAAGGCCAGAAGTGGCCATCGCCATAAATCTGCTTCAGACATAACGTCCGAAGATACCGAAGCTCCCTCCTCCCACGAGCGAGACAAAGACGAAGAGGAAGAGGTGGAGAGCAATTCTCCCCTTAAGGGAGGAAAGAAGAAAAGGGGGCTTCTTCTGACCTAGAAGTGGAGGCGTCCAAGAAGGGGAAACCATCCCATCGATTTGGAATCGGACGTTGAAGCCGTCCCCGAATGGAACCCCAGGTCAAAGCCCCTGGCCAAATAATAAGTTTTCAAAGATAATGCATATATCCGGATTTTTAGAAACGATAGGATGATATATCATCTATGTATTTCAGTCTGGCCCGTGACATTCCCCGACAATCATCGTATTCGGGGAATTCTTTGGTGCCGGAGATGATGGAGAGTGAACCGCATCCACTAGCCTCTCCTCCTCATGCCACGGACGACACCGAGGTGTTGTCCCAGAGGACCTCTCCGGGCCAGGGAGAGGCGCGGAAGGCCGTAGAAACGGCGCCAGAGGGTAATGCCTCGATGGTCGAAAGCATGGGCGGCACAACCCCCATGGAAACCGATGACAGTGGCCCGGACCAGTCCGGCCCCCGGCCGAAAGTGATTCCGGAGACCCACGTGGCTCCGAAATCGAGCATGCAGCCCCTTTGAAGGAGGGGGGAGCTCCGACTCCGCCGATGATCTTCCTCAATCCTGAGGCGCCGGATACACTGAGGGAAGCACTTTGATGTGCTTCCGTTGTTGAAGAGCACCGTACCCTAATGGGTACGGTGATTGAGAAGGTTCAGTCCACAAAAGGCGGGCTGAACGAAGCCTTTACCAGCCTGTTAACAGGCTTTGAGGTATGTGACATAATATTTTTAGCCGCTTTTGCATGTGTAAAAATATATCCATATATAGATAATAGCCCCTGAGATTCTGTTCAGTGTTTTGGAACAAGAGGCCGGGCAGACGATCAAATATTCCCGAGATGACATATTTGTCTATTTTACTGAATAGGCTTCGCTACTAGCAGCTTCAGCCAAGGACGCGGAAGTTTTCAAACTCCAGCAGAAACTAAAGCTGGCTGATGATGAGATCAACCGAATTAACAAGTGATTCGATGAGGCCGTAGGTATGCTTTTAAAAAGACTCCTTGCAAGCCTAAATTATAATGCAAACTCAGAGTTTAATATCGTGTTCTGCTATGTTAATGATTGTAGGAAACACGACCAAGGTCGAGGCCCTCAAGATTGACCTCTCCAAACCTAGGGAGGAGGCGAGGGTAAACAAACCAGCTGCAGAGAAGGCGGCTGCAGATGTGGAGGCTGAAAAGGCCGCCCACCTTTAGTATGAGGCAAGGGTAAACGAGGTAGAGCAAGCGCTCCAGGAGGCCGCCACCAAGTGTGAGTCCTTGGAGGAGAGTAACAAGGCTCAAGCAGCCGAACTCACCAAGGCTCTTCAAGCTGCAAAGGAGGAGTGGTCCGAGTCCCGGGTGGCTCATGAGGAGATCAAGCAAGCCGGAGAGATAGCGGCTAGTAAGCCTTTTTCTTTTACAGAGTATATTCGAAGGTCGAAGATATACATTGCTAAATCGACTATGGAGTGCTCCAAATGATTTTTCGGATCTCCCGAGGAGTGCTGCCTATGCCGCCAAATACTTTCATGCCCAAGAACGGAACACGATGGAGAAGGTCTTCTGGTTGCAGTATTTGGCGCTGGAGCGACCAGCGCTACTGAACAATCAGATGATGCAGCTGGCGGAGCTGCATAGGATTTCCAGTCTGGAAATGAAGGACGTCATAGTTCAGCTATAGCCAGCCGGACCCATTTCGAGTAGCTATTTCGGCCTGGTCAAGCTACTCGGCAACGCCTTGCCCTAAATAGAGGCAGTGAAGCGCTCGGCATGCACTGAAGGTGCGCCGATGGCTTTTGCCCATGTCAAAATGCATTGGGCCAAGATGAAGGCAGCCAGCGTGGCCGTTGAAGGTCCGCCAGGTGACAAGGCTCACCGTAAGCCGGAGCGCTTCTTCGACAATGTCCTTGAGGGTGCCCGTTTTATAGAGGGCCAATGCTCAAAGGATATTATGTTTGAGTAACTATATCCGGGCTACCCAGACATTGTATTATAAACCGAGGTCCTTGTAATATATTTCTGCCCATTATCTTCAAATTATTTTTTCTCGTGTGCGGCTGTTTTTATTTTTGAGGGTTTGCCAGTCGTCGGCTTCAGTCCCCCACATAGATACTACGGGGGTGTTCGGGGTAGCACATAACAACACTTGACCCAACGTCTTGGTCCGTAAAGGAGGTGTTAGCGCGGAAAACCAGGCAATCGGACTATGCGGCTTTCTCACTCTTACTTAGCCATAGGAGCTTGAGAATGGGACTGTAAGATAGGCCCTGGTGCAACTGTGGGTATCTGAACTAGGATGCCTTGAACGTGTGACTGGGAAAAAACCAGTCCTTCGTGTAATACAGAAAAAATCACTAGATATTTAATAGGTCGCCGAAATGCTGACCAGCTCTCGCCGCATCACGGCGATCAGTTTTTGGCTTTCTCTACTGAGGTGCTTTACTAGGCCAGTCGGAAGCACAATCACCATAGTTCTCCCTTTACTACCTTAGCCAAGAACAGAACGTAAGGTAGCAAGCACAGGAGCCAGGCAACCCAACTATTGACCAAAGACGTGATTCGGAGCTGATGAATATAATGGAGTATTCGGGACGCCGAATTGTACTCTGAGAGTGCTCGTACTTTCTGAAGATATAAAAATGGCTTGAATAGAGCCCCTGGCGATTTAAGTGGTGCCATGGTGTATATGCCAATTTCGGTGTGAAGTGGAAAAACAGAGTAAAGAGTAAGCCAATACCAAACAGGGTTGGGCGAAACTGCTTTCATTATAGTCTGATTGGTACGTCAAAACGTATTTTTACAGAAGATGCGATAAGCATCATGGATATTTTACATGACGATGTCAAGGGAAGGCTGTATACATGTCCTAAATTTGAAAAGATGATCTAGAAGATCCTGTGGACATTCTGCCGCACGTCTGCGCCGCTTTTCACCTTGGTGTAGGATCCTTTGAGAGGATCGACAGTCAAGTATGTATAAGGGCCTAGAAGGGGGCCCTTGTTAGCTCCCAAAATTGATGTGGGCTGTAAAGAACCTCAAAAATAAAAACAAGAAGAAAAAGGTGGAGCAATATGTGGTTTCGGCTTAGCGAGGCCACCCTGCACCTCGGCCGTGAGGGCCACGGTATGCTCCTCTGTACAAAGGGAGCGCTCCATGTTTCCATTGACTGTTATAAGGCCACATGGTCCAGGCATCTTAAGCTTGAGATAAGCATAGTGCAGGACTGCATTGAAACAGGCGAAAGCGGTTCGTCCAAGTAGTGCGTGATAGCCACTTTGGAACAGGAGAATGTCGAAGATCAGGTCTTCACTCCGGAAGTTATCCGGTGAGCCGAAGATGACTTCTGACGTTATGGATCCTGTGCAACACGCCTCTACGCCGGGTATTACCCCTTTAAAGGTGGTTTTAGTGGGCTTGATTCTTGATGGATCAATGCCCATTTTACGAACGGTGTCCTGATAAAGCAGATTGAGACTGCTGTCACCGTCCATAAGGACTCGCGTGAAGTGGAATCCGTCAATAATTGGATCAAGAACCAATGTGGCCGAACCTCCATGACGGATGTTGGTCAAGTGGTCTCTGCGATCGAAAGTGATCGGACAAGCTGACCATTGGTTAAATTTTGGGGCGACTGGCTCTATGGCATAGACGTCCCATAATGTGCGCTTGCGCTCCCGTTTAGGGATGTGAGTGACGTAGATCATGCTCACCATTTTGACCTTGGGGGGAAATTTCTTCTGTCCCCTGTGTTCTATGGGCGAGGCTCTTCATCGTCGTCCTCGCTGGACGTCCCTTTCCCCTTGTGTTCGGCGTTGAGCTTGCCAGCCTGTTTAAAGACCCAACAATTTATGTTGGTGTGATTGGCAGCTTTATCAGGGGTGCTATGAATCTGGAAGGGCCGACCCAGTATTTTGTCCAAACTAGATGGACCATCTTTGTTTCCTTTAAATGGCTTCTTCCGTTGACTGGGTTTAGACCCACTGAATCCGGCGTTAACCATCTTCACCTCGGTATCTTGGTTGTTACTTCGACGCTTGTGCTTATTGCGTCATGGCTTGCCATTGGCATCCCTGGCTTCAAAGGTGCCAGGGTCGCTAGTTCTGTTGCTTCTACGAGCTTGCCAGCTATCTTCTCCCGCGCAAAAGTTGGTCATAAATATGGTAAGGGCTACCATGGACTTCAGCTTTTCTTGGCCGAGGTGTCGGGCGAGCCACTCGTCTCGAACCCTGTGTTTATAGGAAACGAGGGTTGCGTCCGGATAGTCCACAATTTGGTTCCTTTAATTAAGAACCTGGTCCAGAGTTTCTGGGCTGGCTCGCCAGGTTGCTGGAGTATGTGACTAAGGTCATCAGTGTCTGGAGGCCGAACATAGGTACCTTGGAAATTGTCTCTAAAGGCCTCCTCCAAGTCCTCCTAGCTTCCAATGGAGTTTTCTGGGAGGCTTTTCAGCCAATGCCGTGCTGGACCCTTGAGTTTTAGGGGCAGGTACTTGATGGCATGGAGGTCGTCACCGCGAGCCATGTGAATGTAGAGAAGAAAATCTTCGATCCATACTGTAGGATCCGTCGTACCATCGTATGATTCAATGTTCACGGATTTAAATCCTTTGGGGAACTAGTGCTCCATAACCTCATCAGTGAAGCATAAGGGGTGTGCGGCGCCTCTGTATCGAGCTATGCTGCGGCGCAGTTCGGATAAAGTCCAAATGCGGTTCCCGGCTCGAGTGAGGTTGTGCCTGTCACGCCAGGCCTGATGGTCGTCCTCTCGTGTCGGAGCACGCCCCCTTGGCCCATAGATTGATCTTGTCTGACCGGATTTACTGTCCAGGTCCTTGCGAAGGTCATAGGTATAGCCCAGGGCCGCTGCCTCCCTGCCTCGACGGTGGGGTGGCGCGGGCTGGTGTTCGGCATGGGTAGCCGGTCTGTCTCGTCCACGTGGTGGTCGGTCGGGTTCGTCGGCAGTTTAATGCTTTGGCGGTATTGGCTCAAGGGCCTTGTCGTCAAATTGAGGTAGTAGCTTACGCCTCGGGTAACTCTTGGTTCGGTGTTCGAGGCCGTATTCCTCGGCTGCTAGGACATTTAGTCCATCTGTCATTGAGTATATCCTGTTCAATTTAAAGCTACGGCTGCTTCTTTTTCAGGCGTCTCAAAGTGGCGATTAGCCTGCGCATAAAGCGCTCTTGCTCGAGGGGCTCCTCCGGCACGATAAAGTCTTCATCGCCAAGGCTCACATCCTCTTCGAAGATCGGTAGGTAGTTACTATCCTTCGAGTCCTCGTTCTGGATTGGATCATCGGGGTTATCTTTCCCATCCTCCCAATCATCCTGTTCGGATGTTGGCTCGACAGGTGCTTCGGGGTCATCGGTGTTCTCCGGAGTGTTATTGTCTTCGCTTCCGGTATCGCTGTTTTTTCGCGACACGATTTTGAGTGCCTTCGCTAATGTTGACGCTTTGGAGGTTTTTCGGCAGGCTTGTCCTCAACTGGATCCTTCTTGCCGCCGTCGTCATCCTCTTTGGGTTTATCCACCATGTATTCGTCGTATGTGGAGGTGGTCATCCAACGTTCGGTAAACGGAGGGTTTTGGTCTTGATCGTCTCCGACATCGTCGTTCATACCGTCGATGTCTTCGTAGGCATACTCCAGCATGTCAGTTAGATCTTTGACAGTGGCTATGAAGTGGGTGGTGGGTGGGACATAAAATTTCCCACTCTCAGCCCATAGTCCGGGCTGGGCGTAATTCGGAAACGATTCCTCTGTAATGCCGAGGGATCGCATTAAGTCGAAAGCCTCCTTTAGGAGCGAGGTTTGGACAGAGAAGCGAGAGTCTGCTGGGCCGACCGGGGTGAGGGCCTCTTGGCCACGCCCGCTTGTCGTGGACCTCGAGAGTTCGGATTTAGAGTCCGAGGGAGAGTCCAGCGCTTTAGCGACAAGGGGAGCTCGGTTTGTCTTCGGGTTTGCCGAAGACGCCATCCCCTCCAGATCTCCGGTAGCGAGTTCCATAATTGTAGGGACTCCGGTGGGCTCTAAATTCCCGTCTTCGGACCTGATGGTTTGCTCTGGATCTAAGGCCAGGGCGGCGGTCGGGGCCACGAATCCTCCAAAGATCGTGTCTCCTCGGATATCGGCGACATAGTTTAGGTTACCGAAACTGATCTAATGACCAGGGGTGTAGTTGTCGATCTGGTTGAGGTGGCCAATCGAATTGGCACGTAGTGCGAAGCCGCCGAATACGAAGATTTTGTTGGGGAGGAAAGTCTCCTCCGAAACATCATCATTTCAGATGTAACATCCCAAATTTTCAATTTGGAATGTTATACACTAGATCATCATTGCATATCATATTTTATTGCATTTTGGCTGATCCTAGAAAATTCTACGCAACTCAAGGACCCTCGGAGAGAGTTGGGGATTTTGTTATTTTCATATTTGAGTTTTCTCAAATTTTGAAAATAGGGTCATTTGATTTTATTTATTTTATCTTCAATTATTTCTATTATCAAAATATGAGAGAGGGAATAAAATGACTTTCCCAAAAATAAAGAAATACTGAGGATTTAATAAAAAAATCAAATAAGATTTTATTTTGGTTTTATTTGCTATTTTATTTGAATTTAGGAAAAATGTGCATTTTTCAAAATTGCATTTAGGCTCCAAAATGTTCATCCTGTGCGGCTTGATTTTAGAAGCCGAGGAAATTTTATTTCGGGATTTTTGGATTCCGTTTATTATTCCTTTTGTTTTTTTCGGAGCGTAACTATTTAAAAAAAACGCAACCGACTTACCGGGCTGTGTCCGACTTGGACACTTGGCCCGGCCGGCTTTATAAGCCGGGGAGGCCCAGCCGGACCCCCACCAAACCATAGCCGCCAGCTGCGCCGCCCTAGCCCGCCGCTGCCGCCGGAGTCGCCGCCGGAGGTTGACCTCGCCGCCACCGTTTTTTTCGAAAAACCGATCGGTTTTCCGTCGGTTTCGTTCGGTTTTTTTAGTTCGTTTTTTTAATAGATCGGTTTTCCGGTCTATTTAATTAGCAAGCGTTCGCTCATTCGTTCGTTTTAACGAACACGTTCTTTGGTTAGATCCAGCTAACGAACCTTCATTCGTTAATCTGTTCGTCGTTTTCTTTTTCTCGGATTAAATCCGCGATTTTTCTGATCGCAATTCCTGATCCGTTTTTCGTTCTAGTTTAACTTTTCGCTCGTTTATCAGAATCAGGCGATTCAAGCACCTGGAGTTTCGTCCCGAAACCCTCTTTCCGTTTAACCAACTCAAACAAGTTTTTGCCACTGTAAAAATTGCCCTGGATCCAGAATAGTAAACGAAGCTTGTTTCTTTTGCCGTTTGTTTTTCGTTGCTTCATTCGATTTGATTATTTTTGCCAACCGGAGTTCTTAAGTTGAACTTTCTGGTTAGATCTCTTATTCGAGTTTTACCTGTGCATTAGTTCAGTACTTATTGTATGCTTGTTTGTTTGCGATAGAGTACCCGGAGTGCGCCGCTTGCTACTTCATATCGCTAGATTTTGCGGATCATCAGCAAGGCAAGTAACACTTTGATCATACCTCCTACTACCCAGTTTTTATTGCATTAGATCAATCCTCACACATTGCATGATTAGGATCTAATTAAATTGTGGGTTTGGGATGTAGTTGAGGTAGTACCTATTACCTGTTTATTATCAAACCTTTGGGAGTTACTTCTACGTTTGCTTATTATGCCAAGCTATGCTAGTAGATGTGGACTGGGTGAGTGAAATCCATGACAGATGTGAGATTGTTAATTTAATGGTTTATCTAAGGTGGCAACTTAAATACACATCTGGGTGGATTGAGGCACCTGGGTATTCCAGCGATTGCCTGTTTTCTTTTGGACCGCCACCCAGGCTCAAAGGGATCATGAGATTATTCATGCGAGAAACTTCTGTGTGCGAACTCTTACAGTGGTAGATTAGCAGATGTAGGGGAAAGTAGGTGTAACGGTCTACCCGATCGTAAGGTGCTAGCACTTCTGAAAGACTATGTCTTGGTCATCCGTTTCTCAAACACCCTGTAGTGCGAGAATCCCAACGGAGGAGATCGAGTCTTGTGGGGAAAAGTGCGCAAACCTCTGCAGAGTGTATAAACAAATCATGGTTAGCCGTGTCCCCGGTTATGGACATCTTGAGTATCTAGTACCTGGATTATCATGTGAATCTCATCATGTTACTCTAAAATTAATTTTGTTAGGTTTTGCTTAAAGATGATATTTAATTGGGATTGAGAATGCTGTCAACCATTCTCAATGTTTAACAACTACCCTGATAGTTAAATAAAATTTATTCCTTTGCAGTAGGGAAAAATTGTCTTTACGCAAACTGTAACCATAGAGCTTTCCACTAGCCAAATATGCATGTAGTATAGTCTTATTCTTCCATTACTCTCTATGTGTTACATTGCCAGCATATTCCATGTGCTAACCCGTTTCGGGCTGCAATGTTAATGTTGCAGACATTTAAGACGACGATTAAGGTGCCTTTAGGTTGTGGTTCTATAATCAGTGATGTCGTTGGAGTTGATGGACTCACTTATCTTCCAAGCCTTCCGCTGCTATCGTTATTAGATGGCCTTAAGCCATATTTATTGTATTAAGTTCTCTTTTGAGACACTCGATGTAATAAGTGTGTGATTGTTACTCTATTATAAATCCTTCAAGTACCGTGTGGTGTCAGCATTACTGATCCAGGGATGACACCGGAGCACAGAGATTGGACTATTTGAGGTCTGGTCGCTACATCAGATGTCGGTGTCGACAACATAGAGGAACTCTCAATGAAAGCACCATTGCAGATGTTGGGGAGGATAGTTTTAGCGACCCGACCCGAATGGATCAAGTCTCTGTGCTTAAGTGTCATCCCTGGATCGGTATGCTGACACACACAGTACTCAAGGATTTATAACAGAGGTAAATCACATGTATAAGTAACGTAAAATACTATTACCTCAATCCAAAATAGCGGAAGTAACAAGGTAGTGGATTCCCATCAACACCAACGGCAAAGTTGAGTGTAGAAATCGTAACCCTAATGTATCACTTACTCGTCGTAAGACAATCCTGCAAAATGAGACGTTGCAGCCACAAAGGGTCAATACATTGAATGTACTGGCAAATTCACACCATAGAGAATGATGAACAATGGCTATCACTACATGCATATATGGCTGGTGGAAAAGCTCTATGGTTATATGTTTTTGCGAAAAGCCAATTTTTCCCTACTACAAAGGAATACATTTTAATTAACTATCATGGTGGTTGTTGAACATTGAGAATGGTTGATAGCATTCTCAATCCCAAATAATAACATCATTAAAAACCCAACAAAATTAATTTAAAGTAACATGATGAGATTCACATGATAATCCAAGTACTAGATACTCAAGATGTCCATAACCAGGGACACGGCTAATCATGATTAGTTTATACACTCTGCAGAGGTTTGCGCACTTTTCCCCACAAGACGCGATCTCCTCCGTTGGATATCTCGCACTGCATGGTGTTTGAGAAACGGATGACCGAGACATAGTCTTTCAGAAGTGCTAGCACCTTACGATCGGGTAGACCATACCACCTACATCCCCTACATCTGCTAGTCTACCACTGTAAGAGTTCGCATGACTTAGTCAACTATGGTAGAGCCCATAATAGCTTGTGGCTGCACAGGGAAGTTTCTAGTATGAATAATCTCATGATCCCTTTGAGCCTGGGTGGCGGTCCATATAAAAAACAGCCAATCCTGGTCTACCCAAGTGCCTAGACAGGCAATCCTGGAATAACCAGGTACCTCAATCCACCCAGATGTCTGTTTAAGTTGCCACCTTAAGTAAACCATTAATTAACAAACTCACATCTATCATGAATACTCTCAAAACCCAATCCACGTCTACGAGCATAGCATGGCACTATAAGCATAACATAAAATTAACTCCCAAGGTTTGAATGCAGGGCAATAGGTTCCTACCTCATCAACTACTTCCCAATACCCACATGTTATCAATCCTACTCATGCAATGTTTGAGGGTGAAACTAATGCATTAAAACTGGGTATGAAAGGGGATATGATCAAAGTGTGAACTTGCCTGCAATGTTGATGAAGATGATTCGCTCTCAAAACTCTTGATAGCTCTACTCGTCACACTCCGATCAATCTATCGTAAGCAAGCAATAGTAACCACACATAAGCAATCACTCAAAAGATCAGAAAGATCGAAGAAGACGATTCGGAAAACTTCAAATCCGAGCAAATAACTCTTGCAACATAAACAATTTCTAACAGTACCAAAATTATGTGAATTTGGCCTTATTAGAATGTTTAGGTCAAGAACTTCGATTTGCAAAAAGAATCAACTCAAACGGAGCTACGAAACTCAAGTTATGATCAAACAAAGTTTGAATTCAAATCTGATCTAATTTAAATTTTAAACTTTTTAAAAACAAGTTTGAGTTGGATTACTGGATAGAGGAGATCATAACGAAGAAGTGGGCATTGGTTTCGTTGGATTTGGATAAACGAGTAAAAAGTTGTGGTCGTTTGAAATATAGGGACTAATCTATGAAGAAAATTATCATGAATAGGTCCCTGGCCGGAAATTATAAAGAAAAAGAAAAATCTATCGAGCGGACGCTCGCTACAGAACCTAAACCGACGAAAACCGTTCGTTACAGAGGTCTAAACGACGAACGTTCCTTAAATAACTAGACTAAAAGAAAAACCGTGTTTTAAGAAAAACCGAGAAGACAAAACAAAATAACCGATCTAGGGTTCGGTTTTTTTATACCGGTCCTTGGCGGTTCAGCGGTCTTCGGCGGAAAACCGGAGGCTCTCCGGCGAGGCTGCGGACTCCGGCAAGTCCGGCAAGCTTCGGCATCGGCGGATCCGGTGCGGCAGCGAGGCGGCGAAGGGCGAGGGCAGCGCAGCAAGGCGGCGAGGGGCGGCTGCGGCGTCGCGGCAGAGGCAGCAAGACGCAGCGGCGAGATGCGGCGCGAGGGCGGCGGCACGATGCGAGAGATGCGGCGGTGGCGCGAGGTGAGGGCGGTGCGGCAAGAGAGAGAGGGGCCCGGGGCGCCCGAATATATAGGAGGGGGGCAAGGTGGCGTGGGGCAGGGGCAGAGGAGGCTGGAGGTGGCACGGCGTCCATGGCGGCGGCGGTTGGCGTGCCTGCTCGGGAGATCCTCCCGAGCTCGGAGACAGTGTGGTGGGCCGGCTGGGCCGTGGCCTGGCGAACTGGGCCGGCCCGGTCCGGTCGGTCCGAAGGTTTTTTTTAAAAGAAGAAAAAAACATTTTCCAGACAAATAAAATAGTAAAACAAAATAATTAATATATTATATAGGCATATTATATATCAAAATTTTGAGAAAAAGATTGTCTACGACAAGAACATTTTCCTAATGCCAAATAAAATCCACACAAATCCAGATAATTCAAAGAGTGATACTGGTCTAATTAAATCCAATAAAAATTATTTTAAAAATACCAAAATGATTTCAAATTAATTTTTCTGCAATTTTCTAATGTAGGGAATCAGGTTACCCTAATTTCCAAATATTTTATTTTTGGAGAAAAATAATTTGAATAAAACTCAAATAACTCCAAATTGAAAATAAAATAATTCAAATGGATTCTAAATTTGAGTTTCTTTGAAACTCCCAGCTCATATTTCATATAATTTGAAGAGGTCATTTTATCTTCGCTCGTGAAAATCATTGAGTTGCATAAAGTTTCAGAATTGGAAATATTCTCAAATGAAATTCAAATATTTTCAACACCCCTTGTCATTTAAATAAATGGAAGAAGTCATGTCATCTTCTCTCCAGAGTTTTGTGATGAAAAGTATTTGAATTCACGAAGAATACGAATGAAAAATGAAAGTTTGGGAAAGTCCTTTTGTTCCCTCTCATTTAACTTTCAAAAAGGTTTCGAATTAAACTCAATCAATCACACAACAATCAAACAATCAATCAATCTATCTATTTATAATAACATTACAAAAATTTAGAATTTTGGGATGTTACAAACCTACCATCCTTAAAATGAATCTCGTCCTCGAGATTCGGAGAGGCTAGCAAGAAATAGGTTAGGGTTTGGGGTCTCCTCAAAATCCATCAATCATCACATGGGGTCTGGGGTGCTACCACCCTTAGAAGCATGGTTACGGTTCCATCAAAACTCATATACTCCATCCTTATTCTTGACAGTGCCGGTCTTCTCAGATCATCGAGAAAATTCCTTCTCTAAGCTCTTCCGGTAGTGGCATAACATTTTCCTCAATTCTTCTGTCCTTTCCTCTTGGTAAGGTTATTCCGAGATTGGGTCTGGCGCCAAAACTAAACAACTATCGATATCTCATGGTAGTCAACAATTTATGGTTTCTCCTGCAGGAAATGGGTCTGGGTTGAACCTCGCCGTATAACCTATAGTTGGCAACAACTGTCGTGTACAAGGGAAAAATACTTATACCATTCTAAGTTTAAACAGGGTTTTGATCGTCGTCTCTTTACTATAGGTAGGTCACTCAGATTTACCTTCCCACATAGCAAGGCAAATAATAAGAGTAAGTCGGTATGGTGATCAATCCATCCCGCACCCAAATCATTACCTTGTATACGGTTTAGCGAATCTCGCATTCTAACACTCGGTCATCCTCACAAGCATTGCAGAATTTCTCTTGTCGACGAACCAAGGTTTGGATAAATCCATTGATTCTGCAAACCAAACAAACATCTATCGTTTCTTCACAACTCTCAGGTTTTGCGTAAACTCCTATAAAATCATTTGCCGATAAACATCGTATCTTCCTCCAGGGTTTTTCCTTCAGCAAGAATGTGCCTACTTCTTGGCAGGTCCTGGGGCCTGTGGGTTACAGCCCATCTCATCACTTGTAGTCCTTGAACTTATCATCGGGCAACTGATCATTATTCCAACTTCCAACTTCCTAGTATTCTTAAATCCATCCAATTGTACTGTCTTCCTTCCTTCTATTGGCACCAAACTAGGACATGATTACTCAGACTCATCATGGAATTTTCATTGATCCATATTTCCAACATCACACCTCCTTTATATCCAATAGTAATTCATCTCTTCATCCTCGTGGAATATCCCACATACCGAGATAAAAACTTATACTTATGAAGTCCATATTCCACTTCGTGGAACATCATTATCCTTTCCAGGGTCAAGCGTCCTTACAGGGGAATATTGGCCATCTCTGCATGGCACTTCTTCAACTGTGAAATGTGAAACACATCATGAACTCCTGATAGTCCTTCGGGTGACTCCAACTTGTTGGCCACTTCTCCCATATGCTCCGAAACTCGGTATGGTCCTACAAATCTCGGGGCTAACTGTCCCTTAACTCCAAATTGTTTACCTCCTCGCAGAGGGGGCACACGAAGACATGCTCTGTCTCCAATTTCATAGACTACCTCCTTGCGTTTTTAAGTCTGCATAACTCTTCTACCTGGACTGAGCTACCTTCGGTCTATCTCGAATCAACTTAACATTCTCTTCTGACTCCTTGATCACCTTTGGTCCAAACATCTGACGGTCTCCACTTCATCCCACATACTCTTGGGGCATCACACATATCGAGACAAAACTCGTATTCATTTTGTCCGAAATCCACTCAGTGGAGTATCCTTATCTTTTCCAGGGGTCAAGCGTTCTTACAGGGTACTACCACCCTTAAAATGCACAAATCTTCCATAGACCATATTCCTCTTATCCTCAAAAATGGTCAAATCCTTCTTCATAGAGTAACAACTCATAAAATCCATATCAGTTCCAACGATGCTAACTTTAGTCACTGTCAAGTGATTACAATCTCTTGCTTTTCCATTACATGTCTCAACTCAACACCTCAATATAAAAGAAAATGTTCTCACTTCTACTACTCCATTTCTTTGGTTGCAAACTCAACTATCTAGCAAAAGTCTCCTTCTCCTTGGGGCATTCTCTGGCAAAGTGCCCTGCTTCATTACAACTAAAACATATTACTTCTGACAAGTATCAAGGTTTCTTTTTTGGGGGCAATTGTTGAGGTAGTGCCCTGACTCCTTGCACCTGTAACAGGTGATATGACTCAGGTCCTTCCTGGAATCCAATCTGCTTCTCTTCCTGGACCTTTCCATGCCAATCATGGATTCTATTTCCTGTGGGTCATATTCTACTTCCTCTGTCGGGAATTCTACTAGATCCCCATTCAAACAATTTTGGGAGATGTGTCCTTCTTCTCCACATGAATAGCAAGACTTAGTGTAGGGTTTTCTCGGGTCTTCTTTAGGTGTGTCCTCCACCTCTTTCTTCATCACAGTTTCTTCTAGAATTTCCATGAGGGCTCCTTTCATTACTTCTTTCTTCTGCTGGATGGTTCGTTGTACCATGGGGTAAATGTGACACTGAGCAGGATAGTGGGTAGTCCCTTCACACAAGAAACAAGTAATCTGCCTAATTGGGCATTCTTCAACTGGGTGACTTCCTTCACAATTAGGGCATTCATCCTTGTGTTCTTTATGGGTGTGTCCTATTTCTCCACCAAGTAGTAGCACCTCTTTCAAAGCACTGAAGAGCATGCTGGGTCATATCATTTCCAACTATAAGGTTATTGTTCATATGATCCTCCATGTTCTGAATCCATCGGCCCGTCTCCAATTGACTCATCGGTCCAGAAAATACAAGCTCATCTCCATGCATCCTCTATTGGGTCCATGTGGGTTTTGGGTAAGATAAGAGAGAGGGAGAGGGATGCACACAATACAAACAATGGTTTTGAAAAGACAGATTTTATCTGTGGCTGTCGGAAAAACATCAAACAATTGACAGCTCACAAATGTCGCATCTAACATAGGCATATAACAGGGGTTTGGTCTTCTAAAGGTCAATAAATCTTCAAGGTCGTATAACTCTTCAAGCCTTGTTCATGCCTCCAATGGCTTCTTCCGATCATGCTTGTCTTTCTCAAGTTCTTTTGCCAGATCAACTCTGTTGACGCGAGGTCTCTTGAGACGTCCTTTAGTATTTCTGGAGCTGCATTCCTAACTTCTAGGTTTCAACATCCTTGGCATGAATCATGGTCCTACTTCCTGACGAATCTCCCGTTTCTCGAGGCTTTGCTCCTCCATCTTGGCTACTCTCATCTTCAGGGTCCTGAGTTCCTCATGAAATACTTCCTTGTCAAAATACTTCTTCTTGTAGGTCCATCTTAACTTCTTGATGTAACACTCCAGATCCTGGTGATACACCGGCTAAGGTTAAAACTTCATCTCACTGATAGGTGCTCCATCAGCCTTCTTCCATCAAAGACATTCTGAAGAAATGCATCCTTAACTTAGCACAGTGACAATAGCATCAGTGGCGATGACATCACGGATAACCGTGTTTCTGCCCTTGATATTGTCATGAGCTATCTTCCATAGTTGATATCTCCTGCCTTAGGGTTTTCTTCACAAAACTTTGAGGTTTCTAACTCTCCATGCTCGGTCCTTCTCTGATACACCTTGATCTCAGGTATTGGCGGCTTCCTTAGTCTGCCAAGTTCCATAAGGGGTGCCTTCCTAGGTCATACAAATCTAGAAAATTCTACAGGGCCTTCAAATTCCCCTAGTATTCGGAGTCTTCAACCGTTGTAGTTTCCATTATTCAGATGCACAGTAAAATCCTCTTCATTCTGAAGCGGTCTTAATTGTCCAATATCTTGTACTTCTTGGAGTGGTCTCATCCGTCGAATCTTCGAGTGATCCAAAGGGAAAAGGGATATGGTCTCACTAAAAGGGAATTTTTGAATAAGCTTAGAAGAGAAGAGAGGTAAAAGATCTTTTTGAAAGGGAAAGTTGTAGAGAAAAATCTTTGCTATGGGCTTGCCAGTTTCTAGGGTCACGTCCTACAGTCAACATGTGCTCTGATACCATCTTGTAGTGACCCGACCCGAATGGATCAAGTCTCTGTGCTTAAGTGCCATCCCTGGATCGGTATGCTGACACACACACAGTACTCAAGGATTTATAACAGAGGTAAATCACATGTATAAGTAACGTAAAATACTATTACCTCAATCCAAAATAGCGGAAGTAACAAGGTTGTGGATTCCCATCGACACCAACGGCAAAGTTGAGTGTAGAAATCGTAACCCTAACGTATCACTTACTCGTCGTAAGATAATCCTGCAACATGAGACGTTGCAGCCACAAAGCGGCAGTACATTGAATGTACTGGCAAATTCACACCATAGACAATGATGAACAATGGCTATCACTACATGCATATATGGCTGGTGGAAAAGCTCTATGGTTATATGTTTTTGCGAAAACCCAATTTTTCCCTATTGCAAAGGAATACAATTTAATTAACTATCATGGTGGTTGTTGAACATTGAGAATGGTTGACAGCATTCTCAATCCCAAATAATAACATCATTAAAAACCCAACAAAATTAATTTAAAGTAACATGATGAGATTCACATGATAATCCAAGTACTAGATACTCAAGATGTCCATAACCGAGGACACGGCTAATCATGATTAGTTTATACACTCTGTAGAGGTTTGCGCACTTTTCCCCACAAGACTCGATCTCCTCCGTTGGATATCTCGCACTGCATGGTGTTTGAGAAACGGATGACCAAGACATAATCTTTAAGAAGTGCTAGCACCTTATGATCGTGTAGACCGTACCACCTACATCCCCTACATCTGCTAGTCTACCACTATAAGAGTTCGCACGACTTAGTCAACTATGCTAGAGCCCATAATAGCTTGTGGCTGCACACGGAAGTTTCTAGTATGAAAAATCTCATGATCCCTTTGAGCCTGGGTGGCGGTCCATAAAAATAACAGGCAATCCTGGTCTACCCAGGTGCCTAGACAGGCAATCATGGAATAACCAGGTACCTCAATACACCCAGATGTGTGTTTAAGTTGCCACCTTAAGTAAACCATTAATTAACAAACTCACATCTGTCATGAATACTCTCAAAACCCAATCCACGTCACCGAGCATAGCATGGCACTATAAGCATAACATAAAATTAACTCCCAAGGTTTGAATGCAGGGCAATAGGTTCCTACCTCATCAACTACTTCCCAATACCCACATGTTAACAATCCTACTCATGCAATATTTGAGGGTGAAACTAATGCATAAAAACTGGGTATGAAAGGGGATATGATCAAAGTGTGAACTTTCCTGCAATGTTGATGAAGATGATTCGCTCTTAATACTCTTGGTAGCTCTACTCGTCACACTCCGGTCAACCTATCGTAAGCAAGCAATAGTAACCACACATAAGCAATCACTCAAAAGATCAAAAAGATCGAAGAAGACGATTCGGAAAACTTCAAAACTGAGCAAATAACTCTTGCAACATAAAACAATTTCTAACAGTACCAAAATTATGTGAATTTGGCCTTATTAGAATGTTTAGGTCAAGAGCTTCGATTTGCAAAAAGAATCAACTCAAACGGAGCTACGAAACTCAAGTTATGATCAAACGAAGTTTGAATTCAAATCTGATCTAATTTAAATTTTAAACTTTTCAGAAACAAGTTTGAGTTGGACTACTGGATAGAGGAGATCATAACGAAGAAGTGGGTGTTGTTTCGTTGGATTTGGATAAACGAGTAAAAAGTTGTGGTCGTTTGAAATATAGGGACTAATCTGTGAAGAAAATTATCACGAATAGGTCCCTGGTCGGAAATTAAAAAGAAAAAGAAAAATCTATCGAGCGGACGCTCGCTACAGAACCTAAACCGACAAAAACCGTTCGTTACAGAGGTCTAAACGATGAACGTTCGTTAAATAACTAGACTAAATGAAAAACCGCGTTTTAAGAAAAACCGAGAAGACAAAACAAAATAACCGATCTAGTGTTCGGTTTTTTTATACCGGTCCTTGGCGGTTCGGCGGTCTTCGGCGGAAAACCGGAGGCTCTCCGGCGAGGCTTCGGACTCCGGCGAGTCCGGCGAGCTTCGGCGTCGGCGGATCCGGCGCGGCAGCGAGGCGGTGAGGGGCGAGGGCAGCGCGGCAAGGCGGCGAGGGGCGGCTGCGGCGTCGTGGCAGAGGTGGCAAGGCGCAGCGGCGAGATGCGGCGCGAGGGCGGCGGTGCGATGCGAGAGATGCAGCGGCGGCGCGAGGTGAGGGCGGTGCGGCGAGAGAGAGAGAGAGGGGCCCGGGGCGCCCGAATATATATGAGGGGGGCCAAGGTGGCGTGGGGGAGGGGCAGAGGAGGCTGGAGGTGGCACGGCGTCCACGGCGGCGGCGGTTGGCGTGCTTGCTCGGGAGATCCTCCCGAGCTCGGAGACGGTGTGGTGGGCCGGCTGGGCCGTGGCCTGGCGAACTAGGCCGGCCCGGTCCGGTCGGTCCGAAGGTTTTTTTTTAAAGAAGAAAAAAACATTTTCTAGACAAATAAAATAGTAAAACAAAATAATTAAAATATTATATAGGCATATTATATATCAAAATTTTCAGAAAAAGATTGTCTACGACAAGAACATTTTCCTAATGCCAAATAAAATCCACACAAATCCAGATAATTCAAAGAGTGATACTGGTCTAATTAAATCCAATAAAAATTATTTTAAAAATACCAAAATGATTTCAAATTAATTTTTCTCCAATTTTCTAATGTAGGGAATCAGGTTACCCTAATTTCCAAATATTTTATTTTTGGAGAAAAATAATTTGAATAAAACTCAAATAACTCCAAATTGAAAATAAAATAATTCAAATGGATTCTAAATTTGAGTTTCTTTGAAACTCCCAGCTCATATTTCATATAATTTGAAGAGGTCATTTTATCTTCGCTCGTGAAAATCATTGAGTTGCATAAAGTTTCAGAATTGGAAATATTCTCAAATGAAATTCAAATATTTTCAACACCCCTTGTCATTTAAATAAATGGAAGAAGTCATGTCATCTTCTCTCCAGGGTTTTGTGATGGAAAGTATTTGAATTCACGGAGAGTACGAATGAAAAATGAATGTTTGGGAATGTCCTTTTATTCCCTCTCATTGAACTTTCAAAAAGGTTTCGAATTTCACTCAATCAATCACACAACAATCAAACAATTAATCAATCAATTTATTTATAATAACATTCCAAAAATTTAGAATTTTGGGATGTTACAATAGTCTCCTCCGAAACGAGCCATCGAACCTTCTGTCGACAACACAGAGGAACTCTCAGTGAAAGCACCAATGCCGGTGTCAAAACCAGACGTTCTCGGGTAGGGGGTCCCAAACTGTGCGTCTAGGATCGAAGGTAACAAGAGGACGGGGGACACGATGTTTACCCAGGTTTGGGCCCTCTTGATGGAGGTAATACCCTACTTCCTACTTGATTGACTTTAATGAATATTGGGGTTACAAGAGTTGATCTACCTCGAGATCGTAATGGCTAAACCCTAGATGTCTAGCCTGTATGATTGGCATTGCCTCTACGGACTAAACCCTCTGGTTTATATAGACACCGAAGGGTCCTAGGGTTATACAGAGTCGGTTTACAGAGAAAGGAATCTTCATATCCAAACTCCAAGCTTGACATCCACGCAAAGGAGAGTCCCATCCGGACACGGGGGGTAAGCCTTCTATCTTGTATATTCATGGCCCACTGGTCCGACCCATGTTACACAGCCCGGATGCCCGGGAACCCTCTATTCCAGGAGTCCCTCACTTGGCTCTCGCTCTATATCCAAACATTGTAGATATTGAAGCAAGCAAGGCATCCCTTCACCGTCGCGGAAGAACGGGTGTAGATGACGTCAAACTCATCGTCGGTGATGGTTCTCACCTTGTACTCACCGCCGATCATGGAGATTTGGGATGCCATGGATTTGGGAGGAGGGTTAGGATTAGTGGAACTGCTGTAATGTGAAAGGACATGAAGACTAGGAGTGAACTGATGTAATGTTAAAGGATGGCCAGGGACGAGTAGGAGCGAACTGCTAGCGGTTTTCCGATTGTAAAATGCTGAGTGGGGCGTGCGAACAGTAGGGTAGTTGCTTACCTGGTGTATAAATGGATTCATGCATAGTACTATGAGGGCCCAATTAGATGTCGTGTCTACTAGACGCCCAATTAAATGCATTCATGCATCTGCGTGTTCACATGTCAAGCGTCTTGAAAATTACAGGTGATATGAAGCATTCCATGCTCCCATGATACAAGCTTCCGAGAGCCCTTGGATCTGAGATCGAATGGTTGCATGGCGTGATTCTAGACCTATGTGTGAATATCCTATCCTGGAGGGTTACTCTGCAAAGTTTTAGCAACTTAGCATGCAATCATTCAATCTCAGATCCAAGGGCTGTCAGCAGCCCGTATCATGGTCGTGCCTACCACGACCATCGCCTCGCTCGCACGGTCGCTCCCTTGGAAATTTCAGATGGCTATAAATGAGCATTTATATTGCCTACTTCGCATGCATGAAACTACTTCCTCCATCTAGATGCATTAGGCTATCTGATGTTGGCTATAAGAGTATTTTTTTTTACTTCTCTATATCATACATAGTCATCACTTAGTCACTCATACAACAAGGTTAGCTATAAGGTTCGCAATCAAAGTATTTTTTACTTCTCTCTATCTCTTTCTTCGTAGTACTTATTGCATTTGCCTAGGAGTGACCTCTTCCAATGAAATGGTGCTTAGATGAGGTGGTAAGGGCATTAAATGGCTTAGCAACTCAAGTACCCAATGCATAGGTGCTTAGTTTTTTGTTGCTAACCTTGCTTCATTAAATTATCTATAGCCTCAAAATTGTCTTTTCACCTAGGTACATGGGCTTAGCACTGTTTATTCCCGGGGTCACCAAACTAGTTTCTCTCTTCTTAATTAACTTGCCACATCAGACTTTATGCCTATGTGGCAGACTTAGCACCTATACGAGCAAGTACAATAGTGGGCTATAAGCCTTCTTACATGGCATTTTGCATATGTGGAGGAGACACGCAAGGAAAATGTGGAGGAGTGGGCTCGCATGCAAGAGCTAGCCTCTACACGTGCTCCTAGACAAAAGCATTTACTACAAGGAGAGAGATAGTGAGAAAGTGAGAAAAAGTTGTAACCTTATATCCAACCATATTGTATGGCTAATAAATAATACTAACTTTTGATGACATGGCATGTTTATATAGCCAGCGGCTGGCTATACTATTAACCATGCTCTACATGGTGGAGCATTAGGAGAGGCACATGTATACCATGGAGGTGGTCAGGAGTCGGGAGACTCACGCCGGTCGTAGCGCCGCAGTTAAAATGATAATGGCAAGTCAAATCACAGGGCCCCACCTGTACAACAGTAACTCCTGTCAAATCACACAGCCATACGCTTGCAATAGCCTACTCCCTCATCTTCTCATGTCTCTGTCGAACCGAGTAGGCGGAACTGCCCTGCCTACCGCGCGGGAAAAGCCCTGCCCTTGACTTTTAAACATAATTTTGTATCCATGGATTGCGCCATGGAGCAAAGCCTTTAGAAAACGGCGGTACAAATGTATGGAGTATACAACACGCCCGTCGCGTTGTGTCGCACCCCAGATGGTCGGTTGGTCTGGCACGCCGCTCACCGAATGGAACGCGCGTCATATTGCGTTTGCACGCACATGTGGGACCGCAATTGAGAACCGACCATAGGCACACTCCCCGGCCGTGGAAGTCGGGTGATATAATAGAAGAGAGAGAGGCGAGCGATAGTATTGGAGCAATGTTGTACAAACGTCGGTGCCCACAAACGTCGGTGCATGTGACCAAACTCCAGCAGACGGCTAGATTGGCTATCGTCTACATATCGGGCAAGCTGTGTTGTACAGGGTTGTACTTCAAATGAGAAATCTAAAAAAAGGTTTCTTGTCATCTCGCAATACTAGGTGTCACATGCTTCAGATCACTGTGAGCGTTAAATAGTGACAACTGAGTTCCTCCAAGGCACTGGTCATTGGGGGCACATGCATGAAGACTACTTGGCTGCCATCTAGGTCCAGTCAGATATGTTAATTAGGACACCTATCGATGGACCCCTTTTCTACAAGTTTATATTTAATTTGAGAATTGATCCTTGTCTAGTTTGTCCGTCAGGATTCATGTTGTCTCCTTGGGGCAGTGAGGTTATGGTTTCTTGTCATGTGGCACTTTTTCATTTTATATGTTAACACGGTGCTTCAGATCAAAATGATGACAACTGCGCCTCCGGGGCATGTGCATGAAGACTTGTCGAGAGTCATTGACGAGGTGAAGCCGGCTCCGGTAGATAAAAGAAATCTACTCCACTATATAGGCAGGAGCCTTCGCGCTTGCTTGTTACAGTTTGTCTCTTCACATTGTGTCATCCTCTTCAGATCTAAACATGACAACGGTGGCCACACTCTCTCTCTCTCTCTCTGCTCACCGCTGGTCACAGATCCAGCCAGATCCTTTCCGTCAGCGAAGGTGAGAAGGTGCAGTGTTCACGCAGTTGTCCTCGGCAATGGCTCTTACCCCCTGACGGCGCGTCTCGATAGCGTGCCTTATCGTTCGCTCCCACGCAACACCGGCTAGGGAGGGCCTCCGACCCCTTCTTCGTCGCTGTCGTATTGTGGGCAGATCCGGCCTCCCGCCGCCCACCTAGCGACACCCCGGCAACCCTCAGGTATAACTTCCTTCGAAACAGGCCTTGCTCTACTTCTTGTCAGCACTGCATTTGTATCTTTTACTATTTCTCAGGCCCCATCGTAGATAGGATCGATCGACTGTTCGAAAGCCACCAAAATTTTTACTGTTAAGAGGTAAAACTAGTTCAGGCACTCGAATCTAGTACTACTTGGTTCAAACATGGAAGAAAGGTGGTGGGGGTGGGGGAAGATTTTTTACTTGAATCTAGGACTTGGTCGATAGAGGAAATAATGGGGGCGAAAAGTAGCAAAGACTGGCTATCCCATTGGTCTCTTAGTCTAATAGGGAAATAAGGAGAAACACAATACAATCTCAATATAAACCGATCTATTTATTAAAAAGGAAAGAAAGTGGGGGCTGGGGGCAAGTCAATAGAGTATGTCCAACACTAGATTTGCTAGCCTCACACAGTATAAGGTGCTTATACCGAACAAAAATGGGACCAACCCATATATCTTGTTCTGCTGTTTGTTGCCCCGAGCCCCTCTTATGTAATGCCATTGGTAAAATGTAGTAGTCACACTGTTAAAAGTAAGGACACGTTAAACCAATGTTCTTTTCAATATAATGCCTCCAGTAATATGAATCAATGGCATTGTTTTTTCATGTACTGCTAAATTTCCCATTAAGATAAGTTGCTTCTTTTTGTTAGAAATGCAACTGTCCTGGTCCGCCTACTCTCCGTGCCCAAATACCAACTCTGTAGCAGGTGTTAATGTAATGTTGGTGGTAAAATGAAACAATGGCACCATTAAACTAATGTCATATTTAATAGTTGTTATATTATATCCTAATGCCCACACTAATATCTAGCAATGATGCTGCTTTAGAAATTTCTATTTTCCTTGTAGGATTGCCATTCAGATAAGGAACATGCTTATTTTCATTTGATGTATGTTTCATCACTTGTTAGCCACCCTCCTTTCCACCTTTTTGTGCAAATAGAGATATACATTTCATGCTTGATCTTAGTTGAACTGCACAAATGATATCCAAATTATAGTTGAACATTCCATGGGCTTCACAACAAACCTTGATGTTGCTCAATTTTATTGCACCTAATGAAGAAGAAGCTGCTAGCTCATGGGGCATTGCTTCACTTTAGGTGAACTGCACAAAAAGGTCCCATGGATTGAATCAACCATGTTGGTGACTGGTGTCATCCCTTCTACGATGGCATTGACTGCAGATATGGTTCCCATCATGAGGTATGTTCCTTTTTGGTCCGATTGTTTGCCAAAGATCCTGTATGTTGAGTATGCTCTTGTCTTACTGTTTTGGCACTTCCATGATAAAGCAGTAATGTTATTATTTTGCACCTTAATCTAGTGGCACTATTAATTTTGAGGCAATGTTTTGGCACCACTAGTGCCACTGGTCTTTTTATATATTGAAAGAGGAGGTTTCCTCCGATATCATTAGAGAAACCCGACCATAGAGAACCATTATCCGACAACATCTCAGTGTAAATGGGCAGTTATGCAACTACTACTAGAACAGACTGAGTACTAGCAGGAGATAAGTTGGCCACATAAGCTACGCAGGTAGGGGGACGCAGCACTAGCTCGACCAAGTTTGGATTACAACCCAAATGCTACCACAGAAACATCAGGGGGAAGATAGGGATAGAAAGAGCCAGCATGAGCATCGTAGTCTAAGCACCCCCAGCCTCCATGCTTGCGACGCACAGTACACCTCGCTTGCCAGCTACTCGACCCTAGTGCCACTGATAAAATGAAGTAATAATAAAGTTAACATAGAGCGAGTGTCCTCTCTATCATTTCATTTCCAATGTAGATAAAGAAAGCTCTTCTCTTTGTTAGTATATGTTTCATCAACTAGTCCCATTGTTAATGTTTAAGCGTTCCTGCAAAGTGGGGTGCTTAATTTTAGTTGATCTGCACAAAAATAGAGATTGCAATGTCTCAAGGCACTTCTTGTACTACCGCTGTACATTGATGTTCATCACTGGCAGAAGGTGTATCGAGGAGAATTGGGTCGATTTCTAGTATGAGGCCTACCGTATGAGGCGTCGCAGGGCCCATCTCGCCATCGCAAAATGGCATACTATGATACTATCGCAATATTTTCTTCTATTTATTAGTGTATGTCTCATCAACTAGTTCCACTATAATGTAATCATGCTTTTTCATTATCTGTGCAAACAGAGTTATTTAGCTGCATTTTGGTGGAACTGCACAAATGTACGGATGGAACCGGCATATATGCAGAGTGCAAGGTGTGCCAAGTAAAAATTACTGACACCAACCATGCTCCATGCAAGCATTGGCATCCACCATCCCACTGTGGCAGCCCCTTTGGCCATAAAAGGACGCCCACGGCATACTGAGGGAAGATGCAGATATTTTGGATTCGGATCTTTTGGACGACACACGCATCGTAGCTAGTTCAAGAACTCAAGAACACTCAAATATACATCAAAGCAGGACTAGGGTATTACGCATCCTCGCGGCCCGAACTGGGTAAACGATCCTCGTGCTAGCTTCTAGACCCGCTCATTGCCCAACCTTGCGCCTGCCAACCATACGATCCAAGTGATCCCATAGGTGTCGTTTCCCCCGACATCTCTGGCGCGCCAGGTAGGGGCGCAAGCCGTGGGAATCTGGTCTTGGAGCCGACGCGATGACTCTTTCATGGGGGTGGCTCGAAGGGAGAAGGAGACATCGATTGGCCGCCCTCTAGTGCCGTCCACAGCTTCGACAGCCATCCACGTGGCCCCAAAAATCTAACTCATGTAAAATTCGACTAATTTCATTCATATGAGTCTGTCCTCCTCGAAAGATCTCTTTCCTTGTATGGGAAACCTGCACGCAATGGGACCCTTCCTCTATTGGCAATGCCCTTGTCTCTGGCTCGAGTCCGCTCGACAGTTTATGTGGCCGCGCTGAGAACGGCAAGGTGGCCTACCCACTACTAGTCGCGCTCTTGTCCTGTTTTGAGTTCGCTTGACATTTCAAGGGACCGCGCTGGGAGCAGCAAAGTGGTTTGCCCGGCAGCAAGCGCCTTCCCGGCAGGGTGCTAAGGATCCGTCCTCAAAGCACCATGGCATGGGTTTACGCGCCGGCAGCCTTATCTCACCAAGCGTAGGGTGCAAACATACAAAGAAAGTTCTAACGGGAAGATAGCATGCATGATATTGAAGTACTGCAGAGTTATATTGCATCAAATAATCACTGTGGTTCTAACTGATAAAATGGTCTTGGTCTTGAACTCGCAGTGGCAACGAGAAACGGGGTGCCTAGTCCCGGCGCTGGCCCTCCACCCTCTCAAGTCCATCGACGCAGTTGATGATGGGCTTGATACGCTCCTTGAGCACCGCAAGGTCCGCCTCCTCCGGCAAGCTCTCTAACGCGTCGGCAAGTTGACGGTGGGGTTCCAGAATGCCACCTTGGTGAGTTCCTTGGTCAGGGCGCCCCAGCAGAGCCTCTGGGACTCGTTCGCCAGATAAGTTGCTCGGTTGGAGAGGAGCTGCTCCAGGGCTCCAAGAATGCCCTCGAAGAACAGGGTCTGTTTGGCATTGGGACTCACGCTTCACTCCAGGAGGTACCTCACATTCGGCACCCCCATGGCGGCCAGCTTCGTGGTGATCCTGCCGGCGACGTCGGCGAGGCGGCTGACCCAACGGTTTATGCTCTCCGTGCACTCCTTGTGTTCGGCAGCATCGTTCTCCGCAGCTCGCTCTCCTCCTCCAGGCCCTTACCTAGGGTCTCTTCCCGGGCCCTAACTTCCAAAAGCGTCCCCTCAAGGCCCTCCAGCTTCAGCTTCATGTCATTGATGGCGTCGTTGGCCTTGGAGAGTAGCTCTGCCTTGCCAAGGACTATGGCCTGCGCCTCCGCCAGAGCGCCGTTGGCCACATCCTTCTCCTCCGTCAGCTTCAGGACCCGTTCCTTCAGCGCATCCTGCTCCACCTCCAGCTCCGCCATCTTGCTAGCATGGACGAGGGCTTGAGCATTGAGTGCTTTCTTGTGCCTCTTCTCTAGCTCCTGGGCCCACTGCGCGACGAGCTTCTTGACCTCCTCATCCTTGCCACGGAGTGTGGCGGCAAGAGCCTCCTCATGAGTGGCAAGGTCCTCCTCCTAGGAGTTCAGCTCGGCCTAGTGCTAGTGTCGGGCGGCCTCTTCCTTGGCAGCCTGTTCCCTCACGGCCTCCTGGGCTTTCTCGACGTCAGCCTGCTTCAGGATTATCTCCTGTTTGCGCTCGGCCAATAGGTCCTCGGCAGCTTTCTGTTCATCATGGGCCTGGCAGAACCAGGCCTGCGTCTCAGCGATGCACTCCTCGAGGTCCGCCTCCGCTTTGTCCACTACCGCCATCCTGGACTTCGCCTTGTCCAGGCGGGCGCGGTGAAGCACCTGGAGCTTCTTGAAGTTGATGCTCATGGCCCGGAGGAGCTTCTCCTCTTGGGAACCGCCGCCACCGGCGCTCAGTTCATCAACAACCTCAAGCCCAGCAGCGGCGAGCACCTCGTCATCGAACACCTCCCCCTCGGTTGGTGCCCTGGTGCTCGCCGTTCCTGGGAGGTGGACGAACAGGCCGTCGCTCACCTTCAAATATTTTCCTGAGCCAGAGGCAGCCGAGGAGGAAGGTTGATCATCGACCAACCCTTCCCCGGTAAAGCCCCTTGCCGGCCTCCCCGGTAGGCCCCTTGTCGGCCTCTCCGGCAGGCCCGTTGGCGGCCTCTTCAGCGGTGGTCTTGGCGGCCTCCTCGGCGGCGATCTTGTTGGCCTCGTCCTCGGCGTCCTTGGCGACCTCCTCGATGACGGTGTCAACGTCCTCACGGACTGCTGAGGAAGGTCCTGGATACCAAGAAGGGGAATGAGATAGAGCCAAGACAGAGATTCAGAAAAAGAAGAAGGAACAGGGACAAGAAGCGAACCACTTACCCGCACTAGGCTAGGAAGAATTGGCGCCTTCCCCGCAAATGTTCGTTGCCGGGGCAGAACTACCGGCGTCCAAGCTCGCTCCCGCCTCCTCCATATGGGTGGGCTCGGTGGTCGATGCCCTTGCCGGGGATGCCCCTCTGGGCGGCGTAGTCGAGGGGGGGCGGCGTTTTGGGGGTGGCCCTCGGCGGCTCCTCCTACCGCCGTTCTCCACCTGCAAACCCGGGAAGGTCAGCATCAAAGATTCACACCCCAAGGCTCATCAGTGAAGGAGTAAGTGGCGGGCTCACGCTGGGGGCTGAAGCGGGGGCTGTGTCGGGGGCTTCTGTCCGGGCTGCTTTCCACCAACGGTGGCATATGCGGAGTGCCCGCCAGGGGCTTGTCGCCCGCTGATGCCTTGGCCCAGTTTGCCACCCTCTGCGCCAGCGTCTCCGTGTCCCTGTGAAGATGATACCAAATCAAAGGAAGATAACACAGACGTAAGGTCAGGAAATGATGGGGGGCAGAATACTTACTCGTCCTCCAGCTCCTGCTCCGCTAGCTTCCTCTTCCTTGCCGGGATGAAGGATGTAACGCCCTCGATGCGGCTATATCTCCCACGTGTCGAAGCACAACTTAGAGGCATAACCGCATTGACAACAATGTCGCCAGTGAGGTAATCTTCATAACAACCCATGTAATACAATAAGGGAATAAGAGTAACATAGTTGGCTTACACTCGCCACGTCACACAAATAAATAAATAAGTCATTACATTCATCCAATACACTCAGGGTCCGACTACGGAACCAAAATAAAGATCAACCCCCAAATGCGACAAAGTACCCGATCGCCCCAACTGGGCACCACTACTAATCATATGGGAAAGACACGTAGTAATGACGAGAGTCTTCATCGAACTCCCACTTGAGCTCGGTCATATCATCTGGAGCGGTATCGTCGGTCCCTGCATCTGGTTTTGGAAGTAATCTGTGAGTCACAGGGACTCAGCAATCTCACACCCTCATGATCAAGACTATTTAAGCTTATAGGAAGGGTAAAAGGTATGATGTGGAGCTGCAGCAAGCGACTAGCATATATGGTGGCTAAACATATGCGCAAAAGAAAGCGGGAAGAGGAGGCAAAGGCACGAGCAACAAACTATGATCAAGAAGTGATCCTAGAACAACCTACGTCAAGCATTACTCCAACACCATGTTCACTTCCCGGACTCCGCCGAGAAGAGACCATCATGGTATCACACGCGGTTGGTGCATTTTAATTAAGTTAAGTTTCAGGTTAACTACAACTAGACATTAACAAATTCCCATCTGCCCATGACCGCGGGTACGGCTTTCGAAAGTTCTAATCCCTACAGGGGTGTCCCAACTTAGCCCATCACAAGCTCTCACGGTCAACGAAGGATATTCCTTCTCCCAAGACAATCCGATCAGGCTCGACATCCCGGTTACAAGACATCCTCGACAATGGTAAAACTAAACCAGCAACACCACCCAGATGTGCCGACAAATCCCGATAGGAGCTGCACATATCTCGTTCTCAGGGCACACCGGATGAGCGAGACGTCGGGTAGGCCAGCCCAGAGTTGCCCCTGGTAGCCCCGGACATCGCTCAGTTGGACCAACACTTAGAGAAGCACTGGCCCGGGGGGGTTAAAATAAAGATGACCCTTGAGTCCGCGAAACCCAAGGGAAAAAGAGGGTAGGTGGCAAATGGTGAAACCAAGGATGGGCACTGCTGGAAGAGTTTTATTCAAGGCGAACTCTCAAGGGGTTCCCATTATAACCCAACCGTGTAAGGAACGCAAAATCCGGGAACATAACACCGATATGACGGAAACTAGGGCGGCAAGAGTGGAACAAAACACTAGGCATAAAGTCGAGCCTTCCACCCTTTACCAAGTATATAGGTGCATTAAGATAAACAAGATAATATTGTGATATCCCAACAATAAACATGTTCTAACAAGGAACGATCTCCAATCTTCACCTGCAACTAGCAACGCTATAAGAGGGGCTGAGCAAAGCGGTAACATAGCCAAACAACGGTTTGCTAGGACATGGTGGGTTAGAGGTTTGACATGGAAATTTGAGAGGCATGATAATCAAGTGGTATGTATCGTAGCATAGGCATAGCAAAAGAGCGAGCATCTAGCAAGCAAAGATAGAAGTGATTTCAAGGGTATGGTCATCTTGCCTGCAAAGTTCTCAGAGTTGCCTTGATCCTTGTAAGTTTACTCAACGGGCTCCTGGTTTCCGTACTCGTCTCCTGGCTCTACCCAAGCAAGAACAACAAGCAAAAGGAACACAATCAACCACGTGCAATGCCCAAGCAACATGATGCAACACATGGTATGATATGCGGGATGCGATATGTGATGCATAGGCATGATTTGGAAAGGAATGAATGAACCTGGCCTCAACCTGGAAATCCAAGAGCGCCACTGGAAATGTGAGTTGATTTCTGTTGAAATCAATATAAAGATCACCGGAATCGGATGCACGGTTTGGAAATGGCAAGCAAAACAAATATGGCACCGGTCCGCGATAAACAACAAGTAGCCATCTAAATGCATCAAGTTAAATATGCTACAGCAATCAAACATAGCAACAAAATACATGGCAGGGATCAACTCATGATGCTTGACAAAAGATGAACACTGAGCTACGGCTAAATCACTAGTTAACAGGTTCAAACAAGCATGGCAAAAGTGCAAATGATAACAGGTTTCAGACTTAGTAAAATAACAACAAATCAGGAATTTATCATCAGGAAGCAACCTTTATGGCATGAAAACTACATGCTACAGGAACATATCATGGCAAAGCAAGGCATGTCATGAAGCTACTCAAAGCATATAACAAAAGTCCCTTAGTGATCATGAGCCAAAAGGGACCAGAAAATACAATTGCAAGCATGTGAACATAGCAAAAACATAAACAGATTCAGACTTAGTGAAAAACTGGAGCATGCAAACAAATTAACAAGTAGGCATGTTTACGAGCTCGATGCACTCACTACAGAGCATGGCATGACAAACTAAGCATACACCCATCAAGAAGACATGGCATAGAAGCTAGACATGGCAAGAACAACATCATAGCATGCACGGATCAATAGCAACAACCTCGGCAAAAATGCTAAACATGTTAACAATCTGCCAGGAACATTTTATAGCAATAGTAGAGCTCGATTGACTCAAGCTATGGTGCTTGATAAATGAAAAAAAAGACATGGATGGATAGAGCACCACAATATCTACAAAACATCCTTACTGATCATGCTCAAAAGAGGCACGGGTCACTAGGAAACAACATGAACATATGGCATAAAAACAATATCAGGACAAGGACTTATTGAAATTCTAAGTCCCTGAAATCAGCATCATAGAGTAAGCTACTTTGCATGCTTGTGCTAGTCACCACAAAGATCACAAAAATACATGGCATACACCCCTGTAAAGATGGCATGGCGTTCATCAAAACACATGTAGAGCTCAGGATCATAGCATGCACACATTAATCATGGCAAAAATGACAAAAGGCCATTTGCTGAAACAGATCTGACATAATCATCACATAGCCCTCTTCCAACAGCATTTTGGGCATCAAGATGAACTCAAATGAAAATGATGCAATAAGATGAAATGATGTACTTGTCGAGACGAACATTTTGATATGCTACACGCACGAATCGGAGCTACGATGCGGAAGTTATGATGCGTCAAAGATTGCATGAAATTATTGAGTGAGCGGGAAAAGTCAACCCCGGATCTAGGGTTACTATAGCTCCCGATCCAGATCTGACGAGGCACGGACTTCGAGGCGGCGGAGCTCTCACCGGACTTGACGGAGACGACGGCGGAGCTCGCCGGAGCTTGGGTCGGCCGGAGGAGGACGCCGGGAACGGAGTCGGTTCGTCGCCGGCGTGGAAGGAGAGGAGAGGCGGCGGGCGCAGGGCGCTGCGCTGGCCAGTCGGCGTCCTGCGGCGGCGCAGGACGACGAAGGGTGGTGGCCGGCATTGACTCCGTGCGGCGGCGCGGCGTTGCCGGGCGGCTGGAAGAAGGCGGCGGCGTCGGGCACGGGGGCGTGGCCCAGGAGGCGGCAGAGAGGGCCGGTTGCGGGCCTGGAGAGGCCGCGGCAGCAGTGGAGGTCGGTGGGCCACATGGCAGGCGGCGGTTGGCCGCGGCAGAGTGTCCGGCGCCTGCGGACAATGTCCGGCGCGGGTGAGAGGGAGAGGAGCTAGGTTAGGGTGGTTTTGGATCCGGAATTTCGAGAGGGTGACCTTTATATAGATGTAGAGGGAGCTAGGAAGCTCCAAATGAGGTGCAGTTTGCGGCCACGCGATTGTGATTGAATGTTCTAGGTGATAGAAGGGGTTTAGGTGGGTTTTGGGCCACTTTGTAGGGGTGTTGGGCTGCAACACACACGAGGCCTTTTCGGTCCCTCGGTTAACCGTTGGAGTATCAAACGAAGTCCAAATGGCACGAAACTTGACAGGCAGTCTACCTGTAGTAAACCAAGGCCGCATGACAAGTCTCGGTCCAATCCGGAAATGTTTAACGCCCACACATGAAAAGAGGTAGAAAGGGACACTGGAGGACATAGGAGCGCCGGAATGCAAAACGGACAACGGGGAAAATGCTCGGACGCATGAGACGAACACGTATGCAAATGCAATGCACATGATGACATGATATGAGATGCATGACAAAGACAAAACACACGAAGGCAGAAACCCGACAACGAGTAAATATAATAAATTAGTGCCGGAAACGGCAAGAGTTGGAGTACAAATAAGGTAAATTACATCCGGGGTGTTACAACACTCCACCACTACGAAAGGATCTCGTCCTGAGATCTAGGACTGGAAAAACTCCGGGTACTCAGAACGGAGGTGGTCCTCGCGTTCCCAAGTGGCTTCATGGTCGAAATGATGTGACCACTTGACTTTGAGGAATTTGATAGACTTGTTGCGAGTCTTGCGCCCAGTTTCTTCAAGGATAGCAACGGGGTGCTCACGATAAGACAGGTCTTCTTGAAGCACTTGCGGAGTTGAGACATGTGGAACACGTCGTGCACATTTGCAAAGTTGGAGGGAAGCTCAAGTTTATAGGCGAGATTGCCTCTTTTGTTGACGATCTTGAAAGGACCCACGTATCTAGGGGCAAGCTTCCCTTTGATACCGAAGCGACAAGTAACTTTCGTTGGAGAGACGCGGAGGTAGACATGGTCTCTGATCTCGAAAGCCATGTCACGATGCTTGCTATCATAGTAGCTCTTGTAGCGCGATTGCGCGGCTTTGAGATTATCACGAATGACTTTGCACATCTCTTCTGCCTTTGTGATCAAGTCATTGCCAAGAAGTTGACATTCACTAGTCTCTGACCAGTTAAGAGGAGTACGGCACTTCCTGCCATAGAGAATTTCGAATGGGGCCTTGCCCGAACTCGCTTGGAAGCTGTTGTTGTAGGAAAACTCGGCATATGGAAGACAATATTCCCACTTCATGCTGAAAGAGATGATGCAAGCCCTAAGCATATCTTCAAGAATCTGATTGACATGCTCAACTTGGCCACTAGTTTGAGGATGAAAAGCTGTGCTGAAGCGAATGTTGGTACCCATGGCCTTCTGAAAAGAATCCCAAAGCTTCGAGGTGAAGATGGTGCCACGATCTGAAAAAATCAACTGCGGAATGCTGTGCAGAGAGACAATCCAGGAGGTATATAGCTCTGCCAGTTGAGCTGCTGTGATAGATTCTTTGATAGAAAGGAAATGAGCCACTTTAGTGAGTTTGTCGATGACAACAAAGATAGCATCATTGCCACGCTTGGACTTTGGAAATCCAGTCACGAAGTCCATCTCAATGTGGTCAAACTTCCATTCTGGAATGGCAAGAGGTTGGAGGAGACCAGCTGGTCGTTGGTGTTCTGCTTTCACTCTTCTGCAGACATCACATTTATTCACGAACTGAACAATCTCGCGCTTCATTCGAGTCCACCAATACGACTGCTTGAGGTCATGGTACATCTTTGTACTTCCAAGGTGAATAGAGAGGAGTGAATTGTGAGCCTCGTTCATAATGACTTTACGAAGGTCACCTTTAGGCACCACAATGCGATCCTCGAAGAATAGAGTATCCTTGTCATCAAGGTGATAGCACCTGTACTTGGGTTGACTCTTGGCAATCCCAACCTTCACCTTCTTCACCATTGCATCAAGAAGTTGAGCCTCGCGAATCTGATCTTCCAAAGTAGGAGAGACTTGGAGGTTGGCGAGGAAACCTTGAGGAACAACTTGTAGATTGAGTTTGCAGAAAGCTTCACAAAGCTCGGGTTGGTAAGGCTTGATAATCAAACTGTTGCAGTAAGCCTTCCTGCTCAATGTGTCAGCAATTACATTGGCCTTGCATGGAGTATATTTGATACTCGGATTATACTCTTGAATCATTTCGACCCAACGAGTCTGCCTAAGGTTGAGATTAGGCTGAGTGAAGATGTACTTGAGACTCTTATGATCAGTGAAGTTGTCCACTTTTCTTCCCAATAAGAGATGTCTCCAACTTAAAAGGGCATGCACAACTGCCTCCAACTCGAGGTCATGAGTGGGGTAGTTCCTTTCGTTGGGCTTCAACTGGGAGAGGTATAGGCCACAACTTTCTTCTCTTGCATCAACACTGCACCAAGACCTTGAAGAGAAGCATCACAGAAGACCTCAAACGGTTTGGATTCATTAGGAGGGGTCAGAACTAGAGCAGTGACTAACTTCTCTTTAAGGGTGTTGAAAGCGATGTCACATTCAGGAGACCAGACGTACTTCACATGCTTCTGGAGGAGGTTGGAAAGAGGCTTCGTGATCTTAGAGAAGTTCTCAACGAACCTTTGACAATAGCTTGCGAGACCAAGGAAGCTACGGAGTTGCTTCACGTTCTGAGGTGGTTCCCAATTCACAATTGCAGAAACCTTCTCAGGATTCACCGCTATGCCCTTGGCAGAAATGATATGCCCAAGATAGAGAACCTCATCGAGCCAAAACTCGCACTTAGAAAACTTCGCATAGAACTGATGTTCTCTGAGCTTATCGAGCACCAAACGCAAGTTCTTGGCATGATCCTACTTGTTCGTTGAAAAGACCAAAATTTCATCTTGGTAGACCAAGACGAAGTCATTTGTGTAGGCGTTGAAGATGAAATTCATCATGCGAGAGAATGTTGGCGGAGCGTTGACGAGGCCGAAAGACATGACAGTGTATTCATATGAATCATAGCTTGTTCTGAATGCTGTCTTAGGGATATCTTGTTCACGAATGCGAATCTGATGATAGCCCATACGGAGATCAACCTTGGAGAATAATTGAGCACCTTTGAGTTGTTCAAACAGCTCATTGATGTTGGGAAGTGGGTACTTGTTCTTTATGGTCTTCTTGTTCAATGGACAGTAGTCGACACAAAGTCGGTCCGTTCCATCCTTCTTGTTCACAGAAAGAACTCCACAACCCCATGGAGAAGAACTTGGTCGGATGAGACCCATTCGCTCTTGAATATCGAGTTGTTTCTTCAGCTCCTTCAACTCTTCAGGTCCAAGTTGGTAAGGACGTTTGCAAACAGGTTCCATGCCAGGCTCAAGATCGATGACGAATTCAACTGGTCGATGCGGAGGCATTCCTGGAAGCTCTTCTGGAAAGACGTCTTGATATTCGCAAACGACTAGAATTTGAGAGATGGCATCCAGCTCACCCTTCTCATTGAGAGAAAATAGTCGAATGGTATCATCATTAGAGGCAAAGACAATTACATCCTCAGATGAATGAGTCAATTGAATCTGTCTAGCAGCACAATCAAGCTGAGCCTTGTGCTTAGAAAGCCAGTCCATTCCAAGAATAAGATCGATATCCGAGTTACCAAGGACCATTGGCGAAGAAAGAAACTTATAGTCGCCCAACGTGATAGTAACATCCGGAGCCATCATTTTGGTGTTCATGAACAGACCCAGAGAAGAAACCGCTATCGGCTTAGGCAAATCAACAGTATGCACATCATGCATGGATGCAAAAGGCTTTGATAAGAATGACAAAGATGCACCAGTATCAAAAAGAACTCTTGCGGGAATGTCATTAACAGGAAGGTTACCCATGATGACATCTGACGAATCCTCTACCTGAGCTGCATTCATCATGTTGACCATTGCGGACTTGGGGTTATGCTTGACCACTGCGGTACTGGCAGATCTCAAGGGAGGAGGAGGAGGAAGACGCATTTGATTGAAGCATTTGTTGGCATAGTGACCCTTCTGTTGGCACTTGTTGCACGTGACCTCCGAGAGCGGACGGTGATACGGAGCACTTGATCTTGTACCTTGAGATGAAGTCTTGTTCTGAAAGCTACGGTTGGGTGGGTGGGAAGATCCATTGCCACCTTTGCTCTTCTACTGATAAGGCTGACAGAACGGAGGGGGAGGAAGCCAATACCTTTTCTTCTTAGAAACCACTTGAGTTGAGGAAGAAGGAGTTGCATCTCTGAATCGCTTCTTGGAAGCATCGCACTTCAGTTGGGCAGCCTCTTTCTTCATTTCCATGTTGTAAAAATCATCGTACTTCCTGGGCTCAAAGAGGACGAGAGCTAGTTGAAGTTCTTCTCTGAGACCACCCCTGAACTGGTATATCATGCTCTTCTCGTCAGGGATGTCTTGCTTGGCGAAACGAGCTAGCTTTTGAAACATGATGTTGTACTTGTAAACAGACAAAGTGCCTTGCTTCAGGTTGTGGAATTCCTCGCGCTTGCTTTCAATAACACTCTGAGGAATGTGATGAGCTTTGAAGTCTTGACGGAATTCATCCCACGTAATCACATGGCCTCCTCTGGAATCTTTGTATTGCTGAAACCATTCTGCAGCTTGGTCTTTGAGTTGGAAGGAGGCAAACTTGACAAATTCCTCAGGCCTGACGTTGCTGCACTCGAAATGCTTGCATATATCCACGAGCCAATCATCAGCGTCTGAGACCTCGACACAGTTGCTGAATGTCTTTGGCTGGTTAGCAAGGAACTGGTTGAGTGTAGCAAACTGATTCTGATTGTTGCCATGGCCTTGGTTGCGCTCTTGCAGAATTTGCATGATCAGCTGCGTGTTTGCATTGGTAGCGGCCATCACAGCTTGCCATGCCTCCGGAGGTGGAGGTGGTGGTGGCGGATCCTGATTCTGATTCTGACCCTTAGCAAGAGCCATCCTGAAGAGGGTGACATCCGTTAGCATCTTGACAGACATATATAAGCTGAATCAAATGGATCGAAATTGCACATATAGTCTTCACATCCAAACAAAATGAACGAATGCATTCCAATAGAAATGGTCACATATCCATAAATTGAGAAGCCACTTAGATAGACGTAGAAGAATAAAACAACAAGGTATGGACAAGAACAAATACTTGGTGAGGATTACCCAATCCCAAACCAAATATCCGCGGAAGAAGAACTAGAGCTACATGAATTCCCACCTATGAAACTCCCGAACCTTTCCGGTTATGCAATCAGGTGTTGGGGATACAGGGGAAGCATAATATCTCACCCAAAGCTAGCAAATCCTACATCGAGCTGTATCCATCCTTCAACACATAACCAAGAAACCTTCGGAAATCATTTACCTCAACCTTCGAAAAGCATCCGTTATATGAGTTATGCCAATACTCCCAAACTCCCGCCCCAGTACTGGGTGGCGTCGAGGTTATCTCACCAACAACTGCATAAAAGAGATTTTCGATGTCGGCGAAACTCAGATATTCCAGAATCTCAACGATAAAATTGTGACGACAACACCTCGGAGCTCAACTCCCTGGGACACTGCCACAACCCCTAAATGTCAGGAGGCACCAAGAACAATGTTCTCGTCACAAAACCATCGGAACGATTCCAAGATACCCGCGTGATCCTAAAATTTTTTTTACTGAAATTTGAGAAGAGAAGAGTCAAAACTCTACGTCAGGATGCCTCACCAGGGCGACGAAGGGACTGAGGAGTAAAAAGAATTCCTAACTCTCCGATATATATAATCCTAAATGACTCAAAACATTTTTCTAGACTCAACAACGCCAGGGATTCGATCAAGCAGGGGGCTCCTAAGGTCGGGGAAGGCTCTGATTACCAACTTGTAACGCCCTCGATGCAGCTATATCTCCCACATGTCGAAGCACGACTTAGAGGCATAACCGCATTGAAAGCAATGTCGCCAATGAGGTAATCTTCACAACAACCCATGTAATACAATAATGGAATAAGAGTAACATAGTTGGCTTACACTCACCACGTCACACAAATACATAAATAAGTCATTACATTCATCCAATACACTCAGGGTCCGACTACGGAACCAAAATAAAGATCAACCCCCAAATGCGCCAAAGTCCCCGATTGCCCCAACTGGGCACCACTACTGATCATTTGGGAAAGACACGTAGTAACAACGAGAGTCTTCATCGAACTCCCACTTGATCTCGGTCATATCATCTGGAGCGGTATCGTCGGTCCCTGCATCTGGTTTTGGAAGTAATCTGTGAGTCACGGGTACTCAGCAATCTCACACCCTCGCCATCAAGACTATTTAAGACTATAGGAAGGGTAAAAGGTATGATGTGGAGCTGCAGCAAGCGACTAGCATATATGGTGGCTAAACATATGCGCAAAAGAGAGCGAGCAGAGGACGCAAAGGCACGAGCGACAAACTATGATCAAGAAGTGATCCTAGAACAACCTACGTCAAGCATTACTCCAACACCGTGTTCACTTCCCAGACTCCGCCGAGAAGAGACCATCACGGTAACACACGCGGTTGGTGCATTTTAGTTAAGTTAAGTTTCAGGTTATCTACAACCGGACATTAACAAATTCCCATCTGCCCATAACCGAGGGAACGGCTTTCGAAAGTTCAAATCCCTGCAGGGGTGTCCCAACTTAGCCCATCACAAGCTCTCACGGTCAACGAAGGATATTCCTTCTCCCAAGACAATCCGATCAGGCTCGGCATCCCGGTTACAAGACATCCTCGACAATGGTAAAACTAAACCAGCAACACCACCCAGATGTGCCAAGAAATTCCGATAGGAGCTGCACATATCTCGTTCTCAAGGCACACCGGATAAGCAAGACGTCGGGTAGGCCAGCCCAGAGTTGCCCCTGGTAGCCCCGGACATCGCTCAGTTGGACCAACACTTTTAGAAGCACTGGCCCGGGTGGTTAAAATAAAGTTGACCCTTGAGTCCACGAAACCCGAGGGAAAAAGAGCTAGGTGGCAAATGGTAAAACCAAGGTTGGGCATTCCTGGAAGAGTTTTATTCAAGGTGAACTGTCAAGGGGTTCCCATTATAACCCAACCGTGTAAGGAACGCAAAATCCGAGAACATAACACCGATATGACGGAAACTAGGGCGGCAGGAGTGGAACAAAACACTAGGCATAAGGCCGAGCCTTCCACCCTTTACCAAGTATTATAGGTGCATTAAGATAAATAAGATAATATTGTGATATCCCAACAATAAACATGTTCCAACAAGGAACGATCTCCAATCTTCACCTGCAACTAGCAACGCTATAAGAGGGGATGAGCAAAGCGGTAACATAGCCAAACAACGGTTTGCTAGGACATGGTGGGTTAGAGGTTTGACATGGCAATTTGGGAGGCATGATAAGCAAGTGCTAGGTATCGTAGCATAGGCATAGCAAAAGAGCGAGCATCTAGCAAGCAAAGATAGAAGTGATTTCGAGGGTATGGTCATCTTGCCTGCAAAGTTCTTAGAGTTGCCTTGATACTCATAAGTGTACTCAATGGGCTCCTCATTCCCGTACTCGTATCCCGGCTCTACCCAAGCAAGAACAACAAGAAAAAGGAACACAATCAACCACGTGCAATGCCCAAGCAACATGATGCAACACATGGTATGATATGCAGGATGCGATATGTGATGCATAGGCATGATTTGGAAAGGAATGAATGAACCTGGCCTCAACTTGGAAATCCAAGAGTGCCACTGGAAATGTGAGTTGATTTCGGTTGAAATCAATATAAAGATCACCGGAATCGGATGCATGGTTTGGAAATGGCAAGCAAAACAAATATGGCTCCGGTCTGCGATAAACAGCATGTAGCCATCTAAATGCATCAAGTTAAATATGCTACAGCACTCAAACATAGCAAGAAAATACATGGCAGGGATCCACTCATGATGCTTGACAAAAGATGAACACTGAGCTATGGCTAAATCACTTATTAAAAGGTTCAAACAAGCATGGCAAAAGTGCAAATGATAACAGGTTTCAGACTTAATGAAATAACAACAAATCAGGAATTTATCATCAGGAAGCAATCTTTAGGGCATGAAAACTACATGCTACAGGAACATATCATGGCAAATCAAGGCATGGTATGAAGCTACTCAAAGCATATAACAAAAGTCCCTTAGTGATCATGAGCCAAAAGGGATCAGAAAATACAATTGCAAGCATGTGAACATAGCAAAAACATAAACAGATTCAGACTTTGTGAAAAACTGGATCATGCAAACAAATTAACAGGTAGGCATGTTTATGAGCTCGATGCACTCACTACAGAGCATGGCATGACAAACTAAGCATACACCCATCAAGAAGACATTGCATAGAAGCTAGACATGGCAAGAACAACATCATAGCATGCACGGATCAATAGCAACAACCTCGGCAAAAACGCTAAACATGTTAACAATCTGCCAGGAACATTTTATAGCAACAGTAGAGCTTGATTGACTCAAGATACGGTGCTCCATAAATGCAAACAAAGACATGGATGGCTAGAGCACCACAATATCTACAAAACATCCTTACTGATCATCCTCAAAAGAGGCACGGATCACTAGGAAACAACATGAACATATGGCATAAAAACAATATGGACAAGGACTTAGTGAAATTCGAAGTCCCTGAAATCAACATCATAGAGTAAGCTACTTTGCATGCTTTTGCTAGTCACCACAAAGATCACAAAAATACATGGCATACACCCCTGTAAAGATGGCATGGCATTCATCGAAACACATGTAGAGCTCAGGATCATAGCATGCACACATTAATCATGGCAAAAATGACAAAAGGCCATTTGCTGAAACAGATCTGACATAATCATCACATAGCCCTCTTCCAACAGCATTTCGGGCATCAAGCTGAACTCAAATGAAAATGACTCAGTGAGATGAAATGATGTAATCATCGAGACGAACATTTTGATATGCTACACGCACGAATCGGAGCTACGATGCGGAAGTTAAGATGCGTCAAAGATTGCATAAAATTATTGAGCGAGAGGGAAAAGTCAACCCCGGATCTAGGGTTACTATAGCTCCTGATCCAGATCTGACGAGGCACGGACTTCGAGGTGGCGGCGCTCTCGCCGGACTTGATGGAGATGACGGCGGAGCTCGCCGGAGCTCAGGCCGGCCGGAGGACGACACCGGGAACGGAGGGGGTTCGTCGCCGGCGCGGAAGGAGAGGAGAGGCGGCGGGCGCGGGGCGTTGCGGTGGCCGGTCAGCGTCTTGCGGCGGCGCCGGACAGCGGAGGGAGGCGGCCGGCGTTGATTCCGTGCGGCGTCGCGGCGTCGCCGGACGGCGGGAAGAAGGCGGCGGCGTCGGGCGCGGGGGCGCGGCCCAGTAGGCGGCGGAGAGGGCCGGTTACAGGCCAGGACGGGCCGTGGTGGTGGAGGAGGTCGGTGGGCCACGTGGCAGGCGGCGGTTGGCCGCGGTGGAGTGTCCGGCGCCGGCGGACAATGTCCGGCGCGGGCGAGAGGGAGAGGAGCTAGGTTAGGGTGGTTTTGGATCCGGAATTTCGAGAGGGTAATCTTTATATAGATGTAGAGGGAGCTAGGAAGCTCCAAATGAGGTGCGGTTTGCGGCCACGCGATCGTGATCGAACAACCTAGGTGATAGAAGGGGTTTAGGTTGGTTTGGGGCCACTTTGGAGGGGTGTTGGGCTGCAACACACACGAGGCCTTTTCGGTCACTCGGTTAACCGTTGGAGTATCAAACGAAGTCCAAATGGCACGAAACTTGACAGGCAGTCTACCGGTAGTAAGCCAAGGCCGCATGACAAGTCTCGGTCCAATCCGGAAATTTTTAACACCCACACACGAAAAGAGGTAGAAAGGGACACCGGAGGACATAGGAGCACTGGAATGCAAAACGGACAACGGGGAAAATGCTCGGATGCAAGAGACGAACACGTATGCAAATGCAATGCACATGATGACATGATATGAGATGCATGACAAAGACAAAACACACGAAGGTAGAAACCCGACAACGAGGAAATATAATAACTTAGTGCCCAAAACATCAAGAGTTGGAGTACAAATAAGGTAAATTACATCCGGGGTGTTACAAAGGACCCGAGGTCGAACTCGGCCTCCAAGGTGCCGTCCGAAGGAGGAGGAGAAGGGGATGGGGTCCGGTGCCGCTTGGAAGAGGCAAAAGCAGTTGTTTTCCTCTTCGCCACCGCGACCTTCACTGTCTTCTTCGTTGCCGCGGCCTTCATCGCCCTCGTCTCACGCACGGACTACCCCTGGGCCGGCTGCCGCTGCGCGATCCTGTCGGGCCGGACCGGCTCGCCGGAGGAAGCCCACCACAGGACGCGCCGCCTCCCCGCTGCCGGGGGGTCATTCACCTCGACCTCCTCTTCGGACGACTCGTCGTCCACGTCTTGCACGAGGGGAGCCTCATAGCCAGCGCCGCTGGCCTTCCCGGCAGACTCCTCCCACTGGGCGAGCTCCCTCTCCTCCGCGGCCATGTTGGCCTCATCCTCCACGCCGCCAGCGCTGCCGGCCTCCCTGGCGAGCACCGCCTCCGCCGCCCTAGCAGCGATTGAAGGAAACATGCCCTAGAGGCAATAATAAAGTTATTGTTTATTTCCTTATATCATGATAAATGTTTATTATTCATGCTAGAATTGTATTAACCGAAAACATAATACATGTGTGAATACATAGATAAACAGGTTGTCACTAGTATGCCTCTACTTGACTAGCTCGTTGATCAAAGATGGTTATGTTTCCTAACAATGGACATAAGTTGACATTTGATTAACAGGGTCACATCATTAGGAGAATTATGTGATTGACATGACCCATTCCGTTAGCTTAGCACCCGATCGTTTAGAATGTTGCTATTGCTTTCTTCATGACTTATACATGTTCCTTTGACTATGAGATTATACAACTCCCGTTTACCGGAGGAACACTTTGTGTGCTACCAAACATCACAACGTAACTGGGTGATTATAAAGGTTCTCTACAGGTGTCTCCAAATGTACTTGTTGGGTTGGCGTATTCCGAGATTAGGATTTGTCAGTCCGATTGTCGGAGAGGTATCTCTGGGCCCTCTCGGTAATGCACTTTACTTAAGCCTTGCAAGCATTGCAACTAATGAGTTAGCTCCGGGATGATGTATTACGGAATGAGTAAAGAGACTTGCCGGTAACGAGATTGAACTAGGTATTGAGATACCGATGATCCAATCTCGGGCAAGTAACATGCCGATGACAAAGGGAACAACGTATGTTATTATGCGGTTGGACCGATAAAGATCTTCGTAGAATATGTGGGAGCCAATATGAGCATCTAGGTTCCGCTATTGGTTATTGATCGGAGACATGTCTCGGTCATGTCTACATAGTTCTCGAACCCGTAGGGTCCGCACGCTTAATGTTACGATGATAGTTACATTATGAGTTTATATGTCTTGATGTACCGAAGGTTGTTCGGAGTCCAGGATGTGATCACGGACATGACGAGGAGTCTCGAAATGGTCGAGACATGAAGATTGATATATTGGAAGCCAATGTTTGGATACCGGAAGTGTTCCGGGTGAAATCGGGATTTTACCGGAGTACCGGGAGGTTACCGGAACCCCCCGGGAGGTAAATGGGCCTTAGTGGGCCTTTACGGAGAAGAGGAGAGGTGGCCAGGGCTGGGCCGCGTGCCCCTCCCCCCTTGTCCGAATAGGACAAGGAGAGGGGGGCGGTGCCCCCCCCTTTCCTTCTCTCCCTCCTCTTTCCCCCTCCCGAATCCTATTCCAACTAGGAAAAGGGGGGGAGTCCAACTCCCGGTGGGAGTAGGACTCCTCCTGGCACGCCCTCTCCCTGGCCGGCCGCACGCCCCCTTGCTCCTTTATATACGGGGGCAAGGAGGCACCCCATAGACACAACAATTGATCAAGTTGATCTTTTAGCCGTGTGCGGTGCCCCCCTCCACCATAGTCCACCTCGATACTACTGTAGCGGTGCTTAGGCGAAGCCCTGCGTTGGTAGAACATCAACATCGTCACCATGCCGTCGTGCTAACGAAACTCTCCCTCAACACTCGGCTGGATCGGAGTTCGAGGGATGTCATCGGGCTGAATGTGTGCTGAACTCGGATGTGCCGTGCGTTCGGTACTTGATCGGTCGGATCGTGAAGACGTACGACTAAATCAACCGCGTTGTGCTAACGCTTCCGCTTTTGGTCTACGAGGGTACATAGACAACACTCTCCCCTCTTGTTGTTGTGCATCACCATGATCTTGCATGTGCGTAGGTATTTTTTTTTGAAATTACTACGTTCCCCAACAGTGGCATTCGAGCCAGGTTTTATGCGTAGATATCATATGCACGAGTAGAACACAAGTGAGTTCTGGGCGATATAAGTCATACTGCTTACCAGCATGTCATACTTTGGTTCGGCGGTATTGTTGGATGAAGCGGCCCGGACCGACATTACGCGTACGCTTACATGAGGCTGGTTCTACCGACGTGCTTTGCACAAAGGTGTGGCTGGAGGGTGACAGTTTCTCCATCTTTAGTTGAACCGAGTGTGGCTACGCCCGGTCCTTGCGAAGGTTAAAACAACACCAACTTGAAAAACTATTGTTGTGGTTTTGATGCGTAGGTAAGAACGGTTCTTGCTAAGCCCGTAGTAGCCACGTAAAACTTGCAACAACAAAGTAGAGGACGTCTAACTTGTTTTTGCAGGGCATGTTGTGATGTGATATGGTCAAGACATGATGCTAAATTTTATTGTATGAGATGATCATGGTTTGTAACCGAGTTATCGGCAACTGGCAGGAGCCATATGGTTGTCGCTTTATTGTATGCAATGCAATCGCCCTGTAATGCTTTACTTTATCACTAAGCGGTAGTGATAGTCGTAGAAGCATAAGATTGGCGAGACGACAGTGATGCTACGATGGAGATCAAGGTGTCGCGCCGATGACGATGGTGATCATGACGGTGCTTCGGAGATGGAGATCACAAGCACAAGATAATGATGGCCATATCATATCACTTATATTGATTGCATGTGATGTTTATCTTTTATGCATCTTATCTTGCTTTGATTGATGGTAGCATCATAAGATGATCTCTCACTAAATTTCAATATAAAAGTGTTCTACCTGAGTATGCACCGTTGCCAAAGTTCGTCGTGCCCAGACACCATGTGATGATCGGGTGTGATAAGCTCTACGTCAATCTACAACGGGTGCAAGCCAGTTTTGCACACGCAGAATACTCAGGTTAAACTTGACGAGCCTAGCATATGCAGATATGGCCTCGGAACACTGAGACCGAAAGGTCAAGCGTGAATCATATAGTAGATATGATCAACATAGTGATGTTCACCATTGAAAACTACTCCATTTCACGTGATGATCGGTTATGGTTTAGTTGATTTGGATCACTGATCACTTAGAAGATTAGAGGGATGTCTTTCTAAGTGGGAGTTCTTAAGTAATATGATTAATTGAACTTAAATTTATCATGAACTTAGTACCTGATAGTATCTTGCTTGTCTAGGTTTGATTGTAGATAGATGGCCCGTGCTGTTGTTCCGTTGAATTTTAAAGCGTTCCTTGAGAAAGCAAAGTTGAAAGATGATGGTAGCAATTACATGGACTGGGTCCGCAACTTGAGGATTATACTCATTGCTGCTCAGAAGAATTACGTCCTGGAAGCACCGCTGAGTGCCAGGCCTGCTGCTGATGCAACTGACGACACTAAGAACGTCTGGCAGAGCAAAGCTGATGACTACTCGATAGTTCAGTGTGCCATGCTTTATGGCTTAGAACCAGGACTTCAACGACGTTTTGAACGTCATGGAGCATATGAGATGTTCCGGGAGTTGAAGTTAATATTTCAAGCAAATGCCCGGATTGAGATATATGAAGTCTCCAATAAGTTCTACAGCTGCAAGATGGAGGAGAATAGTTCTGTCAGTGAACATATGCTCAGAATGTCTAGGTACCATAATCACTTAACTCAGCTGGGAGTTAATCTTCTGATTGATAGTGTCATTGACAGAGTTCTACAATCACTGCCACCAAGCTACAAGAGCTTCGTGATGAACTATAATATGCAAGGGATGGATAAGACAATTCCCGAGCTCTTTGCAATGCTAAAGGCAGCGAAGGTAGAAATCAAGAAGGAGCATCAAGTGTTGATGGTCAATAAGACCACCAGTTTCAAGAAAAAGGGTAAAGGGAAGAAGAAGGGGAACTTCAAGAAGAACAGAAAGCAAGTTGCTGCTCAGGAGAAGAAACCCAAGTCTGGACCTAAGCCTGAAACTGAGTGCTTCTACTGCAAGCAGACTGGTCATTGGAAGCGGAACTACCCCAAGTATTTGGCAGATAAGAAGGATGGCAAGGTGAACAAAGGTATATGTGATATACATGTTATTGATATGTACCTTACTAGAGCTTGCAGTAGCACCTGGGTATTTGATACTGGTTCTGTTGCTAATATTTGCAACTCGAAACAGGGACTACAGATTAAGTGAACACTGGCAAAGGACGAGGTGACGATGCGCGTGGGAAATGGTTCCAAAGTCGATGTGATCGCGGTCAGCACGCTACCTCTACATCTACCTTCGGGATTAGTATTAGACCTAAATAATTGTTATTTGGTGCCAGCGTTGAGCATGAACATTATATCTGGATCTTGTTTGATGCGAGACGGTTATTGATTTCAATCAGAGAATAATGGTTGTTCTATTTATATGAGTAATATCTTTTATGGTCATGCACCCTTGAAGAGTGGTCTAGTTTTTATGAATCTCGATAGTAGTGATGCACATATTCATAATATTGAAGCCAAAAGACGCAGAGTTGATAATGATAGTGCAACTTATTTGTGGCACTGCCGTTTAGGTCATATCGATGTAAAGCGCATGAAGAAACTCCATACTGATGGACTTTTGGAACCACTTGATTATGAATCACTTGGTACTTGCGAACCGTGTCTCATGGGCAAGATGACTAAAACGCCGTTCTCTGATAATATGGAGAGAGCAACAGATTTGTTGGATATCATACATACAGATGTATGTGGTCCGATGAATGTTGAGGCTCGTGGCTGATATCGTTATTTTCTCACCTTCACAGATGATTTAAGAAGATATGGGTATATCTACTTAATGAAGCATAAGTCTGAAACATTTGAAAAGTTCAAAGAATTTCAGAGTGAAGTTGAAAATCATCGTAACAAGAAAATAAAGTTTCTACGATCTGATCGTGGAGGAGAATATTTGAGTTACGAGTTTGTTCTACATTTGAAACAATGCGGAATAGTTTCGCAACTCATGCCACCTGGAACACCACAACGTAATGGTGTGTCCGAACGTCGTAATCGTACTTTACTAGATATGGTGCGATCTATGATGTCTCTTACAGATTTACCGCTATAATTTTGGGGTTATGCTTTAGAGACGGCCGCATTCATGTTAAATAGGGCACCATCGAAATCCGTTGAGACGACGCCTTATGAACTATGGTTTGGCAAGAAACCAAATTTGTCGTTTCTGAAAGTTTGGGGCTGCGATGCTTATGTGAAAAAGCTTCAACCTGATAAGCTCGAACCCAAATCAGAGAAATGTGTCTTCATAGGATACCCAAAGGAGACTGTTGGGTAAACCTTCTATCACAGATCCGAAGGCAAGGCATTCGTTGCTAAGAATGGATACTTTCTAGAGAAGGAGTTTCTCTCGAAAGAAGTGACTGGGAGGAAAGTGGAAATTTATGAGGTAACTGTACCTGCTCCTCTATTAGAAAGTAGTTCATCACAGAAACTTTTTTCTGTGACGCCTACACCAATTAGTGAGGAAGTTAATGATGATGATCATGGAACTTCAGATCAAGTTACTACTGAACCTCGTAGATCAACCAGAGTAAGATCCACACCAGAGTGGTACGGTAATCCTGTTCTAGAAGTCATGCTACTAGATCATGATGAACCTACGAACTATGAAGAAGCGATGGTGAGCCCAGATTCCGCAAAATGGCTTGAGGCCATGAAATCCGAGATGGGATCCATGTATGAGAACAAAGTGTGGACTTTGGTTGACTTGCCCGTTCATCGGCAAGCAATTGAGAATAAATGGATCTTCAAGATGAAGACTGACACTGACGGTAATGTTACTGCCTACAAAGCTCGACTTGTTGCGAAAGGTTTTCGACAAGTTCAAGGGATTGACTATGATGAGACTTTCTCACCCGTAGCGATGCTTAAGTCTGTCCGAATCATGTTAGCAATTGCCGCATTTTATGGTTATGAAATTTGGCAAATTGATGTCAAAACTGCATTCCTGAATGGATTTCTGGAAGAAGAGTTGTATATGATGCAACCGGAAGGTTTTGTCGATCCAAAGGGAGCTAACAAAGTGTGCAAGCTCCAACGATCCATTTATGGACTGGTGCAAGCCTCTCAGAGTTGGAATAAACGCTTTGATAGTGTGATCAAAGCATTTGGTTTTATACAGACTTTTGGAGAAGCCTGTATTTACAAGAAAGTGAGTGGGAGCTCTATAGCATTTCTGATATTATATGTGGATGACATATTGCTGATTGGAAATGATATAGAATTTCTGGATAGCATAAAGGGATACTTGAACAAGTGTTTTTCAACGAAAGACCTTGGTGAAGCTGCTTACATATTGGGCATCAAGATCTATAGAGATAGATCAAGATGCTTAATTGGACTTTCACAAAGCACATACCTTGACAAAGTTTTTAAGAAGTTCAAAATGGATCAAGCAAATAAAGGGTTCTTGCCTGTGTTACAAGGTGTGAAGTTGAGTAAGATTCAATGCCCGACCACTTCGGGAGATAGAGAGAAAATGAAAGATGCTCCCTATGCTTCAGCCATAGGCTCTATCATGTATGCAATGCTATGTACCAGACCTGATGTGTGCCTTGCTATAAGTCTGTCAGGGAGGTACCAAAGTAATCCAGGAGTGGATCACTGGACATCGGTCAAGAACATCCTAAAATACCTGAAAAGGACTAAGGATATGTTACTCATTTATGGAGGTGACAAAGAGCTCATCGTAAACGTCTACGTTGATGCAAGCTTTGACACTGATCCGGACGATTCTAAATCGCAAACCGGATACGTGTTTACATTGAACGGTGGAGCTGTCAGTTGGTGCAGTTCTAAACAAAGCGTAGTGGCAGGATCTACATGTGAAGCGGAGTACATAGCTGCTTCAGAAGTAGAAAATGAAGGAGTCTGGATGAAGGAGTTCATATCTGATCTAGGTGTCATACCTAGTGCATCGGGTCCAATGAAAATCTTTTGTAACAATACTGGTGCAATTGCCTTGGCGAAGGAATCCAGATTTTAGAAGAGAATCAACCACATCAAGAGACGCTTCAATTCCATCCGGGATTTAGTCCAGGTGGGAGACATAGAAATTTGCAAGATACATATAGATCTAAATGTTGCAGACCCATTGACTAAACCGCTTCCACGAGCAAAACATGAATAGCACCAAGGCTCCATGGGTGTTAGAATCATTACTGTGTAATCTAGATTATTGACTCTAGTGCAAGTGGGAGACTGAAGGAAATATGCCCTAGAGGCAATAATAAAGTTATTATTTATTTCCTTATGTCATGATAAATGTTTATTATTCATGCTAGAATTATATTAACCGGGAACATAATACATGTGTGAATACATAGACAAACATGTTGTCACTAGTATGCCTCTACTTGACTAGCTCGTTGATCAAAGATGGTTATGTTTCCTAACCATGGACATAAGTTGTCATTTGATTAATGGGTTCACATCATTAGGAGAATGATGTGATTGACATGACCCATTCCGTTAACTTAGCACCGGTCGTTTAGTATGTTGCTATTGCTTTCTTCATGACTTATACATGTTCCTTTGACTATGTGATTATGCAACTCACATTTACCGAAGGAACACTTTGCGTGCTACCAAATGTCACAACATAACTGGGTGATTATAAAGGTGCTCTACAGGTGTCTCCAAAGGTACTTGTTGGGTTGGCGTATTTCGAGATTAGGATTTGTCACTCCGATTGTCGGAGAGGTATCTCTGGGCCCTCTCGGTAATGCACATCACTAAGCCTTGCGAGCATTGCAACTAATGAGTTAGTTGCGGGATGATGTATTACGGAACGAGTAAAGAGACTTTCCGGTAAGGAGATTGAACTAGGTATTGAGATACCGATGATCGAATCTCGCGCAAGTAACATGTCGATCACAAAGGGAACAATGTATGTTGTTATGCGGTTTGACCGATAAAGATCTTCGTAGAATATGTGGGAGCCAATATGAGCATCCAGGTTCCGCTATTGGTTATTGACCGGAGACATGTCTCGGTCATGTCTACATAGTTCTCGAACCCGTAGGGTCCGCACGCTTAACGTTACGATGACAGTTACATTATGAGTTTATATGCTTTGATGTACCGAAGGTTGCTCGGAGTCCCGGATGTGATCACAGACATGACGAGGAGTCTCGAAATGGTCGAGACATGAAGATTGATATATTGGAAGCCTATGTTTGGATATCGGAAGTGTTCCGGGTGAAATCGGAATTTTACCGGAGTACCGGGAGGTTACCGGAACCCCCCGGGAGGTAAATGGGCCTTAGTGGGCCTTTACGGAGAAGAGGAGCGGCGGTCAGGGCTGGGCCGGGCGCCCCTCCCACCTAGTCCGAATAGGACAAGGAGAGGGGGGCGGCGCCCCCTTTCCTTATCTCCCTCCTCTTTCCCCCTCCCGAATCCAATTCCAACTAGGAAAAGGGGGGAGTCCTACTCCTGGTGGGAGTAGGACTCCTCCTTGCGCGCCCTCTCCCTGGCCGGCCGCTCCCCCCCTTACTCCTTTATATACGGGGGCAAGGAGGCACCCCATAGACACAACAATTGATCAAGTTGATCTTTTAGCCGTGTGCGGTGCCCCCCTCCACCATAGTCCACCTCGATAATACTGTAGCGGTGCTTAGGCGAAGCCCTGCGTCGGTAGAACATCAACATCATCACCACGCCGTCGTGCTTACGAAACTCTCCCTCAACACTCGGCTGGATCGGAGTTCGAGGGACGTCATCGGGCTGAACGTGTGCTGAACTCAAAGGTGTCGTGCATTCGGTACTTGATCGGTCGGATCGTGAAGACGTACGACTACATCAACCGCTTTGTGCTAATGCTTCCACTTTCGGTCTACGAGGGTACGTATACAACACTCTCCCCTCTCGTTGATGTGCATCACCATGATCTTGCATGTGCGTAGGATTTTTTTTTGAAATTACTACATTCCACAACAGCGATGTAGTCTAGATCCGCCTTGGTGGTGTCTTGGATAAGCAGCGACTCGTCGCGGACATAAGCCTCCGACAAGGTGTCAAAGAACTCCTTTACCCTCTCCACTAGCGGCTCGGCCCAGGCTGGGTTAAGGCCATGTGCGTTGAAGTCCGGCATCATGGCGATGATGGAGGACTGGTGAGAGTTGTTGCTCAGCGGGACCACTCCCGCCGACAACCCGAACAGAGGCCCCTTGACGGCCTTGCCGGCCTTCGTGGCCTTGCCGGTCCTCTCAGCCATGCCGTCCCTTCCCACGTCGAGCTGAAACAGCCTTTGACGGAAATGGGCATGCCCCATCACCGTGAAGCTATGCTTCAGGCCAGGGCGAAGCCTCATGACGTTGGCCACATTCCTGGAATCCCAGGTTGGCCTCCCTTTGTTGTGCAGCATGGCGATTCAGCGACGGATGAATTCTGCCCCAATCATCTCAAGGGTAAGCCTGTCCATGGTGAGGCGATGGATCCTGGTGGTGGCGATCGAGAGTTTTGTTGGCATTGAGGTCGCTCTAGTCGCTGTCGCGGGTCGGCTGGCTCTGACGAACCCGGCAAAACTCCTGCGGGTCCTCCTCCTCGATCCATCACCACCGGCCCCACCACCCCTCCCACCTTTCCTTCTAGGCACCTTCCGGGTACGTGCCTTTCTCCTGGGTCCTCGGGATCCAGGCGATGCTCCCAAAAATGGCACCCCCTGGTTGGATGCGAGGGAAGAAGTAGTGATGGAAGAGCGACGTGCTAGGGAGCACACCGGCAAAGCCCTCGCAGAGGTGGGCAAAGAGAGCCATGCACGCCACTGCGTTCGACGTGAGATCCAAAAGATGGAAGCCGTGGGTGTGCATGACGTCGTTGAAGATATCATAGAAAGGGGGCAGAGCCCGCAAGAGAAGAAATCGACGAAGAAAGGGTACCGATTTGGGCCCTCCTTGGCAAAATTGGCGGGGACGACGCGCATGGCAGGGTGCCCCGACGTCTTCCTCCGCCACAGGGGCAAGAAGAGGTCCTTGAGGTCGATCGCATCAACCGTCGGCGGGAAGTAGGTGATTTGCGTCTGCCGCACCGCCGACTCGATCTCCGGCGCCTCCTTCTCACCGGCATCCTTGGCAACTCCCTTGCCCCTACTGGTTTTCGGTGCCATGGCAGCTGGGAGGGGGCGAAGGATCAAGAGCAATGAGGGTGCAGCGGCAGCAAGTAGAGGTGAGAACTTCAAATGTTTTGCCTGAGGAAGAAGAGAGGAATGGCGGTTCCGACATTAGGAGAGGCGCAGAGGGTAAATCAGCAGCGCGCCTGCGGCTTTTGACTTTTTTTATGGGGAAGGCGTGGGCCGCCTCTTTACCATTTACCATGATGTGACGCATGAGGGCACCAACTGCACCACGCATGACCCCCACGTCACGCACGACCCCCACGTCGCGCATTCAACGCGGGTCGTGGGGAAGTGCAACAGGCGAGGGAGTTACTACGGTACAACTCGGCCCCGCGTGCCCGCGCACCATTTTGGGCCTATCCCAACAATGCGTCGCGCTTATGTATGGCCCATGCCCGGGGCTCCTGTCGGTGCACAAAAGGAAGTGTCCTATTTTATACCCCTTTACTTGTGCGTGGGCAGTTGAAGCTGCGCCTGCAGCCACACTTGGCGGGGCAGAGGAAGGAAGCAAAGCCACAAGACAACCAGAGCAACACCGAGCTAGAAACATGAAGAGCAGAAGGGTGAGGTGAGCTCCCCCGACAAGGCCCTTGCCAGGACGGCCTCCACAGCCCCGGCAAGAACCTTGCCGGGGCAACTTTCCCAACACCAGCAAAGCCGCCACCCTTGAACCCAAGAGTTCCAACACCATCAACCACTTTGGAACCGAGGCTCAGGAGGCACCTCCATGGTGGCATGCAGATCTTTGTGGAAACCAGAAGACGACGATCCTCGGCAAGATCCTTGCCAAGGATACATGCGAGACCCCCGGCAAGACCCTTGCCAGGGATGACCACGACACCACGGCAAGACCCTTGCCATGGCTCCGGCAAGACTCTTGCCGAAAACATCCGCGGGGCCACGGCCAGGCCCACATCTGCCAGGACTCCACCGCCGTTCCCATGCGGCTGCCAGCCCACCAGCTAGGCAGGCACCTGTGTGGCAACGTGCGACCTCTAGGCCAAGTCGGCAAGCACCTGCGTGGTGGCATGCAGATCTTCCTGAAGACTCTGCCACAACACCAACTCAGCAGCCAGCCAGCGTGGCGCAACGCGCCTCATCAGTCCGGATGCGCGTCAAAGCTAGGCGAGGCGGCGACAACTGGGACGAGCTTCCTTGTCGTCCCCAAATAAGCGAGAAGGGCACATTGGCAGTGCATTAAATGTTTTCTGTCCTACAGTGCCAGGAGATAGACTCGACCACTATATGCTTTCCACCTCCTGTGTGCCACAGTGGCAGCCCCTTTGGCTATAAAACGACGCCCGCGGCGTACTGAGGGAGGATTCGGATCTTTTGGATTCAGATCATTTGGACGACACACGCATCGTAGCAAGTTCAAGAACTCAAGAACACTCAAATATACATCAAAGCAGGACTAGGGTATTATGCATCCTCGCGGCCCGAACCTGGGTAAACGATCCTCGTGCTGGCTTCTAGACACGCTCTTTGCACAACCTCGCACCCGCCAACCGTAGCAAAAGGGATCCTAGTAATCCCATAGGTGTCGTTTCCCCCGACACCAGGTATCTCAATGTTTCGCCCGAGTGACGATGGTAGGGTGTTTCACATTCATTCCCATTTTTGCATGGGACCTAAGCATGCACCCATGAACAAATATTTGATTGTCAACCAATTTAAATGCACTGGAGCATGTGCATGTAGTTCAAATTTGAATTATGCACATAAATGCATTGAAAACTCAATTAATGCTTAAAAATGTCCAAACAAACCCCGAAAAATTAGAAAAATTGACACAACACTCCTGTTGTTTTATGTTGACATGAGAAGTTTTTTGAAAGCAATAAGAGGCAATGGATATTGTTTCATCCCCAAAGGTGGGACGTTCCCTACCTAAACCATCATGCTTGTCGTGAGAAGCTTTCTTTTGTTACAAGCATATACCCAAACCTGTCCCAAATGGGACAAAGAATTTACCACGGCATGTTGAAGCCACTCCATGATAGCATGCAAATTTCATGACTTTCAAACGAGTTTTGGATTTACTAGAATTTAAAAAACAGGTTTCTCAATGTTTGCAGCCGAGTGACGGTGGCAGGGTGTTTGACATTCATTCCCGTTTGTTGCATGGGACCTAAGCATGCACCCAAGGACAAATATTTGATTTTTCAACCAATTTACATGCACTGGAGCATGTGCATGTAGTTCAAATTTGAATTATGCACATAAATGCATTGAAAACTCAGTTAATGCATAAAATGTCCAAACGAACGCCGAAAAATCACAAAAAATGATACAAAACTCCTGTTGTTCTATGTTGACATGAGAATTTTTTTGAAAGCAATAAGAGGCAGTGGATATCATTTCGTCCCTAAAGGTGGGACGTTCCCTACCGAAACGATCATGCTTGTTGTGAGAAGCCTTGCTTTGTGAGAAGCATCTACCCAAACCTGCCCCAAATGGGACACAAATTTTTACCACGGCATGTTGATACCGTTCCATCATAGCATGCCAAGTTCTTGAATTTCAGACGAGTTTTGGATTTACTTGAATTTAAAAACGAGGTATCTCAATGTTTCGGCCGAGTGATGGTGGCAGGGTCTTTGACATTCATTCCTATTTCTTGAATGGGAGCTAAGCATGAACCCAAGGACAAACATTTGATTTTTCAACCAATTTAAATGCACTTGAGCATGTGCATGTAGTTCAAATTTGAATTGTGCACATAAATGCATTGAAAACTCGGTTAATGCATAAAAATGTCCAAACGAGCCCCAAAAAATCACAAACATTGACACAACACTCCTATTGTTCTAAATTGACATGCGACAAATTTTGAATGCAATAAGAGGCAATGGATATCATTTCGTCCCCAAAGGTGGGACGTTCCCTACCTAAACCATCATGCTTGTTGTGAGAAGCTTTCGTTTGTGAGAAGCATATACCCAAACCTGCTCCAAATAGAACAAAAAATTACCATGGCATGTTGATGCCGCTCCATGATAGCATGCCAAGTTTCATGAATTCAAGATGAGTTTTGGATTTACTAGAATTTTAAAACGATGTATCTCAATGTTTGCGGCCGAGTGACGGTGGCAGGGTGTTTGACAATCATTCCCATTTCTTGCATGGATCCTAAGCATGCACCGATGGAAAAATATTTGATTTTTCAACCAATTTACATGCACTGGAGCATGTGCATGTAGTTCAAATTTGAATTATGCACATAAATGCATTGAAAACTCCGTTAATGCATAAAAATGTCCAAACGAACCCCGAAAAATCACAAAAATTTACACAACACTCCTGTTGTTCTATGTTGACACGAGAATTTTTTTGAAAGCAATAAAAGGAAATGGATATCATTTTGTCCCCAAAGGTGGGACATTCCCTACCGAAACCATCATGGTTGTTGTGAGAAGCTTTTGGTTTGTGAGAAGCATATACCCAAACCTGCCCCAAATATGAGAAAAAAATTCCATGGCATGTTGATGCCGCTCCATGATTGCATGCCAAGTTTCATGAATTTCAGATGAGTTTTGGATTTACTAGATTTTGAAAACCAGGTATCTCAATGTTTGCGGCCGAGCGACTGTGGCAGGGTGTTTGGCATTCATTCCCATTTCTTGCATGGGACCTAAGCATACACCCAAGGACAAAGATTTGATTTTTCAACCAATTTATATGCACTGGAGCATGTGCATGTAGTTCAAATTTGAATTATGGACATAAATGCATTGAAAACTCAGTTAATGCATAAAAATTTCCAAACGAACCCCGAAAAATCACAAAAATTGACACAACACTCCTGTCGTTCTATGTTGACACGAGAAATTTTTTGAAAGCAATAAGAGGCAATGGATATCATTTTTTCTCCAAAGGTGGGACGTTCCCTACCGAAACCATCATGCTTGTTGTTAGAAGCTCTGGTTTGTGAGAAGCATATACCCAAACCTGCCACAAAATGGGACAGAAAATTTACAACGACATGTTGATGCCGCTCCAGGATAGCATGCCAAGTTTCATGAATTTCAGACGAGTTTTGGATTTACTAGAATTTAAAAACCAGGTACCTCAATGTTTGCGGCCGAGTGATGGTGGTCGGGTGTTTGACATTCATTCCCATTTATTGCATGTGACCTAAGCATGCAGCCAAGGACAAAGATTTGATTTTTCTATCAATTTATATGCACTGGAGCATGTGCATGTAGTTCAAATTTGAATTATGCACAGAAATGCATTGAAAACTCAGTTAATGCATAAAAATGTCCAAACGAACCTCGAAAAATCAGAAAACTTCACACAACACTCCTGTTGTTCTATGTTGACATAAGAAGTTTTTTGAAAGCAATAAGAGGCAATGGATATCGTTTCATCCCCAAAGGTGGGACGTTCCCTACCTAAACCATCATGCTTGTTGTGAGAAGCTTTCGTTTGTGAGAAGCATATACCCAAACCTGCCCCAAAAAGGACAAAGAATTTACCACGGCATGTTGATGCCACTCCATGATAGCATGCCAAGTTTCATGAATTTCAAACGCGTTCTGGATTTACTAGAATTTAAAAAACAGGTTTCTCAATGTTTGCGGCTGAGTGACGGTGGCAGGGTGTTTGACATTAATTCCCGTTTATTGCATGGGACCTAAGCATGCACCCAAGGACAAATATTTGATTTTTCAACAAATTTACATGCACTCGAGCATGTGCATGTAGTTCAAATTTGAATTATGCACATAAATGCATTGAAAACTCAGTTAATGCATAAAATGTCCAAACAAACCCCGAAAAATCACAAAAATTGATACAACACTCCTGTTGTTCTATGTTGACATGAGAATTTTTCTGAAAGCAATAAGAGGCAGTGGATATCATTTCGTCCCCAAAGGTGGGACGTTCCCTACCGAAACGATCATGCTTGTTGTGAGAAGCTTTCGTTTGTGAGAAGCATATACCCAAACCTGCTCCAAGTAGAACAAAAAATTTACCATGGCATGCTGATGCCGCTCCATGATAGCATGCCAAGTTTCATGAATTTCAGATGAGTTTTGGATTTACTAGAATTTTAAAATGAGGTATCTCAATGTTTGCGGCCAAGTGACGGTGGCAGGGTGTTTGACAATCATTCCCATTTCTTGCATGGGACCTAAGCATGCATCGAAGGAAAAATATTTGTTTTTTCAACCAATTTACATCCACTGGAGCATGTGCATGTAGTTGAAATTTGAATTGTGCACATAAATGCATTGAAAACTCAGTTTTGGATTTACTTGAATTTAAAAACTAGGTATCTCAATGTTTCGGCCGAGTGATGGTGGCGGGGTCTTTGACATTCATTCCTATTTCTTGAATGGGACCTAAGCATGAACCCAAGGACAAACATTTGATTTTCAACCAATTTAAATGCACTTGAGCATGTGCATGTAGTTCAAATTTGAATTGTGCACATAAATGCATTGAAAACTTAGTTAATGCATAAAAATGTCCAAACGAGCCCCAAAAAATCACAAACATTGACACAACACTCCTATTGTTCTAAGTTGACATGCGACAAATTTTGAATGCAATAAGAGGCAATGGATATCATTTCGTCCCCAAAGGTGGGACGTTCCCTACCTAAACCATCATGCTTGTTGTGAGAAGCTTTCGTTTGTGAGAAGCATATACCCAAACCTGCTCCAAATAGAACAAAAAATTACCATGGCATGTTGATGCTGCTCCATGATAGCATGCCAAGTTTCATGAATTCAAGATGAGTTTTGGATTTACTAGAATTTTAAAATGAGGTATCTCAATGTTTGCGGCCGAGTGACGGTGGGAGGGTGTTTGACAATCATTCCCATTTCTTGCATGGATCCTAAGCATGCACCGAACGAAAAATATTTGATTTTTCAACCAATTTATATGCACTCGAGCATGTGCATGTAGTTCAAATTTGAATTATGCACATAAATGCATTAAAAACTCAGTTAATGCATAAAAATGTCCAAATGAACCCCGAAAAATCACAAAAATTTACACAACACTCCTGTTGTTCTATGTTGAAACGATAATTTTTTTGAAAGCAATAAGAGCCAATGGATATCGTTTTGTCCCCAAAGGTGGGACATTCCCTATCGAAACCATCATGGTTGTTGTGAGAAGCTTTTGGTTTGTGAGAAACATATACCCAAACCTGCCCCAAATAGGAGAAAAAAATTTCCACGGCATGTTGATGCCGCTCCATGATTGCATGCCAAGTTTCATGAATTTCAGATGGGTTTTGGATTTACTAGAATTTAAAAACCAGGTATCTCAATGTTTGCGGGCGAGTGACTGTGGCAAGGTGTTTGGCATTCATTCCCATTTCTTGCATGGGACCTAAGCATAAACCCAAGGACAAAGAATTGATTTTTCAACCAATTTATATGCACTAGAGCATGTGCATGTAGTTCAAATTTGAATTATGGACATAAATGCATTGAAAACTCAGTTAATGCATAAAAATGTCCAAACGAACCCCGAAAAATCACAAAAATTGACACAACACCCCTGTTGTTCTATGTTGACACGAGAAAAATTTTGAAAGCAATAAGAGGCAATGTATATCGTTTTTTCGCCAAAGGAGGGACGTTCCCTACCTAAACCATCATGCTTGTTGTGAGAAGCTTTCGTTTGTGAGAAGCATATACCCAAACCTGCTCCAAATAGAACAAAAAATTTACCATGGCATGTTGATGCCGCTCCATGATAGCATGCCAAGTTTCATGAATTTCAGATGAGTTTTGGATTTACTAGAATTGGAATTATTCAGGGTTCATTTGGACATTTTTATGCATTAACTGAGTTTTCAATGCATTTATGTGCATAATTCAACTTTTCACTACATGCACATGCTCCAGTGCGTATAAATTGATTTTTCAACCAATTTATATGCACTGGAGCATGTGCATGTAGTTCAAATTTGAATTATGCACATAAATGCATTAAAAACTCAGTTAATGCATAAAAATATGCAAATGAACCCCGAAAAATCACAAAAATTTACACAACACTCCTGTTGTTCTATGTTGAAACGAGAATTTTTTTGAAACCAATAAGAGGCAATGGATATCGTTTTGTCCCCGAAGGTGGGACATTCCCTACCGAAACCATCATGGTTGTTGTGAGAAGCTTTTGGTTTTTGAGAAGCATATACCCAAACCTGCCCCAAATAGGAGAAAAAAATTTCCACGACATGTTGATGCCGCTCCATGATAGCATGCCAAGTTTCATGAATTCAAGATGAGTTTTGGATTTACTAGAATTTTAAAATGAGGTATCTCAATGTTTGCGGCCGAGTGACGGTGGCAGGGTGTTTGAAAATCATTCCCATTTCTTGCATGGATCCTAAGCATGCACCGAAGGAAAAATATTTGATTTTTCAACCAATTTATATGCACTGGAGCATGTGCATGTAGTTCAAATATGAATTATGCACATAAATGCATTCCCATTTCTTGCATGTGACCTAAGCATGCACCCAAGGACAAAGATTTGATTTTTCTATCAATTTATATGCACTGGAGCATGTGCATGTAGTTCAAATTTGAATTATGCACAGAAATGCATTGAAAACTCAGTTAATGCATAAAAATGTCCAAACGAACCTCGAAAAATCAGAAAACTTCACACAACACTCCTGTTGTTCTATGTTGACATAAGACGTTTTTTGAAAGCAATAAGAGGCAATGCATATCGTTTCATCCCCAAAGGTGGGACGTTCCCTACCTAAACCATCATGCTTGTTGTGAGAAGCTTTCGTTTGTGAGAAGCATATACCCAAACCTGCCCCAAAAGGGACAAAGAATTTACCACGGCATGTTGATGCCACTCCATGATAGCATGCCAAGTTTCATGAATTTCAAACGCGTTCTGGATTTACTAGAATTTAAAAAACAGGTTTCTCAATGTTTGCGGCTGAGTGACGGTGGCAGGGTGTTTGACATTCATTCTCGTTTGTTGCATGGGACCTAAGCATGCACCCAAGGACAAATATTTGATTTTTCAACAAATTTACATGCACTCGAGCATGTGCATGTAGTTCAAATATGAATAATGCACATAAATGCATTGAAAACTCAGTTAATGCATAAAATGTCCAAACGAACACCGAAAAATCACAAAAATTGATACAACACTCCTGTTGTTCTATGTTCACATGAGAATTTTTTTGAAAGCAATAAGAGGTAGTGGATATCATTTCGTCCCCAAAGGTGGGACGTTCCTACCGAAACGATCATGCTTGTTGTGAGAAGCCTTCCTTTGTGAGAAGCATCTACCCAAACCTGCCCCAAATGGGACACAAATTTTTACCATGGCATGTTGATACCGTTCCATCATAGCATGCCAAGTTCTTGAATTTCAGACGAGTTTTGGATTTACTTGAATTTAAAAATCAGGTATCTCAATGTTTCGGCCGAGTGATGGTGGCAGGGTCTTTGACATTCATTCCTATTTTTCAATGGGACCTAAGCATGAACCCAAGGACAAATATTTGATTTTTCAACCAATTTAAATGCACTTGAGCATGTGCATGTAGTTCAAATTTCAATTGTCCACATAAATGCATTGAAAACTCAGTTAATGCATAAAAATGTCCAAACGAGCCCCAAAAATTCACAAACATTGACACAACACTCCTATTTTTCTAAGTTGACATGCGAAAAATTTTGAATGCAATAAGAGGCAATGGATATCATTTCATCCCCAAAGGTGGGACGTTCCCTACCTAAACCATCATGCTTGTTGTGAGAAGCTTTCATTTGTGAGAAGCATATACCCAAACCTGCTCCAAGTAGAACAAAAAATTTACCATGGCATGTTGATGCCGCTCCATGATAGCATGCCAAGTTTCATGAATTTCTGATGAGTTATGGATTTACTAGAATTTCAAAATGAGGTATCTCAATGTTTGCGGCCGAGTGACGGTGGCAGGGTGTTTGACAATCATTCCCATTTCTTGCATGGGACCTAAGCATGCACCGAAGGAAAAATATTTGATTTTGCAACCAATTTACATGCACTGGAGCATGTGCATGTAGTTCAAATTTGAATTATGCACATAAATGCATTCAAAACTTAGTTAATGCATAAAATGTCCAAACGAACCCCGAAAAATCACAAAAATTGATACAACACTCCTGTTGTTCTATGTTGACATGAGAATTTTTTTGAAAGCAATAAGAGGCAGTGGATATCATTTCGTCCCCAAAGGTGGGACGTGCCCAACCGAAACGATCATGCTTGTTGTGAGAAGCCTTCCTTTGTGAGAAGCATCTACCCAAACCTGCCCCAAATGGGACACAAATTTTTACCACGGCATGTTGATACCGTTCCATCATAGCATGACAAGTTCTTGAATTTAGACGAGTTTTGGATTTACTTGAATTTAAAAATCAGGTATCTCAATGTTTCGGCCGAGTGATGGTGGCAGGGTCTTTGACATTCATTCCTATTTCTTGAATGGGACCTAAGCATGAACCCAAGGACAAATATTTGATTTTTCAACCAATTTAAATGCACTTGAGCATGTGCATGTAGTTCAAATTTGAATTGTGCACATAAATGCATTGAAAACTCAGTTAATGCATAAAAATGTCCAAACGAGCCCCAAAAATTCACAAACATTGACACAACACTACTATTGTTCTAAGTTGACATGCAAAATTTTTTGAATGCAATAAGAGGCAATGGATATCATTTTGTCCCCAAAGGTGGGACGTTCCCTACCTAAACCATCATGCTTGTTGTAAGAAGCTTTCGTTTGTGAGAAGCATATACCCAAACCTGCTCCAAATAGAACAAAAAATTTACCATGGCATGTTGATGCCGCTCCATGATAGCATGCCAAGTTTCATGAATTTCAGATGAGTTTTGGATTTACAAGAATTTTAAAATGAGGTATCTCAATGTTTGCAGCCGAGTGACGGTGGCAGGGTGTTTGACAATCATTCCCATTTCTCTCATGGGACCTAAGCATGCACCGAAGGAAAAATATTTGATTTTTCAACCAATTTACATGCACTGGAGCATGTGCATGTAGTTCAAATTTGAATTATGCACATAAATGCATTCAAAACTCAGTTAATGCATAAAATGTCCAAACGAACCACGAAAAATCACAAAAATTGATACAACACTACTGTTGTTCTATGTTGACATGAGAATTTTTTTGAAAGCAATAAGAGGCAGTGGATATCATTTCGTCCCCAAAGGTGGGACGTTCCCTACCAAAACGATCATGCTTGTTGTGAGAAGCCTTCCTTTGTGAGAAGCATCTACCCAAACCTGCCCCAAATGGGATACAAATTTTTACCACGGCATGTTGATACCGTTCCATCATAGCATGCCAAGTTCTTGAATTTCAGACGAGTTTTGGATTTACTTGAATTTAAAAATAAGGTATCTCAATGTTTCGGCCGAGTGATGGTGGCAGGGTCTTTGACATTCATTTCTATTTCTTGAATGGGACCTAAGCATGAACCCAAGGACAAATATTTGATTTTTCAACCAATTTAAATGCACTTGAGCATGTGCATGTAGTTCAAATTTGAATTGTGCACATAAATGCATTGAAAACTCAGTTAATGCATAAAAATGTCCAATCGAGCCCCAAAAATTCACAAACATTGACACAACGCTCCTATTGTTCTAAGTTGACATGCGACAAATTTTGAATGCAATAAGAGGCAATGGATATCATTTTGTCCCCAAAGGTGGGACGTTCCCTACCTAAACCATCATGCTTGTTGTGAGAAGCTTTCGTTTGTGAGAAGCATATACCCAAACCTACTCCAAATAGAGCAAAAAATTTACCATGGCATGTTGATGCCGCTCCATGATAGCATGCCAAGTTTCATGAATTTCAGATGAGTTTTGGATTTACTATAATTTTAAAATGAGGTATCTCAATGTTTGCGGCTGAGTGACGGTGGCAGGGTGTTTGACAATCATTCCCATTTCTTGCATGGATCCTAAGCATGCACCGAACGAAAAATATTTGATTTTTCAACCAATTTATATGCACTAGAGCATGTGCATGTAGTTCAAATTTGAATTATGCACATAAATGCATTAAAAACTCAGTTAATGCATAAAAATGTCCAAATGAACCCCGAAAAATCACAAAAATTTACACAACACTCCTGTTGTTCTATGTTGAAACGAGAATTTTTTTGAAACCAATAAGAGGCAATGGATATCGTTTTGTCCCCAAAGGTGGGACATTCCCTACCGAAACCATCATGGTTGTTGTCAGAAGCTTTTGGTTTTTGAGAAGCATATACCCAAACCTGCCCCAAATAGGAGAAAAAAATTTCCACGGCATGTTGATGCCGCTCCATGATTGCATGCCAAGTTTCATGAATTTCAGATGGGTTTTGGATTTACTAGAATTTAAAAACTAGGTATCTCAATGTTTGCGGCCGAGTGACTGTGGCAGGGTGTTTGGCATTCATTCCCATTTCTTGCATGGGACCTAAGCATACACCCTAGGATAAAGATTTGATTTTTCAACCAATTTATATGCACCGGAGCATGTGCATGTAGTGAAATTTTGAATTATGCACATAAATGCATTGAAAACTCAGTTAATGCATAAAAATGTCCAAATGAACCCTGAATAATTCCAATTCTTTTATGACACACATATAGTTGCATGTTCACTTCAGATAAAAGGTCTGGCTATTCAAACACCGTCCATTGCCGCTGTGACCCCAATATGTAATTCAAATCAAGACGATAAATCAAGTAGATCCCACACAGTTTATTACAACCAACTGTGTGAGATGCGGCACAAAATATCTTGGATCACCATAGGAGTATAGTACGCATACGGCTTACAAGAGAAGGTGGGACGGCTACAGTCCACAGCCCGCTCTAAAAAGGGACCGTGTCTGATGACACTTTGCGCGCCAGTTTTTTCACTGAAGCGATTCCAAATTTTCGGCTTCTGCGGAAATATCTACCTCCCCGCCCCCTCCCCTTACCCAAAGCCACATTTCCCTTGTTTCCACCTTCCTTTCCAAGTTCAAAGCTTCACTCCTAGCTTGCAGCACCGCCTCCTCGCCGGCGACCCTCCTTCACGCTGATCGGCCTCGCCTATCCGGGCAGGTAATCCACACCCTACCCATATCCTCCTCCTCTTCCACATCCCACATGCCCCGACCACCGGTGCGAGCGCGACACCTTCCACCTAGATCACCGACTCCTCCACCAAATAAGTGCCGCCCTAAGCCATGGTGCATGCAGTATAGCTAGGATCTCAAGGAGCATTTGGCAGCGACGAAGCAAATCGTGGCCGCACGCATGGATGAGGTTGCGATGGCTGACATTCGTGCCGACCCCCAGATCTTGGAGGAGCACCTCGCCGTCAAGGCCACCATCAATGCCTCGTGCGCCGACACCACGACGTGGTTTGTTGCTTTAAACGATAGTTCGTTGCATTTTCTCGAGGCCACCGTCGGTGCCTTCGACGAAGACTATGATGTGTTTTCTCAGCGTGCACGTGCTTACCTCATCTCGAGAGCCAGTAGGTTGGTGCCAGGAGCAGCTCAGGAAACTCACCACTACGACGAGGGCACCCACGATGCGGAGGCCTCGCCCTCTTCCATGTCCAAGGAGCCAATCATCATCGATATCTCAGACAATGAGGAGTAGCTTGTCTTATTACCTCACTATAAGGACCCATGTTCAGTTTGCTAGCTATTGCCTTTCCTTGACATATTCTAGTGAATTGTTTTATCTACTTTTACCACGCAATCTACTAATCTAGTGTATATTTTCTATATGTCATGCAATGTGGTGTTCACTTAACTGTTTGGTTCAATTCTACAAACGTGATGTTCAATTCTTTAGGGTGCAATTTTCCAAGTTGTCAAGCATGCTCGGTTTGGTTAATTGTCTGATATTCTATTAGGAGTATGTTATATTGTGCAATGTGGTGCTCTGTTAACATTTGGTTCATTTGTTGTCGTGTTTAGTTAACTAGTTGGTTCAATTCTGCAATGCGATATTCAATTGTTGTGGGTGCATTCTGTTATTGTATACCATGTGAGAAATAAATCGAATTTGGCTGTACTAAATACATGAGAACCAAATTTTGCTACATTTCCAAGTTGTTAAGCATGCTTGGTTTGGTTAACTGTCTGATCTTCTACTAGGAGTATGTTATATTGTGCAATGTGGTGCTTAGTTAAAGTTTGGTTCATTTGTTGTGCTTTTTAGTTAACTGCTTGGTTAAATTCCGCAATGCAATGTTCAGTTGTTGTGGCTGTGTTCTGTTATTGAATACCATGTGAGAAATAAATTGAATTTGGCTGTACCAAATACATGAGAAACAAATACAGTTGCTATATTTCCAATTTGTTAAGCATGCTTCATTTGGTTAACTGTTTGATCCTCTATTAGGAGTATGTTATATTGTGCAATGTCGTGCTCTGTTAACGTTTGGTTCATTTGTTGTGGTGTTTAGTTAACTGCTTGGTTCAATTCTGCAATAGGATGTTCTATAGTTGTGGCTACATTCTGTTATTGTATACCATGTGAGAAATAAATCGAATTTACCTGTACTAAATACATGAGAAACAAATACAATTGCTATATTTCCAATTTGTTAAGCATGCTTCATTTGGTTAACTGTCTGATCTTCTATTAGGACTATGTTATATTGTGCAATGTGGTGCTCACTTATAGTTTGGTTCATTTGTTGTGGTGTTTAGTTAACTGCTTGGTTCAATTCTGCAATGTGATGTTCAATTGTTCTAGCTGCGTTATGTTATTGTATACCATGTGAGAAATAAATCGAATTTGGCTGTAGTTAATACATGAGAAACATATACAAGTGCTATATTTCGTAGTTCTTAATCATCCCTGGTTTCGATAAATGGATTTTCCGTGTGGCTTGAATTAATCTGATGAATCTGCAATGTGCTTATTTATCATCAACATATTTTACTGATAGCATGCGAACCCTTACCTAACCTGATGACTAACTACCTTATATGTGTTGCAGGGAAACAATGGGAAGCACTGAGGTTTACAAGATGGTACTAACTATTATACCTTGCCTTTTTTTATTCATTTGCCCCATTTCCAATATAGAGAAGATATTTATGCACATCCTTGTTTTCAGGGTTCACTGATGATTACCTCTAAAACCACCTCTGTGGTCAGGAGGCGAGGAAAGTTTTCATACAACACCCACGGTTCAATATTGAAGTGTTCTTGAAGAGGTCGAAGGATGGACGGTCAATCATCCACAAGCACTAGCCTAAAGTTGCAAAGACCTTCAACATGAATGAAGGCTCAATATTCGCCTTCCAGTGCAGCAGTTTTCTAGATGAGATGCATCTGTCTATGTACCGTCTATGATGCTAATTTCGAAAGGTTCTAGATGTTGCATGTGAAACTTGGTGTTGGTGTAGTTGTGTAATGGGGTAAATGAGTGCTGAAGCTATATATTGTTGTACTCGGATGTATTTCAATTATGAAATCCTGCTTCCTTAATATGGAAATGAAATATATTATGTGCTTAATATGAATTTCAATTAGATTAGTAAATGGATTATTAATAATAGGGCAATTAGTTTGCTAATTGGCTAATTATCCTGCTAATTGGGTTTTCATATTGCAAACGGCTATTGAGAAAACACCGTGGGCGATGACCTCAGGCAACACACATAGTTTCTAAGAATAAACCGTGTTGGATCAATGAACAATCACACACGGCATCCTCTTGAAAACTGTTTGCGTTAGGCCACCTTGCACCAACGTTTACCACATAAAAATTGTGTGTCACGGACAACCTTTGCCACACAGTTTCTTCTATGCACCGTGTGTGATGCATTCAATAATGCAAACGGTAAAATTGTTAATATCGTGTGTAATGGCAACGCTATCACAAACGATTTAACGGGGAAAATTGTGCATGATGTAACTTTGAATGGAAACGTTTTCCTTTGAGTGATTGTGTCCGATGTAGATACGAACGGAAACATTTAGCAGGGACTGACTGTGTGGGATGTACTTGCGATTGGAAACAATTTCGCATGTAAAATTGTATTTTTTAGCTCCACTTTACGTATTTCCGTATTTGAGCACTCGTCGGTCGCACACGAACTCATTTTGCTGAGTGTGTGTGCCAGGAGGGCATATCCCCGACTGTTTCTGGGTCATGTGGGAAGGACCCCCCTATCGTCGTCACTCACTAGGCGACGGTTCCAAATGTTGTCGCGGAAAGGGGTCAAAAACCGCTTCTGTAGCACCGACGCGTACCAGTGTACATTTAGATCCGAACCAAATGATACAATTTTTGGTGATATGTATTCACCGATGTGTACCAGTGTACATTAAAATACAGTACATGGCCAAACTTTGACCCAAAATACGCAAAACCAAAAAATACATCTAAGACTAGCGCCGCTCCTCTCCTCTGAAACTTCTGCCCCTCCTCTCCTATTCCAATCTAAATCCACCGCTGCTACTCTCCTCTTCCATTTCGAAACCACTACCCCTCCTCTCCTGTTCCAATCCAAAACCAGCGCCGCTCCTCTCCCGTTCTAATCCAAAACCAGCGCCGCTCCTCTCCTCTTCCATTCAAAAACCACCGCCGGCGAGTTAAAGGTGCTGTGGAGAAGTAGATCGATGGAGGAGTACAACCGGTACGTAGGATCGCAGACAGCGACCTTGTGAAGCTAGATAGGATGTTAGAGATACAGTCTTGCTTTGACAACAAGGACCAACTAGCGGCGACGGCAACATCCATGGCCAAATATCTGCAACAGAGCAAAAAGGCAGAGATACTATCGAAGGGAGTCGCGTGGGAGTACATAGAGATGCTCCTTTGGGCCATGGAGCAAACAGATTCACCGAATCCGATCGTGAGGGAGTGGTGGTGGGAGTATCGATCCCAGATGGAGCATCCACCAGAGACTCAAGGATCGAGCATCTACAAGGTGCCGTCCGTGAGGGTGCTGTGCTAGAGCGAGCCTGTGGAGTCTTCGTCGACCAAACCCAACTACAGGTGGAGAAAAGCAGTTGGTCCGACGATGCTTCCCTGCCATCCTCTCCCTGGCTGTTCACATTGTCTCATGGGGCGGCTGTCTGCCGCTAAGGAATAGGAGGGGACCGCCCCCCAACACAATAGTCGGGCAGGTTGTGAATTGTCAGGAGGAGCTTAGGGTTGTGAGTATTTGCAGGTTGTGAATTGTGTTTTGTGTTGTGTATTTTAAGAGTACTTTCAGATATGAATGCCTTTTGAATTTTAGATTTGCAGTACTGAGCATATGAAGTATTTTATCAATTCTAGAGATCTATTGTTAGCACTTAAAAAAATGTAGTTTCATAAAAAATGCAGACTATGTGATTCTCAGAGAAGAAACTGCAAGTTTCAGTTTTAGATAAGAAACTGCAAGTTTCAGAGGCAGAACATTTATATTAACACACCCTTTTCAAACAGGGATAACATCATGTTGGATGTTTTATTCATGGTCGAAAATGGAACTAGCAGCCAGTTAACATCATGCTGATCAACATTCATGCATAGCACATCTTCATATGATGCACAGTCAAAAAGATATGTTATTTTTAAAATTCCCACACAATGTCGAGTGTGTGAAAAACAGAGAAAACGAGGGATGAAGTTTCGGCAAGTGTTGGACATGGTGTGCGTAGATGACAATGGGGACCCACATGTCAATAATGGCAGAGGCAGAACACCGGTCGGCTAGTGTCACTTGGCCACTGGGCTAGTTTAGTAGTTTCGGTAGAAATAAGGCACTGCACCTAGTATGCCTTCGTCGGCTCTGGTGGTTCGTTCTCGTCCTCCGCCTTTGTGCGCTCACTGCGGTGCTGTTGTCTGCCGTTGTGAGTATGTTGAACAAACGAGAGCAATCTGGAGAGGAGTGTACGTGGAGAGGCGGACAGTCGAGACCCACCAGGTCTATGGCCGTACGCAAGCAAGTGCCTCATTGAAAAAATTCTTCCTCCTAATGCTATACTGATGTTGGGGCCCATGGGTTTGTCAACACAGTTATATTTTTCCGGTGCTTCAACGAAGTTACTAAAGGAGATAAATTTACAACAAAGCCGGGGAGCTAGCAGGTATCATTTATTATCTGTGTGCCAGCAAGTATCAGCTGGGTTGTAGGCTGCCCCGTCTAGGCTTTCTTTTTTAACATGCGCAGCCCACGACATGTCGGTTTGTATTTTATTGAGGGCCGTCATGTATCGACCGACCTATGGACCTCCATCCTAGGTTTTATTTTTCCTGAAACATCCGCAACCCAACTTATGTATTTTTTGAAGAAAAGGCAGAGGTTTGTTCTATTTTTCTACATAAGAATAGGAATGCCAGGTCCAACTTTATGTTTCCCATCTAACTATATTATATATATATTTATATTTTTTTATATGTTATTATATATTATTGTTATTGTCATCATATATTTAACAGATACTTACATATACAAGAAAACAATATCCCACATCTTATTAACTTATAAAAATAAGTTTTTTTTACAATAAAATCATGGTTTTTTTTACATTAAGGCAACGCAAATCCTGGGGATTGTGTACAAAAGCTTGGTAAGATTGAAGGACCAATGTAATAATAAATTACTTATTATTTAAATATATTTATAACAAAAGACTCAGCCCTTGTTTATTTTTTGATAACATTGCTGCGCCCAACCCAAAATTATAATTAGAACTAGCCCAGCAAAATCGTGCAAATGGGCTGTAATCTTTTAGGAAAAAATGGGCCGCATGGACGCTACATTATTTGTTCAGCCAGCCCAGCAAATTTGTGTATTTTGAGAAAGTGAAAATGGGCTATAGTTTTAAAAAATGGGCCGCATAGCCGCTACATTATTTGTTCACCCAGCCCAGCAAATGTACTGTACTTCTCAAAAAAGATCAAATGGACTGTAAATTCTGAAAAAATGGGCTTGATATGTGCCACATTTGTTGAGGCTGAAATGTGGGCAAATAGGTCGAAACCAACGCAAGTCGTTGTCAACTTAGTCAACAAATGATTCTACTATCGCTAGTTGTTGGATTTACATCAAACGACCGTCATCCATCTTCAATATCTCGTCTTCTTCCTCCAGCGCCACCGGGACCACCTGCTCCCACCTCCTGCTGCTAGCAGGTCTGCTTAGAACGCTTCGCTGTGAAGCGCTACCCAACAACCGACCAGGCTATCCATCCACCCTCCACCCCTCCACACCTCCTGTTCTTCTCCACCGACTGCCGACCCACGCCGCACCAGAACCAGTTAACCCTCGTACAGCTCTCCGTCTGTGACTCCACTCCTATGTCTTCCCATCTCCGGCTCATTGCTGTTCGGGGCCTCGTCATCGTCTACCCCTTGGATGCGCTCGGCGCGGCGTGGTCAACACAAAAAAATGAATACTCCCCCTGCTAGCTGGGACCCACCATAGTGGGAGGCTGGCGTGTGGGCCTACTAAGTTGACGCGGGCGGAGGGCTTTGTCAAATTAGTCAATATGAACGATTCTAGCTCCAGTGACCGTATGATGTCCATGCAACGGCCGTACTACTTCGTCAACCTCTGGTCTTCTTGCTCCAGCCGCCCAAACCAGCGCCGATCATGCCTCCTACTCCTGCCTCCCATGGCCGACAATCCTACCGCGGTGGCCTCACCGCCCCCTAGTACTCCCACCGCTGGCCAGGCCATCCCTCTAGTCACCCACACCCCCTGTTATTTTGTGGCGATGGTAGCCTCACACCATAGCCGAACCAGTCAACCCTCGTACTCCTCTCTGTGTGGCATCCACTACCGGGTCTTCCCCGGCTCCGCGCCGTCCCCTTCCTAGACCTTGCCGTTGTCCACCTCCTTGGTGCTCTTGGCGTGGCGTGGTCAATGTGGTCAAGGAATGACTTCCATCGGAAGAGTATTGTACGTGGAGAGACTGACAGCTCGGTCCATGGCCGCAACAAGGAATTGCAACCCTATTACTCGTAAAATAATGATTCCTCCACGTAATAACAGGGACCCACCGGACGGGCCACCATATTTCAAGAAAAAACGTTCCCCCCTGAGTGCTGGGACCCACCAGCTACATCTTTGCATGCAAGGAAGTGCGTCCGTATTACGGACAAAAAAATAATTCTCCCCCTGACAGTTGGGACCCACCAGCTATATCTTCGCATTAAAGGAAGTGCCTCCTTATCCTCCCTGACAGTCGGGACCCACCTGATCGAAGCGTATGCAGCGTTGTCATTCTCGTCGCGAATGTGTACGTACATACTGGTCGATCAGTCTATCTGCAGGCTGTAGCGATGAACCCTGGCTGAGTAAGGAAGGTCATGTGCCAGAGTAGAGGCACTAACGTAGCATGTACACGTATGTACAGCCAGGGTGCAAGAAAGTAAATAGGGTGACGTACGTACATACGGACGGGGTCTCGAACTCCTACTTGCGCATACATACGGCCAGGGCTCGTGTACATGGAGAGGCAGCGACGGCGTCCTATTCATCGGCAGCCAATCGGCTAGGTCGAAACGGAGAAAATACGTCGTCTTGTTAATCGAGAGGCAATAGAATGCGTCATGTTCATTGGGAGCCAACTGGCTTGGACGGAACAGCCGAAACGAGGCCTGGCGTACCATAGAACAGAGGAAACGGCCTTCTGTTCCACCGCCTATAGTCGAAATGGGATCCTGTTCACCAGGAGGGGTGTGGCGTACCACAAAACGGAGGAAACGAACTTCTCTTCGACCTTCTATAGTCGAAATGGGGTCCTGTTGATCGGGAGCGGTGCGGCGTACCGGAAAATGAAGGAAGCAGACTTCTCTTCGACCTCCTATGGTCAAAATGGGGGTCCTGTTCATTGGGAGGAGTGTGGCGTACCGCAAAACGGGACTCCGTAGGCTACTATTCATCCACCATCTACTGCTTCCATAAGCTATTGTTCATCAATTGTTGTCCTCCTCCAGCATCCACCTGCGACTGTTCATCCATGGCGTCTCCCTCCTGCCTCCACCAGCTACTGTTCATCCACAGACTCCTGTTCATCTAGCCTCCACTGCTCCTCCACCGGCTACTATTCAACCAGCCCTTTGCACGGGGTCCTGGTCAACCACCCCTCCACGGGCTACTGTTCATCCAGCCCTCCACTGGCTACTGTTCATCCAGCCCTCCACGAGGTCATGTTCATCCACCCCCAACCGGCTCAATCGGGGCCCAGTTCATCCAGCGGCAACGGCCTCTACTACCACGGGGTCCTGCTCATCCAACCCCCACCGGGAGCTGTTCATCCACCCCCCCAACAATGCTCACTGTTCATCAAGAGGCAGCAGGTTCAATTGGCTTCAGTTAGCAGCGGTAGCGAAGGAATTGCTCGATCGGGTTTAGTTAACAGCCAGATCGATCGATTGCTCGGGTTCAGTAATGCATAGCCTGCAGTGCAATCGCTCGGGTTCAGTTAGAGCCCAACGCCTCACACCCATGCACATACGTGTATGAGAGAAACGCTCGGCCCCTACCACCCGTCGTAACCGGGAACTCCCCGATATTTTCCTCGCCCTCGTTTCTACCATGGTTTTTTCCGTCATGGACGGCCCAAAGAATGTGACGCGGCTGCGTCTCCGGCCCGCCCAGGATGAAAAGCCCGTTTTCTGTCATAGAAGTAGGAGCCCACCACATCTATGATGATACCGGGTTTTGTCACAATTATCGTCATAGAAGTGTCATAAGCATGACAAAAAATTCTTTCATCCCAAAATGTCACGGATGTGTCTTTTTTTGTAGTGTACCCACCAATCTCCATACCCAGGCCACCCTGAGTTTCTTAGATGACGCCTGCCAAACGCCCCTTTCCCACAGATCCCCATCCCCCACTCCAGAGCGTCACAGACTCAGCTCGGCTACTCTTTCCGTGGAGCTCGAGGACCGACTGGAACAAAACAGGTGTATCACGGTCTCTTCGCCCGACGTCTCCGAGGTGACCGCTGAGGAAGCTGATGACCATTGCTGGCCGCAGGCACTCAATCAGCGGGCTAGAGTATGTAGGTATGTCACGGATGCCAGCTACGACATCGAGGTCATCAACAGTGACAGGTTAAGTGGCCCACCCCCAACCCCTCGGGTTCAACCACCATCGATCTCATCCTTGACCCCGCCGTTGATCTCCTCTAGCTTAATGTCAAGAATTTTCCAGCCTACAAGCCATTGAGGCCCTTTTGTCATTTCTGAAGGACACATTCTGTGACGCTGGCTTGGGATCCACAGCTTCCAAGTCAGACCTCATCGATGGCAACCACGAGGAGGGCACCCTCCCCGGCCCTTCCAAGGGGAAAGAGCCCATCTTCTCTTCCAAGGGGAAAGAGCCCGTCTACGACACCAGGGAGGGCACCCTACACCTGTGCTCTTCAAAGGGGAAGGAGCCCATCTGCAACAACATGGAGTGCATCCAGGGTCCCTACTCTTCCCACGGGAATGAGCCCATCTGTGAAAAGTGAGGAAACCCATGATTTGTTTTGCCGTGCCTCTTCACAGGGGAACCCATGATTTGTTTTGTCGAGTCCCTTTTGTAGTGTAGTAAGAATATGTCTAGTTTTACTTGCTATATTTGGTTCTTTGCAGAATGCCTTGTTTATTTCAGTTGTTCACAATTTGAAGCTCTATATGTGCAATTATTTACTGTGCAGTACATTTTATCAATCCTGTTTGAAACATACCGATAGGAATGCATATATTTGCATGTTGTTAAAGGAAATATGCCCTAGAGGCAATAATAAAGTTGTTATTTATATTTCCTTATATCATGATAAATGTTTATTATCCATGCCAGAATTGTATTAACCGGAAACTGGATACATGTGTGAATACATAGATAAAACACATTGTCCCTAGTATGCCTCTACTAGACTAGCTCATTAATCAAAGATGGTTAAGTTTCCTAACCATAGACATGTGTTGTCATTTGATAAAAGGGATCACATCATTAGGAGAATGATGTGATGGACAAGACCCATCCATTAGCTTAGCATAATGATCGATATGTTTTATTGCTATTGCTTTCTTCATGACTTATACATATTCCTTTGACTATGAAATTATGAAACACCCGAATACCGGAGGAATGCCTAGTGTGCTATAAAACGTCACAATGTAACTGGGTGATTATAAAGATGCTCTACAGGTATCTCCGACAGTGTTTGTTGGGTTGGCATAGATCGAGATTAGGATTTGTCACTCCGAGTATCGGAGAGGTATCTGTGGGCCCTCTCGGTAATGCACATCATGATAAGCCTTGCAAGCAATGTGACTAATGAGTTAGTTGTGAGATGATGCATTTCGACACGAGTAAAGAGACTTTCCGGTAACGAGATTGAACTCGGTATGAAGATATCAATGATTGAATCTCGGACAAGTAACGTACCGATGACAAAGGGAATGACGTATGTTGTCATTACGATTTGACCGATAAAGAACTTCGTAAAATATGTAGGAACCAATATGAGCATCTAGGTTCCGCTATTGGTTATTGACCGGAGAGGTGTCTCGATCATGTCTACATAGTTCTCGAACCCGTAGGGTCCGCACTCTTAACATTCGATGACGATTTGCATTATATGACTTCTGTGATTTGGTGGCCAAATGTTGTCCGGAGCCCCAGATGAGATCAACGGAATGACGATGAGTCTTGAAATGTTAGATAGGTAAAGATTGATATATTGGATTATAGTATTCGGACACCGGGAGTGTTTCAGAATGTATCGAGTACATATCGGATTACCGGGGAGTTATCGGAACCTCCCGGGGGGAGATATGGGACATATGGGCCATAGGAGGGATGCACACCAGCCCGCAAAGGGGTGGCGCGCTCCCCACAAGGGAGGAGTCTGAATTGGACTAGGGGAGGGGCGGCGCCCCCCTTTCCTTCTCCTCCTCTCTCTCCTTCCTCCTTACCCCTTTCGGTAAAAGGAAAGGGGGGCCGAATCCTACTAGGAGCCCAAGTAGGACTCCCCTACTTGGGATGCGCCTAGGGCCGACCTCCTCCCCTCTCCCTCCTTTATATACGGGGTTGGGGGCGCCTCTAACACACATCAATTGTTCCAAGCCATGTGCGGCGCGCCCCTCCATAGTTTACGCCTCCGATCATATTCACGCAGTGCTTAGGCAAAGCCCTGCACGGATCACTTCACCATCACTGTCACCATGCCATCGTGCTGATGGAAGTATCCCTCGACACTTTGCTAGATCAAGAGTTCGAGGGACGCCATGGAGCTGAACGTGTGTAGAACTCGGAGGTGTCGTACGTTCGGTGCTTGTTCGGTTGGATTGAGAAGACGTTTGACTACATCAACCGCGTTAAGCTAACGCTTCCACTTTTGGTCTATGAGGGTACATGAACACACTCTTCCCCTCTCGTTGCTATGCATCTCCTAGATAGATCCTGCGTGAGCATAGGAATTTTTTTGAAATCGCGTGCTCGTTACCCAACAGTGGTATGAGAGCCAGGTTTATGCGTAGATGATATGCATGAGTAGAACACAAAGGGTTGTGGGCGGTGATCGTCATACTGCTTACCACCAATGTCTTCTTTTCATTCGGCGGTATTGTTGGATGAAGCGGCCCGAACCGACATTACATGACCACATTCATGAGACCGGTTCCACCGACATACATGCAACTAGTTTTGCATAAAGGTGGCTGGCGGGTGCCTGTTTCTCCAACTTTAGTTGAATCGCATTTCACTAGGACCGGTCCTTATTGAAGGTTAAAATAGCAGACTTGATAAATCACCATTGTGGTTTGATGCTAGGTACGAACGGTTCTTACTAGAAGCTCGTAGCATCCCCGTAAAACTTGCAACAACAAAGTAGAGGACGTTTAACTTGTTTTTGCAGGGCATGTTGTGATGTGATATGGTCAAGACATGATGTGATATACGTTATTGCATGAGATGATCATATTTTGTAAAAGTTATCGGCAACTGGCAGGATCCTTATGGATGTCGCTTTATTGTATGAAATGCAAACGCCATGCAATTGCTTTACTTTATCACTATGCGTTTAGCGGTAGTTGTAGAAGCAATAGTTGGCAAGACGACAATGACACTACGATGGAAATCAAGGTGTCAAGCAGTGACAATGGAAATCATGATGGTGCTTTGGAGATGGAGATCAAAGGCATAAGATGATGATGGCCATATCATGTCACATATTTTGATTGCATGCGATGTTTATATTTTATGCATCTTATTTTGCTTAGTACGGCAGTAGAATTACAAGATGATCCCTCACTAGAATTTCAAGGTATAAGTGTTCTCCCTGAGTATGCACCATTGCGATAGTTCATCGTGCCGAGACACCACGTGATGATCGGGTGTGATAAGCTCTACGTTCACAGACAACGGGTGCAAGACAGTTTTGCACATGCGGAATAGTCGGGTTAAACTTGACAAGCCAAGCATGTACAGACATGGCCTCGGAACACTGGAGACCGAAAGGTCAAACATGAATCATATAGTAGATATGATCAACAGAGAGATGTTCACCATTGAAAACTACTCCATCTCACGTGATGGTCGGGCATGGTTTAGTTGGTTTGGATCACGTAATCATTTAGATGACTCGAGTGATGTCTATTTAAGTGGGAGTTCTTAAGTAATATTATTAATTGAACTTAATTTATCATGAACTTAGTCCTGATAGTATTTGCATATCTATTTTTTAGATCAATAGCTCGCGTATAGCTCCATTGTTTTATTCTTGATATGTTCCTAGAGAAAACTAAGTTGAAAGATGATAGTGGCAATGATGCGGACTTGGTCCGTGGTCTGAGGATTATCCTCATTGCTACACAGAAGAATTATGTCCTTGATGCACCGCTAGGTGACAGACCTATTGCAGGAGCAGATGTAGACGCTATGAACGTTTGACAAGCTCGGTATGATGACTAATTGATAGTTTAGTGCACCATGCTTTATGGCTTAGAACCGGGACTTCCAAAATATTTTGAACGCCATGGAGCATATGAGATGTTCCAAGAGCTGAAAATGATATTTCAGACTCATGCCCGTGTTAAGAGGTATGAGACCTCTGACAAGTACTTTGCCTACAAGATGGAGGAGAATAGCTCAGCTAGTGAGCATGTGCTCAGAATGTCTGGGTACTGCAATCACTTGAATCAAGTGGGAGTTAATCTTCCGGGTAAGATAGTGATTGACAAAGTTCTCTAGTCACTATCACCAAGTTACTTGAACTTCGTGATGAACTATAATATGCAAGGGATGACGAAAACGATTCCCAAAGCTCTTCGCGGGGGCAAAATTGGCGAAGGTAGAAATCAAGAAATAGCATCAAGTGTTGATGGTTAACAAGACCAGTAGTTTCAACAAAAAGGGCAAGGGAAAGAAAGGGAACTTCAAGAAGAATGGCAAGCAAGTTGCCACTCCCGTGAAGAAGCCCAAAGAAAGACCCAAACCTGAAACTGAGTGCTTCTACTGTAAAGGAAATGGTCACTTGAAGCGGAACTACCCCAAATACTTGGTAGATAAGAAGGATGGAAAAGTGACCAAAGGTATATATAATATACATGTTATTGATGTGTAGTTTACTAGTGTTCATAGTAACCCTAGGGTATTTGATATCGGTTTAGTTGCTAAGATTAGTAACTCAAAACAGGAGTTGCAAAATGAACAGAGACTAGTTAAGGGCAATGTGACGATGTGTGTTGCAAGTGATTCCAAGGTTGATCAGATCACCATAGCACACTCCCTCAACCTTCGGGATTAGTGTTGGACCTAAATAAATGTTATTTGGTATTTGCGTTGAGAATGAATATGATTGGATCATGTTTATTGCGATACAGTTATTCATGTAAGTTAGAGAATAATTGTTGTTCTGTTTTCATGAATAAAACCTTCTATGGTCATACACTCAATATAAATGGTTTATTGAATATCCATCGTAGTGATACACATATTCATATTATAGATGCCAAAAGATGCAAAGTTGATCATGATAGTGCAAGATACTTGTGGCACTGCCGTTTAGGTCATATTGGTGTAAAGCACATGAAGAAACTCCATGCAGATGGACTTTTGAATCACTTGATTTTGAATCATTTGATGCTTGTGAACCATGCCTCATGGGCAAGATGACTAAGACTCTGTTCTCCGGAACAATGGAGCGAGCCACTGACTTATTGGAAATAATACGTAACGATGTATGCGGTCAATGAGTGTCAAGGCTCGTGGCGGGTATCGTTATTTTCTGACCTTCATAGATGATTTGAGCAGATATGGGTACATCTACTTAATGAAGCACAAGTCTGAAACATTTGAAAAGTACAAAGAATTTCAGAGTGAAGTGGAAAATCATCGTTACAAGAAAATAAAGTTTATACAGTCTGATCGTGGAGGCGAATATTTGAGTTACGAGTTTTGCCTTCATTTAAAACAATGTGGAATAGTTTCACCACTCACGCCACCTGGAACACCACAACGTAATGGTGTGTCCAAACATCGTAATCGTACTTTATTAGATATGGTGCGATCTATGATGTCTCTTACCAATTTACCACTATCGTTTTGGGGTTATTAGAGACAGCTATATTCACGTTAAATAGGGCACCATCTAATGAGACAACACCGTATGAACTGTGGTTTGGCAAGAAACCTAAGCTGTCGTTTCTTAAAGTTTGGGGTTGTGATACTTATGTGAAAAAGCTTCAGGCTGATAAGCTTGAACCCAAATCAAAGAAGTGCCGCATCTCCTCTTCCACTTTCGGTCTATGAGGTTATGTGGACACACTCTCCCCCTCTCGTTGCTATGCATCTCCTAAATAGATTTTGCGTGATCTTAGGATTTTTTTGAAATTGCATGCTCGTTACCCAACAACTTTAAGCCTGTTATAGCTAGCTTATGCCTCCTTTATAGTTTTTTCATTGTTTGGTTGTTTGTAGTTAGCATATGTCCAGTTTCAAATGCTATCTTTGGTTGTTCATAGTATGCCTTGTTTATTCCAGTTATTCACAATGTGATGTTCTATATGTGCAACTATGAATTGTGCAGTTCAATTTAGTCAATACTAGTTCCAACAATACCACTATGAATGACTACATTTGGTTGCTGCATCTTATAGTTAAGACGCCTTTTGATAACCCACAAGTATAGGGGATCAATTGTAGCCTCTTTCGATAAGTAAGAGTGTCGAACCCAACGAGGAGCTAAAGGTAGAACAACTATTCCCTCAAGTTCAATCGACAACCGATACAACTCTACGCACGCTTAATGTTCGCTTTACCTAGAACAAGTATGAAACTAGAAGCACTTTGTAGTTGTAACGGGATAGGTTTGCAAGAATATAAAGAGCACATAAATAAAAACTAGGGGCTGTTTTAGGTAAAGAAGCAATAAAGTTAGTATAGCGAGTGTGGAAAAGTGGTGGTAGGAGTAGGGAAATTGTCCCTAAGCAATTGACTACGTTACTAGACCGATAGCAAGTTTTATGTGGGAGAGGCCACTGCTAGCATGGCATCCCTGACTTGGAATTCTATGCACTTATGATTGGAACTACTAGCAAGCATCCGCAACTACTAATGTTCATTAAGGTAAAACCCAACCATAGAATTAAGATATATTGCCCCCCCTACTATGCTAGGTTGAAGCTTCTGTCACTCTTGCCATCCAATACATAGTCATATCAACATACAACTAACCCTATGGTGTGATCCACGTGCGCACTCATATGATGGGCACCAAAGGACAGCAACATAACCACAAGAAAATTAAATCAATCATAGCAATTCACCAATTACCGATAGGACAGCGAAAATCTACTCAGACATCATAGGATGGCAACACATCATTGGATAATAATATGAAGCACAAAGCACCATGTTATTAGAGGGTACAGCGTGTTGCGGGAGAGTGGACCGCTGTAGATAGATAGGGGAAGGTGATGAAGATGCTGGTGAAGATGACGGAGGTGTTGGTGTAGATCGCCGTCACACGATGATGGCCCCGGCGGCGTTCCGGCGCAACCGGGAGAGAGGGGGAGAGACCCCCCCTTCTTCTTGTTCTTCTTGTTCTTCTTCCTTGACCTTCTCCCTAGATGGGAGAAGGGTTTCCCCTCTGGTCCATGGTGTCCATGGCGGCGGAGGGGCGAGAGCCCCTCCGAGATTGGATTTGTCTCTCTGTCTCTCTCTGTTTCTGTGTTTCAGATTCTGGCCTTTCACCGTTTGTTATATTCCCGGAGATCCTTAACTCCGATTGGGCTGAAATTTTAACACAATTTCTATCTGGATATGGCCTTTCTTGCGGTTAGAGAAGGGCACCAACCGCCTTATGGAGTGGCCACGAGGGCCCAGGGCGCGCCGGACCCCCTGGGGCGCGCCCCTCACCCTTGTGGGACCCTCGGGCATCGTCTCGCGTTGATTCCACTTCCAAAAATTCACATATATTCCAAAAAAAATCTTCGTCAGTTTTTCTCCCGTTTGGTCTCCGTTTGATATGGATTTTATGCGAAACAAAAAACATGCAACAAACAGGAACTAGCACTGGGCACTGGATCAATATGTTAGTCCCAAAAATTGTCTAAAAAGTTGCCAAAAGTATATGAAATATGTATAATATTGGCATGGACCAATCAAAAATTATAGATACAACGAAGACATATCAGCATCCCCAAGCTTAATTCATGCTCGTCCTCGAGTAGGTAAATGATAAAAAATGTAATTTTTGATGTGGAATGCTACCAAGCATAATCTTCATCATGTAATCTAATCAAGACATGAATATTAAGACACGAGTGATTCAAAGCAATAGTCTATCATTTGACATTAAGACAATAATACTTCAAGCATACCAACCAAGCAATTATGTCTTCTCAAAATAAACTAGCCAAAGAAAGCTCATCCTTACGAAAATCATATAGTTTGGCTATGCTTCATATTTGTCACACAAAATGCTCCCATCATGCACAACTCCCATGACGAGCCAAGCAATTGTTTCATACTTCAGTATTTTCAAACTTTTTCAGCCTTCACGCAATACATGAGCGCGAGCCATGGACATGGCACTATGGGTGGAATAGAATATGATGATGGAGGTTGTGTGGAGAAGACAAAAAGGGAGAAAGTCTCACATTGATGCGGCTAATCAATGGGCTATGGAGATGCCCATCAATTGATGTCAATGCGAGGAGTAGGGATTGCCATGCAACGGATGCACTAAGAGCTATAAGTGTATGAAACTCAAACTGGAAACTAAGTGGGTGTGCATCCAACTTGCTTGCTCATGAAGACCTCAGGCATTTGAGGAAGCCCATCATCGGAATATACAAGCCAAGTTCTATAATGAAAATTCCCACTAGTATATGAAAGTGATAACTCAAGAGACTCTCTATATGAAGAACATGGTGCTACTCTGAAGCACAAGTGTGGTAAAACGATAGTAGCATTGGTCTTCTCTCTTTTTCTCTCATTTTTTGTTTTTTTTTTGTTTTTTTGTTTTGGTGGGCTTCTTTGCCCATTTTTTTGGGCTTCTTTGGCCTCTTTTATTTTTTTAAAGTCTGGAGTCTCATCCCGACTTTGGGGGAATCATAGTCTCCATCATCATTTCCTCACTGGGGCAATACTCTAATAATGATGATCATCACAATTTTATTTTCTTACAACTCAATATTACAACTAGATGTCTAGAACAAAGTATGACTCTATATGAATGCCTCCGGCGGTGTACCGGGATGTGCAATGATCTAGCGTGGCAATGACATCATAAAACAGACAAGCCATGTCATGCTAGCTATCTTACGATCATGCAAAGCAATATGACAATGAATTCTCAAGTCATGTATATGATGATGATGGAAGTTGCATGGCAATATATCTCGGAATGGCTATGGAAATGCCATAATAGGTAGGTATGGTGGCTGTTTTGAGGAAGATATAAGGAGGCCTATGTGTGATAGAGCGTATCATATCACGGGCTTTGGATGCACCGGCGAAGTTTGCACCAACTCTCGAGGTGAGAAAGTGCAATGCACGGTACCGAAGAGGCTAGCAATGTTGGAAGGGTGAGAGTGCGTATAATCCATGGACTCAACATTAGTCATAAAGAACTCACATACCTATTGCAATAATCCACAAGTCATCAAAACCAGGCACTACGCGCATGGTCCTAGGGGGATAGATTAGTAGGAAAACACCACCGCTCATCCCAGGCCGCCACTCATAAGGAAGGCAATCAAAGAAACACCTCATGCTTCAAATTTTTCACACAATGGTTACCATACGTGCATGCTACGGGACTTGCAAACCTCAACAAAAGTATTTCTCAATTTCAAAGTTACTCAACTAGCAATATCACCACCTTTATATCGCAAAACTATTGCAAGGAATCAAACATATCATATTCAGTGATCTACAAGTTTTATGTAGGATTTTATGATTAACCATGTGAATGACCAATTCCTGTCATCTCTCTAAATAGATATAAGTGAAGCAAGAGAGTTTAATTATTTCTACAAAAGATATGCCCACGCTCTAACAAATAGAAGTGAAGCAAACGGGCATTCTACAAATGGCAGTTTTCTAAGTGAAGATAAACAGGCAATCCAAACTTCAAATGATATAAGTGAAGCACATGAAGTGTTCTATAAATCCATACTCAAAAGATATAAGTGAAGTTCAAAAAGCATTCTATAAATCAACCATGGAAAATCTCATACCAGCATGGTGCATAAAAGAAAAGTGAAAACTAAATGCAAAAGACGCTCCAAGATTTGCACATCTCACATGAACGAAGCGAATCTGAAAACGTACCGATACATGTTGAAGAAAGATGGGATGCCTTCCGAGGCATCCACAAGCTTAGACGGTTGAGTCTCCTTGAATATTACTTGGGGTGCCCTGGGCATCCCCAAGCTTGAGCTCTTGTCTCTCCTCCTCCTCAGATCGAGACATCCTCGATCTTCGAACACTTCATCCACACAAAACTCAACAGAAAGCTCGGTAAAATCTACTAGTATAATAAAGCAAATAAGTACTCTAAGTACTGTTGCAAACCAATTCATATTTTGTTTTTGCATTTTAGCTACTGTAATATAACTTTTCCATGGCTTAATCCACTGATAGAAATCAATAGTTTCATCAAAACAAGCAAACGATGCATCAAAAATAGAATCTATCTTAAACAGGACAGTCTATAATAATCTGAACATTCACCATACTTCTGTTACTCAAAAACTTCTGAAAAAATTAGGAAAAATAAAAAATTTGTATAGAAAGATAGTGCAAAAGGTTTCAGAACCGTTTGACTTTCTAGTAAAAGAAGTAAAATCACGCACTACAGTCAAAGTTTCTATTTTGCACCGCACGAACCAACAAGCAATGTAAACATCCTAAAGACAAACCTTGGCACATTATTTTTATAATACAATGGATTTGTACTTTATAAAATCACACAACAGAAATAAATGACTCTATAAAACTTCTGGGTTGTCTCCCTAGCAGCGCTTTCTTTAAAGCCATTAAGCTAGGCATATAGTGCTTAAGTAATGAATCCACCCGGATCCCAAGGTATATCAAAGCCAATTTTAATTAACAATGATTTGTGATTTAGTAGTGAGCAAAAAGTAAAATAGATCATGCAACAACGAAGTCTAACTCTCTTCCTATGCATCGGCATGTCATAAAAGAACAATTCATGCACACATAGTAAAGGCCAATGCATAGTATAAACAGTTTCTTGCAATTTTATCATATTGTAAACGTGGAGAGGCGGAGATGTAGTTCCTCTCTCATAATAATTGCAAGTAGGAGCAGCAAGGACATGAATATTATATCTATCAAAATCATCATGTGTAGTAGTAAAATGCAACCCATCAATATAATCCTTAATAAGGGCAAACTTCTCCGATATAGTGTAGTCGGGAGAGTTCAAAAAGATAATAGGACTATCATGCGTGGGTGCAATAGCAACAATTTCATGTTTAACATAAGGAACTATAGCAAGTTCATCTCCATTTGAATAATTCATATTGGCATCTTGGCCACAAGCATAGAAAGCATCATCAAAAAGGGATATTTCAGAAGAATCAACGGGATCATAACAATCATCATAGCATTCATCCTTCGGTAAGCACGAAGGGAAATTAAACAATCTATGAGTTGAAGAGTTACTCTCATTAGAAAGTGGGAATGAGTAGCTAATCTGATCTTCCTCCTTTTGTTCATCGCTCTCCTCATCATCTTTTTCATCCAATGAGCTGACAGTTTCATCAATTTCTTCGTCCATAGACTCCTGCAAAATATTAGTCTCTTCTTGGACAGCGGAGGAGTCCTCAATATATGATTTATCATAGGCATTAGAAGCATAATTATCATAAAAATATTTAAGTATGGAATTTTTTTCAAATTTGTAAAGAGTAGCATCATACTTTCCAATCAAAAGAGCAATTTCATAAGCACCCTTAAAAGCAACAAATTCTTCAATTTGTTGAACATCATAGTAATTATAAACACCCTTAGCATACGAAGATACGATTCCATTATCACTAAACTCACATTGGTAGGGAAGGTGTTTCTTAGGGTCTTCAAAACAACAAGTAAAATCATATATTTCACATAAGTTTCAAGCATAGCATTGCAAACAATGAATTTGATCCAGTAAAAGTTTCCTTTTTTCAAATATGCAGTGTCGCACATAACAAGCATGCTCTTCTAAAGATTTGCCCTCAACTAAGCTAGTTGGGGTTTTAGCACGCGCACATAGGGATCGAAGATCATCCAAGTAAAAAGCTTCAGGAGTGTGATAGATTTTGAGTGGTTCTTCAACCATTGGTGTCGTAGGTACAACTAATTTTTTTGGTATTTTGTGTTTCCTACCCATACTAAAGATAGAAAACAAGAGCACAAAATAAAAAGTACTTAGTAATAAAGCAAACAAGCACACACAAGAATATTCACCCCACGCTATAACTCTCGAGCAACGGCGCCAGAAAAAGTTGTTGATAACCCAAAATTATAGGGGACCAATTGTAGCCTCTTTTGATAAGTAAGAGTGTTGAACCCAACGAGGAGCTAAAGGTAGAACAAATATTCCCTCAAGTTCAATCGACCACCGATACAACTCTACGCATGCTTAATGTTCGCTTTACCTAAAACAAGTATGAAACTAGAAGGACTTTGCAGGTGTCACATCATAGGTTTGCATGAACATAAAGAGCACGTAAATAAAAACTAGGGGCTGTTTTAGGTAAAGAAGCAATAAAGTTAGTATATCTAGTGCGGAAAAGCGGTGGTTGGAGTTGCGAAATTGTCCCTAAGAAATTGACTACATTACTAGACCAATAGGAAGTTTTATGTGGGAGAGGCCACTGCTATCATGTCATCCCTGACTTGGAACTCTATGAACTTATGATTGGAACTATTAGCAAGCATCCACAAATATTAACGTTCATTAAAGTAAAATCCAGCCATAGCATTAAGATATATTGGTCCCCCTTCAATCCCGTATGCATCAATTTCTATGCTAGGTTGAAGCTTCTGTCACTCTTGCCCTCCAATACATAGTCCTATCAACATACAACTAATCGTATGGTGTGATCCACGTGTGTGCTCATATGATGGGCACAAAAGTACAGCAACATAACCACAAGATAATTAAAGCAATCATAGCAATTCACCAATTATCGATAGGACAACGAAAATCTACTCAGACATCATAGGATGGCAACACGTCATTGGATAATAATATGAAGCATAAAGGACCATGTTCAAGTATAGGTTACAGAAGATTGCAGGAGAGTGGACCGCTGTAGATAGATGGGGGAAGGTGATGAAGACGTTGGTGAAGATGACAGAGGTGTTGGTGTAGATCGCCGTCACACGATGATGGCCCCGGTGGCGTTCCGGCGCCACCGGAAGAAAGGGGGAGAGAGCCCCCCTTCTTCTTCTTCTTCCTTGACCTTGTCCCTTAATGGGAGAAGGGTTTCCCCTCTAGTCCATTGCCTCCATGGCGGCGGACGGGCGAGATCCCCTCCGACAATGGATCTGTCTCTCTCTGTTTCTGCGTTTCAGATTCTGGCGTTTCACCGTTTCTTATATTCCCGGAGATCCGTAACTCTGATTGGGATGAAATTTTGACACAATTTCTATCCCCATATTGGCTTTCTTGCGGCGAAATAAGGGCACCAACCGCCTTATGGAGTGTCCACGAGGGCCCAGGGCGCACTTGACCCCCTGGGCATGCCTCTCACCCTCGTGGGCTCCTCGATCATCGTCTTGTGTTGATTCCACTTCCCAAAATTCACATATATTCCAAAAAAAATGTCCGTCAGTTTTTATCCCGTTTGGACTCCGTTTGATATGGATTTTCTGCGAAACAAGAAACATGCAACAAACAGGTACTTGCATTGGGCACTGGATCAATATGTTAGTCCCAAAAATAGTGTAAAAAGTTGCTAGAAGTATATGAAAGTTGTATAATATTGGCATGGAACAATCAAAAATTATAGATACGGGAGAGACGTATCACCTTTCCATTTTTCTTTAACAATAACCAGTGTGCTTAGACCGGCACAATACCAGTTTGAATGAGTGTTTGCTTGTTGTTAAATGTTAGGTCTGTTGCAGTTAACACACCTTTCCACTTGTTTTGCTTTACTAGCGTGCTTAAACTTGCACACTGAAGCTATCTTTTGGAGATGATTTTGTCTGCCATGGATTTATTTGGTTGATGTTTAGCCTATTGTGCTTAACATGCCTCTCGATGTACTTACACAGGACAATTTTGGGAGGGACTGTTGTTTTCCATCGAGGTTAGTTTCGTCCCATGGCTTATATATAGTCATTGTTCAGGATATCGGTAGCTGGTACCATATAGGCCGGGGGCTGATAAGGGACTAATCGGTGAATCGGACTTTTAACTGAATATACCTGTAACCCATTTATTGTTATGTTAACTAGGGCCATATGTAATATATCTGAGGCTACATAGCAACATGCACTATAATTAATGTCTAAATATGCAATCCTAGGCTGCATATCAACAAGGAAGAGTGTTACTTGAATGTTCTGGTGATGTTTATATAATTGTAGAAAAGCAGCAACAACAACAACAACAACAACAACATCAACAACAACAATAACAACAACACATCCCTGTTTGGCTACTCAACTTAGCTAGAGGTTAGAGTTAATTTCTAGCTCATGACTAATCCTGAACTAACTCCATTCAAAGAGGTGTTTGGATGACGGGGTTAGATCGACAATAAATGCACTAGGAGAACTAGCTCCAATTAGCACCTCTTGGGTGGGATAGTTTCTTTGGGTCGGTTAGATGCAACTAGCTCAAACTAGCCCTCATGTTTGGATATAATTTATGGCAATTTGAGCTTGAACTAGTTCAAACTAACTCTAACCCATGGATACAATAGTAGTTAATCAGCCGATAATTTGTAAAAATGCAATAAACTCCTTCTGGCCCATAATATAAGATGTTAATTCATCTAATATGTGAGTATATTGGATGTTATAAGATATTATAAAAGAGTGTCGTACTACATCATTGTGCAATTGCTATTTTGCTTCTAATATTAACTTCGTGCTTTTAGGTACATATGTCATTGGTAAAGATCCGCGCTTCGACCCTTTCTACGTATGGGGCAATGAGACACTCATACGAGTCGGTGCTATACAAACGGTTTTTAACCCCTTTCCGCGATGGCATTTGGAACCGTCGCCAAGTTAGTGTGGGCAATAGGGGGTTCCTACCCACACGATCCAGAAACCGTCAGGGGTAGGGAGCCAAGATGCATACACAGTACTCCTACTCATCGTGCTCGCATTGCCGTCGCAGCCGGTATTCTGTGGTGCTACGTTTATGATGCAAGGCCCATCACAAACGGTTCACTATTATAGAACGTGTATGATAAGCATACGATCACACACATTCTCTTTTCCCAAACCATATTGAGAAGATTAGCTAACCGTCGTACGAGTGTGGGACAGGATTACGAAACGTCGGACCATCGTAACATCGTCGCACACGACAACTATCGCACACACTATTCTGTGGTGCAACATTTACGATGCGTACTTCATCAGAAACGGTTCATGGTTGCGAATCGTGTATGATAAGGAAATTATCACAAACATTTAGTTTGCCCGCACCGTTTGTGATATTGTGTGACATCACACATGCTTTGCAAATGGCAACTGTGTGCATGCTTGCACACGTTTCCTCTCTGTGAACCATGTCAGATTATGGTGTATCTCGCAAATGTTTGTGTTTTACCAACCATGTGTGCCATAACGACCTGGAGAGCGTAATTTCACCGTAATTTAATTGCTACTATTTAAAATTTTACCAAATCTGAACTTGAATTAGAATGTGTGCTATAGCTTTTTTCATATCCATCAGGTTCAAATAACCAATGCATTATTCGATTCATAGGTACATATATTCAAGAATTACATAAGAACCAAATAAATAATGATGAACCACAGTTTTATACTTGTACTATTAAAGACGGTAAAGAAAGAGGCGAAATACATTCTGGTTGCTGAACGAGGTGAAGCGGAATGCCCATATTGTGCCCTCCTCCATGTAGAAGGCACGCACGACTCTAGTCCAACACCTTGTGATGGCCGACCACCCATCCTTCATGATCTTCATGAAAACATCTAGATAATCATCGTGTTCTGGTGGAAATACTTTAACCTTTGCATGCCCACCAATCATGTAGTTTGAGAGGTAATCTTGAGTAAACTACTTTGGGTACCACTACAAAGGAAAAGGATTCAAACATTGTCATCTAACACAACTCGTTATGGGCAGTAAAAAGAAGGCTATAGAGTTCTTACCTACCATCTTGTAGTTCGGTGTTGTCTTGGATAAAGTGTAAACAAATAGTTTAATTGCCATCTTTTGACCCATTTTACTAAAAATCTTTATCAGCTTCCTCACTTGATGTTGGTTCATCGATATCTCATTTCCCCATATGCAGAAAGGGTCGAAGCGTGTATCTTTACCAATGACATACGTACATAAAAGCACCAAGTTAATATTAGAATCTAAACATGAATTGCACAATGATGTAGTACACCACTCTTTTATAATATCTTATAACATCCAATATACTCACATATTAGATGAATTAACATCTTATATTATGGGCCGGAAGCAGTTTATTACATTCTTACAAATTATCGGCTGATTAACTAATGCTGTATCCATGGGTTAGAGTTAGTTTGAGCTAGTTTGGGCACAAATAGCCCTGAAGTACATCCAAACATGAGGGCTAGTTTGAGCTAGTTGCATCTAACCCACCCAAAAAAATTATCCAACCTAAGAGATGCTAATTGGAGCTAGTTCTGCTAGTGCATTTATTGTCAATCTAATCCTGTCATCCAAACACCTCTTTGGATGGAGTTAGTTTAGGGTTAGTCATGAGCTAGAAACTAACTCTAACCTCTAGCTAAGTCGAGTATCCAAAGAGGGTTGTGTTGTTGTTGTTGCTGCTGCTGCTCTTCTACATATATCTAGACATCATTAGAACATTAAGGTAACACTCTTCCTTATTGCTATGTATCCCGGGATTGCATATTTAGACATTAAGTACAGTGCATGTTGCTATGTAGCCTCAGATATATTACATTTGGCCCTAGTTAACCTAACACTAAATGGGTTACATAAATATATTCAGTTAAAAGTCCGATTCACCGATTAGTCCCTTATCAGCCCCGGGCCTATATGGTACCAGCTACCGACATCCTGAACAGCGAGTATATATAAGCCATGGGATGAAACTAACCTCGATGGAAAACAACAGTCGTTCCCAAAATTGTCCTGTGTAGGTACATCGAGAGGAATGTTAGGAACAACAGGCTAAACATCAACCAAAATTATCCATGGCAGACAAAATAATCTCCAAAAGATAGCTTTAGTGTGCAGGTTTTAGCATGCTACTAAAGCAAAACAAGTGGAAAGGTGTGTTAACTACAATAGGCCTATCATTTAACAACAAGCAAACATAGTCATTCAAACTTGTATTGTTCTGGTCTAAGTACAATGGTTCTTGTTAAATAAAAATGGAAAGGCATGTTAACTACAAGATGCAGCAAAAAAATGTAGTCATTATAGTGGTATTCTTCAAACTAGTACTGATGGAATTGAACTGCACAATTCATACTTGGACATATAGAACATCATGTTGTGAATAACTGGAATAAACAAGGCATACTACGAACAACCAAATATAGCATTTGAAACTGGACATATGCTAACTACAAACAACTGAATAATCAAAAAACTTTAAAAGAGGCATATGCTAGCTATAACAGGCTTAACAGCAAGCAAATGCATTCCAATTGGTATGTTTAAAACTGGATTGATGAAATGTACTACACAGTAAATAATTGCACATATAGAGCATCACATTATGAACAACTAAAATAAACAAGGCATATTAAAAATGACCAAATATAGCAATTAATACTGGACATATTCTCACTACACTACAAAGGGGACTCGACAAAACAAATCATGGGTTTCCTAACTTGTCACAGATGGGCTCGTTCGCATGGGAAGAGCACGGACCCTGGATACGCTCCATGTTGTCACAGATGGGCTCCTTCCGCTTGGAAGAGCACGGCTGTAGGGTGCCCTCCCTGATGTCGCAGACGGGCTCTTTCCCCTTGGAAGAGCAGATGGGTTCTTTCCCCTTGGAAGAGCCAGAGAGGGTGCCCTCCTCGTGGTCACCGTCGATGAGGTCTGACTTGGAAACTGTGGATCCCAAGACAACGTCGCAGAACGTGTCATTCAGAAATGACAAAAGGGGCTCGATGGGGATGTAGGATGGCAAATTCTTGACAGCTAGCCAGAGGAGATCGGCGGCGGGGCCATGGATGAGATCGACTGTGGTTGAACCCGAGGGGTTGGGGGTGGGCCACTTAACCTGTGACATAGCCCGCCTCAGGCCATCACTTTCAAAGAGCTCGATGTCATTGCCGACGTTCGCGACATACCCGCATACTCTAGCCCACTGATTGAGTGCATGCGGTCAGTAATGGTCGTCAGCTTCCTTGGCGACATCCGGCGAAGAGACCGCGATACACCTCTTTTGGGGTAGTCGCTCCTCAAGCTCCATAGGAAGCGTAGCCGGGCTTAGGCTGTGACGATCAGGATTGGGGAATGGGGATGGGGATGGGGATATGTGGTAAAGGGGGCATTTGGCAGGCGTCATCTAAGAAACTCAGGGTGGCCTGGGTATGGAGATCGATGGGTAAGCTCCACAGGCAAACCAGCAAATGTTGACAATGGTGGCCTTGCGGCAGCGGCGATAGGGACCATGCTAGGGTTTCAAGCGAGGAAGGGGGTGTCTGTGCGCGCGCCCGTGTGTGGAGGGGGGCGGGGTGTGTTTGAGGAAATGACACAGGTACTGAAAATTTTACTACGCGGGAGACAAACGCGGGAGTGAAATGACGGGGCTATTGAAAATTTCAATGATGGTACATCGCACACATTCCCGAGATAACAAATGTGTGTTATGAAACAGAAAAGCCCTCGAGGCGGGCAGATATTTTTGAGGGATGCAGGCGGGATTGGGAACAAGAAACATCACACACAGTCAAAACACAATAATTGTGTGTTATCAAACAGAAAAAGCTGCAGGCGGGTAGATATTTATGAGAGGGGAAGCCTCGTGGAGCACAATGTATTTTGCGAGTGTGTGTGTGATAGGGGCACCGACGTAGCACATGGTTAGTTTGAGTGAACCATGTCTGTTGCGTCATCCAGCTTGTCTAATGTTCATAAATTTGGCGAAAAATGACGCGGGCAAACATACTTGCATGTGGACCAAATTTATATATGAAAAGGGTGGTTTGATGTTCAAATACCAAATGCAACTCCGATGTGGCACCTATCTCGCAAAGCACATGGTATTGCTTGCCCCCCCCTCGTGTCTGCACGATGGGAATCCTAAGCTATGAATGCATGCCCCCAACTGAGGTTCACCTAGCAAAGTGCGAAGTAGCTAGCAGCCCCCCTCGTGTCGGCACAAAGGGAATCCTAAGCTATGAATGCATGCCCCCCAACAGAGGGTCACCTAGCAAAGTGCGAAGTAGCAGCCCCCCCCCCCACACACACTTTCAGTCGGCAAGCCAGAGAGGCATCTCACCAAGATGGATCATAAAACATACCAAGAATAATCCACCTTGCTCATACAACCTTTCTCTTGTTGTTGGTCAAAGTAATGGCCATCCATGCGACCCCGGAGATGGGCTAGCTAGCCAATAATCACGCAAGTAGCTAGTCCCCGAAGACAACCACTACATGCGTGTGGCCCAAACATATGTATAGAGAGGTGTGTTTTTGAATACACAATGGAACAACTTTGATGTGGAACCGTCATTTCGAACTAGAAATCCCCACACCGAGTGAGAGTTAGGTTGACGATGCATATATGTATGTTACACAACACTTCAAGCCGACGACGGGATTCATGCATGCATGTGTGCATAGTATATGCGCTGAAACATAATTAGGAATGAATCTCACCATGTCCTATACTACAATAACACGAACCAAAATAAGAATCCGCCATAATAACCTATCTTGTTGTCGGTCAAGGTGATCATGGATGGCGATGCGGGCCCACTAATATATAGGCTTGTCGCCGATGACTACGCGAGGGAGTGTACAGTTCAAAGACAACCACTACATGCATATGTATGGAGGTGATGCGTGCATGCATGTTTGAATACCATTTCACAACATTGATGTGGCGCGTGCGTCGAAAATCGTACAGTCCCCACACAGAGCGAGATCGGTTCATGACGTGTCGTTGTACTAGCCACTTCGACTGGGTGGGAGGGATTCATGCATACACATGCATGTGTATGTGCTCAAACTGTATTATGTAATCCCAAAGCATGGCCTATAAATATATTGTATTACAAGCAGAATAATAATCCCCTCCTAAGTCAAATTACCCTCTCTCATTGTCAGGCAAGAAGTAGTCATGGACCAAGCGGACCCACAGATGGAAAGCATCGATATCGCTGATAACCACTTAAGTGGGTGCGAGAGGACAACCACCATCGCTTTGCATGTGGGCCTAACATATGTTGAATACCCAAAATGCACAACTTTGATGTGCCACATGCCTCAAAAACCATAAACCCCCCACACAAAGCGAGGTTCATGAAGCGTACTACATGATGGTCCCCTTCCTCCTCTTCGATGCATACTATATGCTCCTACCATAATACAACCCAAAAAGAATCATCCTCGATGGTGAAATTAATTAACCTCTCCTGATGTAGGTCAAAGTGATGCATGCCTCGACGATGTTCTCATGGGCCCACAGATGGAAGCGTCACACGGGAGTGTCCTAGCTAGGATGACCACCGCCTGCATGCATGTGGCCCAAAGAGGTGTTCTGTGATGTTTGAATAGGCAATTTCACAACTCTGATGTGGCATGTGCCTCGGAAACCGGAAAGTCCCGACACTGAGTGAGGTGTACTTTTTCACGGACGTGCATGTATAGTATATATGCTAGTCCCCTCCCACCTCTTTGACGCGTACTATATACCACCATAACATAAACAAAAAAGATTCTACCTTGTTGGTCAAATTAATCTCACTGTCAGTTGTTCGTCAAAGTGATGGACGATGACCTCGCGGGTCCACAAAAAGCGTCACACACGAGTACCGAGTGTCGTCTAGGACAACCATCGACTACATGTGGCCAAAACATGTATGTATGAAAGGGTTGTGTAATGTTTTAAATAACGAATTCACGACTCTGATGTGGCACTTGGCTAACAAAATGGCCAACCACACGGTGGCTCACAACTCATAGTGTACTGCGAGCCACCCGCCACCCCCAGACGCACACACCCACACACACACACACCGCAAATCCACCGCAACTACGATGCATGTTAAATTATGCCGCGGTGAACATATGTTACCAAAGGAGGGATGTTTTAATTTCGAAAAAAACAGAGACCACTAAGACGTTTTATTACATTAATTGATTGATTTTCTACGGGTATAATGTGCAAAAATCAAATTTGAGCTACATGCACAAGTGACAGTGCACCTAAATGGATTGCAAAAACACATGTGCCTCACTTCGGGCATGTTTACTCCCCATGCAAGAAATTTCAAACATTGAGAACTTGATTTTTAAATTCTAGTACATCCAAAACTTATTTGAAGTTCATGAAACTTATCGTGATGTCATATGGACACTAATACAAAGTGGCATTGTACCTTCTTTGTCAAATTTCAGACCAGTTTTGATGTAATATTTCTCTAATTACAAACATGATATTATTAATAATTGGGAACCAATTTCCCAAACGGATTATTTACTCGAATTGTGAGCGTTAGACCAACCACTACAGGAATCAGCTACTTTGCCGTCTGCCACAGCGGACGGCAAAGGCATGAACGGCGGACGGCAAAGGCCTTTGCCGTCAACCGCGGACGGCAAAAGGCTCCGGCAAAGTAGGCTACGGTAAACAGCTACTTTGCCGTCTGCTACTGACGGTAAAGTCTTTGCCGTCTGCGGCGGACGGCAAAGAGAGCGGACGGCAATAATTGCGCTGTCAGTCCGGTAAGTGGCTAACGGCAGGCCTTTGCCGTCCGCCGCTGACGGCAAAATTGCTAGGGTCTTTGCCGTCCGCCGTATGATGTCATCTACACATCACTACATGGAAGGTTCTTTGCCATCTGCCACTGATGGCAAAGTCTTTGCCGTCTGCCACTGTAGGCGGTTCTTTGCCGTCTGCTACTGATGGCAAAGTCTTTGCCGTCTGCCACTGTAGGCAAACTGACCAAATGGGTCAGCTCCCAGGAAGCACAGCTGGATGCCACGTGTCTTCTTTGCCGTCCGCGGCAGACGGCAAAGAGCCCGTTGCCGTCGGTGGCAGACGGCAAAGAGCCTGCATATTGGCTCTTTTATTATTAAATCCAACAATTTTCATCACAAATATATATGACATATATAGATATATTTCAAAAGGCCATTACAGAGCAAACATATAAGATATCCAACACATAACTTCATCGTTCAACATAGAGGCATCCAACCATATATATTACAATAGTTTCCTCCAACGATACATGCATAGTTCAACGATACAAAAGAAACAAAGAAAGGGATAAGGAGCACTCCATCTATGCAAGCTTTCGTCAAGTGAATGAAATCTGCAAAATGAAAAATAAGAAAGTTAGAACAAGAAGAGTAGAACAAGAAGAAGAGTAGAACAAGCAGAAGACTAGAACAAGAAGAGTAGAACAAGAAGAAGAGTAGAACAAGAAGAGTATGTCATTTGTGAGCTAACTTACGTGAAATGGATCATATATGAGCTAACTAAGTTGAAATGGGTCGTTTAAGAGCTAGCTAAGGTGAAATGGATCATTTATGAGGTAACTTAGTTGAATGGGTCGTTTATGAGCTAACTAAGGTCAAATGGATCGTTTTTGAGGTAACTAAGGTGAAATGGATCATTTTTTAGCTAACTTAGGTGAAATGGATCATTTATGAGCTAACTTAGTTGAAATGGATCGTTTTTTAGCTAACTTAGGTGAAATGGATCATTTATGAGCTAATTTAGTTGAAATGGATCTTTTTGAGCTAACTTAGGTGAAATGGATCATTTAAGAGCTAATTTAGGTGAAATGGATCTTTTTTTAGCTAACTTAGGTGAAATGGATCATTTATGAGCTAACTTAGTTGAAATGGATCGTTTTTGAGCTAACTTAGGTGAAATGGATCATTTATGAGCTAATTTAGTTGAAATGGATCTTTTTGAGCTAAATTAGGTGAAATGGATCATTTAAGAGCTAATTTAGGTGAAATGGATCTTTTTTAGCTAACTTGGTGAAATGGATCGTTAATGAGCTAAATTAGTTGAAATGGATCGTTTATGAGATAACCTAGGTAAGATTGGTCATTTTGGAGTTAACCTAGGTGAAATGGGTCATTTTAAAGCTAACGTAGGTAAAATGGATCATTTAGGAGCTAATCTAGGTAAAATGGGTCATTTTTGAGCTAACTTGGATGAACTGGATCATTTATAAGCTAACCTAGGTAAAATGGGTCATTTTAGAGCTAACTTAGGTAAAATGGATCGTCTATGAGCTAACTAAGCTAATTATGCAATTTTTGACATAAGTAAGCTAAGTACAGGTCGTTTTAGAGCTAACTTAGGTAAAATGGATGGTTTTGGAGGTCAGTAAGCTTATTAAGTCATTTTGGAGGTGAAGAAGCTAAGTCTAGGTCATTATGGTAAGCATTGGAGGAAATAAAGCTAAGTCTAGGTCTTTATGCATGTGTTAAGCAAAACACTAGATAAACTTACCAAGATCCAGGAGGTGTAGGAGCGGGGTGGCTCGTGGCAGTAGCTGGAGAAGGATCGTGCGATGCTTGTCTGGAGTTACGCTGCACCAAAGATCATTTCCAATGTCTTGTTAGCATGATGACACTCAAACGTTAAGACTAGCAAGTAATGTCCATTCAAATAAAACTCACCGTGGTCCCAGGAGCAATCACTGGCATCGGCGGAGCGGTCTGACCTGTCTTCTCACACACAGACTGCACATTTGGTTTTGACGACTCAGTCATACTAGTTAGTAATGAGACAAACACTACATGAATGTTTTGGCTAATCTGCAGAAGAAACTTACCACAAGGAGCTCGTACATGGCCCTTGCCTGCATGTCATTCCGTGCCCTCTCCTCCTCCATCATCTTTGTCGTCCTCTCCTCCAACTCCCGCTGCCTCTCCGCCGCCTCCGCCAGAAGTTTCTTCGTTCTATCTCTCTCACTCTGTATAGCAGCCTGCAACACCACTCACATGACCATTTGTAATCATCGATGGAAGCACACACAATGTAATGGAGAAAGATAAATGAGTACGTATCACTAACCTTGATGGCGAGTTGCACTGGCCGTTCACGAGGCCTTATCTCAGGAGCGGAGCTCGACTGGCGCGCCTTGATCTCCGGGAGAGTGCTAGGACAACGGATAAGTCCATCTCCAATGGCTATGGAGCCATGGGACCTCCCGCCACCAGATATCATCAATAGCTCTGGATCAATGGGACCCTGGCTCGGGTTAAAGTCCTCCCCTTTCCTCGCCTTCCCCTCATCTCTATATCTCACGAGCTTGTTATGGGAGGAGATGTTGGTGAAGTTGTTTGCATCATCGAGGTCAGACTGAGAGAAAGCCTTGACTTTCTTGAAAGAGGCAGTGTGGGCCATGGCATACAGGTCGTACACCTCTGGCACCTTATCCGCCTTATTGTAGCATGCCTGAAAGATAGAAACAATGAAAATTAGTAATTAAAGGGCTCAAGCTAGCATGATGAATGAATTGCATGAATCATGAAGCAAACCACATACCCAGTTGCGCCCGAACTGATATAAGTTGGAGCTACCTTGATGGTGTGGCACACCTTCCATTTGGGCACGTTTGTCCTTGGCCTCGTTGTGGAGGGCTAGCCATTGTTTTGAGCACCACTCATCGACCAACACCTCCCAACAATCCATCCGATCCGCACACCATCTCGGAGGCGCCTAGGTTAGCAAATAGAAACTTGAGCGCTACGGCTAAGAATTACTAAATGAAGGAACTTAAGTAGAGAAGGCCTTAAGAATTACCTTCATGTACTGCTCCTTACTCAGGAACTTATCGCGGCACGCCGGCTTGGTCTTCTTGATACCACACAAGGCGTAGTAGTCTCGAACAGCCTGCACCCGAGCCTCGTGCCGTAAGTTCTGGAGTAGGCGCTTGCAGACGTTCTCGATAACATGTGCCGCGTCCTCCTCGTATCCCTCCTCACACCTGTAGAATGTCTACAATCAAATGAGACAATATTGATTAGTACAATTAATAACTAGCTAGTTGAAGATTTTTAAATGTGTAAAGGAGAAATTACCCAAAACTTTCTGATCACCATGTCTGCCCTCGTGTCGCACACGACACCGTCGATAATCTCATCCGGCGGGGCCGGGGCAGCCACGTAGTGCTCCCAGCTCAATCCAAGCTCTGGAAGCCGACCCTCACCAGGCAACGTGTCAAACCCCGGGAAGTTTTGCCGGCAAAGAACTCCAAGGACGGAGTTGGGCCGGCGGACACTATGATGGTGGTCCCAACCCCTGCAGCATGACAAGGCCAACGCATTAGTTATTTGAAAAAACGTGAATGCACAAGGTACAAAAATATTAAATGCACTTACGTACCTCTCCCCATCAGGGAAAATCAACCACCTCTGCTCGCGGGTCACCGGCACGGACGGGAGCCGTGTAGCACCACGCTGGTAGACGGTGCCCCCCTCCTCCTCAAGATCAGTCGGCTCCCCGCCATCATCAGCATGGCCACTCGGCTCCCCGGGCTGATCCGGCCAGGTACCCCATCCGGACGTGTGCTCCTCCGGGGTCACGTGGGCCGAACTCTCGTGGGCCGAAGGCCAGTCGACCCGAGGCTCATGGGCCCAAGACCCGTGGACCGGAGGCTCGTGGACCGGAGTCCGTGTAGCCTCCTCCTCGGACGAGTCCACCCTAGCAGTCACGTGCTCGGGTGAAACAGCCGGGGGTGGCGGCGAGGAAGGCGCCGTAGCAGTCACCCTACCTCCTCTCCCACGACCACATGCCCCACCTCCTCTCTTCCTACCTCGAGCTCGTCCCCTGCTGGGCACCGCGATCGACGAAGAAGGGCCCGGCGGTGTGGCCATACTGTCCAGGAACGCTCGGCGGAGAGGTGCGTCTGGAATGGAAGACCTCAGACCACGCTCCCGACTAGCGCCCACCATCTTTCAACACCTGCCATGACAAACAGTAAACGAAATTAGTACAACATAAAAAAAGACCGACATGAATAATAATATGTGTATCACTTAAGTCTATCATCATCAAGTACAACATAAAAAAATGTAATACCTGACACTACTAATAATCTCGATCAGTATCATCAATAAATGCATAATCATCATCATCACTATAATCAATGACGGGCTCATAGGGTTCATTGGCATCAACATGTGCAAGGCCACCTTGACGTAATCGGTCAAGCATTGACAGGTCATCCGCAGCAGTAACCTCTTCTTGTTCCGGCTCTTCTTGTTCCTCCTCTGGGGTGATGTCGGATTCATTGTCGCTGTCTACTTCAATGTTTTGGGGTGAAGTATAGCGGTTCTTGAAACGCTTTTTGGAAAGACGTGTCTCTTGGAAGAATTCTCCTTCATATGTGTCTGGGTTAATGTGAGGTTCATAATCCTCTTCCTTTGGGGGAGAAAGTCTAGCACGGGGCGGCACTTCATAAATGACATCCCAACCTTTCAGATTTGGATTAGTTTGGCAGGCCCACGATAGATAGAATACTTGGGTCGCCTGTTGAGCCATAATATAGACATCAGGAACATCTACATGAGTGCTTTGGTTGATTTCAACTAGCCCTATATGTTCATGAGTCCTTCTAGTCTCCTTCGGCTTAAACCAATAACATTTGAAGACTACGACATTCGGTGGGTTTTCACCATAGAACAGAAGTTCATAAATTGCTTCAACTCTCCCATAATACTCGGTACCTCCTTCACCGATAGCAGATACACAACAATTTTTAGACTTTCGGTCGGCCATAGATAGCTCTTTGCCATAGGTACGAAAGCGATACCTGTTGATGTCGTACTTGTCAAATGAACGGACCTTATAGTCAAAACCATTAGCGACTTGTCTCAATTCGGCGTCCATAGACTCTGAATTAGCCTACAAGTTTAATATGAAAGGATTGTTGCATTATGCACAAATTAGCGAATGAAATGAAATTGTCTAATAGAAATTACCGTTTGTTTGAACCAAGAGATGAAACCGGGATAGCCACCTCCTTGCTTTGCGAGAAGCTCATACTCTTCGACAGAATCCTTTTGGATCTCCGCTCCATACGAGAATATGGTGACGTATCGACTGTATGACATATCCAGGAATAAGAGTAGTTCAAAGGAAATAGAAGTTGCGAAACAATGTACCGAGAACTTACTCGATGTACGGCCGAACTTCTATCAGGTTGTTGAAGATATACAACGAAATGGTCCGCCATTCTTCGTTATCCAAAGATACTAGATGTGAAACACTAGCTGGTGCGAGATTCCCTTTGAATAGGCTGAGGTTGGATCCACCCTTTTTAGGCTCGTCAGCATTGTACCGAGGCTTCGGATTATGCAAACGACGATTTTTGGTTCGTAGTGCGCTGTTACGAAGTTTGCCGCCTCCTCTGTGATGAATGCCTCAGCCATCGATGCTTCAATTCTACGTTCATTTTTACATTTTTCTCGAAGCGTCTTCTGCATCCTCTCAGTTGGGTAGCACCAACGATTTTGCACGGGCCCCCCCCCCAATCTTGCCTCGGTCGGGAGATGCAAAATCAAATGCTGCATTGGATTAAAGAAGCCCGGTGGAAAGATCTTCTCTAACTTGCAGATCAACTCTGGCGCCAACTCTTCCATTTCTTCTAGCACGCCAGGCAATAGTTCTTTCGCACAAAGAACACGGAAGAAATAGCTGAGTTCTGCCAGTACTAGCCATTCATCCTCAGGGATGAAGCCACGCAACATCACCGGCATTACCCGCTCAATCCATATGTGCCAATCATGACTCTTGAGACCAAATATCTTCAGTTTATCAAGATTCGCTCCCCTCTTTAGATTCGCTGCATACCCATCGGGGAACATCAACTGCTGTTGCACCCACAAGAGAATTTCCCTCATAGCTGGCCTTCCAAGATTGAACCATGCCTTTGGCTTCGTCCAGTTCTGCTTTCCTTTCAGTTCTTTCATGTTTTGTAACGGCCTATCACATAGCGCCTCTAGATCGACTCTAGCCTTAGTATTATCCTTTGACTTCCCATCTATGCTGAACAATGTACCAAAAAGTGCCTCGGCGATATTCTTCTCAGTGTGCATCACGTCGATGTTGTGTGGGCAAAGGAGGTCTTTGAAGTAAGGCAGATCCCATAAGCATGTTTTGTGAGTCCACGCGTGCTTAGTATTATACCCCTTGAAGTACCCTGGACGTTGTGGATCTGGCTCGAGAGCGTTTAACTGATCCAGGGTCTGTTGGCCTGTCAATGTAGGTGGTGCAGAGTTTTTGACAACTCTACCCCTGATGAAGTTCTTCTTGTCTTTCCTGAACTTATGGCGAGGATCCAGGAACTGTCTATGCATGTCGAAGCAAGAAAACTTGCGACCGGCCTGAAGCCAACGAAACTCAAGAGATCCCTTGCATGTGGGGCACGAGAACCTTCCATGCACACACCAGCCAACAAATAGCGCATACGCCGACAAGTCATGCGTCGAGTACATGTACCAGACACGCATTATGAAGTTCCGTTTGCTAAAGGCGTCGTATGTCTTGAACCCATTATCCCAGGCTTCTTGCAATTCGTCCTTAAGAGGCTGCATGTACACATTCATATTTTTGCCCGGATAGTTGGGTCCTGGAATTATCAACGTCAGGAAAATGTTCTTTCTTTGCATAATCTGTCCGGGGGGGAGATTGAGTGGAAAGACAAATACGGGCCAACAACTGTATTGGGCTGCCGTCACACCAAACACACTGAACCCATCCGTGCTGATGCCGACTCGAGGATGCCTCGGATCTGCCGCTTTGCCAGCATGTAATTCATCAAACTTTTTACACGCAACACCATCCGATGTGTGTACCATCATCAGATTCCCATCTGCATCTAGTTCGGTTCTTTTGCCTGTTTTGTGCCATGTCATCTGTCTGGCCGTCTCTTCGACCATGAAAAGACGTTGAAGTCTTGGTACGATTGGCATATACCGAAGAACACTAACGGGGATTTTGGTCTGTGTCTTCTCACCCATACCGTTGTCTACCACAATATACCTGGAAGACATGCAAATGGGACAATAGTTCAAGTCCACATAGTCAAGCCTAAATAAGGCACATCCTTTCTCACAGGCATGTATCTTCTCATAGGGCATCTTCAGTGCACGGAGGATTTTGTCCGACTGGTACAGGTTTGCAGGCATTACATGGCCTTTGGGTAGAAAGCATCCAAATACTGTCATAATTGCGTCATAGCATTCTCTTCCCAAGTTGAACTGAGCCTTTAGAGCCATTACTTGTGAGATGGCATCCAACTGACACAGCTCAGTGTGCTCGTGGAGCGGACGTTTCGAAGACTCCAACATTTCATTGAAGGCCTTTGCAGATTCCTCCATCTCCTCGTCCGAATCCCGAGCATCATCATAGCCTTGCACCATGTTTTCCATCCCGGTACCATGCTCGTCGGTGCGACGACGATCCACCTCAGCTCGGTCACGTTGGGCAGACTCACCATGAAATGTCCACACCGTATAATCGGGCGTAAAACCACTCTTCTGCAGGTGTTTGCCCATTTCAGCCTCTGTCTTCTTTTCCCAATTGCCGCACCGGAAACAGGGGCACCAGGTTTTCTTTTGGCCATTTGCAAATGCGGCTTGCACAAATCCCTTAGTTTTTGTGAACCATTCAGTGCTCCATTTGTTCTGACCAGTGTGACCGGTATACATCCAAGCACGGTCACTCATCTTGACTTTCAGAGCTACTGGACACACAACAATTATATATGTAATTCACCATGTATATATTCATCAGTTGATCTACTTTGTCAATTTTATTACGTCCATGCAACCTACACTCTAATAGGTAATGATAGGTCCTAATCCCACCCGTGTATGTGTAGATTGGGTTTATTTTCCCATGCTATGCTCCGGATCCGACGCAAAATTTCGGCAGCACCTCCCCGCTGTTCTCCTGATACACGTCTCTGCAATAAACAGAGAGGATGTGTACCCGGAGAACAACATGGGAGGCACTGACGAAATATATGCGTCGGATCCGGAGTAAAGCATATGGGAAAACGAACCCAATCTACACATACTCGGGCTGTCCATGGATAGCGTTGGACAATTCGAAAGAATCAAGGTTATAAATATGCAAATGCATGCATATTTATAACTATGACGCTTTCGAACGGGAGACACATATTGGTTACGCATACTGATGATTCAAGACACATACATAGCTAGCTATCAAGTTTCATCGGAATAGATCAAATAATTAATGGGGGAGGAGGACTTGTCATTTGTGCTCACCCACGAACGAAGGGGCAGAGCTCGTCAAACGCACGGCGAGGTCGTCCAACACCAAACCTCGCAGCGATGAAACAACTGCACATTTAAAACTACACGATCAACACAATTATATATGATGTTTTTCATAACAAAATCAAAAAATATATGACCTAACTAATAATTCACAAATATATGACCCCGTCGGCCTCTGGAAGGCCAAAGAACACCTTTTCGGGAGGTGTCGGTGGTCGGGGTGTCCTGTCGGTGTCGGGGTGCCGTGTCGGGGTCGGGGTGCTGTTTCGGGGTCGGGGGGTCGGGGTGTCGTGTCTATGTCGGGGTAGTGCCGTGTCGGTGTCGGGGTGTTGTTTCGGGGTCGGTGTGTGGTGTCGGGGTCAGGGTGTCGGGTCAGGCTCAGGGTCGGGGTGTCGGGTCAGGCTCGGGGGGTCGGGGTGTCGGGGTCAGGCTTGGGGGGTCGGGGTGTCGGGGTCGGGGTGTCGGGGTCGGGGTCGGGGTCGGGGTCGGGGTCTGGGGGTCGGGGTGTCGTGTCGGGGTGCCGGGTCGGGGTCTGGGTACCGTGTCGGGTCGGGGTCGGGGTGTCGGGGTCGGGGTCGGGGTGTCGGGTCAGGCTTGGGGGGTCGGGGTGTCGGGGTCGGGGTGTCGGGGTCGGGGTCGGGGTCGGGGCCGGGGTCGGGATCGGGGTCGGGGTCGGAGTCGGGGTGTCGGGGTCGGGGTCTCGGGGTCGGGGTCGGGGTCTCGGGGTCGGGGTGTCGTGTCGGGGTGCCGGGTCGGGGTCAGGGTACCGTGTCGGGTTGGGTTTTTTTCCTTTTCTTCTTCTTCCTCTTTTTCCTTTTCTTCCTTTTTTCCTTCTTCTTCTTCTTCTTCTTCTTCTTCTTCTTCTTCTTCTTCTTCTTCTTCTTCTTCTTCTTCTTCTTCTTCTTCTTCTTCTTCTTCTTCTTCTTCTTCTTCCTCCTCCTCCTTTTCTTTTTCCTCTTCTTCTTCTCCTCCTCTCCTCTTTTTTCTTCTTCTTCTTCCTCCTTTCCTTTTTCCTCTTCTTCTTCTTCTCCTCCTCTCCTCTTTTTTTTTTCTTCTTCTTCCTCTTCTTCTTTTTTCTTCTCCTCCTCCTCCTCTTCTTCTTCTCCTGATCTCCTCTTTTTCTCTTTTTCTTCTTTCCTAAAACTAAACTAAACCTAAAACTAAAACTAAAAAAACAGAAAAAGAAAAAAACTAAATCTAAACCTAAAACTAAACCTATAAACCTAAAACTAATCCTAAAACTAAAACTAAATCTAAACTAAACATAAACCTAAAACTAAAAAAACAGAAAAAAGGAAAAAGAAAAAAAGGAAGAAGATCACCTCACCTGCAGGGTGGAGGGGGGGGGGGCGGTGCGGCCTGGGGCGGCGGAGGAGCGGGGCGGGGCGGCCTGGGGCGGCGGAGGAGGGGGCGGGGCGGCCTGGGGCGGTGGTGCCGGGCCCGGCCGGGGCGGCGGGGCGCGGAAGTGCCGGGGTGCCGGGGCGTGGCGGCGCCCAGACGGCAGGGCGGCGGGGGCGACGGGGCGGGGGGGGGGGGGGCGCCGGAGCGGCGGGGCGTGGTGCGACGGGGCGGTGGAGGTGGGAGAGAAAGAGAGAGAGAGGAGGGTGTGGGGCGCGGCCCCGTTAACGTTACGTGGGGCCTCCCTCTTTGCCGTCCGCCACCCTTTGCCGTCCGCCTTCTTGCTCTTTGCCGTCCGCTAGCGGACGGCAAAGAGGGGGCCCGTTAGGTTTTTTTTGCAGCTCGTCAGTGGGGCCCCTCCCTCTTTGCCGTCCGCTAGCCGACGGCAAAGAATCTTTGTCGTCCGCTAGCAGACGGCAAATAACTGGCTGATGGCAAACTTTGTCTTTGCCATCAGCTAGTTCTTTGCCGTCTGCTTTTTGGAACCTGATGGCAAAGAGCTTCTTTGCCGTCCGCTAGCGGACGGCAAAGAACTGGAAGATGGCAAACTAGCTGATTCCAGTAGTGAACAATGGATATGTGCCATGCTTCGGTTAAGCAATAAAGCGGCAACATTAATCATCCAAATAGAAAAACAATATACGTGCCGCCACGCGACCCATGTGCCATGCGAGCAGGTGTCAGTTGAAGGGACGCATGCGAGTAGTGCGCCGTGCAAGCAGACCGGGAAGCGTGCGTGTAGGTGTGTGAATTGATGGAGGGGTGCTTGCTGCGAAGTTTCATCAGGAGTCATGCGAGTAGCTATGTGAAATGACGGTAGGCATGCCAGGAGTCCGGTGAGCAGGCTCGCCAGGAGGCGAGCCAGCGGTTTGACTGTCGCCTACTTATCTCCTACTACTCCATATGAATGGTGCAGCCCCCATCCTCGCCACACACGCAATCTTCTCTCTCAGCTTTCATCCTCCATGCCGCTCTCAGTCCTCAAAGCCGCTAGTGTATGAGGATGCCGCCGAAGCACCCCATCGGAGGGAGTGGTGATGACCCGCAAGTATAGGGGATCTATCGTAGTCCTTTCAATAAGTATGAGTGTCGAACCCAACGAGGAGAAGAAGGAAATGACATGTGGTTTTCAGCAAGGTATTCTCTGCAAGCACTGAAATTATCAGTAATAGATAGTTTTGTGATAGGGTAAATTGTAACAGGTAGCCAGAAAATAAAGTAAACAAGGTGCAGCAAGATAGCCCAGTCCTTTTTATAGCAAAGGACAAGCCTAGAAAAACTCTTATATAAAGCAAAGCGCTCCCGTGGACACATGGGAATTGTTGTCAAGCTAGTTTTCATCATGCTCGTATGATTTGCGTTCGTTACTTTGATAATTTGATATGTGGGTGGACCGGTGCTTGGCTGCTGTCCTCCCTTGGACAAGCCTCCCACTTATGATTAACCCCTCTTGCAAGCATCCCCAACTACGATCGAAGAATTAAGGTAAACCTAACCATAGCATGAAACATATGGATCCAAATCAGCCCCTTACGAAGCAACACATAAACTAGGGTTTAAGCTTCTGTCACTCTAGCAACCCATCATCTACTTATTACTTCCCAATGCCTTCTCCTAGGCCCAAATAATGGTGAAGTGTCATGCAGTCGATGTTCACATAAAACCACTAGAGGAAAGACAAGATACATCTCATCAAAATATCGAACGAATACAAAATTCACATGATTACTTATAACAAGACTTCTCCCATGTCCTCAGGAGCAAACATAACTACTCACAAAGCGTATTCATAATCATAATCAGAGGAGTATTAATTATCATTAAGGATCTGAACATATGATCTTCCACCGAATAAACCAACTAGCATCAACTACAAGGAGTAATCAACACTACTAGCAACCCATAGGTACCAATCGGAGGTTTTTGGGACCAAGATCGAATACAAGAGATGAACTAGGGTTTGAGAGGAGATGGTGCTAGTGAATATGTTGATGGAGATTGACCCTCCATCGATGAGAGGATCGATGATGATGACGACGGTGACGATTTCCCCCTCCCAAAGGGATGTTTCCCTGGCGGAACAGCTCCACCGAAGCCCTAGATTGGATCTGCCCAAGTTCCACCTCGAGACGGTGGTGCATCATCCTGAAAGCTTCTCTATGATTTTTTCCAGGGTAAAGGACACCATATAGCCAAAGATGGGCACCGGCGGCCTTCCAGAGGGACAACAAGGTCGGGGCGCGCTCAAGGGGGTAGGGCACGCCCTCCACCCTTGTGGCTAGCTGGTGGCCCCCCTCTGGTTCTTTCTTTGCCAATTTTTTTCTACATTCCAAAAATAATCTCCGTGATGTTTCAGGACTTTTGGAGTTGTGAAGAATACGTCTCTAATATTTGCTCCTTTTCCAGTCTAGAATTCCAGCTGCTGGCATTCTCCCTCTTCATGTAAACCTTGTAAAATAAGGGAGAAAAGGCATAAGTATTGTGATATAAAGTTAAATAACAGCCCATAATGCATTAAATATCAATATAAAAGCATGATGCAAAATGGACGTGTCAAGTGGCGACGCTGGGGCTGCTGAAGCACCGGAGCACGGTGTGGAGATGGAGACAGAGGTTGCCTTCACCGCTAGCAAGTTATTGCTGCACCCTGACGTCATTGACGGCATCGAGCTTCCACAGCCGGAGGCGGAGTTCCACACTGACTCTGGTGACGACTCAAGCGACAACCCCGGCGAGGACTCCGACGACCACTCCGACGATGACTCCGATGACGATGCACAACTGGTTAGTCATCTATACCCATTTATGTGTCAAATAGATCCTAGGGTTTCTCTATTTACTCCTGTCTCCGCCTTTTTGGAAAAGAAATCCTATGGTTATGTTCTCCCAATCTATGAAATCTGAGTTAGTTTCATTAGATCCATTTAGTGTATTGATTGTTTGATTGGCACAAGTGATAAGTGATTAGTTGTTTCATCTATGCAAATGATTTCTGCTAGTAATCCGACTAGGGTTAGTGTTCATGCTTATAATTCCTAGACAGGACTTGACAATTGATTTTGAATGACCTACATATGTTTGTGCCATTATTTTCTTCAAGATTTGTCTGTACATAGACGACTGTTCTTAAAAATCGAACCATAATCTCTCGATATGTATAAACAAATAGCCATAAATTCCTAACCCTGCTTCACGACATGTAATCATTAATTTGGTGCCAAATTTTGGCAACTACGAAATGTTCGCTAGAGATTAGTTTGTAAATATTAATTTCACGCCACATTTTTTTACTATTTGTATAGGTGCTGTCTGACGATGTGGACAGCGAGGATGAAGATGTCCAGAGGAGGTACAAGAGGCAAACCCCGAGGGAGCTTTATGCGGGAATGAATAATAGGTGTATTAGGACATGGAACGGCGGCTATCGATGCCCATTTTGCAACCACAAGCTTCATGACGTGTATCAAAGTGTTTTGGCTTCTCCAAGCAGAAGTATTCTCGCAGGGTGGCGCACAACGTGTATGCCGAGTACATGGAGAAGCTTCAGGATCGTGCCGGCATGTGAGATGAGATGTGGGATCAAACTATGTATGCTTGAGCATGCTTAATGACGGTTGAACTATGTACTTATGGTTGAACTATGCTTGTGTACATGTATAGTTATTATCAATGTCTAAGTATGTTTAATCTATGTTTACTTATGTCTAACAGTGAGATATAGATGCAATCAGTTCGGTTGATGGAATCTACCTCCGTCCTCGTTTATTGGTCCCCTTTGTAATTTGTGTTAAATTTGGACCAAAGATTTAACTGACAAAATGTTAGTGCAGGTCAGCAAAAATTATATAGTTGGATGTGTATCTGAACATAGTATTCAATACTATAATTTTTGGTGACATGCATAAACATTTCTTAGTTAAATATTTGGTCGAAATTTGGTACAAATTACAAAGGGGGCCAATAAACCAGGACGGAGGTACTATGTCAATCACACATGGTTCCCAAAATTGGAACCGTGTGCAATGACTTCCATTTTGCCCGTTGTGTCAATCACACATGGTTGGATCTAGCAAACTGTTGCCTCCGAAATTCTTTATGGGACAGAAAAGACTCACCACCCAATTCAAAAAAGAAAATCCTCACCATCCCCACGTCACAAAAACCCTCACACCACCCGCCACCCCCTCCGGTCCCCATTAACACCTGCACAAGCTCCTCCGCGTCTATGCATGGCACCGACTATCGCAGCCGTAACCACTTAGTTTAATGCATGTCGCCACCACCAGGCTGCCGGCAAACCCCACTGCATTTCGCCACTTCCGCTTGCTGCTGCCTATCGCCATCGACTTTGTCGACGCTGCTCGCGGTCGACCTAGCTCCGCTCAGTTGGGGAATCTGACATACTCAGGTTTCTTTCTCATGGACAACAAGGTAAGTAATTTAATGAGATATTATCTCATCTCTTATCCCGGTTCATCTGCCTCCTTTAATCACCCGGCCGAAATCGCCGTGAATTCATTTTTATTCAAGCGTATTAGTGGGTTTTCTTTCATTCATAGAGGGTATAATGCGCGGACACATCAGGACTTTGAGGCCTCCGCCAGACATTCCATCTCACCATACTAGATGACTTGAGGATGCGCGCGGTATGTTCAATCTCACCATACCGGATGACTTGAGCATGGCCTACTTTCTTGAACATATTCTAAATATTGATACATTTGAATAAAAGGTACCACATGCACCATATACATCAAAGGGGATTTTTTCCCTCTTCTTTCTATATTAGGCAAATTAATGATGTATTGTTCTTTCGATTACTCTCATATTTCCATGAAATCATGTTTACCCTATCTGTTTAATTATAGATTTTTGTCCTTCGATTTGAACTGTTGTATAGTTCTTTCAATTTGGGCCCATATTTGCATGTTACCATATTTTCTTTAACAATCCTACCATTTTCTGTAGCGCTTCCCGTGCTATGCAACAGAATCTGTAGCACACAATCTTTCCCTTTACACAAATCAAGACTACAGGGATGTCATAATGAACAAAAACCATGGATTTACAATCGTTGCTACTGTATGACTTGATGAACGTGGTGCCTCCTATTTTGGCACTGTCCTTTGGAAAGGGATTTCCAAGTTTTATGTACTAAAAGATGGCACTATAATTACACTACACATAAAAGAGCATGGTCATGAGATATATGCTAACTTCCCGGTGGTGGCGCCCCCTATGGAACTCCAGCCCACTCGACCTCATCAACACCCACAAGCTCTGCCAAGGCTATCGCAAAAGCTTGGATGCGTTCTCCAAGATCCTCAACAGTCAGCTTGGCTCAACCAGAGGAGTTAGAATGGGCAAGTTATGTTCCAACGACAAGGATCGAGCCAAGCTTGACGACTGGTTCTGGCCCCCCACCCTAGATCAGCTCAAGGAGCTCACTTTTGTTGATGGGCATATGCGCTCGCTGCTAACGTCCGCGCTCCGCCTCATTCCCATGCTACGCTTCGCCATGTTCAGGAACTGCCATCCCCCTTAATGATTCGCCTGCTCTTATTCTACCACGACTGAAGCACCTCGAGCTTGTCTCCGTCTGCCTCCCAAACAGTGACATGGAGTGCCTGCTTCACGGTTGTACTACACTCAAGTACCTTCGTCTTCTGGCTATTCAATTGGTTGAGTAGATTCCACATCACCTCCATGACTCTCCGGACTATTTATATATGTTGCTGGTGCGGCAGGAAGACATCACAAGATGTGTACCACGGTATGGTCATTGAGGACACCTGCAGTTTAGAGATTACTTGTAGTTGATCAAGAAGGCCCAACAAGAATCAATGTCATTTCTGCGCCGAAATTGATAGTGGTGTGCTACTCTCTAACAAATACTCCGAACTTGTTATTGGATCCACACCCGTTCAGGTACAACATCCGCCTTCTACCTCTCCTTCTACAAATTAACATTATTTATAATTTTGAAGATGTTTGTTCGTTTGTCAACCAGAAAATGATTTCGACAAGCTTCACCCTTAAATCATGCACAATGAAGGTCTTGGCACTAGAATCTATTGGCCCCAACCTAGAGCAAGTTGTCAGTTTCCTCAGATGCTTTCCGTGCTTGGAGAAGCTATATATCGAGGTGATGTTCCTTTCATGTTAAATGTTAACAATAAGGGGGTTCAATTTGTGACACATTTTTCCAAGTTTACAATGACAATGTACTACGATTTCTGAAGGATTCTATTGGAGGATTTCAGTACATACATGTCCCCCCCGCATATTTGTTGCTTGACCCATATGGTTAAAATCCATAAGCATTTCTCCTTTGGATTCATGTGTACTAGTTTTCTTTGGGAACTTTTCATCCACTCCAACCTCTTGTGTAGAAGGCTACATTTTTCTAGATTGTAATCAAATGCCCATGTTAATCATGTCAAATCGAAACTGCCTGTAGGCACTAACATGTTAATCTAGTGCATTTTACAAATCCTACAAACAAAATATGCATGTAGTAGTGTTCAAAACTGCCTGTAGGCACTAACATGTTTTCTTCTTTTGTCGATAAGATTAGGCCCAATGGTGGATAATGTGATACAATATAACAATCATGTCTGCTTCCTAGATCTGCATCTCTCAGAAATTACTTTGAACTCCTACTGAGGGACCTTACCGGAGATTATATTTTCGAGGTTCATTGTTGTCAGAGCAAGGGTGCTGAAGGTAATGAGGTTTTCCCTGCATTTATTTCGCAAAAATGAATGGTTTGTTGATCAGCGTTGGCGACTGCGGTAGAATGGAATAGGCTCTGAAAATGCTGAATTTCATTTTGAAACTTTAGATGATAGAGTAATCGGAAGTCATCGTGTCAACCCCAGACATGACTTCTCAATGGCTGACCCCTTTGCAAAAATTATGACATTTTGAAACGAGACTTAGAATTGGTAATATTAGTTTGAACCTCTCTGATATCCATGTTCAGCGGATCACTGCGAGCGTTTGCAGCTAATGAGCTGAATGTCATTTCTAATATCAGTTTGAACCTTTTAATCTTAGAATTTTAGCCATATAACTCTGGAATTTGAACCTTGTAATAATTCGAGCTTTTGTGGTACAATCGTTGAAATGGCATCGTATGAGACGCGTATATTGGTAGCACTATTTTGACCTTAATATGCAATGTCTTAGATTTTATTAACCATTCTCGGATCTGTTTACCTTGTCGATCTCATAGCACACAATCTATATAGCTAACTCGACTGCGATCTTCGACATTATTGCACACAGTTGGTTTCTTCAATCGTGTGCCCTGTAGAGCATAGAATTAATTATCGCACTCGATTATCCATCATCACCCTTCTGTGTAACTTTGACCTCATCACCCATGGGTAAACTTATGACCGAAGTCATTCCACACACTTCGTTTTTACAAAGATTTTTGCCAATAAACGCCCATGATTTGTCCCTCATCTAGCTGACGCGTGGCCAAACTAGCCAGGCAGGAAGCTTGCATGGTGAATTATGCGGTAGCATGGGAACAGTCTCACCGACGATACATTTGGTGCCCCTTCAAGCCCACTCTTGGTCAAATGAAACGCGTGCATTGCTGTGTTGTCAAGTGTGCACCGGAATCCTCTGCTATGAACGCCGTGACAAGGCGTGACGATTACAAGCCGGTCGGCCCCCATTTATTATAGCGGCCATTAACCCTTGTGTCTCTTCAACCTTTCTATCGCGCCCCACCATTGCAAGAAGCACACCCACAACCACAAATTCTTAGAGTGTATCCTGCGCGGCTCCAATGGCGCTCCGAGCGGCTGCCGACGATGAGCAGCTGTTCACCTTGCATGCCATGGTGGACACCCACAGAAGGTTCACGGACCTCTCGATGGTGTACACCAACGACCCGGTCTCAGTGGAGCACTCCATCTACATCATGGAGCTGTTTCTTGTCGAGGAGAAGTACATGGTGGTTGGGTTCGACCTCGAGTACACCCGCGCTCGTGTCGGGTCTCATCCCAAGGTCGTCGTCGCGCAGATGTGCGTGCGCCACCACGTCCTCATCTACCACTACTGCCTAGCCACAAGGCCTTGTGAGTGTTTTGCCAGGTTTGTCAATAGCCCCCACTACATGTTTGCTACGGTGGACATCACCAATGATGTAAAGGCCCTCGAGAATTTGGGCATCGACTGCCAGAATCTTGTCGACATCCATGGTCGATGCATGATCTGGGGCAGCAAGGAGCATGAGAAGGACTCACTGGTACACCTCGCCAAGGCCATTATCGACCTCTACTATAGATACATGAAGGACTCCTGCAACAAGGACAAGCGTGCCTGGCACTTGGCCTGGATGGAGAAACTTGACAAAGCTCACGTCGTGTACGCGTCCAAGGAGGCGTACACGAGCTACGACATGTACAGGCGGATCGTTGACATGAGGAAGTGCCTCCTTCCGCAAAACGGCCAGGTATCCAACCGGAAGCAGAGCAATGGCAAGCATAATCGCAACAATAAGTAGATTGTAACATCCCAAATTTTCAATTTGGATTGTTATCCACTAGATCATCGTTGCATATCATATTTATTGCATTTTGGTTGATCCTAGAAATTTTTCGCAACTCAAGGACCCTCGGAGAGAGTTGGGGATTTCGTTATTTTCATATTTGAGATTTGTCTCAAATTTTGAGAATAGGATCATTTGATTTTATTTATTTTATCTATAATAATTTCTATTGCAAAAATATGAGAGAGGGAATAAAATGACTTTCACAAAATAAAGAAATATTGAGGATTTAATAAAAAATCAAATAAGATTTTATTTGGTTTTATTGGCTATTTCATTTGAATTTAGGAAAAATGCGCATTTTTCAAAATTGCATTTAGGCCCCAAATAAATGTTCATCCTGTGCGGCTTGATTTTAGAAGCCGGGGAAAATTTATTTCGGGATTTTTGGAGTCCGTTTAGTATTTCTTTCGTTAGTTTTTCTGCGCAGAATTATTTAAAAAAACATCTAAATCGACCTACGGGCCGTGCTATGCCTGGACCCCGGACCCAGCCTTTATAAACCGCCGGCCCACCTGGGCCGAAACCCTAGCCGCCAGCGCCCGAAACCCTAGCCCCGCCTGACCTCGCCGCCGCCGCTGACGCCGCCGCCCGCCGCCGCCGCCTCGCCGGACCTCGCCGCCGCCGCCGCCCCGCCGGACCCCGCCGCCGCCGTCCCGCCGCCCGAGGTTTACCTCGATCCCGCCGGCGGTTTTCCCGGAAAAACCGTTCGGTTTTCGTCGGTTTTTTTAGATCCGTTTTTTATTAGAACAGTTTTTTTACGGTTTAGGCTAATTAGCGAGCGTTAGCTCGTTCGTTCATTTTAACGAACGTGTTCGTCGTTTAGATCCAATTAACGAACTTTCATTCGTTAAACTATTCGTCGTTTTTCTTTTTCTCGGATTAAATCCGTGATTTTCTGATCGCGATTTCTGATCCGATTTTTGTTTTAGTATACCTTCTCGCTCGTTTATCGGAATCAGGAGATTCAAGCGCCTGGAGTTCGTCTCGAAACCCTCTTTCCGTTTAACCAACTTAAACAAGTTTTTGCTTCTGTAAAAATTGCCTCAGATCCAGAATAGTAAACGAAGCCTGTTTCTTTTGCCGTTTGTATTTTGTTGCTTCGTTTGATTTGATTCTTTTTGTCAACCGGAGTTCTTAAGTTGAACTTTCTGGTTATATCTATTATTTGAGTTTTACGTGTGCATTAGTTGAGAACTTATTGTATGCTTGTTTGTTTGCGATAGAGTACCCGGAGTGCGCCGCTTGCTACTTCGAATCGTTAGGTTTCCCGGATCATCAGCAAGGCAAGTAACACTTTGATCATACCTTCTACTACCCAGTTTTATTGCATTAGATCAATACTTACACATTGCATGATTAGGATCTAATTAAATTGTGGGTTTGGGAAGTAGTTGAGGTAGTACCTATTACCTGTTTATTATCAAACCTTTGGGAGTTACTTCTATGTTTGCTTATTATTGCTATGCTATGCTAGTAGACGTGGATTGGGTGAGTGATATCCATAACAGATGTGAGATTTTTAAATCAATGGTTTATCTAAGGTGGCAACTTAAATACACATCCGGGTGGATTGAGGTACCTGGGTATTCCAGGATTGCATGTTTTCTTTTCGACCGCCACCCAGGCTCAAAGGGATCATGAGATTATTCATGCTAGAAACTTCCGTGTGCAGCCACAAGCTATTATGGGCTCTAGCATAGTTGACTAAGTCGTGCGAACTCTTACAGTGGTAGACTAGCGGATGGAGGGGATGTAGGTGGTACGGTCTACCCATCGTAAGGTGCTAGCGCTTCTGAAAGACTATGTCTCGGTCATCCGTTTCTCAAACACCATGTAGTTCGAGAAATCCAACGGAGGAGATCGAGTCTTGTGGGGAAAAGTGCGCAAACCTCTGCAGAGTGTATAAACTAATCATGGTTAGCCGTGTCCCCGGTTATGGACATCTTGAGTATCTAGTACCTGGATTATCATGTGAATCTCATCATGTTACTATAAAATTTAATTTGATGGGTTTGTTTAATGATGTTACTTAATTGGGATTGAGAATGCTGTCAACCATTCTCAATGTTCAACAACCACCATAATAGTTAAATAAATTTATTCCTTTGCAGTAGGGAAAAATTGGCTTTACGCAAAACTGTAACCATAGAGCTTACCACCAGCCAAATATGCATATAGTATAGCTGTTTCATTCCATTATTCTCTATGTGTTGCATTGCTAGCATATTCCATGCGCTGACCCGTTTTCGGGCTGCAACGTTAATGTTGCAGACTTTTCAGACGACGATTAAGGAGTTTTAGGTCGTGGTTCTATACTCAGTGATGCCGTTGGAGTTGATGGACTCACTTATCTTCCAAGCCTTCCGCTGTTATCGTTATTAGATGGCCTTAAGCCGCATTTATTGCAATAAGATCTCTATTGAGACACTCGATGTACTAAGTGTGTGATTGCTACTCTGTTATAAATCCTTCAAGTACTGTGTGGTGTCAGCATTACTGATCCAGTGATGACACCGGAGCACAGAGATTGGACCGTTTGAGGTCTGGTCGCTACAAGATGGTATCAGAGCACACGCTGACGATAAGACACGACCACTAAGCTAAAGACCTAGATCACTACTCACTCTCTTCTCTTCTGACCTCTCATCTTTTCTACTCTTTAGGATGGCGTATGCAAGGAACAAGTTCACGCAACCGGATGAAGATACACCCTTTGGACGTCACTTGAAGGAAGTCACTAGATATCTAAACATAGGAGTACCAAGCTTCACCGAAACCTACAACGCCACTTTACCTGAAGAAGAGCATTGGATGATTCAAGTTCAAGTTCCAGGAAGGACGTTCATGCCAGTCACTGAGCCCATAGAGTTTTCTTTTGATGCACCAACTTGGAGTTTAGGAAAGAGCATGGCAGCTCACATCGCCATGGGACGCATTGGAGAAGTCTACCGAAATGATCTCAAGGATACTATCTACCAGATTTGTGGGCGCCGAGATGAGCACTGGGAGATGATCAGCACCAGAAAGGATAGATCAATTGCAGCTTTTATCCAGGAGTTAAACCAGCACATTCGACGTTAGGAGAACCAGATGTGCGCCGACATGATAGACCTGAAGAAGGCAAAGACAAGAATCAAGGAACTGGAGGAAGAACTCAAGGCTACACGTGAACATTATGAAGAGGAAATCAAAGTATTAGTGGGGAAGAATGACGATCTGATCAAGAAGATTGGAATATTTATGGGAGGCCCTACACCAGTAGAAGAAGACGAAGAACCCAAGGAGATTCGCCCGGAAGACTATATCATCATCGATGACACCGACTCGGATCCAGATGATAGCGATGATGACTATGTTGATGAAGCTGGAGCAGATATCATGGAGTCTGCAACCGAAGAATATTTCTAGCAGACCACCTCATCAGTAGTAGTAGTCCACCATGTAAATATAGTAGTCCGAGCACTTTTGCGATAGTTAGATCGATTGTATGCCCTTGCTTGATTGAATGAGTGAATTGTTTGCTTTTGCCTGATGTGCATATGGGTAGTGTTTTCTCTTTAGACCCCCTCTATTCTTAAATCTCATCTTTTCTAAACCCTCAGATGCCTCTGAGACGTGACTCCGGATTTACCTTTCCACCAGAGCTCACCCAATTGATCCAGCAGCAGAACACATTGATGCAGTTGCTAGTCCAGAATCAGAATCAGGGGAATAACAACAACAACCCACCACCACCACCACCTGTTGATCACTTAGCCCGTTTTCTTAGGCTGAATCCGCCGGTTTTTTCCAGTAGCACCGAGCCGATAGTAGCATATGATTGGCTCTGCAAGACAGCTAGAGAGTTGACCAAAGCAGGATGCACTGATGCGGAGAAGGTGAAGTTTGCCGCACATCAGCTTGAAGGACTCGCAGCATCATGGTGGGAGAATTTCACAGCCACTTTCCCTGTCGATACTGTCACATGGGACTAGTTTCAGCAGGCTTTTCGAACTGCGCATGTTTCAGCAGGAGCTATGGCCATGAAGAAGCGAGAGTTTCGCAACTTGCGCCAAGGAGGACAGACAGTTGGCCACTATGTGTAGGACTTTAGTAAGCTAGCATGTTATGCCCCGGATGACGTTGCTACGGATGCCGCTAAGCAGGAGAAGTTTCTGGAAGGACTGAATGATGAGTTGAGCATGCAGTTGATGGTAGCAACCTTCAACAACTACCAGGAGTTGGTAGATCATGCTCTTATGATTGAAGGGAAGCAGCAGCAAATTGAAAATCGCAAGAGGAAGTATACACAAGGAAAGTACAATTCAGGAGCTCAGCAGAAGCCACGATTTACCCCTAGACCGGGAGGACATTTTCAGCATACCCATGGAGGAGGTAGCTCGCACAATCACAATGGCCCCAGGAATGGTAATGGGAATGGAGGAAGCAACGGCCAGAACCGCACCAACCCATCAACCCCAGCCAAGAAAGACCTGAGCCAAGTCACTTACTTTAAGTGCCAGAAGACGGAACATTATGCCAATGAATGTCCTGAATCACAAAATGGAAATGGAAATGGAAGCTTTGGGAAGAAGCCGAACCCTTTCAACAGGGGACAGGTGAACCACGTTAGTGTGGAGGAGGTTGAGGAGCAGCCGGATGCAGTAATCGGTAAGTTTTTGGTTAAGTCATTTACTGCACTCGTTCTTTTCGATACTGGTGCATCGCATTCATACATATCAAGGGGATTTGTGGATAAGTATAAAATGCCAACCCAAGCCCTTAGGTCACCCATGTTAGTAACCTCGCTTGGAGCAGAATATATGGCTAGTCTATGGTGTGATCGGTTACCATTAAGGATTGGTAACTATGTTTTTCCCTCGGACCTAATAGTATTGGAATCCCAAGGATTGGATGTGATATTAGGCATGGATTGGTTATCAAAGTATGAAGGGAATATTGAATGTGCTCGTAAGTCAGTTTTGCTTACCACCCCAGAAGGGAGAAGGATCAAGTATGTATCCCGACATGTGCCAGAGAGGACTCAAATAAATTGTTTAACCGGAGTTGTGTAGAAAGAAGTACCAGTAGTGAAGGATTTCCCCGAAGTATTTCCAGAAGAGTTGCCAGGCATGCCACCGGATAGAGATTTTGAGTGTTTGATTGAGCTATTGCCAGGCACAGGGCCAATATCAAAGAGACCATATAGGATGCCTGCAAAGGATTTGGTGGAAATTAAGAAGCAAATTAAGGAGTTACTGGATAAAGGATATATTCTCCCAAGTTCTTCACCTTGGGGATCGCCAGTACTTCTAGTAGAAAAGAAGGATGGATCGTTAAGGATGGTTGTCAATTATCGAGGATTGAATGAAGTAACCATCAAGAACAAGTACCCACTACTGATGATCAATGATCTGTTTGATCGATTGCAAGGAGCTAAGATATTTTCCAAGATCGATCTGCGATCAGGATACCACCAGTTGAAGATTCGGGAACAGGATATACCCAAGACGGCTTTTACCACCAGGTATGGGCTGTATGAGTATACTGTTATGTCATTTGGTCTGACTAACGCACCTGCATATTTTATGAACATGATGAACAAAGTGTTTATGGAGTTCTTGGATAAGTTCGTCGTCGTGTTCATTGATGATATCCTGGTTTACTCAAAGAATGAAGAGGAGCATAAGGAACATTTGCGTTTGGTTCTTGGAAAGCTCAGAGAACATCAATTATATGCCAAGTTTAGCAAATGTGAGTTTTGGTTGAAGGAAGTTGGATTTCTCGGACACGTTATATCCGGAGAAGGTATAGTAGTAGATCCCACTAAAGTTGATACCGTGACCAAGTGGGAAGCACCAACCACCGTGGGAGAGATCCTGAGTTTGCTTGGACTCGCAGGATACTACCGGAGGTTTATTGAGAATTTCTCAAAGATTGCGAAGCCTATGACGGAGTTGTTGAAGAAGGATACCAAGTTCATATGGACGGAGGAATGCGAGGCTAGTTTTCAGGAATTGAAGAAACGTTTGGTTACTTCACCAGTGTTGATTTTGCCAGACCAGACCAAGGATTATGAGGTGTATTGCGACGCTTCACGTCGAGGACTTGGAGTAGTGCTTATGCAGGAAGGGAGAGTTGTTTCATATGCCTCACGACAGCTTAAGCCTCATGAGTTGAATTATGCTACGCATGATTTGGAGTTAGCAGCCGTAGTGCATGCACTGAAGACTTGGAGACATTTTCTGATTGGAAACCATTGCGAAGTGTGTACGGATCATAGTTTGAAGTATATTTTCACACAGAAGGAGTTGAATCTCAGACAAAGGAGATGGTTGGAGCTCATCAAGGATTGTGATATGAAATTGCATTATCACCCTGGAAAGGCTAACGTAGTAGCTGACGCATTAAGCCGTAAGAGCCACGTCAACACCTTAATGACGGGAGATTTACCAAGGGAGTTAGCCAAAAATCTTCGAGAGTTATGTTTAGAAATAGTCCCGAGAGGCTATGTAGCAGCATTGGAGATTCAGTCTACATTGATGGATAAAATCAGAGAAGCCCAAAGGACTGACAAGGAGATTGCTTCTATTAAGGAGAAAATTAGCAAAGGAAAAGCTAAGGGATTTTGTGAGGATGAGCATGATACCCTATGGTTTGAAGACCGTGTTTATGTGCCAAATGATCCGGAGATTAGGAAGCTAATTCTGCAAGAGGCCCATGATTCACCATATTCGATTCACCCAGGAAATACCAAGATGTATTTGGATTTGAAGGATATTTTCTGGTGGACCGGAATGAAGAAGGATATTGCGGAGTACGTAGCAGTTTGTGATGTATGTCAGAGAGTGAAGGCAGAGCATCAGAAGCTAGCAGGATTGCTACAACCATTGCCGATACCCGAATGGAAGTGGGATAAGCTATGCATGGATTTTATTATAGGAGTGCCCAGAACAAGTTCAGGCTATGACTCGATATGGGTTGTAGTCGATCGTTTGACAAAGGTAGCTCATTTCATTCTAGTGAATACTACCTATAGCAGTGCAAAGTTGGCAAAGATATACATGACCAGGATCGTATGTCTGCATGGAGTTCCAAGGAGCATTGTATCGGATAGAGGAACCCAGTTTACTTCAAAGTTCTGGACTCAGTTGCATGAGACTTTGGGAACCAGACTAGAGTTTAGCACAGCTTTCCACCCGCAGATAGATGGACAGACTGAGAGAGTCAACCAGATCTTGGAGGATATGCTAAGAGCTTGTGCGCTAGATTACGAATCTAGTTGGGACGAGAATTTGCCATATGCAGAATTCTCTTACAACAGCAGCTATCAATCCAGTTTGAAGATGGCCCCTTTCGAAGCCTTGTACGGAAGGAGGTGCAGTACCCCATTGTCCTGGGAGGAAGTTGGAGATCGCCAGTTGTTTGGACCGGATCTGATAAAGGAATTTGAACAGAAAGTGAAATTATTTCGCGACAGGCTGAAGGTAGCTCAATCCAGGCAGAAGAGTTATGCAGATTCTAAACGCAAGGAGACAGTTTACAAAGTCGGAGACCGAGTCTATCTTCGAGTATCACCACTTCGAGGAGTTAAGCGCTTTGGAGTTAAGGGAAAGTTACCGCCACGTTTTGTAGGCCCATACAAGGTGTTGGAACGTATGGGAGAAGTTGCCTATAAGTTGGAATTGCCCAAAGGATTGTCAGGAGTTCACAACGTGTTCCATGTATCCTAGTTGAAGAAGTGCTACGCAGAGATGGCCGACATACCGCTGAGAGCTACGGTACCATTGGAAGCAATTCAGTTGGACAGTGATTTGACCTATGAGGAGAAACCAGTTAAGATTCTAGAGTATGCCAGTCGAGTCACCCGCAGCAAGGTTATCCAGTTTTGCAAGGTTCAGTGGAGCCACCACACGGAGGATGAAGCCACCTGGGAACGAGAGGAGGATTTGCTGAAGGACCACCCTCACCTATTTTCTAGCCAACCCGAATCTCGAGGGCGAGATTCATCTTAAGGGGGGTAGGTTTGTAACATCCCAAATTTTCAATTTGGAATGTTATACACTAGATCATCGTTGCATATCATATTTATTGCATTTTGGTTGATCCTAGAAATTTTTCGCAACTCAAGGACCCTCGGAGAGAGTTGGGGATTTTTTTATTTTCATATTTGAGATTTGTCTCAAATTTTGAAAATAGGATCATTTGATTTTATTTATTTTATCTACAATAATTTCTATTGCAAAAATATGAGAGAGGGAATAAAATGACTTTCCCAAAATAAAGAAATATTGAGGATTTAATAAAAAAATCAAATAAGATTTTATTTGGTTTTATTTGCTTTTTTATTAGAATTTAGGAAAAATGCACATTTTCCAAAATTGCATTTAGGCCCCAAATAAATGTTCATCCTGTGCGGCTTGATTTTAGAAGCCGGGGAAAATTTATTTCAGGATTTTTGGAGTCCGTTGAGTATTTCTTTAGTTAGTTTTTCTGCGCGGAATTATTTTAAAAAACGTCCGAACCGACCTAAGGGCCGTGCTAGGCCCGGACTCCCCGGACCCAGCCTTTATAAATTGCCCGCCCACCCGGGCCGAAACCCTAGCCACCAGCGCGTGAAACCCTAGCCCCGCCCGACCCCACCGCCCGCCGCCGCCGCCCCGCTGGACCCCGCCGCCGCCGCCGCCGCCAGACCCCGCCGCCGCCGTCCCGCCACCCGAGGTTTACCTCGATCCCGCCGCCGGTTTTCCCGGAAAACCATTCGGTTTTCGTCGGTTTTTTTAGATCTAGTTTTTTATTAGAACGGTTTTTTTACGGTTTAGGCTAATTAGCGAGCATTCGCTCATTCATTCGTTTTAACGAACGTGTTCGTCGTTTAGATCCAGTTAATGAACGTTCGTTCGTTAAACTGTTCGTCATTTTTCTTTTTCTAGGATTAAATCCGCGATTTTCTGATCGCGATTTCTGATCCGATTTTCGGTTTAGTATAACTTCCCGCTCGTTTATCGGAATCAGGCGACTCAAGCGCCCGGAGTTTCGTCTCGAAACCCTCTTTCCGTTTAACCAACTTAAACAAGTTTTTGCTTCTGTAAAAATTGCCTCAGATCTAGAATAGTAAACGAAGCCTGTTTCTTTTGCCGTTTGTCTTTTGTTGCTTCGTTCGATTTGATTCTTTTTGTCAACCGGAGTTCTTAAGTTGAACTTTCTGGTTAGATCTCTTATTTGAGTTTTACCTGTGCATTAGTTGAGTACTTATTGTATGCTTGTTTGTTTGCGATAGAGTACCCGGAGTGCGCCGCTTGCTACTTCGAATCGTTAGGTTTCCCGGATCATCAGCAAGGCAAGTATAACTTTGATCATACCTTCTACTACCCAGTTTTATTGCATTAGATCAATACTTACACATTGCATGATTAGGATCTAATTAAATTGTGGGTTTGGGAAGTAGTTGAGGTAGTACCTATTACCTGTTTATTATCAAACCTTTGGGACTTACTTCTATGTTTGCTTATTATTGCTATGCTATGCTAGTAGACGTGGATTGGGTGAGTGATATCCATGACAGATGTGAGATTTTTAAATCAATGGTTTATCTAAGGTGGCAACTTAAATACACATCTGGGTGGATTGAGGTACCTGGGTATTCCAGGATTGGCTATTTTCTTTTGGACCGCCACCTAGGCTCAAAGGGATCATGAGATTATTCATGCTGGAAACTTCCGTGTGCAGCCACAAGCTATTATGGGGTCTAGCATAGTTGACTAAGTTGTGCGAACTCTTACAGTGGTAGACTAGCAGATGTAGGGGATGTAGGTGGTACGGTCTACCCATCGTAAGGTGCTAGTGCTTCTGAAACACTATGTCTCGGTCATCCATTTCTCAAACACCATGTAGTGCGAGAAATCCAACGGAGGAGATCGAGTCTTGTGGGGAAAAGTGCGCAAACCTCTGCAGAGTATATAAACTAATCATGGTTAGCTGTGTCCCCGGTTATGGAAATCTTGAGTATCTAGTACCTGGATTATCATGTGAATCTCATCATGTTAGTATAAAATTTAATTTGATGGGTTTGTTTAATGATGTTACTTATTTGGGATTGAGAATGCTCTCAACCATTCTCAATGTTCAACAACCACCATAATAGTTAAATAAATTTATTCCTTTGCAGTAGGGAAAAATTGGCTTTACGCAAAACTGTAACCATAGAGCTTACCACCAGCCAAATATGCATATAGTATAGCTGTTTCATTCGATTATTCTCTATGTGTTACATTGCCAGCATATTCCATGTGCTGACCCATTTTCAGGCTGCAACGTTAATGTTGCAGACTTTTCAGACGACGATTAAGGAGTTTTAGGTCGTGGTTCTATACTCAGTGATGCCGTTGGAGTTGATGGACTCACTTATCTTCCAAGCCTTCCGCTGTTATCATTATTAGATAGCCTTAAGCCACATTTATTGTAATAAGATCTCTATTGAGACACTCGATGTACTAAGTGTGTGATTGCTACTCTGTTATAAATCCTTCAAGTACTGTGTGGTGTCAGCATTACTGATCCAGGATGACAACGGAGCACAGAGATTGGACCGTTTGAGGTCTGGTCGCTACATAGATGATTAGACCTCGTTTCTCCTAGTTTAGTATGCATGTAATTGCTTACTTTGGTGTGTGGAAATGTTATGTGTGTAGTCACTTGTGTAATTGTATGGTTAATTTGGTTTTGCAATGTTGTCTTTCTAAGTATATGTGTTGATCCTCTGTAGACAGAGCAAATCACATCGCACACGTACTAAACAATGGAACCCATTGGGGTTGATTTCATCAAACACTTATATTTCTATACCAGCAATTGTTTGCTCACAACACACACGGCTTGTTAATAGGAATCGTCTGTGTTCTTATTGGTCTTCCCACACATTTTCGATTACAGGCCGGTTTGCTGTGTATCACACACATCTTGTTAAGTTGAACCGTTTTCTTCTCTTGCCTCAACACAAACAGTTCATCCGAGTGAACTGTATGCCATATATCGCACACACCTTGATCTGGCTGACCATTTCTTTTGTGTTGCCCAATCACAAACAGTTCATCTGAGTGAACCATATGCTGTATATCACACACAACTTCATCTAGCTTCTCGTTTCTATTGTTCTACCTCATCACAAACAGTTCATTGAATTGAACCGTATGCCCCTAATCGCACACACAACTAAATTCTGAACCATATTTGATGCATTCGTCATCGCAAATGTTTTTCATATTTTGACAGTTTTCTACATCACCGTTCGCGATTATTACATCACACACAGTTTCGTCGAAGGGTCTCTGATCATAGTGTCGCGTTAGCAGCATCCTGTAGTAATGAGATACCGATGAACCAGCATCAAGTGAGGAAGATGATAAAGATTGTTAGTAAAATGGGTCAAAAGAGGCCATTAAATTATTTGTTTACACTTTATCCAGGTCAACATCAAATTGCAGGATGGTAAGTAAGAACTCTACAACCGTCTTTTTACTGCCCATAATGAGTTCTGTTAGATGACAAAGTCTGAATCTTTTTCCTTTGCGGTGGTTCCCAAAGCAGTTTACTAAAGATTGCGTCTCAAAATACATGATTTGTGGGCATGCAAAGGTTAAAGTATTTCTACCAGAATAGGTTGATTATCTAGATGTTTTCATGAAGATTGTGAAGGATGGGCGTTCGACCATCACAAGGGGTTGGACTAGAGTCACGTGTGCCTTCTGCATGGAGGAGGGCATAATATGGGCATTCCGCTTCACCTTGTTCAGCAACCAGAAGGTATTTCGACTCTTTCTTTACCGTCTTTAATAGTACAAGTACACAACTCTGGTTCATCATTCTTTATTTGGTTCTTATGTAATTCTTGAACATATGCACCTATGAATCAAATAATGCATTGGTTGTTTGAACCAGATGGATATGAATAAAGCTAAAGCATATATTCAAATTCAAATCTGGTACAATTTGAAATGTCAGCAATTGAATTATGGTGAAGTTATGCTCTGCAGGTTGTTACGGCACACACGGTTGGTAAAACACAAACATTTGTGATATACACCATAATCCGACACGGTTCATACAAAGGAAACGTGTGCAAGCATGCACACAGTAGCCAGTTGCAAAGCGTGTGCGATGTCAGACAATATCATAAATGGTGCAGGTAAACTAAACGTTTGTGATAGTTGTCTTATCGTACACGATTCACAACCATGAATGTTTCTGATGTGGTATGCATCATAAACGTTGCACCACATAATAGCGTGTGCGGTAGTTGTCATGTACGACGATGTAACGACGGTCCGACGTTTCGTAATCCTGTCCGACACTCATACGATGATTAGCTAATCTTCTTAATTAGTTATCGCATACAGTTTGGGAAAATGAATGTGTGTGATTGCCTGCTTATCATACATGTTCTGTAATTGTGAACCATTTGTGACGGGTCGCGCATCGTAAACGTAACACCATAGAATACTGACCGCAAAGGCAATGCGGGCACAAATGAGTTGCAAGGATGCAGCGTCTAGGTGGCTCCCTATACCCGATGGTTTCTGGATTGTATGGGAAGGACCCCCCTATCGCAGTCACTCACTTGGCAACGGTTTCAAATGCCGTCGTGGAAAGGGGTTAAAAACCGTTTGTATAGCACCTCAATGTGCCAGTCTCTCTCTCTCTCTCTCTCTCTCTATATATATATATATACATACATAAACACTATTCTGACCACGGGATCAGAATAATATTCTGATCACAAAATGAACTTACCGAGTAACGCGCCTGACCTTCCCTAAGTACTAGGTTGAACTTCAGCTAAAAGGTGTCCAAATGAGTCTTGCGATATACCGTTGGAAATCTATGGACATCAGTATCATGACCCAAATTAAATTTTTGGCAAAATGTAAGCAGTTTAAGAGCAGTTTTGAAAACCGTTTTTTTTCGTACAAAAAACGTGAATCGTATTTTCGATCGCATTTTAAACCGTTTATCAGAATGAGGCAAATAATATGGCGTTGGAAAGCTGCTGCAGAACCGCTCCTTCCACATGCTGATAGTTTTCTCTAATTCCCTATGGTTAAAGAGAATCCGGAAAATCGTAGAATTTCGCAAACGGAACTCCCGAGTTTGTATTTTCGATGCCATTTCTAAATGGCTAATCCAATTGAGGCAAATAATATGGCGTTGGAAATGTTATGAAAATGCGCTACTTTTTCATGTTAAAAGTTTTTCCTAATTTTGAATGGTTTAAAAGTAATTTAGAAAACGGTACAAGTTCCACCGAGTTTGTATTTTCGAGCTAATTTTTTAACCATACATCCAAATGTAGCAAATGATATGGCGTTGGAAAGCTTTAAGAAATGTGAAACTTTTTTGTATATATTGTTTCTCCTAATTCATTACGGTTTTATGTCAGTTTTGAAAATGGCTAAAAACGTATTTTTGCCATAATTTCTACAAACTTTATCGGAATGGGGAAAATAATATACCGCTGAGAAGCTACGGAAAATTCGGAACTTTTTCATGTTGATGGTTTTCTCTGAATCCTAGCCGTTTTCAAGTAATTTTGAAATCGGCGAGATCATCCATTCTGCCTTTATCAGGAAACAGATTCTTCAAATATGCACCACGTGAAGAAGTTGAACTTCTCAGCGTGTGTGCTTGAACTTCACTCTGTTTTTCACGTGTTTTTTTCTTGTAGATCTCCATCCACTTCAAGTAGCTCTCCATCCATTCACCGGAATTGAGCAGGTGATATACCGATGGAAAGCTGCTGTAAACACGCAAGTTTCCCGTGTTGATCATCTTTTCATACGCGCAACGATTTTAAAAGTTTTTCATCTAAAATTCATTCAGCGTGGTAGTTGAACTTCCTCCTATTTTCACGTTGAACTTCTGTGGCGTATTTTTGTTTGTAATTTTCTCATCCATTCATTAGTGTTACACAAATAATATTCCTTTTGTACAAACGTCTCTCACAATAATTTTTTTAACTTTCTCCGACCGAGGACTTGAACTTACACAAATGATATTCCTGTTGTTTTGAGGTAAATTAGAAAATGGTGAGATCATGATTTATGCGTTCGTCGCAAACGAAAATGCACTGTGCAAAGTAGTTGAACTTCTGGGCATGTTTGTTTGAACTTCACTCTGTTTTTGACGTGTTGCACCGCGTGAAGTAGTTGAACTTTTGGGGCATGTCTGTTTGAACTTCACTCTGTTTCACTTTATTGGATTTTTCTTATATGAAATACACACCATGTAGCATGTGAACTTCTGGTTGTTATCACTTTGAACTTCTCTCTAGTTTGAGAGAATTATTTTAAAGCACAAAAAACTACATTTTTATGTATTTTGGACATCTAAATACATGGTGAACCTCTCTCACAAGAATTTTTTGAACTTTTTCTCACCGAGCACTTGAACTTCTAGCAACCATTTTTTCCGTTTATGAGTTGTTTTTAAAAGTGCAAAAAATGGCGTTATGTTTTTTATTTTTTGAACAGGTAAATCCTAGGTTTAATAAACCCCGTACTTCTTTGTTATTTCAATTTGAACTTCAACTTTTTATATCTTGAGTACATAATTGTATTCGATTTTTATAAGGAAAAAATCGAACATGGAAATACAAGGTGAACGTCTCTCACAAGAATTTTTGAACTTCACCAGACAAAGCACTTGAACTTCTTTCAACTAACATTTTAAGTTTTTATTTTTCTATACTTTTATTCTCACCTGAAATGCATTTCTTGCAGTACTTGAACTTCTCGTTGTTTCACTATGAACTTCTATCATATTTTTGTATATGCGTCAAATTACATGTAATTCAAGGCCGAACGTCATTTTTTGCCATTTTAAAACATGTAATTGGAGGTCGGACGTCCCGCAATATAAATTCTGAACCATGCACGGAGGTGCACGTGAACTTCTTGCAACAAATGTGAGTTTTTATATATAATTTGATCTTCTCTGTTATTTTAATTTAAACTTCTTAGTCATATTCTTAGAAAGAAATATTTTTTTAAATAGGCATCAAGCTTTTTTTGTAAATTCAACTTCATAGTTTTATTTTTCATAGAAACGGTAATAATTTGAGTTTCCCATATACATTGAATTACTAATCTTTTTTAGTTTGAATTTCATCATTTTTATTCTTTAGTAACAAGAAAAATCTATGTTTTTTTATAAGTATCAAACTTCTCTATTTTTGTAATTTGGACTTCTTGATTTATTTATTTTAGTGACGGTAAAATCCTATTTTTTTAATAAATATTGAACAGTTATGTTATTTAAATTTGAACTTCTAGAGTTTTTTCAAAAATGGTGATAATCCCATTTTTTACGACTTTTTGAACTGCTCTATGTTTAAAATTCGACCTTCTTATTTTTTTATTAGAAACGGTGAAATATCCGTTTCAAACTGCTCTCTTATTTTTGTACTATTGTGTTATTTTTTCTGGACTTCTTATGTTCTTCCCATCAACAGACCTGAATTTTCCATTTTTTTATACATTGAACTACTGCTTTACTTTATTTTGAATTTCTTGTTTCCATTCTTAAATACTGAGGAAAATCATAGTTTCTATAATCATTGAACTTCTCCATCTTTTTAATTTGAACTTCTTGGTTTTATTCCTTAGTAGTAGAAAAAAATATAGTCTTGTAATAAACATCGAACCACTTTAACAAACGAAACATTTTGGAGGATTTTTGTAAAGAGTAAAATCTGAGTTTTTATAAACATCATACCACTTGAGTTCTTGGTTTCAGAGAATAAGTAAAGTTTGAACTACTCATTTTATTGAATTTCAACTTTTGAGTTTTCTTTTTTGTTGTGAATGGGGAAAGTAAAAACTAAACATTTTTTCACACACATCTAACCGCTTTTATATTTGATAATTTTTTTACGTGAGACCATCTGAATTTATTCATGTACAAACTTTATTTTGGACATATATGAACATTCTGTGGGCATTTTTAACGCACTTGTGGACATGCACTTTTCAAGAAATATTCATTTTTGGACTCTCACGCATGATGAAACAGAACTCCAACGATGTGGGTGTTTTTATTTAATTTTAGTGCTTTGAACTATCTTTTTCTTTTAGCTAAAATAAGAAACAACAATTTAACATGGCTCACAATTGTTTTTTTACTTTGTATATCTTGCATGTATTTCTAGAACAAAAATAATAGTTTCTTTAACTTTTAATAATATACCTTGGCCTTTTTCTTGATAGGAAATATACTTATGTACATTTTGTTTTGAACAAACAATTCATGAACTACCTCAAACTTGACCTTCTCGAACACAATTTCTTGGCCTTAGGAGAATAAATAAATAAAATATAAAAATACATGGATGTACAAGCACAAAAATAGATCAATTTCTTTGTATTCTCTTTTATATGACATCTCATTGACATATGAGAAAGTAGTGCCTCTGGCTTAGATTCGTTGTCGTTTCTTCTGTAAAATTTTAATAAACAAAAATGGTGGACGTCAGAGTGTTCACACCCAAACACATAGTTTGAACTCTCTCAGAATTAATATATGGACTTCCATAGTTTCTTTTCTCTGAAAAAAGCATCACGCATAGTTGAATCGCAACTCAACTTTTATATTTTTGTACGTTTGTAGTTTGCAGAAAAATACCATTTGTTGTACCAACTTAAAAGGACACCTAGTTGGAAAAACTAGTAGTCAATTCTTAATTGAAAACGTTGTGCTTTCTCCCCCACACATTCCAATCTTGATATGCTCTCTCTCTCTCTCTCTCTCTCTTTGACTTTACTTTCCTCTTCACTGTAGTATGAAATCCATAGCAGAAAATAGCAGCAGTTTGATGCGAATAGAAAGTGTCTAACAAAATTTCTTACTCCTGCTCTATCCTCTGTAGATGAAGCATAAGGAGCAGCCTGCTAGTGGGGAAGGCCATTCGGTGGCCTCAAGAAGCAGCCCAAATTGACAGCAACAAGGCCAGCAGCAACTCAGTACCATAGCCTCACGCACGGGGCGGAAGGTGCCAGGGAAACACGACACACACACACACACAGAGCTGCGGTGACAGCTGCCAGGAAACCACGGAGCACCATGTTCCACTGCAATGAGAGATGCCGGGGAAGGTCGAGAACATGCATCGTGGAAGGACGGCAGAGACGCTAGAGTAGCTCACAGGTGAGGGATGCGAACATATGTCAGAGGATCTGCACTGCATCCTAATCATCACTCACTCATCAGTCCAGGTCAAAATTTCCACGTAGTTCAAATAAATGATGTTACAGGTTTTGAAGATGAACAAGAATAGGGGTTGATTGCTGCTGCTTGAACAACAAGAATGGAGTCTGCGAGGGCTATCACAGGAGAGGTTGTGATGCTTGGGAAGCAGGCAATCGGCCCTGCCGTGGGGAAGTGTCAGCGCCGACCTGCTCTACCCTCCAGTGCGACCTGCCCTCTCTTCCTACGTGACCTGCCGTGTGTCCCGCGCTGTGCTCTGGCGTGCTCACCTCCAGCGCCCCCTTCCTTGCCCCAGTCCATGCGCAAGCTCTCCTCCAACAACCGCAGCCAGGGCCTCGAATCACCGATCCCGCTGCCATATCGTGCATACAGCACCGCCGCACCGGGCCTCCGCCATTGATGCACCATTCATCCTCGTCCATGCTTCTTACCCCGCCACTGCAACGACCAAGAGTTCCTTGGCCATGGCAAGAAAAGGGCAACGGCGGAGATGGTCGGGTCAGAGGACGGCGACGTAGGTGGTTGGGGCGGAGGGCGGCGAGGAACGATGGCGGCGGCGCGATCCGTAGTGAGGGATGATGGTGCTTGTACGATCCGCGGTGAGGGATGGCGGCGGTGGCGCGATCTGCGGCGATGGATGGTGGCGGTCGCGCGATCCACGGCGAGGGACGGCGGCGGCGGTTGGGAGCGATGGCGTGTTCTGGGCGGGGACGGAGGCGCCGGTTGGAGATGACGATGGGTCTCGCTGTCAGAACCGGCGGATCTCGGATAGGGGGTCCTGAACTATGCGTCTAGGCCGGATGGTAACAGGAGGCAGAGGACACGATGTTTAACCCAGGTTCGGGCCCTCTTGATGGACGTAAAACCCTACGTCCTGCTTGATTGATATTGATGATATGGGTAGTACAAGAGTAGATCTACCATGAGATCAGAGAGGCTAAACCCTAGAAGCTAGCCTATGGTATGATTGTATGTTATGGTTGTTGTCCTACGGACTAAAACACTTCGGTTTATATAGACACCGGAGAGGGTTAGGGTTACACAAGGTCGGTTACAAAGGAGGAGATATTCATATCCGTATTGCCTAGCTTGCCTTCCACGCCAAGTAGAGTCCCATCCGGACATGAGACGAAGTCTTCAATCTTGTATCTTCATAGTCTAACAGTCTGGCCAATGGATATAGTCTGGCTATCCGGAGACCCCTAATCCAGGACTTCCTTAGTAGCCCCTGATCCAGGCTTCAATAACGATGAGTCCAGCGCGCAGTATTGTCTTCGGCATTGCAAGGCGGGTTCCTCTCCAAATTCCGTGTACCTGTCGAAATAGTGTTTGATTTCTTGTGAATGTTTCTCTCCTTGGCTCCCACGCCCAATAATGGCCACTTTCCACGTGTCGAGCGAATGTGAAGAGCCAGGGTGTTTTCACATTTACCCCCTAGCTGTGTGAATGAGCCGCCTATTAAAAAAACAAGGATTCAGATCCAAATCACACCATCCTCCCTTGGCGAGCCTTCATCGGAGCGCGCCCGACAGAGATCCATTCCATCATGGCCGGTCGACGCAGCTCCTCCTCTCGCTCCCCTAGTTCCAAGCCTGGAGATTGGGATAGATGTTTCGTCCCGCACAGCAAATTAGTGATGCTTCAGACCAAGGGATTTCTTCCCCCAGCGTACTTGCTCCCGGTTCAAGCCGGGCTCGCCACCTATAATGGTGGAGAGCAAGCGGAGAGCCTTCCCAATCCCTTCAAGGGAGAGCGGGTATGCCTTGTCCCTTATTTGGTAAGAGGGCTCAGATTCCCAATTCATCCGTTTCTCCGGGGGCTCCTGGAGTTCTACGGCCTCCAGTTGCACAACCTTACGCCTGCCTCCATGCTGCATATCGCGGGATTCATAGCCCTTTGCGAGTTGTTTTTGGGCTGTGAGGCTCATTTCGCTCTGTTGAAAAAGCTGTTCTGCCTTGTGCCCCATTCTCAGAAGGGGTCAATATATCAAGTGGGCGGAGCCGAAGTGTGGCATGTTGCCGGGACCGGATACCTGTCCGGAACCCCAAAGAAGACGTCCGAAGACCGGCCTTCAGAATGGTTTTATATAGAAGACGTCCCCCTCCCAGATCCTATTCGGATCGGCCTTCCTGAATTCGACAACGCCCCTTTGAAGAAGCGCCAGAGCTGGCATCCACGGAGCCCCCTGGAGGAAGATGACAGGGACGTTCTTTACCTGATGAGCCGGATAAGTATTTTGGCTCGATCTGGATTGACCATGATGGAGGTCATGGCCATATGTATCATGCGGGGTGTGCAGCCACTTTAGTATAGAGGCCACCCCATGTGGGATTTCAACAGGGAGGATGACGCCACCCGCTACGGCCGTAAAGGGCCGGGATCGGTTGCTGATCTAACAAAGATCTTATCCACTTTGTACAAGGGAGAAAAGGAGGAATTCCTTCGTGTCAATCCACAGGGCGGATTTTCTATGTACAATCCTCCGAGCTGGGTAAGCGGAGGCCTTTTCTCGCCCATCCATTTCATATTTCCGTAGTCAACTATTCAGTCTAGCGATTTCTACGCAGGAACTGTGCCAGGCTGTAAGGGAGATAAACAAACCCCCTCCACAGCCCGAGGACCTTGGACGATCCCTCGACCCGGTCTCCCAAGAGGATCCGGACATATCGGTGGAGCTGATCGATGGGGTGTTTTACCAATCGAGCAATGATAATGCTTTGGTGTCCATTACGGTTGATTACCCTGGGCTAGTTCCAGCCTCACAGGTGACTGAGACCGAAGTCCCAGCACTTCAAAAAGGGGTCCGTCCTTGCGTGTTTTTGATCGCCGTATAACAGCCGTGTTTTGCAGGGGAGGTCCTCGAGGCAGAAGGTCGAGCCTGCGGCGACTGGCCAACAAGGGGCCATGAGGCCAGGCAGGCTGAAAAGACCCGCAGTCCAGATTGAGACTCCGGCGCAGTGGTACGGCGCGCCGTCTTTATTGCAAGACATCATTCTCAGAGGCGTATTAACGCCCGTGCCTTCTTTTCAGGAAAAAGAGTGTTCATCAGACTATACCCGGAGAGGCTACCAACCGCGCCTCCACAAGCCAGGCTCCAAGGCCGGATTCGGAGGCGGGGACGAATACGAGGCGTGCGCCGGGTGCTCCTCCGACAGAGGATGCGGATAAACTGTCCGCCACTAATTCCGAGGTGGAAAGTGCCATGAACCACAGGCGTCACCGGACTGTTCTTTGTGATGCTTGTTTCTCCCAAGAGGCATTAGATGCCTTCAACTCGGGAGACGCGCACCTCCGTGCCGCTCAAAATGTTCTAGCCAGAGCCACAGAGCAGTATGTAAAAGACATACGGGTGGGAAAATTTGGTGATTATATATATATATATATCAGTAGCCCCTGAGACATGAAACAGTTAGGATAATTGATTTAAGGATCATTTGTTATGCAGGTTCTTACAGAAAAGAATACTCAACTATCCCAGGAGCTGGAAGAGTGCAAAGCCCAACTTCAGGCCGCACTGGCCACAGCAGGGGAGCCCAAAGAGGCCCCCTCTGGTAACATATCCTTCAAATGATAAGTATCATATAGAATGCGGCGTGTATGCAGATCTGACGATAAAATTGCAGGTGACACTGGAGTAAACCCGGATAAGCAACAGCTCCTACACCAGCTGAAGGCCGGTGAGAACGTGCTTACGAGGGTGAGGCAGGAGAAAAATGATCTCCTAGATGCCAACACCAAGCTGGGCATGGAACTACAAGATGTTCGTGCCCAACTGTTGGACTCTGTTAAGGAAAATCGGCGGCTTCGACGCGGCATATTTAGTAAGTGCTTGAACGAACTTTGAAAAAGAGTTCGGCGAGGAAGCTGGCTGATAGAGTTATGTCTGTAGGTATGCTAACAGGTCGTCCTGCCGAGGAAATGCCCGGTTCAACGGGTGACCTTCTTCCCGAGCTCTCACAGCTGCACGAACGAGTTCGGCAGGTGATGCAAGGCGTCGCCCAGGCCTTGTGGCCATCCGTCTCCATACCCGAAGGCCTTGGAGAGCTTGCAGAAAAGCTGAAGGGAGCACGACAGTGCTTCCGATTATGGAAGATATCGGCCTACCGTCAGGGCGCCAGGGAAGCCTGGGCAATGGTGAAGACACGGTACATGAAGGCTGACCCGAACCACATGGCTGAAGTCGGACCTGTGGGGCCTGATGGGAAGGAGATCCCTGTGAGCTTAGTGTACGGCCAAGTAGAATTGGCCGAAAAGTATTCCCAACAGGACTGTAGACTAGACAGCCTATTGGATGGTATTGAAGAGGAATTCAACCAGTCAAATTGACTATGTAATTTTAAAGTGACATGTATAATGCCTTCTAGCCGGATTGTAGATCGTTTGTCGTGGCGGACCATTTCGCTTCAACCTCGAGACCCGACAGTCCGGAGTGTATCTGAATACTCTCTCGGTTATGTAAGAACCGGGGCATGCGTGGAGACCAGGCGTAGGGGTCATTAGTGCTTTATCAGACAAGTGCCCAACTAGTTATGTTATATTACATGGGTAGTAAGAAACATCTTCCAGGGAGAATAGTTCCATTAAGGGTTCCTTTCCCTGGGTAAGCATGCCCTAAAGTGCATGTCCGGACTGTGATAAGAAGCGCAGGAAAATCATCTAGGGGCAGATATGCATAATAAAATTCATCTTTTGTTCACCGACCGAATATTCCCTTAAGAACGCTAACTTTCGGCTTCACCCAGTTTGAGGTACACGTCCGGTTGACCCGGCAGTAACAATCACAGAGGTGCTCCCCTTATGCCCTAGCCGAATTAACGGGAACGTAGGGCATAAATACAAGAGCCAGGCAAGCCAGCTTGGCCAAAACTTAAGTCATATCGATGCATATAATGGTGAAAAAAGGTACATGCGGAAGTATAACACATGTGTTGGGCGTGAGGCCCATGTCAATAACTTAAGCTTCTGTGAAAGAAGCCCCCAGGTATGAAGAGTGCGGCTAGCGCATCTATAATGTACGAGTGAGGCACAAGGTGACCCTTGAAGACCTAGAGAAATAAAAGAAAGAAAGGGAAACAAGACAGATGATGCATATGCAGAAAATGGACAAAGGGAGGGGACTAACATAGAGTTTGGTGCTAAGCGTAGAATCTTCGAAGCCGGGCTGCGTTCCATGGGTTCAGCTCGAGTCGACTAGTCGATGCATCCCGCAGTAGGTACGCTCCACCGGTCAAAACTTGGTCGATAATGAAGGGACCTTCCCATTTGGGCTCGAGCTTGTTCTTTTTCTTATCTGGCAGCCGCAGAACTAGTTCGCCAACGTTATAAGTTTTGGCCTATACTTCTCTGCTTTGGTATCTGCGAGCCTGTTGCTGGTAAAATGCGGAACGGGCTTTGGCTACGTTGCACTCTTCCTCCAAGGTGTCCAGACTGTCCTGCCGATCGAGCTCGGCTTCTCTTTCTTCGTACATGCGCACTCGAGGTGAGTCATGAATTATGTCACAGGGCAGGACTGCCTCTGCGCCGTACACCATAAAAACGGTGTATATCCGGTACTACGATTCAGCGTGGTCCGTAGCCCCCAGAGTACGGAGTCGAGCTCCTCTACCTAGTGCATGTCAGACTCCGTTAAGTAGCACACTAATCTGGGTTTAATGCCGCTCATGATAAGACCATTTGCTCATTCGACTTGTCCGTTGGTTTGTGGGTGATAGACTGAAGCATAATCGAGCTTGATGCCCATTTTGCTGCACCAGAGTTTTACCTCGTCGGCCGTGAAGTTCGTGCCGTTATCAGTGATGATGCTGTGGGGGATGCCGTAACGGTGTACAACCCCGGATATGAAATCTATCACCGGTCCGGATTCGGCTGTTTTAACCGGTTTAGCCTCTATCCATTTGGTGAATTTGTCCACCATGACCAATAAGTATTTTTTCTTGTGGATCCCCCCTTTAAGGGGTCCAACCATGTCAAGCCCCCAGACTACGAAGGGCCATGTAATGGGGATTGTTTGGAGGGCGGTGGGTGGCATGTGGCTTTGATTTGCAAAGAGCTGGCAACCGGCGCAACATTCGACCAAGTCCTGTGCATCTGCCCGGGCTGATGGCCAATAGAATCCTATACGGAAGGCCTTGCTTAGAAGAGCCCGGGCTGCGGCGTGATGACCGCCGAGTCCGGCATGAATTTCTGCCAAAAGGTTCCGCCCTTCCTCTTCGGAGATGCACCTTTAAAGGACTCCGGTAGCGCTTTTTTGTACAATTCTCCCTCATGGACTCTGTAGGCCTTGGATCGCCGCACTATGCAGCGTGCCTCATTTTGGTCCTCCAGAAGTTCTTGTCTAGTTAGGTAGGCCAGGAACGGTTCTGTCCACGGGGAAATAATGGCCATTATTTCGTGGGCTGAATGTGTTATTTCGGTGGCGGGGCCTCCGATTGTGTCAGAGAGTTCGGTATCGAGTATTTTGGCCGGGTCCACACTGTTGTTACTGGTGTCCCCTTCCCATGCTACGGATGGCTTGAAGAGCCTTTCCAGAAATATGTTGGGAGGGACCGCGTCGCGTTTTGCGCCGATGCGGGCGAGGATATCCGTCGCCTGATTGTTTTCCCGAGCCACATGGTGAAATTCGAGCCCCTCGAACCGAGCTGACATTTTTAGGACGACATTGTGATAAGCTACCATTTTCGGATCCTTGGTATCGATGTCTCCATTTATTTGGGATATCGCGAGGTTCGAATCCCCGCGCACCTCTAGGCGTTTAAATCCCATGGGTACTGCCATCCGGAGACCATGTAGAAGGGCCTCATATTCAGCTACGTTGTTGGAGTCTGTATACATTATTTGTAGTACGTATTGAACGGTATCTCCTATTGGGGACGTCAAAACGACGCGAGCCCCCAGACCAGCCAACATTTTGGAGCCGTCGAAGTGCATGATCCAGTTTGAATATGTGCCGTACTCTTTAGGGAGTTCGGCTTCCGTCCACTCAGCGATGAAGTCAGCCAAAACTTGCGACTTAATAGCTCGCCGTGGCTTGTAAGTTATGTCGAACGGGAGGAGCTCAATGGCCCATTTGGCAATCTGGCCCGTTGCGTCGCGGTTGTTTATAATATCGTTAAGTGGTACTTCCGAGGCTACCGTTATCGAACACTCTTGAAAGTAGTGTCGCAGCTTCCGGGATGCCATAAATACCGCGTACGCTATCTTTTGATAATGCGGGTACCGTGATTTGCATGGAGTAAGGATAGTGGACACATAGTAAACCGGCTTTTGAAGGGGGAATTTGTGTCCGTCCACTTCTCGCTCGACGACGAGCACTGCGCTTACTACTTGATGAGTTGCCGCAATGTATAATAGCATTGGTTCGCCAATGTTTGGCGCGGCCAGGACTAGGTTTGTTGCCAATATGGCTTTTATTTCGTTGAGTCCGGCCGTGGCGGCATCCGTCCACTCGAAGTGTTCGGTGCGCCGGAGGAGGCGATAAAGGGGTAATGCCTTTTCTCCCAAGCAGGAGATAAAGCGGCTTAGAGCCGCCACGCATCCAGTCAATTTTTGTATTTGTTTGAGGTCTGTTGGGGTAGCCAACTATGACAACGCTTGGATTTTGGCTCACCCAATCTGAGACTCAGGGGCCAAGGAGTTTCCGAACTCGGAAGTTTGGATTCTTGGGTGTTTTCCGATAAATCTAGCACGCTGCCTGATTCTAGGTTCAGGTCTTGAGTGACGTCCTCCCCTTCGCGGGTATCCGGCTTGGAGGGATCGAGAATCTGAACATAGCTAGTCCTTAAGATTGATGAAGGGTCAACGCATTGTTCCTCCACCACTACAACGTTATGGGTGACCTGGGGAGAGTTGATCTCTCTCAGATCGGGTTTAGGCCCAATCTGATCGTAGTCTGTAGCGACTCCCAGGGCGGCGATGCGATCCAAGAGCTCGTTCAGGCAAGAGAGCTCCATTGGATCTAACTGCTCAGCGAGTTCCGAGTTGACGTGAAGATTGCTTTCGATGACCCGAGAAATCATCGTCGGCGCAGCGGCCGAACACGGGGTCATAAGAAAACCACCGAGCCGGAGAGTTTGGCCGATAGCCAAAGCTCCCTCAGCAACAGTGTCGTCTTTAAAGACGGGATGAGACATCCTTCCTGATGGCGATGGCACAGCGGAACTCTCAATGAAAGCACCAATGTCAGTGTCAAAACCGGCGGATCTCGGGTAGGGGGTCCCGAACTGTGCGTCTAGGCCGGATGGTAACAGGAGGCAGGGGACACGATGTTTTACCCAGGTTCGGGCCCTCTTGATGGAGGTAAAACCCTACGTCCTGCTTGATTGATAATGATGATATGGGTAGTACAAGAGTAGATCTACCACGAGATCAGAGAGGCTAAACTCTAGAAGCTAGCCTATGGTATGATTGTATGTTATGGTTGTTGTCCTACGGACTAAAACCCTTCGGTTTATATAGACACCGGAGAGGGTTAGGGTTACACAAGGTCGGTTACAAAGGAGGAGATATCCATATCCGTATTGCCTAGCTTGCCTTCCACGCCAAGTAGAGTCCCATCCGGACACGAGACGAAGTCTTCAATCTTGTATCTTCATAGTCTAACAGTCCGGCCAATGGATATAGTCCGGCTATCCGGAGACCCCCTAATACAGGACTCCCTCAATGGGGGTCATGGCTCGGGGATGGTATAGGTGGTGGGCTTTTTTCTGTTCGATACCGGTTCGGTATGGTAGAGGTGGTGGGCTTTTTTCTGTTGGATACCGGTTCGGGAGGACCTCCTCAGCTTCTATAGGACCGTCCGTGATCCAAATAGTTATTCTGATTCTGGGATTAGAATAGTGTTGTCATATATATATATATCCACGCCTCTGTTTGACACACATTGCATATGTTACATTTTTTGTCTTAAATATCATCGACACATATTCCTTGTCTATCTCTCACGCACCCCTCGCCCTCCGCACCCCAAAAAACACTCACGAACCCACACACTATCTCTCTCTAGGTTTGTATCTCTCTCACACAAACCCACGTACGTGGTGTACTTACACGAAGAGAATAGGTGCACGTACTCACGCTTCGTGCCCGGCCACACCCGCGCGGCTATACGGTGGAGCTCATTTCTATACGAAATGGCAGCCCACGTGCTAATTTGAGCACGTGTAGCGGTTGTTTACCTACGGAGGTCGTGTACCACGCGTGCACGAAACAAAGTTCGACTTGATGCGTTGGCGCATTATTTTTAAATAAAGTTATATTGCTCAATGTCACGTACACAGAATATAAAATGATTTTTATGAAAAAGGTAGTCTGCTCCACTATATACAATGGAGCCTGCCTGCCGGGGTTTGTCTCTCTTCAGAGTATCTCACACAAGGTGGCGGTGGCCTCTCTCTCTCACCATTGTTCACTGATCCGACTGCATCTCGTCCACCGACGAAAAGGGAAGATGTGCATCGTTTCTCCGTTCGACGGCACCGAGGCAGCATGTCCCGATCCGTGGTACCCGCCGTTCTCTCTCACCATGCTCCGACACAGTAGGGCCTATGCCACGTGCTCGTGCCGCAGTATGGGAAGATCCCTCCCGCCGCCACCCTCCTAGTTACATCCCGACGACCCCCAGGTATCCCCTTCGGCCTTTCTCCACTTCACATATTCCCACGCTGCTGCATGTGGATCTTCCCTAGTTCTTTTCCCAAAACGTAGCTTGTTCGACGTACTTTCCATATTGCAATCTCGCCCAAACACCGTTTTTGATAAACACAATCGTGATGTTATCTTCCCTTACGACAAGGAATATGCTTCTTTTTTTTCATCGTATCTGTCATCAGCACTTATTTGCCAGTAATTGTTTCCTTTCTTTTGCAAACAGGGTTATGCATTTCACCTCATTGCTATTATGATCTTTTGGTGAACTGCACAAATCACTTTATTCTTAATATTGTTTTCTATTGTTCTACTAAAATGTCACACAGGCAACATCTGTACATTTCAGTGCGACTACACATAGGGAGATTGGTTTTGATCTATCCTCCTCATCCAACTCCGAGCCTACTCTTCTCCAACTATTTGCTTAATCTTCTCCAACTAGTTAGTCTTAAGAGAGACTGCAAAGGTGACCGACTTCTATTTATGTGTTTATTGTTTCATCAACAGTCCTCTATTATTGTAAACACACTTAACATCTTTGGAACAGGGACACTCAGCTCTATTTTATTGGAACTGCACAAAATCGGAATGTTGCATGCTCCTGACAGCTACTTTTTTCCCAACATGCCTTGTTGATTTAGACAGAGCTGGGGGGAAGTTGCTGCAAATGAAAGCATGGATTAATTTTAATTTGACACCTTCTCACAACTTTGTCTTAAGTTGTGATGTAAATATTAGCTCTGATCTGCTAATCGTTGAGATGCATTAGCAAGGAAGTTAGTTTTTTTTTTCCGAAAGAGCATGGATGGCAAGACACACGGAACAAAAGTTGGAAGCTCAGAGCATTGTACAATTTCATGTCGCAGGAAAATTATTTGTATATTACGTCAATTATGTAAACAAATGCTAGAATCTTGATAGCATTGCCAGAAGCCTCTTCAGCATCCGGGTCCATGTGCCATGCACCAAATTATAGTGCACAACCGCATGGGCAACTTAGTGTCTGGTCGTTGCGCCGCACTAATAGTGAGTAATGAGAAGTCAAATCATAAGCCCCACCTTTCCCACTATAAGTTGCTCAAAAAAAGCAACCATCAATACGCTCTTCTTTGAATCCGCTCATACTACTCCCTCCATCATAGTTTATAGAGCACGCTTCAACAATCTATGGGACCAAGGCGACTAGCGATCGGCCTGGAAAATAGCATTGGTAGTTATAGCACATCGTATATTACTATAGGAAATAATGTGTACACACATGCATGTAGTGCTTCCACCCCGGGTGCACACATGCATGCACTTACTCCACTCCGTGTACACACCTAGATCGAGAGAAAATTGTGCACTTGATTACGGTTCCCATGCCCTAATTAATTAAGCATTAAAGCAAACACGTCTAAAATCTCTGTGGTGGTGGAAATGCATGATAATGAAGCGCGCAATGTAAACTGTGACAGAGGGAGTAGTATGAAGGTGCAAAACCAAGTACGCGTATGGCCTGTCGGTGAATGCACTTCCTCTTCGCATATCACTGACATGTGGGACCAGAGTGTAAGCAAACCGATCTCGCCGTTCCTTGAGAGAGACGAGGAGCGAGAACACATAGACGGGCTCGCACGAAGGCCAAGATATATTCGAGCATGGCTGATCGATATCGTCATTACATGTTCGATGTTTTTAATAGTACTATTGGGCTGCCGTTTTCCGCACTTCTCTCGAATAAATGTGTACTTTATCAGATATTAAAATAGAATCAGAGTACATACGCTCCACCATGTGGTTCCTAGTACTTGTATAATAGTAGTACTAGTCGTATTACTAAACCTTGCGATTGGCTCTTTGCCTCTTCGGGGAAGTCGAACAATCATGGTACTACAGTGTATGCCTCTGCCAATTTGACACCGAATGAACTACTGCACGCCGCCTGGACAAGGGTAGGTTGCATTAGTCAAAAGCTTCTCCTCGTCCTAAGAGCCACCGAGCTTGAGGTAGACGGAGAGTGCGTAAGCGAGCTTCATCTTGTCCTGCAAGCTTCTCCTCGTTCTGCGAGTTGATGAGACACACCAATAAGTAATGCTAGTCCATACTCCCTCCTTTCCGCTTAATATGGATTAATAATTTTTGCGGGTAAATGAGAGAGCTTTATTCATACATAAGCATTCTTAGGACAATCAACCAAGATACTGGTCACTAGGAATCGAGGTACCCCGCAAAAAAAGAAGAAGGAAGCAAGGTGTTTCATCAAGCCAGCTCTCGGTCACATTCAAAGTGGAGCAAGCACGGTTCACAAAAAGATGCGCCGCAAGGTTTGCTGACCTGTTTACATGCAGAATAACAAAAAAAAGAGAAAATATTACTGAGCGCTCCTATTTCTAACAGGATAGGAGCCAGAATTAAGCGAGAATTGTGGCGAGTGTTTGTCACGGGATATCCACGGCCACCTATGGGACCAGGAGGCCCCTTGCTAGTTCGGCAGGGGGACGTCGCGTTGCGCAAAGAGGAGACCAGCGCATGGCAGCATGGAAGAGAGCACACAAGCAATTTACCCAGGTTTGGGCCGCCGTGAGGCGTAAAACCCTACTCCTACTTTGGTGGATTGATGGTGGAATGGAGGTGGTGACGCATAGTACACTTGCCCAGCTGGGGTTGCCTTGGGGCGGTAGCGACTACGTGCGTATGGCCGTGTGGCTTCGTCTACTTTCTGACCCTTCCTACGGGTGCCATGGGCCTCATTTTATAGATCAAGGGGTCACCACAATGGCAAAGTAGTCATTATCTACTGATATGATAGCAAACAGTGCTATCATACCTAACTCTGCGGGGCCACAGGGTGCATTAAATGCACCACTTAGTGTGACATCACTGGTTGCCCGGCAAGGCTTGTCGGGCTATCTTTCCAGCTCCGGGCCTGTTCTATTGACACATCATAGGACTGGTGTCATCTGTGGGTTTCTCTTATAGGAAATGGCCGCCATGTGGCGAATGGCTGTCGCATAATCACCTTGCGGCTTGACACCGCACTGATTAACGACGTGGGTCGTGCTTGAGTGGTTGGTGGTGTGGTTCTGCCCCCGCGAGCCCCGGCAGACCATGCCGGGGTGCCTGGTTTGCTTGCTTTTGGTGGTGGCCTCGCCCCTTGTCGGGCTCGCCTGCCCGGCAAGGGAGGCCCTCCTCTTGCCGATATATTGCTCCTCTGGCTTGATCTCGCTCCCTCTAAACTGCATGTTGGTTCTTCAAATCTCTTGGTTCTCCAATCTCTGACTTGGTCTTGGCCTATCCATGCACGAGTCAGGGGAAAATGCACACCCCTGTATATTTCCCCCGACATAAGCCCCTGGGCCTAAGCCATATGTGTCGCGTGGCATGTTGGGTTAGGCCCCAAACAGTGCGCATACATATGGCACGAGAAGGTTGTGCGCGCCATTTCGTCATGGCGACCAGTCAACCCAATGTCCACTTTGCGCAATTACTGCGCGTCGTGGGGTCGTGGCACTGTTGCAGTTATGGTAAAATAATAACTTTCTGAAGCATCGCACCTCTGCCATGTCCCCCCCTCCTTAAGAGTAGGGAAAAATAGAGCGGCATGATTCACCTGTCTCTCGCCCCACTCCTCCATCTTGTTCCTCCACAAGCTAAGCGACAGATCCTCGTCGCGCTTCTCCTTCCTACGCCATCCTCCCCAATGAATACCTCCCCTCTCCGTGTTGCCGCAGCAATGGGGAAGAAACCCACGAGGAAGAGAAAGCCGGCGACCGCGGCGAAGGAGGCCGCCGCCGAGGGAACACGTGGTTGGTGGAGCTGAACAAGAAGTGGAGCGAGGACGTTGTCTTCATTCCATCGACCTTGAGCGGCCCCATTCTTCAGGCGAAGTATGAATATCTGTGGGGGCAGCCTGTTGAGAAAGGGCATGGGGCGCCCGTGGTCTACAAGGCGGTTGAGGTGGATCCCCCAATTCTTATCGGTTGCCGCTGGGGATGTTCAAGGCTCCTTGGCAGTGATGGAGCATTCTTCGGTGGACGCCCCGGCAGGGGCAGTAGTCATCGAGATGAATATCCCACTCCATACCATGGGTCCTCTTCCCTCCGCCGGGACCATTGCTGAGATTCCGCCACCTTCCTCGAGTACACTGGCAATGGTGTTGTCATTGCCTGATATCAGAGCCCTCGGCCCGTCCTTGGCGGACGCAAAGCATGACGAGGAGCTTCAGCACCTTCTGGCACCACTGTATCTGGGAGGCGTGGAGGCCGATGAGGGGGTCCTGGATTAGGGGGTCCTCGGACAGCCGGACTATATCCTTTGGCCGGACTGTTGGATTATGAAGATACAAGATTGAAGACTTCGTCCGTGTCCGGGTGGGACTCTCCTTTGCGTGGAAGGCAAGCTTGGCAATTCGGATATGTAGATCTCCTCCCTTGTAACCGACTCTGTGTAACCCTAGCCCCTTCCAGTGTCTGTATAAACCAGAGGGTTTAGTCCGTAGGACAACAACAATCATAATAATAGGCTAGCTTCTAGGGTTTAGCCTCTACCATCTCGTGGTAAATCAACTATTGTAATACTCATATCATCAAGATCAATCAAGCAGGAAGTAGGGTATTACCTCCATCAAGAGGGCCCGAACGTGGGTAAACATTGTGTCCCTCGCCTCCTGTTACCAACCGCCTTAGACGCACAGTTCGGGACCCCCTACCCGAGATCCGCCGGTTTTGACACCGACATTGGTGCTTTCACTAAGAGTTCCACTTTGTCATCACCATAAGGCTTGATGGCTCCTTCGATCATCGGCAACGATGCGATCCAGGGTGAGGTTTTCCTCCCCGGACAGATCTTCGTATTCGGAGGCTTCGCACTGCGGGCCAACTCGCTTGGCCATCTGGAGTAGATCGAGAGCTACGCCCCTGGCCATCAGGTCAGGTTTGGAAATTTAAACTATACTGTCGACATCCGCGGAGATTTGATCTTCGACGGATTCGAGCCCGTGCCAGGTGCTCCGCACAGCCACGACGAGCATGACCTAGCTCTGCCGCTGGACAGTGTTCGGGAGATCACACCTGTGGCAACTCCGGCCCTTGATCTGGAGCGGATCGCGCTGTCCGAGGATGGGTTGATGGACCCTGCCACGGATGCCGCACACTCAGCCGCGATAGAGCCGAATACTGACTTCACCTCCTACGAGACCTGTGTTGGCGGATCCTTGGATTCGTCCCCAGCCACGGGCTCCGAACCGCCTACATCTGTGCCTATCAAATCCGATTGGGCGCTGATCATGGAGTTTTCCTCCGAGGATATCTTTCAGCACTCGCCCTTGGGCGATGTGCTAAATTCATTAAGGTCTCTCTCCTTGTCCGGAGGCCCTTGGACGAACTATGTCCGGCTGGAGTGGGAAGCGGACGACGAAGAAATTCGTTCCCCACCCACCACCCACTTAATAGCCACTGTCGACAACTCAACTGACATGCTTGATTTCAACTCCGAAGACATCGACGGTATGGACGACGATGCAGGAGAGGAACAGATACCACCGCCCACAGGGCGCTGGACGACCACTTCATCACACAATATATACATGGTGGATACACCCAAAGAAAACAATGAGGAGGAATGGAACGATGCAGTGGAGGATAATTCCCTCGAGAAGCAACCAAAGCGACGTCGTAGGCGCCACTCCAAATCCCGCCTTGGCAAAAACAGCGATAACAGCGCAAGAAAGAATAATACCCCGGTCGACTCCAAAGCAAACGACGACCACATGGACCCAGCGATAGAGCAGGATGAACCAGCGGACGACGAACATAGTACGGAGCCGCTGCCCGATCATGGCGACACTGAGGGTAAACCTCATCAACTTGTCTCCGGAGAGGGGAACAGTCCGGACGACGATGCACACATCATCCCAGAAAGGCACTTGGAACAAGAGGACCTCAATAGAAGTCTTATTGCCACCGCGAGGTGTCTGAAGAAGCAGAAGCAAAGGCTTAAGGCCATGCAAAATACACTCAACAGTAGATGGAACAAAGTGCTCGACACTGAAGAAAAGTACGGTGGCAACCGCCACACAAAGAGCTATCCAAAGCGCAAGCTGCTGCCCGAATTCGATGACGAGGCTTTAGAGCCTATACAGCCAAAGAACAAAACGACCGATCAGCCGGATCGACCACCCCGTGGCCGCGATAGGGCGGCTAACGATGTCGCACATAAGTCAGCACACGATCTACGTGAGGACTTCCACCAAAAAGCCGGCACGACCAGGTCCATCTACGGATCTAGGAAGCGCGCTCCGACAGAGAATCAAAACCGAACACTATAACCGTCAGAATGCCATGACACATCCAAATACAGGGGTGCCCCGCACCCCTATGCTTCACCGATGAGGTTCTGGATCACGAATTTCCAGAAGGATTCAAACCCGTGAACATAGAGGCATACGATGGAACGACTGACCCTGGGTCTGGATTGAGGACTTTATCCTTCATATCCACATGCCTCGCGGAGATGATCTCCACGCCATCAAATACTTACCCCTCAAGTTGAAAGGACCAGCTCGGCACTGGCTGAAGAGCCTCCCCGAAAACTCAATTGGAAGTTGGAAGAGCTCGAAGATGCTTTTAGGGGTAATTTTCAAGGGACCTATGTCCGACCTCCGGATGTAGATGATTTAATTCATATAATTCAACAGCCCGGAGAGTCAGCCCGAAAGCTTTGGAATAGATTCCTCACTAAGAAGAATCAAATTGTCGAATGCTCGGACGCCGAAGCCTTAGAGGCTTTCAAACACAGTGTCCGGGATGAATGGCTCGCTAGACACCTCGGCCAGGAAAAACCGAGGACAATGGCAGCCCTAACAAGCCTTATGACTAGCTTTTGCGCTGGCGAAGACAGCCGGCTGGCCTGTAGAGGCACCAGTGACCCAGGCACATCCGAAGTTAGGGATGGCAATGGAAAACCACGACGCAATAAAAGCAAGCGTCGAAACAATGAAAACAACCCAGACAACATGGCGGTAAAAGCCGGATTCAGGGGCTCTCGACCTGGTCAACGGAAAAAGCCATTCAAAGGCAGCAGAGATGGACCGTCCAACCTAAACAAGATTCTAGACAGATTGTGTCAGATTCATGGCACCTCCGACAAACCGGCAAATCACACCAACAGAGAATGTTGGGTCTTCAAGCAGGCCGGCAAGCTAAACACCGAACACAAGGGGAGGGAGACACCAAACGAAGAGGACGATGAGCCTCGCCAGCCGAACACTAGGGGACAGAAAAAATTCCCACCAGAGGTCAAAACAGTGAACATGATTCACGTAACGAAGAGAAGGAGCAAACGCGCACTCCGAGAAGTATGCGCCGTGAAGCCCTCTACCCCCAAGTTCAACCCTTGGACGGCCTGCCCGATCACTTTTGATCGCAGGGATCACTCGACTAGTATCCGGCACGGAGGATCGGCTGCCTTGGTACTAGACCCACTAATTGACGGATACCATCTCACCCGAGTCCTCATGGACGGCGGCAGTAGTCTTAATCTGATATATCAAGACACAGTCCGCAAAATGGGGATAGACCCGACAAGAATCAGCCAAAGCAATACTACCTTTAAAGGAGTAATACTAGGCCCAGAGGCCTGCTGCACGGGCTCTCTAGCACTAGAGGTTGTATTCGATTCTCCCAACAACTTCCAAAGTGAAAAGTTAACCTTTGACATCGCTCCATTCTGAAGCAGCTATCAAGCACTACTCGGAAGAACGGCCTTGGCTCATTTTAATGCAATACTGCATTACACTAACATTAAGCTTAAGATGCTCGATCCACGTGGCATCATCATAGTTAGTGGAAATGCAGAATGTTCCTTATGTGCGGAAGAACGTGTGGCAGCTTTAGCAGCCGAACACTGAATGCCCTCTCCAACCAGAATAAATGATCGGTCGTCAAGACCGCGGACACGGCTAGACAAGTCCGGTGCATCACTAGCTACAGCAGCTCAGATAAACCTAAGACTGGGTCGATGGATATACCCCCATAGGTGGTGCTAGGGGCTTCCCACATATAAAAGGACTACAGTTCAACTTGATCTTGTTTAGAATGAATTTTAATGGTTTATTAAGAATAACCAATTTTTCGCACGAAAACTTTTACCTGGGCTTTTCTCTCTTACAGATGATCATCGTGCTACACCCTTCCAGGATACGGCACAACGGAGACACAGGCGCAGACGTACAGCAGGGCCCCGTTCAAAGGTTTCTTTTTAGTTTAAGACCCTGTGTAAACCTTTTTTACTGTCCCTTGTTCCTTCACACCCTCAGGATGCTAAACATAACCAAGAGGGATGCTGGCGTTATTGACATTTCGTCACGTCAGACTAATGCACGTACCTGGAAATTCAGGGCTTACTATCAAGGGCGTTACTCAGCCCAGACTACATTAGAATGACTGAATACCTTAGGAGTGTTCGGCGTCGCGAGTTTGGCCTTATATGCATCAGCTCCGAATCATGTCTTTGGTCAATAGTTGGGCTTGCCCGGCTCCCATGTTTTGCTACCTTACGTTCCGCTCTATCGGCTAAGGTGGCATTGGGAGAACTACTGCGATTGTGCCCTGGTTCATCTGGATGAGCACCTCAGTAGAGAAAGCTGAAAACTGACTGTCATGATAAAGCGTGAGAGTAGTCAACCACTCGAGGACTTAGCGGAATCTTCATGATTCCTCCGCATTAACGAAGGACCGGTTTCCCGGTCATGTATGTACGCGCATCGTATTCGGATAAGCACGGAAGTACCAGGGGCTATATAGTAGCCCCACTGTCAAACTCCTATGGGTAAGTGAAAGTGTTAAAGCAATATAGTCCAATTGCCTTGTTCACCGCGCTATCACCTCCTTAATGGACCAAGACGTTGGATCAAGTGTGAATACGCGCTTTTCCGAACACCCCCGCATTATATGCGTGGGGGCTAAAGCCGACGATTGCAAACTTTTAGGTTATATACATAAATAAACGGCCGCACAGGAGGTATCATAATACTTTCAGGAAAAAGTATAAACACAGCATTTATAAGCCAAATAGCATTGTTTTTACAATTGGGAAACATGTGACTCAAACATGATACTCTTCGAGCACTGAGCCTCTATTAAACGAGAGTCTTCTAGGACTTCTTCAAAATAGTGCTCGGCCGAACCCCGGGTTGCAATAGCGGTGGCATCCATCTCTGCCAGTATGTCTTAACATGGGCAAGAGCCATCCGTGCACCCTCTATGCATGCAGACCTCTTTACAGCATCGATATGCGGCACAGCACCAAGGAATCGTTGCACTAAACCAAAATAACTATTCGGCCTTGGTCCTTCTGGCCAAAGATGATCCACGACAGACCTCATGGAAAGCCCGGACAACCTCGGCCATTTACTCATTTAATAGCAGCGGACGCGTTGGAGCACTGAACTGTGATCGAACAGCTTTTCCACTTCGTGATCTTTTCGATCTTTGAAAAACTCAGTCGCATCAACAGCACTCATTGCCAGGTCTGAATACACGTCTGCAGCACTCCATAATTGATCCAGAGGGGCATACTTCAGATCTTCGAACTTCGTCCGCAACAAAAGGGCTTCCCAGCCGTGATATCTCCGTCTTGACGAAGCTCCTTCTTCGCCGCTCTGATTTTAGAGCGGGTCTCCTTGGCCGCTACCATGGTTTTCTCCAGGTCCATCGCTTTTGCTTGGCTTTCCTTTTCAAGAAGCTCATACCGGTACGCGGCATCCTTCATCTCAACGGCCATCTTGGCTATTTTATCTTTGCTCTGGCGATGAGCAGCCCGTTCGTCTCTTAACTCTTCGGCCACCTTTAGGGTGGCTGCATCACTCCTCCTGGCTTGTTCCTTGGCTCGGGCAAGTTCCGCCCGAAGGGTCTCCATGGCGGAAGCTCCATCTGCAGTCACAACATATTATAGATACTGGCATCACGCTCCTCTTAATATTTGTTGACCACCCGAAAATACATACCCTTTGCCTCGTCAAGCCGCTTGTTCACAACCGCAATGTCAGCATCTGCCGTGTCAAGTTGTCGGCTAAGTCCAGCAAACTCAGCAGTCTAGCCAGCCACCGGACCGTCAGCCGCCTGCACATGAAGGCAGCGCGATCATTACCTGGGACTACGATCCTCTGTTTGCCTCCTCTGGACAGCAACCAAAGTCTCAGGGGCTACTATCTGTCAAAAAATTTATATATTACTTTGCGTACCTCAAAGCCTCTTAGCAGACTCACAAAAGCTTCATGCAACCCACTCTTGGCAGATGAAATCCTCTCAACCACCGTGCCCATTAAAGTACGATCCGCCTCTAAGATAACCGCTTGCTCCAAAAGACCCATCAGTGAGTCCAGTTGCGCACCGGACAGTCCCGGACTCTTTCTGTTGCTCTGCTTAGGAGACGAATGCTTCGGACTTCGGGTGGCCAAAGGCTTACCTTCTGGCCTCGGCAGATCAGGAGAAATCCTCCGCGATGACACCTCAGGGTCGTCCACCCCAGGAAGCGGGGAGACAGGGGGAGGCGTTTCGCTCTCCATCATCTCCGGAAGAAGATCCCCCGAAGACGAACTCTGTTGAGAAGGGATACGAGCCGGACTGCAAGATATATGTCTCGGTTATTGTCCTCGGAGATAAAGTAGGATATATTTACCAAAAGTACTCTTGATTCACTTACAGCTCGGTGGAGGGATGGCCCCCTTGTGGGCACTGTGCGGTAAGGACGCCCTCCGGGGCAGGGCCCCCTAGTGAAGGTTTCTTCCCTCGTTTGGAAACCTTCATTTTCAAGTCTTCAGGGGCGGTCCTTTTCCTTCCTTGGGGAGAGGGGATTCTAGATTCTTCTCCCTGATTATCCTCCTTTGCGGAGACACTAATTCCCCCGGTTTGGATGAGTAATGCGTGAGGCCCGCTTTCGGCTTGTTTATCCCTCCCTTTATCTTCCCCTGATGGCACTTGATAAAGTGCGTGCTCAAGCATCCTGGTTAGTATAGGATCCAGTGAGCCTTCGGGAAGGGGGGCCGAACACCTGATCATCTTCGCCTTTCTTATCCAGTCCTGGCCAAGAGTAACTTTTTCAAAATGATGTTATGACAAATGAAAAGACGATGTGTTCGGCCGCAGAATTACTTACATGGGTATCTGGATGATTGCAGTTTAGACGCGCATCCTCGGTGGTGTCCGGATACTTTATTCATGATCTGAAGAATAATCCATACATCCCTTCGAGTGTCATGCCGAAGAATTGTTGAATAGTTCGCGGTCCATCTGGGTTGAACTCCCACATACGGAGAGATCGACGTTGGCATGGCAGGACCCGACGAACTAGCATAACTTGCATCACCTTGACGAGACTGACATCCCTCTTGAGGAGATCTCGGATGCGACTTTGCAATGTTGGCATGTCATTAACTGGCCCCCAGTCCAGCCCCTTGTTGACCCATGACGCCAGTTGTGGCGGGGGGCCTAAACGGAAGGCGGGGGGCGCTACCCACTTAGTACCTCGGGGAGCTGTGATGTAAAACCACTCCCACTGCCTTAGGTTGGACACCTCCGGGAAGGAACCCTTTGGCCATGGAGTATTAGCGCCTTTGCTTATTATGGCACCTCCGCATTCTGCGTGTCGCCCATCGATCATCTTTGGCTTCACATTGAAGGTCTTGAGCCATAAGACGAAGTGTGGGGTGATGCGGAGGAAGGCCTCACACACGACGATCAACGACAAGATGTGAAGGATGGAATCTGGGCCAGATCGTGGAAATTGAGCCCGTAATAGAACATAAGCCCTCTAACAAAGGGATCAAGACTAAATGCTAGCCCTCGAAGGAAGTGGGAAACAAATACGACACTCTCGTTGGGTTCGGGAGTGGGGATGACCTGCCCTTGAGTGGGCAGCCTGTGCGAGATTTCGACGGTCAGATACCTGGCTTCTCTTAGCTTCTTGATGTCCTCCTCTATGACAGAAGAGGCCATCCACCGGCCTTGAAGGTTGGATCCGGACATGGTTGAAGGTCCGAAGTGCTTACCTGAGCCTTGGGTGTTGGAACTCAAGGTGAGGGAAGGGAAGGATTGAGCGCGAGAAGAAAAGGACAGGCCTTGGCCCCTTTATAAAGAGGGCGAATATCAAGTGTCCTCCGCGTGCCTGTTTGAACTTGCCTAAAATCGAGGAGTCATATTAACAAGCACGATTGGGCTACCCATGACCGTATTGATGAGACTCCCGTGATAAGGGGAACACGATCTCTGCTTCGACAAGACGTGCCGATAAAACTGCCTCGCAGCACGTGCATTGGCAAGCAGGGAAAAATGGTTCGTAATGACCGGGCCACGGCAGGACGTCACGTTATGAAAAGTTGTCAGCAGATTCGATTTGTGGAATAATATACTCTCTACGATGGTATGTGGAATTTGTTTTGCAGATCCGGACACGATCCATGTGTTCAAAATCTTCTATGGAGTATTCAGAGAAGGAACCCGCCTTGGAATGCCGAAGACAATCTGCGCGCCGGACTCATCGTCGTTGAAGCCTAGTTCAAGGGCTATTGAGGGAGTCCTGGATTAGGGGGTACTCGGTCAGTCAGACTATATCCTTTGGCCGGACTGTTGGATTATGAAAACACAAGATTGAAGACTTCGTCCCGTGTCCGGGTGGGACTCTCCTTTGCGTGGAAGGCAAGCTTGGCAATTCGGATATGTAGATATCCTCCCTTGTAACCGACTCTGTGTAACCCTAGCCCCTTCCGGTGTCTATATAAATCAGAGGGTTTAGTCTGTACGACAACAACAATCATAATCATAGGCTAGCGTCTAGGGTTTAGCCTCTACGATCTCGTGGTAGATCAACTCTTGTAATACTCATATCATCCAGATCAATCAAGCAAGAAGTAGGGTATTACCTCCATCGAGAGGGCTCGAACCTGGGTAAACATTGCGTCCCTCGCCTCCTGTTACCATCCGCCTTAGACGCACAGTTCAGGACTCCCTACCTGAGATCCGCCAGTTTTGACACCGACAACCGATGACTCAGTTGCCATCAATATGGATTTGTCCTTCATGGAATCCATGGCGGCAGGCGTGAAGGAAATGTAGGCCCAGCACCACCGAAAGTGGAAGGAGCTTAAGGAACGGAGCGAATCCGCCGGCAATGTGGATCAGAGCCTGAAGGACAAGTGCCTGGAGCTGCGTGAATGGCATGAGAAGCAATTCAAGGCACTCATGAGGAAGGAAGAGACTCTTCAGATGATGAGGGAAGATGTCATGGCTCGGGAGGGGCACCTGGCGGATTGCAAAGTATATCTGGATGCCAGGGAGCGAGATATCTCCCTTTGGGAGGAGAACCTTGAAGCTACCCTTCGTGCCAAAGATGAAAGCTTGGAGGCCTTGGTGCAACAACGCACCAAGGAATTGGAGGACAAGTAGGAGGTTGCTCTGGACACCCTTGCCACTGACCATGCTGCCCAGATGAAGAAACTTGTTGAAGATTTAGACGCCGCGTCTTCCGCCAAGGCTGAGCTCGACCGTCAGGTGGCCAAACTGAATGAAGACCTTGCTGAGAGCGCCAAGAAGGTGGAGGCACTCAAAGAGGAAACACGACAGGCAGATCTTCACCTGGCTGATGTGCAGTCGCAACTCTCCTCCAAGACCCAAAGCCTTGAGACCGCCGACGACAACATCTTTTACATGAAGGCAAGGATCGGCTTGCTGGAGTAGTCGGCGGAATCCCTCGAATCCCAGCTGCAGTTGTTGTCCACAGACTTGGAAACCACCAAGCGTCTCTGGCAAGATGCCGAGGATAGGATGAAGGATTGGGTCGACATGAGCAACCTCTGGATCAAGAGCCTGATTGACAATGTAGAATGTCTTGGTGCCCAAGCTGCGGCGATGGGCATGGACGGCCTAGTCTACTCAGCCAGCGAGCAAAAGGTCCCGAGTGTCAAGCTGGGGCTCTTCTTCAATGAGTTGATCGACAAGCTGAAGGTGCATGAAGAGGGGAGGGCCAAGCGTTTCACACAAAATCACAGAGGCTCGCTCGCAACGCCCTCTTCATGGTCTTGAGCCACATCGCCTGCCGCCACCCAGAGCTCGATCTTGATGACAACTTCAAGATGCGGCCAGTGGGTGCTGACGTCGCTGCCACTGAGGAGAATGCCGTTCCTCGCGCCGACAGGGTTCTTCGCGTTTAAGCTATGCCACCTGGCCACGGGATCAAGTATTGGGCCTTTGTTGTCTCCACGGGGCCCTGTATGAAACATGACATATAATTTGTGTTTAGTCATTTTATCTCTAGTGTTTGTGCGAAACTGACACTTCTATCTGGATCTTTAAATGCGTGTTTATCCCTTTAAACTCCATATGCTCGCGTTCGTCTGATCAATTCCTATCCATGTTCTGGATGCCTGCTGATATCATATTACCGCGATTGTCATAAGGGTCCGGCCCTTAACAATCATGTTGGCGTGGATGCGTCTCGATGGGTTTTTGAAAGTGCAACTATCCCTGGGTGGTTTTGGTAATTCCTAACAACATATAACTTGTTGAGCTAATGCTACTTAAAGATAAACATTTCAGGAAAGCTCAGTGATTGGCATGGCATGCATGAGAAAAGTGGATCCCTCAAAATTCTGAGGACAAAGGATTGGCTCAAGCACAAAGTTCGGGACTCTACATCTTTTCATTTTAAGTGGTCCAAGATCACATTGAGTCCATAGGAAAAGCCAATACTATTAAGAGCGGATGAGGTGTTGCCTAATGACTTACTTGCTCAAAATGCTTAGTGATATGCTCCAAAAGCCCTCAACTACTTTCTCACATCCACATATGTCCCAAACCAAAAGTCAAACTCGGCCCCACCGAAACATTCTATCCGACGCCACCGAGTTCAGTTGACATAGCCACTGCCAGAAACCCTAGTCTTTTCAGTCTCACCAATAGGGATCTCGGTCTCACCGAGATGGGATTGTAATATCTTTGTTTCCCTTCGTAACATTTTGGTCAAAGCGAGATGAGCGATCGGTCCCACCGAGATTGCAATGTAAACTCTCTGTTTCCCTTTCATAACGTTTCGGTCCAACTGAGATAAGTGAATCGGTCCCACCGAGTTTGCCTGACCAACTCTCTTTTACTCCATTACCAAAATCGGTCTCACTGAGTTTGTGTGATCGGTCTCACCGAGATTATGTTATGCTCTTACCCTAATGAAATCGGTCTCATCGAGTTGACATGTCGGTCCCACCGAGAATCCTAACGTTCACATTTTGAACTAAATCGGTCTAACCGAGTTTCATGATTCGGTCCCACCGGTTTTGGTGATTTGTGTGTAACGGTTAGATTGTGTGTCCAGGCTATTTATACCCCTCCACCCACTCTTCATTATAGATGGAGCCATCAGAACATGCCTACACTTCCAACATATATTTTCTAAGAGAGAACCACCTACACTTGTGTTGAGGTCAAGATACTCCACTCCAACCACATAAATCTTGATCTCTAGCCTTCCCCAAGTTTATTTCCACTCAAATCATCTTTCCACCAAATCCAAATCCTGTGAGAGAGATTTGAGTGTTGGGGAGACTATCATTTGAAGCACAAGAGCAAGGAGTTCATCATGAACACACCATTTGTTACCTCTTGGAGAGTGGTGTCTCCTAGATTGGTTAGGTGTCACTTGGGAGCCTCCTTCAAGATTGTGGAGTTGAACCAAGGAGTTTGTAAGGGCAAGGAGATCGCCTACTTCGTAAAGATCTACCCGAGTGAAGCAAGTCCTTCGTGGGCGACGGCCATGGTGGGATAGACAAGGTTGCTTCTTCGAGGACCCTTCGTGGGTGGAGCCCTCCGTGGACTCGCGCAACCGTTACTCTTCGTGGGTTGAAGTCTCCATCAACGTGGATGTATGATAGCACCACCTATCGGAACCATGCCAAAAATCTCCGTCTCTACATTGCGTTTGCTCCCTCCAAACTCCTCCCTTCACCTTCATATGCAATTGTTTGACATTCCGCTGCTATACTCTTAGAATTGCATGTGTAGGTTGATTACTTGTTTTTGCTAAGTTGCTAAAATCTGCCAAGACTTAAAATTGGGAAAAGGCTAGATTTTGATTTGGTCAAGTAGTCTAATCACCCCCCCTCTAGACAGACTTTCGATCCTACTAGTGGTATCAGGGCTTTGGTCTCCATTTGCTTTGATTCCATAGCTTTTGGTGGTCATAGCCTTGGCTTCACAACCTAGGAGAGCGTCTGGCAAGGGAAATTACCACCATAGAGGTCCTTACTTTGATGGAACAAATTTTTCTAGTTGGAAGCATAAGATGAAAATGCATATTCTTGGACATAACCCCACCATTTGGGCTATTGGTGTATTGGCTTGCAAGGTGAATTCTTCGATGGCAGAGAACGAAACCATGAAGCTACCGCGGAAGAGTTGAAGATGCTACAATACAATGCTCAAGCTTGTGATATTCTCTTCAACGGATTATGCCCCGAAGAATTCAACAAAATCAGCTGTCTTGAGAATGCAAAGGAAATTTGGGATACTTTGATTGATATGCACGAAGGTACCGAATCTGTCAAGGAATCCAAATTGGATATGCTTCAAAGTCAGCTTGACAAGTTCAAAATGAAGGATGGTGAAGGCGTCGCTGAAATGTACTCTAGGCTTGCTCTCATCACAAATGAGATTGCCGTCTTAGGAAGTGAAGAGATGACCGATAGATTAATCATCAAGAGGATCCTAAGAGCCCTGGATGGAAAATATGATACCATGTGCGCATTGATCCAAATGATGCCCTATTACAAAGATCGCAAGCCAACGTAAGTTATTGGAAGAATTGTTGCTCATGAGATGTCACTCAAGGATAAGGAAGAGCTTCACAACAAGTCAAGTGGTGCTTACAAAGCCTTGTGTGATGCTCCCACATCATCAAGTGAGAACAAACCTTCAATGAAGAACTGAGTCTAATGGTGAAGAAATTGAACAAGTTCTACAAGAGTAGAAGCAAGGAAAGAATTTCCAAGTCAAGGTCCTACAATGACAAAAGATCTTCTAGTCATGAGCGTAATTGCTAGAATTGTGGAGGACCCGGACACTATTCCAATGACTGTATAGCTCCCTACAAAAGAAGAGAAGATTCTCCCTAAAAAACAAGAAGTAGAAGAGAAGAATCACCATCAAGAGAAAGAAGGAGTAGAGATGATAGTTATGAATGAAGACCCTCTCGGAGAAGCAAGGACTCAGAAAGGAAGGACAAGTCATCAAGGAGCTACACAAAAAGAAGACATCAAGCTCATGTTGGTGAATGGGTATCCGATTCCGACTCCGACGATCACTCCGAAAGAAGTTATCACTCCGACTTCGAATATACTCAATATGAAGGTGTTGCCGGACTAGCACTTGTGACAACCAACTCCTTCGACATATTTGACTCACCAAATGAAGGAATTGGGAGATGCCTCATGGCTAAAGGTCCAAAGGTAACACACCCCGAGTATGTTGATTTCAATAGTGATGAAGATGATTTGCTAGGAGATGATGATTTAATTGTTGACAACTCTAGTTATGAAAACTATGATGAACTTGCTATTAATCATGATAAGCAAGATAAAATGAATGACGATGATAAGAAGGATATTGAGCGTCTAACTAAAGAGCTAAACACTCTTAAGTTAGCTCATGAAACTACCTTGGAAGATCATCGAGAACTTTTAAAGACTCATGAGAAGCTACGCTTTGAAAAGCTTAACCTTGAGCAAGAGCATGAGTTTTTAAAGGCAATCAATGATGATCTTCGCAAGAAAAGTTATTCTTACATTGCCAAGCGTTTACTCTTGTCTACTTACATGCCACACGTTAAATCTAGCAACAAGAACAAGAAAGACTCTTCATCTAGTAGTAACAACAATCATGCTAAATCCAATGTTGTTGCTCCTAGTAGCTCTCTTGATTCCACTAATGATTCTCTTAGCCAAGTTACACTTGAGCAAGAAAATAGCTTATTGAAGGGAATTATAGAGAAAGGTGTTTACAAGAGCCTTGCCGGAAGTAAGCAATTTGAGGAAATTGTACGCAAGCAAGGAAGACACCGGAAGAATCAAGGTGTTGGTTTTGAACGAAAGTTCAATGCTAATGGAGTTGAGTGGGAAGAAGATCAATACCCCAAGACGAAGTTTGTCCCTCAAGAAGAGAAGTATGATCCTACTTCTTTGAAAGGAACACAATCTCAAGATGATCTTCCACCACAAGACCACAAGCTAAAAGGCAAGGACAAGCTTCAAGAGGAGATTCATGCATTTGAAGAAGCTCCTAAGGCCTTGGTCAAGTGGGTTCCCAAGACTACATCAAGTTCTACTTCATCAAGTACGACTACAACTTCAAGGATTCCCATCAAGATGGTGTGGATCCCGAAGAAGAAGAACTAGAGAGTTCTTGAGGGTGACTCCGCCAACATACTTCACTCATATCATCTTGGCGAGGACAAGTGCAAACAACTTTCATATCTTGCACTAGTTCAAGGAGTCACAAACCCTCTTGTTGGTAAGACAAGGGACAAGGTAACCTAATGCTTCCATGGACATCATCTTGTGTACACATCACTCTATGTCTATGGATATCCTTGTTTGTTCCTTGTGGGACTAACCCATGTAGGTATTGAAAGTGCAACTCACTCCAAAGGATTGCTCCGAATGATCTACATCAACATTGAGCATCCACATCTTCAACACCTACATGAAGTCATCATCGACAAAACCCAAGGTTAGTTGATCCCTCTTGGGGGGGATATCACATCTAGGGGGAGCTTTACTCTAATCAATTTAGCTAAAGCAACTCTAATTGTGTGAACACAACAATGCTTTATGTAAAAGTGGCATCCCCACTTGTGCTTAAACGATGAGCATGACCTACGATCAAATGTTCTAATTTGACTCCTAAGTCAATATACTCATATATAGATGACCTAGTAATCGCCAAATTGCTTGATATATGCTAGAGTGTTTGTGCATGCTTCGTCACATATTTCATTTGCCATCTTATTATGTGAGCATGTTGCTTGCATATTTTACTCATTCGAGGATATCTATTTGTTGCTTTGATTGTTTGGACTTTTCTATCTTGCCAAATGGATGGACAAGAATGCCTAAGAAATCCCTCTAGCTATCTATGCTTTTCTCGTCTCAAACTCTATTCATGATATATCACAAAGTATGACCAAGTCAGATTCAAACCACTCTGTGTGAGGAGCATTCAGAGTTCCCGATTCGTCATCGACTTAAACTTCCAAAACCTCTTTGTGCATTTTGGTCTGACTAATTCATCCTTTTCGGTCCTATCGAGATCACTCAGTTAATCTAGGTTTTCAATCTTGGCACAACCGATTAGAACCTTTCAGTCACACCGAGTTGCAGTAACTGCCTGCAGTTTTGCATCTCGGTGCCACCGAGTTGTTCCACTCGGTCACACTGACAGGGTCAGGTTATGTATACCGACGGGTCAAATTTTGGAATTTTTTCCGGAACCTCTTCGCCCGCGCATAACGTACTCTGCCTCTTCGGGTCTCCGGATTATCCTCTCATCGCCAGCGACCCCCCATCGCTGGTCTCCGCCGCCGTCAATGGCAATCTACCCCGCCGTTGCCACTGTAGCAAGTTTGCCGCCGAACTAGGGTACGAACTTGATCTTTGTGCTAATCCATAACTCTGATTCTTAGCACATTGTGTTGCCATGATTCTTGCCACATATGAAATCATCCTGTCCAGCGAAAACATCCCGTAGATTAGTTTTGATTTGGAAATTTAGGGTTAGGTCTCCACCGAATTCATCGCGGACCGATCGAGTTGTAGAAATCGGTCTCACCGATTTGGCTTAGGCCATTGCACACGCGTTTTCGCTCTCACCAAAAATTGCAAATCGGTGTGACCGAGTTCAATTCTCTGTGAAACCCTAGCAGTCTCGGTGCCACCGAACTGTGACTCAGTCTGACCGAGTTCACTAGTTTAGGTTCCAAAAGCTGCTTAGGTATCACTGAGTTTATAGATCGGAGGATCCGAAATGCTTTCTGTGAAGAACTAAAACTAAATTTTTAAGTCATTTGTTTTGCAAAATTCCTGCACTTTGTGATGCTCATCCACTCTACCTCATCTATAATCTATTCACAGGGTCTGCTAACAGTTTGCATGCACGATGTCTGACCAAAGTGATAGCCAGAACAAATCTGAAGAACAGGTCCAGATGAGTGAGGGCACTAGTCCCTCCAGCTCTTCTGATGATGGAAGCAGGAGCACACCAAGTAACTTGCCAAAGGCAGCTACCAGGACAAGGAAGAAGAGAACTTTTGATTCAAAAGATGAAGATTATGTGGCTGTTGAGGATGAGACCACTTCGAAGAAAAAGGTGCTGAAAAAGGAGTATGGCTCAGCTACCACAGTTAAGCCAGGGATGCACAAGAAGGCCCCTGCTAAGAGGGTGCCAACCTTAAAGGTTAGAGCCTCAACTGCTGAAACCTCCAAGCAAACTGAAGAGGTTGCTGGAGAACGAAAGGAAGGGAAGGAAAGGGTCTAGAAGACCACTGCCAGAGTGTTTGACAGGTCATCAATTACGAGAGATGATGATAAAGAAGAAGAGGATGCTGCACCAGCTCCTAAGGCTCAAAAGCTCATGGGAGATGCAATCAGATCAGGGGCTGCTCCATCTAAAACCAAAGTTGCTCCCAAGGCTACTGCTCCAGCTCAGAAGCCCAAGGGAAGCACTAGAAACATTTCTGCTGAGGATAAGAACAAGGCCCAAGTGCCTGAAGGTACTGAAGAAGAAGATGAATCAGTTGTGTTGAGGAAGCTGAAGCCCAAGATCCCTGACCATAATGATGCTAATCTAGTTGCAAAAAACATGAAAATCAGGAAGGATGCGGGATTGAGACAATGGAGAGAGTATGATCCATATGCTATCAAGAGGAGAATTGCTGTAGACTATAGGTTTCACACTAAGGAACAACAGGACTTCTATGAGATAGTGTTGCTTGACAAGAAGCCCATTGTATGTGACATGAAATGGGTGGACTGGGAATGCATCCAAAAGAATGAAGATCACTATCCTGGAGTGTATGACAGCTTTAAGGCATGTGGAGTTGATGAATTCATTGCACAGAAGCTCACCAAGTGGAATGATGAGCTGATGATGCAGTTCTACTTCACTGCCCTTTTCTATCCAGATGGGAAGATCGTTTGGATGTCTGAGGGTACCAGGTACCAGTCGACTGTTGATGAATGGGCTCAGCTGATCAATGCCCCTGCTGAGCATGATGATGACTTTGATGTATATGCTGAGAAGAAGAAAGACCACAACACTATGGCCAACATGTACAAAGAGATCCAGATGCTGCTTTGGATACACATAAGTTTGGATCTATCCACTACCTGTTATCTGGTCTGCCTACCATAAACTAGATCCTTAGAAAAACACTGCTACCCAAGTCAGGTGATCACAATATGATCAGAGGACATGCTATAAACTTGATGCACATATTTGATGTCCCACAGAAGTTCAAGGTCATGATCTTGATTGTTGAGACAATCAAGAGGACTGCTGCTGACCAGAAGAGAAGTTGTGGGTATGCCCCACAAATTCAGGAACTCATCAACTCAAAGATGGGCATAGGCACATACCTTTTGGATAAGGAGCACCTGCCCAACTACCCTGATTTTGAATACAATACTGTTGTAATGACTAAGGAAGATCCATCATCTGTGAAAGCACGTGAGAAGAGAGAGAATGCAAGGGCAGAGAAAGCTGCAAGAATTCCAACTGCTGAAGAGGCATCTCAGGTATTCTTGAAGACCAAGCAAGATCATCTTGGATATCTGATCCAATCCACCCTGAGGATTGAGAAGGGCTTGGCCACCCTGAGTAAGAACCAGGAGAGCTTAGAGAGGATTGTTGAGCAGAAGTTCTATGATCTGGATGTCAAGGTAAGTGAGATCCAAACTGCAGTTGAGCAGCTACAGGAGGAAGCAGAGGAGAAGAAGGGCAAGTCTACCACTGATGCTTTCAAGAGAGTGCCACGAGGTCCAAGTTCTGCTGCAGTGCTAGTGTCAGATACTAGAGCTTCAGTGTCAGCACCCGCAGCCACAGCTCCAGCGCCACCTCCAGCACCCACTCCATCAGCTCCAACTACTTCATCGGAAGCCTTCGTCCTTGGAATTCTCCCTACACAACCTCCCAAAGGTCAAGCCTGAGAGTCGTTTATCACTATGCATTTTTGAACTTTTTGGTAACTTGTTGCCAAAGGGGGAGAAAAATGTATAGATCATAGGCTTCGAGAGAGAGTGTTGCTCTTTTTGATCTCTCTTGCTATTTTGGTTGAACTTCTTTATTGTGTGCTTGTGTGAGATACTTTATGTCCTTGTGAGATACTTGTTGATCATGTGTTTGATCATATGCTACCCTTAATGTTTGGTTGAATGATGCTATCCATTATATTCCTTATATGATCATTCACTTGCTTGGTGATGAGTGCATGCTTTTAATCTCTATCATTTTGAGCGCTCCACCGAGATGTATGTGACATGGAAGAGTAACACATGATCCTAACCGATTGTGCATTTGCATTCAAAATAAAATTTTAAATAATGAACAAATTTAGGGGGAGCTCTTGATTATCACATATTTCTCAAAGCGACGATGCTTTTTAATCTTATTTATCCTTTGTCGAAGCTTTGATCTATATGTTGTCATCAATTACCAAAAAGGGGGAGATTGAAGGTGCAACTATTACTGGGTGGTTTTGGTAATTCCTAAAACATATAACTCACTGAGCTAATGCTACTTAAAGATAAACATTTCAGGAAAGCTCAGTGATTGGCATGGCATAAATGAGAAAAGTGGATCCCTCAAAATTCTAAGGACAAAGGACTGGCTCAAGCACAAAGCTCAGGACTCTACATCTTTTCATTTTAAGTGATCCAAGATCACATTGAGTCCATAGGAAAAGCCAATACTATTAAGAGGGGATGAGGTGTTGCCTAGTGACTTACTTGCTCAAAATGCCTGGTGATATGCTCCAAAAGCCCTTAACTACTTTCTCACATCCACATATGTCCCAAACCAAAAGTCAAACTCAGCCCCACCGAGTTCAGTTGACATAGCCACTGCCAAAAACCCTAGACTTTTCGGTTTCACCGAAATTGCAATGTAAACTCTCCGTTTCCCTTTCGTATCATTTTGGTCCAACCAAGATGAGCGAATCGGTCCCACCGAGTTTGCCTGGCCAACTCTCTGTTAGTCAATTACCAAAAACGGTCTCACCGAGTTTGTGTAATCGGTCTCACCGAGATTATGTTATGCCCTAACACTAATGAAATCGGTCTCACCGAGTTGACATGTCGGTCCCACCGAGAATCCTAACGTTCACATTTTGAACTAAATCGGTCTGACCGAGTTTCATGATTCGGTCCCCTCGAGTTTGGTGATTTCTGTGTAATGGTTAGATTTTGTGTGGATGCTATTTATACCCCTCCACCCACTCTTCATTATAGAGAGAGCCATCAGAACATGCCTACACTTCCAACATATATTTTCTCAGAGAGAACCAGCTACACTTGTGTTGAGGTCAAGATACTCCACTCCAACCACATAAATCTTGATCTCTAGCCTTCCCCAAGTTGCTTTCCACTCAAATCATCTATCCACCAAATCCAAATCTTGTGAAAGAGAGTTGAGTGTTGGGGAGACTATCATTTGAGGCACAAGAGCAAGGAGGTCATCATCAACACACCATTTTTTACCTCTTGGAGAGTGGTGTCTCCTAGATTGGTTAGGTGTCACTTGGGAGCCTCCGTCAAGATTGTGGAGTTGAACCAAGGAGTTTGTAAGGGCAAGGAGATCGCCTACTTCGTGAAGATCTACCCGAGTGAGGTAAGTCCTTCGTGGACGACGGCCATGACGGGATAGACAAGGTTGCTTCTTCGTGGACCCTTCATGGGTGGAGCCCTCCATGGACTCGCGCAACCGTTACCCTTCGTGGGTTGAAGTCTCTATCAACATGGATGTACGATAGCACCACCTATCGGGACCACGCAAAAAATCTCTGTGTCTACATTGCGTTTGCTCCCTCCAAACTCCTCCCTTTACCTTCATATGCAATTGTTTTACATTCTGCTGCTATACTCTTAGAATTGCATGTGTAGGTTGATTACTTGTTTGTGCTAAGTTGCTAAAATCTGCCAAGACTTAAAATTGGGAAAAGGCTAGATTTTTATTTGGTCAAGTAGTCTAATCACTCCCCCTCTAGACATACTTTCGATCCTATAGTTTTTCCTAGGTAGATCTCGATGCAGCCTCTCGACCTGCGAGCGTGGCTCTCGACAGGACGATGGTGCGATCAAAGAAACTAGCCAAGGTTCCACCGCATGAGGGATTTCTCAATACGAACATTCACTAGAGTTAAGGGATAAAACGACTGCAAAAATCTGAAACACATCAACAAGAAGTGGTAACGTGAACTTACCTCTCATTTTAAGCTTCTTTTTCTTCTGATGGGCCGCGCACGTTCGACGCGTCCACAACGCCTGGAGGAGTAGAAGGCAATCAGGTGGTTTCTTTGTTCCCGAAAAGGACCGACATGTATTTCTTGTAGCTGGCGGGCATCGGGGCACGGTGTCAGGCTTCTCTGGTCCTCTTCCTAAAAAATCATAGCTACTCCTACAATCGTGGTGGCTGGGCTCTCTCTATTTGCGCGATTCACCATCCAAAAAAACAAAAACAAATTCCATCCTGACCCCAAAAGGGAAGAAAATGAACACGACGACAGAAAACATAGACATCGCCATGTTTTCAGTGTTCGTCGTGATCTCCCCATAATTCTAATTCCTTTTTTAAGGTCCATTATTTCTTATTCCAATCTATCAGGTTTCCTATCCTTCTGGAGTCCACTCAACTTCTGTCTCCTTTTAGTAGCACAACCAAATCGAACAAATATTGTTGTAGGGCCAGGTGAGGTGACAACGAGGTTGGGCATCAGAGGAGAGGGTCGTAGCATGGGTATGCGTGAAGGAAGGACCATCAGGCTGAATCTTGGCGAAGGAACGTCGGCGGTGCCCATTCTATCTAGGGCGGGGAGAGATGCATGACTAGGGCGTCTACTATGGATAATAGAGAGGTTCCAGCGAAGACGACTCCACAGCCGATGTGGGAGACGAGTGATGGTTGAGCGACCTCAGCCACTTCCGTGGCATCTGCAAAAGCAGTGGCAGCGGGTTTCTCTTTAAAGAGAACATTCATGGACAGCAAGTTGGAAGACATGATGGGCCTCCACTCCTTCCTCATTGGTGGCCATGGCTTCATCAACATCATGGAGCAAGAAATGCTTGTGCGCATGGTCGGAAGGCACGAGTTCTGGAGGATTGTGCATGTAGCCGGTGCGACCCTTAAGCCCGACGTTCGCCCGGTGTGCACCGAGCCGCTGATGAGTCAACGTATCTGTCATAGCTAGGGAAGGACTGGGCACCAAGATCACACGCTTCGATCTGGTGACATAGGACACTACAAAAAAAGACACTTCCATGATGATACGTGTTTGTCACAGTATGTCATGTTTTCTGTCATGCATGTACATCCATGACGATTTTATGACAGAATCAAAATAGTCATACTTGTGTTGTCGTAGAAGTGTTCCAGGACATTACCAAAATTATCATCACGGAAGTGCCACTTCCATGACGATAAATCATGTGTCATAGATGTGCTTTCATCAAGGGTGACCGATACGTGGCATCGACCGTAACGGCTCGCTGTTAAGCTATTAGGTCTGGTTTTGGATCCGATAACCCGTTAACAATCCGGACCAATGGGGATTTTCCACGTGTAAAATTTTCATTGGCCGACGGAACAACATGTCAGCTCCTCGTTGGGACAGATGTCATCCACTCATTGGACAGGAGGCGCATATGATACTTCGACATGTGGCACGGCCCAATAGAGGCCCATTCCGGTGAAAAGGCCGGGACAGCTAAAGGCCCACCATGTTTTTTCCGACACAAGTGGGCTAGCCCGTTAACAGCCTATCATGTTTTGGGTCAAACTGAGGCCCATATCAGATCAGGCCCGTTCACAACCTGCCGAGTTTTGGGCCAAATTACGGCCCATATTGGATCAGGCCCATTAACATGCCATTGTACCTTTGGGCCCATTCTAAGACAGGTTTGTATTTCATCCTGTTAAATGCTCGTTTACTAGTTCGGCCCGATAATAGTTTCGGCCTGTTAGCGGCCCGTGGAGTATCTGGAACATTGTCGGCCCGGTTTAACATTAGGCCATTTAACAGCCCATGCAGAAACTGGGCTATTTCTTGTCCGAAGTAACTTTAGGCCTCTTAATGGCCCGTAGTCTTTGTGGATAAATTTCAGCCCAACTGGCCTATCGACCTGTTAATGGCACGTCACTACACCACGACACTACATTCCCTACCGACGTGTGTTGGCAAAAGTCACTTTCGCCGACCGACTGCAGGTCGAGAAAACTTCTATCAAACTGTCGGTCGGTAATACTCACGTGTATCACCCAACAGTCGGTCGGGAATGCTGAAGTGTGTAGCATCAAACCGTTGGTCGGTAAAAGGTGCAGTACTATCGAACTGTTGGTCGGCAAATAATGCCGACCGATCGTGGGTCACCAGTTGGGCCTCCCAAAATATCCGCGGGCGTGCCTGGGAAACTTAGGGCGCGAAGCCCATCCAAAATTTACTGCCCCTCATCCCGCAGCCCAGAGCCCACCCTAATCTTCCCCTATCTCTCCGCCCTCTCTCCCTTATCTCTTTCTCTCCCGATCTGAGCGGCGGCGGCGGCTCCCATCCTCTTCCTCCACTCCTCTCCCTCAGATTGAGCTCCGCCCCGAAGGAAAGGGTACGCAGCCGTCGATCTGTGTGCGTCTAGCCATGGAGGGCTCGCCCCTCTCGCGCGCCTCGTCCGCATGGAGCGCTAGCAGCCCACACGGCGTAGATCCACTATCCCTGCGTCCGCCCCACACCGGCCGCCGGTGACTGCCACACTATTCCATTCCTCCCCAAGCCTGCCGCACATGACGGCCCATGCTGCCATGCCGTTTTTCTGCAGCCAGACCGCCACCCCTACCCTCGCGCTCCGGGCAGAGGCTCGTTCTTCTTGGTGGTGACTACGCGTTCCTCCCGGTGGTGGCGCTCTGCCCGCTGTGTTGCCTTTCTCCAAGCGGCTGTGCCCTTCGACCCCTACCTGTAATCAGTGAGTCCTTCCTATTTTCTTCGAATTTTGATGTGCAACTGTAGTTTCTCCATTTATCTTGAATTCCCTCATATCCCTGTCGGTCAGTTACTCAGTTTGTAGTAGAACTACACATCTTTCCTAGACCTCCATTAAATTAGTTTTTCTTACTAGGTCATAGTTGTTTGATTATTGGCAAACAATCATTCTTTACCTATCCTTTTTGCATCCACAGATTGATCCGGGAACAGAGAGTTGAAGCTGCAAAGAAGCGTGATGAGGAAAAAGCTGGTACACCACTACTCTTTGTAATATTTGGGAGAGGATGACTAATCTAATATTGCCAAGATATACGTTTGTTGTCCTTGACCTGATTTTGATGGCACTCAATTTATTTCAGCTTGGAGTTGGTTTGTATTGTTTCTGCAAACAATTGTCTGAACTTGTAAATAATAGTTGGTCACAAGTCATATGGGTACAGTGCATCATAACAACTCTGCCCCTACACAATATACATCCCATTACTTATTTTTTTGGTATGATAAGTTGAGAAACAACTTGTTTTGTTGTTTTCTGATGTGAACTACATTATATGGACCTTTCACTCGATTATGTGCTATTTTTTTACTATATTTGACATGTTGATATGTCATTCTAGAATTTTGTTGCTTCTGTTGGAACCTAATTTTCAATTTTACACCTTGCAGAATTTATGACTGACAGATTACATGCTGGTTTCTTACTGCTTAGGTTTCGACATTCGACATTTGAACAAATCATATACTAGAGATTATTATAATAGAAGGTAACTTACCAAGCGAACAGAGCGAACAATACTTGTGTTAGTGTTTTCCAGTCTGTTGCATGTGCATTGTGGTCACTACTGTCAATCCATGGAAATTTAAATGTATAGTGATGGATTAAACAAATGGAACCTATATCCTGACTTGCCACTACTATACTGTAGCTTCTGAAACACTTGTATGCATAGATAGTTTCTCTTTTATCATAACTGAAACATTATAAAGATAAACCTCACTCAGTTTTTAAGTGGGGAAGGGAAAGCTTCAAGATATTGCATTTAAAACACTGATATCTATTTGAAAATTAATTCATGTGCATACCTCCTGGATCCTATCATTATCATGTCTCTATTTCTCTTGTTCAAGAGAAGTGTGAAACAAAGCACTCGTATGCACAGATAGTTTCTCTTTTATCATAACTGAAACATTATAAAGATAAATCTCACTCAGTTTTTAAGTGGGGAAGGGAAAGCTTCAAGTTATTGCATTTAAAACACTGATATCTATTTGAAAATTAATTCATGTGCATACCTCCTGGATCCTATCATTATCATGTCTCTATTTCTCTTGTTCAAGAGAAGCGTGAAACAAAGCACTCATATTCACAGCAGCACATACAGTTATTCTATGCTATCAGAAATAAGGTCGTTAATATTCAGATATATGCATGTAAACTTGGCCGGTTAATCATCAAACACACACACACACACACAAACACCACGCTGGAAGGTGGTATTCATGGTTGATAGATGTCCCTATAAGATTGTACATTGTTCCTCTGATTCATTGCGAGGTATATAAATAATTCGATTTTGACTTTATTTTTTCAGCTTAGTTCACCTAGTGTTGGATAAAAGTTGGACAGATGCACATAGGTAAGTCTTATCCATATAATGCTTTTACAATCTGCCAGTGGAACTTTAAATGATACGATTTACCAATTTCAATGATGTATATCAGCAGATTAAGTAAAAGCAGTGTTAGATATGAAATGAACTTAATTCAACCATTCTCTAGAAGAAAGTACCTATTTGTCATATGGCGATGTTATCTTGTAGAACAACAATAGGGATTTGTTAACATTCGACCTTTATGCTGTACTTTTTCCATTTTGATTCGCCTACTGTTAATATCCTCTTCTTCAACTGACATATTCTTGCAAGCTATCAGAATTGATGAAATATAATTACGAGCACTTAGCTTTTTTGAATTTTATATGCATACCAGAAGATTTACTCGTTACAAACATTAAACATACGGACCTCTTTTTCAACAAGTTGTTTCAAATCCCACTGAGACAAAATAAAAGTGTGCTACTGCTAATTACTATACTTGAACAGAATGTATGGTTGACATAAAGGCTATATTGGAATATTTTAGCTGTTGTGGTGTTCCTAATAACTTAAAACTGCTGTGAAGATGAACTGAACAATAGTACTCTCGAATTAGAGAGCAAGAAATTTCGAGTTAGTCTACTGTAGGGTAATAAAGTTCTTATATATGCTGCAAATCAGTTGCCTTGTGGTGTAATCACTGATGTCATGTTTCCATAAGTGAGCTGTTGTAATGACCTTAATAGTGCAAAGCTATGTTTTATATAAATTTGCCTATTCTTTACAGAGTGCAGGGAAATGTATGAGGTGAATCAATTTTCCTATTCTGTTGTTGCTGCTATATTCAGGTGTATGTGGGTTTAAGATTGGCCACTAATTGTTGAACCAGGAGTTTTCCCTCGTTAGGAATATAAACTGAAACTTTCCCATTGCCTTGATTCTTTGTAGGAAAGACATACAAGATGACCAGGAACCATGAAGCTCGCAGTTTGCGTTAACTGTGTAATGGAGCGGACTATGAATCGCTGGACATGTGTCTATTAGCTATCATATATGGTGTCTCGGTCAAGTGGATATTCTGTGTAATGGAAGACGCGTGATTTGTAGGACATATATCTATTGGCTATCATTTTGTAAACCTATCCGGTCTCTCGGTCACTGAACCATAAATGTTTCCTCTTAATTGGCTACCTCCTCCGTTTGTGAGAAGTAATTAATGTGCTATTTTTGTTTGGTTTTGGTTTAATATTTTTGGAGTACATGCATGTTACTTTAATTTAATTGATATTGTACTGTAATGAGATATATTACTAGACGGACACTGTTTTGGTGAGGCAAATGCCAAATAATTGGTGGGTATTAAATGTAGATAGCCTAAACAAAATGTTGTCAAGCTGTTGGTCGGTAAAACAAACTCCCATCTGACCGTTGGTTGGGAAAGGTCCACGACAACCCCAATGGATTGTTGGTCGGGAAACAATACGCTGTCCCATAGTCAGTTGGGAAAGGCCCATGGCAGTCCAAACAGATTGTTGGTCGGGAAAGGCCCATGGTAGGCCCAACAGAATGTTGGTCGGGAAAGGTACACCATAGCCGACAAGTAGTCGGTCGGGAAAGACATGTCGGTCGGGAAAGGGTTTTCCCGTCTGGACTTTCCCCAACAGACAGTGTCGGTCGGCAATAGTATTTCCCGACCGACTGTCTGTTGGCAAAACTTGTATTCCCGACCGACCTGGCTGTTGGGGATGTAGTGCTGTCGTGTAGTGCGTGTAACAGTTGGGCCTACTTATAGCCCGCGTTGAATCCGGCCTGCTCACAACCCATCTGATAATGGCCCGTGACACTTTTGGGCCTATGGCCCGCGTGGATACCGGCCTGCTTAATGCCTATAATTTTATTCGGCCAAACAGGCCCGAGATATATTTTGGCATCTTAACTTCTCATCCTATTTGGGCCCAACATGGGCCTTAGACAGTTTCGTCCTATATTGGCTCGTGAATTTTTCGGCTCAACGCTAGCCTAATCTAGGTTTTAGCCTGTTAAAAGCCCATGGTATTCTCAGGCCCAGCTGGCCAGAACTTTACTCGGCCTATTAAAGGTGGGAAACTACTATAGGTTAGACCTGCTAATGGCCCGAGATGATTATAGGCCCACGTTTTGGCCCATATGAGTAACAGGCCGACCTGAAGACTGACAAAACTGAGATCCACTAAATCTTCTGGCCTAAATTACCACATACTGACCAAAGAATAAACCTAGATTATACAATAAAGAAATTACGGCATATTACATCCACTGGGATTCAAAGTTCGCTACCGGTGATAATAAAGTGCAACATTACCGCGGATTACATACACTGGGCATCAAAGGTCGCCACCTGTGCATATAAACGCGCCAAAATAAGAATATACAAAACTAAGAGCACTTCAGAAGGCACCAGGCCTGGCAAGGTCGGGCCCTGCAAGTAGCCGAACATGCTGATGAGACCTCTATTGTGTCAATGATAGATGCTTCATCCCTAGCTGTATGGCACCATAGTGCGCATAGCAGTCCCTTGACATCATCATTATATCTTTGACTTCAAGTCGGAGCTGAGCTAAAGCAACCCTTTTCGCTTTAAGTTGAGACTGAAGAAGTCAAACTGATTGAGGCAGCGACTGCACAGAGGTTGTCTCGCACCTTCTGGTGAGTAGCTTCAACTCACTGTCTTCATCAAGACAGGACCTTGGGGTCATATCGATGTCCTCAAGACGGGGTTGGCTCACTATCTTCCCTAAAGTTCTGCCTAGCATAAGAGATATGACTCTGAAAGAGAAATAAGGAGACACGTAACAGGTTTCACAATTCTATAAGCAAATAAATGGATCTGTTCTGCATAAGGAACATGTTTTTACAACTACAATTTAAAATTGGTAGTTGTTGCAAACATCCAATCAGATGTAAATAGCAAAGTAAACAAAAGTGGAGGAAATGATGCCTATCCAAATCTATACTAGAAAAAAGTTTGAAGGCTTGAGAAGGATGAACTTACATTACATGTTAACACGGGCTGGAAAAAGCCCTTCTCCATATTGATGGAAGGATAATTCAATAAATTCCCCAAAGAAAATTCTTTATAAGCATTGCCATTATTCTATATTTTTGCAAAGAGTAAATATAGATCAAATGATATTGGAAGAAACAGAGGATAATGAAGCTCAGGTGAAGACTGATGATACATAATCAAGTAGCAATTAATTAAGTACAATTTTACAAGGCAAAAGGTACTAACAGGAGGAATGCAGACATCAACGTGTGCAGCAGCATTGGCTTTATTCAACATTTTAGTAAGAGTAAATGTAGATATGATAATTTGGAGAATGTGGAGAGCAGGGCAGATAAGATGCAGAGTAATGCTAGACAATCGACTATATCGCGATGAAAGTACAGTAATACCACCACCGTTCGTTATTACTTGTCGCTCAAATGGATGTATCTAGCACTATTAAGTTCTAAATACATCCAACTGATAAACAATTAATTTGATACAGAGGGAGTACATGACAACAGGTACTTACATGAGAAATCCAAAACTTCATAACCATTGTGTTAGTTCTACATTTATCTAAGATTAAATATAGATCTTATAATTTCAACCAAAGGGAGGATAAAGAAGCGAATATTTACAATGATGCTACATAATCAAACAATAATGAGTGTAATTGTGCTGACAAAGGGAAGAGGTACTGACAAGAGGAATGCAGAGCCTAGTATTGTCGTGAGATCCTATGATCCTTTGAGCAAGGAAGTTCATCTGAAATTAGTTTTCATACAAGAGAGAAGGTAAGGCACATGCAGAAATTTAGGAGTTCAAATTTTGAATTGATATCATAGACAGTACCTGACGCTGGGCTCTCAGCAGTTCTAATAGGGGTTTGCCCACTGTAGTAGGTATAAAGTGTGGTACAGTTGGGCCTATATTTTCTGTGGCCGCTGATATATCTGATTTAACAAGTATCACTACCTTTTCCAAATACCTAGTTTGTACTCCTTGAGGATCTACACTTACCCTCTTCCTTTTGGACATCTATTACAAAAGAACAACATTTGACTGGAAAAACATAGTATGACGACACATGGAATAGGTACAGAAAATGGATAGGTATGGCATATACTCATATATGATGCTTAAACTAAGTAGATGATGTAACAAAGTAGAAGTAATGCAAGAGGTCAGATGCAAAATATGCGCGACCAATACAACCTTGCCAAGTTAGAGCAAGCACCTTGATGGGTGAATAAGATAGGCCATCCTCCACCACGCCAAGTTTGTTATCCAATGGATTGTTCTGCAATATTCCTCTTGTGCACCCATTCTCATATTCATTTTGATAATGTTCAATACCTGACATGCAGGAAAACAAAAAAACAAGTGAGATTATCTTTGTAATGCAGAAGTGATTCTAATCCAATACTTCCTCCATGTAAACCACTTTGTGTTATCTCTGCAATTCTTCTAAGAGGTGCCATGCATGTTGTAATTTGGTGTGTGCATTAATATAATGTGGCCTACTACTGAAAATATGAGAGCTCCAGAAGTAATGATACTTCGCAGATGACAGCTTCAACATATAGTAAAGAAGAACAAGTCGACCTGACCTGATAGATTCGAAATATACTAAGGGAGAATAACTCGACCTGACTAGTCGACCGCAAGAGAATAGGATCATCTTAAAGAAGAGCAGAAGAGCAAGAAGATTGAAGATATTACAAGTCTTTCTATACAATGTCGGTTGGCCACCCATGATGAACCAGAGCGCACAGAGAAATAATATTCCTTTCGGTCTCTCCATATGTGGCCCACATGCATTTCGAAACTAAAGTAGGAACATTTAGCTGACCAATTAAACATCTCTCAGTTTTACTAATATCAGCATAATATCATATTTGAATTTGTACAACTAAGCTTGTTTAACTCGATGGGTGGAGCAGTGCTATTACGACACGAACCATGTAGGCTGATCGTGGTCATCATAAATGGGCAAACCATAAGCTATCGGATTTCGGGTTCCGGCAAAACCATTGAGGTTCGAACACTGGGGTGCGTACGAAGATCTCTCCCCCTCTAGCTCGCACACATCATGATCTCACGGCCTAGCTCGACGAACCTAAAGAACAAGATACGCAAGAGTTTATACTTGTTCGGGCCACCGATGTGGTGTAATACCCTACTCCAGTGTGGTGTGGTGGATTGCCTCTTGGCCTGTGGATGAACAGTTACAAGGGAAGAACAGCCTCCTGAGGCGAGGTGTTCTTGTGCTTTGCCAACTTGTGTGAGGCTATGGATGGGATGGCTCCAATCCAATCTCCCCCCTTCTACGGTGGTGGCTAGTCCTATTTATGGAGGCCTTGGACCTCTCCCCAAATATCGAGCGGGAAGGGATCCCACAACGGCCAAATTCAAAGGGAGACAACTAGTACAAGTTATCTTGACAAAAGTAGTCCTCACTTGCCAAATAGTACAAGTTATCTTGACAAAAGTAGTCTTCACTTGCCAACTTGTGTACGGTGGTGGCTAGTCCTATTTATTCGGATGGTGACGCCGTCTTGGGCTCCGCGGTGACCTCCGCCCTGCCATCCTGCTGGTCTTGGTCTTGTTGCACCAATATGGAAACCTTTGCCTGATGCCTCGGGACTCCTCGCCTGTGCTTGCCTCTTTAGCACCAAAGAGGAAACGAGGACACTACGTGCGCTGGCGCCCGCCTGGCCTTGGTCGTCATGGCTTACGTCACAGAAACCTCGCGAGGTGTCCCTTGCCTTGATCTCTCCGCCCCTCGTGAGCCAGCCTGGTGAGGCTGCCTCCGAGGAGGTCTTGTGTCGTCCTCCTCGTGAGGCTTGGCCCCTCGCGAGGGTCTTGTGTGTTTGCTGGTGAAGATGGGCCGTACAGGGCCGCTGGTGGAGCCACGTTGTGGCCTGCACGCAGGCAAGTATGGGGACCCCCGTTCCCAGGACGCCGACAGTAGCCCCCGGCCCCAAGGAGTGCTCGGGCTTGGCTTCGAGGCGAAGCCAAGGGGCAAGTGCGGAGCACCGTGGGCCCCAATAGCCTGTGGCCCCGCTTGACGCATGGCGATTGGTTGAACGTGGGCGTCTCCACTTCCCCATGGCGCCTCGGCAATTGCCCAACTTGACGAGTCCTTGCTGCATGCAGGAAAAGATCATTATTACCTTAGATCATGGAGGCCGGCGGTTGGCCTCCCCTTGGCTATAAATGGGAAGAGGTGGGCGGAGCCCCTGTCACCCATCTCTTCCTTTGATTCTCCCGCTCCTTCTTCTTCCTCGCTTCACTGCCGGCAGCGACACCCATGGCGCCTGCTAAGAGGCTCTCGGCTGCAAAGAATGGGAAGGCTCGCCAGGAGGGGCTTGGCTCACCGCCACCCAAGAAGGTGTGCGGTCGTCCCTGCAAGCACACCACGACGCCCGCCGCGGCCCCTCGTGGCCGCGGTGGCGCCTCTTCGCTTGGTGGTGGTCGCCCAGGTCGTGGCAGCTCCGTCAATGAAGGGAGGCACACCATGGTCGCGCGACCTCCTAGGCCGCGCTTCCAGTCTGCGGAAGTGCTGCCGGACTTCGTCGTGTGGTCAGAGAACCCGGCCGGTACTTGGCTTCAGCTCCTGTGCTTCTTTGCCGATGAGCTGCCAACCACGGGTCCAGGTAGTCTCTGGCTGCAGGCGTACGACTGGTGTAGCAAGGCTTCGTGGGTCGCGGTCGAGGTCTCCGCTGCAGGCAACGCAGCCCTAGCCCATGGCTGACAAACGTTTGGCCGTGCGCGCGGCCTGGGCCGGCGGTGCTCCCTCCACTTCAAGTACGATGGGGATGCGACCCTCTATGGAGGGTGTTCGGGGAAGATGGCCGCCGCGCCGGGTGTTGCCCTGAGGACAATGACGGCGATGAGGTGCTTAGCCTCGGCGACATCCGTGACGAGAGTGAAGGCGGGCTTGCCCTCGGCGCCGGTCATGGCTCGTCCAGCTACGGCGACTCTTCTTCCGGCGACAGCTCCAGCAGCGGCGGCTATGACCAGTCGCCGCGCCCGCTTCGAAGGCGGCAGCGGGTCGTCTCGTCGTCGTGCTTCAGTGAAGTGCGAGGAGGGGTCTGGCTGAGCTCAGGAGAGCGCCATGGGCCCGTCCTCGCGACCTGCCGTGGGAGCACGTCCTGCTTTTATTTCGTTCTTCTTTTCCTTCCTGCATTAAGAGAGAGACAAGTATGGGGCCCCGCTGGGGCATGCAACAACTATGATTTCTAAGTGGCTGTGCTATGTTTATCGCTCTTGTGTCGTGTTGCAGCATCAACTTTTTATGTAGGCGCGTAGGAATAACTTAGCTTGATGCACCTAAAGTCGTTTCCGCCTCGCGAGGCACGCATTCCCTAGTGCCTGGCGAGGCCTCCTGCGCTCGGGCGGCATCTGGGAACTGCAACAATTCATTAGGAACTTCTTATTCTTCCGAATCCTAGTCGCAAGCACTGCCGGCCATGACCCAGCGCTTCGCATCGCGGTACCCGGGGGGCACGGATTGAGGGGGGTGCACCATCTTGCGAGCTCGAGCGAGGGTGCCTTGCGAAGAACAGGAAAACGCTCATGAGGGCACCTTTCCAGCCCCCTCGCGAGGCATGCGAGGGAGAGTACGGGTCAAAAGGGGGGAACCGAGGGCAGAAAAGGAAGCAAAAAGGCAATGGAACTAGGCCAGCAAGGAACACCAGAAAGCAAATTCTTACTAAAAATGGGCAAGCCAACTGCGGAAAGGAAATGAAAAGCCGCGTCCGGCACCTAGTCTAGTCTTCTTGTCTTCTGACCAGCGCGAAGCTAAGTGCTGCCACTAGGATGTGGGAGGGAGCCCCCGACGCCCGAGGGCGGCACTCTTGAGATTCCGGGGTGTGTATAGCCCCACTCATTATTACGTGGGAGTGTCACAAACAGAGATCTTCATAGGCACCGGGCCTTGCTTCACAGGCGCCGAGCCTTGCTTCATCGGTAGAACTTCTAGAGGTGCTGGATGTTCCAGGCGTTCTGGATGGGGATCCCGTCCTGCTTCTCCAAGCGCGCGGCGCCACGCCTAGAGACGTGGGCGACCCGAAACGGGCCCTCCCACATGGGCGAGAGCTTGTGCTGCCCTTCCCTAGAGAGCACCCGCCTTAGGACGAGGTCACCCACCTCGAGCGTCCTGGAGCGGACGCTGCGGCAGTGCCTGCTGGTACCTTGCAGCTCGGAGCGACGCTTCACGGTGGCGTTCCACCCCCAGCACGAGGTCCATCCCCCTCATGGCGTCCTGCTGCGTTTCATCAAACACCAGGACCCGCGTAGAGCGATGCCTGACCTCGTGTGGGAGAACCCTTGAGGTTCGAACACTGGGGTGCGCACGAAGATCTCTCCCCCCTGTAGCTTGGACACATCATGATCTCACGACCTAGCTCGACGAACCCAAAGAACAAGAGACACAAGAGTTTATACTGGTTTGGGCCACCGATTTGGTGTAATACCCAACTCCAGTGTGGTGTGGTGGATTGCCTCTTGGGCAGTGGATGAACAGTTACAAGGGCAGAACAGCCTCCTGAGGCGAGGTGTTCTTGTGCTTGGCCATCTTGTGTGAGGCTATGGATGGAATGGCTCCGATCCAATCTCCCCCCTTCTACGGTGGTGGCTAGTCCTATTTATAGAGGCCTTGGTCCTCTCCCCAAATATCGAGCGGGAAGGGATCCCACAACGGCCAAATTCGAAGGGAGACAACTAGTACAAGTTATCCTGACAAAAGTAGTCTTCTCCTGCCAAAGGATCTGGTGGTGACACCTTCTTGGGCTCCACGATGACCTTCGCCCTGCCGTCCTGCTAGTCTCGGTCTTGTTGCACTGATATGGAATCCTTTGCCTGATGCCTCAGGACTCCTCGCTTGCGCTTGCCTCTTTAGCACCAAAGAGGAAACAAGGACACTGCGCGCTGGCGCCCGCCTGGCCTTGATCGTCATGGCTTATGGCACAAAAACCTTGCGAGGTGTCCCTTGGCTTGATCACTCTTCCCCTCACGAGCCAGCCTGGTGAGGCTGTCCCCGAGGTGGTCTTGTGTCATCCACCTTCAGAGGCTTGGACCCTCGCGAGAAGATGGGCCATACAGGGCCGCTGGTGGAGCCACGCTGTGGGCCGCAGGTAGGCAAGTCTGGGGACCCCCGTTCCCAGGACGCCGACATAAGCATGATGAGTATAGTGTTGACCATGGCAGTGGGATGGTAGATCTGAAGCTGCAAACTGCGCAAAGGGTAGTTAGCGACAGATGTTTGCTTTGAAATAACAACTAAGATTTGGTATGGACAAGAAAGTATAGTCAACAAGTGACAAAGAAATGCAATTTTGTTGTCTCTCTATATGTCACGGCATGCATTTGGAAACTCAAGTGGGACCTTTAGCTAACCAATTAAATGTGTCTGTTAACTAATATCAGTACCATATCACAATCATATTTGAACAACTAAGCTTTGGAATTTTTAGTGTTGTGTTGTTTAGCATGAAGGGTGGAGTAATTCTAGTACGACAAAAAGCTTTTACGCAGATCATAGTAGAGTAGATAAAAGGGGAAAACCCTAAGCATCAAGAGTAAAATCAGGAAAGTGGAACTAGCTAGACTAGTGGGTGGTGCACATGCTTTTCGAAACGAATATAGGAACATTAGGTGACCAATTAAATGTTCTCTGTTTTAGTAATATGAGCATCATATCAGATTCGTATTTCAACACGTGAGCTTTGGTATTATGAGTGGTCTTGAGGAGCAGTGCTAGCACGACACGATGAAGTGAAGCACCTACGATGATGGAAGTGAATATAAAGGGGGAAACCATAAGCTTTACGAGTATAGTGACTGTGCCATGGCGAATCTGAAGGTGCAAACCGGACAATGCTACTTCGCAACCAATGTTGCTTTCAACTAGCCACTACGATTTCGTACGGACAAGAAAAGTGAATTACGATCTATTTTCCGGGTGAGATCAATAACTTAAGCACATATGGAAGAGTACCACCTCTCTTGTGATGCCGTGTAGGCCCCTGCTGATTCGTTGAGGGTGCTATGGGTGCGATGGCTGTCGGCGGCGGGGAAGAATACTTGAGACGGCAAATGGCCGGGTCGGGGATAAATCCTGTTGCCGTGGACGAGGCGGTCATAGGAGCGGCAATGGCAAGGTGGATGATGGCGTCGATGAAGCGAGATGACGCGATAAAAGGATCCTAGTCCGGCGCCGTGGATGAGAGAAGTCCATCTCTTGCAGTGGATGACGGGGTAGGGGTAGCGGCTCCAGCAAGGTGGAGGATGGGGTGGCGGACAGAGGAGGCTGGCCGTAGTGGGGAGGTTGTCATGGCGCCGATGGTGTATGAATGGGGAAATGGAGGGGGAGGGGGGATCTCAAACTTTGGGACCCGCTTGTCTGAAATGTGGGAAAGATACGAACTTATCCCCCATTTAAAATTTCAGACATCATGTCGGTTGGGGATAGGACGGTAATCTCGCATCTCCCAAATATTTGCCTGTAATGATTTCGGGCGAGGAGAGGGTGTTTTGCCACCCACGGTTGGCGCACATGGTGTATGAACGGGGCTGACAGGTAGGGCGGTTTTATCACGTTTGAGGGAAGTCACACATCTGCCCCTATTTAAAATATTAGCCTACATCGATTTCGGATGAGGAGAGTTTGTTTTGCCACCCACCGTGGATGAATGGGGAAATGAAGGGAGAGACACACATGTCTTTTAGACGAGCTTGAATCAAATGTGTTTTGCCGCCCACGTTTGGCACCCTCCGTGTCTAAATGGGCTCAGAGGCCGTCATGTGACGTATGATTGAAGTTACTAGTCTACCCCTATCGACAGCAGTGTAAATCCGATCGCTAAGGATGTCAAGTGTCAGGGGTAGACAATAATTTCCATCTCGCAAACACTTGCTTCGGGCAGCCCACAAATGATAGTGGGTGTTTAGCCGCATCGTTCAAAACTTGGGAGAATTAACATTCACGTTTTCTCTGGGCCCTGGCAACTAAATCCAAATCCAATTTTTATTCGATTACGAATATCCACAGATAATTCGACGTTTTGTTATTTATTTCTCAAAAACCACAACAAAGATTTATTCCACCTTTATATATGATTATGATTTAGAAATGCCATGATCTTTGAATTCAATAGGTTGGATACACTTTGAGTCAAACAGTTATTTCATCCAATACAATATGCTCACACAAAAAATAGTTCACCTTATGTCAATCATACAAGTACTGAGGATTACCTCGCCTAAAAAATTCGGATCATTACAACTCATGGACAACATAGGGGGTCTTACAACATAATCCATTCAGAGACATGACACAACATGCAAGTACAATAATCTAATGACAATTTCAACTGGTATCTAAAGAAGAACTGGGATTACCCTGGCCTTAAGATAGCAGAAGCAGCAAGACCTCCTCCGTCTTCAAATGCAAGATTCTTAATTCCTCCAATTCTTGGGTTGCTTGCATAATGCGTGCAACTAATTGCATGATTTCCAGCTTCAAGATCGAGATTACCTCATTCATGGCAGCCACACCATCTCTTTCTGCCTCTAGTAGAGCCTCAAGAACTATAATATTTGTGCTTAGACTACTCTCTAATGGTGTTGCCTCTGAACTGCTACCATCTGGTAACATGGATGGCACCCTGTTTCCACAAATAGATTTTGGGGTTGTACATTGTGTCCTAGTGTGAGCGACATCGAAAAAGGTTTCCCCTGGACATAAGTAAGAGATTGTTATCGCATGATCCAGGTAGTAAGCTTACATGGTAATCGACATACGAATTATTGCCAAGCATGGCAAGCTATATTTAAATGGTTCGAAGCAGCATCAGCTGAAAAGAAATTAAAATGGTAAGATGAAACTAGGGATGTGAGTGGCAAATAAACGGCATCCCCCAGTCCCATCTAGTTAGTTTTTGCTAGCTCCCTAGTTCATTTTCCTCAAAAAACAAAAAATCTTTTGAACTATCATACCACTAGTGGACTTTAATCGGGATTAAACGGGACCCAGTTAACATCCCTAGTTGAAACGGAGTGTACCACTGCTATATTTAAGTTTCCAAGGAATCTTAGTAGTTGAAATAATCTGAGAAAGCACTTAACAGTGTGGCCTCATATAAACTACGAAGTCAGTCTTGTGATGAAGTTCAGAGGAAAAGTTAAGGACTCAAATGAACTAGCATGCATTTATTTACGATAGTACAACAGGCACTACTGACATATTGGCCAACTCAGGTATAGCTTAACAAGTAACAAACAAGCATTCCAATCAAGCAATACAGCAAAGCAGACAACTGAACTATTTGTAATTCTGTAGGAGTACAGGTTGAGGGCACAAGCCAAGAAAGCAGCCCACACACATTACATCTCACATGTAACTAAACACACTGGCGTACCATATGTTGCTGTGAAGCCTCGCTGCTGTTGCAATGTTCTTTGAAGATATCGTCAGCATCCTGTGGTTGCAAATCTAGTTGTTGTAGTTTATTCTACACCCTCTATTTAGGTAAAATTAATTTTAATCGCATGCACTGGTTCGAATTAATCATCAACGGTTCATCTAAACTAATGAAAGAAGGGTGTGTGCTTATGCTAAGAAAGTGAACGTCGGTCCGGCCGTTGGACAATAGTACCTGATTCTCGGCGGTGTATGGGTATCGTTGTCATACTTGATAGCTAAGGATCGTCGATGGTGCTCGTGTTGCGGTTGAGTTTGGGCCGGCTGTTGCCATCGCTCAAGCGTCTCCGGTGCTTCGGTTGCGGCGCCTAGCAACATGCAAGAAAGATCATCCGTGGTAAGTGAACAGTTGCACGATCAAGAGGAGAAAAACCTAAGGAGTACAAATCGAAATAACCTGATGAGGCTGCGGCGTCAGTAAAGCAGAGCCGGTGGACTTGAATATGGCGTCTGTGGAGCGGGTCCGGTGTAGTGGACGAAAGCTTCGGCGGGCGCGGTGTACAGTGCTTTCGGTGAGGCAGATCTATTGCGGCGGACGAGGGCTTGTATGAAGGGCTAGCGATGGGGCGGACGAGGGAGTCAGTGAAGGGCCTACACTGTGGTGGACGAGGGCACCGGTTAAGCAGATCTGGTGCGGTGGACCATGATGGCGGTCAAGGAGATCTGGAGCGGTGGACATGCCAGTCGCTGAAGTGGCTCCGGTGAAGTGGTGAGTTGGAAGTTGGGGGTTCCAAGGTGCGGAAGGTAGATCCGGCAGGGTGTGAGGTCCACCGCTACGGTGGAAGACTAGATTCGGCGGCTTGCCATGGTTGGGGGTGGGTCGAGGAGGGGAAGGGGAGGGGCTCTGGGGAAGAATGTTGGGGGCAAAGAGGGAAAACAATGGAGTTACCAAAGCAGCCCTTTTCTGTTTATGTGGCAGGGGTAAAACAGGAATATTGCAGGGCTAAACTTTCAGGCGTGAGATATTTCGATGTGAGCGGGAAGTTTCAAAGCTTTTGGCACCTGAAATTATTGGTGTTCCGCTCTTGTACGGCCGGCTATGATATCATGGCTGAGAATTTATTTGTTTTGCACGCAAAAAAGTGCAAGTTTTGAAAATCAATGTCTCCAACTCGAAACTTAGAATGTCCATTCAATTCAAATATGGATCATTGAGCTAGTACAAGCAAATAGCATCATACAGTCCAATTCAAATGAAATTCCAAATGTGTTTATCCTAAGTATGATGACAAAAGAAAAAATGTGTATGTGTATGAATAAAGTGGACGATTATAAAGTTTGAACATGCCCATATGTGTATATCTCTAGGTTTGATATATGAATTTGAAATCACGAAATCCCGGCTTAACAAATGTACCTCCGTTTAAATGAATTACAAAAGCTAATGATGGAGTCAAATTCCAAAATCTTAGGTTTGTAATTCTGGTACATCAAGGTATATCACGCATGTTCAAAAGTATCGTTATCTAATAGTCCAAACTGTGAAACAAATTGATCAACCATCAGTGCACACACTATTGACCATATATATCTCAATTACGCTAAAGTCCCTCAAATATAGACACCTCACTCTTCATCTAAAGCCAACCCCCCCCCACACACACACACAAGTCGTTCTCTCCCCCGATACGAACACACGAGCACATTAACACCCCCCTCTCTTCTATAGTCTGGACCCCAATATAGGTCTCTATCACTTTGTCTCTCGAGCATGCACACATCTCTTCCCCCACTCTCTAGGTCTCCCAGCATCTCTCTTTGCGAAGTACACGCACTATGTAGAGTGTATCTTTCCCATACAAACAAATCGTCGCCCCAAACGTCTATCTCCCTAGTTATGTGGTTCTTGCACACTCACCTCACACACCACCCCCACTGCAAACAAGCACACTTTGTCTCATTGTGCACCACTCTCCTCTTTCTATCTCTCCCACATGCGGACCCACCCCAGCTCCTTCCCTGTATACATATACGCCGTGACTCTTTCCATAGCTCCGTAATGTATCATCGTTCTCAATTTCTCATGTCGTTCTCTATAGCATCTATTCTAGATCTCTCATGAAGTCCCTATCACGCACACGATGACTCGCTTCCCTTGCGTCTCCGTACATAGGCCAATTTCGAACAACATCAACATTGTCTCCCTATCTATACACCATCTGTGGACACAAACGACCCCTCTCACCCCCTATCTTCCTCTCTCTTTCTCTCTCTCCGTCTCTCTCTCTCTCTCTCTCGCGCGCGCGCTTGCTCTGACACCCCTCTCCCACACACACTCGATGTCTCTTCCAAATAGTCTGCTCCCCGGCTGCACCCATGCTATCCTGCTACTACACATGCCTTTGTCTCTCTGTGACACACATGTCACACCATTCCCCCTTCCCTTATACTAGGTTTAGATCATTAGTGGTCTCTCTACTCCACATACACACACTCCCTCTCACACACAAACACGCACACAAACACACACAGACATGCACAAACACCCATTTATCTAGATCCTCATCTCTCCCCATGTCCGCATGTGTATCTCACACACTCACTCTCTGATTATGTCTATGTGTCTCCACGTTACACAACACAAAGCCCCATGTACATGTCTCTCTCTATCCTCCACACACATAGACATAAAGAATATCTTATCATTGCCTCAGTCTCTAGACATATCACGCACGCACACTGTCTCTCTCTCTCTCGCAAACACGCCCAACAAGGGTTTCCTCGTGAATAACTTACCGTCTATTCATCAACAGTCGTGGCAGTACGGCTAACACGAGAGGTGAAAAATGATAAATCTACACGTGTGTATACCACCTAGTATGACTACTAGGACTAGAGCAAGCCGAAAATGCGCCGCCGTCACCCCCTCCTTATCGGCGATGGAAAACCTTTGTTTTACATAGTCGAGAAGTCATTGTGCTAAGGCCACACATGCTGAGGCATTGAATAGAATGTAGATCCTAGTTTACGGAAAGAAGTATCGATAATACGTTTTTATCTCCATATTTATATTTCTTCTCTTATAAAAAACCGAGTTGGTGATGATGGTATGTGTGCCATCTTACAATATAGACCGTTTGCTCTATATCTAACGGATGGAAATTAAACTAAAAGATACCCGCACCTCTGTCCACACTTGCAGACAAGGCCTTCCCTCGTTCATCCTTATCTCCAACAACCTCATTGTTGAGAAATTAAAAAGGAAGCCTTTGGAACAAACTGTCCTGGTGGCCGCTGCTGGCATCGTCCATCCCCATGCCCCCGCTCACTCCGACCACCAATCACCACCACGCCCCACTCCTCTTCATCTTATATCCTATTTCACGAGATATCATTAGTTTTTACACATGGGATTACTCCCGCATGGGTCAATCACAACAAATGTTTTATAAAAAAATGCATCTTGATGTTCCGTGCAATGCACGGACATCTTGCTGGTACTCCTACAGAATACTAAGTTGGTGATGATGGTGTGTCTACCATCCATCATTTCTGACCATTAGATCTACATCTAACGACTGTGAGGTAAGTTGTTGCCTTTTCTCACCAACATCCCACTTCTCTACCAATGTGCAGAAAAACCCATAATTAGTATCTTAAAACCAACCATATCCCTCCCTCGCCTCACCAAAACAGCCCAAGGAATATATTCTGATTGAAACATAATATATCTCTAGTGATATATGTATATCAAAATTAGAGTGCTTTGTATCAAGTTTGTGAATAAGTATTATTCTAATTATGATCCGTTGCAATGCACGTGAACATTGCTAGTATTTCCAACCATGCAAAAAATGCTAGTATTTCCATAGTTTTGAGTTTTCCATCAAGATATTAGTCACTCATGGTTGATATTTACTTTCAATCACGTACACATATGCACTATGTAACTAGCCTTGCTTATTGGCTTCCAAAGCTTAACTTTCACTCCTACTTACAATATGTAGAGTATTTAACAAAAAACTACCACTTTCAACCACCCCTAGGAAGAAACTATTGTACAAAAAATAGTAAAAACATACCCAAAATTTCTTAATCCACGCCAAAAACTAATACCTAGTGCCAATTGGGCTTATTGGGTTCCAAAGTTTATGACAGGGTTGGCCAACACGTCTGTGCTAACGAGGCAGCTTAAACCAACACATTTTGTTCGACCGTTGACACGAGGGACCCACATCTGACCTTCTATCCTGTTATTCCCCCTCAAATCATTATTTTTCCTGAACATTACTTCAAACAGTACTGTTGCGTGTTCGTCGGTGGCGCCGGTGATGAGCGATTTGACCGCCGCTCCGCTGGACAGGCCGGACGCCACACTGGCCTCCGCACGGGTTGGCAGGCTGGCCTGAGCATGACTCACAAGCAAGCAAGCCGCCGCGCTGGCCTTCGCTCGAGCCAGATGGCTGGCCTTAGCGCGGTGCGCGCGAGCAAGCCACCGCGCCGCCGTGCCAATCTAGCTAGCAAACCTTGCAAACAAGCAGCTGGACAGAGCTATCTTGGCTAGCTAGCGGCCACGAGCGCCGGATGGAGCTCGCATCCGGGCTGCTGCCAGATTGGCTCCACACCGCCGGCAGTTTTGACCTCGCCTTCTGTCGTCGGCGGTAGCTGCGTCCCATGTCCGAGGATGACTAGGTGGACGGGCCGGAGTTAGGAGGTCACTCGGGGATTTTTGTGCATACTGACATGTAGGTCCCGCATGTCATAATGCCAAACTTGTCGCTCGAATAGAAGGCATTGACTTAAGGGGCGGCATGGATTGAAACATGCATATAACGGCACTTTTAGAGTATTCGTTTCTTGGTAGGGCAGGTTGGTAAGGGCATGTACAATGCTTGATAAGGTAGTCTTATCTTAAGTCTGCCACATATGCAAGTTGTAATAGTTTCTTGGCATTATTAGTGGTTTCTTGTAAGGAACAAAGTACTACTAGCGACTAAAGGCGATTCTAGGTTCCGTTGTACTCCAACGAGTACAACTAGTGGTCACGGGAGTGTATACCTCATTTTGTGGGTTCGATCCCGGCTGAACGCACAACAGCCTTTTTTAAATAGTAACTTCGTTGCGAGCCAATATGTTACACGGGTAGTTTGAGTTTTGAAGTAGAACGGACGTGTCGCACCACAATCTGGGTGCACTGGATAGCCCAGCCAATGGGTTTTCCTTCCCATCATCTCAGGGCTCACGTGCTCGCCCTAGCCACACCTCGCTTGTAGCTTCCTCGTCAGCTAGTAGCATATTTAAACTGGCGCCTCCCAATAAAGCCCGAGGAGCCAGAAAAGCCCGCGCGCGGCATTGGGAACTGTGCAATATGGCTCAGTACGTAAAGTGCTAGTACTCTACAAGTACTTTGTAGCTTGTGGCGTTGCACGCATGGACTTCACTCCATTATCGGCTCTATAAAAGAAATTCCTCTTGACGTGTTTTATTTTAAAACGGAGGCAAAATCTTTGCCTCATCTCATTCATAAAGAAGGAACAACTAACAAAGTTCGACGAGATCCATTACACCTCCACGAATGGAAGTGAAAAGCCTAGTCTCGATGTATCAGATAACTCAAATGTTCTGGCCCTACAGTAACCATCGCTGATAAACAGGCTGCTAGTGTGTGTGTGAGAGGAGCGACTGAGTTGGCTAGCTACGCGCTTGAATAGAGCACCGAGAGTACCCACTACGCATGTGTACTTTCCCTACATTGATAGTACAACGATTGTTCTAGAGAACAGAACTATCCTCCACTTCCAACTGTATCTCCTTGGCCCTTAGATTAAGAGTTCAAAACTGCTGCACTATACTAGAAGCATAGTACATTGCACTACTAGTTGAGAAAGTAGTACTAGTACTGCTACAGTACGAGTACGTAGTAAATAATAGCCTCACCCCTTCACTAAGGAACAATAAAGGAGCTACAGTTGGAAGGGACGAGGCCCTGCGGTTACTACGCTCTTATCTCCTCCTCGCCAGTTCCCTCCCCCCGAAGAGAAGGCAGTTCGTCGCTGCTCCCATGGATTCGCCAGGCAGTTCTCCTCCTCGTCGGGGCTGGGAGACCTTGGACGACAATCCTCTGGGATAAATCGCACTCCGCTCCAATGTCCTCACCACCACAAGACTCGGTGCTTGCTGCACCAACTTTTTCAATACGGTGCTTAAACAGGCTTGGGAAAAGGCCATGCTTGTTGATCTTCCATGCATCCTCGAGGAGAAGGTTCTTCTATGGGACAATCCTTCGAACAGTCCACCGCTCCCTGGCCATGGTTGCACGTTGACTCCTCTAGAGTTGCCGATGTTGAGAGGTAGTCGAATTTTGTCTGATGAACAGGTCAGTCATGGAGTTTGATTATGTAGTACTTAGTTATTCCATTTCCATCTGTAATTTTTCCGCTGCCCACCGTCTTATATATAGGTCTGGGTTGGTGCCAACGAAGATTGGCTTGCATACCTCCGGCCGGATACCACCATCATTTTGCACAACATCCACATCACTGCAGCCGTTCCTGTAGACCCCTTCTCAACCATTGGGATCAGCCTTACGGACTGGCTAGGCTTGAATACGTATGATGATGCCTACATGAGATTGAAGAAGATAGCAATTGCGGACCCTCCAACAAAGCGACGCGGCTACAATGATTACGATCTCATCGCAGTGTTTGACATAAGGATTTCCATCAATGCAAGAGGCATTAACGGCAGAGGCTGGCGCATGTTGGCCATGGCAGATTTGTACCCATACACATTCGAAGACGTCGTGCGCCATCTAGGCCGCATCTTCGCGGTGACAAGCTAGGGGATTTGTTTCATCTGGTTGCCATCCTACGGTACGGAAGATTACAAATGGAATGCACAAACCATCATTTGCATCCCTAACGGTACTCCACAATTTTTTAGGGACCAGTCATCCCCCGATCAAAATAAGATTGCTGATCCTGGATGTGCATTTGCATCCATGATTCGGTCTAACCTGGAACCTTGTAGCTGACTTTGGCATATTGGGATCAACTATATTAGCAGTCGTTACCCATGGTACCACTAATGTGCAACATGGTCACACAATCTACCACGATCGGACCTTCACCATCTACCCAGGTATTCCATTTAGTATTATATTTTTTAACCCTCTCACATTCTCTTTTGTTGTTGTACTACTTACTAGTACTAGTAGGAGTACTTTTTACCTTGGAGGACGCGTACAGCTAGCTAGGCCCTTGAAGACTTGAACCCATTAGTTGTCACCATTTTTTCCATGTCTTACTATCCCATCCATGTAGCCAAGAGTGGCTATATATAATATGCTGGTTATTTTACTTCATCTATACCGGAGTAGTACTATTTGCTGCACAGTATTACTGACCGCCATATTTGAGCACAATATTAGTATGTATGGGCCTTGACTGTGTACGTCACCATGTGTCCAAATCTGAGATGCCACATGTACCAGATGAACGGCACCGAGTTCGACCCCCGAGATGCTACATGGGTGTCGAGGAACACTCTTGGAGAGTACTCACTTTTCATTGGGGACAGCTACCCCATTGTGAAGTGGATGCCACCTTCCGTTCATGACATCGAAGCCCAGCCGTTCATGAAGCATGATTGTGTCTTTAGTTCACGCTATCCCTGATTTATGCCTCTTCAGCTTGGATGTGTGTCCATCATGTGGAACCGGACTGGAAAGGTGTGAAAATGATTCCCGTTGCCCACCGCTATGGATCGTGCCATCCTTGAAGAACACCTGGGACTGGAACTTGGAGGAGGACATTTAGCACATCTATAATGTGTAAGTGGGGTATGGTAAATTGTGAACGGTAGCGCTGTGAATATATGTAGACTAGTCATGCACAAATTTATCACATGAATTGGAGATGAACTTGTGTGGCATACTGGCATTTGTCCTTTAGAATTTATTACTAGTAAATGTGTTATGTGTACGTGCAACTTGTGTGGTTGTTGCATGGGATCCAACATGCTCATTGAGAAAAAAGGTGGCATAGCTTTGGATATAGGTGACATGGCGGCATCATACAGTAGCATCGTTCGCTATAGTTGTAATACTCTTACTAGGAATACAACTCCTATAAAACCTTGCGCTTGGCTCTTTGCCTCTTCGGGAGGTTCAACAGTTCATACCCGTGTGAACCTCGCACTTGGCTCTTCACCTCTTCGGAAGGTCCAACAATGATGATACTATAGTACAATATGCTTCTGGCAATCTGACACAGATTGAACTGCTGCACAATCACCGTGAGGGCGAGGGCGAGTGAGAGGGAGAGGGTGCTATAGTCAAAACCCTCTCCTCGTCCAGCGAGCCACCGTGCATGTGGGCGAGGGAGAGGCGTAGTAAGAAAGCTTCTCCTTGTTCGGCAAGTTGACGTGACACATCAAAGCAGTACAAGTACTAGTCCTTTCCGGTTAAATATGGCTTAATTTGAAACGATAAAAATACACTGGCGGTCAACGTATGTAACAATACGCTCTTTACGATCACTATATAGTTTTGCGCTGATTATACGATCACTAGCTCATCGTAGAGCACCGTATTGCACCCTACTGACCGACCACATAGTCGATGTGGCACTTTGTTAACTGGTTAAATTGTCACCTGGTTTCTGGGTCCCACCTATCAGTTGGCAGAGCAAAGAAATCAGTTGAACAAAACTTTACACAAGCGCGACAGGAGTCCAACCCTTGCGCGTGAACCACCCTCGCTGTGTATGTGAGTGCATGCACGTGTACTCCCTCGGTCTTCCAACAAAGAGTGTACATCGGCTAAAAACAAAGAGTGTACATCTACACTTCCAATGCATTTAGCCTTTAATCTAAAATCAATATTTATTGACTAATGCACCAACTTGTGCTCTAGCTATAGGCTACATGTCTATCCTTAATTACAGCATGCAACAACCTTCATTTAATCTTCTTCTCTCAATGGTCGCATGCACACATAAATCTGCTACTTTGGGGCATTAATTATGCCCTGGTCAATGTGTAAATCTCTAAATGTAAAGTCTTTCACGGACGTAGGGAGTAGGTTGAGCACTTGAGCGTGAGCGTGTGTGTTGTGTCACGTGCTCTGTGCGGCATGGGTGCGTGAGTGTTGCGTGCGTCCATGTGTACGTGTGAGTGTTGCATGTTGCATGCATGCATGAGGCTTTTACTCCCTCCCATTTACATGTTCATATTTCAAGCTTCCTTTGTTCCCTCCATATTGTGATACTCCCTCTGTTCCCAAATACGGAGTAAAAGCCTTCCTCTATTCCCACGGAGTATTTGTCTCCCTAGAGATTTCAACAACTGACTACGTACGGAGCAAAATGAGTGAATCTACACTATAAAATATGTCTACATACATCCGTATGTTGTATTCCATTTGTATGTCTAAAAATACAATATTTAGGAATGGAGGGAGTAGTAAATAAACATTAAGTTATCTTGTTTTTCCCTCCTTGGTCACGCTGCACAACCAAAGATGACTCACCTGGATGGAGGGAGTAGATGGTCAAAGTTTGACACAAAATTAATGCATTGGTAAACATAATTTTTGGAGGAAAACGAGTGCATTAATTGAGTGTTTCTGCAAACTACAAAAATTATTGCACCACTCATCATCTACATGGCAGCCTTAGCACCTGTACAAGGCGGAGCATTGGGAGGGGCCCGAGCCTATAAGCATAGGGATACTGTAGATAGGAAGTCTTCGTGATCCATTATTCCCCATCTCGATCAGAGAGAACTATTCAACTAGTCTTCACGGTGAAGTGACAATACATGCTGCAGCACATGGGACACTTGATTAATAAGCTGAACCAGCGTGTTGGTGTTACTAAATTAGCCTTACCCAGTACTGCCATCATGTTTGCCAGTGGAGCAAGCTTCCGCAAATACGACTACGCACCTCTCTCCTCCATTAACTGACATATGGGCCCTCTTGAGGTAGACCCACATATCATTGGCGTAACTATTTACACTCCGAAGGACGGTATATCCTGGTAGTAGTACTAGTAGAATTGAGATTTAATGCACTTTCTTCCCTGTCTTTCACTCTTCTTCCTCCTCTCTTCCCCATCATCAGCCGCACACCATTTCCCCTCGCTCACTGCTTGCCCGCCCGCACCATCTTCCTTGGTAGCTCGCGCGTACCATATCCCCCCGCTCACTACTCGGCCACACACGCCATCTTCTTTGCTCGCCTGCCCGAATCCACTTCCCCGCTAGCTCGCAGGCACCGAAAACCCCAGTCACTCAGCGCCCTAAAAAACCCTATGGCAGAACTGACTGACACGCAGAGCCGCGATTGGAATTCCCTCCCTGATGTTCTCTTGGAGCAGATCTGTAATCGTATGGACCTGCTCAGCACCGTCCGTCTGGCCGCATGCTCTTTTCAATACACCCTGCTTGCTCATGCCCGATCCACGCAGGTGGCCTAGACACCGACTTGACGATCCTACGGAGGTTGCCGTGGTGTCCGTCGACATGCTACCACTACCTGTCGACATGTCCTTCATGCGCGGCCACTACTGGGCGGGCATGAAGGCCAACTGGATCATCCTCATCCACCAATCCGGTAGTCCGTGGCGTCTCGTGGATATCTACACCCAGCGAGAGATCACCCTTCCATCGTTGGATACCTCCGCCATTGAGCCTCGTGGCCCGCCGAACACTCCTGCCTACTACGCATGAGACGCATCGAGCTTTTGGCCCGACCTCTGTTTGCTGAAGGTTGTAATCTGCGAAGTGAACACACCATCACAAGACTACATGGATTACAAGCTCATTGTCGTGTTCAACATGGGATTAGTCTATCTGGAATCTGGTCGCCATACATGGTTATGGCTCATCGTCGATCCTCTTCACCCAACATTTCTTTCTTATGCTATAGTGCACTATGGCATCGTTTATGTGGTCGACGCACAGATTGGCTGCCTATACAAGTGGAATCTATCATCGTGTAATTGTTCTATCTCATCTCATCTTTACCTTAAGAATATGACTGTCTGTTCATTGTTACAAATTTAGAATATATAGTATGTCTATAACCACATCATTGCTATATGTTCCTCTCATTTCCTAGATTTTTATGATCACACATGTTATTGTTAGAGTTGATATGAGAAAAATTGGCATCTGATGATTGTTAGAGTAGATATTATGAGTATAACCTCATGATTGCTATATGTTAATATCATTTCCAAGATTTTATAACAATGCATGTTATTGCTTAGAGTTGATATGATAACTATAGTAAGTGCTATGGTAGAATATGAGTAGGCCCTGTCATATCTGTTTTCCTCTCATAGTTACATGATGTTTGAACCATGATATATTGCTAGAATATGAAAGCCATTGGCTTATTTTTTTAACTTGGGGTATGATTATGACCACGGCATTGCAATTCTCTGTCTATGATATGTGTCACTGTTATAATAATCTTAATTCCACACATACTCTGAACATGATTGTTTGTTTTTGTCCTTTTGGTCTCCAATTTGAATTATTGCAGCAGATGCAAATGCGCTGGCCTTCATGATTCTAGGACTTGGAATCATACGAGCCGATGGGTGGTGGTTTATCGCTCGTTCAGCTGACGGCGGTCATTTGATGCTCATTTGCATGTACCAAATTGACCAAACCATTTCATCAAACCACATGCAGTACAATGCCCGGGGCGTTCGTGACATTGATGGCTATGGCTGCTTCGTGTTTGAAAAAGATCCTAGCTCCGTTGGGCTAGGCGTATTCAACTGGAGGCGGGTTTATAACCTCGGCAACCACACCATGTTCCTCGGGCTCAATTATCCGATCATCCAACCAATAATCGATCATATCACCGGTGATGATTACCGTGTTATGCAACTTCCATTCGCCATGGGGGACTGTGTTTACACATCATACCATGGGTTTCATGAATCACCATATCCAGAGATTCGTCGACATAGCTTGTTGCCAGATAATCTTCAGTGTGCGAGAGGCATCAAGCTTCCATGCGATGGATGGCTTTTGCAAACCCACCATGCGGCGATGTGGTTCATGCCAACAACAAATATGCACAACTTGATTTATACTGATATCTAAACTGAGCCATGTGTCCTGCTGTTGTAGCATGACCCTCTTTTGTTGGATATTACGTACTGTTGTTAGTTTGAAGCACTCCTCTGGTTAGAAGGATAGATACCTTTCTGGGAGCAAGTGCATCCTAACTCACCTGTGTAGGATGTACTGATAATGATAATGGAGATGTTGTGTAGAAGCCATATATATTAATTAGGCTTCAAGTGTGTACTTGTTGGTGAAAGTGTTGTCCAATGGGAATTATATTTTGTATTACTCATGTAGCCTACAAAGTCTGTCGCACAGCCTTGTAACTTCTTACCGCATTTCTAAATTTGTAGTAGTCCACTATACCGTATATTGTGCTACTCGTACTACTACCTCCCTCCTGGTTACTAGTCCCCTTCATAATTTGTGTCAAATTTTGACCATAAATTTCACTAACTAAATGTTAATGCATGTCACAAAAAATTATATCATTTTATTCGTATTTGAACATAGTTTCCAATGGAATAATTTTCGGTCACATGCATTGACATTTTGTTAGTTAAACCTATGGTTAAAATGTGACACTAAATGCGACTAGTAAGTAGTACCGTAGCAGTACTAGTATACGTCGGTCAAATTATTCATCGTGTCCACACATTGAATTGATGTGACAACAAGCTGCGCGTGAGGTGACACAAGAATCCCGACGACGTCTTCGGGTATAGTGGACTTCAGATTTGGAGTACCACTTATCTGTCGAAATATTCCATCATTCACTTAAAACAGTCGATTGATCATACATTGAGTACCATATAACTGGAATTAACCGATCCAAGTCCAAGAAGGATTGGCCGGTGTTGCCGGATGGCGTCAAGTTCGATCCCGCAGATCAGGAGCTGATCGAGCACCTTGAGGCCAAAGTGACTGCTAACAGCGCGAGATATCACCCTCTCATCGATTTGTTCATACCAACCATCAACAAGGAGCATGGCATATGCTACACCAATCCTAAGAAACTTCCAGGTAAGACACCGATAGGCCGTTGTCGGATTCCGGGTTCTGACAAAACCCTTGAGGTCCGAACACTGGGGTGCGCATGAAGATCTCCCCCCTCTCTAGCTCACACACTCAATGATCTCACGGCCTAGCTTGACGGACCCAAAGAACATGAGACACAAGATTTATACTGGTTCGTGCCACCGTTGTGGTGTAATACCCTACTCCAGTGTGGTGTGGTGGATTGCCTCTTGGGCTGAGGATGAACAGTTACAAGGGAAGAATAGCCTCCTGAGGAGAGGTGTTCTTGTGCCTGGTGAACTTGTGTGAGGCTATGGATGGAATGGCTCCGATCCAAGATGAGATGCCTAGCTATGGTGGTGGCTAGTCCTATTTATAGAGGACCTGGTCCTCTTCCCAAATATTGAGCGGGAAGGGATCCCACAATGGCCAATTTGAAGGGGGACAGCTAGTACAAGCTATCCTGACAAAAGTAGTCTTCGCCTGCCAAAGGCTCTAGTGGTGACGCCGTCTTGGGCTCCACGGTGACCTCCGTACTGCCGTCCTGCTGGTCTTGGTCTTGTTGCACCGATATTAAAACCTTTGCATGATACCTTGGAAATCCTCGCCTGCGCTTGCCTCCTTAACACCAAAGAGGAAACAAGGACATTGTGCTCGCTGGCACCAGCCTGGTCTTGATTGTCATGGCTTACATCATTGGAACCTCACAAGGTTCGCCTTGCCTTGATCTCTCCGTCCCTCATGAGCCAGCCTGGTGAGGCGCCCCTGAGGTGGTCTTGCATCGTCCGCCTCGCGAGGCTTGGCCCCTCGCAAGGGTCTTCGCTGTTTGCTGGTGAAGATGGTCCATACGGGGCCACAGGTGGAGCCACGCCGCGCGCCACAGGCAGGCAAGTTTGGGGACCCCGTTCCCAGAACACCGACAGTAGCCCCTGCGCCCAAGGCACGCTCGGGCTTCGCGTCGAGGCGAAGCCAAAGGGCAAGCGCGGAGCATCGCGGGCCCCAAAAGCCCGCGGCCACGGTTGGCGCGTGGCGACTGATTGGGCGTGGGCGTCTCCGCTTCCCCATGTAGCCTAGGCAACTGCCCGACTGACAAAAGGCCGGTGCGGGGGACGCCCGCCTTCATTGCCTTCCTTCGCCTTGCTCGAGATCCCCTCTCTTGCCCCTTTCTTCTGAAATCTCCAAATCTACTCCGATCTCCTTCCAAGCTTCCGACCAATGGCACCCCGAAAGACCAAGGTTGAGTCACCGCCCGCCTGGTACGAGCCAGGCCTAGAGGCGTCCAATGTCTCGGTGAAAAACCTTGTCATCACGCAGCTGCTGATGGTGGGGGAGAACAATGAGAAGGGGGAGACCGCGCTCCGGGCTGGCTCCGCCGTGCCCGAAGCTCCGAAGATCTCCTTCTACCCCTTCTTCATGAGCAGCGTCGGCGCCACCTTGTTCCCCCCTTCTCTGACTTCTTCTACGCGGTCCTCCGGCACTACAGGTTACAGGCTCTTAATCTCCATCCCAACTCTATTCTTCTCTTGTCCATCTTTGCCTTCTACTGCGAGGCGTACATTGGGGTGATGTCGTTCGTGGCATTGCTGCGCCACTTCTTCTACCTTCGGATCAACGAAGGCCACACCATGGGGTGCGCCAACTTCATCGCAGCCGGCAAGCCCAACATGATTTCAAAGACCGGGACAAAGGCCAGGGGCTTCAGGAGCAAGTGGTTTCTGATGGATGCCAAGTGTGTCCATCCACGGCTGATGCTGCCGACGGGGATGCCCCGGCCTGATGCATGGTCCTACGCGAAGCTTACAGATGACCGGGCGAAGCTGGTGCTGGAGAAGATGAACGCCGACCTGAGGCCAGGCGGCGCGAAGGCGGCGAAACTGACGGGGGCCATGCTCCTGAAGGAATTCTTTGCGGAGCGGGTGGCTCCTCTCCAGGAGTGCACGCGCCCCCTGTGGACTCTTGTGGATGTGGAAGACAAAATCCGCTTGAGCCCGAAGGCCTTGTCCGACGAGGAGTTGGCCGTTGCCCTCCGTCTCCTGGTCGGAGACGACCAAGAGTATCTGCCGAATCCCCATGCTCCCTTGTTCCTCCGGAACGACGGGGCGCAGGTCGTGGCCGCCATGCCCACCTTTGATAGGCGCGGCCTAGTGCCGCCGACGCCTTCTGAGGTTCCTGTGGCGACAGCGACGGTGGACGTATCTTCTGGTGAATCTCGTAGGGACGGAGAGGAGGAGGAGGAGGACGAGGCGCGCGACCTAGAGGTAGCCCCCGAGGAGATGGGGGAGACCTCCGCCTCCTGCCTGACGATGATGGTGAGGACGATATCCTCCCGGAGAAGGGGGAGGTGCCCGTGGTTCCGACGAAGAGTAGGTCAGCGCTGATCTCCCGAGATGTTGTTGCTGTTACAGCACCATTTGGAACCACCTCTGGCCCATCTGCTACTCCTTCTTCTGCTCTCGAAGCCCGTGCGCCCGCGCCCCAGGCTGTGAGGCTCTCGGGCTTCAAGCTTACCAAGAGGAAGGTGGACTACGCCGCGGTGGAACAGTAAGTGTTCGTGCTCCATCTTGTTCTTGATTATGCTGCTGATCTTTGACGTTCGCCGTTGGTTGGCTAGGCCGCTGTCTGCGGCGAAGAAGACGAAGGCAGACACGGTGACACCGCCCGGGGCCGATCCGCCCGCGGCGGCCGCACCTCCCTCCACGGAGAAGGGGAGCGAAGGCGCTCGCGCCTCCCTAGCCCGGTCGTCCTCGCGAGGCCCGGAAGGGTGTCCTCATGTGGAGTCAGCCCCCGTGACCCTGCTGGCTCCGGAAGCACTGATGTACGGCATGGCTGTTGAGGTGCCCAAAGCTCAGGAGCCTCCAGCCTCTCAAGCTATGGTGACGTCGCCGCCCCTTCCTCCTCCAGCTGCGTCGCTGGTTCCAGGTTCTTCCGCCACCCCTGATGTCTTGGAGCGTGCCCTTTCTGTGATGACCCGGCTACGAGAAGATCTTCAGGGCGCCGAACCCCTCCTGGCAGCTGGGCGCCTGGAGCTGGTCTCTAGCTGGCTTCATTCTGACGTGTCCGTTCGGGTGGCACTAAGCTAGGCCGCGGTGACCTCCGAGGGGGAGAAGCGAGCCACCGCTCAGGCAGCAGTTGCTCGCGAGGCAGTGCTGAAAGACGTCGAGGCCGCCCAAGGTCGCTGCCGGGTGCTGGAGGCCGAGCTAAAGACCCTACGTGAAGAGCGTGCAGAAGATGCTCGTGGACGTAAGGCGGAGGAAGAGAGGATGAAGGCCCGTGAGGACGCCATCAAGGGTCGCGACGCCAAGTTGGAGCAGTTGGCGTAGGTGCAGGCCACTGAGCGCGGCTGGCTGGAGGAGCTAGAGCGAAAGGCGCAGGCGGAGAAAGCCGAACTTGACGCCAAGGCGAAGGTTCTGGCCAAGGACCGCGTGGCATTTGCACTCCTTGAGGAGAGGGCCCACGAGGCGCTGAAGACACTTTATGAGAAGGGCTTGGAGAAGCCGCTGGCCAACGATGGGGACGACCCTGCCCAGTTGCTTCCCTACTTGGTCGAGGCACTTGAGGAAGTCATGAGCGACATCGGCCCCATGGCAGAGGAAGAGGCTCGCGTCCTTTCGTCAACCGCGCTGACGTGCGTCTTCAGCCACCTCCATCTTCGCGATCCTGCCGCCCGCCTTGATGAGCTGTTGGAGCCTATGGACGACGAGCGCTATGCAGCTGCTGCCGCGGCCGTGAAGGGTCAGGTGGAGGCCCTGATGCAGAAGTTCCGCGTCTTCGCCCTCGCGCCTTCGGCCAGCGGTACAGGTGAAGGCGACGCCACCAAGGAGGGGGCACCTCTTGCGGGCGCCGGCGGTGTCCAAGGATGACTTTCTGGCGGCTCCTTTCCTGTTTAAACTCCTGCAACATGTACCGTGCCTCGTGGAGGCGTTTAAACTTGTGTTTGATACTCGGAGAACAATATGTCTTGTAATATTTGCTTTGAGATTGTGCGATTTCCTTCCCATTTGCTTTACGTTCTACATCGGCAGAGCCCAACCCGACGCATACCTCAGCTGCCATTGGGCCGACCGGATCACCGGGACAGACCAAGGAGTGAGGGGCTACGTGGTCAATTAGGCTCCTGAGTCGCGATGCTCAGGAGCCCCTTGACGCGCAAACAACTTGTGGAAAGGAGATGCAAGGATAGGTCTAGTGTTCTACGTCGGGAGGGCCCGACTCCGCGCATACCTCAGCTGCCATTGGGCCGACCGGATCACCAGGACGGACCAAGGAGTGAGGGGCTACATGGTTAGTTAGGCTCCTGAGTCGCGATGCTCACGAGTCCCCCTTGATGTTCAAACGACCTTCCTACCTTAGCTCCACTTGGCAGGGCGTGTGATGACCAGATCTAAGGGACATGGCGGGGTGGCATACGCTTGGGTATGACCCGAGCGCAGACCCTGTGCCCAGCCCCCTCGCGTCACTCTCCTGAGGGGAGGTGTTGCAATGAGGCCAGACACCGAGCCTGGAGGCTCCCTGAGGTTTTTACGGTCGTGGCCGCCCTCAGTTGTTTATCGCCAGGACGGATCATGGTGCTTCCGCACTTGCACGGGAATAGCCGCTCCTCGGCAGTGTCAACTGCCAGCGCGGAGCATGGTGCTTCCACTGGTACGTGGGAGGGGACTCCCTACTGCGGAGAGCCCCCGGGGCGTGTACAGCCCTGCCCTGACATGTGGTTTGCACGGCAGGACAGTAGGAGGTGTATCTGGGAACTCGTGAGCACGACCACTCCTTTGCACTTCACGTCCTTGGCCTTGGCCTTCTTCTCCTCTGGATCTGCAGTAGGGAGCTCGAGGAGGGAGAGGCGCCCCTCCTCAGCTCTTGCACATTTGGTCGCGATGTTGAACAGCTCCAAGGTCGTGCAGTGAAGAGCTCCCCCTTCATCTTGACGTCGCAGACGCCATCGGAAAACGCTGAGATGATGGCCTCGTCCGTTACCTTGGGGATCTTGATCCGTGCGTTGTTGAAGCACTGGATCTACTTCTGCATGGTTTCTCCTGGTTGTTGCTTGATGCAGCACAGGTCGCCCGCGAACGGGGGGCGGTCGCGAGTGCCCTAGAAGTTGGCAATGAAGTGGTCGCGCATCTCGTCCTAGGAGGAAATCAAGCCTAGTGGCAGGTTTAGGAGCCATGAGCGGGCGCCGTCCTTGAGAGCCATTTGAAACCAGCTCACCATGACCTTTTCATCGCCGTTGGCCGCTTCGATGCTCAACTGGTAGAGCTGCAGAAACTCCGCAGGGTCGGGGGTGCCGTCGTAGATATGGCTTGAATTTTCTCGGCCAGACGACGCTATGCAACTCAGGAGTGAAGGCGCGGCAGCCCGCCGTGGCCACCGCGGCCCATCGTGGAGGCAGAGCTTGGTCGTGGTGCCACTACGCCACCACGGCACGCGACGCATGGCCCTGTTGCAGCAAGCAATCCTAGCGCAGCGGAGCTGGGAGTGGTGGAGCATTTCCTTGTGGACGAGCAAACTCTTGGCAGCTTCTTTCTTCGTGCGCGGGCAAGTGGCGCGGTGGGTCACACCGCGGGGCCGCACACCTTGGAGCGAGGGCGCCGTCCTAGCGTGGGAGAGGCGGAGGCACACCGTGAGCTGCACGCCTCGGCGCTAGGGCGCCATCTTGTTGCAGAGGAGGCAGAGGCGCTCCGTGAGCCACATCTCCCGCAGCTGGGGGCGGGCGAGGCAGCGAGAGGGACGGTGCAGGAGAGCCTCCCGCGGCGCTGACGAGCTCGGCGATGCGGTCCAGCCAATCCTCGTAGAGGTTGTCTACTGGATGATAGCGCAGGAGCTCGCGTGCCATGAACAGCGCGGCCTGCGCATCTGTGGGTGCGCGGCGAGCGTGATATGACGAGCCGGCCGGAGTCAACGACGGGGTGGTGGGGTGGCCGTCATGGCGCATGGAGGGATGCAGCGAAGAGGCTTGCTACTCGTTTGTCGCCGGACCGGTGACGGCGTTAGCGGCGGGTGACGGAGAACGATGAGGAGGCCCGCCTACTGGGGCCATCTGAGCGACATGGGCGGCGAGAGCGGCCCGGCGCTCCGCGCGAGCCGGACGAGCGTCGGCCATGAGCTTGGTGGAGTGACGAAGCATGGATAGAAGAAGAAGAAGGCTTCGGCGTACCCCTAACTGCCACGCCAAATGTTGGATTTTGGTTTCCGGCAAAACCCTTCAGGTTCAAACACTGGGGTGCACATGAAGATCTCCCCCCTCTCTAGCTCGGACACTCAACGATCTCACGACCTTGCTTGACGGACCCAAAGAACATGAGACACAAGATTTATACTAGTTCGGGCCACCGTTGTGGTGTAATACCCTACTCCAGTGTGGTGTGGTGGATTGCCTCTTGGGCTGAGTGTCAGTGTCAAAACCGGCGGATCTCAGGTAGGGGGTCTCGAACTGTGCGTCTAAGGTGGATGGTAACAGGAGGCAGGGGACACGAAGTTTACCCAGGTTTGAGCCCTCTTGAAGGAGGTAATACCCTACGTCCTGCTTGATTGTTCTTGATGATATGAGTATTACAATAGAAGCTAGCCTTATGTATGATTGTATGTTGTCCTACGGACTAAACCCTCCAGTTTATATAGACACTGGAGGGGGCTAGGGTTACACAGAGTCGGTTACAAGGGAGGAGATCTACATATCTATATTGCCTAGCTTGCCTTCCACGCCAAGGAGAGTCCCATCCGGACACGGGACGAAGTCTTCAATCTTGTATCTTCATATCCAACAGTCTGGCCAAAGGATATAGTCTGGCTGTCCGGAGACCCCCTAATCCAGGACTCCCTCAGTAGCCCCTAAACCAGGCTTCAATGACGATGAGTCAGGCGCGCAGTATTGTCTTCGGCATTGCAAGGCGGGTTCCTCCTCCGAATACTCCAGGGAAGATTTTGAGCACAAGGACAGTGTTTGGCCCTGCAAAATAATTTCCACATACCACCGTAGAGAGAATAATATTTCCACAAATCTAATTTGCTGACGCGTTTTGACAGCACGACGTTACGTCATGGCCCGACATTATTCGAAATGTTTTTCTAAACCAGCACCGCACATATCGCGAGGCGGTTTTCTTGACACGTCTTGTCGAAGCAGAGATCGTTTCCCCCTTATTACGGGATTCTCATCAATACGGACGTGGGTAACCCACTCGTGCCCGTTGGTATGACTCCTCGATTTTAGGCGAGTCCAAAACGGCCGCAGGGAGGAGGCTTGATATTCACCCTTTTTATAAAGAGGCCAAGACATGTCCCTTTTTCCTCTCGCGCTTAATCGAATCCTTCCCCCACCTTGAGTTCCAACACCCCAGGCTCAGGTCAGGCACTTCGGACCTTCAACCATGTCTGGATCCAACCTCCAAGGTCGGTGGATGCCTTCCTCTATCACAGAGGAGGACATCAAGAAGCTAAGAGAGGCCAGATATCTGACTGCCGAAATCTCGCACAAGCTGCCCGCCTGAGGGCAGGTCATCCTCACTCCTGAACCCAACGAGAGTGTTGTGTTCATCTCTCACTTCCTCCAAGGACTAGGCCTCGCTCTGGACCCTTTTGTTAGGGGGCTCATGTTCTATTACGGGCTGGATTTCCATGATCTGTTCCTGGATTCCCTCCTTCACATCTCGTAATTTATCATCGTATGTGAGGCCTTCCTTCGCATTACCCCTCACTTCGGCCTGTGGCTCAAGACCTTCAATTTGAAGCCAAAGATGATCGAGGGGCGGCACGTAGAGTGCGAAGGTGCCGTAATAAGAAAAAGCGCTTATGCTCCATGGCCAGAGAGTTCCTTCCCAGAGGTGTCCAGTCTGTGGCAGCGGGAGTGGTTTTATATCACAGCTCCCCGAAGTGCCAAGTGGGCAGCCATCCCTGCCTTTCGCTCGGGCCCCCCACCTCAACTGACGTCATGGATCAGCGAGGGGCTAAACTGGGGTCCAATAAAGGATGTGCCGATATTGCAGAGTCGCATCCGAGATCTCATTGAGAGAGACGTCAACCTGGTCACGGTGATGCAGGTCATGCTAGTTCACCAGGTTCCGCCTTGCAAACGTAGACCTCTCCGTTTGTGGGAGTTCAACCCGTAGGGACCGTGAATCATCAGCACTTCCTCGGCATGACGCTCGAGGAGATGTACAAGTTGTTCTTCAGATGACAAATAAAGTGTCCGGACACCACCGAGGATGCGGGTCTGAGCTGTAATCGCCCGGATACCCAAGTAAGTAATCCCATGGCCGAACACACTGTTTCTCTTATTCATCATAACATCATTCTGAAAAGTCGCTCTTTGACCAGGACTGGATAACAAAGGCAAACATGATCAGTTGTCCGACCCCCCTTCCCGAGGGCTTGGCCAATCCGGTACTAGACAAAATGCTGGAGCCGGCGCCTTATCAGGAGCCCTCAAAGGAAGATAAAGGGGTGTGTCAGTGTCAAAACCGGCGGATCTCGGGTAGGGGGTCCCGAATTGTGCGTCTAGGCCGGATGGTAACAGGAGGCAAGGGACACGATGTTTTACCCAGGTTCGGGCCCTCCCGATGGAGGTAAAACCCTATGTCCTGCTTGATTAATATTGATGATATGGGTAGTACAAGAGTAGATCTACCACGAGATCGAAGAGGCTAAACCCTAGAAGCTAGCCTATGGTATGATTGTTGTTGTGTATGTTGTCCTACGGACTAAAACCCTCCGGTTTATATAGACACCGGAGAGGGTTAGGGTTACACAAAGTCGGTTACAATGGTAGGAGATCTGCATATCCGTATCGCCAAGCTTGCCTTCCACGCCAAGGAAAGTCCCTTCCGGACACGGGATGAAGTCTTCAATCTTGTATCTTCATAGTCCAGGAGTCTGGCTGAAGGTATAGTCCGGCCATCCGGACACCCCCTAATCCAGGACTCCCTCAGTAGCCCCTGAACCAGGCTTCAATGACGACGAGTCTGGCGCGCAGATTGTCTTCGGCATTGCAAGGCGGTTCCTCCTCCAAGTACATCATAGAAGATTTTGAACACAAAGATAGTGTCCGACTCTGTAAAATAAGTTTCCACATATTGCCATAGAGAGAATAATATTTACACAAATCTAATCTGCTGACGTATTCCATAGTGTGACATACCACGGCCAAGCATTTATCCGAGTCGTTTCATTATCCCACCTTAGCGCGTCATGCGGGGCGGTTTCCTTGGCACGTCTTGTTAAAGCAGAGATCGTGTCCCCTTATTCCGGCATTCTCATCAATACGGGCGTGGGTAACCCAACCGCGCCATTGACTACGGGGATTGGAGATAAGCGAGTTTTACCAGGCTAGTGGGGACACGTAGTTGCGTCCACCCATATAAGGGGATAAGGATCCACCTCCATTCTTGCGCCCTCGAGCTCCAGCGCCCAAGTCCGCACTCCCCACCTCAACCTTCTCCAGCCATGTCCGGAGCGGGAGGCAAGTGGATGGTCTCCTCCATCACGGAGGGACACATCAAAAAGCTGAGGAAGGCCGGATACCTATCTAACGACATCGCGTACCGGCTTCCCGAAAAGGGGCAGCTCATCCCCACCCCTAGGCCCCATGAGAGGGTGGTGTTCCTCCCCCATTTCCTCCGCGGACTGGGCTTCCCTCTCCACCCATTTGTCCGGGGGCTCATGTTCTACTACGGCCTGGATTTCCACGATCTGGCCCCGAACTTTGTCCTGAACATCTCGGCGTTTATCGTCGTGTGCGAGGCTTTCCTCCGCATCCGCCCCCATTTCGGCCTATGGCTCAAGACTTTCAATGTCAAGCCGAAGGTGGTGCACGGCAACTAGGCGGAGTGCGGAGGTGCCATGATGGGCAAGATGGCCAACGTCCTATGGCTCGAGGGCTCCTTTGTGGAGACCCTGAAGGGGTGGCAATCGGGGTGGTTTTACATCACCGAGCTGCGCGACGCCGAATGGGTCGCAACCCCCGGGTTTCGATCCGGACCCCCTACGCGGCTCACCTCCTGGAAGGAGACGGGCCTGTCGTGGGGTAAGAAAGGAGAGCTGACTGGACTCCAAACATGCATCCAAACCCTGGTGGACAAGAAGCTCAAACTTGTCAACGTAGTCCTAGTTATGCTCATCCGCCTAATCCTCCCATGTCAACAACGGGCTTTTAACCTGTGGGAGTTCGACCTGGGGCGGCACCAAACTCTGAGCAGGCTCTTCGACACGACGTATGAAGATGCCTGGAAGGTGCTTTTCAAGGGCGTCGAGGCCCCCGCATCCGCTACCGAGGATAGCGGATTCAGTACGCAGCGTCGCGCTCATGCGGTAAGCTGTTTTTTTCCTTTAACAGGGTATCAGTATTTCATAGTTTGACTCCATGTGGGATCTAAGCTCCCTTACCTTTGACAGGACTGGCAGGTGACATCCGGACAGATCAACTGTCCGGATCCTTTGCCCGAAGGCCCAGCGGACGCTCGCTTGGCGAAGCTGCTAGTTCCGGCACCCTATGTGGTGCCGGAGAAGAAGGCCGCAAAAAAGGCCACGGGGACTCGAAAGAGTGCCCGACGCCTGGAGATGTCGGATCCATCATCCGACGGTTCCGAGGCGCATTCCTCCCGTGAAGACGAGGAGGAAGAAGAAGAGACATCTCCCCCTCCAGCGGGAGGAGAGAAGAAAAGGAAGGCCACCCTCTTTGGGGAGGCCGGAGGGTCCAAGAAGGGGAAAACCCTTCCTTCGGACTACTCCAACAACGTCGACGACGGCGGAGAGGAGTGGCAGGCCAGGGCCAAGCCCCTGGCAAAATCGTAAGTATCCGGATACCAGAGTAATTCATAGTATTCGTTTATTGCACAGATTTCCCTTACGTCGAATATGTTTATGCAGCCCACCCAAAGACTGGCTCGACACGTCGTCGAGCGGCTCACTGGACTCGTCGGATGTGAACTCGCTTTCGACGGCTTCCTCCCCCCGCCCTACGAACGACACCGAAGTGTTGTCCCAACAGGTTCCAATCTGGGAGGAGGTGGTCCTGGAGGCGCGGCAAGGCGACCTACCGGACTCCAGGAGTAAAGGGGATGAAACCCCCCAGGGATCCAAGTCCGGCTCTAGGCCGGACACCGCTCCGGAACCTTCAAAGGTTCCAGAGTCCGGCGAGAGACCTCCTTCCAAGAGGAGCAAGCCCACCGTGCCGGTGGCCCCCGTCCAACCGGAGGCACCGGACAATATGTTGGAGGCGCTCCAAGGCGCCTCCATCAACGAGGAGCACCGCACTATTATGAGTGTGGTGGTCCAGAAGGTTCAGTCCGCCAAGAGCGGACTGACTGAAGCTTGTACTAGCCTTTTAACAGGCTTTGAGGTAAGTAAAGAATGTGTAGATAATATTACCGCATAGATAGTAGCCCCTGATGCTCTGTTTGGCATTCGGGAAGAAAAGCCGAATAGAGGATCAAATAAAATTCGCAGGAGTCTAACAAAAATGAGTCAATACGCGTATGCAGGCTTCTCTACTTGCGTCTGCCGCACTGACTGTGGAAGTGGACACCCTAAAGCAGAACCTCGAGCGGTCCGAGCAAGAGCTCGGGCGTGCCAAGAAGCGGCTCGAGGACAATGAAGGTAAGAAATACCTTGTTGAAATATATAAAAAAGTGCAATTGCAAAAAATGACAGGATTATCATGGCTATTGTAGGGGCCACGTCTAAGGTGGAGACCCTTAAGCAAGCGCTGGTCGAGGCCGAGAAGAGGGCGGCCTCGGAGCGCACCGAGCGGGAGAAGTATGAGGCCGAGGTTGGCAAGGTATGGCAAGAGCTCCAGGCTCTCATGGAAAAACATGAGAGTTTGGAGCTTGACTCAAAGATGCGAGCGTCTGAGCTGGCGGTGGCTATTGAAAATGCCAAGTCTGCCAAGGCCGAATCCCAGAAGATCCTCCGGGAGTTGGATGAGGTGAAGAACATAGCGGCGGGTAAGGCATTCTTTATGCAAAGCAAACACATAAACGTGAGTTACTTGTTACTTACCCGAATCCGGAGCTCTCCGGGAGCATTTGTAGATCTTACCCGGAGTGTGTCTGATGCCGCCGCATTCTATCGAGCCAATGAGGGAAGCTCGACAGAGAAGGTGTTCTGGTCTCAGTATGCTGAGGCCGAACATCCCGTGCCCCTGAGCGACCAGCTGAAGCAACTGGTCGAGCTCCACAAGGCGGCCGAACAGGCCACGAAGGGCCTCATTGTTCGGCTGTGGCCTAGAGGGGCTCTGCCTGGGAGCTATTTTAGGCTGGTGCGGCGGCTGGTGGAGGCCTGTCCAAGGCTCGAAGTCATCAAGCGCTCTGTCTGCATTGAAGGTGCCCGTAGGGCCCTTGCCCGTGCTAAGGTGCACTGGGGCAAGCTAGATGCTGAGAAGCTTGTGAAGGACGGACCACCACCGGGGAAAGAGCATCGCAAGCCCGAGAATTACTATAAGGATGTTCTGAAGGGTGCCTGCCTTGTGGCGGATGAATGTTCTAGGGATGTAATTTTTGAGTGAAATTTGCTCGTTTTGTCCTGTGCGCTGAAAACTTGTTCATATGCGCTAAGCAATGCTGTTGGAATTTAAAATATTACCTTATGTGCGGCTGTTTATCAATTCTGAGAGATGGCGTGTCGTCGCTTCTTCCCCCGTGCCGCTAGTGCCGGGGTGTTCGGGGATAAACCTGAGCGCTCTTTTTCCCATGTTTCGGTCCTTCGAGGGAGGCGCTCAGCCCAACGAACAAGGCAATCAGACTATAATACGTGAACACTCTCACTTAGCCATAGAATTCTATAATTTTAAATTTCGGCGAAGCCCATGGTATTCGGAAGACCGAGTTCGGGGCGCTATCCACGCCTTGGCCGGACAGAGCCGGCTCCTTGCCCTAAGCGGCATAAGTCTTTAGGGACTCGAAAAACCTCTCGAACAGCGACCAACTCTCGCTTCATCATGACAGTCAGTTTTAGCTTTCTCCACTGAGGCGCTCAACCCAGCTCAACTGGCCACAATCGCAGTGGTTCTCCTAGTGCTACCTTAGCCGATATAGCGGAACGTAAGGCACCAAAACATAGGAGCCGTGCAAACCCAACTATTGACCCAAGACATGATTCGGAGCCGATGCATATAATGCTATAAGTTCGGGGTGCCGCACTTGTTAAAGTGTTCGGACTTCTCACACCATATTGAGGGGTACTAAAGCCCCTGGCGTATTTTGGCCGTACCAACGTGTACGGGTGCAACATGTCGTTAAGGAACATATATAAAGAAAAAAGGTAATGCAAAAATAGACGAAAGCTATGCATTGTTTATTAAAAAGGGCTGCGATCAAAGCAGAACGATACAAATAATGCGATAAGCGAAAGGTTGGACTAGTTAACATGTCCGTTCCAGGGGCAAGCTACGGAATAGTATGCGGAACAGGTATACTGCTCGTGATAGAGACCACCTGGGAGTTCCGTAATGCGGCGTGGCTTGTCTGCTTCCCTGGTTCTTGCATCGTTTTTGTGGAAATTGAACTGCCGAACAGGCCTTCCGAAGGATGGAGTCCTGAATGTAAGAGAAAATTAAAAAATCGGCAGCCCCTGGTACAGTTTAAGCCGTGTTTTGGGCGTGCCATGATGGTGCCCCTCCCCCTGTACCCATGGTATCTCTAGAGCGTAGTTATGTACGCGAAGTACTGGCGTCGCCTTTTTGCGAGGTTTGGGGTTGGTGCCGCATTTCTACGCCTGCTCGGATCGTGCCAGGCGGTCTTGTTGTAGGTTACTCCGGGTGCACTTGACGGTGTCCGGCCGTTTTGTACTTCCTGGAGAGGCTGCTTTGTACTTCCGCTGCAAGGGCCGCCGTGTGCTCCTCCGTTCGGAGGGAGCGTTCGGTGTTTCCATTGATCGTAATTACTGCTCAAGGACCTGGCATCTTGATCTTAAGGTATGCGTAGTGCGGTACCGCATTGAACTTGGCGAATGCGGTTCGCCCGAGCAGTGCGTGATAACCACTGCGGAACGGGACTATGTCAAAGATTAACTCCTCGCTTCGGAAATTATCCGGAGATCCGAAGACCACTTCAAGTGTGACCGAGTCTGTACAGTTGGCCTCTACACCTGGTATTACACCTTTAAAGGTCGTTTTGGTGGGCTTAATCCTCGAGGGATCTATGCCCATTTTCCGCACTGTATCCTGGTAAAGCAGGTTCAGGCTACTGCCGCCTTCCATAAGGACTCTAGTGAGATGAAATCCGTTAATAATTGGGTCTAGAACCAATGCAGCGAATCCGCCATGAAAGATGCTAGTGAGACGGTCCCTTCGATCAAAGGTGATCGGGCAGGAGGACCATGGGTTGAACTTTGGGGCGACTGGCTCTACCGCGTATACGTCCCTTAACGCGCGCTTCTGCTCCCTTTTGGGGACGTGGGTTGCGTATATCATGTTCACCGTCCGCACTTGTGGGGGAAAACCCTTCTGTCCACTATTGTTCGGCGGCCAGGGCTCCTCGTCGTCATCGCTATGCAGCCCCTTGTCTTCATTTTCGGCGTTTAACTTGCCTGCCTACTTGAACACCCAACAATCCCTGTTGGTGTGATTGGCCAGCTTTTCGGGGGTGCCATGTATCTGGCACAAGCGGTCGAGTATTCGGTCCAAACTGGATGGGCCCCTAGGATTCCTTTTGAATGGCTTTTTCCGCTGACCGGATTTAGAGCCTCTGAATCCGGCATTAACTGCCGTATCCTCAGCATTGTCGCCGTTAATGCGGCGCTTCTGTTTGTTGCGACGCGACCTGCCACTACTGTCCCTGGTGTCCGAATTACCATGGTTCTTGGTCATATTGTTGCTACAAGCAAGCCAGCTGTCTTCTCCCGCACAAAAGCGGGTCATGAGTGTTGTGAGTGCTGCCATAGATTTCGGCTTTTCCTGTCCAAGGTGCCAGGCTAGCCACTCGTCACGGATATTGTGCTTGAAGGTCGCTAGGGCCTCAGCGTCCGGACAGTCGACTATTTGATTTTTCTTTGTTAGGAACCGTGTCCAGAATTGCTTGGCCGATTCCTCTGGCTGCTGAATTACGTGACTTAGGTCATCGGCGTTTGGGGGTCGCACATAAGTGCCCTGGAAATTGTCGAGGAATGCGGCTTCCAGGTCCTCCCGACAACTGATTGATCCTATCGGCAAGCTGTTAAGCCAATGCCGAGCTGGTCCTTTAAGCTTGAGTGGGAGGTATTTGATGGCGTGGAAATCATCGCCGCGGGCCATGTGGATATGAAGGAGATAATCCTCGATCCATACCGCAGGATCTGTTGTGCCATCATATGATTCGATGTTTACGGGTTTGAAACCCTTGGGGATTTGATGATCCATTATTTCGTCTGTGAAGCATAGTGGGTGTGCGGCGCCTCTATACTGGGCTATCTCATGACGTAGCTCCAATGAGCTTTGTCTACTGTGTTCGGCCCTGCTGAATTTGTGGCCGGCGTGACAGTTACCGTCTCGAGCCGTGGGGCGCCCCCGCGATCCGTAGATCGATCTTGTTTGCCTTGCCTTGTCCTCCAACATATCTCGTAAGTCCGGCGCATACTCCCATGCCTTGGTACGGGGTGCGGCTTGAGTGGAGGGCCGAGAGGCCTCTCTGTCGCGGCCACGAGGTGGCCGGTCGGCCGCATCAAGTGCTTCCTCCTCTAATCGGGGTAGAAACCTGCGCTTTGGGTAGCTCTTGGAGGGGTGTTCGAGTTTATGCTCTTCGGCCGCAAGGACTTCAGTCCATCTGTCGACTAGCAAATCATGATCAGCTCTAAGCTGTTGCTGTTTTTTCTTGAGGCTTCTTGCCGTGGCCATAAGCCTGCATTGAAAACGCTCTTGCTCGACGGGATCCTCTGGCACGACGAATTCGTCGTCGTCGAGGCTTGCCTCGTCTTCGGAGGGAGGCATATAATTATCGCCCTCAACCTCTCTGTCTGCTGCTCTCTCATGATGGCTGGTTTCTCCATCCTCCTGTGCTAGATCTTGCTGGAGGGGGTTTTCTTCGGCACTTTCCGGAGTATTATTATCTCCCGTGCTAGAATCACCGTATTTGCTTTGGCGGGATTTTGAGTGGCGCCGCTGACGCCGGCGCTTAGGCTGTTTCTTGGAGGGGTCGTCCTCCGCTGTTCCATCGCCATCTCCTTCTTTTGGGATGTCCACCATGTATATGTCATATGACGAGGTGCCTTTCTAGGGCCTAGTAGGCACTGGTTCTTCATCATCTCCTTCATCGGCGTCCATACCGTCGATGTCTTCGGAGTCGAAGTCGAGCATGTCGGTTAAGTCATCGACAGTGCCTACAATTTGGGTGGTGGGTGGGCTTTGAATTTCTTGATCGTCCGTACCCCGACCTTGTTTACTGTAGTCCGGCCAGGGCTCTCCTGATAAAGAGAGATACTTCAGTGTCTTCAGGATATCGCCGAAAGGCGAGTGCTGAAAGATGTCCGCGGCAGTAAACTCCATGATCGGCGCCCAATCGGATTCGATCGGCAGGGGCGCGGAGGGTTCGGAGTCCGGAGAGGAGTCCGGCTCCTTGGAGTCATGAGTCTCGCAGAGTACGGGGCTGGTGTTCGGCTCAATCGCCGTTGGGATCACAGCCCCCGAGGTGGCGTCCAACCGCCCATCCTCGATCGGTGCAGTTGGCTCCGAATTAAGGGTTGGAGCTGATGCGGGTGCGGCCTCCAGGGCACTGTTCGGCGGCAGAGCTAGATCATGCTCGTCGGGACAGTGCGGCGCGCTCGGCAGCGGCTCGAATCCGTCGAAGATCAAGTCCCCGCGGATGTCAGCCGTGTAGTTTAAACTTCCAAATCTGACCTGACGGCCAGGGGCGTAGCTTTCGATCTGCTCCAGACGGCCAAGTGAATTGGCCCGCAATGCAAAGCCGCCGAAGATGAAGATCTGTTCGGGGAGGAAGGTCTCACCCTGGACTGCATCACTATTGATGATCGTAGGATCCATCGAGCCTGACGGCGACGACACAGGGGAACTCTCAATGAAAGCACCAATGTCGGTGTCAAAACCGGCGGATCTCGGGTAGGGGGTCCCGAACTGTGCATCTAGGCCGGATGGTAACAGGAGGCAAGGGACATGATATTTTACCCAGGTTCGGGCCCTCTCGATGGAGGTAAAACCCTACGTCCTGCTTGATTAAGATTGATGATATGGGTAGTACAAGAGTAGATCTACCACGAGATCGAAGAGGCTAAACCCTGGAAGCTAGCCTATGGTATGATTGTTGTTGTGTATGTTGTCCTACAGATGAAAACCCTCCAGTTTATATAGACACCGGAGAGGGTTAGGGTTACACAAAGTCGGTTACAATCTTAGGAGATCTGCATATCCGTATCACCAAGCTTGCCTTCCACGCCAAGGAAAGTCCCTTACGAACACGGGACGAAGTCTTTGATCTTGTATCTTCATAGTCCAGGAGTCCGGCTGAAGGTATAGTCCGGCCATCCGGACACCCCCTAATCCAGGACTCCCTCAGGGGGAATAAAGAGGCCGAAAGCGAGCCTCACTCACTACTCGTCCCAACCGGGGGAATGAGTGCCTCCGCGAAGGAGGATAACCAGGGAGAAGAATTGACATTCCCTCTCCCCGAGGAAGGAAGAGGACCACCTCTGAAGATCCGGAAACAGAGGTTTCCAAACGAGGAAAAAAATCTTCGCCAGAGGGTCCTGCCCCGGGGGGTACCCTTGCCGCACAGTTTCCGCAAGGGAATCAGCCCTCTACCGAGCTTTAAGTAATCAAAAGGTACTTAGTAGTGAAAATATCCTACATTAGTTCTGAAGACAATAACCGAAACTTATATCTTGTAGTTCGGGTCGTAGCCCTTCTCGACAGAGTTCGTCTTCGGGGGATCTTCTTCTGGAGATGATGGAGAGCGAAACACCTCCCCCTGCCACCCCGCCTCATGAGGCGGGTGACCCTGAAGTGTCGTCGCGAAGGGTTTCTCCTGATCCTCCAAGGCCAGGGGGTAATCCCTTGGCCACCCGGAGTCCTCAGTATTCGGCTCCTAAAGAGAGCAATAGAAAGAGTCCGGAACCGTACAATGTGCGGTCGGACACACCGAAGGATCTTCTGGAGCAAGTGGCCATTTGAGAAGCGCATCGTACGCTAATGAGTACGGTAGTTGAAAGGATTTCATCCGTTAAAAGCGGATTGCATGAAGCTTTTATGAGTCTACTGAAAGGCTTTGAGGTACATGACATGGTGTATGTTTTTGACAGTACCGCACACGTTAGGTGTGCCCTATGCAGATAGTAGCCCCTGAGACTCTGGTTGTCGTCAAAAACGGCGGCGAACAGAGGATCATAGTCCCAGGTAATAACCAGACCGCCTTTATGTGCAGGTGGCTGAAGCTCCGATGGCTAGCCGAACTGATGGGTTTGCCGAGCGAAAGCGGCAAATTGATGCGGCAGATGCCGACATCGTGCTTGTCAACAAGCGGCTTGACGAGGCACAGGGTAAGTGATTTCTCCGGTGATCAACGCATAGTAAGAGGAGCATGATGCTAGTATCTTTAATATGTTGTGACTGCAGATGGAGCTGCCACCGTGGAGACCCTTTGGGCGGAACTTGCCCAAGCCAAGGAGCAAGCCAGAAATAGCAATGCGGCCGCTCTAAAGGCAGTCGAAGAGCTGACGACCGAACATGCCGCACATTGCCAGAGCAAGGAAAGAATGGCCAAGATGGCCGTTGAGTTGAAAGATGCCGCCGACCGTTACCAGCTTCTTGAAGAAGAAACCCGTGCGAAGGTGACGGAACTGGAGAAGTCCATGGTAGCATCCAAGGAAGCCCGTTCCAAAATACGAGCAGCGAAGGAGGAGCTGCATCAAGCTGGAGATATCGCAGTTGGGAAGCCCTCTTTGTTGCGGACTAAGTTCGGAAATCCGAAGTATGCACGTCTTGATCAACTATGGAGTTCTGCGGAGCCTACGTGGATTTGGTGGCAAGTGCTGCTGATGCAGCTGAGTACTTCAAGGATCAAAAAGATCGCGAAGTGGAAAAGCTGTTTTGGTCACAGTTCCATGCTCTAGTATGTCCGCTGCTGTTGAATGAGCAAATGGCCGAGTGGGCCGAGCTCCATAGGTTGTCCGGACTTGCCATGAGTTCTATTGTGGATCATCTGTGGCCGGGAGGGCCAAGGCCGAATAGTTACTTTAGTTTAGTGCAACAATTCCTTGGTGCTGTACCGCACATCGATGCTATGAAGAAGTCGGCATGCATAGAGGGTGCGCGGATGGCCTTTGCCCATGTCAAGACATACTGGGCAGAGATGGAGGCCACCACTGTTGCAACACAGGGTTCAGCCGTGGGCCGAGTGGCTGCCGAGCACTACTTTGAAGAAGTTTTTGAAGGCGCTCGTTTGATAGTGGCTCAGTGCTCGAAGAATATCATGTTCTAGCGACATGTACTCCCATTGTAAAAACAATGTTTTATTGAGTTATCAAGGTTGTGTTTATACTTTTGCCTGAAAGTATTATGATGCCTCCTGTGCGGCCGTTTATGTATATATGTATATAACCTGAAAGTTTGCAGTCGTCGGCTTCCGCCCCCACGCATATAATGCGAGGATGTTCGCAAAAAACGCATATTCACACTTGATCCAACGTCTTGGTCCGTTAAGGAGGTGGTAGCGCAGCGAACGAGGCAATCGTACTATATTGCTTTAACACTTTCACTTAGCCATTTGACGGTGGGGCTACTATATAGCCCCTGGTACTTCTGTGCTCGTCCGAATACGGGGCGCATATGTACATGACCGGGAAATGGCCCTTCATTAATGTGGAGGAATCCCGAAGATTCCGCTGAGTCATCGAGTGGTTGACCAGTCTCGCGCTATATCATGACAGTCAGTTTTCGGCTTTCTCTACTGAGGTGCTCATCCGGATGAACCAGGGCACAATCGCAATAGTTCTCCCAGTGCTACCTTAGCCGATATAGCGGAACGTAAGGTACCAAAACATGGGATCCAGGCAAACCCAACATTTGACCAAAGACATGATTCGGAGCGGATGCATATAAGGCCAAACTCGCGACGCCGAACACTCCCTAAGGTATTCGGTCTTTATAACATATGTCGGGCTGAACAATGCCCTTAATAATAAACCCCGGGTGTCCAGGTACATGCAATATCCTGGCATTGCCACATGCCAATACGTCGGCATCCTTCTCGGTTGTATTGAGTATCCGGAGGATGTGAACAACAAGAGACAGTAAAAAAGGTTTACGTAGGGTCTTAATCTAAAAAGAAACCTTTGAGTGGGTCCCTGCTGCACGTCTGCGCCCGTGTCTCCATTGTGCCGTGTCCTGGACGGGTGTAGCATGATTGTCATCTGTAAAAGAGAAGAACTTAGGTGAAAGTTGCCGTGCCAGAAAATTGGTTATTATCAATAAACCTAAAATTTAAGATAAGTAAAGTTGAGCCGGACTAGCCCTGATTACACGCGGGAAGCCACTGGTACCGTCTAGGAGGGCTTGATCATCAAACCAATCTCATGTATATGTAGTGGTGCACCGGACTCGTCTAACCGTGTCCGTGGTCTTGACAACCTGTCAGTTTTTCTGGTTGGTGAGGCCGTCTAGTGCTCGGCGGCTAAAGCCGCCGCACATTCTTCCGTGCATAGAGCACGCTCAGTGTTTCTGCTAACTGTGATGGTGCCATGTGGACTGGGCATCTTAAGCTTGAGAGAAGCGTAATGCGGGATTGCATTAAAACGAGCGAAAGCCACTCTTTCGAGTAGTGCCTGATAGCCACTTCGGAATGGAGCGATGTAGAAAGTTAACCTTTCGCTTCGGAAGTTGTCGGGAGAACCGAATACAACCTCTAGTGATAGAGAGCCCGTGCAGTGGGCCTCTAGTCCTGGTATTACTCCCTTGAAGGTAGTAGTACGGTGGCTTATTTTTGTCGGGTCTATCCCCATTTTGCGGACTGTGTCCTGATATATCAGATTTAGACCACTCCCGCCATCCATGAGGACTCGTGTGAGATGGTATCCGTTTATTATTGGGTCTAACACCAAGGCCACCAATCCTTCGTGTTGGATGCTTGTCGCGTGATCCCTGCGATCAAAAGTGATCGAGCAGGCCAACCAGGGGTTGAACTTAGGGGTGACGGGCTCTATGGCGCGTGTGTCTCGGAGTGCATGTTTGCTTCTCCTCTTCGTCGCATGGATCATGTTGACTGTTTTAACCTCTGGTGGGAATTTTTTCTGTCCTCCAGTGCTTTGCTGGCGAGGCTTGTCCTCGTCTTCGCTTGGTGTCTCCCCCCCTTGTGTTCGGCGTTGAGCTTACCTACCTGCTTGAAGACCCAGCATTCTCTGTGGGTGTGATTTGCAGGTTTATCGGGGGTGCCATGAATCTGACATAGTTTGTCAAGAATCTTGTTTAGGCCAGATGGTCTGTCTCTGCTGCCTTTGAAAGGCTTTTTCCGCTGACCTGGTCGAGAGCCCCTAAATCCGGCGTTTACCGCCGTATTATCTGGGCTATCTTCTTTATTTCGACGCTTGCTTTTATTGTGTCGTGGTTTTCCATTGCCATCCCTGACTTCGGATGTGCTTGGGTCACTGGTGCTACTGCGGGCTAACCAGCTATCTTCGCCCATGCAAAAGCGGGTCATGAGACTTGTTAGAGCTGCCATTGTTCTCAGTTTTTCTTGGCCGAGGTGTCTGGCGAGCCATTCGTCTCGGACGCTGTGTTTGAAAGCTACTAAGGCTTCAGCGTCCGGACAGTTAACGATTTGGTTCTTCTTGGTGAGAAACCTGTTCCAAAGCTTTCGGGCGGACTCTTCGGACTGTTGAATTATATGACTTAAATCGTCTGCATCCGGAGGATGGACGTAGGTCCCTTGAAAATTAGCCCGAAAAGCGTCCTCGAGCTCCTCCCAACTTCCGATTGAGTTTTCGAGGAGGCCTTTCAGCCAGTGCCGAGCTGGTCCTTTAAGCTTGAGGGGCAAGTATTGAATGGCACGGAGATCGTCTCCGCGAGCCATATGGATATGGAGGATAAAGTCCTCAATCCAGACCCCAGGGTCTGTGGTCCCGTCGTACGCCTCTATGTTCACTGGTTTGAATCCTTCTGGGAATTTGTGGTCCAGCACCTCATCGGTGAAACATAGGGGGTGTGCGGCACCCCTGTACTTGGATGTACCATGGCGTTCGGACGGTTGTGGTATTTGGTTTTGATTTTGTGCCGGAGCATGCTTCCTAGATCCATAGATGGATCTGGTCGTACCGGATTTTTGGCGCAAGTCCTCACGTACATCATGTGTTGACTTATGTGCGTATTTGTTATCCGCTCTATCGCGATCACAAGGTGGTGGATCCGGCCGGTTGGCCGTTTCATTTTTTGGTTGTGTGGGCTCTAAGGCCTCGTCGTCGAATTCATGTAACAGCTTGCGCTTTGGATAGCTCTTTGTGTGGCAACTTCCACCATACTTTGCTTCGTTGTCGAGCACTTTGTTCCACCTGCTGTTGAGTGTATTTTGTGCGGCCTTAAGCCTTTGCTTCTGTTTCTTCAGACTCCTCGGTGTGGCAATAAGCCTTCTGTGGATGTTCTCTTGCTCCAAGTACGTTTCCGGGATGATGTGTGCATCTTCGTCCGGACTGTTTTCCTCCCTAGAAGGGGTTTGATGACATTTATACTCGGCGTCGCCGTGTTCGGACGTCGGATCCGTACTATGTTCGCCGCTTGCAGCTTCATCGTGCTCTGCCGCCAGGGCGATGCGGTCGTCGTTTCCTCTGGAGTCGACTGGAGTGTTATTTTCTCTTGCGCTGTTCTCACTGTTTTTGCTATGGCGGGACTTAGAGTAGCGCCGCTAACGTCGGCACTTGGGTTGCTTCTTGGAGGGGCCATCCTCCACTGTCTCTTCGCCATTGCCTTCTTTGGGCGTATCCACCATGTATATGTCATGTGATGAAGTGGCTATCCGGCGCCTTGTGGGCGCTGGTTCCTTTTCATCTCCTGCATCTTCGTCCACGCCGTCGATGTCTTCGGAGTCGAAGTTGAGCATGTCGGTTAAGTTGTCGAGTGTGGCTACTAAGTGGGTGGTGGGCGGGCAGCGAATTTCTTCGTCGTCCGTATCCCATTCTAGCTGGACATAGTTCGGCCAAGGTTCTCCTGACAGGGAGAGATACCTTAATGAATTTAGCACATCGCCGAAAGGTGAGTGCTGAAAGATATCCACGGAGGTGAACTCCATGATCAGCGCCCAGTCAGATTCGATGGGCACGGTTGCAGGCGGCTCAGAGTCCGTGGCCGGAGACGAATCCAGTGGTTTGGCAACACGGCTCTCGTAAGGGGTGAAGTCAATATCTGGCTCCATCGCCACTGAGAGTGCGGCCTCCATGGAGGGGTCTATCCCTCTGTCCTTGGATGGCGCAATTTGCTCTGGATTGAAGGCCGGAGTAGTTGCAGATGCGATCTCCTAAACACTGTCCGACAGCAGAGTTACGTCATGCTCGTCGTGACTGTGCGGCGCACCTGACACGGGCTCGAATCCGTCGAAGATCAAGTCTCCGCAGATGTCGGCAGTGTAGTTTAAGTTTCTGAATCTGACCTGATGGCCAGGGGCGTAGCTCTCGATCTACTGCAGATGGCCAAGCGAATTGGCCCGCAGTGCGAAGCCGCCGAATACAAAGATCTGTCCGGGGAGGAAAACCTCACCATGGACCGCATCGCTACCGATGATCGAAGGAGCTATCAAGCCTTATGGTGACGACACAGTGGAACTCTCAATGAAAGCACCAATGTCGGTGTCAAAACCGGTGGATCTCGGGTAGGGGGTCCCGAACTGTGCGTCTAAGGCGGATGGTAACTGGAGGCAGGGGACACGAAGTTTACCTAGGTTCGGGCCCTCTTGAAGGAGGTAATACCCTACATCCTGCTTGATTGTTCTTGATGATATGAGTATTACAAGAGTTGATCTACCACGAGATCGTAGAGGCTAAACCCTAGAAGCTAGCCTATGGTATGATTGTATGTTGTCCTACGACTAAACCCTCCGATTTATATAGACACCGGAGGGGGCTAGGGTTACATGGAGTCGGTTACAAGGGAGGAGATCTACATATCCGTATTGCCTAGCTTGCCTTCCACGCCAAGGAGAGTCCCATCTAGACACGGGACGAAGTCTTCAATCTTGTATCTTTGTAGTCCAGCAGTCCGGCCAAAGGATATAGTCTGGCTGTCCGGAGACCCCCTAATCCAGGACTCCCTCACTGAGGATGAACAGTTACAAGGGAAGAACAGCCTCCTGAGGAGAGGTGTTCTCGTGCCTGGTGAACTTGTCAGAGGCTATGGATGGAATGGCTCCGATCCATGATGTGATGCCTAGCTATGGTGGTGGCTAGTCGTATTTATAGAGGCCCTGGTCCTCTTCCCAAATATTGAGCGGGAAGGGATCCCACAACGGCCAATTTGAAAGGGGACAACTAGTACAAGCTATCCTGACAAAAGTAGTCTTCGCCTGCCAAAGGCTCTGGTGGTGACGCCGTCTTGGGCTCCACGGTGACGTCCGTCCTGTCGTCCTGCTGGTCTTGGTCTTGTTGCACCAATATGGAAACCTTTGCCTGTTGCTTCGGAACTCCTCACCTACGCTTGCCTCCTTAACACCAAAGAGGGAACGAGGACACTATGCTCGCTGGCGCCCGCCTGGTCTTGATCGTCATGGCTTATGTCATTGGAACCTCACGAGGTTCGCCTTGCCTTGATCTCTCCGCCCCTCGCGAGCCAGCCTGGTGAGGCCGCCCCTGAGGAGGTCTTGCGTTGTCCTCCTCGCGAGGCTTAGCCCCTCGCGAGGGTCTTGGGTGTTTGCTGGTGAAGATGGGCCATACGGGGCCGCAGGCAGGCAAGTCTAGGGACCCCCGTTCCCAGAACGCCGACTGCCGTCTACTTGCACAAACATATTACTTTATTTATAGCTCTATTTTTCTTTTTAGACGCAGACCTAGTGAAGCAATTACAATTTTACAATTAATTAAAAGTGAAACAAGTGACTGCAACATGCCAAAGATGTTATGAAAATGCCAACCACGTACACTAAAACATGTATTCCACAATATAGCAGGTACCACAATGAGTGGTTGATACGTCTCCAACGTATCTATAATTTTTGATTGTTCCATGCTATTATACTATCTATTTTGTATGTTAATGGGCTTATTTTTACACTTTAATATCATTTTTGGGACTAAGCTATTATATGTTTTTTTTCCTATTTTAGTGTTTCACCAAAAAGGAATATCAAACGAAGTCCAAACGGAATGAAACCTTCGGGAGCGTTATTTTTGGAACAAACATGATCCATGAGACTTGGATTAGGCATCAAGAAACAATCAAGGAGGCCATGAGGCAGGGGGCGCGCCCTCCACCCTCGTGGGCCCCTCATTGCTCCACCGACCTACTTCTTCCTCCTATATATATCTACGTACCCCGCAAACATCCAGGAGCACCACGAAAACTTAATTCCACCATCGCAACCTTCTGTACCCAAGAGATCCCATCTTGGGGCCTTTTCCGGAGCTCCGCCGGAGGGGGCATTGATCACAGAGGGCCTCTACATTAACTCCATGGCCTCTCCGGTGATGTGTGAGTAGTTGACTTCAGACCTCCGGGTCCATAGCTAGTAGCTAGATGTATTCTTCTCTCTCTTTGGATCTCAATACAAAGTTCTCCTCGATTCTCATGGAGATCTATTCGGTGTAATCTTGTTTTGCGGTGTGTTTGTCGAGATCTAATGAATTGTGGGTTTATTGTCAAGTTTATCTATGAACAATATTTGAATCTTCTCTGAATTATCTTATGTATGATTGGTTTATCTTTGCAAGTCTCTTTGAATTATCAGTTTGGATTGGCCTACTAGATTGATCTTTCTTGCAATGGGGGAAGTGCTTAGCTTTGGGTTCAATCTTGCGGTGCTCGATCCCAGTGACAGAAAGGGAAACGACACGTATTGTATTGTTGCCATCAAGGATAAAAAGATGGGGTTTACATCATATTGCATGAGTTTATCCCTCTACATCATATCATCTTGCTTAAGGCGTTACTCTGTTCTTATGAACTTAATACTCTAGATGCATGCTGGAGAGCAGTCGATGTGTGGAGTAATAGTAGTAGATGCAGGCAAGAGTCGGTCTACTTGTCACGGACGTGATGCCTATATACATGATCATGCCTAGATATTCTCATAATTATTCGCTTTTCTATCAATTACTCGACAATAATTTGTTCACCCACCGTTATACTTATGCTCTTGACAGAAGCCACTAGTGAAACCTATGGCCCCTGGGGCAATTCTCCATCATACAAGTTTACAATCTATTTTATTTTGCAATCTTTACTTTCAATCTATATCATAAAAATATCAAAAATATTTATCTTATTATTATCATGTCTATCAGATCTCACTCTTGCAAGTGGCCATGAAGGGATTGACAACCCCTTTATCACGTTGGTTGCGAGGTTCTCATTTGTTTGTGTAGATACGAGGTGATTTGTGCGTGGTCTCCTACTGGATTGATACCTTGGTTCTCAAAAACTAAGGGAAATACTTACGCTACTTTGCTGCAGCACCCTTTCCTCTTCAAGGGAAAACCAACGCAGTGCTCAAGAGGTAGCAAGAAGGATTTCTGGCGCCGTTGCCGGGGAGTCTACGCACAAGTCAAGACATACCAAGTACCCATCACAAACTCTTATCCCTCACATTACATTATTTGCCATTTGCCTCTCGTTTTCCTCTCCCCCACTTCACCCTTGCCGTTTTATTTGCCTTTTTTTTCGTCCACCTTCTTCCCGTATGTATCTTTGTTTGTGTTTCCATGTGCCTTCTATTAGCTTGCATCTTCGCTTTCTAAATATCTATTGATATGGATCCACTTAAAGTGTTCTACTTGGTTCATCTTTGATCCTTATGCGCTCGTGTTAAAACCCCAACTATCCTAGTTGATGGGAAATATTTAGACGAGCATGCTCATTTTGTGCATCACCGTCTGTCTAAAAAAGGGAGACTCTTATGGGATCAAATAAACAGATTTCTATATTATGCTTGGAATCTTTGTGAAATTTGTGATCTTACTTGTTACTCTAAGAACCCTAAAAAACACCTCCCCTACCTATGCGAGTTTAATGATAATGAAATCTTATCTTCTTATGCAAAGGGTGTTTACAGTTACTATGATATCAAACAAATTGAAGAATTTGTTGCTTTTGAGGGTGCTTATGAAATTGCTTCTTTGATTGAAAAGTATGATATTACTCTCTACGAACCTGAAAATTTTGACATACTTAAATATTGCTATGAAAACTATGCTCATAATGTCTATGTCAAAGAATTTATTGAAAGAATGACTGTTGCTTCGGAATAAAATAATGATATGCATGAATCTATAGATAATTATGATTCCGATGATTTAATTGAAATATTCCTTGATGAAGATGATGTTTGCTATTCTTGTGGCCATGATGCCAATATTTATGAAGATGAATTTGTTATAGTTCCTTACATGAAACATGAAATCGTTGCTATTGCACCCATACTTGATAGTTCCTTCGATGAAAAGCATGATTGCAATGATGTTATTATAAATTTTCTTAATGTCATTTGTGTTAATGATATGCAAAACCTCAATCTTGGGGATGCTAGTTTTGCTATGACTACTATTTGTTGCAATGATCATGATTGGGGTGATTCTTCTTTTGATCTTAAAAATTTATTTAAGCCCCATGATGAATATGAGATTGATAATAGTGTTTGCAATATTATTGAAAGTGGGTCTGGAAGAGTGTCAACTTTAGATCCCACAAATTTGGAGAATGTTCAATCTTATGAAGTTTTTGATAAAAGTGGGTTTGGAGAGGTCATTACTTTAGTTAATGTTAATCCCACTATTTTGGAAGAGTGTCAACTTTGCATACATGGGGATCGTGTTAAGAATATGTTTTGTGATAGCTATATTGTTGAATTTGCTTATGATCCTACATGTAATTATTATGAGAGAGGAAAATATGGTTGTAGAAATTTTCATGTTACTAAATTACCTCTCGTTATGTTGAGATTGTTATTGTTTCTTTCCGCTTCCTTGCATATGCTAGTTTTTGCTTGCCTTGATAATTTGTTTGCCTATAAGATGCTTATGCATAGGAACTATGTTAGACTTAGATGTGTTTGTCACGTGTTTTATGATGCTCTCTGTGTGCTTCAATTCTTGTCTTTCATGTGAGCATCGTTGAAATCTTATGCCTAGCTATAAGGCTTTAAAGAAGAGCGCTTGTTGGGAGACAACCCAATATTTTTCCTTGCTGTTATTCAATAAATAATTCATCTAGCCTTTGTTTAGATGTGGTTTTATGCTTTTAATTAGTTTTTGTGCCAAGTAGAACCTTTGGGAAGACTTGAGGAAAGTCTTTGCGATCTTGCTCTAAAAAACAGAAACTTTAGCGCTCACAAGAATTGCTGCCATTTTTTATTGGAGAGCTATATTTAGTTCATTATTTTTGCAGATGTTTAATAGATACATTCCTCACGTCCAGAATTTTTATTTACAATTTTTGGGGTTCCAGAAGTTTGCGTTAGTTACAGATTACTACAGACTGTTCTGTTTTTGACAGATTCTGTTTTTCGTGTGTTGTTTGTATATTTTAATGCATCTATGGCTAGTAAAAGAATTTATAAACCATAGAGAAGTTGAAATACAGTAGGTTTAACACCAATATGAATAAAGAATGAGTTCATTACAGTACCTTGAAGTGGTGTTTTGTTTTCTTTCGCTAACGGAGCTCACGAGGATTTTCTTTTAAGTTTTGTGTTGTGAAGTTTTCAAGTTTTGGGAAAGAGCCTAAGCTTGGGGATGCCCAAGGCACCCCAAGGTAAATCCAAGGACACCAAAAAGCCTAAGCTTGGGGATGCCCCAGAAGGCATCCCCTCTTTTGTCTTCGTTCATCGGTAACTTTACTTGGAGCTATATTTTTATTCGCCACATAATATGTGTTTTGCTTGGAGCATCTTGTATGATTTGAGTCTCTGCTTTTTAGTTTACCACAATCATCCTTGCTGTACACACCTTTTGAGAGAGACACACAGGAATTGGAATTTATTAGAATACTCTTTTTACTTCACTTATATCTTTTGAACTATATCGTTTTTGCTCTAGTGCTTCACTTATATCCTTTAGAGCACGGCGGTGGTTTTATTTTATAGAAACTAGCAAAAAGGCATGTGCGTTGTAATGGGAGATAAAAAAGCTTCTCATACCTCTAGCGTAGTAAAATGATTTAGAAACAATGATCTAATTAATATTGAATAATACATGAAAATACTTTGACTAAACATTAATCAAAACCCTTGATTTTCTGAATATGTTTTTTATAATATAGCAAATATGCCCATGCATTGCAATGAGAGAGGAAAAGAAATCTTGCAACATAACAATTCTTGCATCAGGCGGCACAAATATGCCCGTGTGTTGTAGGGGAAAACATAAATAGTTCTTTACCTTTAAAAACTGGAGATTTTTCGAATGTTTGAACATTTTGGTTGAAGTTGGAACATTTTTTAAAATTACATTTTTGAACATCACTATTTTGAAAAAATAGAATTCTTGTTCATATTCATAAATAAAAAAGATACGGAAATCACAGTACTATATGCATCCAGAGGACACCTGGCCCTTCGGACTTTAATTATCACAAATCTTTTTTCATTAGCCAACTACATGCATGAGCGCGAATATTGTTTAATTAGCCAACTGCATGCATGAGCGCCGATTTAATTCAACCAATCCCTCTCTCTTCTCTCAATTCCACCAGGCATGTCGCGTGAGCGCCGGTTCTCTTCTATTGATATTTTTCGCTCCGTCAGGGTGGCCAATCCAGCGCCGTTGTGCATATTTTCTTTTATTATCCAGACTTTCCTTCTTATTTGGTTCTCAAGGCACCGTCTTGTTTCTCTCGACAACTCCCATACATATATGAACTGGTGGGATTTAATGTGAAATGGCAAGGTGGTACTATTAATTAGCAGATGAACCAATCGTCTGTTCACATCCACAAGCTAGTGCAGTTGGCTATGTTCTTTGGATTGGTAGTTGGTGATCGCGAGTTCGATCCTCCATCCCATAATTTTTCATTTTGTCTTCTGAAAAGTACACACAACTGCCTCATGGCCCACAATGGCCCAATATGGATGGAAGCTGGCCAACCAGATCATGGGTCGCGGGTTTATCATCCAAAAAGTAGGCCCGGGAGGGCTGCCTGCGGATGAATTTAAGACCTTTTTCATATGGACTATGTGTAATTAGTATCACCTCATGTATAATAATAAACTTAACGTAGGATCAGATGCGGGACGAAACCAAGAATATCACCTTGCTTTATTAATAGATATAGATTATTGATCTCTCCTGTTTCACTTATATTATTCTGAGAGTCCTTTAGAACAACATGGCAATTTGCTTTTAGGCATTATAAAAACTTTTCATATAAGTGCATTGAATACTAAGAGAAGTTTGATACTTGATGATTGTTTTGAGATATGGAGATGGTGATATTAGAGTCATGCTAATTGAGTAGTTGTGAATTTGAGAAATACTTGTGTTGAAGTTTGTGATTCCCGTAGCATGCATGTATGGTGAACCGTTATGTGATGAAGTCGGAGCATGATTTATTTATTGATTGCCTTCCTTATGAGTGGCGGTCGAGGACGAGCGATGGTCTTTTCCTACCAATCTATCCCCCTAGGAGCATGCGCGTAGTACTTTGTTTCGATAACTAATAGATTTTTGCAATAAGTATGTGAGTTCTTTATGACTAATGTTTAGTCCATGGATTATACGCACCCTCACCTTTCCACCATTGCTAGCCTCTCTAGTACCGCACAACTTTCGCCGGTACCATAAACCCACCATATACCTTCCTCAAAACAGCCACCATACCTACCTATTATGGCATTTCCATATCCATTCCGAGATATATTGCCATGCAAATTTCCACCGTTCCGTTTGTTATGACATGCTTCATCATTGTCATATTGCCATGGATGATCATGTAGTTGACATCATATTTGTGGCAAAGCCACCGTTCATAATTTTTTCATACATGTCACTCTTGATTCATTGCATATCCCGGTACACCGCCGGAGGCATTCACATAGAGTCATATTTTGTTCTAAGTATTGAGTTGCAATTCTTGAGTTGTAAGTAAAAAGAAGTGTGATGATCATCATTATTAGAGAATTGTCCCAGTGAGGAAAGGATGATGGAGACTATGATTCCCCCACAAGTCAGGATGAGACTCCGGATGAAAAATAAAATAAAAAATAAAAAAAGAAAAGAAAAGAGGCCAAAAAAGAAGGCCCAGATAAAAAAAATAATAAATGAGAGAAAAAGAGAGAAGGGACAATGTTACTATCCTTTTTCCACACTTGTGCTTCAAAGTAGCACAATGATCTTCATGATAGAGAGTCTCCTATGTTATCACTTTCATAAACTAGTGGGAATTTTACATTATAGAACTTGGCTTGTATATTAAAGTGATGGGCTTCCTCTATTTGCCCTAGGTCTTCGTGAGCAAGCAAGTTGGATGCACACCCACTTAGTTCCTTTTGTTGAGCGTTCATACACTTATACCTCTAGTGCATCCATTGCATGGCAATCCCTACTCACTCACATTGTATTAATGGGCATCTCCATAGCCCGTTGATACGCCTAGTTGATGTGAGACTATCTTCTCCTTTTTGTATTCTCCACAACCACCATTCTATTCCACCATAGTGCTATATCCATGGCTCACACTCATATATTGCGTGAAGATTGAAAAAGTTTGAGAACATCAAAAGTATGGAACAATTGCTTGGCTTGTCATCGAGGTTGTGCATGATTTAATATTTTGTGTGATGAACATAGAGCATAGACATGCTATATGATTTTCTAGGGATAACTTTCTTTGGCCATGTTATTTTGAAAAGACATGATTGCTTAGTTAGTATGCTTGAAGTATTATTATTTCTATGTCAATACTAAACATTTATCTTGAATCTTTCGGATCTGAACATTCATGCCACAATAAATAAAAATTACATTGAGAAATATGTTAGGAAGCATTCCACATCAAAAATTCTGTTTTTATCATTTAGCTACTCGAGGACGAGCAGGAATTAAGCTTGGGGATGCTTGATACATCTCCAACGTATCTATAATTTTTTATTGTTCCATGCTATTATATTATCTATTTTGGATGTTAATGGGCTTATTTTTACACTTTTATATCATTTTTGGGACTAACCTATTAACCGGAGGCCCAACACCAATTTTTTTGCCTATTTTAGTGTTTCGCCGAAAAGGAATATCAAACGGAGTCCAAACGGAATGAAACCTTCGGGAGCGTTATTTTTGGAACAAACATGATCCTCGAGACTTGGAGTAGGCGTCAAGAAACAATCAAGGAGGCCACGAGGCAGGGGGCGCGCCCTCCACCCTCATGGGCCCCTCGTTGCTCCACCGACCTACTTCTTCCTCCTATATATGTATCTACGTACCCCGCAAACATCCAGGAGCACCACGAAAACCTAATTCCACCGCTGTAACCTTCTGTACCCAAGAGATACCATCTTGGGGCCTTTTTCGGAGCTCTGCCGGAGGGGGCATTGATCACAGAGGGCCTCTACATCAACTCCATGGCCTCTTCGGTGACGTGTGAGTAGTTTACTTCAGACCTTCGGATCCATAGCTAGTAGCTAGATGGCTTCTTCTCTCTCTTTGGGTCTCAACAAAGTTCTCCTCGACTCTCTTGTAGATCTATTCCGTGTAATCTTCTTTTGCGGTGTGGTTGTCGAGATCCGATGAATTGTGGGTTTATGATCAAGTTTATCTATGAACAATATTTGAATCTTCTCTGAATTCTTTTATGTATGATTGGTTTATCTTTGCAAGTCTCTTTGAATAATAAGTTTGGTTTGGCCTACTAGATTGATCTTTCTTGCAATGGGAGAAGTGCTTAGCTTTGGGCTCAATCTTGCGGTGCTCGATCCCAGTGATAGAAAGGGAAATGAAACGTATTGTATTGTTGCCATCGAGGATAAAAAGATGGGGTTTACATCATATTGCATGAGTTTATCCCTCTACATCATGTCATCTTGCTTAAGGCGTTACTCTGTTCTTATGAATTTAATACTCTAGATGCATGCTGGATAGCGGTCGATGTGTGGAGTAATAGTAGTAGATGCAGGCAGGAGTCGGTCTACTTGTCACAGACGTGATGCCTATATACATGATCATGCCTAGATATTCTCATAATTATTCGCTTTTCTATCAATTGCTCGACAATAATTTGTTCACCCATCGTAATACTTATGCTCTTGACAGAATCCACTAGTGAAACCTATGGCCCCCGGGTCTATTCCCCATCATACAAGTTTACAATCTATTTTATTTTGCAATCTTTACTTTCAATCTATATCATAAAAATACCAAAAATATTTATCTTATTATTATCATGTCTATCAGATCTCACTCTTGCAACTGGCCGTCAAGGGATTGACAACCCCTTTATCGCGTTGGTTGCGAGGTTCTCATTTGTTTGTGTAGGTACGAGGTGATTTGCGCGTGGTCTCCTACTGGATTGATACCTTGGTTCTCAAAAATTGAGGGAAATACTTACGCTACTTTGCTGCATCACCCTTTCCTCTTCATGGGAAAACCAACGTAGTGCTCAAGGGGTAGTAGTGGCATAAGCAAGCATTTCTTCCAGCGCAATTCTAGGGCGTTCAAAAGGGGCACGTGGACACATCGCAAGATACAGTCGGAGTGTGACATGCACGCGATATGGCACAAGACCGGCAATACCTTGGCATTGGTGGTCAAAGGCCGGCAGACAGGCAGCAAAAAGGTTCTGGTGTTGCACACCAACAAGAACTTCGACCAGCAGAGGACCAACTAGGTGATGCACCAGTACCACCTTGGGGACCTGGAGCAAGAGAAGGAGCGGGAGCTGGTCCTCTGCAAGATTTTCTACCAGACGAACACTAGGGCCAGGAGTAAAAAGATTATAAGTTAGTTTGGTATTGGTACTTGTACTACCTTATCGTCCGCAGGTTGGTATTGTTGTTAATGATCTTTCGGTATGAACTTGGCATTTGCTTCCAAGCATCATGCCGAGGGTTCGACGTGGATATAAAGCTGAATCATTTGTTTTGAAACGAATTTTCAGGCACCTGATTTTTATTTGATGGGTAGCATAAGCACCTGTCGTTTGACTTCCCAGTTCTCCATATTTTTCGAAACAAGTGCATGCACTTATTATCATGATGAAAAAACAATATACCTGATGCATCCCAGTTATCAGTCTATACTTGACGAATTCTCTCGTTTGTTGAACACGTATATTGATTTTTGAGGTCAAGCAAGTTTCAACTGGGTTGTAGACTGCCCAGGCTTGGTTTTGTTTCTAACAGGCCCAGCCCATAACGACAACGGGGCACAAAGATCCAGCAGGTATCTACTGGCCTCTAGCCCACCGGCGTTAGTTATATTTTGCCTTACAACATCTGCAGGCAGTTTTTTTACTGAATCAAACACACAGCCCAGTTCTATTTTCCTCTTGAAACGCCATGTCCTACATCAGTTTTCTAATCTCTACCTATATTTTACTAGTTCATATACACGTATATCATTATATTGAAAATATATAAAGTTCCCTTTTCATATTTACACCCTTATTTTTGTTGTTGTTTTCCCTCCCAGCGCTGATTTTTTTACCACTGGTTTTCCCTTAAACCAACTCAATTGTCCCACGACTTATTTGCTTACAAAAACAAATGATTTTTTGGCAAATCAATAAGTTCTTAAAAAATGTTTATCATTTCGGGATTATAATAGTTCGGACTCCACCGAAATATGGAAAATAAGGTTGAACTTTTTGACCATGGTCCTGGGCAGAAAATGGGTTGTAATAAATTACTTAAGAATTAGCAAATGGGCTGCAAATTATATATTTTTTAGCAAATGGGCTCTATGTTGTCTGCCACAGATTTGGAGGCTGATTTGTGGGCCTACTAACTTCATGTGTACACAAGGTTTCTCAAAAAAGAAACTTAGTCAACAATCGACTCTACCAGCGTCAGACCGTTAGATGTCAATCTAACGAGAATCGTGCTTCTTCAGTCTCTGATCTTCCTGCTCCAGCCGCCCAAACCAGCGCCGGCGAAACCGCCTGCTCCCGCCCCCCGCGGCCGGCTGTGCTGCCGGGCAAACCTCACGGCCCCACCATACTCGCATCCCTAGCATGTCTATCACTCTACTCACCCACACCTCCTGTTATTTTCCGGCGACGACAGCCGAACTGGTCAACCCTCGTACTCCCCACCGTGTGGGCAGCCACTGTGTGTCTTCCCCGGCTCCGTGTCATTCCCTTTGTAGGACTCACCGTCGTCCACCGCCTAGGTCCTCTCGGCGCGGTGTGGTGAACGTCGTCAACGAACGACATCCATCGGAAGTGGACTGTAGATGGAGAAGCTGACAGCTGGGTCCACGGCCGCACACAAGGAAATGCCTCCTTAATACATGCAAAATAATGATTCCTCCACCTGACATCTGGGACCCACCGGAAGGTCCTCTGTATTTCGCGAAAAAATGTTCCCCCCGCTGACAGCTCGGATCCACCAGCTATATCTTCGCATGCAAGGAAGTGCCTCCTTATTACGCACAAAAAATGAATACCCTCCTGCGTGGTAGGCTGACTTGTGGGGCTACTAAGTTGACGGGGATGAAGGGCTTTGTCAACTTAGTCAATATGAACGATTCTAGCTCCAGTGACCGTACGATGTCCATCCAACGACCGTAGTGCTTCTTCAACCTCTGGTCTTGTTGCTCCAGCCGCCCAAACTAGCGTCGGTCGTGCCGTGTGCTTCTGCCTCCCGTGGCCAGCTGTGATGCTGCGGAGGCCTCACCGCCCCCTACTACACCCACCGCTGGCCAGGCCATCCGCCTCTACTCAACCACACACCCTGTTATTCTGCGGTGACGGCAGCCTCACACTGCAGCCGAACCAGTGAACCCTCGTACTCCTCTCTGCGTGGGCTTCCACTGTCGTGTCTTCCCCAGATCTGCGTCATCCCCTTCCTAGGCCCCGCCATGGTGCTCTCGGCGCGGCGTGGTCAATGTTGTCAAGGAACGACTTCCATTGGAAGAGTACTGTACATGGAGAGGCTGATAGCTGGGTCCACGGCCGCAGCAAGGAAGTGCCTCCTTATTACGCGCAAAATAATTATTCCTCTACCTTACAGCAGGGACCCACCGGACGGGCCACCGTATTTCGCAAAAAAAAAATGTTTCCCCCCTGACTGCTAGGACCCACCAGCTACATCTTCGCATGCAAGGAAGTGCCTGAGAGTCGGGACCCACCTGGTCGAAGCGTACGTAGCGTTGTCATTCTGGTCGCGAACATGTACGTACATACTGGTCGATGTAGAGGCGCGCATGTGTCGTAGTAGAGGCACGCACATGTCGTAGTAGAGCCGTGCACGTAGCATGTACATGTATGTACAATGGCTAGGGTGCAAGAAAGTAAATACAGCCATGTACGTACATACAGACGGGGTCTCCAACGCCTACTCGCGCATACGTATGGCCAGGGCTCGTGTACATGGCTGGGTCGGAACGGAGAAACTACGTCGTCGTCGTGTTCATGGGGAGCCAACTGGCTGGGTCGGAACGGAATGCGTCGTCATGTTCATCGGGAGCCAACCGGCTTGGATGGAACAGCCGATGGAAACGACGCCTGGCATACCGTAGAACGGAGGAAACTGCCTTGTGTTTGATCGGCCACGTCGAAACGGGATCATGTTCATCAGGAGGGGTCTGGCATACCTCAAAACGAAGGAAACAAACTTCTCTTGGACCTCCTACGGTCGAAACGGGGTCCTGTTGACCGGGAGGGGTGTGGCGTACCGCAAAACGGAGAAAACAGACTTGTGATGGAGCGCTACGGTCGAAACGGGGGTCCTGTTCATCGGGAGGGGTGTGGCGTACCGCAAAACGGGACTCCATAGGATATTGTTCATCTCCACCGTTGACCTCCTCTAGCCTCCACAGGGTACTGTTCATCCACCGTCGACCTCCTCCAGCCTCCACCCACGACTGTTCATCCACTGGCTCTTGTTCATCCAGCCTCCACCGGCTACTGTTCAACCAGCCCTCTCCACGCGGTCTTGTTCAACCACCCCTCCATGGGCTAATGTTCATCCAGCCCTCCACCGGCTACTGTTCAACTAGCCCTCCATCGGCTACTGTTCAACCAGCCCTCCACAGGGTCCTGTTCATCCAGCCCTCCACGGGATCCTGTTCATCCACCGGCTCGATCGATCGGGGTACTGTTCATCCAGCGGCAACGGCCTCTACTACCACGGGTTCCTATTCATCCAACCCCCACCGGGAACTGTTCATCCAAACCCCCCAACAACGCTCACTCTTCATCCAGAGGCAGCATCGATCAGCTTCAATTAGCAGCAGTAGCGAAGGAATCGCTCGATTGGGTTCAGTTAACAGCCATCGATTGATCGCTCGGGTTCAGTAACGCGTAGCCTACAGTGCAATTGCTCGGGTTTAGTTAGAGCCCAACGCCTCGCTCTGGTTCAGTTAGAGCGCAACGCCTCACAGACACGCGCGTACGTACGTGAGAAACCCGCATCGCTCGGACCTCGACCAGTCACCGTAACCGGGAACTCCCAATATTTTCCTCGCCCTCGCTTCTACCACGGTTTTTTCTGTCATGGACGGCCCAAAGAATGTCATGCTGCTGCATCTCCGGCCCGCCCTGGACGAAAAGCCCATTTTCTATCATGATTTTTTGTCATAGAAGTAGGACCCCGCCACATCTATGATGATACCGGGTTTTGTCGCAATTATTGTCATAGAAGTGTCATAAGTATGACAGGAAAAAAATTCGTTCGGCCCAAAGTTTCATGGATCTGTCTTTTTTTCTAGTGGGAGGTCACGTCACATGAGACTCGATGTACCTGCTTAAGCTGATGTTGAGAATCATGGACGAATCAGACGCACGAGTATGCGTGATGATCCTCCGGCAGTTCGGCAACTGGGATGGCGACGCATTGTTCATCAGAGAGAACAACTGTTGCTGGTTGCAAAGTAGTGTGAAGCTGCATCCCTTGCAAATCACCTCGCTATGGTAACCCTTACAACGGGGGTGCCTACTGCTAGAGGGCACTCACTCAATCGGAAGCTGCTGCTCAACATATGCAAGGAAGAGGATTTAACTAGCATTCGGACAAGAACTCCCCCGAGTGGCAACCAAGCTGACAAGACTCTCGGATGCAATACCCATTTAACCAGGAGCCCGCGGCAGGAGTAAGATGAGACCCATACGAAGTTACGAACTGGGCAATGCAATGTTTTGGTAGGTCAAGCCAGTGCATCATGCTCCCCTGCACACTATTTTGGAAAGCTCTGAGTGTTACACAAACGACCATACATTAATCCGTGTATAATAATGTACTTATCTTTCTTTTTTTGCAAATGAAATAATTTATCTAACTCTCTTGATCTCTTCCAATCTTATTAAATGATTAACCATCTTGACTCGTGATTTTGATTCATCAGAAGTTAAAAAAATTGTTGATGTTGTAGGCATTTCTATACTTGATCATCACATATCTTCCGGCCGACCTTAGGATTTAACAGTGAAAAACTAGCATGCTATAGCTATAACACCCGCGATGCGGCTATATCTCCCACGTGTCGGAGCACGACTTAGAGGCATAACCGCATTGAAGGCAATGTTGCAAGAGGGGTAATCTTTACACATCCCATGTACTAAATAAGAAAGAGGTGCAGAGTTGGCTTACAATCGCCACTTCACACAATACATGAATATAACATTACAACATCCAGATACAAACAAGGTCCGACTACGGAACCAAAATAAAAGAAGACCACTCCTAATGCTACAGATCCCTGATCGCCCCGACTGGGCTCCACTACTGATCAACTGGAAAACGAAACAGCACAATGAAACACGAGATCTTCATCGAGCTCCTCCTTGAGCTTGGTTGCATCACCTGCACGATATCATCGGCACCTGCAAACTGGTTTGGAAGTAAAATGTGAGTCACGGGGACTCAGCAATCTTACACCCTCGCGATCAAGACTATTTAAGCTTATGGGTAGGGAAAAGGTATGAGGTGGAGCTGCAGCAAGCACTAGCATATATGGTGGCTAACTTACGCAAAAGAGAGCGATAAGAGAAGGCAAAGCACGGTCGAGAATCTATTATCAAGAAGTGATCCTAGACTACTTATGCTGGAGCATAACTCCAACACCGTGTTCACTTCCAGGACCCCGCCGAGAAGAGATCATCACGGCTACACACGCGGTTGATGCATTTTAATTAAGATAAGTTTCAGGTTTTCTACAACCGGACATTAACAAATTCCCATCTACCCATAACCGCGGGCACGGCTTTCGAAAGTTCAAAACCCTGCAGGGGTGTCCCAACTTAGCCCATCACAAGCTCTCACTGTCAACGAAGGATATTCCTTCTCCCAATACAACCCGATCAGACTCGGAATCCCGGTTACAAGACATCTCGACAATGGTAAAACTAAACCAGCAAAGCCACCCGATGCGCCGACAATCTCGATAGGAGCTGCACATATCTTTGTTCTCAGGGCAACACCGGATAGCTGAAGCTACGAGTAAAACCAACCCTTGAGTTTCCCTGAGGTGGCCCCGCAGGCTGCCCATTTTGGACCAACACTTAGAGAAGCACTGGCCCGGGGGGTTAAAATAAAGATGACCCTTGAGTCTGCAGAACCCAAGGGAAGGTGGTAGGTTGTTAGTGCAAATGGTAAAACCAAGGTTGGGCCTTGCTGGAGGAGTTTTATTCAAAGAGAACTTTCAAGGGGTTCCCATTATAACCCGACCGTGTAAGGAACGCAAAATCAAGGAACATATCACCGGTATGATGGAAACTAGGGCGGCAAGAGTGGAACAAAACACCAGGCATAAGGTCGAGCCTTCCACCCTTTACCAAGTATATAGATGCATTAGTTAAATAAGAGATATTGTGATATCCCAACAAATATCCATGTTCCAACTTGGAACAAACTCCATCTTCACCTGCAACTAACAACGCTATAAGAGGGGCTGCGCAAAGCGGTAACATAGCCAAACAACGGTTTGCTAGGACAAGGTGGGTTAGAGGCTCATGGCAATGAAAATAGCAAGTGGTAGGTATTGCAGCATAGGCATAGCAAAAGAGTGAGCATCTAGCAAGCAAAGATAGAAGTGATTTCGAGGGTATGGTCATCTTGCCTGCAAAGTTCTCCGAGAAGACAAAAGCTTGATCCTCGTAAGCGTACTCAACGGGTACCTCGAACACGAACTCGTCTCCCGGCTCTACCCAAAGCAAGAACACAAGAAAAGGGAGACACAATCAACCACGTGCAAAGCACAAACAACAAGATGCAAAACATGGCATGATATGCGGGATGTGATATGCAATGCATATGCATGCATCGGAAAGGAAAGATCAAACATGGCCTCAACTTGGAAAAACCAAGCGTGCCACTGGAAAGATGAGTTGATTTAGGTCGAAATCGATATGAAGATCACCGGAATCGGATGCATGGTTTGCAAATGGCAAGCAAAACAAATATGGCACCGGTCTGCGATTAACTACATGAGGCCATCTAAATGCATCAAGAACAACAAGCTACTGCACTCTAACATAGCAACAAAATACATGGCAGGGATTCACTCAAGATTCTTGACAAAAGATTAACACTGAGCTACAGCTAATTCACTCAGTAGCAAGTTCAAACAAGCATGGCAAAAGTGCAAAAGATATCAGGTTACAGACTTAGTGAAATTAACATGTCAGGAATTTAACATCAGGAAGCAATGTTTAGAGCAAGATAACAACATGCTACAGGAACATATCATGGCAAAGCAAGGCATGGCATGAAACTACTCAAAGCATATAACAAAAGTCCCTTACTTACCATAAGACAAAAGGGATCAGAAAATACAATGGCAACCATGTGAACATTGCAATTATCGTTAACAGATTCAGACTTAGTAGAAATCTGAAACATGGTAAAACAGATATTGAGTAGGCATGTTTACGAGCTCGATGCACTCACCACAAGGCATTGCATGACAAACTAAGCATACACCCAACAAGTAGACATGGCATAGAAGCTAAACATGGCAAGAACAACAACATAGCATGCATGGAACAACTACAACAACCTCGGCAAAAATGCTTAACATGTAAACAATCTGCCAGGAACATTTTATAGCAAAGGTAGAGCTCGATTGAGTCAAGCTAGGGTGCTCCATAATGGCAAACAAAGACATGGATGGATAGAGCACAACAATATCTACAAAACATCCTTACTGATCATGCTCAAAAGAGGCATGGATCACTCTGTAGCAACAAGGAAACATGGCATAAAAATATTATCAGGGCAATGACTTAGAATATTTCTAAGTCCCTGAAATCAGCAACAGCACGAGAGCTACTTGGCATGCTTGTGCTAGTCACCACAGAGATCACAAAAATACATGGCATACACCCCTGTAAAGATGGCATGGCATACTTCAAAACACATGTAGGGCTCAAGTTCATAGGAGGCACACATCAATCATGGCAAAAATGACAAATGTCCAATTACTGATAAGAATCTGAAACTAATATAAACTAGCACTCCTGCAACAGCATTTAGGGTATCAAGATGAACTCAAATGAACATGGTGCAATGGAATGAAATGGTGTACTCGTCGAGTCAAACAATTTGATATGCTACATGCCCAAAACGGAGCCACGGATGCAAAGTTATGATGTGATGAAAATGCCCAAAAATACTGGGGACTTAGAGGAAAAAATTAGGTCAACCTCGTTTGACCGGATCTGGATCTAGGCGCGTGAACCGAGGTTCGTCGGTGAGGCACTCGAGGTGGCCGGAGACGCTGCGCGGGGTCGCCGGAGTTGACGGCGGTCGCCGGAAGCGGCCGGACCGAAGTCGGCGAGGAGAGGCGCCGGCGGGGAGGAGGCGCACGCCGGCGCGGGGCGGACAGCGGCGGTGGCCGCGGCCGTGGCGGCAGATGAGGCGAGGCCGGAGCAGCGCCTCCATGGCAGAGCGGCGCTGTGGCGGCCGGGCGGCGCGCCTCGACAGGCGGCGCGTGCCTCGGGAGGCCGCGGGCGGGCGGAGGCGACGGGATGGGCCCACGCGGGCCGGCCCCGGGCCCGGGCAGGCCTGGCACGGCGCGCGGTGAGATCCGGCTGAGCTGGCGGACGCCGGTTGGACGAGGGAGCGGTGGAGCTGACGTGTCGCCTTCCAGTTGGCCGGGGCGATGTGGCGGCGGGGTGGACGCGTCCGCCGGCAAGCGGACATGTCCGGCGGCGCGGAGGGATGTGAGATCTAGGGTTAGACCGCGAATTTCGAGGAGAGGCACATATATATAGGTAGAGGGAGCTAGGAGAGTCGAAATGAGGTGCGGTTTTCGGCCACGCGATCGTGATCGAACGACCGAGATGATATAGGGGGTTTAGTTGGGTTTTGGGCCACTTTGGAGGGGTGTTGGGCTGCAACACACACGAGGCCTTTACGGTTCCTCGATTAACCATTGGAGTATCAAACAAAGTCCAAATGGCACGAAACTTGACAGGCGGTCTACCGGTAGTAAACCAAGGCCGCTTGGCAAGTCTTGGTCCAATCCGAGAACGTTTAACACCCGCACATGAAAAGAGACAAAAGGAGGCGCCGGAGGACATAGGAGCGCCGGAATGCAAAACAGACAACGGGGAAAATGCTCGGATGCATGAGACGAACATGTATGCAAATGCGATGCACAAGATGACATGCTATGCAATGCATGACACGCAAGCAATGACAAGGCAACAACAGCGAATAACTGGAAGACACCTGGCACATCGGTCTCGGGGCGTTACAACACTCCACCACTACGAGAGGATCTCGTCCTGAGATCTAGAATGGCACCGGAGGGAAAACGAAGAGGAAGATGAGAGGTAAAACTAAGTTGCTTCTTTGACAAACGAGTGAAACCAAAGAACCTTGAAAGGTTGAGCAAAATGAAGAAAGAAAGCAACGGAGATGAACGAAGTTGAAAGCACTCCGTTAGGAAGAAGGACCAAGGAAGAACAAATTCGGACAACACTCCGTTAGAAAAGTGATGCAAAACTAGATAAGATGAAAAGGACTTGAGCAGAGGACACAACGCTCTTGATAATTGGACAAGCACGAAAAGAACACGATCCTCACCATTCAAGATGATGAGAGAAAAGAGCAACATCACAATGCCTCCGGAAGAGAGAATAGAAGATGGATCATTGAAATAAAAGAATGGAGAAGAAAATGCCAACTTCTATCACCAAAAGAGTTTAAAAAGGCATCCTTAGGAGAAGGGTCGAACGGAATTGTTGAAAAACCAACAACGAAAAGAGTAAACTTGTTGTGGGCTTATGGAAAACATCTCAAAACTATGAGGTGAAATTCTTCCAATAGCGAAAACTATAGATTGGATTGATATGAACAAGAAGATGAGAAACTATTTCACCGGGAGGATAAATGAAGAACTTGGGTCATTTATAAGCACCATAATTGCAAAAATCCTTAGGGAAGGCTTTAGGTGAAACATGACACAAGATAGCTCCAATGAAGAGATTGATGGATTTAAAATACCTCATTCTTGACAACATGTGAATCATGAAACATGAACTCAAATTATCAAGAATGACATAATGCTACCTCAAATGATACGGTAGAAAGAATTGCACTCCGGATTGCAAGATGAAGAATGCTTGAGCTTCTCTAAAAAGAATCTCGATGAACACTTCGAGAAGGAATTAAATCCTTGATGAACCATCATGTAGAACCTCCATGTAGAACTCCGGTAACAAAAGGATTATCAAACGAAAGGAAGGAGAAATAAGTTGAAAACACAAGGTGAAGCCTTGTGATGATTTAGATGGAGCTTCGCGACGATATAAAGTGGAAGCTTGGAACTCTGGAATGAAAAAAGAACAAATGAAATCAAGAATTTTGATGAACCTCCGGAATAAGGAATTGACTTCACTTGATGAAACAAGAATAAGAATTACATTATGTTTATCCTTCATCAGTTTAGATTGATGACAAGAAATGGATTTGGCACACTACTTATTCTCGTAGAAAGGATTAAGAGAGATATCGCGCCAACTTGAGAAAGTCTTCAACGAACCACCGGTAGAATTGAAACAACGAATGAATAGATAAGATAAACAAGGAAGAAAAATCTTGAACGAACCACCGTAAGAATTGAGAATGAACGAAGGAAAGATAAATAAACACCAGGAAGAATTAGCAAATGAACGAAGATGCTTGCTAGGATTTAGATACATGAGAACGAAGAGATCATGAATTGATTAGAGAATATTTGAATGATGCACCGGTAAGATTTAGAGAATGAGAGCTGAAAGCTGAAATGAATAATCCCAAAATGATGGCCTTCGGAGAATCAAACTGAAAAGACTCCTGAATAACTCCGGAAGGGTGAAAAGAATTCTCACAATCAAAAACAATGATGAGAGGATGGCAACAGCTAGAATCACGAATCTTGAAGAGAGTGGAGCAAGATTAAAGAGAAACTCTTCTTTGGTCTTCAAAATCCGAGAATTACGACGAGAAACACCACTTTGAATTGTTGAGATTCTCCAGGATGAAGAATAGAAAGGTTGAACCAACGGTGAAAAGAATTTGAAAGATCTTGGAGAAACCATCTGACTAATGATGAATCATTCTTACGTCAAACTTTGAAAGATTTGAGAATAGCCCCGGTAAAATTAGAATAGTCAGGTAAGATCCTAGGAAAAGACCTATGGGTTAGGGCCCACTCAAAAGAAACACCGTTAAACAATTTGAAAGAGATATTTCACCGTTGAATTAAATGGCTTGAATGCGATAACAATGTCGAAGTAGCTTGAATGGATTAAGAATGGAAAACACGAATCTTCTGAGGTATCTTCAGTACTCCGGAACGATTGAATAACGGGAGGTGAATAAATAAGAGAGTCTTCTGTAAGGACTTCCAACATGGAAAGCATGTGATCCAATGAAAAGGATATGATCAACACTCAAAGCTTGCATTGAATCCACTGGAGAAGGAAAAGAACGAAGAATGAAGAACTTGAAGCTCCGTTAGTATTTTCCTGAGAAACACCGGATAAAAACATTGACAGAAAAGAATGGAAAGACTTCACATCAATAAGATGGATACTTGATTAAGAATTCTGAATCCTTGAAGGAAAAAGGGTGGGAGGGTGGGAAAAATAAACACAGCTCGGAGATGGATGAAACAAACACCGTTGAGCAACTTTGAGTTGATCTTGCGAATGTTGAAAAGATTGGATTCACCTGAAGATAAACACGCCGGTTGAAAAGGATTGACATGACAATCTCGAATATCATGAAGGATTGGTATTCACATCGGAGTATGAGAACACCGTTTAGTAAAGGTATGGAATCAACACTTGACTTCGAAGCAACTCGAATACCACAACTGAAAACAAAAACAAAGGATTGGCTTGCAGAATAAGCCGGAACAAACATATGATAGAGACTTCGTCCGAAGTTTTCGTGGTGGGGCCTACATGGGCTCGATCGTACAGCACCATCATGTACAAGGCAGTGCATATGACATACGAAGCGTCCCCGAGTCAGCATAGCCAAGGACTCTTTAAGACACAACGAGACCACTGTAAAACCAACCATGGATAGGCGGACCACTAGACATCGAACCCCAATTTCATATTATACATCTGTCGGAAAGATATCATAAGAGCTACTTGAATTCCCACTTATAAACTCCCGAAACTTTCTGGTTATGCAATCAGGTGTTGGGGATACAGGGGAAGCATAATATCTCACCCAAAGCTAGCAAATCCTACATCCAGGTGTATCCATCCTTCAACACATAACCAAGAAACCTTCGGAAATCATTTACCTCAACCTTCGAAAAGCATCCGTTATAGGAGGTATGGCAATACTCCCGAACTCCCGCCCCAGTACTGGGTGGCGTCGAGGTTATCTCACCAACAACTGCATAAAGGAGATTTTCGATGTCGGCGAAACTCAGGTACTCCAGAATTGCAACGATAAAATTGTGACGACAACACCTCGGAGCTCAACTCCCCGGGACACTGCCACAACCCCTAAATGTCAGGAGGCACCAAGAACAATGTTCTCGTCACAAAACCGTCGAAACGATTCCAAGATACCCGCGTGATCCTAAAAAAAATTTAGTGAAATTTGAGAAGAGAAGAGTCAAAACTCTACGTCAGGAGGCCTTGCCAGAGCGACGAAGGGACTGGGGAGTAAAATAATCCTACTCTCTGATATATATATAATCCTATAACACTCAAAACAATTTTCTAGACTCAACAACGCCAGCGATTCGATCAAGTAGGGGGCTCCTAAGTCGGGGAAGGCTCTGATACCAACTTGTAACACCCTCGATGCGGCTATATCTCCCACGTGTCGGAGCACGACTTAGAGGCATAACCGCATTGAAGGCAATGTCGCAAGAGGGGTAATCTTTACACATCCCATGTACTGAATAAGAAAGAGGTACAGAGTTGGCTTACAATCGCCACTTCACACAATACATTAATATAACATTACAACATCTAGATACAAACAAGGTCCCACTACGGAACCAAAATAAAAGAAGACCACCCCTAAAGCTACAAATCCCTGATCGCCCCGACTGGGCTCCACTACTGATCAACTGGAAAATGAAACAGCACAAAGAAACACGAGATCTTCATTGAGCTCCTCCTTGAGCTCGGTTCCGTCACCTGCACGATACCATCGGTACCTGCAAACTGGTTTGGAAGTAAACTGTGAGTCACGGGGACTCAGCAATCTTACACCCTCGCGATCTAGACTATTTAAGCTTATGGGTAGGGAAAAGGTATGAGGTGGAGCTGCAGCAAGCACTAGCATATATGGTGGCTAACTTACGCAAAAGAGAGCGAGAAGAGAAGGCAAAGCACGGTCGAGAATCTATGATCAAGAAGTGATCCTAGACTACTTAAGTTCGAGCATAACTCCAACACCATGTTCTCTTCCCGGACCCCGCCGAGAAGAGACCATCACGGCTACACACGCGGTTTATGCATTTTAATTAAGATAAGTTTCAGGTTTTCTACAACCGGACATTAACAAATTCCCATCTGCCCATAACCGTGGGCACGGCTTTAGAAAGTTTAAAACCCTGCAGGGGTGTCCCAACTTAGTCCTTCTCACAAGATAACCCGATCAGACTCGGAATCCCGGTTACAAGACATCTTGACAATGGTAAAACTAAACCAGCAAAACCACCCGATGCGCCGACAATCCCGATAGGAGCTGCACATATCTCGTTCTCAGGGCAACACCGGGTAGGTCAAGCTACGAGTAAAACCAACCCTCGAGTTTCCCCGAGGTGGCCCCGCAGGCTGCCCATTTCGGACCAACACTTAGAGAAGCACCGGTCCGGGGGTTACAATAAAGATGACCCTTGAGTCTGCAGAACCCAAGGGAAGGTGGTAGGTTGTTAGTGCAAATGGTAAAACCAAGGTTGGGCCTTGCTGGAGGAGTTTTATTCAAAGCGAACTGTCAAGGGGTTCCCATTATAACCCGACCGTGTAAGGAACACAAAATCAAGGAACATAACACCGGTATGACGGAAACTAGTGCGGCAAGAGTGGAACAAAACACCAGGCATAAGGCCGAGCCTTCCACCCTTTACCAAGTATATAGATGCATTAATTAAATAAGAGATATTGTGATATCCCAACAAATATCCATGTTCCAACATGGAACAAACTCCATCGTCACCTGCAACTAACAACGCTATAAGAGGGGATGAGCAAAGCGGTAACATAGCCAAACAATAGTTTGCTAGGACAAGGTGGGTTAGAGGCTCATGGCAATATGGGAGGCATGAAAATAGCAAGCGGTAGGTATCGCAGCATAGGCATAGCAAAAGAGTGAGCATCTAGCAAGCAAAGATAGAAGTGATTTCGAGGGTATGGTCATCTTGCCTGCAAAGTTCTCCGAGAAGACGAAAGCTTGATCCTCGTAAGCGTACTCAACGGGTACCTCGAACACGAACTCGTCTCCCGGCTCTACCCAAAGAAAGAACACAAGCAAAGGGAGACACAATCAACCATGTGCAAATCACAAACAACACGATGCAAAACATGGCATGATATGCGGGATGTGATATGCAATGCATATGCATGCATCAGAAAGGAAAGATTTAACATGGCCTCAACTTGGAAAACCAAGCGTGCCACTGGAAAGATGAGTTGATTTCAGTCAAAATCGATATCAAGATCACCGGAATCGGATGCACGGTGTGCAAATGGCAAGCAAAACTAATATGGCATTGGTCTGTGATTAACAGCATGAGGCCATCTAAATGCATCAAGAACAACAAGCTAATGCACTCTAACATACCAACAAAATACATGGCAGGGATTCACTAAAGATGCTTGAGAAAAGATGAACACTGAGCTATGGCTAATTCACTCAATAGCAGGTTTGAACAAGCATGGAAAAAGTGCAAAAGATATCATGTTACAGACTTAGTGAAATTAACAACATGTCAGGAATTTAACATCAGGAAGCAATGTTTAGAGCAAGATAACAACATGCTACATGAACATATCATTGCAAAGCAAGGCATGCCATGAAACTACTCAAAGCATATAACAAAAGTCCCTTACTGACCATAAGACAAAAGGGATCAGAAAATACAATGGCAACCATGTGAACATTGCAATTATCGTTAACAGATTCAGACTTAGTAGAAAACTGAAACATGGTAAAACAGATATTGAGTAGGCATGTTTACGAGCTCGATGCACTCACCACAAGGCATTGCATGACAAACTAAGCATACACCCAGCAAGTAGACATGGCATAGAAGTTAAACATGGCAAGAACAACAGCATAGCATGCATGGAACAACTACAACAACCTCGGCAAAAATGCTTAACATGTAAACAATCTGCCAGGAACATTTTGTAGCAAAAGTAGAGCTCGATTGAGTTAAGCTAGTGTGCTCCATAATGGCAAACAAAGACATGGATGGATAGAGCACAACAATATCTACCAAACATCCTTACTGATCATGCTCAAAAGAGGCATGGATCACTCTGTAGCAACAAGGAAACATGGCATAAAAATATTATCAGGGCAATGACTTAGAATATTTCCAAGTCCCTGAAATCAGCAACATCACGAGAGCTACTTTGCATGCTTGTGCTAGTCACCACAGAGATCACAAAAATACATGGCATACACCCCTGTAAAGATGGCATGGCATACTTCAAAACACATGTAGGGCTCAAGTTCATAGGAGGCACATATCAATCATGGCAAAAATGACAAATGTCCAATTACTGATAAGAATCTGAAACTAATATAAACTAGCACTCTTGCAACAGTATTTAGGGCATCAAGATGAACTCAAATAGACATGGTGCAATGGAATGAAATGATGTACTCATCGAGACGAACAATTTGATATGCTACACGCCCAAAACGGAGCCACGGATGCAAAGTTATGATGCGATGAAAATGCGCAAAAATACTAGGGACTTAGAGGAAAAAATAAGATCAACCAAGGTTCGTCGGCGAGGCACTCGAGGTGGCCGGAGACGCTGCGTGGGGTCGCAGGAGCTGACGGCGGTCGTCGAAAGCGGCCGGACCGAGGTCGGCGAGGAGAGGCACCAGTGGGGAGGAGGCGCACGCCGGCGCGAGGCGGATGGTGGCGGTGGCCGCGGGCGTGGCGACGGATGAGGTGAGGCCGGAGCAGCACCTCCGCGGCGGAGCGGCGATGTGGCTGCCGAGCGGCGCGCCTCGGCGGGCGGCGCGTGCCTCGGGAGGCCGCGGACAGGCGGCGGCGACGGGATGGGCCCGCGTGGGCCGGCCTCGGGCCCGCGCGGGCCTTGCGCGGCGCGCGGTGCGATCTGGCTGAGGTGGCGGGCACCGGTTGGACGAGGGAGCGGCGGAGCTAACGTGTCGCCTCCCGGTTGGCCGGGGCGACGTGGCGGCGGGGTGGACGCATCCTCCGGCAAGCGGACATGTCCGGCAGCGCGGAGGGAGGTGAGATCTAGGGTTAGACCGCGAATTTCGGGGAGAGGCACATATATATAGGTAGAGGGAGCTAGGAGAGTTCAAATGAGGTGCGGTTTTTGGCCACACGATCATGATCGAATGACCGAGATGATGAAGGGGTTTAGGTGGGTTTTGGGCCACTTTGGAGGGGTGTTCGGCTGCAACACACATGAGGCCTTTATGGTTCCTCGGTTAACCGTTGGAGTATCAAACGAAGTCCAAATGGCACGAAACTTGACAGGAGGTCTACCGGTAGTAAACCAAGGCCGCTTGGCAAGTCTCGGTCCAATCCGAGAACGTTTAACACCCGCACACGAAAAGAGACAAAAGGAGGTGCTGGAGGACATAGAAGTGCCAGAATGCAAAACGGACAACGGGGAAAATGCTCGGATGCATGAGAAGAACATGTATGCAAATGCGATGCTCACGATGATATGATATGCAATGCATGACACGCAAGCAATGACAAGGCAACAACAGCGAATAACTGGAAGACAGCTAGCACATCGGTCTCGGGGCGTTACAATAGCGTCACCAACAGTATGCTATAGCATTCTGAGAAATATATCTTTAAATAAATCAGTACACAATGTATCGCCAATACTATGATATACCGTGATATAGCGTGCTAATAGCATATTTCGAGGGCCTCACTATTTTTTCATATCATGATATTTTTTCATTGGGATACAAGGAGATGTTTGAATCTCTTCTCATGAGATGTATATTTTGCAGACTAATGTAATAGATGATTATTCTACAAATTCTATTTTTTATAAGATGGCCTTTATTGTTTCAGTCTAATGTGTTATTTGCTAGATAGCATTGAGTTAAGGCAGCAAAGACGAAGGAGATGTTCACAATCGGGTAGATATTTATGTTGTGTAAATTGCCCACATCTTCAGTACACTTATAGAATTGACCTACACATGGTTTTGTAAAACACCACTTATCATGTAGTTTCTCGTGTGGTAGTGTCAATGATGTTCCAAGTAGTTGGCTGATGTGGTCGAGTGTGGGGACCGGATATATGTCTGTGTGGAGGGGCTGAGGGTGTACATGGGACACAGGCTAAGAAAGTGTGTTTTTCCTCTCCCGTTGCAACGCATGGGCCCTTTTGCTAATGAAAATGATTGGAAACATCCTAAACCAATTCTGAAGCCAACTCCGAAGAAGAGGGGTATTCTATTTCTCAGCCTGAAGATATGCAAGAGGCAAAGAAATCTATGAAAGAAAAAGGTATTAAAGCTAAAGATGCTAAAAATTTACCGCCTATTTAAGAAATACATGGTCTTGATAACCCGACACAGGTAGTGGAGGTAAACCCTCTCCATAGATTTTATGAAGGTGATATTCCTCATAATAAATCTGCTTGTCAATGCTGTGATGAGTTTGATAATTTATAGTTAAACAAGAAAATTTCAATGCTTATGTTTGTAGACAACTGAAATGTAATGCTTACATGCTTGACCACTTGGGTGATTATATGAGTAAAACTGTTAATGATCTCAAGCTAATTAGTAAGCATGCTTCCATGGTTACAACTCAAGTAGAACAAGTACTTAAAGCTCAGGATGATTTGCTCAATGAGCTGAATAGTAAGAATAATGATAATGTTGTTAGGGTTATGACTAGACGTGGTAAGATGACCCAGTAACCTTTGTATCCTGAGGGCCATCCTAAGAGAGTTGAGTAGGATTCTTAGAGAACTAATACTGATGTACTTAGTCCTCATACTAAAAAGAAAAAGAAAACTGATAGGACTTTGCATGCTAGTGAACCTGCTATAGACACACCTGAGAATCCCAATGATATTTATATTTTGGATTCTGAGACACAATCTGGTGATGAAAATGAACCTAGTGATAATGTTAATAATGATGTTCATGTTTATGCTCAACCTAGTAATGATAATGATGTAGAGATTGAACCTATTTCTGATCTTGATAACCAACAATCAAAGAATCAACGTTATGATAAGAGAGATTTTGTTGCTAAGAAACATGGTAAAGAAAGAGAACCATGGGTTCAGAAACCCATGCCCTTTCCTCCTAATCCATCCAAGAAAAAGGATGATGACGATTTTGAGCGCTTTGCTAAAATGATTAGGCCTATCTTTTGGCGTATGCGTTTGACTGATATGCTTAAAATGCCTCCTTATGCTAAGTACATGAAAGATATTGTTAGTAATAAAAGAAAGATACCGGAAGCTGAGATTTCCACCATGATTGCTATTTATACTTTTAAGGTGTGAATACCAAAGAAACTTGGAGATCCCAGAGTACCAACTATACCTTGCTCCATTAAAACAAACTATGTTAAAATTGCTTTATGTGATCTTGGAGCCGGAGTTAGTGCTATTCCTTTCTCTTTATATCGTAGACTTGAATTGAATAAGTTGACACCTACTGAAATTTCTTTGCAAATGGCTGATAAATCAACTACTATACCCATCGGTATTTTTAAGGATGTGCCTGTTGTGGTTGCAAACGTTACTATCTTAACGGACTTTGCTATTCTTGATATTCCCGAGGATGACAGTATGTCGATTATTCTTGGCAGGCCATTTCTAAATACTGCAGGGGCTGTTATTGATTGCAACAAAGGCAATGTCACTTTTCATGTTAATGGTAATGAGCATACAGTACGCTTTCTGAAGAAACAACCTCAAGTTCATAGTATCAATTCTATTGGAAAAATTTTAGCTATTACTATTGGAGGTTTTGAATTCAACATACAGTACACTTTCCAAAGAAACAACCTCAATTCATAGTATCAATTCTATTGGAAAAAATTTAGCTATTACTATTGGAGGTTTTGAATTCCCTGTTCCTACAGTCAAAAAGAAATATGATATTCTTATTGTTGGGGCCATGCATATCCCCGTTGAGGTAACCTAGTGTTATTCGAAAGTTCTCGGGTTTCATGTCATTTGGAAGAAGTTTGTTAATAAGACATGATCAACCTTGTTAATGGATTCCTTTTGACAAGCATGAGATGGATGAATTTAGAAGCACAAACTTTCCGTACCAATCTTTTACTTTCTGTTATTTAGTTTAAATAAAGCAAAAATAGTAGTTTGTGTCTGTTTTCGAATTATCCATGCAATAAAAAAGGTCCCAAAAATAAAATTTCTCCAAATGCCCTGAAAATTTGATATGATTTTTATATAATATTTAAGAATTTTTGGTGCAAAGAACACACCAGGGGGCCTCACCAGCTGGCCACAAGGGTGGAGGGCGCGCCTCCTGACCTTGTGGGCCCCACGTGGCCCCCTCCACTTATTCCAGCACCCATCCACTCCTTCCTCCAAAAAATCACTCCATAGCTCAAACTCGTGTTCTTTCTCATCTTGCTGCCATTTTCGATCTCCTTGCTCAAAGCTCCACTCACAAAACTGTTTTGGGTTTCTTTAGTATGTGACTCCTCCAATGGTCCAACTAGTTTTTGTTCTTGTGCTTTATTTGTTGCAAATTTTTTCTGCTTTGCTGACCCTGTTCTTGAGCTTGCATGTCAAATTTATATGGTCCAAAGTAGTTTTGATGCATGATATAGCCTCTAGGCACTTGTAGGAGTAGTTTCTATCAATCTTGTTGAGTTTGGTTCAATTTTATTTTGAGTCACTGGAGCTTGAACCACCAAGGGAGGATCAAGTGAAGCCTTGCAAATGGCCACCAGTTGAATTTATGGATCAGGCGGGTTTTAAGGATGAATTCTATGTGTACGTACAAAATGCCGGCCTCGAGGACTTCCTGTTGATCTAACATATGGAAATTAAAATGGTTGTGATGTAGTATGATAGGATGGTATCCTCCTTTGAATGATTCAAGTGGCTTGACTTGGCACATGTTCACGCATGTAGTTGAAACAAAATCAACATAGCCTCCATGATATTTATGTTCATGGTGATTTTTATCCTACTCATGCTTGCACTCAATGTTGGTTAGTCACAATGCATGTTTATGATTGTTGTCACTCTCTAATTGGTCACTTCCCAGTCTCTTTCTAGCCTTCACTTGTACTAAGCGGGAATACTGCTTTTGCATCCACTTCCGTAAACCCCAAAGTTGTTCCATATGGGTCCACCATACATTCCTATATGCGGTAGTTACCTGCTGTTCCCAAGTAAATTTGTGTGTGCCAAACTCCAAACCTTCAAATAATAATCTGTTTTGTATGCTCGAATAGCTCATGTATCAACTAGGGCTGTCAATATCTTCCATTCTAGGTGGGTTATTCTCACGATGAGTGGACTCCGCTCATCATTCACGAGAAAATGGCAGGTAACCGGGATGCCCAGTCCCATGCTCAAAACAAATCAAATCAAAATAAGTGCAAACAAAATTCCCCTAGGATTGTTGTTAGTTGGACAGTACCCATTGTTTCGGACCAGCCATGGAGTGTGCTTGTTGGTGGTGCGGGAGTATAAACTTTAACATTCTATTTGGGAACCGCCTATAATGTATGTAGCATGGAAGATACCAAGATCCCTCAGTTTTTATGTTGATAATGAAAGCATACCGCTCAAAATATTATTTATCTATATTTCAAAACTCGAGCTCTGGCACCTCTGCAAATCCCTGCTTTCCTCTGCAAAGGGCCTATCTATTTACTTTTATTGATGAGTCATCATCCTCTTATAAAAAGCACCAGTTAGAGAGCACCACTGTCATTTATATGCATTGTTATTAATTTACATTCAGTATGACTATGACTGGATCTCTTTTACCATTAATTGCACTGTCTAGTTAGTCCTTGATCTTCAGGGGTGCTCTGCATTTATGTTTTGCGGTCTCAGAAAGGGCTAGCGAGATACCATTTTGTTTTATTATATCATGATTGTTTTGAGAAAGTGTTGTCATCCGAGATTTATTATTATTGCTCACTAGTTGATTATGCCATTGATATTAGTAAATGTGAGACCTCAGAGTTATTGTGAATATGGTTAGTTCACAATCTTCGCTGAAAACTTGATTGTTGGCTTTACATATTTGCAACAACAAGATCAAACACAGTTTGTAGAAGTTTTTCTTTATCACTTTCAGCTTGTCAACTGAATTGCTTGAGGACAAGTGTTGGTGTTAAAACCGGCGGATCTCGGGTAGGGGGTCCCGAACTGTGCATCTAGGCCGGATGGTAACAGGAGGCAAGGGACACGAAGTTTTACCCAGGTTCCGGCCCTCTTGATGGAGGTAAAACCCTACGTCCTGCTTGATTAATATTGATGATATGGGTAGTACAAGAGTAGATCTACCACGAGATCGGAGAGGCTAAACCCTAGAAGCTAGCCTATGGTATGATTGTTGTTCTGTATGTTGTCCTACGGACTAAAACCCTCCGGTTTATATAGACACCGGAGAGGGTTAGGGTTACACAAAGTCGGTTACAATGGTAGGAGATCTACATATCCGTATCGCCAAGCTTGCCTTCCACGCCAAGGAAAGTCCCTTCCGGACACGGGACGAAGTCTTCAATCTTGTATCTTCATAGTCCAGGAATCCGGCTGAAGGTATAGTCCGGCCATCCGAACACCCCCTAATCCAGGACTCCCTCAGTAGCCCCTGAACCAGGCTTCAATGACGACGAGTCTGGCGCACAGATTGTCTTCGGCATTGCAAGGCGGGTTCCTTCTCCAAGTACTTCATAGAAGATTTTGAACACAAAGATAGTGTCCGGCTCTGCAAAATAAGTTTCCACATATTTCCATAGAGATAATAATATTTACACAAATCTAATCTGCTGATGTATTCCGTAGTGTGACGCACCACGGCCAAGCCTTTATTCGAATCGTTTTATTATCCCACCTCAGCGCGTCATGCGAGGCGGTTTCCTTGGCACGTCTTGTTAAAGCAGAGATCGTGTTCCCTTATTCCGGGATTCTCATCAATACGGGTGTGGGTAACCCAACCGCGCCATTGATTATAGCGCTTGGAGATAAGCGAGTTTTACCAGGCTGGTGGGGACACGTAGTTGCGTCCACCCATATAAGGGGATAAGGATCCACCTTTTCACCTACGCCTTCTTCCTCCTTTGCCTATCCATTTTCGCGCACTCGAGCTCCAGCGCCCAAGTCCGCACTCCCCACCTCAACCTTCTCCAGCCATGTCCGGAGCGGGAGGCAAGTGGATGGTCTCCTCCGTCACGGAGGGACACATCAAAAAACTAAGGAAGGCCGGATACTTGTCTAACGACATCACGTACCGGCTTCCCGAAGAGGGGCAGTCCCTCCCCACCCCGAGGCCCCATGAGAGGGTAGTGTTCCTTCCCCACTTCCTCCGCGGACTGGGCTTTCCTATCCACCCATTCGTCCGGGGACTCATGTTCTACTACGGTCTGGATTTCCATGATCTGGCCCCGAACTTCATCCTCAACATCTTGGCGTTTATCGTCGTGTGCGAGGCTTTCCTCTGCATCCGCCCCCATTTCGGCCTATGGCTCAAGACTTTCAATGTCAAGCCAAAGGTGGTGCGCAGCAACCAGGCGGAGTGCGGAGGCACCATGGTGGGCAAGATGCCCAATGTCTTATCGCTCGAGGGCTCCTTTGTGGAGACCCTGAAGGGGTGGCAATCGGGGTGGTTTTACATCACCGAGCCGCGCGACCCTGAGTGGGTCGCAGCCCCCGAGTTTCGGTCCGGACCCCCAACGTGGCTCACGTCCTGGAAACAGACGGGCCTGTCGTGGGGTAGCAAAGGAGAGGTGACTGGACTTCAAACATGTATCCAAACCCTGGTGGACAAGCAGCTCAAGCTTGTCAACGTAGTCCAGGTTATGCTCATCCGCCGGATCCTCCCGTGTCAACAACGGGCCTTCAATCTGTGGGAGTTCAACCCGGCGTAGCACCGAACTCTGAGCAGGCTCTTCGACACGATGTACGAAGATGCTTGGAAGGTGCTTTTCAAGGGCGCCGAGGCTCCCGCATCCGCCACCGAGGATCGCGGATTCAGCATGCAGCGTCACGCTAGCGCGGTAAGTTGTTTGTACCTTTTACAGGGTATTAGTTTTTCATAGTTTAACTCTATGCGGGATCTAAGCTCCCCTACCTTTGACAGGTTTGGCAGGCGAAGTCCGGACAGATCGACTGTCCGGCTCCTTTGCCCGAAGACCCAGCCGATGCCCGCTTGGCGAAGCTGCTGGTTCCGGCACCCCATGTGGTACCGGAGAAGAAGGCCACGAAGAAGGCCGCGGGGACTTGAAAGAGTGCTCGGCACCAGGAGGTGTCGGGTTCATCATCCGACGGCTCCAAGGCGCATTCCTCCCATGAAGACGACGAGGAGGAAGAAGAGACCTCTCCCCCTCCAGCGAGGGGGAGAGAAGAAAAGGAAGGCCGCCCCCACTGGGGAGGCCGAAGGGTCCAAGAAGGGGAAAACCCTTCCTCCAGACTACTCCAACGACACCGACGACGGCGGAGAGGAGTGGCCGCTCAGGGCCAAGCCCCTGGCGAAATCGTAAGTGTCGGGATACCAGAGTAATTCATAGTATTTCTTTATTGCACAGCTTTCCCTTATGTCGAATATGACTATGCAGCCCACCCAAAGACCGGCTCGACGCGTCGTCGAGCGGTTCACTGGACTCGTCGGATGTGAATTCGCTTCCGACAGCCACCTCCCCCGCCCTACGGACGACGCTGAAGTATTGTCCCAACAGGTTCCAAGTCAGGAGGAGGTGGTCCTGGAGGCGCCGCAAGGCGACCTCCCGGACTCCAGGAGTAAAGGGGATAAAACCCCCCAGGGCTCCAAGTCCGGCCCTAGGCCGGACACTGCTCCGGAACCTTCAAAGGTTCCAGAGTCCGGAGGGCGACCTCCTTCCAAGAGGAGCAAGCCCATCGTGCCGGTGACCCCCGTCCAACCGGAGGCGCCGGACAATCTATTGGAGGTGCTCAAAGGCGCCTCCATCGATGAGGAGCACCACACCATTATGAGTGCGGTGGTCTAGAAGGTTCAGTCCGCCAAGAGTGGACTGACTGAAGCTTGTGCTAGCCTTTTAACAGGCTTTGAGGTAAGTAAAGAATGTGTAAATGATATTACCGCATAGACAGTAGCCCCTGATGCTCTGTTTGGCGTTCGGGAAGAAAAGCCGAATAGAGGATCAAATAAAATTCACAGGAGTCTAACAAAAAGGAGTCAATATGCGTATGCAGGCTTCTCTGCTGGCGTCCGCCGCACTAACTGCGGAAGTGGACACGCTAAAGCAAAACCTCAAGCAGTCTGAGCAAGAGCTCGGGCCTGCCAAGAAGCAGCTCGAGGACAAGGAAGGCAAGAAATTCCTTGTTTAAATATATATATATAACTGCAATTGCAAAAAATGACAGGATTATCGTGGCTATTGTAGGGGGCACGTCTGAGGTGGCGACCCTTAAGCAAGCGCTGGTCGAGGCCGAGAAGAGGGCAGCCATGGAGCGCATCGAGCGGGAGAAGTATGAGGCCCAGGTTGGCAAGGTGCGGCAAGGGCTCCAGGCTCTCATGAAAAAACATGAGAGTTTGGAGCTTGACTCAAAGACGCGAGCGTCCGAGCTCGCGATGGCTATTGAAAATGCCAAGTCTGCCAAGGCCGAATCCCAGAAGACCCTCCAGGAGTTGGATGCGGTGAAAAAGATAGCGGCGGGTAAGGCATTCTTTATGCAAAGCAAACACATAAACATGAGTTACTAGTTACTTACCCGAATCCGGAGTTCTCCAGAAGCATTCGCAGATCTTCCCCGTAGCGTGTCCGATGCCGCCGCATTCTATCGAGCCGAGGAGGGCAGCTCGACAGAAAAGGTGTTCTGGTCTCAGTATGCTGAGGTCGGACACCCCGTGCCCCTGAGCGACCAGCTGAAGCAACTGGTCGAGCTCCACAAGGCGGCCGAACAGGCCATGAAGGGCCTCATAGTTCGGCTGTGGCCTGGAGAGGCTCTGCCTGGGAGCTATTTCGGGCTGGTGCGGCGGCTGGTGGGGTCTGTCCAAGGCTCCAAGTCATCAAGCGCTCCGTCTGCATTGAAGGTGCCCGTAGGGCCCTTGCCCGTGCTAAGGTGCACTAGGGCAAGCTGGATGCTGAGAAGCTTGTGAAGGACGGGCCACCACCGAGAATTATTATACGGATGTTCTGAAGGGTGCCCGCCTTGTGGCGGATGAATGTTCCAGGGATGTAATTTTTGAGTAAAACTCGCTCGTTTTGTCCTGTGCGCTGAAAACTTGTTCATATGCGCTAAGCAATGTTGTTGGAATTTAAAATATTACCTTCTGTGCGGCTATTTATCAATCCTGAGAGATGGCGAGTCGTCGGCTTCTGCCCCCGTGCCGCTAGTGCTGGGGTGTTCGGGGATAAATCTGAGCGCTCTTTTTCCCATGTTTGGGTCCTTCGAGGGAGGCGCTCAGCACAACGAACAAGGCAATCAGACTATAATGCGTGAACACTCTCACTTAGCCATAGAATTCTATAATTTTAAATTTCAGCGAAGCCCCTGGGATTCGGAAGACCGAGTTCGGGGCGCTATCCACGCCTTGGGCGGATAGAGTCGACTCCTCGCTCTAATCGGCATAAGTCTTTAGGGACTCAAAAAACCTCTCAAACAGCGACCAGCTCTCGCTTCATCATGACAGTCAGTTTTAGCTTTCTCTACTGAGGTGCTCGACCCAGCTCAACTGGGGCACAATCGCAGTAGTTCTCCTAGTGCTACCTTAGCCGACACAGTGGAACGTAAGGCACCAAAACATAGGAGCCGGGCAAACCCAACTATTGACCCAAGACATGATTCAGAGCCGATGCATATAATGCTATAAGTTCGGGGTGCCGCACTTGTTAAAGTGTTCGGACTTCTCACAGCATATTGAGGGGTACTAAAGCCCCTGGCATATTTTGGCCGTACCAAAGTGTACGGGTGCAACATGTCGTTAAGAAACATATATTTGTAAAAAAAAGAGTAATGCAAGAATAGACAAAAGATATGCATTGTTTATTAAAAAGGGCTGCGATCAAAGCAGAACGATACAAATAATGCGATAAGCAAAAGGTTGGACTATTTAACATGTCCGTTCCAGGGCCAGGCTGCGGAATGGTATGCGAAACAGGTATACTGCTCGTGATAGAGACCACCTGGGAGTTCCGTAATGCGGCATGGCTTGTCTGCTTCCCTAGTTCTTGCATCATTCGTGCGGCAATTGAACTGCCGAACAAGCCTTCCGAAGAATGGAGTCCTGAAAGTAAGAGAAAATTAAAAAATCTGCAGCCCCTGGTGCGGTTTAAGCCGTGTTTCGGGCGTGCCGTGATGGTGCCCCTCCCCCTGTACCCATGGTATTTCTAGAGCGTAGTTATATACGCGAAGCACTGGCGTCGCATTTTTGCGAGGGCTGGGGTTGGGGCCGCATTGCTACGCCTGCTCGGAACGTGCGAGGCGGTCTTGTTGTAGGTTACTCCGGGCGCGCTTGACGGTGTCCGGACGTTTGATGGCCGGACCAGAGAACCGCTTGGCGAGGCTGCTTTGTACTTCCGTTGCAAGGGCCTCCGTGTGCTCCTCCGTTCGGAGGGAGCGTTCGGTGTTTCTGTTGACCGTAATTACTCCTCGAGGGTCTGGCATCTTGAGCTTTAGGTATGCGTAGTGCGGTACCGCATTGAACTTGGCGAATGCGGTTCGCCCGAGCAGTGCGTGATAGCCATTGCGGAATGGGACTATGTCGAAGATTAACTCCTCGCTTCAGAAATTATCCGGAGATCCGAAGACCACTTCAAGTGTGACTGAGCCTGTACAGTTGGCCACTACACCTGGTATTACGCCTTTAAAGGTTGTTTTGGTGGGCTTAATCCTCGAGGGATCTATGCCCATTTTCCGCACTGTATCATGGTAAAGCAGGTTCAGGCTGCTGCCGCCGTCCATAAGGACTCTAGTGAGATGAAATCCGTCAATAATTGGGTCTAGAACCAATGCGGCGAATCCGCCATCACGGGTGCTAGTGGGATGGTCCCTTCGATCAAAGGTGATCGGGCAGGAGGACCATGGGTTGAACTTTGGGGCGACTGGCTCTACCGCGTATACGTCCCTTAACGCGCGCTTCCGCTCCCTCTTGGGGATGTGGGTTGCGTATATCATGTTCACCGTCCGCACTTGTGGGGGAAAACCCTTCTGTCCACTGTTGTTCGGTGGCCGGGGCTCTTCGTCGTCATCGCTATGCAGCCCCTTGTCGGTATTTTCGGCATTTAACTTGCCTGCCTGCTTGAACACCCAACAATCCCTGTTGGTGTGATTGGCCGGCTTTTCGTGGGTGCCATGTATCTGGCACAAGCGGTCGAGTATTCGGTCCAAACTGGATGGGCCCCTAGGATTTCTTTTGAATGGCTTTTTCCGCTGACCGGATTTATAGCCTCTGAATCCGGCATTAAATGCCGTATCCTCAGCATTGTCGGCATTAATGCGGCACTCTTGCTTGTTGCGACGCGACCTGCCACTACTGTCCCTGGTATCCGAATTACCAGGGTTCTTGGTCATATTGTTGCTACGAGCAAGCCAGCTGTCTTCTCCCGCGCAAAAGCGGGTCACGAGTGTCGTGAGTGCTGCCATAGATTTCGGCTTTTCCTGTCCAAGGTGCCGGGCAAGCCACTCGTCACGGATATTGTGCTTGAAGGCTGCTAGGGCCTCCGTGTCCGGACAGTCGACTATTTGATTTTTCTTTGTTAGGAACCGTGTCTAGAATTGCCTGGCCGATTCCTCTGGCTGCTGAATTACGTGGCTTAGGTCATCGGTGTCTGGTGGTCACACATAAGTGCCCTAGAAATTGTCGAGAAATGTGGCTTCCAGGTCCTCGCAACAACTGATTTATCCTGCTGGCAAGCTGTTAAGCCAATGCCGAGCTGGTCCTTTAAGCCTGAGTGGGAGGTATTTGATGGCGTGGAGATCATCGCCGCGGGCGATGTGGATATGAAGGAGATAATCCTCGATCCATACCACAGGATCTGTTGTGCCATCATATGATTCGATGTTTACGGGTTTGAAACCCTCGAGGATTTGATGATCCATTACTTCGTCTGTGAAGCATAGTGGGTGTGCGGCGCCTCTGTACTTGGCTATATCACGACGTAGCTCCAATGAGCTTTGTCTACTGTGTTCGGCCCTACCGGATTTGTGTCCGGCATGATGGTTACCGTCTCGAGTCGTGGGGCGCCCACGCGATCCATTGATCGATCATGTTTGCCTTGCCTTGTCCTCCAACATATCTCGTAGGTCTGGCGCATTTTCCCGTGCCTTGGTACGGGGTGCGGCTTGAGTGGAGGGCCGAGAGGCCTCTCTGTCACGGCCACGAGGTGGCCGGTCAGCCGTATCAAGTGCTGGTGATGTACGTTTAAGTGCTTCCTCCTCTAATCAGGGTAGCAACCTGCGCTTTGGGTAGCTCTTGGAGGGGCGTTCGAGTTTATGCTCTTCGACCGCAAGGACTTCAGTCCATCTATCGACTAGCAAATCTTGATCAGCTCTAAGCTGTTGCTATTTTTTCTTGAGGCTTCTTGCCGTGGCCATAAGCCTGCGTTGAAAACGCTCTTGCTCGATGGGATCCTCTGGCACGACGAATTCGTCGTCGTCGAGGCTTGCCTCGTCTTCGGAGGGAGGCGTATAATTATCGTCCTCGACCTCTCTGTCTGCCGCTCTCTCATGAGGGCTGGCTTCTCCATCCTCCTGTGCTGAATCTTGCTGGAGGGGGTTTTCTTCGACACTCTCTGGAGTATTATTATCTCTGGTGCTGGAATCACCGTATTTGCTTTGGCGGGATTTTGAGCGGCGCCGCTGACGCCGGCGCTTAGGCTGTTTCTTGGAGGGGTCATCCTCCGCTGTTCCATCGCCCTCCTTCTTTTGGGGTGTCCACCATGTATATGTCATATGACGAGGTAGCTTTCCAGGGCCCAATAGGCGCTGGTTCTTCATCGTCTCCTGCATCGGCGTCCATACCGTCGATGTCTTCGGAGTCGAAATCGAGCATGTCGGTTAAATCGTCGACAGTGGCTACAAAGTGGGTGGTGGGTGGGCTTTGAATTTCTTCATCGTCCGTATCCCAACCTTGCTGACCGTAGTCCGGCCGGGGCTCTCCTGATAAAGAGAGAGACTTTAGTGTCTTCAGAATATCGCCGAAAGGTGAGTGCTGAAAGATGTCCGCGGCAGTAAACTCCATGATCGGCGCCCAATTGGATTCGATCGGCAGGGGCGCGGAGGGTTCGGAGTCCGGAGAGGAGTCTGGCTCCTTGGAGTCACGAGTCTCGTGGAGTGCGGGGCTGGTGTTCGGCTTGATCGCCGTTGAGATCGCAGCCCCGAGGCGCCGTCCAACCACCCATCCTCAATCGGCGCAGTTGGCTCCGAATTAAGGGTCGAAGCCGATGCGGGTGCGGCCTCCAGGGTACTGTTCGGTGGCAGAGCTAGATCATGCTCGTCGTGACAGTGCGGCGCACTCGGCAGTGGCTCGAATCCGTCGAGGATCAAGTCCCCGCGGATGTCAGCCGTGTAGTTTAAACTTCCAAATCTGACCTGACGGCCAGGGGCATTGCTTTCGGTCTGCTCCAGATGGCCAAGTGAATTGGCCCGCAGTGTGAAGCCGCCGAAGACGAAGATCTATCCGGGGAGGAAATTCTCACCTTGGACTGCATCGCTATTGATGATCGTAGGAGCCATCAAGCCTAACGGCGATGACACAGAGGAACTCTCAATGAAAGCACCAATGTCGGTGTCAAAACCGGCGGATCTCGGGTAGGGGGTCCCGAACTGTGCGTCTAGGCCGGATGGTAACAGGAGGCAAGGGACACGAAGTTTTACCCAGGTTCGGGCCCTCTTGATGGAGGTAAAACCCTACGTCCTGCTTGATTAATATTGATGATATGGGTAGTACAAGAGTAGATCTACCACGAGATCGGAGAGGCTAAACCCTAGAAGCTAGCCTATGGTATGATGGTTGTTCTGTATGTTCTCCTACGGACTAAAACCCTTCGGTTTATATAGACACCGGAGAGGGTTAGGGTTACACAAAGTCGGTTACAATGGTAGGAGATCTACATATCCGTATCGCCAAGATTGCCTTCCACGCCAGGGAAAGTCCCTTCCGGACACGGGACGAAGTCTTCAATCTTGTATCTTCATGGTCCAGGAGTCCGGCTGAAGGTATAGTCCAGCCATCCGGACACCCCCTAATCCAGGACTCCCTCAACAAGCAATGGGTTAAGCTTGGGGGACTTGATACGTCTCCATCGTATCTACTTTTCCAAACTCTTTTGCCCTTGGTTTGGACTCTAATTTGCATGATTTGAATGGAACTAACCCGGCCTGATGCTGTTTTCAGCAGAATTGCCATGGTGTTATTTTTGTGCAGAATAAAATGTTCTTGGAATGACCTGAAACTTCATGGAGATAAGTTTTTGAATTAATAAAAAAATATTGGCGAAAGAATCAGCAGCAGGGGGCCCACACCCTAGCCACAAGGGTGGGGGTGCGCCTGAGGGAGTCCTAGATTAGGGGGTCCCTGGGCGTCTGGGCTATGTGACATGGGACTGACTGGTGGGCCGTGAAGATACAAGATAGAAGACTTCCCCCCATGTCCGGATGGGACTCTCCTTGGCGTGTAAGGCAATCTTGGTGTTCAGATATGAAGATTCATTTCTCTGTAAACCGATTCTGTACACAACCCTAGGCCCCTCCGGTGTCTATATAAACTGGAGGGTTTAGTCCGTAGAGGCAATCATAATCATACAGGCTAGACATCAAGGGTTTAGCCATTATGATCTCGAGGTAGATCAACTCTTGTAACCCCTATACTCATCAAAGTCAATCAAGCAGGACATAGGGTTTTACCTCCATCAAGAGGGCCCGAACCTGGGTAAACATCATGTCCCCTGCCTCCTGTTACCTTCGATCCTCAAACGCACAGTTCGGGACCCCCTATCCGAGATCGGCCGGTTTTGACACCGACGTTGGTGCTTTCATTGTGAGTTCCACTATGTTGTCAGCAAAAGGCTCGATGGCTCGTTCGATCATCTTCAACGAAGCCATATCCGAGGAAGTTTTCCTCCCGGTCAAATCTTCGTATTCGGTGGCTTCGTTTTGCATGCCAACTCGATTAGCCACCTCAAACAGATCGATAGCTATACCCCTGGTCATCAGATCTGTTTTGGGAATATGAATTATGTCGCTGATAACCGCGGAGATTTGATCTTCGAAGGGTTCATGGCCCCAACCACCACTCTGGCCTCAGATCCAGGGCAGGATACCAGGTCCAAAGATGGGAGTTTGGAGCCCACCGGACTCTCCACTTCAAATTGCATTGCCACAGATAGGGAGGCAATTGTATCTGCAGCAAACTCAAAAAAGCTGGACTCGCCCCCGGACTCCAGATCCGAACCCTTGCTCTTAAACGAGGCTCTGGACCTAATGCGATCCCTCGCTATTTCAGAGGAATCGCTTCCAAATTACGCCCAACCCAGACTAGGGGCTGAGAGCGGGGAATCTTACGTCCCACCCACCACCCACTACATAGCTATTGTCGAAGATCTAACCGACATGCTGGACTATGCCTCCGAAGACATCGACGGTATGGACGACGATGCCGGAGACGATCAAGGCCAAAACCTTTCGTTTACCGGACGTTGGACGGGCACCTCCACTGATGTATAGATGGTGGATACACCCAAAAAGTATGACAATGACGGCAAGAAGGATCTGGTTGAGGACAAGCCTGCCGAAACACCTCCAAAGCGTCGACGTTAGTGGCGCCGCTCAAAATCGCGTCGCGAAAAAGATAGTATCACTGGCACCGAAGACAATAACACTCCAGAGAACAAAGCCCCTATCGAGCCAACATCCGAACATGATGATTGGGAGGATGGGCAATTTAACCCCGATGATCTAATCAGGAACGAAGACTCGGAGGATAGTAACTACCTACCGATCTCCAAAGAGGATGTGAGCCTCGGCGACGAAGACTTTTTCGTGCCAGAGGAGCCCCTCGAGCAAGAGCGCTTTAAGCGCAGGCTAATAGCAACTCCTAAATGACAGATGGACTAATGTCCTGGCAGCCGAGGAATACGGCCTTGAACGCCCAACTAAGAGCTACCCGAAGCGCAAGCTACTACCACAATTCGACGACGAGGCCCTTGAGCCAATACCACCAAAGCACAAAACTACTGACAAGCCCGACCAACCACCACGTGGATGGGACAGACCGGCTACTCATGCCAAACACCAGCCCGTGCCACCCCGCCGTCAGGGCAAGGAGGCAAGGGCCCCGGGCTATACCTACGACTTACGCAAGGACCTGGATAATAGAGCCGTCCTAACAAGATAAATCTAAGGATCAAGGGAGCGTGCTCCAACATGCGAGGATGGCCATCAGACCTGGTGTGACAGACACAACCTCACATGGGCCGAAAACCGCATACAGCCTTTGTGTGAACTACGCCGCGATCTCGCCCGGTATAGAGGCGCCGCACACCCCCTATGCTTCACTGACATTATGGGCCCCCTGGTCCTCCACCGACCTCAACTCCAACTCCATATATTCTCTTTCGGGAAGAAAAAAATCAAGGAGAAGGATTCATCACATTTTACTATACAGAGCCGCCGCCAAGCCCTGTTCTTCCTCGGGAGGGCAGATCTGGAGTCCGTTAAGGGCTCGGGAGAGGGGAATCTGTTGCCATCGTCGTCATCAACCATCCTCCATCACCAATTTCATGATGCTCACCGCCGTGCATGAGTAATTCCATCATAGGCTTGCTTGACCATGATGGGTTGGATGAGATTTACCATGTAATTGAGTTTTTTTTGTTAGGGTTTGATCCCTAGTATCCACTATGTTCTGAGATTGATGTTACTATGACTTTGCTATGCCTAATTCTTGTCACTAGGGCCCGAGTGCCATGATTTCAGATCCGAACCTATTATGTTTTCATGAATATATTTGTGTTCTTGATCCGATATTGCAAGTTATAGTCACCTACTACATGTTATGACCCGGCAACCCCGGAGTGACAAAAGTTGGGACTACAACCGGTGATGACCGTAGTTTGAGGAGTTCATGTATTCACTAAGTGGTAATGCTTTGGTGTAGTACTATATTAAAAGGAGGCATTAATATCCCTTAGTTCCCAATAGGACCCCGCTGCCATGGGAGGGTAGGACAAAAGATGCCATGCAAGTTCCTTTCCATAAGCATGTAATACATACCTACATTATATTGATGAACTGGAGTTAGTTCTGTGTCACCCTATGTTATAACCGTTGCATGATGAATGCCATCCGACATAATTATCCATCATTGATCCATTCCCTATGAGCCCGTTTCATATTGATCTTTGCTTCGTTACTTTTCCGTTGACACTATTCCAATTGTTACAAAACTGCTACTATTACTTTTCCACTGTTATCGTTTCTTCCATACTACTTTGCTACTAAATACTTTGCTGCTGATATTAAGTCTTCCAGGTGTGCTTGAATTGACAACTCAGCTGCTAATACTCAAGAATATTCTTTGGCCCCCCTTGTGTCGAATCAATAAATTTGGGTTGAATACTCTACCCTCGAAAATTGTTGCGATCCCCTATACTTGTGGGTTATCACACGGTTGCTCGGCATGCCACTCACCACAAACCGAGTAGTATACGACAAGTTTCCCACATGATTGTTTATGGATTGCGCCATGGAGTACTAGCACTACTGGAAGAGATTGACGAGGAGGGGCAGAACAGCTAGCTGTAGCACGGACTCCCAAGAACTTTTTTACATGCATGGTGTGGCCGGACATGGCGACGTTTGAATGCGGAGTAGTCACGTGCATAGGGAAGCGGCGTGGGCAGTGCTCTCTATTCTGGCGCACCGCTTCAATGTCGGCGTCAGTGAGAGGTCGTGTCCGCTCTGGCCGGGCATGAATGCGGCACTGGCCATTTTCGGCAGGAAGCATGCGCGGGTGATGAAGAGGGTTTGGGTTGGCTAGGGTGGTCAGGAGCGGGTGTGGCAGCGGTCTGGACGCCCGCAAACAAGAGATGATGTACGTAAATATTGCTGCGTAATCAATAACATAAATAATGTGCTAGTTGGACAAATACGATTGGAGATGGAGATGGGATTTTACGTAAACACGGATATGCATGTCTATGTCTATGTGTGTGCGCGATGACTCTCGCGACTACTCATACACATCATCGATGTCTCGTTCTCCCTACATACACAAACTTAGTACTGCTTCATTTTGATCCTAGGATAGGAATATCATAGGAGTGGGACACAATATGAAGTGAGATAAATGGAGTACGACGTACAAGAAGAAATGTACAAGCAGTCACTCTGCCTCCAAGATACCCACGAGTACATGATGGAGTGCATTTGTCACGAAGAGGCAGCTTATGTACGTAATTGTAGAATTGATTGTGTGCATTGATAATTCTCATTGATCATGCACTAGGCACATATATAGGTACAAGGGCTACGAGAACTCAACCGTATCCACTATATAGGGAAAGCATCGGTAGATATCGCTAAGCTAGAAAGTAAATACAAGAGATCGTAGCCGCCAGATATACATGCAATGACAACAGTGCTCAACCCCCCACCCACCCCCCCCCCACCCCCCCGCAGTTGAAGCGTCGCCGGAGACGCAAAGACTGGACAAAACCCCTCGAAAGTCGAGGTAAGCCGTCCCTTCGTCATTACATCGGTGAACTGCTGATTGGTGGGTACCTGCAAGACTCAAACATGACCAAGTGCAACATGCTCCTAGACAAAGTGAATGTCGAGCTCAATATGCTTCATCCTACGATGATGAACAAGGTTGGCAGAGAGGTAGAAGGCTGAGACATTGTCACAATTGACAATCGTAGCGAGACGTTGTCACAATTGACAATCGTGGCCTTGGGAACCTCACATAGCAACTCCTGAAGCAGTTGTCATAGCCAGGAGAACTCCGCGACGGCGTTGGCCATTGTCCTGTACTCGGCCTCAGTGCTCGATCATGAAACTGTGGGTTGTCGTTTAGACGACCATGAGATTAGAGAGGGCCCGAGGTAGACGCAGTAGCCGGAGGTGGAGTGCCGATTATCGAGACACCCAGCCCAGTCGGCGTCGGATTAGGCGACGAGGTTAGTGTCGGGTGATGCCATCAGGGTGAGACCCATAGCCATGGTGCCACGTATATTTCAGAGAATACATTTCACCAGAGCCCAATGGGTGTCACGAGGAGCATGCATTTGGAGGCACACCTTCTGGACAGCATACTAAATATCCGAACGTGTCAGGGTGAGGTACTGGAGAGCACTGACGATGGAGTGGTAGAAGGGAGCGTCGGACGCCGGAGAGCCCTCGACGGTGGACACCTTAGCCTTCGCGTCGACAGGTGTGGAAGCAGGCTTGCAGTTAAGCATGCCGACTCCCTCCAGAAGTTCGTAGGCATACTTCTACTGACGCGGGAAGAAGCCAGTGGCACGGCGGACAACCTCGATGCTGAGGAAGTAGTGGAGAGCCCCCAAGTCCTTGAGGGAGAACTCGGTGTCGAGGCGAGCTGTGATCTGCTAAAGTAGCGCCGGCAAGGACACAGTCAGGATGATGTCATCAACATACAGGAGAAGGTACGTGCTGGAGGCACCTTGGTGACAAACAAAATAGGGAGGCATTGGACTATGTGAACCGGAACCCCTGCTGCTAAAGGAAGGACGCGATCCACTGGTACCAGGCCCGGGGTGCCTGCTTCAACCCGTAAAGAGAACAGGAGAGCAAGCACACGTGGTCCAGTTAGTCAGTGTCGACAAAACCAGTGGGCTGCTGACAAAACACCTACTCGTCTATATGGCCATGCAAGAAAGCATTGGACACGTTGAGCTGGTGAACTGGCCAGGTGCGAGAAACAGCAAGCTAGAGGACAACGCGAATCGTGCCCTATTTGACAACCAGGCCAAGGTGTCAGTGAAGTCCACGCCGGCGCGCTGGCGGAAACCGCGCACCACCCAACGCCCCTTGTTGCTCTCAAGGAACCGTCGGGGCGAGTCTTGTGGCAGAAAACCCACTTGCCAGTGGTAACATTGGCACAGGGAGGCCGCGGGACAAGCTGCCACGTACGGTTGTGCTACAGGGCATCAAACGGGCTATGCGGGTGGAGGTGGATAGCGAAGACGGAGCCGAGGTAGACGCGGCACACGCGTAGTCGTCGGAAGTGTAGCAGGTACTAGGACGAAACGTCCCAATCCGAGCCCAAGTAACCACACCGGTGAGAGGTGCGGCTGCAGCCGGCGGAGCCAAGAGGGGGACTGGCGAGGAGGAGGTCAAGCCGGTCTCCGAGGACTCCGAGGGGGCACCCGCAGCGGCGCCAGAGGCCGCGGCGACGGGGGCGCCCGAGGGGGCCGCGGCAACGGGAACACCCGTGGGGCCGCGACAGCGGGGGCGCCCGAGGGGGCCTTGGCGGCGGGGATGCCCGAGGGAGCCACGACAGCGGGGATGCCCAAGGAGGCGGCCTCACCCGGGGGGCGCCAGAGGCTGTGGAGGGGGGGCGCCCGAGGGGGCCTTGGCGGCGGGGATGCCCGAGGGAGCCACGACAGCGGGGATGCCCAAGGAGGCGGCCTCACCCGGGGGGCGCCAGAGGCTGTGGAGGCGGGGGCACCCGAGGGGGCAGCCACAACCGAAGCGTCGTGGGAGGGGGCAACCGGTGCCGGAAGCGCAAGCAAGGCCAGGCCCTGTGTTTGGCGTGTCAAGGGGGGCAGCTCGTCGTAGGTGGTGGCAGGGGCAAGCTGCGCCGCGGGTGACGCTGAGGAGGACGATACCTGCTGAAACGGGAACACCAGCTCATCAAAGTACATGTGCCACGAAGTGTAGACACGGTGTGACACTGGATCATAGCATGGGTAACCTTTGGTGTTGGGAGGATAACCAAGAAAGATGTGAGGAACCGACCGGGGAGCGAGTTTTTGAGGGGTGGTGGACGCGGTGCTAGGATAAGAGAGACACCCAAAAATGCGAAGACCATCATAAGATGGGGCCGCACCGAAGAGGAGTTAGTGCGGAGCATAGTTCCAACGAGGACGACACGGGCTGATGTTAATGAGAAGGCTGGCAGTCGCAAGGGGGTCCGGCTAGAACCGAGGAGGCAAGTTGGAGTGGAAGAGCAATGTGTGGACACAGTCATTAAGAGTGCGGATGACGCGCTCAGCGCAACCATTATGCTGTGACGTGTAGGGGCAAGTGAGGCGAAAATGGTGTCGTGAGACGCGAGGAGATCGCGGACGGCAACGTTGTCGAACTCTTTTTCGTTGTCAGTTCGCAAGGCAAGAATAGGACGACCAAACTGTGTGGTGACATATGAGTAAAAACTAGTGAGTGTTGCAAGAGCGTTGGACTTGCGACGGAGAGGAAATGTCCACACATAATGGGAAAAATCATCGAATATCACAAATAGTATAGATAACCCGTGTTGCTTGCAATCGGGAATGTCCAAACATCATTATGCAATAACTGAAAAGGAAAAGTGGAAATGTTTGTAGATTCGCTAAAGGGAAGACAAACGTGCTTGCTGAGACGGCAGGCCTCACAAGTGTGGTTGTCAACCTTATTACATGAGAATGAAAAACTCGGAAGAATCTGATGCAAAACTGCGGAGTTGGGATGTTTGAGGCGGGCGTGCCAGAGATGGACACTAGCAACGAGGGCGGCTGGACAGGTGGTGGCGCGTCGGATGGATGCATCGGGTAGAACTCGTGCGGACTATCACATCGGTGGAGTACCATCCGTGTACGGGTGTACTTCACAGAAAAGCCAATACCGTCAAATTCAACAGTAATAGGGTTCTCACGAGCAAGGCGACAAGACAAGGTTGGTAACTAAGTTAGGAGAGACGAGAACATTAGACATGTTAATAGGAGTAGAAGTGGAAGGAAACGATATATGACCGACATGTGTAATGGGTAGAGAGGAACCGTTACCAACGGTGATGCGAGTGGGAGTATGAACGGGAGTGGATGAGGTGAGGTTACAGGGATGAGAAGTCATGTGAGCAGTGGCGCCTGAGTCCATGTACAAGTCACCGCCGCCACCATAGTTGCTAGGTGATGGAGCTGAGTGCAGGGCGAGCAAGCACGGCGGGATCCCACAGCACCAGCACCTGGGGCGGGTAGAACCCGCCATAGGGAGGCGCGGGGGTGACACTGTAGCCACTCGTGGCCGGTGCTGCAGGGAGGGTGAGGTAGGGGCGGCACCAGGTGCGGCGAAGTATGCCTGATGGCTCGCCGGACGAGGCCCAAGGATGCCCGAGGCGGGAGGCCGAGGAACCGACATCGAGTATACATGGACGACGCCCATCCATGGATTCGTGTCGTAGGTCCACGGTGGAGTCGCATGCTACTGACGAGGGGCCCCCATTGCGCCTGGGGCTGCTACTTGTGCCCGCCCACGTGGTGGTTTCCGTGCCTGCTGCCACCCTGCGGCTACTGCTGAGGGGCAGCGAGAGGGGTGGGGGCGCGGGCGGGAGGGGGAATAACCCCGGGGGTGCGTGGGCGGGGTGGGTGGCGGCGGGGCACCGCGAGAGGTGCCGGAAGCGAGGGCATGGTGCTACACCCGCTTCTTCACCCGCTTCAACCCGCACTCCTCCAACTGCATGTACGCCACAAACTTGGGGAAGGAGGGCTCCGGCATCAAGGTGAGGTTGGAGGCGGTGTTGCCAAAGTCCTGGTTGAGGCTGGCGGTGTGCGTGCTGAGAAGAAGGTCATCATCAACCTTGGCACTGATGTCATAGAGTTCATCCGCCAACATCATCAGGCGGCGGCAATAGTCATCGATAGACTGGTCATCCTGATGATAGTCAAAAAATTCCTGCTGCAGAAAAACGCGGCGCTGAAGCTTGTTGTCGGTGAAGAGGCTATTGAGCTTGACCCACACGGCGTGAGCGTCATCACCATCGCTCACGACCGTGTGAAACAGGTCGTTGGAGATGGTGGTGAAGAACCACCGGATGAGCGTGGCGTCGATCATGGTCCACTCGGAGTTGCCCACCATGGCACAAGAGTCGACGGTGCCATCAACATGATCCACGACATTGTTCTCGGGGAAGAGCAGTGAAAAGTACGTCTTCCATGTGAAGTACATGGAGTCGGTGGCATCAAGGACGACGGGGACACGTTCGTGGATGTTGATGTCGCAGATGTCAGCGGGGACCGGCCCGACGAAGGGGTTGGAGTATGTGGAGGCGTTGGGCGACATGGCGGCGGAGCAGGGATGAGGAGGAGAGGCGGCGACTAGGGTTAGGTGGGGCGGCGCGGTGGGAGAGGCGACGCCATGGGAGGAGCGGCACGGCGGGAAAGGTGGCGTGGAAGAGGAGGGGAGGCGCGGCTGTGGGTAGGAAGGGAGGCCCGGCGTGGGGAGGAGGGAGCGGCGACGGCCTAAGGCAGTGGCGGCTAGCGTACGCGGAAGCGTTTAGGAGAGGATCGAGACGGTATCGGATACCATGTAGAATTGATTGTGTGCATCGATAATTCTCATTGATCATGCACTAGGCACATATATAGGTACAAGGGCTGCGAGATTATAACCGTATCTGCTATACAAGGAAAGGTTCGGGAGATATCGCTAAGCTAGGAAGTAAATACAAGAGATCCTAGCCACCAGATATACATGCAATGACAACCGTGCTCAACAGTAATAATTTGACCCTTCAACTTGTTCACTTAATAATGGAGGGTCGAGGACCACACGTGAGCAATACAAACTGCGACCTGCAAGCGGGGGCGTGTTATCGATCGAGTTTTCTTTCTTGTATGTTAAAAAAAGATTTGTCTGGCAGTTTTCATTTCTTTTTTTTGGGAACACGCATATTCTATTTAAAACCACTGCTATGGAGAGATTTTTTTACTCCATTGTATATATAGCCTCTTGTTTGATAGGGTTTCTCGCGTCATGCTCTCTCACCCTCTCCATATCTAAACAAGACTAGTAACCTTACACGTGCAACGCACGTCTCTGCTAATGCTCTTTTCAAATATTCATCCACTCTCAACCAAATACACCTTGTGTGCATGTCTCATACTACCGATACTTATGTTGTTGATGGTAGTATAAGATGACACACACAAAAACAGCCAATGCCACCGAAGACAACTACCCTACTATCTACATGCTTCAAGCACAGATCCGAGCCCCCCTGGTCGCTGAAGCAGCGGCCAGAGAGGGAGGGAACCGTCAATCCAGCCGTCGGCGGAGCAAGGGATCAAGGGGAACCTCCTTTTCGCCTCTCCTATCACTATAGCACTGGGGAGGGTCAGTCCCGGCCAATATGAAAGCTCCAGGTGCTCACCTCTTTGACGAATACCGTTGAGTTTCTTTCTTTGTATCGCTATGTTATATTAGGTTTATGAAAGTCAAACTTCAGCTCAAAAAATTAAAACTTTTTTTAACTTTGATCAAACTCATAGAAATAAATTAACATCCAACAATACCCTGGATATTGTGCTATCCTTGTAATTCCCAAAATAGACAAACGCCCGCTTCTCCTCTCGCATGCCATCTGTTAGCCACAAATGAGGCACACCACCACTGCTCACGCCTCTCCCTCTACACTTTCTATGCCATTGAATTTCAAAGCCATCCACAAGATCGCCTAGGCGCCTCACCACCAACCAAGTCTCCATGAGCTTGTTGATGTTGTTTCCGAGCTAGTGCCGCTTTGGGCCACCGAAATCAGTTGAGGTAAGCTTGCGGTAGGCCTAGTCTGAGAGAACAAGCAAGGGTTCGTAGTACTCATCTTTATAGAAGCTCGAAAATGCATGAATAGTCTCACAAAAAAATCATGCATGACAATAAAAGTGTCCCAGTGGCAAAAAATGCCAATGTAAATAGGTGAACGAATGTGTTCATCATTAGTTGTTGGTTTCACATTTTCCTATAAAAAGAAATAAATATGTAAGAATGTGAGAAGAAAATACACCCACATGGCGTCTCCTATAGTTGTGATCAAATTAACATGAGGATCTTGCAGCATCTTCAACATGACCCCTTGCGTTCACCCTCCCAGCTTGATCGAAGTAGCCCTCAAAGAGTCTGTGGAGGGATGGCTTCCCGAACATCAGCTCGTATGCAGGAACCAACATCCTAGTATTAAGCACCAACATAATATAAGTTGGACGTTTGGAGTTATTTTTTATGGGACGTTTAGAGTTAGTTAATTAGCAAATCGCCTGCCCACTTTTTAGATCAAAATGCCATTATCAATGTTTATCAGAGTCAGTCACTTTTCACAGGACATTCAGAGTCCGTTTTTTAGATATTTTTACGGTTCACACTAATTTTTTAGATGCCATCAGTTTAATCCTTAATCTCTTGCATCGCCAAGGGTTCAAATTGTAAGTTTCAGCTGTATGTGTAGGAAAGAACTGCAATCAAAATGGCAATGTTGGATGAACAGGGAAAATAGAGTTCTTATATTAGGCATAAATATAAACCAAAATTTGATGAACATTTTGAAAATCTTGGCTACAACATGACAAAAAATTCATAAACTACAAAATAGGAAAACTCTGACCAAGTTAGCACACAAATTACAACAAAGTAAAACAAGATATATGTTATCTTCTCGTAGCTATGTTGCCTTTTGTTTTTCTTGCAACACCGAGCTTTGTGAATTAACATTAAGGTTTCATAGGTACATAAGAAATAGATTATCAGAATTAGAAATGCTAATATATATATATAGCTCTTTTACCTAGTCAGGCAGCCATATAAATCCATCGTACAATGTCTGCATGAAACTTCAACAAATCATAATTAGTACACAATTCCAGGAGCAGATGGGTAAAGAACAATACAGAATCTTGCAAATGAAAATCAATGCCTACATCAGTAAAGTTCTACAATACACTCCCTGCAGATCCTCCCCCACTCCTTTCCTTATCCAGCAATGATTCATATACCACAACCCTCTAAAATTTCAGAGACCTCTTTTGAACGATAAACTCATGTTTCCTCGGTGCCGTTGTTGCTTCCATTCAACATGACAACATAGAGTGCAGCATGCGGTTCCTTGAAACATCATATAAATTCTATCAAATGCAATATTTCTATGCACTTTATTTGTTTTTTTTCTGCAAGATTAGACTGAACTGATGAACTACAAAGAAATTTTGGTATATGACACCACAATAAGCATTGGTGGCTTCCAATACAATAACCCACTTGATAAAGAGGCAAAATTAGCTAATAGTGCTTCTCTTCATTGGAGGTAAACCCGGTTCCTCCTCTCCACAATGGGATTATGCTTAATTAAGTGCCCACATACACTTTATAACCCCCACCGATTAGAAGGACACTGCACACAGACACATAGACATTCCCCTTGTTGGTAGGCTTATAGCTAGTGTCTTAACTCTTAAGTGCCTTTCGAATCTAAAATAAATTGTGTAGTTGCATACATTTCACTTGTGTTGTTCAACAAAAGGCTAGTAGATGGATTACCGAATTAAGGCGCAAGCAACAAAAAGGTCGATTCAGCAACCGACGAACCATAATATGTGGGGAAGTCAGCAATCTACAAATTAAAGCAGCGTGAGATCATCGTGGTCAGTTCATCATTCTACGAATCAAAAAGGCGAGAGCTCATGCAAGTAGCTAAGAAGAACAACACAAACGTTTCCTTCTTCAGCTTCTCCTCATGCTCATCGTCCTCTGCGGCATAGTCATCGTACACATGTATGGATGTTCTGAGCATCTCTGAAGATACCCAACAAAAACAGTTAACACATATGCATGTATATGATATTACCAGATTCACGACTATTGAACATAGTCATAGCCTAGATCAATCGAATTGTCGTACTGAAACATGAACGACATGTTATCTCATCGATCTTGTATGTCTCCAGGGCCACCAGTACATCACCATACGATCTCAACCCCGTGGAGGTGTTGCGGGGCGGGCGGCTCTGGCTCGAGCGGCGACCCGCAGCTCCCGCGGCGAGCGGCTCCATATATATGAAATATGAATTGAAGAGCGTAAAACGGAAAATCTCATTTAAGTCGATTATAAATCCTATCACTACTTTTAGTGAATTCTCTAAGTACTAACTGAAGCTCAATTCCATTTTATCTAAAATATGAAAAATTGCTAAGCTGGATACCATATAGAGATATTGTAGGACAAACTTTGATGCTCCTAAAATCGTTTATCACCAACCATAGTGACCCTGAAATATGGGGTTCAGAGCTGTCCAGCCCTACAGCAATGATGTAAACATTTGGAAATAATAATTTTCATGTATTTAAAATAAAATAAAATAAAATAAAGAGTACCATTTCTTCTTTATGGAGTGGACACACATAGTAGTTCAAAGCACATACTTCAGAACCTTCAAACTTGAGTAATATAATGTAACTAGAAATCGACAAGCTTATCATCAAACAACTAACGATTGGCAGGATAACATTCAGAGAAACATATACTGAATTAATCTCATAGAAATTCAGAGAAGCATGTACTAAATTAAGCCTCATGGGAAAGGATGCAGCTTGGTGGCTAAAGCCTCAAAGTGGCGGCGACAGTGGCGAGTGAATTATGATTATGAGTAGAGTAAATCAACATAAACCATATGGTAGGAACTTACAAAGCAAATGAGTAATGGGATAGAATGAATGTGGAAATCCTATAGTAACAAGTTCACCAATGCACTGTTTATCTGTTTCAAGAAGAAAATGGTAAAATAATTACAACTGAACGGAAGAGAAAATGCATGGATAAGGAAGGCCATTAAAGGTCCAGATAACAAAATTGATATATTTATTTTGCATGCTTTCCAGAGAAAATACTTAACTAAAATCTGAATGTTTGAACCAAGCATAGTTAACAACATGGTGATGGTCATGTAATAATCAATTGCATATGGTGGAGGTTATGTAATAACCAAGCACAGTTAACATGGAAGGCTCGAATACCTCGACTATCAGGACCATCTCTTCCGGAATCATCCGGCGGCATGGTTCTTGGTATTAGTTCATCTTCTCGAATCCCTGGAACCAACTACACAGTGGCAAATCAGTCAAAGAAGAGATTGGGGAACTCTCTAACTTGTTACACTGCATGTTAGTGCCAAATAGCACTAAACTATTGATTTGGTAAAACTTCATTGTTGCACCATAGTTTCTTAGATGTCAGAACCAAATTAGAATGCCCTATTACTGACGAACAGTATAGTAGAAATGGAAGGGTCACAATATCTGGTATTGTAATTGCAGAGAGTTATTACATGTTATCTCGTGATTCACCTTCCCTTTGTTCCGGTGACATGGATGGCCATCATCCACGAGATGGCCTCCTCCAGCTCGAGAATCTAACCAAATTCACCCGCATCAGACAACACATTCCCCATCACGATTCAGGTGGAGCATGAGGAGGAGGGGACGAACCTGGAGGTAGCGGTCCATGAGGTCCCACTAGTTTCCTAGGTTGCCGGTGTGTGCCCGCATCTTCTGCATGAGAGAGGAGAGCTGCCCCAGAATCTCATCGTACCCCACCTCCGTCGCGGCACCTGTAGCCCAATCCCTGACCCGCCGGACGCATCAACCATCAGTACGGTACCCAACCCAATAAGAACCTCTAGGGTCGCGCTGCTGTCACCTGCATGCGCGGCGGCGGTTGAGGACTCCAAGCTGAGTGGCTCGGGCGGCTCCCCCAAGGGGAAGGGGTCTCCCGCGGGGAAGGGCACGGCGGCTCCGGCAGCGACCTGTGGCGGAAGGCGCTACAGGTGGCTCCGGTGAAAGCTCGGGCATCGGAGGGCGTGATGGGCAGCTCCAGCGGCGGCTCCCGCAGTGACCCACGGCGGAGGGCGCGACGGGCGGCTCTGGCGGCAGCTCCCGCGGCTATCGCCATGGTGGGCGGCTCCCGTGGCAAAGGGCGCGACGACGGACGGGTGGCTGCAGGAGGTACGGCGCGTGAGTGTCACGACCCGATCGTGGAATGGATCGAGATCGGACAAATCACCTGAGTACCTTGGTATTTCGGGATAATTCGAGGAGAATTAGGGTGAGGAATCAGAGAAGGGGCTGAGGAACAAGAGAACGGGAGGTGAGAAATCTTCAGAGTTCATTCATCTGCAACATGAATTCCTTTGGTGTTACAACGTGATACATATACTTCTCTCACTAGGGCCACACACGGATATCCCTTGGCCCATCTGGTAGCCCACGCACAGGTACAAACCACATGGTGACAGCCCATACAGGGGGTGTTACACTCTTCCTCCCTTGAAAATGGCTTGCCCCAAGCCGATGATGATCAAGCTTGAATTCTGGGTACCTCCAATCTCATCGAAGTGAAGAGCTAGTCCTCCTGGGTCATATGGCAGTAGCATGTGCGTGCACCTAATCATCTCATTGGAAGATGACACTAATTCGGTTTCAAAAGGAGCTGGAGTTGAAAAGTGGGTCATGTTGTTCACACACAAGATAAATCTAAACCAACTTGGGGTCCCTTCCTTGATAGCAAGCAGGCGAGTGCAAGTTTTGTTCTCTCCCTTCACGGGCTCCCTAATGCGAATGATACAAACAAGCAGCTAGTTGGTAGAATGGTGCCACAGCATGGCTACAGTTTCTATGGTGCCTTGAGGTCGATGATTCATCTCGAAACTAAGGCCTCCTAAGAACATCTGTACATGCATATATATTGTGATATGTGGTGTCCGCTCATGAATTGCTCGTCGATCAGATGAAAACCACCACGGAAAAAGTGAGCATTGGGTCCCAGAAGAATATATCTCAATTCTGCTGGTGCGAAGAAATGCAAGGAACTGAAGGGGCAAGTGGCTAGCTGAACGATCTCGAGAGAACTCAAGTGTTATCATCCCAAGGTTTAATTCGAACATGGCTCGAGCAATATTTTCTGGAGGAAGCATCATGTAGTTCTCAGCTTGCTGCATTTTAGAGAGAGGCCACTTTGGAAACCAAAATAGAGCCGATGGTAGTATCACAATCATGTGTCCCAAATAACCAGGTTGCATATCATGGTCCAACCAACAATAAATTGCAGATAAGTGGAGAATGTGTGTATGCAAGACGTTGCCACTAGATGATACCCAAGTTCCAAAGATAAAGTGCAAAATCCCAGGGTCCCATTGCCTTCCTAAAAAAATGTCCTCTCGTACGTGCAAGTTAGAGAACCAAATGTGCCGATCACTGCTGTCACTTGAATCAAAATGGAATTTCCCTTGTCCTACTCCTGTATATATTCAAATTCAGTCACAACAAAGTTTCTATTGCCCAGGTGCACCACTGTACCAGCACAGACATCCGGTTTTCCCAAGAAGCAGCAAGGTAGAAGAATAAAGTGTCGAATTCTAGGATCATGTTGTGTTGCAGCTAAAAGCTCAAGTCCATGACTAAGATAATCTTTCATAGCAGGAACAAATAAGCATGGCACCCATGTGGTTGAAAGAAACTTAATAGCGCTAAGGCACTGAACATCAAAGATTCATGGGTCCCATAGTCTGGTAGCTGAACTTGTTACCATAGGAAGCACCCCCTGTTCCACATCTTGAATTGCAAAGATGGAATTTGAATCTCCTATCACAGAGCTCCATTGAGACAAGCTGGTAACAAGAAAATGATTGTGAGCTTCAAAAATAGTACTGGGTGGCTGCACATAATGAGTATGTGACCACCATGTAAGCATCCAGAACATAACATCCAACTTTGAGTGACCTTGTCTCCATGGGCTAGTTAAATGAGACAAAAATTGGTGTGCACCAAGGGACATAGTGTCAACTGCATGAGCTGGATACCAAATAGCGTCACGTGCTGTTGGTACAATTTTTGTGGAACCTGATACTGTGTTTGAACCAGAAGCTATCGAACATTCACACAGGAAGTCTAGTAACTGTGACTCCAATGCATGATGATCAATAATGTTGTCGACTCTTTCTTCAACTAGATTCAGACTATCAGAGGAGATATTCACATCCAACATAGAGAGGACCCAAGATAAAATCATAGTAAGACATGTAGTCGACTCATAGAATATTCTACCATGCCGTAGGCTGAGGCTGGCGGCAGTCAGTGGTGGCTCAGTGATGCCACTGCCAGCTGAACTTGGGTGTTCGGGGATGAATGAAGGCCATGGCGATGGCCTGAGCATATGCTCTTGTTTCTTGTTGTTCAGAGTCACATCCAGTTGGAAGGCGGCTGTCTGCATGCCAATGTTGTCAATCAAGCATAGGGTCGAACACCTTGTCAGCACCATGATGTCCAGCTCGAGGATGGAACATGGTCGTCGTGCTGGCATTGGCGTGACCTCTAGAGGAGTTGGGGGGAATGGGGTCATACTCTCTACGACTAGGGGCCTCGCCATGGAACTGTTGGCCTCGCCATGGGCCATAACATCCGTCGAGCAGGTAGCAGGCGTTGGTACCCTCACACTGGCGATGTCAATGACGATGGTCACATCGCACACAACAGAGCATGTAGGTTCGGCGAAGATGTCAAAGCTGGCTTCATGACTCGGACACTCCATCGAAAATGTGATAGGCATCGGTGCAGCAAGGCTACCATTGTCAGTGGCAATGACGCCATGGTCTGCACCGCACTCTCCTGGGGCCGCGAGCTCGAGGAAGACGTCTGTGACTATCACTGTAGGCATGAGGACGTGAACTCCATGGTCATCGTCAAGTTTCTTCGTAGCCATCGGTTCCTCCTCGGCGATTTCATCCTCTCTTATCCGGGCAAGGGACGAAGCACCAGTGATGCTTGATGGAGATCGCGACCGCACGGCATCTTGGATATCTTCCCGCAAGCCCTCGATGTACTGGTGGATGAAGCTCTTGATGCTCAGGTTTGGGTTGATATCCAGTATGTGTTGTACGCATTCCCAGAATGTCGCCATGTACTTGGCCACCGATGCAGTCTGCTTCTGCTCGAGCAGCAAGCACAAGTGTAGGTTGTATTCCGGCGACACGTCCTGGATGTCGAGGAGGCAGGCACGCTCGTAGATGCACCGGCCATGGATGGCGAGAGCCCGCGCTGCCCCGCTTCTTGATCGAACTTGAACCACCGCCTCCACATGGTGGATTTTCTGGAACACGGAGATCTTCACCACGCCATACGCTGTAAACACCTGTTGCAATGTCTCCTCATTGACCGGGTAGTACACATGGTGCACAATGACGCGGAGAACACCACTAGTGAACATCTCTTGCTGGCTCGACATTTTGTCGAACACCTGGTAGGCAGGAAGGGTGGTGATTGTTTTCCTGGCTATGCACTGAGGGTTTGGATGGCGCTGTTTCTCCACTCCAAGCAGATCCAACCTAGCATAGGGATTTTGTGTGATTCACCGAAGCAAAGCACACCCAGGGCAGTGGATGTTACGGATCTGGTGAGAGAGTTGAGGAACACACAATGAAAGCAAAATTTTGAGGAAATTTTGGGGCTCTGGTTACCAAATTGTCACGACCCGATCGTGGAATGGATCGAGATCGGACAAATCACCTGAGTACCTTGGTATTTCGGGATAATTCGAGGAGAATTAGGGTGAGGAATCAGAGAAGGGGCTTAGGAACAAGAGAACGGGAGGTGAGAAATCTTCAGAGTTCATTCATCTGCAACATGAATCCCTTTGGTGTTACAATGTGATACATATACTTCTCTCACTAGGGCCACACACACGGATATCCCTTGGCCCATCTTGTAGCCCACACACAGGTACAAACCACATGGTGACAGCCCATACAGGGGGTGTTACAGTGAGGAGGATCGATGGATTAGTGATCGATACTGGTTGTGCGGGTGTGCGGAAGGCTACATGGGCGAGAGGTTGTGCAGGTGCGCGGTTTTTTTCCGAACGGCAGGGCAAGATTAGCGAGGATTTTTAGTGGCTTAATGCGTGGCTTGCAGCGTTAAACACCAAAGGATTAAGGGCCATTAGATCTTCATGATGGATGGGTCTGATTGTTTGGATCTGCCCCTCTCTTCCTTTTATAGTGGTAGTAGATGACAATGTCCACTTTATCTCTTTCCTCACCAATGGTCGCAGATCCGAACGGATCCCGTCCCCTGCGCGAGGTGAGGAGGTTCAACGTTGACGTTGTAGCCATCGGCGGTGGAGGAAGCCGATGTGCACCGTCCTCTCTGAGCCGGTGACGACGCGGACGAAGGTCCTCCGTGCCCTTGTTCGCTGCCGTCGTGTGGATAGATCCCGCCCGACCGCCTAACCCACATCTCGCCCACATGAGGTACAACTTCTTTTGGATTTCATGCTTCATTGTACTCTGCATGTGGGTTTTCTTCTATACCACTACTCCCCATCTCCCCATGTACAGTAGCTAGGGTTCGTCGGCTGGTCCAACATCACCTATTTTGTACTATTATATAGGGGAGGCCACTCCAAAAGTTGTCCAGGTTTATCATTTATGCATCGGTGGAGGTATACATGTTTTTTCGACAAAAAGTACATGGTGGTTGTGCGGTCATTGTCCATATGCTCGTATTGCTGCTACTAATCTAAAACTATCATTGGTAAAATGAAGCGATGCACATGTAGAGGCGTCGATAAATGCTTCTGTCCTGCCTTAGGTTTTTTTGGGTATCCTACTTTAGTTCCCAACAAGATAATCATGATGCTTCTATTTTTTGGTGTACGCTTCATTAATTCTTATTGAAAATTAAGATACCGTTGTTAATCTTGTTCCACTGCTAAAACAAAGTAATGACACTACTTAAATATCATTTTTTATATTTTTGCAAACAGGGATGCGTATCTCCATACTCGGGCATGTCTTCCTCAATTTTTAGTGGAACTGCACAAAATTGGATGACCACCGTTGCTCAGTTCTTCCTTTCTCAAGCTTGATTGCCGAGAAGAAACAAACCACAGTGAGGATTATCAAACATCATTGGTGCCGGACCCAAACATGATGCCAAAATTGATGATGTATCACACCACAATGAGCTATCGATGCTCATGGTTGCCTCTCATGGCTGCATAGGCTGGTGAAGCTGATCGATGTTCAATGAAGAACGGGAACGAGCTGTCTTCCATCGGTGCTCTTTGCTTGTTACCAGAAAGACGATATCCTTCACCAGTTCGTCTTGGAGCAGTCCTTTACGTTGGTGCAATTTTACCACACAATTGGATATGAACCAAATGTTTCCTGGAAGAAGCATCGGCGTTGGTACTAAGAACAAAAGTTTTGTATTGATTTCTAAGCCTTCTCACAACTTTGTCTTTAGCTACCCTATAATTTTATTTGACCAGCTTTTAACTAAATATGTGGTCTGACTTTGACTAAAAATATGGTGTGGACTAAAAACCTAGATGGAGGTAGTACCCTTTGTTTTTATTTACTCTGCATATTAGATTTGATTGAAGTCAAACTTTAACACAACAAACCATAATTATTGAGAAAGGGCAAAACTGTACATACAAAATAATTGAAATTAAATTTCTTTATTTGTACACACTCTCACACCTTTCTGATGATTTGGCGCGTGTGTGGTTGTTCACCTAACGGAGGGTAGTGTACCACACGTGAACGACAAGAAGTGTGACCAGGACGCGTGGATCGTTACTTTATTGTAGTTTTCTTCACTAGTATGTTAAATAAAGAGTTTCATTTCGTACACAATTTAAAACGATAGTTATGGAGAGAAAAAAGAAAACCACTCCACTATATTAGTACTATATAATCTGGAGCCTTAGCGCTTGTTCGCTAGGGTTTGCACTCTTCACACTCTCGCTGCACTATATATATGCACTGGAGGCTCAGCGTTAATTTGCTAGGGTTTGATCTATTCACAAACTCTCACCCTCTTCATCAGATCAAAACAAGACTGCGTCTCTCTCTCTCTTTCTCTCTCTCTCTCTCCCTTCACAGCTGGTGAAGGAGCCGTCCGAATCCCATCGTACCGGGGAGGGGAGGAAGTGCAACGTTCACTCTGTCGCCTTCGGCAAGGGAGGCAATCCATTGCCGGCTGCATTGTTCTCTTTCACCGAGCGCTTGTGCTCGAGGGCCTCCGACCCTTTCTTCCTGACCGCCGTATGTAGAGTGTGTAGATCCGGCCTCCCGCCGCAAGCCTAGCCACATCCCGATGACCCTAAGGTATAAGTTTCTTTGAAACCTTCATTGCTCTAGCATGCGGTTCTATTTTGACTATGTAGTTCAATCAAGGTCTTGGTTCAAAGAGGAAGGAAGGAAGGGTGAGGTGGAGCATGAATCTAGGACGTGGTTCAATGAGGAAAGGAGGGACGGAAAGTAGTATAGACTGGCTATCCAACAACTTTGTTGGTCGGAAAGGGAAAAAGGGGGTAACCCAGTACACACATCTGTAAGGAACCGTTCTCATTGTTGAAAAAGGAAAAAATCTAGGGGGTCGGGTAGTTTGTGAAGGACTATATTTACTGCCCTCACATAGGGAAAAGGTTCAAAGAGAACAAATATGAGACCAGCGCAAATATGTTGCTTGGCAACATACTCTACATCACCCATTTATACGTGTGGACGCACATGGTGTTGGCATGTCCCATGTCCTATACAACTATTTTGCTGTTGTTAATCTAGGAATGCCACTGGAAAATTGAAGCAATGCCACTGTTAAAAGTAAATTACATTTTTAACGAATGTTATTTTAAGAGAATGTCTCTGTTAATATGAATTAATGCAACCGTTTTAGAAATGCTACTATCCTACTCTGTTTGCCATCAAGATAAGGTAGATGCTTCTTTGTGTGGCCATATGATTCATCCTCCTTTATTGGCTAGTAATTGTTTCTTTTTTACCTCTAAAAATAGGGATATCTATTCAACTCATTGCTATTGCGACCATTTGCTTCACTACGCAAAACACTTCTGTTTTAAGAGTGTTTTTTGCAATTCAACTTAAATCTCACATCGGCAAGTTTGCTTGATTTAGTTCAACTACACAAAAGGAGATTGGAATTCCACTTCGTGTTGGCAGATTCATATTTGATCTTGTCTGCCTCATGAAAGGTCAGTACCAGCCTTCAACCACATGATTGTGTAGTGTGCTTTGAGATGTTGTGCTACTTGTAGTGGTACTGTTTTAAATAAATGTTGATTTGAAGCTATTGTATTTCTGTATTTTTCCATTAAGTGATCAAAAATGGGACCAACCCAGACATCATGCTTGTTGCTTTGTTACAACAAACTCTGCATTACCCCCTTTATAAGTAGATGGAAGCACATGGTGTTGTTGTGCCTACTCTCCCCTGGAACTGTTTATGCTTTTTGTTAATCTAACGCCACTAGTAAAATTAAGCAATGCCACTCTTAGAATTAACTATTGAATCTTAGTTCAAAACTGCAACACTTGTTAGGGATCGGCGGGAGTACCATTTCTGTTAGGGGTCGGCGTTAAGAAATGTATTGTTGAGATAATGTCTGTGTTATTATATATCAGTTATAGTGTTTTACTAATGTTACTATCCTACTTTGTAGTTCTTTCTACATGTTTAACCAAGGTATTGTTAAGATAATGTCTCTGTTAATATGAATCAGTTGCACTATTTTAGGAATGGTACTTTTCTGCTGTGTCATTCTTTATACATGTTGAAACAAGGTATTGTTAAGATAATATCTCAGTTAATATGAATGAATCACACTGTTTGAGAATTGCTACTGTCCTGCTTTGTTTCCCATTAAGACAAGGTAGATGTTTTTCTTCGAGGAGTATAAGTCATCAACCGTTATTTCTCAGTAATTGTTTCCTTCATGCCTATTTGTGCATACAGGGATATCGAAACTTCTGCTCGGTTTTATTTTGACTTTTATTTTAGTTGAATTGCACAAAAGGAGCCAATGTGCTTAAGGAAATCCGTTGCATTATTGGGCCCAGTTGGCCTTTTCACTTTGAAGAGAGAAGCAGTCACTATTAGCACTACATTACAGAAGGAATGATCAAGAAGCTTTAGAGTATTAGTAGATGCTGGTGACATGACTAGTCTGCAGACCAAGGAAAACTCTACTCAACAGCACGTGGCCTGCAAAATTCACTCCACAAGAAAAGGTATGACCAAGTCAGTGGCCGACGCAGCTATAACAAATGAGGTCAGTATCAGCCTTCATCCACATGATCATGCTTTGTTATGTTGTGCTAATTATATTGTTGTATTGTTTTGAATAAATTTTTAACTAAAGCTTGCTATCTTTTCCTGTTAAGATAACAAAGATGATTATAGTTGTGAGTGTATGTTTAATCAACTCATACCACTATTATATTCATCACACTTTTTCTGTATTTATGCGGACAGGGAGCTCAGCTTGATTTCAGTGGAACTGCACAAAATGTTTAGATGGTCCGTGTCCTCCATAATACTTCTTCATGCACAATACATCGAATGGTTCTCTAATCATTGGTCGTCACCTTGAGCCACTAGACTATCTACTTGAATGGAGTTGCCAATGTGTTCAATGCCTTGCAACATATAAATACGAAATCCACCATGCTATGCAAGACATTGTTTGATTTCAGTGGAACTGCACAACAAGATACGCTGGTTAATCTGGCTCCATGTGCTATTTCAATGTGCAAACTGATGGCAATCATAGGCATTACATATTTTGAATGGCAAAAGCTTGTCAAAGTTTAATCATTGATGTTAGCAAGAAGACATTCGCTTAATATTTTGGAATTGGAAAACCTTATCAATTTGTGCTCATTGATGATAGCCAGAAGACATGCATGTGATATATTGGAATGGGACCCCCTTTGCTGTGAGCAGTGTCAATCTTTTTTTCATATTCGTGTGTTCAGTTCATAAGTAAATATTTACTCTGATGAGATGCATAGTCATGAATGTTGATTTTGTAAGGTATTTTAAGAGTTTTTTCTGAATGTTGTCTATGAAATGCCAGGCCTTGTGAGTTTGATTGGAAAATTGAGCTTGGAATGTTGTGGCATGCGGCATCATGAGCTGTTCACCGTGCCTCCTGAGATCAATGCTCTGTATTGTTTTGCACGTTGATCTAAGGCCATTGATTTGCATGTTAAGAAGATCATCCTCTTATGTTGTTTCTATGCTTAAGAAGTTCATCGTCTTATGTTTTATACTTTCATTCATAGCCTATACGACAACTCAGGTAGGTTAGAGGTGAAACGATATGATCTTCCGACCAACTCATCGTATTAGGCCAGGATTGGAACATCGTTTTTGAACCAAAACCATTTGTAAAACTAACGCTTGTAAATAGAAGCAGATGGTCTTGGGTGAAGTGCTTGGTTGGTCGTTTTCGACTGGTAAAATGTACACTGGTTTGTCAGATTGCAAGCGTAACTCGCCGATTTTCGTTACAGACCTCGGGCCGTCAGTTTCATTATGCCTGTATTTTACGCGTTGTTTCCGATGATGAGTAAATTACACTTGTATCCTTAATACAGGTGTGAAACAATCTAGAGCTCCCAAGCGTGGCCTTACCGTTCCATTCCGGCTCAGTCTCTCGAAGGTGCTCATAGGGGTCCAATAATCTTGGCTTCCCGAACGACTAGGGTGCTGTATCAGACCATCTGTAGGGCCCGCGAGGCCCTCTCCATCGTCCTCTGAGTTGTTGCACTCGCCGTGGAGCCGTCGTCTTGTGTTGTCAACATGGTCAATGAACATGAGGAATCAGGAGATGACTTTACTTGGAGAGGATGACAGTAGGGACCCAGCTGGGCCATAGCCGCACGTACGCAAGTGCCTTCTTATTATATACAACTATAATTTTTTTGCTTCCTCCTGGTTTCCTGACATCACGGTCCCACACCATTGTCAACCTATATAGTCAATAAACAAGAGAATTTCAGAAGGAGCGGCCGACATCTGGGACCCAACAGCTCAAGCAGTATTTGTTTTTTGTGGTGTGAGCAGAGTTTTTCTTGAGTGATGTTTTTGTTGTTCTTCAGAGGAGCAGGGTATCAACTGGGCGGGCTGTGGCCCATCTGACCCAGGTTATTCTTTTATGTCGACCAAATATCCAACCCAGATATTAATTTTTCAATGTGAAAATGGTTAGCCCAGCTATACTTTTTTGCGGAATACTAAACCCAGGTCAACTTGTTATTCTCTGCCCGCATTAGACTTGCCAAGCAAATGGGCTTTAAGAAATAATAAATGGGTTGTAATTAAAAAATTGGTTGCAAATATAGAAAACGCACCGAACAGGTAATTTTTTTAATTTTATTACTTATTGTGGGCGCAAAATTTCGTTAGATTTTTACCTAATACAAATTTATTTTGAAATTATATTTAATGTGACTCAAAATTTCGGGTTCAAAAATATTTCGCATCCCATCAAAATGTGGGAAATTTTGTTGAATTTTATTTGAGCGGTTGGTCGAAATTATTAATCGTTGTCCTGGCTAGAAAATGGGTTGTGATTTAACAAACAGTAAATGGGCTGAGTAAATTCCATTAAAATTAAAAATACGTTGTACATTATAACAAATCGCAAATGGGCTATATGTTCTCTGCCACAGATGTGAAGGTCACTTGTGGGCCTACAAAGTTGACGCGTACGCAAGGCTTTGTCAACTTGTAGTCAACAAACGATTCTACGAGCAGTGGTCGTTGGATGTCCATCTAACGGCTGTGGTGCTTCTTTCAATCTCGGATATCCATGCTTCAGCCGCCCAAACCACCTCAGCGGTACCACCTGCTACCACCTCCCGTGGCCGGCTGTGCTTCCGCGCATGCCTAACGGCCCACCCTACTCCCATCGCCGTCGAGGCCATTCCTCTACTTACCAACACCTCCTATTATTCTCCGGCGACGGCAGCCTCACACCGTAGCCGAACCAGTGAACACTCATACTCTCCTTCGCGTGGGCATCCAATGTTGTGCCTTTGGCAACTTCGGGTCATTCCCTTCCTAGGTCTCACCATCGTCCACCGTGCTGCTTCTCTAAGCGTGGCGTGGTCAACATTGTCAACAAATGATAGCCATCGAAAGAGGCATGCACATGGAGTGGCTGACAGTAGAGACCCGCATGGCCCATGGCCACACACGAGCAAGTCCCTCCTTATTATGCGAAAACAAATGATTTGTCCCCTGACAGGTTTGAGCCACCACCTACATCTTCACACGCAGGGAAGTGTTCCCTTTATTACGGGAAAAAAGGTACCTCTCCCAGACAGCTGGGACCCACCAGCTTTATTATCATCCATTTCATGGAATTATAGATTGTACCAAAGGTACCTCTCCCAGACTGCTGGGATCGTTTGCAGCCTTCTTCGATAAATAAGAGTGTCGAACCCAACGAGGAGCTAAAGGCAAAACATATATTCCCTCAAGTTCTATCGACCACCGATACAACTCTATGCACACTTGACGTTTGCTTTACCGGAAACAAGTATGAAACTATTTTGTAGGTGTGATGCTAGAACTACTTACTTTGCAAGATAATAAAAGTTAGGTGTTTAGAAAAAGGGTTTTTGTCAACAAGAAAGTTATTTGTCCCTAGGCAATCGATAACAAGTATCGGTAATCATTCTTGTAATTTTATATGAGGGAGAAGCATCAGCTAACATACTTCCTCTACTTGGATCATATGCACTTATGATTGGAACTCTAGCAAGCATTCGCAACTACTAAAGATCATTAAGGTCATGAAACCCAACCATAGCATTAACTATCAAGTCCTCTTTACTCCCATACACCATAACCCACCTACTCGGGTTTAAGTTTTTGTCACTCTCGCAACCCACCATAAGCAAATCATGAACATATTGCAACACCCTATAGTGGGGACCCCTCACATTTGCGTGAGACGGAGGGCACCGTAGGACAACACCATAAATAAAATATACAATCATACCAACCAAGATCACGATTAACCCATAGGACAAAACGGATCTACTCAAACATCATAGGATAACCATAGATCATTGGGAAATAATATGTGGAGTTGAGCACCATGTTTAAGTAGATATTATAGCAGGGAGAAGAGGTGTTACACCGCTGCATAGAGGGGGAGAAAGTTGGTGTTAACAGTAGCTAGATTGTTGATGTAGATCGCCGTCCCGATCGTTGCCCCGGCGGCACTCCGGCGCCACCGGGAAAGAGGGGGGGAGAGCCCCCCTCCTTCTTCTTCTTCCTTAGCCTCCCCCCTACATGGGGGGAGAGTTCCCCCTCTAGTCCATGGCCTCCATGGCCGCGGAGGGCCGGGAGCCCCTCCGAGATTGGATCTCCCTCTCTGTTCTCTTCTGTTTCGCGTTCCCCAGATCTGGCCAAAAAACGTTTCTTATATTCCCGGAGATCCGTAACTCCGATTGCGCTGAGATTCTAACACGATTTTTTCCGAATATAAGCTTCCTTGCCCCTGAAGTGGAGCTCCAACCGATGTTCGAGGAGGGCACAACCCACCACAGTGAGCCGGGCTCCTCTGGCGCGCCCTGGTGTCTTGTGGGCTGTGTGGGCCTCCGTTTGCGGTGATTCTAACTCCCAAAAATCACATATAGTCCAAAATAATTCTCCATGAAATTTTATTGCATTTGGACTTCGTTTGATATGGATACTCTGCGATACAAAAAACATGCAGAAAACAGGAACTGGCACTAGGCAATGGATCAATAGGTTAGTCCAATAAATCATATAAAAAGTTGCCAAAAGTATGTAAAAGTTGTATAATATTGGCATGAAACAATAAAAAAATATAGATATGACGGAGACGTATCAGTATCCCCAAGCTTAATTCCTGCGCGTCCTCGAGCAGGTAAATGATAAAAAAGATAATTTTTGATGTGGAATGCTACCAAGCATAAAGTTGATCATATATCTAATCATGGCATAAATATTAAGACATAAGTGATTCAAAGCAACAGTCTATAATTTGACATAAAGATATCAATATTCAGGCATCCGAACAAACAGTCATGTCTTTCAAAATATCAACGCTAAAGAAAGTTATCCTTACAAAATCATATAGTCTTGTCATGCTCTGTCTTCTTAACACAAAGTATTTATCATGCACAACCCCGATGACAAGCCGAGCAATTGGTTCATACTTTTTAACGCGCTTCAGCTTTTTCAACTCTCACGCAATACATGAGCGCGAGCCATGGATATAGCACTACGAGTGGAATAGAGTATGATGATAGGGGTAAATATAAAGAAGACAGAAAGAAAGAAAGTGTCACATTGACGCGGCTAACCAACGGGCTATGGAGATGTCTATCAATCGATATCAACGTGAGGAGTAGGGATTTCCATGCAATGAATGCACTAACAGCTATAAGTGTATGAAAGCTCAATATGAAAACTAAGTGGGTGTGCATCTAATCCTATAATGAAAATTCCCACTAGTATATGAAAGTGACAACATAGGAGACTCTCCATATGAAAACCATGGTGCTACTTTGAAGCACAAGTGTGGTAAAGGATACTAACAATGTCCCTTCTCTCTTTGTTTATTTTTTTTCTTTCTTTCTTTTTTTGTTTTTCTTCTTTTGTTTTTCTTCTTTTTCTTTTTTTTCTTTTTTATATTTTTCTCTCTCAATGTCCGGAGTCTCATCCCGACTTCTGGGTGAATCATAGTCTCCATCATCCTTTCCTCACTGGGGCACTGCTCTAAAAATAAATAATGATGATCATCACACTTCTATTTACTTAGAACTCAAAAGAAAGAAAAATTACAACTCCATACCTATGACAAAGTATGACTCTATATGAATGCCTCTGGCAATGTACCAGTATGTGCAACGATCTAGCGTAACATGTATGAAAAATGATAAACGGTGGCTGAGCCACAACTACTATGTCAGCTATATGATCATGCAAAGCAATATGCCAATGAATGCTCAAGTCATCAAACAGAAGTGGTGGAAGTTGCATGGCAATATATCTCGGAATGGCCATGGAAAAGCCATAATAGGTAGGCATGGTGGCTTTTTTGAGGAAGATATAATAAGGCTTATATGTGATAGAGTGTATCATATCACGGGGTTTGGATGCACCTGCGAAGTTTGCAGCATGTCTCGATATGAGAAAGGGCAATGCACTGTACTGTAGAGGCTAGCAAATTGCGGAAAGGTAAGAGTGCGCATAATCCATGGACTCACATTAGTCATAAAGAACTCATATACTTCTTGCAAAAGTTTATTAGCACTTGAAGAAAAGTACTACTACGCATGCACCTAGGGGATAGATTGGTAGGAAAAGACCATCGCTCGTCCCCGACCGCCACTCATAAGGAAGGCAATCAATAATAAATCATGCTCTAACTTCATAACATAACGAGAGACTATACATGCATGCTTCGGGAATCACAAACCTTAACACCAATATTCTTACTAACCACAACCGTTTACTAGTACCTCCCACATATTCGATCTCTATATTGCAAAACTATTGCAAGGAATCAAACATATCATATTCAGTGATCCATAAGTTTTATGTAGGATTTTATGACTAACCATGCAAATAACCAATTCCTGTTGACTCTCTAAATAGATATAAGTGAAGAATGTGAGTTTAATTCTTTCTACAAAGACTATGCTCTAACAAATATAAGTGAAGCAAAAGAGCATTCTTCAAAGAACGGTTTTCTATGTGAAGAGAAGCAGGAAATCCAAACTTCAAATGATATAAGTGAAGCACATGAAGCATTCTATAAAGCCATACTCAAAAGATATAAGTGAAGTGCAATGAGCATTCTATAAATAAACCATGGACTATCTCATACCAGCATGGTGCATAAAAGAAAAATGAAAACTAAAAGCAAAAGACACTCCAAGATTTGAACATGTCACGCAAACGAAACGAGACCAAAAACATACCGATACTTGTTGAAGAACGATAGGTTGCCTTTCGGGGCATCCCCAAGCTTAGACGGTTGAGTCTCCTTGAATATTTACTTGGGGTGCCTTGGGCATCCCAAATATTGAGCTCTTGCCTCTCCTCCTTCTCCTCATATCGAAACCTCCTCAATCTTTGATCACTTCATCCACACAAAACTCAACAAAAAGTTTGGTAAGATCTGTTAGTATAATAAAGCAAACCACTACTCTAAGTATTGTTGCAAACCAATTCATATTTTGTTTTTGCATTGTATCTACTGTAATATAACTTTTCCATGCCTTATACCACCGATAAAAATCGATAGTTTCATCAAAACGGGCAAAACAATGCATCAAAAACAGAATCTGTCTTAAACAGGACAGTTTGTAGTAATCTGAACATTCACCATACTTCTGGTACTCCAAAAATTATGAAAAAATAGGAACAATAAAATTTTTGGATAGGAAGACAGTGCAAAAGGTTTTAGAACCATTTGACGTTCCAGTAAAAAATGTAAAATCGTGCACTACAGACAAAGTTTCTGTTTTGCACCGCACAACCCAACAAGCAATTTAAACATCCTAAAGGCAAATCTTGGCACATTATTTTTATAATACAAAGGAATTGTACAAGGGGATAATTTTTTTTGTTGAAAAGTTTCTGTAATTAAGATTCACAAAGTTTCCATGGGCATGAACAAAGTTGAAGGCATGATCCCGCTTCCACGATGCTCGTCTATCTCACTTTCACTTTTCTTTTTGTGAAGTTTTAAGTTCCCCTCTATATTTTTTTGTTTTTAAACTTTATAAAATCACTCACCAGAAATAAATGACTCTCTAAAACTTTCGGGTTGTCTCCCTAGCAGCGCTTTCTTTAAAGCCATTAAGCTAGGCATAAAGTGCTCAAGTAATGGATCCACCCGGATCCCAAGGTATATTAAAGCCAATTTTAATTAACAATGATTTGACATTTAGTAATGAGCACAAAGAAACATATATCATGCAATGAAGAAGTCTAACTCTCTTCATATGCATTGGCATGTCATAAAAGAACAATTCATGCACATCAAGTAATGGCCAATACATAGCATAAGCAGTTTCTTGCAATTTTATCGTGTTGGAAACATAGAGAGGCGGAGATGTAGTTCCTCTCTCATAATAATTGCAAGTAGGAGCAGCAAGCACATGCATATTATATTCATCAAAATCATCATGTGTAGTAGCAAAATGCAACCCATAAACATAATCCTTAATAAGAGTAAACTTCTCCGATATAGTGTAGTTTGGAGAATTCAAAAAGACAATAGGACTATCATGTGAGGGTGAAATAGCAACAATTTCATTCTTAATATAAGGAACTATAGCAAGTTCATCTTCATAAACATAATTCATCTTGGCATCATGGCCACAAGCATAGCAATCATCAAGTTCATCAAAAAGGGATATTTCAAAAGAATCAACGGGATCATAGCAATTGTCACAACATTCATCCTTCGGTAAGAACGAAGGGACATTAAACAATGTATGAGTTGAAGAGTTACTCTCATTAGAAGGTGGGCATGGGTAGCTAATCTGTTTTCCTCCTTTTGTTCTTCGCTCTCCTCATCATCTTTTTCATCCAATGAGCTCACAGTTTCATCAATTTCTTCTTCCATATACTCCTCCAAAATATTAGTCTCTTCTTGGACAGCGGAGACTCTTAATAAATTCATCAATATCGGAATTGAATTTATAATTATCGTAGCAATATTTAAGGATAGCAAAATTTTCAGGTCTATAAACTGAATCATCAAAATCTTCAAACTTTTCAAACAAAGATTCAATTTCATAAGCACCCTTAAAAGCAACAAATTCTTCTATTCGTTCCACACCATAGTAATCATATATACCATTAGCATAAGAAGCTAAGGTTTCATTATCATTAAATTTGCATGAAAATGGAAGGTGTGGAGCATTCATCCTAGAGCAACAAGTATAATCATATCTATGGCATAGATTCCAAGCATACCAATGCAACATATGAATTTGATCCCATTACCTTTTTGTGTCAACCGATAATCCCTAAAGTATTCACGTTGATCCAACGTTACTCCCATTATTGAGTTGAATGGGGTTTTCTCAGGATTATCAAAGTAGAGCATAATAGCTTTTACATAACAAGCATCGAGGGTTTTATGAGGTTCCCCATCTCCATGAGTAGCAAGTACCACTAATTTTTTTGGTGTTTTGTGTTCCATCTTCATAACTAAAGATAGAGCAGAACTTAGAACAGGAAAAAAAACTACTCAGTGAAAAAGCAAACAAGCACACACGAGAATATTCACCCCACGGTATTGCTCCCCGGCAATGGCGCCAGAAAAATGTCTTGATAACACACAAGTATAGGGGATCGTTTGTAGCCTTCTTCGATAAATAAGAGTGTCGAACTCAACGAGGAGCTAAAGGAAGAACAAATATTCCCTCAAGTTCTATCGACCACCGATACAACTCTACGCACACTTGACGTTTGCTTTACCGGAAACAAGTATGAAACTATTTTGTAGGTGTGACTAGAAGTACTTTGCAAGAATAACACTACAAGTACTTTGCAAGATAATAAAAATTAGGTGTTTAGAAAAAGGGATTGTGTCAACAAGAAAGTTATTTGTCCCTAGGCAATCGATAACAAGTACCGGTAATCATTCTTGTAATTTTATGTGAGGGAGAGGCATGAGCTAACATACTTTCTCTACTTGGATCATATGCACTTATGATTGGAACTCTAGCAAGCATCCGCAACTACTAAAGATCTGTAACGACCCGAACCTGATAAGATTCGATGTCTCTATGCTCACTGTGCTAGTCCCTGGATCGACTCGCTAGCACACACAGTATAGATGAACAACAAAGTAACAAGTGCATCATTTACTATAACGTTTGATCCAGAATTCATAAAGTATTACAAAATGAATAGCACATGGCTAACTTATTGAATAATAACAGCGGAAAGGTAGCATGATAAATGGTGAGTCCATCAGTGCCCACGGGAGAACAAGTTGAGTGAAGACTAGCGACCCTACTGTATCTCATTGTTCACTTGAATATCCTTCAACATGACAAGTTGCAGCCACAAGGGTCAATACATTGAATGTATTAGCAAATCACACATAATGATATAGCAAACCTACATCCACAAAGTAATGTATGACAAACAGAACACTCAAATTAATTTGGAGAAGAAAGTCTTCACCTACCTCCACTACCTGAACTCACAACCGTATCTAATTTACTCACCCAAGATAACCCAAAGATTCTAAATAAACATGACGTGAACTTCAGAAGTATCTCTCAAGTGCGCTGTCAGTGGCGCATTCTCTAGGAACAGTAGAGCGCTCTGCCAAGGACGCATTCACCTGATTTAAGTTTCAAAAATTATACCTCACCTCAAGTGCGCGATTCTCTAGGGACAATAGAGCACTCTGCTAGTGACGCATTCACTTGGTTAATAATCCCGAGCCTACGACAATAAACACTCATCACTTTCATGGATCACTCGACACATGCCCGTGTCTACCATAGCAAGTTGATCACGCCATCACATACCACAATCAATAACAAAACATGGTAACACGGGATACACATATTAGGCTAAACATATATCATAGCATCAAACCACACTTGCATAGCAGAATATAGGATGAGCAAAATCAAAAGTGCAAACTTGCCTTGAACGGTGTTGAAGTACTCAAACGATTAATTCCGATCCGCTTCGCACTTTGGACAATGTATACGACTAACAAAGGCACCGATAAATAAACCGTACTCACGTAACACCACAATAAAGTCAACAGCAAGGAATTCAAATAAAACTTAATTAACAGAACATAACAGTAGTTATACATTATCTACATGCTAATAGGATCACAATGCAAAAAGAATCAACTAATTTGGATCAACAGTTTGAAAGATATGGCCTCTGGAAGGTTAAATTCAAATTTGAACAAATTCATATTTTGAATAGTTCAAAAATGTGAATTTTTGGTTCTAAAATATTCTCCTGGTCACTATGAGTACACAGGAAAAAGAATCGGTGAATTTGGAGTTACAGAAGAAAAGATATAACTAAATGAAAATTTGGTATGAAATCTACCCAAAATAAATTGTGCCAAAACTGATTTCTGGAAGAACTGCTGCGGTACTGTGGATGTGCCACGTGCCGCGACGTGGATGGCTGGAAACTGCTCGCTGTTGTGGCTAACCGACGAACTTCCACTAAATAGTGCATACCGGTTCATAGATAAAAAACAACACTTAATCTGGGCGGTCCAACTTCGATCGACGGCACGGGGATACTCACTGGAAAGACAGGGGCTGGCCGCCGGACTTGAGGAAGATGACGGCGCGAGCGGCTCAGACTACGACCATGGCGTCGCCTACGGTGGTCGTAGGTACTCGGAGGAGACGGTTCAAGGTCCAGAGGGAGACAGTGAACTCGAAACCGTCCTCGGGGACGACCGTGACTACCTCTGCGTCGGCGACGTCCGGCTGGAACAGAGACGGTGGGTTGAGCTTCCGGTCGAGGTTCGTGCACTTGGTTTGGGGAGTTCCTGCGAGAAGTAGGATGCCATGGTTGTATATGAGATTATGGAGAAGAGAATAGGTGCAAGAGGAGATTCTGGGAACCTTCAAAGGCGACGGAATCGACTGGCGGAAGCTTCAGACGGTGGTGAACTACGGCGAGATCGGGACGACACCCTAGGGCATGGGTGACAGAGATTTTGGGAAAATCAGCAGAGGAGGACTCGAGGAATATTTATACGGAGTCAGGACTGGGCGAGGGGCAGAAGATCGATCGAAATTGATTCGATTCGATTCGACCTGGGTTTGGCTACAGAAGTTCTGGAAGAACACGGCTGAGGAGCGGGATGACAGGGAGGACCCAGATTCAGCGGCAATGAAAAAAAAAAAACAGAAGAAGAAGAGGCCTGCGGGGTGGGCTGCGGTCTGCGCCGAAATGGGCCGGCCTGCTTGCTGGGCTGCGCGCGCGGGCGAGGAAAAGGAGTTGGCTCCACAGTGCCTGATTTCTATTCTTTAAACAACTCTTGCTACAGGAAATAAAATACAGCTTAATAAAATCCTAATAAAATATAACCAGAACACATAGTAAAGCATTATTACTAATATATAAAACAGTGAACATTTTTTTACAACACAAATGCATTTCTGGAAAAATATATTTTATGCAAAACAAGCACATAAAGAGCATTATAACAACTCTAAAATAAGTTTGAGTTTCAAACAAAGTCAAAATAATTTATGTAGACTCTAGAATGTATTCTTAGCATTTTCCAAATATAATTAATAGGAGAGAAGTCTTATTATCTCCGCTCCAAATATTTTGGCCTCGAGTTGGAAAACACTTTAAATATTCAGAAAATTTGAATAAGCATCGAAAGCATGATGAAAAGAATGATCCTATTAACATTCCAAATCTGAAAATTTGGGATGTTACAAGATCATTAAGGTCGTGAAACCCAACCATATCATTAAGTATCAAGTCCTCTTTACTCCCAAACGCCATAACCCACCTACTCGAGTTTAAGTTTGTGTCACTCTCGCAACCCACCATTAGCAAATCATGAACATATTGCAACACCCTACAGCAGGGACCCCTCACGTTTGCGCGAGATGGAGGTCACCGTAGGAAATTACCATAAATAAAATATACAATCATACCAACCAAGATCACGATTAACCCAGAGGACAAAATGGATCAACTCAAACATCATAAGATAACCATAGATCATTGGGAAATAATATATGGAGTTGAGCACCATATTTAAGTAGAAATTACAACAGGGAGAAGAGGTGTTACACCACTGCATAGAGGGGGAGAAAGTTGGTGTTGACGGTAGCAAGATTGTTGATGTAGATAACTGTCCCGACCGTTTCCTCGGCGGCACTCCGGCGCCACCGGGAGACAGGGGGAGAGAGCCCCCCTCCTTCTTCTTCCTTGGCCTCCCCCCTAGATGGGAGGAGAGTTCCCCCTCTGGTCCATGGCTTCCATGGCCGCGGAGGGGCAGGAGCCCCTCCAAGATTGGATCTCCCTCTCTGTTCTCTTCTGTTTTGCGTTCCCCAGATCTGGCCGAAAAACGTTTCTTATATTCCCGGGGATCCGTAACTCCGATTGCGCTGAGATTCTAACACGATTTTTTCCGGATACAATCTTCCTTGCGCCCGAAGTAGAGCTCCAACCGACGTTCGAGGAGGGCACAACCCACCATAGTGAGCCAGGCTCCTCTGGCGCGCCCTGGTGTCTTGTGGGCTGTGTGGGCCTCCGTTTGCGGTGATTCCAACTCCCAAAAATCACATATATTCCAAAATAATTCTCCGTGAAATTTTATTGCATTTGGACTTCATTTGATATGGATACTCTGCGATACAAAGAACATGCAGAAAACAAGAACTGGCACTAGTCACTGGATTAATAGGTTAGTCCAATAAATCGTGTAAAAAGTTGCCAAAAGTATGTAAAAGTTGTATAATATTGACATGAAACAATCACAAATTATAGATACGACGGAGACGTATCAAGATGCTAAATTGTTTTCTTTTTATTCTAACTCAAAAAAGAAGAAATTAAAAAAACCAGAAAACATGTTCTCATGCAAGGAAGTGCCACCTTATTACGAGCAAAAAAATGATCCCCCCTGCTAGGTGGGACCCACCAAATTTGGAGGCTCACTTGTGGGCCAACTAAGTTGATGCTTATGGGCTTTGTCAACTTAGTCAAAACGATTCTAGCTGCACTAACCGTTGGATGTTAAATCAATGGCCGTGCTGCATCTTCAACCTCTGGTCTTCTTGTTCCAGCCACGCAAACTAGGCCCGCCGTATCGCCTCCTCCAGCCTCTCGTGGCCGGCTGTGCTGCCGCACAGGCCTCACGGACCGACCATACTACAACTGGCCATGCCTTCCCTCTACTCACCCCCACCCCCTGTTATTCTCCGGCGACGACAGCCTTACGCCGCACCCGAACCAGTGAACCCTAGTACTCCCCTCTGCGTGGGTATCCATCCGCCTTGTCTTCTCTGGCTCCTTGTCGTTCCCTTCCTAGGCCTCACCGTCGTCCACCGCCTTGATGCTCTCGGTGCTTCGTGGTCAATGAGGTCAATGAACGACAACCATCGGAAGTGGACTTTAGGATGTGAGGCTGACAGCTGGACGCACCAACTACATCTTCGAACGCAAGGAAGTGCCTTCTTATTACTCGCAAAATAAAAAATGAATCCTCCCCCTGACAGTCGGGATCCACCAACTATATCTTCGCACGCAAGGAAGTGCATCCTTATCCTCCATAACAGCTAGGACCCACCCGGTCGAAGCATACATAGCGTTGTCGCGAACATGTACGTACATACTAGTCGATCGGTCTCTCTACAACGATGAACCGTGGCCGAGCAAGTAGCGACACGTGTAATAGTAGAGCCCCCGACGTAGTACTTCAGGCAGTCCTTTCTAAATCGTGTACAAGTACGTACAGCCACATGCCAAAAAATAAGGCCACGTACGTACATACGGACAGGGTCTCGAATGCCTACTCACGCATACGTACGGCTAGGGCTCGTGTACATGGAGAGGCAACGAATGGTAGCAATGGCGTCTTGTTCATTGGGCAGCCAACCGGCTGGGTCAGAACAGAGAAATAATGTCCTGTTCATCAGGAGGCAATAGACTGGGTCGGAATCCATCCTGTTTAACGGGATCCAACCGGCTTGGACGAAACAGCCGTAACAGGGTCTGGCGTACCATAGTACGAAGGAAACGGCCTTTTGTTCGACCGGCTATGGTTGAAACGACATCCTGTTCATTGGGAGGGGTGTGGCGTATCGCAAAACATAGGAAACAGACTTGTCTTGTAGTGCTACGGTCGAAACGGGGTCCTGTTTATCGGGAGGGGTGTGGCGTACCAGAAAATGGGACTCCACAGGCAACTTTTCACCCACCGTCCACTTGCTTCAGCCTCCACTTGCACTGTTCATCCACCGCATCTTCCTCCTGCCTCCACCAGCTACTGTTCATCCATGGGCTACTATTCATCCAGCCCTCCACTGGCTACTGTTCAACCAGCCCTCCACGGGGTCCTGTTCATCCACCCCCTACTAGCTCGGATGTGGCGGCCTCATCTCGGTTCATCCAGCGGCAATGGCCTATATACTACCACGGGGTCCTGTTCATCCAACCCCCACCGGGAGATGTTCTTCCAACCACAACCACGTACACCGACTTGTTCAACCAACCCCCATGTTCGCTGTTCATCAAGAGGTAGTAGGTTCGGTCGGCTTCTGTAAGCAGCAGCAGCAGCGATCGATCGCTCGGGTTCAGTTAGCAGTAGTAGCGAAGGAATTGCTCGGTTCAGTTAATAGCCAAGGGATCGATCGCTCGGGTTCAGTAATGTAGCTAGTGCAATCACTCGGGTTCAGTAAGAGAACGACTCGCTTAGGTTCAGTTAGAGCACAATGCCTTGCACACATGAGCGTACGTATACGAGAGAAACACACATCGCTCGGCCCCGACCACCCACTGTAACCGGGAACTCCCCAAAATTTTCCTCGCCCTCGCTTCTACCATGATTTTTTCCATCATGTACGGCCCAAAGAATGTCATGCAGGTGCGTCTCCAGCCCGCCCAAGACGAAAAGCCAATTTTCTGTCATGATTTTTTGTCATAGAAGTAGGAGCCCACCACATCTATGTTGATACCGGGTTTTGTCACAATTATCGTCATAGAAGTGTCATAGGCATGACAATATCTTTTGTTGTTCATCCCAAAATGTCACGGATGTGTCTTTTTTTGTAGTGCTAGTACTCCCTCTATCCAGGTTTGTTGATCCCCTTTGTACTCAATTCATGGGCTCGTTTTCCTCAAGAAATTATCTTTTCCAATGTATTAATGTCGTCAATGCATGCGTGAACAATGAATGACTAAACTTTGCATGCAACGTTTTGACAAAGCTTTTTAATATGAACATGTGAATGTGAGGGACTACAACCTTGTGCATGCATGCAACAGTCACACGTACACATGCACACTATCACGCGCGCGACGCCCTAATGCATGCATGCCCAAGCACACGACGAAACACACATGCTCATGCTCAAGTGCTCAACCTACACGTGCATGCACACCCATACTCAGCCAGGGTGAGCTAGTGACCGTATGAACACCGGAATATATATATATATTGACTGTAAGTGAGCGTATTATGAAGTCCATTGACCATATTTTTACAAATATACAATGACCGCAATTGTATTTATCTCGTTTCAAATTAAGCCGTATTAACCAGAAAGGATGCAGCATGGACTAGCATTACTTTGTTGTGCCCCGTCAACTTGCGGAACGAGGAGAAGCTAGCAGGACGAGGAGAAGCTTGCGCGCGGTGGCTCGTAGGACAAGGAGAAACTTTTGACTAATGCGAGCTCTCCCTCGCTCAGGCGGTGGACATGCAACAGTTAATTTGGTGTCAGATTGCTACAAGCATACACTGTTGTACAATCATTGTTCGACTTCCCGAACAGGTGAAGTGCCAAGCACAAGGTTTACTAGTACTACGAGTATTACGTACTAGCTACTTGTACTACTGTACAGGTTCTACTAGGAACCGCATGCTGGAGCGTCTGCACTCTTGTTTTATTTTAATCTGTGATAAAGAAATCTTCAACACATTTGCTTCTCTTCGAGGGTTCTCGCATGTGATAATGAAAGTTGATTGCATGGAGTTGGTGACACTCTGGAATGCTCGCCACAATTCTAGCTTAATTATGGCTCCTATCCTGTTAGAAATAGGAGAGCTCAGTAATAATTTATTTTATTTTGTTATTCAGCATGTAAACAGGTCAGCAAACCTTCCGGCGCATCTTTGTGCGCATCATGCTTGAACTTTGAATGTGACTGAGAGCTGGCTTGATGAAACACCTAGCTTCCTAGTGCCCAGTCACTTGGCTGATTGTCCCAAGAATGCTTTTATATGAACAAAGCTGTCTCATTTACCCGCAAACAATTAAGCCATATGGACCGGAAAGGAGGCAGTATGGACTAGCACTACTTTGTTGTGTCCCGTCAACTCGCTGAAGGAGGAGAAGCTTGCAGGACGAGGTGAAGCTTGCTTATGATACTACGCCGTCTCCGTCTACCACAAGCGCAGTGGCTCACAGCACGAGGAGAAGCTTTTGACTAATACAACCTCTCCCTAACCCAGGCGGTGGACGTGCAACAGTTCCTTCAGTGTTAGATTGCCAGAGGCATACACTGTAGCACCATCATTGTTTGAATTCCGAAGAGGTGAAGATTCAAGCACAAGATTTAGTAGTACGAGTAGTGCCACTAGTATATACTAGGAACTGCATGGTGGAGCGTCTACACTCTTATTTTATTTTAATATGTAATAAGGTACATATTTATTCTGGAGAAGGTCGGAAAACGGCAGCCCAATGAAGTGATACTATTCAAAAACATCAAACATGTAATGATGACATTGATCAACCATGCTCTAATATGTCTTGGCCTCCGTGCGACACCTAGCCCGCCCGTGTTCTCGCTCCTCGTCTCTCTCAAGGAGTAGCGGGTTGGCCATTTCGCCGTCAATTAAGATTGGTTTCCTCACACTCCGGTCCCACATGTCAGTGATATACCAAGAGGAAGCGCGTTGACCGACATCCCATACACCCACTTGGTTTTGCACCTTCATGCTAGTAGGAGCAGATTCAAAGAAGAGTGTAGTGATGGTTGCTTTGCCCGAGAAACTTACTGTGCAAAAGGTGGGGCTTATGATTTGACTGCTCATTACTCACTATTAGTGTGGCACAACGACCAGGCTGAGTCTCGCATGAGGTTGTGCACTCTAATTTGGTGCATGGCACATGGACCCGGTTGTAGAATGGCTTCTCGCAATGCCATCAAGCTTCCAACATTTCTTTACATAATTGACGTACACATAATTTTCCAGCGACATGAAATTGTACAATGCTATGAAGCTTTCAGCTTTTGTTTCATGTGTCTTGCCAGCTGGAAGGTTGTCTCATTACAACATCAATCAAATAGAAAGGAAACTAACATCCATGAACTTCCACAAAAAACAAACCTCCTTGCTAATGCATCTCAATCATTAGCAGATCAGGGCTAATATTTACATCACAACCGAAGACAAAGTTGTGAGAAGGTGCTATAAAGAAAAAAAATAAAATTGATCGATGCTTTCATTGGCAACAATTTTCCCGCAGCTCTGTCTAAATCAACAAGACATGTTTGGAAAAAAATAGCTGTCAGGAGCCTAGAACATTCCGATCATTTTGTGCAATTCTACTAAAATAGAGCTGACCGTCCCTGCTCCAAAGATATTGAGTAAGTGTGATTGCAATAATAGAGGAATGTTGATGAAACAATAAACACACAAATAGAAGCCGGTCACCTTTGCAGCCTCTCTTAAGACTAACTAGTTGGAGAAGATTAAGCAAATAGTTGGAGAAGATTAGGCTCGGAGTTGGATGAGGAGATAGTGCAAAATCAATCTCCCTTTGTGCAGTCCAACTGAAATGTAGAAACGTTGCCCATGTGACATTTCAGCATAACTTCATAAAGCACTCTTAAGAAAAAAGTGATTTGTGCAGTTCACCAAAAGGTCGCATTAGCAATGAGGTGAAATGGATAGCCCTATTTGCAAAAAGAGGTAGAAAGGAAACAATTACTAGGTAATAACAGTTTATGACACATTCACTGACAAAAAAGAAGCATATTCCTTATCCTAAGGGATGATAGCACCACAGTTGTTTACTTAAAATGGTGTGAGGACGAGATTGCAACATGGAAAGTACATCGACCGAGCTACGTTTTAGAGAAAGAACTAGGGAAGATCCACATGCAGCGACATGGCAAGATGGGTAGTGGAGCAAGGCCGGAGGGGAGGAAGGTGTACCTAGGGGTCGTCGGGATATAACTAGGAGGGCACCGGGGGCAGAGTCTGCCCTACCGCGCTAGAGCTTGGTTAGAGAGAACGACGGGTACCACAGATCGGGACGTGCTGCCTCGACGCCGTCAAACGGAGCAATGTTGCATGCCCTCCCTTTCTGCCAGCGGATGCGATCGGGCAGGATCAGTGACCACCGGTGAGAGAGAGAGAGAGGCCACCGCTGTCTTGTGTCAGAGAGTGTAAAGACAGGCCAACTCCAGTAGGCAAGCTACATTGTATATAGTGGAGCGGATTACTTTTTCTCGATAATAATCGTTTTATATTCTGTATGTGCCATTGAGCCATATAAATTTATTTAAAAATAATAAGCCAACGCGTTAGGTCGAACTTTATTTCGTGCAAGCGTGGTACACTAACCTCCGTCAAGTAAACAACTGCTACACGCTCTCAAATTATCACGTGGGTTTCTTTTCATACAGAAATGAGCCCCACACTGTACCCACGCGGCCGTGGCTGGGAACGAGGCATGAGTACGTGCATCGTGCGTGCACCTATTCTCTTTGTGTACGTACACCACCGACGTGTGTCTGTGTGAGAGAGATTCAAACCAAGAGAGAGATGGTGTGTGGGTCCGTGAGTGTTTTTTTTGGGGGGGGGGGTTGTGAGAGATAGACAGGGAATATGTGTCGATGATATCTCAAACAAAAAATGCAACATATGCAATGTGTGTGAAACAGATGCTTGGATATATCATATATAGAGGGGCGATCCATGAGAAGAGGGTGGAGGGATCATCGGCTTGAGATATCGATAGAATCGAAGAGAGGGATGAAGTGTGTGATGGAAATATGCCCTAGCACTACTAGGAAAAACCATATACACATAACCTTAGCAGTAGCACTGGATAAAAAGAGGCGCTACTGCTACTTAGCCGTAGCGCGTGTCAGAACAATGTGCTACTGCTATCGGTTTAGTAGTAGTGCGGCACGATAAAAGAATGCTACTACTAAAATTTCCCCACCATTCCTGGCACGCTAGGTTTAGCAGTAGCGCGCCTCCCGTAACCATGCTACTGCTACTTTAATAGTAGTAACGCGTTCCTTGTGCAGGGCGCTACTGGTAAGTTTGAACCTGGCCATATGGCGGGCCCCGCTTAGTAGTAGCGCCTGTCCCAAGGGCGCGCTACTGCTACGTTCTTAGCAACAACACGTTTTAGGCCCAATGCTACTGCTAAACCGTGGCCACCACCTTGTTCCTCCCCCTCCCCCATCCTCTCTTCCTTCACTTTCCCCTAGCTCCCACCTCCTCTCTCCCTCACTTTGCTTCTACCTCACTACTTCTCCCCCACCCATTACTCTCCTTCTTCTACCTCTCTTTCTCTCTCATTATTGCTCCTAGCTAACTACACCACCTCCACCAATGCATCTCCTTTCTCTTTCCCCCCCCCCCTCCACTAGTTGAACTTATCTCTCCTTCCCAAACTAGCTAGGTAGATCAAGCATTTAGTGCAGTGACCTATGTACCTCCCTAACTAGATCTAGCCTTGTCAAGAAGTAAGCTTTGTCCACTTTTGATCATTCCATAGGTGTGTGGCGACACCGATCGACATCATCCTCATTGTGCTCTCGATCTCGAGATAGGTGATTAAAAATTTGTGCTTTTGCAAGAATGGAAATATGTGTATGTGTGCGATATGGTGGAAATTGTGTGTGTGGCATGAGTTGCTGCTGAATTGTGCTTGTGAGTTTCCTATGTTTTGCTGAAATGTCAATTTATTTCTGTTTCGGCGAATTTCGGGCAAACTTTATATGCCCTATTTTTAGGGAAGGTCATGCCGAATTTTTCTATGACTTTGATGCATGCATGATTGTTTATAATCAATTTTTTTTATTATTACCGTGCAGGCGTTCCTCATGGTTAGTGGAACGATGGTGGAAACATGGTTGCGGTCGGCGGTGCAGGAAATGAAAGAAAATAACCGGACAGAGATTTTATGTCCGTGTTGAAGATGCAAAGGAGGAGTTTGGGTCGACCCCTATGAGGATGGGCGTGTGATGGCGCACCTGCTCATGACTGGTTTCATGGATGGCTATACTCAGTGGATAATTGAGGATGAGGATCATGATGTTGACGACGCCGATGGGGCAGGCAATGACGACACGGGGCAAGACAAAGAGATGATCGATAATGGCGGCGGGCAAGAGGCCGGACATGGCGGCGGAGAAAACATGGACTACACCCCACAGACTTCATCGATACTAAGTTCAATCGTGCAGGACCCTCATGTTCAAGAACTTCTTCGCAAGGAGACGAGTACTGACAAAGCTACTTCTAGAGAGGAGGTCAAGCTGCAACAAGTAGTGGTAGACTCGAACACTCCATTGTACGATGGTTGCGATCTCGAGGTGACCTGCTTGAGTTTCACACTCGAACTTCTAAAGACGAAGGCTAAAAACAAATGGACTGACACTAGCCTCAATGAGCTTCTCAAGTACCTAAAGGATGTTCTTCCCGCGGGGAATCTATGTCTTACTGGTGTGGATGAGGCCAAGAAGATCATGTGCCCTCCTGATCTACCGCACGTTAGATACCATTGATAACCCACAAGTATAGGGGGTCGCAACAATTTTTGAGGGTAGAGTACTCATCCCAAATTTATTGATTCGACACAAGGGGAGCCAAAGAATATTCTCAAGTATTAGCAGCTCAGTTGTCAATTCAACCACACCTGAAAGACTTAATATCTGCAGCAAAGTATTTAGTAGCAAAGTAATATGGAAGTAACGGTAACAGTGGCAAAAGTAACAGTAGTAGTTTTGTAGCAATCGCAATAGTGGCAACGGAAAAGTAATGAAGCAAAGATCAATATGAAACGAGCTTGTAGGAAATGTATCAATGATGGATAATTATGTCGGATAGCATTCATCATGCAATAGTTATAACATAGGGTGACTCAGAACTAGTTCCAATTCATCAATATAATGTAGGCATGTATTCCGAATATAGTCATACATGCTTATGGAAAAGAACTTGCATGACATCTTTTGTCCTACCCTCCCATGGCAGTGGGGTCCTTGGAAACTAAGGGATATTAAGGCCTCCTTTTAATAGAGTACCGGACCAAAGCATTAACACTTAGTGAATACATGAACTCCTCAAACTACGGTCATCATTGGGAAGTGTCCCGACTATTGTCACTCCGGGGTTGCCAGATCATAACACATAGTAGGTGACTATAACTTGCAACATAGGATCAAGAACATAAATATATTCATGAAAACATAATAGGTTCAGATATGAAATCATGGCACTCGGGCCCTAGTGACAAGCATTAAGCATAGCAAAGTCATAGCAACATCAATCTTAGAACATAGTGGATACTAGGGTTCAAAACCTAACAAAACAAACTCGATTACTTGGTAAATCTCATCCAACCCATCACCGTCCAGCAAGCCTACGATGGGATTACTCACGCACGACGGTGAGCATCATGAAATTCATGGTGGAGGATGGTTGATGATGACGATGGGGATGATTTCCCCTCTCCAGAGCCCAAAACAGACTCCAGATCTGCCCTCCCGAGGAAGAACATGGCTTGGCGGCAGCTCCGTATCGTAAAACGTGATGAATCCTTCTCTCTGGGTTTTTTCACCCCGAACGTGAATATATGGAGTTGGAGTTGTGGTCCGTGGAGGTCCAGGGAGCCCACGAGGACAGAGGGCGCACCCCAGGGGTGTGGGCCCCCTTCGGTTGATTCTTTCACCAATATTTTTTATTCCAGAACTGACCTCAGTGGAGTTTCAGGTCATTCTGAGAACTTATATTTCTGTACAAAAATAACACCATGGTAATTCTGCTGAAAACATCGTCAGTCCAGGTTAGTTACATTCAAATCATGCAAATTAGAGTCCAAAACAAGGGCAAAACAGTTTGGAAAAGTAGATACGATGGAGATGTATCAACTCCCCCAAGCTTAACCCATTGCTTGACCTCAAGCAATTCAGTTGACAAACTGAAAGTGATACAGAAAAACTTTTACAAACTTTGTTTGATCTTTTTGTTGCAAATATGTAAAGCAAGCATTCAAGTCTTCAGCAAATATTATGAACTGACCGTATTCACAATAATGTTTAGGTCTCACACTTACTCATATCAATGGCATAATCAACTAGAGAGCAATAATAATAAATCTCGGATGACAACACTTTCTCAAAACTATCATGATATGATATAAGAAGATGGTATTTCGCTAGCCCTTTCAGAGACCGCAAAACATAAATGCAGAGATCAAGGACTGACTAGACATAGTAATTCATGGTAAAAGAGATCCAGTCACAGTCATACTCAATATCAATTAATAACAATGCATACAAATCACAGTGGTGCTCTCTAACTGGTCCTTTTTATAAGAGGATGATGACTCAACAATAAAAGTAAATAGATAGGATCTTCGCAGAGGGAAGCAGGAATTGGCAGAGATGCCAGAGCTCAAGTTTTGAAATAGAGATAAATAATATTTTGAGCGGTATGATTTCATTGTCAACATAACAACCAAGAGATCTCAGTATCTTCCATGCTACATACATTATAGGCGGTTCCCAAACAGAATGGTAAAGTTTATACTTCGCCACCACCAACAAGCACATTCCACAGTTGGTCCGAAACAACGGGTACGGTCCAAGTAAGAACAGTCCTGGGGGAGTTTTGTTTGCAATTATATGTTGATTTGATTTGAGCATGGGACTGGGCATCCTGGTTACCGGCCATTTTCTCATGAATGATGAGCGGAGTCCACTCATTATGAGAATAACCCACCTAGCATGGAAGATAATTACATCCCTAGTTGCTATATGAGCGATTCGAGCATATAAAACAGATTATCATTTGAAGGTTTAGAGTTTGGCACATGCAAATTTACTTGGAACGGCGGATAAATACCGCATATAGGAATATATGGTGGACACATATGGAACAACTTTGGGTTTATGAAAGTGGATGCACAAGTAGTATTCCCACTTAGTAGAAGTGAAGGCTTGAAAAAGATTGGGAAGGGACCAACTAGAGAGCGACAAACAGTCATAAACATGCATTGAGAGTAACCAACATTGAGTGCAAGCATCAATAGGATATAAATCACCATGAACATAAATATCGTGGAGGCTATGTTGATTTTGTTTCAGCTACATGAGTGAACATGTAGCAAGTCAAGCCACTCGAATCATTCAAAGGAGGATACCATCCTATCATACTACATCACAACCATTTTAAAAGCATGTTGGCACGCAAGGTAAACCATTATAAGCCCCTAGCTAATTAAGCATGGCATGAGTAACTATAATCTCTAATTGTCATTGCAGACATGTTTCATTCATAATAGGCTGAATCAGGAACGATGAACTAATCATATTTACAAAAACAAGATAGGTTGAGTTCATACCAGCTTTTCCTCATCTCAATCATTTCATCATATATCATCATTATTTCCTTTCACTTGCACGACCGAACGGTGTGGATAATAATAATAGTGCACGTGCATTGGACTAAGCTGGAATCTGCAAACATTTATTCAAAGGAGAAGACAAGGTAATATGGGCTCTTTGTTAGATAAACAATAATGCATATGAGAGCCACTCAACATTTTCATCGTGGTCTTCTCCTCTCAACCCCCAAAGAAAAGAAAAGAATTTCAAAGAAGCACACTAAAATGTTTTTGGAGTTTTTGTTTTTCTGAAGAAAGTAAAACAAGAACGAGAAAAACTATTTACACGGGAAAGCTCCCAACAAGCAAAAGAAGAACGAGAAATCTTTTTGGGTTTTCTCTTAATACTACGACCAAGCATGCATAGAAGTAAACTATCTACAACTATTTTTTGGTTCTTCTTACGGTTTTTCAAACCCACAAGAAGAAAGCGGGAAAAAGAAATAAACTAACATGGATAATACAACGAAAAAGTATGAACACCGACAACTGAATGAGTGTGTGAACATGAAAATGTCGGTGACAAATACATACTCCCCCAAGCTTAGGCTTTTGGCCTAAGTTGGTCTATGCCCATGGATCAAATTAGCCCTCTCTAGTGTACTGAGGAGGATCATGGGGGTTCCACTGGTTAGCGAGCTCCTGTGGCTCCCACTGATAAACAAACTGCTGATATGGGTTAGGTGATGGGTTTGGCTCAGGAACTGGGGATCGTATCCCCTCGCAATATGCATGAATGTCCGCGGGCAAAACAAAGTTCCTGCCTGAATGAGTATCGAACAGAGTAGGTACATGCAAGGTAATAATCTAAAAAGTATCCTCGCTAAATATCAAGTTATAAATGAGTCTCTTTTCCTCATCATAGCGAATAAACTTATGTGCTACCATGCTTTCATAATCTAAGTATATAGTGGGTAGCAGTTTCTCCCCTTTTTCATAGTGCCTAATGGGTATCTTGAAGCGCCATGCAAGGCAGGAGGCGAAGATACCTCCGAAAATAGGGCCCTTTGTACGGTTTAAACTCAACCATTTACCAACCATCGCACCTAAATTGACAGTTTTATCACGAAGTAAAGCATGGCGCAAAATGGCAAGGCCGCGAGCACTAAGGCCTCCACTCCCCCACGACCAATTAAACATATCCCAGCAAATAATGAGTAGTAACGCAAAACATGAAAAATGTAAACTAGCCACTCTTGCTTCCCACACCCTTCTCCTTTCCCCTACGGTAACTCATCAATAAAATCTTCCACATCTCTAGGACGTGGTTCCTCGATGCTACCTTCATAAAGTAATTTACAAACCTCACAAAAGTCATAAAGCGTCATCTCCTTATGCTCATCATATAAGTGAAACTCTACCGTGGGTGGTGATCTCCTAGCATGAAAATGAAAATTTTGCACGAAAGTATTAGTGAGTAGGAGATACTGATCACACTGGTCGAGGAGGAAGTTGGTGATGCCTGCATTCTCAGCTAAATAATAGAATTGTATTGATCACACCAGTCTAGGAAATACTAGAATTGAGTTGTACCGATCAGCTAAATAATAGAATTGTACATTAGTGAGTAGGAGATACTGATCACATTGGTCTAGGAAATATGCCCTAGAGGCAATAATAAAGTTGTTATTTATATTTCCTTATGTCATGATAAATGTTTATTATTCATACTAGAATTGTACTAACCGGAAACTTAGTACATGTGTGAATACATAGACAAACAGAATGTCACTAGTATGCCTCAACTTGACTAGCTCGTTAATCAAAGATGGTTAAGTTTCCTAGCCATGGACAAAGAGTTGTCATTTTATAAACGGGATCACATCATTAGAGAATGATGTGATTGACTTGACCCATCCGTTAGCTTAGCATGATGATCGTTTAGTTTACTGCTATTGCTTTCTCCATAGCTTATACATGTTCCTATGACTATGAGATTATGCAAATCCCGAATACCGAAGGAACACTTAGTGTGCTATCAAACGTCACCACGTAACTTGGTGACTATAAAGATACTCCACAGGTGTCTCCGATGGTGTTTGTTGAGTTGCAATAGATAGATATTAGGATTTGTCACTCTGTATATTGGAGCGGTATCTCTGGGCCCTCTCGGTAATGCACATCACTATAAGCCTTTCAAGCAATGTGACTAATGGGTTAGTTACAGGATGTTGCATTACTGAACGAGTAAGGATACTTGTCGGTAACGAGATTGAACTAGGTATTGAGATACCGACGATCGAATCTCGGGCAAGTAACATACCGATGACAAAGGGAACAATGTATGTTTTTATGCGGTTCGACTGATAAAGATCTTCGTAGAATATGTAGGAGCCAATATGAGCATCCAGGTTCCACTATTGGTTATTGACCAGAGAGGTGTCTCAGTCATGTCTACATAGTTCTGGAACCCGTAGGGTCCGCACGCTTAACATTCGTTGACAATATTGTACTATATGAGTTATGTATGTTGATGACCGAATGTTGTTCCGAGTCCCGGATGAGATCACAGACATGATGAGGAACTTCGGAATGGTCTGGAGATAAAGATTGATATATGGGATAATAGTGTTTGGTCTCCGGGAGGGTTCTGGAATTCACCAGAAGGTGTTCCGGATGTTCCCAAAATGTTTGGGAACGAGAACACTATTAGGGCCAAAGGGTAAAGCTGACAAGGTTTTTGTAAAGAGAAAAAGGAAGTTTTAAGGAGTCCAGGGGCCAGACGCCAGGGTCCCTGGCGTCTGGGTCCAGATGCCGGGAACCCTGGTGTCTGGTCCTGGAGTCCGAGAAGGATTCTTGCCTTTCGGGTGTAACCGACTTTGTGTAGGCTTTTACTCCAAGTTTCGACCCCAAGGCTCAACATATAAACAGAGGGGTAGGGCTAGCACCCAAGAGACATCAAGAAACACCAAGCCATGTGTCGGCAACCCCGTCCCCTCTAGTTTATCCTCCGTCATAGTTTTCGTAGTGCTTAGGCGAAGCCCTGTGGAGATTGTTCTTCACCAACACCATCATCACGCTGTCGTGCTGCCAGAACTCATCTACTACTTCGCCCCTCTTGCTGGATCAAGAAGGCGATGATGTCATCGAGCTAAACGTGTGTTGAACACAGAGGTGCCGTACGTTCGGTACTTGATCGGGATGGATCATGAATGTGTATGACAACATCAACCACGTTGATAAACGCTTCCGCTTTCGGTCTACGAGGGTACATAGACACACTCTCCCCTCTCGTTGCTATGCATCACCATGATATATCTTGCGTGCGCGTAAGAATTTTTTTTGAAATTACTGCGTTCCCCAATAGTGGCATCCGAGCCAGGTCTATGCGTAGATGTTATATGCGTGAGTAGAACACAAAGGAGTTGTGGGCATGGGTATATACATATCACTTGCCGTCACTAGTTGATTCTTGCTTCATCGGTATAGTTGGATGAAGCAGCTCAGACCGACTTTACGCGTACGCTTACGCGAGACTAGTTTTACCGACGTGCTTCACACACAGGTGGCTAGTGGGTGTCAGTTTCTCCAACTTTAGTTGAATCGGATTCAATGAACATGGTTCTTTATGAAGATCAAAAAGCAATCACTATACCGCATTGTGGTTTTTGATGCGTAGGTAAGAACAGTTTTGCTCAGCCCATAACAGCCACGTAAAACTTGCAACAACAAAGTAGAGGACGTCTAACTTGTTTTTGTAGGGCATGTTGTGATGTGATATGGTCAAGACATGATGCTAAATTTTATTGTATGAGATGATCATGCTTTCTAACATAGTTATCGGCAACTGGCAGGATCCATATGGTTGTCGTTTTATTGTATGAAATGCAATTGCCATGTAATTGCTTTACTTTATCACTAAGCGGTAGTGATAGTCGTAGAAGCAATAGTTGACGAGATGACAACAATTCTTCGATGGAGATCAAGATGTCAAGCCGGTGACGATGGTCATCATGATGGTGCTTTGGAGATGGAGATCAAAGGCACAAGATGATGATGGCCATATCATATCACTTATATTGATTGCATGTGATGTTTATCCTTTATGCATCTTATTTTGCTTAGTTCGGCGGTGTCTCACTAAATTTCAAGGTATAAGTGTTCTCCCTGAGTATGCACCGTTGCTACAGTTCGTTGTGCCGAGACACCAAGTGATGATCGGGTGTGATAAGCTCTATGTTCACATACAACGGGTGTAAGCCAGTTTTGCACATGTGGAATACTCGGGTTAAACTTGACGAGCCTAGCATGTGCAGATATGGCCTTGAAACACTGAGACCGAAAGGTCGAGCGTGAATCATATAGCAGATATGATCAACATAGTGACGTTCACCATTGAAAACTACTCCATCTCACGTGATGATCGGACATGGTTTAGTTGATATGGATCACGTGATCACTTAGATGATTAGAGAGATGTCTATCTAAGAGGAAGTTCTTAAGTAATTTGATTAATTGAACTTTAATTTATCACGAACTTAGTACCTAATAGTATTTTGCATATCTATGTTGTTGTAGATAGATGGCCCGTGTTGTTGTTCCGTTAAATTTTAATGCGTTCCTACAGAAATCTAAGTTGAAAGATGATGCTAGCAACTACACGGACTGGGTCCGTAACTTGAGGATTATCCTCATTACTGCATAGAAGAATTACGTCCTGGAAGCATCGCTAGGTGATACGTCTCCAACGTATCTATAATTTTTGATTGCTCCATGCTATTATATTATCTATTTTGGATGTTATTGGGCTTATTTTTACACTTTTATTATATTTTTGGGACTAACCTATTAACCGGAGGCCCAGCCCAAATTGCTATTTTTTTGCCTATTTTAGAGTTTCGCCGAAAAGGAATATCAAACGGAATGAAACCTTCGGGAGCATTATTTTTGGAACAAACATGATCCAGGAGACTTGGAGTGGACGCCCTCCACCCTCGTGGGCCCCTTGTTGCTCCACCGGCGTACTTCTTCCTCCTATATATATCCACGTACCCCCAAACATCCAGGAGCACCACAAAAACCTAATTCCACCGCCGCAACCTTCTGTACCCAAGAGATCCCATCTTGGGGCCTTTTCCGGAGCTCCGTCAGAGGGGGCATTGATCACGGAGGGCCTCTACATCAACTCCATGGCCTCTCTGGTGATGTGTGAGTAGTTTACTTCAGACCTTCGGGTCCATAGCTAGTAGCTAGATGGCTTCTTCTCTCTCTTTGGATCTCAATACAAAGTTCTCCTCGATTCTCTTGGAGATCTATTCGATGTAATCTTCTTTTGCGGTGTGTTTGTCGAGATCGATGAATTGTGGGTTTATGATCAAGTTTATCTATGAACAATATTTGAATCTTCTCTGAATTCTTTTATGTATGATTGGTTTATCTTTGCAAGTCTCTTCAAATTATCAGTTTGGTTTGGCCTACTAGATTGATCTTTCTTGCAATGGGAGAAGTGCTTAGCTTTGGGTTCAATCTTGCGGTGCTCGATCCCACTGACAGAAAGGGAAACGACACGTATTGTATTGTTTCCATCGAGGATAAAAAGATGGGGTTTATATCATATTGCATGAGTTTATCCCTCTACATCATGTCATCTTGCTTAAGGCGTTACTCTGTTCTTATGAACTTAATACTCTAGATGCATGCTGGATAGCGGTCGATGTGTGGAGTAATAGTAGTAGATGTAGAATCGTTTCGGTCTACTTGTCTCGGACGTGATGCCTATATACATGATCATGCGTAGATTCTCATAATTATTCAATTTTCTATCAATTGCTCGACAGTAATTTGTTCACCCACCGTAATACTTATGCTATCTTGAGAGAAGCCACTAGTGAAACCTATGGCCACCGGGTCTATTTTCCACCATATTAATCTTCCGTCAACAAGCTATTTCTTGCACCGTCTATTTTGCTTTATTTACTTTCAATCTATATCATAAAAATACCAAAAATATTTATCTTATTATTATCATCTCTATCAGATCTCACTCTTGCAAGTGGCCGTGGAGGGATTGACAACCCCTTTATCATGTTGGTTGCGAGGTTCTTATTTGTTCGTGTAGGTACGAGGTGACTCGCGCGTGGTCTCCTACTGGATTGATACCTTGGTTCCCAAAAACCGAGGGAAATACTTATGCTGCTTTACTGCTCCACCCTTTCCTCTTCAAGGGAAAACCAACGCAGTGCTCAAGAGGTAGCAAGAAGGATTTCTGGCGCCGTTGCCGGGGAGGCTTACACCAAGTCAAGTCAAGACTCGATCTCCCGACAACGTGTGATTTCTAGTGCCGTTGCCGGGGAGATCTACGCCAAGTCAAGACATACCAAGTACCCATCACAAATCTTATCCTTCGCATTACATTATTTTCCATTTGCCTCTCGTTTTCCTCTTCCCCACTTCACCCTTGCCATTTTATTCGCCCTCTTTTCCTTTCGTCCTCTCTTCCCATTCTACTTCTCTTTCCCAATTTGCCTCTTTTGCCCGTTTCTTGTTTGCTTGTGTTGGATTGCTTGCTTGTCACAATGGCTCAAGATAATACTAAATTATGTGACCTTGCCAATACCAACAATAATGATTTTATTAGCACTCTGATTGCTCCTCTTACCGATGCTGAATCTTGTGAAATTAATATTGCTTTGCTGAATCTTGTCATGAAAGATCCGTTTTCTGGCCTTCCTAGTGAAGATGCCGCTACCCATCTAAACAACTTTGTTAATTTGTGTGATGTGCAAAATAAGAAATATGTGGATAATGATATTGTTAAACTTAAGCTATTTCCGTTTTCGCTTAGAGATCGTGCTAAAGCTTGGTTTTCGTCTTTGCCTAAAAATAGCTTTGATTCTTGGAATAAGTGCAAAGATGCTTTTATCTCTAAGTATTTTCCTCCCACTAAGATCATCTCCCTTAGAAACTATATTATGAATTTTAAGCAACTTGATCATGAGCATGTTGCACAATCTTGGGAGAGGATGAAATTAATGGTACGTAATTGCCCTACTCATGGTTTGAATCTTTGGATGATTATACAAAAATTTTATGCTGGATTGAACTTTTCTTCTAGAAATCTTTTAGATTCAGCCGCGGGAGGCACTTTTATGGAAATCACTTTAGGAGAAGCTACCAAACTCCTAGATAATATTATGGTTAATTATTCTCAATGGCACACGGAAAGATCTACTAGTAAAAAAGTGCATGCAATTGACGAGATTAATGTTCTGAGTGCAAAGATGGATGAACTTATGAAATTGTTTGCTAATAAGAGTGCTCCTACTGATCCTAATGATATGCATTTGTCTACTTTGATTGAGAATAATAATGAATCTATGGATGTGAATTTTGTTGGTAGGAACAATTTTGGTAATAACGCGTATAGAGGTAATTTTAATTCTAGGCCATTTCCTAGTAATTCCTCTAATAATTATGGTAATTCCTACAACAATTCTTATGGAAATTATAATAAGATGCCCTCTGATTTTTAATCTAATATTAAAGAATTTATTAGTTCGCAAAAGAGTTTTAATGCTTTGATTGAAGAAAAAATTGCTTAAGATTGATGAGTTGGCTAGGAACGTGGATAGAATTTCTCTTGATGTTGATTCTTTGAAACTTAGAGCTATTCCACCTAAGCATGATATAAATGAGTCTCTCAAAGCCATGAGAATTTCCATTGATGAGTGCAAAGAAAGAACCGCTAGGATGCGTGCTAAGAAAGATTGCTTTGTGAAAGCGTGTTCTTCTAGTTTTCATGATAATAAGGATGAAGATCTAAAAGTAATTGATGTGTCCCCTATTAAATCTTTGTTTTTCAATATGAATCTTGATAATGATGGGACTGGAGATGAGTCAACTTTATTTAGAAGGCGTCCCAATGATTCGGAGTTTTTAGATCTTGATGCAAAAATTGTTAAAAGTGGGATTGGAGAGGTCAAAACTTTAGATAGCAATGAACCCACTATCTTGGATTTCAAGGAACTTAATTGTGATAATTGATCTTTGATAGATTGTATTTCCTTGTTGCAATCCGTGCTAAATTCTCCTCATGCTTATAGTCAAAATAGAGCTTTTACTAAACATATCGTTGATGCTTTGATGCAATCTTATGAAGAAAAACTTGAGTTGGAAGTTTCTATCCCTAGAAAACTTTATGATGAGTGGTAACCTACTATTAAAATAAAAATTAAAGATCATGAGTGCTATGCTTTGTGTGATTTGGGTGCTAGTGTTTCCATGATTCCAAAAACTTTGTGTGATTTGCTAGGTTTCCGTGAATTTGATGATTGTTCTTTAAACTTGCACCTTGCGGATTCCACTATTAAGAAATCTATGGGAAAGATTAATGATTTTCTTATTGTTGCCAATAGGAATTATGTTCCCGTAGATTTCATTGTTCTTGATATAGATTGCAATCCTTCATGTCCTATTATTCTTGGTAGGCCTTTCCTTAGAACGATTGGTGAAATTATTGATATGAAGGAAGGGAATATTAAATTCCAATTTTTGTTAATGAAAGGCATGTAACACTTCCATAGAAATAAAATTAAATTACTATATGAATCTATTATGAGAGCCACTTATGGATTGCCTACCAAAGATGGCAATACCTAGATCTATCTTCGCTTTTATGCCTAGCTAGGGGCGTTAAACGATAGCGCTTGTTGGGAGGCAACCCAATTTTATTTTTATTCCTTGATTTTTGCTCCTGTCTAGTAATAAATAATTTATCTAGCCTCTATTTTGGTTTTGTTTTTGTGTTTAATCAGTGTTTGTGCCAAGTAGAACTGTTGGGAAGACTTGGGGAAAGTCTTTTTGATCTTGCTGTAAAAGACAGAAACTTTAGCACTCACGAGAATTGCTGCCATTTTTTTTATTGAAAAGTGCTATTTAGTTAATTCTTTTTGCAGATGATTAATAGGTAAATTCCTCACGTCGAGCAATTTATTTTAGAATTTTTGAGGTTCCAGAATTTGCGTTAGTTACAGAGTACTACAGACTGTTTTGTTTTTGACAAATTCTGTTTTTCGTGTGTTGTTTGCTTATTTTGACGAATCTATGGCTAGTAAAAGAGTTTATAAAGCATAGAGAAGTTGGAATACAGTAGGTTTAACACCAATATAAATAAAGAATGAGTTCATTACAGTACCTTGAAGTGGTGTTTTGTTTTCTTTCGCTAACCGAGCTCACGAGATTTTCTTGTTAAGTTTTGTGTTGTGAAGTTTTCAAGTTTTGGGTAAGGATTCAACGGATTATGAAACAAGGAGTGGCAAGAGCCTAAGCTTGGGGTTGCCCATGGCACCCCAAGGTAAAATACAAGGACACCAAAAATCCTAAGCTTGGGGATGCCCCGGAAGGCATCCCCTCTTTTGTCTTCGGTCATCGATAACTTTACTTGGAGCTATATTTTTATTCGCCACATGATATGTGTTTTGCTTGGAGCATCTTGTATGATTTGAGTCTTTGCCTTTTATTTTACCACAATCATCCTTGTTGTACACACCTTTTGAGAATGACACACATGAATTGAAATTTATTAGAATATTCTATGTGCTTTACTTATATCTTTTGAGCTATATAGTTTTTGCTCTAGTGCTTCACTTATATCTTTTAGAGCACGGCGGTGGTTCTATTTTATAGAAATAATTGATCTCTCATGCTTCACTTATATTATTTTGAGAGTCCTTTAGAACAACATGGCAATGATAAAAGCTTTCATGTAAGTGCATTGAATACTAAGAGAAGTTTGATACTTGATGATTGTTTTGAGATATGGAGATGGTGATATTAGAGTCATGCTAGTTGAGTAGTTGTGAATTTGAGAAATACTTGTGTTGAAGTTTGTGATTCCTGTAGCATGCATGTACGGTGAACCGTTATGTGATGAAGTCGGAGCATGATTTATTTATTGATTGCCTTCCTTATGAGTGGCGGTCCGGGACGAGCGATGGTCTTTTCCTACCAATCTATCCCCCTAGGAGCATGCGCGTAGTACTTTGTTTCGATAACTAATAGATTTTTTCAATAAGTATGTGAGTTCTTTATGACTAATGTTGAGTCCATGGATTATATGCACCCTCACCCTTCCACATTTGCTAGCCTCTCTAGTACCGCGCAACTTTCGCCGGTACCATAAACCCACCATATACCTTCCTCAAAACAGCCACCATACCTACCTATCATGGAATTTCCATAGCCATTCCGAGATATATTGCCATGCAACTTTCCACCGTTCCATTTTTTATGACACGCTTCATCATTGTCATATTGCTTTGCATGATCATGTAGTTGACATCGTATTTGTGGCAAAGACACCGTTCATAATTCTTTCATACATGTCACTCTTGATTCATTGCATATCTCGGTACACCGCCGGAGGCATTCACATAGAGTCATATTTTGTTCTAAGTATTGAGTTGTAATTCTTGAGTTGTAAGTAAAAAGAAATGTGATGATCATCATTATTAGAGCATTGTCCCAGTGAGGAAAGGATGATGGATACTATGATTCCCCCACAAGTCGGGATGAGACTCCAGACGAAAAAAAGAAAAGAGGCCAAAAGAAATAAAAAAAAAGAAAGAAGGCCCAAATAAATAAAAAAAATGAGAGAAAAAGAGATAAGGGACAATGTTACTATCCTTTTTCCACACTTGTGCTTCAAAGTAGCACCATGATCTTCATGATAGAGAGTCTCTTATGTTGTCACTTTCATAAACTAGTGGGAATTTTACATTATAGAACTTGGCTTGTATATTCCAATGATGGGCTTCCTCAAATTGTCCTAGGTCTTCGTGAGCAAGCAAGTTGGATGCACACCCACTTAGTTTCTTTTGTTGAGCTTTCATACACTTATAGCTCTAGTGCATCCGTTGCATGGCAATCCCTACTCACTCACATCGATATCTATTGATGGGAATCTCCATAGCCCGTTGATACGCCTAGTTGATATGAGATTATCTTCTCCTTTTTTGTCTTCTCCACGACCACCATTCTATTCCACCATAGTGCTATATCCATGGCTCACGCTCATATATTGTGTGAATATTGAAAATTTTTGAGAACATCAAAAGTATGAAACAATTGCTTGGCTTGTCATTGGGGTTGTGCATGATTTAATATTTTGTGTGATGAAGATAGAGCATAGCCAGGCTATATGATTTTGTAGGGATAACTTTCTTTGGCCATGTTATTTTGAGAAGACATGATTGCTTAGTTAGTATGCTTGAAGTATTATTATTTCTATGTCAATATTAAACTTTTATCTTGAATCTTCCGGATCTGAAAATTCATGCCACAATAAAGAGAAAATTACATTGAGAAATATGTTAGGAAGCATTCCACATCAAAAATTCTTTTTTATCATTTACCTACTCGAGGACGAGCATGAATTAAGCTTGGGGATGTTGATACGTCTCCAACGTATCTATAATTTTTGATTGCTCCATGCTATTATATTATCTATTTTGGATGTTATTGGGCTTATTTTTACACTTTTATTATATTTTTGGGACTAACCTATTAACCAGAGGCCCAACCCAAATTGTTGTGTTTTTGCCTATTTTAGAGTTTCGCCGAAAAGGAATATCAAATGGTGTCCAAACGGAATGAAACATTCGGGAGCATTTTTTTTGGAACAAACATGATCCAGGAGACTTGGAGTGGACGTCAAGCAATCAACGAGGCGGCCACGAGGCAGGGGGTGCACCCACCCCCTCTGGGCGCGCCCTCCACCCTCGTGGTCCCCTCGTTGCTCTACCGTCGTACTTCTTCCTCCTATATATATCCATGTACCCCCAAACATCCAGGAGCACCACGAAAACCTATTTACACCGCCGCAACCTTCTGTACCCAAGAGATCCCATCTTTGTGCCTTTTCCAGAGCTCCACCGGAGGGGGCATTGATCATGGAGGGCCTCTACATCAACTCCATGGCCTCTCCGGTGATGTGTGAGTAGTTTACTTCAGACCTTCGAGTCCATAGCTAGTAGCTAGATGGCTTCTTCTCTCTCTTTGGATCTCAATACAAAGTTCTCCTCGATTCTCTTGGAGATCTATTTGATGTAATCTTCTTTTGCGGTGTGTTTGTCGAGATCCGATGAATTGTGGGTTTATGATCAAGTTTATCTATGACCAATATTTGAATCTTATCTGAATTCTTTTATGTATGATTGGTTTATCTTTGCAAGTCTCTTCAAATTATCATTTTGGTTTGGCCTACTAGATTGATCTTTCTTGCAATGGGAGAAGTGCTTAGCTTTGGGTTCAATCTTGCGGTGCTCGATCCTAGTGACAGAAAGGGAAACGACACGTATTGTATTGTTGCCATCAAGGATAAAAAGATGGGGTTTATATCATATTGCATGAGTTTATCCCTCTACATCATGTCATCTTTCTTAAGGCGTTACTCTGTTCTTATGAACTTAATACTCTAGATGCATGCTGGATAGCGGTCGATGTGTGGAGTAATAGTATTAGATGCAGAATCGTTTCGGTCTACTTGTCTCGGACGTGATGTCTATATACATGATCATGCCTAGATATTCCCATAATTATTCGCTTTTCTATCAATTGCTCGACAATAATTTGTTCACCCACCGTAATACTTATGCTATCTTGAGAGAAGCCACTAGTGAAACCTATGGCCCCCGGGTCTATTTTCCATCATATTAATCTTTTGTCAACAAGCTATTTCTTGCACCGTTTATTTTGCTTTATTTACTTTCAATCTACATCATAAAAATACCAAAAATATTTATCTTATTATTATTATTATTATTATTATTATCTCTATCAGATCTCACTCTTGCAAGTGGCCGTGAAGGGATTGACAACCCCTTTATCACGTTGGTCGCGAGGTTCTTATTTGTTTGTGTAGGTACGAGGTGACTCGAGTGTGGTCTCCTACTGGATTGATACCTTGGTTCTCAAAAGCTGAGGGAAATACTTACGCTGCTTTACTGCTCCACCCTTTCCTCTTCAAGGGAAAACCAACGCAGTGCTCAAGAGGTAGCACTAGGTGACAAACCCACTGCAGGAGCAACGCCAGATGTTATGAACACCTGGCAAAGCAAAGCTGATGACTACTCGATAGTTCAGTGTGCCATGCTTTACGGCTTAGAACTGGGACTTCAAAGATGTTTTGAACGTCATGGAGCATATGAGATGTTCGAGGAGTTGAAGTTAATATATCAAGCAAATGCCTGGATTATGAGATATGAAGTCTCCAAGAAGTTCTACAGATGCAAAATGGAGGAGAATAGTTCTGTCAGTGAACATATACTCAGAATGTCCGGGTACCACAACCACTTGACTCAGCTAGGAGTTAATCTTCATGATGATAGTGTCATTGGCAGAGTTCTTCAATCACTTCCACCAAGCTACAAGATCTTCGTGATGAACTATAATATGCAAGGGATGGATAAGACGATTCCCGAGCTCTTCGCAATGCTAAAGGCTGCGGAGGTAGAAATCAAGAAGGAGCATCAAGTGTTGATGGTCAACAAGACCAGCAGTTTCAAGAAAAAGGGCAAAGGGAAGAAGGGGAACTTCAAGAAGAATGGAAAGCAAGTTGCTGCTCAAGTGAAGAAGCCCAAGTCTGGACCTAAGCCTGAGACTGAGTGCTGCAAAGGGACTGGTCACTGGAAGCGGAACTACCCCAAGTATTTGGCGGAGAAGAAGGATGGCAAAGTGAAAGGTATAGTTGATATACATGTTATTGATGTGTACCTTACTAATGCTCGTAGTAGCGCCTGGGTATTTGATACTAGTTCAGTTGCTAATATTTGCAACTCGAAACAGGGGCTATGGATTAAGCGAAGATTGGCTAAGGACGAGGTGAGGATGCGCGTGGGAAATGCTTCCAAAGTCGATGTGATCGCCGTCGGCATGCTACCTCTACATCTACCTTTGGGATTAGTATTAGACCTAAATAATTGTTATTTGGTGCTAGCGTTGAGCATGAACATTACATCTAGATCTTGTTTGATGCGAGACGGTTATTCATTTAAATCGGAGAATAATGGTTGTTCTATTTATATGAATAATATCTTTTATGGTCATGCACCCTTAATGAGTGGTCTATTTTTACTAAATCTTGATAGTAGTGATACACATGTTCATAGTATTGAAGCCAAAAGATATAAGTTTAATAATAATAGTGCAACTTATTTGTGGCACTGCCGTTTAGGTCATATTGGTGTAAAGCGCATGAAGAAACTCCATGCTGATGAGCTTTTGGAATCATTTGATTATGAATCACTTGATTCTTGCGAACCATGCCTCATGGGCAAGATGACTAAGACTCTGTTCTCCAGAACAATGGAGCGAGCAACAGACTTGTTGGAAATAATACATACTGATGTATGCGGCCCGATGAGTATTGATGCTCGCAGCGGGTATCGTTATTTTCTTACCTTCATAGATGATTTGAGCATATATGGGTATATCTACTTAATCAAACATAAGTCTGAAACATTTGAGAAGTTCAAAGAATTTCAGAGTTAAGTGCAAAAATCACCGTAACAAGAAAATTAAGTTTCTACGATCTGATCGTGGATGTGAATATTTGAGTTATGAGTTTGGCCTTCATTTGAAACAATGTGGAATAGTTTCGCAACTCACGCCACCTGGAAAACCACAACGTAATGGTGTGTCCGAACGTCGTAACCACACTTTATTAGATATGGTGCAATCTGTGATGTCTCTCACTGATTTACCGCTATCGTATTGGGGATATGCTTTAGAGATGGCCGCATTCACGTTAAATAGGGCACCAACAAAATCCGTTGAGATGACACCTTATGAACTGTGGTTTGACAAGAAACCCAAGTTGTCGTTTCTTAAAGTTTGGGGCTGCGACGCTTTTGTGAAAAAGCTTCAACTAGATAAGCTCGAACATGTAACATCCCAAATTTTCAATTTGGAATGTTATACATTAGGTCATCATTGCATATCATATTTTATTGCATTTTGGCTTGATCCTCGAAATCCTAAGCAACTCAAGGACCCCCGGAGAGAGGTTGGGGATTTCACTGTTTTCATATTTGAATTTCATCAAATATTGAAACGAGGATTATTGGTTTGAATTATTTTTCTCTCTGAAAATATTTCATGTTAAAATATATGAGAGGAGATAATATGACTTCTCCAAAAGAAATGAAATATTGGAGGAAAAATATTAAAATCAAATAGTTGCTTTTATTCAGATTTTATTGCAATTTTATTTGCATTAGAAAAATTGCATCGTTTCAAAATAGCATTTTAGGGCCAAGAAAATGTTCATCTCGTTCTAAATATTTTATTTATATTGCGAAAATTTGTTTTGGCATTTTTAGTTTTTATTTATTTTTCTAGGATTTATTTTCGTCGGAGCGTTATTTAAAAAAAAGAAAAAAGAGAGAAGCCCGCCGGACCGAACTGGGCCGAGGCCTAGTTGGCCCAGCCATCGCCGCCCCGCCATCTCCCTCGCGGAGACCGTGACCACCACGCCGCCGCCCGCCAGGCCGAGTCAGCCACACCTCCCCGCCCCCTCCCGCAAGCCACCCTCCCCCTTTAAAAGCCGACCTGCCCCCCCTGGAGCCCCAAGCCGCCGCCGCTGAGCCACCCTGCGCCACCCCACGCCACCCCGCGCCTCCACGCCACACCCCGTCGTTTCCCGCGCTGTCGCCCCACTCGCCGGAAGCCGCCGGAGCCGCGCCGGAGTTTGAATATCGCTGTCCGGTTTTTTTACGGTTTAGGTAAAACCATTATTTAAAAAAAACCCTAGTTTCGGTTTTTAGAACGGTTTGCCGGTTTTCTCGGTTTAGTTACTTAGCGGACGTTCGTTCGTACGTTCGTTCGTTTAACGAATGGTGTTCACTCGTTAGCCACAGACTGTGAACGTCCGTTTGTTAGCCTGTTCGTCAGTTTTTCTCTTTTTTCGGATTTTCTGCGATTATTTTCGATCGCGATTTCTGATCTGATTTTCATTTTAGTTTATATTTTTGCTCGTTTATCGGAATCAGGCGATTCGAGCGCCTAGATCTTCGTCTCGAAGCCCTCTTTCTGTTTAACCAACTTGAATAAGATTTTGGTATAGTAAAATTTGACTTTAGTCCAGATTAGTAATCGGATCTTGTTTCTTTCGCTGTTTGAGTTTCGTTGCTCCATTTGATTTGATTCTTTTTGCAAAGCGGAGTTCTTAAGTTGAACTTTCTGGTTAGATCTTCTTATTCGTGTTTTACCCGTGCTTCTTTGCTTGATTGCTTATGTATGCTATTATTTGTTTGCGATAGAACACCTGGAGTGTGAAGCATGCTACTACGAGTCTCTAGGTTTTGCGGAGCATCAGCAAGGCAAGTAACAATTTGATCATATCCCTTTATCACCCAGTTTTTATGCATTAGTTTCAACCCTCAAACATTGCATGGTTAGGACTTGATAACATGTGGGCTTGGGAAGTAGTTGATGAGGTAGAACCTATTGCCCTGTTATTAGCACACCCTTGGGAGTTACTTCTACGTATTTCTTATATTGCTATGCTATGCTTGTAGAAGTGGTTTGGGTGAGTGAATCCATGACAGATGTGAGATTGTTAATTAATGATTCAACTTAAGGTGGCAACTTTAATACACATTTGGGTGGATTACTTGTCGAGCACCTGGAGAATCCAGTGTTGTCCTAGGATATCCTGGAGTACCCGTGCGATAATCCTAAGGTCCGCCACCCATGCTCAAAGGGAACTGAGATATTTCATGCTAGAAACTTCCGTGTGCAGCCACAAGCTATTATGGGCTCTAGCATAGTTGAGTAAGTTGCATGACCTCTTCTAGTGGTAGGCTTGCAGATGTAGAGGGATGTAGGTTGGTACTGTCTACCCCGGGTTAGAGCTAATGCTTTTGAAAGACTATGTCTTGGTCATCCATTTCTCAAACACCATGTAGTGCGAGAAATCCAATGGAGGAGATTGAGTCTTGTGGGGAAAAGTGCGCAAACCTCTGCAGAGTGTGCAAACTAATCATGGTTAGCCGTGTCCCCAGTTATGGACATCTTGAGTAACTAGTACTTGGATTATCATATGTATCTCATCACTCTAAATTAATATTGTTGGGTTGATAATTACTTTTAATTGGGATAGAGTTGGAGGAACCTTCTCAATGATGTTTCAACTACCATGATAGTTAAATAAAATCTATTCCTTTCTTGTAGGAAAAATTGGCTTTTCGCAAAAACTTTAACCATAGAGCTTTCCACTAGCCAAATATGCATGTAGTGATAACATTATCCAGTTCTTGCTCTACTGTGTTATTTTGCAAGCATATTCCCTGTGCTGACCCGTTTTCAGGCTGCAACGTATTATGTTGCAGACTTTTCAGACGAGGATTAAGGTTCGTTAGGTCATTGCCGTGCAGCTCAGCTATGCCGTTGGAGTTGATGGACTCACTTTATCTTCCAAGCCTTCCGCTATTATCGTATTAGATGGCCTTAAGCCATATTTATTGTAATAAGTTCTCTTTTGAGACATTCGATGTAATAAGTGTGTGATTGCTACTCTGTTATAAATCCTTCGAGTATTGTGTGTGTCAGCATTACCGATCCAGGGATGACACTGAAGCACAGAGACTTGACCGGTTGAGGTCGGGTCGCTACAAGATGGTATCAGAGCACACAATGAGTGTAGGACACGACCACTAAGCTAAAGCCCTAGATCACTATTCTCTTCTCATTTCTGACTCCTCTCTATTTTCTACTCTTTAGGATGGCGGACGCAAGGAACAAGTTTGCACAACCGGATGGAGAAGCACCTTTTGGATGACACTTGAAGGAAGTCACTAAGTACCTGAACATTGGAATACCAAGCTTCATCGGGACTTACAACGCCACCCTACCAGAAGAGGAACGATGGATGATTCAAGTTCAAGTTTGAGGAAGGACATTCGCGCCAGTCACTAAGCCTATAGAGTTTTCCTTCGATGCACCAACCTGGAGTCTAGGAAAGAGTATGGCGGCCCACATCACCATGGGACGCATTGGAGAAGTTTATGAAAGGAGCTTAAGGATACTATCTACCAGATTTGTGGGCACCGATATGAGCAATGGGAGATGATCAACACCGGGAAGGATAGATCAATCACAGCTTTCATCCAGGAGTTAAACCAGCACATTCGTCGCCAGGAGAACCAGATTTGCGCAGGCATGATATATCTGAAGAAGGCGATGACAAGGATCACGGAACTGGAGGAAAAATCAAGGCTACTCACGAAGATTATGAGGAGGAAATCATCGTACTAGTGGAGAAGAATGACAATCTGGAAAGGAAGCTAGGAGTCTTCATGGGAGACCCCGCGCCAGGAGGAGAAGACGATGAACCCAAAGAGATTCGTTCTGAGGACTACATCATCATCGACGACACCGACTCGGACCCCGACGATAGCGATGATGACTATGAAGACGAAGCTGGAGCAGACATCATGGAGTCTTCGACCGATCAATATTTCTAGTAGACCACCACATCAGTAGTAGTATTCCACCATGTATATAGTATAGTCCGAGCACTTTGTAACAATACTTAGATCGATTGTATGCCCTTGCTTGATTGATTGAGTGAAATGATTGTGTCGTCTCATGTGCATATGGGTAGTGTTTTTCTCACTAGACCTCATTCTATTCTATTCTCTTCCCTCTAAACCCTCAGATGCCTCCGAGACGTGACCCCGGATTTACTTTCCCACCGGAGCTCACTCAGTTGATTCAACATCAGAATACACTGATGCAGTTGTTAGTTCAGGACCAAGGCAACAACAACAACCCACCACCACCACCACCAGTTGACAACTTAGCCCGCTTTCTAAGGTTGCAGCCGCCGGTGTTTTCTAGTAGCACCGAGCCGATAGTGGCAGATGATTGGCTCCGCGGGATTGGAAGGGAGTGAACCACTGCAGGATGTACAGATGCTGAGAAGGTGCATTTTGCCGCACATCAGTTGGATGGACCAGTAGCCTCATGGTGGGAGAATTACACAGTCACCTACCCTATAGCCACTATTACATGGGATCAGTTTCAGCAAGCATTCCGTACCACCCATGTCTCAACGGGAGCTATGAGCATGAAGAAGCGTGAGTTTCACAACTTGCGCCAAGGGAACCATACTGTGGGGCAGTACGTGGATGAATTTAGTAAGCTGTCTCGTTATGCCCCTGACGATGTGGCCACAGATGCCGCGAAGCAGGAGAAGTTTATGGAAGGGCTGAATGATGAGATGAGCATGCAATTGATGGTGGCAACAATTAACAACTACCAGGAGTTGGTAGACAAGGCCCTTATGATTGAAGGGAAGAAACAACAAATTGAGAGCCGCAAAAGGAAGTATGGACAAGGAAGGTACAACTCAGGAGCCCAGCAGAAGCCTCGTCTAACCCCGAACTTGAGAGGACTTGTTCATAACCATGGAAGCCATAACCACAACGGAGGAAGTTTGCATAACCACAATGGTTCCAAGAATGGGACTGGGAACAGAGTAAGCAACAATCAGAACTGCTCCAATCCAGCCACACCCGCCAAGAGAGACCTAAGTCACATTACTTGCTTCAAGTGCGGGAAGACTCGACACTATGCCATGGAGTGCCCTGAAGCGAAGAATGGAAACAGTAATGGGAGCGCTGGGAAGAAGCCCAATCCATTAAACAAAGGACACGTGAACCACGTTAACATGGAGGAGGTTGAAGGGCAGCTAGACGCAGTTATCGGTAGGTTTTTGGTTAAGTCTTTTACCGCCCTTGTTCTTTTTGATACTGGTGCATCACATTCATACATATCTTCGTGGATAAGTTTAAACTACAAACCCAAGCCCTTAGGATCCCTCTGTTAGTAAGTTCACCTGGAGCAGAGTATATGGCTAGCCGATGGTGCGACCGGATACCCTTAACCATTGGTAGCCATGTTTTCCCGTCAGACCTGATAATTTTGGAGTCACAAGGATTGGATGTGATATTAGGCATGGACTAGATGTCAAAGTATGGAGGAAGCATTGACTGTGCTAGTAAGTCGATTTATCTCACCACCCCGGAGGGAAAAAGGATCAAGTATGTATCTAGGCATGCGCCTAGGAGGAGCCAAGTAAATACCCTCACAGGAGTTGTTCAGGAGGAAGTGCCTGTAGTGAAGGATTACCCAGATGTTTTCCAAAGGAGTTACCAGGCATGCCACCGGATCGAGACATCGAGTTTTTGATAGAGCTATTGCCAGGTACAGGGCCAATATCAAAGAGACCCTACCAGATGCCCGCAAATGATCTGGAGGAGATTAAGAAGCAGATCAAGGAGTTATTGGAGAAAGGTTACATCTGACAGAGTTCATCACCATGGGGAGCCCCAGTGCTTTTGGTTGATAAGAAGGATAAGTCTCTAAGGATGGTTGTTGATTATCGTGCATTGAATGAGGTGACGATCAAGAACAAATACCCACTGCCGATGATCAATGATTTGTTTGACCAGTTGCAAGGAGCTAAGGTGTTTTCGAAGATTGATCTACGATCAGGATATCACCAGCTAAAGATTCGGGAGAAGGATATACCTAAAACCGCATTTACCACAAGGTATGGGTTATATGAGTATACGGTCATGTCATTTGGACTGACTAATGCCCCTGCCTATTTCATGAGCATGATGAACAAAGTGTTCATGGAATATTTGGATAAGTTTGTTGTGGTGTTCATCGATGATATAATGGTATACTCAAAGAATGAAGAGGAGCACAAGGAGCATTTGCGTTTAGTTCTCGAGAAACTCAAGGAACATCAGTTGTATGCCAAGTTCAGCAAATGTGAGTTTTGGTTGAAAGAAGTTGGATTCCTTGGACATGTTATATTAGGAGAAGGAATAGCAGTAGACGCCAGAAAGGTTCAGTCAGTCACTGAATGGTTGGCACCCACTTTAGTTAGTGAGATCCGCAGTTTTCTTGGACTCGCAGGATACTACCAGAGATTCATTGAGAATTTTTCCAAGATTGCGAAGCCAATGACAGAGCTATTGAAGAAGGATACCAAATTTAAATGGACGGAAGAATGTGAAGCGAGTTTTCAGGAGTTAAAGAAACGACTGACAACAACCCCAATACTGATTCTGCCGGATATACGCATGGATTTCCAAGTGTATTGCGACGCCTCTCGCTTAGGACTTGGAGGAGTACTGATGCAGGACGGAAGAGTTGTTTCATATGCCTCGCGATAGCTGAAACCACATGAGTTAAATTATGCCACGCATGATTTGGAGTTGGCTACCGTAGTGCATGCGATGAAGACTTGGAGAAATTACCTTATTGGAAACCATTGTGATGTGTATACTGATCATAAGAGTTTGAAGTACATTTTCACACAGAAGGATCTGAACCTTAGGCAGAGGAGATGGTTGGAGCTTATAAAGGATTATGACATGAAGCTTCACTATCATCCAGGTAAGGCCAACGTCGTAGCAGACGCTTTGAGCCGGAAGAGTTATGCCAACACACTCATAAGCGCAGGATTGCCAAAGGAGTTAGCAGAGGATCTCAGGGAACTTCGGTTGGAGATTGTCCCTAGATGTTTTGTTGCAACAATGGAAGTTCAGTCTACATTGTTAGGAAGGATTCGAGAAGCTCAGAAGGATGACAAAGAGATTTCCGAGATAAAAGAGAGAATGAGCAAAGGAAAGGCTAAAGGTTTTCGTGAGGATGAACACGACACCTTGTGGTTTGAGGACCGTGTTTATATAGAGATCAGGAAGTTAATACTTCAGGAGGCTCATGACTCACCATAATCGATACACCCCGGAAACACCAAGATGTATGTGGATTTAAAGGAGCATTTCTGGTGGACTGGTATGAAGGAGGATATTGCCGAGTATGTAGCCGTATGTGATGTATGTTAGAGAGTGAAGGCAGAACATCAAAAGCCAGCCGGATTTTTACAGCCTATGCCGATACCCGAATGGAAGTGGGATAAGCTTTACATGGATTTCATCACTGGATTTCCTAGGACCAAATCAGGATATGATTCTATATGGGTAGTAGTTGATCGCTTGACCAAAGTAGCTCACTTTATCCCAGTGAAAACCACCTATACAAGTGCCAAGTTGGCCAAGATATACATGACCAGGATTGTATGTTTGCATGGAGTTCCAAGGACCATTGTATCAGATAGAGGAACCCAGTTTACCTCAAAGTTTTGGAATCAGTTGCATGAAACTTTGGGAACTAGACTGGAGTTCAGTACATCTTTGCACCCACAAGCAGATGGACAGACCGAGAGAGTCAACTAGATTCTGGAGGATATGTTGAGAGCTTGTGCACTAGATTATGGATCTAGTTGGGATGACAACCTGCCCTACACAGAGTTCTCATACAACAAGAGTTATCAGGCTAGTTTGAAGATGGCACCTTTCAAAGCCTTGTACGGAAGGAGGTGCAGGACACCGTTGTTGTGGGATGAAGTTGGAGACCGTCAGTTGTTTGGACCAGATTTGATTAAGGAATCAAAAGAGAAGGTTAAATTGATTAGAGATAGACTGAAGGTAGCTCAGTCCTGATAGAAGAGTTATGCAGATTCAAAACTCAAGGAGGTAGTATATGAAATCAGAGACAGAGTGTATCTTCGAGTATCACCACTTCGAGGAGTTAAGCGCTTTGGACTTAAGGGAAAGTTAGCTCCACATTTTGTGGGACCATACAGAGTTTTGGAACGTATGGGAGAAGTTGCTTACAAGTTGGAATTACCCGAAGGATTTTCAGGAGTTCACGATGTGTTCCACATTTCTCAGTTGAAGAAGTGCCACGCAGAGATGGTTGACATTCCTCTGAGAGATATAGTACCGCTGGAAGCGATTCAGTTGGACAATGATTTGACTTATGAGGAGAAACCAGGCAAGATTCTCGAGTTTGCCAGCCGAGTCACCCGCAACAAGGTTATTAAGTTTTGCAAAGTTCAATGGAGCTACCATACCGAGGACGACCACCTGGGAACGAGAGGATGATCTTCGCAAAGACCACCCAGACCTATCTTCTAGCCAACCCGAATCTCGAGGGCGAGATTCATCTTAAGGGGGGCAGGTTTGTAACATCCCAAATTTTCAATTTGGAATGTTATACATTAGGTCATCATTGCATATCATATTTTATTTTATTGCATTTTGGCTTGATCCTCGAAATCCTAAGCAACTCAAGGACCCTCGGAGAGAGAGTTGGGGATTTCACTGTTTTCATATTTGAATTTTATCAAATATTGAAACGAGGATTATTGATTTTACTTATTTTTCTCTCCGAAAATATTTCATGTTAAAATATATGAGAGGAGATAATACGACTTCTCCAAAAGAAATGAAATACTGGAGGAAAAATATTAAAATCAAATATTTGGTTTTATTCGGATTTTATTGCAATTTTATTTGCATTAGAAAAATTGCACATTTTCAAAATTGCATTTTAGGGCCAAGAAAATGTTCATCTTGTTCTAAATATTTTATTTAGACGGTGAAAATTTGTTTTGGCATTTTTAGATTTTTATTTATTTTTCTAGGATTTATTTTCGCCAGAGCGTTATTTAAAAAAAAGAGAGAAGCCCGCCGGACCGAACTGGACCGAGGCCCAGTTGGCCCAGCCGCCGCCGTGCCGCCGTCTCCCTCGTGGAGACCGCGACCACCACGCCGCCGCCCGCTGAGGCCGAGTCGGCCACGCCTCCCCGCCCCCTCCCGCAAGCCACCCTCCCCCCTTTGAAAGCCGACCAGGGGCCCCCTGGAGCCCCAAGCTGCAGCCGCCGCCGCCCGCTAGCCGCTCCGCCGCCCTGCGCTGCCGCCGCCGCTGAGCCACCACGCGCCACCCCACGCCACCCTGCGCCACCCGGCCGCACCCCGCCGTTGCCGCACCGCCGCCCCTCTTGCTGGAAGCCGCCAGAGCCGCGCTGGAGTTCGAATCTCGCCGTCTGGTTTTTTTACGATTTAGGTAAAACCGTCGGTTTTTAAAACCCTAGATTCGGTTTTTAGAATGGTTCGCCGGTTTTCTCGGTTTAGTTACTTAGCAGACGTTCGTCCGTACATTCGTTTAACGAACAATGTTCACTAGTTAGCCACAGACAGCGAACGTTCATTCGTTAGCCTGTTCATCAGTTTTTCTCTTTTTTCGGATTTCCGCGATTATTTTCGATCACGATTTCTGATCCGATTTTCGTTTTAGTTTATATTTTCGCTCGTTTATCGGAATCATGTGATTCAAGCACCTAGATCTTCGTCTCGAAGCCCTCTTTCTGTTTAACCAACTTGAACAAGATTTTGGTACAGTAAAATTTTACTTTAGTCCAGATTAGTAATCGGATCTTGTTTCTTTCGCCGTTTGAGTTTCGTTGCTCCGTTTGATTTGAATCTTTTTGCAAACCGGAGTTCTTAAGTTGAACTTTCTGGTTAGATCTTCTTATTCGTGTTTTACCCGTGCTTCTTTGCTTGATTGCTTATGTATGCTATTGTTTATTTGCGATAGAACACCCAGAGTGCGAAGCGTGCTACTACGAGTCTCTAGGTTTTGCGGATCATTAGCAAGGCAAGTAACACTTTGATCATATCCCTTTATCACCCAGTTTTTATGCATTAGTGTCAACCTTCAACCATTGCATGGTTAGGACTTAATAACATGTGGGATTGGGAAGTAGTTGATGAGGTAGAACCTATTGCCCTCTTATTATCAAACCCTTGGGAGTTACTTCTACGTATTGCTTATATTGCTATGCTATGCTCGTAGACGTGGTTTGGGTGAGTGAATCCATGATAGATGTGAGATTGTTAATTAATGGTTCAACTTAGGGTGGCAACTTTAATACACATCTGGGTGGATTGCTTGTCGGGCACCTGGAGAATCCAGTGTTGTCCTAGGATATCCCGGAGTACCCGTGTGATAATCCTAAGGTCCACCACCCAGGCTCAAAGGGAACTAAGATATTTCATGCTAGAAACTTCCGTGTGCAGCCACAAGCTATTATGGGCTCTAGCATAGTTGAGTAAGTTGCATGACCTCTTCTAGTGGTAGGCTTGTAGATGTAGAGGGATGTAGGTTGGTACTGTCTACCCCGGGTTAGAGCTAATGCTTCTGAAAGACTATGTCTTGGTCATCCGTTTCTCAAACACCATGTAGTGCGAGAAATCCAATGGAGGAGATTGAGTCTTTTGGGGAAAAGTGCGCAAACCTCTGCAGAGTGTACAAACTAATCATGGTTAGCCGTGTCCACGGTTATGGACATCTTGAGTAACTAGTACTTGGATTATCATATGTATCTCATCACTCTAAATTAATATTGTTGGGTTGATAATTACTTTTAATTGGGATTGAGTTGGAGGAACCTTCTCAATGATGTTTCAACTACCATGATAGTTAAATAAAATATATTCCTTTGTTGTAGGAAAAAATTGGCTTTTCGCAAAAACTTTAACCATAGAGCTTTCCACCAGCCAAATATGCTTGTAGTGATAGCATTATTAAGTTCTTGCTCTACTGTGTTATTTTGCCAGCATATTCCATGTGCTGACCCATTTTCGGGCTGCAACGTATTATGTTGCAGACTTTTCAGACGAGGAGTAAGGTTCGTTAGGTCGTTGCCGTGCAGCTCAGCTATGCCGTTGGAGTTGATGGACTCACTTTATCTTCCAAGCCTTCCGCTGTTATCGTATTAGATGGCCTTAAGCCATATTTATTTTAGTAAGTTCTCTTTTGAGACATCTAATGTAATAAGTGTGTGATTGCTACTCTGTTATAAATCCTTCGAGTACTGTGTGTGTCAGCATTACTGATCCAGGGATGACACTAAAGCACAGAGACTTGACCGGTTGAGGTCGGGTCGCTACAAGATGGTATCAGAGCACACGCTGAGTGTAGGACATGACCACTAAGCTAAAGACCTAGATCACTATTCTCTTCTCATTTGTGACTCCTCTCCATTTTCTACTCTTTAGGATGGCGGACGCAAGGAACAAGTTTGCACAACCGGATGAAGGAGGTTTTGTCGATCCAAAAGGTCCTAACAAAGTGTGCAAGCTCCAGCGATCCATTTATGGACTGGTGCAAGCCTCTCGGTTGGAATATACGCTTTGATAGTGTGATCAAAGCATATGGTTTTATATAGACTTTTGGAGAACCCTGTATTTATAAGAAAGTGAGTGGGAGCTCTGTAGCATTTCTGATATTACATGTGGATGACATATTGCTGATCGGAAATGATACTAAATTTCTGAATAGCATAAAAGGATACTTGAATAAGAATTTTTCAATGAAAGACCTCAGTGAAGCTGCTTATATAATGGGTATCAAGATCTATAGAGATAGATCAAGACGCTTAATTGGACTTTCACAAAGCACATACCTTGATAAAGTTTTGAAGAAGTTCAAAATGGATCAAGGAAAGAAAGGGTTCTTGCCTGTGTTACAAGGTGTGAAGTTGAGTCAGACTCAATGGCCGACCACTGCAGAAGATAGATTGAAAATGAAAGTAATTCCGTATGCTTCAGCCATAGGTACTATCATGTATGCAATGTTGTGTACCAGACCTGATGTGTGCCTTGCTATTAGTTTGGCAGTGAGGTACCAAAGTAATCCAGGAGTGGATCATTGGACAACGGTCAAGAACATCCTGAAATACCTGAAAAGGACTAAGGATATGTTTCTTGTTTATGGAGTTGACAAAGAACTCATCGTAGATGGTTACGTAGATGCAAGCTTTGACACTGATCCGGATGACTCTAAGTCACAAACCGGATACGTATATTTATTAAATGGTGCAGCTATCAGTTGGTGGAGTTCCAAGAAGAGCGTCGTGGTGGGATCTACATGTGAAGCAGAGTACATAGCTGCTTCGGAAGCAGCAAATGAAGGAGTCTGGATGAAGGAGTTCATATCCGATCTAGGTGTCATACCTAGTGCATCAGGTCCAATGAAATCTTTTGTGGCAATACTGGTGCAATTGCCTTGGCAAAGGAATCCATATTTCACAAGAGAACCAAGCACATCAAGAGACGCTTCAATTCCATCCGCGATCAAGTCAAGGAGGGAGACATAGAGATTTTCAAGATACATACGAATCTGAATGTTGCAGACCCGCTGACTAAGCCTCTCTCACGAGCAAAACATGATCAACACCAAGACTCCATGGGTGTTAGAATTATCACAATGTAATCTAGATTATTGACTCTAGTTCAAGTGGGAGACTGAAGGAAATATGCCCTAGAGGCAATAATAAAGTTGTTATTTATTTTTCCTTATGTCATGATAAATGTTTATTATTCGTGCTAGAATTGTACTAACTGGAAACTTAGTACATGTGTGAATACATAGACAAATAGAGTGTCACTAGTATGCCTCTACTTGACTAGCTCGTTAATCAAACATGGTAAGTTTCCTAGCCATGGACAAAGAGTTGTCATTTGATAAACAGGATCACATCATTAGAGAATGATGTGATTGACTTGACCCATCCATTAGCTTAGCACGATGATCGTTTAGTTTACTGCTATTGCTTTCTCCATAACTTATACATGTTCCTATGCCTATGAGATTATGCAACTCCCGAATACCGAAGGAACACTTAGTGTGCTATCAAACGTCACAATGTAACTGGGTGACTATAAAGATGCTCCACAGGTGTCTCCGATGGTGTTTGTTGAGTTGGCATAGATCGATATGAAGATTTGTCACTCTGTATATTGGAGAGGTATCTCTGTGCCCTCTTGGTAATGCACATCATTATAAGCCTTGCAAGCAATGTGACTAATGGGTTAGTTACGGGATGTTGCATTATGGAACGAGTAAAGAGACTTGCCGGTAATGAGATTGAACTAGGTATTGAGATACCGACGATCGAATCTCGAGAAAGTAACATACCGATGACAAAGGGAACAACGTATGTTTTTATGCGTTTTGACCGATGAAGATCTTCATAGAATATGTAGGAGCCAATATGGTAATCCAAGTTCTGCTATTGGTTATTGACCAGAGAGGTGTCTCGGTCATGTCTACATAGTTCTCGAACCCGTAGGGTCCTTGACCATATAGTACTATGAGTTATGTATGTTGGTGACCGAATGTTGTTCGGAGTCCCGGATGAGATCACCGACATGACGAGGAACTCCGGAATGGTCCGGATATAAAGATTGATATATGGGATAATAGTGTTTGGTCTCCGGAAGGGTTCTGGAATTCACCGGAAGGGGTTCCGGATGTTTCCCGAAATGTTTGGGTACGAGAACACTTTATTTGGGCCAAAGGGTAAAGCCCACAAGGTTTTTGGAAAGAGCAAAAGGAAGTTTTGCGGAGTCCAGGGGCCAGACGCCAGTGTCCCTGGCATCTAGGTCCAGACGCCGGGAACCCTGCGTCTTGTCATGGAGTCCTTGGTGAAACCGACTTTGTGTAGGCTTTTCCTCCAAGTTTCGACCCCAAGGCTCAACATATAAATAGAGGGGTAGGGCTAGCACCCAAGAGACATCAAGAAACACCAAGCCGTGTGTCGGAAACCCCATCCCGTCTAGTTTATCCTCCGTCATAGTTTTTGTAGTGCTTAGGCAAAGCCCTGCGGAGATTGTTCTTCACCAACACCGTCATCACGATGTCATGTTGCCGGAACTCATCTACTACTTCGCCCCTCTTGCTGGATCAAGAAGGCGAGGACGTCATCGAGCTAAACATGTTCTGAATGTGGAGGTGCCGTACGTTCGGTACTTGATTAGGACGGATCGTGAAGGTGTACGACTGCATCAACCGCGTTGATAAACACTTCCGCTTTCGGTCTACGAGGGTACGTAGACACACTCTCCCCTCTCGTTCCTATGCATCACCATGATAGATGTTGCGTGTGCGTAGGATTTTTTTTGAAATTACAGCGTTCCCCAACAAATTCCAGCTGTTTGTAAGAATGCATCACATGACCATTCACACGGCCGAATCTCCATGACGCGAGGAAGATTGTACTTGGGCTTCTCCTTCTCCTCATTTTCCTTTTCCTTTGAACCGCGGCTCAAGGAACCTCTCAACAATCTCCTCATCATTTTCTTCCTCTGAAAATTTCTAAAATTTTAGAGACTCAGCATAAAAGTGAACCAAACTCAACAAAATTGATAGAAACTACTCCTACAAGTGCCTTGAGGCTATATCGTGCATCAAAACTACTTTGGACCATATAAATTTGACATGTAATCTCAAGAACAAGGTCACCGCAGCAGCAAAAATTTGCAATAAATAGAGCACTAGAACAAAAAATAATTGGACCATTGGAGGAGTCACATACCGAAGAACAAAACCACAAAGCAGTTTTGTGAATGGAGCTTTGAGCAACGAGATCGAAAATTGCAGCAATATGAGCAATAATATGGTTTTGAGCCATGCGATGATTTTTTTGGAGGAAGATGAAGAGGATGGGTGCTAGAATAAGTGGAGGGGACCCACAAGGTAGGGGAGCGTACATAGGGGTAGGGCGCGCCCTCCACCCTTGTGGCCCACTGGTGAGGCCCCATGGTGTGTGTTCAATGCTAGAAATTCTCAAATATTCTATGAAAAATCCTACTGAATTTTCAGGGCATTTGGAGAACCTTTATTTTCGGGACATTTTTTATTTCACGATAATTCATAAAACAGACAAAAAATACTATTTTTGCTTTATTTAATCTAAATAATAAAAAGGAAAAGATGGCTACAGAAAGGTGTGCCTTCTAAATTCATCCATCTCGTGCTCATCAAAAGGAATCAATTAACAAGGTTGATCAAGTCTTATTAACAAACTTCTTCTGAATGACATGAAACCGGAGAACTTTCGAATAACACTAGGTCACCTCAACGGGGATATGCATGTCCCCAACAATAAGTATATCACATTTCTTTTTGATAGCAGGGAGACAGAATTCAAAACCTCTAGTGGTAATAGTTGAAAATTTTCCAATAGAATTGATACTATGAACTTGAGGTTGTTTCTTCAGAAAGTGTACCGTATGCTCATAACCATTAACATAAAAGTGACATTGCCTTGTTGCAATCAATAACAGCCCCTGCAGTATTCAAAAAGGGTCTACCAAGGATGATCGACATGCTATCGTCCTCGGGAATATCAAGAATAACAAAGTCCATTAAGATGGTAACATTTGCAACCACAACAGGCACATCCTCACAAATACCGATGGGTATAGCAGTTGATTTATCGGCCATTTGCAAAGAAATTTCAGTAGGTGTCAACTTATTCAATTCAAGTCTACGATATAAAGAGAAAGGCATAACACTAACACCGGCTCCAAGATCACATAAAGCAGTTTTAACATAGTTTCTTTTAATGGAGCATGGTATACACTACAAAAAAATACACTTCCGTGATGGTACATGTTTGTCACAGTAGGTCATGTTTTTTGTCATGCATGTACATCCATGATGAGTTTATGACTGAATCAAGATAGTCATACCTGTGCCATTGTAGAAGTGTTCCATAACATTACCAAAATTATCATCACAGAAGTGTCCACTTCCATGACGATAAATCGCGCGTCACAGAAGTGCTTTCGTCAAGGGTGACTGACACGTGGCATCCACCATAACAGAACACCGTTAAGCTATCGGGTTCAGTTTTGGATCCGATAACCCATTAACAGCCCCGACCAATGGGGATTTTCCACATGTAAAATCATCATTGGCTGGAGGAAACACGTGTCGGCTCATCGTTGGGACAGATGTCATCCACTCATTGGACCCAAGGCTCCTATGATATGTCGACACGTGGCACAGCCCAAGAGAGGCCCATTCCAGTGAAAAGGCCGGCCCATTTGACTTGGTCAAAAGGTGGCGGGCCGGCCCATAGAAAGCGTGTTAACGGTCTATTCGCATATAGCCCATTTACAGCCCGCTAACCCAGGGCCCGTTACGACCTCTCCGAATTAGGCCCAGTACCATCATCTAGGCCGTCCAATTTGATTCCAACCCGTTTTAACTTCCGACCCATGTATGGCCCATGACGTCTTTCGGCCCATATGAGGCCCTTTGTAACTCTTGTCCCATTAACGGCCCGTGGTGAAACTAGCCCGTAATGAATAGTGTATCACTTCATACCCATTAACGGCCCATTATTCCATTGGGACGTTTCCAGCCCAGGTTATCTTTCGGCCTTATCAGGGCCCATTTATTCCTAGGCTCATTTCCAACATTCGGTTACTTACGGCCCGTTACTGTCATTTTCTGCTTGTGGGCCAAATTCGGCCCGTGGTTACAGTCGGCCTGTTTGTGGCCCGTTAATATGTTGGGCCGTTTTCATGTCAAAAAAACCCGTTGGGCTGTTTTCATAGAGTTATCAAATACAGCTTATTAACGGCCCGTTATGGTCCACGAATAGTACGGCCCATGATTGGTGAAATGATGATACGCCCCGTAGAAGGCCCATGGATCGTACGGCCCGTAAAAGGCCCATGGATCGTACGGCCCGTAGAAGGCCCATGGATCGTACGGCCCGTAGAAGGCAGATGGATCCTATGGCCTGTATAGAAGGCCAGTGGATCCTACGGCTCGTAGAAGGCCCTTGGTTACAACAGTCCGTGTGTTGCCATGATTATTTTGGCCTAGTTTCCAAAAATAGGTTATTGTGCCCACTAGAAGAACACAAAAAAAGAACTGCAGTGACTACAAGCAAACAACTAAACAAGATAATAAGGAAATAAATAAGCCAGCAATTAACGCTAGCCTATTACCGCTATTACACATATTACATCCACCGGGCATCAAAGTTCGCCACCAGTGCAAATATAGGGAACAAAGCAGCATATTACATACACTGGCCGTCAAAATTGCCCACCAGTGCAAATAAACGCGGCAGCAAAACAAGAGCATAACTGAAACAACTTCATAAGAGCTCAAGAAACATTATCCTGGGTATCCACCATGCTGGCACCAGAAAGTATGCATCTGAATGCTCCAGGGACTTCCGCAGTCCTTCCGCTTCTTGTCGCAGCACAGCTGATCGATGTCTTTCAGCTTGTATTTGAGACTCAAGAAACCAAACTGATTCAGACTGTGAGTTTGAATAGCTTGTGCAAGCGGTAGTGGCCAGTAACTCGAACACTAAACCAAGACAGGACTTTGGGGTTGTCTCACTGTCTTCGAGATAGTCTTCCTTAGCTCTTTTATCAGCTTTGTTGGAGACCAACAAGGATGTGTCACTATCCTGAACCTTATCTGCATTACTTCATTTACCATTGCTTAATAAGGCACTCTTCCCCAATATTCTGTCCGCATTCTAAAAGAAGAAACAAGCAGACACACAACAGGTTTAACATGTACTAGTATATGAAACTCATTTCGGTGAACCAGTTCATTAGTAAGGTGGACAGGATTAAACTACGAAGTCTTCTATTGCCAAGTACTAGTACATAATAAAAGCATCAAACAAACATATATCTATGTCCTATGGTCACTGCATTGTCTTGCCAAATCAAAATAGAGACACGGTTCAAATCATATCAGTACAAGACAAAGCAGCAGTGAAAGAATACAAAGCGTGGGAAACTACACAGCACAACAAGATTTCAGATGGGTACCACGGGTCTACATGTACAACAACACTATTGGCTTTGTTGTGATGCTAGTAATGTTCATGATATGAGAAGTCAACTGTATACACAATTGAAATTTAAATGAACAGAGCTATTGATAAGAGCAAACCTGTTAAAAAACATGCGTGAACAAACCTGCTGTGCCATTGGAGTTTCGATTGGATCCTTCAATTTAAAAATAAGTTTGTATGAGTAAATACAGTGATACAAGAGCAAAGCAATATGCACGATAGAAATCATAGTTAAAAAAGGCGCGCCTAAGAGAGCGCTTAAGCGCGCCTAGGCTCTAGGCGTTGGCAAAACGCATTGCGCATAACTACGCTTAATCTATGCATAACTGCATAAGCATGCGCTTTGGTCGGTAAAGCGCAAGGCGGTGGCAAAATGCACAATTAACGCCTAGCGCTTTTTTGAACTATGATAGCAATGGAATCTTAAATTAGAACAATTGTTCTTCAGGTTTAGGCACTTGTTCTACATGAACAGAGTACAGTAAGACACAAGAATATAGTACTTAAAAAATAGAAAATGAGCTCATAGACCTTACCACATTATTGGTTCCGGACCAGTATAGAACAAGGCGTTCCCAGTCATCGTCCAGTAAATGTGTCTCAAGAGAATGTAAGGGAATTTGATGAGTTTCTTTGCCGGTGAAGTATGTTTTCTTCAGGTAATTCTGATACTACCACCAAGCATTCTTGAAGATAGCAGAGGTATTAGCATAGGTTACCTCATCCTGAGTTTCCAAACCGGTCCATCTCTATAAGTATCAGTGCTGACAATTCATCACATTTCTTACTGACGAATAAAGTGACACAGTTTAAAATAGCATTAACACAATATGGTATTGCTCAGGTCAAGACATGGCAGGAAATGACATTGTGAAGGAGTTGGCAGCTTCACGACACCACTGGATTACAGATCAAGAACTCATAAGTATCAATGGTTAGTGTGCTGTCAATTTATCCCATTTCAGATTGGCAACCTAAGATCACTTGCTCTGTAAAGTTTAATTTACATGGTATGAAGAAGGAACTTGGTTGTACAACTAAAAACTTAAATTGAGAAGGACAAACTTTTGTTTATGAAGTACATAATAAACTTTAAACATGCAATCTGATGCAAACACCAAAAATAAAAAGCTGTTGCAGTCATGCCTAACCAAATATACACAACAAAGTTTGAAGGCTTGAGAAGGACAAACTTACATTATTGGTGAAGGCAGGCTCTATAAAGCCCTTGTCCATGCTGATGGAGGGGGGGCAATTCAAGAAGTTTACCACAGAATCTTCTTCATAACCATTGCCTTTATTCTACATTTTGTTAAGAGAAAATATAGATGTGACAATATAAGAAAAAAATGGAGAATATTTAAGATAAGATGAAGAGTGATGCTACATAACCAAGTAGCTATAAATGTAAGTACAACGATAGAGGCAAAAGGTACAACCAAGAGCAATGTAGAGCTAAACTTCTTCAGTACCATCGGTGTTATCCAACCTTATGGTAAGAGTAAATATAGATCTTATGTGTAGAAAATGGAAGGCAAAGGAAAATAAGCTGCACAGTGATGGTACATGAACAACTACTTGTCAATATAAGTACACTAATAAAGGACAACAGGTACTTACAAGAACAATGCAGAGCTAAAAAAATTTCATTGGTGTTGGATATATTCTAAACTAATGTAACCATTCATACAGATCAGATAATTTGGAGCAAACAATTGATAAGCAAGCTATCAAGCATACTGCTGTCACATAATGAACCAGGTATGTATGCAAGTTCAGTGATACAGGACAATAGGTACTAACAAGAGCGAAGCAGCAGGCAGCATATTTGCGATATCCTGTCGTTCTTTTCAAACCGGAATTCCTTTTCGAGCAGATTTCCTGCAAAAAAGATCCTTAAGGCACATGCGGAAAAGTAGAAGTTCAAATTGTCATGCGATATCATAGAAAGTAACTCATCCTCGGAATGAGACCAGTGCATAACAAGGTTTTTCCATTCAATGTCTTCTAAATTTAGCACATGAGACTTCACTAGAAATTCGTTTATAGACTTGCCATCAAAGTGTGATTTGCTCAGGTAACACCGATACTGCTGCAATGCTTCCTTGAAAAGCGCAAGCAAGCTTTGCTGATCATGACTATCCAGATTGACCCTCGCCTACTTACAACAATTTAATGTAAACCATTGATGTGTTCAATCAATAGAAAACAGGAAAATAATCACCATGAATAATAGCACTTACATGTAAGTGGGACATGAAGATGTGAAAATGGTGTTTGTCTTCACTATAATCTTCCCATGGTGAGAATATATGCACGTAGTCCCTAAAAATATTGAAATCATTGTCTTTTAAACTAGGAATAACTGGAATGGGGTACCAATCTGCAGGATTTGGCCGTCTCTACAGTTGGGATAGGTCTTCGGTCGGTGGACTTGCTTTACTTTTTGCTGGAGTGAGATTTTTCTGTGGTATGGCTGGTGGTATGGCAACTGAAAGCGGCATACCTTTTGCTGGAGTACAGGTCCTGTGTGGTGGGGCTAGTGGTGTGGCCAGTGAAGTATGGGTACAGTCTGCTGGAGTCGGTCCTACGTTTTGTGTCACTGGTTGTACAGCCAATATAAGTGGGGTGCTGTCTGATTTCTTCGGCACAACCACGTTTTTCAAGGACTTTTCTTGTGCTCCTTTAGGTTTGGCAATCACCCTCTTCCTTTTTGATTTCTGATGCACAAGAACAACATTTAAGTGAAAAAACATGGTATGATGATAGATGGAATATGTATTGACAATGGATGGGCATGGCATCTCCACATATATGATGAGTAAACTAAGGAGATGGCAGTGCAAAAAAGTAGAAGAAATGCAAGACAACATATGCAAGATACGCGCAATCAATAAAACCTTGCCAAATTAGAACAGGCACCTTGATGGGTGAACAGGACATGTCATATGCTTTTCACTCCTCGAGGTTAGAATAGTCATTAGGATCATATTCTGAACAAGAATCAACAGGTGGGGAGCGTATGAGTTTCATTGCATCCAGAATGGCACTCAATGCCTTGGTGCCAATTTTGTAAGTCATTGCAGTGCTTAGCTTCAAGAGTGGACTGCTGCTAGTGTGACACAACGCACCTACACAGATCATAGTGTACATATAACGGGAAAACCGTAAGCATCAGTTAAAATCAGCAAAGTGGAACTTGCTGGAATATATGTGCTAGTATTGCCGGTATGGCTAGAAAGGCTTCGGATACCAGCTCTCTTCAACTGAAGGTGTGGTACTGTTAATATCAGTGTAACTCTCAAAGGCGACATAGCTCCCCACATTTCCTTACTATTCTTATAGGATTCAAGTGGGCAGGCCACTACAAATCCTATTCCCATGTTTACAAAATCCTACGAATCAAAGAGGCCCGAAGAGTTCAAAGTGTCCATCACAACCGACCGTATGGACCTCTACACTGCAAATGTCCCTACTCATCTTCACTACAAGGAACATACTATACTACTATCATACTCCCTCCATTCCAAAATATATCTCTTGGTAGAGATTTCCAGTATGGATCACATACAGATGTATCCAGATACATTTTCGAGTGTAGATTCACTCATTTTTCTCCATATGTAGTCCATGGTGGAATCTATACAAAGACTTGTATTTAGGAACAGAGAGAGTACTTATTAAAGAAGAACAGAAGAGGAACATGCTAAAGAAGAGCAAGCAGATTTTGGATAATAAAATGTTCGTTGCGCAGTGCCCACACATGATGAACCAGAGCGCATTAAGAAAGCAACTCCCTGCTGTCTCTCTATTTGTGGTGCACGTGCTTTTTCGAAAGTAAAGTAGGAACATTAGCTGACCAACTAAATGTTATCTGTTTTAGTAATATCAGCATCATATCAGATTCGTACTTGAGCAACAAGTTTGGAATTATGAGTGGCACGTTGTTTAGCTTGATGGATTCAAGAGCAGTGCTAAGCAGGTACGATGATGGTACTTAATATAAAGGCATGTCTGCATGCAAGTCGCGTGACTTTTGTCATTTGGGTCAGTCGACCATTTCAGGCGGTTGGATGAAGATACTACGTCTCCTAACCCTTCTTCTTCCTCATCTCTGATTCTTCCCATACAGAACACCGCATGGGCCGCCGGCCGGACCACCGGCCCCCACCGCCTGTGTTCCTCTGCCACCCCCACCCCGCCCCCACCCATGTCGAGTTTTCTTCATTCGGCGAGGCCCCACCACCGCCCCCACAACCACCGTCCCCACCCGAGCCCCTTCGTTCGCACCAGCGAACTCCGGCGAGCTATGAAAAATCGACTGACCCAATTTTGAAATTTAGTCTACTGTGATTTAACTAGTATGGAATATAAAAGGGAAAAACCAGAAGCATTGGGAGTATAGTGTTGAGCGTGCTATGGTGGATCTAAAGGTGCAAACCGGACAAAGGCAACTTCGCAACCAATGTTTGCTTTCAACTAGAAAGTAAGTGATGGACAAGAAATCAGAGTAAAGCAGTGGCGATCTATTTTCTTGTTGCGATAAATAAGTTGAGAAGATACGAAAGAGTACCGCCTCTGGTGCGGCGCCGTGTATGCATCTACTGAGAATTTGGCGGTGTTGCGGTAGCGATGGATGTCAGTGGCATGGAAGAAGATCTAGGAGGGTAGACAGTGGCGGCGGGGCACAGTGGACGAGACGGTCGTAGGAGCGGCGTCGGCAAGGTGGACGACGGCGGGGATGAAGCGAGAGGATGGGATGCAAGGATCCCAGTCCGAAGCCGTGGATGAGAGAGGTCGATCTCTTGTAATGGACGGTGGCGTCGGGGTATCAGCTCCAGCATGGTGGAGGAGGACGGCGGTGGATGGGGTGGTGGACGGAGGAGGCTGGGGTGGAGAGGGTGTTTTGGCGCGCACGGAGTACGAATGGGGAAATGGAGGTAGAGAGGAAGGGGGGAACCATGTCTTCAGGGCGCGCTTGTCTCAAATGCGAGGAAATTTACAAACTTAGTTCCCATTTCAAATTTCCTACATCACAGCAATATTAGTCGGTTGGGGATAGGATGGTAATCTCGCATACACTGAATATTTAGTGATGATCGTTTGTTTTTGGCGCCCACCGTGTATGAATCGGGGAGGGAGTCAATTTCGGCCGAGGACACACTGTGTTTTGGCGCCCACCATGTATGAATCCGAGTGAGAGGCGGTTATGTCACGTTTGAGTGAAATTACAAACATACCCCTATCGAAACCTATAGAAATCAAGCAGATAGGATTTGCGTGGCAGGGATAGGCAGTAGTAATTTCCATCTTGCAGATTTTGGTTTCGGGCGGTTACTGCGACTTTCCCCGCTTTGTTCAAATTTTGCCGAGTGCACGTTTACCGTGCCAACTCAATTTGAATCCCGTTTGTATTCTGTTTTTTGGGCGTGATCCATTTTCGATTGGAATAAAATTGTATATACATAATTTTTTATATATAATTTCAAACGCACTACACCCTTTATACATAAATATGGTTTACAAATGGCATGATCTCAGATTCATAAGGTTGTATCCATCAATTTGGATTTTCAAATATTTGAAACCACTTTATGTTGAAATCCAATGTATGCATTCCTCGCTTACTCTCTCCAATTAATGTGTGTTTCATGCGGGGTTTTTTTACTTCTCAAACATTTATAATGTGTTTCACACACGGAACATATAGTGTAATCCCGTTTAGACATTAATTGCATATAAACCATGCATTGTTTCCAATTAAAGAATCTATGGATCACCAATATTGATAAACTATATAGCATTACACGTGTCCCCAAACTCAAATGAATATGCATGTTTGATACACCAATTTGCGTTATGATATTATCGATGCCGTGATCTCCAGTTTAAATATTTGAATGCCATTTAATCCAGATATTCGTCTCATATAACTATCACTCATGCTTATATAGGACTATCTCTCTAGACCTATACACGTTCATCGTCTCTCGGGTATCTCTCGTGCTACCTGTATTTCGATAATGGTCTTTTATCTTCGTAACACGTTGACGGTACTCTCTCCCTCGACCTTCATCACTCTATCTCTCTCTAAGTATATCTCGCTCCTTGCTATGTGTCTCTAACTATGATTCTCCATGTGGAATCTCTTTCTCTCACACAAACACAAAACTTTGTCTCCCAGGGTCTCATTTCTCTCTCTATTCCCCTGTTGCCACTCGCACACCCCTCATACAGAGATGTCTTTCGCTCCTTAGGTATGAGAACCTACGACTCTTCCTCTTAAATATCTCTTTCCCACACACAAACACAAACTTTGTCTCCCATGGTCTCATATTTCTCCACTGTTCTATTGTCTGTCACTCACACACACTCTCTCTCTCCCTAGAGATATCTTGCGTTCCGTCATATGTCTCTCTAGCTATCACTCTCGTTGTGAAATATATTTCTCTCTTGCAGACACAAAAGTCCGTCTCTCGGGATCTCATTTCTCTCCGATATTTGTTTGTATGCAAGTCACATGCACCCTTTCTTCATCTCTCTCACACCCACACAAATAACTCAGCCTTCTGATCCACTCGACTCCTATCTCTAACGCACACTAGCTAGCATCTTTATCTTTCTATTTATCTGTTTCTCCGTCAACCTTCTTTCATTTATAGGATGTCGATGATCTCTTTTGCACAATCATTGTGCCTCACTCCCTCTGCTGGCCATAGATGCATGCTCTAGCCCACGCCATGTAGCGACCAGACCTCAAACGGTCTAATCTCTGTGCTCAGGTGTCATCCCTGGATCAGTAATGCTGACACCACACAGTACTTGAAGGATTTATAACAGAGTAGCAATCACACACTTATTACGTCTCAAAAGAGAACTTATTACAATAAATATGGCTTAAGGCCATCTAATAACGATAACAGCGGAAAGCTTGGAAGATAAGTGATTCCATCAACTCCAACGGCATCACTGAGTATAGAACCATGACCTAAAAACTCCTTAATCGTCGTCTGAAAAGTCTCCAACATTAACGTTGCAGCCCGAAACGGGTCAGCACATGGAATATGCTGGCAAAGTAACACATAGTGAGTAATGGAATAAAACAGCTATTCTATATGCATATTTGGCTGGTGGAAAGCTCTACGGTTATAGTTTTGCGTAAAGCCAATTTTTCCCTACTGCAAAGGAATAAATTTTATTTAACTATCATGGTAGTTGTTAAACATTAAGAATGGTTGACAGCATTCTCAATCCCAATTAAGCATCATCACTAAACAAAACCCAACAAAATTAATTTTTAGGGTAACATGTTGAGATTCACATGATAATCCAGGTACTAGATACTCAAGATGTCCATAACCGGGGACACGGCTGTAGCGCCCTCGATGCGGCTATATCTCCTACGTGTCGAAGCACGACTTAGAGGCATAACTGCATTGAAAGCATGTCGCAAGTAAGGCAATCTTCACAACATCCCATGTAATATAGATAATAAAAGGGGAAGGTACATAGTTGGCTTACACTCGCCACGTCAATCAAAGTACATAAATAGCATTACATCATCCAAACACTCATGGCCCGGCTACGGTGCCAAAATAAAAGATCAACCCAACATGCGACACGGTCCCGATCGCCCCAACTGGGCACCACTACTGATCATCAGGGAAAGACACATAGAAACGGCGTGAGTCCTCGTCGAACTCCCACTTGAGCTCAAGCGCGTCATCTGGAACGGAGTCGTCAGGCCCTGCATCTGGTTTGGAAGTAATCAGTGAGCCATAGGGACTCAGCAATCTCGCACCCTCGCGATCAAGACTATTTAAGCTTATAGGTAAGACAAGGTAATATGTGTGGAGCTGCAGCAAGCGACTAGCAAATATGGTGGCTAACCTGTTTGCAAAAGAGAGCGAGAAGAGAAGGCAAAGCGCGAACAAATAACTAGAGAACAACCTACGGCAAGCATTACTCCAACACCGTGTTCACTTCCCGGACTCCGCCGAGAAGAGACCATCACGGTAACTCACACAGTTGATTCATTTTAATTAAGTTAAGGTTCAAGTTATCTACAACCGGACATTAACAAATTCCCATCTGCCCATAACCGCGGGCACGACTTTCGAAAGTTCAAATCCCTGCAGGGGAGTCCCAACTTAGCCGATGACAAGCTCTCACGGTCAACGAAGGAATAAACCTTCTCCCGAGACATTCCGATTAGACTCGGTATCCCGGTTCTACAAGACACTTTGACAAGTTAAAACAAATCCAGCAACACCGCCCGAATGTGCCGACAAATCCCGATAGGAGCTGCACATATCTCGTTCTCAGGGCACACTCAGATGAGCGCTCCATACAACTAAAACCAAACCTCGAGTTTCCCCGAGGGGCGCTGCACAGGACTCTAGTTCAGACCAACACTCAGAGGAGCACTGGCCCGGGGGGGGGGGGGGGTTTAAATAAGATGACCCTCGGGCTCCGGAAACCCAAGGGAAAAAGAGGCTAGGTGGAAAATGGTAAAACCAAGGTTGGGCATTGCTGGAAAAGCTTTATTCAAGGCGAACTATCAAGGGGTTCCCATTATCACCCAACCGCGTAAGGAACACAAAATCCGGGAACATAACACCGATATGACGAAAACTAGGGCGGCAAGAGTGGAACAAAACACTAGGCGAGAGGCCGAGCCTTCCACCCTTTACCAACTATATAGATGCATGAAGATAACAAGATAATATAATGATATCCCAACAAGTAAATAATGTTCCAACAAGGAACGGCCTCCAATCTTCACCTACAACTAGCAACGCTATAAGAGGGGCTAAGCAAAGCGGTAACATAGCCAATCAACGGTTTGCTAGGACCTGGTGGGTTAGAGGTTTGACATGGCAATTTGGGAGGCATGATAAGCAAGTGGTAGGCGTCGTAGCATAGGCATAGCAAAAGAGCGAGCATCTAGCAAAGCAAAGATAGAAGTGATTTCGAGGGTATGATCATCTTACCTGCAAAGTTGTCAGAGTTGACTGGATCCTCGAAAGCAAACTCAATGGGCTCCTCATTAGCGAACTCGTCTCCCGGCTCTACCCAAGCAAGACAAACAAGCAACAAGAACACAATCAACAACGTGCAAACTCAAACAACATGATGCAAACATGGTATGCTATGCGGGATGCGATATGTGATGCATATGCAAGATTTGATAAGGAATGAAAGAACCTGGCCTCAACTTGGAAATCCAAGTGTGCCACTGGAAAGGTGAGATGATTTCGCTTGAAAACGATATAAAGATCACCGGAATCGGAGACACGGTTTGGAAATGGCAAGCAATTCAAATATGGCACCGGTCTGCGATATACAGCAAGTAGCCATCTAAATGCAACAAGTTAAACATGCTACAACACCGAAACATGGCATCAAAATACATGGCAGGGATCCATTCATGATGCTTAACAAAAGATGAACACTGAGCTACGGCCAATTCATCCAATAACAGGTTCAAACAAGCATGGCAAAAGTGCATTTGATAAACAGATTTCAGACTTAGTGAAATTAACACTTGTCTGGAATTTCAGATCAGGTAGCACACTTTGGAGCATGAAAGCTATATGCTACAGGAACTAAACATGGCAAATTAAACCATGGCATGGAGCTACTCGAAGAGCTTAACAAAAGTCCCTTAGTGACCTTGAGCTAAAAGGGATCAGAAAATACAATTGCAAGCATGTGAACATGGCAAAAACATAAACAGATCACAGACTTAGTGAAAAACTGGAGCATGCACAATCAGATATCAAGTAGGCATGTTTACGAGCTCGATGCACTCACTATAGAGCAAGGCATGACAATCTAAGCATACGCCCATCAAGAATACACATTATACAAGCTAGACATGGCAAGAACAATAACATAGCATCCACGGATCAACTACAACATCCTCGGCAAAATCGCTAACAAGTAGACAATCTGCCCAGATTCACGAAATAGCAAAAGTAGAGCTCGATTGACTCAAGCTAGGGTGCTCCATAATTGCAAACAAAGACATGGATGGATAGAGCACTACAAGATTAACAAGTCATCCTTACCGAGCATCCTCAAAAGAGGCACGGATCACTAGGAAACAACATGAACATATGGCATATTGAAATAAACAGATCAAGGACTTAGTGAAATTGCTAAGTCCCTGAAATCAGCATTAACGAATGCTCCACTTTGCAAGCTTGTGCTAGTCACCACACACATCACAAAAAATACGTGGATTGCACCTCTGGAAAGATGGCAAAGCATATAAAAAAACATATGTAGAGCTCAGGGGCATATCATGCACACAATAATCATGGCAAAAATGACAAATAGCTAATTGGAGCAGCAGATCTGACAATTATCTCAAATAGCATTATTCCAACAGCATTTCGGGCATCAAGATGAGCTCAAATGAAAAATGATGCAATGAGATGAAATGATGTACTCTTTGAGATGAACATTTTGATATGCTATATGCCCAAAACGGAGCTACGGATGTGGAGATATGACATGATGAAAAACGCAAAATATCTAGGGTTTCGGGGATAAAAGTCAACCGGATCTAGATCTGGCGCGGATTACGAGGATCGACGGAAAACTTCGCCGAAACAGTAGCTTGTCGTCTGACTTGGAGAGGTTGCTCGCCGGCGCGCGGGAGGAGGCTGTGGCCGGACTTGGGCGGCGCGGGCGGAGGCGCACGGCATCGGGGAAGAAGAGGCAGGCACCGAGGTGGCAAGCGGCGTGGTCGGCGATGTCGCCGGACGCCGGTCTCGGGCGGCGCGCGCTCCGGCACGGCGGCGCAGCTCGGGGAGAGGCGGCGCGGAGGGCGGCGAACAGGCGCGGGCGGCGGCACACCTTCGGGCCGGGGAGGGCCGGCGGCGGGTTTGCGGGCCGGCGGCGGAGAGATGCGGCCGAGTCAGTGGGGGCGCGCCACATGGCGGCGGTGGTGCAAACCGGACGTGTGCGTCGGTGGGACTTGTGTCCGGCGCGCGAGGCGAGGGAGAGACTAGGGTTTCGGGTGGAATGGATCAGAAATTTTCGAGGAGGGGTCTATATATAGAGGTAGAGGGAGGTAGGAAGCTCCAAATGAGGTGCGGTTTTCGGACACGCGATCGTGATCGAACGCCCTAGATGATGGTGAGGGTTTTGGTGGGTTTTGGGCCAAATTGGAGGGGTGTTGGGCTGCATCACACACGAGGCCTTTTCGGTCCCTCGGTTAACCGTTGGAGCATCAAACGAAGTCCAAATGGTACGAAACTTGACAGGCGGTCTACCGGTAGTAAACCAAGGCCGCATGACAAGTCTCGGTCCAATCCAGAAATGTTTAATCCCCACACAAGAAAGAAAGGTAGAAATGACCACCAGAGGAGAACGGAGCGCCGAAATGCAAAATGGACAACGGGGAAAATGCTCGGATGCATGAGACGAACACGTATGCAAATGCAATGCACATGATGACATGATATGAGATGCATGATAACGACAACAACACACGGAGATAAAAACCCGAACCCGAGAAAATAAAATAACTTAACGCCAGAAACGTCAAGAGTTGGATTACATATTAGGTAAATCATATCCGGGGTGTTACAACGACTAACCATGATTAGTTTATACACTCTGCACAGGTTTGCACACTTTTCCCCACAAGACTCGATCGCCTCCGTTTGGTTTCTCGCACTACGTGGTGTTTGAGAAGACGGATGACCGAGACATAGTCTTTCAGAAGCGCTAACACCTTACGATCGGGTAGACCGTTACACCTACTTTCCCCTACATCTGCTAGTCTACCACTATAAGAGTTCGCACAACTTAGTCAACTATGCTAGAGCCCATAATAGCTTGTGGTTGCACACGGAAGTTTCTAGCATGAATAATCTCATGATCCCTTTGAGCCTGGGTGGCGGTCCATAAAGAAAACAGGCAATCCTGGAATACCCAGGTACCTCCATCCATCCAGATGTGTGTTTAAGTTGCCACCTTAAGTAAACCATTAATTAACAATCTCACATCTGTCATGGATACACTCACCCAATCCACGTCTACTAGCATAGCATGGCATAATAAGCAAACGTAGAAGTAACTCCCAAAGGTTTGATAATAAACAGGTAATAGGTACTACCTCAACTACTTCCCAAGCCCACAATTTAATTAGATCCTAATCATGCAATGTGTGAGGATTGATCTAATGCAATAAAACTGGGTAGTGGGAAGTATGATCAAAGTGTTACTTGCCTTGCTGATGGTCCGGGAAACCTAGCGATTCGAAGTAGCAAGCGGCGCACTCCGGGTACTCTATTGCAAAGAAACAAGCATACAATAAGTACTCAACTAATGCACAGGTAAAACTCAAATAAGAGATCTAACCAGAAAGTTCAACTTAAGAACTCCGGTTGGCAAAAAGAATCAAATCGAACGAAGCAACGAAAAATAAACGGCAAAAGAAACAGGCTTCGTTTACTATTCTGGATCTAAGGCAATTTTTACAGTGGCAAAAACTTGTTTAAGTTAGTTAATCGGAAAGAGGGTTTCGAGACGAAACTCCAGGCGCTTGAATCGCTTGATTCCAATAAACGAGCGAAAAGTTAGACTAAAACAAAAATCGGATCAGAAATCACGATCAGAAAAATCGCGGATTTAATCCGAGAAAAGAAAAACGACGAACGTTCGCTAGAACGAACGAACGGACGAACACTCGCTATTTAAATAAACCGAAAAAACTGATCTATTTAAAAAAACCCGAAGCTAAAAAACGAACAAAACCGTCGGAAAAACCGAACGGTTTTTCGAGAAAAACCGGCGACTAAAAAAAACTACCTCCGGCAACTCCGGCGACGGACCCGGCGGGCGGCGGCGGTGCTCCGGTGGCGGCGCGGTCGGCGGCGCAGCGCGGCGGCGGGGCGCTAGGCGGCGGCGCGAGGGCGGCGGAGCTGGGGCGCTAGGGTTTGGGACGTCCTGGGCTGGGCTCCCCGGCTTATAAAGCCTGGACGGGCCTAGTGTTCGGGTCGGACAGGGCCCGTAGGTCGGTTGCGTTTTTTAAATAGTTACGCTCAGAAAAAAGAACAAAAGGAATAATAAACGGACTCCAAAAATCCCGAAATAAATTTTCCCCGGCTTCTAAAATCAAGCCGCACAAGATGAACATTTATTTGGGGCCTAAATGCAATTTTGAAAAACGCGCATTTTTCCTAAATTCAAATAAAATAGCAAATAAAACCACAAAAATTGTATCTGATTTTTTTATTAAATCCTCAATATTTCTTTATTTTGGGAAAGCAATTTTATTCCCTCTCTCGTATTTTTTGTATTATAAATAATTGAAGATAAAATAAATAAAATCAAATGATCCTATTTTCGAAATTTGAGACAACTCAAATATAAAAATAACGAAATCCCCAACTCTCTCCGAGGGTCCTTGAGTTGCGTGAAATTTCTTGGATCAATCAAAATGCAATAAATATTATATGCAATGATGATCTAATGTATAACATTCCTAATTGAAAATTTGGGATGTTACAAACCTACCCCCCTTAAGATGAATCTCGCCCTCGAGATTCGGGTTGGCTAGAAAATAGGTGAGGGTGGTCTTTCAGCAAATCTTCCTCTCGTTCCCAGGTGGCTTCATCCTCCGTGTGGTGGCTGCACTGAACCTTGCAAAACTTGATAACCTTGCTGCGGGTGACTCGACTGGCATACTCTAGAATCTTGACTGGTTTCTCCTCATAGGTCAAATCACTGTCCAAATGAATTGCTTCCAGTGGTACCGTATCTCTCAGCGGTATATCAACCATCTCTGCGTGGCACTTCTTCAACTGGGATACATGGAACACGTCGTGAACTCCCGACAATCCTTCGGGCAATTCCAACTTGTAGGCTACTTCTCCCATACGCTCCAAAACTTTGTATGGGCCTACAAAACGTGGCGCTAACTTTCACTTAACTCCAAAGCGCTTAACTCCTCGAAGTGGAGATACTTGAAGATAAACTCGGTCTCTGACTTCGTAAACTGTCTCCTTGCGTTTTGAATCTGCGTAGCTCTTCTGCCTGGACTGGGCTACTTTGAGCCTATCGCGAATCAATTTCACTTTCTGTTCAGACTCCTTAATCAGATCCGGTCCAAACAACTGGCGGTCTCCAACTTCATCCGAAGACAATGGGGTCCTGCACCTCCTTCCGTTCAAGGCTTCGAATGGGGCCATCTTCAAACTGGATTGATAGCTGTTGTTATAAGAGAACTCTGCATATGGCAAATTCTCGTCCCAACTAGATCCGTAATCTAGCGCACAAGCTCTTAGCATATCCTCCAAAATATAATTGACTCTCTCAGTCTGTCTATCTGTCTGTGGGTGGAAAGCTGTGCTAAACTCCAGTCTGGTTCCCAAAGTTTCATGCAACTAATTCCGGAACTTTGAGGTAAACAGGGTTCCTCTATCTGATACTATGCTCCTTGGAACTCCATGCAGACAAACGATTCTAGTCATGTATATCTTTGCCAACTTTGCACTGGTATAAGTAGTCTTTACTGGAATGAAATGAGCTACCTTTGTCAAACGATCGACTACAACCCATATCGAGTCATAGCCTAAACGTGTTCTGGGCAATCCTGTAATAAAATCCATGCCTAACTTATCCCACTTCCATTCGGGTATCGGCAATGGCTGTAGCAATCCGGCTGGCTTCTGATGCTGTGCCTTTACTCTCTAACATACATCACAAACTGCTACATATTCCACAATATCCTTCTTCATTCTGGTCCACCAGAAAATATCCTTCAAATCCAAATACATCTTGGTATTTCCTGGGTGAATCGAATATGGTGAATCATGGGCCTCTTGTAAAATTAACTTCCTGATCTCCGGATCATTTGGCACATAAACACGGTCTTCAAACCATAAGGTATCGTGCTCATCCTCACGAAATCCCTTAGCTTTTCCTTTGCTCATTTTCTCCTTTATCTAGGCAATCTCCTTATCAGTCTTTTGGGCTTCTCTTATCCTATCCATCAACGTAGACTGAATCTCCAATGCTGCTACATAGCCTCTTGGAACTATTTCCAAACAAAGCTCTCGAAGATTTTCGGCTAACTCCCTTGGTAAATCTCCCGTCATTAAGGTGTTGACATGGCTCTTATGGCTCAACGCGTCAGCTACTATGTTAGCCTTTCCGGGGTGATAATGCAATTTCATATCATAATCCTTAATGAGCTCCAACCATCTCCTTTGTCTGAGATTCAACTCCTTCTGTGTGAAAATATACTTCAAACTCTTATGATTCGTGTACACCTCGCAATGGTTTCCAATCAGAAAATGTCTCCAAGTCTTCAGTGCATGCACTACGGCTGCTAACTCCAAATCATGCGTAGCATAATTCAACTCGTGAGGCTTAAGCTATCATGAGGCATATGAAACAACTCTTCCTTCCTGCATAAGCACTGCTCCAAGTCCTCGACGTGAAGCGTCGCAATACACCTCATAATCCTTGGTCTGGTCTGGCAAAATCAACACCGGTGAGGTAACCAAACGTTTCTTCAACTCCTAGAAACTAGCCTCACGTTCCTCAGTACATATGAACTTGGTATCCTTCTTTAACAACTCCATCATAGGCTTCGCAATCTTTGAGAAATTCTCAATAAACCTCCGGTAGTATCCCGCGAGTCCAAGAAAACTCCGGATCTCTCCAACGGTTGTTGGCGCTTCCCACTTGGTCACAGTATCAACTTTAGTGGGATCTACTGCTATACCTTCTCAGGATATAACGTGTCTGAGAAATCCAACTTCTTTCAACCAAAACTCACATTTGCTAAATTTGGCATATAATTGATGTTCTCTGAGCTTTCCAAGAATCAAACGCAAATGCTCCTTATGCTCCTCTTCATTTTTCGAGTAAACTAGGATATCATCAACGAACACTACGATGAACTTATCCAAGAACTCCATAATCACTTTAATTATCATGTTCATAAAATATGCAGGTGCGTTAGTCAGACGAAATGACATAACGGTATACTCGTACAGCCCATACCTGGTGGTAAAATCCGTCTTGGGTATATCCTGTTCTCGAATCCTCAACTGGTGGTATCCTGATCGTAGGTCAATCTTGGAAAATACCTTAGCTCCTTGCAATCGATCAAACAGATCATTGATCATTGGCAGTGGGTACTTGTTCTTCATGGTTACTTCATTCAATCCTCGATAATCAACAACCATCCTTAACGATCCATCCTTCTTTTCCACCAGAAGTACTGGCGATCCCCAAGGCTATGAACTTGGGCGAATGTATACTTTATCTAGTAACTCCTTAATTTGCTTCTTAATTTCCACCAAATCCTTTGCAGGCATCCTATATGGTCTCTTTGATATTGGCCCGGTGCCTGGCAAAAGCTCAATCAAAAACTCAATTCTCTATCCAGTGGCATGCCTGACAATTCTTCTGGAAATACTTCGGGGAAATCCTTCACTACTGGTACTTCCTCCCGCACAACTCCTGTTAAACAATTGACTTGAATCCTCTTTGGCACATGCCGGGATACATACTTGATCCTTCTCCCTTCTGGGTGGTAAGCAAGATCGACTTACTGGCGCAATCGATGTTTCCTCCATACATCGACAACCAATCCATACCCAGAATTACATCCAAACCTTGTGATTCCAATATTATCAAATCCGAGGGGAACACATGCCTACCTATACTTAATGGCATGAAAACATCCTTGGCTAGCCATATACTCCGCTCCTGGTGAGCTTACTAACATAGGTGTTCTAAGTACTTTGGTGGGCAGGTTATACTTATCCACAAATTCCCTTGATATGTATGAATGCGATGCACCGGTATCGAAAAGAACAAGTGCAGTAAATGACTTAACCAAAAACTTACCTATTTCTGCATCCGGCTGCTCTTCAACCTCCTCCACGTTAACGTGGTTCACCTGTCCCCTGTTGAAAGGGTTCGGCTTCTTCCTAGAGCTTCCATTGCCATTTCCATTCTGGGATTCAGGACATTCATTAGCATAATGTCCGGTCTTCTGGCACTTATTGCAAGTGACTTGGCTCAGGCCTCTCTTGGCTGGGGTCGATGGGTTGGTGCGGTTCTGGCCGTTGCTTCCTCCATTGCCATTACCATTCTTGGTGCCATTGTGATTGTGCGAACTACCTCCTCCATGGGTATGCTGAAAATGTCCTCCCGGTCTAGGGGTAAAACGTGGCTTCTGCTGAGCTCCTGAAGTGTGCTTCCCTTGTCCATACTTCCTCTTGCGGTTCTCAATCTGCTGCTGCTTCCCTTCAATCATGAGGGCACGATCTACCAACTCCTGGTAGTTGTTGAAAGTGGCTACCATCAACTGCATGCTCAACTCATCATTTAGTCCTTCCAGAAACTTCTCCTGCTTTGCTGCATCCGTAGCAATGTCATCTGGGGCATAATGTGCTAGCTTACTAAAATCCTCTACATACTGGCCAACTGTCCGTCCTCCTTGGTGCAAGTTGCGGAACTCTCGCTTCTTCATGGCCATAGCTCCTGCTGAAACATGGGCAGTTCGAAAAGCCTGCTGGAACTAGTCCCACGTTACAGTGTCGATAGGGAAAGTGGCTGTGAAATTCTCCCACCATGATGTTGGTGGTCCTTCCAGCTGATGTGCGGAAAACTTCACCTTCTCCGCATCCGTGCATCCTGCTGTGGTCAACTCTCTAGCTGTCTTGTGGAGCCAATCATATGCTACTATCGGCTCGGTGCTACTGGAAAACACCGGCGGATTCAGCCTAAGAAAATGGGCTAAGTGATCAACAGGTGGTGGTGGTGGTGGTGGGTTGTTGTTGTTGTTCCCTTGATTCTGATTCTGGACTAGCAACTGCATCAATGTGTTCTGCTGCTGGATCAACTGGGTGAGCTCCGGTGGAAAGGTAAATCTGGGGTCACGTCTCGGAGGCATCTGAGGGTTTAGAAAAGATGAGATTTCAGAATAGAGGGGGTCTAAAGAGAAAACACTACCCATATGCACATGAGGCAAAAGCAAACAATTCACTTCATTCAATCAATCAAACAAGGGCATACAATCGATCTAACTATCGCAAAAGTGCTCGGACTACTATATTTACATGGTGGACTACTACTAATAATGAGGTGGTCTACTAGAAATATTCTTCGGTTGCAGACTCCATTATATCTGCTCCAACTTCATCAACATAGTCATCATCGCTATCATCTGGATCCGAGTCAGTGTCATCGATGATGATGTAGTCTTGCGGGCGAATCTCCTTGGGTTCTTCGTCTTCTTCTACTGGTGTAGGGCCTCCCATAAATATTCCAATCTTCATTGTTAGGTCGGCATTCTTATCCACTAATACTTCAATTTCCTCTTCACAATCTTCACGAGTAGCCTTGAGTTCTTCCTCTAGTTCCTTGATTCTTGTCCTTGCCTTCTTCAGATCTATCATGTCGGTGCACATCTGGTTCTCCTGATGTCAAATGTGCTAGTTTAACTCCTGAATAAAAGCTGCAACTGATCTATCCTTTCTAGTGCTGATCATCTCCCAGTGCTCATCTCAGCGCCCACAAATCTGGTAGATAGTATCCTTGAGATCATTGCGGTAGACTTCTCCAATGCGTCCCATGGCGATGTGAGCTCCCATGTTCTTTCCTAGACTCCAAGTTGGTGCATCAAAAGAAAACTCTATGGGCTTAGTGACTGGCATGAACGTCCTTCCTAGAACTTGAACTTGAATCATCCAGTGCTCTTCTTCAGGTAAAGTGGCGTTGTAGGTTCCGGTGAAGCTTGGTACTCCTATGTTCTGGTATCTAGTGACTTCCTTCAAATGACGTCCAAAGGGTGTATCTTCATCCGGTTGAGTGAACTTGTTCCTTGCATCCGCCATCCTAAAAGAGTAGAGAAGATGAGAAGACAGAAAGAGAAGAGAGTGAGTAGTGATCTAGGTCTTTTAGCTTAGTGGTCGTGTCCTACAGTCAGCGTGTGCTCTGATACCATCTTGTAGCGACCAGACCTCAAATGGTCTAATCTCTGTGCTCAGGTGTCATCCCTGGATCAGTAATGCTGACACCACACAGTACTTGAAGGATTTATAACAGAGTAGCAATCACACACTTATTACATCGAGTGTCTCAAAAGAGAACTTATTACAATAAATAGGCTTAAGGCCATCTAATAACGATAACAGCGGAAAGCTTGGAAGATAAATGAGTCCATCAACTCCAACGACATCACTGAATATAGAACCACGACCTAAAAACTCCTTAATCGTCGTCTGAAAAGTCTGCAACATTAACGTTGCAGCCCAAAACGGGTCAGCACATGGAATATGCTGGCAAAGTAACACATAGAGAGTAATGGAATAAAACAGCTATTCTATATGCATATTTGGCTGGTGGAAAGCTCTATGGTTACAGTTTTGCGTAAAGCCAATTTTTCCCTACTGCAAAGGAATAAATTTTATTTAACTATCATGGTAGTTGTTAAACATTGAGAATGGTTGACAACATTCTCAATCCCAATTAAGCATCATCACTAAACAAAACCCAACAAAATTAATTTTTAGGGTAACATGTTGAGATTCACATGATAATCCAGGTACTAGATACTCAAGATGTCCATAACTGGGGACACGGCTAACCATGATTAGTTTATACACTCTGCAGAGGTTTGCGCACTTTTCCCCACAAGACTCGATCGCCTTCGTTTGGTTTCTCGCACTACATGGTGTTTGAGAAGACGGATGACCGAGACATAGTCTTTCAGAAGCACTAACACCTTACGATCGGGTAGACTGTGACACCTACTTTCCCCTACATCTGCTAGTCTACCACTGTAAGAGTTCGCACAACTTAGTCAACTATGCTAGAGCCCATAATAGCTTGTGGCTGCACACGGAAGTTTCTAGCATGAATAATCTCATGATCCCTTTGAGCCTGGGTGGCGGTCCATAAAGAAAACAGGCAATCCTGGAATACCCAGGTACCTCAATCCACCCAGATGTGTGTTTAAGTTGCCACCTTAAGTAAACCATTAATTAACAATCTCACATCTGTCATGGATACACTCACCCAATCCACGTCTACTAGCATAGCATGGCATAATAAGCAAACGTAGAAGTAACTCCCAAAGGTTTGATAATAAACAGGTAATAGGTACTACCTCAACTACTTCCCAAGCCCATAATTTAATTAGATCCTAATCATGCAATGTGTGAGGATTGATCTAATGCAATAAAACTGGGTAGTGGGAAGCATGATCAAAGTGTTACTTGCCTCGCTGATGGTCCGGGAAACCTAGCGATTCGAAGTAGCAAGCGGCGCACTCCGGGTACTCTATCGCAAACAAACAAGCATACAATAAGTACTCAACTAATGCATAGGTAAAACTCCAATAAGGGATCTAACCAGAAAGTTCAACTTAAGAACTCCGGTTGGCAAAAAGAATCAAATCGAACGAAGCAACGAAAAACAAACGGCAAAAGAAACAGGCTTCATTTACTATTCTGGATCTAAGGCAATTTTTACAGTGCCAAAAACTTGTTTACGTTGGTTAATCGGAACGAGGGTTTCGAGATGAAACTCTAGGCTCTTGAATCGCCTGATTCCGTTAAACGAGCGAAAAGTTAGACTAAAACGAAAATCGGATCAGAAATCGCGATCAGAAAAATCGCGGATTTAATCTGAGAAAAGAAAAATGATGAACGTTCGCTAGAATGAACGAACGGACGAACACTCGCTATTTAAATAAACCAAAAAACCCGATCTATTAAAAAAAACCGAAACAAAAAAACGAACAAAACCGTCGGAAAAACCGAACGGTTTTTCGGGAAAATCGGCGACTAAAAAAACTACCTCCGGCAACTCCGGCGACGGACCCGGCGGGCGGCGGCGGTGCTCCGGCGGCGGCGCGGTCGGCGGGACGCTAGGCGGCGGCGGTGGCGAAGGCGGCAGCGGCGGCGCTAGGGCTGGGGCGCTAGGGTTTGGGAGGTCCCGGGCTGGGCTCCCCGGCTTATAAAGCCAGGACGGGCCTAGTGTCCGGGTCGGACACGGCCCGTAGGTCGGTTGCGTTTTTTTAAATAGTTACGCTCAGAAAAAAGAACAAAAGGAATACTAAACGGACTCCAAAAATCCCGAAATAAATTTTCCCCGGCTTCTAAAATCAAGCCGCACAAGATGAACATTTATTTGAGGCCTAAATGCAATTTTGAAAAACGTGCATTTTTCCTAAATTCAAATAAAATAGCAAATAAAACAAAAAAATCTTATTTGATTTTTTTATTAAATCCTCAATATTTCTTTATTTTGGGAAAGTCATTTTATTCCCTCTCTCGTATTTTTTTGTAATAGAAATAATTGAAGATAAAATAAATAAAATCAAATGATCCTATTTTTGAAATTTGAGACAACTCAAATATGAAAATAACGAAATCCCCAACTCTCTCCGAGGGTCCTTGAGTTGCGTGAAATTTCCAGGATCAACCAAAATGCAATAAATATGATATGCAATGATGATCTAATGTATAACATTCCAAATTGAAAATTTGGGATGTTACACGCCACTATCTCTTAAAGATAAAAACACATGCTCAATTGTCGGGCCTTCTTCCCTGCATTCTCACATGCATGCATATTGTCATACCGATCCGTCTCTCCCATGTCGTTGTCTAATGACTTATGTCTTCTTTCTTTTATCTCGATCATGCGCGCGCGCACACACACACATCCCACGTATACATGAATACCTCTCACACATTCATGTTCAAGGTCTCTATGTATCCATACGTAGTTAATTACTCTCAACCCTAACGCCACATCAAATCGTTCTCTTTTGTGTGCACGTAAATTCCTCCTGGATGGGTAAAACACACACTCACACTTGACAATCTCCTTCTAGCTACCCCCCCTCTCACTCTTCCCCTATATCCCCGAAACCAATAAGACCATCCCTTCGTTTAATTCTCGCCTACATGCACCATCGATATATAGTAGTCTTCCTCGGTGTCTCTCGAACAAACACGTTCTCTCGATGTCGACTCCTCTCACGCGCACACACCTTCTCTTCCCTCTCTATGGGCATTTTCTCTATCGCACCCCATCGTTAGTGGCCTCTGCCATACACATCACCTCTCTATGATGAAGCCATGCACACTTAAATTAGACGCACCACCGAGGACCCCGCGACACACACACACACCCACACACACACAAACACACACACACACGCACGCACCCACCCACCCACCCACCCACCCACACAGACATACAAACACACACACACACACACACACTCTAAGACTCCATCACACAGACACGCACACACGCACACACTAAGACTCCATCTCTCTCTCTCTCACACACACACCCACACATACACACACACACTAAGACTCCATCTCACGCACACATGCTCTAGGCGGAGCATTTGTTCCTACCACCCTTCATCCAACCTTACCCGTATGATAAACAATCACCTTAATTTACTTGTATAACATGGAAAAATTCCACTTTACTTTAGTAGTTAGCAAACTTATCATCTGTACCCTTATAAAAAACCGAATTGGCGATGATGGTGTGCCTGCCATCTTGTAATATAGACCGTCTGATCTATATCTGATGGATAGAAAGCAAACTATGATAATTTTACAAAAGATACCCGCACCTCTCTCCACATCCTTATCTCCCACAACCTCATTGGTGAGCAACTAAAAAAGAAAGTCTCTGGAACAATCTAGCATGGTGGCCGTTGCCGCCTGCCGGCACCGTCCATCCCCATGCCTTTGCCCATTCCGACCACCAATCACCACCACGCTCCACTCCTCCTCACCTTATCTCTCATCTTTCATTTTTTCGACGACATTCTCAAGATACCAGTTTTCCGATAAAATTCTCAAAATATCATTAGTTTTTACACATGGGATTACTCCTGCATGGGTAAATCACAACAGGTGTTTTGTAAAAAAAATGCATATTGATGTTTCGTGCAATGTATGAGCATCTTGCTTGTAATTATATAACGCAAATCATGAGTAGGAAGTGACATTTTTTTACCCAACCACGTTAACATGGCCACGTAAATCACTAGCTAAAGTAAATACCATTATACTTATATCCCGATGCAAAAGGTTGAGTACATGTCCGAAGTGTAGAGTCACACACACGCACTCTGTCTCTCAGAATCACACACACACACACACACACCAGTTACGTGACGCCCACTTAAGCAGACACATATGTTACAATTTGTGCACCCGCGGGTACACGTGATGCTGTGCAGTTATTTAAGTCGGACGGCGAACCCAAACAGTCGCCGTCGCCCGGTAGCCATGGCCTGGACGAAGGTAACAACATAGCCATACTCCCGCCGGAGCGGCGCTCTAATCTAGAAATTTTAGTGGTCATGCATGCATCTTTTTGTGCTAGCACTCCTATATAAGGGTTGACCGATCGCTTCCCGTGGACGTGCGCAGGCGGTGGAAGAGGAAGGAGAAGGGAAGCGGGCTGTGGAGTTACGTTTTTTACCACAATTTCTTAGGAAATTGAGTGCAATAATTGATTAGTTTTGCAAACTACTAGTACTATACCTGAAACGGTTCAAAACCTATACTTCCTTGCCAGCGCGCGCTTCCCGCGTGAAATGGTCAGCGTCGCCCTGGAGCGTCAGTGCCGCATTAATGCCCGGCCAGAGTGGAGGCGACCTCTCACTGGCGCCGGCTTTGAAGCGGCGCGATGTGTTGGGGAACGTAGTAATTTCAAAATTTTCCTACGCACATGCAAGATTATGGTGATGCATAGCAACAAGAGGGGAGAGTGTGTCCATGTACCCTCGTAGATTGAAAGCGGAAGCGTGAGCACAACGCGGTTGATGTAGTCGTATGTCTTCACGATCCGACCGATCCAAGTACCAAACGCACGGCACCTCCGAGTTCAGCACACGTTCAACTCGATGACGTCCCACGAACTCCGAACCAGCAGAGCTTCGAGGGAGAGTTCATTCAGCACGAAGGCTTGATGATGGTGATGATGATGCTACCGACGCAGGGCTTCGCTTAAGAACTGCTACGATATGACCGAGGTGGAAAATGGTGGAGGGGGGCACCGCACATGGCTAAGCGATCAAGAGATCAATTGTTGTGTCTATGGGGTGCCCCTGGCCACGTGTGTAAAGGAGTGGAGGAGGGGAGGGGCCGGCCCTCTCTTTGGCGCAACCTAGGGGAGTCCTACTCCCACCGGGAGTAGGATTCCCCCTTTCCTTGTAGAACTAGGAGCCCTACCAAGTAGTAGGAGTAGGAGAGAGGGAAAGGGAAAGAGAAGAGAAGGAAGGAGGGGCGTAGCCCTTCCCCTAGTCCAATTCGGACTAGGCCTTGGGGGGCGTGCGGCCTGCCTCTCTCTCTTTTCCCTAAAGCCCAATAAGGCCCATAGACTCCCCGACGAATTCCCATAACTCCCCGGTACTCCAATAAATACCCGAATCACTCGGAACCTTTCCGATGTCCAAATATAGTCGTCCGATATATCGATCTTTACGTCTTGACCATTTCGAGACTCCTTGTTATGTCCCCAATCTCATCCGGGACTCCGAACTACCTTCGGTACATCAAAACACATAAACTCATTATATAACCGCCATCGAACTTTAAGCGTGCGGACCCTACGGGTTCGAGAACTATGTAGACATGACCGAGACACGTCTCCGGTCAATAACCAATAGCGGAACCTGGATGCTCATATTGGCTCCTACATATTCTACGAAGATCTTTATCGGTCAAACCGCATAACAACATACGTTGTTCCCTTTGTCATTGGTATGTTACTTGCCCGAGATTCGATCGTCGGTATCTCAATACCTAGTTCAATCTCGTTACTGGCAAGTCTCTTTACTCGTTCCGTAATACATCATCCCGCAACTAACTCTTTAGTTGCAATGCTTGCAAGGCTTATAGTGATGTGCATTACCGAGTGGGCCCAGAGATACCTCTCCGACAATCGGAGTGACAAATCCTAATCTCGAAATACGCCAACTCAACAAGTTCCTTCAGAGACACCTGTAGAGCACCTTTATAATCACCCAGTTAAGTTGTGAAATTTGGTGCCACACAAAGTGTTCCTCCGGTAAACAGGAGTTGCATAATCTCATAGTCATAGGAACATGTATAAGTCATGAAGAAAGCAATAGCAACAAACTAAATGATCAAGTGCTAAGCTAACCGAATGAATCAAGTCAATCACATCATTCTTCTAATGATGTGATCCTGTTAATCAAATGACAACTCATGTCTATGGTTAGGAAACATAACCATCTTTGATCAACGAGCTAGTCAAGTAGAGGCATACTAGTGACACTCTGTTTGTCTATGTATTCACACATGTATTATGTTTCCGGTTAATACAATTCTAGCATGAATAATAAACATTTATCATGATATAAGGAAATAAATAATAACTTTATTATTGCCTCTAGGGAATATTTCCTTCAGTCTCCCACTTGCACTAGAGTCAATAATCTAGTTCACATCGCCATGTGATTTAATACCAATAGTTCACATCATCATGTGATTAACACCCATAGTTCACATCGACATGTGACCAACACCCAAAGGGTTTATTAGAGTCAATAATCTAGTTCACATCGCTATGTGATTAACACCCAAAGAGTACTAAGGTGTGATCATGTTTTTCTTGTGAGAGAAGTTTAGTCAACGGGTCTGCCACATTCAGATCCGTAAGTATTTTGCAAATTTCTATGTCAACAATGCTCTGCACGGAGCTACTCTAGCTAATTGCTCCCACTTTCAAAATGTATCCAGATTGAGACTTAGAGTCATCTGGATTAGTGTCAAAATTTGCATCAACGTAACCCTTTACGACGAACCTTTTTTCACCTCCATAGTCGAGAAACATATCCTTATTCCACTAAACATATCCTAGATCACTATTGTACTCCCTTGACAAAAAAATAGTGTAGGGTATACAATAGATCTGGTACACAGCATGGCATACTTTATAGAACCTATGGCTAAGGCATAGGGAATGACTTTCATTCTCTTTCTATCTTCTGCTGTGTTCGGGCTTTGAGTCTTACTCAATTTCACACCTTGTAACATAGGCAAGAACTCTTTCTTTGACTGTTCCATTTTGAACTACTTCAAAATCTTGCCAAGGTATGTACTCATTGAAAAAACATATCAAGCGTCTTGATCTATCTCTATAGATCTTGATGCTTAATATGTAAGCAGCTTCACCAAGGTCTTTCTTTGAAAAACTCCTTTCAAACACTCCTTTATGCTTTGCAGAATAATTCTACATTATCTCTGATCAACAATATGTCATTCACATATACTTATCAGAAATGTTGTAGTGCTCCCACTCACTTTCTTGTAAATACAGGCTTCACCGCAAGTCTGTATAAAACTGTATGCTTTGATCAACTTATCAAAGTGTATATTCCAACTCCGAGATGCTTGCATCAGTCCATAGATGGATCACTGGAGCTTGCATATTTTGTTGCCACCTTTAGGATTGACAAAACTTTCTTGTTGCATCATATACAACTCTTCTTTAATAAATCCATTAAGGAATGTGGTTTTGTTTATCCATTTGCCAGATTTCATAAAATGTGGCAATTGCTAACATGATTCGGACAGACTTAAGCATAGATACGAGTGAGAAACTCTCATCGTAGTCAACACCTTGAACTTGTCGAAAACCTTTTGCGACAATTCTAGCTTTGTAGATGATAACACTACTATCAGCGTCCATCTTCCTCCTGAACATCCATTTAATCTCAATGGCTCGCCGATCTTTGGGCAAGTCAATCAATGTCCATACTTTGTTCTTATACATGGATCTCATCTCAGATTTCATGGCCTCAAGCCATTTCGCGGAATCTGGGCTCATCATCGCTTCCTCATAGTTCGTAGGTTCGTCATGGTCAAGTAACATGACCTCCAGAAAAGGATTACTGTACCACTCTGGTGCGGATCTCACTCTGGTTTACCTATGAGGTTCGGTAGTAACTTGATCTGAAGTTACATGATCATCATCATTAGCTTCCTCACTAATTGCTGTAGTAGTCACAAGAACAGATTTCTGTGATGAACTACTTTCCAATAAGGGAGCAGGTACAGTTACCTCATCAAGTTCTACTTTCCTCCCACTCACTTCTTTCGAGAGAAATTCCTTCTCTAGAAAGGATCCATTCTCAGCAATGAATATCTTGCATTCGGATCTGTGATAGAACGTGTACCCAACATTTTCTTTTGGGTATCCTATGAAGACGCACTTCTCCGATTTGGGTTTGAGCTTATGAGGCTGAAACTTTTTCACACAAGCATTGCAACCTAAAACTTTACGAAACGACAGCTTAGGTTTCTTGCCAAACCATAGTTCATACGGTGTCGTGTCAATGGATTTAGATGGCGCCCTATTTAACGTGAATGTAGTTGTCTCTAATGCATAACCCCAAAACGATAGTGGTAAATTGTTAAGAGACATCATAGATCGCACCATATCTAATAAAGTATGATTACGACATTCGGACACACCATTACACTGTGGTGTTCCAGGTGGCATGAGTAGTGAAACTATTTCACATTGTTTTAACAGAAGGCCAAACTCGTAACTCAAATATTATACTTCTGCGATCATATCGTAGAAACTTTTATTTTTGTTACGATGATTCTCCACTTCACTCTGAAATTCTTTGAACTTTTCAAGTGTTTCAGACTTGTGTTTCATCAAGTAGATATACTCATATCTTCTCAAATCATTTGTGAAGATCAGAAAATAATGATACCTACCACGAGCCTCAATATTCATCGGACCACATACATCAGTATGTATGATTTCCAACAAATCTGTTGCTCACTCCATTGTTCCGGAGGACGGAGTCTTAGTCATCTTGCCCATGAGGCATGGTTCGCAAGCATCAACTGATTCATAATCAAGTGATTCGAAAAGCCCATCAGCATGGATTTTCTTTATGCGCTTTACACCAATATGACCTAAACGGCAGTGCCACAAATAAGTTGCACTATCATTATTAACTTTGCATCTTTTGGCTTCAATGTTATGAAAATGTGTATCACCACGATCGAGATCCAACAAACCATTTTCATTGGGTGTATGACCATAGAAGGTTTTATTCATGTAAACAGAACAACAATTATTCTCTAACTTACATGAATAACCGTATTGCAATAAACATGATCCAATCATATTCATGCTCAACGCAAACACTAAATAACACTTATTTTAGGTTTAACACTAATCCCGAAAGTATAGGGAGTGTGCGATGATGATCATATCAATCTTGGAACCATTTCCAATACACATCGTCACTTCACCCTTAACTAGTCTTTGTTCATTCTGCAACTCCCATTTCGAGTTACTATTCTTAGCAACTGAACTAGTATCAAATACTGAGGGGTTGCTATAAACACTAGTGAAGTACACATCAATAACATGTATATCAAATATACCTATGTTCACTTTGCCATCCTTCTTATCCGCCAATTACCTGGGGTTGTTCCGCTTCCAGTGACCAGTCCCTTCGCAGTAGAAGCACTCAGTTTCAGGCTTAGGTCCAGACTTGGGTTTTTTCACTTGAGAGCAGCAACTTGCTTGCCGTTCTTCTTGAAGTTCCCCTTTCTTCCCTTTGTCCCTTTACTTGAAACTAGTGGTTTTTTTACCATCAACACTTGATGCTTTTCTTGCTTTCTACCTTCGTAGATTTTAGCATCACGAAGAGCTTGGGAATCGTTTCCGTTATCCCTTGCATATTATAGTTCATCACGAAGTTCTACTAACTTGGTGATGGTGACTAGAGAATTCTGTCAATCACTATTTCATTTGGAAGATTAACTCCCACTTGATTCAAGCGATTGTAGTACCCAGACAATCTAAGCACATGCTCACTGCTTGAGCTATTCTCCTCCATCTTTTAGCTATAGAACTTGATGGAGACTTCATATCTCTCAACTCGGGTATTTGCTTGAAATATTAACTTCAACTCCTGGAACATCTCGTATGGTCCATGACGTTCAAAACATCATTGAAGTCCTGATTCTAAGCCGTTTAAGCATGGTGCACTGAACTATCAAGTAGTCATCATATTGAGCTAGCTAAACATTCATAACATCCGCATTTGCTCCTGCAATAGGTTTGTCACCTAGCGGTGCATCAAGGACATAATTCTTCTGTGCAGCAATGAGGATAAACCTTAGATCACGGATCCAATCCGCATCATTGCTACTAACATCTTTCAACTTAGTTTTCTCTAGGAACATATCGTAAATAAAACAGGGGAGCTAAACGCGAGCTATTGTTCTACAACATAGATGTGCTAATACTACCTGGACTAAGTTCATGATAAATTTAAGTTCAATTAATCATATTACTTAAGAACTCCCACTTAGATAGACATCCCTCTAATCCTCTAAGTGATCACGTGATCCATATCAACTAAACCATGTCCGATCATCACGTGAGATGGAGTAGTTTCAATGGTGAACATCACTATGTTGATCATATCTACTATATGATTCACGATTGACCTTTCAGTCTCAGTGTTCCGAGGCCATATCTGTTTTATGCTAGGCTCGCAAGTTTAACCTAAGTATTCCACGTGTGCAACTGTTTTGCACCCATTGTATTTGAACGTAGATCCTATCACACCCGATCATCACGTGGTGTCTCAGCACGAAGAACTTTCACAATGGTGCATACTCAGGGAGAACAATTGTACCTTGATAATTAGTGAGAGATCATCTTATAAAGCTACCGTCGAACTAAGCAAAATAAGATGTATAAAAGATAAACATCACATGCAATCAAAATATGTGACATGATATGGCCATCATCATCTTGTGCCTTTGATCTCCATCTCCAAAGCATCGTTATGATTTCCATCGTCACCGGCATGACACCATGATCTCCATCATCTTGATCTATATCAATGTGTCGTCAAATGATCGTCTCGCCAACTATTGCTCTTGCAACTATTGCTATCGCATAGCGATAAAGTAAAGCAATTATTTTGCGCTTGCATCTTATGCAATAAAGAGACAACCATAAGGCTTCTTCCAGTTACCAATAACTTCAACAAAACATGATCATCTTATACAACAACTTATATCTCATCATGTCTTGACCATATCACATCACAACATGCCCTGCAAAAACAAGTTAGACGTCCTCTACTTTGTTGTTGCAAGTTTTATGTGGCTGCTACGGGCTGAGCAAGAACCGTTCTTACCTACGCATGAGATGCCACAATGATAGTTTGTCAAGTTAGTGCTGTTTTAACCTTCTCAAGGACCGGACGTAGCCACACTCGGTTCAACTAAAGTTGGAGAAACTGACACCTGCCAGCCACCTGTGTGCAAAGCACGTCGGTAGAACCAGTCTCACGTAAGCGTACGCGTAATGTCGGTCCAGGCCGCTTCATCCAACAATACCGCCGGACCAAAGTATGACATGCTAGTAAGCAGTATGATTTATATCGCCCACATCTCACTTGTGTTCTACTCATGCATATGACATCTACGCATAAAACCTGGCTCGGATGCCACTGTTGGGGAACGTAGTAATTTCAAAATTTTCCTACGCACACGCAAGATCATGGTGATGCATAGCAACAAGAGGGGAGAGTGTGTCCACATACCCTCTTAGACCGAAAGCGGAAGCCTTAGCACAACGCAGTTGATGTAGTCGTACGTCTTCACGATCCGACCGATCCAAGTACCGAACACACGGCACCTCCAATTCAGCACACGTTCAGCTCGATGACGTCCCATGAACTCTGATCCAGCAGAGCTTCGAGGGAGAATTCCGTCAGCACGATGGCTTGATGATGGTGATGATGATGCTACCAACGTAGGGCTTCACCTAAGCACTGCTACGATATGACCGAGGTGGAAAATGGTGGAGGGGGGCACCGCACACGGCTAAGAGATCAAGAGATCAAATTTTGTGTCTATGGGGTGCCCCTGGCCACGTATATAAAGGAGTGGAGGAGGGGAGGGGCCGACCCTCTCCATGGCGTGCCCTAGGGGTGTCCTACTCTCACCAGGAGTAGGATTCCCGCTTTCCTAGTAGAACTAGGAGCCCTTCCAAGTAGTAGGAGTAGGACAGAAGGAAAGGGAAAAGAGAAGAGAAGGAAGGAGGGGCGTAGCCCCTCCCCCTAGTCCAACTCGGACTAAGCCTTGGGGGGGGGGGCGTGGCCTGCCTCTCTCTCTTTCCCCTGAAGCCCAATAAGGCCCATACACTCCCCGGCGAATTCCCGTAACTCCCCGGTACTCCGGTAAATACCCGAATCACTCAAAACCTTTCCGATGTCCGAATATAGTCGTCCAATATATCGATATTTACATCTTGACCATTTCGAGACTCCTCGTTATGTCCCCGATCTCATCCAGGACTCTGAACTACCTTCGGTACATCAAAACACATAAACTCATAATATAACTGTCATCGAACTTTAAGCGTGCGGACCCTACGGGTTCGAGAATTATGTAGTCATGACCGAGACACGTCACCAGTCAATAACCAATAGCGGAACCTGGATGCTCATATTGTCTCCTACATATTCTACGAAGATCTTTATTGGTCAAACCGCATAACAACATACGTTGTTCCCTTTGTCATTGGTATGTTACTTGCCCGAGATTCGATCGTCGGTATCTCAATACCTAGTTCAATCTCGTTACTGGCAAGTCTCTTTACTCGTTCCGTAATACATCATCCCGTAAATAACTCTTTAGTTGCAATGCTTGCAAGGCTTATAGTGATGTGCATTACCGAGTCGGCCCAGAGATACCTCTCCGACAATCGGAGTGACAAATCCTAATCTCAAAATACGCCAACCCAACAAGTACCTTCAGAAACACCTGTAGAGCACATTTATAATCACCCAGTTACGTTGTGATGTTTGGTGGCACACAAAGTGTTCCTCCGGTAAACAGGAGTTGCATAATCTCAGTCATAGGAACATGTATAAGTCATGAAGAAAGCAATATCAACAAACTAAACGATCAAGTGCTAAGCTAATGGAATGGGTCAAGTCAATCACATCATTCTCCTAATGATGTGATCCCATTAATCAAGTTACAACTCATGTCTATGGTTAGGAAACATAACCATGTTTGATCAACGAGCTAGTCAAGTAGAGGCGTACTAGTGACACTCTGTTTGTCTATGTATTCACACATGTATTATGTTTCCGGTTAATACAATTCTATCATGAATAATAAAAATTTATCATGATATAAGGAAATAAATAATAACTTTATTATTGCCTCTAGGGCATATTTCCTTCACGACGGCCAAGAGAGAGCCGCTTCCCGGTGCACACGACTACTCCGCATCGAGGCTGGCCATAGGCCCTGTTTGGATCCATGGGTTAGAGTTAGTTTGAGCTAGTTGGGTCTCATATAGCCCTAAAGTATCCAAGCATGAGGGTTTAAATTGGAGCAAGTTGCACCAAACCCACCAAAAAAAACTATCCCACCCAAGAGGTGCTAACTGGAGATAGTTCTCATTGGGACCACTGAAAAATCACTTTGCTCTCTCCATCAAGTGCATTTATTATCAATCTAACCCTGTCACCCAAACACCTCTTTGGCTACAGTTAGTTCAGGGTTAGTCATGAGTTAGTCTAACCTCAAGCTAAGATAGAGTATCCAAACAGGAGCAGTATAGGACATGCAAGTTGCTCAATGCATACACTAAAATCCATACGTGAAAGGATTTTTTTCTTTTTGAAAATGGAACATGAAAGGAATTTTTTTAGAATGCTCTTGGCATGTCGCTAACATATGATGAGTTAACCGACCTCAATAGACGGCAAAAACGCCAGCCCATCGCACTTTGAGAGAGATGAGGAGGGAGAAGCGATACAGGCTGCTGGATTACTAGAGATAGGTGTCGCACGGAAGCCAAGAAATATGGTGATAGCGTGGGTTACCCATGTACTAGTATGATGTAACTACACTAGGCTGCCGTGTTTTGTACTCTTCCAGTCCACTGTGGAGATGATTGGTTGATTTTATATCGCTGAATAATATAAAATATTATGAGTGCAGATGCCCCACCACGAGATTCCTTGCTCCTTCTCGGTCATCGGTAATCTATGTTCTTCCACTCTATTTTTTTACGTGAGCTTTGTTCATCCTTTTGCCAACACGCGAGACATCTGCATCAAGGTGCACGTATCATGCAAGGATCGTTCCATATATATATGAAGAACACGTGGTACTAGAACTACGAGACGGACATGTACCCAGGAGTGCACGTGTGAACCTATGTAATGTAGCGCAATAAGTGAAGTAGAAAGGCACAAATAGTATGAACATGCGTGGCATATAGGCATTTGTCTCTTACTACCACTAAATGTTGTATGTGCAATGCACGGTGATGTTATGGAGTACGTGACTCGGTACTCTACTACTACTATATTAATTGGAGGCACATATTAGGTTTTATATTTGTTTACGTGTATGCCCCGAGACCTTCCAACTAGACGTGTCTTTCTCTCCGGGTCGCACTTTGTATCGTTCATACCACTAGTACAGTAGTACTACTACGTGTGGTCTCCGACCCAGAAGTGGAGACACTCTACCATGTTGTTCATGTCCCACTCCTTTCGCTGACGTGTGGGACATCCAGCACGTGCCGTGTGTTTGGCACTCCATCGTAAGAGTTGAAATGCTAGCATTCATCAGAAATAAAAAATAAATATAAATCACCAGTGATACTATACCACGTGGTTTCCTTGATCCTCAATATTGGAAAGAATACTTCCGCTCGCCGACATGTGGGACGTCGACCATCCTGGTCCACTTGCCATGCCCGCAGAACTCCAAGGGAGACTCACCCCGGTCATCGCGCCGCAGTAATTACTAATGAGCTGTCAAATCACAGGCCCAACCTTACCCATTGTGAAGTTGCTCGGACGAAGGAACCATCATGACTTTTTTGAATTCCGCTTCTTGAAGAAAACTACTGTACCAGCAGTACTGCTAGCTACAGTAGTTACTCCAGCAGAGGCCTCCTTTGGTTCATAGGATAGGAATTTTATAGGAATATGAAAATCATAGGAAGTGAGATGACATGCATCTCAATTCCTATAGAGAAAGAGATGCCATTTGATGCATAGGATAGGAATTTTCCATTGAGTCTAGGCTAATATACTGGTAATTTGTTCTAAAAACTACAGTAGTAACTAGTAGTACTGGTACATGCTTGTAATTAATTAAACAAACTTACGGGCGACATAGACACACACACTAACTACTAATACTACTACTTCTCACATGCTGGCCAGACGCTGTGTTTCTCCTTCCCGGCTTTGTCAACGACACCCCACCATGCTTGGATCTCCGCCGACCTCTCCGCAGCAGCGCGTGCATCCTCTTCTTTCTTGCGGCAGCGGGCCTCTATTTTCTTGAGTGCTTTCTGACTTTTCCGCTCCCTCTATGCGGCTTTGGCCGCCTCTTGCTCCACCGCCCATTCGGCCTTGGCAGCTTCAAATTCCGCCCACATAGGTGTGAGGTCGCGAGCGATGATGAACTCGGCACGGCGGGATGCGACCGCTTCCCTATCATTCTGTGTTGGGTCGTGGGCGGCGAGGAACTTGGCGCGGAGGGATGCCATCGCTTCCTTACCAGTTAGTGTGCGGCATGGTGGCATGAACGACACTTGGTGACAACTCTGGTGGTCGTCGAAGGCTAGGTGGCGACAAGAGCGGTTGCATGGACGTCTAGTTGTCATTACGTGTCGCATATGCTTCAAAGGCTCATCATCCATGAGTTCACATTTTACCACCACGCCAGTGTCTGACCGCCCTGGCCTACTGAAACCCTTCCATTGCTACACGCACTTCCCGCTTGAAACGATCACCTTCTCTCCAGAACGTCAATGCCGCATTCACCAGCCTTAACTGCAGGTGCAGTTGGTGTGTCACTGACATGCGGGACAGATGCCCGTTGGGCCCACATGTCAGTGATACAATGCACCTGCGGTTAAGTCACTGAAGCAGTGTCCGCATTCACGCGACCTCTCACTGGCGCCGCCATTGCGGCAGCGCGATGGCCGAGAGAGTGCCACCCGCGCGGCATGCTAGTGCAAGCGACTGTTCTACGTTAACAACATCACGGCTATCCTTCCGTCCGCCGCCCACATTAATGACACGCAGCTGCCGACGAACCTACTCCGGTGCCAGCCGTCCATCCGTCTGTCGCGGCTCATTGCCATTGCCCCGCTATATTTACTTGAGCCCCAGCTCCCAGCCACCTAGCCATAGCCAAAGACCCACACTCATTCTCCTTCGGTCCCTTCCTTCTATCAGCACCACTCCAACCAAGGCCTCCTGGCACTACAAGGTTCTCTTGGATGTACTATCACAGGAGTAGATGAAGGACATCGGCGGCCCTGCTCCGGGCGTGCTACAAAGCTCTCTTGGACGTATTGTCGCAGGAGCAGACGAGGAGATCGCCGGCTCCCCCCCGGCCGCCCTTCGCCGGCACGACCACGAAGCCGGCGCTCATGTGCGGGCACAACCGGCAGCGAGGAAGATTAGTACACGGTAGGTCGCCGCCGCTCTGTTCCTAGGAAGGCCACCGCTCCTCCACTCAGTCGACGCCAAGCTTGGTAGGTTAAACATCAGCGGCCGATTAGCCGCTTGACGGCGACATGGAGGCGGAAATCTTCAGAACCTTGTGCTTCGGAGGAGGAGGTTATCGAGGCAGATGAGGAGGAGGCAAAGGCAATAGCCGACTTTCTCTGGTTCATGGCCGGACATGGTGGTCGGGCGCTGGTGATCGTTTAGATTAAGTTTACAGTAGGTTTTAGTATTGTTTGTGCAAAATATGTAATGAATTTCGTCCAGTTTATAGGAAATGTTTTCGAAATGTAATGAATTTCATCCGGTTAATTTGAAATTTGCTTTGTTTGCATGAATTTCGTCCGGTTAGTTCATATAGTTGTCGAAAGGTATGCTGGCAGCATTGGATGGCATCCATCAGTGTCCTCGGACAGATGTCGGTGTAAATTTGAGGAACAGCACTGGAGATGCCCTAAGTATCATGCTATGATTGCTAATAGTGCTCCATTATTTCGTAGGGAACAGTTTTCCCTCGATCAAAATCAGATCCGCCGTGTTTCACACTCCCCCACGTAAGAGTGTAGAATCTTGCTTACATAAAAATGGAGCAAGTGGACGGCACTGTAGGATGTCATATCACTCAAACTAGCCCGCCTAACACGCGGGAAAGCACCGCCCGCGTCATTTTGTTCTGGATTTCTATGATCGATCGCACGAAAATGTTACGCTTTGCAAGTTCAAAAGGAAAAGGCGGCACACTTACGACTCGTACGCGTCGCACCCCTGACAGTCCGGCTCGCACGCCGCTCACCAGAGGGGACACACATTGTCTCGCATTTTCACTAACATGTGGGAATAAACCGTCGATAGCCGAAATCTAATCGCCCGGCAGGCGTCGGCTGAGAAGAGAGAGACGGGGGAGGGAGAAGAGATCGCCCGCACGCCGCGCACGGACTCCAAGAAATATATATGGTGATAATGTGAGGTGGGCCATGGGGGATTCTGGAGTAAGTGAAGTAGAAAGGCACAAATGGTATGAACATGCGTGGCATATAGGGTGTGTTTGGTTGTGTTCTCGTCTCAGCATAGTTGTTCCCTCTTCATGCATGCTCAACTCAACACCCCTCTTCATGCATGCTCTCTTCATGCATGCTTCTAGTGTATTTGTGCTAAACTAGTGTGGACTCATGCACCCTCCATACACTCTACCAAACACCCAAAAGTGGCCCGAGAAGGGAACTCTTTGGCGGCATTTGTCTCTTAATACGTAGAGTACCACTAAATGTTGTATGTGCAATGCACAGTGATGTTATGGAGTACGTGCCTAAGTACTCTAATACTACTATATTAGTTGGAGGCACATATTAGCTTTTATATTTATTTACGTGTATGCCCTGAGACCTTCCAACTAGACGTGTCTTTCTCTCCAGGTCGCATTTTGTATCATTCATACAACTAGTACTACTATGTGTGGTCTCCGACCCAGAAGTGGAAGAAGTGGAGATGCTCTACCACGCTGTTTTTTTGCGCTGGGCTCTACCACGCTGTTCATGTCCCACTCCTTTCGCTGACGTGTGGGACATCCAGCACGTGCCGTGTTTGGCACTCTTAGTCGTAAGAGTTGAAACGCTAGCATTCATCAGAAATAAAAAAATAAATATAAATCAACAGTGATACTATTTGTTTTTGAAAAAATTATCCTGGTCTACCCTGGTCGTATCGCAGTCCCAACCTTTCCCATTGTAAGTTGGTCGGACGAAGGAACCATCATGACTTCGTTGAATTCCTCTTCTTCAAGAAAACTTACTGTACCTGCAATACTGCTACCACACGCGAAGACTGGACGGCACTGTACCACGTCATATCACTGAAACCCACTAGGCCATCCTAAAAAAAACCACTAGGCCAAACTAGCCCGCCTATAGGTCATCTATTTTGGAACGGAGGGAGTACGTCTCTGTACTGCTATGATTTTCTGTTGTATGTCTTTGTACTTTTGGTACGATTTTCCTACCATATGAACCGAATGAGGCTTGAATGTATCCGTGTCGACTAAGCCTACAATTTTAGGAGCTTGGGCTATTGGCCGATCGATGACGGATAAGTATAAGCGTACCATGAGCTCATTAGCCCCAACGTTTCTCTTCAGTGAGTGTTTTGCAAGTACTATAGCTCACAAAGTAGCTAGCCTACTAACAGCAAGAATCATCAAACAAGCCCTACTGATATGATAAACAGTTCAAACTTACATCTAAGCATGCCATATATTACATCAAAAGCTGGTGAGGATACATCTGTTTCCATTACTCAGAGAGGGTTCGCATGATTCACTATCAAACAAAAGTAGCAAGTACCGCCCACACAAGACAGTGCACTAGCCTTCCATTTAAAAAAAATACAGTGCACTAGCCCTAAGATGGTTTGATAACATGCATCGTTCTGGTAGTTAAACACAAGGCAATGCAAACTACCCAGAAGGATTAGCGCGACCAACTATTTCTTGTCATCGATCTCTCGGGCAATGACCACAGCATGGACAACGGCATGGGAATCGATCTCTGGGGCGATGTCCACAGGACTGACCGCGACATCGGAATCAATCTTTGGGGCGATGTCCACAGGATGGACAGCGGCATCGGAATCGATATCCGGGGTGATGCCAACAGGACGGACCGCGACATCGAAAACAATCTCTGGGGCGTTGTCCACAGGACAGGCCGCGACATCGAAATCATCAAGGACGTCCACCGGCACCTGCACAACCCTAACATATTAGCAAGCACATTGCAAATAATCCAAAACCACAACTATGGTAATAAGCCATTATTTTTTACCTTATGCAGCTCACCGGGGGATCCCATCCCTCTGGGGGCCATCTCCTCGTCCTCGATGGGGGCCATCACCTTGCCAGGGGAATACTGCTTATCAACAGTGACTATCTTCTCATACTCGGCCTTGAGCCTCGCATAGGTGTCCATCAGAGTTTCTGGGGTAGGCATGGTGGGGCCCTTGCTGTTCTTCCAACTTTATTTGAGGAGTTCGTCCGCCAACGTCGTCAACTCTTTGGACAGTGCTTGTTCCTTGGAGTTCTTCGTCTCCATGGGTTGGCCTGCCAACATGGTTAACTCATTGGTCGATTCTCGCTTCCTGGAGATCGCTGTCTCCAATGGGTTGTCCACCGACAACTCTTTGCCTAGGGATCCAGGATCCATCAATGAACTAACAAAAAAAAAGCAATCGAAAGGAAACCACAATCGCAATGAAAACGGGAAAAGAATCGGTCGGTGCTTTGCAAAAAGAAGATTCTTGGAATGAAAATATAGTAGCATCGTTGATTCGCCCACCTTTCCTTCATCGGTACAGAAGAAATATGGCAGAAGTGAGTAGCCTGGAGTGAGGTTTTCTTCAAGAAAGGGGAGAAAGGGCTTCAACGAGCGTTCGAGTGAAATGATGGTTGCTTCGTCCAGTCCAACTTCGAGGCCACTTTACCACTGCTGGTAAACGTGTGGGTTTTGTGATATGACGGGTCATGATGGCCACACCAGGGTGACCGGTGAGTTTCGACTGTAGCACCTCGCTGTGATTTGGTGGATGGCACGCGGGCCCGGATGCTTTGATGTCCCGCATGTAGATAGAGGGGCTAGTCATATAGGAGTGCCAATATTGTGCACCGCGGCCAAGGCGGAGAGGAAAACGAGAGAACTATGTAATTAATGCATGAGTGTAGTTTTGTAAATACGAGATACATTCCTCCAATCGCAAAATGCCTTGGTTGATGAGATTTGAGATTTGAGAACTATAAGAGCATGGTTAATAGTATAGCCAGATGCTGGCTATAAGCCAGTGCCATGTCATCTACAGCCCATCTTATAGCCAACATGTACAATAGTACTAGATCAAAAGAGTGTACTACTTTTTTATTATGTGGCCCACCTTCCATTCTCACAAAGTGCCTAGGAGCACGTGCTAGAGCTGGCTCTTCACGAAGAGCCCGCTTACATTCTCTCTCCTCTTGTGTTTCCTCCAACTAAGCAGAAATATACTAGTTTAATCCTTATAGCCCGCTGACTCAGCTCTATCGTACTTGCTCTAAACCGGAAGGGAGGGAGTACTACACGCGGTGTAGTCTAGTCACTTGTTGAAATCTCTATAAAGGCAAATACTACTTTCCGGTTTACAGGTCTATACTAGCAAGTACTAGTACTACAATAGTGGGCTCAAATAGCAATTTTGTCTCATGCAAGAGCCTGGCTATATGCTGATATGTGTGCTGCAAGGCACCGCACCATGCAAGCGTTCGCCAACTGCCACGTTCGGGTTGCGCTTGGCTCTTCGCCTCTTCGAGAAGAAGAACAATGATGTTACTCCTACTTCTACAGTATCGAATCCACTGCTGCATGTCCGTCTACCTCATGCGGGAGGGGTAGCGTGTAGCAAAAGCTCCTACTAGTCATGCCAGCCACCACGCTCACGTGCGAGGGAGGGACGCAGCTTCATTGACTTACTGCTCCTGCCTTTGCGTCTATGACAGGTCGGCCCAACAGGTGGTTGGCCCACCTGTCATGCAGCCAAAGGCATGTGCAGTTAAGGCACCGGAGATCAGTCCGTGAGGGAGAGGGCGTCGTAGTAATCAAACTTCTCAGTCTTGTACTAGTTGACGTGACACATCAAAGCACTGCACTCGATATAAGTCTTTTTACACATTTCAAATGGACTACAACATACGGATGTATGTAGACATATTTGCTTCGTATGTAGTCACTTGTTGCAATCTCTAAAAAGACTTATATTTGGAAACAGAGGGAGTACAACGCATGCATGCATGCCGTGACTTCCCTTTTGATACTTGCATGTGTTGATTTGATGCACCTTGCCAAATTTTTACTATAAATTTAACTAACCAAATTTTCATGCATGTCACAAAAAATTACGGGGCTGTTTGGATTGTGACTATGTTTGTCTTCTGTTGCCACATTATTTTTCCCACACTTGCCTAACTTGAGTTGCTCAAATTGTTAGACACACTTTGGCTTGCCTAAGGGAATCTTGCCACACTTTTTGTGTCTATGACATGTGGGGTTCACTGCTAATAAAAAATTCTTGTCTTAGGTGTGGCTAATAAAAAAGACTTATATTTAGGAATGGAGGGAGTAGAAAATATAAATAATAATGCATGTTGGGGCAACCCACGTTTCCTATAATTTTAGTCGTGGGCTTGTTCACAATTTTTACGAGGGGGTGGTTGTTCATTTAATGGAGGGACTTGTACCAGACTTGAACGATACAAAGTGCAACCTGGCACACCGTAACACCACTTGGAACAAGTGGGTAGCTATCTCAAAAAACAATCAACAACTAAAAAAACGGCGACCTGGCACGTAGTACACAATTTTAAACGATTGTTTTGATGGAGTGAAAAAGGAAAACTACCCCACTACGTATATATAGGCCGGAGCCTCCGCGCTTGCTTGCTAGGGTTGCTCTATTCACACACTCTCATCCTCTCCAGATCTAAACAAGATAGGGGTGGTAACACTGTCTTTCTCCCTTCAAAAAACACTGTCTTTCTATCCTCACCGTTGGTTACAGATCCGGACGTATCCCCCTCCTCCGGTGAAGGGGAGGAGGGGCAGCATTTAGGCCGTCATCAACAGCGAGGGAGGAGACCCACTGTCGGCCGCACCGTTATCTCTGGCCGAGTGCCGGCGCGGGAGGTCCTTCGATCCCTTCATCGTTGCCCTTGTGTGGGCGGATCCGGTCTCCCGCCGCCCACCTATCCACATCCCGATGACCTTCAGGTATATCTTCCTTCCAAACCGCCTTAGCTCTACTTCCCCAACTCGCTACGTTGCTTCTTGTGCATCATTTTCTACCTCTCAGCCCCTCTCGATCGGATGGTCCAACGTTTTTCTTCTATTGTTAGAGGTAAAGCTACTTCATGGTGTCGAATCTTGTACTTGGTTCAAACAAGAAATAAAGTGGGGGTGGGGGAATTTAGTATGTACACCGTACTTGGTACAAACAGGACGGAGAGGAGGTGAAAGTAGTACAGACTGGTCATCCAACTGGTCTCTTGGTCGAAAAGGGAAATATCGAGATTACGCTGTACACAGTGGTATGACCAGGACTAGATTTTCTATCCACACGTGGGAGTAGGTGGTGAGAGTGAACAAAAATGGGACCAACCCAGAAATGTTTCTTGGATGTTTGTTTCTCGGGGCAACAAACTATGAATCACCACTTTATGCCCCTGTTTAGGTACATGGTGCTGGACTGCTAGTGCACCCACTCTCCCATGCCCTTATACCAAATATTTAGCTGTTCTTAATCTAATTCCCCTGGTAAAATGAAACCATGCCACTGTTATAATCCATGACAAGTTTAGCAATGTTTTTGCTTGTAATTGTTTGAGACTTTGACTGTTTCCATTGTAGTTTTTTGTGCAAACAGGGATATCCATTTCACCAGATTACTGTAGTGACCTTTTGGTGCACTGCACAAAACACTTCTTAAAATAAGTTACTTTTGTGCTGTTTAACTGGAATGTCAGAATGCAATAGTTGATTCATTTCGGCGGAACTGCACAAAGCGAGATATGTGTTCCAATCCTCATCATCCATATTGATGCCATAACCTTCCTTTAGGTCAGAATGATATTTAATGCATGTGTTCATCTCTATTTTGCGACTCCCATGAGAAAATAATGCTATGGTTTACTAGTACACTTGTACTCCCTCACTTACAAAACCAATTCAGAAATAGAAGGCCAATCATGTACTTGGTTACACCAACTGGTGAGGAGAAAGAGAAACAGAGGCGGAAGAGGAAGAAAAAGAAGAATAAATAGTGCCAAGGTGATCTTGCTGAAGCCAGAGGCCTCAGTCGAGGCCATTCAAGGGCTCCAGCAACGTCTACCTTACATGTGAGATGATCATGTGCAAATAGGGATAAGTTGTGCCAATCATACATTTTAGTGGAACTACACAAGACAATACAATGAACTGTATCGCAGCCAGTGCTTTAACTCTGCTGGAAGTTCTTGGTAATCTTTCGATATAATCTCAGCACTGGTAAACAAGAGTGATTTCAACCATACATTTGAATTGCACAAAAATACACACTATTGAGTGATTCAAGTGAGTGCTTTATCATCTCTTATGGGACTACATGAATAAGCTTTTTTCCTCAGGTTTGTACCGGCCTAAGGCCTTCATCCATATTAGTTTGCTGTCATCTCTATTTGTATCATGCTACTGTCATGAGAAACTCCGTTATCTTTGCACGTTAAAGTTTTGCAACCTATGATACATGCCAATGCTTTGAGTGTTGAGCTAATTGGCACTGATTAAATAAACAAATACCTCTCTTTAAGCAAGACTACTATGTTGCTAACTTTACCCATTAAGATAATGAGGGTGCTTCTATTTGTTAGTGTATGTTTCATCAACTAGTCCCACTATTACAGTAATCTCACTCTCTCAATATATGTGCCAACAGGGATGCTCGATTTTGGTGGAACTGCACAAAAACTTTGGGTGTTTCATTGCCTCGACAGCTTCCTTCCTTTCCTGTCAGTCGCTACTCTGGGCTTGAATTCTTCCTCTGCTGTCAGTCGCTTGGTTTATCTCGGCTTCCAGTCAAAGGAAATAGTAATTGATATGCTACCTCACACAGGTTGGTACTGGTCTTTATCCTGATTATTGTGCTTGTCATATGTATTGGTAATTTGGTATTGTGCTACTGTTTGCTGATTTCATAAATGAGTAACTTGGAGCCTAAACTCGCAGGCAAATCATTACATTGGGTGATTTCAGTAGAACTGCACAAAAAGATCAGATGGACAGGTACTTATGCTACTGCTATGTACTCCAAAGTTCACTTAGACAAGCATCGATGTTGACAAGAAGAAGTGCCTATATTCATTCGAGTATCAACCGGCATCAACCAGTTGTCAAACTCCAAGTATTAGGAGAGTGAATGCCAAAAATATTGCTTGGCGCATAGCCCAGAAACCGCGGTCCAGTCTTCGGTCCCAACTTGTGCCTTTTGGTTATCGATAGATATGTTAGCTAACTGTATGGCATGGAGTCTAAAGATTCCAGATAAGTTGGTTGACGCGTATATTCATCTAGCACTTAATCAATCTGCACGCCAGGGATGCTCCATTTCAGTTGAACTGCACAAAAAAATTGGGTGGTTCATTTTCTCAACCGCCTCCTTTCTCGTCTGCAATGTAGAATTTTGGCGAGCTACACGACCAAGATGAGCCAGTAAACTAGTTGGATGGAAGTAGTGGCCAAGTTTCTCAAACCTCCCTCGGCATGAGGCCACTATTTCAGGATAAACCTACAAGCAACGTTCAGATTGTCTGTGCTGCCTCTTATGTACTCGAAAGTTTACTCATACAAGCATTAATTTTAGCAAGAAGTACCTCTGACTGAACACCATTTACCAGTCTGCAATGTAGAATTTTGGCGAGCTACATGACCAAGATGAGCCTATAAACTAGTTGGATGAAAGTAGTGGCCAAGTTGCTCAAACCTCCCTCAACATGAGGCCACTATTTGAGGATAAACCTACATGCAAAGTTCAGATTGTCTGTGCTGCCCCTTATGTAGTCGAAAGTTTACTCGTACAAGCATTAATTTTAGCAAGAAGTACCTCCAACTGAACACCATTTACCAGTCTGTACCCTAAGTAATTAAAGTTCGTCCATGGATCATATTGGTTGTGATCTCAATCAGTTGGATACATAAACATACTGAACATGTGTATATCTCAATCTTTTTGTGAATTATCTATGAATATTATTGTGTGATCTATCAATCATTTGGATCCATAGACATGTTGAACTTATGTATACATGAATCTTTTGAGTTGTTGATAGTGAATGTTGGCTATAAATATGAACGTGTCCTGTGAACCTGAGTTTGATATGAATGTTTACCTTTTTTGTTGTACTTGTGTGTGAATGTGTTAGTATGCCTACTGTGGAGTATGTGACGTGTGGGTGTCAATGACACACGTTCTTCCCGATAAGAATTGCACCTACTTTGTTAGGGTAGCAACGACGCATCAACTCTTTTTAATCTTTTTGCTCTATCTTGCCCCTCCCCCGCTCAACCCCTGCCGTAATGTTTTCGGCCTCAAAACAAACATAGTACTGCGTTGTTTTGGGGGCTTGATGAAAAATCGAGTGCTGGTTTCTGTAGGTTGGCCCGCCCAGCAAATGGGCTGCTGGTCCACCACGGACTGGGAGGCTAAAAATACAAGTTGTATGGTGCAGAGGCAAGTAAAAAAATGCCATCGAGAGCCATCCATTGAAGAAAAAAAATAATTGCTCCTGATGTGCTTCTTCAGTCGTGCCGCCGGCCTCGTCTTTAATCCAGTTCGCTCGGCGATCTGGTATGATTTTTTTCTAGAGGGCGGACAAGTATCAGCTAGGCCTAGGTTTTGTATTTCAATATGCGTATCCCACGACATACGGTGACAATGGTTTCAACTTATTTTTTGATGTCCATACCCGCCTATGGTCTTTTTTCTTAAAGATCGGCAGCCCAATGTGTTTTTTTAACCACATTATATATATTTTTATTATTACTATTATCATATATTTTATAGAGACTTATATATACATTATAAAAACATCCCACATGCTATTAACTTATAAAAGTAAATGTTTAACAGAAGTTGGCAAGGAAAATCCTGGTTGTTTTTGACTCACAGGCAAGGAAAATCCTGGTGATTGCGTACAAAAGCTTGCGAAGATTTTAAGGACCAATGTAATAATAACGCGCTCATTTTTATTTTGAGAAATAACTCGCTAATTTGTTAATTATGTATATAAAAAATGTGCCCCTCCGGTTTATTTTTCGATATTAATTGCTCCTTCTAACATAACATTATATATATAACGAGCCCAACTAATTCATGTATTTGAAGGAAGTGCAAATGGGCTGGGATTCCTTAGAAAATATAAATGGGCCGCATTGACGTGAAACTATTTGTTCACCCAGCCCAGCAAATGGACTGTACATTCTAGAAAACATGGGTTAAATATATGCCACATTTTTGCAGGCTGACATGTGGGCCAATAGGTTGAAGCATACGCAGGGTGTTGTCAACTGATACGTCTGCAATGTATCTATAATTTCTGATTGTTCCATGCTATATTATATTATGTTTTGGACATTATTGGGCTTTATTATACACTTTTATATTATTTTGGCGACTAACCTATTAACCAGAGGCCCAGCCCAGAATTGCTGTTTTTTTGCCTATTTTAGGGTTTCGTAGAAAAAGAATATCAAACGGAGTCCAAACGGAATGAAACCTTCGGGAACGTGATTTTCAGAACGAACATGATGTAGAGGACTTGGACCCTACGTCAAGCAATCAATGAGGAAGGCACGAGGTAGGGGGGCGCGCCTACCCCCCAGGCGCGCCCTCCACCCTCGTGGGCCTCCTGTTGCTCCACCAACGTACTCCTTCCTCCTATATATACCTACGTACCTCCAAACTACCAGATACAGAGCCAAAACCCTAATTCCAGCACCGTAACTTTCTGTATCCACGAGATCCCATCTTGGGGCCTTTTCCGGAGCTCCGCAGGAGGGGGCATCGATCACGGAGGGCTTCTACATCAACACCATAGCCCCTCCGATAAAGTGTGAGTAGTTTACTTCAGACCTACGGGTCCATAGTTATTAGCTAGATGGCTTCTTCTCTCTTTTTGGATCTCAATACAAAGTTCTCCCCCTCTCTTGTGGAGATCTATTCGATGTAATCTTGTTTTGCGGTGTGTTTGTTGAGACCGATGAATTGTGGGTTTATGATCAAGTTTATCTATGAACAATATTTGGATCTTCTCTGAATTCTTTTATGTATGATTGGTTATCTTTGCAAGTCTCTTCGAATTATCAGTTTGGTTTGGCCTACTAGATTGATCTTTCTTGCAATGGGAGAAGTGCTTAGCTTTGGGTTCAATCTTGCGGTGTCCTTTCCCAGTGACAGTAGGGGCAGCAAGGCACGTATTGTATTGTTGCCATCGAGGATAACAAGATGGGGTTTATATCATATTGCATGAGTTTATCCCTCTACATCATGTCATCTTGCTTAAAGCGTTACTTTGTTATCTTGAACTTAATACTCTAGATGCATGCTGGATAGCGGTCGATGTGTGGAGTAATAGTAGTAGATGCAGGCAGGAGTCAGTCTACTTGTCTCGGACGCGATGCCTATATATATGATCATACCTAGATATTCTCATAACTATGCTCAATTCTGTCAATTGCTCAAGAGTAATTTGTTCACCCACCGTAAATACTTATGCTCTTGAGAGAAGCCACTAGTGAAATCTATAGCCCCCGGGTCTATCTTCCATCATATTAGTCTTCTAATAATAAGTTATTTCCTTTGCCATTTATTTTACTTTGCATCTTTATCATAAAATACCAAAATTAGTATCTTATCATATCTATCAGATCTCACTCTCGTAAGTGGACGTGTAGGGATTGACAACCCCTTATCACATTCGTTGCGAGGATTTATTTGTTTGTGTAGGTGCGAGGGACTTGTGCGCGGCCTCCTACTGGATTGATACCTTGGTTCTCAAAAACTGAGGGAAATACTTACGCTACTTTGCTGCATCACCCTTTCCTCTTTAAGGGAAAACCAACGCAGTGCTCAAGAGGTAGCAAGAAGGATTTCTAGCGCCGTTGTCGGGGAGGTTTGGGCAAGACAAGTCAAGATTTGACTCCCAACAACGAGTCATTTGTGGCGCCGTTGCAAGTCAAGACATACCAAGTACCCATCACAAACCCTTATCTCCCGCATTACAATATTTGACATTTGCCTCTCGTTTTCCTCTCCCCCACTTCACCCTTGCCGTTTTATTCGCCCTCTCTCACCATCCTCCCTCTCTTCCTCCATTTGCCTCTTTTTGCCCGTTTCTTGTTTGCTTGTGTGTTGGATTTCTTGCTTGTCACGATGGCTCAAGATAATACTAAATTGTGTGACTTCACCAATACCAACAACAATGATTTCCTTAGCACTCCAATTGCTCCTCTTACCAATACTGAATCTTGTGAAATCAATGCTTCTTTCTTGAATCTTGTCATGAAAGATCAATTCGCCGGCCTTCCTAGTGAAGATGCCGCTACCCATCTGAATAGCTTCGTTGATTTATGTGATATGCAAAAGAAGAAAGATGTGGATAATGATATTGTTAAATTGAAGCTATTTCCTTTTTCGCTTAGAGATCATGCTAAAGTTTGGTTTTCGTCTTTGCCTAAAAATATTATTGATTCATGGAATAAGTGCAAAGATGCTTTTATCTCTAAGTATTTTCCTCCCGCTAAGATCATCTCTCTTAGAAATGATATTATGAATTTTAAGCAACTTGATCATGAACATGTTGCACAAGCTTGGGAGAGGATGAAATTAATGATACGTAATTTCCCTACACATGGTTTGAATTTGTGGATGATTATACAAATTTTTATGTAGGATTGAATTTTGCTTCTAGAAATCTTTTAGATTCGGCCACGGGAGGCACTTTTATGGAAATGACTTTAGGAGAAGCTACTAAACTCCTAGATAATATTATGGTTAATTATTCTCAATGGCACACTGAAAGATCTACTAATAAGAAAGTGCATGAGATAGAAGAAATTAATGTTTTGAGTGGAAAGATGGATGAACTTATGAAATTATTTGCTAATAAAAGTGTTTATTCTGATCCTAATGATATGCCTTTGTCTACTTTGATTGAGAATAATAATTAATCTATGGATGTGAATTCTGTTGGTAGGAATAATTTTCGTAACAACGCGTATAGAGGAAACTTTAATCCTAGGCCGTATCCTCGTAATTCCTCTAATAATTATGGTAATTCCTACAACAATTATTATGGAAATTATAATAAGATGCCCTCTGATTTTGAATCTAATATTAAAGAATTTATTACTTCGCAAAAGAATTTCAATGCTTTGATTGAAGAAAAATTGCTTAAGATTGATGAGTTGGCTAGGAACGTTGATAGAATTTCTCTTGATGTTGATTCTTTGAGACTTACATCTATTCCACCTAAGCATGATATCAATGAGTCTCTCAAACCCATGAGAATTTCCATTGATGAGTGCAAAGAAAGAATCGCTAGGATGCGTGCTAAGAAAGATTGCTTTATAAAAGCGTGTTCTTCTAGTTTCCATGATAATAACGATGAAGATCTAAAAGTTATTGATGTGTCCCCTATTAAATCTTTGTTTTGCAATATGAATCTTGATAATGATGGGACTGAATATAATCCACCTTTACCTAGACAATGTTCCAAAAATTCAGAGTCTTTAGATCTTGATGCTAAAATTGTTAAAAGTGGGATTGAAGAAGTCAAAACTTTAAATATTAATGAACCCACTATTTTGGATTTCAAGGAATTTAATTATGATAATTGCTCTTTGATAGACTGTATTTCCTTGTTGCAATCCGTGCTGAATTCTCCTCATGCTTATAGTCAAAATAAAGCTTTTACTAAACATATCGTTGATGCTTTCATGCAATCTTATGAAGAAAAACTTGAGTTGGAAGTTTCTATCCCTAGAAAACTTTATGATGAGTGGGAACCTACTATTAAAATTCAAATTAAAGATCATGAATTCTATGCTTTGTGTGATTTGGGTGCTAGTGTTTCCATGATTCCAAAGACTTCCTGTGATTTGTTAGGTTTCCGTGATTTTGATGATTGCTCTTTAAACTTGCACTTTGCGGATTCCACTATTAAGAAACCTATGGGAAGAATTAATTATGTTCTTATTGTTGAAAATAAGAATTTTGTGCCCACAGATTTTATTGTTCTTGACATAGATTGCAATCCTTCATGTCCTATTATTCTTGGTAGACCTTTCCTTAGAACGACTGGAGTAGTTATTGATATGAAGGAAGGGAATATTAGATTCCAATTTCCGTTAAGGAAAGGCATGAAACACTTCCCTAGGAACAAAAATAAAATTACCTTATGAATCTATTATGAGAGCCACTTATGGATTGCCTACAAAGATGGCAATACCTAGATGTATCCTTGCTTTTATGCCTAGCTAGGGGCGTTAAACGATATCGCTTGTTGGGAGGCAACCCAATTTTATTTTTATTCCTTGATTTTTGCTCCTGTTTAGTAATAAGTAATTTATCTAGCCTCTGTTTTGGTTGTGTTTTTTGTGTTTAATTAGTGTTTGTGCCAAGTAGAACCATTGGGAAGACTTGGGGAAAGTCTTTTTGATCTAGCTGTAAAAAACAGAAACTTTAGCGCTCACGAGAATTGCTTCCATTTTTATTTCGAAATGCTATTTAGTTAATTATTTTTGCAGATGATTAATAGATAAATTCCTCACGTCAAGCAATTTATTTTAGAATTTTTGGGGTTCCAGATCTTGCGTTATCTACAGATTACTACAGACTGTTCTATTTTTGACAGATTCTGTTTTTTTCGTGTGTTGTTTGCTTATTTTGATGAATCCATGGCTAGTAAAATAGTTTATAAATCATAGAGAAGTTGGAATACAGTAGGTTTAACACCAATATAAAAAAATAATGAGTTCATTACAGTACCTTGAAGTGGTGTTTTGTTTTCTTTCGCTAACGGAGCTCACGAGATTTTTTACCTTAAGTTTTGTGTTGTGAAGTTTTCAAGTATTGGGTAAAAGATTTGATGGGTTATGGAACAAGGAGTGGAAAGAGTCTAAGCTTGGGGATGCCCATGGCACCCAAAGATAATCTAAGGACACCTAAAAGCCAAAGCTTGGGGATGCCCCGGAAGGCATCCCCTCTTTTGTCTACTTCCATCGGTAACTTTACTTGGAGCTATATTTTTATTTACCACATGATATGTGTTTTGCTTGGAGCGTCTTGTATTATCTGAGTCTTTATTTTTTAGTTTTCCACAATCATCCTTGCTGTACACACCTTTTGAGAGAGACACATGATTCGGAAATTGTTAGAATACTCTATGTCCTTCACTTATATCTTTTGAGTTATATAGTTTTTGCTCTAGTGCTTCACTTATATCTTTTAGAGCACGTTGGTGGATTTGTTTTACAGAAACTATTGTTCTCTCATGCTTCACTTACATTATTTTGAGAGTCCTACATAACAGCATGGTAATTTTCTTTAATTATGTTAGGCATTCAAGATTAATAAAAAATTTCTTATGAGTGTGTTGAATACTATGAGAAGTTTGATACTTGATAATTGTTTTGACATATGGAGATGGTAATATTAGAGTCATGCTAGTCGAGTAGTTGTGAATTTGAGAATTACTTGTGTTAAAGTTTGTGATTCCCGTAGCATGCACGTATGGTGAACCGTTATGTGATGAAGTTGGAGCATGATTTATTTATTGATTGTCTTCCTTATGAGTGGCGGTCGGGGATGAGCGATGGTCTTTTCCTACAAATATATCCCCCTAGGATCATGCTGAAGGAAATATGCCCTAGAGGCAATAATAAGTTATTATTTATTTCCTTATATCATGATAAATGTTTATTATTCATGCTAGAATTGTATTAACCGGAAACATAATGCATGTGTGAATACATAGACAAACAGAGTGTCACTAGTATGCCTCTACTTGACTAGCTCGTTGATCAAAGATGGTTATGTTTCCTAACCATAGACATGAGTTGTCATTTGATTAACGGGATCACATCATTAGGAGAATGATGTGATTGACTTGACCCATTCCGTTAGCTTAGCACTTGATCGTTTAGTTTGTTGCTATTGCTTTCTTCATGACTTATACATGTTCCTATGACTATGAGATTATGCAACTCCCATTTACCGGAGGAACACTTTCTGTGCTACCAAACGTCACAACGTAACTGGGTGATTATAAAGGTGCTCTACAGGTGTCTCCGAAGGTACTTGTTGGGTTGGCGTATTTCAAGATTAGGATTTGTCACTCCGATTGTCGGAGAGGTATCTCTGGGCCCTCTCGGTAATGCACATCACCTAAGCCTTGCAAGCATTGCAACTAATGAGTTAGTTGTGAGATGATATATTACAGAACGAGTAAAGAGACTTGACGGTAACGAGATTGAACTAGGTATTGAGATGCCGACGATCGAATCTCGGGCAAGTAACATACCGATGACAAAGGGAACAACATATGTTGTTATGCGGTCTGACCGATAAAGATCTTCGTAGAATATGTAGGAGCCAATATGAGAATCTAGGTTCCGCTATTGGTTATTGACCGGAGACGTGTCTCGGTCATGCCTACATAGTTCTCGAACCCGTAGGGTCCACATGCTTAACGCTACGATGATAGTTATATTATGAGTTTATATGTTTTTATGTACCGAAGGAGTTCGGAGTCCCGGATGAGATCAGGGACATGACGAGGAGTCTCGAAATGGTCGAGACGTAAAGATTGATATATTGGACGACTATATTCGGACTCCGGAAAGGTTCCGAGTGATTCAGGTATTTTTCGGAGTACCGGAGAGTTACGGGAATTCGCCGGGGAGTATATGGGCCTTATTGGGCCATACGGGAATAGAGGAGATAGGCCAAAAGGAAGGAGGCCTGCGCCCCCCCTCTGGTCCGAATTGGACAAGGGGTGCAGCCCCCTTTTCCTTCTCCCTCTCCTCCTCTTTCCTTCACTCCTACTCCAACAAGGAAAGGAGGAGACCTACTCCCGGTGCGAGTAGGACTCCCCCCTTGGCGCGCCCTCCTCCTAGGCTGGCCGCCTCTCCCCTTGCTCCTTTATATAGAGGGGCAGGGGGCCACCTCTAGACACACAAGTTGATCAAGTTGATCGTCTCTTAGCTGTGTGCGGTGCCCCCCTCCACCATAGTCCACCTCGATAATACTGTAGCAATGCTTAGGCGAAGCCCTGCGTCGGTAGAACATCAACATCGTCACCATGCTGTCGTGCTAACGAAACTCTCCCTCAACACTCGGCTGGATCGGAGTTAGAGGGACGTCATCGGGCTGAACGTGTGCTGAACTCAGAGGTGCCGTGCGTTCGGTACTTGATCGGTCAGATCGTGAAGGCGTACGACTACATCAACCGTGTTGTGCTAACGCTTACGCTTTCGGTCTGCGAGGGTACGTGGACAACACTCTCCCCTCTCGTTGCTATGCATCACCATGATCTTGCGTGTGCGTAGGAAATTTTTGAAATTGCTACGTTCCCCAACAGTGGCATCCGAGCCTGGTTTTATGTGTAGAAGTCATATGCACGAGTAGAACACAAGTGAGTTGTGGGCGATATAAGTCATACTGCTTACCAGCATGTCAAACTTTGGTTCGGCGGTTCTGTTGGATGAAGCGGCCCGGACCGACATTACGTGTACGCTTATGCGAGACTGGTTCTACCGACGTGCTTTGCACACAGGTGGCTGGCGGGTGTCAGTTTCTCCAACTTTAGTTGAACCGAGTGTGGCTATGCCCGGTCCTTGCGAAGGTTAAAACAGCACCAACTTGACAAACTATCGTTGTGGTTTTGATGCGTAGGTAAGAACGGTTCTTGCTAAGCCCGTAGCAGCCACGTAAAACTTGCAACAACAAAGTAGAGGACGTCTAACTTGTTTTTGCAGGGCATGTTGTGATGTGATATGGTCAAGACATGATGCTAAATTTTATTGTATGAGATGATCATGTTTTGTAACCAAGTTATCGGCAACTGGCAAGAGCCATATGGTTGTCGCTTTATTGTATGCAATGCAATCGCCCTGTAATGCTTTACTTTATCACTAAGTGGTAGCGATAGTCGTGGAAGCATAAGATTGGCGAGACGACAATGATGCTACGATGGAGATCAAGGTGTCGCGTCAGTGACGATGGTGATCATGACGGTGCTTCGGAGATGGAGATCACAAGCACAAGATGATGATGGCCATATCATATCACTTATATTGATTGCATGTGATGTTTATCTTTTATGCATCTTATCTTGCTTTGATTGACGGTAGCATTATAAGATGATCTCTCACTAAATTTCAAGATAAAAGTGTTCTCCCTGAGTATGCACCGTTGCCAAAGTTCGTCGTGCCCAGACACCACGTGATGATCGGGTGTGATAAGCTCTACGTCCATCTACAACGGGTGCAAGCCAGTTTTGCACACGCAGAATACTCAGGTTAAACTTGACAAGCCTAGCATATGCAGATATGGCCTCGTAACACTGAGACCGAAAGGTCGAGCGTGAATCATATAGTAGATATGATCAACATAGTGATGTTCACCATTGAAAACTACTCCATTTCACGTGATGATCGGTTATGGTTTAGTTGATTTGGATCACGTGATCACATAGAAGATTAGAGGGATGTCTTTCTAAGTGGGAGTTCTTAAGTAATATGATTAATTGAACTTTAATTTATCATGAACTTAGTCCTGGTAGTATTAGCATATCTATGTTGTAGATCAATAGCTTGTGTTTAGCTCCCCTGTTTTATTTTTGATATGTTCCTAGAGAAAATTAAGTTGAAAGATGTTAGTAGCAATGATGCGGATTGGATCCGTGATCTTAGGATTATCCTCATTGCTGCACAGAAGAATTATGTCCTTAATGCACCGCTAGGTGACAGACCTATTGCAGGAGCAGATGCAGACGTTATGAATGTTTGGCTAGCTCAATATGATGACTACTTGATAGTTTAGTGCACCATGCTTAAACGGCTTAGAATCGGGACTTCAAAGACGTTTTGAACGTCATGGACCATATGAGATGTTCCAGGAGTTGAAGTTAATATTTCAAGCAAATACCCGAGTTGAGAGATATGAAGTCTCCAACAAGTTCTATAGCTAAAAGATGGAGGAGAATAGCTCAAGCAGTGAGCATGTGCTCAGATTGTCTGGGTACTACAATCGCTTGAATCAAGTGGTAGTTAATCTTCCAGATAAGATAGTGATAGACAGAATTCTCTAGTCACCATCACGAAGTTAGTAGAACTTCGTGATGAACTATGATATGCAAGGGATAACGGAAACAATTCCCAAGCTCTTCGTAATGCTGAAATCAACGAAGGTAGAAATCAAGAAAAATATCAAGTGTTGATGGTAGACAAGACCACTAGTTTCAAGAAAAAGGCAAAGGGAAGAAGGGGAACTTCAAGAAGAACGGCAAGCAAGTTCTTGCACAAGTGAAGAAGCCCAAGTCTGGTCCTAAGCCTGAGACTAAGTGCTTCTACTGCAAAGGGACTGGTCACTGGAAGCGGAACTGCCCCAAATATTTAGCGGATAAGAAGGATGGCAAAGTGAACAAAGGTATATTTGATAACAGATTATTGATGTGTATTTTACTAGTGTTCGTAGCAACCCCCCGGTATTTGATACTGGTTCAGTTGCTAAGAGTAGTAACTCGAAACGGGAGTTGCAGAATGAATAGAGACTAGTTAAGGGTGAAGTGACGATGTGTGTTGGAAGTGGTTCCAAGATTGATATGATCATCATCGCACACTCCCTATACTTTTGGGATTAGTGTTGAACCTAAATAAGTGTTATTTGGTGTTTGCATTGAGCATGAATATGATTTGATCATGTTTATTGCAATACAGTTATTCATTTAAGTAAGAGAATAAATTGTTGTTCTGTTTACATATATGGTTACACACCCAATGAAAATGGTTCGTTGGATCTCGATCGTAGTGATACACATATTCATAATATTGAAACCAAAAGATGCAAAGTTAATAATGATGGTGCAACTTATTTGTGGCACTGCCATTTAGGTCATATTGGTGTAAAGCGCATGAAGAAACTCCATGCTGATGGACTTTTGGAATCACTTTATGAATCAGTTGATGCTTGCGAACCATGCCTCATGGGCAAGATGACTAAGACTCCGTTCTCCGGAACAATGCAGCAAGCAACAGATTTGTTGGAAATCATGCATACTGATGTATGTGGTCCGATGAATATTGAAGCTCGCGGCAGGTATCATTATTTTCTGATCTTCACAGATGATTTGAGCAGATATGAGTATATCTACTTGATGAAACACAAGTCTGAAACATTTGAAAAGTTCAAAGAATTTCAGAGTGAAGTGGAGAATCATCGTAACAAAATAAAAGTTTCTACGATATGATCGCATAAGTAAAATATTTGAGTTACGAGTTTGGCCTTCAATTAAAACAATGTGAAATAGTTTCACTACTCACGCCACCTAGAACACCACAGTGTAATGGTGTGTCCGAACGTCATAACCATGCTTTATTAGATATGGTGCGATCTATGACGTCTCTTACTGATTTACCGCCATCGTTTTGGGGTTATGCATTAGAGACAGCTACATTCACATTAAATAGGGCACCATCTAAATCCGTTGAGACGACACCGTATGAACTATGGTTTGACAAGAAACCTAAGATGTCGTTTCTTAAAGTTTGAGGTTGCAATACTTATGTGAAAAAGTTTCAACCTGATAATATCAAACCCAAATCGGAGAAGTGCGTGTTCATAGGATATACCCAAAAGAAAATGTTGGGTACACCTTCTATCACAGATCCGAAGGCAAGATATTCGTTGCTGAGAATGGATCCTTTCTAGAGAAGGAGTTTCTCTCGAAAGAAGTGAGTGGGAGGAAAGTAGAACTTGATGAGGTAACTGTACCTGCTCCCTTATTGGAAAGTAGTTCATCACAGAAATCTGTTCCTGTGACTACTACACCAATTAGTGAGGAAGGTAATGATGATGATCATGTAACTTCAGATCAAGTTACTACCGAACCTCGTAGGTAAACCAGAGTGATATCCGCACCAAAGTGGTACGGTAATCCTATTCTAGAGGTCATGTTACTTGACCATGACGAGCCTACGGACTATGAGGAAGCGATGATGAGCCCAGATTCTGCGAAATGGCTTGAGGCCATGAAATCTGAGATGAGATCCATGTATTAGAACAAAGTATGGACTTTGATTGACTTGCCGATTGATCGGCGAGCCATTGATATTAAATGGATCTTCAAGAGGAAGACGGACGCTGATAGTAGTGTCACTATCTACAAAGCTAGAATTGTCGCAAAAAGGTTTTCAACACAAGGTGTTGACTACGATGAGAGTTTCTCACTCGTATCTATGCTTAAGTCTGTCTGAATCATGTTAGCAATTGCCGCATTTTTTGAAATCTGGCAAGTGGATAAACAAAACTGCATTCCTTAATGGATTTATTAAAGAAGAGTTGTATATGATGCAACTAGAAGGTTTTGTCAATCCTAATGGTACTAACAAAATATGCAAGCTCCAGCGATCTATCTATGGACTGGTGCAAGCATCTCGGAGTTGGAATATACGCTTTGATAAGTTGATCAAAGCATATAGTTTTATACAGACTTGCGGTGAAGTCTATATTTACAAGAAAGTGAGTGGGAGCATTACAACATTTCTGATAAGTATATGCGAATGACATATTGTTGATCGAAGACAATCTAGAATTATTCTGCAAAGCATAAAGGAATGTTTGAAAGGAGTTTTTCAAAGAAAGACCTCGGTGAAGCTGCTTACATATTGAGCATCAAGATCTATAGAGATAGATCAAGACGCTTGATGAGTTTTTCAATGAGTACATACCTTGACAAGATTTTGAAGTAGTTCAAAATGGAACATTCAAAAAGGAGTTCTTGCTTGTATTACAAGGTGTGAAGTTGAGTAAGACTCAAAACCCGACCACGGCAGAAGATAGAGAGAGAATGAAAGTCATTCCCTATGCCTCAGCCATAGGTTCTATAAAGTATGCCATGCTGTGTACCAGACCTATTGTATACCCTGCCCTGAGTTTGTCAAGGGAGTACAATAGTGATCTAGGAGTAGATCACTGGACATTGGTCAAAATTATCCTTAGTGGAATAAGGATATGTTTCTTGATTATGGAGGTGACAAAAGGTTCGTCGTAAAGGGTTACGTCGATGCAAGTTTTGACACTGATCCAGATGACTCTAAGTCTCAATATGGATACATATTGAAAGTGGGAGCAATTAGCTGGAGTAGCTCCATGCAGAGCATTGTTGACATAGAAATTTCCAAAATACGTACGGATCTGAATGTGGCAGACCCGTTGACTAAACTTCTCTCACAAGCAAAACATGATCACACCTTAGTACTCTTTGGGTGTTAATCACATAGCAATGTGAACTAGATAATTGACTCTAGTAAACCCTTCGGGTGTTGGTCACATGTCGATGTGAACTATGGGCGTTAATCACATGGTGATGTGAACTATTGGTATTAAATCACATGGCGATGTGAACTAGATTATTGACTCTAGTGCAAGTGTGAGACTGAAGGAAATATGCCCTAGAGGCAATAATAAAGTTATTATTTATTTCCTTATCTCATGATAAATGTTTATTATTCATGCTAGAATTGTATTAACCGGAAATATAATACATGTGTGAATACATAGACAAACAGAGTGTCACTAGTATGCCTCTACTTGACTAGCTCGTTGATCAAAGATGGTTATGTTTCCTAACCATAGACATGAGTTGTCATTTGATTAACGGGATCACATCAGTAGGAGAATGATGTGATTGACTTGACCCATTCCGTTAGCTTAGCACTTGATCGTTTAGTTTGTTGCTATTGCTTTCTTCATGACTTATACATGTTCCTATGACTATGAGATTATGCAACTCCCGTTTACCGGAGGAACACTTTGTGTGCTACCAAACGTCACAACGTAATTGGGTGATTATAAAGGTGTTCTATAGGTGTCTCCGAAGGTACTTGTTGGGTTGGTGTATTTCGAGATTAGGATTTGTCACTCCGATTGTCGGAGAGGTATCTCTGGGCCCTCTCAGTAATGCACATCACCTAAGCCTTGGAAGCATTGCAACTAATGAGTTAGTTGTGAGATGATGTATTACGGAATGAGTAAAGAGACTTGCCGGTAACGAGATTGAACTAGGTATTGAGATGCCGACGATCGAATCTCGGGCAAGTAACATGCCGATGACAAAGGGAACAACGTATGTTGTTATGCAGTCTGACCGATAAAGATCTTCGTAGAATTTGTAGAAGCCAATATGAGCATCCAGGTTCCGCTATTGGTTATTGACCGGAGACATGTCTCGGTCATGTCTACATAGTTCTCGAACCCGTAGGGTCCGCACGCTTAACGCTACGATGATAGTTATATTATGAGTTTATATGTTTTGATGTAACGAAGGAGTTGGGAGTCCCGGATGAGATCAGGGACATGAGGAGGAGTCTCGAAATGGTCGAGACGTAAAGATCGATATATTGGACGACTATATTCGGACTTCGGAAAGGTTCCGAGTGATTCGGGTATTTTTCGGAGTACCGGAGAGTTACAGGAATTCGCCGGGGAGTATATGGGCCTTATTGGGCCATACAGGGGTAGAGGAAATAGGCCAAAAGGAAGGAGGCCTACACTCCCCCTCTGGTCCGAATTGGACAAGGGGTGCAGCCCCCTTTTCCTTCTCCCTCTCCTCCTCTTTCGTTCACTCCTACTCCAACAAGGAAAGGAGGAGTCCTACTCCCGGTGGGAGTAGAACTCCCCCCTTGGCGCGCACTCCTCCTAGGCCGGCCGCCTCCCCCCATGCTCCTTTATATACAGGGGCAGGGGGCACCTCTGGACACACAAGTTGATCAAGTTGATCATCTCTTTGCCGTGTGCGGTGCCCCCCTCCACCATAGTCCACCTCGATAATACTGTAGCGGTGCTTAGGCGAAGCCCTGCGTCGGTTGAACATCAACATCTTCACCACGCCGTCGTGCTAACGAAACTCTCCCTCAACACTCGGCTGGATCGGAGTGAGAGGGACGTCATCGGGTTGAACGTGTGCTGAACTCGGAGGTGCCGTGCGTTCGGTACTTGATCGGTCATATCGTGAAGACGTACGACTACATCAACCGCGTTGTGCTAACGCTTCCGCTTTCGGTCTGCGAGGGTACGTGGACAACACTCTCCCCTCTTGTTGCTATGCATCACCATGATCTTGCGTGTGCGTAGGAAATTTTTGAAATTGCTACGTTCCCCAACACATGTGTGTAATACTTTGCTTTGATAACTTGTAGATTTTTGCAATAAGTATATGAGCTCTTTATGACTAAGGTTGAGTCCATGGATCATATGCACTTTCCTTTCTTCCACCAGTGCTAGCCTCTCTAATACCGCACACCTTTCGCCGTTATCATACACCCACCATATACCTTCCTCAAAACAGCCACCATACCTACCTATCATGGTATTTCCATAGCCATTCCGAGATATATTGCCATGCAACTTTCCACCGTTCTGTTTACTATGACACGCTCCATCATTGTCATATTCCTTTGCATGATCATGTAGCTGACATTGTATTTGTGGCAAAGCCATCGTTCATAATTCTTTCATACATGTCACTCTTGATTCATTGCATATCCCGGTACACCACCGGAGGCATTCACATAGAGTCATATTTTGTTCTAAGTATTGAGTTGTAATTGTTGAGTTGTAATTAAATAAAAGTGTGATGATCATCATTTTTAGAGCATTGTCCCAAGTGAGGAAAGGATGATGGAGACTATGATTCCCCCACAAGTCGGGATGAGACTCCAGATGAAAAATAAAATAAATAAATAATAATAATAATAAAAAAGAGGCCAAAGAAGCCCAAATAAAAAAGAGGCCATAGAAAAAGGGAAAAGGCCCAAAAAAACATGAGAGAAAAAGAGAGAAGGGACAATGCCACTATCCTTTTACCACACTTGTGCTTCAAAATAGCACCATGATCTTCATAATAGAGAGTCTCCTATGTTATCACTTCCATATACTAGTGGGAATTTTTCATTATAGAACTTGGCTTGTATATTCCAATGATGGGCTTCCTCAAAATGCCCTAGGTCTTCATGAGCAAGCGAGTTGGATGCACACCCACTTAGTTCCTTTTGTTGAGATTTCATATACTTATAGCTCTAGTGCATCCGTTGCATGGCAATCCCTACGCACTCACATTGATATCTATTGATGGGCATCTCCATAGCCCGTTGATACGCCTAGTTGATGTGAGACTATCTTTCACCTTTTTTGTCTCCTCCACAACCACCATTCTATTCCACCTAAAGTGCTATGTCCGTGGCTCACGCTCATGTATTGCATGAAGATTGAAAAAGTTTGAGAACAACAAAAGTATGAAACAATTGCTTGGCTTGTCATCGGGGTTGTGCATGATTTAAATACTTTGTGTGCTGAAGATAGAGCATAGCCAGACTATATAATTTTGTAGGGATAACTTCATTTGTCCATGTTATTTTGAAGAGACATAATTGCTTAGTTAGTATGCTTGAAGTATTATTATTTCTATGTCCATATTGAACTTTTGTCTTGAATCTTTCGGATCTGAATATTCATACCACAATTAAGAAGAATTAAATTGAAATTATCCCAAGTAGCATTCCACATCAAAAATTCTGTTTTTATCATTTACCTCCTCGAGGACGAGCAGGAATTAAGCTTGGGGATGCTTGATACGTCTCCAACGTATCTATAATTTTTGATTGTTCCATGCTATATTATATTCTGTTTTGGACATTATTGGGCTTTATTATACACTTTTATATTATTTTTGGGACTAACCTATTAACCGGAGGCCCAGCCCAGAATTGTTGTTTTTTTTGCCTATTTTAGGGTTTCACAGAAAAAGAATATCAAACGGAGTCCAAATAGAATGAAACATTCGGGAACGTGATTTTCGGAACGAACATGATCCAGAGGACTTGGACCCTACGTCAAGCAATCAACGAGGAAGGCACGAGGTAGGGGGGCGCGTCTACCCCCCCAAGCGCGCCCTCCACCCTCGTGGCCCCTCTGTTGCTCCACCGACGTACTCCTTCCTCCTATATATACCTACGTACCCCCAAACTACCAGATACGAAGCCAAAACCCTAATTCCACCGCTGTAACTTTCTGTACCCACGAGATCCCATCTTGGGGCCTTTTCCGGAGCTCCGCCGGAGGGGGCATCGATCATGGAGGGCTTCTACATCAACACCATAGCCCCTCCGATGAAGTGTTAGTATTTTACTTCAGACCTACGGGTCCATAGTTACTAGCTAGATGGCTTCTTCTCTCTTTTTGGATCTCAATACAAAGTTCTCCCCCTCTCTTGTGGAGATCTATTCGATGTAATCTTCTTTTGCGGTGTGTTTGTTGATACTGATTAATTGTGGGTTTATGATCAAGTTTATCTATGAACAATATTTGAATATTCTCTGAATTCTTTTATGTATGATTGGTTATCTTTGCAAGTCTCTTCGAATTATCAGTTTGGTTTGGCCTACCAGATTGATCTTTCTTGTAATGGGAGAAGTGCTTAGCTTTGGGTTCAATCTTGCGGTGTCCTTTCCCAGTGACAGTAGGGGGAGCAAGGCACGTCTTGTATTGTTGCCATCGAGGATAACAAGATGGGGTTTATATCATATTGCACGAGTTTATCCCTCTACATCATGTCATCTTTCTTAAAGCGTTACTCTATTCTCTGGAACTTAATACTCTGGATGCATGCTGGATAGTGGTCGATGTGTGGAGTAATAGTAGTAGATGCACGCAAGAGTCGGTCTACTTGTCTCGGACGTGATGCCTATATACATGATCATACCTAGATATTCTCATAACTATGCTTAATTCTGTCAATTGCTCAACAGTAATTTAGTCACCCATCGTAAATACTTATGCTCTTGAGAGAAGCCACTAGTGAAACCTATGGCCCTCGGGTCTATCTTCCATCATATTAATCTTCCAATACTTAGTTATTTCCTTTGCCATTTATTTTACTTTGCATCTTTATCATAAAATACCAAAAATATTATCCTATCATATCTATCAGGTTTCACTCTCGTAAGTGACCGTGTAGGGATTGACAACCCCTTATCATGTTGGTTGCAAGTATTTATTTGTTTGTGTAGGTGCGAGGGACTTGTGCACGGCCTCCTACTGGATTGATACCATGGTTCTCAAAAACGAAGGGAAATACTTACGCTACTTTGCTGCATCACACTTTCCTCTTCAAGGGAAAACCAACGCAATGCTCAAGAGGTAGCATCAATTTGGTCAACAAATGATTATGACATCCACAGCCATTGGATTTATATCCAAGGGCCTGCATGCACCTTTAATCTCTCGTCTTCTTCCTCTAGCATCGCCAAGACAGCCTGGTCCGGCCTCCGGCGGCTAGAGGCTCTGCTTAGCACGCATCGCTGCGAAGCGCTACCCCACTGCCGGCCAGGCTATCCCTCCACCCCTCCACACCTCCTATTATTCTCCACCGACTGCATCCCCACGCCTCACCAGAACCAGTTATATCCCTTCTCCTCCTCTCAATATGCGACTCCACTGCCGCCTCTTCTAATCTCCGAGTCGTTCCCGTCCGGGGCCTCGCCATCATCCACCGCCTTGCCGCGCTCGATGCGGAGTGGTCAACAAACAAGAGTCATCGGAAGAGGTTGTACGTGGAGAGCCTACCGGTTGGGACCCACGAGGTCCATGGTCGCACGCATGGAAAGTTCCTCCTTATTAAGCTGAAAAAATGGTTCCTCCACCTGATAACTGGGACCCACCAGTTGTGTCTTCGCACAGAAGGAAGTGCCTCCTTATTATGTGAAAAAATTATTCCTCCCGTTGACCGCTGGGACCCGTCAGATTTGGTGGCTGACTTGCGGGCCTACTAAGCGGACATGTACGCAGGGCATTGTCAACTTAATCAACAAATGATTCTAGCAGCTGGACCATTGGATGTTAATCCAACACCCGTGCTCCTTCTTCAACCTCTGTTCTTGCTCCTGTCTCCCGTGGGCGGCACCGCGGCTGTGCTGCCGCGCACCCGAACCAGAGTTTCCCACTCCTCTCCATCTGCGACTCCACTGCCCCGTCTACCCCATCTCCGGGTCGTTCTAGTCTGGGGCCTCGCCATCGTCCACCGGCCTTGGTTCACTCGGCACGGCATGGTCAACGTGGTGAACACCCGAGGGTCATCGGAAGATGACTGTACGTGAGAAGCTGACAGTGGGGACGCATCACGCCCATGGACGCATGCATGAAACGGAATGCGGCGTGGTCAACGTGGTCAAGGAATGACTTCCATCGGAAGTGTACTGTACGTGGAGAGGCTAACAGCTAGGTCCACGGCCGCAGCAAGGAAGTGCCTCCTTATTACACAGAAAATAATGATTCCTCCACCTGACAGCAGGGACCCATCAGATGGTGTCACAGCCCTAGTTTAGCCTTTTCTTGTCCTTGCATGATCATCATGTCTAAATTCTGAAATTTGAATTGAGGGAATTTTCAAAGCCTCAGAAACCTTTTAAAAATAATCAACATTTAATTCTCATCAAATGAGTCCAAAGAAATGTTCCTGTTACTCTGTGAAAATATTGGTACGAGGTAAAATTCAAACCAATATTTTTGGAATCACAGAAATATTTATTTTGGGCCTTTGACTTAAATCAATGACATATTTGAGTTGAATTTATTTCTGTTATATAAGAAATAAAGTTCAAATATTTTTGTAAGTTGCTTGTGACCTTCGACTAGTTTCTGAGCTCACATAACAATTTACAGAAAGTTCAAAAAATGACTTGATGTTTTAAATCAAATCAAAACCAATTACAGAAAAATAGAAAACATAAAATAAATTAGAAAGAGAGAGAGAGAGAGTAACCTCACCTGGCGGACCACCTGCTCTGGCCCAGCAAGCCGGCCCAGCCGACTGGCCACGCCAGTCATCCTCCTCCTCGAGCCAGAAGGACGAGCACGCGCGCGTGCCCGAGAGCGCCACGCCACCAGGGCGTCTGCCTGTGTCCCCAGGCCAGCTCGACACCGCGGCCAACCTCCTCGGTGCTGTCCCGATTGCTCTGACTCTCTGACTCTCCCCCTGCTCTGTCCCTCGCCTCTCCCGCCATGGCCGATTCGCCCGCGAGCTCGCCGTCGTCGCCTGCATAGCTATCACCTCCCCCTCGCCTCCTCGAAGTTCCTGCGAGCTCCGCGTCGACGCCCCGACCTCCTCGATGAGCCACACGCCGCCGGATGCGCTCCACTGCCTCCACCAAGCTCCTCCTCACCGTTAGGTTGTCGAAGATCCCCCTCGTCACCGCGCTCAGCTCCGGCCACCTCCAAGCTAGCCGTTCGCTCCACTGCAACCTTTGTGATCTTCCGCGTCGATGCCCCCTCTCCTTTGGCTCTTTTGCTTCCGCTAACGCCTTTGTCGTCGCGGCCGGGAGCTTGGCTCCGCCGGCCATGCCGCCGCTGTGGCCACCGTCACCTAGAGCCGCAACCGAGCGCGTCATAGCGCTCAGCGCATCACCAGGTGCCCGCAGCACCCCTCCGTGGCCCCTGCCGTGCAGTATAACGCCAACCCCGAGCACACCCGCACGCCGGCCGCCGCCGTGAGCTCTATTCCGGCGAGCTCCGGCCACCCCAGCTGCTCCCACTTGCCCCGTTGGATGCGTGCATTCGCCAGCTCCACGTAGATGCCCTCCGCATTGCATTTGGTCGCCGGAGACGCAAACCCGAGGCTCGCCGCAGCGAGTGGCCTCGCCGACGTCAAGTCGCCGGTGGGGCTGACCCACTTTGACCATGACTGGCCCCCCTGTGTCGATGACATGTGGGGCCGACCTCTAACTAGAGTTAGTTTAGGTTTTAGTTAGTCCTAATTACCACTGTTAGAGGTTAATCACCTCACTAACTAACTCTGTATCACTGACATGTGGGCCCATGCCCTAATTAAGTTAGGTTAGTATTTAACTTAGCACTAACTAACAGAGTTAGTTTGTTGTGTCACTGACCTGTGGGTCCCATAGGTCAGGGTTGACCTGGCTGACTCCGTTGACCTGCTGACCTCAGCCTGATGCAGTATATGTTTCTGGGATTTTAAATAAATCAGAAATGATTTATTTATTTTCAGGAAATGCCCTAAACTTCTAAAAATCATAGAAAATAAACCGTAACTCTGAATGAAGTAATTTATATATGAAAAATGATCAGAAAAATACAAAGAATCTGTTTATGGCATTTTCAAGCATGTTAGAGAAACTTATATCCTCTGTTTAGGACAATTCAACTAAATGACATTTAAGAAAGCACATATGGAGTTTGATTTTGAACTTAGTGTTCAAACCTACTCCATTTAACTTGTTGCTAGTTGCATTAGGCCAATCAACATCATATTGCCATGCCACATTCATGCATCATATTGTTGCATTGCATTGATTGTGTCCTTCTCTGTTTGCTGGTAACCGTCCCCTCTCAGTCGACGATGTTTTTGACGACGTGATCGATGACACCGATGAAGAACTATATTATCTTCAGAAGTGCCAGGCAAGCAAAACCCCCTTGTTCATTCCGATATAATCCTACCCTCTCGCTCTTGCTCTCTTTTACTGCATTAGGACAACAACGATTCAACTGTTTCATGTTGCAGTAGCTGAACCCCTTTTCCTCTGCATGACCTGTCATTGCCACAGTAAATAGATGAACCCACTAGCATGAGTAGGAGTTGTTTGAGCCCTGATGTGCCTACTCATTCATGCTTTTTTGTCATGCCTGCTACTGCTTAGAGTTGAGTCGGGTCTGATTCATCGGGAATGAATTGGAATGGTGATGAACATGTCCTACTGTGTGTGAGCTAAGTGTGTGAACACAGTTTGGTGAAGGTAGTGGTGAGAGGCCATGTAGGAGTACATGGTGGGTTGTCTCATTGAAACCGTCCTCAGGAACTGAGTTCTATGTTTGTGATCCATGAACATCTACTACCACACGTTGGGCCCTGAAATATGACCCCGCTCGACTTATTAACCGCCCCTGTTCTTTGTCCAGGAGTTGCAACTAGTTTCTGGTGTTTGTAGGATATGTGTTGGAGGCCATGCATAGCGTTGACACTAGGGGTAGGCTATGATGCGGTAGATACACCGTGGCATGGTGTACCGGGCGCCCATTTGGTGTCTCGAGAACCCTGCACACATCGTTTGGGGCTGTGAGCGAAACTCCGGCCGAATCTCCTCGCGGATGGAACCCGAATAAGCGATAAACCTGGACTAGAGACTTGTGTGGTTAGTTAGGTCGTGGTCTACACCCACGTCGGCTTTCGCTTGAAGTTTGCCAAGCACATGTCATGTGCAGACGCTAAGTGGTGGAAACATGTGCGAAGAAGTACACCCCTGCAGGGTTATAAATGATCTACTCGAATAGCCATTTCCATGGTAAAGGACTTCTGGGTTGCCTATAATAGTTCATAGACAAGTGAAAGTGGATATTCTAAAACTTGCAAGATAAGCGTGAGTGCTATGGATGGCCTTCTCATAGGGAGACAGGAGCGGATCCATAGTGGTGTATTGAATGGTCAATATGTGGGCTCGTGTGCGCCACCTCAAAAGGGTTGCTTGCAGTCGTAGTTCAGGTTAGCCACTGAGTCAAAGTTGGCTTGCCACAGTTAAAATCCACCACCACCCTTGTTGATACCGATGCATATGTAGTTAGTTCTGATGTAAGTCTTGCTGAGTACATTTGTACTCACGTTTGCTTAATTTATGTTTTGCAGAGAGACGTTAGTCTCGCTAGTAGTTCCGTGTGGACTTCGACGCTTATCTTTCTACCTCAGCTACGATTTTGTGCCCTCGGCAGGGTCTTGTAGATAGTCAGGCTTCTTAGCCTTCTTCATTTGTAGTTGTCTGTACTCAGACAGGTTAAGCTTCCGCATGTGCTTATTGTTTGTATGCTATGATTGTTGGGTCATGAGACCCACGTTTGTAATATCTCGCTCCTCGGAGCCTAATGAATAAATACTCTGAGTCGTAGAGTCTTGTTGTGATTCCGTGTTCTATTTGCTCATATCGAGCATACTGTGTGTATGATTGAAATGCTTGGTATGTGTGGGATCCGACAACCTAGTTGTTTATCCTTGGTAGCTTCTCTTATGGGGAAATGTAGTCTAGTGCTTCCACTGAGCCTTGGTAGTCTGCTACAGCCCAGTTTACCAAAGTCCTGCTAGCCCAGTACTACTGCTTCGGAACACTTAGACTGGCCGACATGTGATTCACTTCATTCCTGTGTCTGCCCTTCGGGGAAATGTCACGCGGTGACTTCTGGAGTCCTGCTAGCCTGCTTCGGCCTGGGTTCCCGGAGTCCTACTAGCCCAGTTGCTACTGCCCGAAGTCACACGCTGATGACTGACATGTTCGATGTTGTTTCATGTATGCCTGTCCCCGTAAGTTAGTGCCACTTTGGGTTCACGACTAGTCATGCCGGCCCGGGATCTCTGTCATATGGATGCTAGCGGTACTATCCTATACGTGAGCCAAAAGGCGCAAACGGTCCCGGGCCAGGTAGGGTGGCACCCGTGGGAATACCGTGCGTGAGGCCGCAAAGTGATATGAAGTGTTACATGCTAGATCGGTGTGACTTAGGATCGGGGTCCTGACAGCTTTGGTATCAGAGCCTGACTGCCTGTAGGATTGCCAAGCCAAACTGGTCGAAGTTGTGTCTAGAAATGCTTTAGTTATGTAAGGGAATTGATTGTGGAAGGGAACGTAAGGCTCTTTTTACTCCTTTACGTTATGCCCTTCTGATCTGAGTCAAAATCTTCTTTTTTGCGGGGATTAAGAACTAGGCTTCTCGTCTTTCTATCAGGATCACATGTTACTAATCCGTAGACTCATAGGATTGATGGATTCAAGCCCGAGTTCGGTTCCTACTACTTCTGTGTCTTGACTGTTCATCTCAGAACTTTGATATTGTGATGTTAAGTGGTTATGCCACCATTTTGTAGGATGTCTCAAATAATTTTGAGCATTTATAGCCGTTATGCTGTGCGAGTCATCCCAGGTCTCTAAATAGTCTAATGCATTTGCAAATTCCTTCTTTCCGTTCCCGATGTTCCTTTGGGCCAGTTCAACCACACTAATCCGTGAGTTGAGGTACTCTATTACCTCGACATATATGTTCGAGCTATTATTATGACCCTAGGTGTTTTAGGGAGTCACCTAGTAATCTAGCCATGTTTTGTATTCCGGTGTGATGATTCTGGCCACCATTCTCGAAAGCATCCCGTGATGCCATTTAGTAGCAGGTATTCTATTCCTGGGTTCTTAAACCCGAGATTCACCCTACTTACCTCATGTTGATAGTGTTTGCTCGTTCCTTTAGGATATTAGTAACCTTGCGATAGTCCTCGAGGTCCGTGGTATTTCTTTCTTCCAAATACCATGAACCATTAAGGCAGAAGTTCTTTGAACCAAAATATCACAATCAGAGTACTCTTGAGGAGTTCTCCATTCATAATTGTGTTTCTCCCAGTTCTACCTTTCTGCATGGGTTATTTGGAAGAAACCTGTTGAACTTGGTTCGACATATTAATCTATGCATCCACAACTCAGAAAGATATATGTCCTCTTGAGTTGTCCCTCTTCATTTGCATTCCGACCATCGCCTATCAATTGATAGTCAGGAGTAATTGTGCATCCGTGTTATCGATGCTTATTATTCTTGTGGTCCGTCAAGCCATTCTATTTCAGAATGACTAGGAAAAACAAACTCCAGTACCTCATCCATATCCAGGATTGGGTCAAAGTAGTTGTTGAAAGGATTGAGAAGAGGTGTCTAGAGGGGGGGTGATTAGACACTAAGTGACAAAAGTTGCAGTTTTTAATATTCTTAAGTTTAAGTGGAGTTTAAGCTCAAGTTTAACAAACACAATACATATCAACCAAGCATGCAATGAGTATATGAGAAGCGGAAAGTAAAGCATGCAACTTGCAAGAATGTAAATAGAAGGGTTTGGAGTATTCAAACGCAATTGGAGACACGGATGTTTCTGTTGTGGTTCCGATAGGTGGTGCTATCGTACATCTACGTTGATGGAGACTTCAACCCACGAAGGGTAATGGTTGCGCGAGTCCACGGAGGGCTCCACCCACAAAGGGTCCATGAAGAAGCAACCTTGTCTATTCCATCATGGCCGTCGCCCACGAAGGACTTGCCTCACTAGCGGTAGATCTTCACGAAGTAGGCGATCTCCTTGCCCTTACAAACTCCTTGGTTCAACTCCACAATCTTGTCGGAGGCTCCCAAGTGACACCTAGCCAATCTAGGAGACACCACTCTCCAAGAAGTAACAAATGGTGTGTTGATGATGAACTCCTTGCTCTTGTGCTTCAAATGATAGTCTCCCCAACACTCAACTCTCTCTCACAGGATTTGGATTTGGTGGAAAGAAGATTTGAGTGGAAAGCAACTTGGGGAAGGCTAGAGATCAAGATTCATATGATTGGAATGGAATATCTTAACCTCAACACCGGTGTAGGTGGTTCTCTCTCAGAAAATGTGTATTGGAAGTGTAGGTATGTTCTGATGGCTCTCTCAACGAATGAAGAGTGGGTGGAGGGGTATATATAGCCTCCACACAAAATCTAACAGTTACGCACAATTTTCCAAACTCGGTGGGACCGAATGGTTAAACTCGGTCGGACCGATTCAGCAAACCTAGTGACCGTTAGGATTTTCGGTGGGACTGAGATGCAACTCGGTAGGACCGATATGGTTAGTGTTAGGGCATAACGTAATCTCGGTGTGACTGATTACACAAACTCGGTGGGACCGATTTTGGTAATAAGCTAACCAGAGAGTTGGTCAGGTAAACTCGGTGGGACCTATTCGCTCATCTCGGTGAGACCAGTGTGTTACAAAAGGGAAACAGAGAGTTTACATTGAAATCTCGGTGGGACCGATCGCTCATCTCGGTAAGACCGAAATGTTATGAAGGGAAACAGAGAGATTACAATCCCATCTCGGTGAGACCGAGATCCCTATTGATGAGACCGATTTGCCTAGGGTTTGTGGTAGTGGCTATGACATTTGAAACTCGATGGCGCTGGATAGATAGAATCGGTGGGGCCGAGTTTGACTTTTGGTTTAGGTCATATGTGGATGTGGGAAGGTAGTTGAGGGTTTTGGAGCATATCACTAAGCACTTTGAGCAAGCAAGCCACTAAGCAACACATCATCCCCTCTTGATAGTATTGGCTTTTCCTATAGACTCAATGTGATCTTGGATCACTAAAATAGAAAATGTAGAGTCTTGATCTTGAAGCTTGAGCCAATCCTTTGTCCTTAGCATCTTGAAAGGGTTCCACATCCTCTAGTCCATGCCTCTCCATTGTTGAACTTATCTGAAACATACTAGGTAAAAGTGTTAGTCCAACAAGAGATATGTTGACATTAATTACCAAAACCACCTAGGGAGCACTTGTGCTTTCAGTTGTGTTCTGTAGATCAAATGACAATCCAGCTTTTGCTCTGTTCTACCCTGGAGTATTACCCCCTTTATGTCAGGATTGTCATGAGAATTGCACCATCTCTCATGAATTCTTGACGCGGTGATACTTCTTGCCATCATTTTTCATTCCTTGGTCCCGTGTTGTCGCAACCGAAATGCCGGCAAGTGAACCATGATGTGTGAAATCAATACTACTAGCAACCCTGTTGCTTGGTAGCTAATGGACAATAATTTCATCCTTAGCGTGTTGGTTATTGAACCATCATCCTAAGATGGATCGTGCTACCTAGTCCTTATTTTTGGTGCACCTTCAATCAATGAGATAGGATTGTGGCAATCCATCACTCTCTTGGTCCCATCGTTTTGCCCTGAAAAGCAAGAATGTTCTCGGGTTTAGTAACATATCGGTGGTTCGTGATTTTTCGAATGACTTCTCCGAAGTGTTACTAGGTTGTCACCTGACCGCTATGTTGAGTTCGTGATCAAGTTGGTTTTTTTTGTAACCACCCCTTCTCCAAGAATCCGAGTTGGATACCCTGAAATGGTTGGTTAAGCTGAAAAATTACTTGGAGAGTGGGAAGATAAAAGCTCTATCCGACTTAGTTCATTTTAGGGGATATCTCGTGTGTGTGTGTGTTGAAGAAAGATGATATCTCCATCGATTGGTCCTCGTGATCAGTTGTTGGATCTATTGCCTTGTCAAAACTTTGACTTGAGTATGGACTATCGTCAAGTCAAATCAGAACCAACGATGTTCGTAATGTTGTCTTACTCATGGTTGATCCCTCGAGCATACACCATTACATATTTTGGTCTGACCAATGCTATCACCGTGTTCACATGATGGTGGAAGTCCAGGGATATGGAAATTCTGATGAGTTGCTATTGAGCCCATCAACAGCATTTTCTCTCCCCCATGATTCATGTTGAACATCAACCTAGTGTTGAAAACTTTGTAAGAAATGCCTTCGTGTCCCGTTCATGAACCATATGTTGGATGAAAGAAGTGACCTTCTCCGGTTCACGTGCATTTGGTGTAAGTTGCCGCCGTGAGTTCGAGAAAGGTTGTTTTTGTTTCTTCTGGTACCATCCCAAGTTAGCTATGCATGTGCGAATGTATTCTATGGTCTGGTAGATTAATTACCTCCACTCCATATGTACTCCCTAGGACACCAAGCCACTGATTGATTTGTTCAAGGAAAAGGAGTTGTTGTGTGAATACTAGTTCATGCACAAGGAATTCAATATCCTCAATGATGGTTCCCCACCTGAACTCGGTAGTGTTTTCTTGTAAGACTTCTACATGGTCATGCTTGTCTTGGACAACGTGTTCACATGTATGTAGCAGAACCAGCTCATGTTTTGGTGTTTACTATCGTAGTTCAATTCCCGAGAATCCCGCAACATTGTCTCGTCGGTTTGTGTTGCAAACTTTCTTCCCGAACATGTTGTGTGAAATATCCCGTTACCAACCAGATCTGAATCTCATGCAGATATCATGGTTGGAGCTATTCCAAGATTTATGATGTAGGTCCCGACAAGGTTGATGTTCTGGCCGACACACCTAGCCGGAAGATCTATCGTTGTAGTATCTTGATTGAGCTATTTGACCATCTTCTCCATGAGGATTTAGTGCAACTTATTCTAGAAGTTGTTCCTCAGGGGTCGTTGTGCTCTCGGTTTCCTCGATTATACTAGAACCATTCAAACAGTGGAATCACTCTCTACTGTTGAGTTTATCCCCAGTTACTAGAATCATTCCCAACATTTGCATTTTGTTCCCAGCTTGCACCGCCATTGTGCCATTCTATCTTGGACTACCTTCTCGGTAATTCCTAGTCAGGATCATCTTCAACAGTGGTACTACCATGGGTCCCATCCATTTTCGATGATAAGAAAAATCATCCATCGCGTTGTCTTCAACAAGGTAGTCCCATCATCCATTTGAATCCGGATATGCCATTCATTTGAACTCCGCCAAACGATCGATTGTGATTGCCTTAGGCTGGTATGAAGAGTTTCAATGACCTACATATCAAAAGTAATTCTTTTTGCCACTTAAGGGAATAATTCTACGAGTCACCTCCCCTAAGTTGCCCCATTATGGAATCATGGTGATTATTTCATCGCTATCTTGAGATCTTGCCCCCACCCTCTTCAGCATGAGATTTTTGCCTACCAAGTAGAACCTTGTCATCTACCTCTTTCCATCACTCCTAATGTGTGATTCGTGTCTCAGCTCGAGATGTTTCAACATCTCATTCCACGAGTTGATCTTGTATAGCTCGATCTTCGAGAAGATCAATTCTAGTAGAGTTTCTTTCCGTCGTCATCGCGTGGATGAAGATCTCAAAAGCGAGGATGTCAAGATCAACGTATGCAACAAATCAACAACCTTATGAGGTGCAACCTGGATCACGAAGATTGTGTTGGTCTTGTGCCCCCTCTATCTTCTTACCTCACGTCTTGAATCTCGGGACGAGATTCTTGTTTAGTGGGGGTGAGTTTTCACAGCCCTAGTTTAGCCTTTCCTTGTCCTTGCATGATCATCATGTCTAAATTCTGAAATTTGAATTGAGGGAATTTTCAAAGACTCAGAAAACTTTTAAAAATAATCAACATTTAATTCTCATCAAATGAGTTCAAAGAAATGTTCCTGTTACTCTATGAAAATATTGGTACAAGGTAAAATTCAAACCAATATTCTTGGAATCACAGAAATATTTATTTTGGGCCTTTGACATAAATCAATGACATATTTGAGTTGAATTTATTTTTGTTATATAAGAAATAAAGTTCAAATATTTTTGTAAGTTGCTTGTGACCTTGGACTAGTTTCTGAGCTCATATAACAATTTATAGAAAGTTCAAAAAATGATTTGATGTTTTAAATCAAATCAAAACCAATTACAGAAAAATAGAAAATAGAAACTAAATTAGAAAGAGAGAGAGAGAGAGAGAGAGAGAGAGAGAGAGAGTAACTGTCGGTGTCAAAACCGGCGGATCTCGGGTAGGGGGTCCCGAACTGTGCGTCTAGGTCAGATGGTAACAGGAGGCAAGGGACACGAAGTTTTACCCAGGTTCAGGCCCTCTTGATGGAGGTAAAACCCTACGTCCTGCTTGATTAATATTGATGATATGGGTAGTACAAGAGTAGATCTACCACGAGATCGGAGAGGCTAAACCCTAGAAGCTAGCCTATGGTATGATTGTTGTTCTGTATGTTGTCCTACGGACTAAAACCTTCCAGTTTATATAGACACCGGAGAGGGTTAGGGTTACACAAAGTCGGTTACAATGGTAGGAGATCCACATATCCGTATCGCCAAGCTTGCCTTCCACGCCAAGGAAAGTCCCTCCCGGACACAGGACGAAGTCTTCAATCTTGTATCTTCATAGTCCAGGAGTCCAGCTGAAGGTATAGTCCGGCCATCCGGACACCCCCTAATCCAGGACTCCCTCAGTAGCCCCTGAACCAGGCTTCAATGACGACGAGTCCGGCGCGCAGATTGTCTTCGGCATTGCAAGGCGGGTTCCACCTCCAAGTACTTCATAGAAGATTTTGAACACAAAGATAGTGTCCGGCTCCGCAAAATAAGTTTCCACATATTGCCATAGAGAGAATATTATTTACACAAATCTAATCTGCTGACGTATTCCGTAGTGTGACATCGCACCACGGCCAAGCCTTTATTCGAATCGTTTTATTGTCCCACCTCAGCGTGTCATGCGAGGCAGTTTCCTTGGCACGTCTCGTTGAAGCAGAGATCGTGTCCCCTTATTCCAGGATTCTTATCAATACGGGCGTGGGCAACCCAACCGCTTCTAGGACTCCTAGACTATAGGCAAGTCCAAACGGCCACGGAGAGGACGCTTGATATTCACCCTCTTTATAAAGGGACAAGGCTTTTATTTTTTCTCTCCCGTGCTCAATCGAATCCTTCCCCCACCTCAAGCTCAAACACCCAAAGTTCAGGTCACGTGCTCCGAACCTTCAATCATGTCCGGATCTAGCTTTCAAGGCCGATGGATGCCTTCCTCCGTCATGGAAGAAGACATCAAAAAATTGAGGGAGGCCAGATATCTGACCGCCGAGGTTTCGCATCGGCTGCCTGCCCGAGGGCAGGCCGTCCCTCCCCCGAACCCAACGAGAACGTCGTGTTCGTCTCCCACTTCCTCCGAGGTCTAGGCCTTGCTCTGGATCCTTTCGTCAGGGGTTTGATGTTTTATTACGGGCTAGATTTCCATGATGTAGCTCCGGACTCCTTTCTTCATATCACGACATTTATTGTCGTGTGTGAGGCCTTCCTCCAAGTTACCCATCACTTTGGCCTATGACTCAAGACCTTCAAAGTAAAGTCGAAGATGATCGAGAGGCAACATGCAGCGTGCGGAGGTGCCTCAATATGCAAGATGACGGGAGCTCCATGGCCCAAAGGTTCCATTCTAGAGGTGTCTGGATTGTGGCAACATGAGTGGTTCTACATCACGGCTCCTAGAAGTGCCAAGTGGGCGACTGCCCCTGTTTTCCGCTTAGGCCCTCCCCCACAACTGATGTCATGGATCAGCAGAAGTCTGAGCTGGGGTCCAGCCAAGGACGTGCCTATACTGGAAAGCCGCATTCGAGATCTCTTCAATGGAGATTTTAGTTTGGTTGCGGTAATACAAGTTATGCTGGTTTGTCAAGTCCAGCCTTGCAAACGCCGGCCCCTTCACTTGTCGGAGTTCAATCCCGAGGGACCGCGTGTCATTCAAAATTTCCTCGGCTTGACGCACGAGGATATGTACAAGTCATTCTTCAGACCTCAGGTAGAGTGTCCGGAAATCACCGAGGACGTGGGCCTAAGCAGTAACCGCGCCGCCGAACAGGTAAGGAATCTTCCGGCCGAACATACTATCTCTCATTTTTTACGATGTTATTTCTGAGAGTTTGCTTTTTGACTAGGACTGGCTAACAAAGGCAAAGTTGATTCGGTGTTTGGCCCCCCTCCCTGTGGGTTTGAACAATCCAGTATTGGAAAAGATGCTCTAGGTCGCACCTTGCCTGGAGCCCTTGAAGGAAGATACTGGGGAGGATAATACGGGCGGACGCGGGCCCCCAACGCTGCCCATTCTAACCGAGGGAGTGAGCGTCTCCATGAAGGAAGACGACCAAGGGAGGAAAAGGACTGCGCCCGGGGATTCGGAAGCCGAAGCTTCCAAACGGGAGAAGAAGTCTCCCACAGAGGGTCCTACCTTGGGGGGTGCTTTTGCCACACAAAGTCCGCGGGGGGATCAATTCACCAGCGAGTCGTAAGTGACCCGAAATACTTTAATAGTACAGGTATGCCATCTTTTTCTTCTGAGAAAATAACCACCGCATATATCTTTGCAGTTCGGGCCTTAGCCCCTCTCGAATGAGCTCGTCTTCGGGGGATCTTCTTCCAGAGATGATGGAGAGCAAAACGCCTCCTCCGAACTCCTCAGCTCCGGAAGCGGGCGACCTCGAAGTGTCGTCGCGGAGGGCCTCTCTGAGTCCGGTGAGGCCAGAAGATAATCCCATTGACCCCCGAAGCTCCCAGTGTCCGGCTCCCGAAGAGAGCAGACAAAAGAGTCTGACACCATCTGGTGTGCGATCGGATGTTCTGAGGGAGTTTGTGGGGCGAGCGGCCATCTCAGATGAACACCGTATGCTGATGAATACGATGATGGAGAGAATCTCGTCCGCCGAAAGTGGATTGCATGAAGCTTTTATGAGTCTACTGACAGGCTTTGAGGTACGTAAAATAATGTATGATAGTCCTGCACATGCTAGGTGTGCCCTGTGTAGATAGTAGCCCCTGAGACTCTGGTTGTCGTCGGAAACGACGACGAATAGAGGATCATATTCCCAGGTAATAACCATACTGCCTCTATGTGCAGGTGATGGAAGCTCCGGTGGCTAGCCGGACTAGCAAGTTTGCCCATTTAAAACGGCAGTTGGATGCGGCAGACACCGACATCGAGCTTGTTAACAAAAGGCTTGACGAGGCACAGGGTAAGTGTCATTATCTGGTAAACGCCACATAGTAAGAGCAGCATGATGCTAGTATCTTTAATATGTTGTGACTGCAGATGGAGCTGCCACTGTTGAAGCCTTGCTGGCAAAACTTGCCCGAGCCAAGGAACAAGCGAGGTTTGGTAATGCGGCTGCTTTGAAGGTGGCCGAAGAGTTGAAAGCCGAGAAGGCCGTGCATGGCGAGAGCCGTGATAAGATGGCCAAGATGGCCATAGAATTAAAAGCCGCCGCCGACCGTTGCCGGGTTCTTGAAAAGGAAAACCTAGCGAAGGCATTGGACCTTGAGAAGGCTACTGCGACGAGAAAAGACATCCGCTCTGCTATGAGGGCGAAGAAGGAGGAGCTGCGGGAAGGCGGGGATATTGTAGCTGGGAAATCCTTTATGTTGCGGAGGAAGTTCGGAGATCCACGGTATGCCCCTCTCGATCGGCTGTGGATCGGCTGCGAGCGCTGTCGATGCGGCCAAGTACTTCCAGGGTCAGACGGACCGTGAAGTGGACCAGCTGTTTTGGACACAATTCCATTCTCCCGAGCATCCGCTTTCATTGACTGACCAATTAGCCGAATGGGCCGAACTGAATAGGTTGTCCGGACTCGCCATGAGGTCTGTTGTGGATCAGCTATGGCCGGAACGGCCAAAACCGAACAACTATTTCAGCTTGGTGCAGTAGTTCCTTGACGTGGTGCCGCGCATTAATGCGATGAAGGGGTCGGCGTGCATAGAGGGCTCATGGATGGCCTTTGCCCGTGTTAAAGCATACTTGGCGGATATGGATGCTACCACTATTGCAGCGCGGGATTCGGCCATAGGCCGAATGGCTGCTGAGCACTACTTTGAAGAAGTTCTTGAGGGTGCTCGTTTGATAGAGACCCAGTGCTCAAAAAATATTATGTTTGAGTGATATGTAATCTCATTGTAAGCGAAATGCTTTTATAAATTTTTATAAGGCTATTTTTATACTTTTGCCTAAAAGTAATATGATGCCTCCTGGGCGGCCGTTTATGTATACATGTGTATAACCTGAAAGATTGCAGCCGTCGGCTTCAACCCCCATGCATATAATGCGGAGGTGCTCGCAAAAAACACGCGTTCACACTTAACCCAACGTCTTGGTCCTATTAAGGAGGTGATAGCGGAGCGAGCGAGGCAACCGGACTATAATGCTTTAGCACTTTCACTTAGGCATAGGAGTTTGACAGTGGGGCTACTAGATAGCCCCTGGTGGCTCCGCACTCTCCCGATCCCGGGGTGCGTACATGCCTGGCCAGAAAACGGCCCTTCATTAAGGCGGAGGAATTCTAACATTCCAATAGGTCATCGAGTGGTTGACCAGTCTCACGCTATATCATGACAGTCAGTTTTCGGCTTTCTCTACTGAGGTGCTCGTCCGGATGAACCAGGGCACAATCGCAGTAGTTCTCCTGGTGCCACCTTAGCCGGTAAAGCGGAACGTAAGGCACCAAAACACAGGAGCCGGGCAAACCCAACATTTGACCAAAGACAATGATTCGGAGCTGATGCATATAGGGCCAAACTCGCGACGCCGAACACTCCCTAAGGTATTCGGTCTTTGTGGTATAAACTAGGCCTAAATAATGGACTTTGTAAGAAGCCCCTTGTGTCCAGGTACGTGCATTGTTCTGGCGTGGCCAGATGCCAAGACGTCAGCATCCTTCTCAACGGTGGATATGTATCAACAAGAGACAGTAAAAAAGGTTTACGTAGGGTCTTAATCTAAAAAGAATCCTTGGAGCGGGTCCCTGCTGCACTTCTGCGCCTGTGTCTCCGTTGTGCCGTATCCTGGACGGGTGTAGCACGATGATCGTCTGTAAAAGAGAGGAATTTAGGTGAATAAGTTGTCGTGCAAAAAGATAGTTTTTAAAGAAACCATGTATAATTCAAGATGAGAAAAAATTGCCACTTGTCTGCGCGCGTTGAGCCCCTTGTATTGAAAAATAGGGGTGTGACCATTTATTCGGTATAAATAGCGGCGCCGGACTTGATTAGTTGTGTCTGAGGTCTTGACGACTTGGATGCTTTCGCTGGTCCGGGCGCCTTTAGTGTGCGGCTGCCAAGGCAGCCGCACTCTCTTCGGCGCGCAGAGATCGCTTGATATTTCCGTTCACTGAAATGATGCCACGTGGACCGGGCATCTTGAGTGTGAGGGAGGCGTAGTGTGGTATTACATTAAGGCGAGCGAAAACTTCGCGTCCGAGCAGTGCTTGATAGCCGCTTTGGAACGGAGCGATGTGGAAGGTTAAATGCTCGCGACGGAAGTTATCGGGGGAGCCAAATATAACTTGTAGTAGGAGGGAGCCTGTGCAACGAGCCCTGGGCCTGGCGTTACTCCTTTAAAGGTAGTATTGCTATGGCGAATTTTTGTTGTGTCTAACCCCATCCCGCGGATTGTATCCTGATATATTAGGTTTAGATTGCTGCCACCGTCCGCCAAGACTCGTCTGAAGTGATATCCGCCAATTACTGGGTCTAATACCAGGGCAGCCCATCCTGCGCGTCGGATACTTGCTGAGTAATCGCGATGGTCGAAAGTGATCAGTTGAGACGACCAGTGGCAGGACTTTGCGGTGACAGGCACTTGGGTATATTTTCCTGGGAGTGCCGCATTGTTTTTTCCCTTGATCACATGTAACACGTTTACTGTTTTGACTTCTGGTGGAAATTTCTTTTGTTCCCTAGTGTCTTTCTTGGGAGGCTTGTCCTCGTCTTCACTTGGTGTATCCTCCCCCTTGTGTACGGCGTTGAGCTTGCCGGACTGCTTGAAGACCCAACATTATCTGTGGGTATGATTAGCAGGTTTACCAGGGGTACTATGGATCTGACATACTTGGTCCAGAATTTTGTTGAGGCTGGACAGTTCATCCCTGGTGCTTTTAGAGGGCGGCTTTTGCTTACCTGGCCGAGAGATTTTGAATCCGGCGTTTACTGCCGTGCCCTTCGTGCTGTCTTCTTTACTTCGGCATTTGTTATTGCTGTTGCGCTGTGATTTCCCGTTTCCATCTCTAACTTCAGATGTACTGGGGTCGCTGGTGCTGCATCTGGCTAGCCAACTATCCTCACCCGCGCAAAAGTGGGTCATGAGGCTTGTTAATGCGGCCATCGTTCTCGGCTTATTTTGGCCGAGGTGTCTGGCGAGCCATTCGTCACGGACGCTATGCTTAAAAGCTGCCAAGGCTTCGGCGTCCGGACAGTCGACAATCTGGTTCTTTTTAGTAAGAAACCTGTTCCAAAGCTTTCGGGATGACTCTCCGGGCTGTTGAGTTATATGACTCAAATCGTCCGCATCCGGAGGTCGGACATAAGTCCCTTGAAAATTTGCCCGAAAGGCGTCTTCGAGCTCTTCCCAACTTCCAATGGAGCTTTTGGGGAGGCCTTTAAGCCTGTGACGAGCTGGCCCTTTGAGCTTGAGGGGTAAGTACCTGATGGCGTGGAGATCATCTCCTTGAGCCATATGGATATGAAGGATGTAGTCCTCAATCCAGACCCCAGGGTCTGTTGTTCCGTCGTATGTCTCTATGTTTACGGGTTTGAATCCCTCTGGAAATTCATGGTCCAACACCTCATCGGTGAAACATAGGGGGTGTGCGGCACCTCTGTAGCTGGGTGTACCGTGTTGTTCGGATGTTTGTTGTGTTGCATTGTATGCTGGGGCGTGCTTGCGTGGTCCATAGATGGATCTTGTTGCGCCGTCCTTTCGGTGCGAGCCCTCGCTTGGGTCGCGTGTTGTATTGTGAGTGGCGTTGTATGCCGCTCTGTGTTGGCAGAGGGGTCGTCTATCCGGCCAGGTGGCTGCTTTGATATTTGGTTGTGGGGGGTCTGGGGCCTCCTCATCGAATTCAGGTAGCAGCTTCCGCTTTGGGTAGCTCTTGGAGGGGCGATTGTCGCCGTACCTCGCTGCTGTGTTGAGTATTTTACTCCATCAGATTTGGAGTGTGTCTTGCGCAGCCTTGAGCCTTTGCTTCTGCTTTTTAAGACTCCTTACAGTGGCAACAAGCCTTTTACGGGCATTCTGCTGCTCCGGGTGCCTGTCCGGCGTTATGTCGTCCGGACTATTATCCTTGATAGAATTTGTTTGTTCGGTTTGATTATCCGGATTGCCGTTGTCCGGCAGCGGTTCGCCCTGCTCCAGCGCTGGGTCTGTGTGATCATTATTTCTGTCAAGGCGGGATTTGGGGCGGCGCTTGCGTCGCCGCTTTGACTGCTTCTCGAGGGAACAAGCCTTCGGTGCATCCTTCTGCTCCTCGTCGTCATCTTTTGGTGCGTCCACCATGTATACGTCATATGATGAGGTGGGCATCCAGTGCCCTGTGGGCGGTGGTTCTTCTTCGCCTCCCGCATCGTCGTCCATACCGTCGATGTTTTCAGAGTCGAAGTCGAGCATGTCGGTTAAATCGTCGATAGTGTCTACAAAGTGGGTGGTGGGTGGGCGTCGAATTTCTTCGTCTTCCGCATCCCAATCCTGCTGGCCATGATCCGGGCAGGGCTCTCTTGACAAAGAGAGACTTTAGTGATTTCATAATATCGTCGAAGGGCGAGTGCTGAAAGATGTCCGCGGTGGTAAACTCCATGACCGGCGCCCCATCGGATTCGATCCGCAGGGGCGCGGAAGGTTCGGAGTCCGGGGAGGAGTCCGGCTCCTTGGAGTCACGAGTCTCGCGGAGTGCGGGGCTGGTGTTTGGCTCGATCGTCGTTGGGATCGCAGCCCCCGAGGCGACATCCAACCACCCATCCTCGATCGGCGCAGTTGGCACCGAATTAAGGGTCGAAGCCGATGCGGGTGCGGCCTCCAGGGCACTATTCGGCGGCAGAGCTAGATCATGCTCGTCGTGACAGTGCGGCGTGCTCGGCAGTGGCTCGACTCGGTCGAAGATCAAGTCCCCGCGGATGTCAGCCGTGTAGTTTAAACTTCCAAACCTGACCTGACGGCCAGGGGCGTAGTTTTTGATCTACTCTAGATGGCCAAGCAAATTAGCCCGCAGTGCAAAGCCGCCGAAGACAGAGATCTGTCCCGGGAGACAAGTTTCACCCTGGACCGCATCACTATCGATGATAGTAGGAGCCATCAAGCCTGATGGCGACGACACAGAGGAACTCTCAATGAAAGCACCAATGTCATTGTCAAAACCGGCGGATCTCGGGTAGGGGGTCCCGAACTGTGCGTCTAGGCCGGATGGTAACAGGAGGCAAGGGACACGAAGTTTTACCCAGGTTCGGGCCCTCTTGATGGAGGTAAAACCCTATGTCCTGCTTGATTAATATTGATGATATGGGTAGTACAAGAGTAGATCTACCACGAGATCGGAGAGGCTAAACCCTAGAAGCTAGCCTATGGTATGATTGTTGTTCTGTATGTTGTCCTACGGACTAAAACCCTCCGGTTTATATAGACACCGGAGAGGGTTAGGGTTACACAAAGTCGGTTACAATGGTAGGAGATCCACATATCCGTATCGCCAAGCTTGCATTCCACGCCAAGGAAAGTCCCTCCCGGACACGGGACGAAGTCTTCAATCTTGCATCTTCATAGTCCAGGAGTCCGGCTGAAGGTATAGTCCAGCCATCCGGGAACCCCCTAATCCAGGACTCCCTCAGTAACCTCACCTGGCGGACCACCTGCTCTGGCCCAGCAAGCCAGCCCAGCCGACTGGCCACGCCAGTCGTCCTCCTCCTCGAGCCAGAAGGACAAGCACGCACGCGCGCCCGAGAGCGCCACGCCACCAGGGCGTCTGCCCGTGTCCCCAGGCCAGCTCGACACCGCGGCCGACCTCCTCGGTGCCGTCCTGATCGCTCTGACTCTCTCACTCTCCCCCTGCTCTGTCCCTCGCCTCTCCTGCCATGGCCGATTCGCCCGCGAGCTTGCCGCCGGCGCCTGCGTAGCCATCGCCTCCCCCTCGCCTCCTTGAAGTTCCTGCGAGCTCCGCGTCGACGCCCCGACCTCCTCGATTAGCCACGTGCTGCCGGACGCGCTCCCCTGCCTCCACCGAGCTCCTCCTCACCGTTCGGTCGCCGGAAATCCCCCTCGTCACCGCGCTCAGCTCCGGCAATCTCCGAGCTCGCCGTTCGCTCCAATACAACCTTTGTGAGCTTCCGCGTCGATCCCCCCTCTCCTCTGGCTCTTTTGCTTCCGCTAACGCCTTTGTCGTTGTGGCCGGGAGCTTGGCTCCGCCGGCCATGCCGCCGCCGTGGCCACCGTCACCTAGAGCTGCAACCGAGTGCGTCATAGCGCTCAGTGCATCACCAGGTGCCTGTAGCACCCCTCCATGGCCCCTACCGTGTAGTGTAACGCCGACCCCGAGCACACCCGCACGCCGGCCACCGCCGCGAGCTCTATTCCGGCGAGCTCCAGCCACCCCAGCTGCTTCCACTTGCCCCGTTGGATGCGCGCGTTCGCCAGCTCCGCGTAGATGCCCTTCGCATTGCATTTGGTCTCCGGAGACGCAAACCCGAGGCTCCCCGCCGCGACTGGCCTCGCCGGTGTCAAGTCGCCGGTGGGGTACACCCACTTTGACCACGACCGGGCCCCCCTGTGTCGATGACATGTGGTGCCGGCCTCTGACTAGAGTTAGTTTAGGTTTTAATTAGTCCTAATTACCACTTTTAGAGGTTAATCACCTCGCTAATTAACTTTGTATCACTGACATGTGGGCCCATGCCCTAATTAAGTTAGGTTAGTATTTAACTTAGCACTAACTAACAGAGTTAGTTTGTTGCGTCACTGACCTATGGGTCCCATAGGTCAGGGTTGACCTGGCTGACTCCGTCGACCTGCTGACCTCAGCCTGACGTCATGCTGACGCAGTATATGTTTTTGGGATTTTAAATAAATCAGAAATGATTTATTTATTTCAGGAAATACCCTAAACTTCTAAAAATTGTAGAAAATAAACCGTAACTCCAAATGAAATAATTTATATATGAAAAATGATCAGAAAAATCCAAAGAATCTGTTTATGGAATTTTCAAGAATGTTAGGGAAACTTATATCCTCTGTTTAGGACAATTCAACTAAATGGCATTTAAGAAGGCACATATGGACTTTGATTTTGAACATAGTGTTCAAACCAACTCCATTTAACTTGTTGCTAGTTGCATTAGGCCAATCAACATCATATTGCCATGTCACATTCATGCATCATATTGTTGCATTGCATTGATTGTGTCCTTCTCTGTTTGCCGGTAACCGTCCCCTCTCAGTCGACGATGTTTCTGACGACGTGATCGATGACACCGATGAAGAACTATATTATCTTCAGAAGTGCCAGGCAAGAAAAACCCCCTCGTTCATTCCGATATAATCCCACTCTCTCGCTCCTGCTCTCTTTTACTGCATGAGGACAACAACGATTCAACTGTTTCATGTTGTAGTAGCTGAACCCCTTTTCCTCTGCATGACCTGTCATTGCCAAAGTAAATAGATGAAACCCACTAGCATGAATAGGAGTTGTTTGAGCCCTGATGTGCCTACTCATTCATGCTTGTTTGTCATGCCTGCTACTGCTTAGAGTTGAGTCGGGTTTGATTCATCGGGAATGAATTGGAATGGTGACGAACATGTCCTACTGTGTGTGAGCTAAGTGTGTGAACACGATTTGGTAAAGGTCGCGGTGAGAGGCCATGTAGGAGTACATGGTGGGTTGTCTCATTGAAACCGTCCTCAGGAACTGAGTTCTGTGTTTGTGATCCATGAACAGCTACTACCACATGTTGGGCCCTGAAATATGACCCCGCTCGACTTATTAACCGCCCTGTTCTCTGTCCAGGAGTTGCAACTAGTTTCTGGTGTTTGTAGGATATGTGTTGGAGGCCGTGCGTAGCGCTGACCCTAGGGGTGGGCTATGATGCGGTAGATACACCATGGCACGGTGTACCGGGCGCCCGTTTGGTGTCTCAGGAACCTTGCACACATTGTTTGGCATGTGAGCGAAACTCCGGATGGATCTCCTCGCGGATGGAACCCGAATAGGCGATAAACCTGGACTAGAGACTTGTGTGGTAAGTTAGGTCATGGTCTAGACCCACGTCGGCTTTCGCTTGAAGTCTGCCGAGCACGTGTCATGTGCAGATGCTAAGTGGTGGAAACATGTGTGAAGAAGTACACCCCTGCAGGGTTATAAATGATCTATTCGAATAGCCGCGTCCACGGTATAAGGACTTCTGGGTTGCCTATAACAGTTCATAGACAAGTGAAAGTGGATACTCTAAAACTCGCAAGATAAGCGTGAGTGCTATGGATGGCCTTCTCGTAGGGAGACGGGAGGGGATCCATAGTGGTGTATTGAATGGTGAATATGTGGACTCATGTGCGCCACCTCAAAAGAGTTGCTTGCAGTCGTAGTTCAGGTTAGCCACTGAGTCAAAGCTGGCTTGCTGCAGTTAAACTCCACCACCCCCTTGTTGATACTGATGCATATGTAGTTAGTTCTGATGTAAGTCTTGCTGAGTACATTTGTACTCACGTTTGCTTAATTTATGTTTTGCATAGAGACGTTATTCTCGCTAGTAGTTCCGTGTGGACTTCGATGTTTAGCTTGCTGCCTCAGCTACGATCTTGTGCCCTTGGCAGGGTCTTGTAGATAGTTAGGCTTCTCAGCCTTCTTCATTTGTACTTGTCTGTACTCAGACAGGTTAAGCTTCCGCATGTGCTTGTTGTTTGTATGCTATGATTGTTGGGTCATGAGACCCATGTTTGTAATATCTCGCTCCTCGGAGCCTAATGAATAAATACTCTGAGTCGTAGAGTCTTGTTGTGATGCCGTGTTGTATTTGCACATATCGAGCATATTGTGTGTATGATTGAAATGCTTGGTATGTGTGGGATACGACAACCTAGTTGTTTATCCTTGGTAGCCTCTGGGGAAATGTAGTCTGGTGCTTCCACCGAGCCTTGGTAGTCTACTATAGCCGGGTTTACCGGAGTCCTGCTAGCCCAGTACTACTGCTCCGGAACACTTAGACTGGCCGGCATGTGATTCACTTCGTTCTTGTGTCTGCCCTTCAGGGAAATGTCACGCGGTGACTTCCGGAGGCCTGCTAGCCTGCTACAGCCCGGGTTCCCGGAGTCCTGTTAGCCCAGTTGCTACAGCCCGAATTCACACGCTGATGACTGACATGTTCAATGTTGTTTCATGTATGCCTGTCCCCGTAAGTTAGTGCCACTTTGGGTTCACAACTAGTCATGTCAGCCCAGATTCTCTGTCATATGGATGCTAGCGACACTATCATATACGTGAAGCAAAAGGCGCAAACGGTCCCGGGCCAGGTAAGGTGGCACCCGTGGGAATACCGTGCGTGAGGCCGCAAAGAGATATGAAGTGTTACATGCTAGATTGGTGTGACTTAGGATCGGGGTCCTGATAGACGGGCCACCGTATTTTGCAAGAAAAACGTTGCCCTGCTAACTGCTGGGACCCACCAGACGGGCCACCATATTTCGCGAACAAAACATTCCCCCGCTGCCAGCTCGGACCCACCGGAACTGCCTCCTCATTACACACAAAAAATGAATACTCCCCCTGCTAGCTGGGACCCACCTTGGTGGGAGGCTGACTTGTGGGCCTACTAAGTTGACGGGGACAGAGGGCTTTGTCAACTTAGTCAATATGAACAATTCTAACTCAATTGACCATACGATGTCCATCCAATGGCCGTAGTGCTTCTTCAACCTCTGGTCTTCTTGCTCCAGCCGCCCAAACCAGCGCCGGTCGTGCTGCATGCTCCTACCTCCCATGGCCGGCTGTGATGGCGCGGAGGCCTCACCGCCCCTACTACTCCCACCGCTGGCCAGGCCATCCCTCGACTCACCCACACCCCCTGTTATTCTGCGGCGACGGCAGCCTCGCACTGCAGCCGAACCAGTGAACTCTCATACTCCTCTCCGCGCGGGCATCCACTGCCACGTCTTCCCTGGCTCCGCGTCGTCCCCTTCCTAGGCCTCGCCGTCGTCCACTGCCTTGGTGCTCTCGTTGCGGCGTGGTCAATGTGGTCAACGAGCAACTTCCATCGGAAGAGTATTGTACGTGGAGAGGCTGACAGCTGGGTCCATGGCAGCCGCAAGGAAGTGCCGCCTTATTACACGCAAAATAATTATTCCTACACCTGATAGCGTGCACCCACCGGACGGGCCACTGTATTTCGCAAAAAAATTATTTCCCCCTGACTAGTGGGACCCTCCAGCTACATCTTCGCATGCAAGGAAGTGCGTCTGGGCAAAAAAAATGATTCGCCCCCCTAACTGCTGGGACCCACCAGCTATATCTTCGCATGCAAGGAAGTGCCTAACAGTCGGGACCCACCTGGTTGAAGCGTAAGTAGTGTTGTCATTCTGGTCACGAACGTGTACGTACATACTGGTCGATGTAGAGCGCGCACGTGTCGTAGTACAGGCTCGCATGTAGCATGTACACGTACGTACATCGGCCAGTGTGCAAGAAAGAAAATACGGCCATGTACGTACATATGGGCAGGGTCTCGAACGCCTACTCGTGCATACGTATGGCCAGGGCTCGTGTACATGGCTGGGTCAGAACGGAGAAACTTCGTCGTCGTCGTGTCGATGGGTGTCGGCGTTCTGGGAATGGGGGTCCCCAGACTTGCCTGCCTGCGGCCTACGGCGTGGCTCGAGGAGGGGCCCAGCACGGCCCATCTTCATCAACACAGACCCAAGACCCTCGCGAGGGGTCAAGCCTCGCGGGGCGGATGACACGGAGCTTCCTCAGGCACGGCCTTGTCAGGCTGGCTCGCGAGGAGGCGGAGAGATCAAGGCGGGGTACCTCACAAGGTGCCCGTGACGCAAGCCATGACGACCAAGGGTGCCAGACGGGCGCCAGCCCGCGCAGTGTCCTCCTTTCCTCTTTGGTGCAAAGGGAGCAAGCGCAGGCGAGAGCATCAAGCAACGGCACCCGTTTCGGTGCAACGAGACCAAGACCAGTCCAACGACAGGGAGGAAGTCATTGTGGAGCCCAAGCCAGCGTCACCACCAGAGCCTTTGGCAGGCGAGGACCAACTTTAGTCAGGATAAGTGTACTAGATGTTCCCCTTCAAAATGGCCAATTGTTGGCGCCCTTCCCGCTCAATATTTGGGAAGAGGCCCAGTGCCTTTGCCTATAAATAGGACTAGTCACCCACAGGGTAGAGGGATCGAAATCGGAGAGAGAATCGAGAAGAGAGAGAGAGAAGGGTGACTGAACTCCTCCTAGCAGTTCATCCCCTCAGCCAAGAACAGACCCTCGCGAGGCTGTTCTTCCTCGTATTGCTCATCATCATCAGCCCAAGAGGCAATCCACCACACCACACACTGGAGTAGGATATTACACCACAATGGTGGCTCGAACCAGAATAAACTCCGTGTCTCTTGTGCTGTTCTTTCCATAGCTTAGATCGTAGCGTGGCGGTGGGGCGCAGGTAGGTAGAAGGCGAAATTTCCGCATGCACCCCAGTGTTGGAACCTCAAGGGTCTGCCGAAACCCAAAATCCGACATTTGGCGCGCCAGGTAGGGGTGCGCCAGAATCCACCTTCTACCGCTTCGTGTCCCGTCACGTTGTCATCACCATGTCCGGCGACCAGGCGGGCAACCCAGATCCTTGGGCGGCGTGGCCCGCCAGCGCAGAGCCGCTCGCCTCGGGCGACCCCATGCCCCAGGCAGCTCGCGGTCCGCAGGGCGCTGCGGGCCACGGGCGATGTGGACAGGCTTCGACAGCTCTCACACCGCGGCAGGCGCGGCCGACAGCAAGGGCCTCCAATCACGCCGCGACCATGACACCGTACACCCGCCGGGAGCAGGCGAACTCAAGGGCCGCGCTCATGGTGGCCCGAGAGCTGCTGTAGTGCAGGCTGCTGGAGGGCGGCTGCGACGTGCTGCTGGAGCAGGTGGCAGAGCTCCTGGGCTTCGCCGCCTCGGGGGCTCACCCCTTCTGCACCCAGCTCCCATCTCAAGCCCAGGGCGGCCCGCGCGGGGGCTCCGTGCGCGCCCGCGGGCTCCAAGGCTACTCCAACACCAGCGAAGCTGTCGGCACCGGACCGGCGGCGGCGCTGCCCCCGCTCCCGGTCCGCGAAGAAGAAGGACTCGACGCGACCCACGGCTCCAGTGGACAGCCGCGCTACCACCCCACGATGGGCGCGTCAAGCAGAGCCGCATGGCACGCGGAGCACTACGGCGTGGCCTTCGGGATGACGGCGCCAGAAGAATACGTGCCCCGCATGATGGACCAAGGGCACCCTCACGAGGGCGAACAAGGCTCGCTCCTCAGCCCAAGCTGGGGGGACGAGGCGCCGGAAGCTGAGCTCTTCCAGGAGCCTCGGGACGGTCCCACCGGCCACGCTGGAGGCAGCGATTATCGGGTACCGCTAATTCCTCAGGAGCAGGCATACGCTAATCATGGATCGCAGGAGGTGCAGGTCGCCACAGCGAGTAGCTGCCCCGCTCCCACAGTGTCCTACCCCTCGGGAGGAGGGCGCAGGAGGCTGCAGGAGAGGGGCCGAGATCCGACATCACCACCGCGGCGTTCAGAGCAAGGTGTTCTCAGGAGGTAGGCCCTCTGCTGGGGAGGTGCCTCGGGGCCTGCCCCTGGCGGAGGACCCGTGGTCGTCGGGGGAACCACTGGCAACCGCTCTACCCCATCGGTGGCGTCCTGGTTTCCAGTCGTCGTTGATGGCACTAGAGTGTGGCGCAAGGCGGGGCCCTCGTCTGGCGATATGAAGCAAGGCCGGTACCTATGAAGAAGGCCCAGTGCCTGTGAAGCTCGCCGCCCCGTGACACTCTCACGTAATAATGAGTGGGGCTGTACACGCCCCGGAGTCTCAGGGGTGCCAGCCTCAGGCCCTGGGGCACCCTCCCTCGCCCAGTGGCAGCACTTAGCTCCGCGCTGGTGAGAAGACGTCCAAGACTAGATTAGGTGCCGGACGCGGCCTTTTGTCTGCTTTCATTGCTTTTCCCTTTGGTTGTCACTTTCCCCCGCTGGATTTAAGTTGGATTCGAATTTGAGATTTGCGTGTGTTCGGGGAAGGGGTGCTTAGTCTCGTTCGAGCAATTTCTCGCGTTTTGATTACCACATCGCCTCAGCTGCCTCCCCTCGTGAGCCCCTCGCGAGCCGGGTCAGGCCCAACTTGCGCGCAGCCCAGACTGCCGCCGCCGCGTCCTCTCAGGAGGGTTTTTTTTACTGCAGATCCTACAGATTCGATCAGGGAACACTCGGGACACCATAGCCTCCCACAGGCTACCTCAGGGCCCGCACGAGACAAAGGTAAACTAGCCGACCAGCGCGTCGCTTAAGCCAACCACTTGGCGCGGGCGCATGGGCAATGTAACGTCTACTAATACAATGAACACAAGTTTTACATGAGGGGCTCCCCTTCCAAAATGCTCTCACAGCCATCAGGCCAAAACCTGAGTTCTATTCATGCAGGGTAAGGAAGCAGGAACGGTGCACAATCAGTCAGATAAATCCCCCAATGCGTCCTCAGGAGCACCACCCGAACCGTTGCTGGCGTCGCTGGACTCGCCATCGCTGTCTGCGTCGCTGCCAGCGGCGACAGGGCCGTTCACCACACCGCCCTCGTCGGCAGCCACGATCATGCCGTCGTTGTCTGAAGCGAAGGCCCTGACAAGAGCATCCACATTGTCTTCCACCCAGTGCGCCAGGTCGTCTCGGACGGCCTGGGGGACTGGGGCGATGGCGGCGTCGAAATCGAAGTGGGGATCCATGTTCCGGGGTTGGCTGAAGACGCGAGAAAAGGCTCGCCCAAGCAGGGCGCAGCTCCTCTCCTCCACCAACCTGTCAGCCCTGACCGACCGCGCCTCCAGCTGCGTCACCACGTCGGTGAAGAATTGAAGGTTGCCGGCGTAGTTGACTGCGTGCGGCTCGCCAATAGCCGCCTCGCAGATGTTGCCCAAGGCTGTGTTGGCTCTCTCCCGGAGCATGGTGAGCATGGGGCCGTGCTCACGCTCCAGGATCCGCCGCTGACGTATCTCGTCTGCATTCTGGCGCGCGACGACCTCAGCCACCTCCACCCGCTGGCGAAGAAGAAGCACCTCGGCCTGGGAGGTGGTTGACTCCCCTTGCGCTACCTCAAGGGCGGCCCGGAAAGCATCGGCCCACCGCGTCGCTTCCTCCAGCTTGGCCCTCAAGGCAGCAGTCCTACCTTCAGCCTTGTCCTGGATCAACCCCAGCCTCTCCTCGAACTCGTGCTCGAGGTTCAAGCGCGCCATCGCCACCCAACGTCCGACCTCCTCCAGGACACGGGCTTCCCGTGCAGCGACATCATCCTCCGCCTGCGTCAGCAAGCGCTCCCTCGTCTCCAGACGCTCGTACTCGCGGGTACGTTCGGCGGCTTCCAGTGTCAACGCCTCCTCACGCTTCTGGAGCTCTGCTAGGTCGCCAGAGGCCACCTTCATCGACGCGAGGGCTGCCTCGCGCAGCTCCACTTGCTCCTCCAGTGAGTGGCACCAGGCCAGGAGCTCCCGAGCCCGCTCCTCCGCCGCCTCTCGCCGCCGGTCAGCTTCCCGCGCCTCCTCAGCGGCCCAAGATTGGGCCTCCCGAGAGGCCACCAGCGACGCCTTGGCCTCTACGTCGTCAAGGTCGCGCTGACGGCGCGCAAGGGCGATGGCGCCCTCCAGCTCGCGCCTCTCTGCAGCCAGGCGCAGGCCCTCGGCCTCAAGGCGCGCATCTTCATCAGCAAGATCCTCACCAAGCAGGCTCACCGCGTCAGCCGCCCTTCAAAGGAATCCTTGGCGAAGAGCGCGACGCTCCCGCGCGCGCTCGAGCACGTCTTCCACACCATCATCTGCCCCAAGCAAGCGCCGGGGGCCACGAATCAGCACTCCCCCTCCGGGCAGGGGGGCTGGGGGCTGGCACTCTCGCGACGGCCGGGCACGCCATGCCAGAAGCCCGGCCTAGAGCCAGCCCATCCCCAGATGAAGAGCGCAGGGAGCGCCTCAGCCAATCACAGTCCACGACCAAGCGAGAAGCCCACGGCAGGCTGCCTATGCCACGAGAAAGCCCGCGAAGGAGGATCGTGAGGTGCGCAGGGCCATGATGCGCCTCGGGACGGTTCGCCTCTCCGATCGCCCTCACCACAAGGGCTCTACTGCTCGGAGTGCTTGAGGACGGTGGAGGGGGCGAAGCCAAGGGGGACGGCACCTCAGCCGTCTCCGCGAGCTCAGCTGGAAGGGGCCCGCGGAGCAACGATCAGTAAAAGCAACAGAAGGATCGGGAGCTGGGAAAGGAGAAGGCTTACTCATCAGTGGCGAAGTACTTCCTACGCTTCAGTAGGCGACAAGGGTAATCGTCGCCCAGGGCCTCCCTTCTCTTCCGGAGGGCCTCAAAGTCCACACGGAAGCGGCCCAAGAGTTGAGCGCAGGGATCAACCTGCGACGAAGACGGAGCGTCAAGGCGATCCGCGTCGGGGGCGCCTGCCTGATGCGCGCTGCCAATCGCCTCGCCAAGAGAAGCGGCTGGAGCCTCAGGGGCCTCAGTCGTAGCCGCTGAGGGCAGCTACTTGCCACCCTCAGCCTCAGCGGCACGGGCCCCAAGAGCTGCTCCCTCATGAGCATCGCCCGGCGCTGTCACCCCGCCGGGAGCCCCCTCGGCCTCTGGCGCCTCATGCCTCCCTGCTCCGCCACTTGAGGAAGAGTCGCCTTGGCCGGCTGGAAGGGCAGTCACCATCACTAGGTTCTCGTGAGGCCCCTGGAGGCTGGCGGGGCACGGCCCCCACTCATCAAAGATAGGCATCTGATTCACAAAATCGCCCCTGTTCTGGCAGAGGTACACCAAGGCCCCTCCCTGCTGGATGCTGCCAGGGTTGGGGTCCCCAGTCAGGATCAAGAGCGCTGTCCTCAACACTTCAGGCGTCAGGTCCTCTTCCTGGAGCCTCATACGATCATCACGCCCGCTGAAGGCCCACATCCGGCGGAAGTGGCGTTGGAGAGGAGCAATGCGGCATAGCAGGAACTCCTTCACCACCTTGGGCGCTGTCACGCCAAGCGACCTCAAGAATGCGAAGCGGTGCCAGACGAAGACGAGCCAGGGGCTCTCAAGCGTCTCCTGGCCCCAGCCCGAATTGGGGACAGCAGGCGAAGTTGGCTCCGATAGCAGGGGGCTGGGCACCCCTACATCCACATACAGCCACCGCTCGCGGAACCCAGCCGCAGGCGGAGGGAGCCTGAAGTCAATCCATGAGGCCGCTGTCTCAGACGCGGCAGCGAAGCTCAGGCACGCCGAGCATTGGGTAGGGTCGACAAGACGCAGAGAGAAGAAGTGGCGCAGCAAGGCAACCGAAGGAAGGATGCCCATCATTGCCTCGCAAACAAAGGCGAAGACCGAAAGAAGGGTGATGGATTCACGACCCAGATGCATCATGTGGATCTGATAGTGGGAAAGCATGGCATTGAAAAGGGGGGAACCAGACCCGCCCACAGGGCGTCGGCGAAATACTGGACCTCGGTGACTATCCTGTCGATGGAGAAGTGAGACGCGGGCCAGGCCGTCGTCCTCCCGCATTCGTTGAAGATAGTGGCCAGAGCCGAGCTGACCTTGCCCAAGCCCTCGGCGGGGGCCGCCAATGGCGGCGAGCAAGGCGGAGGCATGGGTTTATTCCCTCTTCCCTTCTTTGTCGGAGCCATGGCGATGGGAAGGGGGGAGGGAAGGTTCGAGATTGGGTTGAAAACAGAAGCTGGAGTTCGAGCGGAGGAAGGACAGAGGGCGCTCAAGCAACAGAAAGGGGAGCGGCTGTGTACGACTATGAGTCCGCCTAGCATGGCGCAAAGTAAGGGGGGCGTGGGGGAACAGTGCCGCCCACGCCCAATCAACCGCCACGCGGCGCCCAAGGCCGCAGGCTGTTAGGGCCCGCGGCGCTTCGCCCTTGCCCTTTCGCCTCCCTACACGGCCAAGTTCGGGCACGCCTTGCGCCCGGGGGCTACTGTTAGGGCCCACAGGCTGTTAGGAGCAAGATGGTCTTATCACATTTTTTACTAATATTGAGAATTACAATAGCTATTATCAAACTGCTCCACATTATGGTCAATACATGCCACAAGTGGATGTGTTGAACTACGGTAACATCAATAGAGATATCATGGTAAGATTTTCTACTATTACGATATCCATGCATCTTTTGCATAAATTCTTCTAAAACTAAACTATATTGCTAACTACAAAGTTATTACTATGTTTTTGAACAGAAAATCCCGATGGATTATGTGCCTCATCAGATGTTGACGAGAGGTCGCGTTAATGTTATGAGCTTACGGCCACCACAGCCAGGTCAGCCGCAGTATCCACATCAGTCCTGTCCATACTGGATTTCTAAAAGCGAGGAAGCCATGATAATAGATGATTTCAAAAAATGTTTGAACCATCGTAGAGAGCTACTTGCAAGCAACATTGTGCGTAGTCCAAGACTTGGAGACAAGATGATCTCCGTTCTTTATTATGGAGAGTCAATTTTCCTTAATGCAACGTCAATGCCTATCTTGTTTTATGATATTTTACCTAAGAGAGGGTAGAGTAGGTCCTATGAGAGGAGTAGGTCGTAACTAGAATGTGTTATTATGTGCTACAATGTGTTAGAGTTGATGATGATGATGAGGACGAGGAGTTGTGATTATGACTAGTGACCAACTTGTTATATGATGTCTCATTGATGAACATTGTTTGATGGTGATGACAAGTGGTAATGAATATGCTATTTAAACAGACTACTTCATGATGAGTTGTTATTGTATAAAAGATATATTTGTTTAAACATGTACAATGCCAAAATGCTAAAAAAACATAAATGTTAGTAGTAGCGCGAGCCTGAAAACGCGCTACTAGTACTTGAACTTACTAGTAGCTCTGGCCTAAAAACGCGCTACTGCTACAAAATAGCTGTAGCGCCGTAGCAGTAGCGCTGGTGCCCACGCTACTGGTAGCTCAAAAACCAGCGCTTCTGGTAAGCATTTTCCTAGTAGTGTACAGTCGAAACGAGGGTCCTGTTCATCGGGAGGGGTGTGGCGTACCGCAAAACGGGACTCCACGGGATACTGTTCATCTCCACCGTCGACCTCCTCCAGCCTCCACGGGCTACTGTTCATCCACCGTCGACCTCCTCCAGCCTCCACCTGTGACTGTTCATCCAGGGCTCCTGTTCATCCAGCCTCCACCGCTCACTACTCCACCGGCTACTGTTCCACCAGCCCTCTCCACGGGCTCCTGTTCAACGACCCCTCCACGGGATACTATTCATCCAGCCCTCCAGTGTCTACTGTTCATCCAGCCCTCCACGGGGTCCTGTTCATCCAGCCCCAGCCGGCTCGATCGATCGGGGTCCTGTTCATCTAGAGGCAACACCACGGGGTCCTGTTCATGCACCCCCACCGGGAACTGTTCATCCACCCCCCCCCCCAACAACGCTCACTGTTCATCCAGAGGCAGCATCGATCGGCTTCAGTTAGCAGTAGTAGCAAAGGAATCGTTCGATCGGGTTCAGTTAACAGCCATCAATCGATCGCTCGGGTTCAGTAACGCGTAGCATGCAGTGCAATTGCTCGGGTTCAGTAGGCGAATGCCTCGCTTGGGTTCAGTTAGAGCCCAATGCCTCGCACCCACGCCCTTGCGTGTATGAGAGAAACACGCACCGCTAGGCCCCGACCACCCACCCTAACCTGGAACACCCTGATATTTTCCTCGCCCTCGCTTCTACCATGGTTTTTTTCGTCATGGACGGCAAAAAGAATGTCATGCAGCCGCATCTCCGGCCCGCCCAGGACGAAAAGCCCATTTTCTTCCATGATATTTTGTCATAGAAGTAGGATCCCACCACATCTATGATGATACCAGGTTTTGTAACAATTATCGTCATAGAAGTTTCATAAGTATGACAGAAAAAAATTCGTTCGGCCCAAAATGTCATGGATGTGTCATTTTTTTGTAGTGATAGTTGGTACCCCTGGATCTCCAAGTTTCTTTGGTATTCCACCCTTAAAAGTAAAATTAGCAAGCATGGTGGAAATTTCAGCTTCAGGTATCTTTCTTTTATTAGTAATAATATATTTCATATACTTGGTATAAGGAGGCATTTTAAGCATATCAGTCAAACACAAACGCAAAAAGATAGGTCTAATCATTTCAGTAAAGCGCTCAAAATCCTCATCATCCTTTTTGTTGAATGGCTTAGGAGGAAGGGCATGGGTTTCTGAACCCATGGTTCTCTTTCTTTACCATGTTTCCTAGCAACGAAATGTTTCGTATCAAAATGTTGATTCTTTGATTGTGGGTTATCAAGATCAACAACAAGTTCAATCTCAACATCATTATCATTACTAGGTTGAGCATCAACATGAGCATCATTATTAACATTATCACTAGGTTCATGTTCATCACTAGATTGTGTCTCAGCATCAGAAATAGAAATATCGTTGGGATTCCCAGTTGTGTCTATAGTAGGTTCACTAGAAGCATGCAAAGTCCTATTAGTTTTCTTTTTATTAGAAGGACTAGGTGCATCAGTATTAGCTCTCTGAGAATCTTGCTCAACTCTATTAGGATGGCCCTCAGGATACAAAGGTTCTTGGGTCATTTTACCACCTCTAGTCATAACCCTAACAACATTATCATTATTCTTACTATTTAACTCATCAAGCATATCATCTTGTGCCTTAAGTACTTGTTCTACTTGAGTTGTAACCATGGAAGCATGTTTACTAATAAGCTTAAGATCATTAACAGTTCTACTAATATAATCACCAAAGTGGTCAAGCATGTAAGCATTACGTTCCAATTGTCTACTAACATAAGCATTGAAGTTTTCTTGTTTAACAATAAAATTATCAAACTCATCCAAGCATTGACTAGCAGACTTATTATGAGGAATATCACCTTCATCAAATATATAGAGAGAGTTTACCACTACTACCTGTGTCGGGTTATCAAGACCATGTATTTCTTCAATAGGTGGTAGATTCTTAACATCTTCACCTTTAATACCTTTTTCTTTTATAGATTTCTTTGCCTCTTGCATATCTTCCGGACTGAGAAATAGAATACCCCTTTTCTTCGGAGTTGGCTTAGGAGTTGGTTCAGGAAGTGTCCAATCATTATCATTACTCGATATATTATTCAATAGCAATTCAGCTTGCTCAATAGTTCTTTCCATGAAAACACAACCAGCACAACTATCTAGGTGGTCTCTGGAAGCATCGGTTAGTCCATTATAAAATATATCAAGTATTTCATTTTTCTTAATAGGATGATCAGGCAAAGCATTAAGTAATTGGAGAAGCCTCCCCAAGCTTGTGGGCGACTCTCTTCTTCAATTTGCACGAAGTTAAATATTTCCTCTAGGGCAGCTTGTTGCTTATGAGCGGGGAAATATTTTGCAGAGAAGTAGTAAATCATATCCTGGGGACTAAGCACACAACCAGGAGCAAGAGAATTAAACCATAACTTAGCATCACCCTTTAACGAGAAAGGAAACAATTTGAGAATATAGTAATAGCAAATTTGTTTCCTCATGAGCAAATAGGGTGGCTATATCATTCAATTTAGTAAGATGTGACACAAAAATTTCAGATTCATAACCATAGAAAGGATCAGATTCTACCGAAGTAATTATCTCGGGATCGACAGAGAATTCATAATCCTTATCAGTAACAAAGATAGGTGAAGTTGCAAAATTAGGATCATATTTCATTCTAGCATTCTAAGACTTTTCTTTCAGCTTAGCTAACAGTTTTTTAAGATCTTCACTATCATCGCAAGCAAAGAAGTCTCTAGCAGTTTCTTCATCCATAATATAACCCTCAAGTACAACAGGCAATTCACATATTGGGGGAGAATCATAATCTTCAGTTTCAATAATATCATCAGTTTCAGTAGTTTCATTGTCTCTGACCCTAGCAAGTTGTTCATCAAGAAATTCACGTAGTGGTGCAGTATTGTCAAGCAGAGAAGTAGTTTCGTCATAAGCATCATGCATAGCAGAAGTGGCATCATCCATAACATGTGACATATCGGAATCAATGGCAGTTCCTTACCTCCCCTCGTAGTTGAGGGAAAAAAACTTAGTTCTTTGATCTTTCAAATTCCACATAGTGATCAACAGATATAAACCCGAAGTGACTCAAAGAATAGAGTTGTGTTCCCCGACAACGGCACCAGAAAAAGGTCTTGATAACCCACAAGTATAGGGGCTCGCAACAATTTTCGAGGGTAGTGTATTCAACCCAAATTTATTGATTCAACACAAGGGGAGCCAAAGAATATTCCTAAGTATTAGCAGCTGAGTTGTCAATTCAACCACACCTGAAAGACTTAATATCTGCAGCAAAGTATTTAGTGGCAAAGTAATATGGAAGTAACAGTGGTAAAAGTAATAGTAGCAGTCGTAACAGTGGCAACGGAAAAGTAATGAAGCAAAGATCAATATGAAACGAGCTCGTAGGAAATGTATCAATGATGTATATTATGTCGGATAGCATTCATCATGCAACAGTTATAACATAGGGTGACTCAGAACTAGCTCCCATTCATCAATAAATGTAGGCATGTATTCCGAATATAGTCATACGTTCTTATGGAAAAGAACTTGCATGACATCTTTTGTCCTACCCTCCCATGGCAGCGGGGTCCTATTGGAAACTGAGGGATATTAAGGCCACTTTTAATAGACTAGCGGACCAAAGCATCATCACTTAGTGAATACATGAACTCCTCAAACTACGGTTATCACCGGCAAGTGTCCCGACTATTGTCACTCCAGGGTTGCCAGATCATAACACGTAGTAGGTGACTATAACTTGCAAGATAGGATCAAGAACACAAATATATTCATGAAAACATAATAGATTCATATCTGAAATCATGGCACTCGGGCCCTAGTGACAAGCATTCATCATAACAAAGTCATAGCAACATCAATCTTAGAACATAGTGGATACTAGGGATCAAACCCTAACAAAACTAACTCAATTACATGGTAAATCTCGTCCAACACATCACCGTCTAGCGATCCTACGATGGGATTACTCACGCACGGCGGTGAGCATCATGAAATTGGTGATGGAGGATGGTTGATGATGACGATGGCAACGGTTTCCCCTCTTGAGAGCCCAAAATGGACTCCAGGTCTGCCCTCCCGAGGAAGAACAGGTCTTGGCGGCGGCTCCGTATCGTAAAATGCGATGAATCCTTCTCTCTGGGTTTTTTCTCCCTGAACGTGAATATATGGAGATGGAGTTTAGGTCGGTGGAGGTCCAGGGGGGCCACAAGGACAGAGGTCGCGCCCCACCCTTGTGGACAGGGTGTGGGCCCCCTTCGGTTGATTCTTTCGCCAACATTCTTTATTTATTCCAAAACTAATCTCCGTGAAGGTTCAGGTCATTCTGAGAACTTTTATTTCTGCACAAAAATAACACCATGGCTATTTTGCTGAAAACAACGTCAGTCCGTGTTAGTTCCATTCAAATCATGCAAATTTATCGGAAAAGAGTTTGGAAAGTATATACGATGGAGACGTATCAACCATGCATGCATCAACGATAGCATAATTTATCGGAAGGAGCACGTGGAAAAAACCAGCTGTCCGGTGTGCAATGCTTCTTGATACTGGAAGGCCGGGAAGAAATCTCCCCATAAAGTTGTATGGTACTTATTGATCACTCCTCGTCTGCAACGTTATTTTCTAGATCCCAAGGAAGAAAAGCTCATGCGTTGGCACGCGGAGAGGAAAAAGCCTGGCGATGGATATGATCCGAAACTGAGACACGTCGTGGATGGAAGCCAGTGGAGAGCGTTCAACGGTGAATATCGGTATTTCGCATCTGATGCGAGGAACATCATGCTCGGCGCGTGTACCAATGGCATGAATCCATTTGGCAACTAGAACACCAACCATAGCACATGGCCCATGTTTGTATGGATGTACAACATCCCCCCTAATTGTGCATGAAGTCGAAGTACATACACATGAGCATGCTGATTCAAGGGCCGAAACAACTGGGAAATAATATTAATCTGTATTTGGGGATACTTCAAGTGGAGTTAGACACATTACCGAAAACACTTTCCAAGACATGGGATGCCAGCAAAGGTGAGTATTTCTATATGAGAGTCGCGTTGATCACGACGGTGCACGACTATCTTGGTTACGAATATGTCGCAGGATAGGTGTGCCATCGATTTTGCGGATGCACGTGGTGCATGGATGATACGATGTCTCAGCAGCTAACGTCAATGAAAGATGGTAGGTCTAGGAAAATCGTGTACATGGGGCATCGAAGATGGCTCGAGAAGGATGACCCGTGGAGAAACCGTGGAGATCTGTTCAATGGTGAGGCTGGGCATCAAGGACCTCCACGTAAGCGGAGCGGCCCCAAAATTGATCAGCTGTTGAAAAATTGGAAACAGTGCCCCGCGCCGGGAAAGACGATGAAAAAGGCACCGGAGCCGCTGCTGAAGGTATGAAAGACGAGGTATGTTTTCTCGGACTTCGAGTACTGGCACAAATTCGACACACCTCATTGCCTTGATCAAACGCATATCTGTAAGAAGGTCCTTGAGAGCTTGCTTGCGACACTGATGAACATACCGGAAAAGACCAAGGATGGACCAAAGGCAAGAAAAGACTTGGAATATTTGAAAATCGGGGCAGATCTGCACATGCCGCCCCGTAAAAAGTCAGACGATACAGAGACGGAGGCACAGGAGAAGAAGGGCAAAAAAATTAAAGGAAGAGGATTATGGGCCCCCTTCTTGCTTCACCTTAAGTCTGACTGAGATCGATCAATTCTTCAAGTGCCTTACAAGAATTAAAGTTAGTTTCAATTACTGTGGAAAGATAAGCAGATTTCTAGACACGAAGAAGAAAAGGTTCAGCGGGACGAATTCCCAATGACTGTCATGTGATGATGACACAGATACTACCTGTTGCCCTTAGAGGGATAATGGACAAGCACGTCCGTGACACGCTTATTTGTCTATGCAACTTTTTCTACGTCATCTCTCAAAAGTCAATCAGTGTGAAGCAGTCTCCGAAGGCTACAGGAAGAGACCGTTGTGATACTGAATGAGCTTGAGATGTACTTCCCGCCCACGTTCTTTGACATCACGGTGCATCTGTGTGTCCATATTGTGGACGACATAATAGACATGGGCCGTCTTTCCTGCACAACATGATGATGTTCGAGAGGATGAATGGGATCATCAAAGGATTCGTTCGTAACATGTCCCGTCCGGATGGAAGCATCATCCAGGGCTATCTGACACAAGAGTGCATCTCTTTCTGCGAGAATTTTCTATATGGTGGAGACCGGCCGCCTGGTGTTGGTTTGCCCGTTAAGAAGCACGTTGGGAGGCTCAAAGGAGAATGTCAGTCCATCGGTCGCAGGGAACTGCATGTGGCCTACTTAGATCGATGCAACGACTTTGACAGAGCAAACTTAGTAGTGATACAACACCTAAACTAGGTAGATTCTTTTGTGACACTGCACCAAGAAACCATCGCAAAGAAGTATCGTGACCTGGGAGTTAGCAGGACGGACGCCGAAGTTACTAGAGAGCACTCCACTTTCCTGCATTGGTTCAAAGAGCATATTCTTGCTAATCCCCCAGAAGAGGGCTCTAAGGACGTATTTCTCATATACACCATAGCACATGGCCCCTCACCCAACCTGGTGACCTATGAGGCATACGATATCAACAGATTCATGTTATACACGGAGGCCAAAGATATGAACATTGATATTCAGAACTCAGGGGTAACGATGGGATGCATGACCGGCAACGACAACGGCGCAACTGAGAGATCTTATGGAAGGATCGAGGAGACCTGGGAGCTCGACTACTCTGGACTGCACAACACGAGAATGTTCCGTGTCAGATGGGCTAAGAATGTCGAAAGAGAAAACCAATATTTCTCTACCATGACCATACCCCCTGCCAAGAGCGCTACCGTGAACGGCATTCAGAAAAAAACGAGCCATGGGTACACGCTAAGCATGTGACACAATGCTTCTTCATAACCGACCCGAGCAATCCCAGCCGTGTTGTCATGAGGAGAGGCAAAAGGAACATCATTGGAATGGATGGAGTCGCCAATGAGGAAGACTACGACTAGTATAGCAACCCAATGAGGGAAGATGACAATGATGATGAAGTATTGTCAAAAGAAGAATAAATGCTACATTACCTAAGAAAGATAGCACTCCATGGAAAAGGAAAAGTCACAATGAGGGGCTCAATTATTCGTCAATGAACAAGAAGGGAAAGAAGCTCACTCAAAAACAAAAACGTCGACCCTTAGAAACCTTTATCGGTAAAATGATGTAATATATATGTTCCTATTATGTGTACACACTTAACCGTTATGGATGGGTCAAATGATGTAATATATATGTTCCTATTCTGTATACACACTTAACCGTCAAATGATGCAATATATATCGCCTTAGTTATATACATTTTATCACCTTCCCTTCGTTCATGCTCTCGAAAAAAAGGACAAGAAAAGAAAAAGTAGAAAAGAAAAGGGAAAGAAAATAAAGGATAAGAAAATAGGAGAGAGAAACATGAAAAGTGCTATAACTACTAGTGATAGCAGTAGCGTTGTTTGCTAAAACGCGCTATAGCTACTAGTGATAGCAGTAGCGCTTTTTGGTGAAATGCGCTATAGCTACCTTAGCTATAGCACGTTTTGTAGAAACGCGCTACTGTTATGTTTACTTGACCCCTCCCCCGGAGTCTTCCCACCTCTGCTTTTCCCCCAAATCCCCACTCTCTCTTCTCCCCCCTCGTCGCTGCCAGAGCACGTGCCCTTGCCGCGCCCTGCCTCGAGCACCATCGGAGCACTGCCCTCGCCCTCGCCAGACTTTCTGCCTCCTCCTCGACCTTGCCAGAGCCCTGCCCTCGCCGCGCCCCTGCCTTGAGTGCCGCCAGAGCACTGCCATCGCCCTCGCCCTCACCGCAGTCTCTACCTCCTCCTCGACCTCGCAGGAGCCCTGCCCTCGCCCATGCTGGAGTCATCGCCACCCTCGTCCGCGCCTCGCCTCGGTGCCGCCGTCTCCCCCGACCACATCTCTCTCTACCCTCTGTAAGCCCTCTCCCCTCCCCTCTTCTCTGCTCTCTGCTTTCTCTCTCTGTTTGTATGAACCCTATCTATTTAGTGCTAGTTAGTATGAATTACTATGAACCCTAGGCTGTTTTTTAATTACATAGTATGAATCATAGTTAAAAAACCTAGGACAAATTAGTGGCTATTTTTTGGTGGTAGTTAGTATGAACCCTAGGTTTCAAACTATTGCTATTTTTTGTTAAAGCAATTGTTGCTATTTAAAAAATAGAATTAGCACCTATAGTTAATTAGTTGGTATGAACACTAGTTAAAAATTAGAATTAGTATGGGTTAAATGAATTCTAGGTATTTTAGGTGCTTTAGTTGTAGTTAACAAAATTCTAGGTTTTTATTTTTTAGTTAAAGAAATTTTTGCTATTTAAATATAAAATAGAATTGATTAACCCTAGGTGAATTAGTATTTACCCTAGGACAGATTAGGTAGTATGAACCTAGTTAATTAGAAGGAAATTAACTAGGTCTTCAAATTAGGATAGAAATTTAGCTAGGTTTCAAATTAGGACAGAAATTTAGGTAGGATGGATTTAGTTTCAAATATTGTGAATAAAAAGGACTTCTTGCATTTTCTTCAAGTTCTATATTTTCTTGCTGTTATATGCAAATTTCAAGTGGACATCTGATATGTGGACATGTGATTTCGACATGTGATATTTGGAAAGTCATGGTTATGTGGAGGGTAATTGATCTAAGTGGCCTATGTTCCGCTGGAATGTAGATTCGTTTCCGTTTCGGTGAATTTCTGGCGTTCGATATGTGTTTTTAGCAAAGGTCATGCCAAAATTTCCCGTGAATTCTGGCATGAGTTGTGCTAGAAAGTAGGCATATTGAGTGCCGGGATTTGCTGTGATGGGAATGAAACCGACATTCCGTCAAACCATAGTCCTTTTAATGTCATTTCTCATTTTATTATAGTTTTAGAATTAAACAAGGAGACTTACACTACAAAAAAAGACACATCCGTGACATTTTGGGCCGAACAATTTTTTTTCTATCATGCTTATGACAATTCTATGACCATAATTGTGACAAAACCCGGTATCATCATAGATGTGGTGGGGTCCTACTTCTATGACAAAAAATCATGACAGAAAATGGGATTTTCATCCTGGACGGGCCGAAGATGCACCTGCATGACATTCTTTGGGCCGTCCATGACGGAAAAAACCGTGGTAGAAGCGAGGGCGAGGAAAATATCAGGGGAGTTCCCGGTTACGGTGGGTGCTCGGAGGGCCGAGCGATGCGCGTTTCTCTCGTACGTACGCGCGCGTGTGCAAGGCGTTGGGCTCTAACTGAACCCGAGTGATTGCACTGCAGGCTACACGTTACTGAACCCGAGCGATCGATCAATCCCTTGCTGTTAACTGAACCTGAGTGATTCCTTCGCTACTGCTACTAACTGAAGCCGATCGATGCTGCCTCTGGATGAACAGTGAGCGTTGTTGGGGGGGGTGGACGAACAGTTCTGGGGGGTTGGATGAACAGGACCCCGCGGTAGTAGAGGCCATTCTCGCTGGATGAATAGGACCACGATCGAGCCGATTGGGGGTGGATGAACAGGACCCCGTGGAGGGCTTGATGAACAGGACGCCGTGGAGGGATGGTTGAACAGTAGCCGGTGGAGCGCTGGATGAACAGTAGCCCGTTGAGGGGTGGTTGAACAGGACCCTGTGGAGAGGGCTGGTTGAAGAGTAGATGGTGGAGGAGCGCGCAGTGGAGGTTGGATGAACAGCAGCCCGTGGATGAACAGTCGCAGGTGGAGGCTGGAGGAGGTCGACGGTGGATGAATAGTAGCCTGTGGAGGCAGTCGATGGTGGAGATGAACAATATCCCATGGAATCCCGTTTTGCTGTACGCCACACCCCTCCTGATGAACAGGACCCCCGTTTCGACCGTAGCGCTCCAACACAAGTCCGTTTCCCCCGTTTTGCGTTACGCCACACCCGTCCCGATCAACAGGACCCCGTTTCGATCGTAGGAGGTTTGTTTCCTCCGTTTTACAGTATGCCAGACCCCTCCTGATGACAGGATCCCATTTTGACCGTGGCCGGTCGAACACAAGGTCGTTTCCTCCGTTCTATGGTACGCCAGGCCTCGTTTCCATCAGTTGTTCTGTCCAAGCCGGTTGGCTCCCAATCAACATGATGTATTCCGACCTAGTCGGTTGCCTCCCAATCAACAGGATGATGTTTCTCCATTCCGACCCAGCCGGTTCGCTGCCGGATGAACATGACACCATTGCTGCCGTCCATTGCCTCTTCATGTACACAAGCCCTGGCCGTCCGTGTATATATGCGCGAGTAGGCGTCCGAGACCCCGCCCGTATGTATGTACATGGTCGTATTTACTTTCTTGCACCTTGGCCTCTGTACGTACGTGTACATGCTATATGTGCGCCTCTACTACGACACGTGCCCTTCCTTACATGGCCACGGTTCATCGCTGCAGCTTGTAAACAGACCGATCGTATATATGTACAGGTTCGCCACCAGAATGACAATGCTATGTATGCTTCGACCAGGTGCCTCCCGACTGTCAGGCACTTCCTTGCGTGCGAAGATGTAGCTAGTGGGTCCCAGCAGTCAGCGGGGTGAATCATTTTTTTGCCCGTAATATGGACGCACTTCCTTGCATGCGAAGATGTAGCTGGTGGGTCCCAACAATCATGGGGGAAACGTTTTTTCGAGAAATACGGTGGCCCGTCCGGTGGGTCCCTGCTGTCAGGTGGAGGAATAATTATTTTGCGTGTAATAAGGAGGCACTTCCTTGCTGCGGCCATGGACCCAACTGTCAACCGCTCCACATACAGTACTCTTCCAATGGAAGTCATTCATTGACCACATTGACCATGCCGCGCCGAGAGCACCAAGGCGGTGGAGGACGGCGAGGCCTAGGAAGGGGACGACGCAGAGCAGTGGATGCCCACGCGGAGAGGAGTACGAGGGTTCACTAGTTCAGCTGCGGTGTGAGGCTACCGTCGCCGCAGGGCCTGGCCAGCGGTGGGAGTAGTAGGGGCGATGAGGCCTCCGCGGCAGCACCGCCGGCCACGGGAGGCAGGAGCAGGCGGCACGACCGGAGCTGCTTTGGGCCGCTAGAGCAAGAAGACCAGAGGTTGAAGAAGCACTAGGGCTATTGGATGGACATCGTACGGTCACTGGAGCTAGAATCGTTCATATTGACTAAGTTGACAAAGCCCTCCGTCCCCGTCAACTTAGTAGGCCCACATCTCAGCCTCCCACTATGTTGGGTCCCAGCTAGCAGGGGGAGTATTCATTTTTTTATGCATAATAAGGAGGCACTTTCTTGCGTGCGAAGATATAGCTGGTGGTTCCGACCAGTCAGCATGGGGAACATTTTTTTCACGAAATACAGAGGCCCTTCTGGTGGGTCCCAGATGTCAGGTGGAGGAATCATTATTTTTCACGTAATAAGGAGGCATTTCCTTGTGTGCGGCCGTGGATCCAACGGTCAGCCTCTCCACGTGAAGTCCACATCCGATGGATGTTGTTCGTTGACCATGTTGACCATGGCGCACCGAGAGCACCAACATGGTGGACGAAGGCGAGGCCTTGGAAGGGGACGACACAGAGCCGGGGAAGACGCGGCGGTGAATGCCCACGCAGAGAGGATTACGAGGGTTCACTGGTTCGATTGCGGTGTGAGCCTACGTCGCCGCAGGGCCTGGCTAGCAGTGGGAGTAGTAGGGGGCGGTGAGGCCTCAATGGGAGCACAGCCGGCCACTGGAGGCAGGAGCAAGCGGTCTCGTCGGCGCTGGTTTGGGCGGCTGGTGCAAGAAGAGCATCGATTGAAGAAACAATAGGGCCGTTCGATTCAAACCCAATGGTCACTGCTGCTAGAATCGTTTGTTGACTAAGTTGACAAAGCCCTACATACGCGTCAACTTAGTAGGCCCATAGGTCAGTCTGCGAACCGGTGCGCCCCAGATGCCAGTGGGAGGAATCATTTTTTCGCGTAATAAGGACGCAGTTGATAGCGTGCAGCCAGGCCAGCGAACGGAGTAGGGTGGGCCGGTGAAGCCCGCGCGACATGACAGCGGGCCAAAAGAGGAGGGAGCAGGTAGTCCCGCCGGTGCTGGTTTAGGAGGCTAGATCAAGAAGATCAGAGATTGAAGAAGCACGTCGGCTGTTGGATGGACACCCAAGAGTCACTGCTACTACAATTGTGTGTTGACTGACAAAACCTTGCGTAAACAAGTTAGGCTCGAAATTTGTGGCGTGTACAACCCATTTGCTATTATTTTTATAATGTTTAGTCATTTTCTAATTCATATGGAATTTATTGCGGCCCATTTTCCATTTTTATAATTGCTGCCCATTTTCTGGTCAGTACCAGGGTTTAAAAATTGAACTAAAAATGTGCGAAATTTTAAAAATTTGCAATTTTTTGCCGAGGAACAAAATATTCTTAATCCAAAAATTATTAGCCATACTAAAGCAAATTTAAAATAAATTAGTACTATGTCATGTTAAAATCCAATGAAATATCAAATATCAGTGAAGAACAAAAACAAAAAAAGAAACTAATTTTCCCATTTACTTTTAACAAATACTGACCAAACTCTTTGGCCAGGCCGGAATGCATCCCTCCTCATCTTGAAAGATTTGTATCACAGTAAGTAAGAGAAAACAAATAAATCTAGCTTGGGTATTCTACAAAAAGAAATAGTGGCCTACCTATTTTCCCAAAGAAAAAACTGCTGGGCTGGTCATGTTGTTAGACGGGCCACAGAGACCGCACAACCCAGTTTATAGCCTGCTCCTCTGAACAAATCCTCAAAAAAAATTGTGCAATTCTGTTGTTAATTGACTATACGTTAAAAATGATGTGGGACCCAGATATCAGCAGGGTGCATTAGAGTAAAAAACGAGGGGGGCATCTGAGTAGTAAAAGAGGCGCTTTGCTTGTGTTCGGGAGTGGACCTGGTGGGTCTGTACTGTCATACTCACATCTATAGTCCTCTCCCGATTCACTATGTTGACAGGGCCGGACGGCGGCGCCGCAGCGCGGGCACTAAGGCGGAGGATAAAGTGATGTCGCCAATGTGCTGGACTGTGTTGGACATTCAAAAAATAAAAATGGACCAGAACTATTTACGACATTGACTACGATTTGCATGGGTCCGCTGGTTGCAGGAAGAAAATAGTGGGAGGAAGAAGACTGGTCGCTATCTTTGCCCAAGAATTGTATCGACTGAATGTAACGACACTATCATAGGAAATAATATCCTCCTGTTAAATCATGAATTTAAAGAACTGGTGCATGAGCATTTAGCTTTATTTATTTACTTATTTATGTTTAGGGGACCATGAGCATGTACCTGGGCCGGATTCATGTGAGAGCCTCCCTTCCATTTAATTATGGGCTCCTCTATTGGGCCTTCATTAGTGGGCTGCATGTTATCAACAAGTCGAAAATGTGTTCCTACGAAAAATAGTATGCGCTACGTACGATACGGGGCACTAAAGGATCGGATCGCGCAATGACTTCCAAAACATTGTGTTTGTCATTCTAACAACACATTTATTCAACCAACAGACGAAATATGCTACTGATTGTACATTGAAAACAGCAGCAGCATCAACCAGGGCTGGGGGTGCAACAGAAGTAGTAAGCAGGCCAGAAGACTAAAGACGCAGCTCTCTCTTCCAAACCAAACATCAGCCATCATTACAAAAGGGCTACCAAAAAGAACAAGTGCATGCATCAAACTAAATAAAGATCCTACTACACCAAGTGTACGCATCTAACTAACTGGCTCAGTTAGACGTTACTATTTATTAAGCTATGGAGATTGGCTGACGGCTTGAACCAGATGGGTGCCTGACGGGGGAAACTCCAGCCAGCAGGTCAAAGTCTGATACTTGCGACCCTCTCTGCTACTTTGGGCTGCAGAGTGTAGTGGCACATATCAGGGTATGGTGCATGCAGAGACACATGGTACATTGTGTACACACAGTTTTTCCTGATGAACGAAACCGCACTGTCATCATGATCCTTGTCGTCGATTATCTCCTGGTTAATCGGATAATTTAGTCCGAGAAACAGAGAGCGTGTAACAAGGCTACTTATCTACCTCCAGTCAAAAATTCCTGAAGGCCCAGAGATCTGGGATCCTGCTCAAACACCCTGCAGTGACTGTGATTGTATAAGCAAGCCATCATGATATCATATGAAAGTAACATACTACTATAACAATCATTTGTAGCGATGACTAAAGTACGCTAGCAATACGTCCAGCCATAGAAGGAGTCGACAGCGTAAATGAAGCCCTTGTGTTCAATGGGATCAGAGAATCATGGAGGATGTATGATCCTGCGATGGATGTGCAGATTTATCCGCTTGCCGCAGTGACCTGTCAGATAGGCAAGACCGCGGTTGAAGAACACAATTAGCCTGAAGTCTTTATAATTCGCAGATCTTGTGGGCACTTGGCATATTACAACCTTGAGAAAATCAAACTTGGTATCATGTTGGCTACTGTACGATTGCGGGTATTCTGGGCCATGGTGCCAAAGCAGTGCAGTGTTAATCGAAGGAAGCGGGATCAATCGCCGGGTGTAGACCTCCACGAGCATCCAGCTGCCGCCGCCGTCGACGAGCACAATCCAAGACGTGTTCATGCCGACCCAGTACATACCGTTAATTAGTTGAGGGTGATGGTGATCGGATCACAGTCAAGACGGTTGCTGCTCGCCACCCTATGATCGTTATGCTGCGTGATACGCCGTTTCTGAAGATCATGTGGCATCAGCAAGCAAGGAGCTGGCTTAAAAAGCTCTGGCCCGAGGGCTTTGAGTAAACAGTACAGCCCCGACGAGCACGCAACGAGCGGCATGGTACTGAGATTGTCCACATGCGAAACAATGTACTTGATTACCTCTGTGGGGAGTGAATTCCAGCCACTCTTTCGGCGGACGCTGCTCGGTTCTGCAATTGTTAATGCTTGGGTTTCGGGAGAGGGGGCGCCTTAGCAGGGATGGAAGATTGGACGATTATGTGCGGACAAGGATGCATAAGCGAATATGCGCTGCGGGAAGTGGACATGTGATGATGACTATAGCACGCCGCTTGACTTACGAGACACGTACCAGCAGTGTAGGGTCATATTGATGCCACACAACTTGCTTGAGTGATCACAATACTGGTACTCCCTACAGTACCTACTACTATGCCCTAACTATCTTGACTAGAGTAGTAGTGGAGTAGGACTCTGCTCTACCACTAGTACCGGAGGATTAGTATATTCTAATCTAAAATAGTAACAAACTTCAATGCCTGAGTGTGGAACGACTACGAACTGCCATCAGTGCTAAGTCCAATCCCCAGCAAATGTTCACTAGCAGACATGGCAGTTGCAAACGCCCGCGACGCAGTTATAGTACGTTTGTAAGGGTGGCGGTTTTGTCAAATACTATGGCTTAAAAACAGGCCACCGTCGGATGGAAATATGACGGTTACGTGGGATTCGCCATGATTGAGCTCATGGCGAACAATCGCCAGATATCATTACTAAAAAAGGTTAAAACACCCGGGGCTATAACTTGCATCGGCTGACCACTAACAATGATACTAACATAGTTGTAAAAGGGTCAAAGACCATGTCTACGTGGTGTTTGGAATTATATGCAAAAAAACTAGCAAGAGGCACATGCATTGCACGGAACATCAAGATGCATTTTTTTACAAAACACCTATTGTGATTGACCCATGTGTAAAAACTAATGATATCTCAAGAATTTTATCATAAACATGGTATCTCGACCATTTCATCGAAAAAATGATATCTCGAGAAATATGATAAATAAGGTGAGGATGAGTGGGGCGTGGTGGTGACTGGTGGTCGGATTGGGCAGAGCCATGGGGATGGACGGCGCCGGCAACGGCCACCATGCCAGATTGTTCTAGAGAATTCCTTTTTTAATTTCTCGGCAATGAGGTTGTGGGAGATAAGGATGAACGAGGCAATGCCTTATTTGTAAACGTGGAGAGAGGTGCTGGTCTCTTTTGTAAAATTGTCATAGTTTGCTTTCTATCCATCAGATATAGATCGGACGGTCTATACTATAAGATGGCAGGCACACCATCATCACCAACACGGGGTTTTTTTCTCTACTCCTATTCCTATATTACTTATACTTATACTCCTATAAAAGGTTTAGTTGGTGATGATGGTGTGTCTGCCATCCGCCATTTGTGACCATTAGATCTGCATCTAACGGCTGTGATGTAACTTGTGGCCTTTTGCAACAACTCCCACTTCTCTGCTCCAGTTTACACAAAACCCCTTAGTATCTTGAAACCAACCACATTCCTCCCTTACCACATCAAAACAGCCCAAAGAATATATTTGTAGTGAAACATAAGATATTTTTAGTGGTATGTATATCAAAACTAAACTGTTTTCTTTCAAATTTGTGAATATGTGTTATTCTACTTTGGATCCATTGCAACGGACGGGCTCATTGCTATAAAGGTTTATCTCCTGCATCGTCCGCAACAAACACCTGGTGTACCAGTCTGGGCCGGATGCTTGCAGCGCGATGGTCTGAGTTCGAATCATGTCTTAAACTGTAGCTTTTTATATATTTTTAATATATACCTCTTTCGCTACTGTACTAGGAGTGAAACCCATAGAGTACTAAGAATACACGATGAAGGATGGATTTGTTTCTTTCTAACTTTTTGTACGAATATGTAGCAAGCCTGCAAGTAATGTACACTGTACTGACAGTGAAACCCACATAGTACTTAGAATACAAGATTAAGGATACAATTAAGTTTTTATAGAGGGAGAATCATACACGCAATTAACTCAAATGGATTGGATGTAACTCTATTATTCTCCAATGGAAACCGGCAATTTTCCTCCAGCGGGTCGGAGTAGGTTTCTCGGTTTGAATGTGGGTTTGATGGAGGCGAGGAGGCGTGTTCAGCCAGGCATGCAGCGGGTGGCGCAGTACTATTCGATTTGACAGCTACTAGTATATTATAAAAAAGAAAGAAGAGTAGTAGAGATAGAGTTAAGAGTAGAGATAGAGACTAGGAAGGAGCACCATCTACTGCTTCATGTGCTACTCCTGCGCTCCATTCGGCCGCCACAACCTCCCCTACAGCCACATCCTCCTGCGCTCCATTCGGCGGGCGATGTTGAAATTTGCGGAGTGCACTCTTGCGACTGCTAGCAGCGACGACTTCACCGAAGATGACTTCTTCCCTGACCTCGGCAACCTCTTCCTCAATGACATGGGCGACAACCTCAATGCCAACGGTGCTGATCCTGTTGCACCGTATGTGTTTCTGTCCTTCCTGTTCGAAATCGTGGTAGAATTCATGTTTCTAGTCTATGTCCTAGATTCTATCTGTTCATCTACTATTCTAGTCCACATGATTAGTTTAATCTCTGTTATAGCCTTCATGATTTATTTTGTGCTTATTGAGACTAAATCTCGTAGTAACTTGCTCATATATTCAACTGGTGCACTGTCCCCTACAGCCACTCCCGTTTCATGGACGGGCTGGTCGATGCCTCCAAGGAGCCCTTCGTCTACTACTATGAGTGCCTGATGCTATTTTGGGGCTCGCCGGCGGACCTCATGCATCACCTCACGCAGTCGTCCGTTTATCACTACTGGCCCGCGGCGAAGAACATCAACTACGAAATGTGCTACCCGTTCACCGTGCTGGAGTTGCTGGAGGATCACCGCCGCCTGCTAGCCTTGGAGGAGGACTGCGGCGTCTTCCTCTTGATTGTGGGCACCCGCGAGGCCCTCGCAGGCCGCTGCCCCGTCTCTGTAGTGTGCGTCAGGGGCGACGCCGCTGACGCTGACACGAGGCTGATGTACGGGTGCGTGCTCACTGTTACTACCCCTCAAAGTTACGTGGGCGGCGACACTGGCTACAGGAAGCTGACTAGGACTATGCCAAGCTGGGAGCTTCCCGCTGATGTGGACATGGAAGACGCATGGTATGATTCCCCCCCCCAACATGGTGCACGGGGACTCCATTGAGGTTCACCTAGACATATGCATTACCAAGTTAAATGTTGATCCTTAGTCTTCGCTTAATGTAATCCACTGTCTAAGCATGTGGAGACTTCCATGCATGATCTTGCTCTATTGGAGTATCACGCATGAATAAAAGTGTATCCATTTATGGTTTAGTCTAGAATCTTCCATGTATAAAATTTTTACTACAGTACTGGTGAAAGACTTATGATGAATAACTCCCTCCGTCTTTTTTTCATTTCATCTCTCTGCATTTACTTTCTCCGGTTCATCTCACACACTCGATCCCTAGCTACTACTCCTAGTATCCCTAGCTACCACTCCTAGGGCCAGTTCATTTGGCGGCTTAAAAAATAAGACGTCTCTACCCCAGCTTTTCCCATAAGACTAGTCACAGTGGAGAGTAACATTAAGGAGCCTCACTCATTTATTTGGGCTTCTAAACTACTACGAGTACCTTCGTCCTGGTTCATTCGTCACCATTGTAATTTGTGCTAAATTTTGAACAAAGATTTAGCTGATAAAATGTTAGTGCATGTGACATATGCACGTACTTACAAAATGCGTACGGATACACAAGGTTTCCAAACTTTTCCTTTTACATACTTAATTAAGGATGCTAATAATTGCCGAACGTTCGGGATTTATCATTTGCGTCCCAAAACTAATGAGATCACCTTACGAAAACAAATTATATTCCTAATAAAAGCCACGGTTCTCGCAGGAGCGTTTGCGGCGCGCCATGAGTGCCCTGGTGCACGGCCGTTTCCTAGTGCGCCGACACAACGACTCTTCCTCAACCTCGCAACTCGCGAGGTGTTGATTAGTGGTTTGCCGGTGGGCGAGCACGATCTCACCGGTGTGGTGACCCGGCGCCAACAGGTACTCCTCCTTGCTGGAAGCATGCACCCGGTCCACGTACCGCCAAGTGTAGATGAGGCGCTTCGGCACGACTGCACTCAGGGCTTTGGCACGGGCGTCCTCCGCCACCCTCACGGCCCTCGCATGAACCTTCTGCCAAAGAGCCAATTGCTTGACTCTCTCGGACGCGACATAGGCCTTCCAGGCAGCTTGCCCCACGGCGCACTTCTCTTCCTCGACCTTCTTCTCCGTCTCTATTTTGGCGCGCTCTTCCGGAGGAAAAGCGTCCCATAAGGCGACATCCATTTCTTTCAAAGCTCCTCAAGCTTAGGGAGCTCAGCGCGCGGCGCGGCATTCTCCTTGTAGCGGGGAGCCGACGCGTCCTCGGACGCATGTGCTGGCGAGATTAGGAACGCTGACGCGTCCACCTTGACGCGTCGCGGCGAGGAGCGGAATGCCGACGCGTCCTCCTCGACTAGTGGCGACGAGGAACGGAATGGCAACGCGTCCTCCTCGATTAGTGGCGGCGAGGAATGGAACGGCGACGCGTGACCGTCCGCCCGATGCAGCGAGGGGCGCCTAGGGCTTGGGAGGGGGGATGCCATGGTGGTCGACGTGGGAGGGAGGGGGAGGAGATAGTGATGAACATGAGCGTTCTTCTGAATACCGTGGGAGGTGATACGTCTCCAACGTATCTATAATTTTTTATTGTTCCATGCTATTATATTATCTGTTTTGGATGTTTATGTGCCTTATTATACACTTTTATATTATTTTCGGGACTAACCCATTAACCGAAAGCCCAGTGCAAATTGCTTTTTTTTTCCTATTTCAATGTTTCGCAGAAAAGGAATATCAAACGGAATCCAAACGGAATGGAACCTTCACGAGGATCTTTTTTTGGAACAAACGCAATCCAGGAGACTTGGAGTGGACATCAAGGATGTAGTGAGGTGGCCACGAGGTAGGGCGGCGCGGCCCCACCCTCATGAGCCCCTCGCAGCTCCACTGACCTACTACTTTCGCTTATATATACTCTTATACCCTGAAAACATCCAGGGGAGCCACGAAACCACTTTGGCACCGCGGCAACCTTCTATACCCGTGAGATCCCATTTTGGGACCTTTTCCAGTGATCTGCCGGAGGGGTATTCAATAACGGAAGGCTTCTACATCAACACCTAGCCTCTCCGATGATGTGTGATTAGTTTACCATAGACCTTCGGGTCCATAGTTATTAGCTAGATGGCTTCGTCTCTCTCTTTGGATGTCAATACAAAGTTCTCCTTGATGTTCCTGGAGATCTATTCGACATAATTCTTTTTGCGGTGTGTTTGCCGAGATCCGATGAATTGTGGGTTTATGATTAAGATTATCTATGAACAATATTTGATTCTTCTCTCAATTCTTATGTGCATGATTTGATATCTTTTCAAGTCTCTTCGAATTATCAGTTTGGTTTGGCCTACTAGATTGATCTTTCCTGCAATGGGAGAAGTTCTTAGCTTTGGGTTCAATCTTGCGGTGCTCGATCCCAGGGTTTATATCATATTGCTTGTGTTTATCCCTCTACATTGTGTCATCTTGCCTAATGCGTTACTCTGTTCTTTTTAACTTAATACTCTAGATGCATGGTGGATAGCGGTCGACATGTGGAGTAATAGTAGTAGATGCAAAATTGTTTCGGTCTATTTGACACGGACGTGATGCATATGTTCATGATCATGCCTAGATATCATCATAACTATGCACTTTTCTATCAATTGATCGGTAGTAATTTGTTCACCCACCGTAATATATGATATCTTGAGAGAAGCCACTAGTGAAACCTATGGCCCCTGAGTCTACTTTACATCATATAAGTTTACGATCTACAATTCTAGTTTACTATTTATTTTGCAATCTTTACTTTTCAATCTATACAACAAAAATACCAAAAATATTTATCTTATTATCTCTATAAGACCTCACTTTTGTAAGTGACCGTGAAGGTATTGACAACACCTTTATGGACGAAATATGCCCTAGAGGCAATAATAAAGTTGTTATTTATATTTCCTTATATCATGATAAATGTTTATTATTCATGCTAGAATTGTATTAACCGGAAACTTAATACATGTGTGAATACATAGACAAACAGAGTGTCACTAGTATGCCTCTACTTGACTAGCTCGTGGAATCATTGATGGTTATGTTTCCTAACCATAGACATGAGTTGTCATTTGATTATCGGGATCACATCATTCGAGAATGATGTGATTGACTTGACCCATCCGTTAGCTTAGCACGATGATCATTTAGTTTGTTGCTATTGCTTTCTCCATAACTTATACATGTTCCTATGACTATGAGATCATGCAACTCCTGAATACCGGAGGAACACTTAGTGTTCTATCAAATGTCACAACGTAACTGGGTGACTATAATGATGCTCTACAGGTGTCTCCGATGGTGATTTTTGAGTTGGCATAGATCGATATTAGGATTTGTCACTCCGAGTATCAGAGAGGTATCTCTGGGCCCTCTCGGTAATGCACATCACTATAAAGCCTTGCAAGCAATGTGACTAATGAGTTAGTTACGGGAAGATGCATTATGTAATGATTAAAGAGACTTGACGGTAATGAGATTGCACTAGGTATTGTGATACCGACGATCGAATCTCGGGCAAGTAACATACCGATGACAAAGGGAACAACGTATATCTTTATGAGGTTTGACCAATAAAGATCTTCGTATAATATGTGGGAGCCAATATGAACATCCAGGTTCCGCAAGTAACATACCGATGACAAAGGGAACAACGTATATTGTTATGCGGTTTGACGGATAAAGATCTTCATATAATATGTGGGAGCCAATATGAACATCCAGGTTCCGCTATTGGTTATTGACCGGAGACGTGTCTCGGTCATGTCTACATAGTTCTCAAACCCGTAGGGTCCACACGCTTATCATTCAGTGACGATCGGTATTATGAGTTTATGTGTTTTGATGTACCGAAGGTAGTTCGAAGTCCCGGATTTAATCACGGACATGACGAGGAGTCTTGAAATTGTCGAGACATAAAGATTGATATATTGGACGACTATATTCGGACACCGGAAGTGTTCCGGGTGATTTCGGAGAAAACTGGACTGCTAGAGGGTTACCGGAACCCCCCCCCCCCCCGGGGGGGGGGGAATGTTGGGCCTTCATGGGCCATAGGGAAGAGGGGAGGTAGCCCACAAGGGGTAGCCGCACCCCCTCCCTATAGAGAGTCCGAATTGGACTAGGAAGGGGGCGCCCCCCTTTCCTTCTCCTCTTCCTCTCCCTTCCTTCCTTCCCCTTCTCCTCCTAGTAGGACTTGGAAAGGAGGAGTCCTACTGCTACTAGAAGGAGGATTCCTCCTCCCTTGGCGCGCCACTAGGTACGGTCGGCCTCCCCCCTTGCTCCATTATATACGGGGGCAGGGGCACCCTAGAACACACAAGTTGATTGTTTCCAGCCGTGTGCAGTGCCCCCTCCACCATAATCCACCTTGGTCAAATCGTAGAGGTGCTTAGGCGAAGCCTTGTTCCGGTAGCATCATCATCACCGTCATCACGCCGTCGTGCTGACGAAGCTCTCCCTCGACACTCTGCTGGATCGTTAGTTCGTGGGACGTCACCGAGCTGAACGTGTGCAGATCACAGAGGTGCCGTACTTTCGGTACTAGGATCGGTCGATCGTGAAGACGTACGACTACATCAACCGCGTTGTCGTAACGCTTCCGCTTACGATCTACAAGGGTACATAGACAACACTCTCCCCTCTCGTTGCTATGCATCATCATGATCTTGCGTGTGCGTAGGATTTTTTTGAAATTACTGTGTTCCCCAACAGTGGCATCCGAGCCAGGTCTATGCGTAGATGTTATATGCATGAGTAGAACACAAAGGAGTTGTTGGCATGGGTATATACATATTTCTTGCCGTCACTAGTTGATTCTTGATTCAACGGTATTGTTGGATGAAGCGGCCCAGACCGACATTATGCATACGCTTACGCGAGACTGGTTCTACCGACGTGCTTCACACACTTGTGGTTGGTGAGTATCAGTTTCTCCAACTTTAGTTGAATCGGATTCAATGAACAGGGTTCTTTCTGAAGATCAAAACGCAATCACTATACCGCGTTGTGGTTTTTGATGTGTAGGTAAGAACGGTTCTTGCTCAGCCTGTAGCAGCCACCTAAAACTCGCAACAACAAAGTAGAGGGCGTCTAACTTGTTTTTGCAGAGCATGTTGTGCTGTGATATGGTCAAGACATGATGCTAAATTTTATTGTATGAGATGATCATGTTTTGTAACGGAGTTATCGGCAACTGGCTGGAGCCATATGGTTGTCGCTTTATTGTATGAAATGAAATCGCCATGTAATTGCTTTACTTTATCCCTAAGCGGTAGCGATAGTCGTAGAAGCAATAGTTGGCGAGATGACAACGATGCTTTGATGGAGATCAAGGTGTCAAGCCGGTGACGATGGTGATCATGACGGTTCTTTGGAGATGGAGATCAAAGGCACAAGATGATGATGGCCATATCATATCACTTATATTGATTGCATGTGATGTTTATCCTTTATGCATCTTATTTTGCTTAGTTCGGTGGTAGCATTATAAGATGATCTCTCACTAAATTTCAAGGTATAAGTGTTCTCCCTAAGTATGCATCGTTGCTACAGTTCGTCGTGCCGAGACACCACATGATGATCGGGTGTGATAAGCTCTACGTTCACATACAACGGGTGCAAGCCAGTTTTGCACATGCAGAATACTCAGGTTAAACTTGACGAGCCTAGCATATGCAGATATGGCCTCGGAACACTGAGACCGAAAGGTCGAGCGTGAATCATATAGTAGATATGATGAACATAGTGATGTTCACCATTGAAAACTACTTCATCTCATTTGATGATCGGACATGGTTTAGTTGATATGGATCACGTGATCACTTAGATGATTAGGGAGATATCTATCTAACTGGGAGTTCTTAAGTAATTTGATTAATTGAAGTTTAGTTTATCATGATATTAGTACCTGATAGTATTTTGCATGTCTACGTTGTTGTAGATAGATCGCCCGTGCTGTTGTTCCGTTGAATTTTAATGTGTTCCTAGAGAAATCTAAGTTGGAAGGTGATGCTAGCAACTACATTGACTGGGTCTGTAAATTGAGGATTATCCTCATTGCTGCACAGAAGAATTATGTCCTGGAAGCACCGCTAGGTGACAAACCCGCTGTAGGAGCAAAGCCAGATGTTGTGAACACCTGGCAGAGCAAAGATGACGACTACTTGATAGTTCAGTGTGCCATGCGTTACGGCTTAGAACCGGGACTCCAACGATGTTTTGAACGTCATGGATCATATGAGATGTTCCAGGAGTTGAAGTTAATATTTCAAGCAAATGCCCAGATTGAGAGATATGAAGTCTCCAATAAGTTCTACAGCTACAAAATGGAGGAGAATAGTTTTTTCAGTTAACATATACTCAGAATGTCTGGGTACCACAACCACTTAACTCAGCTGGGAGTTACTCTTCCTGATGATAGTGTCATTGACAGAGTTCTTCAATCACTTCCACCAAGCTACAAGAGCTTCGTGATGAACTATAATATGCAAGGGATGGATAAGACGATTTCTGAGCTCTTCGCAATGCTAAAGGCTGTGGAGGTAGAAATCAAGAAGGAGCATCAAGTGTTGATGGTCAACAAGACCACCAGTTTCAAGAAAAAGGGTAAAGGGAAGAAGGGGAATTTCAAGAAGAACAGCAAGTGAGTTGCTGCTCAAGTGAAGAAACCCAAGTCTGGACCTAAACCTGAGACTGAGTGCTTCTACTGCAAAGGGACTAGTCACTGGAAGAGGAACTACCCCAAGTATTTGGCAGAGAACAAGGATGGCAAAGTGAAAGGTATATTTGATATACATGTTATTGATGTGTACCTTACTAATGCTCGCAGTAGTGCCTGGGTATTTGATAGTTGTTCAGTTGCTAACATTTTCAACTCAAAACAGTGGCTACATATTAAGCGAAGATTGGCTAAAGACGAGGCAACGATGCACGTGGGAAATGGTTCCAAAGTCGATGTGATCGCCGTCGGTACTCTACCTCTACATCTACCTTCGGGATTAGTTTTAGACCTAAATAATTGTTAGTTGGTGCCAGCGTTGAGCATGAACATTATATCTAGATCTTGTTTGATGCGAGACGGTTATTCATTTAAATGAGAGAATAATGGTTGTTCTATTTATATGAGTAGTATCTTTTATGGTCATGCACCCTTGATGAGTGGTCTATTTTTACTAAATCTTGATAGTAGTGATACACATGTTCATAGTATTGAAGCCAAAAGATGCAGAGTTAATAATGATAGTGCAACTTATTTGTGGCACTGTCGTTTAGGTCATATTGGTGTAAAGCGCATGAAGAAACTCCATTCTGATGGACTTCTAGAATCACATGATTATGAATAACTTGGTACTTATGAACCATGCCTCATGGGCAAGATGACTAAAACTCCGTTCTCCGGAACAATGGAGCGAGCAACAAAGTTATTGGAAATCATACATACTGATGTATGTGGTCCAATGAACATTGAAGCTCGCGGCGGATATCGTTATTTTCTCACCTTCACAGATGATTTGAGCAGATATGGGTATACCTACTTAATGAAACATAAGTCTGAAACATTTGAAAAGTTTAAAGAATTTTAGAGTGAAGTGAAAAATCATCGTAACAAGAAAATCAAGATTCTGCAATCTGATCGTGGAGGTGAATATTTGAGTTGTGAGTTTCGACTTCATTTGAAACAATGCGGAATAGTTTCGCAACTCACGCCACCTGGAACACTACAACATAATGGTGTGCCCGAACATTGTAACCGCACTTTATTAGATAGGGTGCGATATGATGTCTCTCACTGATTTACCGCCATCGTTTTGGGGTTATGCTTTAGAGACGGCTGCATTCACATTAAATAGGGCACCATCTAAATCCGTTGAGACGACACCTTATGAAATGTGGTTTGGCAAGAAACCCAAGTTGTCGTTTCTTAAAGTTTGGGGCTGCAATGCTTATGTGAAAAAGCTTCAACCTGATAAGCTCGAACCCAAATTGGAGAAATGTGTCTTCATAGGATACCCGAAGGAGACTGTTGGGTACACCTTCTATCACAGATCCGAAAAGCAAGATATTCGTTGCTAAAAATGGATCCTTTCTAGAGAAGGAGTTTCTCTTGAAAGAAGTGAGTGGGAGGAAAGTAGACCTTGATGAGGTAATTGTACCTTCTCCCTTATTGGAAAGTAGTTCATCACTGAAATCAGTTCCAGTGATTCCTACACCACTAAGTGAGGAAGCTAATGATGATGATCATGATACTTCGGATCAAGTTATTACTGAACCTCATAGGTCAACTAGAGTAAGATCCACACCAGAGTGGTACGGTAATCCTATTCTAGAAGTCATGTTACTTGACCATGACGAACCTACGAACTATGAGGAAGCGATGATGAGCCCAGATTCCGCAAAATGGCTTGAGGCCATGAAATATGAGATGGGATCCATGTATGAGAACAAAGTGTGGACTTTGGTTGACTTGCCCGATGATCGGCAGGCCATAGAGAATAAATGGATCTTCAAGAAGAAGACTGACACTGACAGTAATATTACTGTCTACAAAGCTCGACTTGTTGCAAAAGGTTTTCGACAAGTTCAAGGAGTTGACCACGATGAGACCTTCTCACCCGTAGCGATGCTTAAGTCCGTCCAAATCATGTTAGTAATTGCCGCATTTTATGATTATGAAATTTGGCAAATGGACGTCAAAACTGCAATCCTTAATGGATATCTTAAAGAAGAGTTGTATATGATGCAACCAGAAGGTTTTGTCGATCCAAAAGGTGCTAACAAACTGTGCAAGCTCCAGCGATCCATTTATGGACTGGTGTAAGCCTCTCGGAGTTGGAATATACGATTTGATAGTGTGATCAAAGCATATGGTTATATACAGAATTTTGGAGAAGCCTGTATTTACAAGAAAGTGAGTGGGAGCTCTGTAGCATTTCTGATATTATATGTAGATGACATATTGTTGATCGAAAATGATACTGAATTTCTGAATAGCATAAAAGGATACTTGAATAAGAATTTTTCAATGAAAGACCTCGGTGAAGCTGCTTATATATTGGGCATCAAGATCTACAGACATAGATCAAGACTCTTAATTGGACTTTCACAAAGCACATACCTTGATAAAGTTTTGAAGAAGTTCAAAATGGATCAAGCAAAGAAAGGGTTCTTGCCTGTGTTACAAGGTGTGAAGTTTAGTCAGACTCAATTCTCAACCACTGCAGAAGATAGAGAGAAAATGAAAGGTGTTCCCTATGCTTCAGCCATAGGCTCTATCATGTATGCAATGTTGTCTACCAGACCTGATGTGTGCCTTGCTATCAGTTTAGCCGGGAGGTACCACAGTAATCCAGGAGAGGATCACTGGACAGCGGTCAAGAACATCCTGAAATACCTGAAAAGGACTTAGGATATGTTTCTCGTATATGGAGGTGACAAAGAGCTTGTCGTAAATGGTTACGTCGATGCAAGCATTGACACTGATCCGGGTGACTCTAAGTCACAAACCGGATACATGTTTTTATGAAATGGTGGAGCTGTCAGTTGGTGCACTTCCAAGCAAAGCGTCGTGGAAGGATCCACATGTGAAGCGGAGTACATAGCTGCTTCAGAAGCAGCGAATGAAGGAGTTCATATCTAATCTAGGTGTCATACCTAGTGCATCGGGTCCAATGAAAATCTTTTGTGACAATACTAGTGTAATTGACTTGGCAAAGGAATCCAGATTTCACAAGAGAACCAAGCACATCAAGAGACACTTCAGTTCCATCCGCGATCAAGTCAAGGAGGGAGACATAGAGATTTGCAAGATACATATGGATCTGAATCTTGCAGACCCATTGACTAAGCCTCTCTCACGAGCAAAACGTGACCAGCATCAAGACTCCACGGGTGTTAGAATCATTACAATGTAATCTGGATTGTTGACTCTAGTGCAAGTGGGAGACTGAAGGAAATATGCCCTCGAGGCAATAATAAAGTTGTTATTTATATTTCCTTATATCATGATAAATGTTTATTATTCATGCTATAATTGTATTAACCAGAAACTTAATACATGTGTGAATACATAGACAAACAGAGTGTCACTAGTATGCCTCTACATGACTAGCTTGTTGAATCAATCATTGTTATGTTTCCTAACCATAGACATGAGTTGTCATTTGATTAACAGGATCACATCATTAGAGAATGATGTGATTGACTTGACCCATCCGTTAGCTTAGCACGATGATCGTTTAGTTTGTTGCTATTTCTTTCTCCATAACTTATACATGTTCCTATGACTATGAGATCATGCAACTCCCGAATACCGGAGGAACACTTAGTGTGCTATCAAACATGACAACATAACTGGGTGACTATGAAGAAGCTCTACAGGTGTCTCCGATGGTGTTTTTGGAGTTTCATAGATGGAGATTAGGATTTGTCACTCAGAGTATCGGAGAGGTATCTCTGGGCCCTCTCGGTAATACACATCACTATAAAGACTTACAAGCAATATGACCAGTGAGTTAGTTACCATATGATTCATTACAAAACGAGTAAAGAGACTTGCCGGTGACGATATTTAACTAGGTATTGAGATACCGACGATCAAATCTCGGGCAAGTAACATACCAATGACAAAGGGAACAACGTATATTGTTATGCAGTTTGACCGATAAAGATCTTCGTACAATATGTGGGAGCCAACATGAACATCTAGGTTCCGCTATTGGTTATTGATCGGAGACGTGTCTTGGTCATGTCTACATAGTTCTCGAACCCATAGGGTCCGCACGCTTAACGTTTGGTGACGATCGGTTTTATGAGTTTATGTGTTTTGATGTATCGAAGGTAGTTCGGAGTCCCGGATTTGATCACGGACATGACGGGGAGTCTCAAAATGGTTGAGACATAAAGATTGATATATTGGACGGCTATATTTGCACACCGGAAGTGTTGTGGGTGATTTCGGAGAAAACCGAAGTGCCGGAGGGTTACCAGACCCCCCCCCCCCCTCCCGGGGGGGGGGGAAGTTGGGCCTTCATGGGGCATAGGGAAGAGGGGAGGCATCCCACAAGGGGCAGCCGCGCCCCCTCCCTATAGGGAGTTCGAATTGAACTAGGGGGGCGCCCCCCTTTGCTTCTCCTCTTCCTCTCCCTTCCTTCATTCCCCTTCTCCTCCTAGTAGGACTAGGAAAGGAGGAATCCTACGCCTACTAGGAGGAGGATTCCTCCTCCCTTGGCGCGCCACTAGGGCCGGCCGGCCTCCTCCCTTGATCCTTTATATACGGGGGCAAGGGGCACCCTAGAACACACAAGTTGATTGTTTCCAGCCGTGTGCGGTGCCCCCCTCTACCATAATCCACCTCGGTCATATCATAGCGGTGCTTAGGCGAAGCCCTGTTCCGGTAGCATCATCCTCACTATCATCACACTGTCGTGCTGATGAAGCTCTCCCTCAACACTCTGCTGGATCGTGAGTTCGTGGGACGTCACCGAGCCGAACGTGTGCAGATTGCGGAGGTGACGTACTTTCGGTACTAGGATCGGTTGATCATGAAGACGTACGACTACATCAACCGTGTTGTCATAACGCTTCTGCTTACGGTCAACCATGGAGACGTATCAACCATGCATGCATCAACGATAGGATAATTTATCGGAAGGAGCACGCGGAAAAAACCAGCTGTCCGGTGTGCAATGCTTCTTGATACTAGAAGGCCGGGAAGAAATCTCCCCATAAAGTTGTATGGTACTTACTGATCACTCCTCGTCTGCAACGTTATGTTCTAGATCCCAAGGAAGCAAAGCTCATGCGTTGGCATGCGGAGAGGAAAAAGCCTGACGATGGATATGATCCGAAGATGAGACACCTCGTGGATGGAAGCCAGTGGAGAGCGTTCAACGGTGAATATCGGTATTTCGCATCTGATGCAAGGAACATCATGCTCGGCGTGTGTACCAATGGCATGAATCCATTTGGCAACCAGAACACCAACCATAGCACATGGCCCATGTTTGTATGGATGTACAACATCCCCCCTAATTGTGCATGAAGTCGAAGTACATACACATGAGAATGCTGATTCAAGGGCCGAAACAACTGGGAAATAATATTAATCTGTATTTGGGGCTACTTCAAGGGGAGTTAGACACATTACGGAAAACACTGGCCAAGACATCGCATGCCAGCAAAGGCGAGTATTTCTACATGAGAGTCGCGTTGATCACGATGGTGCACGACTATCTTGGTTACGAATATGTCGCAGGATAGGTGTGCCATGGATTTTGCGGATGCACGTGGTGCATGGATGACATGACGTGTCAGCAGCTAACATCAATGAAAGATGGTAGGTCTAGGAAAATTGTGTACATGCGGCATCGAAGATGGCTCGAGAAGGATGACCCATGGAGAAACCGTGGAGATCTGTTCAATGGTGAGGCTGAGCATCGAGGACCTCCACATAAGCGGAGCCGCCCCAAAATCGATCAGCTGTTGAAAAACTGGAAACAGTGCCCCACGTCGGGAAAGACATTGAAAAAGGCACTGGAGCCGCTGCTAAAGGTATGGAAGACGAGGTCTGTTTTCTCAGACTTCGAGTACTGGCACAAACTCGACACGCCTCATTGCCTTGATCAAATGCATATCTGTAAGAAGGTCCTTGAGAGCTTGCTTGTGACACTGATGAACATACTGGAAAAGACCAAGGATGGACCGAAGGCAAGAAAAGACTTGGAAGATTTGAAAATCGGGGCAGATCTGCACATGTCGCCTCGTAAAAAGTCAGAGGAGACACAGACGGAGGCATGGGAGAAGAAGGGAAAAAAATTAAAGGAAGAGGATTATTGCCCCCCTTCTTGCTTCACCTTAAGTCCGGCTGAGATCGATCAATTATTCAAGTGCCTTACCAGAATTAAAGTTAGATTCAATTATTGTGGGAAGATAAGTAGATTTCTAGACACGAAGAAGAAAAGGTTCAGTGGGATGAAGTCCCATGACTGTCATGTGATGATGACACAGATACTACATGTTGCCCTTAGAGGGATAATGGACAAGCACGTCCGTGACATGCTTATTTGTCTATGCAACTTTTTCTACGTCATCTCTCAAAACTCAATCAGTGTGAAGCAGTCTCCGAAGGCTATAGGAAGAGATCATTGTGATACTGAATGAGCTTGAGATGTACTTCCCGCCCACGTTCTTTGATGTCACGGTGCATCTATGTGTCCATATTGTGGATGACATAATCGACCTGGGCCGTCTTTCCTACACAACATGATGCTGTTCGAGAGGATGAATGGGATCATCAAAGGATTCGTTCGTAACATGTCCCGTCCGGATGGAATCATCGTCCAGGGCTATCTGACACAAGAGTGCATCTCTTTCTGCGAGAATTTTGTATATGGTGGAGACCGGCCGCCTGGTGTTGGTTTTCCCGTTAAGAAGCACATTGGGAGGCTCAAAGGAGAAGGTCAGTCCAACGGTCGCAGGGAACTGCATGTGGCCTACTTAGATCGATGCAACGACTTTGATAGAGCAAACTTAGTAGTGATACAACACCTAAACCAGGTAGATCCTTTTGTGACACTGCACCAAGAAACCATCGCAAAGAAGTATCGTGACCTGGGAGTTAGCAGGACGGACGCCGAAGTTACTAGAGAGCATTCCACTTTCCTGCATTGGTTCAAAGAGCATATTCTTGCTAATCCCTCGGAAGAGGGCTCTAAGGACGGATTTCTCATATACACCATAGCACATGGCCCCTCACCCAACCTGGTGACCTATCAGGCATACGATATCAACGGATTCATGTTATACACGGAGGCTAAAGATGTGAACATTGATATTCAGAACTCAGGGGTGACGATGGGATGCATGACCGACAGCGACAATGGCGCAACTGAGAGATCTTATGGAAGGATCGAGGATACCTGGGAGCCCGACTACTTTGGACTGCACAACACGACAATGTTCCATGTCAGATGGGCTAAGAATGTTGAAAGAGAAAACCAATATTTCTCTACCATGACCATACCCCACGCCAAGAGCGCTACCGTGAATGGCATTCACAAAAAAAAACGAGCCATGGGTACATGCTAAGCATGTGACACATAGCTTCTTCATAACCGACCCGAGCAATCCCAGCCGTGTTGTCGTGAGGAGAGGCAAAAGGAACATCATTGGAATGGATGGAGTCGCCAATGAGGAAGACTACGACTAGTACGGCAACCCAATGAGGGAAGATGACAATGATGATGAAGTATACGTCAAAAGAAGAATAAATGCTACATTACCTAAGAAAGATAGTACTCCATGGAAAAGGAAAAGTCACAATGAGGGGCTCAATTATTCGTCAATGAACAAGAAGGGAAAGAAGCTCACTCAAAAAAAACGTCGACCCTTAGAAACCTTTATCGGTAAAATGATGTAATATATATGTTCCTATTATGTGTACACACTTAACCGTTATGGATGGGTCAAATGATGTAATATATATGTTCCTATTTTGTATACACACTTAACCGTCAAATGATGCAATATATATATCGCGTTAGTTATATACATTTTATCACCTTCCCTTCGTTCATGCTCTCGAAAAAAGGATAAGAAAAGAAAAAGTAGAAAATAAAAGGGAAAGAAAATAAAGGATAAGAAAATAGAAGAGACAAACATGAAAAGTGCTATAACTACTAGTGATAGCAGTAGCGCTGTTTGCTAAAATGCGCTATAGCTACTAGTGATAGCAGTAGCGCTTTTTGGTGAAACGCGCTATATCTACCTTAGCTATTGTAAGTTTTATAGAAACGCGCTACTGCTATGTTTACTTGACCCCTCTCCCCCGGAGTCTTCCCACCTCTGCTTTTCCCCCAAATCCCCACTCTCTCTTCTCCCCCCTCGTCGCTGCCATAGCACGTGCCCTCGCCGCGCCCTTCCTCGAGACCCATCGGAGCACTGCCCTCGCCCTCGCCGGACTCTCTGCCTCCTCCTCGACCTCGCCAGAGCCCTGCCCTTGCTGCGCCCCTGCCTTCAGTGCCGCCAGAGCACTGCCATCGCCCTCGCCCTCACCACAGTCTCTACCTCCTCCTCGACCTCGCAGGAGCCCTGCCCTCGCCCATGCTGGAGTCATCGCCTCCCCCGTCCACGCCTTGCCTCGATGCCGCTGTCTCCCCCGACCACATCTCTCTCTACCCTCTATAAGCCCTCTCCCCTCGCCTCTTCTCCGCTCTCTGCTTTCTCTCTCTGTTAGTATGAACCCTAGCTATTTAGTGCTAGTTAGTATGAATTAATATGAACCCTAGGCTATTTTTTAATTACATAGTATGAAGCATAGTTAAAAAACATAGGACAAATTAGTGGCTATTTTTTGGTGGTAGTTAGTATGAACCCTAGCTTTCAAACTATTGCTATTTTTTGTTAAAGCAATTTTTGCTATTTAAAAAATAGAATTAGTACCTATAGTTAATTAGTTGGTATGAACACTAGTTAAAAATTAGAATTAGTATGGGTTAAATGAATTCTAGGTATTTTAGGTGCTTTAGTTGTAGTTAACAAAATTCTAGGTATTTATTTTTTTAGTTAAAGAAATTTTTGCTATTTAAATATAAAATAGAATTGATTAACCCTAGGTGAATTAGTATTTACCCTAGGACAGATTAGGTAGTATGATCCTAGTTAATTAGAAGGAAATTAACTAGGTCTTCCAATTAGGATAAAAATTTAGCTAGGTTTCAAATTAGGACAAAAATTTAGGTAGGATGGATTTAGTTTCAAATATTGTGAAGAAAAAGGACTTCTTGCATTTTCTTCAAGTTCTATATTTTCTTGCTGTTATATGCAAATTTGAAGTGGACATCTGATATGTGGACATGTGATTTCGACATGTGATGATTGGAATTTGGACATGTGATATTTGGAAAGTCATGGTTATGTGAAGGGTAAATGATCTAAGTGGCCTATGTTTCGCTAGAATGTATATTCATTTCCATTTTGGTGAATTTCTGGCGCTCGATATGTCCACTTTTTAGCAAAGGTCATGCCAAAATTTCCCATGAATTCTGGCATGACTTGTGCTAGAAAGTAGGCATATTGAGTGCCGGGATTTGCTGTGACGGGAATGAAACCGACATTCTGGCAAACCATAGTCCTTTTTTATGTCATTTCTCATTTTATTATAGTTTTAGAATTAAACAAGGAGACTTACACTACAAAAAAAAGACACATCCGGGCCGAACAATTTTTTTCTATCATGCTTATGACAATTCTACGACGATTATTGTGACAAAACTCGGTATCATCATAGATGTGGTGGGGTCCTACTTCTATGACCAAAAATCATGACAGAAAATGGGCTTTTCGTCCTGGATGGGCCGAAGATGCACCTGCATGACATTCTTTGGGCCGTCCATGACGGAAAAAACCGTGGTAGAAGCGAGGGCGAGGAAAATATTGGGGGAGTTCCCAGTTACGGTGGGTGCTCGGGGGGCCGAGCGATGCGCGTTTCTCTCGTACGTACGCATGTGTGTGCAAGGCATTGGGCTCTAACTGAACCCGAGCGATTACACTGCAGGCTACGCGTTACTGAACCCGAGCGATTGATCGATCCCTTGCTGTTAACTGAACCCGAGTGATTCCTTCGCTACTGCTACTAACTGAAGTCGATTAATGTTGCCTCTGGATGAACAGTGAGTGTTGTTGGGGGGGGGGGTTGGACGAACAGTTCTCGATGGGGGGTTGGATGAACAGGACCCTATGGTAGTAGAGGCCATTCTCGCTGGATGAACAGGACCACGATCGAGCCGATTGGGGGGTGGATGAACAGGACCCCGTGGAGGGCCTGATGAATAGGACCCTGTGGAGGGCTGGTTGAACAGTAGCCGGTGGAGCGCTGGATGAACAGTAGCCCGTGGAGGGGTGGTTGAACAGGACCCTATGGAGAGGGCTGGTTGAAGAGTAGACGGTGGAGGAGCGCGCAGTGGAGGTTGGATGAACAGCAGCCCATGGATGAACAGTTGCAGGTGGAGGCTGGAGGAGGTTGACGGTGGATGAACAGTAGCCTATGGAGGCAGTCAACGATGGAGATGAACAATATCCCGTGGAATCCAGTTTTGTTGTACGCCACACCCCTCTAGATGAACAGGACCCCTGTTTTGACCGTAGCGCTCCAACACAAGTCCGCTTCCTCCGTTTTGCATTACGCCACACCCCTCCCGATCAACAGGACCCCGTTTCGATGATAGGAGGTCTATTTCCTCCGTTTTACGGTATGCCAGACCCCTCCCGATGAACAGGATCCCATTTCGACCGTGGCCGGTCGAACACAAGGTCGTTTCCTCCGTTCTACGGTATGCCAGGCCTCGTTTCCATCGGCTGTTCCGTCCAAGCCGGTTGGCTCCCGATGAAAATGACGTATTCCGACCCAGTCGGTTGCCTCTCGATGAACAGGACGATGTTTATCCATTCCGACCCAGCCGGTTCGCTGCGCGATGAACAGGACGCCGTTGCTGCCGTCCGTTGCCTCTTCATGTACACAAGCCCTATCCGTCCATGTATATATATGCGCGAGTAGGCGTTCGAGACCCCGCCCGTATGTATGTACGTGGCTGTATTTACTTTGTTGCACCTTGGCCTCTGTACGTACGTGTACATGCTATATGTGCGCCTCTACTACCACACGTGCCCTTCCTTACACAGCCACGGTTCATCGCTGCAGCTTGTAGATAGACCGATCGTATATATGTATAGGTTCGCCACCAGAATGACAACGCTATGTACGCTTCGACCAGGTGGGTCCCGACTGTCAGGCACTTCCTTGCGTGCGAAGATGTAGCTGGTGGGTCCCAGCAGTCAGCGGGGTGAATCATTTTTTGCCCGTAATATGGACGCACTTCCTTGCATGCAAAGATGTAGCTGGTGGGTCCCAACAATCATGGGGGAAACGTTTTTCGAGAAATACGGTGGCCTATCCGGTGGGTCCCTGATGTCAGGTGGAGGAATAATTATTTTGTGCCTAATAAGGAGGCACTTCCTTGCTGCGGCCGTGGACCCAGCTGTCAACCTCTCCACATATAGTACTCTTCCAATGGAAGTCATTCATTGACCACATTGACCACGCCGCGCCAAGAGCACCAAGGCGGTGGACGACGGCGAGGCCTAGGAAGGGGACGACGCAGAGCAGTAGATACCCACGCGGAGAGGAGTACGAGGGTTCACTAGTTCGGCTGCGGTGTGAGGCTACTAACGCCGCAGGGCCTGGCCAGCAGTGGGAGTAGTAGGGGGCGATGAGGCCTCCGCAGCAGCATCGCCGGCCACGGGAGGCAGGAGCAGGCGGCACGACCAGCGCTGCTTTGGGCCGCTAGAGCAAGAAGACCAGAGGTTGAAGAAGCACTAGGGCTATTGGATGGACATCATATGGTCACTGGAGCTAGAATCGTTCATATTGACTAAGTTGACAAAGCCCTCCGTCCCCGTCAACTTAGTAGGCCCACATCTTAGCCTCCCACTATGTTGTGTCCCAGCTAGTAGGGGGTATTCATTCTTTTATGCGTAATAAGGAGCCTCTTTCTTGCGTGCGAAGATATAGCTGGTGGTTCCGACCAATCAGCATGGGGAACATTTTTTCACGAAATACAGAGGCCCTTCTGGTGGGTCCCAGATGTCAGGTGGAGGAATCATTATTTTTCACGCAATAAGGAGGCATTTCCTTGTGTGCGGCCGTGGACCCAACTGTCAGCCTCTCCATGTGAAGTCCACATCCGATGGATGTCGTTCGTTGACCATGTTGACCATGGCGCACCGAGAGAACCAGCATGGTGGATGACGGCGAGGCCTAGGAAGGGGACGACACGAAGCCGGGGAAGATGCGGCGGCGAATGCCCACGCAGAGAGGAGTACGAGGGTTCACTGGTTCGGCTGCGGTGTGAGCCTACGTCGCCGCAGGGCCTGGCCAGCAATGGGAGTAGTAGGGGGCGGCGAGGCCTCAACGGCAGCACAACTGGCCACTGGAGGCAGGAGCATGCGGTCTCATCGGCGCTGGTTTGGGCGGCTGGTGCAAGAAGAGCATCGATTGAAGAAACAATAGGACCGTTTGATTCAAACCCAACAGTCACTGCTGCTAGAATCGTTTGTTGACTAAGTTGACAAAGCCCTGCGTACGCGTCAACTTAGTAGGCCCATAGGTCAGTCTGCGAACCGGTGCGCCCCAGATGCCAGTGGGAGGAATCATTTTTTCGCGTAATAAGGAGGCAGTAGATTGCATGCAGCCAGGCCAGCGAAGGGGGTAGGGTGGGCCGGTGAAACCCACGCGACATGACAGCGGGCCAAAAGAGGAGGGAGCAGGCAGTCCCGCCGGTGTTGGTTTAGGCGGCTAGAGCAAGAAGATCAGAGATTGAAGAAGCACGTCGGCCGTTGGATGGACATCCAACAGTCACTGCTGCTACAATCGTGTGTTGACTGACAAAACCTTGCGTAAACAAGTCAGGCTCGAAATTTGTGGTGTGTACAACCCATTTGCTATTATTTTTATAATTTTTAGTCATTTTCTAATTCATATGGAATTTATTGCAGCCCATTTTCCATTTTTATAATTGCTGCCCATTTTCTGGTCAGTACCAGGGTTAAAAAATTGAACTAAAAATGTGCGAAATTTTAAAAATTCGCAATTTTTTGTCGGGGAACAAAATATTCTTAATCCAAAAATTATTAGCCGTACTAAAGCAAATTTAAAATAAATTAGTACTATGTCATGTTAAAATCCAATGAAATATCAAATATCAGTGAAGAACAAAAACAAAAAAAGAAACTAATTTTCCCATTTACTTTTAACAAATACTGACCAAACTCTTGGGCCAGGCCGGAATGCATCCCTCCTCATCTTGAAAGATTTGTATCCCAGTAAGTCAGAGAAAACAAATAGGCCTAGCTTGGGTATTATTCAAAAAGAAATAGTGGCCAACCTATTTTCCCAAAGAAAAAACTGCTGGGCTGGTCATGTTGTTAGACGGGCCACAGAGACCGCACAACCCAGTTTATAGCCTGCTCCTCTGAACAAATCCTCAAAAAAAATTGTGCAATTCTGTTGTTAATTGACTATACGTTGAAAATGATGTGGGACCCAGATATTAGCAGGGTGCATTAGAGTAAAAACGAGGGGGGCATCTGAGTAGTAAAAGAGGTGCTTTGCTTGTGTTCGGGAGTGGACCTGGTGGGTATGTACTGTCATACTCACATCTATAGTCCTCTCCCGATTCACTATGTTGACAGGGCCGGACGGCGGCGCCGCAGCGAGCACACTAAGGCGGAGGATAAAGTGATGTCGCCAATGTGCTGGACTGTGTTGGACATTCGAAAAATAAAATGTACCAGAACTATTTATGATGTTGACTACGATTTGCATGGGTCCGCTAGTTGCAGGAAGAAAATGGTGGGAGGAAGAAGACTAGTCGCTAGCTTTTCCCAAGAATTGTATCGACTGAATGTAACGGCACTATCATAGGAAATAATATCCTCCTGTTAAATCATGAATTTAAAGAACTGGTGCATGAGAATTTAGCTTTATTTATTTACTTATTTATGTTTAGGGGACCATGAGCATGTACCTGGGCCGGATTCATGTGAGAGCCTCCCTTCCATTTAATTATCGGCTCCTCTATTGGGCCTTCATCAGTGGGCTGCATGTTATCAACAAGTAGAAAATGTGTTCCTACGAAAAGTAGTATGCACTACGTACGGTACGGGGCACTAAAGGATCGGACCATGCAATGACTTCCAAAACATTGTGTTTGTCGTTCTAACAACACATTTATTCAACCAACAGACAAAATATGCTACTGATTGTACATTGAAAACAGCAGCAGCATCAACCAGGGCTGGGGGTGCAACAGAAGTAGTAAGCAGGCCAGAAGAGTAAAGACACAGCTCTCTCTTCCAAACCAAACATCAGCCATCATTACAAAAGGGCTACCAAAAAGAACAAGTGTATGCATCAAACTAAATAAAGATCCTACTACTCCAAGTGTACGCATCTAACTAACTGGCTCAGTTAGACGTTACTATTTATTAAGCTATGGAGATTGGCTGACGGCTTGAACTAGATGGGTGCCTAACGGGGGAAACTCCAGCCAGCAGGTCAAAGTCTGATACTTGCGACCCTCTCTCCTACTTTGGGCTGCAGAGTGTAGCGGCACATATCAGGGTATGGTGCATGAGGAGACACATGGTACATTGTGCACACACAGTTTTTCCTAATGAACGAAACCGTACTGCCATCATGATCCTTGCCGTCGGTTATCTCCTGGTTAATCGGATAATTTAGTCCGAGAAACAGAGAGCGTGTACCAAGGCTACTTACCAGCCTCCAGTCAAAAATTCCTGAAGGCCCAGAGAAGCTGGGATCCTGCTCAAAGACCCTGCAGTGACTGTGATTGTATTCCGCGAAACAACACGTCCGGTATGTGCGAACGATCATCAATCGTTCGCCATTGTTTGATTGAGCCAGGAACCACCTGCAACTGCCATGCCAATTTTCTTTGAAAGGTTCTGGGATTAGGAAGGTAGGGACACCAAGCGGCCTACAACATCATATCAGGTTGGAGTCAAATAAAAAAGGGCCCTTAATGTAGTCAATCTTAAGAATAGCATGTTATGAGCATGAATATTTTTTCAGTAAATGTTGACAATAATATAAGCAAGCCATCATGATATCATAGGAAAGTAACATACTAATGTAACAATCGTTTGTAGCGATGACTGAAGTACGCCAGCAATACGTCCAGCCATAGAAGGAGTCGACAGCATAAATGAAGCCCTTGTGTTCAATGGCATCAGAGAACCATGGAGGATGTATGATCCTGCGATGGACGTGCAGATTTATCCACTTACCGCAGTGATCTGTCAGATAGGCAAGACCGCGGTTGAAGAACGCAATTAGCCTGAAGTCTTTATAATTCCCAGACCTTGTGGGCACTTGGCATATTACAACCTTGAGAAAATCAAACTTGGTATCATGTTAGCTACTGTAAGATTGCGACTATTCTGGGCCATGGTGCCAAAGTAGTGCAGTGTTAATCGAAGGAAGGGGGATCAATCGCCGGGTGTAGACCTCCACGAGCATCCAGCTGCCGCCGCCGTCGACGAGCACAATCCAAGACGTGTTCATGCCGACCCAGTACATACCGTTAATGTAGTTGAGGGTGACGGTGATCGGATCACAGTCAAGACAGTTGCTGCTCGCCACCCTATGATCGTTATGCTGCGTGATACACCGTTTCTGAAGATCATATGCCATCAGCAAGCAAGGAGCTGGCTCAAAAAGCTCTGCCTGAGGGCTTTGAGTAAACGGTACAGCCCCGACAAGAATGCAGCGAGCGGCATGGTACTGAGATTGTCCACATGCGAAACAATAAACTTGATTACCTCTGTGGGAAGCGAATTCCAGCCACTCTTTCGGCGGATGCTACTCGGCTCTGCCATTGTTAATGCTTGGGTTTCGGGAGAGGGGGGAGACGCCTTAGCGGGGATGGAAGATTGGACGATTATGTGCGGACAAGGATGCATAAGCGAATATGCGCTGCGGGAAGTGGACATGTGATGATGACTATAGCACGCCGCTTGACTTATGAGACACGTACCAGCAGTGTAGGGTCATATTTATGCTAGACAACTTGCTTGAGTGATCACAGTACTGGTACTCCCTACAGTACCTACTACTATGCCCTAACTTGCTTGACTAGAGTAGTAGTGGAGTAGGACTCTGCTCTACCACTAGTACCGGAGGATTAGTATATTCTAATCTAAAATAGTAACAAACTTCAATGCCTGAGTGTGGAACGACTATGAAACGCCATCAGTGCTAACTCCAATCCCCAGCAAACGTTCGCTGGCAGACATGGCAGTTGCAAACGCCCGCGACGCAGTTATAGTACGTTTGTAAGGGTGGCGGTTTTGTCAAATACTATGGCTTAAAAACAGGCCACCGTCGGATGGAAATCTGACGGTTACGTGGGATTCTCCATGATTGAGCTCAGGGCGAACAATAGCCAGATATCATTACTAAAAAAAAGGTTAAAACACCCGGGGCTATAACTTGTATCGGCTGACCACTAACAATGATACTAACATAGTTGTAAAAGGGTCAAAGACCATGTTTACGTGGTGTTTGGAATTATATGCAAGAAAAACTAGCAAGATGCACATGCATTGCACGGAACATCAAGATGCATTTTTTTTACAAAACACCTATTGTGATTGACCCATGCAAGAGTAATCCCATGTGTAAAAACTAATGATATCTCAAGAATTTTATCATAAACATGGTATCTCGACCATTTCATCGAAAAAAATGATATCTCGAGAAATATGATAAATAAGGTGAGGAGGAGTGGGGCGTGGTGATGACTGGTGGTCGGCTTGGGCAGAGGCATGGGGATGGACGGCGTCGGCAACGACCACCATGCTATATTGTTCTAGAGAATTCCTTTTTTAATTTCTCGGCAATGAGGTTGTGGGAGATAAGGATGAACGAGGCAATGCCTTATTTGTAAACATGGAGAGAGGTGCGGGTATCTTTTGTAAAATTGTCATAGTTTGCTTTCTATCCGTCAGATATAGATCGGACGGTCTATACTATAAGATGGCAGGCACACCATCATCACCAACTAGGTTTTCTCTCTCTACTCCTAGTCCTATATTACTTATACTTATACCCCTATAAAAGGCTTAGTTGGTGATGATGGTGTGTCTGCCATCCGCCATTTGTGACCATTAGATCTGCATCTAACGGCTGTGATGTAACTTGTGGCCTTTTGCAACAACTCCCACTTCTCTGCTCCAGTTTACACAAAACCCGTTAGTATCTTGAAACCAACCACATTCCTCCCTTACCACATCAAAACAGCCCAAAGAATATATTTGTAGTGAAACATAAGATATTTTTAGTGATATGTATATCAAAACTAAACTGTTTTCTTTAAAATTTGTGAATATGTGTTATTCTACTTTGGATCCGTTGCAACGGACGGGCTCATTGCTATAAAGATTTATCTCTTGCATCATCCGCAACGAACACCTGGTGTACTGGTCCGGGCCGGATGCTTGCAGCGCGATGGTCTGAGTTCGAATCATGTCCTAAACTGTAGCTTTTTATATATTTTTAATATATACCTCTTTCGCTACTGTACTAGGAGTGAAACCCACAGAGTACTAAGAATACACGATGAAGGATGGATTTGTTTCTTTCTAACTTTTTGTATGAATATGTAGCAAGCCTGCAAGTAATGTACACTGTACTGACAGTGAAACCCACATAGTACTTAGAATACAAGATTAAGGATGCAATTAACTTTTTATAGAGGGAGAATCATACACGCAATTAACTCAAATGGATTTGGACGTAACTCTATTATTCTCCAATGGCAACCGGCAATTTTCCTCCCGCGGGTCGGAGTAGGTTTCTCGGTTTGAATTCGGGTTTAACGGAGGGGTTTGATGGAGGCGAGGAGGCGTGTTCAGCCAGGCATGCAGCGGGTGGCGCAGTACTATTCGATTTGACAGCTACTAGTATATTATAAAAAAGAAAGAAGAGTAGTAGAGATAGAGGTAAGAGTAGAGATAGAGATAAGAGTAGAAATAGAGACTAGGGAGGAGCACCATCTACAGCTTCGTGTGCTACTCCTGCGCTCCATTCGGCCGCCACAACCTCCCCTACGGCCACACCCTCCTGCGCTCCATTCGGCGGGTGCTGTTGAAATTTGCGGAGCGCACTCTTGCGACTTCTAGCAGCGACGACTTCACCGAAGATGACTTCTTCCTCGACCTCGGCAACCTCTTCCTCAACGACATGGGCGACAACCTCAATGCCAACGGTGCTGATCCTGTTGCACCGTATGTGTTTCTGTCCTTCCTGTTCGAAATCATGGTAGAATTCATGTTTATAGTCTGTGTCCTAGATTCTATCTGTTCATCTACTATGCTAGTCCACATGATTATTTTAATCTCTGTTATAGTCATCATGATTTATTTTGTGCTTATTGAGACTAAATCTCGTAGTAACTTGCTCATATATTCAACTGGTGCACTGTCCCCTACAGCCACTCACGTTTCATGGATGGCCTGGTCGATGCCTCCAAGGAGCCCTTCGTCTACTGCTATGAGTTCCTGATGCTATTTTGGGGCTCGCCAGCGGACCTCGTGCATCACCTCACGCAGTCGTCCGTTTATCACTACTGGCCCGCGGCGAAGAACATCAACTACGAAATGTGCTACCCGTTCACCGTGCTGGAGTTGCTGGAGGATCACCGCCGCCTGCTAGTCTTGGAGGAGGACAGCGGCGTCTTCCTCTTGATTGTGGGCACCGGCGAGGCCCTCGCAGGCTGCTGCCCCGTCTCTATAGTGTGCGTCAGGGGCGACGCCGCTGACGCTGACACGAGGCTGATGTACGGGTGCATGCTCACTGTTACTACCCCTCCAAGTTACGTGGGTGGCGACACTGGCTACAGGAAGCTGACTAGGACTATGCCAAGCTAGGAGCTTCCCGCTGATGTGGACATGGAAGACGCATGGTATGATTCCCCCCCCCCAACATGGTGCACCGGGACTCCATTGAGGTTCACCTAGACATATGCATTACCAAGTTAAATGTTGATCCTTAGTCTTCGCTTAATGTAATCCACTGTCTAAGCATGTGGAGACTTCCATGCATGATCTTGCTCTATTGGAGTATTACGCATGAATAAAAGTGTATCCATTTATGGTTTAGTCTAGAATCTTCCATGTATAAAAATTTTACTACAGTACTGGTGAAAGACTTATGATGAATAACTCCCTCCGTCTTTTTTTCATTTCATCTCTCTGCATTTACTTTCTCCGGTTCATCTCACACACTCGATCCCTAGCTACTACTCCTAGTATCCCTAGCTACCACTCCTAGGGCCAGTTCTTTTGGCGGCTTAAAAAATAAGACGTCTCTACCCCAGCTTTTCCCATAAGACTAGTCACAGTGGAGAGTAACATTAAGGAGCCTCACTCATTTATTTGGGCTTCTAAACTACTACGAGTACCTTCGTCCTGGTTCATTTGTCACCATTGTAATTTGTGCTAAATTTTGAACAAAGATTTAGCTGATAAAATGTTAGTGCATGTGACATATGCACGTACTTACAAAATGCGTACGGATACACAAGGTTTCCAAACTTTTCCTTTTACATACTTAATTAAGGATGCTAATAATTGCCGAACGTTCGGGATTTATCATTTGCGTCCCAAAACTAATGAGATCACCTTACGAAAACAAATTATATTCCTAATAAAAGCCACGGTTCTCGCAGGAGCGTTTGCGGCGCGCCATGAGTGCCCTGGTGCACGGCCGTTTCCTAGTGCGCCGACACAACGACTCTTCCTCAACCTCGCAACTCGCGAGGTGTTGATTAGTGGTTTGCCGGTGGGCGAGCACGATCTCACCACTGTGGTGACCCGGCGCCAACAGGTACTCCTCCTTGCTGGAAGCATGCACCCGGTCCACGTACCGCCAAGTGTAGATGAGGCGCTTCGGCACGACTGCACTCAGGGCTTTGGCACGGGCGTCCTCCGCCACCCTCACGGCCCTCGCATGAACCTTCTGCCAAAGAGCCAATTGCTTGACTCTCTCAGACGCGACATAGGCCTGCCAGGCAGCATGCCCCACGGCGCACTTCTCTTCCTCGACCTTCTTCTCCGTCTCTATTTTGGCGCGCTCTTCCGGAGGAAAAGCGTCCCATAAGGCGACATCCATTTCTTTCAAAGCTCCTCAAGCTTAGGGAGCTCAGCGCGCGGCGCGGCATTCTCCTTGTAGCGGGGAGCCGACGCGTCCTCGGACGCATGTGCTGGCGAGATTAGGAACGCTGACGCGTCCACCTTGACGCGTCGCGGCGAGGAGCGGAATGCCAACGCGTCCTCCTCGACTAGTGGTGGCGAGGAACGGAATGGCAACGCGTCCTCCTCGATTAGTGGCGGCGAGGAATGGAACGGCGACGCATGACCGTCCGCCCGATGCAGCGAGGGGCGCCTAGGGCTTGGGAGGGGGGATGCCATGGTGGTCGACGTGGGAGGGAGGGGGAGGAGATAGTGGTGAACATGAGCGTTCTTCTGAATACCGTGGGAGGTGATACGTCTCCAACGTATCTATAATTTTTTATTGTTCCATGCTATTATATTATCTGTTTTGGATGTTTATGTGCTTTATTATACACTTTTATATTATTTTTGGGACTAACCCATTAACCGAAAGCCCAGTGCAAATTGCTTTTTTTTCCTATTTCAATGTTTCGCAGAAAAGGAATATCAAACGGAATCCAAACGGAATGGAACCTTCGCGAGGATCTTTTTTTGGAACAAACGCAATCCAGGAGACTTGGAGTGGACGTCAAGGATGTAGTGAGGTGGCCACGAGGTAGGGCGGCGCGGCCCCACCCTCATGAGCCCCTCGCAGCTCCACTGACCTACTACTTTCGCTTATATATACTCTTATACCTTGAAAACATCCAGGGGAGCCATGAAACCACTTTGGCACCGCCGCAACCTTCTATACCCGTGAGATCCCATTTGGGGACCTTTTCCAGTGATCTGCCGGAGGGGGATTCAATCACGAAAGGCTTCTACATCAACACCTAGCCTCTCCGATGATGTGTGATTAGTTTACCACAGACCTTCGGGTCCATAGTTATTAGCTAGATGGCTTCTTCTCTCTCTTTGGATGTCAATACAAAGTTCTCCTCGATGTTCCTGGAGATCTATTCGACGTAATTCTTTTTGCGGTGTGTTTGCCGAGATCCGATGAATTGTGGGTTTATGATTAAGATTATCTGTGAACAATATTTGATTCTTATCTCAATTCTTATGTGCATGATTTGATATCTTTTCAAGTCTCTTCGAATTATCAGTTTGGTTTGGCCTACTAGATTGTTCTTTTTTGCAATGGGAGAAGTTCTTTGCTTTGGGTTCAATCTTGCGGTGCTTGATCCCAAGGTTTATATCATATTGCTTGGAGTAATAGTAGTAGATGCAAAGTCGTTTCGGTCTACTTGACACGGACGTGATGCCTATGTTCATGATCATTCCTAGATATCATCATAACTATGCGCTTTTCTATCAATTGATCAGCAGTAATTTGTTCACCCACCGTAATATATGATATTTTGAGAGAAGCCACTAGTGAAATCTATGGCCCCCGGGTCTACTTTACATCATATAAGTTTCTGATCTACAATTCTAGTTTACTATTTATTTTAGAATCTTTACTTTTCAATCTATACAACAAAAATACCAAAAATATTTATCTTATTACCTCTATCAGACCTCACTTTCGTAAGTGACCGTGAAGGTATTGACAACCCCTTTATGAATGAAATATGCCCTAGAGGCAATTATAAAGTTGTTATTTATATTTCCTTATATCATGTTAAATGTTTATTATTCATGCTAGAATTTTATTAACCGGAAACTTAATACATGTGTGAATACATAGACAAACAGAGTGTCAATAGTATGCCTCTACTTGACTAGCTCATGGAATCAATGATGGTTATGTTTCCTAACCATAGACATGAGTTGTCATTTGATTAATGGGATCACATCATTAGAGAATGATGTGATTGACTTGACCCATCCATTAGCTTAGCACGATGATCGTTTAGTTTGTTGCTATTGCTTTCTCCATAACTTATACATCTTCCTATGACTATGAGATCATGCAACTCCCGAATACCGGAGGAACACTTAGTGTTCTATCAAATGTCACAACGTAACTGCGTGACTATAATGATGCTCTACAGGTGTCTCCGATGGTATTTTTTGAGTTGGCATAGATCAAGATTAGGATTTTTCACTCCGAGTATCAGAGAGGTATCTCTGGGCCCTCTCGGTAATGCACATTAGTATAAAACCTTGCAAGCAATGTGACTAATGAGGTGGTTACGGGAAGATGCATTATGTAATGGTTAAAGAGACTTGCCAGTAATGAGATTTAACTAGGTATTGAGATACCGACGATCGAATCTCGGGCAAGTAACATACCGATGACAAAGGGAACAACGTATATCGTTATGCGGTTTGACCGATAAAGATCTTCGTATAATATGTGGGAGCCAATATGAACATCTAGGTTCCGCAAGTAACATACCGATGACAAAGGGAACAACGTATATCATTATGCGGTTTGACCGATAAACATCTTCGTATAATATGTGGGAGCCAATATGAACATCCAGGTTGCGCTATTGGTTATTGACCGGAGACGTGTCTCGGTCATGTCTACATAGTTCTCAAACTTGTAGGGTCCGCACGCTTAATGTTGGGTGACGATCGGTATTATGAGTTTATGTGTTTTGATGTACCGAAGGTAGTTCGAAGTCCCAGATTTAATCATGGACATGACGAGGAGTCTTTAAATGGTCGAGACATAAAGATTGATATATTGGACGACTATATTCGGACACCGGAAGTGTTCCGGGTGATTTCGGAGAAAACTGGACTGCTAGAGGGTTACCAGAACCCCCCCGGGGGAATGTTGGGCCTTCACGGGCCATAGGGAAGAGGGGAGGCAGCCCACAAGGGGTAGCCGCACCCCCTCCCTATAGAGGGTCCGAATTGGACTAGGAAGAGGGCCCCCCCTTTCCTTCTCCTCTTCCTCTCCCTTCCTTCTTTCCCCTTCTCCTCCTAGTAGGACTGGGAAAGGAGGAGTCCTACTGCTACTAGGAGGAGGATTCCTCCTCCCTTGGCGCTCCACTAGGGACGGCCGGCCTCCCCCTTGCTCCTTTATATACGGGGGCAGGGGGCACCCTAGAACACACAAGTTGATTATTTCCAGCCGTGTGCAGTGCCCCCTCCACCATAATCCACCTCGGTCATATCGTAGAGGTGCTTAGGCAAAGCCTTGTTCCGGTAGCATCATCATCACCGTCATCACGCCGTCGTGCTGACGAAGCTCTCCCTCGACACTCTGCTGGATCGTTAGTTCGTGGGACGTCACCGAGCCGAACGTGTGCAGATCGCAGAGGTGCCGTACTTTCGGTACTAGTATCGGTCGATCGTGAAGACGTATGACTACATCAACCGCGTTGTCATAATGCTTCCTCTTACGATCTACGAGGGTACGTAGACAACACTCTCCCCTCTCGTTGCTATGCATCACCATGATCTTGCGTGTGATTGATGCTTCCGCTTACGATCTACGAGGGGGAAACATTGATGCTTTTGATTATCCTCATGAAGAACCTACTATTTTACACATTAAAAAGTTTCGGATTGGTAGTGGTAATATTATTGGAAAAAGAGTTATTCAATATTTCTTTACTTGTGTCGGTGCTTCGCCCACCATGAGCAGGTCTATTCTTCATAAAACTAGTAGTCTTGAGGATGCCATATCTTTGCTGATGGTTGAACTTGAAAGACAATTTATCCATATGCATCCTTGCATACAGAGGATTTTTCTAGAATTTTCTAATATCGGGCATTCTTCTGTTAAGCGAGCAACTACCATCTTTTTAGCCCATGAGTTCAGATTTATAATAAAAGAGGCCAATGAAATTTTTGCGCATTATAGGGTGGATGTTGGCCGTCCTCCCGTAGAAACAATATTTTTTTATCAAGAGGACATAATGCGCTTACGATCTTTAGATCATGTTGCTTTTAATGAAAACCTTAGAAAAAGGTTCCTAATGATGTTCTTGTTGATATGATTTCTGAACTTAATGATAATTTTGCTATCCAGAATAATGGTTTAGGTTTTTCCCTTGAACAAAGGCTCATGACTTTTTTTCAAAAGAATGCTTATAATGATGAATTGGTTGTGCAATATGAGGGGCCAAAGGAGGAACCAATACCTCCTGAGCTTGATCTTAGGGACTTTTGTCCCATTAAATTTAGCTGTTTTGATTACTTTTGCTTGCCATAAAGAAAGCTTGTTGCTGAACGTAGGGAATATGAGATGAGTTCTCGCTATTTACCTTATCATTATCATGGCAATACCTAGATCTATTCTTGTTTTTATGCCAAGCTAGGGGCGTTAAATGATAGCGCTCGTTGGGGGCAACCCAATTTTATTTTTGTTCCTTGCTTTTTGTTCCTGTTTAGTAATAAATAAATCATCTATCATCTGTTATGATTGTGTTTTTATGTTTAAATTAGTGTTTGTACCAAGTAAAGCCTTTAGGATCTTCTTGGATGATTGTTATTTGATCTCGCTAAAAAAATAGAAAGTATGCGCTCACGAGAATAATTTTCATATTTAACCAGATAGCGATAAAATACTGAGTCCAACTGCAGTAGATCAATATACAAATTATTTAGGATGTCCTAATTTCTCAGGATTTTTGGAGTTACAGAAGTATTGAAACCTACAGAATACTACAGACTGTTCTGTTTTTGAAAAATTCTGTTTTTCGTGTGTTGTTTGCTTATTTTGATGAATCTATGGCTAGTATCGGGGGTATGAACCATAGAAAAGTTGGAATACAGTAGTTTTAACACCAATATAAATAAATAATGAGTTTATTACAGTACCTTAAAGTGGTGGTTTGTTTTCTTATACTTACGGAGCTCATAAGATTTTCTGTTGAGTTTTGTGTTGTGAAGTTTTCAAGTTTTTGGGTAAAGATTTGATGGATTTCGGAACAAGAAGTGGCAAGAGCCTAAGCTTTGGGATACCCAAGGCACCCCAATGTAAAATTCAAGGACAACCAAAAGCCTAAGCTTGGGGATGCCCCGGAAGGCATCCCCTCTTTCGTCTTCATCTATCGGTAACTTTACTTGAGGCTATATTTTTATTCACCACATGATATGTGTTTTGCTTGGAGCGTCTTGTATGATTTGAGTCTTTGCTTTTTAGTTTATCACAATCATCCTTTCTGTACACAACCTTTGGGAGAGACACACATGAATTGGAATTTACTAGAATACTCTATGTGCTTCACTTATATCTTTTGAGCTAGATAATTTTGCTCTAGTGCTTCCCTTATATCTTTTTAGAGCACGGTGGTGGTTTTATTTATAGAAATTATTGATCTCTCATGCTTCACTTATATTATTTTTAGAGTCTTTTAGAACAACATGGCAATTTGCTTTGGTTATGAAATTAGTCCTAATATGATAGACATCCGGGATGGGTATAATAAAAACTTTCATATCGAGTGCATTAAATGTTATGAGAAGTTTGATTCTTGATAGTTGTTTTGAGAAATAAAGGTGGTAATATTAAAGTTGTGCTAGTTGAGTAATTATGGAATTGAGAAAGACTTGTGTTGAAGTTGGCAAGTCCCGTAGCATGCACATATGGTAAACGTTGTGTGACAAATTTGAAGCATGAGGTGTTCTTTGTTTGCTTTCCTTATGAGTGGCGGTCGGGGACGAGCGATGGTATTTTCCTACCAATCTATCCCCCTAGGAGCATGCGCGTTTTGATGACTTGTAGATTTTTTCAATAAGTATATGAGTTTTTTATGACTAATGTTGAGTCCATGGATTATACGCACTCTCACCCTTCCATCATTGCTAGCCTCTTCGGTACCGTGCATTGCCCTTTCTCACCTTGAGAGTTGGTGTAAACTTCGCCGGTGCATCCAAACCCCGTGATATGATACGCTCTATCACACATAAGCCTCCTTATATCATCCTCAAAACAGCCACCATACCTACCTATTATGGCATTTTCATAGCCATTCTGAGATATATTGCCATGCAACTTTCTAGCGTTCCGTTTATTATGACACATTCCATCATTGTCATATTGCCTCGCATGATCATGCAGTTGACATAGTATTTGTGGCAAAGCCACAGTCATAATTCTTTCATACATATCACTCTTGATTCATTGCCTATTCTGGTACACCGCCAGAGGCATTCACATAGAGTCATATTTTGTTCTAAGTATCGAGTTGTGATTCTTGAGTTGTAAAGAAAATAAAAGTTTGATGATTTTCATTATTAGAGCATTGTCCCATGTGAGGAAAGTTCTTCGAAGAAAAAAAGGAAAAAAGAAGAAGAAAAAAGAGAAAGGCCATAAAAAGGAGAGGCCCAAAAATAATGTGAGAAAAAGAGAGAAGGGGCAATGTTACTATCCTTTTTTCCATACATGTGCTTCAAAGTAGCACCATGATCTTCATGATAGAGAGTCTCTTATGTTGTCACTTTCATATACTAGTGGGTATTTTTCATTATAGAACTTGGCTTGTATATTCCAACAATGGGCTTCCTCAAATCCCTAGGTCTTCGTGAGCAAGCAAGTTGGATGCACACCCACTTAGTTTCTTTTGTTGAGCTTTCACATATTCATAGCTCTAGTGCATCTGTTGCATGGCAATCCCTACTACTTGCATTGACATCAATTTATGGGCATCTCCATAGCCTGTTGATTAGCCATGTCAATGTGAGACTTTCTCCCTTTTTGTCTTCTCACACAACCTCCATCATCATATTCTATTCCACCCATAGTGCTATATCCATGGCTCGCGCTCATATATTGTGTGAAAGTTGAAAGGGTTTGTAAAGACTAAAGTATGAAACAATTTCTTGGCTTGTCATCGGGGTTGTGCATGATGGGAGCATTTTGGGTGACGAAAATTAAGCATGGCCAAACTATACGATTTTGTAGGGATAAGCTTTCTTTGGCTATGTTATTTTGATAATCCACGATTACTTGGTTAGCATTGCTTGAAGTATTATTATTTTTATGTCAATATTAAACTTCTGTCTAGAATCTTTCGGATCTAAACATTCAAGCTTCAATAAATAGAAATACATTGAAAATTATGTTAGGTAGAATTCCAGATCAAAAATTCTGTTTTTATCATTTACCTACTCGAGGACGAGTAGGAATTAAGCTTGGGGATGCTTGATACGTCTCCAACGTATCTATAATTTTTGATTGTTCCATGCTATTATATTATCTGTTTTGGATGTTTATGGGCTTTATTATACACTTTTATATTATTTTTGGGACTAACCTATTAACCGAAAGCCCAGTGCAAATTGCAGTTTTTTTGCCTATTTCAGTGTTATGCAGAAAAGGAATATCAAAACGGAATGAAACTTCGTGAGGATCTATTTTTGGAATAAACGCAAGCCAAGAGACTTGTAGTGGACGTCAAGGAAGCAGCGAGGCGGCCACGAGGTAGGGCGGCGAGCCCAGGGGGGCCAGGCGCGTCCCCCACCCTCGTGGGCCCCTCGCAGCTCCACCAACCTACTTCTTTCGCGTATATATACTCTTATACCCTGAAAACATCCAAGGGAGCCACGAAACCACTTTTCTGCCGCCACATCCTTCTGTACTCGCGAGATCCCATGTGGGGACATTTTCCGGCGATCTACCGGAGGGGGATTCGATCACGGAGGGCTTCTACATCAACACCATAGCCTCTCCGATGACGTGTGAGTAGTTTACCACAGACCTTTGGGTCCATAGTTATTAGCTAGATGGCTTCTTCTCTCTCTTTGGATCTCAATACAAAGTTCTCCTTGATGTTCTTGGAGATCTATTTGATGTAATTCTTTTTGCAGTGTGTTTGTCGAGATCCGATTAATTGTGGATTTATGACTAAGATTATCTATGAAAAATATTTGATTCTTCTCTGAATTCTTATATGCATGATTTGATATCTTTGCAAGTCTCTTCGAATTATCAGTTTGGTTTGGCCTACTAGATTGATCTTTCTTGCAATGGGAGAAGTGCTTAGCTTTGGGTTCAATCTTGCGGTGCTCGATCCTAGTGACAGAAAGGGAACCGACACGTATTGTATTGTTGCCATCGAGGATAAAAAGATGGGTTTTATATCATATTGCTTGAGTTTATCCCTCGACATCATGTCATCTTGCCTAATGCGTCACTCTGTTCTTTTGAATAGCGGTCGATGTGTGGAGTAATAGTAGTAGATGCAGAATCGTTTCGGTCTACTTGTCACGGACGTGATGCCTATATACATGATCATGCTTAGATATTCTCATAAGTATGCGCTTTTCTATCAATTGCTCGGCAGTAATTTGTCGACCCACCGTAATATATGCTATCTTGAAAGAAGCCACTACTGAAACCTATGGCCCCCGGGTCTACGTTACATCATATAAGTTTCCGATCTACAATTCTAGTTTACTATTTATTTTGCAATCTTTACTTTTCAATCTATACAACAAAAATACCAAAAATATTTATCTTATTATCTCTATCAAATCTCACTTTCGTAAGTGACCGTGAAGGGATTGAAAACCCCTTTTATCGCGTTGGTTGCGAGGTTCTTGTTTGCTTGTGCAGGTACTAGGTGACTTGCGTGTAGTCTCCTACTGGATTGATACCTTGGTTCTCAAAAACTAAGGTAAATACTTACGCTACTTTGCTGCATCACCCTTTTGTCTTCAAGGGAAAACCAATGCATTCTCAAGAGGTAGCAGGAGGTGCAGTATTTATAGCGAGCAATGGCACAGCTATGTAATATATGGACTGAGCTTCACTGGCTTAACTACAGGTCCAGTAGCGTCATTGACATGTGCGCCAGATGCCTGTTGGGCCGACATGTCAGTGACCCAATGCACCTACAGTTAAGTGACTGAAACAACCACGTGGGCATATTTGTTGGAGTAAAATACGGGTGAGGGAAGGGGTGGAAATATTACTGGTCACAACGGATTGGACGAGTGCGGGGGAGGAGAGTCATGCATGTAGATTTTTTCCACACGGGGTGGAGTGGTGGGACTGCTGGAGGGAGTAGGAGAGTCAAGCGGGCATTCAGATTTCAAGGTGCACTAAATTATTGCATGCGATGATTATGGCTGGCCATAGTGGTGGTAATGTGGTACTCCCTCCTTTCCTATTCATTGGGCTTAATTTGAAAATCTCTTCAACCAAGGTAGATGATGAATGGTGGAATTAATTTTGTAGTTTGCAAAAGTACTTAATTAGTACTCTCGTTTTACTCAAAAATTTGTGTAAACCGATGCATTAATTACACCACATGCATGCATGACCACTCCTATAAAAATCTCAGTTGGTGGTGATGGTATGTCTTCATCTGGACAACGTGAGCCGTTCGATCTACTTGGAACCAACGGCTGAGATGGGTGTGCATAGAGACATGGCCTTGCCACCGGAGGTACTATATAGAATATATTTACCCACCTCTGTCGCTGTATAAAATACGGAACTACTCATTCCAGCCTCATTTCCTTTCTGGTTCATCTCCTTGCATTCTTGCCAGTGGCGGCAAAGGTTCCTGAAGATGGAGTCCAGACTCTAGAAACCACTACAAAAACTATTGCACCACCTCTATCTTGGTAAATCTAGGTGAAATTTTTGAATCGAGCCCTTTAAACTAGAAGGGCGGTAGTGGTACTCTAATAGCTAACCTTGTTGTGATGACTAGATAGGACATGGCACACACCTGGACGGGGGAACTAGTCTGCATTGTGCATCTAAGTTTTGTCTGAAGTCAATGTACCTCTGCTTTGACCAAACTTATACAAAAATGTACATCAACATTCACAATGTCAAATCAATATTTTAGATATTTTTAGTGTAAATTTGTTCAAAAACTTTGCAAATGGTTGACAGAAGTAAAAAGGACCAGAGGGAGTATCATGCATGCGGAGTAGTCAAAAAATGCTCATTTATAGCCGATCGAAGTCTCAAAGGGCGCGCCCATGCGAGGGGGCGAAGGTTGTGGGAGGAGCGACGGTTGAGAGAATTGAGTGAAGTTACATCCACGCGTTGGCATGGCGTGCGAACAGGCAGAAGCTACATCGTCAGGCCTATGATATGGGTCTAGTATACATGACATCTAGTGGGTCTTGCATAGTACTCGAGAACTCTTTGGGGGCTTGCAGCCGTTTATCCACCGGGCAAGCCAACAACCCCACGCCGTTCGCATGCCCTACTCATCCCCGTCTTCTACCTTACAATAGTTAGCTCCCAGTCGTCCCGTCCTTTCGCATTACACCAGTTCAACTTCTCCTAACCCTCCTCCAAAATCCACGGCCTCCCAAATTTCCATGGTCGCCGCTGAGTACCAGGTTAGAGCCATCACCGGCGATGAGTTCATCGTCATCTACACCCATGGATCCACGACGGTGAAAGGATGCCTTGCTCGCTTCAGAAGCATGTTCAAAAACTCAAAGGATGAGTGGGTCACTGGGCTAGATGTTGAGTACACCACAGTCCTGGAAAGCGAGAAGATTCTAAAGGAGGCAGAGAAGAAGAAGCCCACCGTGATCCTGGTTTGCGTACATAGCATGTTCTTGGTCTACCACATATGCCATGCCGACGTTGAGTGCCAGGATTTTAAGAACTTCCTCAAGGATGAAAGAGTGAAATTCGTTACTGTAGACTTTAGGAACGACAGGGATGTCCTAGGTCGGATAGGCCTTGTTGTAGACCAGCCCTTCGATCTCCAGAAGGCAAGCCTGGTGTCCTCCTCTCAGCCCTCAATGCTGACCCTGGCATTAGCCATGATTGATCCTTCGTAAGCTAAACTGAACAAACCTCACCACGAGTTTCATCATGCATGGGAGTCGACGACAATAGATGAAGATCACATCCTGTACGCAGTAATGGATTCCTACCTTTGTTTAAATATCTACAAGGGTTGGATGAAGAAGCAAAGCCCAGTGTCCGGTTCAAGCAAAGAAGCGGCGGCGAAGAGGAAGAGGAAGAGGGACGAGGATGAAGTCGAGGACGTGGACTCGGACTCCGAGTAAGGTGGCAGTGTCGTCGCTCATTCTGGTTCTACTACAGTGTTGGACGAACTAGTTGCTTAGTTTTATTTCAAGGGTGTGTTGTGCTAAGCCCCCAGCAGAACTATGTTTATGTTCTTTCTCCTTATTTGAACTTTATGTTCTTTCTCGTTACTTGAACTCTTTAGTGCATATAGTAGTACTAGTACTATGTCTTAATACTGTTCTTCTTGCAATTGTTACTACTGCTCGTATCTTCGTGTTCCTACTGTACTTAATATGTTCGTACTAGTAGTATAATTTGGGTAAGTCGGTTTGTGAAAGAAGTTCGACGGAGTGAAGGAAGAAGACGGTAGAGAAGCTACCCCAGTATCTATATTAGGGTGGCAGGGTGCCCATGATCTATCTTGTGAGTGTTGGGTGTGGAATGTAGTTCGCCAAAAAAATGGGTCGTGCCCAGGGTTAAACGGATGGCGGGGGTGGGGGAAGCATGGTGGTGGCAGGCAGTTCAGGGGAGGACGGGGCAGCGGCGGTAGGCGGTTAGGCATGTGGCGGGCTGAGAAGATGAACAGCGCATCAATTTGGAGGTCGAAGAAGCCCTTCTAGCCATCCACATTGCATCCAATGGCTCACAAGAGTCGACTGACCCAAATTGCTCCTTCAGATTGCAGGATCCACGTGGCATTCAAGGTATCAAAGGTAAATTATGCATCCGCACCCGGTTTGCGGGCTCGGCGCGGGTGCGACCGGCTACCGCCGCGACAGCCACTATGCGCGCCTTCGCCACGCAGGCAGAGACGACAATGACACGCTAGTTCCTCCTCGCTGGCGTGCTGGAGTATGCGCTCATCCTCCTCTTCATAGGTTGCGTGCATAGACGCGGCTCCACCAGCTGCTCGCATGGTTGGCAGCACGGCGGCATCGCGAGGAGGGACTGCAGACAACATGAGCGGGCGAGCCTTCGGCTTCATGGTACAGGGATGGCGGCGACACCATGGTGATGGGCGAGAAATGGTTGGCCGGAGCAGGCGGGCGCCGGCATGTGCAACGGTGGTGGCGGCATATTGATGAGTGCGCTTATGGGAGCTTAGTTTAGTTTTATATAGGGTTGGTCAAACTTAAAAGAAAATCGTACTAGTACACATAAACATTAGACTGAGGCAGCGCTTATATTAGTTAGCACAGCCATGATATGGAATCCTGTGCAAGCGCGTGAACCGCGGCCGCGCGGTCGACCGAACGGTGCATCACCGTGTCGCGCTCGAAGGACACCCACCGAACCTTTTTGTTTGTGTGAATTTAGCTCTTGACGTAACAATATTTACATATATTACTCAACTTTTTTTCCTGGAATAGTTCTTGACGTAACAATATTTCCATATATTTGAATTTAGCTCCAGCTTGTGTTTATTTGGATTTGGACTTTTAGGTGCGCCCTAGTTTTTTTAATACTGATTTTGTTTGTGCGACTGAGAGAGAACGTGTGTATGTGTCCATATGTGTGTTGTGGCACAAGGGCAATGTGGAGACGGTCTGCGTGTGATATAGACATAGAGAGGTGTGAATGTGCAAATGATCATGCATGAGTGAGACATAAACAGATGTCGATACCTTGTGTATAGATGAGATAACGGTCTTCTATTTGTACTTGTGTGTGTGAGAGAGAGAGAGAGACGAGCATATGTAACACAACAACCATCTCTCTCAATTCGTCCGTCCCTCGCACGACCGCATGTAACACATGCATCAACGCACACATTTTGACACTCTCACCCGACCCCTGCCCACCTCAAGGCCCGCACATCGCTCTCTTTCTCGCACGCACAATCTCTTCGTGAAAACCCTACTTAGCATGTAGCTTTCTGTCACATACACACACATTTCTCTCCATAGGTTTGATTTCTCTCAATACCTGACACACACACACACACACACGCACTGCACACACACTCCCCCTCCCCCGGGCACACAATTCATCCCCATCCAAGGGTATATGGCGACCACTCTCGCTTGTGCTTCTCTGCACCCCAGCACGCACAACACCTCAACCTTCAAAGAGGGCATCGAGGAGATCGAAGACGGCTACCACACTGCACTAGAGAATGCGGGGCCATTTGGAAGTAGGATGATGCGACGATGACTGACTGAATCCTCCCCCCTCTCTCTCGCACAAAAAGACCAATCCCTCTCTCCTGCACAAAATTATCAATCCCTCAACCCACGAGACCCTTCCCCTCTCATCCATGTTTTTCTAGTTCTCTCATCAAACATGTTGTCTCTTCTCCTTCCATGTCTACAGAATCCGGATGCACACACAACTCACGTATATTACATGTCTCCCTCCATCTCAGAGACCTAACTTCTTCCTCTCTCTTTCTCTTTCTCTCTCTCTCTCTCTTGTTAGGTTTGTCTCCTACTGTCTTGTCCACATACACACAATTGTTACCGCCCTATCTGCTCCATCTTCGCAAGCTCTCTCTACACGTTTCATTCACACATTGGGATGTGTTCAAAATGTTTCTTTTATAATGGATGATGTACAATTATGGTTGGTTTTGTTGCATCCTACAAAGTAATAACTATGAAATGCATTTAGATTCTCATTTGATTGGGATTATGGGAGTTTGAGCATAATGTGAAGTACTATAGACCTCGTATACATCTTGGAATTCAACAATGATTGTAACTATTGAATTGTATAGACCATTACATTCGAAGTCATTAGCCTATTATATTTATTTCACAATTACAACAAATGATTAAGTCACTACAAACTGAGAAAACAAATGTGTACTCCCTCCGTTTTTATTCAAGTCTCCATATTAGCATTGGTCAAAGTCAAGTTTCGTAAACTCTCAGAAAGTTTATGACAAAAAATATTACCATATACAATAACAAATAAATACCATTAGATTCATTATTGTTATGGTAAATGTTTATATTTTTCTATAAACTTGGTCAAACTTTAGGAAGTTTGACTTCTGTCAAACCTAATATGCAGAGTTAATAAAATTAGTGGGAGTACTAGTAGTTACTAGTACTACTCGCTAGTTGCTTAGCCCAATCACCCAACACGCCATACGGGGAGTTTGGTGTCACAAAATTATGAGGTCGGCGGGAAAATCTCCCGCGACCCTGATTCGAGTAGTGCGAAGTTACCATCATAACCTTCGAAACAGGTCTACGGATTACGCTTGGTAGGGGCCTGTTTTTGTAACTTCAGGTTCACCCTAACCAGCCGACCCCACCCCGGCACATAGAGTAGTACACCTGAATACTCCCCATTTTCTATCCCCACAACAAAATAGACTTCTCCATGGCACCGCAGCCTTCGTGCTCCTCCCCTTCTCCATCGGCGCACTCATCCACCGCAGTGCATCTGCCTCATCGACGACCTCGTACGCCACACTGGAGCCGGTCCACCGTCGTCGTACACTGAGCCTCTTACCCGGCACCGTCTTCCACGGTCTCGGATCTGCTTCCCGGAGCCGATGGCAAGCGCAGAAGAACCACCGCCATGGACAATGAACTGACTCCCGTTGCCGACCATGATGCACAAAGGCCACCGCGACCATCGTTCTCCTCCTCGATTGGTAATGTGTGTATTAAATCACTTAGAAGTACATGTGCAGTTCCAATTTTGTTCATACCTACTGTGGGAGTCTTGGATTAGGGGGTCTTCGGACAACCGGACTATATCCATTGGCCGGACTATTAGACTATGAAGATACAAGATTGAAGACTTCGTCTCGTGTCCGGATGGGACTCTACTTGGCGTGGAAGGCAAGCTAGGCAATACGTATATGGATATCTCCCCCTTTGTAACTGAACTTGTGTAACCCTAACCCTCTCCGGTGTCTATATAAACCAAAGGGTTTTAGTCCGTAGGACAACAATCGCAACATACAATCATACCATAGGCTAGCTTCTAGGGTTTAGCCTCTGTGATCTCGTGGTAGATCTAGTCTTGTAACACCCATATCATCAATATCAATCAAGCAGGACGTAGGGTTTTACCTCCATCAAGAGGGCCCGAACCTGGGTAAAACTTCGTGTCCCTTGTCTCATGTTACCATCCGGCCTAGACGCACAGTTCGGGACCCCCTACCCGAGATCCGCCGGTTTTGACACCGACATTGGTGCTTTCATTGAGAGTTCCTCTGTGTCGTCACCGTTAGGCTTGATGGCTCCTACTATCATCAATAGCGATGCCGTCAAGGGTGAGACTTTTCTCCCCGGAAAAATCTTCGTATTCGGCGGCTTTGCACTGCGGGCTAATTCGCTTGGCCACCTAGAGAAGATTGAAAGCTACGCCCCTGGCCATCAGGTCAGATTTGGAAGTTTGAACTACACGGTCGACATCCGCGGGTACTTGATCTCCGACGGATTCGAGCCACAGCCGGGCGCGCCGCACTGTCTCGATGGGTATGACCTGCCACCGGATGGTACTCTAGAGGCCACGCCCACACCAGCTCCGACCCTTAGCTCGGAGCCAACTGTGCCAATCGAGGATGTGTACCGCCTCAGGGGCTGCAGTCTCGACGGTAATCGATCCAAACACCAGCATAATACTCTACGCGGCCCGTGACTCTAAGGTGCCGAACTCTCTTCCGGACGAACCATCCGCGCCCCTACCAATCGAATCCGAGTGGGCGCCGATCATTGAACTCACCGACGTGGATATCTTTCAGCACTCGCCTTTCGGCGACATTCTGAATTCACTAAGGTCTCTCTCTTTGGCAGGAGAGGCCTGGCCGGATTATGGCCAACAGGACTGAGATGCGGACGACGAAGAAATTCGACGCCCACCCACCACCCACTTCGTAGCCACTGTTGATGATTTAACCGACATGCTCGACTTCGACTCTGAAGACATCGACGGTATGGACGACGATGTAGGAGATGAACATGAACCAGCACCTACATGGCACTGGACAGCCACCTCGTCATATGACATATACATGGTGGATACACCGAATGAAGGCAATGGCGACGAGAGAACGGAGGATGACCCCTCCAAGAAGCAACCCAAGCGCCGACGTCAGCGGCGCCGCTCTAAGTCCCGCCAAAGCAAAAGTGGCGATACTGGCATAGGAGATAATAACACTCCGGATAGCACCGAAGACAACAATAATCCCCTCCAGCAAGATTTAGAGCAGGAGGATGAAGGAGCCAGCTCTCCTGAGAGAGCGGCTGGTGGAGAGGAGGAGGATGAAAATTACATGCCCCCCTCCGAAGACGAGGCAAGCCTCAGCGATGATGAATTCGCCGTACCAGAGGATCCCGTCGAACAAGAGCGCTTCAAGCGCAGGCTTATGGTCACGGCAAATAGCCTAAAGAAAAAACAGCAGCAGCTTCAAGCTGATCAAGATCTGCTAGCTGACAAATGGACTGAAGTTCTCGCGGCCAAGCAATATAAACTCGAGCATCCCTCCAAGAGTTATCCAAGGCGCAGGTTACTTCCCCGACTGGAGGAAGAAGCGTATGAAACGGCTGATCGGCCACCTCGTGGCCGCGATAGAGAGGCATTCCAGCCAAAAGCTCAGCCTCCACCCCAACGCCATTCAAATAAAAAGGCATGGGGAGATATGCCAGACCTGCGAGAGATATTGGAGGACAAAGCAAAGCATTCAAGATCGATCCACGGATCACGAGGGCGCTCCACTCTATGAGACGATAAATGTCACGCCGGATACAGTAAAAGCAAGTCCGGCCGGGCTGAACACAGCGGGCAGGACCCATTCGACCTGCGTCGCGATATAGCCCAATACAGAGGCGCCGCACACCCCTGAGGCTTCACAGACGAAGTAATGGAACATCAATTCCCAAAAGGTTTCAAACCTGTAAACATTGAATCATATGACGGCACTACAGACCTCGCGGTATGGATTGAGGACTTCCTCCTCCACATCCACATGGCCCGCGGTGATGACTTACATGCCATCAAGTACCTCCCACTAAAACTCAAAGGACCAGTGCGGCATTGGCTTAATAGCTTGCCAGCGGACTCCATTAGCTATTGGGAAGATCTGGAAGCCGCATTCCTTGAAAACATTCAGGGCACTTATGTGTGACCACCAGACGCCGATGACATGAGCCACATAATTCAGCAGCCAGAAGAGTCGGCCAGGCAATTCTGGACTCGGTTCCTTACAAAGAAAAATCAAATCGTCGACTGTCCGGATGCGGAGGCCTTAGCGGCTTTCAAGCACAACATCCGAGACGAGTGGCTAGCCCGGCACCTTGGTCAGGAAAAGCCGAAATCTATGGCAGCCCTCACGACGCTCATGACCAGCTTTTGTGCGGGAGAAGACAGCTGGTTGGCTCGCAGTAATAACATATCAAAGAACCATGGTACCCCAGATACCAAGGACGGCAATAGCAGGTCATGTCGCAACAAGCATAAGCGCCGCATTAACGGCGAAAGTACTGAGGATACGATAGTCAATGCCAGATTCAAAGGCTCTAAACCCGGTCAGCGGAAAAAGCCATTCAAAGAAAGTACGCCGGGTCCGTCTAGCTTGGACCGTATACTCGATCGCTCGTGTCAAATACACGGCACCCCAGACAAGCCAGCCAATCACACTAACAGGGATTGTTGGGTGTTCAAGCAGGCCGGCAAGTTAATTGCCGAAAACAAGGACAAGGGGCCGCATAGCGATGACGAGGAAGAACCCAGGCAGCCGCACACTGGAGGACAGAAGAGGTTTCCCCCACAAGTGCGGACGGTGAACATGATATACGCAACCCACATCCCCAAGAGGGAGCAGAAGCGTGCGCTCAGGGACGTATATGCGTTGGAGCCAGTCGCCCCAAAGTTCAACCCTTGGTCCTCCTGTCCGATCACCTTCGATCGCAGGGACCACCCCACCAGTATCCGTCATGGCGGATTCGCTGCACTGGTCCAAGACCCAATCATTGACGGATTTCACCTCACTCGAGTGCTTATGGACGGCGGCAGCAGCCTGAACCTGCTTTATCAGGACACAATGCGCAAAATGGGTATAGACCCCTCAAGGATTAAACCCACAAAAATGACCTTTAAAGGCATCATTCCAAGCGTAGATGCCCACTGCACAGGCTCAATTACACTGGAAGTGGTCTTCGAATCCCCGGATAACTTCCGAAGCGAAGAGTTAATCTTTGATATAGTACCGTTCCGCAGTGGTTATCATGCGCTGTTCGGACAAACCGCATTTGCTAGATTCAATGTGGTACCACATTATGCATACCTCAATCTCAAGATGCCAAGACCTCGTGGAGTTATTACAGTCAATGGAAACACAGAGCGCTCTCTCCGAACAGAGGAGCACACAGCGGCCCTCGCAGCACAAACGCAAAGCAGCCTCTCAAGGCAATCTACTAGTTCGGCGTTTCAAAGCGCGGACACCTTCAAGCGCGCTCGGGGCAATCGGCAAACAGACCGCCTGGCACGATCTGAGCTCGCGTAGCAATACGGCGGCCACCCCAATCCCAGCCCAACGGCGTTGTTCGTGCCGCGCGTACATAATTACGCATTAAAAATACCATGGGCACAAATGGGGAGGGGGAGGCACAACTACGGCACGCCCCAAAACGCGGCCTAAACCGCACCAGGGGCTTCCCGTTTGGTTATTTTTCTTTTTCTTTCAGGACTTCAATCTTTGGAAACACTGCACGGCAGCTCTATTGCCGAACACATGATACATCAACCAAGGAGGCCGACAACTACGGAATTCCAAGGTGGATAGAATTCCTCAGCTCGCCCTTGGAAGGGACATAGTCCTACTCTTTTTCTTATTACACTATCTGTATCACTCTGCTTTAATGCAATTTTTCAATATACAATACATGACATTACGACTATTATCGCATTTTTGTTATATATACATATCTATGTGTTCATTAATAACGCCTAGCGACCGTACACTTTTGGTACGGCCAATGCACCAGGGGCTTACGTAACCACAATATGGTGTGAAAAGTCTGAACACTTTCACAAGTGCGGAACCCCGAACTTATAGCATTATATGCATCAGCTCCGAATCATGTCTTTGGTCAAATGTTGGGTTTGCCCGGCTCCTATGTTTTGGTACCTTACGTTCTGCTCTATCGGCTAAGGTAGCTCTCGGAGAACTACTGCGATTATGCCCCGGTTCTGCCGGGCCGAGCACCTCAGTAGAGAAAGCTAAAACTGACTGTCATGATAAGGCGAGAGACTGGTCGCTGTTCGGCGAGGTTTTTCGAGTCCTTAAAGACTTATGCCGCTTAGGGCGAGGGGCCGGCTCCGTCCGTCTTACAGGCATGTATCGCGCCCCGAATTCGGCCTTCCGAATACCAGGGGCTTCGCCGAAATTTAAAATTATAGAATTCTGTGGCTAAGTGAGAGTGATAAAGCATTATTAGTCCGGTTGCCTTGTTCATTGTGCTGAGCACCTCCCTCGAAGGACCCAAACATGGGAACAAGAGTGCTCAGGTTTATCCCGAACACCCCGACACTCGTGGCATGGGGGCAGAAGCCAAGGACTAGCCATCTCTCAGACTGGATAAATAGCCAAACAAAAGGTAATATTTTAAATTCACACAAGCGTTGCATAGTGAATACGATACAAATTTTCATACATACAGGACGAAACGAGCAAGTCTCATTCAACTATTACATTTTGCGAACACTCATCCGTGATAAGACGGGCGCCCGGCAGAACACCCTCGTAGTACATCTTGGGGTGGCGGTGCTCCTTGCCCTCCGTTCGGAAGGGCGTCGCCAGGCCACAGCCGGACTATGAAGCCCTTCATGGCCTGATCGGCCGCCTTATGTAGCTCGGCCATCTGCTTCAGCTGGTCGCTCATTGGCACCGGATGTTCGGCCTCAGCATACTGAGACCACAACAGCTTCTCCGTCAAGCTTCCTTCCTCGGCCTGGTAGAATAATGCGGCATCGGACACACTGCGGGGCAAATCCGCGAATGCTCCTGAAGAGCTCCGGATTCGGGTAAGTAATCGGTAATACACCTTTACATGCTTGCTTTGCATATAGAAAGCCTTACCCGCTGCTATCTTCTTCATCGCGTGGATCTCCTGAAGGGCCTTTTGGGCCTCGGCCTTGGCACTCTTCGCGTTCTCACGGGCCGCGGCAAGCTCAGACTCTCTCGTCTTCAAGTCAAGCTCCAATGCCTCGTGCTTTGTCACGAGAGCCTGGAGCTCTTGCTGCACCTCGCCCACCCGAGCCTCGTGCCTCTCTCACTCGATGCGCTCCTGGGCCGCCTTTTCTTCAGCCTGGGACAATGCTTCCTTCAGGGTCGCCACCTCGGTCGTGGCCCCTAGAAAACATACAATGATCCTGTCATTTAGCAATCGCGTCCTTTTTCTTATCTACAGACGGGGTATTACTTACCCTTGTTCTCCTCGAGCTGCCTCTTAGCAAGGCCAAGCTCCTTCTGGGACCCCTCAAGGGCCTCCTTCAGTACGACGACCTCCGCAGTTAGTGCGGCGGACGCCAGCAGCGAAGCCTGCATATGCATATTGACATACTTATATATTAGACTCCTACGGTATTATTTGATCCTCTGTTCGGCTTTTCTTTGTGAACACCGAACAGAGCATCAGGGGCTACTGTCTATGCGGTAACACTTCTACTACATTTTAACACTTACCTCGAAGCCTGTTAGAAGGCTAGTACAGGCTTCAGTCAATTCGCTCTTGGCGGACTAAACCTTCTGGATCACCGCACTCATGATAGTGCGGTGCTCCTCCTTGACGGAAGTGCTGCGAAGCGCTTCCAGCATAGTGTCCGGCGCCTCTGGGTGGACAGAGGTCACCGGCACAAGCGTCTCACCCTCCTTAGAAGGGGACCGCCTACCAGAGCTTGGATCCGTTGGAGGGTCCGGCACGGTGTTTGGCTGAGGGCCGAACTCGGAGCTCTTGGGGACCCCGTCCCCTCGGCTCCCGGAGTCCGGAAGGTCGCCTTGAGGCGCCTCCGGGACTGTCCCCCCTCGATCCGGTGCCTCTTGAGACAGCACCTCGGTGTCGTCGGCCGGATGAGGGGAGGTGGCGGTCGGGACTGGATCGCTATCCATGTCTGATGAGCCCAGGGAGCCATCTGAGGATACCTCGATATTGGCTCGGGGCGGCCTGTACAATTGAGTTCGACGTTAGGGAAACCAATGCGACAAAGGAATCCTATGGGTTACTTTGGTATCCGAACACTTACGATCTCCCCTGGTGCTTGCCCCTGGGCAACCACTCGTCTTAACTTTCGTCGGCGGCGGTGGAGCTGTCCGGAAGGAGCGTCCTTCCCTTCTTGGACCCTTCGGCCTCCCCAGTTGGGGCGGCCTTCCTTTTCTTGTCTCCCCCATTCGGTGGGGGAGCCTCTTCTTCCTCTTCCTCGTCTTTGGGGGAAGAGTGCGCCGCAGAGTCATCGGCTGGTGAGTCCGATGACGCCTGGCGTCGGGGAACTCTTTCGAGGTCTCTTGGCCTTCTTGGTCTTCTCTGGCACCTTATAAGGGGCCGGAGTCAGCATCTTCGTCAGAAGAGCGTCTGTGGGGCCTTCGGGCAAGGGAGCTGGACAGTCGATCTGTCCGGCCATCTTCTGCCAGTCCTGTCAAAAATACGGGAGTTTAGATCCCGCATAGAGCCAATCTATATATATATATAACAAATATCCTGTAAGAGGTAAAACAACTTACCGCACTGGCGTGGCGCTTCGCGCTGAATCCGCGATCCTCAGTAATAGGGGGAGGGACCTCGGCGCTCTTGAACAGCACCCTCCAGGCATCTTCGTGAGTCGTATCGAAGAGCCTGTTCAGAGTTCGGTGCTGTGCCGGATTGAACTCCCACAAGGTAAACTCCCGTTGTTGGCACGAGAGTATCCGACGGACGAGCATAACCTGGACTATATTGACAAGCTTGAGTTTCTTGTCCACCATGTTCTGAATACATGACTGGAGTCCGGTCAGCTCTTTTGAATTACCCCAGGACAGGCCCTTCTCTTTCCAGGAGGTGATCCGCATGGGGATGCCAGATCAGAACTCGGGGGCCGCTACCCATGCGGGGTCGCGCGGCTCGGTGATATAGAACCACCCCGATTGCCACCCCTTTATGGTATCCATGAAGGTGCCCTCAAGCCATGTGATGTTGGGCATCTTGCCCACCATGGCGCTTCCGCACTCCGCCTGGCGGCCGCTCACTACCTTTGGCTTGACATTGAAGGTCTTCAGCCATAACCCAAAGTGGCGCTTGATGCGGAGGAAGGCCTCGCACATGACAATGAACGCCGAGGTGTTGAGGATGAAGTTTGGGGCCAGATCGTGGAAATCCAGGCCCTAATAAAACATGAGACCCCGGACGAAGGGATGGAGAGGGAATCCTAGTCCGCGGAGGAAATGGGTGAGGAATACCACCCTGTCATGGGGCTCGGGGGTGGGGATTAGCTGTCCCTCATCTGGGAGCCGGTGCGCGATATCGTCGGGCAGGTATCCGGCTCTCCTCAGTTTCTTGACGTCTCCCTCCGTGACGGAGGAGACCATCCACTTGCCTCCCGCTCCGGACATGGTTGGACAAGGTTGAGATGGAAGTGAGGACTTGGGCGCTAGAGCTCGAGTGTGCGGGAGCAGATGAGCAGAGGAGGAAGAAGGCGTGGACAGAAAGGTGAATCCTTATCCCTTTATATGGGCGGACAAAACTAAGCGTCCCCACTTGCCTGGTAAAACTCGCTTATCCCCCAAGCGCCGCAATTGATGGCGCGGTTGAGTTACCCACGCCCGTATTGATGAGAATCCTGTAATAAGGGGACACGATCTTTGCTTTGACAAGACGTGTCGAAAAAACTGCCTCGCGTTATGTGCGGGGCTGGTTAAAAGAAACGGTTCGAATAATCACCGGGCCATGGCATGACGTCATGTTACCAAAACAAGCTAGCGGATTAGATCTGCAAAAACATTATTCTCTCTGCGGTGAAATGTGGAACTTATTTTGCAGGGTCGGACATTATCCTCGTATTCAAATTCTTCTATGATGTATTCAGAAAAGGAACCCGCCTTGCAATGCCGAAGACAACTATGCGCCGGACTCATCGTCATTGAAGCCTGGTTCAGGGGCTACTGTGGGAGTCCTGGATTAGGGGGTCTCCGGACAGCCGGACTATCTCCATTGGCCGGACTGTTAGACTATGAAGATACAAGATTGAAGACTTCATCTTGTGTCCGGATGGGACTCTACTTAGCGTGGAAGGCAAGCTAGGAAATACGTATATGGATATCTCCCCCTTTGTAACCGACCTTGTGTAACCCTAACCCTCTTCGGTGTCTATATAAACCGAAGGGTTTTAGTCTGTAGGGAAACAATCGCAACATACAATCATACCATAGGCTAGCTTCTAGGGTTTAGCCTCTCTGATCTCGTGGTAGATCTAGTCTTGTAACACCCATATCATCAATATCAATCAAGCAGGACGTAGGGTTTTACCTCCATCAAGAGGGCCCGAACCTGGGTAAAACTTCATGTCCCTTGTCTCTTGTTACCATCCGGCCTAGAGGCACAGTTCGGGACCCCCTACCCGAGATCCGCCAGTTTTGACACTAACACCTACCCTTCAAATTTCCTGGTTGATATTGTTCCCGTAAAAGTAATTGGTTATAGCTTCCATTGTATAATAGAATATCAGCTTATAATTGTGCGTCGCTCTTGTATCGCGCTGTGCTTGGGTATGTTCTTCATTTGCAACCAGTAGTGTGGCAAATGATGGAATTTTTTTAGAACTAGCAAGATGCCCATGCGTTGCATGGAACATCAAGAGGCATTGTATGAGTAGTTTATATCTTCTAGGAGAAAAGGATGAATGAGGGAAGGCCTTCTTTGCAAATATGGAGAGGGGTGTGGGTATCTTTCTGCAAAATTGCCATAGTTTCTTTCCTATCCGTCGGATATAAATTGTACGGCCTATATTGCAGGATGGCAGGCACACCATCATCGCCAACTCCGTTTTTTAGAAGAAAATAAAGTAGAAAAAATAGTAGAGAGTAGAGAAGTAGAGATAAATATTAAATGTAAAATAAATATAACAGTAGAGAAGAGAGTAGAGATAAATATAAAATATAAAATAAATATAACAGTAGAGAAGAAAGGAGAGATAGCAGGGACGTCGGGAAAGGATCGCGCGTGTGGGAAAAAGCGGTCCAGCGCGTGGTGTCCTACGCGCTTTATAAAATCCAATGCCGTCCCACCGCTCTATGACTTTCCACCGCTCTCTCCCTACTCTGTTCCTCGCCTCCACTCTCTCCCCGCTCTGCACCTCGCCACCGCTCTCTCCCCGCTCTGCACCTCGCCACCGCTCTCTCCCCGCTCTTTCTCGCCTTGCCGCTGCAGCGCCACCATGCCTCCACGTCACGCGGGAAACTTGAGGATACCGCGGCATCCGCGCGCGCCCCTCCCGCGGCTTCTCCGCCGAGATCCGGTTCCGCGGGATGCACCTTGGCCACAGCAATTTCGACACTGCCAACGAGGCCGCCCGCGCGTACGACGCGGTGGCGTGGCGCCTCTGGTGGTCTCATAGAAAATTGAACTTTCCCAACATGCCGACGTAGGAGAGGGCGCAGCAGCTCGCGCCTCTGCTGCGGCTTATCACTGACGAGGATCATCGCGACAACCAGAGCTGGGAGCACCGTCTTGGCATTACCGATATGGACGAGGAAGTCTTGGACCTATGGCGTCAACGCTTCCCATGGGACATCATCAACGAGCGCGAGTTCTATGTGCAAAATAGGGCGAAGAGGGAGAAGAGGAGGGCGGAGCGAGCCGCCTATCGAGAGGACAAGCATACGCGAAAAGTAGACGCTCTATTCAACATGAGGCTAGGAGCAGCGTCGCCTTGGGAATCCGATGACGATTGGTATCTTCACGCCTACATTGAGACGTCGGAGGAGGACATCACTGAGGAGGAGTCAGATGACGAGGAGTAGTTGAACTATCTATGTTTTTATCTATCTATGCTATATCTATGTTGAGAACTATGTATGTCTCTACTCTCTAGTCTCTACTCTCTATCTCTACTTCTCGATCTCAGCACTGTAAATGCTTTTTTAAAGCGCCACACGTTGCGCTTCTGTTGGAGATGCTATAACATGGCAGACAAGTGCTTTAATGTTGCCCACAAGATGCGTGAGTATTACTAGTATATTTTTCTTGCCATGTTGAGATTTTAAAACCATGGGTGCGAACATGCAGAGGAGCAATGAAGACCAAACACGGGATATTTGGGACATCTTCAAGGAGCGTGTCAAGTTAAAGAGGAGCTGCATCGAACCTGTAAAACGAGCTTTGGTAAGTAACACCCTTTCAATTACTATTGTTTAGCCTCATGTTCTTTGATGTGTATATTTTGTAGTTTCTGTTTCTCTTAGCCTCGTGTTCTTCATGTGTAATAAGAAGAGTCTTAATCGTTCTAATGCTTTCGCTTTTAGCTTGATGTAGGAAGTGGGTGTTCTCACCTTGTAGTCTGTTTTTATATTTTTCCTTTTGAATTCAATTCTCCGAGTCCTGTTTATCTGGCTTCTACTAAATGGATATGGGTTGCTCTAAGTATTGATCTAAAAAAGAAGTAACTTCATGTCAGGATGCAGTTCCTGTGAGGAGGGAAGTATGGTCAACCTCAAGATTATGTTTCCAAAATGAGGCTGGATTACACACAAGGTGCCAGTTCCTTAATGATGCTGGATTAGACACAAGGTGCAAATTCCTAGATGATGCTGGATTACACACAAGCCACATGGAGTTGTCAACTGTCCGTGTCCTCGTGGCTCTAGTAAAGGCGGAAAGAAAGCGTGCAGCAGCCCTTGAGAATGTAGCTGAGTTCCTGAAGAAGTGAAAAGACCAATCAGATGCTCTCTTCACCCAAGCCAAAGAAGAGATGGAAGAAGCCAGAAAGAAGCTAGCAGAGGCAGAGCAGGCTAGGCGTCTCCTGCTATCTAAAACTGTTGTCAGTACAAATTTTCCTTCATAATAACTAGGTTCAAATGTTTATCCAGTCAGCATGCCTATTGTGATGTCCGTGCATCTACTGATGTGGCACAAAATAATTTTTTTAGGGTCATGTAATAACAGCAATTACTTTCCAAACAATAACAGACGAAGCATTAGACATGGTATAGTTCACACGCAAGCCCAACATTCCAAGTTCAACTTCCACATCAAACTCATGTTCGCAGGTATCTACACATTCATAGATAATGTCCACAACCATGATTCACTTCAAAGACAAAAAATGTGAGGAGAGTTATAAATAAAGAAAAACCTCTAGTTCCTGCTACCAGTGCGAGCACAACAAGTCAAGACCATGAGTAATTAATTATATTTTGATCATTTTTGTGTTCTAAAATTCCGGCCAGCTCGTGAAGGACGTGTTTCTGGCACACGCGTAGATTCAATGGAGGCAGGCGGGGCAGTCTGAATCCGGTTGCATGCGGTGAGGAGGCGTGTTTAGCCGGGCCTGCAGCGAGTGGGGCCCTCTTGGCAAGTGCGCCGGTTCAATGCCTGCGCTATGAGAGGCCGCCTCCGTGTCAGAGCAATCACTCCCTCTAGTCCTTTTTCATTTGGGTATAACAAAATCTCGTTTTCCATTCACATTTTACAAGTAAAATTTGTGGACAAACTTTGACCCAAAATATGATGGGGACTAGTAAACCAGGACGGAGGTAGTAGTTCTTTTTTTATCAAAGAAGGGTTTCCCCTTCCGATTTGCATTACTGAAAACCAACATCTAAACCATAGTATTTGCCCTAGAACTACCAGGTTCAACATCACGCAAAGGAGGTAGTAGTTATGAATTCCATTTTCGCTCCATACCAATCGTTCTAAAAATTACTTAAGTACTTATAACACACCCTTGAAAATCAGAACTCTTACCCCGTTAAAAATGATATTTTAAACGTGCTTACTCGATCTGTGGCAACTGGCGAGCCACCGCCTCCAGGTCGTTCACCTGTTGTCCCGACCATCAACTCCTACGGACCAAATTATCACACGAGCTGACTATTCCTACAAAGGTGTGCTGCACCACGTACCTGGTACACGCGCATGCAACAATAGTGCACCTAGGGTTTTAGGGTTTATTTGTTAATGGTGCCTTTACGTAACTCTCATGTGTGCGAGACAACGGGAGACTGACTACGTGCGTGCGCCTCTTCTCTTCATATATGTACTCCACTGTTTGTCTGGTGTCCAAAAAATATACAATAGTAATAACTACTAGAAGCGCCAATGCGTTGCCACACGATCAAAGTAGATTAATACATATTCACCGATTTGATAGAAAAAGTGTCTAGTTTTGAAATACGTGTATCACTAAAAATATCTTATCTTTTACTCAAAATATATTCCTTTGGCGGTTTTGATGAGATAAGGGAGGAATGTTGTTGGTTTTGAGATTAGAGAAGTGATATATCTCTAATTTCTATTCTTACTAGCAAGATGCCCATGCGTTGCACGGAACATCAAGATCTTGTGGGAGAAGAGGACGAATGAGGGAAGGCCTTATCTGCAAATTTGGAGAGGAGTGTGGGTAAATTGCCATAGTTTCCTACCTATCTGTTAGATATAGATCGAACGGCCTATATTGTAGGATGGCAGGCACACCATCATCACAGACTATGCTTTTTATAAGAGTAGAGATAAAAACAGAGTTGGTGATGATGGTGTGCCTGCCATCCTACAATATAGGTCGTCCGATTTATATCTGACGGATAGGAAGGAAACTATGGCAATTTTGCAAAAACATACCCACACCCCTCTCCACATTTGCAAATAAGGCCTTCCCTCGTTCATCGTTTTCTCCCACAAGATAAACTACTCATACAAATGCATCTTGATGTTTCGTGCAAGGCATGGGCATCTTGCTAGTTGTTGTAAAAAAAGCCCATGTGTGTGTGTGTGCTGTGTGTGTGAGAGAGAGGGACAGAGGAGGAGGATGGAGTGCATGTGTGACAAAGACACAAAGAGTGTGTGTGCAAGAGGTATCAACTTAAAATGAGGCGATAGTGTGTGTGTGCACGATCGAGAGGGCGTGTCTCAAGAAGGGACGAAAAATCTACATAGATACAAGGAGCGCGAGAGAGACATGTACGTGATAGTCGAAGCACGAGTGTGTGGGTGTATAAACCTATCTGGAGGCTAGTCGATCAATGATGTGAGAGAAATACGAGTCGGGGTGCGAAAGCGAGAGTTTTGTGGGTGTGAGAGAGAGACGATAGTCGGGAAGGGGAGTGGAAGCAGGAGCTGTGTGTGAGAGAGAGAGAGCCGGGGGGGTTCGTCTGATCGGTAAACAAATGGATAATGTCAATTTTAAAACTGGTATGTAGACGGAAAGGAGACCGCAACGAATGTTGTGTCTGCAGGAGAGACTAACTTTAGTGGTACGAGTCATATCTAGAGACATATAGGGTGTGTGAGAGAACCCCATAGAGAGAAAGACAAAGTGGAAGACAAGTGAGACTGTGTGTGCGGCGGTGAAAAAGAAAGCTTAGGTACCTAGTGATACTAGAGAACGGTAGAGACATGAGAGATAATGAAAACCATGTAATGTATAACGATAGGGAGAGTGTGACACTTCTCAAGGGAGACGTCGAGAGACCATGTTCACGAAGATAGGAGAAACATGAAGTGAGCGTGCGGGTGAGCTGGAGAAAAGAGAATGATAGCTACATGAAGGAGCATGCGACAGAGATGGGTGTGGAAGGAGTCAACATAAAAGGGATTCAAATATTTGAATTTGAGATGACGACACATTTAATTCATACTCGAACCAAAATTGATCTATCAAACATGCATACTCATATGAATTCATGTGCGTCTATGTTATTTAATATGTAGATATTACTGATCCGTACATTTTAGTAGAACATAATTTGGTTTAAATTTTTTTCAATTCAACCTTATGATTTTGAGATCATTGTATTTGTAAATCATATTATATACATATAAAGGAGCATAATTCTTTGTTATGCTTTTGAAAGTATATATAAAAAGATGATGTATATAGAATTTTATTCCAATCGCAAATGGATCCTGCTCGAACAAAAATAGAATACAAACTGGATTCGAATTGAGTTGGCATGGTAAACATGCACTCTTGCTCTGCAAAATTTGAATGAAGCAGGGGAAGTCGCAGTAACCACCCGAAACCAAAATCTGTGAGATGGAAATTACTGCCTATCCCTGACACGCAAAGCCTATCGGCTCAATTTCTATAGGTTTCGATAGGGGTAGGTTTGTAATTTCACTCAAACATGACATAACCGCCTCTCACCCGGATTCATACACGGTGGGTGCCAAAAGACAGTGTCTCCTCGGCCGAAATCGACTCCCTCCCCAATTCATACATGGTGGGCGCCACAAACAATCTCTCTTCGGCAAATATTCGATGTATGCGGGATTACCGTCGTATCCCCAAGCTACTAATATTGCTGTAATGTAGGAAATTTTAAACGGGGGCTAATTTTGTAAATTTCCAGGCATTTGAGACAAGCGCGCCCTGAAGACATGGTTCCCCCTTCCTCTCTCCCTCCATTTCCCCATTCGTACTCCGTGGGCGCCAAAACACCCTCTCCATCCCAGCCTCCTCCATACGCCACCCCATCCACCACCGTCCTGCTCCACCATGCCGGAGCTGATACCCCGACGCCGTCGTCCATTACAAGAGATCGACCTCTCTCATCCACGGCTTCGGATCGGGATCCTTGCATCCCGTCCTCTCGCTTCATCCCCGCCATCGTCCACCTTGTCGGTGCCGCTCCTACGAGTGTATTGTCCACCACACCCCGCCGCCACCGTCTACCCTCCTAGATCTGCTTCCACGCCGCCGACAGCCATCACTACCACAGCACCGTCAAATCCTCAGCAGATGAATACAGGGAGCCGCACCAGAGGCGGTACTCTTTCATATGTGCTCAACTTATTTATCGCAGCAAGAAAATAGATCGCCACTGCTTTAATCTGATTTCTTGTCTATCACTTACTTGTTAGTTGAAAGAAAACATTGGTTGCGAAGTTGCCTTTATCCGGTTTGCACCTTCAGATCCGCTATGGTACGCTGAACACTATACTCGCAATGCTTATGGTTTTCCCCTTTTATATTCCACACTAGTTAAATGACAGTAGACTAAATCTCAAAACTGGGTCAGTCTATTTTTCAGAGCTCGTCAGAGTTCACCGGTGCGAAGGAAGGGGCTCGGGTGGGGATGGTGGTTGTGGGGGTCGGTGGTGGGCCCTCGCCAAATGAAGAAAACTCGGCGCGGGTGGGGGTGAGGGTGGGTAAGTGCATCTAGTGCCCCTTAGTGATTTTGGTGTATTTAAGACTTATAGGTTAAGGGACTAATCCGTTTGTGAGTGTACACATGACTATATGTCTAGGAGGAGTTTGATATTTACAGAGAAAGTCGACCCCTAAAAATGAATGTCTTCAACTGAAGACCTTGGATTTCTGAAGACTTTCTGAAGACTTTGAAAGTGAAGAAATTGGTGTGACCATGAAGACTTGATATTCATGCGAGGAACATGAAGCATGAAGACTTTTCTTTTTGTAGTTTCATTTTATCTTTCTTGAGTCATAGAAAACACCGTACTATTAAAGGGGGACGTGGTAAAACTAAGGAAAGGTTTCCAGGTGATGCTCAACTCAAAATCCTACACCTACCAATCCCTTCGAGTGAAGCCATTGCAAATCTCATACAATTCAGTCAATTTCTTTAGTGGCAGAAATGTAGTTCATCTAATCTCTGATGAATTTGTCCTGACTAAGGAGTTAGGAATTCACCAACGCGGATTGCCTACGAGTGAGGAACATGATAGCCCTGAGGAATTTGATCCTCAAATTTCCGACCGTTGATGTGCTACGTGCCAGCTGTCCCAAAATATCTACCCACCTAACGGTCATATCATTGATGGGCATTTCTGTCTTATCATGTCGGGCTGCTCCCTAGGCTATAAATAGCCGCCCCCTACAACCACTAGCTGGTTGGCTACTCCGCAAGAAACTAACACTTGTCATTGAGAGCATCCCATCCTCCGAGGACTGTGAGCGAAAATCCTCAAGTGAGGAAAAACCCAAAACCCCAAACCAAACACCTACAAACCCAAAGTGATTGAGCATTACTGAAGAGATTGTTCTTGTGTGTAACTGACGCTTGTTACCTTTGAGGACTATGCATCCTCCAGACGGTTAGGCGTCATGGTCTAGAGCATCATAGAGGAAACTGTGGATCGCCGAGTGACTGAGTCTGTGAAGGTTTGGAAGCCACCTGAAGACTTACCACAAGTGATTGGACGAGGTCTGTGTGACCTTAGTTCAAGGAGAATACGGTGAGGACTGTGAGTCCTCAGGTTTAAATACCTAGCCGCTCTAACCAGACATACAACTGTCACAATAGTTGGAACTGGTCTACCAAATCATTGTCTTCACCGAGCTAACTAGTTCTATTTACTCAACCCTTCCATTTCCTCATTACCGTGTTGTGTACCTGTTCATATCTATTTGAAGGCTTTGACTGAAGACTTTCTCAATTTTCTCAGTTCAATTTCTTCAGTCTGTTTGTGTTCACCTTGTTTTATCATGTGCTTACGCTTTCTACACTCTGTGTTTGTTTTCTATTCATCATCATGTCCATGCTTATGTTATGTCATGTCTGCATCTGAGTACTTATTTCGCTGCAAGCAGTTCTTCGCTTAGGAATTTCCTCACCCTGAAATTCCTCAGTGAAGAATTCATAAAAATCTCCTATTCAACCCCCCTCTACTCGACTTAACGCACTTTCAAGGTGGTGGAGGAACACAGGCGATGGGGGCCGGTGGTTCGGCCACTGGCCCGTGCGGTGTTTTGTATGGGAAGAATCAGAGACGAGGAAGAAGAAGGGTTAGGAGATGTAGGATCTGCATCCAACTGCCTGAAATGGTCGAATGACCCAAATGACAAAAGTCACGTGACTCACATGGAAATATGCCTTTATATTCAGTACCATCATCGTACCTGCTTAACACGGCTCCTAAATCCATCAAGCTAAACAACGTGCCACTCATAATTCCAAACTTGTTGCTCAAATACGAATCTCATATGATGCTGATATTAATAAACAGATAACGTTTAATTGGTCAGCTAATGTTCCTACTCTACTTTCGAAAAGCACACGCACCACATATAGAGAGACAGTAGGGAGTTGCATTCTTAATGCACTCTAGTTCATCATGTGTGGGCACTGCACAACGAACATTTTATTATCCAAAATCTGCTTGCTCTTCTTTAGCATGTTCCTCTTTCGTTCTTCTTTAAGAAGTACTCTCTCCGTTCCTAAATACAAGTCTTTGTATAGATTCCACCATGGACTACATGTGGAGCAAAATGAGTGAATCTACACTCTAAAATGTATCTGTATACATCTGTATGTGATCCATAGTGGAAATCTCTACAAAGACTTATATTTTGGAACGAAGGGAGTATGATAGTAGTACAACATGTTCCTTGTTGTGAAGATGAGCAGGGGCATTTGCAGTGTAGAGGTCTATATGGTCGGTTGTGATGGACACTTTGAACTCTTCGGGCCTCTTTGATTCGTAGGATTTTGTGAACATAGGAATAGGATTTGTAGTGGCCTGCCCACTTGAATCCTATAAGATTGGCAAGGAAATGCGGGGAGCTGTGTCGCCTTTGAGAGTTACACTGATATTAAAGGTACCGCACCTTCAGTTGAAGAGAGCTGGTATCCGAAGCGTTTCTAGCCATACCAGCAATACTAGCACATATAGTCCAGCAAGTTCCACTTTGCTGATTTTACTCCTGATGCTTACGGTTTTTCTGTTATATCTACACTACGATCTGTGTAGCTGCTATGTGTTAGCACTAGCAGCAGTCCACTCTTGAAGCTAAACAACACACCAATCATAAGTCCAAAGCTTACTTCTTTAAATACGAATTGTGATATGATATTGATATTAGTTAACAGACACACATTTAATTTGTCAGGTAATGCTCCCACTTGATTTTCCAAATGCATGTGGCCACATGTAGAGAGACATCATGGAATTGCATTTCTTTGGGCGCTGTGATTCATCATGAGTGGGCAACCAACATTGTATGCAATGAAGCGGAACCTCAAGAACATGATTCCTCTTCTGTTCTTTAACATGTTCGCATTTTTTATTCTGTGTTTAGTACGTACCGTATGTTCCTTGTCCAGAAGGGGCGCAGGGACATCTGCAGTCAATAGCTGATAGAGCTGGCCTGTACGTGATACAACACTATATTTTCCAGCCAGTTCCACTTTCCCGATTTATATATCGTGGTTATGGTGTACCCCTTTTATGTACACTACGATATGTCTAGTTGTTGTGTGCTCTTGTTATCATGGTTTGGCAATAAACTCTCTATACGGTATATTATGAAACTATCATCTGCCAACTATCCTTACTTGTGGAACCTATTTTTTGTGTACTTGTGCCAGATTATATTAATGCACGCACCATATTACAGCACACATGAGCTCTCTCATCAGAATCCAGTGATAGCACACAAGGGTTTACAGGGGCATTGAGGGAGTCCTAGATTAGGGGGTCTTCGGACAGCCGGGCTATATCCTTTAGCCGGACTGTTGGATAATGAAGATACAAGATTGAAGACTTCTTCCCATGTCCGGATGGGACTCTCCTTGGCGTGGAAGGCAAGCTTGGCAATACATATATGTAGATCTCCTCCCTTGTAATCGACGTTGTGTAATCCTAGCCCCCTCCGGTGTCTATATAAACTGGAGGGTTTAGTAAGTAGGAAAACAGATAATCATACCATAGGCTAGCTTCTAGGGTTTAGCCTCTACAATCTCGTGGTAGATCATCTCTTGTAATACTCATGTCATCAAGATCAATCAAGCAGGACGTAGGGTATTACCTCCATCAAGAGGGCCCGAACCTGCGTAAACATCGTGTCCCCGGCCTCCTGTTACCATCCGCCTTAGACGCACAGTTCGGGAGCCCCTACCCGGTTTTGACACCGACATTGCTGCTTTCATTGAGAGTTCCACTGTGCTGTCACCGTAAGGGTCGATGGCCCCTTCGATCATCGGTAATGATGCTGTCGAGGGTGAGGTTTCCCTCCCCGGAGAGATCTTCGTATTCGGCAGCTTCGCACTGGAGGCCAATTCGCTTGGCCATCTAGAGCAGATCGAGAGCTACGCCAATGGCCATCAGGTCAGGTTCGGAAACTTAAACTACACTGCCGACATTCGCGGAGACTTGATCTTGGACGGATTCGAGCCCATGTCAGGTGCGCCACACAATCACGACGAGCATGATGTAATTCTGCCGTCGGACAGTGTTCGGGAGATCGCATCTGCAACTACTCCGGCCTTCAATCCGGAGCAAATTGCGCCATCCAAGGACGGAGTGATAGACCCCGCCATGGAGGCCGCACTCTCAGTGGCGATGGAGCTAGATACTGACTTCACCCCTTACGAGAGTCGTGTCGCCGAACCACTGGATTCGTCTCCAGCCACGGACTCCGAGCCGCCTGCATCCGTGCCTATCGAATCCAAGTGGGCGCCGATCATGGAGTTCACCTCCACGGATATCTTTCAGCACTCACCTTTCAGCGATGTGCTAAATTCATTAAGGTCTCTCTCCTTGTCAGGAGAATCTTGGCCGAACTATGTCCGGCTAGAATGGGATGCGGACGACGAAGAAATTCGCTACCCACCCACCACCCACTTAGTAGCCACTGTCGAGGATTTAACCAACATGCTCGACTTCGACTCTAAAGACATCGACGGTATGGACGACGATGCAGGAGACGAACAGGAACCACCGCCCACAAGGCACTGGACCGCCACCTCATCATATGATATATACATGGTCGACACCGCCAAAGAAGGCAATGGCGACGAGACAGCAGAGGATGACTCCTCCAAGAAGCAACCCACGCGCCGACGTCAGCGGCGCCGCTCTAAGTCCCGCCACAGCAAAAGTAGTGATACCGGCACAAGAGACAATAACACTCTGGATAGTGCCGAAGACAACAACAATCCCCTCCAGCACGATGTAGAGTGGGAGGGTGAACAAGCTAGCCCTCCAGAGCAGGCAGCAGATGGAGAATCGGAGGAGGACAATTACATGCCTCTCTCTGAAGACGAGGTGAGCCTCGGCGACGAAGAATTTATCATGCCTGAGGTCCCGTCGAGCAGGAGGGCTTCAAGCGCCGGCTTATGGCCACAGCAAATAGCCTGAAGAAAAAGCAACAACAGCTTCAAGATGATCAAGACTTGCTAGCCGACAGATGGACCGAAGTCCTTGCGGCCGAGGAATACGAACTCGAGCACCCCTCCAAGAGTTACCCAAAGCGCAGGTTGCTACCTCACCTCGAGGAGGAAGCATTGAAACCTCCATCACCAGTGTACGATGTGGCTGACCGGCCACCGCGTGGCCGAGTTAGCGAGCCGTTTCAGCTTGAAGTTCAGCCTGCACCCCGCCGCCACTCAATCAAAAATACCAAGGCCCGGGGCAACACACGGGACCTGCAAGACGTATTGGACAGTAGGGCAAAACATGCAAACTCAATATACGGGTCACGGGGGCGCGCGCCAACGCGGGACGATGACCGTCGCGCCGAATACACTAAAAGTAAATCCGGCCAGGCCGAATACAGCAGACAAGACTCATATGAACTGCGTCGTGATATAGCCCGGCACAGAGGCGCCGCACACCCCCTATGCTTCACTGATGAAGTTGTGGATCACAAATTCCCGGAGGGTTTTAAACCCGTAAATATCGAATCGTATGATGGTACAACAGATCCTGCTGTATGGATTGAGGATTTCCTCCTTCACATCCACATGGCACGCGGTGATGATCTGCATGCCATCAAGTACCTCCCACTAAAACTCAAAGGACCAGCTCGGCATTGGCTGAATAGCTTGCCAGTAGACTCCGTGGCAGTTGGGTGGATTCGGAAGACGCATTCCTTGACAACTTCCAGGGCACTTATGTGCGACCACCGGATGCTGATGACTTGAGCCATATAACTCAGCAGCCAAGGGAATCGGCCAGGCAATTTTGGACACGGTTCCTAACTAAGAAAAACCAAATTGTCGACTGTCCGGATGCAGAGGCCTTAGCGGCATTCAAGCACAACATCTGTGACGAGTTGCTTGCCCGGCACCTCGGCCAGGAGAAGCCGAAGTCTATGGCAGCCCTCACGACACTCATGACCCACTTTTGCGCGGGCAAGGATAGCTGGCTAGCTCGTAGCAACTACACATCAAGGAATCCAGGCACTTCGGATACCAAAGATGCCAACGGCAGACCACGTCGTAACAGACAAAAGCGCCGCAACAACGGCGATAACACCGATGATACGACAGTCAATGCCGGATTCAGAGGCTCTAGATCAGGTCAGCGGAAAAAGGCATTCAAAAGAAGTACTCCGGGCCCATCCAGTTTGGATCGCATACTTGATCGCTCGTGTCAAATCCACGGCACCCCCGATAAGCCAGCCAATCACACCAACAGAGAATGCTGGGTGTTCAAGCAGGCCGGCAAGTTAAATGCCGAAAACAAGGACAAGGGCTGCATAGTGATGACGAGGAGGAGCCTCGGACGCCTAACACGGGAGGACAGAAGAGGTTCCCCCCACAAGTGAAGACGGTGAACATGATATACGCAACCCACATTCCCAAGAGGGAACGGAAGCGTGCACTAAGGCACGTCTATGCGATGGAGCCTGTCGCCCCAAAGTTCAACCCATGGTCCGCTTGTCCGATCACCTTTGATCGCAGGGACCACCCCACTAGTATCCGTCATGGCGGATCCACCGCACTGGTCCTAGACCCCATCATCGACGGATTTCACCTCACTCGAGTCCTTATGGACGGCGGCAGCAGCCTGAACCTGCTCTATCAGGATACAGTGCGCAAAATGGGTATAGATCCCTCGAGGATCAAACCCACCAAAACCACCTTTAAGGGCGTCATCCCAGGTGTAGAGGCCCATTGCACGGGCTCAATCACACTGGAAGTGTTCTTCGGATCTCCGGACAACTTCCGAAGCGAGGAGTTAATCTTTGATATCGTCCCGTTCTGAAGTGGCTATCACGCACTGCTCGGGCGAACCGCATTTGCAAAATTCAATGTGGTACCGCATTATGCATACCTCAAGCTCAAGATGCCAGGACCTAGGAGGGGCATAATAGTCAATGGAAACACAGAACGCTCGCTCCGCACGGAAGAGCACATTGCGGCCCTCGCAGCAGAAGCACAAAGCAGCCTTTTAAGGCAAACCACCAATTCAGCGATACAGCCCCCGGACACTGTCAAGCGAGTCTGGAGTAAACTGCAACAGGATAGCCTGGCACGTTCAGAGCTCGCCTAGCCATTCGGCCCCCATCCCAGTCCCAGTCAAGCGACGAAATCTGTGTCGCGCGTACATAATTACGCACTAAAAATACCATGGGCATAGGTAGGGGCATAATCAGGGCACGTCCCGCAATGCGGCTTAACCGCCCTAGGGGCTGTATACCTTTATCATTTCTTCTCTTTCAGGACCTAACTCTCTGGAAGCCATTTCCGGCAGTACAATTGCTGGACACATTACGGGAAGGAACAACCAAGGAGGCAAGAAGCTAAGATGTACATGGGAACCCCCAGGTGGTCTCTAATAATAATCGATATACCCGCTTTCTACTATCCATACGCAGCTTGCCCTTGGATAGGACATGTCAAATAGTTCTATTTTCTGCTTATTGCACCACTTGTATCAGTACGCTTCGACGTATTATTTAAATAACAATGCATAGCATTAGTCTATTATTGCATTATTCACCCCTTTTTTCTTATATGTTCATTTACAACAACTTGCACCTGTACATTCTGTTACGGTGAGTACGCCAGGGGCTTTCGTTTACCCCATAATACGGTGTGAGAATTCCGAACACTTTCGACAGTGCGGCACCCTGAACTTATAGCATTATATGCATCAGCTCCGAATCATGCCTTGGGTCAATAGTTGGGTTTGCCCGGCTCCCATGCTTTGGTACCTTACATTCCGCTATATCGGCTAAGGTAGTGCTGGGAGAACTACTGCGATTGTGTCCCGGTTCTTCCGGACGAGCACCTCAGTAGAGAAAGCCGAAAACTGACTGTCATGATAAGGCGAGAGCTGGTCGCTGTTCGAGAGGTCTCAAGTCCTTAAAGACTTTTTCCGCTTCGGGCGAGGAGTCAGCCTTGCCCGACTAAGGCGTGTATAGCGCCCCAAATTCGGCCTTCCAAATACTAGGGGCTTCGCCAAAATTTAAAATTGTAGACTTCTATGGCTAAGTGAGAGTGATAAAGCCTTATAGTCCGATTGCCTGGTTCGTTGTGCTGAACACCTCCCTCGAAGGACCCAAAATTGGGATAAAGAGTGCTCAAGTTTATCCCGAACACCCCAGTACTAGTTACATGGGGGTAGAAGCTGACGACTGGCCAACACTCAGATTTTATAAACGGCCGCACAGAAGGTAATATTTTAAATTAAAAAAGCGTTGCATAGCGCAAATGAACTCGTTTCACAGTACAGGATCACATGAGCATGTTCATTCAAAAATTACATCTCTGGAACATTCATCCGACACAAGGCGGGAACCCTTCAGGACACTGTCATAATACATTTCGGGGCAGCGATGCTCCTTGCCCTCCGGCGGCCACTCCTTCACCAGCTTCACGGCGTCCAGCTTCGCCCAGTGCACCTTCGCCCGGGCAAAAGCCCTACGCGCACCCTCGATGCATACGGATCGCTTTATGACTTCAAGCCGTGGGCAGCCATCCACAAGCCACCTCACCAGACCGAAGTAGTTGCCGAGCAGGGGCTCGCCAGGCCACATCCAGACTATAAGACCCTTCATGGCTTGTTCGGCCGCCTTGTGAAACTCGACCAGTTGCTTCAACTGGTCGCTCACGGGCATTGGGTGTTCGGTCCCAGTATACTGAGACCAGAAAAACTTTTCCATCGAGCTCCCCTCCTCACCTCGATAAAACTCCGCGGCATCCAGCACACTGCGGGGAAGATCTCCAAACGCTCCTGGAGAGCTCCGAACTCGGGTAAGTAAAAGGAATGTTTCCTTCACACGCTTGCTTTGCATAATGAATGCCTTACCCGCTGCTATCGTCTTCACCGCATCAATCTCCTGGAGGGCCTTGTGGGCTTCAGCCTTGGCGCTCCGTGCACTTTCGAGCGCCTTCGCAAGCTCGGACTCTCGCGTCTTAGGGTCAAGATCCAAGGACTCGTGTTTTTTGGCAAGAGCCTCGAGCTCTTGCTGCACCTCACCCACCCGGGCTTCTTGATTTTCCCGCTCAATGCGCTCCTTGGCCACTTTATCTTCGGCCTTAGACAACACCTTCTTTAGGGTCGCCACCTCGGTCGTGGCCCCTGGCAAATTCATGATGATCCTATTAATTTACAACCGAACTTCTTTTTAATGTATAGACAAGGTATTGCTTACCTTTGCTCTCCTCGAGCTTCCTCTTGATAAGGCTGAGCTCGTCCTCGGACCGCTCCAGGTCCTGTTTCAGTGCAGCGACCTCCGCAGTACGTGCGGCAGTGGCCAGCAGTGAAGCCTGCACATGCACATAGACATATTCTGATTAGACTCCTAAGTCATTATTTGATCCTCTATTTGGCCTTTCTTTGTGAACGCCAAACAGAGCTTCAGGGGCTACTGTCTATGTGGCAATATTTTCCTATATTTTGATTGCTTACCTGAAAGCCTTTTAGGAGGCTGGCACAAGCTTCGGTCAATCCGTTTTTGGCGGACTGAACTTTCTCGATCACCGCACTCATGATAGTGCGGTGCTCTTCGTCGATGGAAGCGCCGTGAAGTGCTTCCAGCAAGTTGTCCGGTGCCTCTGGATGGACAGAGGCCACTAGCACGGGCGCCTTGTCCCCCTTAACGGGGGATCGCCTGTCGGAGTCTGGAACCATCGGAGGTTCCGGGGCAGTATTCGGCTGGGGGCCAAGCTTGGAGCCCGTGGGAGTCTTGCTCCCTTTGAGCCTAGGGTCCGGAAGGTCGCCTCGAGGCGCCCCCAGGACTACCTCCCCTCGGCTCGGTGCCTTTCAAGACAACACCTCGACGTTGTCCGTAGGGCAAGGGGTGGAGGCGGTCGGAAGTGAATCGCTATTCATATTTGACGAGTCCAATGAACCGTCCGACGAAGATACATCAAGATGGGCTCGGGACGGACTACATAATCATATGCGGCGTAATGAGAAATAGTGCAATAAAACATACCATAAATTACTATGGTGTCCGGATACTTACGACTTCGCCAGGGGCTTCTCCCTGGGAAACCACTCATCGCCGCTGTAGGCGGCCATCGTGGAGCAGTCCGGGAGGAGGGTCCTTCCCTTCTTGGACCCTTCGGCCTCCCCGGTTGGGTCGGCCTTCCTTTTCTTGTCTCCCCCGGCTAGGGGGGAGAACTTTCCTCCTCCTCGTTTTCATGGGAGGAGTGCGCGTCAGAGTCATCCGACGACGAGTCCGATATAACCTTGCGCGGGAGACCCTTTCGGGTCCCCGTGGCCTTCTTCTTGGTCTTCTTCACCGGCACCACGTAAGGTGCCGGAGCCAGCATCTCCGTTAGGAGAGCATCTGCAGGATCTTCAGGCAGGGGGGCTGGGCAATCGAGCTGCTCCGCTGTCTTTACCTAGTCCTGTTAATGGCTTGGAAGCTTAGATCATGCACATGATTAAACTGGGGCAAATAAATATCCTGTGAGATATGAAAACTTACCGGATTGGCATGGCGCTTTGCGCTGAGTCCACAGTCCTTGGTAAGGGGAGGAGGTACCTCGGCGCCATTGAACAGCACCTTCCAGACGTCCTTGTGCGTCGTATTGAAGAGCTCTTGCAGCATCTGGTGCTTGGCTAGGTCGAACTCCCACAAATTGAATGCCCGTCGTTGACACGGGAGGATCCGGCGGAAGAGCATGACCTGGACCACGTTGACGAGCTTGATTTTCTTGCTCATCATGTTCCTGATGCAGGTCTGGAGTCCGGTCAGCTCTACCGGAGAACCCTGGGACAGGCCCTTCTCTTTCCAGGAGGTGAGCCGCGTGGGGATTCTGGATCGGAATTTGGGGGCTGCCACCCAGTTGGTGTCGCGCGGCTCGGTGATGTAGAACCACACCGATTGCAACCCCTTTATGGTCTCCACATAGGAGCCTTCGAGCTAGGTGATGTTAGGCATTTTGCCCACCATGGCGCCTCCGCACTCTGCTTGCTGGTCGACCACCACGTTCGGTTTAACATCGAAGGTCTTCAGCCACAGGCCGAAGTGGGGCCTGATGCGGAGGAAGGCCTCGTACACGACGATAAATGCCGAGATGTTGAGGATGAAATTGGGGGCCAGATCATGAAAATCCATCCCGTAGTAGAACATGAGCCCGTGGACAAACGGGTGGAGGGGAAATCCTAGTCCGCGAACGAAGTGGGTAAGAAAAACTACCCTTTCATGGGGTTCGGGCGTAGGGATGATCTGCCCCGCATCTGGCAGCCGGTGCACAATATCCATGGCCAGATATCCGGCTTCCCGTAACTTTGCGATGTGCTCCTCCGTGACAGAGGAGACTTGTGACGCCCCGAGACCGATGCGCCAGGTGTCTTCCAGTTATTCGCCGTCGTTGCCATGTCATTCGCTTGCATCTTGAATCTCTGCATGTCATCATGTGCATTGCATCATCATGTTTTCAAAACTTGCATCCGTCCCGGCCTCCCTATTCTTTCCGTTGTCCGTTCTGAGCCCAGTCACACTTGCACGCGCCCTTGGCACGTCTGAAATATTATTTTATAAGTGGCCGGAAAATGTTGTCGGAATGGGTTGAAAGTTGGCGTGCGGTGTTGTTATGTTGTCAGTAGACCGACTGCCAAGTTTCATCGCATTCAGAGTCCGTTTGATGCCCCAACGGATAACTATAGCGGCAGTATAGTCGGTCTAACGTCGGACGTTTTTGGTCTCCGAAAACTGCTGCCGGGCCCTCTCTCTCTCTCTTCTCTCCTCTCAGCCTCGCCACAGCCCTCCTAGTCCATCCACCTACCCCTCTTCGCGTCCGGAGCTGTCCGATGCGATCGCACAGTCCGAAAACTCCTCTTTGCACAGTGCACCGACCCCTCACGTGCGCTTCCGAAACTTCCCTGGACCCGACCCGGGAAGTCGTCACCGTTGTGTCCGGATCATCCCCAAACATCTACAAAACATCATCGTTTTCTTATTTGGACTCCCTAGCCTCTTTTTCTCGACCGCCCGATTACGATCGGACGGACCGAATACCCCTAACCAAAAACCCACTTAATATATATAGAGGGCAAACCCTAAAATCTACGGACATTGTCCCATTCACCAAATCCCCTGATAACCCACAAGTATAGGGGATCGCAACAGTTTTCGAGGGTAAAGTATTCATCCCAAATTTATTGATTCGACACAAGGGGAGCCAAAGAATAGTCTCAAGTATTAGCAGCTGAGTTGTCAATTCAACCACACCTGGAAACTTAATATCTGCAGCAAAGTGTTTAGTAGCAAAGTAATATGATAGTAGTGATAACAGTAGCAAAAGGTAACAATAGTAAAAGTAATGTTTTCGGTATTTTGTAGTGATGATAGCAATGGGAAAGTAAATAAGCGAAGAACAATATATGGAAAGCTCGTAGGCAGTGGATCAGTGATGGAGAATTATGCCGGATGCGGTTCATCATGTAACAGTCACGACCTAGGGTGACACAGAACTAGCTGCAGTTCCTTGATATAATGTAGGCATGTATTCCGAACATAGTCATACGTGCTTATGGAAAAGAACTTGCATGACATCTTTTGTCCTACCCTCCCGTGGCAGCGGGGTCCTTACGGAAACTAAGGGATATTAAGGCCTCCTTTTAATAGAGAACCGGAACAAAGCATTAACACATAGTGAATACATGAACCCCTCACTACGGTCATCACCGATAAATATCCCGATTGTTGTCACTTCGGGGTTAACGGATCATAACACATAATAGATGACCATAGACTTGCAAGATAGGATCAAGAACACTCATATATTGATGAAATCATAATAGGTTCAGATCTGAAATCATGGCACTCGGGCCCTAGTGACAAGCATTAAGCATAGCAAAGTCATAGCAACATCAATCTTAGAACATAGTGGACATTAGGGATCAAACCCTAACAAAATACTCGATTACATGATAGATCCGATCCAACCCATCACCTTCCAGCAAGCCTACGATGGAATTACTCACGCACGGCGGTGAGCATCATGAAATTGGTGATGGAGGATGGTTGATGATGACGATGGCGACGGATTGCCCCCTCCGGAGCCCCGAACGGGCTCTAGATCAGCCCTCCCGGGAGGTTTTAGGGCTTGGCGGCGGCTCCGTATCGTAAAATGCGATAATATCTTCTCTCTGATTTTTTTCTCCCCGAAACTCAATATATGGAGTTGGAGTCGGAGAGGCAACAGGGGGCCCATGAGGTAGGGGGGCGCCCCCCACCCTCGTGGAGAGGTGGTGGGCCCGCTGGCCTTCATCTTTTGCAGGTATTTTTCTTACTTTCTGAAAAGTCGCTCTGTGAAGTTTCAGGTCATTCCGAGAATGTTTGCTCCTGCACATAAATAACACCATGGTAATTCTACCGAAAACAGCATCAGTCCGGGTTAGTTCCATTCAAATCATGCAAGGTAGAGTCCAAAACAAGGGCAAAAGTGTTTGGAAAAGTAGATACGTTGGAGACGTATCAACTCCCCCAAGCTTAAACCTTTGCTTGTCCTCAAGCCATTCAGTTGACAAACTAAAAGTGATAAAGAAAAACTTTTACGAACTTTGTTTGCTCTTGTTGTTGTAAATATGTAAAGACAACATTCAAGTTTTCAACAAAGATTATAACTAACCACATTCACAATAACGCATAGGTCTCAAGTTTACTCATATCAATAGCATAATCAACTAGCGAGCCATAATAATAAATCTCAGATGACAACACTTTCTCAAAACAATCATAATATGATATAACAAGATGGTATCTTGCTAGCCCTTTCTGAGACCGCAAAACATAAATGCAGAGCACCTTTAAAGACCAAGGACTGACTAGACATTGTAATTCATGGTAAAAGTGATCCAGTCAAGTCATACTCAATTGAAGCTAACAGTAATGAATGCAAATGACAGTGGTGCTCTCCAACTGGTGCTTTTTAATAAGAGGGTGATGACTCAGCATAAAAGTAAATAGATAGGCCCTTGGCAGAGGGAAGCAGGGATTTGTAGAGGTTCCAGAGCTCGATTTTGAAACAGAGGTGAATAATATTTTGAGCGGTATACTTTCATTGTCAACATAACAACCAAGAGATGGCGATATCTTCCATGCTACACACATTATAGGCGGTTCCCAAACAGAATGGTAAAGTTTATACTCCCCCTTCCACCAACAAGCATCAATCCATGGCTTCCTTGAAACAACGAGTGCCTCCAACTAACAAGAGTCCCAGGGGGAGTTCTGTTTGCAATTATTTTGATCTAGTTTGCATAAAGCATGGGACTGGGCATCCCGGTGACCAGCCATTTATCTTGTGAGTGAGGAGCGGAGTCCACTCCTCTTGAGAATAACCTGCCTAACATGGAAGATACAGACAGCCCTAGTTGATACATGAGCTATTCGAGCATACAAAACAGGATATTTATTTGAAGGTTTAGAGTTTGGCACATACAAATTTACTTGGAACGGCAGGTAGATACCGTATATAGGTAGGTATAGTGGACTCATGTGGAATAACTTTGGGGTTTAAGGGATTGGATGCACAAGCAGTATTCCCGCTTAGTACAGGTGAAGGCTAGCAAAAGACTAGGAAGCGACTAGCTAGAGAGCGACATCAGTCATGAACATTCATTAAAATTAACCAACACCGAATGCAAGCATGAGTAGGATATAATCCACCATGAACATAAATATCGTGAAGGCTATGTTGATTTTGTTTCAACTACATGCGTGAACATGCGCCAAGTCAAGTCACTTAAATCATTCAGAGGAGGATACCACCCTATAATACCACATCATAACAATCTCAATAGCATGTTGGCACACAAGGTAAACCATTATAACTCATAGCTAATCAAGCATGGCACAAGAAACTATGATCTCTAGTTGTCATTGCAAACATGTTTATTCACAATAGGCTGAATCAGGAATGATGAACTGATCATATTTACAAAAACAAAAGAGGTCGAATTCATACCAGCTTTTCTCATCTCATCCAGTCCATCATATATCGTCATAATTTCCTTTCACTTGCACGACCGAATAGTGTGAATAATAATAATAGTGCATGTGCATTGGACTAAACTGGAATCTGGAGGCATTCAATAAACAGGAGAAGACAAGGCAATATGGGCTCTTTTGTCAGATAAAAAATAATACATATAAGAGCCACTTCAACAATTTAATTATGGTCTTCTCCTATCGACCCCCAAAGAAAAGAAAAGATATAAAACTATTTTCACGGGAAAGCTCCCAACGAGCAAAAGAAGAACATGAAATCTTTTTGGGTTTTCTTTTTAATTACTACTACAAGCATGGAATTTAAACTGATTAAAAGCTACAACTATTTTTTTTCTTAAGGTTTATTAAACACACAAGAAGAAAGCATAAAAAAGGAAATTAAACTAGCATGCATGATACAATGAAAAAGTATGACCACCGACATCTAGCAATGAGTGTGTGAACATAAATGTAATGTTCGTGGGAAATACGTACTCCCCCAAGCTTAGGCTTTTGGCCTAAGTTGGTCTATGGCCACGACTGGCCTGGCGGATATCCATAATAGTAGTTGGGGTCGTACTGCGATGAAGAAGAAGAAGGCTCCGATTGCCACTGGCTGACAATCATCTCCGGATCCCACTGGTAATTAGACTGTCGTGAGAGATCAACTTGTGGTTCCGGCTCTGGCTCCTCGGCTGGTGCAGGGTTCCGGTAGGCGTGAATAGCCTTCAACGGAACAAGGTACGTGCCTGAAGATAAATCAAACAAAGAAGGAGCAGGCAGGGTAATAGTCTCAGGATGATGTTTATTAAAAAACAATTGGTATTTAAGCTCTCCTTCCCTTTTCTTAACAATAAAATCATGTGCCACCATACTTTTATAATCTAGATAAACACGGGGCAGCACCTTTTCTTCCTTCTCAAAATGCCTAATAGGTATGTTAAAGTGTGCAGCTAGGCGTGAAGCATAGATGCCTCCAAACATGGGGCCCTTGGTACGGTTCAGACTTAACCGTTTGTCAATAATACCGCCCATACTAAAAGTGTTATCACTGTATAAACCGTGGAGCAGAATAATAATATCAGGGATACTAAGGTTTCCATAGTTTCCACGACCAATTAAGCAACGACTAGCAAATAATGCAAAGTAACGTAAAATAGGAAAATGTATGCTAGTGATTCGTGCATCGGAAACCTTCCTTGTTTCCCCTACAGTGATAGTGTTAATAAACCCCTCCACATCATCACGATGTGGTTCTTCTGTCTTGCCCTCGAAAGGGACTAAACAAATCCGACAAAAATCATAAAGTGACATCTCCTTATGCTCATCATATAAATGAAAATCCACCGTAGGTGGCGAGTTCCTAGAATGGAAATGAAAGTTTTGCACAAAGGTATTTGTGAGTAAGAGATACTGATCGCATTGGTCGTGGAAGAAAGCGGTGAGGCCTGCATTCCTAGCCATTTCATGAAAATCTTCATAAATACCGACTGCTCTCAAGAAATCATCGGAAGGCAATTCACACGCCCGAATCTCTGTGGTGCGCGGCAAATTATACTTAGGCTTCGGTGCCTTCTCCTTCGAGCTTTGGCTCGATGAGCCCCTCAATAGTCTCCTCATCATTTTCTGAAAAATTCTGAAATTTTTAGTAACTTCAAAATAAAAGTAAACCAAACTCAATAATATTGATAGCAACTAATCCTATAAGTGCCTAGGGCCTATATCATGCATCAAAACTACTTTTGGACATATAAATTTGACATGCAAGCTCAAGAACAGGGTCACCTAAGCAGCACAAATTTGCAATGAATAAAGCACTAGAACAAAAACTAATTGTACCAATGTAGGAGTCACATACCAAGGAACAATCTCCCCAAGCAGTTTTGTGAGAGGTGCTTTGAGCAAGGAGATCAAAAATGGCAGCAAGATGAGCTAGAACTCGTGCTTGAGCTGGATATTCGTGTTTGTGGGAGGAAGAAGAAGTGTGTGGGTGCAGGAATAAGTGGAGGAGGGCCACCGTGGGCCCACGAGGCAGGGGGCGCGCCCAGGGGGGTAGGGCGCACCCTCCACCCTCGTGGGCAGGTGGTTGGCCCCCCTGCTGTGTTCTCAGTGCCAAATATTCTCAAATATTCTAGAAAAAATCATATTTAAATTTCAGGGCATTTGGAGAACTTTTATTTTCGGGGTATTTTTATATTGCACGGATAATCAAATAACAGACAGAAAAATATTTATTTTTATTTTATTTAATATAAATAACAGAAAGTAAAAGTGGGGTACACAAGGTTGTTCCTTCTAGTTTCTTCCATCTCATGATCATCAAAAGGAATCCTCTAACAAGGTTGATCAAGTCTTGTTAACGAACTCATTCCGAATAACATGGAACCGGAGAAATTTCGAATAACACTATGTTACCTCAACGGGGATATGCACATCCCCAATAATAAGAATATCATATTTCTTCTCGACAGTAGGAACAGGAAATTCAAAACCTCCAAATATAATTGATGAAATTTTTCCAATAGAGTTGATACTATGAACTTGAGGTTGTTTCCTCGGAAAGTTTACCATATGCTCATTACCATTAACTTGAAAAGTGACATTGCCTTTAGTGCAATCAATAACAGCCCTTGCAGTATTCAAAAAGGGTCTTCCAAGAATAATAGATATACTATCGTCCTCGGGAATATCAAGAATAACAAAGTCTGTTAAAATAGTGATGTTTGCAACTACAACAGGCACATCCTCACAAATACCGACAGGTATAGCAGTTGATTTATCATCCATTTGCAAAGATATTTAAGTAGGTGTCAACTTATTCAAATCAAGTCTGCGATATAAAGAGAGAGGCATAACACTAACACCGGCTCCAAGATCACACAAAGCAGTTTTAACATAAATTTTAATGGAGCATGGTATAGTTGGTACACCGGGATCTCCAAGTTTCTTTGGTATTCCACCCTTAAAAGTATAATTAGCAAGCATGGTGGAAATTTCAGCTTCCGGTATATTTCTTTTATTAGTAATGATATCTTTCATATACTTAGCATAAGGATTGGTTTTGAGCATATCAGTTAATCGCATACGCAAAAAGATAGGTCTAGTCATTTCAGCAAAGCGCTCAAAATCCTCATCGTCCTTTTTCTTGGATGGTTTGGGAGGAAAAGGCATGGGTTTCTGAACCCAAGGCTCTCTTTCTTTACCATGTTTCCTAGCAACAAAGTTTTTCTTATCATAACGTTGATTCTTTGATTGTGGGTTATCAAGATCAACAGCAGGTTCAATTTCTACATCATTATCATTACTAGGTTGAGCATCATTATGAACATTATCATTAACATTATCACTAGCTTCAGGTTCATTACCAGATTGTGTTTCAGCATCAGAAATAGAAATATCATTTGGATTCTCAGGTGTTTCAACAATAGGATCACTAGAAGCATGCAAAGTCCTATCATTTTTCTTTTTCTTCTTCTTAGAAGAACTAGGTGCATCTATATTATTTCTCTGAGAATCTTGCTCAATTCTCTTAGGATGGCCTTCAGGATACAAAGGTTCCTGAGTCATTCTACCAGTTGTAGTAGCCACTCTAATAGCATAATCATTATCTTTACTATTCAATTAATTGAGCAAATCATTTTGAGCTTTAAGTACTTGTTCTACTTGAGTGGTAACCATAGAAGCATGTTTACCAATAAGTTTAAGTTCACCTTTAACATTAGCCATATAATCACCCAAGTGTTCAAGCATATTTGAATTGTATTTCAATTGTCTACCAAAATAAGCATTAAAATCTTCTTGCTTAGCCATAAATTTATCAAACTCATCTAAGCATGGGCTAGCAAACTTAGAAACGGGATTTCAGCTTTATCATATCTATAGAGAGAATGAGTTTCTTCAATAGGAGAAGGATTTGGATTATATGTTTCTTCAACAGGCGGAAAATTAAGACCATGTGTTTCTTCAATAGGAGGTAAATTCTTAACATCTTCAGCTTTAATACCTTTTTCTTTCATAGATTTCTTTGCCTCTTGCATATCTTCAGGACTGAGAAATAGAATACCCCTCTTCTTAGGAGTTGGTTTAGTAATAGGCTCAGGAATTGGCTCCGGAGGTGTCCAATTATTTCCATTTGTCAACATATTGTTCAATAGAATTTTGGCTTCATCTGGTGTTCTTTCCCTGAAAACAGAACCAGCACAACTATCCAGGTAATCTCTGGAGGCATCGGTTAGTCCATTATAAAAGATATCAAGTATTTCATTTCTCTTAAGAGGATGATCAGGCAAAGCATTAAGTAATTGGAGAAGCCTCTCCCAAGCTTGTGGGAGTCTCTCTTCTTCAATTTGCATAAAATTATATATATCCCTTAAAGCAGCTTGTTTCTTATGAGCAGGGAAATATTTAGCAGAGAAGTAATAAATCATATCCTGGGGACTACGCACACAACCAGGATCAAGAGAATTAAACCATATCTTAGCATCACCCTTTAATGAGAATGGAAATATTTTAAGGATGTAAAAGTAACGAGTTCTCTCATCTTTAGTGAACAGGGTAGCTATATCATTCAATTTAGTAAGATGTGCCACAACAGTTTTAGATTTATAACCATGAAAAGGATCAGATTCAACCAAAGTAATTATATCAGGATCAACAGAGAATTCATAATCCTTATCAGTAACACAGATAGGTGAAGTAGCAAAAGCAGGATCAGGTTTCATTCTAGCATTTAGAGATTGCTTACTCCATTTAGCTAAGAACCTTTTGAGTTCATTTCTATTTTCGGAAGCTAAAATAGCGAAAGAAGCTTCTTGATCAAAAACATAACCCTTAGGAATAACAAGTGATTCTTCATCATCTCTTTCATCAGTATCATCATATTCAATATTTTCAATCTCTCTGGCCCTAGCAATTTGTTCATCAAGAAAATCACTAAGTGGCATAGTAGTATCAGGCATAGAGGTAGTTTCATCATAAGTATCATGCATAGCAGAAGTGGCATCATCAATAACATGCGACATATCAGAACGAATAGCAGAAGCAGGTGTAGGTGTCACAAACTTACTCATAACAGAAGGTGAATCAAGTGCAGAGCTAGATGGCAGTTCCTTACCACCCCTCGTAGTTGAGGGATAGATCTTGATTTTTGGATCTCTCAAGTTCTTCATAATGATAAGCAGATATATATCCCAAGTGACTCAAAGAATAGAGCTATGCTCCCCGGCAACGGCGCCAGAAAATAGTCTTGATAACCCACAAGTATAGGGGATTGCAATAGTTTTCGAGGGTAAAGTATTCAACCCAAATTTATTGATTCGACACAAGGGGAGCCAAAGAATACTCTCAAGTATTAGCAGCTGAGTTGTCAATTCAACCACACCTAGAAACTTAATATCTGCAGCAAAGTGTTTAGTAGCAAAGTAATATGATAGTAGTGATAACGGTAGCAAAAGGTAACAATAGTAAAAGTAATGTTTTTGGTATTTTGTAGTGATGATAGCAACAGGAAAGTAAATAAGCGAAGAACAATACATGGAAAGCTCATAGGCAATGGATCAGTGATGGAGAATTATACCGGATGCGGTTCATCATGTAACAGTCATAACCTAGGGTGACACAGAACTAGCTCTAGTTCATTGATATAATGTAGGCATGTGTTCCGAACATATTCATACGTGCTTATGGAAAAGAACATGCATGACATCTTTTGTCCTACCCTCCCGTGGCAGCGGGGTCCTTACAGAAACTAAGGGATATTAAGGCCTCCTTTTAATAGAGAACTGGAACAAAGCATTAACACATAGTGAATACATGAACTCCTCAAACTACGGTCATCACCGGTAAGTATCCCGATTATTGTCACTTTGGGGTTAACGGATCATAACACATACTAGGTGACGATAGACTTGCAAGATACGATCAAGAACACTCATATATTGATGAAAACATAATAGGTTCAGATCTGAAATCATGGCACTCGGGCCCTAGTGACAAGCATTAAGCATAGCAAAGTCATAGCAACATCAATCTCAAAACATAGTGGACACTAGGGATCAAACCCTAACAAAACTAACTCGATTACATGATAGATCCCATCCAACCCATCACCGTCCAGCAAGCCTACGATGGAATTACTCACGCACGGCGGTGAGCATCATGAAATTGGTGATGGAGGATGGTTGATGATGAAGATGGCGACGGATTCCTCTCTCCGGAGCCCCGAACGGACTCCAGATCAGCCCTCCCGAGAGGTTTTAGGGCTTAGCGGCGGCTCCGTATCTTAAAACGCGATGATTTCTTCTCTCTAATTTTTTTCTCCCTGAAACTCAATATATGCAGTTGGAGTCGGAGAGGCAACAGGGGCCCCACGAGGTAGGGGCCGCGCCCTAGGGGGGCAGGCGCGCCCCCCACCCTCGTGGAGAGGTGGTGGGCCCTTGGCCTTCATCTTTTGCAGGTATTTTTCTTATTTTCTGAAAAGTTGCTCCGTGAAGTTTCAGGTCATTCCGAGAACGTTTGCTCCTGCACATAAATAACACCATGGTAATTCTGCTGAAAACAACGTTAGTCCGGGTTAGTTCCATTCAAATCATGCAAGTTAGAGTCCAAAACAAGGGCGAAAGTGTTTGAAAAAGTAGATACATTGGAGATGTATCATCCCCTCACCTGCCGCCGCCAGTCCTCACCTCTCTTCCTCGGGATCTTCCCCGATCCATCCACAGCGCCACCCACCTCCCTCGTTTTCTTCACCGGACCAACCAGCACCCCTCTCGCTCCACCTGAAGCCAGCACGCCTCCCGATCAAGCTACTCGATCTGCTGCACCCGAGCGCGCCTGCCTCCTCCTGCTAATATGCCTCATCACCGGAGCTTGCTGCCGGCGACAGCAGCAACAACACCGACCTCCCCTGCTCCTTATTATTCCCTTTCCTCCTCGGTCTCCCTCTCTCTCATGCCGGTCCTCCTCCCTCTCTCCCAGGTACCCAGGACCGCCCATGAAGGCCAAGTCCACAGCTCGTCGCCGCCAGGAACGAGTCCCTCCGCCCCGGATCCAACGCGACCCGTGTCCTCGGCCTCGTCCCCGCCTCCAGGGCGCCACCCCGCCTCCAGGACGCCGCGCCGCCCACAGGAGACCACCTGCAATGCCCGCCAAGTCCCTGGCACTCCCGCATCCCCTGCTACGAGCAGGAGCTCACCCGATGCCACCTCGCCTCCCCGACCCAAATGGACACCAAATCCGGCCGGGGACCGCTGGATCTCGTCGCCTCCGCCTTGAACCTATACATCCATGACCTCCTGTGCGTGCCGCCGCTTCCCTGCATCGCCTGAAGCCACCCGTGTCTCGCCTCCTCTGTGTTGTGTTTCCTCTGCATCGAGCGACAGCTTGGGAACGAGCAACCGCCCCGCGTTGACCGTGTTTTCGCGAAGCCGCCAAGTCCCAGCGCGCCTCCGGCCGAGCGCGTCTCCAGGCCCACTTCGCCCTGCCTCCCCCTCACCAGCTGGGCTAAAGCCCATGGTGAGCCACCCAAAGCCCAGCGCCCAGCAGTTTCGGCCCCGCTGTATTTTTTTCGTTCTGTGAATTTCTCCAATTTTCCAGGGAATAGGCAGTTTTACAGTATAGCCCCTCTTGTTCATACATTTAATATCTGACAAACTATGCATCTTTTGTAAAAACTTCATATAGGAAATATGACTAGAATTTCATCTAGTTTCATAATATGCAACTTTCATCCATGTTTAAAATGCTTATGATGTTGTTTGACTAAATTTATCTCATATGCCATGTTAAAATGCTTTAATTCATAACTTAATAACCGTAGCTCGGTGCTTAATAAACTTTATATGTAAATGGGGTAGAAAAATTCCTAGTTTAACATGGTGCACTTTTCTTGTATGTTTAACAACTATAAAATATGCTTTAGGGCAGAACAGTACAAAACCTAAAAATATGCACATGAGGAGTTTCCGTACTTGTTGTTTGTTGTTCCAGCCTCATTTAAACTTGCCTAGGTAGGTAGTTTTCTTTTGCTTCACCTCTTGCCATGTTAATCAACATTTAATATTGTTGGGTAAATAAACGAGATCGAACTAAATAACTTGAATGTGGTGTTCCGTCAATATGCAACTAGTTGCATATCGAGCTCCACTTAATTTGTAGGATTGCTTGTGCACTTTGCCATGCCATGCTTCATTAAACCGGACATGCGTCATACTTGGTTGTGCATCATGCCATGTTGATGTGATAGTTGTTTACTATGTTGTTTGCTTCTTTCCGGTGTTGCTTCTTTGGGTTAGTTCCGATAACGTCGCGTTTGTGAGGATTCGTTCGACTACGTCCGTTTGTCTTCTTCATGGACTTGTTCTTCTTCCTTGCGGGATCTCAGGCAAGATGACCATACCCTTGAAATCACTTCTATATTTGCTTGCTAGTTGTTCACTCTTTTGCCATCCTGCGATACCTACCACTTGCTATATCATGGCTCCCATATTGCCATGTCAAGCCTCTAACCCACCTTTCCTAGCAAACCATTGTTTGGCATTGTTACCGCTTTGCTCAGCCCCTCTTATAGCGTTGCTAGTTGCAGGTGAAGTTGAAGTTTGTTCCTTGTTGGAACATGATTATTGTTGGGATATCATTATTATATATAGCTTACTTTAATGCATCTATATACTTGGTAAAGGGTGGAAGGCTCGGCCTTATGCCTGGTGTTTTGTTCCACTCTTGTCGCCCTAGTTTCCGTCATACCAGTGTTATGTTCCTTGATTTTGTGTTCCTTACGTGGTTGGGTTATAATGGGATCCCCTTGACAGTTCGCCTTGAATAAGACTCCTCCAGCAGGGCCCAACCTTGGTTTTACCATTTGCCACCTAAGCCTTTTTCCCTTGGGTTCTGCAGACTCAAGGGTCATCTTTATTTTAAACCCCCGGGCCAGTGCTCCTCTGAGTGTTGGTCCAAAATAGAGGTTTGGTTTTAGTTGTACGGATTGCTTATCCGGTGTGCCCTGAGAACGAGATATGTGCAGCTCCTATCGGGATTTGTCTGCACATTCGGGTGGCTTTGCTGGTCTTGTTTTACCATTGTCGAAATGTCTTATAACCGGGATTCCGAGTTTGATCGGGTCTTCCTGGGAGAAGGAATATCCTTCGTTGACCATGAGAGCTTGTGATGGGCTAAGTTGGGACGCCCCTGCAGGGTTTGAACTTTCGAAAGTCGTGCCCGCAGTTATGGGCAGATGGGAATTTGTTAATATCCGGTTGTAGCAAACTTGAAACTAAACTTAATTAAAATGAATCAACCGCGTGTGTAGCCGTGATGGTCTCTTTCCAGCAGAGTCTGGGAAGTGAACACGGTTCTTGTGTTATGCTTGAACGTAAGTAGATTCAGGATCACTTCTTGATCACTTCTAGTTCTTCTCCGTGCATTGCTTCTCTTCTCGCTCTCATTTGCGTAAGTTAGCCACCATATATGCTAGTTCTTGCTGCAGCTCCACCTCACTACCCTTTCCTACCCATAAGCTTAAATAGTCTTGATCTCGCGGGTGTGAGATTGTTGAGTCCTCGTGACTCACAAATACTTCCAACTAGTTGCAGGTGCCGATAATACCAGTACAGGTGACGCAACCCAGCTCAAGTGGGAGCTCGATGAAGATCATGTTCGTTGTGTTGTTTTCGTTCCAGTTGATCGGTAGTGGAGCCCAGTCGGGGCGATCGGGGATCTTTTGCCTTAGGGGTTGTCTTTCGTTATTTGGTTCCGTAGTCGGACCTTGATTGTATTTTGGATGATGTAATGCTATATTTATGTATTGTATGAAGTGGCTATTGTAAGCCAACTCTTTATCTCTATCTTATTCAGTACAAGGGATGTGTAAAGATTACCCCTCTCGCAACATGCCTACTATGCGGTTATGCCTCTAAGTCATGCTCCGACACATGGGAGATATAACCACATCGTGGGTGTAACAAGTTGGTAATCAGAGCCTTCCCCGACTTAGGAGCCCCCTGCTTGATTGAATTGCTGACGTTGTTGAGTCTAGAACAAAATGTTTTGAGTCTTAGGGTTATATATATCTGAGAGTAGGATTCTTTTTACTCCTCAGTCCCCTCGTCGCTCTGGTGAGGCCTCCTGACGTAGAGTTTTGACTTTTCTCTCCTCAAATTTCATGAATTTTTTTAGAATCACGCGGGTATCTCGGAATCGTTTCGATATTCTTGTGATGAGAACATTGTTCTTGGTGCCTCTTGACATTTAGGGGTTGTGGCAGTGTCCCGGGGAGTTGAGCTCCGAGGTGTTGTCATCACAATTTTATCGTGGCAGTTCTGGAATACCTGAGTTCGCCAACATCGGAAATCTCTTTTATGTAGCTGTTGGTGAGATAACCTCGACGCCACCCAGTACTGGGGTGGGGGTTCGGGAGTATTCCCATAACTCGTATAACAGATGCTTTTCGAAGGTTGAGGTAAATGATTTTCGAAGGTTTCTTGGTTATGTGTTGAAGGATGGATACAGCTAGATGTAGGATTTGCTAGTTTTTGGTGAGATATTATGCTTCTTGTGTATCCCCAACACCTGATTGCATAACCAGAAAGTTTCGAGAGTTTATAAGTGGGAATTCAAGTAGCTCCTAGGATATCTTTCCGACAGATGCATGATATGAGATTGGGGTTCGACGTCTAGTGGTCCACCTATCCACGATGGGTTTTATAGTGGTCTCGTTATGTCTTAAAGAGTCCTTGGCTATGCTGACTCGGGGACGCTTCATATGTCATGTGCACTGCCTTGTACATGATGGTGTTGTACGATAGAGCCCGTGTGGGCCCCACCATGAAAACTTTGGACGAAATCTCTATCATATGTTTGTTCCGGCTTATTCTGCAAGCCAATCCTTTTTTTTTGTTTTGGTTTGTGGTATTCGAGTTGCTTCAATGTCAAGTGTGATTCGATATTTCTCCTAAGCGGTATTCTCATACTCCTATGTGAATACCAATCCTTTAGGATAATCGAGATTGTCATGTCAATCCTTTTCAACCGGCGTGTTTCTCTTCAAGTGGATCCGACCATTTTCAACATCCGCAAGATCAACTCAAAGTCTTCTCAACGTGATTTGTTTCATCCGTTCCAAGTTTCTTTTGTTTTTCCCGCCCTCCCAACCCTTTTTCTTCAAGGACTCATATTTCTTAATAGTATCCTTTTTGTATTGATGTGAAGTCTCTCCATTCTTTTCCGTCAATGTTCTTATCCGTTGATTCTCAGGAAGATACTAAGGAAGTTTCAAGTTCATCATTCATCATTCTTTTCTTCTTCGGTGGATTCAATTCAAGCTTTGTTGATCATATCCCTTTTCCTCATTTCAAATATTTTCCCATACCGGTGCATCTCATAATCATTCCCCGCTTGCTATTCAATTGTTCTAGAGTGTTCAAGATATCTCGAAGATTCGTGTTTCCACTCTGCATTCGTTCAAGCTCTTTTGAGATTGGTATCTCATTCAAGCCATTTAACTCAACCGGTGCAATCTCTCTTCAAAACCATTTCAACGTTGTATCTTTTGGAGTGGGTCCTAACCCACAGGTCTTTACCCAGGATCTTACCTGACTCTTCTAATTTTTCTGGAGTTATTCTCAAATTCTTTTCGATGTTTGACGTAAGAATGAATCATCATTAGTCAGATGGTTTCTCCAAGATCTTTCAAATTCTTTTCATTGTTGGCTCAACCTCTTCGCTTTTCATTATTCCGGAGTGCCTTAATAATTCATGGTGGTGTTTCTCATCGTCATTCTATACATTTGAAGACCGAAGAAGGGTTCCTCTTAAATCCTTATCCGTTCTCTTGAAGATTCTTGGTGCTAGCTTTACGCCGTCCTCTCATAATTGTTTTTGATTGTGATAATTCTTTTCACCCATCCGGAGCATTTCATGAGTTGTTTACATTTCTTTCCTCCAAAGGCCATCTTTTCAAATATTATTCATTCCAGCTTTTAGATCTCGTAATCCACATCATATCGGTGCATCATTCATGTATTCTCTTATCAGCTCGTGATCTCTTCGTTCTCATGTATCTAAATTCTCTCAAGTATCATCTTTCGTTTTCCAATTCTTCCCGGTGAATTGTGCCTTTGCTACTTTCATTTTTAGTTCTTACGGTGGTTCATTCAACATTCCTCTTCCGTTGTGCTCATATCAATTCTTCCATTGTTTTGAATCCTACCGGTGATTCGTTGAAGACCTTCCCAAGTTTCCGCCATATCAATCTTAATCCTTTCTACGAGAATAAGTAGTATGTCAAGTCCGTTGTTTGTCATCAATCTAAATTGGTGAAGGATAAGCATAATGTAATTCTTTTTCTTCTTTCATCCAAATGATTAATTCCTTATCCTAGAGGTTCATCAAAATTCTTTATTTCATTTTTTCATCTTTCTTTCCAGAGTTCCAAGTTTTTCTCGGTTATATCATTGCGAATCCCCATGTAATCATTGCAAGGCTTCTCTCGGAGTTCTTTCCAACTTCTCTTTCTTTTATCACCCTTATTACCGGAGTTCTTCATGGAGGCTACATGGTGGTTCGTCAAGGTTTGTTTTCATTATTCAATTGTTCTTCAAGATGTCTCTCGAAGCTATGATCCGCCAAGCTATACTTCAAGTATTCTTCATCTTGCATTCCGAAGCGCAATTCCTTCTACCTTATCTTTTGAGATGGTGTTATGTCATTGTTGACAATTTCACTTCGTGTTTCATGATTCATAAGTTGTCCAGAATGACATATTTTAAACCCATCATTTTCAATTCATTCATGAGTTCCTTTGCAACCCATCAATCTCTTCATTGGAGTTATCTTGGGTTATATTTCACCTAAATCTTTCCCTAAGGATTTTTGCTATTTATGGTGCTCAAAAATGACCCAAGTTCTTCATTTATCCTCCCGGTGAAATAAGTTTCTCATCTCCTTGTTCATAGCAATCCAATCTATTGTTTTTCATTAGTGGAAGAATTTCACCTCAAGATTTCAAGATGTTTTCCATAAGCCCACAACAAGCTTACTCTTTTTGTTGTTGATTTTCTCCAACAACTCTATTCAATCCTTCTTTGCAAGGATGCTTTCCAAGTTCATTTGTGGCAGAAGCTGGCATTTTTAAATCCATTCTGTTATTCCAATGATCTAACTTCTATTCCTTCGTTCCGGAGGCATCGTGATATTGCTCTCTTCGACCCATCATCTTGTTTTGTCAAGATCATGTTCAATTCCTTCCATTTACAGTCGGAGTGCTGCCCAAATTATATCATTCTTTCTCGTTCTCTATCTTGTTTTAACCGGAGTGTTGTGTCTACCATTCCTCTTCTAACCGGAGTCTCATCCAAGTGCTTTCATTTTGCCAAGTTCATATTATTGCCTTACATTTCCAACCGAAGTGTTTTCGTAATTGATATTTATCGTTCCTTGTACATCTCATTTCATCCGGAGTGCTTGCATGTACCTCTTGTCCTTGGTGACACTTTTCTTATGTCTTTCAACCTACAAGGTTCTAGTAATGTTCTTTATTCCTCTTTTCTAATGGAGTGTTTTCAACTTTGTTCATCTTCGTTGTATTCTTTCTTTCAATTTGTTCAACCTCAAAAGGTTCTTTGGTTTCACTCGTTTATCAAAGAAGCAACTTAGTTTTACCTCTTCCCCATCCTCTTCCGTTTTCCCCAGTGCCATCCTAGATCTCGGGACGAGATCCTCTCGTAGTGGTGGAGTGTTGTGACGCCCCGAGACCGATGCGCCAGGTGTCTTCCAGTTATTCGCCGTCGTTGCCATGTCATTCGCTTGACTGTTGCATCTTTGCATGTCATCATGTGCATTGCATCATCATGTTTTCAAAACTTGCATCTGTCCTGGCCTCCCCGTTCTTTCCGTTGTCCGCTCTGAGCCCAGTCACACTTGCACGTGCCCGTGGCACGTCCGAAATATTATTTTATAAGTGGCCGGAAAATGTTCTCAGAATGGGTTGAAAGTTGGCGTGCGTTGTTGTTATGTTGTCAGTAGACCGACTTCCAAGTTTCATCGCATTCGGAGTCCGTTTGACGCCCCAACGGATAACTATAGCGGCAGTATAGTCGGTCTAACGTCGGACGTTTTCGGTCTCCGAAAACTGCTCCCGGGCCCTCTCTCTCTCTCTTCTCTCCTCTCAGCCTCGCCATAGCCCATCTAGTCCATCCACCTAGCCCTCTTCACGTCTGGAGCCATCCGATGCGATCGCACGGTCCGAAAACCCCTCTTTGCACAGTGCACCGACCCCTCACGTGCGCGTCCGAAAATTCCCTGGACCCGACCCGGCAGTCGTCACCGTTGTGTCCGGATCATCCCCAAACATCTACAAAACATCACCATTTTCTTATTTTCACTTCCTAGCCTCTTTTTCTCGACCGCCCGATTACGATGGGATGGACCGAAGACCCCTAACCAAAAACCCACTTAATATATATACAGGGCAAACCCTAAAATCTAGGGACATTGTCCCATTCACCAAATCCTCTCACCCGCCGCCGCGAGTCCTCACCTCTCTTCCTTGGGATCTTCCCCGATCCATCCGCAGTGCCACCCACCTCCCTCGTTTTCTTCATCGGACCAACCAGCACCCCTCTCACTCCACCTGAAGCCAGCGTGCCTCCCGATCGAGCTGCTCGATCTGCTGCACCCGAGCGCGCCTGCCTCCTCCTACTAACATGCCTCATCACCGGAGCTTGCCGCTGGCGACAGCAGCAACAACACCAACCTCCCCTGCTCCTTCTTATTCCCTTTCCTCCTCGGTCTCCCTCTCTATCATGCCGGTCCTCCTCCCTCTCTCTCAGGTACCCTGGACCGCCCATGAACGCCAAGTCCACAGCTCGTCGCCGCCGAGAACGAGTCCCTCCGCCCCGGATCCGACACGGCCCGTGTCCTCGGCCTCATCCCCGCCTCCAGGGCGCCACCCTGCCTCCAGGACGCCGCGCCGCCCACAGGAGACCACCTGCAACGCCCGCCAAGTCCCGGCCGCCCCTGCATCCCCTTCTACGAGCAGGAGCTCGCCCAATGCCACCTCGCCTCCCCGACCCGAATGGACACCAGATCCGGCCAGGGACCGCTGGATCTCGCCGCCTCCGCCTTGAACCTGTCCATCCATGACCTCCTGTGCACGCCGCCGCTTCCCTGCATCGCCTGAATCCGCCCGCGTCTCGCCTCCTCTGTGTTGTGTTTCCTCTGCATCGAGCGACAGCTCGGGAACGAGCACCCGCCCCGCGTTGACCGTGTTTTCGCCAAGCCGCCAAGTCCCAGCGCGCCTCCAGTCCAGCGCCAAGGCCCAGCGCGTCTCCAGACCCACTTCGCCCTGCCTCTCCCTCACCAGCTGGGCTAAAGCCCATGGTGAGCCACCCAAAGCCCAGCGCCCGGCAGTTTCGGCCCGGCTGTGTTTTTTTCGTTATGCGAATTTGTCCAATTTTTCAGGGAATAGGCAGGTTTACAGTATAGCCCCTCTTGTTCATACATTTAATATCTGACAAACTATGCATCTTTTGTAAAAACTTCATATAGGAAATATGACTAGAATTTCATCTAGTTTCATAATATGCAACTTTCATCCATGTTTAAAATGCTTATGATGTTGTTTGACTAAATTTTTCTCATATGCCATGTTAAAATGCTTTAATCCATAACTTAATAACCGTAGCTCGGTTTTTAATAAACTTCATATGTAAATGGATTGGAAAAATGCCTAGTTTAACATGGTGCACTTTTCTTGCATGTTTAAAAACTATAAAATATGCTTTAGGGTAGAACAGTACCAAACCTAAAAATATGTACATGAGGAGTTTCTGAACTTGCTGTTTGTTGTTCCGGCCTCATTTAAACTTGCCTAGATAGGTATTTTTCTTTCTCCTCACCTCTTTCCATGTTAATCAACATTTAATATTGTTGGCTACATAAACGAGATCGAACTAAATAACTTGAATGTGGTGTTCCGTCAATATGCAACTAGTTGCATATCGAGCTCCACTTAATTTGTAGGATTGCTTGTGCACTTTGCCATGCCATGCTTCATTAAACCGGACATGCATCATACTTGGTTGTGCATCATGCCATGTTGATGTGATAGTTGTTTACTATGTTGTTTGCTTCTTTCCGGTGTTGCTTCTTCGGGTTAGTTCCGATAACGTCGCGTTTGTGAGGATCCGTTCGACTACGTCCGTTTGTCTTCTTCATGGACTTGTTCTTCTTCCTTGCGGGATCTCAGGCAAGATGACCATACCCTCGAAATCACTTCTATCTTTGCTTGCTAGTTGTTCACTCTTTTGCCATGCTGCGATACCTACCACTTGCTATATCATGGCTCCCATATTGCCATGTCAAGCCTCTAACCCACCTTTCCTAGCAAACCGTTGTTTCGCTATGTTACCGCTTTGCTCAGCCCCTCTTATAGCGTTGCTAGTTGCAGGTGAAGTTGAAGTTTGTTCCTTGTTGGAACATGATTATTGTTGGGATATCATTATTATATCTAGCTTACTTTAATGCATCTATATACTTGGTAAAGGGTGGAAGGCTCGGCCTTATGCCTGGTGTTTTGTTCCACTCCTGTCGCCCTAGTTTCCTTCATACCAGTGTTATGTTCCTTGATTTTGCATTACTTACGCAGTTGGCTTATAATGGGAACCCCTTGACATTTCGCCTTGAATAAAACTCCTCCAGCAAGGCCCAACCTTGGTTTTACCATTTGCCACCTAAGCCTTTTTCCTTGGGTTTTGCAGACTCAAGGGTCATCTTTATTTTAAACTATCGGGCCAGTGCTCCTCTGAGTGTTGGTCCAAACTAGAGCCCCTTGCAACGCCACCTCGGGGAAACTTGAGGTTTGGGTTTAGTTGTACGGATTGCTTATCCGGTGTGCCCTGAGAACGAGATATGTGCAGCTCCTATTGGGATTTGTCTGCACATTCGGGTGGCTTTGCTGGTCTTGTTTTACCATTGTTGAAATGTCTTATAACCGGGATTCCGAGTTTGATCGGGTCTTCCTGGGAGAAGGAATATCCTTCGTTGACCATGAGAGCTTGTGATGGGCTAAGTTGGGACGCCCCTGCAGGGTTTGAACTTTCGAAAGTCGTTCCCACGGTTATGGGCAGATGGGAATTTGTTAATATCCGGTTGTAGAAAAGTTGAAACTAAACTTAATTAAAATGAATCAACCACGTGTGTAGCCGTGATGGTCTCTTTCCGGCGGAGTCCGGGAAGTGAACAAGGTTCTTGTGTTATCCTTGAACGTAAGTAGATTCAGGATCACTTCTTGATCACTTCTAGTTCACGTCCGTGCATTGCTTCTCTTCTCGCTCTCATTTGTGTATGTTAGCCACCATATATGCTAGTGCTTGCTGTAGCTCCACCTCACTACCCTTTCCTACCCATAAGCTTAAATAGTCTTGATCTCGCGGGTGTGAGATTGTTGAATCCTCGTGACTCACAGATACTTCCAAACATTTGCAGGTGCCGATGATACCAGTACAGGTGAAACAACCCAGCTCAAGTGGGAGCTCGATGAAGATTGTGTTCGTTGTGTTGTTTTCGTTCCAGTTGATCAGTAGTGGGCCCAGTCGGGGTGATCGGGGATCTTTTGCATTAGGGGTTGTCTTTCTTTATTTGGTTCCGTAGTCGGACCTTGATTGTATTCTGGATGATGTAATCCTATATTTATGTATTGTGTGAAGTGGCGATTGTAAGGCAACTCTTTATCTCTATCTTATTCAGTACATGGGATGTGTAAAGATTACCCCTCTTGCGACATGCCTACTATGAGGTTATGCCTCTAAGTCGTGCTCCGACACGTGGGAGATATAGCCGCATCGTGGGTGTTACAAGACCATCCACTTGCCTCCTGCTCCGGACATGCTTGGAGTGGTTTGAGAAGAAAGACGCGAACTTGGGCGCTGGAGCTCGAGTGTGTGAGAATGGATAAGCAAGGAGGAAGAAGGCGTGGGTAAAAAGGGTGAATCCTTGTCCCTTTATAAGGGTAGAAGAAGCGATATGCCTCCCCACTTGCCTGGTAAAATCGCTTATTCCCCAAGCGTCGTAATTGATGGCCCGGTTGGGTTACCCATGTCCGTATTGATGAGAATCCCGTAATAAGGGGGACATGATCTCTGCTTTGACAAGATGTGTCAAGAAAACCGCCTCGCGATATGTGCGGTGCTGGTTGAGAAAAATGGTTCGAATAATGACCGGGCCATGACATGATGTCATGCTGTTAAAACGTGTCAGCAGATTAGATTTGTGGAAATATTATTCTCTCTACGGTGGTATGTGGAACTTGTTTTGCAGAGCCGGACACTATCCTTGTGTTCAAAATCTTCTATGGAATATTCGGAAGAAGAACCCGCCTTGCAATGCCGAAGACAAAACTGCGCGTCGGACTCATCGTCATTGAAGTCTTGTTCAGGGGCTACTGAGGGAGTCCTGGATTAGGGGGTCTTCGGACAGCCGGACTATATCCTTTGGCCGGACTGTTGGATAATGAAGATACAAGATTGAAGAGTTCGTCCTGTGTCCAGATGGGAATCTCCTTGGCATGGAAGGCAAGCTTGGCAATACGCATATGTAGATCTCCTCCCTTGTAACCGACTTTGTGTAACCCTAGCCCCCTCCGGTGTCTATATAAACCAGAGGGTTTAGTCCGTAGGACAACAGACAATCATACCATAGGCTACCTTCTAGGGTTTAGCCTCTACAATCTCGTGGTAGATCAACTCTTGTAATACTCATATCATCAAGATCAATCAAGCAGGACGTAGGGTATTACCTCCATCAAGAGGGCCCGAACCTGGGTAAACATCGTGTCCCCTGCCTCCTGTTACCATCCGCCTTAGACGCACAGTTCGGGACCCCCTACCCGAGATCCGCCAGTTTTGACACCGACAGGCGTCCCTATATTAGAATAGCCTCTACATTACAAAGATAATCTCACTACTATTTATGTTTTCATGGTTCTCATGTATTATACGTAATTACAATGAATATCAGAATCCGCGCATCAGAAGAATATATTGGAACACTGCAACGACTTACAAAATTGGCACCAAGGCATTGAGTGACATTCTGGATGCAATGAGACTCATACGCTCCCCACCTATAGATTTTTGTTTAGAATATGATCCTAATGACTATTCTACCCTCGAAGAGTCAAAGGCAGATGGCATGTCCTGTTCACCCATCAAGGTGCCTATTCTAATTTGGCAAGGTTTTATTGATTGCGTGTATCTTGCATATGTTGTCTTGCATTTCTTCTACTTTGTTGCACCGCCATCTGCTTTGTTTACTCATCATATATGTCAAGATGCCATGCCCACCCATTATCAATAAATATTCCATCTGTCATCATACCATGTTTTTTCACTCAAATGTTGTTCTTGTGCATTAGACATCAAAAAGGCCGAGGGTGACACCTGAACCTGAAGGAGCACCAGCAAAGTCCTTGAAAAACGTGGTGGTGCCAGAGAAATCAGACAGCACCCCACTTATATTGGTTGTACAACTATTGACACAAAACATAGGACCGACTCCAGCAGTCTGTACCCATACTTAACTGGCCACACCACTAGCCCCACCACACAGGACCTACACTCCAGCAAAAGGTATGCCGATTTCAGTTGCCATAGCACCAGCCGTACCACAGAAAAATCCAACTCAAGCAAAAAGTACAGCAAGTCCACCAGCCGAAGACCTATCCCAACTACAAAGACGACCAATTCCTGCAGATTGGAACCCCATTCCAGTTATTCCTAGTTTTAAAGACAATGCTTTCAATGTTGTTAGGGACTACGTGCATATATTCCCATCATGGGAAGATTATAGTGAAGACAAACACCATTTTCACATCTTCCTGTCCCACTTACGTGTAAGTGCTAGTTATTCATGGTGATTATTTTCCTATTTTCTGCTGATTTTACACATCAATGATTTACATTACATTGTTGTAAGTAGGAGAGGGTCATTCTGGATAGTCATGACAATCAAAGCTTGCTTGCGGTTTTCAAGGAAGCATTGCAGCAGTATCGGTGTTACCTGAGGAAATCACACTTTGATGGCAAGTCTATAAACAAATTTCCAGTGAAGTCTCCTGTGCTAAATTTAGAAGACATTGAATGGACAAACCTTGTTATGCACTGGTCTCGTTCCCAGGATGAGGTACTATCTATGATATTACATGACATTTCGAACTTCTACTTTTACGCATGTGCCTTATGGATCTTTTTTGCAGGAAATCAACTCGAAAAAGAATTCCGGTTTGGAAAGAACGACAGGATATCACAAATATGCTGCCCGCTTCTTTGCTCTTGTTAGTACCTGTTGTCCGCTATCACTGTACTTGCATTCATACCTGGTTTATTATGCGACAGCAGTATGCAAGATAGCTTGCTTATCAATTGTTCGCTCCAAATTATCTAATCTATATGAATGGTTACATTAGTGTATAATATATCCAATGCCAATGAATTTTTTAGCTCTGCATTGTTCTTGTAAGTACCTGCTATCCTTTATCAGTGTACTTATATTGACAGGTAGTTGTTCATGTACCATCACTCTGCAGCTTATTTTCCTTTGCCCTCCATTTTCTACACATCAGATCTATAATTACTCTTACCATAAGGTTGGATAACACAGATGATCCTGAAGAAGTTTAGCTCTGCATTGCTCTTGGTTGTACTTTTTGCCTGTATTGATGTACTTACATTTATAACTACTTGGTTATGTAGCATCACTCTTCATCTTATCTTAAATATTCTCCATTTTTTCTTATATTATCACATCTATATTTACTCTTAACAAAATGTAGAATAAAGGCAATGCTTATGAAGAAGATTCTATGGTAAACTTCTTGAATCCCCCCCATCAGCATGGACAAGGGCTTTATAGAGCCTGTCTTCACCAGTAATGTAAGTTTGTCCTTCTCAAGCCTTCAAACTTTGTTGTGTATATTTGGTTAGGCATGACTCCAACAGCCGTTTACTTTTGGTGTTTGCATCAAATTGCATGTTTAAAGTTTATTATGTAGTTCATAAACAAAAGTTTGTCCTTCTCAATTTAAGTGTTCAGTTGTACAACCAAGTTCCTTCTTCATACCATGTAAATTAAACTATACAGAGCAAGTGATCTTTTGCACTGCATGTATGCTTCTGTTCTTGATCCGTAATCAAGTGGTGTGGTGAACCTACCCACTACAACACAATGTTATATTCTGCAATGATTTAACTATGACCAATGTCATATCGTTCTACTATTATTTAAACCGTCTCTTTATTTGCCAATCCGAAATGGGATAAATTGACAGAACACTAACCATTGATACTTATGAGTTCTTGATCTGTAATCCAGTGGTGTCGTGAAGCTGCCAACTCCTTCAGAATGTCATTTCCTGCCATGTCTTAACCTGAACATTATCATATTGTGCTTACACTATTTTAAACTGTGTCACTTTATTTGTCAGTAAGAAATGTGATGAATTGTCAGCACTGATACTTATATGTGCAAAACCTGTCATTTGTCTGCTTGTTTATCTTTCAGAGTGAGGAGGATATAAGTGTCAAACAAGCGCAGTCTCATCAGCTTGCTCAGCTGCTTGTGCTGCAGCTCCCGAGCAGGGCTAACCTTTCTTAAACTCTATTGAAGTGCTGTCAGTTTTGTGTATTATTTTGTCGGCGTGTTTATTTGCACTAGTGGCGATCTTTGATGCCCGGTGTATGTAATCTGTCGTCTGCTTGTGCTTTATTATCATAGTGGCAAACTTTGATGCCCAGTGGACGTAATATGCTGTAATTTCTTTATTGTATAGTCTAGGTTTTTTCTTATTCACGATGTTGTAGTTATTTTACTGTATATATATCATGTCTTCGTAGTAAACCGGCCAAACCATAAAATTATGATACAGAATCAGGCCGTCATGCAAATCACTACATAATCGGTCCGTTAACAGGCCTAAATGCAAACTGGCCCACTAGTAGATTTGGGCCTCTAATAGGCCGAGTAAACTGATAACCCACAAGTATAGGGGATCGCAACAGTTTTCGAGGGTAGAGTATTCAACCCAAACTTATTGATTCGACACAAGGGGAGGCAAAGAATATTATCAAGTATTAGAAGCCGAGTTATCATTTCAACCACACCTAGAAACATAATGTCTGCAGCAAAGTGTTTAGTAGCAAAGTAATATGATAGTAGTGGTAACGGTGGTAAAAGTAATATTTTTGGTTTTATAGTGATTGTAACAGTAGCAAAGGAAAAGTAAATAAGCGAAGAACAATATATGAAAAGCTCGTAGGCATTGGATCGGTGATGGATAATTATGTCGGATGCAATCAATCATGCAACAGTTATAACATGGGGTGACACAGAACTAGCTCCAGTTCATCAATGTAATGTAGGCATGTATTCCAAATATAGTCATACGTGCTTATGGAAAAGAACTTGCATGACATCTTTTGTCCTACCCTCCCGTGGTAGCGGGGTCCTATTGGAAACTAAGGGATATTAAGGCCTCCTTTTAATAGAGTACATGACCCAAGCATTATCACATAGTGAATACATGAACTCCACAAACTACGGTCATCACCAGTAAGTATCCCGATTATTGTCACTTCGGGGTTAACGGATCATAACACATAATAGGTTACTATAGACTTGCAAGATAGGAACAAGAAGTCTCATATATTCATGAAAACATAATAGGTTTAGATCTAAAATCATGGCACATGGGCCCTAGTTACAAGCATTAAGCATAGAAAAGTCATAGCAACATCAATCTCAGAACATAGTGGATTCTAGGGATCAAACCCTAACAAAACTAACTCGATTACATGATAAATCTCATCCAACCCATCATTGTCCAGCAAGCCTATGATGGAATTACTCACGCACGGCAGTGAGCATCATGAAATTGGTGATGGAGGCAGGTTGATGATGATGACGGCAACGGATTCTCCTCTCCGGAGCCCCGAACGGAGTCCAGATCAGCCCTCCCGAGAGAGTTTAGGGCTTGCCAGCGGCTCTGTATCGTAAAACGTGATGAATCCTTCTTCCTGATTTTTTCTCCCTGAACACGAATATATGGATAGGGTGTGGGCCCCGTAATGTGGATCTTTTCGCCATTATATTTTGTATATTCCGAAAATAATCTCCATTGATTTTCAGGTCATTCTGAGAACTTTTATTTCTGCACAAAAATAACACCATGGCAATTCTGCTGAAAACAACATCAGTCCGGTTTAGTTCCATTCAAATCATGCAAGTTATAGTCCAAAACAAGGGCAAAAGTGTTTGGAAAAGTAGATACGAAGGAGACGTATCAACTCTCCCAAGCTTAAACCTTTGCTTGTCCTCAAGCAATTCAGTTGACAAACTGAAAGTGACAAAGAAAAACTTCTACAAACTCTGTTTGCTCTTATTGTTGTAAATATGTAGACCCAGCATTCAAGTTCTCAGCAAATATTATGAACTAACCATATTCACAATAACATTTAGGTCTCATGTTTACTCATATCAATGACAGAATCAACTAGCGAGCAATACTAATAAATCTTGGATGACAGCACTTTCTCAAAACAATCATAATATGATATAACAAGATGGTATCTCGCTAGCCCTTTCTGAGATCGCAAAACATAAATGCAGAGCACCTTTAAAGATCAAGGACTAACTAGACATTGTAATTCATGGTAAAAGAGATCCAGTCAAGTCATACTCAATCTTAACTAATAGTAATGGATGCAAATGACAGCGCTGCTCTCCAACTGGTGCTTTTTAATAAGAGGATGATGACTCAACATAAAAGTAAAATGGATAGGTTCTTCGCAGAGGGAAGAAGGGATTTGTAGAGGTGCTAGAGCTCGGTTTTGAAATAGAGATGAATGATAGTTTGAGCGGTATACTTTCATTGTCAACATAACAACCGAGAGATCTTGATATCTTCCATGCTACACACATTATAGGCGGTTCCCAAGTAGAATGATAAAGTTTATACTCCCCCACCACCAACAAGCATCAATCCATGGCTTGCCTGAAACAACGGGTGCCTCCAACTAACAACAATCCTGGGGGAGTTTTGTTTGCAATTATTTTGATTTGATTTGAGCATGGGACTGGGTATCCCGGTGACCAGCCATTTTCTCGTGAATGAGGAGCGGAGTCCACTCCTCTTGAGAATAACCCACCTAGCATGGAGGATACAGACAACCCTTGTTGATACATGAGCTATTCGAGCATACAAAACAGAATGTTTATTTGAAGGTTTAGAGTTTGGCACATACAAATTTACTTGGAACAGCAGGTAGATACCGTAAATAGGAAGGTATGGTGGACTCATATGGAATAACTATGGGGTTTATGGAATTGGATGCACAAGCAGTATTCCCACTTAGTACAAGTGAAGGCTAGAAAAACACTGGGAAGCGACCATCTAGAGAGTGACAACAGTCATGAACATGCATTAAAATTAATCAACACCAAATGCGAGCATGAGTAGGATATAATGCACCATGAACATAAATATCGTAGATGCTATGTTGATTTTGTTTCAACTACATGTGTGAACATGTGCCAAGTCAAGCCACCCGAATTGTTCAAAGGAGGATACCACCCTATCATACCACATCATAACCATTTTAATAGCATGTTGGCACGCAAGGTAAACCATTATAAACTCCTAGCTAATTAAGCATGGCATAAGCAACTAAAATCTCTAATTGTCATTGCAAACATGTTTCTTTCATAATAGGTTGAATCAGGAACGATGAACTAATCATATTTACAAAAACAAGAGGGGTCGACTTCATACCAGCTTTTCTCATCTCAATCAGTTCATCATATATCGTCATTATTGCCTTTCACTTGCATGATCGAATAGTGTGGATAATCATAATAGTGCACGTGCATTGGACTCAACTGGAATCTGCAAGCATTCAATTCAAGGGAGAAGACAAGGTAATATGGGCTCTTTGTTAGATCAACAGTAATGCATATGAGAGCCACTCAACATTTTCATCATGGTCTTCTCCTCTCACCCCCCAGAGAACAAGAAAAGAAATAAAACTATTTACATAGGAAAGCTCCCAACAAGCAAAAGAAGAACGAAAAATCTTTTGTGGTTTTATTTTTAGTTACTACTACTACTGGCATGAAAAGTAAACTAGCTAAAAGCTACAACTAATTTTTTGTTTTTATTAAGGTTTTTCAAACACACAAGAAGAAAGCGAGAAGATGAAAATAAACTAGCATGGATGATACAATGAAAAATTATGAGCACCGACTACTGGCATGAGTGTGTGAACATGAATGTAATGTCGGTGAGAAATACGTCCTCCCCCAAGCTTAGGCTTTTGGACTAAGTTGGTCTATGCCCATGGATGGCCTGGTGGATATACAAAGTTGAAGCTAGGGTCGTACTGAGATGCATCAGCTACTGCCTAAAGAGCTGCAGCTTGGAGGCAAGCTGCCTCCGTCCTCCTCTCGTACTCGTCCTCCTCCTCCCTGGTTATAACATATGTCCTTTTTGCCTGAAAGCCAAAGAAAGTAGGAGCAGGGAGAGCAACGTGATAGATGCATCGTCTGTCAAAGATTAGTCGTTACTGGAGGGACTGATTGTTACTCTCAACAAACTAATGACGAACCATAGCATTATCATGTAAATAAGCGGGAGGCAACTCAAAATCATATCCATGTATGGGTACCTCTAGAAAATTAGCTAAATGGGTTGCATAAATTCCACCAAAGAAATCTCCATTAATTCTATTATTATGCAACCTACGTGCAACAATGTCCCCCAAGTTATATAGTATATCTCGTAATACAGCACTCTTCAGAACACTTAGGTCGGGAACACACATGTGACATGATTCATCCTTACCATTAATGCATCTACCTATGAAGAGAGCAAAATAATGTATGGCAGGAAAATGAATGCTCCCTATGGTAGCTTGTGTTATTTATCTAGATTCCCCCATAGTGATACTCGCAATAAAATCTTTATATTCAGATTTACGAGGTTCACTAACATTACCCCACTGTGGAAGTTTACAAGCAGTATTAAAATCTTCTAAGTCCATGGTATAAGTTTTATCATCAAGATCAAATAGGATAGTTTGAGAATTGCGTGATGATGTAAATTCAAACCTTATCACAAAGGAATCAGTGAGGTAGTAGTACTGACGACACTTATCTGCCTCGAAGCTGTAAAGATCAGCGTTACGCACATATGCGTGAAATTACTCGTTGATTCTTGCTCGAACCATGAAGTCCTCTAACAGCCATTCACAAGGCCGCACTTGAGCATCCCTTGGTAGTTCATTCTCCGGCTCGCGTATTGCGGGCCTGGCTCCTTGTTTCCTTGAGGAACCACCTTGGTACATTTTCCTAAACATATTTCTTCCTCTGAAATTTTTTCTGAAATTTTTAGTAACTCAAAATAAAAGTGAACCAAACTCAACAAGATTGATAGCAACTACTCTTACAAGTGCCTAGAGGCTATATCATGCATTAAAACTACTTTTGACCACATAAATTTGACATGCAAGCTCAAGAACAAGGTCACCTAAGCATCAAAAATCTGCAATCAATAAAGCACTAGAACAAAAACTAATTGGACCATTGGAGGAGTCACATAGCAAAGAACAATCCCCCAAAGCTGTTTTGTGAATGGAGCTTTGAGCAAGGAGATCGAAAATGGCAGCAAGATGAGCAAGAACTTGGGTTTGAGCTGGCTAGTGATTTTTTCTGGAGCAAGACGAAGTGTGTGGGTGCAAGGATATGTGGAGGGGACCCACATGGGGTCCACGAGGAAGGGGGCACGCCTAGGGGGGTGGGCGTGCCCTCCACCCTCGTGGGCACGTGGCTGCTCCCCCTGCTATGTTCCTAGTGCCAGATATTCTCAAATATTCTAGAAAAAATCATATTTCATTTTTAGGGCATTTGGAGAAATTTTATTTTTGGGGTATTTTTTTATTGCATGGATAATTTAGAAAACAGACAGAAAATACTATTTTTACTTTATTTAATATAAATAACAGAAAGTAAAAAGAGGGTACAGAAGGTTGTGTTTTCTAACTTCATCCATCTCATGCTCCTCAAAAGGAATCCACTAACAAGGTTGATCAAGTCTTGTTAACAAACTCATTCTGAATCACATGAAACCGGAGAAATTTCGAATAACACTAGGTTACCTCAACCAGGATATGCACATCCCGAACAATAAGAATATCATATTTCTTCTTAACAGTAGGAAGAGGAAATTCAAAACCTCCAATAGTAATTGTTGAAATTTTTCCAATAGAATTGATACTGTGTACATGAGGTTGTTTCCTCGGAAAGTGTACTGTATGCTCATTACCATTAACATGAAAAGTGACAATGCCTTTGCTGCAATCAATAACAGCCCCTGCAATATTCAAAATGGGTCTACCAAGGATAATCGACATACTATCGTCCTCGGGAATATCAAGAATAACAAAGTCCGTTAAAATAGTAACGTTAGCAACCACAACAGCCACATCCTCACGAATACCGACAGGTATAGCAGTTGATTTATCGGCCATTTGCAAAGATATTTTAGTAGGTGTCAACTTATTCAAATCAAGTCTACGATATAAATAGAGAGGCATAACACTAGCACCGGCTCCAAGATCACATGAAGCAGTTTTAACATAGTTTCTTTTAATGGAGCATGGTATAGTCGGTACTCCTGGATCTCCTTGTTTCTTTGGTATTCCACCCTTAAAAGTGTAATTAGCAAGCATGGTGGAAATTTCAGCTTCTAGTATCTTTCTTTTATTTGTAACAATTTCTTTCATGTACTAAGCATAAGGATTCATTTTAAGCATATCAGTCAAATGCATACGCAAAAAGATAGGTCTAATCATTTCAGCAAAGTGCTCAAAATCCTCATCATCCATTTTCTTGGATGGTTTAGGAGTGAAGGGCCTGGGTTTCTCATGGTTCTCTTTCTTTACCATGCTTCCTAGCAACAAAGTCTCTCTTATCATAACGTTGATTCTTTGATTGTGGGTTATCAAGATCAACAGCAGGTTCAATTTCTACATCATTATTATTGCTAGGTTGAGCATCAACATGAACATCATCATTAACATTATCACTAGGTTCATGTTCATTACCATATTGTGTTTCAGCATCAGAAATAGAAATATCATTGGGATTCTCAGGTGTGTCAACAATAGGTTCACTAGAAGCATGCAAAGTCCTATCATTTTTCTTTTTCTTCCTCTTAGAAGGACTAGGTGTATCAACATTTGTTCTCTGAGAATCTTGCTCAATTCTCTTAGGGTGGCCCTCAGGATACAAGGGTTCCTGAGTCATTTTACCTCCTCTAGTCATAACTCTAACAACATTATCATTTTATTATTATTTAATACATTGAGCAAATCATTCTGAGCTTTAAGTACTTGTTCTACTTGAGTGGTAACCATAGAAGCATGTTTACTAATAAGTTTAAGTTCACCTTTAACTCTAGACATATAATCACTCAAGTTTTCAAGAATATCAACATTGTGTTTCAATTGTCTACCAACATAAGCATTGAAATTTTCTTGTTTAACCATAAAGTCATCAAACTCAACCAAGCATTGGCTAGCAAACTTAGTAAATGGGATTTCACATTTATCAAATCTATAGAGAGAATTTATATTTACTACCTGTGTCGGGTTATCAAGACCATGTATTTCTTCAATAGGTGGTAAATTCTTAACATCTTCATCTTTAGTACTTTTTTCTTTCATAGATTTCTTTGCCTCTTGCATATCTTCAGGACTGAGAGTAGAATACCCCTTTTCTTTGGAGTTGGCTTAGGAGTTGGTTCAGGAAGTGTCCAATTATTTTGATTAGTCAACATATTATTCAATAGCAATCCAGCTTGATCAACAGTTCTTTCCCTGAAAACACAACTAGCACAACTATCCAGGTGGTCTCTGGAAGTATCGGTTAGTCCATTATAAAAGATATCAAGTATTTCATTTTTCCTGAGAGGATGATCAGGCAAAGCATTAAGTAATCGGAGAAGCCTCTCCCAAGCTTGTGGGAGACTCTCTTCTTCAATTTGCACAAAATTATATATTTCCCTTAAGGCAGCTTGTTTCTTATGAGCGGGGAAATATTTAGCAGAGAAGTAATAAATCATATCCTGGGGACTACGCACACAACCAGGACCGCTACTACTATTATTCTGTATTCTATTTCTTTTAAATTTTAGGTCGTATTCATACACCTTTATACAATTTTCATACAATAGCAATTTAGAGATTGTTTTTACATTATAATGAGTTATTAAATCACTAGGTGAAAAAAACTTGGATTAGTTTCAAGTGCATGGATCCAAAGTGACCATTCCAAAGTAACCAATGGTCACTTTGGATCCATCCATTTGAAACTAATCCCCGGTTCTTTCACCCAATGACATAATAACTTATCATCATCATCATCATCATCATCGTCATAATATCATTAACAACTTATCATCATAATATATCATTGTCATATAACTCCTCATCATCGTCATTTAATTTCGTCCATGACATCATCTAACAACTTGGTCACTAGTCATAATAACAACTCCTCCTCATCATCATAGTACTCATAATCACTACTCCTACTCAGTATCACAATCAAGTATAAGACATTGTAGCACATAATAAAAGCTTCTCATCATCATCATAGTGATATATAATCAACACTAACTAATTGTTCATAATACTCAGGACCTACTCCTCTCTCCTAGCTAAAATACCATAAAAAAGATAAACCGGTCCTTCTCCATAATGGATAATGGACATAAATCTCCAACTTGTGGCTTGCGCACATTCATTTTGTCTCCAATTATTTGCATGTGCGCATTCATCACTTTGCTCCATTCTTTGATTTTGAGCCTTCCATCATTTGAAGAAATCGAGTATGCAGTATGGTAAGCCTTCGAAGGACTTGGTCGTAAGCTAACCATATGCATATCACCTTCGGTAAATAGCATGTCAGGCACAACCTGCTTCGGGAGCCTCTGTTCAAAAACGTAATAGTAACATATATAGTTAGCAATGTAGTTTACTTACGAATAATGTATGCAATTAAGTTACCATCATTAACAAAATCTTACCAAGTTTATGGCAATGAAGTTACCATCAAGCAATTTATGGATTAGTAGCACATATCTAGTATAATTTGGGCTGATAGAGTGACTGGTTTTGAAGGCCTCAACATATTCTATGAATGAGACAAGATAACCTTTCTCCTCACAATTAAGCTTGGAGTCATAGCTGTAGTATGTGTTGTCTATTACCTTCCGAGTATTTCTTGAAGATAAGAAATAAGCTGACAATTATAAATAAATAAGTTGAGTACTGATGAACACCAAATATTTTTAAATTAATAATATAAATTACTGTACTTAACAAATTAGTTTGACAAACTCACATCTAGGCAAAACTGGAGGCATGTCCACATCCACCCAGATGTCCATATTATCATCATCATCATAATCTTCGGGACGAATATGAAATCTTATTCGCATTCCCTCCTCAAATCCATATGCCTTGTAGAGAGCTTCCCAATTAGGGCAACCGAAATGGGAGCGATTGACCGCATTGTACAACTTAACCAAAAACTCATAACCATGTTTAGTTCTTAAGTGAACCCTCCTTGTCTCCACATTCTCAAAGTCATCTAAACCAAAACCAAGCGTCTCCAATACATGTGGTCTAGCTTGGCACGGGATGTACTAATCAAATTTAAAAAAAATCCATAAATTACACGTTGAACAAAAGAAGCACAAGTGATGATATTAATTACGATGAAGTGCTTGTCGTTGCGTACCGTACAAACATCAAAGGTCTCTTCCAGCTTCACGGTGAAAAACCTATCATTTTGGAGGTGAGGAAACCTATCGCACAAACCCCGGTCATCGTAGCAGTACCCGCACTCTGGGATCCCATCGTCATCAGACATCTCCTATGTTCAAAATTCAAAGATTATAACTCGACGGCAAAACCCAAAAAATCTGGCATGACCTTTGCTAAAAAAGGACATATCGAGCGCCTGAAATTTTGCCGGGACGGAAATTAATCAACACTCTGGCAAAACATAGGCCACTTATCGATGGTCATTGCATTTCAATGGTGTAAAATATGAACAAAAACATATCAAAATATCTTATATATAATCCTAACACTAAATAAACTAGTTTTAATAACTACTTACTAAATAAACTAGTTTTATTAACTACTTACTAAATAAACTAGTTCTATTAAGCACTTACTATAAATAAACTAGTTCTATTAAGCACTTACTAAATAAACTAGTTCTATTAAGCACTTAATATAAATAAACTAGTTATATTAATCACTTACAAAATAAATTATTTCTATTAAACACTTGCTAAAAATTCTACTACCCTAGTTCTACCCTAAATTTTCTTACTTCTATTTTATTCAAAACACCTAAAATAGTCAAAAAATATTCTATTAAAAAACCTACATTCTACAATGTCTACATTCTAAAATCTACATTTAAATTACCTACAATTTGCAAGAACAGAGACAAGGGAGGGAGGGAGGAGAGAGGAGGGGGAGGGGCGGCCGGAGGAGGAGGACGGAGGGGCGGTGGAAGGAGGGCTGCCGGCGGAGGAGGGAGGAGGGAGGAGGGCGCGGAGGAGGAGGGAGGAGGGGGCGGCCGGAGGCGGAGGGAGGAGGGCGCGGTGGGAGTAGGAGGGAGGATGGTGCGGTGGGAGGAGGAGGGAGGGAAGGAGGAAGTACCTCGATGGAGGACGGATGACGGCGGCGGCGGCGGCGGACGACGGGTATCGGCGCGGGCGAGAGTGACTGAGAGGAAGAGGGAGTGAAAGAGGGTCGGCTGCGCGGGGAGGATAAGGTAGGGTTAGTAGTAGCGCAGGTTCGAGAAAAGCGCTACAGCTAAGGAGAATAGCAGTAGCGCTGGGCGAGGATATGCACTACTGCTAAGTTGGGCTATCCATGTGCGCCCAGCACTTTTCGCTAGTACGCGCTACTGCTAAAGTTATAGCAATAGCGCGGTTTATTTATACGCGCTGCTACTAAGTAGCAGTAGCACATGATTTTGTCTAGCACTACTGCTAACATGTTGTTTATAAGGTTTTCCCTAGAAGTGCAATCTTGTTCATCTTGGGTGTGAAACAAACAGTATGTTCATCTTGGGTGGGAAACAAATAGTAAAGCGGTCATCATCTATCTTTTTATTAAATTAAAGCTATCATCATCCTAGTGTCATTGTTTTTGGATTTATCCACTCGTTGTTACCATCACTTTATATTTCGGCACGCTCTCCTTACATAATCTCACTATATTTATTTCGTATGCATGTCAGATATTGTACACAGAAATGCTGAACATGTAGAGAAAAAGAGAACAGTTTTGTGCGGCAATACAATGTCATGTAGACATTATTCCATGGTGGGTGCAATGGCAAACCCTCCCCCTCCTCCAAATCGTAATCCAGAGGAAAATATCTATTCATGCGGATTCAAACAGAGCTGACCACTCATATTTACCCCCTAAGGTGTACTTGGCATGATGATGTTGGTCATATGATGCATATGTTTCCTTGGAGTTCTTACTTTTGACATCATATATGTCATCTTCTTAGTTTAGACATGTTCTGTAATGCCACCTGTTTAGTTTCTATATCATATATGTGAACTATGCAATCTCATCTTTTTAGCTAGCCATAATACATGTGAAATATGCAATGCCATCCTGTTTAGCCAGGCATCATATATTTGAAGTATATCTTGACATTCATTTTCTTCATTACATTTCCATTTGTCAACAATGTTTGTACATTCAACTACTCTTCCTATGACTCAGCCATTTGAGTGGGTGATGGAAAAATCTAGAGTGAAACCAAGGTCTTCAGAGCAGACCGTGCTACCTGTCAAAGCAGTTCTCTTGCTAGGTCCAGATAGCTCCTCAGAGATGGACTCAGAGATCACTACTAGGAAAAGGCCTACTAATGGCGCACCTAATTTGGCCATTAATGGCGCATTAGTGGTGCGCCATTAGTAGCACGCCATTAGTATATTTTACTAATGGCGCAACACGGGTGCGCCATTAGTATCTGGTATACTAATGGCGCACCTCAGATGCGCCATTAGTATATACAACAGTGCGCCATTAGTATGCCTCCGAGGGGGCCATGTATACCCAGGTGCTTTGGCATACTAATGGCGCACGACAACGAGATGCGCCATTAGTAAGTTCGGCATACTAATGGCGCACTGTCTAATGATGCGCCATTAGAATCCTTTGGCATACTAATGGCGCACTATGGTGTGATGCGCCATTAGTATGAATATTAGGTTTTTTTATTTTTTTATTTTCTGTTTTTTTCACAGGTTACAAAATGTATAATTGGACAAAATATAAACAGCACACATCAACAACAGATTCATCGAATACAATAGAAGATTAGTCTCTGAATACAATTCATCATTTTAGTCTCCGAATAAAATTCATCATATTAGTCTCCGAATTGAAAAGACCGAACAAAGATAGAACATTATATTACAAGTCTGGTCTCGAGTTTGTCTTCACATTACAAGTCGATATCGATCATCTAAACTACCATCACATAGAAGAGAGATGCGGTCATCACAATGAGCATCATCACGATGAAACTCGTCTTCATCCGGTTCCTCCAACGCTCCCTCCCCTCTCCCGCTAGATAGCGGGCGTATCTAGATTCGGCCTCGGCCCTAGTGGCGTACCCTTTGTAACTGTTACCGCTGAATCGGTAAACCTGTCTCCGACACTCCTCCCAGTCGTCGTAGACTCCGGGAACCTTACCCTTGTACACGACATACCACGGCATCGCTATGCAGTAGCCAAACGAAACGTTAGTACCAATTCACAGACAATACATAAGCAATATATAAGTATGCAACAGAACAATCGGAAGAGAAAAGCAAGACATTAATAGCATCGATTACATCTTAAGTTGAATGACTCTCGAAACCAAAGAGACATACTACAAGTTCATTAAAGTTTAATTACAACATAAGACTCAAGGGACCGGAGCATGGATGAAGCCGCCGTCTATCGTGGGAGTCATGAAAGAACGGGCGTTGTCAGCTTGCATTTGTAGGATTGTGTCGATGTCACTGTTGGACGGTTGATTTCTGAGGTAGAACTGCCCCGAGGTACGAAGGACATCTTGATGGATGATTTCCGCAAACTCCGACTGGATGCTAAAGAATTCTTGTCTGATGTCCGCGTCCTGGATTGCCGACACGCTCGCGGCCCAATCTTTGAGTCTACTCGGTAGCAGAAGTTGATGATGGTCCCGTACGATCGCCAGCATGTGATGGATGGTGTAGTAGGCACCCTTCTAACCGCCAGGCGGCTGCTTGATGCAGCAGAACGTCTATTGTGGGAGAACACGTGCTTGCCGTACTTACGAATAGGCCTGGTGAAGGTGCCTCCAGATTTGACGTAGCCGGGGAGAACATCATCAAGAACCTTCTTGACATTTGTGTAGTCTACGTTCGACTGATGGTCCGGGTCGAAATACGTGGCCATGGAATATTTGGGGCTTAGGAGGATGAGCGTGCAATGTGTGTCACTGCAGAAAACACGGAATGTTAAAAGAAAAACGATCGAAATCTAATAATTCATATGTTACGGGGCGGTTGGGGGGAGGACTTACTCGGGAAAGTAAGGCACGAGGAAGTTATCCTTATCTTGGTTTGCCAGAATGACGCCTTCGAGGTAAGAACTCGCGACTTGCCGGTCCCCAGCGCTGCCCAAGATCTTGGCACGCATGTAGAAGGGGTCGACTATCACGATGTCCGGGGTCTTGTCGCGAATGATCCGCATCTCCATACTCAGCGAAAATAGCCGAACGAAGGTGTAGTGCAGCGGATGAAGGTTCAACATAGCGTGGATGTCATCAAACCACAGGACGATCGTACCCCCGATGGAGTTATCCACAAAGCCCATGCCCTCTGGCACCTTGGCCGCAAAAACCGGGTATGCCACATCCTTCTCTCCGAGACGCCGCTTCTCCAAAGAAAGAACACTGCCATGTAGACTCCGCATAGCACCGGTTGCAGCATCGAGCATATTTCTCGGTAGCATCGGCCTACCCGCCACATGCACCCTCCTTGAGATATCCTCGGGTGAAGGTGGCCCGTCCTGAGCATGGATCATACTCGGTGCCGGCTGGCCCGCACCCTTGTTAGTCTTTCTTTTGCGTGCCTTCTTCTTCTCCTGTAATGGGACCGAGTTCTGCTCACAGACCGCCTTCTTGAGTGTGTTGGGGCTGATCATATTTCGCACCTCGCCTATCTGAGGCTCGGTGAAGTCGGCAGCTGGAGGCGTTTCCTGAGAGCTGAACTGCAGAGGACGCCTGTTGCAACTTGGCTTCTCCGCGATACCAGCTAGATCGCGCACGTCTTTTGTTGGGTTGGGTTCTTGAGAAGGAGGCCCCATGAAGTCGCCACCGTACCCATGATCGGCAAAGTACTGATCGACGTTGGCAAATGTATCGTCGTCGTCGTCGTTCTGATCCTGTGCCATATGCATGTTTGGATCCAGTGGCATAGGGATGTCCGGCACCGTTGCGGCGGTCTTGCCATGGGGCCGACTTGGCGGCGGCACGACTGGCGGTGTTGTCTTTGGGGTGGTGTCCCCCGCCCCCAAACGAATCTGGCTCTTCGGCCAAAGCAGGGGCCAGCTCAGGCAAGCGCTGAGGGTCATCACGTCATCATCGTCGGCCCCGACGAGTCGAATCGGAGGTAACAACTCGTCGCAGCCTGGCAGCACCCGAACCAGTTGAACCCTAAACAAGTTGGGTGGCATCTGGGTACTGTGGAACAAGGGGTTGCCCAGTTGAATGATTTTTCCCTTGGCGACATCGACCAACTCGTTGTTCACGAAGTGCAGGAGAGTGCACGGAACGTCGGCGGTGCCCTGCGAAAACATGTAGGGCGTCAGGGATGCCCAGTCAAAGGCAAGGAGATGAAGTCCTCGGCGAGAGAGGCTTAATTAGTTACTGTGATGATGGCGTCGAGCTCGGCTAATGTCGAGGCACCGCCAACGGCGGGCGTGCAGTTGATGGAGGGGCCGCTTGCTGAAGAGGTGCCGGCCGGCGTACACCCGGGTGCATTAAGCTCCCGTGCCGCCTCCGCCGGAGACACCAATGGCCCCGCCATTGCGTTCTGCGAGTTGCTAGCCGTGAAGCTAGGAATCGGGGGCGGCCCCTGTTGGCCGCCCGCAATCCATGCACTAATCCCCTGGATCAAGGTAGGCACAATGGCGGTGATCATCGCTCCGAGTTGTTGTTGCACTTACTCTTGGAAAATCTCCAGAATCCGCGCCACCTGTGCCCTGAGTTCTTGAACCTCGCGCTCCTGGCTTTCCGAGCTGGTCTTTTTCTCCTTTCGCCCACCAGTGTTATAGTCTGACGACCATTTTGTCGACAAGCCTTTGCCGGCCACACGACCAGCTGACGTCGGCTTACTGAGCTTATCCTTGTTCTTCATTACATTCAATGCCCTATTTAGAGTGGTGTCCCAAGGGTTGCTCTTAGTCGACCCCGCGCTACTGCTTTTAGTCGCCTGCGGAAGGAATGTGAACCATTTAGAAATTTGGCTTCATTAATTAGAATGCAACCATATGGAGCTAATTACGCGGGGGTGTATTCCTTACCAGAACAAGCTCATGCGCCCTGGTCTTCGGATCCATGGTAAGCTCCTTTGTTTTCGGGTCCTTCTTGTACCGGGCCCTGACAAAGTTCCTGGTCTGCTTGTCACCGTATTTATCGAAGAGGGGCGGTAGGCCTTGCTCGGCACGGTCCGCCTCCTCCTTGTCCCATATAGGCTCCGCCACTCTGTAACCGCCGGGACCGAGTGTGTGTTCCCCTAAGTTCAGCTCCCGCATTTCTTTCCCCCACTTGATTCGGAGCTTGCGGTGCTCGAGCAATTGATCTTGAAGTCGTTGTAGTCATCTTCGGTGATCGAAGGATTTTTCTCCTTGATCTTCTCATAACTCTCACCTTTCTCGATCATTCTCTTCACATTGCTTTTCCAAGTAGACAGGGCCGTGCTCATCTTCGTGAGGGCAGCATTGTTCACTTTATTCCCTTTGAGGCTTGTGTTTTCAAATTCAGTGGGGAACTTGTATCGTTCGTGCAGCTTCGTGAAGAGGAGGTTGCGCAAATTCCCTTGGTCAGGATGCCTGAGGTTCTCGGTGTTGATCGAGACGGTGCTCCGGAGAATGCACCCGAGCTGAAGCGAGTACCCCTTGACTATTCGTTCGGGCGCCATTGGATTCCCGTTGGAGTCCACTTCAGTAACTTCCTCCTTGAGGGTGCGGAGCACGGTCGGGCGTCGGTCCTTCCGTTGCCTCTTCGGTTGGCTGCCATCTGTGCGTGCGCCGCTATCATCAGTGGTGGCATCCTCGGCGGCACCATCAGTGGTGGCATCAGTGGGGTCATCCTCGGCAGTACCATCAGTGGTCTCAGGATCGGTAGGGAAGGCGGCGTCCTCATACAAGTGAGGTTGTTCCTCCATCTCCTGGGACAGCTCCCAGAATTTCTTGCCGCCCGAGCCCCCGGCCTCATCGTTGTTTGCCATGTTTCTCTATAAATAGGAACAAAGTTTGGTCAAAAAGTTGGTTATTGTCAAGGAACAAGATCATGGTCTCATCATTTAGGGTTTGTCGACACCGAGGCATCCTAAAAGCTAAGCTTTTATCATTTAGGGTTTTTCGACGCCGAGGCACCCTAAAAGCCTAAACTTTCATCATTTCGGTGGGCACCCTAAAACCAATGTGGGCATGGCACAAAGTCCATGACCCAGAACAGGAAACATACCAAGCACTATTTCTCACAATCCCAAGGAGAATAACTGGCAACAGAAAACAAAACACTTATGGTAGTATGTTGATGTCCAGCCAATGCACAGAAGTTAAAGGCACCCATTTAACTACGAAACAGCATTTTTTTGGAGCAACACTCTTAACACTGGAGAATGAAAACTGAACTCAGTCATTACTCATTAATACAACTTCTTTGGTAGCAAACTAGATTGACAGCTCTTGCATAAGAGAACAGGAAAGTAGTGATTGTATAATAAATCATATAACTTACAGGAGGGGTTATCCGATATTCTGTCTTTATAACTTACAGGAAAGTAGTGATTGTATAATAAATCATATAACTTACAGGAGGAAGCATGCTGGAAAGTACATGACTGAATCTGAATTAATGCCAAGTACATCCAAATTATGCAAGAAGTGTAGATTACAAAAGCTAGACACTCATCACTATAGTAGTCTACAGCAACTGCAGAATCACCAACACTGAAAGTCAAATGCATTGCCTTTGTTGCATTGCCAAGAGGCATCAAAGATTCCTAGACATGTCACAAAATCATTCTGGTTTTAATCATGTCCCAATGAAATAGTTAGCATACTTCACCACCTTTATGTGAATAACAACATCTACCGCAATGTAAATTAAATTATATCCCAATAAGTTCTGGCTGTAGCTACATGGGAGAGAGAATTACTTGCTTCTTTGTAAGAGGAAAAGAGTCGAAAGACCATCTTTCAGAACCTGCCAATGAGAAAAAGATACATATCACATAATGTATTCGATGTTTCAGGCATGATATAAACATATAACGAGGAGAGGGGGGGTATAATGTACACAAATGTGAACACATACACTTATACCAACAGGTTTTAAACAGTAATGTTCATTCGTATGATCAAATACCGAAAAATAGAGGAAAGCAGAGAACAAACAGAAAAACACTGGTTCTCTCTTGATCCCCTCTCTGAGCCTAGTAAAAAGCTAGGCCTCATTCATTTCCAAACCTACCATCATCTGTGTGTAGTGGAAATTACAATAGAATAAATCAGGGCATGTTCGTGTACCCAAGATCAGAACCATGTAAAATTACACATGATTCTTGACAGCAAGTAGTCCATTTCCCCAAAGAACAAAACATAGGCCAAGCTGCAGAAACTATACTAACAACGAACAACATCGCTCTTTAAGTGAAGAGCATTCGTCGCCGTTTTGACCTCCTAACCAGCAGTGCCTATGATAATTCCTTGTCAACAAACATACTTTGGGCACAGATGTCAGGAAAGCCATTTCTTCTGCTGAAAAGTCAGTGATGCTGCTGCAGCAGTTGCAAGAAAATGAAACCAGCCGTTGCAAGATCCTATGAGGCCTTGAGCATATCTCAACAATTTCCTTGAGCATATCCCAACGGCCCCCGAATCGGAATCGTTTTCAGGGGACTCAGGGATCCAGGCAATTAGATCGCCGCGTTTCCGGCCCAAAAACAGTGGGGCGCGGGGAGAGGGGGAGAGGGGGAGGGGGAGCTCACGGGTGGTGGTGGTCCTCCGGCGACGGTGGTGTGGACGGGGCGGCGTCCGGGCGGCGGGGTCGCGTCGAGGCGGTGGGGCAGCGTCGAGGTGGCCGGGCAGCGGCGTCTGGGCGGGGTCGAGGCGGCGTCGGGGCGGCGTCGGGGCAGCGGGGCAGCGTCGAGGCGGTGTCGGGGCGGCGGGGCAGCGTCGAGGCGGCGGGGCAGCGGCGTCGGGAGAGGAGAGGGGAAGGGGATCGAGGGCGAGGGAGAGGGAGAGAGAGGGGATAGGGAGGGGCCGGGGAGGGAATATGGATGGGGCCGGGCACAATACTAATGGCGCACCACCCCTCGGTGCGCCATAAGTATATCCATACTAATGGCGCACCTCACCCTGGTGCGCCATTAATTTTTTTTTTGCTCGAGCCAACAGGTTATCTTCCACCTGACCTGATCCACACCAAGCCCCCTCTACTAGCTCGACTGGTCAGTAGCCAGTTCTCACACCAGGAGGTCCTGGGTTCGATTCCTAGGCTCCACAAATTTTTTTTATGCATTTAAAATGCTGTTTGATACTTATTTGTGTTTAAATATGTTCAAACTTGTTTAAATCATAACAGCAATATTTTTTTATAAGACAGTAATAATTTTTTTAAAAAATATCATCAAACAGTAATGCCGGTGGAGCGGGGGAGGGTGCGCGGGGTGCGGGGGGTCGGCGGCGGCGGTTGAGTAGGGGAGGGGTGCGGGGGGTCGGCGGCGGCGGTTGAGTAGGGGAATCGAGGGTGCGGGGGGTCGGCGGCGGCGGCCGGTGGACCGGGGGGTGCTCGGCGGCGAGGGGGACCGGATCTGGCGAGGTGGGATAGCGATCGAGATGGAGGGGGATCGAGATCGAGTGTCCATGAAATTTAAAAATATTCATGATAGTTCAAAAAGTGCCCATGAAATACAATCGAGAAATGAAGGCTACGATTTAAATACAATCGATCTTAGCTAGCTATCTGTTCACAATCTTCTTGCCCTTGTTTTTCGCAAATGGAGTTCTTCCGTGGAACGGGCGTCCTTTAGGTAGGGTGCTCCTGCTTCTTCTTGTGGTGTATGCTGCTACTTCATCATCGTCGTCATGTTCGATCCTCGGGTCGCCGTACTTGTCGAAGTCTTGCTCATTGGCTACTCCATCCATTCCGATGATCTTCCTTTTTGCCTCTCCTCACGACAACACGACTGGGCTTTGACGGGTCGGGAATGAAAAAGCATTGGTCCACTTGGGAAGCCAGTACCCATGACTCATTTTTCGTGGTGACGTTTGCGCCCGCGGTCTTGGATTTGGCTTCGGGTATAACCATGGTGGTGAAATACCGGTCTTCTTTTAGGACGCTCTTGGCCCATCTGACACGGAACATCGGGACCTTCTCTCCAGCGTAGCTCAGCTCCCAGATCTCCTCGATCCTTCCGTAGTATCTGTCCTTGTCGTTACCGGTGTAGGATTCCATCGTTACCCCGGAGTTCTGATAACCATCGCTCTTCATGTCCTTGGCCTCGGTGTAGAATGTGTAGCCGTTGATATCGTACGCCTCATAGGTCATCAGGTTGTGCTCGGCGCCCTGTGACAAGGCGAATATGAGTTGTTCTTCCGTGGAAGAATCCTCATGTAAAGGGTACGACAGAAGCTTCTGCATGAACCAACGCGTGAAACATGAGTTGTGCTCTTTGAGTATATCTCCGTCCGTCCTCTGTTGGCCTCGGTCATTGTATGTCTTCTTAATAAAGGTTTTGTGCTGTACCACCCAAGGATCGACCACGTCTATGTGTTGTAGCACGACTAGGTTTGCTCTTTCAAAGTCGGCGAGTCGACCCTCGAAGTCAACATGCATTTCGCGACGACCCTCACGGTGACCCCATCCAGCGAGCCTACCGAGGTGCCTGTTGACGGGCAGACCAATGGGGTTCTCGATGCCTAGATAATTCATGCAGTAGGAGATGCACTCTTCGGTCAGAAAGCCCCTGGCTATGCTTCCCTCTAGATGTGACATGTTGCGAACGTATCCTTTGATGACACCATTCATCCTTTCGAATGGCATCATGCTGTGCAGGAACGTCGGCCCGAGTTGGATGATATCGTCCACGATATGGACCAGCAGATGCACCATAACGTCGAAGAATGCGGGCGGGAAGTACATCTCAAGCTCTCATAGTATCACCACGATCTCTTCCTGTAGCCTTCTGAGTTGCCTCACGCCAACAGACTTCCGAGAGATGACGTCGAAAAAGTTGCATTGGCCAAATAGGGTTTCACGGACGTGCGCGTCCATGATCCCACGGATTGCAACTGGAAGTATCTGCGTCATCAGCACGTGACAGTCGTGAGAATTCATCCCGCTGAACTTCAGCTTCGCTGGGTCTAGGTATCTGCTTATCTTCCCCGCGTAACCGTAAGGAAGTTTTACTCCTACGAGGCAGGTGAAAAACTGCTTGATCTCCTCCTGACTTAGAGTGAAGCACGCGGGAGGGTAGTCATTTCCGGTCTTCTTGGCATTTTTGCCTTTGTGATGACTTTCCGTGTCCTGCTTCGCCTCATCATCATCATCATGATCATCATATATAGCGTGAAGCTCCTGCCTGATGCCCATTGATTTCAAGTCTGCCCTTGCTTTCGGCCCATCTTTGGTCCTCTCTGGCATGTTGAGCAGGGTACCAAGCAGACTCTCGCACATGTTCTTCGTGATATGCATGACATCAAGGCTGTGAGGCACACGGTGGATCTTCCAGTACGGCAAGTCCCAGAAAACAGACCTTGTTTTCCATACCTTCAGCAGCGGCTCTAGCGCCTTTCGCTTCTTTCCCGGCTCTGGCGCCTTTTGCTTCTTTCCCGGCAGTGGGCAGTCTTTCCAATTTTTCAACAGCTCGTCTATTTCCTCGCCGCTCCTCGTACGCGGGCGTCCTCGGGGTTCGGTTTCACCATCGAACAGATCCTTGCGTTTTCTCCACGGGTCATCGTCGTGAAGCCACCTTCGATGTCCCATGAACACGGTTTTCGAAGACCCGGGATCTTTATCTAGCTGGCGATACGTTGTGTCATCCATGCACCTGACGCATCCAGAAAATCCGTGGACCACCTGCCCCGCGACATATCCGTAACCGAGATAGTCGTGCACCGTCGTGAGCAGCGCGGCTCTCATAGGGAAATATTCTTTCTCTGCGGCGTCCCACGTATTGGCTGGCGTTTTCCATAGCGTGTCAAGCTCCTCTTTCAGCAGCCCCAGATATAGATTGATGTCGTTCCCTGGTTGTTTCGGTCCTTCAATTAGCATACTCATGTGAATGTACTTCCTCTTCATGCACAACCAGGGGGGAAGGTTGTACATCCACACAAATACAGGCCAGGTGCTATGTGTGCTTCTCTGGCTGCCAAACGGATTGACTCCATCGGTGCTCGCGCCCAGCACGATGTTCCCTGGATCATTCCCAAATTCTGGGTCTTCGAAGTTCAACGCTTGCCACTGGCTCGCATCCTTAGGGTGACTCAGCATCTTGTCTTTTTTATCTATCTCCGGATCATTTGCGTCATCTTCTCGCTTCTTCTCCTCCCTATCCGCGTGCCAACGCAGGAGCTTTGCTACCTTAGGGTCCGCGAAATACCGCTGCAGACGAGGAGTGATCGGAAAGTACCACACCACTTTTCGAGGAGCTTTCTTCCTCTTCTTGTATCGAGTGACACCGCATACCGGACATATGGTAGACTCCGCGTGCTCATCCCGATAAATGATGCAATTGTTCATGCACACATGATATTTCACGTGTGGTAAATCCAGAGGACACACGATTTTCTTCGCCTCCTCCAAACTGGCCGGGCACTTGTTCCCCTCGGGAAGACGTTCGTGCCAGAATGACATGTTCTCGTCGAAGCATGCGTCGGTCATTTTGTGTTTTACCTTCATCTCCAGAGCCATGAGCGTTACTTTCAGGCGGGTATCCTCGGGCCTGCATACCTCATACAATGGAGTAACCGCGTCTAACTCAAGTTGATCCATCTTGGCTTTCTCTCGGGCGGCAGCTCTTGCGTTATCCGTCTTCTTGAGAAGCAGCTCTTGAATATGAGGGTCCTGCACCCAGCCCAGCGATGGTCCAGCGTTGTCTGCTCCGCTGGCATCATCATCTTCATGATCATGCCCGTCGTCTGCTCCAGCATCTTCCTCATCATCATGTCCTGCATCTTCTACATGATGACTATGTACAACATCACCGTCGTGATCATCTCCTGGGGATTCTTCGTCTTCTCGCCCGCCCGAGCCGCGGTGGTTGTCTTGCTGCCCTTCCTCATTTCTTTCCCGGCCCCCATGGACGACTTCGTAGTCATCTTCATCACCTTGCCACCGATAGCCATCCATGAAACCACGCAAGAGCAGGTGGTCCCGCACCTGCCCGGATTCCGGGTCCGCAATAAGGCTATTCAGCTTGCATCTTCGACACGGACATCTTATCTCCGTCTCGTTCTTTTGAAGCATCTCGGCCTTCGCGGACCTCAAAAACCTATTCACGATGCCTTCGGTCATCATGCGGACCATGGTCACCTGCGGGGTAGAGCAAAACGATATTTTAGAACCAAGAAAAAATTTGGCATGACTTTCCCTAAAAATAGGACCAAAAAGAATGCTTAATGCCAAAATTCTCGCCGAAACGGAAATGAATCAACATTCCGGCAAAATATTGGCAACTATCGAATTTCAAATACCGGTACACCTCCAAATACAAACACATATGCAACACCACAAACATATGCAACACCACGAACATATGCAACACCACGAACATACATAGATCTAGCTAGGCCATAAAAAGTGCATGTGCACATTGTTGTAGGGAGAACAACATAAATATAGCTTCCCCCCTTACTTACCTATCAAAACAAGGTAATTTAACCACTTAAATTGAATGAATCTATGGTGGAAATGAGGTGAAAAAGAGGAGGCACCCGAGACAAGGAGGAGGTGGAGAGAATGAAGTGGGGAGAAAGTGAGTGTGGGTAGGAGAGGCTGTCCAAAATATCTTGTTGCTGCCCACTTACTAATGGCGCACCAACTCTAAATGCGCCATTAGTAATCCAGGTTACTAATGGCGCACCTCCTGGTGCTGCGCCATTAGTAGTTTTGCAAAAAAAAAATACTAATGGCACACTGTCCCACAGTGCGCCATTACTAGTTTAAACTAGTAATGGCGCACGGTGGGAGAGTACGCCATTAGTAGTTTTGCAAAAAAGGGAATAAAAAATATAATAAAAAAACAACATTAGTGGCGCACTTTCCGGCTGGTGCGCCATTACTAGTTACAACTAGTAATGGCGCACTGTAACTTGATGCGCCATTAGTATGTTTGGACAGGCGCACTAGTTAAAAAAAATTTTGATACTAATGGCGCACCCTGGGCCAGGTGCGCCATTAGTAGTTTCAACTCTAATGGCGGATCAGTAGGTGGTGCGCCATTAGTATATACTAATGGCGCACTACCTGTCTGGTGCGCCATTAGTATCAATCCCATCTATAGCCCTTTTTCTAGTAGTGGATAGATGACCAGTCCTATTCCCCCACCAAGGTGTATGCTCTAACTTGGCACGGTTATACTGCTCATATCATGCATATGGTGTCTTGCATTGCATAGTTTAGACATCATTTACACAATATTCAACACCATGTTCTTAGTTCAGACACCATATATGCGAATGTCATCTGCCTAGTATATAAATGACATATGTGAATTATATCATGTGACCTGATTACTTAGACAACATGTATGTGAATTATGTCATGTGAACCTATTTACTAAATACATCATATAATTATCTCATGACATCTAGTTTAGTTAGTCGTCATATCTTTGAATTATGTCATGCTATGCTATCCAGTTTAGATAAACATCATATATGTGAAATTATGTCATGCTATCCTTTTTAGTTAAACAATATATATGTGAACTATTTCATGCCCTCATTTTTCCATACTATCTATTGCATCTGTCTCTAATACGAGGTCTATACATTCAGCTACTTTTCTTGTTTACTAGCCATTTGAGTTGGTGTTGGTGATGGCTGTATCTAGCGGAGTAAAAACACGGTCTTCAAATAAAACAGTGCTACGTCTTGGTGGAGGTAGCACCCCGGTTGTACATGCACAAGAACCAGACCTACCACACAAAACCCAGACTCTCGCAGATTGTACCCCTACTCCGATGGACAGAGAACTAGGTTCACCCAATCTAACCCCAACCCCAGCAGAAAGTAATTTAGTTCCAGTTGACAAAGCACCATCTCCAACATAGAGCTCCCAAACAAAAGCAGTTAGTAAATTAGCTCCAGTGCCCAAAGTGCCAGGACTACCACGGTGAACCCCAACTCCACCAGTTAGTACACCTATTCCTGATGATGAAGCACAAACAGCCATTCATAGTTTAGCATCTATTGCATTTGATGTTGTTAAATCCTATGTGCGTATCTTCCCATCATGGAAATAACATACTGAAGATGAAAGAAAAATACAGTTGTAGGTGTTCGTCCATGAGTTATGTGTAAGTAATGTTATTCATGGCAATTACTTTGCTTTGTCCCATACATTCTACCTCCATGCTGGTTATAATACAACAAATGTTACCAGTTTTGTCTATGGAGAAGGACTGATTTGGAAACTCGGGATGAGGTAACCTGTGCTAATACCTCTGCTATCTTCAAGAATGCTTTGTGGCAGTATAGGAATTACCTTAAGAAAACATACTTCACTGGCAAGGAAATTCATCAAATTCCCTTACGTTCTCCTGAGACACGTTTATGGGACGATGACTGGGAATGCCTTGTTCTGTACAGGTCCCAAGGCAAGAATGTGGTAAGGTCTATGAGATCACTTTCTATTTTCAAGTACCATATGTATGCATCTTACTATACTATGTTCGTGTAGAACAAGTGCTTAAACCTGAAGAACAACAGTGCTCATTTAAGATTCCATTGCTATGGTGCATACTGCTTTGCTCTTGTATCACTGTATTTACTCATACAAACTTATTCTTAAATTGAAGGATCCAATCGAAATTCCAATGGCATAGTAGGTATGTTTAAACATGTTTCTTTAACTGGTTTGCTCTTATAAATTGCCCTGTTGATTTCAATTTCAATTGTGTATACAATTGACTTCTCATATCATGCACATTGCTAGCATCACAACAGAGCCAATAGTGTTGTTGTACATGTATACCCGTGGTACCCATCTGAAATCTTGTTGTGTCGTGTAGTTTCCCACACTTGTATTCTTTCAATGCTACTTTTTTCTTGAACTAATATGATTTGAACCGTGTCTCTATTTTGATTTGGCAAGACAATGTAGTGACCACAACACATAGATATATGTTTGTTTGATGCTTTTATTATGTACTACTTCGCAATAGAAGATTTGGTAGTTTATCATGTCCACCTTACTACTGAACTGGTTCACCGAAATGAGTTTCATATACTACATGCTAAACCTGGTATGTGTCTGCTTGTTTCTTCTTTTAGAATGCTGAAAGAATATCGGGGAAGAGTACCTTATTAAGCAGTGGTAAAGGAAGTATTGTAGATAAGGTTCGGGATAGTTCCAACAAAGCTGAAAAAACAGCTAAGGAAAACTATCTTGAAGACAATGAGACAACCCCACAGTCCTGTCTTGATGTAGTGTTCAAGTTAATGACCACTACCGCTAGCACAAGCTCTTCAAGCTAACTGTCTGAATCATTTCGGTTTCTTGAGTCTCAACTACAAGCTGAAAGACATCGATCAACTGTGCTGCCAGAAGAAGCCGAAGGATTGAGGAAGTCCTTGGAGAATTCAGATGCATACTTCCTGGTGCAACATCAAGTGTTGGAGAATTTTAGAACCAAACAGGAGAAAGCTAATAAGCTTGCTAAGTTTATTGCCAGCATGGTGGATACCCAGGATAACGTTTCTTGAGCTCTTCTGAAGTTGTTTCAGTTATGGACTTGTTTTGCTACTACGTTTATTTGCACCGGTGGCCACAATTTAGATGCCTAGTGTATGTATGTCATGGGAAACCAAGCATCCCGACACCAAGCCCCCAGCTCAGCCCCTGGCCCGAAACCGCAGAGGAGATTCCTCCTCCTGTGGACGATGGTGGAGAGCCCCCTTTATTGAGGCCAAAGGAGGAGATGGGACCACTCAAGACGAGCCCCTTCAGGAGGGGCCCACCCCACCTATTGATAGAGTCGATGGATCCCTGCCAAGGGTTCCCATAGAAGAGTCCCCCCAAGGCAACGCCATGGTTCCCGAGGGAGGGAGAGGCAATCCTGACCCGGCAGCTGATGTTGACGGGGAAATAGAACCTCCCGCCCGGCAAGCCTCTCCGAGTAACTTATCTGCTTTTCTTCTCCTATTTTCTCTTAAAAATTTGCTTTGTATTTATGATTTTCCAATGATTTTGTATTCCTGCATTGACTGTTGGATTTGCTTACAGCCCCTTTGAGTTAAGAGCCGGATTTGTTGCATGAGGTGGCCAGCATAGGGAAGCATTCCACCGAGGAGGCCGCCAAGATTGCCACCACGAAGGGCAGGAACATGCTGCCGGGGGTGCTCTGGGATCCCCAAAGGAGCCCGAGAAAACCCTTGGTAGCACGTTAGGGACGAGGGTTGTGGTTGAAGAGAAGATACCCCTCCAAACCATGCGCCCCCTTCCCTCATTTGGCACCTCGGCAGAAGTTCTGCCATCATCTTGGAGCAACTTGGCGCTGGTGCTGGCGCACCCCAAACTTGGAGCCCCCGGATCATCAATGGTGATGAGCATGGAACTCGATGAAGAGCTTCAGGGCATACTGGCGTCAATGTACCAAGGAGTCGAAGAGGTGGACAACTCCGTCACCATCTCCATGGACCTGTCCTTCATGGAGTCCATGGCGGCAGATCTCAAAGGGGTGCGGGAGCGGCATAGCCAAAAGTGGCAGGAGCTCAAGGAGCAGCGCTAGTCCGCCAACAAGGTGGACCAGAAGCTGATGGATAAGGGGATGGAGCTGCGTGACTTGCACGACAAGCAATTTTAGGTCCTTTTGAGGCAGTAGGAAATGATCTCGATGACGAGGGAGGACGTCATCGCCTGGGAGACATGCCAGGGAGCAGAGCATCGCTCTCCGGGAGAAGAAACTTGAAGCCACTCTACCCGCCAAGGGCGACAATCTAGAGATCCTCATGCAGCAGTGCACCAAAGAACTGGAGGACAAATGCAAGGCTGCCCTGGATGCCCTTACTGCTAGTTCCGCTGCTCACCTGAAGGAGCTTGCCGATGACCTTGCCATTGCCTCTACCGCCAAGATGGATCTCGACCGCCAGGTGTCCGAACTGATGGAGCAGCTGGCCAGGAGTACCGAGGAGGTCTTGGCCCTCAAGGAGGTGCAGAAAGCAAAGTCCCTCCTGAAGGACAAGCAATCGCAGCTCTCCTCCAAGACCCAAAGCCTCGAGGCTGCCAACAGCACCATCGAAGATCTAAAGGCCAAGATCATCTCATTGGAGGGTTCAGTGGAATCCAGTGGGGCTCGTGAGAAGCAGCTGTCAAAGGATCTAGACACTGCAAGGCGCCTTTGGAAGGATGCAGAGGACAAGCAGGAGAACCAGTCTGGTCAAGTCGACCTCTGGATCAAAATCTTGATCGACATCGCCGAGCGCCTCATGGCCCAAACTGTGGCAATGGGCATGGAAGGGCCGGTCTATTCAGCCAGCAAGCAGGTGGCCGCCAGCGCTAAGCTAGGGATCTTCCTCATCGAACTAGTTGAGAAGATGAAGGTGCACAAAGAAGGAAGGGCTAGTCGCTTTGCGTGTGAATCCCGGAAGCTCGCCCGTAACACCCTCTTCATGGTCTTGAGCAACATCACCTACCGTCACCCAGATCTTGACCTCGCCGACGGCTTCAGGAAACCACCACCAGGCACAAACGTTTTTACTAATGAGGAGAAGGTCACCCCTATCGTCGAAAAGGTTCACGATGTACGTGCCCAGCAGGCCCGTCCTTGAATTATTCCTGTTACTGTGATGTCCTGTAATCAAAACAATGAAGCATTTCATGTGTTTAGACTTGGTTTTGTTCATGTTTTGTGTGGAGCTTGATACTTTTGCTTAATCTAAATTGCATGTTTATCCCTTTTGAGTTTTATCCATGCAGTGTTCGCATGATCAGTATCTATGCACATTCATATTTCCTGCCGGTATCATATTGCCGCAATGGTCGTAAGAGTCTGGCCCTTAACACTTATTTTAGCGGGGATGCGTCCCAGCGGCTTTTTCCTCAGTAGTTTCCGATGCATCCACTCGTTCTGCAAGCAGGCTCTGAATGGAACGACGGTGCAGACAAGAATCTAGCAAAGGTACCATCCTATGGAAGATTTCATCATATGAACAATTCGATACTCAAGGGATAAACAATTATGCAAATCAAAAAATCTGAAATAACGCAAGGATAGCATAAACTTAGCTCTTATATGTGTCCCCATCTATTCCTTTCAGCTGCGGCCGCTTGTTGGGCCCGTAACCTTCAGGAAGAATGGTGCGGCATGTGTATCGTTTTCCGGCCCCTGGCAGGGATCAGTAAAAATCATATATATCTTGTGGGCGGTAGGATGCGATGTTGGGCATGGCGGGTTTCTCTCTCCTTCTCTTCACGTTTTCTGAACAAACCAACAGCGATTGGCAATAAAAGTCATGCCAACGCGGACGGCCTTGCCGGAGCGTACTTGCCGGGGCATCGATCAGTGGGTTCGCACTGGCGCTCTACTCAGTTTTTCCCTAAGTAGGGTAAATGCTGAACCGAGTGTCGGCGTTCTAGGAACGGGGGTCCCCAGACTTGCCTACCTGCGGCCCGCAGCGTGGCTCCTCCAGCGGCCCCGTACGACCCATCTTCACCAGCAAACACCCAAGACCCTCGCGAGGGTCCAAGCCTCGCGAGGCAGACAACGCAAGACCTCCTCGGGGGCGGCATCACCAGGCTGTCTCGCGAGGGGCGGAGAGATCGAGGCGAGGCGAACCTCATGAGGTTCCAATGACGTAAGCCATGACGATCAAGACGAGGCAGGCGCCAGCAAGCGTAGTGTCCTCGCTTCCTCTTTGGTGCTAAGGAGGCAAGCGCAGGAGAGGAGTTCCAAGGCATCAGGAAAAGGTTTCCATATCGGTGTAACAAGACCGAGACCAGCATGACGGCAGGATAGAGGTCACCGTGGAGCCCAAGACGGCGTCACCACCAGAGCCTTTGGCAGGAAAAGACTACTTTTGTCAGGATAACTTGTACCAGTTGTCTCCCTTCGAATTTGGCCGTTGTGGGATCCCTTCCCGCTCAATATTTGGGAAGAGGACCAAGGCCACTATAAATAGGACTAGCCACCATAGAAAGAGGCAACGGGCCGAGGAGAGGATCCAGATCATCCTCAAACACACAAGCTCACTAAGCAGAACACCTCTCCTCAGGAGGCTGTTCTTCCCTTGTAACTGTTCATCCACAGCCCAAGAGGCAATCCACCACACCACACTGGAGTAGGGTATTACACCACAACGGTGGCCCGAACCAGTATAAATCTTGTGTCTCGTGTTCTTTGGGTCCGTTGAAGCTAGGCCGTGAGATCGTTGAGAGTGCGAGCTAGAGAGGGGGAGATCTTCGTGTGCACCCCAGTGTTTGAACCTCAAGGGTTTTGCCGGAACCCGAGATCCAACATTTGGCCCGCTAGGTAGGGGTGCGCCGGAGTCTTCCTTTCGCCAGTCAATCCACCAACACTCCGTAGCTCCAATGTCCAGCGACCCAAGGACCAACGCCGACCAGTGGGGAGCCTGGCCGGCCCAGGTGGCCCCGCCTGCCCAAGAATACCAAGGCCAATATAAATAGGACTAGCCACCATAAATATTTGGGAATAGGAACAAGGCCACTATAAATAGGAATAGCCACCATAGAAAGAGGCAACGGGCCGAGGAGAGGATCCAGATCATCCTCAAACACACAAATTCATTAAGCACAAGAACACCTCTCCTTAGGAGGTTGTTCTTCCCTTGAAACTATTCATCCACAGCCCAAGAGGCAATCCACCACACCACACTAGAGTAGGGTATTACACCACAACGGTCTTAACCCCACGCCCCAGGCAGCCCGCGCGCCGCCAAGCGCTGCAGGGCGCGGGCGGCGCGGTCAAGCGCCATCCACCCTTACTCCACACCAGGTACGGGCAGCTGCAAGGGCTTCAAGCCACGCCGTGGCCATGGCGCCGCACACCCGACGGGAACAAGCAAACATGAGGGCCGCGCTCACGGTGGCTCGCGAGCTGTTGCGATGCCGGCTAATGGAGAGCGGCCAGGATGCACTACTGGAGCGTGTCGCCGAGCTACTGGACGCCGCGGCCTCGGGACCGCCTCCCTTCTGCTCCCTGCTTACACCTCAGGCCGCGGCCGGATCACATGGCAGGCCCTGCCGCGCCCGCGCGCCCCCGATCGCGCCTCTAGCTCCATCGACACTGGCATGGCCAACAGCACCGGATGCCCAATCGCACCCCCGCCACCTCCAACGAGCGCAGGTACGAGCGCCGCCGCCTACGGCCCCGCCGGGATACCGCCCTACCATCCTCTGGGCGGTGCGGTGGGCCGAGCGACGTGGAGCGTGGGGCACTACGGCAAGGTCTTTGAGGCGGCGGCCTCGAAGGCCTACGTACCCCGCATGATGGACCAGGAGTACGCGCTGGAAGACGACCCGAGCTTGTTCCTCGAGCCGAGCTGGGAGGAGGAGGCACTAGAAACTAGGACCTTGCAGGAGCCTCTCGGAAGCCTCACCAACCATGCTAGAAACAACAGCTACAGGGTACCACTAATCTCTCAGGAGCAAGCTTACGCTAACCATGGGTCGCAGGAGGATCAGGTCACGGCGGCGGACGGCGGCCCCAGCTCGGCGGCCCCCGTTCCGCCAGGGGGAGCGCACTGGGGCTGCCGAGGAGGAGCCAGGAGCAGGGCCCCTCCCCGCATCGCACGGAGCAAGACATCCCCCGGAGGTAGGCCCTCTATCGGGGAGGTGCCTGCGAGCCTTCCCCCGGCAGAGGATCCGTGGTCGCCGAGGGTGCCGCTGGTGTTCCCTTTGCCCCCTGGTATCGTCCTGGTTATCGGTCGCCCCAGTGGTGGTCGAGGGTGGCACAAGGCGGGGCCCTTGTCTGGTGATATGAAGTAAGGCACGCGCCTGTGAAGATCTCTGCTCGTGACACTCTCACATAATAATGAGTGGGGCTGTACACGCCCCGGAGTCTCGGGAGTGCCACCCTCGGGCCTCGGGGGCTCCCTCCCACAGCTAGTGGCAGCACTTAGCTTCGTGCTGGTGAGAAGACAAGAAGACTAGACTAGGTGCCGAACGCGGCCATTTGCTTTCAATCTCTCTTTTTGTAGCCCTGTTTTCTGGCATTGGATTTAAGGTGAAGCTGAATTTTCATTGACAAGGGCGGGGGTGTCTTTTCTTGTTCATGCGATTTCTTGCGATTTGGCTCCTTGCCCTGGTTCCTGGTTCACCCCTGCTACCTTCCCCCTTGAGAGCACGTCGCGAGCGGGGGCTGGGCGCGGCACGCGCGTACTGGGCACTACATCCTTCCATGGCTAAATGCTCGCTTCTTGTGAGGCCCCCTCGGGCGGATCGACAGGCTCCTCCAGAACTCAAGACCTCATGGCCCGGCCTGGAACTGGCCCGACAAAGGTAAACTGCAGCAGTAGGCTCATGGCAGGAATCACGGATCTATGGAAACACATCTTTAGACTAGCCTACAGAACAAAACCAATAATCTGTTTACATGAGGGCTTCCCCTCCCAAAATGCTCTTACAACCTTCAGGGCCATGCCCGAGCTTTCATATGCAGGGTCAACGACGAGGAAGCACGGGTTCAATCGGACATATCACTCACCGCGTCTTTCGGGTCACCATCGCCGGTGTCTCCGTCATCGTCAACGGAATCGCCGCCACCGTCGCCAGTGCCGCCCTCGCCATCGTCCACCACGTCGCCTTCGTCTGCAGCGACCACCACCGCGTCATCCTCGGAGGTGAAGGCCCTAACTAGGGTGTCCACATTGTCCTCAACCCAGTGCGCCAGGTCGTCCTGGATGGCCTGGGGCACGGCGTCGAAGTCAAAGTTGGGGTAGGTGTTCTAGAGATGGCTAAAGACATGGGAGAATGCGTGCTTGAGCAGGCCGCGACTCCTCTCCTAGACAAGCACGTGAGCCCTTTCGGATTAATTCTCCAAGCGCGTCGCCACGTCGGCGAAGAAAAGGAGGTGACTCGCGTAGTCGTCCGAGTGGGGATGAGGTGCATTCTCGTCACAAACGGCACCCAACACTGCATTGGCTCTGGTCCTAAGGTTTTGGAGCATGGGGGCGTGCTCGCGCTCCAGCGTCCGCCTTCGAAGCACTTCCTCCCTGCCCCACTGCACAAAGGATTCAGCGTCGGCGACCCGCTGCTGAAGAGAAGACAGCTCGGCACGTGCGGAGGCCAGCTCGGCTTGCACTGAAGACAGGGCGGATACACTGGCTTTATGCGATGTTCAGCTTCGTCCAGCCCCGACCTGAGGGCCTTGGTTCTGCCACAGCCTCGGGTTCCACAAGCTTCAACTTCAGGCCGTACCTGCCAACAAGGTCTACGCGAGCCTCGGCTGCTTGATGATCGACTTCCTCCTAGGCCTTGGCCTGGCCCGCGCTGACAGCATCTTCAACTTGGGCAACCTGGCGCTCCCTCGTCTCCAACCGCTTGAGCTCAAGGCTGCACTCCGCGGCTTCCAGCGCCTGTGCCTCCTCGCGCCTCAGGATCTCTTCCTCCTCGACAGGCGTTCCCCTCATTGATGCTAAGGCGGCCTTGCGCGCCTCCACTTGCTGCTCCAGGGAAGCACTCCAGGCTTGGAGCTCCCACGCGCGCTTCTCTGCGATCTCGCAACGTCGATCAGCTTCCCGAGCATCTTCCAAAGTGCGGGCGCAAGCTTCACGCGAGGTCGTGAGAGACGCCTCAGCCTTCGCATCATTAAGCTCGCATTGGTGGCGCCCAAGGTTGATGGCCACCTTCAGCTTATGCCACTCCTCCACAAGCCGAAGACCCTCGGCCTCATGGCATGCGTCTACATCCACAAGCTCTCCGCCAAGCCGGTTCATCGGGCCCATCGCCTCCCAGAAGAGCTCGTGGCAGACGACGCTCCTTTCGTGCGCAGCTTTGAGCGCACAGCCGGCTCCGTCCTCCATAGCAGGGGCCGTCGACGGGACCTGAAGCTGCTCGCCCTTTTCCTGCAAGGTGCTAGGGGCTGGCACCCCTCCGGACGCCAACTAGGCTTCAGCAGGAGCCTGGGTCGGATGATGCTCACTGCTCGAAGAAGGGACCAACACCGAAGCCATCCAGTCGCCGTCCATAACCAGAGGAGGAGACCTCAGCATGCTTGTCACACCCCTGACGAGGCCGCGAAGAAGAGACGGCAGGAGCGCGGGCTCAAGGCGCCAAGCCGGCGCACCTACCTCTCCGGCCGACCCTGTGACGGGGGCAGCGTGCCGGCTTGGCACGCTCAGGGCCAGCGGAAGACTCGAGGCAGGAGGAGGTTGTGTCACCAGGGGCTTCATGGCCTTGGCAGATGGGATCCTGGAGAACCACCGTCAGGAAGGAAAGCGGCACTCGAGGAATTATAGAGATAAGATACTTACTCATCTACAGCGATGTACTTCCTATGTTTCAATGGCCGGACGGCGCCACTGCTGTAGCTTGGAGACCCCTTCCTCTTTCGGAGCGCCGCGAAGTCCATGCGGAACCGGCCCAAGCGTTGCACGTGACGACCAGCATGGTGCGCGACTGGTGAAGCACCCAAGGAGACGACCTCAGGAGCGCCATGCTAAGGGGACCTATCGGCCTCCGCCTCACAACAACCTGCCGAGGCCTCAGGAGCTTCGGCCTCAGGAACAGCAGACGGCGTCACCTCCCCAACTGTCGCCCCAGGGCAGGAATCACGGGTTCACGAGGATGACGCCTCGGGAGCCCCAGGCGGCATCGACACCTCGGCTCCCGCACCTCCGGCCTCCTGTGGTGCTTGCCCCCTGCGTCCACCCCTGGGGCGAGCTCGGCGCCGGTAGCAGGAAGAGGAACCACAACGACGGGGTTCTCACGGGGCCCCACAAGGCCAACTGGGTGCAATCCCCACTCATAGAAGGAGGGCATCTACCCCACGAACTCCACCCTGTTCGAGCAGTCGTACAAGCAACAACCCGCTTGCGGCAAGTCACACAAGGCCAACTGGGCGCAGTCACCCACAAGGCCAACTGGGCCCCACAAGGCCAACTGGGCGCAGTCACCAGGTGAGCGGTCACTGGCCAAGACCTCGATCACCGTCCTCTGTGCCTCGGTCGGAAGCCCCGACGCCTGAAGCCTCATGCGATCTTGGTAGCCGGTTGATACGTCCATTTTGCATCATGCATTTATATCGATATTTATTGCATTATGGGCTGTTATTTCACATTATGTCACAGTACTTATGGCTATTCTCTCTTATTTTACAAGGTTTACATAAGGAGGGAGAATGCTGGCAGCTGGAATTCTGGGCTGGAAAAGGAGCAAATATTAGAGGCCTATTCTGCACAACTCCAAAAGTCCTAAAACTCCACGGAATACCTTGTAATAAATAATGAAAAATCCTCACCAAATATGAACACCAGGGGGCCCACACCCTTTCCACGAGGGTGGGGGCGCGCCCCCTACCTTGTAGGCCCCCTGGTGGCTCTCTGATTACCATCTTCTGCTATATGAAGTCTTTCGTCGAGAAAGAAATCACAAGCAACCTTTCGGGACGAAACGCCGCCCCCACGAGGCGGAACCTTGGCGGAACCAATCTAGGGCTCCGGCAGAGCTGTTCCGCCGGGGAAACTTCCCTCCTGGAGGGGGAAATCATCGACATCGTCATCACCAATGCTCCTCTCATCGGGAGAGGGCAATCTCCATCAACATCTTCATCAGCACCATCTCATCTCAAAACCCTAGTTCATCTCTTGTATCCAATTCTTGTCTCCAAGTCTGGGATTGGTGCTACTAGGTTGCTAGTAGTGTTAATTACTCCTTGTAGTTGATGCTAGTTGGTTTAATTGGTGGAAGATCATATGTTCAGATCCTTTATGCATATTATTACCCCTCTGATTATGAACATGAATATGCTTTGTGAGTAGTTACGTTTTTTCCTGAGGACAAGGGAGAAGTCTTGCTATTAGTAGTCATGTGAATTTGGTATTCGTTCGATATTTTGATAAGATGTATGTTGTCTAGCCTCTAGTGGTGTTATGTGAACGTCAACTACATAACACTTCACCATTATTTGGGCCTAGAGGAAGGCATTGGGAAGTAATAAGTAGATGATGGGTTTCTAGAGTGACAGAAGCTTAAACCCTAGTTTATGCGTTGCTTCGTAAGGGGTTGATTTGGATCCATATGTTTCATGCTATGGTTAGGTTTACCTTAATACTTTTGTTGTAGTTGCGGATGCTTGCAATATTGGTTAATCATAAGTGGGATGCTTGTTCAAGTAAGGACAGCACCCAAGCACCGGTCCAACCACATATCAAATTATCCAAGTACCGAACGCGAATCATATGAACGTGATGAAAACTAGCTTGACGATATTCCCATGTGTCCTCGGGAGCGCTTTTCCTTATATAAGAGTTTGTCTAGGCTTGTCCTTTGCTACAAAAAGGATTGGGCCACCTTGTTGCACTTTATTTACTTTTGTTACTTGTTTCTTGTTACAAATTATCTCATCACAAAACTATCTGTTACCACTTATTTCAGTACTTGCAGAGAATACCTTGCTGAAAACCGCTTATCATTTCCTTCTGCTCCTCGTTGGGTTCGACAGTCTTACTTATCGAAAGGACTATGATAGATCCCCTATACTTGTGGGTCATCAAGACTCTTTTCTGGCGTTGTTTCCGGGGAGTGAAGCGCCTTTGGTAGGTCGAATTTGGTAAGGAAAATTTATATAGTGCGCTGAAATTTACGGTCACTTGTTACTATGGAAAGTAATCCTCTGAGGGGCTTGTTCGGGGTATCTTCACCCCGACCAGTAGAGCAAAGAGTTGCTCCTCAACCTACTGAACCAATTGAAAATGAAATTCCTTATGAGTATCCTTCGGGTATGATAGAAAAACTGCTAGCTAATCCTTTTACAGGAGATGGAACAAAGCATCCTGATGAACACCTAATATATGTGGATGAAGTTTGTGGCTTATTTAAGCTTGCAGGTATACCCGATGATGTTGCTAAGAAGAAGGTCTTCCCTTTATCTTTGAAGGGAGACGCATTGACATGGTATAGGCTATGTGATGATACAAGATCATGGAACTATAGAAGATTGAAATTGGAATTTCATCAAAAGTATTACCCTATGCATCTTGTTTATCGTGACCGCAATTATATATATAATTTTTGGCCTCGCGAAGGAGAAAGCATCTCTTAAGCTTGGGGGAGGCTTAAATCAATGTTATATTCATGCCCCAATCATGTGCTCCCAAGAGAAACAATTCTTCAAAAAAAATTATGCTCGGCTTTCTGAAAATAATCACACCATGCTCGATACTTCTTGTGCTGGCTCTTTTATGATGAAGACTATTGGATTTAGATGGGATTTATTGGATAGAATTAAACGCAACTCTGAAGATTGGGATCTCGACAAAGGTAAGGAGTCAGGTATGACACCTAAGTTTGATTGTGTTAAATCTTTTATGGATACCGATATTTTTCATAAGTTGAGCACTAAATATGGACTTGATTCTGAGATAGTAGCGTCTTTCTGTGAATCTTTTGCTACTTATGTTGATCTCCCTAAGGAGAAGTGGTTTAAATATCATCCTCCCATAGAAGTAAAAGTAGCTGCACCAATTAAAGTTGAAGAAAAGATTGTCGCTTATAATGATCCTATTGTTCCTACTTGTTATGTTGAGAAACCACCTTTCCTTGTTAGGATAAAGGATCATGCTAAAGCTTCAACTGTGGTTCGTAAAAGCAATATTAAAACATATACACCTCCTGAGCAAGTTATTTTAGAACCTAATATTGCTATTGTTAAAGATCTCTTGTCTGATAATATTGATGGGCATGTTATTCAGTTCTATAGTGAAACTGCTAGAATTGCTAAACCTTGTGCTAAATATTAACATAGACTTGTGGTAGGCGTGCCTGTTATTTCTATTAAATTAGGAGAACATTGTTATTATGGCTTATGTGATTGGGTGCTAGTGCTAGTGTTATACCTTATGACTTTTATGAAGAAATCAAGCAAGAAATTGCACCCGTTGAGTTAGAAGATATTGATGTCACAATTAAACTTGCTAATAGAGATACTATTTCAGCAGTGGGAATTGTTAGAGATGTTGAAGTCTTGTGCGGGAAAACTAAATATCCTGCTGATTTTCTTGTTCTTAGTTCCCCACAAGATAGCTTTTGTCCCATTATATTTTGTAGACCCTTCTTGAACATGTTAATGCAAAGATAGACTGCAAAAAGAATGTTGTTACTATTAGCTTGGATGATATGACTCGTGAATTTAATTTCTCTAAATTTAGTAAACAACACCGTGAAGAAGAATTGCCTAGTAAGGATGAAATTATTGGTCTTGCTTCTATTGGCGTACCTCCTAGTGATCCTTTAGAACAATATTTGCTAGACCATGAGAATGATATGTTTATGAATGAAAGAAGGGAAATAGATGAAGTATTCTTTAAACAGGAACCTATTCTGAAACACAATTTTCCTATTGAAATCCTAGGGGATCCCCCTCCACCTAAGGGTGATCCCGTGTTTGAGCTTAAACTGTTGCCTGATAATCTTAAATATGCTTATCTTGATGAAAAGAATATATATCCTGTTATTATTAGTGCTAACCTTTCAGAGCATGAAGAAGAAAGATTATTGAAAACTCTGAAGAAGCACCGTGCTGCTATTGGATATACTCTTGATGATCTTAAGGGCATTAGTCCCACTCTATGTCAACATAAAATAAATTTGGAAGCAGATGCCAAACCAGTTCGTGATCCTCAATGACCTCTGAATCCTAAAATGAAAGAAGCGGTAAGAAAAGAAATACTAAAGCTCCTGGAGGCAGGTATAATTTATCCCGTTGCTGATAGTCAGTGGGTAAGTCCTGTTCATTGTGCCCCTAAGAAGGGAGGTATTACTGTTGTTCCCAATGATAAAGATGAATTGATTCCACAAAGAATTATTACAGGTTATAGGATGGTAATTGATTTCCGCAAATTAAATAAGGCTACTAAGAAACATCATTACCCCTTACCTTTTATCGATCAAGTGCTAGAAAGATTATGCAAACATACACATTACTGCTTTCTAGATGGTTATTCTGGTTTCTCTCAAATACCTGTGTCCACTACTAGGAAAAGGGCTACTAATGGCGCACCAGTTTTGCCTACCAATGGCGAATCACTGGTGCTCCATTAGTATTATGCCACTAGTATTTTTTTACTAAGGGCGCACAACTGATGCGCCATTAGTATAGGCCACGGTGCGCCATTAGTATAGGCCACTGGTGCACCATTAGTATAGGCCACTGGTGCGCCATTAGTATTTTTGAATTTTGAAGGCGGGAAAATAGTAGTGGCGCACTGTCTAACCCCCACTGTGCGCCATTCCTATTTTTGAATTTTGAACTTGGATCTGGATCGTGATTTTTTTGCCCATGTTTTGCTCATTTTTTGGCATGATATTATTTCAAATTTTGTTCCTGTTTTGGATCTTGTACGTTCTTTTGCCGTGTTATTTTGCCGGAGAGGAGTTCGCCGGAGAGGAGGAGGAGGAGGTCACCGGAGAGGCGCTCGCCTACATCGTCGGAGAGGAGGAGGAGGTCGCCGGAGAGGAGTTCACCGGAGCATCGGAGAGGAGGAAGGAGAAACCATGAGGGGATGGGAGGAGAGGAGGGAGGAGGAGCTCACCGGAGAGGAGGGAGGAGAAACCGTGAGGGGAGGGGAGGGGAGGAGAGGAGGGAGGAGGAGGTCGCCGGAGAGGAGAAGGGTAGTATGGTGGAGGAGAGAAGGGAAATGGAGTGGAGGAGAGGAGGAGATGGAGTGGAGGAGAGATGGAGTGGAGGAGAAGAATGAAGAGGTAAGGAGGAGAGGACAACGCCCAGCCATATATACGGCATAGTAATGGTGCACCGCGGGCAGGTGCGCCATTACTAATTTTTTTTATTTTTTTTATTTTTTTTGAATTTTGAAGGCGGGAAGATACTAATGGCGCAGCATGGGCAGGTGCGCCATTAGTAATTTTTTTATTTTTTGACTTATTTTGAATTTTGAAGGCGGGAAGATAGTAATGGCGCACCATGGGCAGGTGCGCCATTAGTAAGTTTGAATTTTTTTTGAATTTTTTTGCCTCCCCAGATCTTAAAAACCCCGTAACTTTTTTTCTGTTAGGTTTTTGAGGATTTTGAAAATGTTTAACAACGTTCCCCCGGTTAAATTCGGATGTAACTTTTCGAGTAGATGATTTTTCATATAAAAAACTTTTTCATCCGAGTTCGTACGCAAAAGTTATGCCCATTTTACAAATTCTCGAGAGATTTCGCAAATAAAGTCGAAATTCATATTTGTAAATTTTCACAACAACTAGACCACATATCACATGGGAAACTTATTTTCTTTTATTTTTTGACATTTCCATCATTTTTTATTTTTTTTAAAACTGAAAAGGCGGTCCACGGGGGGGTGCATTCAGTGGAAGTGGTGACCAAGTTACTAATGGCGCACCGTGGGAGTGGTGCGCCATTACTAGTTCAACTAGTAATGGCGCACCACTCCCACGGTGCGCCATTAGTAGTTTTGAAAAAAAAATAATTTTTTTTTACTAATGGCGCACCGTGGATGTGGTGCGCCATTTGTATTTGCACACTAATGGCGCACCAACACATGGTGCGCCATTAGTATTTAGTAATGGCGCACCACATGTACAGTGCGCCATTAGTGTCCATATTGGCTATAGTTGTTTTTGTAGTAGTGGTCGGCTAAAGATCAATCAAAGACTACTTTTACATGCCCTTTTGGTACTTTTGCTTATAGACGTATGCCTTTTGCTTTATGTAATGCACCTGCTACCTTTCAAAGATGCATGATGGCTATATTCTCTGACTTTTGTGAAAAGATTTGTGAGGTTTTCATGGATGACTTTTCCGTCTATGGATCTTCTTTTGATGATTGCTTGAGCAATCTTGATCGAGTTTTGCAGAGATGTGAAGAAACTAATCTTGTCTTGAATTGGGAAAGTGTCGCTTTATGGTTAATGAAGGTATTGTCTTGGGGCATACAGTTTCTGAAAGAGGTATTGAAGTTGATAAAGCCAAGGTTGATGCTATTGAAAAGATGCCATGTCCCAAGGACATCAAAGGTATACGAAGTTTCCTTGGTCACGCCGGATTTTATAGGAGGTTCATTAAGGACTTCTCAAAATTTTCTCGGCCTCTGACTAATTTATTACAAAAAGATATACCATTTGTCTTTGATGATGATTGTGTAGAATCATTTGAAATACATAAGAAAGCATTAGTCTCTGCACCTGTTGTCCAGCCACCTGATTGGAATTTGCCCTTTGAAATTATGTGTGATGCTAGCGATTATGCTGTAGGTGTTGTTCTAGGGCAAAGAGTTGATAAGAAATTAAATGTTATCCATTATACTAGTAAGACTCTAGACAATGCTCAAAGAAATTATGCTACTACTGAAAAAGAACTTTTAGCAGTTGTATTTGCTTGTGATAAGTTCAGACCTTATATTGTTGATTCTAAAGTAACTATCCACAATGATCATGCTGCTATTAAATATCTTATGGAGAAGAAAGATGCTAAACCTAGACTTATTAGATGGGTTCTCTTGCTACAAGAATTTGATTTGCATATTGTTGATAGAAAAGGAGCTGATAACCCCATTGTAGACAACTTATCTAGGTTAGAGAATGTTCTTGATGACCCACTACCTATTGACGATAGCTTTCCTGATGAAGAATTAAATGTAATAAGTACTTCTCGTAGTAGCCCTTGGTATGCTGATTATGCTAATTACATAGTTGCTAAATTTATACCACCTAGCTTCACATACCAACAAAAGAAAAAGTTCTTCTATGATTTGAGACATTACTTTTGGGATGACCCACATCTTTATAAAGGAGTAGATGGTGTTATTAGACATTGTGTACCTGAGCATGAATGGGAACAGATCCTATGCAAGTGCCACTCCGAAACTTATGGAGGACACCACGCGGGAGATAGAACTGCACATAAGGTATTGCAATCCGGTTTTTATTGGCCTACTCTCTTCAAGGATGCCTGTAAGTTTGTCCTATCTTGTGATGAATGTCAAAGAATTGGTAATATTAGTAGACGTCAAGAAATGCCTATGAATTATTCACTTGTTATTGAACTGTTTGATGTTTGGGGCTTTGATTATATGGGACCTTTTCCTGCCTCTAATGGATATACACATATTTTAGTTGTTGTTGATTACGTTACTAAGTGGGTAGAAGCTATTCCAACTAGTAGTGCTGATCATAACACTTATATTAAAATGCTTAAAGAAGTTATTTTTCCGAGGTTTGGAGTCCCTAGATATTTAATGACTGATGGTGGTTCACATTTTATTCATGGTGCTTTCCATAAAATGCTTGCTAAATATGACGTCAATCATAGAATTGCATCTTCGTATCACCCACGGTCTAGTGGTAAAGTAGAATTGAGTAATAGAAAACTCAAATTAATTTTGCAAAAGACTATTAATAGGTCTAGAAAGAATTGGTCCAAGAAACTTGATGATGCATTATGGGCCTATAGAACTGCATATAAAAATCCTATGGGTATGTCTCCGTATAAAATGGTATATGGAAAAGCATGTCACTTACCTCTCGAACTAGAACATAAGGCATATTGGGCTATTAAAGAGCTCAACTATGATTTCAAACTTGTCGGTGAAAAGAGGTTATTTGATATTAGCTCACTTGATGAACGGAGAACCCAAGCTTATGAAAATGCCAAGTTGTTTAAAGAAAAGGTTAAAAGATGGCATGACAAAAGGATACAAAAGTGTGAGTTTAATGTAGGTGATTATGTATTGCTATACAACTCTCTTTTAAGATCTTTTGCAGGAAAACTTCTCCCTAAATGGGAAGGCCCCTATGTTATCGAGGAGGTCTATCGTAATCAACAACTTCGAAGCCACAAATCCGAAGGTGGTAAACGGTCAGAGAATTAAACATTATATCTCAGGTAATCCCATAAATGTTGAAACCAATATTATTGAAACCGTAACCCTGGAGGAATACATAAGGGACACTTTCCAGAACATTTCAGACTCCGAAAAGGAATATGTATGTGGTACGGTAAGTAAACCGACTCCGAAACAATTTTTAAGGCAATATTTCTCCGTTTTGGAATATTTAGAAAAATAGAAAATTAAGTAGCAGTCAGGGAAGGACACGAGGGCCCCACGAGGGTGGAGGGCGCACCCTACCCCCCTAGGTGCGCCCCCTACCTCGTGAGCACCTCGTGTGCCTTCCAGACTCCGTTTTCCTACACAATACGTATTTTTGTCGGTAAAAATTCACTATATATTCTCCCGAAGGTTTTGACTCCCGTATCACGAAAATATCCTCTGTTCTTGTTTTGGGCTGTTCTTTGTCAGGGTTGTCAAGGCCAGGCATCATGTCGTCCCCCTCCTCCAACAACGGTGACAAACATGGCTGGCTAATGAAGATAGAGCTGAAGAGGGAAGAACCCATGGAGATCAACAAGGATGAAGGGATCAAGAAGGCCACGGAGAACCAAGCTCCGGCAACAGAAGACGTCCTTCAACTTGATCACAACCTTCTTACCGCAACTGAGATCGAAGCTTTCCAGATGATTGAGTTAACTCGTATTCAAAACAAGTATCTCACAAGTGAAAATATTTTGTTGAAGGAGCATATCTTAGCACTCAAGGGTATTATTCGCAAGCTAGAGGAACTCTTACGCTCGATGTGCGACTATCCAACACCTCCACCTGCTTCACCAACCAAGGAGATATAATCAGATGGGTATGGGCACTCCCCTTGGCAACTGCCAAGCTTGGGGGAGGTGCCCCGGTATCGTATCACAATCACAACTCCTATCTTTACCGTTTTTCTTAGTTCGATCCTATTAGTAGTATTTTGATCTAGTAGAATAAAGTTTATGGCATGATCTAGTCTTGAGTTTTTGCCTTATGATCTCTCTATGTAATCGAGTCCGTGAGCTATATAATAAAGATTAGTGTCGAGTCAAGAGCTTGATTTTCTTGCTATGATCTTGGGTGAATAAAAGAAAAGAGAAAAAGAATAAGAAGAAACAAAAGTTCATATTGATCTTATTGATAGTAATGACTTCACATAGAAAGAATGTGATGATTAAAAGTTGTTGGGAGTTGGCAGACATAGCTTTGGTCATCGTTGCAATTAATAGGAAGTAATAAGGAAAGAGAGGATTCACATATAAATACACTAGTATTGACATCTTTTATGATTGGGAGCACTCATCAAAATATGACATGCTAAAGAGTTGATGTTGGACAAGGAAGACAACGTAATGGGTTATGTTTTCTTATATCTGAGATAAAGTATGTTGCCATGGATCATCCAACATGTTGAGCTTGCCTTTCCCCCTCATGCTAGCCAAATTCTCAGCACCAAGTAGAGATACTACTTGTGCTTCCAAATACCCTTCAACCAGTTTTGCCATGAGAGTCCACCATATCTACCTATGGATTGAGTAAGATCCTTCAAGTAAGTTGTCATCGATGCAAAGCAATAAAAATTGCTCTAAATATGTATGATTAGTTTGGGAGAAATAAGCTATATACGATCTTGTTATGTGGAAGTAATAAAAGTGACAGAATGCATAATAAAGGTTCATATCACAAGGGGCAATATAAAGTGACGTTCTTTCGCATGAAGATTTTTTACATCCAACCATAAAAGCGCATGGCAACCTCTGCTTCCCTCTGCGAAGGGCCTATCTTTTATTATTATCTTCTACCTTATGCAAGTGTCATGTTTATCTTCACCTTTCCTTTTTCATTTTATCCTTTGGCAAGCCCAGCATGTTGGAAATAACCTGATATATATATCTAATTGGATGTAGGGGGCATGAGTTATTATTGTTGACATTACCCTTGAGGTAAAAGGCTGTGGGGCGAAACTATAAGCCCCAATCTTTCTCTATGTCCGACTAAAACTCCGTAACCACAAGTGTTGCGCGAGTGTTAGCAATTATGAAGGACTAGATGATAGTTGAGTATGTAGACTTGCTTTTTAGCTCTGACATAGACTCTTTTGATGTTATGATAAATTGCAATTGCTTCAATGACTGAGGTTATAGTTTGTTGGTTCTCAATAAGGTTTCTGATTCATACTTTTGCATTGTGAATAGATCATCACTTGAACATAAGTAATCATATGACAATATCTATGTATGTTGTTGTTATGAGAATAATCATGATGCCCTCATGTCCGTATTTTATTTTTCTCGACGCCTCTACCTCTAAACATGGGGACATATTTATTGTTATCGACTTTCGCTTGAGGACAAGCGAGGTCTAAGCTTGGGGGAGTTGATACGTCCATTTTGCATCATGCTGTTATATCGATATTTATTGCATTATGGGTTGTTATTTCACATTATGTCACAATACTTATGGCTATTCTCTCTTATTTTACAAGGTTTACATAAGGAGGGAGAATGCCGGCAGCTGGAATTCTGGGCTGGAAAAGGGGCAAATATTAGAGGCCTATTCTGCACAACTCCAAAAGTCCTGAAACTCCACGGAATACCTTATAAAAAATAATGAAAAATCCTCGCCAAAGATGAAGACCAGGGGCCCACACACTTTCCACGAGGGTGGGGGCGCCCCCCTCCCCTAGGGCGCGCCCCCTACCTCGTGGGCCCCCGGGTGGCTCTCCGATGACCATCTTCTGCTATATGAAGTCTTTCGTTGAGAAAAAAAATCATAAGTAACCTTTCGGGATGAAACTCCGCCACCATGAGGCGGAACCTTGGCGGAACCAATCTAGGGCTCCGGCAGAGCTATTCTGCCGGGGAAACTTCCCTCCCGGAGGCGGAAATCATCGCCATCGTCATCACCAACGCTCCTCTCATTGGGAGAGGGCAATCTCCATCAACATCTTCATCAGCACCATCTCATCTCAAAACCCTAGTTCATCTCTTGTATCCAATTCTTGTATCCAAGTCCGGGATTGGTGCTAGTAGGTTGCTAGTAGTGTTAATTACTCCTTGTAGTTGGTGCTAGTTGGTTTAATTGGTGGAAGATCATATGTTCAGATCCTTTATGCATATTATTACCCCTATGATTATGAACATGAATATGTTTTGTGAGTACTTACGTTTGTTCCTGGGGACAAGGGAGAAGTCTTGCTATTAGTAGTCATGTGAATTTCGTATTCGTTCGATATTTTGATAAGATGTATGTTGTCTAGCCTCTAGTGGTGTTATGTGAACGTCGACTACATAACACCTCACCATTATTTGGGCCTAGAGGAAGGCATTGGGAAGTAATAAGTAGATGATGGGTTGCTAGAGTGACAGAAGCTTAAACCCTAGTTTATGCGTTGCTTCATAAGGGGCTGATTTGGATCCATATGTTTCATGCTATGGTTAGGTTTACCTTAATACTTCTGTTGTAGTTGCGGATGCTTGCAATAGAGGTTAATCATAAGTGGGATGCTTGTTCAAGTAAGGACAGCACCGGTCCACCCACATATCAAATTATCAAAGTACCGAACGCGAATCATATGAGCGTGATGAAAACTAGCTTGATGATATTCCCATGTGTCCTCGGGAGCGCTTTTCCTTATATAAGAGTTTGTCAAGGCTTGTCCTTTGCTACAAAAAGGATTGGGCCACCTTGCTGCACTTTATTTACTTTTGTTACTTGTTGCTTGTTACAAATTATCTCATCACAAAACTATCTGTTACCACTTATTTCAGTACTTGCAAAGAATACCTTGCTGAAAACCGCTTATCATTTCCTTCTGCTCCTCGTTGGGTTCGACACTCTTACTTATCGAAAGGACTATGATAGATCCCCTATACTTGTGGGTCATCATCGGTCAGGGCCCACATCGGCTGGGAATGGCATTGGAGTGGGGCGATGCGGTGTCGGATGAACTCCTTCATCACCTTGGGCGCAGTCACATCGAGATCCTTCAGCCTCCTCTGCCGGAGCCAGACGAAGGCAAGACGGGAGCTCACGAGCTCCTCGTGACCCCAGCCGGAGCTGGGGACAGCAGGCACGACGGAAGCGAGAGCAGGGGGCTGAGTACCCCGACATCGACATACACCCACCGCATCAGAAACTTGCCCGTGGACTGCGGGAGATCAAAATCAATCCCCGAGCCGGCCGTTGCCGCCACGGCCTGGAAAATCATGCACCCAGAGCACTGCCGGGGGTTGGTCAGGTGCAGCGAGAAGAAATGGCGCAAGAGGGCCACAGAAGGGGTAATGCCCACCATGGCCTCGCAGACAAAGGTGAAGACGGCGAGAAGGGCAACAGATTGGGGATCAAGGTGCAGCATATGGATATGGTAATGAGAAAGCACGGCATCGAAGAAGGCAGAGAAGGGGGAACCAAGCCAGCCCACAGAGCGTTAACGCAGAACGGGACCTCGGTGGCCGTACTATCAATGGAGGCTCGAGACGCAGGCCAGGCCACCGTCCCTCCCCATTTGTTGAAGCTGGTAGCAAGCGCAAGGCGGACCTTGTCCATGGCCTCCCGATTGAGCACCCGTGATCGGCCGACGGCGGGCTCGACGGCCGGAGCTAAGATGGCTGAGGACAGGGTGTAACACCCACGATGCAGCTATATCTCCCACGTGTCGGAGCATGACTTAGAGGCACAACCGCATAGTAGGCATGTCGCAAGAGGGGTAATCTTTACACATCCCATGTACTGAACAAGAAAGGGATAAAGAGTTGGCTTACAATCGCCACTTCACACAATACATAAATATAGCATTACATCATCAAGAATACAATCAAGGCCCGACTACGGAACCAAATAAAGAAAGACAACCCCTAATGCAAAAGATCCCCGATCGCCCTGACTGGGCTCAACTACTGATCGAAAGGAAACAAAACAAAACAGCGAACACGGTCTTCATCGAGCTCCCACTTGACCTCAGTTGCGTCACCTGCACTGGCATCATCGGCACCTACAACTGTTTGGAAGTATCTGTGAGTCACGAGGACTCAACAATATCACACCCGCGAGATCAAGACTATTTAAGCTTATGGGAAGGAAAGGGTAGTGAGGTGGAGCTGCAGCAAACACTAAGCATATATGGTGGCTAAATACGCAAATAAGAGCGAGAAGAGAAGCAAAGCAACGGTCGTGAACTAGAAGTGATCAAGAAGTGATACTGAAACTACCTACATTCAAGCATAACACAAGAACCGTGTTCACTTCCCGGACTCTGCCGGAAAGAGACCATCACGGCTACACACGCGGTTGATGCATTTTAATTAAGTTAAGTGTCAGGTTTTCTACAACCGGATATTAATAAATTCCCATCTGCCCATAACCGCGGGCACGGCTTTCGAAAGTTCAAACCCTGCAGGGGTGTCCCAACTTAGCCCATCACAAGCTCTCACAGTCAACGAAGAATATTCCTTCTCCCAGGAAGACCCGATCAGACTCGGAATCCCGGTTACAAGACATTTCGACAATGGTAAAACAAGACCAGCAAAGCTGCCTGGATGTGCCGACAAATCCCGATAGGAGCTGCACATATCTCGTTCTCAGGGCACACCGGATGAGCCAGACGTTGGGTTGGCATAGACCCTGGTTGCCCAGGGGGCGCCGGACATCGTTCAGGTTGGACCAACACTTAGAGAAGCACTGGCCCGGGGGGTTAAAATAAAGATGACCCTCGGGCTCCAGAAACCCAAGGGAAAAAGGCTAGGTGAGGAAAATGTAAAACCAAGGTTGGGCCTTGCTGGAGGAGTTTTATTCAAAGCGAACTGTCAAGGGGTTCCCATAACACCCAACCGCGTAAGGAACGCAAAATCAAGGAACATAACACCGGTATGACGGAAACTAGGGGGCAAGAGTGGAACAAAACACCAGGCATAAGGTCGAGCCTTCCACCTTTTACCAAGTATATAGGTGCATTAAAGTAAATAAGATATAATGATGATATCCCAACAAATTCATGTTCCAAACATGGAACAAACTTCAACTTCACATGCAACTAGCAATGCTATAAGAGGGGCTGAGCAAAGCGGTAACATAGCCAATCAACGGTTTGCTAGGAAAGGTGGGTTAGAGGCTTGACATGGCAAAATGGGAGGCATGATGTAGCAAGTGGTAGGTATCGCAACATAGCAATAGAGCGAGCAACTAGCAAGCAAAGATAGAAGTGATTTCGAGGGTATGGTCGTCTTGCCTGAAATCCCACAAGGAAGAAGAATGAGTCCATGAAGAAGACAAACGGACGTAGTCGAACGGATCCTCACAAACGCAACGTTATCGGAACTAACCCGAAGAAGCAACACCGGAAAGAAGTAAACATCATAGTAAACAACCATCACATAAGCATGGCATGATGTACAACCAAGTATGATGCATGTCCGGTTCAATGAGGCATGGTATGCCAAAGTGCACAAGCAAACCTACAAATTGCATATTGACGAAATACCACGTCTATTATTTAGTTCTCGCTCGTTTAGGTACTCAACAATATTAAATGTTGGTTAACATGACAAGAGGTGAAGTATAACAAAACTATACTATATAAACAATTTAAATGGGGCCGGATATAAAAAGCAAGAAATTCGGTAATCCCCATATGCATTAGCTATTTGGTGCAACAACAATTTTAAACATATAAAAGTTATTATCATGATGTGAATGGCATGTGCAAGTTTTATGCAGAATTTATGAAAATGCTGGCATGATAAGATATGAGGCATTTGTCATCATGGCAGAAACGAAAGGGATGCCACGGCAATGATTCCGAAAATGAAGCCACGGCAACATATCGGTTCCGGTAGCTCATGGAGATACCGGTGAAGAAGGAAAAATGTGACGTGAGCGTGTCATGCAAGATGGTGGGGTGATCCCGGTAACCGGGTTCCCACGGGTTAGCGGCAAACGAGGAGGACCGAGCAAGTGACAACTCAGACACGGTGCAAACAATAGGTGCATCTCATACAACACATGCAATCGTTGTCGGACGGTCGTTCTCGGCGGTTATACCTTCGAAGCATGCGTTCGGGACGGTTCGAGTTCGACGAGGGAAGTAGAGGAAGTAGTCGTTCCGCGATGGTAGTCAAAGTAGTGGTTCTATCGGTCTTCGATGGTAGTGGTACGCGTTCGTTTTTAAAGAGGTACTTGATGCATCCGAGGTTTCCGGAGGCAGCGGTAGTTGAACTTGCTGATCCGAGGGGGGGTATTTGGCAGTCTTGTTCTTGCGACGGTAGTCGTTCACGTTCGTTCAGAGAGGTACTTGATGCATCAAAGGTCTTCGGTGCCACGGTAGTCATACACGGTTCGTAGACGGACTTGATGGGTCCGAGGGCTCCGGCCCTTGTGGTACCTGGTGCAACACCGTGTACGACGAACAACGGTCGTCGTGGTACTCATCGGTCCACGAAGTCGTTCTCGTAGGTCTTGGCGATTCATTCGGTACTCGTTCGGGCATCTGTGTGGTCTTGTCGGAGATGTACTCGGCGAAATTCCATGGAGGTGGTCTTGGTAGGCAACGAGCAGTGACACGGTGTACCGATGCAGCAACGCAGGCGGGTGCCCGAGCAGGACTTGGCGCCGGTCGTCGTCCTCGCGTACTCGCACGACAAAAGCAGGGGACGGCGGAACTCCGGCATGGCAGGGAGCTCAGGGGAAGGTTGCCAGACGCCCATGGCGAGGAGCAGTTGAAGGAGGTTGGGCGTGCGATGTGCGGGTCAGGCGAGCTCACGGGAGGGGGCGCTCGGTGAGGAGCAGGTCTTGGTCGCGGTGGCAGCTGGGTTCCTGCCGGTGGAGGACCGGGAACCAGCAGGCAAAGGAGGCAGGGCTGCCGCCTAAGCTGTCATCGTGTCCATGGCTCTAGACGACGACGATGTGAGGCACGGAAGCGCAAGCGGCTGCGCTGGCGCGACTAGGAGAAGCAGGACCAGGGGCACGGCGCGGCGAGATGGTGTAGTGATGGCGGAGCAGCTTGGGCGGGACGCACGTGGAGGAGAAGGAGTCCGAAAGGGGCTCGCCGGTGCAACGCTCCGAAGCCAGCGAGCAGAGGAGGGCGAGGCGCGGCAGATGCGGGGCACCATGGGAGGCAACCAGGAGGCGTCGCGCGAAGGGGCATCGCCGGCGTCGAGGAGGCCGGGTGCAGGGAAGACAGCAAGGCGGTCGGAGGGGGGTCACCGGGGTGGCGGAGCTCTGCATCAGGAGAAACATAGGGAGGCGCGGCGCTGGCTCTGCTCCTCTCTCTCCCTGCGAGTGGCGGCACCAGGGGGAGAATGAAGGGAGAAAGATGGGGATCGGGCCTTCCTAGGGTTAGAATAAGTGTGGGGGTGCCGGCTGGGCTTTGGCAGAGGTGGTCTAGGAGGGCAAATGGGCCGGCTACGGGATGTTAGGAGGCCCAGGTGGCTGGTAGGCTTTCTTCTCTCTCTCTCTTCCTCTTTTTCCATTTTTTCACACAGAAACTTGGAGGAAAAGAAAGAAAAACTTGGAGGAAAAGAAAGAAAGGGGTAGATAGGGAATTTGACAGAGATAAAAATATATTTGGAGTCCTGGAAACATGCACTGTTTGAATAAACTGTTTTGGGCATATTTAAGGATATAAAAATAATTCAAGTTTGAATTAAATTCAAACTTGAGCCATTTTTTAACCCAACGAAAACAACTCCAAGGGATCTGAAATTTGGCAGAGAGGGTGTAGGCATCATTTAGGATTTATAGGGATAGGTTGAACATTTTTCCGAACAGGGAAAATGCCACAAGAAAAATAAATGGAATAAATAAGAAAAGAGAAGTTTGGATGGGATAGAAACTTGGGTGAATCCAAGTTGAAGTTGAGCAGTAAGTAAAAATAAAGGATCAGGGACAAGAAGGAGTTGAAATGCACATGAACAAGTAAAAGAAAACAAGCACAACAATCATATGGAGACAAATGCATGATGCAAAATAATAATAATAATAATAATAATAATAATAATAATAATAATAAAACAATCATCACAAGCAAGCAAGCAAGCAATCATGAACATGATGGATGCAAATGCACATGGCAACATACATGAAGATGGAATGCACAAGGTGAGAATAAAAGATAACACAAGCATGATGATGCAACAATTTATTATGACAAACATGGCAACAACAAAATAAAAGGAAGGCATCTGGAGCATCGGTCTCGGGGCGTCACACGGGGGCTTCTTCCCTTTCTCCGTCCGGTTCGGCACCATGGCGGTTAGGGAAGAGCTCAAGTTGGATTGGAAGAGAAAGCATAGGTACGAGGAAGCGAAGAAGTTGGGGAGTACGTTGCCAGTGACGGGGAGGTAACTGTGTAGGATGTTGTGTCCGCCTAGCTAGGCGGATTTCAAGGCTGCGTGGGGAAGCGGAGACGCCCACGTCCAATCAGTCGCCACGCGCCAACCAAGGCCGTAGGCTGTTAGGGCCCGCGGCACTCCGCACTTGCCCTTTGGCTTCGCCTCGAAGCCAAGCCCGAGCGTGCCTTGGGCCTGGGGGCTACTGTCAGTGTTCTGGGAATGGGGGTCCCCAGACTTACCTGCCTGCGGCCCGCGGCGTGGCTCCTCCAGCGGACCCGTACGGCTGATCTTCACCAGCAAACACCTAAGACCCTCGCAAGGGGGCAAGCTTCACGAGGCGGAGGATGCAAGACCTCCTTAGGGGAGGCCTCACCAGGCTGGCTCGCGAGGGGCGGAGAGATCGAGGTGAGGCGAACCTCGTGAGGTTCCAATGACGTAAGCCATGACGATCAAGACCAGGAGGGCGCCAGGCGGGCTCCAGCAAGCGTAGTGTCCTTGCTTCCTCTTTCGTGCTATGGAGGCAAGCGCAGACGAGGAGTTCCAAGGCATCAGGAAAAGGTTTCCATATCGGTGCAACAAGACCGAGACTAGCAGGACGGCAGGACGGAGGTCACCGTGGAGCCCAAGACGGCGTCACCACCAGAGCCTTTGGCAGGCGAAGACTACTTTTGTCAGGATAACTTGTACCAGTTGTCTCCCTTCGAATTTGGCCGTTGTGGGATCCCTTCCCGCTCAATATTTGGGAAGAGGACTAATGCCACTATAAATAGGACTGGCCACCATAGAAAGAGGCAACGGGTCGAGGAGAGGATCCAGATCATCCTCAAACACACAAGCTCACTAAGCACAAGAACACCTCTCCTCAGGAGGTTGTTCTTCCCTTGTAACTGTTCATCCACGGCCCAAGAGGCAATCGACCACACCACACTGGAGTAGGGTATTACACCACAACGGTGGCCTGAACCAGTATAAATCTTGTGTCTCATGTTCTTTGGGTCCGTCGAAGCTAGGCCGTGAGATCGTTGAGTGTGCGAGCTAGAGAGGGGGGGAGATCTTCGTGCGCACCCCAGTGTTCGAACCTCAAGGGTTGTGCCGGAACCCGAAATCCGACAGAGAGTGTTGCGCGGGCTTCATTGACGCTGACGATGCTAAAAACCAAAGCAGCTCGACTGCCGAAAGGTGATAGTGGCAGAGAGAGAAACCATGTACCCTTGCGCATCGCGCTCTTCCCCGAACAAGGCTCGGGGTGAGTCCACGCTACCTGACCCGCCCAGGGTGACCATGTCGCCCTGATTTCTGGCTTCCGACGTTGCTGTGGCCGCGATGGAAGGAGGTGACAGAGTTCGGACAGGGCCGGAGGGGGAGCGAGGTTGCTCTCCTGCTCCATCCTTGCCCTTCCCCGCCTTCTGTCGGGCACCATTAAGTAATGATGTTGTTGATAGAGCAGGTGATGAAGATGATGTGCTGGTTACGCTATTGGGTTCGCGCAAGTGATCCCCCTACCTGGCGCGCCAAAGATTTCGTGGGAAACCATGGCCACCTATGGGACCATGAGCCCCTTTTGGTTCGGCGGGGGGATGGGCACGTTTCAGAAAGAGCGGAGAAGTGCAACACAGCATGGCAGAGATCACATGGGCAGTTTTACCCAGGTTTGGGCTGCTGTGAGGCATAAAACCCTACTCCTGCTTTGGTGGATTGATGGTGTAAAATGGTGGAGAATGCAGCGCTCTTGCCCGATAGGGTTGCCTCGGGGCGAGAGTGACTACGCGTGTACGAATGTGTGAGGTTCCAAATCCTCTCTATGGTTGCCATGGGCCTCCTTTTATAGATAAAGGGGTTACCACAATGGCAAATTAGTCTTTATACTGCTTAGATAGCAAACAGTGCTATCATACCTAACTCTGCAGGCGGACAGAGCGCATTAATGCGCCGCTCACTATCACATCATAGAGCGTCCGGCAAGCCTTGCCAGGCTGTTTTGCCAGCTTCACGCCTCCTTGCTTGACATGTCTCAGGACGGGTGTCAGTTGGAGGTGTTTTACGTAGGAAGTGGCTGCCATGTGGGAGAAAGTAGCCACTTAGTCACTTAGGGGCTTGACACCGCACTGATTGATACGTCCCCAACGTATCTATAATTTTTTATTGTTCCATGCTATTATATTGTCTGTTTTGGATGTTTAATGGGCTTTAATATACCTTTTTATATTATTTTTGGGACTAACCTACTAACCAAACGCCCAGTGCAAATTGCTGTTTTTTTGCCTATTTCAGTGTTTCGCAGAAAAGGAATATCAAATGGAATCCAAATGGAATGAAACCTTTGGGAGAGTTATTGTTGGAACAAACATGATCCAGGAGACTTGGAGTGGACGTCAAGGAAGAAGCGAGGAGGCCACGAGGCAGGAGGGTGCGCCCAGGGGGTAGGTGCGCCCCCACCCTCGTGGGCCCCTCACAGCTCCACCGACGTACCTCTTCCTCCTATATATACCCATATACCCCGAAAACATCCAGGAGCACCACGAAACCCTATTTCCACCGCCGCAACCTTCGGTACCCGTGAGATCCCATCTTGGGGCATGTTCCGGCGCTCCGCCGGAGGGGGAATCGATCACGGAGGGCTTCTACATCAACACCATAGCCTCTCCGATGATGTGTGAGTAGTTTGCCACAGACCTTCGGGTCCAAAGTTATTAGCTAGATGGCTTGTTCTCTCTCTTTGGATCTCAATACAAAGTTCTCCTTGATTATCTTGGAGGTCTATTCGATGTAATTCTTTTTGCGGTGTGTTTGTCGAGATCCGATGAATTGTGGGTTCGTGACCAAGATTATCTATGAACAATATTTGATTCATCTCTGAAATCTTTTATGCATGATTTAAATATCTTTGCAAGTCTCTTCGAATTATCAGTTTGGTTTGGCCTACTATATTGATCTTTCTTGCAATGGGAGAAGTGCTTAGCTTTGGGTTAAATCTTGCAGTGTCCTTTCCCAGTGACAGCAGAGGCAGCAAGGCACGTGTTGTATTGTTGCCATCGAGCATAAAAAATGGGGTTTATATCATATTGCTTGAGTTTATCCCTCTACATCATGTCATCTTTCCTAATGTGTTAGTCTATTCTTATGAACTTAATACTCTAGATGCATGCTGGATAGCGGTCGATGTGTGGAGTAATAGTAGTAGATGCAGACTTGTTTCGGTCTACTTGTCGCGAACATGATGCCTATATACATGATCATGCCTAGATATTCTCATAATTATTCGCTTTTCTATCAATTGCTCGATAGTAATTTGTTCACCCACCGTAGAATTTTCTATCTTGAGAGAAGCCACTAGTGAAACATATGGCCCCCGGGTCTATCTTCCATCATATTATTTTCATATCTATTTACCATTTTTATCGTTGTTTATTTTGAAATCTTTATTTTCCAATCTATATCATAAAAATACCAAGAATATTTATCTTATTATCTCTATCATATCTCACTTTCGTAAGTGACCGTGAAGGGATTGACAACCCCTTTATCGCGTTGGTTGCAAGGTTCTTGTTTTTTTGTCCAGGTACTAGGCGACTTGCGTGTTACCTCCTACTGGATTGATACCTTGGTTCTCAAAAACTGAGGGAACTACTTATGCTACTGTGCTGCATCACCCTTTCCTCTTCAAGGGAAAACCAACGCATGCTCAAGAGGTAGCAAGAAGGATTTCTGACGCCGTTGCCGGGAAGGTTGCACCAAGTCAAGTCAAGACTTGATCTCCTAGCATCTAGTCATCTCTGGCGCCGTCTACGCACAAGTCAAGACATACCAGGTACGCATCACAAACTCTTATCACTCGCATTACATTATTTGCCATTTGCCTCTCGTTTTCCTCTCCCCCACTTCACCCTTGCCGTATTATTTGCCCTCTTTTCCGTCCACCTCTTTTTCGTTCGCCTCTTTTTGCTTGCCTCTTGTTTGTTTGTGTGTTGGATTGTTTGGCACGATGGCTCACACTACAAAAAAATACACTTACGTGATGATACATGTTTGTCACAGTAGGTCGCTTTTTTGTCATGCATGTACATCCATGACAAATTTATGACAGAATCAAGATAGTCATACCTGTGTTGTCGTAGAAGTGTTCCATGACATTACCAAAAATATCATCACGGAAGTGTCCTCTTCCATGACTATAAATCGTGCGTCACAGAAGTGCTTTCGTCAAGGGTGACCGACATGTGGCATCCGCCATAACGGAATGCCGTTAAGCTATCGGGTCGGGTTTTGGATCCGATAACCCGTTAACAGCCCCGAACAATGGGGATTTTCCACGTGTAAAATCATCATTGGCTAGAGCAAACATGTGTCGGCTCATCGTCGGGACAGATGTCATCCACTCACTGGACAGAAGGCGCCTATGATATGTCGACACGTGGCACGGCCCAACAAGTTTAAATGGGCCGACCCAACTAGAGGCCCACAAGATTTTGTGGACCATACTGGGCCGGCCCAGCTAAATGTCCATGAAATTTTGCGGACCATAATGGGCTGGCCCAGCTAAAGGCCCACAAGATTTTGCGGGCCATAATGGGCTGGCCCAGGTAAAGGCCCATGACAATTTTTTGTGCCATAATGGGCCGGCCCATGTAAAGGCCCACAAGATTATTGCGGGGCATAATGGGCCGGCCCAACTGAAGGCCCACGAGATTTCGCCGACATTAATGGGCCGGCCCAGCTGTAGGTCCACAAGATTTTGAGGACCCTAGTAGGCCGGCCCATTAACTGGCTGCCATGTTTTGGGCCAAATGCCGGCCCATATTTGATCCGGTCCATTAATGGCCTGTCACGCTCCGGGCCTAATAGTGGCCCATATGAGATCCGGCCCGTTAAAATCCTACCATGTTCTGGGCCAAATTACGGCCCAGATCAGGTCCGGCCCTTTAAGAGGCTTTGGGCTCAATTATGGCCCATATTAGATTCGGCCCGTCAACTGGACACTATGCTTTTGGGCCCACTTGCTAAAGGCCCACTTAGTAATTCAGCCTGATATTAGTTTTGGCCTGTTAAGGGCCCGTTTAACATTTCGGCCCTATATTAAATTCAGCCTGTTAAAAGCCCGTCATATAGTTGGGGCCTAACTACGGCCCGGTTTGCATCCGGCCTGCTCGCAACCGATATCTGATTAGGCCAAACAAGGACCCAGACAATTTTGGCCTGTTAAAAGCCCGTGATTTGATTCGCACAATCATGGGCCGGGGTTCATTTCGGGCTGCTGCGTAACTAGTAGGAATTAAGAACAAACCTAATCTATACAATAAAGAAGTTACAGCATAGTAACTAAGAATAAACCTACACTACACAATAAAGGATTTAAGGTATATTACATCCACTGGGCATCAAAGTTTGCCACCAGTGATCATAAAGCGCAACGAAGAAGCAGATTACAAAAACTGGGCACCATTGCAGTGTAACAAAATAATACTGAACCGAGACCACTTCCAAGACAGTTCAAGAAAGGTTAGCCTTGCGGGGGAACTGCTGCGCAAGCTGCTGAGCAAGGCTGTGAGACCGGCCTAGCATGTCGGTCATAGCTTCCAGGTGTAGCTGTTTAGCGATGAGGTTCTCATTGGTGTTCTCCGCAATCTTTCTTAGAGATAGGACTTCAAGTCGAAGTTGAGTTACAGAATGCCTTTCTGCTAGAACTTGGGACTGAAGAAGTCGAACTGATTCAGACAACGAATTCTGTGAGCTTGTGTGGCTGTTAGTCTCAAGTAACTTGAACACTGCATCAAGACAAGACTTTGGGGTTGTCTCACTATCTTCAAGATGTTTTGCCTTCTTTGCTGCAATATATGTTGGGTTTGTCTCACAGCCTTCAGCAGACTTGTGCATGCCATCAGGCATATCACCCTGAGACAAAGCAGAGAGATGACAGGTTTTGCACATGTATAAACAAAGATGATAACTGTTCCGTCAATTCTATCCAATTTCAAATTAGAAAATAAAGAGTATGTTCAAAATATCAATAGCATAATTTGGCATTGTTCATAATGCGGGGAGCTTCACCACACTACTAGATTTCCATGTCAACATAACAAGCATAGATGAAGGGCAAAGAAAATCATTGTATCTATTTTGGATAATGTGCATGGCATGTTGTTCATATCATCAGCCACATCAGTAAGATAAAACAGGAGATGACAAGGTGCAAACGTGGGCTGCTTCACCTCACACTGGATTATAGATCCACAAAAACAAGCATACATATAGGGAGTACTAAGTAATGTGCATGGTATGAATAAGGAATTTGGTTTTACAAGTAAAACTTAGAACTTACAGTTCTTACGAACATGCATTTTGGTAGAAACAGCAAACTAAACAGCAGTAAACGATAGGGAGTATGAGCAAATTAAACAGCAGTTGAGGATAAAGGCTTTAGAAGGACTGACATACATTAACAGTTAACACCGGCTTTTTAATGCCCTTCTCCATGGCAAGGGAAGGATAACTTAAGAATTTCAGCACAAAATCTTCTTCATAAGCATTGCATGTACTCTACATTTTGTAGAGAGTAGTTATAGATATGATAATACTGGAAGGGATAGAGAATAATGAAGATAAGATGCAGATTGATGCTACATAATCAACTACCAATCCCTGGAAGTACAAGCATTACAGGACAAAATGTACTGACAAGAGCAATGGGCTACACTTCTAAACTGGCATTGTCTGTGTATTCTACTTGTTGGTAAGATTAAATATAGATATGATCTTTTTTAGTAAATGGTGGGCGAGGGAGATAAGATGTAGAATGCTACAAAATGAACCAATCCCTCTTCCCATAATACAAGAGTGTTTTGAACACTGGTGTACTGTACAAAACATTCTTATACTATGGGACGGAGGGAGTAGCTGTTAATGTAAGTACAGTGATAGACCACGTTCAGTCCTTACAAGAGGATTGTAGAGCTAAACCTCTTCAAAAGGATTGGGTTGATTCTAAATTTATGTAAGAGTCCATACGGATCTTATAATGTCCACCAAATGGACGATTACGAGGCTAACATGTGCAGTGATGCTACATAATCAAACAACTATGAAAGTAAGTATGGTCATACAGGGCAAGAGGTACTCACAAGAGCAATGCAGTGTGCAGTATAGTTGCGAGATTCTGTGGTCCCTTAAGAATGAATGTTCTTCTGCTAATAGTTTTCATACAAGTGAGACATTAAGGCAAATGCAGAAATGTAGTTCAAATTATGATGTGATATCATAGACAGTACCTTACGCTGCAGCCGAGACCAATGTGTAACAAGATTATTCCAGTCATTGTCGGATAAATGTAGCACCGGAGACTTTATAGAAATTTTGTTCAGAGGCTTGCCATCGAAGTGCGCTTGCCTCAGGTAGGAATGATACTTCATCAACGAGTGCTTGAAAAGCACAACCAACCCTTGCTCATCATCACAATCCAGTTTGCACCTCGCCTATTTAATAGAATGAAATCTTGTGTCTTCTGTCAGCAGAAACATATGCAGTAATGACCATGAATAACATTAGTACATTACTTATGCATAAGTTGCAGAGGAAGACTGGAAATTGTTCTGTGTCTGCGGTATAATCTTTCCATGAAGGAAAGATGCGCACAAAGTTCCTGACAACAACATAAGCTTCGTCTTCTAAACTGGGAAGAAATGGAACATGGGTCCTATTTGCTGCAATTGGGGCTCTCTCTGGTTCGAAAAGGGATTTGGCAACTAGATTTGGTGTACTCTTTGCTGGAATGGGGGTTTTGCATCATACAGCTGGTGCTATGTCAACTAGCATAATCATACTGTTTGCTGCAGTTGGGATCTGCTGAGTTGGGGCATCAGAAATGACTAGTGTAGTAGGGCTAGAGTCTGCTAGAGTTGGGGTATTTTGTGGGTCAGGTGATATTGCAACTACACCTAATGGGCTATTTGATTTATCAGGTGCCACTACCTTTTCCAAATACTTTGCTTGTGCTCCTCCATGATCAGCAATCGCCCTCTTCCTTTTGAACGTCTAATACACAAGAACAGCATTTGAATGGATAAATATGGTATGATGACAGATGGGATATGTACTGAAAGTGGATAGGCAGGGCGTATTCACATACACGATGTGTAAAGTAAGCTAATGGCAGTTCAACAAAGTAGAAGCAATGCAAAGCATCAGTTGCAAGATATGTGCGAGCAATGTAACCTTGGAAAGTTAGAGCAAGTACCTTGATGGGTGAATAAGATAGGGCATCTTCCTCTGACTCCTCCACTAGGGAGCTACATTGACTTAGGTCTCCCTCTAGCTCAGAATCACTATTAGGATCATATTCTGAGCATGAATCTGTAGGTGGAGAGTGTTTGCACTGCATCCAGACATGATTTCAGTCCCTTAATGCCAAGTTTGACAGCCATGGCATTGCTCTGCTTTATTCTTTTCATGCGCGCAAGCTCATAATCATTATGATGCTGTTCAGAATCTGAGATTCATGAAAACATAAAAAGTAGTCAGATTATCAATGGAATGCATTGCGGTTTCAACTCGAAGAGTGTCTCCCTATAAACCCCTGCATATGCAAAGTTCACCTCCCCAACCGTGGTGAGCAGACCACACATAGAGATACACACCCGAGCGGCGAACATGCATTTTCAAAACTAATTTAGGAACATTTAGCTGACCAATTAAACAACTCTGTTTTAATAATATCAGATTTGTATTTGAACAACTAAGCTTGTTTAGCTTGATGGGTGGAGCAGTGTTATTATGACACAAAGCATGTATTCTGATCGTATAGTGATCATAACAGGGGGAAACTCTAAGCCTATATTTTTTAGCAAAAGAGGGTTTCCCCTCTGATTTCTATTAAAGAAACCACCACGGAACCAACATGATCAATTAAACCCTAAGCATGATCATTTAAATCGTATTATGGTTGTGCCATGGCAGATTTGAAGCTGCAAACCGGAGAAATGATATTTAGCATCCATTGTTTGCTTCAAACTAAGAACTAAATTCTAAGAGCTGAAAAGAAAGTAGAGTAACCAAGTTAAGATCTTTTCTGGTTGAGATCAAAAAGTTGAGGAGATATGAAGTACCACCTCTCTTGCGGCGCCGTGTAGGCATCGGGGGTGTGATGGCTGTCGGTGGCGTTGAAGCAGATCTATGATGGTAGACGGGTGCATCGGGGGATAAGTCCCGTTGCGGTGTAAGAGAAGGTCGTGTGAGCGGCCCCGACAAAGAGAACGACGGCGCCGATGAAGCGAGACGACGCGATGCAAGGCTATTGGTCCGTCGCCGTGGATGAGAAACGTCCATCTCTAGCAGTGGACGACGCGGTCGTGGTAGGCGCTCCGGCATGGTGGAGGATGGTGGCGATGGATGTGGTGGAGGACGGCGGCGATGGATGGGGTGGCGGACAGAGGCTGGTGTGGGAAAGGGGTCTTCTAGCGCGGACGGTGTATGAATGGGAAAATGGAGGGAGAGGTACGGGGAACCATGTTTTTGGGACGCGCCTGTCTGAAATATGGGAAAGTTACGAACTTATCCCCCGTTTCAAATTTGGACGTCTCGTCGGTTGGGGATAGGACGGTAATCTCGCATCTCCCAAATATTTGCCGGTAACTATTTCGGGCGAGGAGAGGGTGTTTTGCCGCCCACGGTGTATGAACGGGGCTGACAGGTAGGACGGTTGCGTCATGTCTGATGGAAGTTACACATCTGCCCCTATTTAAAATATTAGCCTACATCTATTTCGGATGAGGAGAGGGTGTTTTGCCGCCCACCGTGTATGAATGAGGAATGGAGGGAGAAACAGAGGTCTTTAGGACAAGCTTGAATCAAATGAGTTTTGCCGCCCATGTTTGACGCCCACCATGTCGGAATGGGCTCAGAGGCGGTCGTGTCACGTCTAATTGAAGTTACTAACCTACCCCTATTTAGAGCAGTGGAAATCGGACCGATGGATTGTCCGTGTAATGGGTAGACAGTAATTTCCATCTCCCAAACACTTGGCTTCGGGCAGTTGATGTGGGAGTGGACATTTTGCTGTTTCTTTCAAATTTTGGGACAATAAGCATCCACGTTTACCCTGGCAACTAAATTCGAATCCATTTTGTATTCCTATATGAATCTTTATAAATCATCCTATGTGTTTTTATATATCTTCAAAAGGACGACAAAGATGTATTCCACAGTCATATATGAATATGGTTTACAAATGCCGATACTCAAATTCAGAAACTAGAATCCAGTTTAAGGAGAATTCGAATATTTGGAACACTTCATGTCCAACTCAAATGTCACACGCAGCATAATGTGTACTCCCATTTAGATATGTACACAAGCGATGTATCAAGATTCAAATACCGAGTCAATCAACCAAGAATGTACGAAACTAACAGACATATAAACACTTATAGAGTATATGGATCAATAATATCAACTAACATACATAAGCCAGGCCGCTGTACTTTTTTTTGGCTACAACAACATCCTTTTTTAGCCAGCATCTTGGCCCTTTTCGATGCGTGCCACTTATGGTCCATCTATACTACTATTGCTGAATGCACATTCAGCCCGATTGGCATATTTGTAGGTCTGGCACAGCAATCCAGATGAAATGTCTCCAAGTCTTATCAATTAATACAGACTTGTGCTCAAATAAAATTACAAACAAAAAAACAAAAAAACAATTATTACATGATCTCTAAAACAAATGGTTTGATTGATTACATGAAAAGACAACACAAAGGTTATTCAACTATGGAAAGAACATTTCACCTATGATTTACCAAGTAGGAATTTAATTTCTTTTTTTCCTTCAGGGCCTTAACAATCTGGCCAGTCTCAGCTTGCTTCGTTTAGAAATCCACCAAATATTTAATGGTTATCTTGAGTACTCCTTGTGATTGTGCTATTTGCTTCCTCAACATGTCAACTTCATCTGTAAGTGCAGAAGCAGAATCTCTTTCTACCACTAGTTTAGCCTCTAGAGCATCAGCAGTTGGCAATTCATAATGCACGATTGGGCCGGTGCCACTGCTGTGGGATGATGCAACGTCCATGGGGACCTCGCTCTTTGATCTTGGGCTAACATGTTTTGCCATTAAAGTTCCGATTGGATTCAGTAAAGTTGAAGTTAGCAAAGCATCTCAACTGGGAGTTATAACAGCAAAACAATTAAACAAACAAGTTATTAAAGAGTTTCAATTGGATGCTGAAAAGTAGTTATTAACATCATTGTAACCCGATGTTGCACCAGCAAAGCAGTTAAACAAACAAGTAGATATTTAAGTTAAGGCAAACAGATAATTCTTAACAGTAAGTATCAAACACATAGATAGGCGCAGTCTACAATATGATTAACAGGTTGTGCCATTATGTAATCAGTAGCAAACTAAATTAAGCCAAGCAACGTAATTGAACAATTTTGCAATAAGTGGCTAACTGAAATTCCGAGAAGCAGGTAACTGAACTTACGCTAGTTCTTTGTACAGGCACACTGCAACTTCTTTTTCGCTTACAAGGTTGTACGAAGGAGTCCATGGCATCAATTGCTTGGATACGCAATCCCAGTACTTCTTTCTTCCCACACTGCATGGGTAAGTCGAATGGTTAATCTGGTAAGATGGTGCGTCCTTGATATGTTATATGAGGACGTGTAGTCAGACTAGTTGTAGACAAACACATCACACTGGCTTTTACTGTATATTTCATGCGATTACTTTTGGCATATCAAGATCTAAGCAATCTACAATAGGATGAAAAGACTGGCATCCTTCACATTATTGGCGAACTCAGTTCATAGAAACAAGCAATTCAACCATTCTATGGGTAAATCAAAAGCGCCACTGGAATATTTTTCACTATCCAATCATACACGCAAAAAGGGGCGACGCCACCATAGGGGCTGGTATGGGCGACCGCCTCAGGTGGCTAGAAAGTGTGCACCTAATTTGAGTCGTCCAGGTTGGTCCACGCTAGTTTTGTTTGTCCCAACGCACGAGCAGGCAATGTAAAAAATGAAGAAAAATGTTTCAATTTGGATGGGCCAATAACATAAGTGCAAGGCATGCCCTATAGCAGGCTCGCGGCCCAAACGAGCGCCTCCCATATCGATCGACAGCAGGAAAAATCCCAATTCATTCGCTCCAGCCTCCAGTCTGGTTCGCTCCTAACCTAGCCGCCGCTGGACAGACTGACACAACACTTCCTCGCACCCTCGTTGGAGGGCGGTCGCCGGGCTTCAAGCGAACGGAAGGACAAGAAGATGAAGATCCAACCCTGGGTGTAGCCTGCGTGGGAGGCGGTGGCGACAGCACGGGCATGGCATCGAGCTTGCACAAACGGACAGTCGCAGCTTGCAAGAGTAGCATGCGCAACGAGCAGGTACATCACATCCCTGATTATATCTAATTCAACTCTTCAATTTTTGGCCAATAGTTAAACCGGACGGTGTTGTAAAACTGCTTGTATGTAGGGAATCTATGAGAAAATGAAACCAATTTCTACTTATTTTATAACTCCCCCAATCAATACTGAACTGACTGAATCTGATGTATCTAATCAAGTTTCCGGTGCAAACATACAAGCTCATGTTGTTCTTGAGCCTGAAGTGTCTAATGAACAGACTGCTAATGAAGGATTTGATGCAAACATTTTACATGCTCCTGGTGATGAACATATAGTGTCTAATGAGGGATCTAATGCAAGCATTTTGCAAGCTCATTGAAGGATTTAGTGTCTAATGATGATCTACTATGTTGAGAGAGATAGAGATTTGCAGGCATTGATGACAAGCAAATTATAGTGCATTTTCATAGCTTGAGGAAACGTCGAGGCCATCTACCAGAAAGTCCCCGTATCATCACAACATATCATAAATACTTTTCTAATCTGTTGTTTGAAACTATTGGCATACTTGTGCAGGATAGATATATTGATATGCAGTTTGCGCACTGGTTATACGTGCAATTACACTTCGATATTTTCAGCCAGAGAACGAATAATTCAAGTAGGTACAGACCATGTTTGTAGTCCTTGTACACCATGTTGCATTTTGTGTTTTTTGGTGCTTGCATCATTTAGTGTTTATAATCTGAACTACTTTGGATCATTGGCTGGTTTTCAAAGTGCATGTAGCTTCACATTTCTCAAGTTATGTTGATTTCCGGAGTGCAAGTGCCTTCGTATTTTTAAGTTAAATGTTCGCCCCTGGTAACTTGAATTCGTGGATCAGCCACTGCACACAAATCATACACGAATGCCAGTACGAATTAAATGAAATGCAGGGACTTACGCTAGCTCGTTGTACAGGCTCACTGCAGCTCTGCTTGCGCTTGGGATGTTCCATGGACAAGTCCATGTTACCACTTGCTTGGATGTGCAGGCCTTGTGCTCCTTGCATCCCCCTCCGCATTTTTGACATGGCAAATGGTTGATCAAATAAGAGGAATCGACCTTGATGTTGTACCGGAGGACAGATACTTACAAGGTTATACGGGTGTGCAGGATGTGTACCAGATCCCGTAGCGCCGTCATGCTTTGCTAAAATATGGATTTGCTTGTTTCAGATGATATCTCCAGAAGAAATAAGAGTTAAGGTCAGAGTTGCATAGGCGGGTAAGCTAAGAGAGCAGTGAAAGGATATCCAAACATCGTCGGAACAGTGCACAAGGGAGTGATGTGTGGATACCTAGTTCGGGCCGGCGTTTGGGCATGCTCGCTTAGCTAGAGTGTGGGTCACTTCAGAGCCGTTGAGGGTGATGCGCTGGCGTTGGCTGGCCGTGCACGGATGCAGATCTTGAGTGGCAGTGGTGCGCTACGATGCGGTGGACGAGACCGTTGGTGAAGCCCCAACGGCCTCGGGGGGCGGAGGTGCGACGATGTGCTCGGTGAAGTAGCCCCGGTGAGCTGGGAGACGGCGTCGGTGAAGCGCACCTGATGCGGTGGAACTCGGTGTCTGTGAGGCACGTCAGTTGCGGCAGCCGACGTTGTCGGTGGACCACCCGGTGCGGTGGACGAGGGCATAGATGAGGTAGCTCCGGTGCGGTGGTGAAGCGCGACCGTCGTCTTCGTCGTCGTCGTCCGGCACAGAGGTGGGGAACGGTGGGGAAAGAGATGAGACGAGGGGCGATTCGAGGGTTGGCGGCGAATTAGGGATTTGAGCAATCTGGGCGCGGAAGGGGACGGTGGAGAAGAGAGATTTTGCAGGGCTGGAATTGGGGCCGCCAGATATTTCAATCCGAAATGTGGAAGCGCGAACTTATATTGTCGTCGTCCTTTTTTTGGGGGGGTGGCTGGGTGCTACGCGTCCATCCGACACACGCGACCACCCCGACAGGACTATGCTTCGGTGCCTTAAGGCACCTGCCTTTGTGTCCATGACATATGGGCCCAACAGGTGGCTGGCCCACATGTCAGTGACCCAAAGGCAGTTGCCTTTCAGGCACCGAAGCAGCGTCCACCCCGACACGACCCTGGTTTGCCTGGTGCGCCTACATTTGAGAATGCAAACGAATCTTCTTTCATTTGCAAACGAATCTGTATGTATTACCATGCCCGTGTTTTCCTTGCAATAATTAGTCATTCGAAACGAGATACTCCATCCGTTCACTTTTGTAAGTCATTTCAGACAACTTAAAATGAACTGTTTTGCACATTGTCTGAAATGTCTTCAAGGTCTTATAAAAGTGAACAGAGGGAGTACTAGAAATTAATTAATGAGGAGTTATTTGAAAAAAATCGAAACGGTACCCACGCTAACGTGGATTAGAGTGTGTGTCACATAATTAGTTATTTTAATTAGAGTGTGTGTCACGTAGTTAGTTATTTGAATTAGAGTGTGTGTCACGTAGCCATCTCCAATTCTAACATGGATTTCGCATTTCACTGTATCCACGCTACTTTTGTAATACAAATTCATATGTATATGATGAACACCATGGTAGTGAGAAAACTTTTGGATGGATTCAAACATATAACCTACAAAATAGCACAACAAACTGAGTCAATGTCAACTTTTCAAAACTTAGTATGGCACGAATTCGAAATAATTACCCGTATGCCTAGTCCCCGGTTCAAATCTTACAATGTACACCAAATTGAAACATCGATATTAAGTCTCATACTATGTACATTCAAATGTTGTTTTTAGCCCCCCCCCCCGCACAAACCCTACATACTTCCTGTATCGGTCAATCTTCCTCTCCTAACCGCCTTAGGAAGCTATCGGTTTCCAACACACGTTCATTCTTTCTCTCCATGTTTCGATCTCTTAGTCTCTCAACTACACAACCCCTTTTTCCACTCTGTTACCAAATGTATTTACCTCACACACCCGCCATTGCACCCCATGCCGAGCTCTCTCTCTCTCCCCCCTCTCCCTCTCACCCTCTCGCGCTAAATACATGCATTGCCTATCTAGCCCCCCAACCTCTCGTGCATGCGCACGCACGCACGTTGTATATCTAGGTCACTCCCTCGAGATTGTCTCACTCTTTCTTCCACACGGCGGGCCACACTCGCTTAATCTCGCTCTCTTTATCTGAGTCTCGTTTAACCTCCTTTTCTTTCACACACAAATGATATATCTCCCTATTCGGGCCTCGATCGACATACTCTATACTCTCTCACGCAGATTGTCTATCTAGGTTAGTCCATCCAAGCCGCCACCACTCTTTCGACCTCATGGTGGGCCACGCTCACTCAATCTCTCTCTCTCTCCGTATGTCTCGACTGACCTCGCTCTTTCTCGGACAAAAATGATATATCACCATGTTGAGCCCAATTCAACCTATTCACATTGTATACTCTCTCACGCACATCATCTATCCAGGTCACTCTCTCCAACCCGTCTCAATCTTTCGATCGCACGGCGACCCTATGTGATCGGTTGACCTTGCTTCCTCTCACGCACAAAATATATCTACAAGTCTGTGACTAGATCATCTCTCAAGCTCTATCTTACAGCCCTCGCCCTTGCCAAAAAGCTCAATCGGACAATATCTCTCCAGAGCATATATATTTGTTCAATGAATGTCGGACCACACTCACTTTGTCTCTCTATCTATATGTCTCTCGATTGACCTCGCTTTCTCACACCGTATCTTCCACGCATTGAAGCTACTACCTCTCCATCCCTTGCAAAGACGGAGCTATTTACATTGCGAGGGGCACTCCAACCTTGGATTAATGTGTGTAGGCATTTATTCCGGTCGGTTTAGATTATATTTTCGTAGCATTCGGCCCACAAATACTCCAATCACCGTAGCAGGTAATTAAGCTACGGGGAGCACATAATATGAGCATCGGGGAGCCGTTGGATCGAAGATGCAGCGGCACACATGAGGCCTGAATGTTTTATTTGCAAAAAAACCTTTGGAGAGTTAGGAAATTGCGCATAATTACAAAGACTACTCCCAAGCCATTGGATCTCACTTCCAATGGTGTAAACACTCATATCACCATAATATCTAAGCTGCGGGGTGGATGTGATATTCTATGTCGCTGTCATTTTTGTTCATAAACTTGCAAAAAACGTGTAACTCGTGCCGTTACTTGTCTAACCGTGCAAAGTGTTTGTTCAAAAAAACCATCCTACACTGAAATATCGGAACAACACACGAGGGTCCCACTTGTCATTAATCAAATTTGGACCTAAAACTACCAAATTTGGAAGACGAGATTCAAACTGGCAACCTGGACTACAAAGCGTAAGTCGATAGCCTGAAAAAACGAATGGTTGTTGGCTTTGTCCCATGACTTGATTTTATATAGTACTTGCATTGAGTAGAGTAGAGGGAGTGCCTCGTCAATACGTGCATGACCGTTATCTCACTTACTGGTGGGTCCCAGGTCTGCGATCTCAATCTCTCTTCTCTCCATCGTCTAACCTTTGCACGGGCACACACGAAGAGCGGCGCTAGCTTGCCTTGGTGTTATTACAACTAAAAAAACTTGGAAAATAGAAGAATCGCCTAGAATAAGAGACGTTGTGGCTGGTCGAGACGGAGCTAACCACATCTATCCTCCGTGCCACGTTTGCATGATGAAGCTGTGTGGCTAGTGGGGTGTTTTCAACTGACTGGCTGGGTCCCGAGGTCGAACCATAGGTACTCTACTACGTCTGATACAGTATATTTTTACACGCACATTTTTCCTCCGTGCCAAGACGTGCCACACCTCGCACGATTTCGGGGTCCTCCCGGGTGGTGCACGCATATATTCTTCCTGGCGTGGGACGCCCTACCACGCGTTTTCTGGGTCCTCCTCGGTCGTAGAGCCGAAGCAAGTAAATGAGTCGTCAAATCACGAAAGACCACCTTTCCCGCCGAGTACATTAGTGAAGCACGGTGGCTAGCTAGTTGGGCTAGTTCGACCGATTAGCTAGGCCGCTGCCACATTTGTTTTTTCACCCCTTTTTTTATCTACTTGCCGGCAGGTAAATTTAAATATCCGCCGTGGTGTTGCTCTGGTGTTTGGGTGCGTCAGGATTTTTAATTTTTTGATTGACGGGAGCAGGCGCGGCAGGATTTTTAATTTTTTGATTGACGGGAGCAGGCGCGACAGCAATTAGTCCCGATGACTCCGCCTGTACCCACTACTCCCTGATGTGAGAAGTCGTCGACTGGTGTTTTACCATGGTGAAAACCAAAAGATTCCCCGCTCCCTCCGCCTTCCCGTAGATTGCATTGCCTTTAAGCCGTTTCGTCCCCTTTGCTTCCTCTCCCCATTGCTTCTACCTGGTGCCTTGGCGGTACAGTAGATCCCAGAGTCCGAGGTGAGGCTCCTGACACAGGAGCTCCATGCCAAGGATGCGGAGCTCGGGGCCAAGGACGTGGAGCTCCATGAGCTCAAGGAGGAGAGGAGTGCCATGCTCCTCCGTTATGTGCAGGAGTTCACGGAGCTTTAAAAGCGGCAGGCGTCCACCACAAAGATGCTCAAGGCGTCGGCGGCGTTGCTGCAGAAAGCGGGAGATACGATAGGCCGTCAGGGGAGCCGGCTAGAGCCCGAGCGGGCCGGTCGTGACGAGGTCCAGGATCGCCTCAGCCACTTGGTGAACCAAGTTGCCACGCACGTGTTGCGGCTGCGCGGTGCCTACCGTCATGCCAGCGCGACGATGCCGGCCGTCGAGCTAAACCCTCTGCATGGGCATGTCCATGTCTCGGCGCAACATGACCGTTGGATCAAACTCAGACGGTGCAGATCAGTCACTGTAGCACAAAGCATGTGGGTGTGTTTGGTTGCATTCTCATCTCAATATAGTTGTTTCCTCTTCGTGTATTTTTGTCAACCTACTAGTGTGGACTCATGCACCCTTCATGCACTCTGCCAAACACCCAAAAGTGGGTCGAGAAGGGAACTTTTGCTCCAATCCCGTGCACCCTTCATACACACTCCCTAACACTATTCGTGCTTCATGTGGTTCATATTTCGTGGAGTACTGTAGCACCGTACTCTCCGTGCGCTGTTGACCTAGTTCTGTTAACATTGATCTCACCGTCCATTCTCGATCGGACAGTCGAAAAAGCGATACTATGTTACTATATAGGAGTAGTTGACATGCGCACAACATCATTTGTTATCTTCATATCTTACTACACTAGCAACAAGATTGTGTAGTACTGGCGTATGAACCACTGCACATGCCTAGTAGTAGGAGCACTGTGTATGTTCAAGTGGCTGCCGTGTTTCGCACTCCTCCGTCGTAAGAGTGGAAACGCTTGCTGTAATCATTTTTTTCTTCTGAAAAACAATGGACACGCTCTACCGTGCGGATCCTCCTCCAACCATGCACTAAATTACTCACTTTCGCCGACGTGTGGGACAGCCAGCATCGGGGTCCACCAGCCATGAACTAAATTACTCCGTAGTAGAGTGACGGTAGACTACCCCGATCGAAGCGCCGCAGTAATGCCCAATGAGCTGTCAAATCACAAAACCCCCTCCTTTCCAGCAGTAAGTTGGACGGACGAAGCAACCATCATTTCACTCTTCTCTCTCAGCTTCGTCTCTACCCAACCCTCGCTTCTACCTCATATTTTTCCTCATATCTTCAAGAAAACCCCGACCTGCTTCTGCCATTGTTCTTCTCTCCCAAAGAAGGAAAGGTGAGAGCATCAATGGTGTTGATTCTGGCCAAGGCCCGGTCTTGCAACCCCGAGACTGATCCTATAACTCCCTCTCTTTTCTTCTTTTGGGTTTGTGATTATGGTTTCTTTTATTTTATTTCTATTTGACAGTTTCTTGATGGACGCTGGAGCACCGACCGAAGTGATGTCTATGGCTCCAGCAAAAACCATCGAGGCTCATGGTACGAAGAAGCGCGAGCACCCCGCCGAGACTACCGCAGACAAGCTCAAAGCCATCGCGCTGTCCAAGCCCCCCTCTCCGGGATCCCTCATTAAGCAAGTCCAGGTAATATCTCTTCTTGACGATCTTTTTCTCGATCTTGATCTTGTTTTTTCATCTAACACGCAGTACTAGTACTAGTAGTACAACTTTTCTGGGTGATCTTGCATATGATTTTTGTGTGCCAAATGACGGTTCTAAATTCCTCTTTTGACCAAAACATGCGAGAGGTTGACACTGATTTCTTGTAGATTACTTTCAACTACTCCCTCTGTCCCAAATTTCTTGTCTTAGATGTGTCTAGATACGGATGTATCTAATACTAAAATGTGACTTGATACATCCGTATCTACACAAATCTAAGACAAGAATTTTGGGACGGAGGGAGTACTGTATGAACATCAATGCTACCTTTTAAGAGGGTATATTTGCCTCAATAACTTGTATTATGGATATTGCATGTAATCCCTCTGCTCTCATGCCTTTGAAGACATGTTCTAGTGTCTTTGTTCACTCATTTTTGTGTGTATATGTAGTCATATATGGAGTATAATAACGAAAATCATCTTATATTTCTGAATGGAGGTAGTAATAAAATATGGTTTCTGTTTGAATTAGAACCAGGTCCGCGGTGGAGATGAAGTTCTCAAAGTCATGCCGTGTGAACTGGAAGACCTGATGATCAGTTCTACTGCTGAACTATCCAGCTGCTGTGTCCTTGTCACCACGTGTCCTGAACTAGTGTTTTCCTGTAGCATTGTTGTCAGGCGTGTTCTCGAGGCTGTACTTGACCACAAAAGTTTCCTGGCTGTGCCTTCGATTATGAAGGGTGTGGTTCTTGTAAAGCTTCCCAACAAATTGATGCGACCTGTCTTCATCATCATGTTTATGAGTGGAAAGACCACTCTGTTAGGTTCTCCAAGGTTGACAAGATGGTGATGGTGCATGTAGACATCTCACACGAAGTCCATGGCCTAGTCAGTTATGCGGGGTTCATCCCGTAGGTCGGTGGCAAAAAATAGTCTGCAGAGTTTAGTTAGTGCAACTTTGCTTGTCTGTAGTAAGTACTATTGTTCAGTTCTTGATTTGTGTTTGTGAACCATGTATTGTTTATTAGTACTGTCGCTTTTGGTGTGTGGTCAGTCCTGAGAACGGTCTATGTTAATGTCTGTCCACTCAATTCAGTCTGTATATTTTGAAGTATCCATATCATTATTTTTGTGAGGACGGTCTATCAATTATGGTTACACTCCAATATCTGTATGCATTGCAGGGTTTATTGCACCCACCAGGATTTCCAGCCCCATGGATGTTCAGTCCATACGATTTTTCACGTCCTTTGGACTATCCTGCTTGTGGGAGTAGGCAGGGCCCCAGCATGCCACGCGTAGTTGAACGATCAATCTTCTGTTTAGTACTTCAACATAGTGATTTCCTGGTAAGGATTCACTCGTGTCACATCAAGTAAATCTTATTGATTTACTGTCTAAATCTCATTGATTTAATGTCATGTTTTCTTTCTTTCCTGCAATTTTACGATGCAGGTTTTGCCATGTGACATTCATCACAGAATAAACAGTTTGGTTTGCTCTACGATGGCTATTTTTGCAGGTTTCTCTTCTTATGTCGTGTCAGTAACGAAGGCACTGTCCATCACTTATATTACTGGAAAAAATTGGATCAGTCTGTTGTCTGAGTACAAGCTGAATCCCTATGATGAACTGCAGCTTGGTTTAACAAAAACGCCACAATTAGTCCTTCTCGCGTTTAAAAGAAATGAAGAAAAATACTGGATCACGGTCACGGATCCTAGTCAAGTTAGAAAGCTGATCATAGCAGACCAGACACGACCGCCGCTGTCTCGCACAGATCGAGCACCGACAGTTGCTCTAGCACTGACAGCGGTAGCAGCTCAGTCTGATCCAGCTGAGGATTGGGCACCGATCGCGTCAGCGGATCAGTCTGATCTACCGGAGGATCGGGCATCGACACCGGCACCTGCTCCGACACCGGCACCAGCTCTACAAGGAGCACCATCTCCGGCAGCAGCAGCGGCTTCGGCACCTGCACCAACACTTGCACTTGCATCTGCTCCGGCCCGTGCAGTTGCACCGGCAACAGACTGGGCTGCGGTTCGCACTTCATATACCAAAGTCCTTACAAAAACTGACATGTCCACCTTCTTGGTAAGCATTGGACGCGCAAGTGCTTCGTTCTTTTTTCTTTCCATGTTGTTTCACATGATTCACTGTGTTGATCTAACTGTTTGGGTATGTCTTCTTGTTTGCAAACAGAGAATTCCTAGAGCAACGAGGGAGTCGTTCAATAATCCGGGCGACCGCGGCTAAGTTTCTCTTACCATGCGCAGCCTTGGTGTGAATGAACCTGCTCAATATATCGTAAGTACAAAGGATGGTCGCATGATGATTGATGCTAAAGGATGGTCAAGGTTCAAATCTAAATCATATCTTTTGGTAGGGGATGATGTCAAAATCGAACTTTCTTGGCAAGGAGAGCTGGTCCAAATCAACTTTGAAATTCTTCAATAGCAGCACGCAACTGCCTAACTGATCTATCCTCCGAGAGATTTTGATGTAATAATCTGGCATGGTGAAACAAGTGTCCTGTGTGTATAAGTAGTACGATAGTATTATTTATCACATGGTATATCGTTGATAGAATTGCAACTCTGATTGCTGGTTAGGAACTGTCGTTCGATTTCATTCCAACAGTTTCCGTGCTTTATTCAATTTTGTGTATTCGCCTTGCGACAGCATCTAAAACCAGCGTCATACCGATCACTTGCAATATAAAAAGCGTTGAGGTAGAACACATGGGCCCCCAAACATGCAGGGTCGACCTATGGCCCAAAGTCCAGAACCTGGTTTCGAGAAGCACTAGCTCAGTGCAGAAGTGGCGTCCTCCTCCTGCTGTGGGTTGGGCGAAGATGAATGTTGATGCTGCTTTATCTCGCAATGGTGAAAGGGGAGCCCTAGCAGTTGTGAGCCGGGATCATATAGGCTTCTTCCTTGGAGCATCGGCACTCGTGTGCGAAAGTGTTACTGATCCAGAGATCCTAGAGGCAATGGCATGTTGTGAGGGGCTATCTCTGGCTCTTGACTTAAACCTGCAACAAGTTCAGATTAGCACCGATTGTTCAGCAACAGTCAAGCATATCGGAGAGGCATACTTGGGGCCCAGCAAAGTTATTATGGATGAGATCAAGATGAAGAAGAATATGTTCCAAACCATGGAGATCATACATGAAAAACGCGAGTGTAATGTTGAAGCTCATGTGCTCGCAAAAGCTGCTACTTCTTTGCCCTGTGGACGCCATCTTTGGCTCACAGGAACCCCCGAAATTATTTGTATACCTATGACTGTTAATCTTCAATAAAGCAGCTTTTATCCCTCAAAAAAACATATGAGTTTTATATTCTCAGCTGAACCCCCATAATGCCCGTGCGTTGCAGAGGGAGTATTTTTCTCGGCAAGGTGAGCCTGTGATATAAAAGATTTGTATATTTCTTTACAGAGGGAGTATCTCTCTGTCAAAATATATATTTATGTGTAACTAGTTACTCCTGTCTTTCTACTTCCTTTCGCTGATATGTGGGACAACCGGCAACGGGGTCCACATGACATATGCACAAATTAGAGTGCACAACTTCACGGTAGACACACCCTGGCGTAGCGCCGCAGTAATGCCCAATGAGCCGTCAAATCACAAACCCCCTTTCCAGCTTTAGCAGTAAGCTGGACGGACGAAGCGGCAATATTTCACTGGGCCTGAATCCCTTTCTCCCTCGTCTGCTTGTTCAGAGAAAACCCCCTCTCGGCGATTGCATAGGGTTTTCTCATGGAGAATCAGGTACGAATTCTTCATCCATCCCCGATAAACCCAAGTCCCTTGGTCGCAGGTAATCCTAGGATGGCAACCGCCGCCGTTGATGCATTTTTCTTCCTACTGAATCTAGTGTGTTTCATTTGCAGTGCCCAAAGTGCGAGTACCCTACAGGTTTCTGCGCCCTCGGTGAGACGCCACACTTGTTCCTTCTCATCCTAAGACAACATTTTGAAACGCGCACAGTATGTTCCTAGAATCCTCTTTTCTATCCGGGAGGGTGGGATTTTTTTAAACATGCTGTGTTCTCATATTATTTTTCCTGCAGTGTATTATTTGCTCTGCCAGAACACATGTACTCAAGATGCTCGGCCTTGCCAGAACTGAATACACTAGTTTAATGGTCAAAGTGAAGACAAGCCATGGATATAAGTTCCGAGTTGGGTTCATGAACCAAGAAGATCGCTGCTTTTTTTATGGCCGAACTTAGATAAACTTTCTCAAGTGTTACGGACTGAAAGTTAGCGCACGAATGCTGATGGAGATAGCAGAACCTGGTCTCATCTTCACTGCAATCTTCCAGCCCGACGTCGTTCCAATTGTTCATCCATGTTAGTTTTGTATCTGGTTCTTGCTTGTTGCCTCGATTACTTCTTAATCCACCTATTCTGTCCAAGTAATCACAATTTAACTTTAGAAGTAGCAACGAATCTCTCACGAAGATGCTACTTCTAACTAATATTTTCTTATAATTGGTGGCACGTGTAGGTTTTTTCAGAGTAAAGCAGTCTGCTCGTTTGTTACTCTGTAATAACTCGGCTATTACTAATGGCACTGAAGTTGACTGGATCGACATCCACAAGTTCCTACACTTTATTGATCGTCTTGAGGTCCTTGTGGGGCGTTTGAATGGTGGAAGGCCACGTGGGATATGTGTGCCACTGCTGCACTCATTGAACAGGTCCAACTGTGTCGAGAAACTTATGGTACGAGCTATTTTCTGTTATATATGTTGTTCATAAACTATTGCTTATACACAGTTTTACAGCTATGGTCTTCTTGAAACAGGAACTGCCGAGTTCTATTGTTCCTATACAAATGCCTGACCATGGTCGGGTCAGACTTGCGCTTGGTCACAACATGATGTTTATGTCAACCTACTCAATTCCCCTTGGAGGTGAAAAGATACTTATTCATGGGTGGTCTCAAATAATGAAGGCCCATCCATCTTGGAGAATAGGACAGAAGATTATGTTCATGCTTTTCCATGGCTCTAAAGCGAATATCCTGTTTATTGACCACGTTGCGAGATGAAGCCGCTTTCAGAAGGTTGTGGATGCGCGGGGTGGTGCCTGGGCCTTGTCCTGGGGCTTGGCGGCCTCACCCTTGGTTAACTGTAGGCGAAGTAGCACTGTTCGAGGCGTGCTTTGTATGGTTGAACTTGTATAAGTACTCATACTGCTTTCACCTTTGGTTGTTAAGTGCCCCTGCTGGTTTCAGTTAAGGTAGTTAAGTACTACAGTCTGTCGTGTTTCTTCAGTCCTGTCTTCCTCCAGCCTCCAAAACCAAACCAGCGCCGGCGGGGCCGCCTGCTTCCGCCTCCCACGGCTGGCTGCGCCTCAGCGCACGCATCGCCGCCCCACCGTCTCCTAAATCGTTAACGTCGACGTCCTCCGCGCGCTTTGGTGCGCTCGCCGCGGCGCCGCCCTCTCACGTTGTCAACATGGTCAACAAATAATAGGAATCGGTAGAAGTACGTGGAGAGGATGATAGTAGGGGCCCACCACGTCAGCGTATGGAAAAATAAAATGCTTCCTCCTAGTGTTTTCCTGACATCTAGGACCCACGACATTGGGACACCTGGGACATAGCTACTCGAGCAGTATTTTTTTTGTTTGGTATTGTTGAGACGGAGCAGGGTTTGAACTGGGTTGTGGCCCGTCTAGCCCAGGCTTATATTTTATGTTCACCATGTGACTAGCCCAGCTATTTTTTCTTTGTGAAAATGAGCCCAGTTTATTTTTTCTGAAGAATACCCAATCTAGGCCTACTTATTTTTCTACGCCCTGATGGGCTGCAACTCTTTCAAGACGCCCACAAATCTTGAAAGTAATATGAAATGGGTTGTAAATATAAAAACAGATGAAAAATTGGCAATTACTTTATAATTTCTGAATTTTATTACATTTTCAGATTCCTATTTCACTGGGCGTTAATCTAATTTAAATATATCTTCAAAGTACTTTAAATCTGGCTGGACATTTCGGTATTAAAAATAGTTTGGAACCCACAGAAATATGCGAAATTGGCCCTGGCCAACCAAAAAAACGACTGCAATAAATTGCATAAGAAGTTGCCATGAGCTATATATAAATTATTAAAAAAGAGGGAGTGGTCTGACTTGTGGGCCTGTTTAGTTGACGCGTATGCAAGATTTTTTTAGTTATTATATACGTAAACAAACCATTCTAGCAGACGTAACCGTTGGATGTCAATCCAACGGCCGTCGTGTTTCTTCAATCTCTGATCTTCTTGCTCCAGCCGCCAAAGCAGCGCCGGCGGGACCGCCTACTCCCGCCTCCCGTGGCCGGTTGTGCTGCCGCGCAGGCCTCAGCGCCCCCTACTACTCCCACCGCTGGCCAGGGCATCCCTCTACTCACTCACACCCCTGTTATTCTGCGGCAATGGCAGCCTCACACCCCAGCCGAACCGGTGAACGCTCGTACTCCTCTCCGCGTGGGCATCCACTGCCGCGTCTTCCCCGGCTCCGCGTCGTCCCCTTCCTATGCCTCACCGTCGTCCACCGCCGTGGTGCTCTCGGCGCGGCGTGGTAAATGTGGTCAACGACCGACTTCCATCGGAACAGTACTGTACATGGAGAGGCTGACAGCTGGGTCCACGGCAGCCGCAAGGAAGTGCCTCCTTATTACGCGCAAAATAATTATTCCTCCACCTGACAGCGGGGACCCACCGGACGGGTCACCAGTATTTTGCGAAAAAAATCGTTTCCCCTGACTGCTGGGACCCACCAGCTACATCTTCGCATGCAAGGAAGTGCCTGACAGTCGGGACCCACCTGGTCAAAGCGTATGTAGTGTTGTCATTCTGGTCGCGAACGTGTACGTACATATATACTGGTCGATGTAGAGGTGCGCACGTGTCGTAGTAGAGGCGCGCACGTAGCATGTACACGTACGTACAGCGGCCAGGGTGCAAGAAAGAAAATACGGCCACGTATGTGTACATACGGGCGGGGTCTTGAACGCCTACTCACGCATACGTACGGCCAGGGCTCGTGTACATGGCTGGGTCGGAACGGAGAAACAGCGTCGTCGTCGTGTTCATGGGGAGGCAACGGAATGCGTCGTGTTCATGGGGAGGCAACGGAATGCATCGTGTTCATGGGGAGGCAACGGAATGCGCTGTGTTCATCGGGAGGGCTTGGACGGAACAGGCGATGGAAACAAGGCCTGGCGTACCGCAGAACGGAGGAAACGGCCTTGTGTTCGACCGGCCACGTTCGAAATGGGATCCTGTTCATCGGGAGGGGTCTGGCGTACTGCAAAACGGAGGAAACGGACCTCCTACAGTCGAAACGGGGGTCCTATTGATCGGGAGGGGTGTGGCGTACCGCAAAACAGACGAAACGGACTTGTGTTGGAGCGCTACGGTCGAAACAGGGGTCCTGTTCATCGGGAAGGGTGTGGCGTACCGCAAAACGGGACTCCACGGGATACTGTTCATCTCCACCGTCGACCACCTGCAGCCTCCACGAGCTACTGTTCATCCACCGTCGACCTCCTCCAGCCTCCACCTGCGACTATTCATCCACGGGCTCCTGTTCATCCAGCCTCCACCGTGCGCTACTCCACCGGCTACTGTTCAACCACCCGTCCACCGTCTACTGTTCATCCAGACCTCCACACCACGGGGTCCTGTTCAACCACCCCTCCACGGGCACCCCTTCACCGTCTAATGTTCATCCAGCCCTCCACACCATGGGGTCCTGTTCAACCACCCCTCCACCGTCTACTGTTCATCCAGCCCTCCACGACACCACGGGGTCCTGTTCATCCAGAGGCAATGGCACCGCTCACTGTTCATCCACCCCCCCCCCCCCCCCCCCGCAACGCTCACTGTTCATCCCATCGATCGGCTTCAGTTAGAAGCAGTAGCGAAGGAATCACTCGATCAGGTTCAGTTAACAGCCATCAATCGATCGCTCGGGTTCAATAATGCGTAGCCTACAGTGCAATCGCTCGGGTTCAGTTAGAGCCCAACGCCTCGCTCGGGTTCAGTTAGAGCCAACGCCTCTCACACACGCGCGTACATGTACGAGAGAAACGCGCATCGCTCGGCCCCTGACCTCCCACCGTAACCGGGAACTCCCCGAAATTTTCCTCCCCCTCGCTTCTAGCACGGTTTTTTCCGTCATGGACGGCCCAAAGAATGTCATGCAGCTGCATCTCCGGCCCGCCCAGGACGAAAAGCCCATTTTCTGTCATGATTTTTTGTCATAGAAGTAGGAGCCCACCACATCTATGGTGATACCGGGTTTTGTCACAATTATCGTCATAGAAGTGTCATATGTATGACAGAAAAAAATTTCGTTTGGCCCAAAATGTCACGGATGTGTCTTTTTTGTAGTGTCAAGATAATACTAAATTGTGTGACTTTTCCAATACCAACAATAGTGATTTTCTTATCACTCCGATTGCCCCTCTTACCGATGCTGAATCTTGTGAAATTAATACTGCTTTGCTGAATCTTGTCATGAAAGATCCGTTTTCTGGCCTTCCTAGTGAAGATGTCGCTACCCATCTAAACAGCTTTATTGATTTGTGTGATATGCAAAAGAATAAAGATGTGGATAGTGATATTGTTAAATTGAAGCTATTTCCGTTTTCGCGTAGAGATCATGCTAAAACTTGGTTTTCCTCTTTGCCTAAAAATAGTATTGATTCATGGAATAAGTGCAAAGATGCTTTTATCTCTAAGTATTTTCCTCCCGCTAAGATCATCTCTCCTAGAAACGATATTATGAATTTTAAGCAACTTGATCATGAGCATGTTGCACAAGCTTGGGAGAGGATGAAATTAATGATACGTAATTGCCCTACTCATGGATTAAATTTATGGATGATCATACAAAAAATTTATGCTGGATTGAATTTTGCTTCTAGAAATCTTTTAGATTCGGCTGCAGGAGACACTTTTATGGAAATCACTTTAGGAGAAGCTACTAAACTCCTAGATAATATTATGGTTAATTATTCTCAATGGCACACCGAAAGATCTACTAGTAAAAAGGTTTGTGCTATAGAAGAAATTAATGTTTTGAGTGGAAAGATGGATGAACTTATGAAATTGTTTGCAAATAAGAGTGTTTCTTCTCATCCTAATCATATGCATTTGTCTACTTTGATTGAGAATAATAATGAATCAATAGATGTGAATTTCGTTGGTAGGAACAATTTTGATAACAACGCGTATAGAGGAAACTTTAATCCTAGGCCATTTCCTAGTAATTCCTCTAATAACTATGCTAATTCCTACAACAACTCTTATGGAAATTTTAATAAGATGCCCTCTGATTTTGAGAATAGTGTTAAAGAATTTATGATTTTGCAGAAGAATTTCAATGCTTTGCTTGAAGAAAAATTGCCTAAGATTGATGAGTTGGCTAGGAACGTGGATAGAATTTCTCTTGATGTTCATTCTTTGAAACTTAGATCTATTTCACCTAATCATGATATCAATGAGTCTCTCAAAGCCCTGAGAATTTCCATTGATGAGTGCAAAGAAAGAACCGCTAGGATGCGTGCTAAAAAAGATTGCTTTATAAAAGCGTGTTCTTCTAGTTTTCATGATAATAAGGATGAAGATATAAAAGTGATTGATGTGTCCCCTATTAAATCTTTGTTTTGCAATATGAATCTTGATAATGATGGTACTGGAGATGAGTCAACTTTAGTTAAAAGGCATCCCAATGATTCGGAGTTCTTAGATCTTGATGCAAAAATTGGTAAAAAGTGGGATTGAAGAGGTCAAAACTTTACATATCAATGAACCCACTATTTTTGATTTCAAGTAATTTAATTATGATAATTGCTCTTTGATAGATTGTATTTCCTTGTTGCAATCCGTGTTAAATTATCCTCGTGCTTATAATCAAAATAAAGCTTTTACCAAACATATCATTGATGCTTTAATGCAATCTTATGAAGAAAATCTTGAATTAGTAGTTTCTATCCCTAGAAAAGTTTATGATGATTGGGAACCTACTATTAAAATTAAAATTAAAGATCATGAATGTTGTGCTTTATGTGATTTGGGTGCTAGTGTTTCCACGATTCCAAAAACTTTGTGTAATGTGTTAGGTTTTCGTGAATTTGATGATTGTTCTTTAAATTTGCATCTTGCGGATTCCACTATTAAGAAACCTATGGGAAGAATTAATGATGTTCTTATTGTTGCAAATAGGAATTATGCGCCTGTAGATTTCATTGTTCTTGATATAGATTGCAATCCTACATGTCCTATTATTCTTGGTAGACCTTTCCTCAGAACGATTGGTGCAATTATTGATATGAAAGAAGGAAATATTGATTCCAATTTCTGTTAAGAAAAGGCATGGAACACTTTCCTAGAAATAAAATTAAATTACCTTATAAATCTATTATGAAAGCCACTTATGGATTGCGTACCGAAGATGACAATACCTAGATCTATTCTTGTTTTTATGCCTAGCTAGGGGCGTTAAACGATACCGCTTGTTGGGAGGCAACCCAATTTTATTTTTGTTTCTTGTTTTTTGTTCCTGTTTAGTAATAAATAATTCATCTAGCCTCTTTTTAGATGTGATTTTATGCTTTTAATTAGTGTTTGTTCCAAGTAGAACCTTTGGGAAGACTTGGGGGAAGTCCTTGCGATCTTGTTGTAAAAACAGAAACTTTAGCGCTCACGAGATTTGCTGTCATTTTTTACTGGAGAGTGCGATTAGGTTGATTCTTTTTTAAGATGATTAATAGACAAATTCCTCACGTCCACCAATTTATTTCAGAATTTTTTGGGTTACGGAAGTATTCGAAACATATAGATTACTACAGACTGTTCTGTTTTTGACAGATTCTGTTTTTCGTGTGTTGTTTGCTTATTTTCATGAATCTATGGCTAGTATCGGGGGGTATGAACCATAGAGAAGTTGGAACACAGTAGGTTTAACACCAATATAAATAAATAATGAGTTCAATACAGTACCTTAAAGTAGTGGTTTGTTTTCTTATATACTAACGAAGCTTATGAGATTTTCTGTTGAGTTTTGTGTTGTGAAGTTTTCAAGTTTTGTGTAAAGATTTGATGGGTTTTGGAATAAGTAGTGGCAAGAGCCTAAGCTTGGGGATGCCCAAGGGACCCCAAGGTAAAATTCAAGGACAACCAAAAGCCTAAGCTTGGGGATGCCCAAGGCACCCCAAGGTAAAATTCAAGGACAACCAAAAGCCTAAGCTTGGGGATGCCCTGGAAGGCATCGTCCCCTCTTTCGTCTTCATCCATCGGTAACTTTACTTGAGGCTATATTTTATTCACCACATGATATGTGTTTTGCTTGGAGCGTCTTGTATGATATGAGTCTTTGATTTTTTGTTTACCACAATCATCCTTGCAGTACACACCTTTTGGAGAGACACACATGAAGCGGAATTTATTAGAATACTCTATGTGCTTCATTTATATGTTTTGAGCTAGATAATTTTGCTCTAGTGCTTCACTTATATCTTTGAGAGCACGGTGGTGGTTTTATTTTATAGAAATCATTGATCTCTCATGCTTGACTTATATTATTTTGAGAGTTTTATATAACAACATGGTAATTTTCTTTGGTTATAAAATTAGTCCTAATATGATAGTCATCCAAGATGGGTATAATAAAAACTATCATAAAAAGTGAATTGAGTACTATGAGAAGTTTGATACTTGATGATTGTTTTGACATATGAAGATGGTGATATTAGAGTCATGCTAGTTGATTAGTTGTGAATTTGAGAAATACTTGTTCTAAAGTTTGTGATTCCCGTAGCATGCACGTATGGTGAACCGTTATGTGATGAAGTCGGAGCATGATTTATTTATTAATTGTCTTCCTTATGAGTGGTGGTAGGGGACAAGTGATGGTCTTTTCCTACCAATCTATCCCCTAGGAGCATGCACGTAGTACTTTTTTCGATAACTAATAGATTTTTGCAATAAGTATGTGAGTTCTTATGACTAATGTTGAGTCCATGGATTATACGCACTCTCACCCTTCCACCATTGCTAGCCTCTCTAGTACCGCGCAACTTTAGCCGGTACCATACACCCACCATATACCTTCCTCAAAACAGACACCATACCTACCTATTATGGCATTTCCATAGCCATTCCGAGATATATTGCGATGCAACTTACCACCGTTCCGTTTGTTATGACACGCTTCATAATTGTCATATTGCTTTGCATGATCATGTAGTTGACATCGTATTTGTGGCAAAGCCACCATTCATAATTCTTTCATACATGTCACTCTTGATTCATCACACATCCCGGTACACCGCCGGAGGCATTCACATAGAGTCATATCTTGTTATAAGTATCAAGTTGTAATTTTTGAGTTGTATGTAAATAAAAATGTGATGATCATCATTATTAGAGAATTGTCCCAAGTGAGGAGAGGATGATGGAGACTGTGATTCCCCCACAAGTCAGTATGAGACTCCCAATGAAAAATAAAAAAAGAAAAAAAAGAGGACAAAAAAAGAGAGAAAAGGCCCAAAGAAAAAAAATGAGAGAAAAAGAGAGAAGGGACAATGTTACTATCCTCTTACCACACTTGTGCTTCAAAGTAGCACCATGATCTTCATGATAGAGAGTCTCTTATGTTGTCACTTTCATATACTAGTGGGAATTTTACATTATTGAACTTGGCTTGTATACTCCAATGATGGGCCTCCTAAAATTGCCCTAGGTCTACGTGAGCAAGCGAGTTGGATGCACACCACTTGGTTTCTTTTGTTGAGCTTTCATACATTTATAGCTCTAGTGCATCCGTTGCATGGCAATCCCTACTCACTCACATTGATATCTATTGATGGGCATCTCCATAGCCCCTTGATACGCCTAGTTGATGTGAGACTATCTTCTCCCTTTTGTCTTCTCCACAACCACCATTCTATTCCACCTTGATAACCCACAAGCATAGGGGATCTCAACAGTTTTCGAGGGTAGAGTATTCAACCCAAATTTATTGATTCGACACAAGGGGAGCCAAAGAATATTCTCAAGTATTAGCAACTGAGTTGTCAATCCAACCACACCTAGAAACTTAATATCTGCAGCAAAGTATTTAGTAGCAAAGTAATATGATAGTAGTGGTAATGGTAGCAAAAGTAATAATTTTGGTTTTATAGTGATTGTAACAGTAGCAACGGAAAAGTAAATAAGCGAAGGACAATATAGGAAAAGCTCGTAGGCATTGGATCGGTGATGGAGAATTATGATGGATGCGATCGATCATGTAACAGCATAACATAGGGTGACAAAGAACTAGCTCCAATTCATCAATGTAATGTAGGCATGTATTCCAAATATAGTCATACGTGCTTATGGAAAAGAACTTGCATGACATCTTTTGTCCTACCCTCGCGTGGCAGCGGGGTCCTATTGGAAACTAAGGGATATTAAGGCCTCCTTTTAATAGAGTACCGGACCAAAGCATTAACACATAGTCAATACATGAACTCCTCGAACTACGGTCATCACTAGGAGTGGTCCCGATTATTGTCACTTCGGGGTTGCCGGATCATAACACATAGTAGGTGACTATAGACTTGCAAGATAGGATCAAGAACACACATATATTCAAGAAAACATAATAGGTCTAGATCTGAAATCATGGCACTCGGGCCCTAGTGACAAGCATTAAGCATAGCAAAGTCATAGCAACATCAATCTCAGAACATAGTGGATACTAGGGATCAAACCCTGACTAAACTAACTCGATTACATGATAAATCTCTTCCAACCCATCACCGTCCAGCAAGCCTACGATGGAATTACTCACGCACGGTGGTGAGCATCATGAAATTAGTGATGGAGGAAGGTTGATGATGACGATGGCGATGGATTCCCCTCTCTGGAGCCCCGAACGGACTCCAGATCAGCCCTCCCGAGAGAGTTTAGGGCTTGGCGGTGGCTCCGTATTGTAAAACGTGATGAATCCTTCTCTCTGATTTTTTTCCCCGAAAGTGAATATATGGAGTCAAGGTGGAGCGTCAGGGGGCCCACGAGGCTGGGGGCACGCCCAGGGGGTAGGCGCACCCCCACCCTCGTGGACAGGGTGTGGGCCCCTTGACGTGGATCTTTCTTCCAGTATTTTTTATATATTCCAAAAATAATCTCCGTTGATTTTCAGGTCATTTCGAGAACTTTTATTTCTGCAGAAAAATAACACCATGGCAATTCTGCTGAAAACAGCGTCAGTCCGGGTTAGTTCCATTCAAATCATGCAAGTTAGAGTCCAAAACAAGGGCAAAAGTGTTTGGAAAAGTAGATACGACGGAGACGTATCAACTCCCCCAAGCTTAAACCTTTGCTTGTCGTCAAGCAATTCAGTTGATAAACTGAAAGTGATAAAGAAAAACTTTTACAAACTCTGTTTGCTCTTGTTGTTGTAAATATGTAAAGCCAGCATTCAAGTTTTCAGCAAAGATTATGAACTAACCACATTCGCAATAACATTTAGGTCTCATGTTTACTCATATCAATGGCATAATCAACTAGCGAGCAATAATAGTAAATCTCGGATGACAACACTTTCTCAAAACAATCATAATATTATATAATAAGATGGTATCTCGCTAGCCCTTTCTAAGACCGCAAAACATAAATGCAAAGCACCTTTAAAGATCAAGGACTGACTAGACATTGTAATTCATGGTAAAAGAGATCCAGTCAAGTCATACTCAATGTATACTAACAGTATGGATGCAAATGACAGCGGTGCTCTCCAACTGGTGCTTTTTAATAAGAGGATGATGACTCAACATAAAAGTAAATAGATAGGCCCTTCGCAAAGGGAAGCAGGGATTTGTAGAGGTGTCAGAGCTTGGTTTTGAAATAGAGATGAATAATATTTTGAGCGGTATACTTTCATTGTCAACATAACAACCGAGATATCTCGATATCTTCCATGCTACACACATTATAGGCGGTTCCCAAATAGAATGGTAATCTTTATACTTCCCCTCCACCAACAAGCATCAATCCATAGCTTTCTCGAAAGAACGAGTGCCTCCAACTAACAAGAGCCCCGAGGGAGTTTTGTTTGCAGTTATTTTGATTTGATTTGCATAAAGCATGGGACTGGACATCCCGGTGACCAGCCATTTTCTCGTGAGTGAGGAGCGGAGTCCACTCCTATTGAGAATAACCCGCCTAGCATGGAAGATACAGACAGCCCTAGTTGATACATGAGCTATTCGACCATATAAAACAGAATGTTTATTTGAAGGTTTAGAGTTTGGCACATACAAATTTACTTGGAATGGCAGGTAGATACCGTATATAAGTAGGTATGGTGGACTCATATGCAATAACTTTGGGGTTTATGGAATTGGATGCACAAGCAGTATTCCCGCTTAGTACAAGTGAAGGCTACAAAAAGACTGGGAAGCGACCAACTAGAGAGCGACAACAGTCATGAACATGCATTAAAATTAATCAACACTGAATGCAAGCATGAGTAGGATATAATGCACCATGAACATAAATATCGCAGAGGCTACGCTGATTTTGTTTCAACTATATGCATGAACATGTGCCAAGTCAAGCCACTCGAATCGTTCAAAGGAGGATACCACCCTATCATACCACATCACAACCATTTTAATAGCATGTTGGCATGCAAGGTAAACCATTATAAACTCCTAGCTAATTAAGCATGACATAGGCAACTACAATCTCTAATTGTCATTGCAAACATGTTTCTTTCATAATAGGCTGAATCAGGAATGATGGACTAATCATATTTACAAAAACAAGAGAGGTCGAGTTCATACCAGATTTTCTCATCTCAATAAGTTCATCATATAATCATCATTATTGCCTTTCACTTGCATGACTGAACGATGTGGATAATAATAATAGTGCACGTGCATTGGACTAAGCTGGAATCTTCAAGCATTCAATTCAAGAGAGAAGACAAGGTAATATGGGCTCTTTGTTAGATCAACAATAATGCATATGAGAGCCACTCAACATTTTCATTATGGTCTTCTCCTCTCGACCCCCAAATAACAAGAAAAGAAATAAAACTATTTACACGGGAAAGCTCCCAACAAGCAAAAGAAGAATGAGAAATCCTTTTGGGTTTTCTTTTTAATTACTACTACAGACATGGAAAGTAAACTAACTAAAACTACAACTAGTTTTTTGGTTTTTCTTAAGGTTTATCAAACACACAAGAAGAAAGCATAAAAAGGAAAATAAACTAGCATGGATATTACAATGAAAAAGTATGAGCACCGACAACTAGCATGAGTGTGTGAACAGGAATGTAATGTCGGTGAGAAATACGTACTCCCCCAAGCTTAGGCTTTTGGACTAAGTTGGTCCATGCCCATGGATCAAAGTTGTAGCTGGGGTCGTACTGAGAAGGAGCCTGGGGTTGCCACTGGTTGGCAATCTCCTCCGGATCCCACTGGTAAACAGACTGTCATGAAGGATCAAATTGTGGTTCCGGCTCTGGCTCTGTAGCTGATGTGGGGTTTCGGTAGGCGTGAATGGCCTCCGGCGGAACAAGGTACTAGCCTGCAGATAAGTCAAACAAGGAAGGAGTAGGCAAAGTGATAGTCTCAAGGTGATTTTTATCAAAAAATCAGCTTGTACTTAAGCATATTTTCCTTATTCTTAACGATAAAATCATGTGCTGCCATACTCTTATAGTCTAGAAAAACAGGAGGCAGCAACTTCTCTTCCTTCTCATAATGCCTAATAGGTATGTTAAAGTGTGCAGCGAGGCACGAGGCGAAGATACCACCCAAGACGGGGACCTTAGTATGGCTAAGATTTAACCGCTTTGCAACAATAGCATCCATACTAAATGTGCCATCACGGAACAAGGCATGGCACAAAATAATAATATCAGGGGCCCTAAGGTTGCCACAGTTTCCGTGACCAATCGAGCATCTACTAGCAAATATTTCAAAGTAACGAAGAACGAGAAAATGTATGCTAGTAATTCTTGCATCGGAAACCTTCCTAGTTTCCCCTACAGCAATCATATCAATAAACCCTTCCACATCACCACGATGTGGTTCTTCTATGATGCCTGTAAAGGGTATCTTAAGACCCGGCAGAAATCAAAAAGGGACATCTCCTTATACTCATCATATAAATAGAAATCCACCGAAGGTGGTAACCTCCTAGCATGGAAATGAAAATTTTGCACAAAAATATTAGTGAGTAGGAGATACTGTTCGCGTTGGTCGTGGAGGAAGTCGGTGAGGCCTGCATTCTCAGCCAACTCATAAAAATCATCATAAATCCCGGCTGCTCTCAAGAAATCATCACAAGGCCATTCACACGGCCGAACTTCCGCGGTGCGAGGGAGATTATATTTGGGCCTCTTATCCTCCTCACTTTGCTTGTCCTTCGAGCTTCGGCTCGACGAGCCCCTCAAAAATCTCTTCATCATTTTCTGTAAATTTCTGAATTTTTTAGTAACTTCAAAATAAAAGTGAACCAAACTCAACAAAATTGATAACAACTACTCCCACAAGTGCCTAGAGACTATATCATACATTAGAACTACATGGAACCATATAAATTTGACATGCAAGCTCAAGAATAGGGTCACCTAAGCAGCAAAAATTTGCAATGAATAAAGCACTAGAACAAAAACTAATTAGACCATTGGAGGAGTCACATACCAAAAAAAACAATCCCGCAAAGCAGTTTTGTGAATGGAGCTTTGAGAAAGGAGATCGAAAATGGTAGCAAGATGAGCTAGAACTCATGCTTGAGCTGGTTGGTGATGTTCTTGGGAGGAATAAGGAGTGTGTGGTGGCTGGAATAAGTGGAGGGGAGCCACCATGGGCCCACGAGGCAGGGGTGCGCCAGAGGGGTGGGCGCGCCCTGGACCCTCGTGGCCAGGTGCTTGCTCCCCTTGGTGTGTTCTCAGTCCCACATATTCTCAAATATTCGAGAAAAAATCATATTTAATTTTCAGGGCATTTGGAGAACTTTTATTTTCGGGGTATTTTTTTATTGCATGGATAATTCAGAAAACAGACATGATATACTATTTTTGCTTTATTTAATATAAATAACATAAAGTAAAAAGAGGATACAGAGAGTTGTGTTTTCTAACTTCATCCATCTCATGCTCATCAAAAGGAATCCATTAACAAGGTTGATCAAGTCTTGTTAACAAACTCATTCCAAATTGCATGAAACCGGAGAAATTTTGAATAACACTAGGTTACCTCAACGGGGATATGCACATCCCCAACAATAAGAATATCATATTTCTTCTTGATAGTAGGAAGAGGAAATTCAAAACCTCCAATAGTAATTGTTTAAATTTTTCCAATAGAATTGGTACTGTGGACTTGAGGTTGTTTCCTCGGAAAGTGTACTGTATGCTCATTACCATTAACATGAAAGTGGCATTGCCTTTGGTGCAATCAATAACAGCCCCTGCAGTATTCAAAAAGGGTCTTCCAAGAATAATAGACATACTATCGTCCTTGGGAATATCAAGAATAACAAAGTCCATTAAAATAGTAACATTTGCAACCACAACAGGCACATCCTCACAAATACCGACAGGTATAGCAGTTGATTTGTCAGCCATTTGCAAAGATATTTCTGTAGGTGTCAACTTATTCAAATCAAGGCTACGATATAAAGAGAGAGGCATAACACTAGCACCGGCTCCAAGATCAAATAAAGCAGTTTTAACATAGTTTCTTTTAATGGAGCATGGTATAGTTGGTACTCCTGTATCTCCAGGTTTCTTTGGTATTCCACCCTTAAAAGTATAATTAGCAAGCATGGTGGAAATTTTAGCTTCCGGTATCTTTCTTTTATTAGTAACAATATCCTTCATACATTTACATAAGGATTCATTTTAAGCATATCAGTCAAACGCATACGCAAAAAGATAGGTCTAATCATTTTAGCAAAGCGCTCAAAATCATCATCATCTTTTTTCTTGGATGGTTTAGGAGGAAAGGGCATGGGTTTCTGAACCCATGGTTCTATTTCTTTACCGTGCTTCCTAGCAACAAAGTCTCTCTTATCATAATGTTGATTCTGTGATTGTGGGTTATCAAGATCAACAGTAGGTTCAATCTCTACATCATTATCATTACTAGGTTGAGCATCAACATGAACATCATCATTAACATTATCACTAGGTTCATGTTCATTACCGGATTGTGTTTCAGCATCAGAAATAGAAATATCATTGGGATTCTCAGGTGTGTCAACAATAGGTTCACTAGGAGCATGCAAAGTCCTATAATTTTTGTTTTTCTTCCTCTTAGAAGGACTAGGTGCATCAATATTAATTCTGTGAGAATCTTGCTCAATTATCTTAGGGTGGCCTTCAGGATACAAAGGTTGCTGGGTCATTTTACCACCTCTAGTCATAACTCTAACAACATTATAATTTTTCTTATTATTTAATTCATTGAGCAAATCATATTAAGCTTTAAGCACTTGTTCTACTTGAGTGATAACCGTAGAAGCATGTTTACTAATTAGTTTAAGTTCACCTTTATTACTAGCCATATAATCACTCAAGTGGTCAATCATATAAGCATTATGTTCTAATTGTCTACCAACATAAGCATTGAAGTTTTCTTGCTTAACCATAAAGTTATCAAATTCATCCAAACATTGGCTAGCAAACTTAGCAGGAGGGATTTCAGCTTTATCATATCTATAGAGAGAGTTTACCTTTACTACCCGTGTCGTGTTATTAAGACAGTGTGTTTCTTCAATAGGTGATGAATTAAGACCATGTATTTCTTTAATAGGAGGTAAATTCTTAACATCTTCAGCTTTAATACCCTTTTCTTTCATAGATTTCTTTGCCTCTTGCATATCTTCATGACTGAGAAATATAATACCCCTTTTCTTCGGAGTTGGCTTAGGAGTTGGTTCAAGAAGTGTACAATTATTTTCATTGGTCAACATATTATTCAATAGAATTTGAGCTTGACCAATAGTTATTTCCTGGAAAACACAACCAGCACAACTATCCAGGTAATCTCTGGAAGCATCGGTTAGTCCATTATAAAAGATATCCAGTATTTCATTTTTCTTGAGAGGATGATCAGGCAAAGCATTAAGTAATTGGAGAAGCCTCCCCCTAGCTTGTGGGAGACTCTCTTCTTCAATTTGCACAAAATTATATATTTCCCTTAAGGCAGCTTGTTTCTTATGAGCGGGGAAATATTTAGCAGAGAAGTAATAAATCATATCCTCGGGACTACACACACAACCAGGATCAAGAGAATTAAACCATGTTTTAGCATCACCCTTTAATGAGAATGGAAATAATTTAAGGATATAATAGCAGAGAGTTTTCTCATCATTAGTAAATAGGGTAGCTATATCATTTACTTTAGTAAGATGTGCCACAACAGTTTCAGATTCATAGCCATAAAAAGGATCAGATTCAACCAAAGTAATTATCTCAGGATCAATAGAGAAATCATAATCCTTATCAGTAATAAAGATAGGTGAAGTAGCATAAGCAGGATCATATTTCATTCTAGCATTCAAAGATTTTTCTTTAAGTTTAGCTAATAATTTCTTAAGATCACTTCTATCATTGCAGGGAAGAAAGTCTCTAGCAATTTCTTCATCCATAACATAACCCTCAGGAACAATAGGCAATTCATATCTAGGGGGAGAATCTTCATCATCACTTTCATCAATATTATCAGTTTCAGTAATTTCATTCTCTCTGGCCTAGGAAGTTGTTCATCAAGAAATTCACCAGGTGGCACAGTAGTATCAAGCATAGAAGTAGTTTCATCATCAGTATCATGCATAGCAGAAGTGGCATCATCAATAAAATGCGACATATTAGAATTAATAGCAGAAGTAGGTTTAGGTGTCGCAAGCTTACTCAAAACAAAAGGTGAATCAAGTGCAGAGCTAGATGGCAGTTCCTTACCTCCCCGCATAGTTGAGGGATAGATATTGGTTCTTTGATCTTTCAAGTTCTTCATAATGACCAACAGATATAAATCCCAAGTGACTTAAAGAATAGAGCTATGCTCCCCGGCCATGGCCCAGAAAATAGTCTTGATAACCCACAAGTATAGGGGATCGCAATAGTTTTCGAGGGTAGAGTATTCAACCCAAATTTATTGATTCGACACAAGGGGAGCCAAAGAATATTCTCAAGTATTAGCAGCTGAGTTGTCAATTGAACCACACCTGGAAACTTAATATCTGTAGCAAAGTATTTAGTAGCAAAGTAATATGATAGTAGTGGTAACGGTAGCAAAAGTAATAATTTTGGTTTTATAGTGATTGTAACAGTAGCAACGGAAAAGTAAATAAGCGAAGGACAATATAGGAAAAGCTCGTAGGCATTGGATCGGTGATGGAGAATTATGCTGGATGCGATCGATCATGTAACAGTCATAACATAGGGTGACAAAGAACTAGCTCCAATTCATCAATGTAATGTAGGCATGTATTCCAAATATAGTCATACGTGCTTATGGAAAAGAACTTGCATGACATCTTTTGTCCTACCCTCGCGTGGCAGCGGGGTCCTATTGGAAACTAAGGGATATTAAGGCCTCCTTTTAATAGAGTACCGGACCAAAGCATTAACACATAGTCAATACATGAACTCCTCGAACTACGGTCATCACCAGGAGTGGTCCCGATTATTGTCACTTCGGGGTTGCCGGATCATAACACATAGTAGGTGACTATAGACTTGCAAGATAGGATCAAGAACACACATATATTCAAGAAAACATAATAGGTCTAGATCTGAAATCATGGCACCCGGGTCCTAGTGACAAGCATTAAGCATAGCAAAGTCGTAGCAACATCAATCTCAGAACATAGTAGATACTAGGGATCAAACCCTAACAAAACTAACTTGATTACATGATAAATCTCATCCAACCCATCACCATCCAGCAAGCCTACGATGGAATTACTCACGCACGGCGGTGAGAATCATGAAATTGGTGATGGAGGAAGGTTGATGATGACGATGGCGATGGATTCCCCTCTCCGGAGCTCCAAACGGACTCCAGATCAGCCCTCCCGAGAGAGTTTAGGGCTTGGCGGTGGCTCTGTATCGTAAAACGCAATGAATCCTTCTCTTTGATTTTTTTTTCTCCCTAAAAGTGAATATATGGAGTCAAGGTGGGCATCGGTGGAGCGTCAAGGGGCCGACGAGGCAGGGGCGCGCCCAGGGGGGTAGGCGCGCCCCCACCCTCATGGATAGGGTGTGGGCCCGCCTGACGTGGATCTTTCTTCCAGTATTTTTATATATTCCAAAAATAATCTCCGCTGATTTTCAGGTCATTCCGAGAACTTTTATTTTTGCACAAAAATAACACCATTGCAATTCTGCTGAAAACAACGTCAGTCCGGGTTACTTCCATTCAAATCATGCAAGTTAGAGTACAAAACAAGGACAAAAGTGTTTGGAGAAGTAGATACGACGGAGACGTATCACACCTATAGTGCTATATCCATGGCTCACGCTCATGTATTGCGTGAAGATTGAAAAAGTTTGAGAACATCAAAAGTATGAAACAATTGCTTGGCTTTTCATCAGGGTTGTGCATGATTTAAATACTTTGTGTGGTGAAGATAGAGCATAGCCAGACTATATGATTTTGTAGGGATAACTTTCTTTAGCCATGTTATTTTGAGAAAACATGATTGCTTTGTTAGTATGCTTGAAGTATTATTATGTTTATGTCAATATTAAACTTTTGTATTGAATCTTTCTTATCTGAACATTCATGCCACAATAAAGAAAATTACATTGAGAATTATGCTATGTAGCATTCCACATCAAAAAATTTGTTTTTATCATTTACCTACTCGAGGACGAGCAGGAATTAAGCTTGGGGATGCTTGATATGTCTTCAACATATCTATAATTTTTGATTGTTCCATGTTGTTATATTATCTGTTTTGGATGTTTAATGGGCTTTAATATACCTTTTTATATTATTTTTGGGACTAACCTACTGACCAAAGGCCCAGTGCAAATTGGTGTTTTTTTGCCTATTTCAGTGTTTCTTAGAAAAGGAATATCAAACGGAATCCAAACGGAATGAAACCTTCGGGAGAGTGATTTTTGGAACAAACATGATCCAGGAGACTTGGAGTGGACGTCAAGAAAGAAGCAAGGAGGCCACGAGGCAGGAGGGCGTGCCCAGGTGTCGGTGGAAATGACACCTATGGAATCACTGGGATCCCTTCTATGGTTGGCGGGCGCGGGGTTGTGCAAAGAGCGGGTCTGATAGCCAGCACAAAGATCATTTACCCAGGTTCGGGCCGCAAGGATGCGTAATACCCTAATCCTACTTTGGTGTATATTTGAGTGTTTTTGAGCTTTTGAACTAGCTGCGGTGCGTGCGTAGTCCAAAAGATCCAAATCCTTCTCCAGTACGCCTCGGGCCTCCTTTTATAGTCAAAAGGGGTCGCCACAGTGGCACACATGAGGTGGAAAGGTATACAGTGTACAAGTTTATCGCCTGCCATTACGGGACAAGGCGCATTAAATGCGCTCCTTAGGTGTCTCGTTGCTTTATTGGGGATGGCAACGAGGCCCGTCCCGTCCGTCACCGCTCCGCCTCGCTCCGACACGCGTCTAGGCCAACTAGGCATGCAGCGCCACGTAAGCTGGCAGGCTGCTGAGATGGCGTGGTGGTAGGGTCTTCACGAAGATCTACATGCCACCACGCAGGTGCTTGACTAGCTGGATTAGGAGCCACATGCTGCCATGTGGGTACTTGCCTTAGCTGGTGGGTCGGCCGCTGAACTAGGGCGGCAATGGGGCGGCAAGGGCTTGCCGCGGTCTTGCGTATATTCCCGGCGAGGGTCTTGTCGGGGCCTTGTGCGCGCCCTCGGCAAGGAGCCTTGCCGGGGTCTCGTGGGTACCCTCGGCAAGTAGCCTTGTGGTCGTCTTGTCTTCTGGTTCCTCCCTTTGCCCCGCTAAATGTGGCCGCAGGTGCGGCTTTGACTGCCCATGCACAAGTAGAGGGGTAAAAAGGAGAGCCCCTACTTTTGTCCACCAACACGAGCCCCCGGGCCTGGGCCACACATAAGCGCAACACATTGTTGGGCCGGGCCCAGAACGGTGTGCGGGCATGCGGGGCGGAGTTTTACTGCGGTAATTCCCTCGCACGTCGCACTTCCCCACGACCCGTGTTCAATGCGTGACGTGGGGGTCGTGTGCGGAATGACCGCAGTATGCTTGCGTCATCCATGGTGAACAGTAAACAGGCGGCTTGCGTGTTCTCTCGAAACGGCAGAGCCTCCGCTCATTTACCTTCTCCGCCTTGGAACCGCCGTTCCACGTTTCGCACTATGCTTGCTCCTTACGCCATGCACCCCGCATGCACGGCACGGGGTAGGTGACAGACACATGGAATATGGGAAGGCGTGCAGGGGCCGATACTCACGTGCCTTCGATTGGGAGGGGAGGCCGGTCGATGGCCTCGCTTGCTGCCACTTTAATGAGCCAGATTCGAGCGGGCTCTTCAGGGGCGTAGAGCTAGTCTTTCAGCCTCCCCTTCCCAATTATAAAAGGGAACTCAGGGGTAGGGGAAGAGCATATCCCTGCGTCTCCCCTTTGTCTCCATCCCCACCCACGGTCATGGCGAGAGGGCATGGCCGCGGCCGTTCTTGTGCGGAGGCGACCAGGTCCTCCTCCCGCCAGAGAGCTGCAGCGGTCAAGGAAGAGGTAGATGCCCAGGGTGACGGCCATGCTCGAGGCGGGGTTGCTGGACGGGGCCGCGGTCAGCGAGGCGGTCAAGGTAGAGGTGGCCGAGGCAGAGGCGGGCATGGAAGGGGGATGCCTGCGTCGTCTCCGTCTCCGTCACCATCTCCCCCGCCAACTCCTCCTGCTTCGCCGAGTGGCCATGTCGGGGACTCGGCACTCAAGTTTATTCTACAGCTGCATGGGCCGCTGCGTCGTCGTCTTCGTCTTCCCCGGGCGTTCGCGATGGTGCTGGAGATCGACCAGCCACCGCGGCTGAGGCTTCACATGAAGGGGTGTTGCCATGGCGACATGTGGGTGAACACAGGGTTCCCCGCCCCTCAAGTGATGCTCCTTCGCCGGGGCTGGAAAACTTTTGCACGCACCCATTGCTTGATGGATGGGCATGTCCTCTGCTTCAAGCTAGCGGAGAGCGATTTGCTCTCCGTCAAGGTCTTCGGGCGCGCGGGACACAGGCTTGGCTGTTGTGTGGAGATCTCGGCTGATGGTGAAACCTCCTCTTCGGCCAAGAGTGATGAGGAGGACAGCGACAGCAACGACGAGGGTAGCGGGCGGGAGGATGATGGGTCCGACTAGGCGTGGGGCACATCGTTCCTGGGCAACGTCGGCAGCACCATCATCTGCCTCGCTAGCTCCTTGAACTTCTCGGGGTCGTCGCCTTGGGTGGCTGGCGTTGGAGGGACGGCGAAGATGAAGAAGGCGGGTGGCGGGCCATCAAGTCGAAGTACGATGGCCTCGACACCTTCGTTGCGTATTGCCGGGCCGCTGCCTCGTCTTTCAGCTCTTCCTCCGGCACTGTCATCACCGGCCTCCTTTCGGACGATCGCTGATATGTTCTCTTGGCGTCTTCTGCTGCTCATACCTCGCCTAGGCACTCCTTTTGCCCTTCTGCCATCTTGTTCTATTTCCTAAGGAGAGGGACAAGAAAGGGATCACGGGCATCTTATCTCTTTTTAGTTTTTAAGCCTACGGGCCTTTGTAAGATTTAAATCTTGTAACCCCCTTGCTCATGTATACATTCTGTATGAATTTTACTTGGTAGCAACGTATTAATGAGGAGAAGGGTGTTTGCTGGGTTTTGTTTGCGCGTGGGCGAGGGCCACACCAAGGAACGAGTCCTTGTTATCTTAAGATAAACACTGTAACCCGGCAATAGGCCTTGCCGTCTTTTTGCTCTATAGATCAGCTATACTCACGCCCTTGGCGGAGGTAGGGGCCGAGTAGGATTAGGCCCTTCGCTCGTCCCCTTCCCATCGCACTACAACCAAGTTCGGCCCAAAGTAAGGTTTTCGGACACGGGACAGAGGGAGCAATATGGTATGAAAGCGAGCGAAGTCTCGTACGTTCAAGTTTCATACGGAGGCACAGAGTGGGGGAAAAACTTATCTGATGTCGCAACCCCTGGAAACCTTGGCTTGCCGTGATCGGATCCTTAGACCTGCAGCCCCCGGCAACCTTGGCTTGTCGGGGTCGAGGCGACGGCCTGTTCTCTTTCTTCCAAAATAGCTCAGCAGAAATGTCCACGCAACCTGCGAACCAAAAAGGACGGGAAGGAATAGAGAGATGCATACTCGACCTCTATGCTAAGGGTTAGTCGCCACCAAGCACTATCAACCCTAACGTAGAGAGAGGCTCAACCTAGCATGCATGCTAAAACTTAGGGCGCCAACGCTTCATTTATTTATGCTTAGGGTCTGCGCCTGGCTTTGTACAAAGGGTTACATGCCTTGCCGGCAAGGCTTGCACAAAAGGTGGTTTGCTGGGGAGCCCGGCAACCGCGCCTTATGGGTAAAACTTGCGAAGATGTTCGATGTTCCACGAGTTGCTCAGTGGAATACCATCTTCGGTCTCCAGGCGGACTGCTCCGGGCCTGGTGACTCGTATTACCCGATAAGGGCCTTCCCACTTTGGCGTCAACTTGTTGGAATTCTTGGCCGACTAAACATGCCGAAGAACAAGGTCGCCTTCCTCAAAGCTTCGTGCACGAACCTTGCGGCTATGGTAGCGGCACAAGGCTTGTTGGTAGTGTGCTGCTCGCATAGCCGCTCGAAGATGATCTTCCTCAAGGAGCATTGCGCATCTTGCCGCAACTGCTCTTGCTCAAGCTCATCATAAGCGAGCACTTGAGGTGACCCATGCGTGAGTTCCGTGGGGAGAACTGCTTCTGCCCCGTAAAAAAGGGAGAAAGGGGCCTGGCCGGTGGCTCAATTTGGTGTTGTTTTAATTAACCAAAGAACCGCTGGCAATTCATCAATCCAGCGCCTTCCGCACTTGTGTAGCCTGTCAAAAGTTCTTGTCCGGAGGCCTCACAATACTTCAGCATTCACCCTCTCAGCCTGGCCGTTGCTTCGTGGGTGTGCAACAGAAGCAAAACAGACCTTGCTGCCGAGGTCCTGGATGTACTGCATGAAGGTGCGGCTCGTGAACTATGTGCTGTTGTCGGTGATGACTCTATTTGGCACACCAAAACGGCAGACTAGTCCCTTGAAGAATTTGACGGCCGACTGTGTTGTCACCTTTCTCATTGCCTCCAGCTCCGGCCACTTTGTGAACTTGTCGATTGCGACGTACAAGTACTCAAAGCCCCCGACAACATGGGTAAAGGGGCCTAGTATGTCAAGCCCCTAGAATTAGAATGGCCAAGAAAGAGGGATTGTCTGGAGAACTTGATCTGGTTGACGATGCTTCTTTGAATGGAACTGGCACGCTTCACACTTGGTTACTAAGGCCATTGTATCCTGGAGGGCAGTGGGCCAGAAGAAACCTTGCCGGAATGCCTTGCCGGCAAGGGCCCTCGATCCTATGTGGGAGCCACATATGCCTCCATCTATCTCTGCCAACAGCTCCAGTCCTTCCTCCCGGGGAATGCACTTCAATTTCACACCATTCGGCCTTTTTTTGTATAGAACGTCATCGACGAATTGATACATGGCAGATCGACGGGCTACTTTCTCCGCCTCTTCCTGCTCCTCAGGAAGTTCCCCTGTTTGGAGGAATCGGAGCCTGAGCCTGAGGCTCGACGACAAGGGCTAAAGGAGTTTCCTCTGCCATGGGAGCGGCTATCTCTACGGCCAGGGCTTGACGCCCTGCCGAAGTCTGTTGCCCCATGGCAGGCCTAGTGCCCACGGAAACATCTTTGCCGGCGGCTCCTGGGAGCTCGGCGGGAAAGTACTTGCCGGGGGCTGATTTCCTCCACTTGTTCTGCCCTGTCGATGGTTCAATGGATGGTTGAGTTAATCAAAGCACAAAAGTACCTGGTTCCACAGGCAATTTGAAGGCAGCGCGTTTCGACAAGTAGTCGGCGATGCCTTTCTCCACTCGGGGAACATGCTCCGCTTGTATACCATCAAAACGCTCTTCCAGCTTCCTCACTTCATCTACGTAGGCCTCCATCAATGGGCTTTGATAATCTTTGTTAACTTGCTTGACGACAAGCTATCAATCACCCCTTACCTGTTGTTTGCTGACATCTCCCTGGGAAAGTGTATCTGGACTACATACTTGAGGTGCTCTTCGATGGGTGCGACGAGCAGCACACCAGCACCAGCGCCTTGCAGCGAGAAAGCCCCGTCAAAGTACATAATCCAGCTGCAACTTGTTTCCATGCCGAGGAGACGAGTCTCATGAATCTCTTCGTCGGGCTTGAGGTCCATTGCACAATGAACTCCGCCAAGACTCTACTTTGAATTGTCGAAGTGCTTTCAAACTTCAAACCAAAGCTCGACAGTTCCAAAGCCCATTCCACAATCCTCCCGGTTGCGTCTGGGTTATGCAATATCCTTTGCAATGGGAAGCGGGTGACGACGGTGATTTCGTGTGCTTGGAAGTAATGACGCAGCTTCCTCGAGGCCATAAGGAGGTCGAAGAGCAATTTCTGCACAACGGAGTACCTTGACCTAGCCCCCTGCAAGAGGAAGCTGACAAAGTAAACCGGTTGCTGCATCATCTTCTTCTTCTGCACTATTTCATTTGGTTATGTCACTTCTACTTCGCCAGCGTCAGACTCTGCCGGGGGCCTTGCCTTACCGGCACTAGGCCCTGCCGGGGGAGCTCTGGTTTGCCATCCGCCAGCCCTGCCGTTGCCATTGCCTCTTCGTCAACCTCCCTCTGTGGCACTAGCATGGCGCTGACCACTTGGTTCGTTGCCGCTAGATATAGCGGCAGCGGTTCTTGTGGTTTAGGCGCAACCAGTATTGGCGTAGAGGGGAGGTACTTCTTCAAATCCTGCAGGGCTACCTCGGCCTCTGGGGTCCATTCCATTGGGCCTGCCTTTTTCAAGATTTTGAAAAAGGGAAGGGCATGTTCAGCAGACTTGGAGACGAATCTTCTTATGGCTGCAACACAGCCAGCGAGCCGACGTACATCCTTGATCCGCCTAGGTGCCTCGATCTGATCAATGGCCTTGATCTTGTGTGGATTTACCTCGATCCCACGCTATGACATAAAGAACCTGAGAAGTTTGCCGGACAGAACACAGAAGACACACTTTTTAGGATTTATCTTGAGGGTGATCTTGCGCAAATTTGCAAATGTCTCTTCTAAATCTTGTACGAGGGTTTCCCTGTCCTTGGTTTTGACCACTATTTAAATATATTAAAACTGAGCACCCTTCCAGCCCTGTCAGACCATTAGCATTTCTAGCCGTTAGATCACCACTTTTAATTCTTTTTGGCCGTCGGATTCGCTGCTAATCCCACCTAAATCTCGTACGCAAGCGCTAACTCGCGCGCCAGGCTGCCCTGGGCTTTTCAGGCCGCTGCTCTGTGAGATACCACTTTTCTTGCTTCGTGGGCTGGCTGTCCTAAGTGGAAGCTACTCCAAAATAATTTTCTGAGCCACGTGGTTGATTGGGCCTTGAAGCTCATCTCTGCTTCACGAAGGAAGAATCGATCAGGCACTGGTCAGCGACGTCTCTCCGTAACCTCCCCTTGCTCCCCACTCTCGGCCTCCCTCACCCTAGCCGCACACTCTTCCTTCCCACTCTCGGCTTAACCTAGCCGCACCAGTGAAGGCGGATCTAGCACCTGGGCAGTGGCAATGATGAATCATCCTCCTTCCAAGCAGCGTGGATCAGTGCCATGGCGACCTAGCGCGCTCCCTTCCCGACCTTGACCTCGAAGAACGGCTTCCCCAAGATTGCTTTCCCATTCGTGTATGATTTCCTTCTTCCATCAAACAATCACTCCTGATGTCATCTCAATCTCAATTTTGTAGAGGTGTTGCTATATTGGATGTGGTGAATTTATTTGGGCAGATCCTGGAGATAGGGAGGGGGAGGTTGTGGCTGCGGGCAACGGCGAACATAACCAACAGAGGTCGCTCGTGTATTTTTTGAAGTTATTTTCCCAATACCAGATCAGTTAGCTGAAATCGAAGAGAACCTTGAAGATTCAGATTACAACTGAAAAGTTGTACCTTACTTGAATATTAATTCTTAATTTTTCATGTGCAAGGCATGGTGCTCTCCGCTGGTTCTACTCCCTGGTTGAACAAGCTCCTGATCCATGTTACAAGACAGGTAGAATTGTTTTTTTACAAGATAGGTAGAACCGTTTTATTTTTGCCTCCTTCTCAGTTTACTTTTGAATAAGCACATCAGTTAAGAATCCGTGCCGTAAAAATTTAGTGTCTCCTGGACTACATTGTTCAAATATCAACAGGTATTATTGTGATGCAGTATGGAAACAATTCGAATGAACATATGAGGTTAATTATATTTCAAACGTGTTACTTACAGATCAAAAATACGGACACACTAAATTCTAAACCAGCAAGTACATGTTGCACATATTCTAATCTATTATACTTTAGCATTGCCGCCAATACCGTGAGTGTCAGTATGACATATTTTATGCTTCACTTTAGGTATCTCTCTGGTACGTAAAATTGGATTTCCCTTCTCTCTGAAAAAATGGATTTCCCTAAAAGAAGCAAAATCACATGATGCTTAGAGGATCCCCGATAATCCATCCTAAGAGGGTGTTACTAGGGCTACTCCAACAAAAAAATCAATTATTGGGGAAGGTCATGTAGGGATCGTTGTTAGTGGGTAACTATTTCGTTCGTTTTCTCTCCTCAACACGACCATGAGCTCGGCGTAATCTGGTATGGTAATGAGCTCGAAGTAGGTTGCCATGGCTACGAGTTCAAGGAAGGTTAGCATGGCGCCGCTTAGTGACCTTCAGTTCAAGCGCGTGGGGTAGGAAGATGCGATGATCTCAAGGTCGGACAACGCAGGTGGGCAGGAGGTGCTAGCTCAATCTAACACGGTTCGGGTAGAACGGTGTGTGCAGAGCGCGCTGACGCTCAATATAGGGTGATGATGCTCTAGGAGGGGGTGGCTTGTGGATGAGCGCGACATGCTTGGGGCGTAGGCGGGTGACCGACGATGATGCTCTGATGGCTGGAGCGCACGCGGGCGGTGAACAACCAGCTTATGGCGTGAGGCCCACACATGCTTGTGAGAAGGAACAATAGTGGTTGGGATTCAGGTGGATTGTAGGGAGGGGGTCCATTATCCCCTCTGGGTCTGTAGTTGTAGTAGCAAGATCAGGGGCTGGGCGTGGACACCTCCGGCCACGATATAAAGGTGATGCTGGTGAGAGCCAAATTAGATAAGATCCACCACTCGCCTCACCACGATCAGGGGCAAATACTACTCCCTCTGTTCCGAATTACTTGTCTTGGATTTGTCTAGATACGGATGTATCTAGACTCATTTTAGTGCTAGATACCTCCCTATCTAGACAAATCCAAGACAAATAATTTGTAACGGAGGGAGTACATCTCTAATACTGGTTGGAAATTGTGAGTTTTAGATTTATTAAATCTGGTGGTATGTTGGTCCCTGTTGTGATTTGAGGAGAAGGATGTGGTACGGGCGTTGTACAGGCAGTAGGCACAAACAGGAGATGATGAATGTGGCGTTTTACTGGAGATACAAACGGGAGATGCTGAATGACGGGAGATGATGACGAGCGCTGTACAGGTAGTGGGCACAAAATGTGATTCGATCTGTTATAGAGGGTACTCCATATGAACATGAGTCGTTAGCTATCTGAAAAACAAATAAAAAAATGTGCACTCATTTATTATGTTTAGTTACATAAGATAAATCGAGATCCCTCTGCCCCATTCTTCGTCAGGGCTTTGTTTCCCCTTTCCGTATTACATTTCAGATGTGACTTTTGCCGTGTTGCTCCCCTTCTTATACTGTTGTTTATTGTACTTTTTGTGTGATTTTCTATATCATTAGTTCTGATTGCACTAAAACTTTCTTTGCATGCATGCCAATATTTTTTTAGATTCCATCTTTGTAGGGTGAACTATTCCCTTTTCTCTCCAGGTGAATAGCAATGAATTTCAGAGATAAAGATTGAGCTTTGAGGAAACAGGCCTTGACAAGGTGTGTGCATATTTTTGTAGTCTAATGTAACTTGAATGCTCTATCCGATTTTGAGCATCTCCATAACTTTTGCATGCCACTTTGAGACTATTTCCCAGATTCTAGTGAAGTGTATATGTAACCGTTTGTTACTAACAATTATAGAATGTATTCCATACGATACAAAATTTCAGTGCTTCTGTGATTCGATCTGTTAGAAAGAGGTAACAGCTCCGCATGAGTCATTAGCTATCTCAAAAACAAATAAAAAAAGAAAGCGCTTGTGGTGTACTCATTTATTATGCTTAGTAACATAAGATAGCTCAGTTATCGCAATAATCACAATTAGTAGTGCACCCTATATTTCTTTTATTCAATTGGGCAATGAAGATTAATGTTTCCTTCCCCACTGAAAACCTAAGCATTATGTTCTCAGCACCATTCTTGTGTACTACTAAGGGAAGGGCTCACCATAGGAACAATCAAGTTGTATATCACTTTGGGGTTAATCTATGTATAAAATTCCATCGTGATCAAATAGTATTTATGATAATAAAATTACAGGTTATGTTCTCTGAACTATACTTGCATTCTTTTTGGCACTTGATATCCTACTAAAGCTTTCATTGCTTGCTTAAGTTTGGTGTCAAAGACCTAAGGTCTATGCAGTCAATGTCAGTGAGTTTCGACTCCATCCTCTCTCTCCTTCGCGTAGCACCTCCTCCCCTCCTGACCTGCTGCCGCCGCAGTGACTCAGGTTGTTCCTCTCTCCTACCCTCTAGCGACGACGCCCACGGCAACACGACAATTGCCCGCCTGCGGTGCCAGCCGCGCCACCAGAAGTGGCCCCCGGGGAGCCGGTCGATCCGCCTACGAGGTAAAAGGTTGGACGGTGCCATGCCGCCACCTGCGGATGTCTACCTCCAGCCGACCTCCGCCTCACCAAGCTCATCGTCTTGATCCGCCTGCTCCTGATCCGGATGATACCGTGGCTCTAACCCTTCCAGCCACCTTAATTACGTTTACCCTACCTGTTGTTAGATGTGGATCTCTTCTCTTCCTTCCTGGTCTTGTGTTCAGTATGTTCCCATCTGTCTGTTCTATGGTGAACTCTGAACACCATAGTTTATGCAAAAGAAACATCTACTAATTAATGAAAATGGTTATTAATTAGTTCCTGGTGTAGATCAAACAAAAAAATGTTAGTGTATCAGATGGGTTTATGGTTTCGGATATCTGGATTATTGAATCATACTGAGTTTATATACAGATGGAAGCAATCTTTTGATGTGTACTCAGATTTGATTTTTCTATTTCCTTTGTTGCAGGATTGGCTGAATTATAGTCATGATTTTCTGCTTTTCAGAGCATTTTGCTGCCGAATTGAATACTATTTGGAAATTTCTCATAGCAATATTGTTTGTTCCACTCCTTTTATTATTCTGTGAAGAGGAATAAAGAATCAAATTGTTGTTTACTTCAGCAATGTCATGCCCCTGTCGTCCGGCCTCCGCGCTGGTTTAAGGTATTTTATTATTTTCTGGTGTTCGATAACATAAGCATGGCCGTGGTGTGATACAACATGTTAACTTGCTCAGGCGGTCCGCGCTTCTTCCTTTGAAGAAATAGTTGCCTGTTCTTTTTTTCTCCTTTAGATGTTCTTGTTTGTTTTGTCACTCCTACATGCACGTGCTACTAAGAGATTATGCATGGGATGTGACCGATCTTACCCTCACTCCTACATGCACGTGCTACTAAGAGATTACGCATGAGATGTGATCGATCTTACCCGTATTATTCTTGTATTGATCAGGTGACTGCTTTTTACAATCTGAAAGCGAAAAGGGAGCTATACACAACCGCTCCATATATTTTTGGAGATACGGTACATATTAACGGTTCTTACAGTTTGCAACTTCATGTTACAGCACTTACACATGCACATGCATAAACTGAGACTCAATCACATTAGAATAGGTCTACATTTTTATTTGCCTAGATTCGAAGATGTAGCAAAGACAGTTAAGTAATACCCACGAACAATTTTCAATTATGATGATATTAGGGAAGTATCAAAGGTGAGGTGTATTTCATACAAGGTTTCTGCCCATATTCAGTAAGAGAAAATTTTGTTTGAGTTTTATAACCGTTATTGTGTAACTTTACAGATGATCTATTTTATTTCTACCAAGTAGATACATCTGCAGTAAATAATCCAATACCATAGGACGCTTCAGTTCATCGCCATTTAGTTCATTCTTTGTGTATCTATTACTCTGTGGAAGAATAAAACGGGCCTAATGGATTTCCCCCTTTTTATTCACCTCTTTACAGGTTGGATTCAATTCAATTCCTATAAATGGCAGGAGAGATGCAAATCAATCAGATTGTGCACTGCAAGGTTTGCTTCTTATGCTCGGTCCGCATTTGTACATTTTTAAACGGTATTTCATTAGACATGAGAACAAATGTAAACTTCCAAGGTTCTTCTATCAGCATTGCAACAGTGGGCAGATTTTCAGCTTTCTTTCTCAAAATTCTCATTGCAATGTTTATCAGAATGTCAGATATTCCTATTTGGGGATATTTTTTAAAGAGCAATACTCCTGTTTGTAAAACTATACTATTTCCCAGCTCTCGCAAACTGATGGTGAGTATGATGCTACAACTTCTATATTTCACCAAACAGGAATTGTGAATTTTAACTGGAAATTTTAATAGGTTGTATTCTTTCTCATTGACATTTGATTTCATTTTGTCACAAAACTAGAAGTTTGTCTTTGCTGCCACATCTAAACTTGATATGTCCAGGTGTGACAATTATATCACATGATTAAAATATTATTGTCATACAATTGTCTCAATCACTATCATTATGGTGCTAAAATGGACGGGCGCAGCAACGCGCCTTTCATAATCTAGTCTTATCCATATAAGCTTCCATATTTCTATGTAGCTGGGGCTCAAAACCAATTTGGACTGCTCTTGCAAACGTTGAGCCAGCAATCTTCAACCCGAAAGACATTCGTAAAAAACAATATGTACCACATGGGGTGATGAATGTTGTCTTCTCTTCATCTTCTCTCTCATGAAGATCTGGTGGTATCCTGAGTAGGCGTCAAGGAACGATAACAAGTTGCACCCGGCCATGGAGTCAACAATCTGGTCAATGCGTGACAACGGGAAAGGGTCCTTTGGACAAGTCTTATTGATATCTGTGTAATCAATACACAACATCCACTTCCCATTTGCCTTGCGCACCACCACCAGATTGGCCAACCACGTCGAATGAAGTACTCCCCTCACCAAGCCTGCCGCTTCTAACTTCCTGATCTCCTCCGTGATGAGCTCCTGCCGTTCCAAAGCTTGCTTCCTGAACTTCTGCTTGACGGGTCGCGCATGAGGACAGACAACAAGATGGTGCTCTATCACCTCCATAGGAACGTCGGGGATGTCGGATGCTTACCATGCAAACACATCGACATTCGCCCACAGGAAGGTGACGAGCGCGCCTTCCTATTTGCTGTCAAGGGAGGAGCTTATGGTGAAAGCCCCTCTCGTTCCATCCTCCTTGACGGACACCTTCTTGGTCTCTGGTGGTGCAGCTCTGGATTTCTTGCTCCTGCCGGTGGAGCTCTCTGGCACGTCCTCGATGGGAGCACAACACTGCAAAGAGGTGCGCTTGCCGGAGTGGGCGTGAGAGGTCTTGTCGGTCTTCTTCCCTCCCGGGGCTTCGGCGGCAGGAGCAAGTGCCTTGGTGGCAGTCGCTGCAACTGCCTCCCGGTAGAGTTGGTCAGCGCAGATCAACGCATCCTTCTTGTCGGAGGGGACGGTGATGATGGTTATTGACCCAGGTATCTTTAGCGTGTTGTAGGCGTAATGTGAGGCCGCCATGAACTTGGCTAGTGCTGGGCGGCCGAGGATCCCATTGTAGGGCAAGGGGATCTCGGCTACATCGAAAACAATCCTCTCTGTCCTATAGTTTAACTCGCCTCCAAACGTCACGGGCAGCGTGACCTTACCCTTGGGCTGAGTCTTTCCCGGGTTGACCCCTTGAAATGTGTCCATCTCTTCGAGGTCTCCATCAGGAATATGCAGCCTTTTGATCACAACAGGCGAGATCAAGTTCAGACCGTCCCCACCGTCAACTAGCATTTTTGTCACCTTGAGGTTGCGTATTGTTGGCGAAACCAACAACGGCAAACACCCGACCGCAGTTGTGCGATCAAGGTGGTCCTCGGTGTCAAAAATGATAGGCGTGCTGGACCACTTCAGTGGCTTTCGAGCATCAAATGATGGTTCCGCTGCTATGATCTCACGCGCCCACTTCTTGAGCTGGCGGTGAGAGGTGTGCAGCGAGGTGTCACCGTCGATGCACATGGCCTCCGTAGCTTTCTAGAACACATGCTCACTAGACTCGTCGTTCTCGTCATGACCGTCTTCTTCCTGCTTCTTGTCGTGGCCCAGGCGGGCGTCTCTTGCTGGTTATCCTTGCCATGGTGACCTCCTTGGCCGCCACGCTTCTTGCCGGATCCTTCGGCACCATCCTGACCCTTCTCCTTCTACCGCCTCTCATACTCAGCTTTTTGCTTCTCAGTAAGCAGCTCAACTTGTCGGCAATTCTGGAGGTCATGGCCCTTGGTGCGGTGGATCTTGCAGTACTGCTTGTCGGAGCCTCCTGGCTTGTCGGCAGCCGCCAAGCCCCGGCAAGCGGCGCACCCGGCAATTTCCTTGCCGAGGTCGTCTTCCTTGGCCTTCATGGTAGCGCCAGTGTTCTCGGATCCCTCGACGGCAAGCATGCTCTTGCCCTCGCGCTTCCTGTTGAGGCGCCGAACCTCCTTCGTCGGGGCGGCTATGTCTTTGTCTGTGGAGTCGGTTTCCGCACCGGCATCAATGCCGGGGTACTTCCTCCCCTCTTCAGATCGAGCACACCTATCGGCCAGAACATAAAGTTCGGCCACATCTTTGACCTTCTCCATCGCCAGCGCTTCACACATCTTGCAGTTGCGAACATTTTGATGGAATGCGCTGATCATGGTGGCGGGATGAACGTCTGGGATGTTGTACTGCACCCGGCTGAACCTCTATATGTACTTGCGCAGATTTTCACCTTCCTTCTGGGGATGATATGGGAATCGCTTGCCTAGCCATGAGCTTGGTGGCCTCCAGTGAAGGTGCCAACGAACTCATGACACAAATCCGACCAAGAAGAAATAGAATCAGCCGGCAAGTGCATCAACCATGACATGACATTGGGTTTAAGTGCCAACGGGAAGTAATTGGCAAGCACCTTGTCGTCGCGAGCTCCAACAGCTTGCATCGCGATGGTGTAGATGCTGAGGAACTCCGACGGGTGGGTCTTGTCGTTGTACTTCTCGCCAACGTCGGGCATAAACGTGCGGTGGGAGGACCACTGGAACTGTCACAGCTCACGGGTAAAGGCTAGGCAACCCACCTCGTAGGGTAGGCCGCCAGAGCCTCCCGGTGCTGGGTGGTCCATAGTGGGCTCCGCCCGTCTATCTGACTGGTGGCGTGCTTCGCGCTAGGGCTCGATGGTGGTTCGAGCGTCTTCATGGGCTCACTCCCGAAGAACTTGGCACTGATCGCGGTGGGTCCGTGGGTCAGACAATGCTATGGAAATGTTATCACAAGCATCATCGCGGCGGACCGACACCTGCGGTGGCTGGCGTGGGGGAGGAGAGTGCACCATGGCCGCTGTCGGTGTCAAAACCGGCGGATCTAGGGTAGGGGGTCCCGAACTGTGCGTCTAAGGCTGATCGTAACAGGAGGCGGGGGACACAATGTTTACCCAGGTTCGGGCCCTCTTGATGGAGTTAATACCCTACTTCCTGCTTGATTGATCTTGATGATATGAGTATTACAAGAGTTGATCTACCACGAGATCGTAGAGGCTAAACCCTAGAATCTGGCCTATGATTATGATTGTCCTTGTCCTACAGACTAAACCCTCTGGTTTATATAGACACCGGAGGGGGTTAGGGTTACACAGAGTCGGTTACAAGGGAGGAGATCTACATATCCGAATTGCCAAGCTTGCCTTCCACATGAAGGAGAGTCCCACCCGGACACGGGACGAAGTCTTCAATCTTGTATCTTCATAGTCCAACAGTCCGGCCAAAGTATATAGTCCGGCTGTCCGAGGACCCCCAAATCCAGGAATCCCTCAGTAGCCCCTGAACCAAGCTTCAATGACGATGAGTCCGGCGCGCAGATTGTCTTCGGCATTGCAAGGCGGGTTCTTTCTCCGAATACTCTATAGAATATTTTTAACACAAGGATCGTGTCCGGCTCTGCAAAACAAATTCCACATACCACCGTAGAGAGTACAATATTCCACAAATCCAATCTGCTGACAACTTTTCCTAATGTGACACCACGCCATGATCCGGTCTTTATTCGAACCGTTCTCCCTAACCCGCTACTGCGCATGTCGCGAGGCAGTTTTATGGGCATGTCCTATCGAAGCAGAGATCATGTCCCCCTATCTCGGGATTCTCATCAATACAGGTATGGGTAATCCAACCGCGTCTTTAACGCGATGCTTGGGGAATAAGCGAGTTTACCAGGCAAGTGGGGAGGCGCTGGATGCCTACCGCCTTTATAAGGAGATAAGGACTTCCCTTTTTCACCCACGCCTTCTCCTTCTGATTATCCATTCCCCTCTGCTCGAGCCCCAGCGCCCAAGCAGTCGTCCTCTCCGACCACAAAGGCCTTCCGAAAATGTCTGGATCCAGAGCAGGAGGCAAATGGATGGCCTCCACTGTTCGGGAGAAGGATATCAAAAAGCTTCAGGAGGCTGGGTACCTGGCCCAGAAAATCAGCCACCGTCTCCCGACGGCAGGACAGATCGTCCCTACTCCAGAACCCCACGAGAGGGTTGTTTTCCTCCCCCATTTTGTCCGCAGGCTAGGGTTTCCCCTCCACCCATTCGTTCGCGGCATCATGTATTATTATGGGATCGATTTTCATGATCTATCCCCCAATTCCTTCCTCAACATCTCGACGTTCATCGTCGTGTGCGAGGCCTTTCTCCGCATCTCGCCACACTTCGGCTTATGGCTGAAGATCTTTAATGTGAAGCCCAAGGTAGTGGGTGGTGAGCACGCCGAGTGCGGAGGCGCCATGGTGAGAAAGATGCCCAACGTCACATGGCCAACAGGTACTTCCAATGATTCCATCAAAGAGTGGCAGCAGCAGTGGTTTTACATCACTGAGCCGCACGACATGAAATGGGCCGCTGCTCCTGAATTCCGATCCGGAGCCCCCCTGTGGCTTACGTCCTGGCCCAAGAAGGGCCTGGATTGGTCTTCGTCCAACGAGCTATCGGCACTTCAGACGCGCGTCAAGAATATGGAAGACAAGGATATCAAACTTGTCAATGTAGTCCAGGTGATGTTAGCTCGCCGTATCCTTCCTTGTCAACACCGGGCTTGCAATTTATGGGAATTCGACCCGGCCAAGCACCAGACCCTACGAGAGCTCTTTGGCTCCTCACACAAAGATATCTGGAAGGTGCTTTTTAAGTCCGGAAAATCATGGCCGGACTCAGCCGAGGACCGCGGGTACCACCTGTTCCGCCCCGTAAGTTCGGTAAGCCATTATAAGTTTTATTCGCATAACCCAAGGGAAACGCTTAATGTGTTTTCCACAACTCTCCTAGAGCTGGACGAAGAAGGCGGGGCGGATCTACTGTCCGGCCCCGCTACCTGAAGAACCGTCCGGCTCGCTTCTAACGAAGATGCTGGTCCCGGCGCCCTACAAGGCGCCGAAGAAGAAGGCCGGGAGAGGTGCCAAGGAGACCAGGGCGGCCTCCGTCGTCGTGGCACCTCGGACACGATATCCGAAGACTCCAATGCCCATTCTTCCTCCGAAGAGGACGAGGAGGAGGAGGAAGACAAATACCCAGTGGGGGGAAGAAAGAAAATGAGAGCCTCCGCATCGTTGGAGGCCGAGTCGCCTAAGAAGGGAAAAACTCGTCTTCCAGAGGAGTCCACCGCCGCTGATAGCAGCCCGAAGTGGGATCCCAGGGCTCAGCCCCTGGTGAACTCATGAGTATATAAAATCCAAACATGTTTATGCTTCCAGACTTATCATGGCACAATATTTTGATCTGGGCCATACTTTTTGCAGTCCGGCGAGGTCCCGCACAGAGCAATCCTCGTCGGAGGATTTGCTAGGCTCGAACGCTATGGAGAGCGGGACACCCCCGAAGGCCCCTTCCCCCAAACATGTGAATGACACCGAGGCTTTGTCCCAGGAGGACCCAGGCCAAGGAGGGGGGGGGGGAGATTGCCAAGGTGGCGCCAGGAGGTCAAACTTCAGGGGTCGGACACATGGGAGAGAAGGCTCCCATGGGCGTCGTTGGATGGAGCCATCTTGAATTCGGCCCCCAGCCAGACGCAATTCCGGAGACCAATATGGTTCCAGAGTTAGGCAGGCGGTCTCCCTCGGCTAGAGGGGGTGTACCTGTTCCATCGGCAACCTCTGTCCAACCAGAGGTGCTAGATACTTTATTGGCGGCGCTAAAAAGCGCCTCCGTTGTCGATGAACACCGTGCCCTTGTGGGTGCGGTGATTGAGAAGAATCAATCTACGGAGAGTGGGCTGAATGAAGCTTGTATTAGCCTTATAAGAGGCTTTGAGGTATGTTTTATGAAGTTTCGAAGAGTGTCAGAGTATAGATAGTAGCCCCTGATACACTGTTCGGTGAGAGAAAGAACTAGACAGAGGATCAAATCTATGTTCGCAGGAGACTCACTTGATGACATTTACCTCTCTTTTGGTATAAACAGGCGTCTGTAGCGACTGCCACCTCTCGTACTTTGGAGGTCTCCGGACTAAATCGAAGTCTGGAGCGGGCCACGGAAGAATTGGGCCAGTTGAAAAGGCAGTTGGAGGATAAACAAGGTATGCACAAACCTTGCTCATGTTCAGTGCGAATGAATTTTAAAATATGCTTTGTGATTTGCGCTAGGGGCAATGACCGAAGTCGAGGCTCTTAAGAAGGTTGTTGCCGAGGCCGAGGGAAAGGCATCCGTAGAGCGGGCTCTTCGTGAGAAGCATGAGGCCAGGGTTATTGAAATTAAGCAAGAGCTTCAAGAGGTCATGAGAAGATGTGAGGCCTTGGAGCAGAGTCTAATGGATAAAGAATCCAAACTTACCAAGGCTCTTCAGGCCGCATGCGATGCCCAAGGGGAAACCCAGGGTGCCCTGTAGGAGATCCAAGAGGCAAGGAAGATCGCGGCGGGCAAGGCTTGTTCCATGTAAGGCAAGTATTTGGGGAGAAAATCATGTTTCTAATCTTGAGTTCAAATTTCTCCACGGGCATTTGCGGAGCTGCCATGCAGCATATCTGATGCCGCACAATTCTACCGAGCCGAAGAAAGGAACACTGCGGATAAGCTCTTCTGGTCACAGTATCTGGCGCCGAATTATCTGGTGCCTTTTGCCGACCAACTGAAACAGCTGATCGAACTGTAGAAGGCGGCCGAGCTAGCCATGAAGGATTTGATTATCCGGCTATGGCCCGCTGAGCCGATTCCAGGCAGCTACTTCGGGCTCGTGAAACGGCTTGCGAGTGCCTGCCCTCGACTGGACGTCATCAAGCGGTCGCTCTATATAGAGGGTGCGCGAATGGCCTTCGCCCGCGCAAAGGTGCACTGGGGGAAGATGGATGCTGAAAAGCTGGTGGCCGAGGGACCGCCGGAGGGAAAGGAGCACCGCAAGCCTGAGTTATATTATGAAAGTGTCCTGAAAGGATCCTGCCTTGCGGCGAAGCAATGCACCAAGGACATTATATTTCCATGAATACATTCATGTTGTCCTTTCTAATGTTGAACAAGGTCATTTCTATTATTTATTGCCTGTTATATGAAAGTTTATCCCCCTGCGCGGCCGTTTTATATATTAATCCTGAGAGTTGGCCAGTCCTCGGCTTCTGCCCCCACGTAGGAAGTACTGAGGTGTTCGGGATAAACCTGATCACTCTTTATCCCAGTTTTGGGTCCTTCGAAGGAGGTGTTCAGCACAACGAACCAGGCAATCGGACTATAGGGCTTTATCACTCTCACTTAGCCACAGGAGCTTTAGAAAAGGAAGGTAGGCGCAACCCCTGGTGTTCGGAAGACCGCACGAGGGGCTCTATAACCACCTGATCGGAATAAAAGCCGATCCAGTGCATGTTACATTGGTTATGGCATTATGCGGGAGGAATCCTCAACCGATCCAGCCGTATCATGACAGTCAGTTTTCGGCTTTCTCTACTGAGGTGCTCGTCCGAAAGAACCGAGACACAATCGCAGTAGTTCTCCCTGTGCCGCCTTAGCCGATATAGCTGAACGTAAGGCAGCAAAACATGGGAGCCGGGCAAACCCAACATTTAACCCAAGACATGATTTGGAGTTGATGCATATAATGCTATAAGTTCGGGGTGCCAAACTTCCATGAAGGTGTTCGGACTTTATTGCCGTATCATGGGAAAAACGAAGCCCCTGGCATATCTAAGGCATATCGTGGTGTACGGATGCCATTTGACAAAAGAATTGCAATAAGAGATAACGGCAAATAAGTGTCATATAAATCCACATGTCATATTTAAATAATACGTCGATGCGTATGAGTACGTGTAAAGTAATAAAAAAAGAGAAAGTGACTGTGGAACATACTGAGACCAGGCGGGAAGAAGCTGTGTGCGGATCCGGAGTGCAGTCGGATGGTCATCGAGGGGAATATCTAAGAGTTCCCTTGCGCGTTCGAGCTGTTTCCATGTCGCCGGTCCTTGCCTGGGCAAAAATGAACCTATACAGAAAATGCAAGATGTGTTTGTGTGCCGCAGGGCGGTTGAGGCGCGGTATGTGGCATGTCCTGGCTTTCGCCGGAGTGTTTAATTGAGCTCTGGACGAGCCGGGCTATCCTGCCGCGAAGTAGTTCGGAGTCCTTTGGCGGTGTCCGGGAGCTTGGCGGTTGACTCGAGGTTTGATTGAAAGGTGCCACTTGTTGCTTCTACTGTTAAAGCAGCGGTATACTCTTTGGTACCAAGGGGGAGTTCGGCCTTGCCATTAACCGTGATGACGCCGCGCGGATCGGGCATCTTGAGCTTACGGTAAGCATAATGTGGCGCCACGTTGAATCGAGCGAACGCGGTTCGTCCGAGCAGTGCCTGATAATCACTGCAAAAGGGGACAATGTCGAAGATTAACTCTTCGGCACGGTAATTGTCCAGTGATCCGAAGACTACCTCAAGGGCAATGGAGCCTGTACAGCTGGCCTCCACACCTGGTATAATACCTCTAAAGGTGGCTTTAGTGGGCTTGATCACCGAATGATCGATGCCCATCTTGCGCACTGTGTCCTCATAAAGCAGGTTTAGACTGCTGCCTCCGTCCATAAGGACTCGTGTGAGGTGGAACCCGTCAATTATTGGGTCGAGGACTAGTGCGGCTGAATTGCCTTGATTGGTGTTAACCGGACGATCCGTGCGGTTGAAGGTGATCGGCCCTAGTTTATATTGTGGGACGACTGGTTCCGTTAAGTCGACATCCCTAAGGGTGCGCATCCGGACCGGGTTGGGAGTGTGGGTGGCGTTTACCACCTTCACCGTCTGGATTTGTGGGGGAAATTTCTTTTGCCCTCCTGTATTCGGTGATTTGGGCTCCTCGTCGCCATCATTGCTTTGATACCCCTTATCTTTGTTTTCGGCACCTGACATGCCGGCTTGTTTGAATACCCAGCATTCTCTGTTAGTATGATTGGCTGGTGTTCCTGGGGTGCCATGAATTTGGCATGAACGGCCGAGTATGCGGTCCAGACTAGATGGACCCGAATTGTCATTTTTGAATGGCCTTTTCCACTGACCGGACTTAGAGCCACTAAATCCGGCATTGCTGTCGTATCTTCGGCGTTTCCATCATTTTTGCGACGCTTGTGTTTGTTGCGTCGGGGTTTGCGGTTGCTATCTCTGGCCTCTGATGTGCCAGGATTGCTTGCTGTGTTGATGCTACGGGCCAACCAGCTATCCTCGCCCGCGCAAAAGCAGGTCATGAGTGTCGTGAGGGCTGCCATGGATTTTGGCTTCTCTTGGCCGAGATGTCGGGCGAGCCACTCGTCACGGATGTTATGTTTAAAGGCCGCTAGGGATTCGTCATCCGGACAGTCGACAATTTGGTTCTTTTTAGTTAGGAACCGAGTTCAGAATTTCCTGGCTGACTCTCCGGGCTGTTGTGTTATGTGACTTAAATCATCAGCATCCGGTGGTCGCACATAAGTGCCCTGGAAGTTGTTCAGGAATGCGTCTGCCAGGTTCTCCCAACTTCCGATGGAGTTTGCCGGCAAGATATTCAGCCAATGCCGAGCCGGCCTTTGAGTTTTAGTGGGAGATGCTTGATGGCGTGTAGATCATCCCCGCAGGCCATGTGAATGTGGAGGAAGAAATCCTCTATCCATACCGCGGGGTCTGGAGTACCATCATATGATTCAGTGTTCATGGGTTTAAACCCTTCTGGGAATTCATGATCCATTACTTCATTAGTGAAGCATAGGGGGTGTGCGGCGCCTCTGTGCCGGGCTATATCACGACGCAGTTCATACGAGTCTTGTCTGCTATATTCGGCCCGGCCGGATTTGTTTTTAGTATATCTGGCGCGACGGTCGTCGTCACGCGTTGGGGCGCGCTCCCGTGATCCGTAGATCGATCTTGTATGTCCTGCTTTGTTTTCCAATACGTCTCGCAGGTCCCGCGTGTAGCCCCAGGCCTTGGTGTCTTTGTTTGACTGGCGACAGGGTGCAGGCTCGACTTCGGGCTGATACGCCATTTTGTCTCACCCGCGAGGTGGCCGGTCAGCCGCATCATACGCTGGTAGTGTAGGCTTTAATGCTTCCTTCTCGAGTTGGGGTAGAAACATGTGCTTTGGGTAACTTTTAGTTGGGCTCTCGAGTTCGTATTCCTCGGCTGCCAGGACCTTGGTCCATCTATCTGCTAGCAGATCTTGATCAGCTTGAAGCTGCTGCTGCTTTTTCTTCAGGATTTTTGCTGTGGCTATAAGCCGACGCTTGAAGCGCTCCTGCTCGACGGGATCCCCAGGCACGATGAATTCTTCGTCGCCGAGGCTCACCTCGTCTTCGGAGAGGGGCATGTAATTGCCATCCCCTGATTCTCCATCTGTCGCCTGTTCCTTAGCGCTCACTTGCCCATCCTCCCGCTCAAAGCCTGGCTGGAGGGGATTGTCTTCGTCTTCGGCACTGTCTGCAGCATTATTGTCTCTTGCGGCGGTATGCTGCTTTTGCTATGGCGAGGCTTAGAGCGGCGTCGATGACGCCGGTGCTTAGATTGCTTCTCGACAGGATTATCCTCCGTTGCCTTATTGCCATCGCTTTCTTTGGGGGTGTTCACCATATATATATCGTATAATGAGGTGGTTGTCCAGCGCCCTGATACGTCTCCAACGTATCTATAATTTTTGATTGCTCCATGGTATATTATCATCTGTTTTGGACATTATTGGGATTTATTATTCACTTTTATATTATTTTCGAGACTAACCTATTAACTGGAGGCTCAACCCAGAATTGCTATTTTTTTTGCCTATTTTAGGGTTTCGAAGAAAAAGAATATCAAACGGAGTCCAAACGGAATGAAACCTTCGGGAACGTGATTTTTGGAACGAACAAGATCCAAGAAAGTTGGACCCTACATCAAGCAACCAACAGGGAAGCCACGAGGTAGGGGACGCGCCTACCCCCCCAGGCGCGCCCTCCACCCTCGTGGGCCCCCTGTTGCTCCGCCGACGTACTCCTTCCTCCTATATATACCTACGTACCCCCAAACGATCAGATACGGAGCCAAAACCCTAATTCCACCGTCGTCACTTTCTGTATCCACGAGATCCCATCTTGGGGCCTGTTCCGGAGCTCCGCCGGAGGGGGCATCGATCATGGAGGGCTTCTACATCAACACCATAGCCTCTCCGATGAAGTGTGAGTAGTTTACCTCAGACCTTCAGATCCATAGTTATTAGCTAGATGGCTTCTTCTCTCTTTTTGGATCTCAATACAAAGTTCTCCCCCTCTGTTGTGGAGATCTATTCGATGTAATCTTCTTTTGCGGTGTGTTTGTTGAGACCAATGAATTGTGGGTTTATGATCAAGTTTATCTATGAACAATATTTGAATCTTCTCTGAATTCTTTTATGTATGATTGGTTATCTTTGCAAGTCTCTTCGAATTATCAGTTTGGTTTGGCCTACTAGATTGTTCTTTCTTGCAATGGGAGAAGTGCTTAGCTTTGGGTTCAATCTTGCGGTGTCCTTTCCCAGTGACAGTAGGGGCAGCAAGGCACGTATTGTATTGTTGCCATGGAGGATAACAAGATGGGGTTTTCATCATATTGCATGAGTTTATCCCTCTACATCATGTCATCTTGCTTAAAGCGTTACTCTGTTCTCTTGAACTTAATACTCTAGATGCATGCTGGATAGCGGTCGATGTGTGGAGTAATAGTAGTAGATGCAGGCAGGAGCCGGTCTACTTGTCTCGGACGTGATGCCTATATACATGATCATACCTAGATATTCTCATTACTATGCTCAATTCTGTCAATTGCTCAACAGTAATTTCTTCACCCACCATAAAATACTTATGCTCTTGAGAGAAGCCACTAGTGAAACTTATGGCCCCCGGGTCTATCTTCTATCATATCAATCTTCCAACATTTAGTTATTTTCATTGCCTTTTATTTTACTTTGCATATTTATCATAAAAATACCAGAAATATTATCTTATCATATCTATCAGATCTCACTCTCGTAAGTGACCGTGTAGGGATTGAGAACCCCTTATCGCGTTGGTTGCGAGGATTTATTTGTTTTGTGTAGGTGCGAGGGACTGGCGCGTAGCCTCCTACTGGATTGATACTTTGGTTCTCAAAAACTGAGGGAAATACTTACGCTACTTTGCTGCACCAGCCTTTCCTCTTCAAGGGAAAACCAACGCAAGTGCTCAAGAGGTAGCAAGAAGGACTTCTGGCGCCGTTGCCGGGAAGGTCTATGCAAAAGTCAACATACCAAGTACCCATCACAAACCCTTATCTCTTGCATTACATTATTTGCCATTTGCCTGTCATTTTCCTCACCCCCACTTAACCCTTGCCATTTTATTTGCCCTTCTTCTGCTCGTCTTTCCTTTTGCTTTGATGTCTTACTTAGCTCGTTTGCTCGTTTGGTTGGAATAGTTATTTATTTATTACTAAACAGAGAACCTAAACATCTATGGATCCTCATCCGCTTGCTAATCTTTTTAAGAGATCAAATTATGATGAACCAATTGCTAGTGAGTTTTGTGCACTAGATTATCTTTATGAAGTTTTGCTTGAAATTTGTGAATCTGAAAATTGTGATCAAGTACTTTATGGAGTGATTCATGACGGATCTATGAATAGAAAGCATGATTGCAATGATTATAGTATAAATTCTATTAATTTCAATTGTGCTTATAACATGCAAAACCCTAAGCTTGGGGATGCTAGTTTTGCTATGTCTACTACTTGTTGCAATGATCATGATTGTGGTGATTCTTATTTTGATCTTGAAAATTTATTTAAGTCCCATGATGAATATGAGATTGATAATAGTGTTTTCAATATTATTAAAAGTGGGTTTGGAGAGGTCATGACTTTAGTTAATGTTAATCCCACTATTTTGGAAGAGTGTCAACTTTGCATGCATGTGGATCGTGTTGAAAATGTTTTATGTGATAGCTATTTTGTTGAATTTATTTATGATTCCACATGAAATTATTATGAGAGAGGAAAATATGGTGGTAGAAATTTTCATGTTACTAAATTACCTCTTGTTATGTTGATATTGCTATTGTTTCTTTCCGCTTCGTTGCATATGCTAGTTTTTTCTTGCCTTGATAATTTGTTTACCTATAAGATGTCTATGCATAGGAAGTATGTTAGACTTAGATGTGTTTTTCATGTGTTTTATGATGCTTTCTTTGTGCTTCAATCCTTGTCTTTTATGTGAGCATCGTTGAAATCTTATGCCTAGCTATAAGGCTTTAAAGAAAAGTGCTTATTGGGAGACAACCCAATATTTTTCCATTCTGTTATTTAATAAATAATTTATCTAGCCTCTTTTTTGGTTGTGTTTTTTGTTTTTAATTAGTGTTTGTTCCAAGTAGAACCGTTGGGAAGACTTGGGGAAAGTCTTGTTAATCTTGCTGTAAAAAACAGAAACTTTAGCGCTCACGAGAACTGCTGCCATTTTTATTTGGAAAATGATATTTAGTTAATTCTTTTTACAGATGATTAATAGATAAAATCCTCAAGTCCAGCAATTTATTTTAGAATTTTTAGGGTTCCAGATATAGCGCTAGCTACAGATTACTACAGACTGTTCTATTTTTGACAGATTCTGTTTTTCGTGTGTTGTTTGCTTATTTTGATGAATCTATGGCTAGTAAAATAGTTTATAAACCATAGAGAAGTTGGGATACAGTAGTTTTGACACCAATATAAATAAATAATGAGTTTATTACAGTACATTGAAGTGGTCTTTTGTTTTCTTTTGCTAACGGAGCTTACGAGATTTTCTACTTTAAGTTTTGTGTTGTGAAGTTTTCAAGTTTTGGGTAAGAATTTGATGGATTATGGAACAAGGAGTGGAAAGAGATTAATCTTGGGGATGCCCATGGCACCCCCAAGATAATCTAAGTACACCCAAAATCCAAAGCTTGGGGATGCCCCGGAAGGCATCCCCTCTTTCGTCTACTTCCATCGGTAACTTTACTTGGAGCTATATTTTTATTCACCACATGATATGTGTTTTGCTTGGAGCATATTGTATGATTTGAGTCTTTGATTTTTAGTGTACCACAATCATCTTTGCTGTACACACCTTTTGAGAGAGACACACATGATTCGGATATTATTAGAATACTCTATGTGCTTCACTTATATCTTTTGAGTTATATAGTTTTGCTCTAGTACTTCACTTATATCTTTTAGAGCACGGTGGTGGATTTGTTTTATAGAAACTATTGATCTCTCATGCTTCACTTAGATTATTTTGAGAGTCTTAAATAGAATGATAATTTGCTTAAATAATCCTAATATGCTAGGTATACAAGATTAATAATAAAATTCTCTTATGAGTGTGTTGAATACTATGAGAAGTTTGATACTTGATAATTGTTTTGAGATATGGAGATGGTGATATTTAAGTTGTGCTAGTTGAGTAGTTGTGAATTTGAGAAATACTTGTGTTAAAGTTTGTGATTCCCGTAGCATGCACGTATGGTGAACTGTTATGTGATGAAGTCGGAGCATAATTTATTTATTCATTGTCTTCCTTATGAGTGGCGGTCGGGGACGAGCGATGGCCTTTTCCTACCAATCTATCCCCCTAGGAGCATGCACGTAATACTTTGCTTTGATAACTTGTAGATTTTTGCAATAAGTATATGAGTTCTTTATGACTAATGTTGAGTCCATGGATCATATGCACTCTCTTCCTTCCACCATTGCTAGCCTCTCTAATACCGTGCACCTTTTGCCGGTATCATACAGCCACCATATACCTTCCTCAAAACAGCCACCATACTTACATATCATGGCATTTCCATAGCCATTCCGAGATATATTGCCATGCAACTTTCCACCGTTCCATTTACTATGACACGCTCCATCATTGTCATATTGCTTTGCATGATCATGTAGTTGACATTGTATTTGTGGCAAAGCCACCGTTCATAATTCTTTCATACATGTCACTCTTGATTCATTGCATATTCTGGTACACCGCCGGAGGCATTCACATAGAGTCATATTTTGTTCTAAGTATCGAGTTGTAATTGTTGAGTTGTAAGTAAATAAAAGTGTAATGATCATCATTTTTAGAGCATTGTCCCAAGTGAGGAAAGGATGATGGAGACTATGATTCCCCCATAAGTCGGGATGAGACTCCGGACGAAAAAAGAGGCCAAAGAAGCCCAAATAAAAAAATATGAGAAAAAAGAGAAGAGACAATGCTACTATCATTTTACCACACTTGTGCTTCAAAGTAGCACCATGATCTTCATGATAGAGAGTCTCCTATGTTATCACTTTCATATACTAGTGGGAATTTTTCATTATAGAACTTGGCTTGCATATTCCAATGACGGGCTTCCTCAAAATGCCCTAGGTCTTCGTGAGCAAGCAAGTTGGATGCACACCCACTTAGTTTCTTTTTGAGCTTTCATATACTTATAGCTCTAGTGCATCCGTTGCATGGCAATCCCTACTCACTCACATTGATATCTATTGATGGGCATCTCCATAGCCCGTTGATACGCCTAGTTGATGTGAGACTATCTTCCCTTTTCCGTCTCCTCCACAACCACCATTCTATTCCACCTATCCATGGCTCACGCTCATGTATTGCGTGAAGATTGAAAAAGTTTGAGAACACCAAAAGTATGAAATAATTGCTTGGCTTGTCATCGGGGTTGTGCATGATTTAAATACTTTGTGTGGTGAAGATGGAGCATAGCCAGACTATATGATTTTGTAGGGATAACTTTCTTTGGCCATGTTATTTTGAAGAGACATAATTGCTTAGTTAGTATGCTTGAAGTATTATTATTTCTATGTCAATATTAAACTTTTGTCTTGAATCTTTCGGGTCTGAATATTCATGCCACAATTAAGAAGAATTACATTGAAATTATGCCAAGTACCATTCCACATCAAAAATTCTGTTTTTATCATTACCTACTCGAGGACGAGCAGGAATTAAGCTTGGGGATGCTTGATACGACTCCAACGTATCTATAATTTTTGATTGCTCCATGCTATAGTATCTTCTGTTTTGGACATTATTGGGCTTTATTATTCACTTTTATATTATTTTTGGGACTAACCTATTAACCGGAGGCCCAGCCCAGAATTGTTTTTTTTTTTTGCCTATTTTAGGGTTTCGAAGAAAAAGAATATCAAACAGAGTCCAAACGGAATGAAACCTTCGGGAATGTGATTTTTGGAACGAACAAGATCCAGGAAAGTTGGACCCTACGTCAAGCAACCAACAGGGAAGCCACGAGGTAGGGGACGCGCCTACCCCCCCCCCCCCCCCCCCCGCGCAGGCGCGCCCTCCACCCTCGTGGGCCCCCTGTTGCTCCGCCGACGTACTCCTTCCTCCTATATATACCTACGTACCCCCAAACGATCAGATACGGAGCCAAAACCCTAATTCCACCGTCGTCACTTTCTGTATCCACGAGATCCCATCTTGGGGCCTGTTCCGGAGCTCCGCCGGAGGGGGCATCGATCATGGAGGGCTTCTACATCAACACCATAGCCTCTCCGATGAAGTGTGAGTAGTTTATCTCAGACCTTCAGGTCGATAGTTATTAGCTAGATGGCTTCTTCTCTCTTTTTGGATCTCAATACAAAGTTCTCCCCCTCTCTTGTGGAGATCTATTCGATGTAATCTTCTTTTGCGATGTGTTTGTTGAGACCGATGAATTGTGGGTTTATGATCAAGTTTATCTATGAACAATATTTGAATCTTCTCTGAATTCTTTTATGTATGATTGGTTATCTTTGCAAGTCTCTTCGAGTTATCAGTTTGGTTTGACCTACTAGATTGATCTTTCTTGCAACGGGACAAGTGCATAGCTTTGGGTTCAATCTCGCGGTGTCCTTTCCCAGTGACAGTAGGGGCAGCAAGGCACGTATTGTATTGTTGCCATCGAGGATAACAAGATGGGGTTTTCATCATATTGCATGAGTTTATCCCTCTACATCCTGTGATCTTGCTTAAAGCGTTACTCTGTTCTCTTGAACTTAATACTCTAGATGCATGCTGGATAGCGGTCGATGTGTGGAGTAATAGTAGTAGATGCAGGCAGGAGTCGGTCTACTTGTCTCGGACGTGATGCCTATATACATGGTCATACCTAGATATTCTCATTACTATGCTTAATTCTGTCAATTGCTCAATAGTAATTTGTTCACCCACTGTAAAATACTTATGGTCTTGAGAGAAGCCACTAGTGAAACTTATGGCCCTCGGGTCTATCTTCTATCATATTAATCTTCCAACACTTAGTTATTTTCATTGCCTTTTATTTTACTTTGCATATTTATCATAAAAATACCAAAAATATTATCTTATCATATCTATCAGATCTCACTCTCATAAGTAACCGTGTAGGGATTGACAACCCCTTATCGCGTTGGTTGCGAGGATTTATTTGTTTTGTGTAGGTGCGACGGACTGACGTGTAGCCTCCTACTGGATTGATACTTTGGTTCTCATTGGCTCTATCGGCGCGTAGCCCTAGCCGATGTGCTCCTGTGCTTACTACCTTACGTTCCGCTCTATCGGCTAGGATAGTAAAGGCAGAACTACTGCGATTGTGTCCTGGTTTATCCGGATGAGCACCTCAGTAGAGAAAGCCGAAAAGTGACTGTCATGACGCGGCATGAGCCGGTCAGCTCTTCGGAGGTTAAAATCCCTTGCGATCTTTTCCGCATTATGCGATGGATCGGCCTTCACCCTAAGTCCGGACTAACGAATACCAGGGGCTACGCCAACATTTCTATTTTCAAACTCCTATGGCTAAGTGAGGGTGATAAAGCCACATAGTCTGATTTCCTGGTTTGTTGCGCTAAACACCTCCTTCAAGGACCAAATTCTTGGATCAAGAGTGTTTAGATTCCATCCCGAGCACCCCCGTACTACCTACGTGGGGGCTGAAGCCGACGACTGGCCAACTCTCGGATTTAATAAAAACCGGTCGCACAGGAGGAAATTTTTTAAATAATAAATAAGCATTATATTACATAACGGTTGTGTTTCATCATACAAGACAAGATAACATGAATGTATTCATTCGAAGATAATCTCTTTTGAGCACTGGCCCTCTACAATGCGGGACCCCCTGACGACATCGTCAAAATATCGCTCCGGCATGCGGTGCTCCTAGCCACCGGGCAGTCCCTCGGTCGCGAGCTTGACGGCGTCCATCTTCGCCCATTACACCTTGACACGGGGGAAGGCCATCCGCGCACCGTCGACGCAGACTGACCGCTTGATGACGTCAAGACGGGGCAGGTATTGACCAGCCGCTTCACGAGCCCGAAGTAGCTGCTGGGTATGACTTCGACAGGCCATAGCCGGATTGTTAAATCCTTCATGGCTAGTTCGGCCAGCCTATGCAGTTCGACTAGCTCTTTTAGCTGATCGCTGACGGACACTGGATGTTCTGGCACAAGGTATTGCGAATAGAACAGCTTCTCCGTCGAGCTCCCCTCTTTGGCTCAAAAGAACTCCACAACATCGGCAACACTACGCGGCAGATCCATAAACGCCCATGGAGAACTCCAAATCTGGGTTAGTAAGAGGAACCTTTTTCTTCACATACTTACTCTGCATAATAAAGGCCTTACCCGCCACGAATTTTCTGGCCTCCTGGATTTCCTGGAGGGCGCCCTGGCTTCAACCTAGGCATCGTGCGTGCTCTGGCGAGCCATGGAGAGTTCGGTCTCTTGATCTGCAATATTGCGCTCCAAGGATTGGCATTTCTTCACGGCGTCCTGGAACTCCTGCTGGACCTCACCAACTCCGGCCTCGTGTTTTTCATGGGCGGCTTGCTCCTCTGCCACTTTCTTCTTGGCCTCGACCAGCGCCTTCTTGAGGGCCTCCACTTCGGTCGCCGCTCCTAACAAATACCATGGCACTATGGTCAGCACAAATCATTCATCCTTTCCGGATATACAAAAGGTCATTGCATACCTTGCTTGTCTTCTAGCTGCTTTTTTTACGTGGTCGAGCTCTTCCTCAGCCCGCTCCAGACTCTGCTTTAGTCCGGAGACCTCAGCAGCATGAGAGGTTGCAGCTAGCAATGACACCTTCTTATTCACATAAGACATATTTGATTAGTCTCCTGTGAAAATTACTTGATCCTATGTCTGACTTTTCTTTCTGAACACCGGACAGAGTCTCAGGGGCTACTGTCTATACTATGACATTCTTTTTATACAATTGCGTCACTTACGTCAAAGCCTGTTAGAAGGCTTGTGCAGGCTTCGGTCAGTCCGCTCTTTGCGGACTGAATCCTCTCAACCACCGTACCCCATGAGGGTACGGTGTTCCTCAACAATGGAAGCGCTTCGCAGCGCTTCCAGTAGAGCATCCGGTGCCTCTGGATGGACAGAGGTCACCGGTGGGATTGGTGCACCTCCCTCTTTCGAAGGAGGCTACTTGCCAGATGCCAGAGCCGTATAGGTCTCAGGATCGTATTCGGCTGGGCGCCGAATTGGATATGGCCCCCATCGCTAGTCTCCATGGGGATCTGCTCTCCCATGTGTCCGGCGGCCGAGGTATCATCCTCTGACGCCACCATAATGGCCTCCTGTGCCTCGCCCTGAGCCAGGAGGGTCCTTCGGGACAACACTTTAGCGTCCTCCATTGTCTTGGGAGAGGAGGCCGCCGGAATGGACCCGCTGTCCATCACCTTCGGATCCAGCGAGTTTCCCGAAGATGAGGATCGCTCGAGGTCGGAACGAGCCGGACTACAAGTGCATGATTCAACATGTTAAAATTATGAAGTAAAGAAGCTGGATATTTGTGTGCGTCTTTGAGTACTTACGATTCGGCCAAGAGCTTATCCCTGGGGCGCCACTTGGAGCTGATGTCAATGTCCCACGTAGGGTTGTCCGCGGTGGAGGCATTCCCCTTCTTGGACACCTCTGCCTCCAGATGCGTGGTGGCCGCCCTTTTCTCCTTCCCCCTCAGGGGGAGAATTGCTTTCCTCCTCCTCCTCCTCATCGTCGGTGATAGGAGGGGAGTGGGTTTCGGTGTCTACGAACGTCACATCTGAAGTGCCCTTATGACGGAGACCACCTCGGGTCCCCTTGGCCTTCTTCTTGGCCTTCTTCTCTGACGCTTGATAGGGCGCCGGAACCAGCATCTTCGTCAGAAGCGGGATAGCTGGCTCTTCGGGCAGCGGAGTTGGACACTGAATCCGCTCTGCCTTCTTTATCCAACCCTAAAAAAACAAATGGGGAAGCTTAGGCATTGTAATGCCCCGTGACCGATGTGCCAGGTGTCCTCGAGTTATTAGCTGTTGTTGCCTTGTCATTGCTTGCGTGTCATGCATCTAATATCATGTCATCATGTGCATCGCATTTGCAAACATGTTCGTCTCGACGAGTACATCATTTCATCTCATTGCATCATTTTCATCTAAGCTCATCTTGATGCCCGAAATGCTGTTGGAAGAGGGATATGTGATCAATTTGTCAGATCTGTTTCAGCAAATGGCCATTTGTCATTTTTTTCCATGATTAATGTGTGCATGCTATGACCCTGAGCTCTACATGTGTTTTGTTATATGCCATGCCATCTTTACAGGGGTGTATGCCATGTATTTTTGTGATATTTATGGTGACTAGCACAAGCTTGCAAAGTAGCTTAATAGCTGATGCTGATTTCAGGGACTTAGAATTTCACTAAGTCCTTGTCCTATCTTTATTTTTATGCCATATGTTCATGTTGTTTCCTAGTGATCCGTGCCTCTTTTGAGGATGATCAGTAAGGATGTTTTGTTAATATCGTGGTGCTCTATCCATCCATCTCTTTGTTTGCATTTATGGAGCACACTAGCTCGAGTAAATCGAGCTCTACTTTTGCTATAAAATATTCCTGGTAGATTGTTAACTTGTTTAGCAATTTTGCCGAGGTTGTTGCTATTGATCCGTGCATGCTATGTTGTTGTTCTTGCCATGTCTAGCTTCTATGCCCATGTCTTCTTGATGGGTGTATGATTAGATTGTCATTCCATGATTTGTAGTGAGTGCATCGAGCTTGTAAACATGCCTACTCGTTAATTGATTTGTCATGCTCCAGTTTTTCACTAAGTCTGAATCTGTTTATGTTTTTGCCATGTTCACATGCTTGCAATTGTATTTTATGATCCCTTTTTGCTCAAGGTCACTAAGGGACTTTTGTTAAGTGCTATGAGTAGCTTCATGCCATGCCTTGCTTTGCCATGTTAATTTCCTGTAGCTTGTAGTTTTCATGCTCTAAATATTGCTACCTGATGTTAAATTCCTGACTTGTTGATAATTTCACTAAGTCTGAAACCTCTTATCATTTGCACTTTTGCCATGATTGGTTGAACCTGTTAATGGATGAATTAGCCGTAGCTCAGTGTTCATCTTTTGTCAAGCATCATGAGTGTATCCCTGCCATGTATTTTGTTTCCATGTTTGAGAACTGTAGCATATTCAACTTGATGCATTTAGATGACCAGTTGCTGATTATCGCAGACCGGTGCCATATTTGTTTTGCTTGCCATTTCCAAACCGTGCATCCGATTCTGGTGATCTTTATATCGATTTCATCCGAAATCAACTCCCCTTTCCAGTGGAACTCTTGGATTTCCATGTTGAGGCCAGGTTCAATCATTAATGTCCAAATCATGCATGTGCATCGCATACCGCATCCCACATATCATGCCATGTTCATGTGTTGGTTGTTTACTATGTTGTGTGCTTCTTTCCGGTGTTGCTTCTTCGGGTTGGTTATGATAACATCGTGTTTTCGAGGATCCGTTCGTCTATGTCCGTTTGTCTTCTTCATGGACTCGTTCTTCTTCCTTGCAGGATTTCAGGCAAGATGACCATACCCTCGAAATCACTTCTATCTTTGCTTGCTAGTTGCTCGCTCTTTTGCTCTGCCTATGCTGCGATACCTACCACTTGCTTATCATGCCTCCCATATTGTTAAACCAAGCCTCTAACCCACCTTGTCCTAGCACACCGTTGTTTGGCTGTGTTACCGCTTTGCTCAGCCCCTCTTATAGCGTTGTTAGTTGCAGGTGAAGATTGGAGCTTGTTCCATGTTGGAACATGGATATTTTGTTGGGATATCACAATATCTCCTATCTAATTAATGCATCTATATAATTGGTAAAGGGTGGAAGGCTCGGCCTTATGCCTGGTGTTTTGTTCCACTCTTGTCGCCCTAGTTTCCGTCATATCGATGTTATGTTCCCGGATTTTGCGTTCCTTACGTGGTTGGGTTATAATGGGAACCCCTTGACAGTTCGCCTTGAATAAAAATCCTCCAACAAGGACCAACATTGGTTTTACCATTTTCCACCTAGCCTTTTCTTTCCCTTGAGTCGGCCGGCTCAAGGGTCATCTTTATTTAACCCCCGGGCCAGTGCTTCTCTAAGTGTTGGTCCAAACTGAGCGATGTCCGAGGCTACCAGGGGCAACTCTGGGCTGGCTTACCCGACGTCTTACTCATCCGGTGTGCCCTGAGAACGAGATATGTGCAGCTCCTATCGGGATTTGTCGGCACATCTGGGTGGCTTTGCTGGTCTTGTTTTACCATTGTCGAAATGCTTGTAACCGGGATGCCGAGCCTGATCAGATTGTCTTGGGAGAAGGAATATCCTTCGTTGACCGTGAGAGCTTGTGATGGGCTAAGTTGGGACACCCCTGCAGGGATTTGAACTTTCAAAAGCCGTGCGTGCGGTTATGGGCAGATGGGAATTTGTTAATGTCCGGTTGTAGAAAACCTAAAACTTACCTTAATTAAAATGCATCAACCGCGTGTGTAACCGTGATGGTCTCTTCTCGGCGGAGTCCGGGAAGTGAACACGGTGTTGGAGTAATGATTGACGTAGGTTGTTCTAGGATCACTTCTTGATCATAGTTGTTCGACCGTGCTTTTGCCTTCTCTTCTCGCTCTCTTTTGCGAATAGGTTAGCCACCATATATGTTAGTCGCTTGCTGCAGCTCCACCTCATACCTTTTAGCCTTCCTATAAGCTTAAATTGTCTTGATCGTGAGGGTGTGAGATTGATGAGTCCCTGTGACTCACAGATACTTCCAAAACCAGTTTGCAGGTGCTGATGAAACCGTGCAGGTGATGCAACCAAGCTCAAGGAGGACTCGTTGAAGATCGTGTTCGTTATGTTGTTCCGTTTCCAGTTGATTAGTAGTGGAGCCCAGTCGGGACGATCGGGGATCTGTGTAGCTTTTGGGGTAGTCTTCTCTTATTTTGGTTCCGTAGTCGGACCTTGAGTGTATTTGGATGAATGTAATGCTTTATTCATGTATTGTGTGAAGTGGCGATTGTATGTCAACTATGTATCTTTTTCACTTTATGTATTACATGGGTTGTGTGAAGATTACCTCACTTGTGACATTGCTTTCAATGCGGTTATGCCTCTAAGTCGTGCTTCGACATGTTGGAGATATAGCCGCATCGAGGGCGTCACAAGTTGGTATCAGAGCCATCCCCGACTTTAGAAGCCCCCTGCGTGATCAAATCATTGGCGCTGTTGAGTCTAGCAAAATGTTTTGAGTCATTTAGGATTATATATATCGGAGAGTTAGGAATTCTTTTTACTCCTCAGTCCCTTCGTCGCTCTGGTGAGGCATCCTGACGTAGAGTTTTGACTCTTCTCTTCTCAAATTTCACTAAAAAAAATTTAGGATCACGCGGGTATCTTGGAATCGTTCCGATGGTTTTGTGATGAGAACATTGTTCTTGGTGCCTCCTAAATTTTAGGGGTTTTGGCAGTGTCTCGGGGAGTTGAGCTCCGAGGTGTTGTCGTCACAATTTTATCGTTGAGATTCTGGAATACCTGAGTTTCGCCGACATTGAAAATCTCTTTTATGCAGTTGTTGGTGAGATAACCTCGACGCCACCCAGTACTGGGGCGGGAGTTCGGGAGTATTACCATAACTCGTATAACGGATGCTTTTCGAAGGTTGAGGTAAACGATTTTCGAAGGTTTCTTGGTTATGTGTTGAAGGATGGATACAGCTGGATGTAGGATTTGTTAGTTTTGGGGGAGATATTATGCTTCCCCTGTATCCCCAACACCTGATTGCATAACCGGAAAATTTCGGGAGTTTATAAGTGGGAATTCAAATAGCTCTTAGGATATCTTCCCGACGGATATATGATATGAAATTGGGGTTCGACGTCTAGTGGTCCGCCTATTCACGGTTGGTTTTACAGTGGTCTCATTGTGTCTTAAAGAGTCCTTGGCTATGCCGACTCAGGGACGCTTCGTATGTCATGTGCACTGCCTTGTATATGATGGTGCTGTACGATCGAGCCCGTGTAGGCCCCACCACGAAAACTTCAGACGAAATCTCTATCATATGTTTGTTCTGGCTTATTCCGCAAGCCAACCCTTTGTTTTGTTTTGAGTTGTGGTATTCGAGTTGCTTCAAAGTCAAATGTTGATTCCATGCCTTTTCCTAAGTGGTGTTCTCATATTCCTATGTGGATACTAATACTTCATGATAATCGAAAGTGTCATGTCAATCCTTTTCAACCGGTGTGCTTCTCTTTCAAGCGGATCCGTCCATTTTCAACATCCGCAAGATTCAATCTAAGCTCTCAACGTTGTTTGTTTCATCCATCCCAAGTTGCCTTTGTTTTCCCACCCTCCCACCCTTGTTTCTTCAAGGACTCAGATTTCTTAATCAAGTATCCTTTTATTCATGTGAAGTCTCTCCATTCTTTTCCTTCATGTTCTTACCCGATGATTCTCATGAAGATACTAATGGAACCTCAAGTTCATCATTCTTCATTCTTTTCATCTCCGGTGGTTTCAAGTCAGGCTTTGGTGTTGATCATATCATTTTTCCTTGTTTCAAATACCTTCTCATGCCGGTGCACCTCATATTCATTCACTTCTCGCTATTTAATTGTTTCAGAATGCTCAAGATATCTCGAAGATTCGTGTTTTCCACTCTGCATTCATTCAAGATCTTTCGAGGTTGTTATCTCATTCAAGTCTTTAATTCAACGGGTACAACCTCTCTTTTAAATCATTTCAATGGTGTTTCTTTTGAGTGGGCCCTAACCCACAGGTCTTTTCCCAGGATCTTACCCGACTCTTCTTATTTTACCGGAGCTTCTCCAAAGTTTGACGTAAGAATGAACTGTCATCAGTCAAATGTTTTTCTCCAAGATCTTTCAAATTCTTTTCATCGTTGGCTCAACCTCTTCGCTTTTGATTCTTCCGGAGTGCCTAATAGATTCTTGGTGGTGTTTCTCAACGTTACTCTCGGATCTGAAGACTGAAGGAGTGTTTTCCTCTAAATCTTGTTGCCTTCTCTCGAGGATTCTCAGATCTAGTGTGAGGCCATCCTCTCATAATTGTTTTGATTGTGAGAATTCTTTTCACCTATCCAGAGCATTTCAAGAGTATTTCAGTTTGTTTTATCCGGAGCCCATCATCTCAGAAGTATTCATTCTCAGCTTTCAGCTCTCTTTCTGTAAATCTTACCGGTGCATCGTTAAAATATCCTCTAATCAGTTTATGATCTCTCCGTTCCCTTGCATCTTGATTTCTCTTAAGTACCTTCGTTCATTTGCTAATCCTTTCTGGGGATTCGTTCCCCTTGCTTCGTTCGTTTTTAATTCTTACGATGGTTCTTCCAAGATTCTTCTTCCTTCATTTGTCATATCAATGCATTCGTAATTTCCAAATCCTACCGGTGGTTCGTTGAAGACATTCTCAAGTTGATGTTATCTCTCTCTTAATCTTTTCTACAAGAATAAGTAATATGTCAAATCCGTTGTTTGTCATCAATTTAATTGGTGAAGGATAAGCATAATGTAATTCTTATTCTTGTTTCATCGAGTGAACTCAATTCCCTATTTTGGAGGCTCATCAAATTCCTGATTTCAATTATTCATCTTCTCTTTTTCACAGAGTTACAATCATTTTCAACTATTTCACCACGGAGATTCATCTAAATCATTACAAGGATTCACCTTGTGTTTTCAACTTCTCTTTCCTTTCGTTTGATCATTCCTTTTGTTTACTGGAGTTCTTTATGAAGGTTCTACATGATGGTTCATCAAGGATTTAATTCCTTCTCGAAGTGTTCATCAAGATTCCTTTCAGAGGAGCTCAAGCATCCTTCTTCTTGCAATCCGGAGTGCAATTCTTTCTACTGTATCATTGGAGGTGGTATTATGTCATTATTGATAATTTGAGTTCATGTTTCATGATTCACATGTTGTTAAGAATGAGATATTTTAAATCCATCAATCTCGTCATTGGAGTTATCTTGGGTTATATTTCACCGAGAGCCTTCCCTAAGGATTGTTGCTATTTATGGCGATAATAAAGGACCCAACTTCGTCTTTTATACTTCCGGTGAATAACTTTCTCGTCTCCTTGTTCATACCAATCCAATTCTTTTCCCGTGAGTGGCAGGTTGTCATCTCATAATTTGAGATGTATTCCATAAGACCATATCAAGCGTATTCTTTTCGTTGTTGGTGTTCCAACAACTCCGTTCAACCCTTCTCTTAAGGATGCCTTCTCAAGCTCTGTTGTGGCAGAAGTTGGCATTTTCTTCTCCATTCGCCTATTTCAATTATCTATCTTCTATTATTTTGTTTCGGAGGATCTGCGATGTTGTTCTTTTCACCCGTCATCTCGTCTTGTTAAATATCATGTTCTTTCATGCCTACCCATTTAACCGGAGTGTTGTGTCTTTTGCTCAAGTTCTTTTCGCTAATCAAGCCTGGCATCTCTTTTCTATCGGAGTGCTGTCCGAATCGGTTCTTTCTTTTCCTCTTCCTTAATGGAGTGCTTTCAACTTTGTTCATCTCCGTTGTATTCCTCTCTCGAAATGGCTTAACCTCGCAAGGTTCTTTGGTTTCACTCGTTTGTCAAAGAAGCAACTTAGTTTTACCTCTTCTCTTTCTCTTCCGTTTGTCCCTCTCGTGCCATTCTAGATCTCGGGACGAGATCCTCTCGTAGTGGTGGAGTGTTGTAATGCCCCGTGACCGATGTGCCAGCTGTCCTCCAGTTATTAGCTGTTGTTGACTTGTCATTGCTTGCGTGTCATGCATCTCATATCATGTCATCATGTGCATCACATTCGCATACATGTTCGTCTCGACGAGTACATCATTTCATCTCATTGCATCATTTTCATTTGAGCTCATCTTGATGCCCAAAATACTGTTGGAAGAGGGCTATGTGATGAATTTGTCAGATCTGTTTCAGCAAATGGCCTTTTGTCATTTTTGCCATGATTAATGTGTGCATGCTATGACCCTGAGCTCTACATGTGTTTTGTTATATGCCATGCCATCTTTACAGGGGTGTATGCCAGGTATTTTTGTGATATTTTTGGTGACTAGAACAAGCTTGCAAAGTAGCTTAATCGCTGATGCTGATTTCAGGGACTTAGAATTTCACTAAGTCCTTCTCCTGTCTTTATTTTTATGCCATATGTTCATGTTGTTTCTTAGTGATCCGTGCCTCTTTTGAGGATGATCAGTAAGGATGTTTTTTTAACATCGTGGTGCTCTATCCATCCATGTCTTTGTTTGCATTTATGGAGCACACTAGCGTGATTCAATCGAGCTCTACTTTTGCTATAAAATGTTCCTGGCAGATGGTTAACTTGTTTAGCGATTTTGCCGAGGTTATTGCTATTGATCCGTGCATGCTATGTTGTTGTTCTTGCCATGTCTAGCTTCTATGCCATGTCTTCTTGATGGGTGTATGATTAGATTGTCATTCCATGATTTGTAGTGAGTGCATCGAGCTTGTAAACATGCCTACTCGTTAATTGATTTGTCATGCTCCAGTTTTTCACTAAGTCTGAATCTGTTTATGTTTTTGCCATGTTCACATGCTTGCAATTGTATTTTATGATCCCTTTTTTCTCAAGGTCACTAAGGGACTTTTGTTAAGTGCTATGAGTAGCTTCATGCCATGCCTTGATTTGCCATGTTAAGTTCCTGTAGCTTGTAGTTTTCATGCTCTAAATATTGCTACCTGATGTTAAATTCCTGACTTGTTGATAATTTCACTAAGTCTGAAACCTCTTATCATTTGCACTTTTGCCATGATTGGTTGAACCTGTTAATGGATGAATTAGCCGTAGCTCAGTGTTCATCTTTTGTCAAGCATCATGAGTGTATCCCTGCCATGTATTTTGTTTCCATGTTTGAGAGCTGTAGCATATTCAACTTGATGCATTTAGATGACCAGTTGCTGATTATCGCAGACCGGTGCCATATTTGTTTTGCTTGCCATTTCCAAACCGTGCATCCGATTCTGGTGATCTTTATATCGATTTCATCCGAAATCAACTCCCCTTTCCAGTGGAACTCTTGGATTTCCAAGTTGAGGCCAGGTTTAATCATTAATGTCCAAATCATGCATGTGCATCGCATACCGCATCCCACATATCATGCCATGTTCACGTGTTGGTTGTTTACTATGTTGTGTGCTTCTTTCCGGTGTTGCTTCTTCGGGTTGGTTATGATAACATCGTGTTTTTGAGGATCCGTTCGTCTACGTCTGTTTGTCTTCTTCATGGACTCGTTCTTCTTCCTTGCGGGATTTCAGGCAAGATGACCATACCCTCGAAATCACTTCTATCTTTGCTTGCTAGTTGCTCGCTCTTTTGCTCTGCCTATGCTGCGATACCTACCACTTGCTTATCATGCCTCCCATATTGTTAAACCAAGCCTCTAACCCACCTTGTCCTAGCACACCGTTGTTTGGCCGTGTTACCGCTTTGCTCAGCCCCTCTTATAGCGTTGTTAGTTGCAGGTGAAGATTGGAGCTTGTTCCATGTTGGAACATGGATATTTTGTTGGGATATCACAATATCTCCTATCTAATTAATGCATCTATATACTTGGTAAAGGGTGGAAGGCTCGGCCTTATGCCTGGTGTTTTGTTCCACTCTTGTCGCCCTAGTTTCCGTCATATCGATGTTATGTTCCCGGATTTTGCGTTCCTTACGTGGTTGGGTTATAATGGGAACCCCTTGACAGTTCGCCTTGAATAAAAATCCTCCAACAAGGACCAACATTGGTTTTACCATTTTCCACCTAGCCTTTTCTTTCCCTTGAGTCGGCCGGCTCAAGGGTCATCTTTATTTAACCCCCGGGCCAGTGCTTCTCTAAGTGTTGGTCCAAACTGAGCGATGTCCGAGGCTACCAGGGGCAACTCTGGGCTGGCTTACCCGACGTCTTGCTCATCCGGTGTGCCCTGAGAACGAGATATGTGCAGCTCCTATCGGGATTTGTCGGCACATCTGGGTGGCTTTGCTGGTCTTGTTTTACCATTGTCGAAATGTCTTGTAACCGGGATGCCGAGCCTGATCGGATTGTCTTGGGAGAAGGAATATCCTTCGTTGACCGTGAGAGCTTGTGATGGGCTAAGTTGGGACACCCCTGCATGGATTTGAACTTTCAAAAGCCGTGCGTGCGGTTATGGGCAGATGGGAATTTGTTAATGTCCGGTTGTAGAAAACCTGAAACTTACCTTAATTAAAATGCATCAACCGCGTGTGTAACCGTGATGGTCTCTTCTCGGCGGAGTCCGGGAAGTGAACACGGTGTTGGAGTAATGATTGACGTAGGTTGTTCTAGGATCACTTCTTGATCATAGTTGTTCGATCGTGCTTTTGCCTTCTCTTCTCGCTCTCTTTTGCGAATAGGTTAGCCACCATATATGTTAGTCGCTTGCTGCAGCTCCACCTCATACCTTTTACCCTTCCTATAAGCTTAAATAGTCTTGATCGTGAGGGTGTGAGTTGCTGAGTCCCCATGACTCACAGATACTTCCAAAACCAGTTTGCAAGTGCCGATGAAACCGTGCAGGTGACGCAACCAAGCTCAAGGAGGAGCTCATTGAAGATCGTGTTCGTTATGTTGTTCCGTTTCTAGTTGATCAGTAGTGGAGTCCAGTCGGGACGATCGGGGATCTGTGTAGGTTTTGGGGTAGTCTTCTCTTATTTTGGTTCCGTAGTCGGACCTTGAGTGTATTTGGATGAATGTAATGCTTTATTCATGTATTGTGTGAAGTGGCGATTGTAAGCCAACTATGTATCTTTTTCCCTTTATGTATTACATGGGTTGTGTGAAGATTACCTCACTTGCAACATTGCTTTCAATGCGGTTATGCCTCTAAGTCGTGCTTCGACACGTGGGAGATATAGCCACAACGAGGGCGTTATAGGCATCTTCCTGGAATATGAAAGTAAAGTAAAGGATACACCTTGAAATGCGGAAAACTTACCACACTAGCGGGATGGGCCAGGTCGTGCCCGCGGTCCTCGGTTGTCGCCGGCCATGTCTCGTTGGCCTTGAAGAGCACCTTCCAGATGTCTTCGTGCGTAGTGCCTGAAAAACGTTGCAAGGTCTGGAGCTTGGCCGGATCGAACTCCCACAAGTGGCAAGTCCGGCTTTCGCACAGAAGGATCCGGCGAGCGAGCATCACCTGGATCACGTTGACAAGCTTGACATTCTTGTCCACCATGCTCCTGATGCGCGTCTGAAGTGCGGTCAGCTCTTCCGACGAAGACCAGTCCAGGCCCTTCTCTAGCCAGGAGGTGAACCGCATCGGGGCATCGGACTGGAATTTAGGAGCCGTGGCCCAGGTGGCGTGGTGAGGCTCTGTGACATAGAACCAATGTTGTTGCCACCCTTTGACGGTCTCCACGAAGCTACCTTTGGGCCATGTGACATTGGGCAACTTGCTCACCATGGCGCCTCCACACTCTGCATGTTGGCCATCCACCACCTTCGGCTTAACGTTGAAGATCTTCAACCACAATCCGAAGTGGGGCGGGATATGGAGGAAGGCCTCGCACACGACAATAAATGTCGAGATATTGAGGATGGAGTTGGGGGCCAGATCATGGAAATCCAGCCTGTAGTAGAACATAAGTCCACGAACGAATGGATGGAGAGGAAATCCCAACCCGCGGACAAAGTGGGGGATGAACACAACCCTCTCATGGGGCTCTGGGGTGGGGACGATCTGTCCCTTGGCTGGAAGCCGGTGGGCGATTCCCTTGGCTAGGGACCTGGCCTCCCGGAGCTTGGTGATGTCCTTCTCCTTGACGGAGGAAACCATCCACTTGCCCTGCGCTCCGGATCCGGACATGGCTGGAGTGCTTTTTTGAGGTGGAAAGGATGGAAGCTTGGGCGCTAGAGCTCGAGAATGGATGGGCAGAGAGAAGGAAGGCGTGGGTGAAAGAGGTGAATCCTTATCCCTTTATAAAGGCCGTGAATATCAAGCGCCTCCCCACTCGCCTTAAAACTCGCCTATTTCCCAAGGGTCGTGCAGACGACGCGGTTGGATTACCCATGCTTGTATTGATGAGAATCCCACAATAAGGGGACAAGATCTCTTCTTTGATAAGACGTGTCAATAAAACCGCATCTTGAAACATGGAGCGGGAGGATAAAAACAGTTCAAAATAATGACTGGGCCGTGACATGATGTCATGCTGATACTTCTCCGTCGTATCTATAATTTTTTATTGTTCCATGCCAATATTATACAACTTTCATACTCTTTTGGCAACTTTTGATACTATTTTTTGGGACTAACATATTGATCAAGTGCCCAATGCCAGTTCCTGTTTGTTGCATGATTTTTGTTTCGCAGAAAATCCATATCAAACAGAGTCCAAACGGGATAAAAACTGACGGAGATTTTTTTGGAATATATGTGAATTTTGCGAGGTGAAATCAACGCGAGACAATGATCGAGGGGCCCACGAGGCAGGGGGCGCGCCCCTAACCCTCGTGGACACCTCGTAAGGCAGTTGCTGCCCTTCTTTGGCCGCAAGAAAGCTAATATTCGGATAAAATCATGTCCAAAATTCAGCCCAATCGGAGTTACGGATCTCCGGGAATATAAGAAACGGTGAAAGGGCAGAATCTGGAACGCGGAAACAGAGAGAGAGAGAGAGACAGAGAGACAGATCCAATCTTGGAGGGGCTCTCGCCCCTCCGCCGCCATGGAGGCCATGGACCAGAGGGGAAACCCTTCTCCCATCTAGGGAGAAGGTCAAGGAAGAAGAAGAAGTAGGAGGGGGGCTCTCTCCCCCTCTCTTCCGGTGGCGCCGGAACACCGCCGGGGCCATCATCATCACCGCAATCTACACTAACAACTTCACCACCATCATCACCAACTCTTCCCCCCTCTATGCAGTGGTGTAACCCCTCTTTTACCCGCTGTAATCCGTACTTAAACATGGTGCTCAATGCTATATATTATTTCCCAATGATGTATGGCTATCCTATGATGTTTGAGTAGACCTGTTTTGTCCTATGGGTTAATTGATGATCGTGACTGGTTTGAGTTGCATGTTTTATTATTGGTGCTGTCCTATGGTGCTCTCTGTGTCGCGCAAGCGTGAGGGATCCCGTTGTAGGGTTTGCAATATGATCATGATTTACTTATGGTGGCTAGCGTGAGTGATAGAAACACAGACCCAAGTAAGTAGGTTGTTTGCGTATGGGAATAAAGAGGACTTGATGCCTTATAGTGCTATAGTTGGGTTTTACCTTAATGGTATTTAGTAGTTGCGGATGCTTGCTACAGTTCCAATCATAAGTGCATATGATCCAAGAAGAGAAAGTATTTTAGCTTATGCCTCTCCCGCAAATAAATTGCAGTAATGATTACCGGTCTAGTTATCGATTGCCTAGGGACAAATAACTTTCTTGTGTGACAACAAGCTCTCTACTAAAACTAACTTAGTTTTGTCTTCGCCTAAATAGCCCCTACTTTTTATTTATGCGCTCTTTATTATCTTGCAAACCTATCCAACAACACCTACAAAGTACTTCTAGTTTCATACTTGTTCTAGGTAAAGCGAACGTTAAGTGTGCGTAGAGTTGTATCGATGGTCGATAGAAATTGAGGGAATATTTGTTCTACCTTTAGCTCCTCGTTGGGTTTGACACTCTTACTTATTGAAAGAGGCTACAATTGATCCCCTATACTTGTGGGTTATCAAGACCTTTTTATGGCGCCGTTGCCGGGGAGTTATAGCGTGGGGTGAATATTCTCGTGTGTGCTTGTTTTCTTTATCACTAAGTAATTTTTATTTGCTGTTCTAAGTTGTTCTCTATCTTTAGTTATGGATATGGAACACGAAATACCAAAAAAATTAGGTTCACTTGATACTCATGGAGATGGGGAATCTCCTAAGAGCATCTCCAATAGATGGTCCAAATTTTGGCGGCCCAAAACCGGAGATGTAAAATATGGACCGCCAAAAAGTGCGTTTTGGAGCTTCGAAAAATGCTCAACTCCAACAGATGGTCCAAATCGGAGATGTCAAAGAGCAACTCCAACAAATGGTCCAAAACAAAGATGTAAAATCGCCTTGATCGTCTTCTTCAACGTCGGGACATCGGCTGCCTTCATCAAATCCGTCGCCATCAAGCTCTCCCCGACCTCCCCGAGCGGGCCATCCTCTCCCAATCCCCCTATTTTCCCCCTTCGATCGGTGTTGTTTGCCACCGGTCCCGTGCTCGTCCATGGTCGCCACGGCCGAAGCCCGAGCTCCCCCGTACGTGCTCCTTTGCCGGCCAGCAGCGATGGAGGCGGGCAACAGCCGACGCGAACACCACGAGCAGCGGCACAGGCATGCTACACGGGCCAGCAGCGACAGCAGCTCGGCTGGACAGGGTTAGTGCGGGGCGGCGGCGAGGCCGGGAGGCGGTGGCAATGGGGCGGGCTAGCTATCAGTGACCTAAGGACCCAGCGGAGGCCTACATGGGCACCTGGACCGCCGGAGGCGCCGAATCCCACCGCGGCTGCCTCCTAATTCGGCGGCGCCCGGGCGGCTGCGAGACGGCTTCCGACGAGGGAGGCGATGAGGGCGAGGGCGGCAGAGGGCGGCGCTGGCGATTTGGGGCGATGGCGGCGATGGTGGCGAGGATTTGGGCAGTGGCGGCGGCGGATTCCGGCCGACTGGTGTTAGGGTGGGCGGACGGTCACGACTGTGAAATGAAATGAAGGGCGGTTGGGAGTTGGTGGGCGGGCGCCGAATTTGGACCAGTTGTATCTCATGATGCAAATTTTCACCGCGAGGTGTTGTATTTTACATCATCGGGAGGCCACGGTCCAATTTTTTTTACATATGGACCGTCTATTGGAGCAGCGTTTTTTGCCCCAGACGGTCCAAAAGTTAGGTATTTTTACATTTGGACCGTCTATTGGAGATGCTCTAAAACCCTCAATGCTCATTATGTGAAAGATATTATGTACTACTTTGATAATCCTGAGAAAACCCCATTCAATTATATAATGGGAGACACGTTGGATCAACGTGAATACTTTAGGGATTATCGCCAGACCAAAAAAGGGAAACTATTATGGGATCAAATTTATATGTTGCATTGGTATGCTTGGCAACTATGCTTGAGATATCATTATACTTGTTGCACTAGGATGAAGGCTCCACACCTTCCCTTTTCATGCGAATTTAATGATAATGAAACCTTAGCTTCTTATGCTAATGATATATATGATTACTATGATGTGGAACGAATAGAAGAATTCGTTGCTTTTATGGGAACTTATGAAATTGAATCTTTGTTTAAAGAGTGTGAAAATCTTGATGATGCTGTTTACAGACCTGAAAATTTTGCTATAATTAAATATTGCTATGAAAATTATGAATTCAATTCTGATATTGATGATCTTATTGAGAGAGTCTCCACTGTCCAAGAAGAGAGTAATATTTTGTAGGAGTCTATGGAAGAAGAAATTGATGAAACTGTGAGCTCATTGGATGAAAAAGATGATGAGGAGAGCGAAGAAAAAAAGGAGGAACAGCGTATTAGCTACCCGTTCCCACCTTCTAATGAGAGTAACTCTTCAACTCATACATTGTTTAATTTCCCTTCGTGCTTACCGAAGGATGATTGCTATGATGATTGTTATGATCCTTTGATTCTTTTGATATATCCATTTTTCATGATGCTTGCTATGCTTGTGGCCAAGATGCCAATATGAATTATGCTTATGGAGAAGAACTTGCTATATTTCCTTATGTTAAACATGAAATTGTTGCTATTGCACCCACGCATGATAGTCCTATTATCTTTTTGAATTCTCCCGACTACACTATATCGGAGAAGTTTGCCCTTATTAAGGATTATATTGATGGGTTGCGTTTTACTACTACACATGATGATTTTGATAGATATAATATGCATGTGCTTGCTGCTCCTACTTGCAATTATTATGAGAGAGGAACTACATCTCCGCCTCTCCATGTTTCCAATATGATAAAATTGCAAGAAACTGTTTATACACCGCATTGCCCTTTACTATGTGTGCATGAATTGTTCTTTTATGACATGTCGATGCATAGGAAGAGAGTTAGACTTCGTTGTTGCATGATATATGTTAATTTGTGCTCACTACTAAATCACAAATCATTGTTAATTAAAATTGGCTTTGATATACCTTGGGATCCGGGTGGATTCATTACTTGAGCACTGTATGCCTAGCTTAATGGCTTTAAAGAAAGCGCTGCCAGGGAGACAACCCGGAAGTTTTAGAGAGTCATTTATTTCTGTTGAGTGCTTTTATATAGTTTAAAAACAAAAAAAATTAAGAGGGTAACCCAAAACTTTTCAAAAAGGAAAGTGAAAGTGAGATAGACAAGCATTGTTGAAGTGGGGGAGCTCCTTGAACTTTGTTCATGCTCACGGAAACTTTGTGAATCTTGATTATAGAAACTTTTCAACAAAAATAATTATCCCCTTGTACAATTCCATTGTATTATAAAAATAATGTGCCAAGATTTGCCTTTAGGATGTTTACATTGCTTGTTGGTTTGTGCGGTGCAGAACAGAAACTTTGGCTGTAGTGCGTGATTTTACATTTTTTTAATGGAACATCAAACGGTTATGAAACTTTTTGCACTGTATTTCTATACAATTTGTTTATTTATCCTAATTTTTGCAGAATTTTTGGAGTAACAGAAGTATGGTTAATGTTTAGATTACTACAGACTGTCCTATTTAAGACAGATTCTGTTTTTGATACATAGTTTGCTTGTTTTGATAAAACTATCAATTTCTATCAGTGGTTTAAGCCATGGAAAAGTTATATTACAGTATCTAAAATGCAAAAACAAAATCTTAATTGGTTTGCAATAGTACTTAGAGTAGTGATTTGCTTTATTATACTAACGGATCTTACCGAACTTTCCCTTAAGTTTTGTGTGATTGAAGTTTTCAAGTTTTGGGAGAGATCACGATGGATGAAGGAATAAGGAGTGGCAAGAGCCTAAGCTTGGGGATGCCTGAGGCACCCCAAGGAAATATTCAAGGACTCCCAAGCAACCAAGCTTTGGGATGGCCCAGAAGGCATCCCCTCTTTCTTCTAACAATCATCGGTAATTTTACTTGGAGCTATATTATTATTCGTCACATGATATGCGCAAATCTTGGAGCGTCTTTTGCATTTAGTTTTCAATTTTCGTTGATTGACTATGCTGGTATGAGATAGTCCTTGGTTGATTTATAGAATACTCATTGCAATTCACTTATATCTTTTGAGTATGGCTTTATAGAATGCTTCATGTGCTTCACTTATATCATTTGAAGTTTGGATTTCATGTTTCTCTTCACATAGAAAACCGCCATTTGTAGAATGCTCTTTTTCTTCACTTATATTTGTTAGAGCATGGGCATATATTTTGTAGAAAGAATTAAACTCTCTTTCTTCACTTATATCTATTTAGAGAGATGACAGGAATTGGTCATTCGCATGGTTAGTCATAAAATCCTACATAAAACTTGTAGATCACTGAATATGATATGTTTGATCCCTTGCAATAGTTTTGCGATATAAAGATGGTGATATTAGAGTCATGCTAGTGGGTAGTTGTGGATTGTAGAAATACTTGTGTTGAAGTTTGTGATTCCCGTAGCATGCACGTATCGTGAACCGTTATGTGATGAAGTCGGAGCATGAGGTATTTATTGATTGTCTTCCTTATGAGTGGCAGTTGGGGACGAGCAATTGTCTTTTCCTACCAATCTATCCCCCTAGGAGCATGCGCGTAGTAATTTGTTTCGATGACTAATAGATTTTTGCAATAAGTATGTGAGTTCTTTATGACTAATGTTGAGTCCATGGATTATACGCACTCTCACCCTTCCATCATTGCTAGCCTCTTCGGTACCGTGCATTGCCCTTTCTCACCTCGAGAGTTGGTGCAAACTTAGCCGGTGCATCCAAATCCCATGATATGATACGCTCTATCACACATAAAGCCTCCTTATATCTTCCTCAAAACAGCCACCATACCAACCTATTATGGCATTCCATAGCCATTCCAAGATATATTGCCATGCAACTGTAGGGGAACGTAGCAGAATTTTAAAAATTTCTACGCATCACCAAGATCAATATATGGAGTCATCTAGCAACGAGGGAGAGGGGAGTGCATCTACATACCCTTGTAGATCGTGAGCGGAAGCGTTCAAGAGAACGAGGTTGATGGAGTCGTACTCGTCGTGATCCAAATCACCGATGACCTAGCGCCGAATGGATGCACCTCCGCGTTCAACACACGTACGGTTGGAAGACGTCTCCTCCTTCTTGATCCAGCAAGGGAAGGAGAGGTTTGTAATGCCCTTGATGCGGCTATATCTCCCACGTGTTGAAGCACGACTTAGAGGCATAACCGCATCGAAAGCAATGTCGCAAGTAAGGTAATCTTCACAACAACCCATGTAAATAGATAATAGGGAAACATGGTACATAGTTGGCTTACACTCACCACGTAACACAAATACATAAATAACATTACAATCATCCAATACACTCATGGTCCGACTGCGGTAACAAAATAAAAGATCAACCCCAACATGCGACACGGTCCCGATCGCCCCAACTGGGCACCACTACTGATCATCAGGGAAAGACACATAGTAACGTCGTGAGTCTTCGTCGAACTCCCACTTGAACTCAAGTGCATCATCTGGAACGAAATCATCGATCCCTGCATCTGGTTTGGAAGTAATCTGTGAGTCACGGGGACTCAGCAATCTCGCACCCTCGCGATCAAGACTATTTAAGCTTATAGGTGAGGCAAGGTAATATGTAGAGCTGCAGCAAGCGACTAGCATATATGGTGGCTAACTTGTTCGCAAAAGAGAGCGAGAAGAGAAGGCAAAGCACGAATGAAGAACTATAGAACAACCTACGGCAAACATTACTCCAACACCGTGTTCACTTCCCGGACTCCGCCGAGAAGAGACCATCACGGTTACACACGCAGTTGATTCATTTTAATTAAGTTAAGGTTCATGTTATCTACAACCGGACATTAACAAATTCCCATCTGCCCATAACCGCGGGCACAGCTTTCGAAAGTTCAAATCCCTGCAGGGGAGTCCCAACTTAGCCCATCACAAGTTCTCACGGTCAACGAAGGATATACCTTCTCCCGAGACATTCTGATCAGACTCGGTATCTCGGTTCTACAAGACAACTTCGACAAAGGTAAAACAAGTCCAGCAACACCGCCCGAATGTGCCGACAAATCCCGATAGGAGCTGCACATATCTCGCTGTCAGGGCACACTCAGATAGGTCAAGCTACGAGTAAAACCAAACCTTGAGTTTCCCCGAGGTGGCCCCGCAGGCTGCCAAGTTCGGATCAACACTCAGAGGAGCACTGACCCAGGGGGGTTTAAATAAGATGACACTTGGGCTCCGGAAACCCAAGGGAAAAAGAGGCTAGGTGGCAAATGGTAAAACCAAGGTTGGGCATTGCTGGAAGAGTTTTATTCAAGGCGAACTGTCAAGGGGTTCCCATTATCACCCAACCGCGTAAGGAACGCAAAATCTGGGAACATAACACCGATATGACGGAAACTAGGGCGGCAAGAGTGGAACAAAACACTAGGCAAAAGGCCGAGCCTTCCACCCTTTACCAAGTATATAGATGCATTAAGATAACAAGATAATATAGTGATATCCCAACAAGAAACAATGTTCCAACAAGGAACGATCTCCAATCTTCACCTGCAACTAGCAACGCTATAAGAGGGGATGAGCAAAGCGGTAACATAGCCAATCAACGGTTTGCTAGGACATGGTGGGTTAGAGGTTTGACATGGCAATTTGGGAGGCATGATAAGTGTAAGTGCATCTAGTGCCACCCCTAGTTTGTTTTGGAGTATTGACGACAAACCTAGTTGAGGGACTAACGTGTTTGTGAGAATTGCAGGAAAACACAGGTAGAAGTCCCTCATTGATTCGGTTTTATTACCAGAGATGACCCCTAAAAATGTACGAAGACATTGAAGACAACGGCTTCAGGGCAGATAACACGTTTTTCGACCGCTCCAAGAACCCTTATTCAAGGGAACGGATTGTATCAGATAGGTTCTGGAGCCATCAACACCGCAGCTATTATTCATGCATCCTATACAACCAAGGCCGCATCTTTCCTCACAAGCGCCTTGAGGTTGAAGCTGTTGCTGGTCTGCCTGGTCTGGAAGAAGCACTGGATTGCTTCAAGCAAGTGGGTTTGCTGCCATTTATCACTGATGAAGAGCACTGGAACGAAGAGCTTCTGCTCCAGTTCTATGCCACTTTGCATATCAAAGGCTATAACAGAGATCCGAAGACATGGATTCTGGAGTGGATGACAGGCAATATCCATCATGAAGCCAATGCTTTCGACCTAATTGAGCTTACCGGCCTTCCCACTCCTGGCGAATTCTTTGAAGAAGGGTGCCAACTCCATGCTGAAGCAATTGAGAGCATATTTCAACGTCCTGAGCCAGATATGAGTCAGATGCTCTCAATAATGAAGCCACTGCCTCCTAATGCACCCTATCCAACTAGGTTCTTCGTTGAAGACTTAGAGTACCTGCCCAGAACAATATATCACATCATAAGGCGGACTCTATGGCCTGTAAAGGGACACTCTCGATATGCAACAATTGATGGTGCAATGAAGACTCTCATCTTCTGCATTCTTCATGGCAAATGCTTCAATGCACAGGATCTCTTCATCCGTCACTTTGCAGCATCTGCCTCAGAACTGTTTGGATTAAAGTTCTATGCTCCTTGGGTTATGAGGCTGATCAAGCTTCACTCTGCAATCTCCTATCAACCCTCAGCCCGCAACCATAGGATACTTTTGCCAGATGTGGACACATCTGCTGAAGCAATATATCCAGAGCCTGGCAAGCAACCATTAAGTCTTCAAAATGCAGAACACCAGAGCTTCACTCAAAATATTGAAGGTGTTGAAGCTCTCTCCCGAGTGTATCCAATGGCTGGCACCACACGTGCCCCTGCATCAACTGAAGCCACTGACAGCACAGCTGCCAAGAGACCCAAGAAGCGCGCTCGAGCACTCAATGACCGAGAGCTTCTTGTGGCTCTTCACCAAAAGCAAGATAGGCATCATGACTGGCTCAAACGGCAGATGAGAAGCATCATGCAAGACGTCAATCGCATCAGAAATCTGGCAACCAAGAATGCGTTTGTCGCACACGAGACCTGTCGCCGCACTTGGAAAGGCCTCACCATGATGAGCAATGAAGCTGAACTGCAAGAGGATGGCTTCAGAGAGAGATTCCAATTTGACTCCACGCCTCCAAGAAGAGCTGTGATGCGAAGCACACCATCACTTGAAGAGTCAGAATTCTCTTCTTCTGCTGCCACCATGTCTGCCCGGATTATTGAAGAAGACGACGACGCGACATCATCTCCACCTGCTTCAACACACGTCGAATCTGCACCAAGCTCATCTGCACCACCACCAAACCACTCCACCGATCCTGCTGCGCCTGGGGACGCGTAGAAAACTCTATGTCTTCAAACCTTTTTGGTCATCACTGACAAAAGGGGGAGAAGCATGATGTTTATAGTCTTCAAGCGGGTCACTTTGGGCGGGTGCCTTAATATTTTGCTACATTTTGCTTCGTGCTTACAACTCCCGTTTTTGCTACATTTGCTTCTTTGAGTTGTAACACTTAGCCTTGATGGCCGTCTGCTACCTGTTTGTCACTCCGTTATGCGAAGATAAATTCCGCATGTGCGACGATAAATTCCGCACTCATCTCTAACTGCAGACGTCCATTTTCCATTATGCATGTCATTATCTTCATATACTTTCACATGCATAGTGGATTGTCATCATAAGTTGAAGTGGATCTCCACAAGTACAACCTGCCATGTGCATTTGCATTCAAAAGGCAAATTACTTATATGCACATCTTCAGGGGGAGCCCTTGCAACTTATGAAGACAAATTCCTTTACTATTTCACAAATTATGTTCCCCGTTGAAAACTTCAACTAGTTTGTCATCAATCACCAAAAAGGGGGAGATTGTAAGTGCATCTAGTGCCACCCCTAGTTGGTTTTGGAGTATTGACGACAAACCTAGTTGAGGGACTAACGTGTTTGTGAGAATTGCAGGAAAACACAGGTAGAAGTCCCTCATTGATTCGGTTTTATTACCAGAGATGACCCCTAAAAATGTACGAAGACATTGAAGACAATGGTGGTTTATGAAGATATTCATATTGAAGACAATGACATGAGAAGACTCCCTATGAAGCTTATGGAACTCGAAGACTTAGAACCTTCGTAGTTTTATTTCATTTATGTTGTGTCATAGGAATCACCGTACTGTTAAGTGGGGTCCAAGAGAACCAGTCAGAATGACTGAAGTGATGCCTAATTAAAATCCTATGTCTTCGAGCGAAGACTTTGAGAGAAAATCTTGTCCAGAGTCAGACAAGTCAGCTTTACTTGTAGCCCAAGTAAAGTTGCCGTGTGAGTTCAAAATTCGACCGTTGGTACACGTGTCAGTTCCTTAGTGACCCAGGGTCATTTCAGACAGATCAGGTCGGGTTGCCAAGTGGCTATAAATAGTCCACCCCCCACAACCATAAACGGTTGGCTGCTCAGATTTCAGCGCACGGCTTTTGTCGTTTGAGAGCAACCCACCTCGAAGCCTTTGAAAGAAAAATTCCTAGTGAGGAGAAAAGCCCTAACCACCCAGAGCCAGAGTAAATTGGGCATCACTTAAGTCTTCTTGTCTGTGTGATCTGAAGACTTATTACACTTGAGGACTGTGCATCCTCCAGACGGTTAGGCGTCGCGTTCTGAGCATCCAAGAGAAATTGTGGATAGCCAGTGAACGAAGTCTGTGAAGGTTTGGGAGTCTACCTTGAAGACTTACCTGAGTGATTGCGCGAGGTCTGTGTGACCTTAGCTCAAGGAGAAAACGGTGAGGACTGGGTGTCTTGGACTAAGTGTCCTTGACTGGGTGTCCGGGACTGTGTGTCCTTTGGTTTAAATACCTAGCCGCTCCAACCAGACGTACAGTTGTCACAGCAACTGGAACTGGTCCAACAAATCATTGTCTTCAACGTGTCACTGGTTTCATCTTCACTTCCTTTTACTTACAGTTATTCATTGTGAAGCCATTGCATGCTTGCTTTATCTTTTGTCTTCACAACATGAATGTATGATCTGTTTGGCTTCATAACTTCTTCCTACCTGATCCTTATTACACTGAAGCTGTTTGTCATTGCGCTTTCACTCTATTGAATACATGACCATGGCTGGCCTAGTGTAATCTAACTTCCGCTGCACAGTAATAGGCATAATCTTCACTGTTTGTCTTCATAACTCTCACGTTTTGAAGACTTTCATAAAAATCGCCTATTCACCCCCCTCTAGTCGATATAACGCACTTTCAATTGGTATCAGAGCAAGGTGCTCCCTTGTTCTGTGTGATTCGGTTTAACCACCTGGAGTTTTAGCTATGTCGACTGCAGGGATAATCAAAGTCTTCGCTGCTTGCCCCGTCTTTGATGGAACTGAATATCCCTACTGGAAGAATAAGATGCGCATGCATCTTGAAGCCATTGACGTCGACCTATGGTATGTCGTCGAAAACGGCATTCCCAAGGCTGGAGAAGGTGTCACTGCTGCTGATGTCAAGAAGTTCATTCAACTGGATTCTACTGCCAGGAATATCATCTGTGGTCATCTGACCAAAGGACAGTATGGCTGTGTGAGTGCCTTGTATACATCAAAGCTAGTCTGGGACTGGCTCTCCAAGGTCAATGAAGGCATCTCAACCCAGAGAGATCAAAGAATCAGTGTTCTTCGCAACCTCTTCAACCGCTTCAAGCGAAATGACAATGAGAATGTCCAGCACACATTTGACCGGCTCACTGACATCACAAATGAGCTTCAAGCACTCGGCGCCACTGAGATCACCAAACATGAAATCGTCAAGACGCTGCTGAGATCACTTGATAGTTCGTTTGACATCCTGGCCCTGATGATTCAAGAACGTCCTGATTTCAAGACACTCGATCCGTCTGACATACTTGAGAGGCTCAACACACATGAGTTTCAGCTTTCTGAGAAAAGAGATATCTATGGTCCAAACTATGGGCGAACTCTTGCTTTGAAGGCAAAAGCTGTCTCCTCATCTGAAGAAGAATCTGACTGCAGTTCTGATGATCCTGAAGACATTGGAAGAGAACTTGCAATGCTAGTGAAGAAGTTCCAAAAATTCACCAAGAAGAAAGGCTTCAGAAAATCTTCACGATCAAGCTCAAGGAATGATGAAGTTTCTGCTCATGACTACAAGAAGAAAACATGTCACAAGTGCAAGAAAACTGGACACTTCATTTCTGAGTGTCCACAGTGGGACAATGAGAACAGAAGGAAGAAGAAGAGCAAAGAATATGATTCTGATGACAAGAAAAAGAAGAAATACTCAAAGTCTTCTTCCAAGTCTTCATCAAAGTCTTCATCACACAAGAAGAGCTCATCTGGCAAGGCACGTGCGTTTGTTGGCAAGGAGATGGATTCAGAGGAGGAGTCCGCATCTGAGGAGGCAGAGGTGGAGTTTGAGGAGGAGTCTGATTCTGGCATTGCGAGTCTGGCTAAAGCATACGTCGCCAAGTCCATCTTCAACACTAAAGACAATGACTGCAACACCGACACCGACGCAAATGACAAGAACGACTCCACTCCTACCTACTGCTTCATGGCACGCGGTGCCAAGGTAAACACACGCACTACTCACTATGAAACATCTAGTGACGATGACTCTGAATGTGATTCAAAACCTAGCTACAGAACACTTGCTAAAATTGCAACTGAACAACAGAAAGCCATGGAACATATTCAAAAACTGTTAGACAGAAGCGATGATCTGTTGGGTGCCGAAATGACTCGTTCTGAATCCTTAATTGAAGACATAAAAAATCTTCATGTTAAGTATCAGGAACTTGAAGATCGTCTTGAGACTCTCTCAACTACTCATGAAAAGCTCTCCTATGATTATCTTCAAAAGAAGCAAGATCTTGAGAAGTTGAGAGCGGATCATGAAGATCTTCAAAAGGAAAATGAGTCACTTCGCTCCGAACAGATCAGTCCCGCTCAGGAAGGATTTGAACCACCATGTCTTAAATGCATTGAGCGTGATAATGCTAATTCTGTTGCTGAATGTTCCACTGCTACTACTGTTGCAATATCTTCAACTGTTAACGTGGTAACTAACCCCTCTCCTGAGGATACCACTGCTATTGCTGATGAGAATGCTAGGTTGAAGACATTGCTTGAAACAGGAATGTACAAAAGTCTGAAAGGGCATTAGAAACTATGTGATGTCCTTAAGAAGCAGATTCTGAACCAAAACCCTAGGAAAGAGGGTGTTGGGTTCGTGAGGAAAATTAATGCAGATGGCTCTTACTGGAAACCTGAGCAGTACCCCAAAACCACATGGGTTGCTGCAAAGGAACTTTCAGCAGATCCATCCAATTTATCTGGCTTCACTTGTGCTAACCCTATTATCATTGATGAATCCTTTGATGCAAACTATAAACTGTTTAAGAATCAGAATGGTGAAGTGTTTGCCAGGTACATTGGTACTAACTGCAGGAATGGACCGCCTATGAAGAAGATCTGGGTTCCGAAAACATGTCTGGAAAATCTTCCTGTGAATGTCTTCATGACACCTCACTTGAAGAAGACAAACCTCGGTCCAAAGGCTTCATACAGACAGAGGACTCACCTGAGTCACACTAACGCAAATGTTTTGCAGGGAAACCATACTCAGGCATATGAATATGAGAGCGGTTCATCGAACTGTCATGTTCATATGACCAAAAATTATTCTGCCTATGCCTATGAGTATTATTGTCCCCCTGCTAGACTGTTTGCTAAGGCTTCAAAGCCAAAATTCTCAGATGCTGCACTTAGACTTATAGCTTCTAAGCCACCCTTGAAGATGTGGGTGGTTAAGAAAGCTTAACTCTCTTTTGCAGGGAAAGGTCTCCAGCACAAAAACAAAATCTTCTGATGATATTGCTGGGGACCATAAAAATCTTGTGGGGCGCAAGATAAACTGCCCAAATGGCATCATTATGTACTTCGTTCCGGAATCGCATGCTACTCTCCCTATTAGTCCTAATCTAGATCTAAGTTTTCATAATCCACTGGTTCGTCAAATGTTTATGCTTCACAATACCCTTCGTGAAGCCTATCCCCCTAACTGCACTGTAGGGTACGACACCAGTGACTTCAAAGTCTTCAGAATGGATTATTGACAGTGGGTGTACAAATCACATGACTGGCAAAAGAAGCCTTCTCATGGACTCAACTTTACGTCCATCCGACGAGAGCCACATTACATTTGCTGACACTGGTAAAAGTAAGGTATTGGGTCTAGGTAGAGTTGCAATCTCAAGGGATCAACACATGGATAAAGTCATGCTTGTTGAATCCCTTGGCTTCAACTTAATGTCTGTCTCAATGCTTTGCGATTTGAATATGATTGTAATGTTTGGCAAATATCGCTGCCTGGTGCTAATGGAATCTGACAAATCTCTAGTGTTTGAAGGGTATAGGAAAGGTGATTTGTATGTGGTAGATTTCTCAGCAGGACCACAACTTGAAGTATGTCTTCTTGCAAAAGCTTCAGAATGCTGGCTTTGGCATCAAAGGCTTGGGCATGCTGGCATGAGGAACCTCCACACCCTTGCGAAGAAAAAGCACGTCATAGGCATCGAGGGCGTCAAGTTCAAGAAAGATCACTTATGCGGTGCCTATGAAGCAGGAAAGATGACAAGGGCAAAACATCCTTCGAAGACAATCATGACCACTACTCAACCTTTCGAACTGCTTCACATGGATCTTTTCGGTCCCACTCACTACTCAACTTTTACTACTTCTGCTTGCCTCTATGGCTTCGTAATTGTTGATGATTATTCTAGATATACTTGGGTGCACATAATCCTTTACAAGACTGAAGTGCAGGATGTCTTCAGACGCTTCGCAAATCGAGCTATGAACAATTTTGGCGCCAAGATAAAGCACATCAGAAGTGACAATGGCACTGAATTCAAGAACACTGGCCTTGATACATATCTGGACACCTTGGGGATCACACATGAATTCTCAGCTCCATACACGCCACAGCAGAATGGCGTCGTCGAACGCAAGAACAGAACACTCATTGAGATGGCCAGAACAATGCTAGATGAATACAAGACTCCAAGAAAATTCTGGACTGAAGCCATTGATACTGCATGCCATACAATCAATTGTGTTTATCTTCACAAGCTTCTGAACAAGACATCTTATGAGCTCCTAACTGGCAAGAAGCCAAATGTCAGTTACTTCAGAGTATTTGGCGCAAAATGCTGGATCAAGGACCCACACCACACCTCAAAGTTTGCACCAAAAGCACATGAAGGCTTCATGCTTGGATATGGAAAGGATTCGCACTCCTACAGAGTCTTCAATCTCTTCCACTACAAAGTGGTTGAAACAGTGGATGTGCGATTTGATGAAACCAATGGATTACAAAGAGAGCAATTGCCAAATGTGCTAGATGAAGTTCAAGGAAATGAATCAATCAAGCTTATGGGAACTGGAGAAATTGTACCTTCTGAAGCTCATCCTGAAGAAGAACTTATCATCTCAGCACCTGATCCACATGAAGACAATGCTCAGCCTGAAGATATACCTCCAAATGACAACATAGATCAACAAGAGCAAAGTCTTCGCCCTATACATCCTCGTGTTGCAAATGAAGTACAAATTGACAAAATACTTGGCAGCATCAATGCACCTGGTCCACTCACTCGTGCAAGGGCAACTCAGCTAACAAACTTCTGTGGGCATTTCGCATTCGTCTCAATATCAGAACCCAAGAAAGTTGAAGAAGCCTTCATGGAACCTGAATGGATTCAAGCTATGCAAGAAGAGCTTCAACAGTTTGAGCTGAATAATGTATGGGAACTGGTTAAGCGTCCTGATCCACGGAAGCACAACATAATAGGCACCAAATGGATATACCACAACAAGCAAGATGAGCATGGTCAAGTTGTCAGAAACAAAGCTCGTCTCGTTGCTCAAGGATATACTCAAGTGGAGGGCATTGACTTCGATGAAACATTTGCTCCTGTGGCTAGGCTTGAAGCCATACGCATACTGCTGGCCTATGCAAATCATCATAACATACTTCTCTATCAGATGGATGTGAAAAGTGCCTTTCTCAATGGCAAGATTGAAGAAGAAGTGTATGTTGCACAACCACCTGGCTTTGAAAATCCAAAACATCCTGATATGGTATATAAGCTCAACAAGGCACTGTATGGCCTCAAACAAGCCCCTAGGGCCTGGTATGATACACTCAAGTACTTTCTGAAAAGCAAAGGCTTCATACCTGGTTCCCTGGATCCCACTCTTTTCACGAAGACATATGATGGTGAACTGTTTGTGTGCCAAATATATGTGGATGACATTATCTTCGGCTGCACCAATCAGAAGTATAGTGAAGAGTTTGGATACATGATGCAAGAGCAATATCAGATGTCCATGATGGGGGAGCTGAAGTTCTTCCTCGGTCTTCAAATACGGCAACAACGCAACGGCATCTTCATATCTCAAGAGAAATATCTTAAAGAGTGCCTGAAGAAGTTCGGTATGCAAGACTACAAAGGCTTCACAACACCAATGCCAGCCAAGCATCATCTGGGTCCCGACGACAATGGTAAAGAGTTTGATCAAAAGGTATACCGCTCCATGATTGGGTCTTTGCTTTATTTATGTGCATCTAGGCCAGATATCATGCTTAGTGTTTGCATGTGTGCTCGATTTCAAGCGACACCAAAGGAGTCGCATCACTTAGCTGTGAAGCGAATTCTTTGATATTTAGCTCACACCCCAACTCTAGGATTATGGTATCCAAAGGGCTCAGAGTTTGATTTGGTTGGATTTTCGGATGCTGATTATGCTGGTGACAAGGTTGATCGCAAGTCTACATCAGGCACATGTCACTTTCTGGGACGATCACTTGTATGTTGGTCTTCAAAGAAGCAGAACTGTGTATCACTCTCCACTGCTGAATCTGAATACATTGCTGCTGGATCTTGCTGCACTCAGCTTCTGTGGATGAAGCAAACACTCAAGGATTATGGCATTCATCTGAAGCAAGTGCCACTTTACTGCGACAACGAAAGCGCCATCAAGATCGCCAACAACCCAGTTCAGCACTCGAAGACAAAGCACATTGAAATTCGTCATCACTTTCTCAGAGATCATGTTGTGAAGGAAGACGTTGATATCATACACGTCAACACTGAAGAGCAATTGGCAGATATCTTCACCAAGCCCTTGGATGAGAAGAGATTTTGCAAGTTACGGTGTGAGCTAAATATCTTGGAATCCTCAAATGTCCTGTGATCAGGCACACATCCTAACACTTAAGCATATTGATGACTTAGATGTGCAACACACGAAGTAGCGTATATCTTCAAACAATGAAGACATACATTCTAAGTGTGAATACATTAATGTGGAATTTGACTTCGGAGCGCCATAATAATTGTGCGCCGTGTCTGGGTCTAATACTTCCTATACGGTGGGTAACGCCACCACCAAACGTTCCATTTTGAAGTGTTTCTCTCATGGCGTTACCTCTCAATGTCTTCACATTTGGTTTGGCTTCATTCTCAATATGTCTTCATGATTATCTTCACTGCGTTGATTATATGGATATATATGTACTGATGTTCTGTCCTCTACAGCATTCACTTATAGCTATGTCTTCTTGGTTGAATCTTTTGAACTAAGTGAATGTGATCGGACCCTAACCTCTCTATGCTTTCTATCTCAAACTCTATCTCTCCAAGTCATATGCATTCTGTTGAAACTGTCAAATGTCTTCACTGTGTCCTTGTCAGCTGAAGACATAGTGACAACCATAAAAGTCCGTTTTTAATGCTCATTCCTCCACATAAGATCCGGAGAAGCAGGAACGACCGCCCGACAATTTAGGCGTGCGTGGGACGTGGAACAAATCCCAATCTTCCTCTAACTGGCCACGCGTGCCTCAAATGCGAACCGCCAGGGGTACCTGCGTAATAGCGCAGTGCCGCCTCTATCCCTATAAATACACTATTCACTGCGGTCATTATCTCCTTCTTCCACCCTCGCACGGACCCTAGCGCCACCGCTAGCACTCGACGACGCCGGCGACGAAGCGCTTCACTGCCGCAACCTCTCCGACGCCGTTTTCACGCCGACAGCGGACATCGCTCTCTCCGCCGTCGCTGTAGGTGTCTTCCGTCGCCAAGTTAGGGCACGGAGGATCGAACTGCTCGACCTCAACTCTCACTTTGTCCAGCAGTTCCAAGTGTGGTAAATAAAACCTCTTTTTATAGCCTCTTTTGATCCCATAGTTCAGTCACTTTCTGCCATAAGGAGTTTCTCTTCACATTAGTTAGTTATCTCGCTACATCTCATGACATGCCTAGTATATTCACTTGTGCTTCATAAGGTAGTTAGATTCCTCACTTGTACTGATCTGTGGGTTCGTACAAATCTGGAACCAACTTCTTATCTGTGAGTGAATGTCTTCGCACAATGAGGTCTATGTCTTCTAAACCAATTTATCTTCAAAACCTTCTAAGAATGCATATGACCTCTTCCCCTTCCCTCGCACCTTAATGCTGTCACAGGTACATGTCCGTGGGAGAATCCTTTGGTTCTCATAGTCTGCATTCATTTGCAGAGTACTTGCAGCATCACATCAACTCTCCTGAAGCCAGTTCTTGCAAAAGGAAGCCTTTGAAGCCTTTGAACATCTTGAAGCCTTCCAAGTTATTCATGGCTTCAGAAACAGCAGCAAGGAAGGGAGGCAGACAGCGACATGGTGAAACGTCCAAAGATCTGCCTGATGAATTGGCAGAGATGTACAAAACTGATCCTGAAGAAAGCTATGGTCAGCGCAAGACACGAATCCAATGGATTCGAAGATATTGGGCAGAGCAATGGTTCCACTACCTCTTCATCACTCAGGAATATGCGGAGAAGTGCGCCATCAAGAGACCGTGGGGAGACGTACTATACAAAAATCTCGTACCCAGGTCCAGAGTCGAAGCCATTGCTCAAGGCTTCTATCCATGCATGGTGAGAGGACCACAGCCAGCTGAAGCACATCCGTCATCACTTCTCTGGTGCCGCGATGATAATCTCTTCAAGCGCAACTTTCAGTTTCCACAACAATCAGCGAAGATAAATAAGAAGAAATTTGGGCTTGACTTCAACCCCGGTCCCTCCTCACCAAGGGCAGATGGCACACGCGACGCCGATCCCAATATCATCGGGCCGTATGCCAATCTTGCAGGCCTCATCACTCGCATCTTAGTCCAAGGGACTGCTGTGAATGACCCTCCAGCAGATACTGAGTCAGATGATGCCCCTGCTGCGCCGAAGCCGAAGCAGAAGAAGCCAAAAGCTTCAAAGCCAGCCGCTTCTCCCAAGATCGCAAGAGTGAAGCCTTTAGCAACTGCACCTCCTGAAGCCAGTATGCAGTCAGAAGGCTTATCACGAGTGTCCAAGCCCCAAGAAGCCAAGAAGCCTCAGCCACACACAGGCAAAGAGCTCACAGCTGCTGACATTCTGCGCTGCGAAGCCATTGATCTCTCAAGCGATGAAGATCTTGGAGATGATGCTCTTGAGCAGCTCATCAAGAGCAAGGAGGAGGCTGAAATCTTCAACAATCTGCCTCTGTTTGATGTCGCCATCATCCACAACTTCATCGATGAATGGTTTGCCTCGCCGGACATCAGCTTCAACAATCTGCAGCTGCCCATAGGCCTCAGCGTTGCCTTTCAAGGTGCAATTGCTTCAGAACTTGTAATAGCCCAGCGAATTGTAGAACTGAAGCAAAAAATTGATTATGAAAAGGCTCAGTTCAAGAAGCACGTGGCCAAGCTCAGCGTGCAAGAAGTGAAAAACTTCAAGATCATGTTGCACGAGCTGAAAGAGAACTTTCTGAAGACGCGTGCTGAAGCTCAAGGCTCGCGAGAGCGCATGAAGACTTTGGCTGATCACTGCGTGCAGGCCTACAATGAGGCAGAGAAGCGCAAGGCACTTGGGCGTCCCGGCATTGACCCCAGGATGGCCGCGAAGAAGAAAAAGAAGGATGCTGTGCCTGAACCTGAAGCGCCAAGGTCAGAAACTGCTCTGATTGTCTTCCCCGCTGCAACGACTGGCTCGAAGCCAAAGAGTCGATCAACCGCCTCACAGCACAAGAAGACACGGACTGCAGAGGCTGAAGCTAAGAAGAGAAAACATTCTGAAGCCTCTCCGTCTGAACCCATGATCAAGAAGCGCAAGACCAAGAAATCTCGGGCTGCTCCCATAGAGCCCTTGACAGTTGAACTCCTCTCCGTCCGCTATCCTGACGCAGATCGTCAGTTGACTGTGCATGAACCCAACGCTGAAGACATTCCAGCAGACGAACCCAACGCTGCTGAAGACATTGGTCTCCAAGACAATGTGCAAGGTGATGCAGCCCTTCCTCAGCTTGAGACAAGCGAACTGATCAGTATTGGTCGTCCATTGACGCCAATCACACAAGATGCATCGTGGGCAGATCGCCCAGAGGAGGAAGATGAGCCCCAACCCACTACAACTCCACCGGCGCCTACATTCCGTAGGCTTCGCAAAGGGCCAAGGGCTCAGGCTGCTGACAACATTCCGGATGCATCAGCCGAAGAGCATGCAGAAATACCACAAGCTCCAACTCCCCCACACCAACAAGAAGCAGTTCTCCAGGAGAACGTGCCTGAGTCTGCAAACGTTGAGGCTGCCACAAACAACGCCGAAGCAAATGTGGAGCCCAACCCAACAATAGCTTCAGAAGACAATGAAGCTACTGCTCCTGAACATTCTGTGCCTGAGTCTGCTGCCGGACCACAATTCAACTATCATATTGTGTACAGACCCCAGGTCCAGAAGCCGATCCCACGACTACCAAGGTTCCCAGGTCCTGCATCAGCTCCTAGTTCCTTCAACATCAACGGCTTCAGGGCAGATAACACGTTTTTCGACCGCTCCAAGAACCCTTATTCAAGGGAACGGATTGTATCAGATAGGTTCTGGAGCCATCAACACCGCAGCTATTATTCATGCATCCTATACAACCAAGGCCGCATCTTTCCTCACAAGCGCCTTGAGGTTGAAGCTGTTGCTGGTCTGCCTGGTCTGGAAGAAGCACTGGATTGCTTCAAGCAAGTGGGTTTGCTGCCATTTATCACTGATGAAGAGCACTGGAACGAAGAGCTTCTGCTCCAGTTCTATGCCACTTTGCATATCAAAGGCTATAACAGAGATCCGAAGACATGGATTCTGGAGTGGATGACAGGCAATATCCATCATGAAGCCAATGCTTTCGACCTAATTGAGCTTACCGGCCTTCCCACTCCTGGCGAATTCTTTGAAGAAGGGTGCCAACTCCATGCTGAAGCAATTGAGAGCATATTTCAACGTCCTGAGCCAGATATGAGTCAGATGCTCTCAATAATGAAGCCACTGCCTCCTAATGCACCCTATCCAACTAGGTTCTTCGTTGAAGACTTAGAGTACCTGCCCAGAACAATATATCACATCATAAGGCGGACTCTATGGCCTGTAAAGGGACACTCTCGATATGCAACAATTGATGGTGCAATGAAGACTCTCATCTTCTGCATTCTTCATGGCAAATGCTTCAATGCACAGGATCTCTTCATCCGTCACTTTGCAGCATCTGCCTCAGAACTGTTTGGATTAAAGTTCTATGCTCCTTGGGTTATGAGGCTGATCAAGCTTCACTCTGCAATCTCCTATCAACCCTCAGCCCGCAACCATAGGATACTTTTGCCAGATGTGGACACATCTGCTGAAGCAATATATCCAGAGCCTGGCAAGCAACCATTAAGTCTTCAAAATGCAGAACACCAGAGCTTCACTCAAAATATTGAAGGTGTTGAAGCTCTCTCCCGAGTGTATCCAATGGCTGGCACCACACGTGCCCCTGCATCAACTAAAGCCACTGACAGCACAGCTGCCAAGAGACCCAAGAAGCGCGCTCGAGCACTCAATGACCGAGAGCTTCTTGTGGCTCTTCACCAAAAGCAAGATAGGCATCACGACTGGCTCAAACGGCAGATGAGAAGCATCATGCAAGACGTCAATCGCATCAGAAATCTGGCAACCAAGAATGCGTTTGTCGCACACGAGACCTGTCGCCGCACTTGGAAAGGCCTCACCATGATGAGCAATGAAGCTGAACTGCAAGAGGATGGCTTCAGAGAGAGATTCCAATTTGACTCCACGCCTCCAAGAAGAGCTGTGATGCGAAGCACACCATCACTTGAAGAGTCAGAATTCTCTTCTTCTGCTGCCACCATGTCTGCCCGGATTATTGAAGAAGACGACGACGCGACATCATCTCCACCTGCTTCAACACACGTCGAATCTGCACCAAGCTCATCTGCACCACCACCAAACCACTCCACCGATCCTGCTGCGCCTGGGGACGCGTAGAAAACTCTATGTCTTCAAACCTTTTTGGTCATCACTGACAAAAGGGGGAGAAGCATGATGTTTATAGTCTTCAAGCGGGTCACTTTGGGCGGGTGCCTTAATATTTTGCTACATTTTGCTTCGTGCTTACAACTCCCGTTTTTGCTACATTTGCTTCTTTGAGTTGTAACACTTAGCCTTGATGGCCGTCTGCTACCTGTTTGTCACTCCGTTATGCGAAGATAAATTCCGCATGTGCGACGATAAATTCCGCACTCATCTCTAACTGCAGACGTCCATTTTCCATTATGCATGTCATTATCTTCATATACTTTCACATGCATAGTGGATTGTCATCATAAGTTGAAGTGGATCTCCACAAGTACAACCTGCCATGTGCATTTGCATTCAAAAGGCAAATTACTTATATGCACATCTTCAGGGGGAGCCCTTGCAACTTATGAAGACAAATTCCTTTACTATTTCACAAATTATGTTCCCCGTTGAAAACTTCAACTAGTTTGTCATCAATCACCAAAAAGGGGGAGATTGTAAGTGCATCTAGTGCCACCCCTAGTTGGTTTTGGAGTATTGACGACAAACCTAGTTGAGGGACTAACGTGTTTGTGAGAATTGCAGGAAAACACAGGTAGAAGTCCCTCATTGATTCGGTTTTATTACCAGAGATGACCCCTAAAAATGTACGAAGACATTGAAGACAATGGTGGTTTATGAAGATATTCATATTGAAGACAATGACATGAGAAGACTCCCTATGAAGCTTATGGAACTCGAAGACTTAGAACCTTCGTAGTTTTATTTCATTTATGTTGTGTCATAGGAATCACCGTACTGTTAAGTGGGGTCCAAGAGAACCAGTCAGAATGACTGAAGTGATGCCTAATTAAAATCCTATGTCTTCGAGCAAAGACTTTGAGAGAAAATCTTGTCCAGAGTCAGACAAGTCAGCTTTACTTGTAGCCCAAGTAAAGTTGCCGTGTGAGTTCAAAATTCGACCGTTGGTACACGTGTCAGTTCCTTAGTGACCCAGGGTCATTTCGGACAGATCAGGTCGGGTTGCCAAGTGGCTATAAATAGTCCACCCCCCACAACCATAAACGGTTGGCTGCTCAGATTTCAGCGCACGGCTTTTGTCGTTTGAGAGCAACCCACCTCGAAGCCTTTGAAAGAAAAATTCCTAGTGAGGAGAAAAGCCCTAACCACCCAGAGCCAGAGTAAATTGGGCATCACTTAAGTCTTCTTGTCTGTGTGATCTGAAGACTTATTACACTTGAGGACTGTGCATCCTCCAGACGGTTAGGCGTCGCGTTCTGAGCATCCAAGAGAAATTGTGGATAGCCAGTGAACGAAGTCTGTGAAGGTTTGGGAGTCTACCTTGAAGACTTACCTGAGTGATTGCGCGAGGTCTGTGTGACCTTAGCTCAAGGAGAAAACGGTGAGGACTGGGTGTCTTGGACTAAGTGTCCTTGACTGGGTGTCCGGGACTGTGTGTCCTTTGGTTTAAATACCTAGCCGCTCCAACCAGATGTACAGTTGTCACAGCAACTGGAACTGGTCCAACAAATCATTGTCTTCAACGTGTCACTGGTTTCATCTTCACTTCCTTTTACTTACAGTTATTCATTGTGAAGCCATTGCATGCTTGCTTTATCTTTTGTCTTCACAACATGAATGTATGATCTGTTTGGCTTCATAACTTCTTCCTACCTGATCCTTATTACACTGAAGCTGTTTGTCATTGCGCTTTCACTCTATTGAATACATGACCATGGCTGGCCTAGTGTAATCTAACTTCCGCTGCACAGTAATAGGCATAATCTTCACTATTTGTCTTCATAACTCTCACGTTTTGAAGACTTTCATAAAAATCGCCTATTCACCCCCCTCTAGTCGATATAACGCACTTTCAATTGGTATCAGAGCAAGGTGCTCCCTTGTTCTGTGTGATTCGGTTTAACCACCTGGAGTTTTAGCTATGTCGACTGCAGGGATAATCAAAGTCTTCGCTGCTTGCCCCGTCTTTGATGGAACTGAATATCCCTACTGGAAGAATAAGATGCGCATGCATCTTGAAGCCATTGACGTCGACCTATGGTATGTCGTCGAAAACGGCATTCCCAAGGCTGGAGAAGGTGTCACTGCTGCTGATGTCAAGAAGTTCATTCAACTGGATTCTACTGCCAGGAATATCATCTGTGGTCATCTGACCAAAGGACAGTATGGCTGTGTGAGTGCCTTGTATACATCAAAGCTAGTCTGGGACTGGCTCTCCAAGGTCAATGAAGGCATCTCAACCCAGAGAGATCAAAGAATCAGTGTTCTTCGCAACCTCTTCAACCGCTTCAAGCGAAATGACAATGAGAATGTCCAGCACACATTTGACCGGCTCACTGACATCACAAATGAGCTTCAAGCACTCGGCGCCACTGAGATCACCAAACATGAAATCGTCAAGACGCTGCTGAGATCACTTGATAGTTCGTTTGACATCCTGGCCCTGATGATTCAAGAACGTCCTGATTTCAAGACACTCGATCCGTCTGACATACTTGAGAGGCTCAACACACATGAGTTTCAGCTTTCTGAGAAAAGAGATATCTATGGTCCAAACTATGGGCGAACTCTTGCTTTGAAGGCAAAAGCTGTCTCCTCATCTGAAGAAGAATCTGACTGCAGTTCTGATGATCCTGAAGACATTGGAAGAGAACTTGCAATGCTAGTGAAGAAGTTCCAAAAATTCACCAAGAAGAAAGGCTTCAGAAAATCTTCACGATCAAGCTCAAGGAATGATGAAGTTTCTGCTCATGACTACAAGAAGAAAACATGTCACAAGTGCAAGAAAACTGGACACTTCATTTCTGAGTGTCCACAGTGGGACAATGAGAACAGAAGGAAGAAGAAGAGCAAAGAATATGATTCTGATGACAAGAAAAAGAAGAAATACTCAAAGTCTTCTTCCAAGTCTTCATCAAAGTCTTCATCACACAAGAAGAGCTCATCTGGCAAGGCACGTGCGTTTGTTGGCAAGGAGATGGATTCAGAGGAGGAGTCCGCATCTGAGGAGGCAGAGGTGGAGTTTGAGGAGGAGTCTGATTCTGGCATTGCGAGTCTGGCTAAAGCATACGTCGCCAAGTCCATCTTCAACACTAAAGACAATGACGGCAACACCGACACCGACGCAAATGACAAGAACGACTCCACTCCTACCTACTGCTTCATGGCACGCGGTGCCAAGGTAAACACACGCACTACTCACTATGAAACATCTAGTGACGATGACTCTGAATGTGATTCAAAACCTAGCTACAGAACACTTGCTAAAATTGCAACTGAACAACAGAAAGCCATGGAACATATTCAAAAACTGTTAGACAGAAGCGATGATCTGTTGGGTGCCGAAATGACTCGTTCTGAATCCTTAATTGAAGACATAAAAAATCTTCATGTTAAGTATCAGGAACTTGAAGATCGTCTTGAGACTCTCTCAACTACTCATGAAAAGCTCTCCTATGATTATCTTCAAAAGAAGCAAGATCTTGAGAAGTTGAGAGCGGATCATGAAGATCTTCAAAAGGAAAATGAGTCACTTCGCTCCGAACAGATCAGTCCCGCTCAGGAAGGATTTGAACCACCATGTCTTAAATGCATTGAGCGTGATAATGCTAATTCTGTTGCTGAATGTTCCACTGCTACTACTATTGCAATATCTTCAACTGTTAACGTGGTAACTAACCCCTCTCCTGAGGATACCACTGCTATTGCTGATGAGAATGCTAGGTTGAAGACATTGCTTGAAACAGGAATGTACAAAAGTCTGAAAGGGCATTAGAAACTATGTGATGTCCTTAAGAAGCAGATTCTGAACCAAAACCCTAGGAAAGAGGGTGTTGGGTTCGTGAGGAAAATTAATGCAGATGGCTCTTACTGGAAACCTGAGCAGTACCCCAAAACCACATGGGTTGCTGCAAAGGAACTTTCAGCAGATCCATCCAATTTATCTGGCTTCACTTGTGCTAACCCTATTATCATTGATGAATCCTTTGATGCAAACTATAAACTGTTTAAGAATCAGAATGGTGAAGTGTTTGCCAGGTACATTGGTACTAACTGCAGGAATGGACCGCCTATGAAGAAGATCTGGGTTCCGAAAACATGTCTGGAAAATCTTCCTGTGAATGTCTTCATGACACCTCACTTGAAGAAGACAAACCTCGGTCCAAAGGCTTCATACAGACAGAGGACTCACCTGAGTCACACTAACGCAAATGTTTTGCAGGGAAACCATACTCAGGCATATGAATATGAGAGCGGTTCATCGAACTGTCATGTTCATATGACCAAAAATTATTCTGCCTATGCCTATGAGTATTATTGTCCCCCTGCTAGACTGTTTGCTAAGGCTTCAAAGCCAAAATTCTCAGATGCTGCACTTAGACTTATAGCTTCTAAGCCACCCTTGAAGATGTGGGTGGTTAAGAAAGCTTAACTCTCTTTTGCAGGGAAAGGTCTCCAGCACAAAAACAAAATCTTCTGATGATATTGCTGGGGACCATAAAAATCTTGTGGGGCGCAAGATAAACTGCCCAAATGGCATCATTATGTACTTCGTTCCGGAATCGCATGCTACTCTCCCTATTAGTCCTAATCTAGATCTAAGTTTTCATAATCCACTGGTTCGTCAAATGTTTATGCTTCACAATACCCTTCGTGAAGCCTATCCCCCTAACTGCACTGTAGGGTACGACACCAGTGACTTCAAAGTCTTCAGAATGGATTATTGACAGTGGGTGTACAAATCACATGACTGGCAAAAGAAGCCTTCTCATGGACTCAACTTTACGTCCATCCGACGAGAGCCACATTACATTTGCTGACACTGGTAAAAGTAAGGTATTGGGTCTAGGTAGAGTTGCAATCTCAAGGGATCAACACATGGATAAAGTCATGCTTGTTGAATCCCTTGGCTTCAACTTAATGTCTGTCTCAATGCTTTGCGATTTGAATATGATTGTAATGTTTGGCAAATATCGCTGCCTGGTGCTAATGGAATCTGACAAATCTCTAGTGTTTGAAGGGTATAGGAAAGGTGATTTGTATGTGGTAGATTTCTCAGCAGGACCACAACTTGAAGTATGTCTTCTTGCAAAAGCTTCAGAATGCTGGCTTTGGCATCAAAGGCTTGGGCATGCTGGCATGAGGAACCTCCACACCCTTGCGAAGAAAAAGCACGTCATAGGCATCGAGGGCGTCAAGTTCAAGAAAGATCACTTATGCGGTGCCTATGAAGCAGGAAAGATGACAAGGGCAAAACATCCTTCGAAGACAATCATGACCACTACTCAACCTTTCGAACTGCTTCACATGGATCTTTTCGGTCCCACTCACTACTCAACTTTTACTACTTCTGCTTGCCTCTATGGCTTCGTAATTGTTGATGATTATTCTAGATATACTTGGGTGCACATAATCCTTTACAAGACTGAAGTGCAGGATGTCTTCAGACGCTTCGCAAATCGAGCTATGAACAATTTTGGCGCCAAGATAAAGCACATCAGAAGTGACAATGGCACTGAATTCAAGAACACTGGCCTTGATACATATCTGGACACCTTGGGGATCACACATGAATTCTCAGCTCCATACACGCCACAGCAGAATGGCGTCGTCGAACGCAAGAACAGAACACTCATTGAGATGGCCAGAACAATGCTAGATGAATACAAGACTCCAAGAAAATTCTGGACTGAAGCCATTGATACTGCATGCCATACAATCAATTGTGTTTATCTTCACAAGCTTCTGAACAAGACATCTTATGAGCTCCTAACTGGCAAGAAGCCAAATGTCAGTTACTTCAGAGTATTTGGCGCAAAATGCTGGATCAAGGACCCACACCACACCTCAAAGTTTGCACCAAAAGCACATGAAGGCTTCATGCTTGGATATGGAAAGGATTCGCACTCCTACAGAGTCTTCAATCTCTTCCACTACAAAGTGGTTGAAACAGTGGATGTGCGATTTGATGAAACCAATGGATTACAAAGAGAGCAATTGCCAAATGTGCTAGATGAAGTTCAAGGAAATGAATCAATCAAGCTTATGGGAACTGGAGAAATTGTACCTTCTGAAGCTCATCCTGAAGAAGAACTTATCATCTCAGCACCTGATCCACATGAAGACAATGCTCAGCCTGAAGATATACCTCCAAATGACAACATAGATCAACAAGAGCAAAGTCTTCGCCCTATACATCCTCGTGTTGCAAATGAAGTACAAATTGACAAAATACTTGGCAGCATCAATGCACCTGGTCCACTCACTCGTGCAAGGGCAACTCAGCTAACAAACTTCTGTGGGCATTTCGCATTCGTCTCAATATCAGAACCCAAGAAAGTTGAAGAAGCCTTCATGGAACCTGAATGGATTCAAGCTATGCAAGAAGAGCTTCAACAGTTTGAGCTGAATAATGTATGGGAACTGGTTAAGCGTCCTGATCCACGGAAGCACAACATAATAGGCACCAAATGGATATACCACAACAAGCAAGATGAGCATGGTCAAGTTGTCAGAAACAAAGCTCGTCTCGTTGCTCAAGGATATACTCAAGTGGAGGGCATTGACTTCGATGAAACATTTGCTCCTGTGGCTAGGCTTGAAGCCATACGCATACTGCTGGCCTATGCAAATCATCATAACATACTTCTCTATCAGATGGATGTGAAAAGTGCCTTTCTCAATGGCAAGATTGAAGAAGAAGTGTATGTTGCACAACCACCTGGCTTTGAAAATCCAAAACATCCTGATATGGTATATAAGCTCAACAAGGCACTGTATGGCCTCAAACAAGCCCCTAGGGCCTGGTATGATACACTCAAGTACTTTCTGAAAAGCAAAGGCTTCATACCTGGTTCCCTGGATCCCACTCTTTTCACGAAGACATATGATGGTGAACTGTTTGTGTGCCAAATATATGTGGATGACATTATCTTCGGCTGCACCAATCAGAAGTATAGTGAAGAGTTTGGATACATGATGCAAGAGCAATATCAGATGTCCATGATGGGGGAGCTGAAGTTCTTCCTCGGTCTTCAAATACGGCAACAACGCAACGGCATCTTCATATCTCAAGAGAAATATCTTAAAGAGTGCCTGAAGAAGTTCGGTATGCAAGACTGCAAAGGCTTCACAACACCAATGCCAGCCAAGCATCATCTGGGTCCCGACGACAATGGTAAAGAGTTTGATCAAAAGGTATACCGCTCCATGATTGGGTCTTTGCTTTATTTATGTGCATCTAGGCCAGATATCATGCTTAGTGTTTGCATGTGTGCTCGATTTCAAGCGACACCAAAGGAGTCGCATCACTTAGCTGTGAAGCGAATTCTTTGATATTTAGCTCACACCCCAACTCTAGGATTATGGTATCCAAAGGGCTCAGAGTTTGATTTGGTTGGATTTTCGGATGCTGATTATGCTGGTGACAAGGTTGATCGCAAGTCTACATCAGGCACATGTCACTTTCTGGGACGATCACTTGTATGTTGGTCTTCAAAGAAGCAGAACTGTGTATCACTCTCCACTGCTGAATCTGAATACATTGCTGCTGGATCTTGCTGCACTCAGCTTCTGTGGATGAAGCAAACACTCAAGGATTATGGCATTCATCTGAAGCAAGTGCCACTTTACTGCGACAACGAAAGCGCCATCAAGATCGCCAACAACCCAGTTCAGCACTCGAAGACAAAGCACATTGAAATTCGTCATCACTTTCTCAGAGATCATGTTGTGAAGGAAGACGTTGATATCATACACGTCAACACTGAAGAGCAATTGGCAGATATCTTCACCAAGCCCTTGGATGAGAAGAGATTTTGCAAGTTACGGTGTGAGCTAAATATCTTGGAATCCTCAAATGTCCTGTGATCAGGCACACATCCTAACACTTAAGCATATTGATGACTTAGATGTGCAACACACGAAGTAGCGTATATCTTCAAACAATGAAGACATACATTCTAAGTGTGAATACATTAATGTGGAATTTGACTTCGGAGCGCCATAATAATTGTGCGCCGTGTCTGGGTCTAATACTTCCTATACGGTGGGTAACGCCACCACCAAACGTTCCATTTTGAAGTGTTTCTCTCATGGCGTTACCTCTCAATGTCTTCACATTTGGTTTGGCTTCATTCTCAATATGTCTTCATGATTATCTTCACTGCGTTGATTATATGGATATATATGTACTGATGTTCTGTCCTCTACAGCATTCACTTATAGCTATGTCTTCTTGGTTGAATCTTTTGAACTAAGTGAATGTGATCGGACCCTAACCTCTCTATGCTTTCTATCTCAAACTCTATCTCTCCAAGTCATATGCATTCTGTTGAAACTGTCAAATGTCTTCACTGTGTCCTTGTCAGCTGAAGACATAGTGACAACCATAAAAGTCCGTTTTTAATGCTCATTCCTCCACATAAGATCCGGAGAAGCAGGAACGACCGCCCGACAATTTAGGCGTGCGTGGGACGTGGAACAAATCCCAATCTTCCTCTAACTGGCCACGCGTGCCTCAAATGCGAACCGCCAGGGGTACCTGCGTAATAGCGCAGTGCCGCCTCTATCCCTATAAATACACTATTCACTGCGGTCATTATCTCCTTCTTCCACCCTCGCACGGACCCTAGCGCCACCGCTAGCACTCGACGACGCCGGCGACGAAGCGCTTCACTGCCGCAACCTCTCCGACGCCGTTTTCACGCCGACAGCGGACATCGCTCTCTCCGCCGTCGCTGTAGGTGTCTTCCGTCGCCAAGTTAGGGCACGGAGGATCGAACTGCTCGACCTCAACTCTCACTTCGTCTAGCAGTTCCAAGTGTGGTAAATAAAACCTCTTTTTACAGTCTCTTTTGATCCCATAGTTCAGTCACTTTCTGCCATAAGGAGTTTCTCTTCACATTAGTTAGTTATCTCGCTACATCTCATGACATGCCTAGTATATTCACTTGTGCTTCATAAGGTAGTTAGATTCCTCACTTGTACTGATCTGTGGGTTCGTACAAATCTGGAACCAACTTCTTATCTGTGAGTGAATGTCTTCGCACAATGAGGTCTATGTCTTCTAAACCAATTTATCTTCAAAACCTTCTAAGAATGCATATGACCTCTTCCCCTTCCCTCGCACCTTAATGCTGTCACAGGTACATGTCCGTGGGAGAATCCTTTGGTTCTCATAGTCTGCATTCATTTGCAGAGTACTTGCAGCATCACATCAACTCTCCTGAAGCCAGTTCTTGCAAAAGGAAGCCTTTGAAGCCTTTGAACATCTTGAAGCCTTCCAAGTTATTCATGGCTTCAGAAACAGCAGCAAGGAAGGGAGGCAGACAGCGACATGGTGAAACGTCCAAAGATCTGCCTGATGAATTGGCAGAGATGTACAAAACTGATCCTGAAGAAAGCTATGGTCAGCGCAAGACACGAATCCAATGGATTCGAAGATATTGGGCAGAGCAATGGTTCCACTACCTCTTCATCACTCAGGAATATGCGGAGAAGTGCGCCATCAAGAGACCGTGGGGAGACGTACTATACAAAAATCTCGTACCCAGGTCCAGAGTCGAAGCCATTGCTCAAGGCTTCTATCCATGCATGGTGAGAGGACCACAGCCAGCTGAAGCACATCCGTCATCACTTCTCTGGTGCCGCGATGATAATCTCTTCAAGCGCAACTTTCAGTTTCCACAACAATCAGCGAAGATAAATAAGAAGAAATTTGGGCTTGACTTCAACCCCGGTCCCTCCTCACCAAGGGCAGATGGCACACGCGACGCCGATCCCAATATCATCGGGCCGTATGCCAATCTTGCAGGCCTCATCACTCGCATCTTAGTCCAAGGGACTGCTGTGAATGACCCTCCAGCAGATACTGAGTCAGATGATGCCCCTGCTGCGCCGAAGCCGAAGCAGAAGAAGCCAAAAGCTTCAAAGCCAGCCGCTTCTCCCAAGATCGCAAGAGTGAAGCCTTTAGCAACTGCACCTCCTGAAGCCAGTATGCAGTCAGAAGGCTTATCACGAGTGTCCAAGCCCCAAGAAGCCAAGAAGCCTCAGCCACACACAGGCAAAGAGCTCACAGCTGCTGACATTCTGCGCTGCGAAGCCATTGATCTCTCAAGCGATGAAGATCTTGGAGATGATGCTCTTGAGCAGCTCATCAAGAGCAAGGAGGAGGCTGAAATCTTCAACAATCTGCCTCTGTTTGATGTCGCCATCATCCACAACTTCATCGATGAATGGTTTGCCTCGCCGGACATCAGCTTCAACAATCTGCAGCTGCCCATAGGCCTCAGCGTTGCCTTTCAAGGTGCAATTGCTTCAGAACTTGTAATAGCCCAGCGAATTGTAGAACTGAAGCAAAAAATTGATTATGAAAAGGCTCAGTTCAAGAAGCACGTGGCCAAGCTCAGCGTGCAAGAAGTGAAAAACTTCAAGATCATGTTGCACGAGCTGAAAGAGAACTTTCTGAAGACGCGTGCTGAAGCTCAAGGCTCGCGAGAGCGCATGAAGACTTTGGCTGATCACTGCGTGCAGGCCTACAATGAGGCAGAGAAGCGCAAGGCACTTGGGCGTCCCGGCATTGACCCCAGGATGGCCGCGAAGAAGAAAAAGAAGGATGCTGTGCCTGAACCTGAAGCGCCAAGGTCAGAAACTGCTCTGATTGTCTTCCCCGCTGCAACGACTGGCTCGAAGCCAAAGAGTCGATCAACCGCCTCACAGCACAAGAAGACACGGACTGCAGAGGCTGAAGCTAAGAAGAGAAAACATTCTGAAGCCTCTCCGTCTGAACCCATGATCAAGAAGCGCAAGACCAAGAAATCTCGGGCTGCTCCCATAGAGCCCTTGACAGTTGAACTCCTCTCCGTCCGCTATCCTGACGCAGATCGTCAGTTGACTGTGCATGAACCCAACGCTGAAGACATTCCAGCAGACGAACCCAACGCTGCTGAAGACATTGGTCTCCAAGACAATGTGCAAGGTGATGCAGCCCTTCCTCAGCTTGAGACAAGCGAACTGATCAGTATTGGTCGTCCATTGACGCCAATCACACAAGATGCATCGTGGGCAGATCGCCCAGAGGAGGAAGATGAGCCCCAACCCACTACAACTCCACCGGCGCCTACATTCCGTAGGCTTCGCAAAGGGCCAAGGGCTCAGGCTGCTGACAACATTCCGGATGCATCAGCCGAAGAGCATGCAGAAATACCACAAGCTCCAACTCCCCCACACCAACAAGAAGCAGTTCTCTAGGAGAACGTGCCTGAGTCTGCAAACGTTGAGGCTGCCACAAACAACGCCGAAGCAAATGTGGAGCCCAACCCAACAATAGCTTCAGAAGACAATGAAGCTACTGCTCCTGAACATTCTGTGCCTGAGTCTGCTGCCGGACCACAATTCAACTATCATATTGCGTACAGACCCCAGGTCCAGAAGCCGATCCCACGACTACCAAGGTTCCCAGGTCCTGCATCAGCTCCTAGTTCCTTCAACATCAACGGCTTCAGGGCAGATAACACGTTTTTCGACCGCTCCAAGAACCCTTATTCAAGGGAACGGATTGTATCAGATAGGTTCTGGAGCCATCAACACCGCAGCTATTATTCATGCATCCTATACAACCAAGGCCGCATCTTTCCTCACAAGCGCCTTGAGGTTGAAGCTGTTGCTGGTCTGCCTGGTCTGGAAGAAGCACTGGATTGCTTCAAGCAAGTGGGTTTGCTGCCATTTATCACTGATGAAGAGCACTGGAACGAAGAGCTTCTGCTCCAGTTCTATGCCACTTTGCATATCAAAGGCTATAACAGAGATCCGAAGACATGGATTCTGGAGTGGATGACAGGCAATATCCATCATGAAGCCAATGCTTTCGACCTAATTGAGCTTACTGGCCTTCCCACTCCTGGCGAATTCTTTGAAGAAGGGTGCCAACTCCATGCTGAAGCAATTGAGAGCATATTTCAACGTCCTGAGCCAGATATGAGTCAGATGCTCTCAATAATGAAGCCACTGCCTCCTAATGCACCCTATCCAACTAGGTTCTTCGTTGAAGACTTAGAGTACCTGCCCAGAACAATATATCACATCATAAGGCGGACTCTATGGCCTGTAAAGGGACACTCTCGATATGCAACAATTGATGGTGCAATGAAGACTCTCATCTTCTGCATTCTTCATGGCAAATGCTTCAATGCACAGGATCTCTTCATCCGTCACTTTGCAGCATCTGCCTCAGAACTGTTTGGATTAAAGTTCTATGCTCCTTGGGTTATGAGGCTGATCAAGCTTCACTCTGCAATCTCCTATCAACCCTCAGCCCGCAACCATAGGATACTTTTGCCAGATGTGGACACATCTGCTGAAGCAATATATCCAGAGCCTGGCAAGCAACCATTAAGTCTTCAAAATGCAGAACACCAGAGCTTCACTCAAAATATTGAAGGTGTTGAAGCTCTCTCCCGAGTGTATCCAATGGCTGGCACCACACGTGCCCCTGCATCAACTGAAGCCACTGACAGCACAGCTGCCAAGAGACCCAAGAAGCGCGCTCGAGCACTCAATGACCGAGAGCTTCTTGTGGCTCTTCACCAAAAGCAAGATAGGCATCACGACTGGCTCAAACGGCAGATGAGAAGCATCATGCAAGACGTCAATCGCATCAGAAATCTGGCAACCAAGAATGCGTTTGTCGCACACGAGACCTGTCGCCGCACTTGGAAAGGCCTCACCATGATGAGCAATGAAGCTGAACTGCAAGAGGATGGCTTCAGAGAGAGATTCCAATTTGACTCCACGCCTCCAAGAAGAGCTGTGATGCGAAGCACACCATCACTTGAAGAGTCAGAATTCTCTTCTTCTGCTGCCACCATGTCTGCCCGGATTATTGAAGAAGACGACGACGCGACATCATCTCCACCTGCTTCAACACACGTCGAATCTGCACCAAGCTCATCTGCACCACCACCAAACCACTCCACCGATCCTGCTGCGCCTGGGGACGCGTAGAAAACTCTATGTCTTCAAACCTTTTTGGTCATCACTGACAAAAGGGGGAGAAGCATGATGTTTATAGTCTTCAAGCGGGTCACTTTGGGCGGGTGCCTTAATATTTTGCTACATTTTGCTTCGTGCTTACAACTCCCGTTTTTGCTACATTTGCTTCTTTGAGTTGTAACACTTAGCCTTGATGGCCGTCTGCTACCTGTTTGTCACTCCGTTATGCGAAGATAAATTCCGCATGTGCGACGATAAATTCCGCACTCATCTCTAACTGCAGACGTCCATTTTCCATTATGCATGTCATTATCTTCATATACTTTCACATGCATAGTGGATTGTCATCATAAGTTGAAGTGGATCTCCACAAGTACAACCTGCCATGTGCATTTGCATTCAAAAGGCAAATTACTTATATGCACATCTTCAGGGGGAGCCCTTGCAACTTATGAAGACAAATTCCTTTACTATTTCACAAATTATGTTCCCCGTTGAAAACTTCAACTAGTTTGTCATCAATCACCAAAAAGGGGGAGATTGTAAGTGCATCTAGTGCCACCCCTAGTTGGTTTTGGAGTATTGACGACAAACCTAGTTGAGGGACTAACGTGTTTGTGAGAATTGCAGGAAAACACAGGTAGAAGTCCCTCATTGATTCGGTTTTATTACCAGAGATGACCCCTAAAAATGTACGAAGACATTGAAGACAATGGTGGTTTATGAAGATATTCATATTGAAGACAATGACATGAGAAGACTCCCTATGAAGCTTATGGAACTCGAAGACTTAGAACCTTCGTAGTTTTATTTCATTTATGTTGTGTCATAGGAATCACCGTACTGTTAAGTGGGGTCCAAGAGAACCAGTCAGAATGACTGAAGTGATGCCTAATTAAAATCCTATGTCTTCGAGCGAAGACTTTGAGAGAAAATCTTGTCCAGAGTCAGACAAGTCAGCTTTACTTGTAGCCCAAGTAAAGTTGCCGTGTGAGTTCAAAATTCGACCGTTGGTACACGTGTCAGTTCCTTAGTGACCCAGGGTCATTTCAGACAGATCAGGTCGGGTTGCCAAGTGGCTATAAATAGTCCACCCCCCACAACCATAAACGGTTGGCTGCTCAGATTTCAGCGCACGGCTTTTGTCGTTTGAGAGCAACCCACCTCGAAGCCTTTGAAAGAAAAATTCCTAGTGAGGAGAAAAGCCCTAACCACCCAGAGCCAGAGTAAATTGGGCATCACTTAAGTCTTCTTGTCTGTGTGATCTGAAGACTTATTACACTTGAGGACTGTGCATCCTCCAGACGGTTAGGCGTCGCGTTCTGAGCATCCAAGAGAAATTGTGGATAGCCAGTGAACGAAGTCTGTGAAGGTTTGGGAGTCTACCTTGAAGACTTACCTGAGTGATTGCGCGAGGTCTGTGTGACCTTAGCTCAAGGAGAAAACGGTGAGGACTGGGTGTCTTGGACTAAGTGTCCTTGACTGGGTGTCCGGGACTGTGTGTCCTTTGGTTTAAATACCTAGCCGCTCCAACCAGACGTACAGTTGTCACAGCAACTGGAACTGGTCCAACAAATCATTGTCTTCAACGTGTCACTGGTTTCATCTTCACTTCCTTTTACTTACAGTTATTCATTGTGAAGCCATTGCATGCTTGCTTTATCTTTTGTCTTCACAACATGAATGTATGATCTGTTTGGCTTCATAACTTCTTCCTACCTGATCCTTATTACACTGAAGCTGTTTGTCATTGCGCTTTCACTCTATTGAATACATGACCATGGCTGGCCTAGTGTAATCTAACTTCCGCTGCACAGCAATAGGCATAATCTTCACTGTTTGTCTTCATAACTCTCACATTTTGAAGACTTTCATAAAAATCGCCTATTCACCCCCCTCTAGTCGATATAACACACTTTCAATTGGTATCAGAGCAAGGTGCTCCCTTGTTCTGTGTGATTCGGTTTAACCACCTGGAGTTTTAGCTATGTCGACTGCAGGGATAATCAAAGTCTCCGCTGCTTGCCCCGTCTTTGATGGAACTGAATATCCCTACTGGAAGAATAAGATGCGCATGCATCTTGAAGCCATTGACGTCGACCTATGGTATGTCGTCGAAAACGGCGTTCCCAAGGCTGGAGAAGGTGTCACTGCTGCTGATGTCAAGAAGTTCATTCAACGATATGAAAGGTCTTCTTGGAGATCAATGTCTTCAAAGTTGACGGTGCGGTCTGGTGTCTTGAAGCACTTGCGGAGCTGAGAGACATGGAACACGTCGTGCACGTTTGCAACGTTGGGAGGAAGCTCGAGTTGATAGGCGAGATCGCCTCTCTTGCTGACGATCTTGAAAGGACCCACGTATCTAGGGGCAAGCTTCCCTTTGATACCGAAGCGACGAGTACCTTTCATTGGAGAGACATGGAGGTAAACATGGTCTCCGATCTCGAAAGCCAAATCACGATGCTTACTATAATAGTAGCTCTTCTGACGCGATTGTGCTGCTTTGAGGTTATCTCGAATGACCTTGCACATTTCCTCTGCCTCTGTGATCAAGTCATTTCCAAGAAGTTGACGTTCACCGGTCTCTGACCAGTTAAGAGGAGTACGGCACTTCCTGCCATATAGAATTTCGAATGGGGCCTTGCCCGAACTTGCTTGAAAACTGTTGTTGTAGGAGAATTCGGCGTATGGAAGACAATCTTCCCACTTCATACCGAAGGAGATCACACAAGCCCTGAGCATATCTTCAAGAATCTGATTGACACGCTCGACTTGACCGCTAGTTTGAGGATGGAAAGCTGTGCTGAAGCAGATGTTGGTGCCCATGGCCTTCTGAAAAGAATCCCAAAACTTGGAGGTAAAGATGCTGCCACGGTCCGAAGAGATCAACTGTGGAATGCCGTGCAGAGAGACAATCCGAGAGGTATAAAGCTCCGCTAATTGAGCTGCAGAGATAGACTCTTTGATAGGCAGAAAGTGAGCCACTTTAGTGAGTTTGTCGATGACAACGAATATAGCATCATTGCCACGCTTGGACTTTGGAAACCCAGTCACGAAGTCCATCTCAATGTGGTCAAACTTCCATTCTGGAATGGCAAGAGGTTGGAGGAGACCAGCTGGTCTTTGGTGTTCTGCCTTCACTCTTCTGCAGACATCACATTCATTCACGAACTGAGCAATCTCGCGCTTCATTCGAGTCCACCAATAAGCTTGCTTGAGGTCCTGATAAATCTTCGTACTCCCAGCATGGATGGAGAGGAGTGAATTGTGAGCCTCATTCATAATGACTTTACGAAGGTCACCTTTAGGCACAACAATGCGATCCTCAAAGAAGAGAGTATCCTTGTCATCAAGGCGATAGCACTTGTACTTGGGTTGACTCTTGGCAATCCCAATCTTCACCTTCTTCACCATAGCATCAAAAAGTTGAGCCTCGCGAATCTGATCTTCCAAAGTAGGAGAGACTTGAAGGTTGGCGAGGAAACCTTGAGGAACAACTTGCATATTGAGTTTGCGGAAAGCTTCACAAAGCTCGGGTTGGTAAGGCTTGATAATCAGACTGTTGCAGTACGCCTTCCTGCTCAATGTGTCAGCAATCACATTGGCCTTTCCTGGAGTATACTCGATGCTCGGATTATACTCTTGAATCATTTCGACCCAACGAGTCTGCCTGAGGTTGAGATTAGGCTGAGTGAAGATGTACTTGAGACTCTTGTGGTCAGTGAAGATGTCCACTTTTCTTCCCAATAAGAGATGTCTCCAAGTCAAAAGAGCATGCACAACTGCCGCCAACTCGAGGTCATGAGTGGGGTAGTTCTTCTCGTTGGGCTTCAACTGGCGAGAGGTATAAGCCACAACTTTTTTCTCTTGCATCAACACTGCACCAAGACCTTGAAGAGAGGCATCGCAGAAGACCACGAACGGTTTGGATTCATCAGGAGGAATCAGAACTGGAGCAGTGAGCAATTTCTCTTTCAAAGTGTTGAAAGCGATGTCACAATCAGGAGACCAAACGTACTTGACATGCTTCTGGAGAAGGTTTGAAAGAGGTTTCGCGATCTTTGAAAAGTTCTCAACGAACCTTCGGCAGTAGCTTGCGAGACCAAGGAAGCTGCGGAGTTGCTTCACGTTCTGAGGTGGTTCCCAATTCACAATTGCAGAAACCTTCTCAGGATTCACCGCTATGCCCTTGGCAGAGATGATATGCCCAAGATAAAGAACCTCATCGAGCCAAAACTCGCACTTTGAGAACTTGGCGTAGAACTGATGTTCCCTGAGCTTATCGAGCACCAAACGCAAGTGCTTGGCATGATCTTCCTTGTTCTTCGAAAAGATCAGAATGTCATCGAGATAGACCAAAACGAAGTCATTTGTGTAGGCGTTGAAGATGAAGTTCATCATGTGAGAGAAAGTCGGAGGAGCGTTGACGAGGCCAAAAGACATGACAGTGTATTCATATGAACCATAGCTTGTTCTGAATGCCGTCTTGGGAATATCTTGCTCACGGATTCGAATCTGGTGATAGCCCATACGGAGATCAAGCTTGGAGAATACTTGGGCACCTTTGAGTTGTTCGAACAGCTCATTGATGTTGGGAAGTGGGTACTTGTTCTTGATAGTCTTCTTGTTCAATGGACGGTAGTCAACAGAAAGTCGGTCCGTTCCATCCTTCTTCTTCATAGTAAGTACTCCACAACCCCACGGAGAAGAACTAGGTCGGATAAGACCCATTCGCTCTTGAATATCGAGTTGCTTCTTCAGCTCCTTCAACTCTTCAGGTCCAAGCTTGTAAGGACGTTTCCAAACACGTTCCGTGCCAGGCTCAAGATCGATGACGAATTCAACTGGCCAGTGCGGGGGCATTCCTGGAAGCTCTTCTGGAAAGACGTCTTGATATTCGCAAATGACTGGAATTTGAGAGATGGCATCCAGTTCATCCTTCTCATTAAGAGAAAACAGACAGATGGTATCATCATGAGCGGCAAAGACAATTACATCCTCAGACAAATGAGTTAATTGAATCTTCCTGGTAGCACAATCAAGCTGAGCCTTGTGCTTAGAAAGCCAGTCCATTCCAAGAATAAGATCAATATCCGAGTTACCAAGGACCATTGGAGAAGAAAGAAACTTGTAGTCACCCAAAGTGATAGTAACATCTGGAACCTCCAGACTTGCACTCAAACGTTTGCCAGGAGAAACGATATCCATTTGTTTGCCCAAATGAGAAGAAACGAATTCATTCTTGGCAAAAAATGGCTTTGACATGAAACAATGCGATGCACCATTATCAAAAAGTACTTTTGCAGGAACATCGTTAACAGGAAGGTTACCCATGATGACATCTGACGAGTCCTCTGCCTGAGCTGCATTCATCAAGTTGACCTTGGCATGCTTCGGGTTATGCTTGACCACAACTGTACTTGCCGATCTCACAGGAGGAGGAGGGAGATGCCTCTGATTGAAGCATTTGTTGTCATAGTGACCCTTCTGTTGGCACTTGTTGCACGTGACCTCTGAAAGCGGACGGTGATACGGAGCACTCGATCTTGGAGCTTGAGACGAAGTCTTGTTCTGAAAGCCAGGGTTGGGTGGGTGGGAAGATCCACTGCCATCTTTGCTCTTCTGTTGATAAGGCTGACAGAACGGAGGAGGAGGAAGCCAATACTTCTGCTGCTTACCCACTTGAGTTGAGGAAGAAGGAGTAGCATCTCTGACTTGCTTCTTGGAAGCATCGCACTTCAGTTGAGCAGACTCTTGCTTCAATGCCATGTTGTAAAACTCATCGTACCTCATGGGCTCAAAGAGGACAAGAGCTAGCTGGATTTCTTCTCTGAGACCACCCCTGAACTGGTATATCATGCTATTCTCGCCAGGGACGTCCTGCTTAGCAAAACGGGCGAGCTTCTGAAACATCTTGTTGTACTCATAGACAGACATAGAGCCTTGCTTCAGGTTGCGGAATTCCTCACGCTTGCTTTCAACCACGCTCTGAGAAATATGATGAGCTTTGAAGTCTTGACGGAATTCATCCCAGGTAATCACACAGCCTCCTCTGGAATCTTTGTAGTGCTGAAACCATTCTGCAGCTTGGTCTTTGAGTTGGAAGGAAGCGAACTTGACAAAGTCCCCAGGCCTGACGTTACTGCACTCGAAATGCTTGCATAAGTCCACGAGCCAATCATCAGCGTCAGTTGCCTCAATGCAATTGCTGAAGGTCTTTGGCTGGTTAGCAAGGAACTGGTTGAGTGTAGCAAAGTGATTCTGATTGTTGCCTTTGTTCCCTTGGTTGCGCTCTTGAAGAAGTTGCATGATCAGCTGCGTGTTTGCATTGGTAGCGGCCATCACAGCTTGCCATGCCTCCGGAGGTGGAGGTGGTGGTGGCGGATCAGGATTCGGAGTCGCGCGCGTTGGAGGAGCCATCCTGAAGAGGTTGACATCCATTAGCACATTGATAGGCAAATATTGAAGCTGAACCAAACGGGTAGAAATTGCAACATATAGTCTTCACATCCGAACAAAATGAATGAATGCATTCCAATTGAAATGGTCACATATCCATAAATTGAGAAGCCACTTAGAATTTAGGTAGAAGAATAAACCAACAAGGTACGGAGCAAGAACGAATACTCGGTAAGGATCACCCAATCTCAAACCAAATATCCATGGCAGAAGAACTAGAGCTACAAGAATTCCCACCTATGAAACTCCCGAACCTTTCCAGTTATGCAATCAGGTGTTGGGGATACAGGGGAAGCATAATATCTCACCCCAATCTAGCAAATCCTACATCCAGCTGTATCCATCCTTCAACACATAACCGAGAAAACTTCGGAAATCGTCTACCTCAACCTTCGAAAAGCATCCGTTATACAAGTTATGGCAATACTCCCGAACTCCCGCCCCAGTACTGGGTGGCGTCGAGGTTATCTCACCAACAACTGCATAAAAGAGATTTTCGATGTCGGCGAAACTAAACTCAGGTATTCCAGAACTGCAACGATAAAATTGTGACAACAACACCTCGGAGCTCAACTCCCTGGGACACTGCCACAACCCCTAAATGACAGGAGGCACCAAGAACAATGTTCTCGTCACAAATCGATAGGAACAATTCCAAGATACCCGCGTGATCCTAAATTTTTTTTAGTGAAATTTGAGAAGAGAAGAGTCAAAACTCTACGTCAGGTTGCCTTACCAGAGCGATGAAGGGACTGGGGAGTAAAAAGAATTCCTAAACTCTCCGATATATAATTCCTAAAAGAGTAAAAACATTTTTCTAGACTCAACAACGTCAGCTAATTCGATCAAGCAGGGGGGCTCCTAAGGTCAGGGAAGGCTCTGATTACCAACTTGTAATGCCCTCGATGAGGCTATATCTCCTACGTGTCGAAGCACGACTTAGAGGCATAACCGCATCGAAAGCAATGTCGCAAGTAAGGTAATCTTCACAACAACCCATGTAAATAGATAATAGGGAAACAGGGTACATAGTTGGCTTACACTCGCCACGTAACACAAATACATAAATAACATTACAATCATCCAATACACTCATGGTCCGACTACGGTACCAAAATAAAAGATCAACCCCAACATGCGACACGGTCCCGATCGCCCCAACTGGGCACCACTACTGATCATCAGGGAAAGACACAAAGTAACGGCGTGAGTCTTCGTCGAACTCCCACTTGAACTCAAGCGCATCATCTGGAATGGAATCATCGATCCCTGCATCTGGTTTGGAAGTAATATGTGAGTCACGGGGACTCAGCAATTTCGCACCCTCGCGATCAAGACTATTTAAGCTTATAGGTGAGGCAAGGTAATATGTAGAGCTGCAGCAAGCGACTAGCATATATGGTGGCTAACCTGTTCGCAAAAGAGAGCGAGAAGAGAAGGCAAAGCACGAACGAAGAACTATAGAACAACCTACGGCAAACATTACTCCAACACCGTGTTCACTTCCTGGACTCCGCCGAGAAGAGACCATCATGGTTACACACGCAGTTGATTCATTTTAATTAAGTTAAGGTTCATGTTATCTACAACCAGACATTAACAAATTCCCATCTGCCCATAACTGCGGGCACAGCTTTCGAAAGTTCAAATCCCTGCAAGGGAGACCCAACTTAGCCCATCACAAGCTCTCACGGTCAACGAAGGATATACCTTCTCCCGAGACATTCTGATCAGACTCGGTATCTCGGTTCTACAAGACAACTTCGACAAAGGTAAAACAAGTCCAACAACACCGCCCGAATGTGCCGACAAATCCCGATAGGAGCTGCACATATCTCGCTATCAGGGCACACTCAGATAGGTCAAGCTACGAGTAAAACCAAACCTCGAGTTTCCCCGAGGTGGCCCCGCAGGCTGCCAAGTTCGGACCAACACTCAGAGGAGCACTGGCCCAGGGGGGTTTAAATAAGATGACCCTCGGGCTCCGGAAACCCAAGGGAAAAAGAGGCTAGGTGGAAAATGGTAAAACCAAGGTTGGGCATTGCTGGAAGAGTTTTATTCAAGGCGAACTGTCAAGGGGTTCCCATTATCACCCAACCGCGTAAGGAACGCAAAATCCGGGAACAAAACACCGATATGACGGAAACTAGGGCGGCAAGAGTGGAACAAAACACTAGGCAAAAGGCCGAGCCTTCCACCCTTTACCAAGTATATAGATGCATTAAGATAACAAGATAATATAGTGATATCCCAACAAGAAACAATGTTCCAACAAGGAACGATCTCCAATCTTCACCTTCAACTAGCAACGCTATAAGAGGGGATGAGCAAAGCGGTAACATAGCCAATCAACAGTTTGCTAGGACATGGTGGGTTAGAGGTTTGACATGGCAATTTGGGAGGCATGATAAGAAATTGGTAGGCATCGTAGCATAGGCATAGCAAAAGAGCGAGCATCTAGCAAGCAAAGATAGAAGTGATTTCGAGGGTATGATCATCTTGCCTGCAAAGTTGTCAGAGTTGACTTGATCCTCGTAAGCAAACTCAACGGGCTCCTCGTTAGCAAACTCGTCTCCCGGCTCTACCCAAACAAGACAAACAAGCAAAAAAAACACAATCAACCACGTGCAAAGCTCGAACAACATGATGTAAACATGGTATGCTATGCGGGATGCGATATGTGATGCATATGCAAGATTTGACAAGGAATGGTTGAACCTGGCCTCAAATGGAAATCCAAGAGTGCCATTGGAAAGGTGAGGTGATTTTGGTTGAAACCGATATAAAGATCACCTGAATCGGATGCACGGTTTGGAAATGGCAAACAAAACAAATATGGCACCGATCTGCGATAAACAGCAAGTAGCCATCTAAATGCATCAAGATAATTATGCTACAGCATCCAAACATGACAACAAAATACATGGCAGGGATGCACTCATGATTCTTGACAAAATATAAACACTGAGATACGGCTAATTCATCCATTGACAGGTTCAAACAAGCATGGCAAAAATGCAAATGGTAAACAGGTTTCAGACTTAGTGAAATTAACACAAGTCTAGAATTTAACATCAGGTAGCACACTTTGGAGCATGAAAACTATATGCTACAGGAACTTAACATGGAAAAGCAAGGCGTGATATGAAGCCACTCAAAGCACTTAACAAAAGTCCCTTAGTGACCTTGAGCCAAAAGGGATCAGAAAATACAGTTGGAAGCATGTGAACATGGCAAAAACATAATCATATTACAGACTTAGTGAAAAACTGGAGCATGCAAATCTGTTAACGAGTAGGCATGTTCACGAGCTCGATGCACTCACTACAGAGCATGTCATGACAAACTAAGAATACACCCATCAAGAATGCATATCATAGAAGCTAGACATGGCAAGAAAAACAACATAGCATGCACGGATCACTGGCAACATCCTCGGCAAAATCGCTAACGAGTCAACAATCTGCCAGGATTCACCAAATAGCAAAAGTAGAGCTCGATTGACTCAAGCTAGGTTGCTCCATAATTGCAAACAAGGACATGGATGGATAGATCACCACAATATTAACAAATCATCCTTACTGGTCATCCTCAAAAGAGGCACGGATCACTAGGAAACAACATGAACATATGGCATATTGATAAAAACAGATCAAGGACTTAGTGAAATTCTAAGTCCCTGAAATCAGCATTAACGAATGCACTACTTTGCAAGCTTGTGTTAGTCACCACACATATCACAAAAATACATGGTAAGCACCTCTGTAAAGATGGCATGGCATATAACAAAACTCATGTAGAACTCAGGAGCATAACATGCACACAATAATCATGGCAAAAATGACAAATAGCTATTTGATGCAGCAAATCTGATAATTATCTCAAATAGCCCTCTTCCAACAGCATTTCGGGCATTAAGATTAGCTCAAAATAAAATGATGCAATGAGATGAAATGATGTACTCTCTGAGACGAACATTTTGATATGCTACACGCGCAAATCGAAGCTACGGATGCGGAGTTACGGCATGAGCAAGAATGCAAAAAAATACTAGGGAGAGGGGAAAAGTCAACCCTCTAGGGTTTCACTATAGCACCGAATCTGGATCTGATCGAGCCTCGCCGGGAACACTGTAGCCGCCGGAGCATCGGGGTTCGCTGGGGTTCGGCCGGAGTAGGGCGTGGAGGAGGCCGGCCGGGGCGAGGAGATGAGGAGGAGGACGCCGGAGTGGCGACGGCGGAGCGGCGAGGGGCGTCCGCGGCCGTGGTGGTGAGGTGGAACAGGGCGGAGCGACCAGGGACGGCGATGGAGCGCGGCCGCGCCGGCGTGAGGTTCGGGCGGCGCGGTGACGGTTCGGCGAGGAGGTGAGGCAGCGGGGACGAACGGGCCTCGGGGGCCGGCGCGCGGGTGGCGGCGTCGTGATGTGGGCGCGGGGCGGCGGCGAATGAGGGGCTGCCACGTGGCAGCGGCGGCGCGGGTCGGACACGTCCGGCCCGGCGGAAATTCGTCCGGCGGCGCGAGGGGATGGGGAGGTTAGGGTTTCATCCGGATTTCGGGGAAGGGATCTTTATATAGGCATAGAGGGAGCTAGGAGAGTCCAAATGAGGTGCGGTTTGCGGCCACACGATCGCGATCGAACTCTCTAGATGATGGAGAGAGTTTGGGTGGGTTTTGGGCCAAATTGGAAGGGTGTTTGGCTGCAACACACACGAGGCCTTCTCGGTCCCTCGGTTAACCGTTGGAGTATCAAACGAAGTCCAAATGGCACGAAACTTGACAGGCGGTCTACCGGTAGTAAACCAAGGCCGCATGGCAAGTCTCGGTCCAATCCGGAAATTTTTAACCCCCACACACGAAAAGAGGTAGAAAGGACCACCGGAGGAGATAGGAGCGCCGGAATGCAAAACGGACAACGGGGAAAATGCTCGGGTGCATGAGACGAACACGTATGCAAATGCAATGCACATGATGACATGATATGAGATGCATGACAACGGCAACAACACACGGAGACAAAAAACGAACCTGAGGTAATAAAATAACTTAGCGCCGAAAACGGCAAGAGTAGGAGTACATATAAGGTAAATTACATCCGGGGTGTTACAAGGTTGAGGGAGATCCAGCAGCACGACGGCGTGGTGGTGGAAGCAACGGTGATCTCGGCAGGGCTTCGCCAAGCTCAGCGAGAGGGAGAGGTGTCACGGGAGGGAGAGGGAGGCGCCAGGGGCTTGGGTGCGGCTGCCCTCCCCCACTATATATAGGGCCCCTAGGGGAGAGCCGGCCCTAGAGATTGGATCTCAAGGGGGGCGGCGGCCAAGGGGGGTGGCTTGCCCGCCAAGCCAAGTGGGGCGCCCCCACCCCTAGGGTTTCCAACCCTAGGCGCAGGGGGAGGCCCAAGGGGGGCGCACCATCCCACCAGGGGCTGGTTCCCTTCCCTACTTCAGCCCATGGGGCCCTCCGGGATAGGTGGCCCCACCCGGTGGACCCCCGGGACCCTTCCGGTGGTCCCGGTACAATACCGGTGACCCCAAAACATTCCCGATGGCCGAAAGTGGACTTCCTATATATAATTCTTCACCGCCGGACCATTCTGGAACTCCTCGTGACGTCCGTGATCTCATCCGGGACTCCAAACAACTTTGGGTTAACGAATACTAATATCTCTACAACCCTAGTGTCACCGAACCTTAAGTGTGTAGACCCTATGGGTTCGGGAGACACGCAGACATGACCGAGATGACTCTCCGGTCAATAACCAACAGCGGCATCTGGATACCCATGTTGGCTCCCACATGCTCCTCGATGATCTCATCGGATGGACCACGATGTCGAGGATTCAATCAATCACGTATACAATTCCCTTTGTCAATCGGTACGTTACTCGCCCGATACTCGATCGTCGGTATCCCAATACCTCGTTCAATCTCGTTACCGGCAAGTCACTTTACTCGTACCGTAATGCCTGATCCCGTGATCAACGACTTGGTCACATTGAGCTCATTATGATGATGCATTACCAAGTGGGCCCAGAGATACTTCTCCGTCATACGGAGTGACAAATCCCAGTCTCGATTCGTGCCAACCCAACAAACACTTTCGGAGATACCCGTACTGCATCTTTATAGTCACCCAGTTACGTTGTGATGTTTGGCACACCCAAAGCACTCCTACGGTATCCGGGAGTTGCACAATCTCAAGGTCTAAGGAAATGATACTTGACATTCGGAAAAGCTCTAGCAAACGAACTACACGATCTTTGAGCTATGCTTAGGATTGGGTCTTGTCCATCACATCATTCTCCTAATGATGTGATCCCGTTAGCAATGACATCTAATGTCCATAGTCAGGAAACCATGACTATCTTTTGATCAACGAGCTAGTCAACTAGAGGCTCACTAGGGACGTGTTGTGGGCTATGTATTCACACATGTATTATGATTTCCGGATAACACAATTATAGCATGAACAATAGACAATTATCATGAACAAGGAAATATAATAATAACCATTTTATTATTGCCTCTAGGGCATATTTCCAACAGTCTCCCACTTGCGCTAGAGTCAATAATCTAGTTACATTGTGATGAATTGAACACCCATAGAGTTCTGGTGTTGATCATGTTTTGCTCTAGGGAGAGGTTTAGTCAACGGATCTGCTACATTCAGGTCCGTATGTACTTTACAAATATATATGTCTCCATTTTGAACACTTTGACGAATGGAGTTGAAGTGACGCTTGATATGCCTGGTCTTCCTGTGAAACCTGGGCTCCTTGGCAAGGGCAATAGCTCCAGTGTTGTCACGAAAGAGAGTCATCGGGTCCAACGCATTGAGAATGACTCCTAGGTCGGTAATGAACTCCTTCACCCAGATTGCTTCTTGTGCTGCCTCCGAGGCTACCATGTACTCCACTTCACATGTAGATCCCGCCACAACGCTTTGCTTGCAACTGCACCAGCTTACTGCCCCACCATTCAAAATATACATGTATCCGGTTTGTGACTTGGAGTCATCCAGATCTGTGTCGAAGCTAGCATCGACGTAACCCTTTACGACGAGCTCTTCGTCACCTCCATAAATGAGAAACATATCTGTAGTCCTCTTCAGGTACTTTAGGATATTCTTGACCGCTGTCCAGTGTTCCATGTCGAGATTACTTTGGTACCTTCCCACCAAACTTACGGCAAGGTTTACATCAGGTCTGGTACACAGCATGCCATACATAATAGACCCTATGGCCGAGGCATAGGGGACGATACTCATCTTTTCTCTATCTTCTGCCATGGTCGGGCATTGAGCCGTGCTCAATTGCATACCTTGCAATACAAGCAAGAACCCCTTCTTGGACTGATCCATATTGAACTTCTTCAATATCTTGTCAAGGTACGTACTTTGTGAAAGACCAATGAGGCGTCTTGATCTATCTCTATAGATTTTGATGCCTAATATATAAGCAGCTTCTCCAAGGTCCTTCATTGAAAAACACTTGTTCGAGTAGGCCTTTATGCTTTCCAAGAATTCTATATCATTTCCCATCAACAGTATGTCATCCACATATAATATGAGAAATGCTACGGAGCTCCCACTCACTTTCTTGTAAACGCAGGCTTCTCCATAAGTCTGCGTAAACCCAAACGCTTTGATCATCTCATCAAAACGAATGTTCCAACTCCGAGATGCTTGCACCAGCCCATAGATTGAGCGTTGGAGCTTGCACACCTTGTTAGCATTCTTAGGATCGACAAAACCTTTCGGCTGCATCATATACAATTCTTCCTTAAGAAAGCCGTTAAGGAATGCCGTTTTGATGTCCATTTGCCATATCTCATAATCATAGAATGCGGCAATTGCTAACATGATTCGGATGAACTTCAGCTACACTACGGGTGAGAAAGTCTCATCATAGTCAACCCCTTGAACTTGTCGATAACCCTTAGCGACGAGTCGAGCCTTGTAGATGGTCACATTACCATCTGCGTCTATCTTCTTTTTAAAGATCCATTTATTTTCTATGGCTCGCCGATCATCGGGCAAGTCAGTCAAAGTACATACTTCGTTTTCATACATGGATCCTATCTCGGATTTCATGGCTTCTAGCCATTTGTCAGAATCTGGGCCCGCCATCGCTTCCTCATAGTTCGAAGGTTCACCGTTGTCTAACAACATGATTTCCAAGACAAGGTTGCCGTACCACTCTGGTGCGGAACGTGTCCTTGTGGACCTACGAAGTTCAGTAGCAACTTGATCTGAAGTTTCATGATCATCATCATTAACTTCCTCTCTAGTCGGTTCAGGCACCTCAGGAACATTTTCCTGAGTTGCGCCACTTTCCAGTTCAAGAGGTAATACTTCATCAAGTTCTACTTTCCTCCCACTTACTTCTTTCGAGAGAAACTCTTTCTCTAGAAAGGTTGCATTCTTGGCAACAAAGATCTTGCCTTCGAATCTGAGGTAGAAGGTATACCCAATAGTTTCTTTAGGGTATCCTATGAAGACGCATTTTTCCGACTTGGGTTCAAGCTTTTCAAGTTGACTTGACATAAGCATCGCATCCCCAAACTTTTAGAAACGACAGCTTAGGTTTCTTCCCAAACCATAATTCATACGGTGTCATCTCAACGGATTTCGACAGAGCCCTATTTAAAGTGAATGCGGCAGTCTCTAAAGCATAGCCCCAAAATGACAGCGGTAGATCGGTAAGAGACATCATAGATCGCACCATATCCAATAGAGTGCGATTACGACGTTCGGACACACCATTACGCTGAGGTGTTCCAGGCGGCGTGAGTTGTGAAACTATTCCACATTTCTTTAAGTGCGTGCCAAATTCGTGACTCAAGTATTCTCCCCCACGATCTGATCGCAAGAACTTGATTTTCCTGTCACGTTGATTCTCAACCTCACTCTGAAATTCCTTGAACTTTTCAAAGGTCTCAGACTTGTGTTTCATTAAGTAGACATACCCATATCTACCCAAGTCATCAGTGAGGGTGAGAACATAACGATAGCCACCACGAGCCTCAACACTCATTGGACCGCACACATCAGTATGTATGATTTCCAATAAGTTGGTTGCTCACTCCATTGTTCCTGAGAATGGAGTCTTGGTCATTTTACCCATGAGGCATGGTTCGCACGTGTCAAATGATTCGTAATCAAAGAGACTCCAAAAGTCCATCTGCATGGAGCTTCTTCATGCATTTGACACCTATGTGACCAAGGCGGCAGTGCCACAAGTATGTGGGACTATCATTATCAACCTTACATCTTTTGGTATTCACACTATGAATATGTGTAACATTACGCTCGAGATTCATTAAGAATAAACCATTCACCAGCGGAGCATGACCATAAAACATATCTCTCATATAAATAGAACAACCATTATTCTCGGATTTAAATGAGTAGCCATCTCGAATTAAACGAGATCCTGATACAATGTTCATGCTCAAAGCTAGCACTAAATAACAATTATTGAGGTTTAAAACTAATCCCATAGGTAAATGTAGAGGTAGCGTGCCGACGGCGATCACATCGACCTTGGAACCATTCCCGACGCGCATCGTCACCTCGTCCTTCGCCAGTCTCCGCTTATTCCGCAGCTCCTGCTTTGAGTTACAAATGTGAGCAACCACACCGGTATCAAATACCCAGGAGCTACTACGAGTACTGGTAAGGTACACATCAATTACATGTATATCACATATACCTTTAGTGTTGCCGGCCTTCTTGTCCGCTAAGTATTTGGGGCAGTTCCGCTTCCAGTGACCACTTCCCTTGCAATAAAAACACTCAGTCTCGGGCTTGGGTCCATTCTTTGGCTTCTTCCCGATAGCTTGCTTACCGGGCGTGGCAACCCCCTTGCCGTCCTTCTTGAAGTTCTTCTTACCCTTGCCTTTCTTAAACTTAGTGGTTTTACTCACCATCAACACTTGATGTTCCTTTTTGATCTCCACCTCCGCTGATTTCAGCATTGAATATACCTCAGGAATGGTCTTTTCCATCACCTGCATATTGAAGTTCATCACAAAGCTCTTGTAGCTCGGTGGAAGCGACTGAAGGATTCTGTCAATGACCGCGTCATCCGGGAGATTAACTCCCAGCTGAGTCAAGTGGTTATGCAACCCAGACATTTTGAGTATGTGCTCACTGACAGAACTATTTTCCTCCATCTTACAACTGAAGAACTTGTCGGAGACTTCATATCTCTCGACCCGGGCATGAGCTTGGAAAACCATTTTTAGCTCTTTGAACATCTCATATGCTCCGTGTTGCTCAAAACGCTTTTGGAGCCCTGGTTCTAAGCTGTAAAGCATGCCGCACTGAACGAGGGAGTAATCATCAGCATGTGACTCCCAAGCGTTCATAACATCTTGGTTCTCTGGGATGGGTGCGTCACCTAGCGGTGCTTCTAGGACATAATCTTTCTTGGCAGCTATGAGGATGATCCTCAGGTTCCGGACCCAGTCCGTATAGTTGCTGCCATCATCTTTCAACTTGGTTTTCTCTAGGAACGCGTTGAAGTTGAGGGCAACATTAGCGTGGGCCATTTGATCTACAAGACATATTGTAAAGATTTTAGACTAAGTTCATGATAATTAAGTTCATCTAATCAAATTATTCAATGAACTCCCACTCAGATAGACATCCCTCTAGTCATCTAAGTGAAACATGATCCGAGTCAACTAGGCCCTGTCCGATCATCACGTGAGACGGACTAGTCAACATCGGTGAACATCTTCATGTTGATCGTATCTTCTATACGACTCATGCTCGACCTTTCGTTCTTCCGTGTTCCGAGGCCATGTTTGTACATGCTTGGCTCGTCAAGTCAACCTAAGTGTATTGTGTGTGTAAATCTGGCTTACACCTGTTGTATTCGAACGTTAGAATCTATCACACCCGATCATCACGTGGTGCTTCGAAACAATGAACCTTCGCAACAGTGCACAGTTAGGGGGAACACTTTCTTGAAATTATTACGAGGGATCATCTTATTTAAGCTACTGTCGTTCTAAGCAAATAAGATGTAAAACATGATAAACATCACATGCTCAAATAGTGACATGATATGGAAAATATCATTTGCTCCTTTTGATCTCCATCTTCGGGGCGCCATGATCATCGTCACCGGCATGACACCATGATCTCCATCATCGTGTCTTCATGAAGTTGTCTCGTCATCTATTACTTCTACTACTATGGCTAACGGTTTAGCAATAAAGTAAAGTAATTACATGATGTTTATGTTGACACGCAGGTCATAAATAAATTAAGACAACTCCTATGGCTCCTGCCGGTTGTCATACTAATCGACATGCAAGTCGTGATTCCTATTACAAGAACATGATCAATCTCATACATCACATATATCATTCATCACATCCTTTTGGCCATATCACATCACACGGCACATGCTGCAAAAACAAGTTAGACGTCCTCTAATTGTTGTTGCAAGTTTTTACGTGGCTGCTATAGGTTTCTAGCAAGAACGTTTCTTACCTACGCCAAAACCACAACGTGATATGCCAATTTCTATTTACCCTTCATAAGGACCCTTTTCATCTAATCCGATCCGACTAAAGTGGGAGAGACAGACACCCGCTAGCCACCTTATGCAACTAGTGCATGTCAGTCGGTGGAACCAGTCTCATGTAAGCGTACGTGTAAGGTCGGTCCGGGCCGCTTCATCCCACGATGCCGCCGAAACAAGATAAACTAGTAACGGCAAGTAAATTGACAATATCGACGCCCACAACTGCTTTGTGTTCTACTCGTGCATAGAAACTACGCATAGACCTAGCTCATGATGCCACTGTAGCGGAACGTAGCAGAATTTAAAAATTTCTACGCATCACCAAGATCAATCTATGGATTCATCTAGCAACGAGGGAGAGGGGAGTGCATCTACATACCCTTGTAGATCATGAGCGGAAGCGTTCAAGAGAACGGGGTTGATGGAGTCGTACTCATCGTGATCCAAATCACCGATGACCTAGCGCCGAACGGACGGCACCTCCGCGTTCAACACACGTACGGTTGGGAAGACATCTCCTCCTTCTTGATCTAGCAAGGGAAGGAGAGGTTGATGGAGATACAGAAGCACGACGGCGTGGTGGTGGAAGCAACGGTGATCTCGGCAGGGCTTCGCCAAGCTCAGCGTGAGGGAGAGGTGTCACGGGAGGGAGAGGGAGGCGCCAGGGGCTTGGGTGCGGCTGCCCTCCCCCCCACCACCACCACCACTATATATAGGGCCCTAGGGGGGGCGGCCCTAGAGATTGGATCTCAAGGGGGGCGGCCAAGGGGGGTGGCTTGCCCCCCAAGCCAAGTGGGGCGCCCCCCACCCCTAGGGTTTCCAACCCTAGTGCAGGGGGAGGCCCAAGGGGGCGCGCCAGCCCACCAGGGGCTGGTTCCCTTCCCCACTTCAGCCCATGGGGCCCTCCGGGATAGGTGGCCCCACCCGGTGGACCCCCGGGACCCTTCCGGTGGTCCCGGTGACCCCGAAACTTTCCCGATGGCCGAAACTGGACTTCCTATATATAATTCTTCACCTCCGGACCATTCTGGAACTCCTCGTGACGTCTGGGATCTCATCCGAGACTCCAAACAACTTTCGAGTTAACACATACTAATATCTCTACAACCCTAGCGTCACTGAACCTTAAGTGTGTAGACCCTATGGGTTCGGGAGACACGCAGACATGACCGAGATGACTCTCCGGTCAATAACCAACAGCGGGATCTGGATACCCATGTTGGCTCCCACATGCTCCTCGATGATCTCATCGGATGAACCACGATTTCGAGGATTCAATCAATCCCGTATACAATTCGCTTTGTCAATCGGTACGTTACTCGCCCGAGACTCGATCGTCAGTATCCCAATACCTCGTTCAATCTTGTTACCGGCAAGTCACATTACTCGTACCGTAATGCATGATCCCGTGATCAAACACTTGGTCACATTGATCTCATTATGATGATGCATTACCGAGTGGGCCCAGAGATACCTCTCCGTCATACGGAGTGACAAATCCCAGTCTCGATTCGTGCCAACCCAACAGACACTTTCGGAGATACCTGTACTGCACCTTTATAGTCACCCAGTTACGTTGTGATGTTTGGCACACCCAAAGCACTCCTACAGTATCCGGAAGTTGCACAATCTCATGGTCTAAGGAAATGACACTTGACATTCGGAAAAGCTCTAGCAAACGAACTACACGATCTTTGAGCTATTCTTAGGATTGGGTCTTGTCCATCACATCATTCTCCTAATGATGTGATCCCGTTATCAATGACATCTAATGTCCATAGTCAGGAAACCATGACTATCTTTTGATCAACGAGCTAGTCAACTAGAGGCTCACTAGGGACGTGTTGTGGTCTATGTATTCACACATGTATTGTGATTTTCGGATAACACAATTATAGCATGAACAATAGACAATTATCATGAACAAGGAAATATAATAATAACCATTTTATTATTGCCTCTAGGGCATATTTCCAACAGCAACTTCCATCATCATCATATACATGACTTGAGCATTTATTGTTATATTGCTTTGCATGATCGTAAGATAGCTAGCATGATGTTTTCATGGCTTGTCCATTTTTTGATGTCATTGCTACGCTAGATCATTACACATCCCGGTACACCGCCGGAGGCATTCATATAGAGTCATACTTTGTTCTAGACATCGAGTTGTAATATTGAGTTGTAAGTAAATAAAAGTGTGATGATCATCATTATTAGAACATTGTCCCATGTGAGGTTATCAAAATAAAAGAGGCCAAAGAAGCCACAAAAAATAAAAGAGGCCAAAGAATCCCAAATAAAAAAAGAGGCCAAAGAAGCCCACCAAAACAAAAAAAACAACAACAAAATTTGAGAGAAAAAGAGAGAAGGGGCAATGTTACTATCCTTTTACCACATTTGTGCTTCAGAGTATCACCATGTTCTTCATATAGAGAGTCTCTTGAGTTATCACTTTCATATACTAGTGGGAATTTTCATTATAGAACTTGGCTTGTATATTCCGATGATGGGCTTCCTCAAATAACCGAGGTCTTCATGAGCAAGCAAGTTGGATGCACACCCACTTAGTTTCAGTCTGAGCTTTCATACACTTATAGCTCTAGTGCAATAGTTGCATGGCAATCCCTAATCCTCGCAATGACATCAATTGATGGGCATCTCCATAGCCCATTGATTAGCCGCGTCGATGTGAGACTTTCTTCCTTTTTGTCTTCTCCACACATTCTCCATCATCATATTCTATTCCACCTATAGTGCTATATCCATGGCTCACGCTCATGTATTGCATGAAAGTTGAAAAGGTTTGAGAAGATTAAAAGTATGAAACAATTCCTTGGCTTGTCATCGGGGTTGTGCATGATTTGTATATTTTTTGTGGTGAAGATGGAGCATAACCACACCATATGATTTTGTAGGGATAACTTTCTTTGGCCATGTTATTTGAAAAAGACATGATTGCTTTATTAGTATGCTTGAAGTATTATTGTCTTACTGTCAAATGATAGACTATTGCTTTGAATCACTCGTGTCTTAATATTCATGCCATGATTAGATTACATGATCAAGATTATGCTAGGTAGCATTCCACATCAAAAATTATCTTTTTTATCATTTACCTACTCGAGGAGGAGCAGGAATTAAGCTTGGGGATGCTGATACGTCTCCGTCGTATCTATAATTTTTTATTGTTCCATGCCAATATTATACAACTTTCATACAATTTTGGCAACTTTTTATAGTATTTTTTGGGACTAGCATATTGATCAAGTGCCCAGTGCCAGTTCCTGTTTGTTGCATGTTTTTTGTTTCACAAAATATACATATCAAATGGAGTCCAAATGGGATAAAAACTGATGGAGATTTTTTTGGAATGTATGTGAATTTTGGGATGTGAAATCAACGCGAGACGATGCTCGAGGGGCCCATGAGGCAGGGGGCGCCCCTGACCCTCGTGGACACCCCGTAAGGCGGTTGATTCCCTTCTTTGGCACATGAAAGCTAATATCCGGATAAAAATTGTGTCCAAAATTAAGCCCAATCGGTGATTCGGATCTCCGGGAATATAAGAAATGGTGAAAGGGTAGAATCTAGAACGCGGAAACAGAGAGAGACAGATCCAATCTCGGAGGGGCTCTCGCCCCTCAGCCGCCATGGAGGCCATGGACCAGAGGGTAAACCCTTCTCCCATCTAGGGAGAAGGTCAAGGAAGAAGAAGAAGAAGGAGGAGGAGGAGGAGGAGGGGGGTTCTCTCCCCCTCTGTTCTGATGGCGTCGGAACGCCACCGGGGCCATCATCATCACCGCAATCTACACCAACAACTTCACCACCATCATCACCAACTCTTCCCCCCTCTATGCAGCGGTGTAACCCCTCTTTTACCCGTTGTAATCTGTACTTAAACATGGTGCTCAACTCTATATATTATTTCCTAATGATTTATGGCTATCCTATGATGTTTGAGTAGATCTGTTTTGTCCTATGGGTTAATTGATGATCGTGACTAGTTTGAGTTGCAAGTTTTATTATTGGTGTTGTCCTATGGTGCTCTCTGTGTCGCGCAAGCGTGAGGGATCCCCGTTGCAAGGTTTGCAATATGTTCATGATTTGCTTATGGTGGGTGGCATGAGTGATAGAAACACAGACCCGAGTAACTAGGTTGTTTGCGTATGGGAATAAAGAGGACTTGATGCATTATAGTGCTATAGTTGGGTTTTACCTTAATGATCTTTAGTAGTTGCGGATGCTTGCTAGAGTTCCAATCATAAGTGCATATTATCCAAGAAAGAAAGTATTTTAGCTTATGCCTCTCCCTCAAATAAAATTGCAATAATTATTACCAGTCTAGTTATCGATTGCCTAGGGACAAATAACTTTCTTGTGTGACAACAAGCTCTCTACTAAAACTAACTTAGTTGTGTCTTCGTCTAAACATCCCCTACTTTTTATTTATGCGCTCTTTATTATCTTGCAAACCTATCCAACAACACCTAGAAAGTACTTCTAGTTTCATACTTGTTCTAGTTAAAGCGAACGTTAAGCGTGCGTAGAGTTGTATCGGTGGTCCATAGAACTTGAGGGAATATTTGTTCTACCTTTAGCTCCTCATTGCGTTCGACACTCTTACTTATCGAAAGAGGCTACAATTGATCCCCTATACTTGTCGGTGTACAAAAAGAGGGGTACACTTTTTGTACCCCTATAACTGTGCACGGACAGTCTGAGCCATGGGCACCATCACACTGAGCAAGGCAAGGGAGGTGAGCCAAGGTAAGGCCGAAGCTCAGGAGAAGCAGAACGACGCCAAGACCAAGACCACAAAGAGCAAAGGGGACGAAGCGGACCCCCCCCCCCCGGCAAGATCCTTGCCGGGAGGCGGTTTTAGCAAACCCGGCAAGACCCTTGCCGTGGCAGCTCGCCCCACACCTACAGAGTGAGTCACCCTTGAGTCCACTGCCCCCATGGGGCAAGGATTTGGGAGACATCCCCGTGGTGGCTTGCAGATCTTTGTGAAGACATTCAAGATCAGATACACCCTTTAGAAGTTGATGATACTGGGCGGGATCCCAGCCAAGGAGGACCACAAGGCCCCCGGCAAGAGCCTTGCCGGGGATGACAGCAGGTGCCACAGCAAGACCCTTGCCGGGGCCCCGGCAAGGCCCTTGCCAAGAACACCCGTAGGGCCACCATCAGGCCCACGCCAGTCAAACCTCCACCGCGGTTCGCATGCAGCTGCCGACCCAACCAGCTGGGCAGGCACCTGCATGGCGGCATGCGGATCTTCGTGGAGACCCATCACTGCGTCACCTCAGCTGCCTGCCTGCCTACATGGCACCGCGGGCGCCGCAGGCCAGGGCGCGTGTCGACACGAGAGGGAGCGGCGACGGACAAGACAGGCCTCTCCCCCGTCCCCGATAAAGCAAGGACACCTAAGCAGGATGCATTAAAAGCGCCTTGTCATGTAATGCGAGGGATAACCTCGCATCACTGTACCCTTTCCACCTCCTGTGTGCTACTGTGGCAACCCCTTTTCCTATAAAAGGAGGCCCGAGGCGACCAGGAGGAGGATTCGGCTTTTTGGAGCTCCTCACGCCCCATAGCTAGCTCAAGAACACAGATATACAATCCACCAAAGCAGGAGTAGGGTTTTACGCATCCTCGCGGCCCGAACCTGGATAAACAAACTGTGTGCTATCTGTTTGATCTGCTCTTCTTACGACCCCGTGCCCCGCAACTGTAGTAGGGATTCTTGTGATCCCATAGGTGTCGTTCCCACCGACATCTTTGGCGCGCCAGGTAGGGGAGCAGTTGTGAGAATCGGCTCTAGCAGTTAGCCCGGCACTCCTTCATCTTTGTGACCCTGAAGAAGAAAGGAGGCCAAAAGATCGACACTCGAGCAATCGCAAACAGAAGCTAAGTTGCACTGAACCCTTATTTGTGCTACCTTTCTTATTTGAGGTTATTCCCCCCGGAGATATTTGCTTTGTATGAGAAACCTGCACGCCAGGGGGCTCTACCACGATCGGCAACGCCCTTGCCCTGTTTCGAGTCCGCTCAACAGCTCAAGCGGCTGCGTCGAGAATGGCAGAGTAGCCTTCCGCGATCAGCAACGCCCCCGATTCTGACTCGAGTCAAGCTCGACAGTTCGAGCAGCCGCGTTCAGAACGGAAAGGTGGCTCGTCCGGCAGCACGCGTACCCGGCTGGCCATGGGGATCCGTCCCCAAAACGCCGCTAGGGGCTTCCGTGCCGGCAAGCCTTCCCAATTGACGTAGGGCACGCATACAAAGAGGAATCGAACGGGGAAATAACATGCATGAAAATTAAGAGTACTTCAAAGTTATATTACATCACATCATAGCTGCGGTTCTAACTAAAGATAAAATTTGTCTTGGTCGAGAACCCGCAGCGGCGAAGAAGAACGGGATGCCTAATCCCGGCGCTGGCCTTCCACCCTCTTGATTTCGTCGATGCAGTCGGTGATGGGCTTGATGCGCTCCTTGAGCACCGTGAGGTCAGCACCATCTGGCAAGCTCTTCATCGCGGCCGTGAAGTCAAGATCGGGATTCCAGTACGCTGTCTTGGTGAGGACCTTGGTCACGACCCTCCGGCAAAGTCGCCGGGCCTCCTCGGCCAGCATGGCCGTCCTGTTGGCGTGAAGATAAGCCAAGGCTCCGAGGACGCCCTCGAAGAACAGGGTCAACTTGGTGTTGACGGTCCCGCTGCGCTCAGGGGCGTACCTCACGTGTGGCATCCCCATGGTGGCCAACTGCGAGGTGACCCTGCCGGCGACCTCCTCCAGACGGCTGATCCATCTGTTCTCGCCTGCCACATAATCCTGGTGGGAGGCGGCCTCGTTCGCCCGCAGCTGCTTCTCCTCCTCCAGGCTCCTGGTCAAGGTCTCCTCCCGAGCCCTACTCTCCGACAGCATCTTCTCGAGATCCTCCAGCTTCAGCATGAAGTCTCTGACGGAGTTTTGCGCTTCAGAGAGCTCCCCAGCCCTGCTGATGACCGCTCCTTGCGCCTCCACCAAGGCGCTGTTGAGCGTGCTCTTCTTGTTGGACAGCTTGAGGGCCTGCTCCTTCAGCTCGTCCTGCGCCACCTCCAACTCCCTTACCTTGCTGGCATGGGCCAGAGCCTGGGCATCGAGTGCCTCCTTGTGCCTCTACTCCAGCTCGCGAGTCCGCCGTACGACAAGGGCCTCGAGCTCCTCATCCTTGCCACAGAGCGCTGCGGCAAGCTTCGCCTCACGCGCGGTGAGGTCCTCTTCCTAGGAATCCAAGGTGGCTTGATGCTGGTTCCGGGCGGCCTCGGCTGCGGCAGCCAAGTTCGCCGCCTTTTCCTGGGCCTTCTCGATGTCGGCTATCTTCATGGTGAGCTCCACATCGCGCTCGGCCAATTTCTCCTGAAAGGCCCTCTGCTCCTCGTGAGCCTGGTGGAACCAGGTCTGCGTCTCGGCAACGCGCGCCTTGAAGTCCACCTCCGCGTTGTCCACCGTTGCCATCCTGGACTTGACCTTGTCTAGGAGAGCACGGTAGAGCACTTGGAGCTTCCGGAAATTGGGCCCCATGGCACGGAAAAGCTGCTCTTCTGGAGAACCGTCGCCACCAACGCCCGGGTCATCAACCACCCCGAGCCCGGTGGCGGCAAGCACCTCGCCGTCGAAAACTTCCCCTTCGGCGGGCGCCCGGCTTGACGCCCCTGGGAGGTGGACGAAGAGATCGTCGCCCACCTTCAGATATCTTCCGGGGCCCGAGGTTGAGGAGGAGGGAGGCTGGTCACCCACCACCTCTTCCTTGGCGGAGGCCTTGCCGGCCGCACCGGTAGGTCCACCGCTGGCGCCCTCGGCAGAAGCCTCACAGGTCGCCTTGGCGGCCCCCGCCGTTGTGTCCTCGGCAGCATCCTTGGCGGCCTCCTCAGCAATGTTCCCAGCAACGGTATCCACGTCCTCCATACCTGTTGAAGGAGGGCCTGGGCAGCAACGGGAGCAATGAAGCCAAGAAAAGAATAAGGGAAAAACAGAGACGAAGGATAGGCGACTCACCAGTGCCAGGCTGTGAAGCAGAAGTCCCCTCTCTGCCAGCATTTGGCGCCGTGGCAGAGCCACCAGCGCCCAAGTTCCCCTCTTCCTCCATGGGTGTGGGCTCCGTGCCTGATGCCCTTGCCGGGGACGCCCCCCGCGGCGGCGTAGTCGATGGGGGTGGTGTGTTAGGAGTAGCCCTTTGTGGCTCCTCCTGCTGCCGCTCCCCTCCTGCAAACCTGGCAAGGTCAGCATCATAGCATCGAGCGCCTACCACATGTCGAGTAAGAAGAGGGTGACGAACTTACGCTGGGGGCTGCGCCGGGGGCTGCTGTCCGAGCTGCTCAGCACCACCAGTGGTGTCTTTGAAGCCCCAGCCGGCGGCTGGCTGCTCGCCGAGGTCCTCGCCCTCTTCACCCTCTGGGCCAACATCTCTGTCTCCCTACGGAAGCAAAAATGGATCAAGACAAGCGACCCAATTCGAGTAAATGGAAATGACAGTAAGGAACGGAGAACTTACTCGTCATCCGTCTCCTCCTCTTCCACCAGTTTCCTTTTCCTCTCCGGGCTGAGAGGCCCGAGATCAAAAGGGAGCTCCACATCATCATCCGAGTCGACGCCTGCCGGAGGAGGCGAAGAAGGCGGCGGGGTTTGTGCGCGCCCGGATGAGGAAGGGGATGTTGTCTTCTTCTTCTCAGCAGCCTTCGTCAGCCTCTTGGCTGCCGTGGCCCTCGTGTGGCGCCCAGACCCCTCTAGGGTCAATTGAGGCCGCGCAGCCCTGCCGGGCCGGACCGGCTCACCGGAGCCAGCCCGCCGCGGGACTCGCCCTCTTCCCCTGGTTGGCGTCGAGCCCGCCGCCACGTCCTCCTCCTCCCCCGACGACTCGTCGGCCGCATCTTCGATGAGTGGAGATCCAGTGTCGGCGCTGCTGACCTCCCTGGAGGCCGCCTCCCACCGGGTGAGCTCCTCTTCCTTCCCGCCGTTGCGGCCTTGTCCTCCACGCCCCCGGCGCTGCCGGCCTCCATGGCAAGCTGTGCCTCCCTCGCCCTAGTGGCGATGTAGTCCAGCTCTTCCTGGGTGGTGTCCATGATAAGCCACCGCTCGGCGTCGGCATTGACGTACACCTCGATCAGGGTGTGAAGAATTGCTGCACATCCTCGTCCTTCGGCTCCTCCCAGCTCGGGACAGGGCCGTGCGCATTACAGTCCGGCATCATGGCGATGATCTCGGATCGACGCGAATTGTTGCACAACGGGACCACCCTCGCTGGCAGCTTGAAAATGGCCCCTTGAGGGCCTTGCCAACCTTTGCGGCAGCCCTCGCGGCCTTGCCGGTCCGCTTGACCTCGCCATCGCGACACACATCAAGCTGGAAAAGCCGCTGGCAGAAGTGGGCATGCGCCGGCACTGTGAAGTTGTGATCGAGGCCAGGACGGAGTCGCATAATGTCAGTCGGGTTCGTAAAGAGCCAAGCTGGCCTCCCCTTGCTGTGCAACGGGGCGATCCGGCGGCGAATGAAGTCCGCCCCGATCATCTCAAGGGTGAGTCCACCCTGGGTGAGCCGGAGAATCCTGGTGGTGGCGACGGTGATACTCCCTACGGCGGCATCGACATCGCTCCAATCGCTGCCACGGACCGGCGGCACTCGGCGGACCTTGCAGAATTCTGGCGGGTTTTCATCTTCAATCCAGCACCACCAGCCACGCCATTCCTCCCACCTCTCCTTCACAGCACCGTCCGGGTACGCCCCCTTGGATCTTGGGATCCAGGTGACGCAACCGGAGATGGCTCCTCCCGGCTGGATTCGAGGGAAAAAGTAATGGCGGAAGAGCGCCGTGTTGGGCTGCACCTCGGCAAAGCCTTCGCAAAGATGCGCGAAGAAAGCCATGCATGCCACCGCATTCGGAGTAAAATCCAAGAGGCAAAAGCCGTAGGTGCGCATAACGTCGTAGAAGAAATCGGAGAAAGGGGGGCATAACTCGCAAGAAAAGTAATCAATGAAGAAGAGGTACCGATTTGGGGCAGGATCAGCGCAAGCGGCAGGAATGACGCGCGTCGCCGGGTGTCCCGAATCCTCTCCCGCCGTCTTCACTCCCCATAGGGGCTTGAAGGAGGCCCGGAGCTCTTGAACATCAACCGTCGAGGGGAAGAAGAAGGCGTACTTCGTCCGGTCCCCCGACAGCGCGCTCTCCGGCGGCTCCACCGTCCCGACGCCCTTAGCCACCCCCTTGCCCTTGGCGAATTTGGGAGCCATGGCGACCAAGAAGTTCAGAGGGCTGAGGAAGGGGGATGGCGAAGCAACAACGGCAGGCGACGGCGGAAGCTTAGGAAGGAAGAGAGGAAACGGCGGCTCTGAAATTGGAAAAGGGACGAGGAAAGAGGAGAAAGTGAGCAGCGTGCCCGCGGTTATTCCTTTCTTATGGGGGAAAACAACGGGCCGCCTCCTTTCACATTAACTGTGATGTGACGCATGCCCACGGGAAGCAACCCCACGCATGTCGCCCACGTCACACACGCCTCCCCATGCCGCGCCATGCGCGGGAAGCATGGGAAGCGCAGCGCGCGAAGAGACTTACCGCGGTAAAAACCGGCCCGCCTGCCCGCGCACCATTTTTGTGCCTAGCCCAATGACGCGGTTGCGCTTACGTGTGGCCCAGGCCCGGGGGCTCCTGTCGGTGTACAAAAAGAGGGGTACACTTTTTGTACCCCTATAACTGTGCACGGGCAGTCTGAGCCACGGGCACCACCACACTGAGCAAGGCAAGGGAGGTGAGCCAAGGTAAGGACGAAGCTCAGGAGAAGCAGAACGATGCCAAGACCAAGACCACAAAGAGAAAAGGGGACGAAGCAGACCCCCCCCCCCCCCGGCAAGATCCTTGCCGGGAGGCGGTTTTAGCAAACCCGGCAAGACCCTTGCCGTGGCAGCTCGCCCCACACCTACGGAGTGAGTCACCCTTGAGTCCACTGCCCCCATGGGGCAAGGATTCGGGAGACATCCCCGTGGTGGCATGCAGATCTTTGTGAAGACATTCAAGATCGGATACACCCTTTAGAAGATGATGATCTTGGGCGGGATCCCACCCAAGGAGGACCACAAGGCCCCCGGCAAGAGCCTTTCCGGGGATGACAGCAGGCGCCACCGCAAGACCCTTGCCGGGGCCCTGGCAAGGCCCTTGCCAAGAACACCCGTAGGGCCACCATCAGGCCCACGCCAGTCAAACCTCCACCGCCGTTCGCATGCAGCTGCCGACCCAACCAGCTGGGTAGGCACCTGCGTGGCGACATGAGGATCTTCGTGGAGACCCACCACTGCGCCACCTCAGCTGCCTGCCTGCCTACATGGAACCGCGGGCGTTGCAGGCCAGGGTGCGTGTCGACACAAGAGGGAGCGGCGACGGAAAAGACAGGTCTCTCCCCCATCCCCGATAAAGCAAGGACACCTAAGCAGGACGCATTAAATGCGCCTTGTCATGTAATGCGAGGGATAACCTCGCATCAATGTACCCTTTCCGCCTCCCGTGTGCTACTGTGGCAACCCCTTTTCCTATAAAAGGAGGCCCGAGGCGACCAGGAGGAGGATTCGGCTTTTTGGAGCTCCTCATGCTCCATAGCTAGCTCAAGAACACAGATATACAATCCACCAAAGCAGGAGTAGGGTTTTACGCATCCTCGCGGCCCGAACCTGGATAAACGAACCATGTGCTATCTGTTTGATCTGCTCTTCTTACGACCCCGCGCCCCGCAACCGTAGTAGGGATTCTTGTGATCCCATAGGTGTCGTTCCCACCGACATACTTGTGGGTTATCACATGCTACAAAAGTTGTCAGTTGATTGGACTCATAAAATGTTACACTCTCTGCGTGTGGTACTCGTTTTGCAAAGCCGGACACGTTTTCTGTGTTCAAAGGCTGTTTTGGAGTATTCGGAGAAGGAACCCACCTTGCAATGCCAAAGACAATCTACGTGCCAGACACCTCGTCATTGAAGCCTGGTTCAGGGGCTACTGAGGGAGTCCTGGATTAAGGGGTCCTCGGGCATCCGACTTGTTGGACATGGGCCGGACTGATGGGCCATGAAGATACAAGACAGAAGACTCTCCCCCGTGTCCGAATGGGACACTCCTTGGCGTGGATGGCAAGCCTAGCATTCGGATATGAAGATTCCTTTCTCTATAACCGACTTTGTACAACCCCAGTCCCCTTCGATGTTTATATAAACCGGAGGGTTTAGTCCATAGAGGCAATCATAATCATATAGGCTAGACTTCTAGGGTTTTAGCCATTATGATCTCCTGGTAGATCAAATCTTGTAATCCTCATATTCATCAATATCAATCAAGCAGGATGTAGGGTATTACCTCCATCAAGTGGGCCCAAACATGGGTAAAACATCGTGTCCCCGGCCTCATGTTACCATCGACCTTAGGCGCATATTTCGGGATCCCCTACCCGAGATCCGCCGGTTTTGACACCGACATTGAGTACCTTCCACATCACCTCCATGACTCTCTGGACTATTTATGTGTGTTGCTGGTGCGGTAGGAAGACATCACAAGATGTGTACCATGGTATGGTCACTAAGGACACACCTGCACTTGAGAGATTACTTGTAGTTGATCAAGAAGGTCCAACAAGAATCAGTGTCATTTATGCGCCAAAATTGATATTTGTGGGATACTCGTCTAACAAATACTCTAAACTTGTTATTGGATCCACACTCGTTCAGGTACAACAGCCGCCTTCTACCTCTCCTTCTACAAATTAACATTATTTCTAATTTTGAAGATGTTTGTTCGTCTATCATTCAGAAAATAATTCCAACAAGCTTGACCCCGAAACTGTGCACAGTGAAGATCTTGGCACTAAAATCTATCGGCCCCAACCTGGAGCAAGTTGTCAGTTTCCTGAGATGCTTTTCGTGCATGCAGAAGCTATATATCGAGGTGATGTTCCTTTCCTGTTAAATGTTAACCATACCGGATTTCAATTTGTGACACATTTTTCCAAGTTTACAGTGATAATGTACTATGATTTCTGAAGGATTCTTTTGGAGGATTTCAGTACATACATGCCCCCCATATTGGTTGCTTGATCCATATGGTCACAATCAATAAGCATTTCTCCTTTGGATTCATCTGTACTAGTTTTCTTAGGGAACTTTTCATCCACTCCAACCTCTTGTGAAGAAGGCTACATTTTTCTAGAATGTAGTCAAATGCCCATGTTAATCATGTCAGATCGAAGATGGCATGTTAGTGCATTTTACAAATCCTGCAAACCAAATAGGCTTGTAGTAATGTTCAAAACTGCATGTAGGCACTAACACGTTTTCTTCTTTTGCAGATAAGATTAGGCCTAGTGGTGGATAATGTGATACAATATAACAATCACGTCGAATGCCTAGATCTGCATCTCTCAGAAGTTACTTTGAACTCCTACCGAGGGACCTTATCGGAGATTATATTCGCCAGGTTCTTTGTGTTGGTGAACGTAGCAGAAATTCAAAATTTTCCTACGTGTCACCAAGATCTATCTATGGAGAGACCAGCAACGAGGGGAAGGAGAGTGCATCTACATACCCTTGTAGATCGCTAAGTGGAAGCGTTCAAGTGAACGGGGTTGATGGAGTCGTACTCGTCGTGATTCAAATCACCGATGACCAAGTGCCGAACGCACGGCACCTCCGCGTTCAACACACGTGCAGCCCGGTGACGTCTCCCACGCCTTGATCCAGCAAGGAGAGAGGGAGAGGTTGAGGAAGACTCCATCCAGCAGCAGCACAACGGCGTGGTGGTGATGGAGGAGCGTGGCAATCCTGCAGGGCTTCGCCAAGCACCACAGAAGAGGAGGGAGAGAGAGATGCAGGGCTGCACCAACGAGAGATCGAATCGCGTGTCTTATGGGCAGCCCTAGGCCTCATATATATAGGGAAGGGGAGGGGCTGCGCCCCTTCTAGGGTTCCCACCCCTAGGGGGGGGGGGCAGCCCTAGATGGGGATCAAGGGTGGCGGCCAAGAGGGGGAGAGGAGAGGGAGGCGCACCAATATGGGCCCTAAGGCCCATATCCCCTAGGGTTTGCCCCCTTTCCACCTCTTAGGCGCCATGGGCCCTTATGGGAGGCGCACCAGCCCACTAAGGGGCTGGTCCCTCACCACTCTTGGCCCATGCAAGCCTCCGGGGTTGGTGTACCCACTTGGTGGACCCCCGGGACCCTCCTGGTGGTCCCGGTACATTACCGATAAACCCCGAAACTCTTCCGGTGTCCAAAACAGGACTTCCTATATATAAATCTTTACCTCCGGACCATTCCGGAACTCCTCGTGACGTCCGGGATCTCATCCAGGACTCCGAACAACATTCGGTAACCACATACAAACTTCCTTTACAACCCTAGCGTCATCGAACCTTAAGTGTGTAGACCCTACGGGTTCGGGAGACATGCAGACATGACCAAGACGTTCTCCGGTCAATAACCAACAGCGGGATCTGGATACCCATGTTGGCTCCCACATGTTCCATGATGATCTCATCGGATGAACCATGATGTCAAGGACTTAATCAATCCCGTATTCAATTCCCTTTGTCTAGCGGTACGATACTTGCCCGAGATTCGATCGTCGGTATCCTGATACCTTGTTCAATCTCGTTACCGGCAAGTCTCTTTACTCGTTCCGTAACACATCATCCCGTGATCAACTCCTTGATCACATTGTGCACATTATGATGATGTCCTACCGAGTGGGCCCAGAGATACCTCTCCGTCACACGGAGTGACAAATCCCAGTCTCGATTCGTGCCAACCCAACAGACACTTTCGGAGATACCCGTAGTGCACCTTTATAGTCACCCAGTTACGTTGTGACGTTTGGTACACCCAAAGCACTCCTACGGTATCCGGGAGTTGCACAATCTCATGGTCTAAGGAAATGATACTTGACATTAGAAAAGCTTTAGCATACGAACTACACGATCTAGTGCTATGCTTAGGATTGGGTCTTGTCCATCACATCATTCTCCTAATGATGTGATCCCGTTATCAACGACATCCAATGTCCATGGTCAGGAAACCGTAACCATCTATTGATCAACGAGCTAGTCAACTAGAGGCTTACTAGGGACATGGTGTTGTCTATGTATCCACACATGTATCTGAGTTTCCTATCAATACAATTTTAGCATGGATAATAAACGATTATCATGAACAAGGAAATATAATAATAATCAATTTATCATTGCCTCTAGGGCATATTTCCAACAGTCTCCCACTTGCACTAGAGTCAATAGTCCAGTTCACATCGCCATGTGATTAACACTCACAGGTCACATCGCCATGTGACTAACACCCAAAGAGTTCTGGGTTTGATCATGTTGCTTGTGAGAGAGGTTTTAGTCAACGGGTCTGAACCTTTCAGATCCGTGTGTGCTTCACAAATCTCTATGTCATCTCCTAGATGTAGCTACCACGTTCTATTTGGAGCTATTCCAAATAACTGTTCTACTTGGAGCTATTCTAAATTGTTGCTCCATTATACGTATCCCGTATCTCTACTCAGAGCTATCCGGATAGGTGTTAAGCTTGCATCGACGTAACCCTTTACGACGAACTCTTTTACCACCTCCATAATCGAGAAAATTCCTTAGTCCACTAGTTACTAAGGATAACTTTGACCGCTGTCCTGTGATCCATTCTTGGATCACTCTGGTACCCCTTGACTGACTCATGGCAAGGCACACTTCAGGTGCGGTACACAGCATAGCATACTGTAGAGCCTATGTCTTAAGCACAGGGGACGACCTTCGTCCTTTCTCTCTATTCTGCCGCGGTCGAGCTTTAAGTCTTAATCTTCATACCTTACAACTCAGGCAAGAACTCCTTCTTTGACTGATCCATCTTGAACAACTTCAAGATCATGTCAAGGTATGTGCTCATTTGAAAGTACCATTAAGCGTTTTGATCTATCCTTATAGATCTTGATGCTCAATGCTCAAGTAGCTTAATCCAGGTTTTCCATTGAAAACACTTTCCAAATAACCCTATATGCTTTCCAGAAATTCTACGTCATTTCCGATCAACAATATGTTAAAACATATACTCATCAGAAATTCTATAGTGCTCCCACTCACTTCTTTGGAAATACAAGTTTCTCATAAACTTTGTATAAACCCAAAATCTTTGATCATCTCATCAAAGTGTACATTCCAACTCCGAGATGCTCACTCCAGTCCTCAGAAGGATTGCTGGAGCTTTGCATCCTTATTAGCATCTTTTCAGGATTGACAAAACCTTTCGGTTGTATCACATACAACCTTTCCTCAAGAAAATCGTCGAGGAAACAATGTTTTGACATCCTATCTGCAAGATTTCATAAATAATGCAGTGACTGCTAATATAATTCCAACAGACTCTTAGCATCGCTACGAGTGAGAAAATCTCACCGTAGTCAACTCCTTGAACTTGTCAGAAAACATCTTAACGACAAGTCGAGCTTTCTTAATGGTGACATTTACCATAATTGTCCGTCTTCCTTTTAAACCCATCTGTACTCAACAGCCTTACGACCATCAAGTAGTTCTTCCAAAGTCTACACTTTGTTTTCATACATGGATCCTCTCTCGGATTATATGGCCTCAAGCCATTTATCGGAATCCGAGCCCACCCTCGCTTCTCCATAGCTCGTAGGTTCATTGTTGTCTAGCAACATGACTTCCAAGACAGGATTACGTACCACTCTGAAGTAGTATGCATCCTTGTCATCCCACGAGGTTTGGGAGTGACTTGATCCGAAGTCTCATGATCAATATCATGAGCTTCCACTTCAATTGGTGTAGGTGCCACAGGAACAACTCTTTGTGCCCTGCTATACACTAGTTGAAGTGACAGTTCAATAACCTCATCAAGTCTCCACCATCCTCCCACTCAATTCTTTCGAGAGAAACTTTTCCTCGAGAAAGGACCCGATTCTAGAAACAATCCTTTATTGCTTTCGGATCTGAGACAGGAGGTATACCCAACTGTTTTTGGGTTGTCCTATGAAGATGCATTTATCCGCTTTTGGTTCGAGCTTATCGGCCTGAAACTTTTCCACATAAGCGTCACAGCCCCAAACTTTTAAGAAATGACAGCTTAGGTTTCTCTAAACCATAGTTCATACGGTGTCATCTCATCGGAATTACGTGGTGCCCTATTTAAAGTGAATGTGGTTGTCTCTAATGCTTAACCCATAAACTATTGTGGTAATTCGATAAGAGACATCATGGTATGCATCATATCCAATAGGGTGCAGTTATGATGTTCGGACACACCATCACACTATGGTGCTCCAGGCTGTATTAGTTGTGAAACGATTTCCACAATGTCTTAATTTTGTGCCAAACTCGTAATTCAGATATTCATCTCTATGATCATATCATAGATCTTTTATCCTCTTGTCACGACGATCTTTCAACTTCACACTGAAATTACTTGAACCTTTCAATAATTTAAACTCGTGATTCATCAAGTAAATGTACTCAACATCTACTCAAATCATCTGTGAAGAAAGAACATAACGATATCCACTACATGCCTCAGCACTCATTGGACTGCACACATCAAAATGTATTACTTCCAACAATTTGCTTTCTAGTTCCATTTTACTGAAACCGAGGCTTTCAGTCATCTTGCCCATGTGGTATGATTTGCATGCCTCAAGTGATTCAAAATCAAGTGAGTCCAAACGGTCCATTTGCATGGAGTTTCTTCATGCATACACACCAATAGACATGGTTCGCATGTCTCAAACTTTTAAAAAATGAGTGAGTCCAAAGATCCATCAACATGGAGCTTCTTCATGCGTTTTATACCGATATGACTTACGTGGCTGTGCCACAAGTAGGTGGTACTATCATTACTATCTTTTGGCATGAACATGTGTATCACTACTATCGAGATTCAATAAACCATTCATTTTAGGTGTAAGACCATTGAAGGTATTATTCAAATAAACAGAGTAACCATTATTCTCCTTAAATGAATAACCGTATTGCGATAGACATAATCCAATCATGTCTATGCTCAACACAAACACCAATCTCGATGGTAGAAGGAGCGTACGATATTTTATTATATCAACATTGGAAACACTTCCAACACATATCATCAGCTCACCTTTAGCTAGTCTCCGTTTATTCCGTAGCTTTTATTTTGAGTTACTAACACTTAGCAACCGAACCGGTATCTAATACCCTGGTGCTACTAGGAGTACTAGTAAAGTACACATCAACACAATGTATATCCAATATACTTCTATCGACCTTGCCAGCCTTCTAATCTACCAAGTATCTAGGGTAATTCTACTCCAGTGGTTGTTCCCCTTATTACAGAAGCACTTAGTCTCGGGTTTGGGTTCAACCTTGGGTTTCTTCACTAGAGCAGCAGCTGAATTGCCGTGTCATGAAGTATCCCTTCTTGCCCTTGCCCTTATTGAAACTAGTGGTTTCACCAACCATCAACAATTGATGCTCCTTCTTGATTTCTACTTTGGTGTCAAACATCGCGAATATCTCAAGGATCATCATATATGTCCCTGATATATTATAGTTCATCACGAAGCTCTAGCAGCTTGGTGGCAATGACTTTGGAGAAACATCACTGTCTCATCTGGAAGATCAACTCCCACTCGATTCAAATGATTGATGTACTCAGACAATCTGAGCACAAGCTCAACAATTGAGCTTTTCTCCCTTAGTTTGCAGGCTAAGAAAATCGTCGGAGGTCTTATACCTCTTGACGTGGGCACGAGCCTGAAATTCCAATTTCAGCCCTCGAAACATCTAATATGTTTCGCGACGTTTCAAATACCGTCTTCGGTGCCTCAACTCTAAACCGTTTAACTGAACTATCACGTAGTTATCAAAACGTGTATGTCAGATGTTCGCAACATCCACAGACGACGTTCGAGGTGCAGCACACTGAGCGGTGCATTAAGGACATAAGCCTTCTATGAAGCAATGAGGACAATCCTCGGTTTACGGACCTAGTCCGCACAATTGCTACTATCAACTTTCAACTAATTTTTCTCTAGGAACATATCTAAATAGTAGAACTAAAGCGCGAGCTATGACATAATTTGCAAAAACCTTTTGACTATGTTTAGGATAATTAAGTTCATCTTATGAACTCCCACTCAGATAGACATCCCTCTAGTCATCTCAGTGATTACATGATCCGAGTCAACTAGGCCGTGTCCGATCATCACGTGAGATGGACTAGTCAACATCGGTGAACATCTTCATGTTGATCGTATCTGCCATACGACTCATGCTCGACCTTTCGGTCTTCTGTGTTCTGAGGCCATGTCTGTACATGCTAGGCTCGTCAAGTTAACCTAAGTGTTTTGCATGTGTTCCGAGGCCATGTCTGTACATGCTAGGCTCGTCAACACCCGTTGTATATGAACGTATGAATCTAACACCCGATCATCACGTGGTGCTTCGAAACTACGAACTGTCGCAACGGTGCACAGTTAGGGGGAACACTTTCTTGAAATTTTAATGAGGGATCATCTTATTTACTACCATCGTTCTAAGCAAATAAGATGTATAAACATGATAAACATCACATGCAATCAAATAGTGACATGATATGGCCAATATCATATTGCTCCTTTTGATCTCCATCTTCGGGGCTCCATGATCATCATCGTCACCGGCATGACACCATGATCTCCATCATCATGATCTCCATCATCGTGTCTTCATGAAGTTGTCACGTCATCTATTACTTCTACTACTACAGCTAACGGTTAGCAATAAAAGTAAAGTAATTACATGACGTTTAAGTTGACACGCAGGTCATAAATAAATAAAGACAACTCCTATGGCTCCTGCCGGTTGTCATATTCATCGACATGCAAGTCGTGATTCCTATTACAAGAACATGGTCAATCTCATACATCACATATATCATTCATCACATCCTTTGGCCATATCACATCACATAGCATACCCTGCAAAAACAAGTTAGACGTCCTCTAATTGTTGGTTGCATGTTTTACGTGGCTGCTATGGGTTTCTAGCAAGAACGTTTCTTACCTACGCAAAGACCACAACGTGATATGCCAATTGCTATTTACCCTTCATAAGGACCCTTTTCATCGAATCCGATCCGACTAAAGTGGGAGAGACAGACACCCGCTAGCCACCTTATGCAACTAGTGCATGTCAGTCGGTGGAACCAGTCTCACGTAAGAGTACGTGTAAGGTCGGTCCGGGCCGCTTCATCCCACGATGCCGCCAAATCAAGATAAGACTAGTAACGGCAAACATATTGAACAAAATCAACGCCCACAACTACTTTGTGTTCTACTCGTGCATAGAATCTACGCAATAGACCTAGCTCATGATGCCACTGTTGGTGAACGTAGCAGAAATTCAAAATTTTCCTACGTGTCACCAAGATCTATCTATGGAGAGACCAGCAACGAGGGGAAGGAGAGTGCATCTACATACCCTTGTAGATCGCTAAGCGGAAGCGTTCAAGTGAACGGGGTTGATGGAGTCGTACTCGTCGTGATTCAAATCACTGATGACCAAGTGTCGAACGCACGGCACCTCCGCGTTCAACACACGTGCAGCCCGGTGACGTCTCCCACGCC